>NC_064842.1:2515000-5015000 GCF_024166365.1 Elephas maximus indicus
AGGCGCCGCTACAAGCTGAACCCTCTGCTGGGATGGCCACCGGTGACATCTGCAGAAAGGCCGACAAAGGCAGTTGGAAGCTGTGTTTGTGGCTTCCCCCCTCAGATCTCCTTGCTTTCACTGAGCTTCTTCCTTGCTTTAATATTATGATTCAGCACCTGGCTTTTTTGAACCTTGCTTTAAACTTCAAAAGGCGAGGTGGTATTAACAAACATGAAACGAAGAAGCGGCGGTAGTTTGATTTACTGTTGTCGTCTTATCAAGGGGTTTTTTTGTCACCAGCTGCCACTTTCTGTCATCTTTGGAACCATTATCATTTCTCTAAAATCTAAAAGACTCCACTTAATAACAGCTTTGAATACAGGCAGGATCAGTAACAAACACAGTTCTGGGGATGACAGGACCATCAAATGAAAAGAAAGATGTTGCCAAAAAAAAAAACCCAAACCACACAAATAAGAGCTGTAGTACTTTCCAGTGACCTTGATTCCAGAATTAAACAAATCAAATCCAGTTCCATTGTTCTTTTTGAATTCCATTTGAGAGATTCCTTGAGAAGTTCCTTTTGGTTGTGAGGACTAGTGGAAAGGAAAAAACCTCGAGCCGCAGCAGAGGAAGCTCTGCTGTCAGAAAAGGTCCAGAAGGACGTCTGCAAGTGAAGCCGCTCAGCTCATTACCAGCTCTCTTCCACTGACTTTCTGGTACTTTGGACACCCACTTGATGCTGACAGCCAGACAAACCATTGCAACCTTGCCATGTTTTGCTCTTTCTCAAGGGCTGGCAGTCCCATGCTTTCTAACCAAACGCGCAGGAACTGACAGGACCTTCTGACTAGATATATTAAGGCAGCTTCCACCTGATTAACCAGGTGCTGTCAAGTCACGTTTGACTCATGGCGACCCTATGTGTGTCCGAGTAGAACTGTGGTACATAGGGTTTTCAATGACTGCTTTTTGAAAGTAGATCTCCAGGCCTTTCTTCCAAGGCACCTCTGGGCAGGCTTGACCTGCTAATCTTTCAGTCAGCCGATGAGCATGTTAACCGTTTGTACCACCCAGGGACTTCCCCGCTTTATTAACTCCACTATTAATCTTGCTGTCTGCTTGGATCTATGCAAGGCTTCAGACCTGTTTATTTTGGTTCTATTCCCTGCCAAGGATTTACATTTCCACCCCAGGTATACTGAGGCAGAAGCTACATTTTAACAAGATCCCCAGGTGACTCAGGTCTAATAAATTTTGAGAACCACTGCTCTACTAGTGGTTCTCAGACTTGTTACCTAACCAGCAGCATTAACATTCACCTGGGAACTTGCTAGAAATGCAAGTTCTCAGCAGGAGCCTGTGCCAAGCCCTAGATCTCTGTACCTCGGAGATATGAAACCATTAGAGCTACAAGGGACCTCAGAGGCCACCCAGTCCAGGGGTTTTGGTTCTCCCAAGGAGCTCTATAAAAATATTGATGCCTACCTGAGCTCCTTCCCACATCATCTGAATCCAAAATTCAGGGGAGGGTGTTTTCTGGGTGATTGTGCTCTCCAAAGAGGGTTGAGAATCAGCCCTCTTAGATGAGGCTTCTGAGACCACAGGACTCCTGTAACTTGCCTCAGGTTACAAGTATGTGGCAGAGCTGGGCTGAGGCTGTGATGGGAACCCAGTACAGTACTCAGCCCTGTGGCTCACCCACCGCAGAGACCTCGAGAGTGTAGAAAGGAGTGCTTTGCCACCCTTCAGCCAGCATAATACTCCATAAGCTTCCCAGGACCATTAGTGACAGGTTTCTCTCATCCTCCTTCTTCCCCATGCCCTTTGGGGTCTTGGGGTACTAAATGTAGAGAAAATAATTGCCAATCCTTGACAAACATTGTGGAAGTAAAAAAAAAAAAAAAAAAGTAAAACTAAAAAAAAAAAGGTGAAGCAGCTCATTTAGAAGTTACTAAGTACAAAACTTTCAATTTGTGGCTTGATCTGATTCCACCTCCTTGAAATCAGCCAAACCTGTGTGATTGTCCCTTTCTTCCTTTTGTAATCTAGTAACCCAAACTTGCTACTTTATCACACGTGGCCAGAACAAATGGTCAGGTGTAGCATCAGAAACCCTATGCATTACAGCTCTTTTTAAAAAGATGATTATGTCAAATTAGTCATGTAGATGATTACTGAATAGCCTGGGGGCTTTAGCCCATGGGCCCTACGGGGTCCACGTACAACCAGAGAAAGGTGGATGGCTCCTGGAAGCCTTACAGGGCTTCAAAGTAGGAAGAGGGAGTTTCATTCTGATAATAAAAGAGGAAATTTTTGGAGCTGTCAGTGGGTCTGCTCTTGAAATATTAGTACTTTGGGTACTTTAAAAATTAAGAAATTAAACCCCAAATAAAAATCATAAAGCTTCGAGCCCCAAAGATCAGAACTCATTTGATGGTATAGAATGAGGCAGCATGGCCAACTGGCTTGTCTCTATGGGAACTACAAATAAGTGTCAGTGGTTTCTTGGGGAGCTGGGTTAAGAAGGATTCTGGGCTACATCTAAAGCTGCGGTGAGTGATCAATGACGCTTGTCATGGAAACCAGAGTAAGGATGGCGATACGTAAGTACATATTTTCAAGACCTGACAGGGTGGTTAAACAGGAGCTTTGGAATTATCTGCGGGTTTATAGCCTCGTTCTGTAAGTATCTATGTGACCTTGAACAAATCACTTAGATTTATTCTCCTCTGTAAAATGGGCATAATGAAACACAACGTATACTATATTTTGAGATTTGAATGGCCCAGTACATAGTATACAGTAAGGGGCTCACTAAATTATTGTCGTTGATGTTGTTAAGTGCAATGAAGTCCGCTCAGACTCACGGCAACCTTATGTATAATGGAACAAAACGTCGCCCAGTCCTGCGCCATCCTCACGATCGAGGCCACGTTTGAGCCCATTGTTGCAGCCGCGCGTCACTCCATCTCACTGAGGATCGCCCCCTTTTCAGCAAGCTCTCTACTGTACCAAGCATGCTGCAGTTTTCCAGCGACTGGTCCCTAAATCATAGCTGTGGTCACCGTTATGAAGAGAACAGTTCTACTCTCCTGAGATTTAGCCTTTGTAGGGTGGGCAAAGTAAGCCATTGGGATCCTTCTCTAGCGGATGAGACCAAAGAATTTTGGGTTAAGAAAGTATTTCTATCCTTAAGTCAGCTTTAGTCCAGCAACTTAAAAAGAAAGAAGGGAGGAAGGGAGGAAAACAGACCCAATAAGAGGAGACTGGTGTGGAAAAGAAGGGAGTAGGAGGGACTGGACAGAGTAACAGAAATTCTAAAGTGTGAAAAGGTCTGTTTTTTGGACACTTTTGTGCCATAGCACCAGCACTCAGGCCTATAACAAAATGAATTGTTCTATTTTGAGTAAAAAAGGTGATTCTCTCCCCCCTCACATGGTGACTACACTTCATATGGTTCCCGTTTATTAAAGTGGGTTTTCTTATCTCCATGTGCCCCACTGCCACAGGGGTAACAGGAAATGAGAATCTGTCGCAGCACAGAGAGGAGACCCCACTGACAAGGGCTTAGATGGGAAGGGCACTGTCTCCCTTTTGCCACACACTGATTGCAGGGCCGTGGACAAAGCCACGTGGATGCTCTGAGCCTCAGTTTCTTCTTTTGTAAAGGGGGAATAATAAAATAACACCTGCTAACCTTAAAGGGTTATTTTGAGGGTGGCAAGAGGAGAATGAAAGAGCTTTGTTGACTGCATGTTTTGATGCCTGTGTGAAGGGATAATGCCAGCTCATCAGGCCACAGTGTAGACGTATCCACCTTCCTGGTACAACGTGAGAGAAGTGTCTGCTTCACCCTCTCAATGACCCCCTTCCAAAGCCCTCCCCAATTCTTCCTCCCCAGTGATTGGAATGCTAATTGAATTAGAGATTCATTCTTTTGGATAACCAAACCACCATCCTCAGGCTTCTTTTTAAAGGAATTACACAATCCTGCAAGAAGTAAGACCTTAACTTAGAGTGAATTAGGCTACCCAACAGCTTCCTTTTGTCATCCTTGGAGAGACCAGGATGCAAGGCCAATCTGATGGGAAGGAAAGGAGAGAAGCCTGGTATACTACAGCAGGTAAGAGATGGAATGACAAGGGCTTCTGTCCTGCTACCACCACTTGGACGAGTTACTTGGTCTCTGTCGGCTTGTTTCTTCTTCTGCTTATTTACTCATTCATAAGCGATTCTGAGCAACTAATTTGTGTCAGTCCCTGTTCTAGGTAGTAAAGCAATCAAAGTCTTTGCCCTCATGAGGCATATATTTTATGAGGAAAGATAGAAAGTAAACAGAGAAACATAGTTGAGTAAGTATTAAGAAAATGTAGTGAGATCACTATAAAAAATAACTAAAGCAGGATAAAGAAATAGTGAGAAAGGAGACACGGTGGCTAAGGAAGGCTATTTGAGGAGCTAAATCTTAAGGAAGAAATAGTGAGCCAAGGGACAGATTTTAAAAGTGAAATTGACAATACTCGTTATTGGGCTAGGTACAAGAGAGAAGATGACTCTGGGATTTGGCTTGAGAACCAGGTGGGTGGAGAAGATGGTACTGTGGGGCAACAGCTGCGTTGGATATAATAAGTTTGTAAAGTTTTCAGAACTGTTAGAAAATCTGTCAAGTGGAGTTACAGCGACTGCCTACCAGTGTTTGAGACAATGCGTGGAGAGGGACGAGGGGAGGGTCTATAGGGAGCAAGTGCTCAATAAATTGTACCTACATGAAACTCTGGGAAACTGGTGCAGGGCTAGACAGAGCTTCGTTCTGCTGTACCTAGGGTCACTATGAGTCAGCACTGACTCGACAACACCTAACAACAATAACAACACATGAAACTATAAACAGAAATGTCAGACCACGTTGTGGGGCGGGGCAGTACTTGTACAGTCAGGAAACTAGACAGTGACAAGAGAGTGGAGGCCAGAACACAGCAGGAAGTGTAGGAAGGAGAAGCAAGAAGACACTAAATGTGTCACAGTTCTGCAAGTCAGCCCACCCTATGTGGCATGGTGGAAACAGAGGGGCCATCTATAAAGGACCACCAGATCAAATAGTACATTCTGTAAAATGATTCATTTTATGAATTGTTTGTCTTCTTCAACTGACCAAATCAACAGCAGTTTAGAAGTCTTGACGATGCTGCTTTGGGTCAGGATGTAGAAATGATATGGAGAAGCCACCAAGTCCCTCCCTCAGTGCTGAAGATGCAGCCTAAGGAACGTGCTTGTCCTAAACAGGGGCAAAAGGCAACTTGGCAGAAGAGAAACGGCTTTGCTCTTCTATGGTGTAGAAAATCTGTGCCAGAGGTTTCACCTACCGACCACACACACCAAACTAACTGTGTTAGAAGCTGTTGCTTGTCACTCACTTGGCTTCCTATCGAAGGCCTTTTATGTCCACTAGTAAGTTTTATTTATTTATTTTTGGTTTTGACCTGTGTTCCTATTATGCATTTCTTCTGATTTTGAAAATAACAGTGCAAAGCAAAACCAAAAGCACAGAAATTCCATTCCCCCCTCCCCACACACACACACGTCTGTGCACACACTGGTCAGCTCCACGTAGCGCCCGTGATGGGAGGGAGCAGTACAGGAAGCTTCAGAGCCAATCAGGCCAAACAGAGACAACCACTCAGGCGAGAACAAGTATGATCACTCATCTGACCAACACAGATGTCTCAAGCCACAAACACTCTCTCATGTTCCTGGGTCTGACCCCAAACCAGTCTGCTAAAGAATTGCTTTCTCTCTGAGTTTGGGCAGGGGGGCACTTCAGCCTTAACAGACAATTTAGGTGGATGGACTTGGAAAATAGATTTGTATGGGTAATTATCTAAGCTTTCCACTCTCTATGTATATAAAAACAATCAATTTCTCAATCATAACCAAAATAAGTTCCTTTCTGGGTATGAGTAGAAGGTAAGACCTCTGTTTCGAATAACTTTTTGGAGGTGATGGAGGGAGAAATCAGCAGGGACTGTGATACATTTCTATAGAAGCCTGGGAGTCCGAGACCTGACCGGTCTCCTGTGGGGCAGTCGTTTGCCCTAACCCACTGAGAAGGGGTCATGGGGAGGAAGGTAAAAGAATATCAAGAGAGAAGAGTGGAATTCAGCTGAACCAATTTACTTGGGAAGAGAAAGTTTTGAGCTTGGTCAGTAGCGACTGTATATTTTTCCTTTCAGTTGCACACCAGTTATTAATTACGTCTTTCCAAGTCCCTGGGTGGTGTAAACAGTTAACACACTTGGTTGCTAATCAGAGGATTAGGTTTTGAGTCCACCTAGAGGCACCTTAAAAGAAAGGCCTGGCAATCTACTTCTGAAAAATCAGCTGTTGAGACTCTCAGGGAGCACAGTCCTGCTCTGACACATGTGGAGTCACCATGAGTCAAAATCGACTCAACAGCAACTTAATCGGTTGGTTGGTTGGTTCCTTCCCTTCTAGACTTCAGAAGCCAGAAGAGTATGGGCTGTCTCTGTTGTTCATCTGCCCTATCTCTGGTAGCTAGCACAGTGCCTGGCACATTCTAAATTGACATGAAAACATTTGTTGGGCTAATTAAAACACTTGCACATGTAGACACAGTCTCAGAAAAGTTCAGTATTTTAGAATTCTAGAGAAGCAACCCTCAGCTATTTCATGAACTATCAAGGTACCTCAAATTGAAGCAAAGGCCACATCCCTGGGTTTAACAGCTGTAACTCAGGTGATCTCTCTTGACTAGCAACTCTATCACCATGTGAGCACATAGTGCCTGTTCAGCCTTTCCTAAGCTTAGAGAAATATGCTCACAAAGTCACAGATGCTTTGAAAAACCCTCCTGACCCAGGTGATAGCTTAAAAACACCTCCCTTCAAATGATAAAGTATTCTTCCGAGTCTATTTGATAGTGCTGTTAAGTTTATATCTACAGGAACACTGACAAGAAAACAGTGACAAGAAAAATGAGAAAAGGATTCGTGATAACACATAGACTCCCACACCATTCTCTACTGGACACTTTTGAAGAATTTAAACTATTAGATAGGCCTTTGCTACTTCTAACTATTAAATGAAAGTGTTTTTGTTCAAGGTCAAAAAAAAAAAAAGATTTTTCTTAAACTGACAACTTTTAATTATCTGTAAGAGGGATTGATGGTACAGATAATCCCAAGCATCATAACCTACGAGTTATTCATGAAGAGCTTTGAAGTGTGTTATGCACTGGGCATAAGCAACCCTAATCACTTGAGATACAAAGCAGACTGGAGGTGGAGGGTTTCTGGGAAAGGGTGAATTGATCCAGCGTTCTAAAGTCCCCATAGAAAATTCACATAACAGTTAACCCACAAGTGGATAATGGAGCGGGGGGGAAGGTAGTTACAAACCAAATTTGTTTATACTGGGTTCCTATTCCGTTCAAATTCCTAACACTAAACATTTACTTCAGCTTTCAGTCCTTCCCACAGAGAGGCATTGGTGATTCACTGGTAGAATTCTTGCCCTCCATGCCAGAGACCTGGTCAACGCAGCTAATAGGCAGTCACTGCCCATCCATTAGTGGAGGCTTGTGTATGGCTGTGATGCCAAGTAGGTTTCAGAGAAGCTTCCAGACTAAGATAGACTAGGAAGAAAGGTCTGATGACCTACTTCCAAAAATCTGCCAGTGAAAACCCTGTGGATCACAATGGTTCGATCCTAACTGATAATGGGAACAGCAAAGGACTGGTCAGAGTTTGGTTCTGTTGTGCATGGGATCACCATGGGCCAGGGACCAACTGATGGCAGCTAATACCAACGGTCACTTAATCAGCTGGGTGATTTTGCCTTGACGGGACCTGTGATCGATGGTATTTATGACTTTCTCTTCCTCGTCATTAGTGAGCAGAGTAGAGGTATGATCAAGTCATAGTCCCCATTCTAGGGAGCATATTGTCAAGAGAGTGTTGGTGTAAAGGTATTTTGGCATAGAGTGTACAGGTATTTTGTGTGCAATAGGAAATGCTATGTTTCAAAGCATTGTCCATGTCATTTCAGTTAAAAGGAGAAGAAGTATTCCATAACTACTCTGAGAGGAAGAAAGGGAGCGAAAGAGAGTGAAAAAAAGGTGTTTTGCCGTAAAGCCTGAAGCCCACTCTCCAGGGTTCATCCATGAAACAAACTCCCTGCCATCCAGAGCTCAGAGCAGCTGTGGAGATTGCCTTCTGAGTCACCATCACAGAAGTGGAAATATCTGTGCAAGTTCAAAGGCACCAAAGACCTTGGCAATCATGTGCCGTAGTGAATGTCAAGACATGGATGACATCACTGCAGACTGGTGAACCTGAGGAATATTTCCCGTCTGGAGTGAGAAAACTCTGGGGAGGAGCAAAGCTTTGTACCTTGTTTTAAATGGTGTCTTCATCGAGGATTCTTTCTGATCCCGAGCCCTTCTTATCTATCTAACCCAGCAAACTGTGAGCTCTCTGAAGGGAGATTGTGGTTTCTGTAATAATTATAAGGTAATAAAGTACCGTCTTATAAAGTGGCAATCGGCTTTTCAGGGAAAGGAGATAGAGGGGTTCCCATATAAAAACAGGCTAAAAAAGATTGTTGTTAGGTGCCACTGAGCCAATTCCAACTCATAGTGACCCCATGTGACATAGTAGAAGTGCCCCATAGGGTTTTCTAGGCTGTAATCTTTACAGGAGCAGATTGCAAAGTCTTTTCTCCCTCAGAGCCGCTGGGTAGATTCAAACCACCATTCTTTTGGTTAGCAGCCAAGAGCTTAACAGTTGCACCACCAGGCTCCTTCTAAAAAGATTAGAACTCTTGAAATGGGAAAATCAAGGGCTTGAAAAATCTTGGCAATAAATCTATAAAACATAAGGATCTGAATAGGATAATGTCACAGCTATCCAATAACTCCAGGACTACGCGGATCATTGTCCCTTAAAAGAAACATGAAGCAGCTTTTCTAGGAAAGGCTAAAAAAGAAAAAAAAAGAAAAAAACCCATTGCCATTGAGTGGATTCCAACTCATAGTAACCCTATAGAACAGAGTAGAACTGCCCAGAGGGTTTCCAAGGAGCATCTGGTGGGTTTGAACTGCCAACTTTTTGGTTAGCAGCTAAGTTCTTAACCACTGCTTCATCAGGGCTCCGAAGGCTAAATAAAAGCCAGAAATTGAAACTCCAAGACGTGACATAGCTTGAAAACATAGGGATTGGGGAAGGGTTTAAAAAACTCTTACACAATCTTTTAAAAATGCAATCAGTCTTATATTCCTCCCCTGTAAAAACGAAATCCTGGGTGGAAAACTGACATATTTTTGCTAACAAAGTCTTCATATTCCAGACACCAGTAAAACAGTATCTTCAATAGTTTATATTAAACCCCCCCCCCAAAAAAAACAAACCCACTGCCATCGATTCCGACTCATAGTAACCCTATAGGACAGAGTAGAACTGCCCAGAGGAGTTTCCGAGGAGCGCCTGGCAGATTGAAACTGCCAACCTTTTGGTTAGCAGCAGTAGCACTTAACCACTACGCCACCAGGGTTTCCGTTTATACTTAATCTAACAAATATTTGCACATAGGCCACTGTACCAGGTGCTAGTTCTGAAGAGCCATTAATCTGTTTCAGTAGGGAAATTTCTTTAATGTTATTATTTTTTTTATGCTTTAAGTGAAAGTTTACAGTTCAAGTTAATTTCTCATACAAAAATTTACACACACATTGTTATGTGACCCTTGTTGCTCTCCCTATAATGTGACAGCACACTCCTCCTTTCCTCCCTGTATTTCCAGTGTCGATTCAGCCAGCTCCTGCCCCTCCCCACCTTCTCATCTTGCCTCCAGACAGGAGCTTCCCACATAGTCTCATGTGTCTACCTGAGCTAAGAAGCACACTCCTCACTGGTATCATTTTATGTCTTATAGTCCAGTCTAATCTTTCTCCGAAGAGTTGGCTTCGGGAATGGTTTTAGTTTTGGGCTAACAGAGAGTCCGGGGGCCATGTCTTCTGGGGTCCCCCCAGTCTCTGTCAGACCATTAAGTCTGGTCTCTTTACTAGAATTTGAGGTCTGTGCCCCACTTTTCTTCTGCTCCATCTTTAATGTTCTTATCTGAATTTCGACAGGAGGCTGACCCACTCAGCAATGGGAAGACAGATGCAAAAGAAGCAAAGTAGGAGGCAGAGGGGAAAAAAAAGAGGGTGGAAGGGGCGGAGGGTCAGTGTCAGGGGACTGTAATGTCCTACTTTATATGGAAATAATATCATCTTATGTTTGCATAGTATCTTTACTTTTACAAATTGCTTTTGTAATTGTTACCTCACTCTACCTTCATAATGTACCTGGGTGTCACATTTAAGTGCTTGAGTACCAACCAAAAGTTTGGTGGTTCAAACCCACCCAGAGGTGCCTCAGAAGGAAGGCCTGGTGATCTGCTTCCAAAAGGTCACAGTCTTGAAAATGCCATAGAATGCAGTTCTACTCTGCAGATGTAATGCAGCCATGAGTCGAAGTCCACCCAACAGCAGCAAGGAAAAAAATACCCTTCACGACATCCCTGTACAATTTAAAGGCAGGCACATATAATCCTCATTTCACTCATAAGAAATTAGACCAATAGTAGTTAGTTAAGTTCAAGGTCACCTAATGAATGCATGGCCAAGTCAGACCTCCACTTGTTTGATGGTTGTATCTACTGAGCTTTGTTGGCCAACTCTGACCTCCATACTTTGCTGGGCACAGGAGCCAAGATGGCCCAGCCTTCAGCTAGCTCTGCCTCTCGCATACCATGTTCCAGTGAGCGCCGGGCCGTTTTGATGAACCTATGAGACGCAGCTAAGCTGCTAGGAACAGTTGAGATCACAGACAAGATCGCCTGTTTTGACCACTAACTCTTCAATCCCCCAACACTGTGCTCCGGCTCTCCCACCCTTTCCTCCTGCTCTACCTCCCATGGTCCATCTCAAAGAACATCCACACATACAAAAGGGAATCACAGAGTCACATGAAGAAGGCTCAGGCACGTCCGGAACTCCAGGGCACGAAACCGTTTTGAACATGCACTTTTGATAGTCTCTCCAGTGTAATTGGAAGAGTGAGATTTAGAACCAAGCAAAGTCATGCGAACATAACGCTGGAACTCAAAATGAGTTGGTCCTTCTTTCTGTGTCTTCTCTTCCTGTCAGTCACTGTTGCCTGGTCTATAGGCAGGCCAGCTCTCATCTCAGCTGGCCAGTTCCACCTGAAGTATAAGTGAGTCTGACAAAAATCCAGGTCAAACCTTCAAATGCAAGTTTACCTCCCCAAACTCTCCCTCCTCCTTTTAAACAGAGATGCCTGCCTAAACTCAATCCTTCCCTCAACTGGGTAGAGACACAATGGGCTCTTAGTTTGATTTAAGCAAGAGATAATAGTCTGTGGACTCATAGATTCTGGAATGTTCTCCGCCACCATTACATGAGTGACATAAAAACAAACGAAACGAATGTGAATGCTTTGAAACAGCGCTCACCAAGGAGAAAAAGACCAAGTCCAGATCTAACACAGTAAAGCAGTACTTCTTTCAACTTAAGGATGATCTAAAAAAAAAAAAATTTTTTTATCATGTCTTAGAGGTTCGTTTGAGATGGACCTATCCAAGTAACCCTAACCCTCACCCAACTACCCTACCCCTTCTACCACCTCTTCCTGGGTGAAGATCATCTGCTTTCTGCCCCCTCAAACACGCCTGACATGTGTACCTCCTGGATAGCCACCCCCCTGTCTGACCAGGATGCATCTTATCATAACACCCTTAACAGGCTTGGTTGTCATTTTCGGGATGGGAAAAAATATCAAAAACAACAGCACACAAATAAGCAAAGTCCATATTTTCCCCAGACAGCAGATGGGACTCAACCAGACCCTCCTTCTCCATAAGAAATCTCTCTCCTTCAAGAGAAACTGATTCTCAGTCCCTTCCTCAGGAATTATAGGTTCAGTCAGGGGATTCGTGAGCCTTTTTGGAAGTTTGGCCCAAGGTAGCAATTTTGTAATCCACGTTAGCTGAAGTAAGCACAGACCAGAGCTCACCCCGGCCCCCTTCTTTCTCCACCATGCAGCACCAAGTCCCCACTTAGATGAAAACACTTTGCATATAAACAAACTTCTCTCAAAGACACCTCAACCTTGACATTGCTTTCTCCTTTTCCAAACCTGCTTCCTTTTAAAACACCTCGCGCCTACCATGCTCGCACACGAGACCCAATTATCAGAATAATAATTAACAGGCTCTCATTATTTAGGATCAAACAATGCCCCCCTAATGAAGCCAAGAACAGCCAACGTGATCCCTTAAAATGGGGTGGGAGTTTTCCTTACACCTTGGGGCATCTAATCCACCGAAACCATTAGGCAGCGAGCTGCCCGTAACGGCCAGAATAACATTGAGTCAAGGACGGCTAATGGATGCCACAGCACAGACCAAAGTGCTCCAAGCATGTCAGTCAAGACTAACCGGAGGCAAAAACATCAAAATGCAGGTTGGAGTTTTGACATTCCTGCAGGCTCTGAACGCCTCGCCAGTAAATTTTTAAAGTCAATATCCCCCATGCTCATGAGCACTCCTCTGTCTGATGAGTAGTGTGAATGTGGGTCTGACTGAACTGTGACTAAAGTAGGACTTTCAAGGCAGCTTTGAATGTGCGCGGGGCAGAAAGGGCTTTGTGTGTGTTTTGTGTGTGTGTGTTTTCTTTTTTCCCCTCAGAAATGTCTGTGATAATAATGAAGACAATGTACACAGATTATCACAGGCTGTGTCTTTCGACTCCAAGTTTATGTGATTAGAAAATTAGAGAGTGATGAGATTAGAAAGACCACAGAACAGTGTGAAAGAAAGTCTTTTTTTTTTTTTTTTTTAACGAATTATCGTGTGCTGGATTTACACAGAATTTGATAGATGGATCTTCTAAAGTTTGGAAACGGATCAATGCAGCAATGCAGATAGGAGAAAGAACTTTGGAGCCTACTCCTGGCAGAAGTTCAAAACCAATATTAAGTATTCTAATTAGCTTAAAGCCTGTTACTTATATTTTTTAAAGAATTACGGCATAAACCCAAAAATTACGGTGTACATACATGAGATATAACCATTCCACAAATATAAAGGTAAAAACAACAATCGGTATTGGTCCTCACAGCCCAGGACTCCCCCAGATTCGGGCGACCTTCACCTGTCTGCCCTTCCTCTTCTCAGAAGCTGAGAAAAATAATCAGAAGGACACGTATCAGGAAGCCCAAGCAGGGTCAGTTTTGGGTGGTGGTGGCATCCTGCAGGTGGTAGTTCAAGGTGAGATAGCCATTTCGGGACTCAGAAACCACAGCCTCACTTCTCTGTTAATGAGGGGAAAATAGAATTTCCCCTCTCAAAACCCAGCCTGGTCTAAATAACAATTCCATTTAAAAAAAAAAAAAAAAGCTCCTTTTGCATGTCTAATGACAGTGGTGGATTTCTGAGAATGTATAAGCAGAAGGGAACTGCACAACAGAATGGATAACAGAAGAAACTGTCAGAGAAAGGGCAGGAGAGAGGCTACCTTACATCTGACAGAACTTTCTCAGGGCCCTAGAAACACCTAGAAGAGGGCTTGGAGGTGGGATGTGTTGGTGCTGCCTGGGAACATACCATTGCTGCTGAGTTGAGTCCGACTCATGGTGACCCCATGTGTTACAGAGCAGAACTGCTCCATAGGGTTTCTGTGACTGTAATCATCACGGACGCAGAGCAGCTGACCTTGCCCCAGCAGCGCTGCTGGGTGGGTTGGAACCACCAACCTTTAGGTTAGTAACGAGCACAAACCATCTGCATGACCCAGAGACCCAGAGAGGTCTGTAAAGGCATGAGCGATAGTCAAGTCACAGTGACCTTTCAGCTGTTCTGTTGAAACTTTGGAGTGTGTGGCATTCTGAAGTTCTTAGGACACAACTCACTGTCACCTGATCCCTGAATTCCCACGTATTAAAATATGAATAGACCAGAAATGCTCTATTGGGTCAGACATGGGTTCTTCCAGGCCTCTGGTAGCCATACTCAGAAAGGTTTGTGCGTGCACAGCGTAGCTTTCAAGTCTAGGGACACCCCTACAAAACACACGTGAGGTCCTTAGAATCTAGTTTGCATCTATTACTTGGAACATTATTTAAATTTTTGAAATTATTTTGATTCAACTCAGTATATATACAGACATACCTCAGAGATATTGTGGGTTTGGTTCCAGACCACCTCAATAAAGCAAATACCTCAATAAAGCAAGTTGCACAAATTTTTTGTTTTCTGTGTATATAAAAGTTATGTTTATACTATACCATGATCTATTAGTTGTGCAATAGCATTATGTCTAAAAAAAATAACGTACATACCTTAATTAAAAAATACTTTATTGCTAAAAAATACTAACCATCATCTGAGCCCTCAGCCAGTTGTAAGTAATCTCCTTGTTGGTGGAGGGTCTTGCCTCGATGTTGATGGCTGCTGACTGATCAGGGTGGTGGTTGCTGAAGGTTGGGGTGGCTGTGGCGATTTCTTAAAATAAGACAACAATGAATTTTGACTTCCTTTCATGAAACATTTCTCTGAAGCAAGAGGCGCTGTTTAATAGCATTTTACCCACAGCAGAACTTCTTTCAAAATTGGAGTCAATCCTCTCAAACCCTGCTGCCACTTTATCAACTAAGTTTATGTCATATTCTAAATTATTTGTTGTCATTTCAGCAATGTTCACAGTATCGTCACCAAGAGTAGATTCCATCTCAAGAAACCACTTTCTTTGCTCATCCATGAGAAGCAACTCCTCATCCGTTAAAGTTTTACCATGAGATTGGAGCAATTCAGTCACATCGTCAGGCTTCACTCCTAATTCTAGTTCTCTTGCTATTTCCACCACATCTGCAGTTACTTCTTCAACTGAAGTCTTGAGCTCTTCAAAGTCATTCATGAGGGTTGGAATCAACTTCTTCCAAACTCCTGTTAATGTTGTTCTTAATAGCATCTAAAACAGTGAATCTTTTCCAGGAGGTTTGCCATTTCCTTTGCCCAGATCCATCAGAGGGATTGCTATCTACAGCAGCTACAGCCTTACAAAATGCATTTCTTAAATAATAAGACTTGAAAGTGGAAATTACTCCTTGATCCACCGGCTGCAGCATGGATGTTGTGTTAGCAGGCATGAAAACACATTAATCTCCTTGTACATCTCCGTCAGAGCTCTTGTCAGTGAGCAGTAGTATTTTGAAAGAAATCTTTTTTCTGAACAATAGGTCTCAACAGTGGGCTTGAAATATTCAGTAAATAAACTATGCTGTGAACAGACGTGCTGTCATCCAGGCTTTGTTGTTCCGTTTGTAGAGCACAGGCAGAGTAGATTTGGCGTAATTCCTAAGGGTCTTGGGATTTTGGGAATGGCAAATGAGCATTTGCTTCGGCTTACAGTCACCAGCTGCATTAGCCCCTAACAAGAGAGCCAGGCTGTCCTTTGAAGTTTTGAAGCCAGGCGCTGATTTCCCCTCTGGAGCTGTGAAGGTCGTAGACGGCATCTTCTTCCAGCAGAAGGCTGTTCTGTCTGTGTGGAAGGTCTGTTGTTGGGTGTGGCCGTTCCCCTCTGGAGCTGTGAAAGTCGTAGACGGCATCTTCTTCCAGCAGAAGGCTGTTCTGTCTGTGTTGGAGGTCTGCTGCTGAGTGTGGCCGCCTTCCCTCATTACCTTAGCTGGATCTTCGGGGTGACCTGCTGCGGCTCCTACTGCGCAACTTGCCACTTCACCTTATACTTTTGTTATGGAGACGGCTTCTTTCCTTAAACCGCATAAACCAACCTCTGTTAGCTTCAAACGTTTCTTCTGCAGCTTCCTTACCTCTCTCAGCCTTCACAGAATTGAAGAGCATTAGGGCCTTGCTCTGAGTTAGGCTTCAGCTTAAGGTAATGTTGTGACTGGTTTGATCTTCTCTCCAGACCACTGAGACTTTCTCCATATCAATAATAAGGCTGTTTTTGCTTTCTTATTATTTGTGTGTTCACCGGAGTAGTACTTTTAATTTCTTTCTAGAACTTTCCATTTGCATTCACAACTTGACTAACTGTTTAGCACAAGAGCCATAACTTTCAGCCTATCTCGGCTTTCAACATGCCTTCCTCACTAAGTGTAATCATTTTTAGCTTTTGATTTAAAGTGAAAGATGGGCAACTCTTCCTTTCACTTGAACACTTAAAGGTGATTGCAGGGTTATTAATTGGCATTATCACGAGGTTGTCATGTCTCAGGGAACAAGGAAGCCTGAGGACAGGGACAGAGGTGGGGAAATGGCTAGGCGGTGGAACAGCCAGAACACACGCAACATTTATCGATTAAGTTCGCTGTCTTATACGGGTTCAGTTTGTGGCATCCTGAAACAATTACAATAGTAACATCCAAGATCACTGTTCACAGATCACCATAACAGACATAATAATGAAAAAGTTCCAAAATATTGTGAGAATTACCAAAATGTGACACAGAGACACGAAGTTAACACGCTCTATTGAAAAAATGGCACCAATAGACTTGTTGAATGCAGTGTTGCCACAGACCTTCAATTTGTAAAAAGTGCAGTATCTATGCAGATCAATAAAATGAGGTATGCTTATATAGGATAAACTCAGATAACGAATCCCTCATTACCTGAGTTTGTCATATATATATGTATGTATATATTATATCTGCTTCAGTGTTCATAGAGACACCACGAGGACAGGAACTGTGTGTTTCATTCTTTCATTCAACCAGTGTTTACTGAGCTTCTGCTATGCCACAAGCACTACGTCAAATGCTTGGAATACAGCAGTGAACACAAAGGACTAACCTTCCCCCTGTAGAGCTTACTTTCTAGTGAGAGAGACAAAATAACAACAAATATAAGCAATAATTTAATTACATGCTGTGCTGGAAGGTGGTAGGTACTGTGGAAAAACATGAAGATAGGTGAGAGTGGTCAGCCATGCTCAGGAAGAGAGGAGACAGGACAGGCTGCACTGAGAAAGTGACATTTGAGCAAAGCCTTGCAGGAGAAGGAAACCCTGGTGCCATAGTGGTTAAGTGCTATGGCTGCAAACCAAAGGGTCGGCAGTTCAAATCCACGAAGCACTCCTTGGAAACCCTACGGGGCAGTTCTACTCTGTCCTATAGGGTCACTATGGGTTGGAATCGACTTGATGGCAATGGGTTTTGGGTTTGGTTTTGCAGGAGAAGTGTGGGGAAGCCATACAGAAAAGTGGGGAAGGAGCTTCCTGGGAAGTGGGAATGGACCGTGCAAAAGCCAGGGAGTGCCTGGAGTGTTTTGGGAATAGAAACACTGGAGTGGAGCAATGGGGGGGGGAGGGGGATGAGGGTCTAGGTAGGAGGTAGAAGATGAGATCTTGCTTATCTTTGTATCCCTATGCCTCAGAGGCCAGCACCTGGTCAATGCTCAGGGATATCTGTTCAGTGAATGAATGAATGAATGAAAAAAAATGCTGAAGACTGGAAGGTCCTTGAACCCAACTCTCATGTGGTGTTTTGGCATACTCCATACAGTTTTTTTTTTTTAATTGGATTATTAGTTCTCAATATATTCCAGGAGAAAGAAGTCCCAAAGTCAAATAAGTTCACCATTTTGTAGATCACCATGTTCTTGACTCGCAAAACACAGCTAGTATATGGAGTCTAGAGAAGTTCTCTAGGAAATGGCTAGTTTAATTTAGCATTTTGAAAAATTGTTCAACCACAGAGACCATTTCTTCCTCCCCCACTCTCATTTTCTCCTATACCCCTACCATCCCTCAGACAGAGTATTCTGTAGAACACACACACCTTGAGAAATGATGGTGCTTGCCAAGCCTCCAGAAAGACAACCCTCCACCTCCCAGTCCCTCCATCTCTGGACCACTCTAAACCTCCGAACTGCTTCTTTATATTGAGAGGAGTCAAATCTGCTGCCTTGTAATTTCTGCCTGTTGACTCTAGTTTTACCCCTGGGGCCGTATATCCAAGGGTCAATCCTGTTTTTAAAGTGGAAGTTCCCTACTAGACAGTGAAATGTCTCTGAGATCTTCTAAGAGAAAACATGGCATTGCTATGGGGACTGTGGAAACGCCTTCACTGCCTAGGTTGTTATGTGTCTTAGGCTGGATTCTCTAGAGGAGCAAAACTAGTGAAGCACAGATACATATAGAGAGAGAGAAAGAGAGAGAATTATCTGAAGGAAATGTCTCACACGATTGTAGAGGCTGTCAATTCCCAAGTTCATGGGCCATGTATCAGGCTGGAGCCTTCTCCTGACCCACGTAGGTGCAGGGGTTGAGAAACCCAATATTCACAGATCAGATGGTAAGCTCCTAGCCCAAGTCCCAAGAATGGGAAGTCAGATGCTGATGAGTTGAATGCAGGATCCAGAGCAGAGCAAAAGCCAGCAAACTTAACACAGAAAGTCCACATATATTGGATACAGGCCACACCCCCAAGGAAACTCCCTTTCAAATGATTGGCTACTCACCACAGATCCCATCATGGAGGTGATCACATCATCATATGACTGCCAAACAACATCATAACTGCCAAAGCACTGAGAATCATGGCCCAGACAAGCTCACGCACAACCTTAAACATCCCATCATTATAAAGAGTTGAACCTAACAAATGTCAGTTAATACTTCCGAAGCACAAAAATCTATACCATGAAAGTGAGGCAGTGCCAGCCTGGAAGGTCACTGCTCACATTTCCCTGATAGTGAAAGGAGTCTCTACTGAGGAGGTCAGTCAAGTCCATTTCTTATTAACAACACTACTGGAGGTCTTATTGGCACACACAATCTTCAACAGTCAATACTACTGGATGTCTTATTGGCACACATAATCTTCAACAGCAAAGAGTCTAAAAATCATTTATGGTTGGCTTCCCAGGACAGCAACAGTAGATTGGACTTCTTAGCACTTTCTTTTCTAAGCTCATTGAATCATTGCTTTTACCAGTAGGAGGTGATTCAAAAGTAGGTACATAGTGGGAGCAGTTAAGTCGGGTTAAATTCATTTGGTGCCTCCTAGTCCCATGGGTGGTACATCCATTCCTTGAGGATTACTGGCTCTGTTGTTTATACGCATCTCGTCAATCCTGTCCATTTCCTAATTCATGTTTCTTTGAATATGTTAGAGAGGCATGGGGGTCTTTCTTTCTAGTTTACGAAGCTGTTATGGCCAGTAACTAATGCCTTCACTTATTTGCTCTTCTAATTCCCAGTTTGTAGCATGGGCCTGACTAATAAAATAACTGTGTTTACCAATATCACAAAGAAGGTTGAACACATGGAGCATGTTCATACATGTCCTTGGTCTTGTTTTTGGAAACTGAATTTGGGGTGATAGTCTAATAATCATGAGTCTCTGGGTGGCACTAACAGTTAACACACTCGGCTGCTAACCAAAGGGTTGGCGGTTCAAGTCTACCTGGAGGTGCCTTGAAGAAAGACCTAATAATCTATTTCCAAAATGTAGCTATTGAAAACCCTTTGGAGCACTCAGACACACATGAGGTTGCCATGAGTCAGAATTGACACAAGGGCAATTTTTTTTTTAAATAATTTTTATTGTGCTTTAAGTGAAAGTTTACAAATCAAGTCAGTCTGTCACATATAAGCTTACTACATACATATAACCTTACTACATACTCCCATTTACTCTCCCCCTAATGAGTCAGCCCGCTCCCTTCTTCCAGTCTCTCCTTTCGTGACCATTTTGCCAGTTTCTAACCCTCTCTACCCTCCCATCTTCCCTCCAGACAGGAGATACCAAATACCTCAAGTGTCCACCTGAAACAAGTAGCTCACTCTTCATCAGCATCTCTCTCCAGCCCATTGTCCAGTCCCTTCCATGTCTAATGAGTAGTCTTCGGGAATGGTTCCTGTCCTGGGCCAACAGAAGGTTTGGGGACCATGACCGCCGGGATTCTTCCAGTCTCAGTCAGACCATTATGTCTGGTCTTTTTATGAGAATTTGGGGTCTGCATCCCACTGTTCTCCTGCTCCCTCAGGAATTCTCTGTTGTGTTCCTTGTCAGGGCAGTCATCGGTTGTGGCCAGGCACCATCTAGTTCTTCTGGTCTCAGGATGATGTAAGTCTCTGGTTGATGTGGCCCTTTCTGTCTCGGGCTCATAGTTATTGTGTGACCTTGGTGTTCTTCAGTCTCCTTTGATCCAGGCGGGTTGAGACCAGTTGATGCATCTTAGATGGCCACTTGTTAGCATTTAAGACCCCAGACGCCACATTTCAAAGTGGGATGCAGAATGTTTTCATAATAGAGTTTATTATGCCAATTGACTTAGAAGTCCCCTTAAGCCATAGTCCCCAAACCCCCGCCCTTGCTCCGCTGACCTTCGAAGCATTCAGTGTATCCCAGAAACTGCTTTCGGTCCAGTCCAGTTGAGCTGACCTTCCGTGTGTTGAGTATTGTCCTTCCTTTCATCTAAAGTAGTTCTTATCTACTAACTAATCAGTAAATAACCCTCTCCCACCCTCCCTCCCTCCCCCCTCTCGTAACCACAAAAGAATGTGTTCTTCTCAGTTTATACTATTTCTCAAGAACTTATAATAGTGGTCTTATACAGTATTTGTCCTTTTGTAACTGACTAATTTCACTCAGCATAATGCCTTCCAGGTTCCTCCATGTTATGAAATGTTTCACAGGTTCGTCACTGTTCTTTATCGATGCGTAATATTCCATTGTGTGAATGTACCATAATTTATTTAACCATTCATCTATTGATGGACACCTTGGTTGCTTCCAGCTTTTTGCTGTTGTAAACAGAGCTGCAATAAACATGGGTGTGCATATATCTGTTCGTGTAAAGGCTCTTATTTCTCTAGGGTATATTCCAAGGAGTGGGATTTCTGGGTTGTACGGTAGTTCTATTTCTGTTTAAGAAAATGCCAGATAGATTTCCAAAGTGGTTGTACCATTTTACATTCCCACCAGCAGTGTATAAGAGTTCCAATCTCTCCACAGCCCCTCCAACATTTATTATTTTGTGTTTTTTGGATTAATGCCAGCCTTGTTGGAGTGAGATGGAATCTCATCGTAATTTTAATTTGCATTTCTCTAATGGCTAATGATCAAGAGCATTTTCTCATGTGTCTGTTAGCCGCCTGAATATTTTCTTTAGTGAAGAGCGTGTTCATATCCTTTGCCCACTTTTTAATTGGGTTGTTTGTCTTTTTGTGGTTGAGTTTTAACAGAATCATACAGATTTTAGAGATCAGGCGCTGGTCAGAGATGTCATAGCTGAAAATTTTTTCCCAACCTGTAGGTGGTCTTTTTACTCTTTTGGTGAAGTCTTTAGATGAGCATAGGTGTTTGATTTTTAGGAGCTCCCAGTTATCTAGTTTTTCTTCTGCATTGTTGGTAACGTTTTGTATTCTGTTTATGCCTTGTATTACAAGTGTAATTTTTGTTGTTGTCGTTTAAATCTAGTAAGCAGGTGTCTTCTGTACACACTTTCTTTACGGCAAGATAGCATAGCCATTTGACCTTCATCTAGCTGCTTCCCCACTCCAACTTATTGCACTCTCTTCCCAAAACTCCCGTTCCTAGAAAACTGTCCCACACAGTGACTGACTCTAAAAATCCCAAGTGCACAGCAGCCATTCACCTGCCGGCACCATTTCCTGCTCCCTAAAAGAAAAAAAATTATCTTTTTTTTTTTTTCTTTTAGGGAACAGAGCAGACTATATTCAGTGAGTTCCGTTCTCTTTATGTAAATTTATCTTTATTTCCTGCATGACATTACTTCGCTTTTTCTTTCTCCCTACATATTTATATACACTTAGTTTGATTTGAAACACTTATAATCATAAATTTAATCAAGATTTTATTTTAAAGATTAAAAGGGAAAAAGAAGCAAGATCCAGAAACTTCCTTGAGACAAAATCACAGTTGTGTTTTGGAGAGGAGATGAAAGGAAAACATGCTGAAATTTCAAAACTTGCTTCATATGTGTGAGTGTGTATATATTTTTCTAAGGGTAAGTCTCTCTTTCCCTTGGACATGACTTGACTAAGAATATCATAAGCATGTCATTGCTACTGCTTCGTGTGGACAGGCTGCATTAAGATGTCACTAAGAAGACAAAATTATAGCAATTTTAACAAGGAGAAACCAGATGATAAGGAAAGAGAGATCCAGCTCAGGAGAAGTCTCTCTGCACTCCACATTAGCTTGCAGGGACACCAGACCCTGAGGTAGAAGAGCCCTGGGCAATGGCCACACGGAGCATGCCAACCTTCTCAGGAAGCTTTCAGCTCGAGTTTCACGAAGCCACCACTTGCACTCAGCTGAGTTTGACTGTTACTAATCTTGAAAGCAGTTCAATTCCAATCAAAATTAGACGTTAAACAAGTAAAAATCTTAATAAAAGTTGAAATCACGTCACATAGCTTGGCGCTAAATTTCTGAAGTAGTTTTCATGCTCCCAGTTTAAAAAAAAAAAAAAAGCACCCAAATGAAATGGTGACCAGCACAGTGAGGTCACGATTTAGAATGTGGAGCTACTCCAGCGCCTCATGGGCCATCCCCGTTCCCAGCACCACGTTTGTCCCGCTGGATGAGGACTCTGACCATGAACATCATCTACTGCAGCAATACTCCATCAATAGCACAGCCCAAATCCTGACTCCTGTTTCTCCCATTTCTACACTGAATCACAGGATTAAGGGAACATTAGCTCGGGAAGGGAACTAGGAGGTAAACCACCCAACTTAGATTCAGTTTGTGAATTTCTTCCACAAGAGCTGTAACCGTTTTTCCTGCCTCTCCTTGAAGACCACCACCGATGCGGACTTCTTTCCCTCAGGAGTCCTTCATTCCCTCCTTCGGCAGTTCTGTCTGCTAGAAAACCAGTAACCAACAGCCGTCAAGTCGACTCCAACTCATGGCTACCAGTGTCAGAATAGAACTGTGCTCCACAGAGTTTTCAACGGCTGATTTTTCAGAAGCAGATGGCCAGGGCTTTCTCCCAAGGCACCTCTGTGTGGAATCGAACGTCCAGCCTTTCAGTTAGCAGCCGAGCACATTAACCATTTGTACCTCCCAGCAACTCTGTCTGCTAGAAAAGGTATTCTGCAATGGAGTTGCCACTGCCTTCATTGTGTGTGACACATCTAACTCCTGGCTGTGCTCTCTGGATCCAAAACGGGATGATTTCCACCCTGCTCTCTTATCTCAAGCTGATCTCCGTCATTGTTGTTGTTGTTGTTAGGTGCCGTGAAGTTGGTTCCAACCGGTAGTGACCTTATGTACTACAGAACAAACCATTGCCCAGTCCTGCACCATTCTCACAATCCTTGTTATACTTGAGCCCATTGTTGCAGCCACTGTGTCCGTCCATCTCAGTGAAAGTCATCCTCTTTTCCCTGACCCTCTACTTTACCAGGCATGATGTCGTTCTCCAGGGACTGATCCCTCCTGATAACATGTCCAAAGTATGTGAGACTACATCTCCCCATCCTCACTTCTAATAAGCACCCTGGCTGTACTTCTTCCAAGACAGATTTGTTCATTCTACTAACAGCCTGTGGTATATTCAATAGTCTTGCCAACACCATAATTCAAAGGTGTCATTTCTTTTTTGGTCTTCCTTATTCATCGTTTATTTCCTCGCAACAAATGAGCACTTCTGTAGGCGTGTTTGAGTCACCCACGGAGTGCAGTTTCCAGAAGTTTCTTTCTCTCAGCTCCTGGAGCACACCATAGAGTTTGACAGGGAAACTTTCCTTGGTTTTCTTTTTTAAAGAAAATTTTTTAATCATTGTTACATCCATCCGTTATAGTCTAGTAATCAGGCCTGTTAGACATCGACCAGCCCATTACTAACAAGCTAATGGGGAGCTCGGCTGAGGTAGACTTCAGGTCCAATAGCTCGAGTTGGCATTAGCTGCTGCTTAGAAAAAGACCACAAAATGCCATCTCTAATGATTTAACAGCTTACCCCCCAAAACACATTAACCAAGGGAGCTTTTAAGTATTAAGAAATAATTATACCAACTCAGTGTTGTCCTTCCTCAAAATTATATCACATCAGAGCTCCACTAGATAAATAGATTTAGTGAAAGAACCCAGGTATTCTAAAAATGAAAAACAGTACTCAATGAAATGTTATTTCCAGTTGATGGCAGGAGGGTGGACAGAGGGGAAAGAAGAATTAATGAAAATATTCTGCCAAATTAATTCTCCATTACTGGCATTTCAGTCTCTTTCTCACCATCTCCAAACCACTGGGGTCAGATAAAACTGGAGGACTGGCGGATGCCCTGGGACCAAGGTGTTCCAGCCTAGTCTCGCAGGTCCATTTTAAGTTTGGAACACAGAAGTTCAAAGATTCTGGCACTGACCTGGAGCCGTGGGTCCGCATTACCTTAGGGCACAGAGGAATGGCTTTACCCTTACCTGGATGTTGCTGGGGTTAGCTGCCAATCAGGTCGGCCTCTGACTCATGGCAAGTCCATGCACAATGGGAGGAAATGCTGCCCGATGCTGTGCCATCCCTATGATCATGGAGATCTGACCACTGGGATCCATAGAGTTCTGGCTGGCTGGCTTTCAGAAACAGATTGCCAGGCCTTTCTTTCCAGTCCATCTGTCATGAATTGAAATGTGTCCCCAAAAATATGTGTATCAACTTGGCTAGGCCATGATTCCCAGTATTGTGAGACTGTCGACCATTTTGTCACCTGATGTGATTTCCCTGCGGGTTATAAATCCTATCTCTCTGACGCTGATGAGAGGGGATTGCGGCAGTCATGTTAATGAAGCAGAACTCAATCTACAAGATTGGATTGTGTCTCGAGCCAATCTTTTTTGAGAAATAAAAGAAAGAAGCAAGCAGAGAGACATGGAGACCTCATACCACCAAGAAAGGAGCACCAGGAGCATAGCGTGTACTTTGGACCTGGGGTCCCCGTGCTAAGAAGCTCCTGGTCCAGGGGAAAATTGATGACAAGGACCCTCCTCCAGAGCCAACAGGGAGAGAAAGACTTCCCCTGGAGTAAAAAAATAAAAAATTTATCTGAAATAAAAAATTTATCTGGAGTAGACACCCTGAATTTGGACTTCTAGCCTGCTAGACTGTGAGAAAATCAACTTCTGTTTGTAGACGCCTATCCACTCGTGGTATTTCTGTTATAGCAGCACTAGATGACTAAGACACCATCTTAGTCAGAAAGCTGTGCTGAAACCTGTTCAGCATCATAGCAACACCCAAACCGCCATTGACAGACAGGTGGTGGCTATGTGTGAGGTGCATTGGCTGAGAATCAAAGCCGGGTCTCTGGCATGGAAGGCAAAAATTCTACCACTGACCTGAATAGGGAATATGATTTGGGGATGAGATACCCTTCTAGGAATTTAAAATATTGTCCTCACATAGGGACCACTGCACCTAAAATTCCACCATTACATATTGCCCTCTTTCTGGAAAACTATTGAAATTTTGAAAGAATCTGGAAAGGATATTGGGGTCATTTACATTTGAGTGTAAGCGAGGTTAATAGATTCTCTTCCTCTGCCCAGGCCAGACCTCGGGCAAGCTATGGTCACTGGGCATGCAAGTGGGAAGGGCCCTGAAAGGAAGGAAGTCGGAGGCACACTTCACAGTTTTGCCCCAGTCAAGGCCAAAAGGGCTAACTGGGGACTCCCAGGTCTGCTGGCCCTGCTGGGGCGACCCTGTCCACCTCCAGCTCTGCTGTGACCGTGGGTCAGCGTAACCCTCAGTGACGGCTAGCCTAAGCCTGAGTACCTGGGGAAACTGCTTGGCTTGGGAAGGCTGAAGCAGACTTGTGGACTGAACTCCCGCTGGGGCAGACCTTGCGTGTCATGTAACTTCACTCTTTCCATTGCTTTTTCCTTAGCTACAAAGAATCTCTGCCTTTTGGTCACCTTTTGGAGTTAGCACCAGGGTGTAGCTGCACATCCGTACTTTCATAGGCTTCCTAACAAATTAGGAATTCCTGCTTAATTATTTGCTTTCTTTGGGGCCAGTTTTGCTTCTGATGGGCTCTGGGAGGCCGAGCAGTGCTGCAGCCGGGCTCCCTCCCTGAAGGGCCCAGCCCAGAGCTCCGGGTTCTTGATTACTGAATTGCAAGGGAAGATCTCCCTGGGGCACACAGACTTGAATGCTAAGCTTTATTTCTGTTTTATTTATTCATTAGATGGCAGAGGCCTTTTACTCCCGAGAGCTCCAGGTCCCCGACATGAAATTAGTATCTGCATTTCCTAACAAAGTCAACTGCTTTGTAATCCTTTGCAGCCTTTTTTGTGTTCTGAGGTTTAAACAGACTTAAAAACCAAGATCACCTAGGCCTGTGGTTAGAATGACAAAAGCCAACCAACTTCTTCACTGTGGTTTGATCTCATGCTCATGGCAGAAGTTGCTATTTCAGTATACATTTTTACTTTTCCTCCTTCTTAACATAGGGTTGAACGCAGCAGCTGGATCTAGCCAAGACATGGTGTGAGTTGAGTCCTCTGCCGTTGCTTATCTAAATCCTGCTCATTTCCATAGAACTAAGAAGATATCACGAGCCCTTCCTTAAATACTTCTCTTAGAGTAGGATATAGACTTGGCCAAAGACTTTGATTTTCATACTATGTTGTTGTTATTAGGTGGTGTCATGTTGATTTTTGACTCAGGGGAAAAAAAAAATCCAAACCCACTGCCATCGAGTTGATTCCAACCCATAGCTACCCTGCAGGACACAGTAGAACTGCCCCATGTGGTTTTCCAAGGCTGTAATCCTTACAGAAGCATACTGCCACATCTTTCTCCTGTGGAGTGTCTGGTGGGCTTGAACTCCTGATCTTTTAGTTAGCAGTCCAGCACTTAACCACCGTGCCACCAGGACTCCATTTGACAGAGCAGAACTACCCCATAGGGTTTTCTATGGCTGTGATCTTAGAGAGCCCTGGTGGTGCAGTAGTTAAAAGCTTGGCTGCTAACCAAAAGGTCAGCAGTTCAAATCCACTAGCATCTCCTTGGAAATCCCATGGGGCAGTTCTACTCTGCCCTATAGGGTTGCTGTGAATCGGAATCAACTCTACAGCAACACGTTTGTTTTGGTTTTTAGTTAAACCTTTACCAGAGCAGATCTCTAGGTCTTTCTCCTGCAGAGCAGCTGGGTGGGCTTGAACCACCAATCTTTTGGTTAGCAGCCGAAAATTTTGTTGTTGTTATTGTTAGGTGCCACCGAGTTTGTTCCGACTCATAGCGACCCTATGTGAAACAGAACGAAACACTTCCCAGACCTGTGCCATCCTCACAGTCGTTGTTATTCTTAAGCCCAGTGTTGCAGCCACTGTGTCAATCCTCCTCTTTGAGGATCTTCCCCTTTTTCTCTGACCCTCTGCTTTACCAAGCATGATGTCCTTCTCCAGGGACTCGTCCCTCCTGATAACACATCCAAAATATGTGAGACGAAGTCTCACCACCCTTGCTTCTAAGGAGCATCCTGCCAAATGCTTAACCGTTGATAAAGTACGCCGTAAGTTGAATCTATGAATAAGTTTTTGGGCTGTCTTTTTTAAGCTTCCTATATTTGCATGGAAAACCCTGGTGGCATAATGGTTAAGTGCTACAGCTGCTAAACAAAGGGTCAGCAGTTCAAATCTGCCAGGCGCTCCTTGGAAACTCTTTGGGGCAGTTCTACTCTGTCCTCTCTGTCCTATAGGGTTGTTATGACTCGGAATGGACTCGATGGCACTGGGTTTGGTTTCAGTTTGGTATATTTGCATGAGGAGCCCTGGTGGTGCAGTGGTTAAGCGCTTAGCTGCTAACCAGAAAGTTGGAAGTTCAAATCCACCAGACAAGTCTTAATTATCTAGTGCTGCTACAATAAAAATACCACCAGTAGGTGGCTTTAACAAACAGAAATTTATTTTCTCACAGTTTAGGAGGCTAGAAGTCCCAATTCAGGGTGCCAGTGCTCAGGGAAGGCTTTCTCTCTCTGTTAGCTCTGGAAGAAGGTCCTTGTCTCTTCTGAGCTTCTGCTTCTGGGCAATCTTCCTGTGGCTTGGCATCTCCCCATTTCTGCTTCTCTAGATTGCTTATTCATTTTCTGTTATATCTCAAAAGCACTTGGCTGCTAACTAAAAGGCCAGCAGTTCGAACCCACCAGCCACTCCTCAGGAGAAAGATACGGCAGTCTGCTTCTATAAAGATTTACAGCCTTGGAAACCCTATGAGGCAGATCCACTCTGTCATACCGGGTTGCTGTGACTCGGAAGCGACTCAATGGCACACAACAATGACTTTTGCATGTAAAACGCCTAGTGCAGTATCTGATATCTAATAAGCACTAAATAAAAGATAGCTATTAGCTCCATTCTACATAAATTAGCTGTGATGACACAGTCAGTGAGCTTGGAATTCGTTTACCGACTCACTCCTTTTTTTTTCTTTTTTGTTGTCCATCTATATTCTTTACCTTGAAACTACGTCCTCCTGGCCATTGAAATCTAGATGTACATAAAAGCAGAGCTTCCCTCAAATCATGTGAGTGGTTCATTGTAAATCTCAACTTTGGAATCTTAAATATTTAGTTCTCATTTTATTAGGCACTCTGAGGGAGTAAATCTTATTCAAATTGGTATTTTGTGTGTGTGTGTGTGTGTGCGTGTGTCTGTGTGTGCGCGCTTCCCTCCTTTTCCCCCATCTGTGTGAATTGCTATGAATACTGTTGACTGCTTTCTGGTTGAATTTGACACCTAATTTTTTTTTTTTTTTTTTTTTTAGTCATCTACTGATTGCATCCAATTAACAGCCATTATGTTCTCAGTTACTTTCTGTTTGGACATGGGTTTATTGATCTGGTAAGATTTTATTCTTCAGAAACATAAACAACACGCCATTTAATTCGGCCTTGGAAGTGTCTCTAAGCGCAGTTTAAAGACGCAGTTTCCAAGGAGAGGGAGCAGAATTCGGTTTGAACGTTGATCACTATCATTTCACCTTTGGACTTTTATTAAAGCTGTTTGACACAGCCGTGCCAGCAGATGGAGGAGAAAGATAAATGTGCCTGTGTGAATAGGTTTCATATCAAAAGTGGATATGAGACACAGCACGTTATTTCATCCAGGGAACGTTCACATCGACAAGATGGGTGGTTACTGGTGATGATCTTTTCAGGCTCAGGGGGCCAAAAGGTGAACATGGCTGAGGTACCCTTGCTATGAATATTTCACAGGCTGAGTATCCCTTTTGCACATGGGGCTGTGTGCTGACTGAGGGTTTCTTCACGACGAGTCCTCAGTTGACTGACTGATGAATACAAAACGCCTCTCTGAACAAAAGGCATTCAAGATTCACTGAAGACAAGACAACCTACTTTGGTTTCTGTGTCTGGTACCGGGGTATCAACGGAGATAAAACACTGAGTGACAGGGAAGGGAAATACAGAATAACACAATCCATTGTCCTCCCATTGACCGTGAGTATAATGGGAGAGTTAGCGAGCCACTGTAGTGTCATAGAGCGCTGTGAACTTGGGAGAACTCAAGGATCAGAAAGTAACATGAAACAAGGAGGGAAATGAAGATAGTATAGGGTTACCATGCATTCTCAAATTGTACTGAAACACATCCCACCCCTTTGGAGGGGCTTGTTTTTGACAAGGAAGACAATGGGAAGAAACGGCGGCTGTAACAATATCACCATTTTCCTTTACTAGAGGCTGTAACGTGAACTTCCTAGAAGACACCTTCTTTCACCACAGCTTTGTTGTGCGGTCTATTGAGGAGCCCAGAGACCAAAGTCGTTGCCTTGTTCCGGAGCTGTCTCAAACCAAGGAGCCTGGTTCTCCCAGCCAATGGCTGCTGCTCTGTTGTGAATTTACAGAGCTGGTTTGTGGCCCAGGGCAGGAAAAGGGCACTGAGAGGGAGGCAGAGACCAAAGACAGGGAAGGGACAGGGCGAAGAATTTGGGGCATTCGGGTAAAAGAAGAGGAAGGAAAAAAATTAAGGTGGGGGTGCAGGATGAGAAGAGGAATTTTCATGGTGGGCTATGAGGGGAGAATGGAAGTGCTCTACCATCCCTGGGTTCGAAAATGTCATGGATTGAATTATATTCCCCCCAAAATGTGTGTATCAACTTGGTTAGGCCATGATTTCCAGTATTGTATGGCTGTCCTCCATTTAGTGATTGTAATTTTATGTTGAAAGGATTAGGGTGGGATTGTAACACTACCCTTACTTGGGTCACCTCCCTGATCCAAGGTAAAGGGAGTTTCCCTGGGGTGTGGCCTAAAAGAAAAGGGAAGCAAGCAGACAGTTGGGGACCTCATACCACCAAGAAAGCAGCACTAGATGACTAAGACAAATAGGAAGGAAAAAAATTAAGGTGGGGGTGCGGGATGAGAAGGGGGCCGTGAGGGGAGAATGCAGACACACTCCCATCCTTGGGTCCAAGTGCGACTTAACAAAACGCAACAACAGGAAGAACAGAACTGCTTTTGGAAAAGAGAAGGAGTGTGCTGAAGCCAGAAAGCCACCCTTTAAATGTTTTCTGGGAGAAATTTAGCTAATGTGTGGTTATTATTATTATTATTTTTAATCTGTGACACAATTGCATTGAAACATTCATTCAAAGGCACATACCTTGGAGAAAGCACCTATTTATACAGGTGCCTGACATACGGTCAGTCTGAACAGTACTGCTGAAGGATATAGGTTCTCGCCTGTAGAACAATGAACGGAAACATACAGATACAAAATGTTGCACACAAATTCAGCGGGTCCCACACCTTCTTGGTCCATTCATAGACCCCTCAAAATTCCACAGACCCAGGTTAACAATTGCTATTCTGCAGTCTAGCAGAGGGCTGGGGTAGTGTAGATGCTCAGTAAACTTTTACAGATTTGAATTACACAAGTATTATTTTAAAAAAGACAAAATAACCTTGCTGTTGAGTCAATTCTGACTCATAGCAACCCTGTAGGACTGGATAGAACTGGTCCATAGGGTTTCCAAGGACTGCCTGGTAGATTTGAACTGCCGACCTTTGGTTAGTAGCTGTAGCTCTTAACCACTGAGCCACCAGAGCTCCTACAAGCCTTACAGTCAAATGCATATTCGAGTTGGCCAAAGTTTACCATATATGCCTTCATAAAACTAATAAAACTCTTTGCCGACAAGTCGATTCTGACTCATATCAACTCTATAGAACAGAGTAGAATTGCCACATAGGGTTTCCAAGGATCATTTTCACAAGTACCCAGTTTTCAGTGAGTTAGAGGGAAGTACAATATTAATACCATAAGTATACTCCTTGCAAAATAACTTTCTTGTTTGTTTTGATGATTCGGAAGGTAGCTGGGGAATCTGAAAAATAAGGCAGTGATCTGTGCATCAGAGATCATGGTGCAGTAATGCTGTGAATTGTTGTCATTGCTGTCAAGTCAGCTCCAACACGAGGCGATCCCACGTTCAACAGAACGAAATGCCATACTATCACGCACGAACTCCATGATCCTGGGCACGTCTGAGTCCACTGTTGAGTGCCTTCCAGTCTACCGTGTTAATCTTCTGGCACTATATTGGACAATAACCTGTTGTGATCTGCTGGATTTTCATTAGCTAATTTTCAGAAGTAGATCACAAGGCCTTTCCTCCTACTCTGTGTTGGTCTGGAAGCACCACTGAGATCTGCTGGTATTTGAAATACTTGTGGCGTAGCTTCCAGCATTGTGGCAACAGACGAGCCACCACAGTCAGACAGACTGACAGACGGGCGGGGGCTGCTGTAAATAGAAAGGATAGACACAATGGGGCTGAGTTTGCTGTCACCCTAACACATTGTCTATAAGTAATTCTTCTTAACCAGTTCTGCTTATCAGTACATTTTCTTCTATTTTGTATCTCTTTTAATAAAAGTAGAGTCAAGAGTATGCCTGTGAAAGCTGGATAATGAATACTGAAGAAGAACTGATGCCTTTGAGTTGTAGTGTCAACGAAGAATATTGACTATACCATGAACTGCCAAAAACACAAACAAATCTGCCTTGGAAGAAGTACAACCACAATGCTCCTTAGACTATGTCTCACATACTTTGGACATGTTATCAGGAGGAACCAGTCCCTGGAGAAGGACATCATGTTTGGTAGAGGGCCAACGAAAAAGGGGAAGACCCTCAAAGAGGTGGATTGACACAGTGGCTCCAACAATGGGCTCAAGCATAATAACAACTGTAACGATGGTGCAGGACTGGGCAGTGTTTTGTTCTATTGTACATAGAGTTGCTATGAGTTGGAACTGACTCGATGGCACCTAACAACAACAACAGTGAAGAGTGGTTTGGAAATTCTAGCTGCTACCTTGGTTAGAATACGGTTGTGTTGTGGGCATTGGTGTGGGAGGGGTGTAAATATACCATCTCTGCCTTAGATAACAACACTTTGGTCTTCTATTCCCACTCTTCAAATTCTTCTCAGCGCTGGAACCAAGGAAACTTGCAAGGCCTGGCTTCTTGAGGACCAAGGTAACATGGGATCAGAAAGGAGCTTCCTGGAGCAGTCATCTGAAGCCTGGAGTGAGTATGAATTTTGGCTGAGAAGGAGAAGGGTCTGAACCAGCAAAGCAATGTTGACACTTGAGTACCAGAAGTCAGTGGGAAGACATGGCCAGTGATCCAGGGAAGGGGAATGGTGCTTGGGGATGCCAGGAGCAGGTGACAGACACATGTTAGGAAGGATGGGGAGAGATGAACAGGGCTAGGACATCAGGGGGTCCCCCTCTTAGTCCTTGCTGCTTGCTTGGCTCTGCAGCGGGTCACCCGGGACACAGAGTGGGTCTGTGCTGGGACACAGAGCTTGGCTGAATAAGATCAAGAAGATCAGAAAACTGGGATGAAATTAATTTCTCCCTGACATTCAAAATGATATAATGGGCTGGCTGATAAATATAGAAGTGGGTACCTGACAAGCTAAAGATACAGGTACTTTCCAAATTACCAAGGGACTAGGGTGAAAAACGATGGCTCTGGGCACAAGCACCATTAACAGAAAGCTAACTCTAACTCAGCGGTGTTTGAAAGTAATAGCTCTTAATCACTGTACCACCAGGGCTCCGAAATAAATATTATCATCCTCATTTTATAGATGAGGAAAACCAAGCTCAGAGATATTAGGTCTCTCATCCCAAGGCATCCAGCTGCTTAAGTGCCTGATCTAGAATTCAAATCCAGGTTTGGCCAAGGTCAAAGAGTAGCAGCTCATAGAAAATGGTGTTTACTTCCATGGGCAAAAATGAGTTCCTGTGACCAAGGGAAACTGTCGGTTTTAGAATAATAAAAAAAAACAACAGTCCCTATGCCTGATCTTCCCGGGTGGACTCTTCCCAGCTTGGCTTGTGGTTATTCATTCATAGCGCTCTACCTGTAACTCTGGAGTTGCTGGTGATCTAGGACATGTTATTTCACCTGCCTGAGTCTTAATTTCCTCCTTTGCTGGAATGAGGCAATTGCATTTAACATTTTGATCTTTTCCACCTTTCACACTCTTTGATTTTATTAAGCATTTGTAGACATTTTAGACACTGCTGGGGATACAGGATTGAACACGATGGGGCTCTCGACCTCAAGGCTCCCCACGAGGCCATCCGCTTTTCCTGAGCAAACATGAGTCATTCATCTCTGCACTTCCACCCAGCCCATCACCGGGTCTAGCTCACAGCCCACATGTTCAAGATGCTCAATGAATGTTTATCAGAATTAAATGAAAGAAGGGAACTAGTTAAACAAAACAGAATGTGGCAAATACCTTAGGAGCAATATAAAATAATGTTGTGGTTGTGGTTGATGTTGTTAGGTGCCATCAAGTTGACCTTGACTCATGGCTACCCCATGTGACAGACTAGAACTGCCCCATAGGGTTTCCTAGGCTGTAATCTTTACTGGAACAGAGGGGTCTTTCTACAGCAGAGCCGTTGGGTGAGTTCAAACCACCAACCTTTCAGATAGCAGACAAGTACTCAACCGCTGTGCCACAAGGGCTCTTTGTTGTTGTGGTAAGCCATAGGAAAAGGAAGTTAATACCGGGGGGCTCCATGAGGAGTTGGCTTCTAAGCTGGTCTTAAAGATGAGTAGGGCTTTGACAGACGGAGATGGAACAGCATGAAGAAACTCGAAAGGAGGCAGGAAAGTTCTCTGTTGTCCAGTTTTATCTGGCAAGTGGGATATGTAAGAGAGGGCAGCAGTAGATGAGCCAGAAAGGAGGGTGGGGCTGAATTCATTAAGTGTCTTAAATTTTTAAGATTTGGATATTACACTATGTTCTGTAGGCAATGAGGAGCCATTGAACGTGTTTAAATAAAGAAGTGACATCAGCAGTTATATTTGTATTCAACCAAGAGTGAACTTCAGTGAACACTTGGCACTAAAGAACTTCACATGTGTTCTTTAATTTCAACTTATTGCAGGACCCCAAACAACTCTGTACCCTTATCGTGTGTTAATTATTTTTTGTTGTTGTTGTTAGGTGCTGGCAAGTCAGTTCCGACTCATAGTGACCCCATGTACAACAGAACAAAACACTGCCCGGTCCTGTGCCATCCTCACGATCGTTGCTATGTTTGAGCCCATTGTTGCAGACACTGTGTCAGTCCCTTTCATTGACAGTCTTCCTCTTTTTCGCTGACCCTCTGCTTTACCAGAAACCCTGGTGGCGTAGTGACTTTACCAGTGTTAATTTTATCTCAGTACAACACATAGTAAAAATAAATATGCTTGCCCCCATTTCTGAAATGAGGTGGTACGAGCTGCCACCAAAACAAATAAAACAGTAACAACGGTAGAAACCAGTCTTCTCCTAAATCATCGATTTGACTTTTGTGGGATGCCCTGCTTTACCCTCTAGAAAATTAAAAGAAAAGTGGGGGGGAACACTCATGTTTCTGAGATTCCTGCCCTCTTTTCTGGCTGTATGAGAAGAAACTATGGCAGATGTAAAGCCCAGCCACCATCTGATTTAATCTCAGCTCAGATGGACCATCACTGAGCTTTGTGCTCAAAAAAAAAAAAAAATCTATTCCTTTCCATCCCCATCTCCTTAACTAGATGGACAAAGATTTTTAAGGTATTTGGATTCAATTTGGCAATTTGTTAAAGTCCATGTATTCTATGTGCCCAACCAGGCTATGACTGATTTTCTTTTCTGAAGGTAGTGCATTTCAGGATTGGCAATGCTGTTTCAAAAGCCCGCCTGACACAGCTCATTTAGGAAGATTGGTTCCAACGGGACACACCTCTAGGAGTTAGCTGAGTGTGTTAAAGAGATTTGTTCCCAAGCAAACTGGTTTATAAATATTAACCTGCCTTGGGAAGGCAGGCCACTGGGCAAGTCTTGAGGGAACTCGTCTTTCTCCTTTAGGGATTCGTTTTATAAAAGAACTAACAGGTAGCTCCTTTTCCTACCACTCGCCTTGGGTATTTTAGCTCACACTGAATGGGACCATTCCTCTTAATTTACTTAATAGACCAGTCTCGAAGGGATTATAAACCCATAATTGGGCAATTAAGATTAGGAGGTTAAAAAACTGACGTAGAGAGGATTTATAACACTGTAACCAACTTTTTATTGGCTAAAGATTCCATAAGCCTTCATTTTAACTGTCTCTTGAGGGAGGCTGCCCTCGCCTTTTTGCCCACCAAGACATGACTGGCAAGAGAAGAGGAAATGAATCCAGCCTGCCCCTCGCCGAGCAGGCCCGGGCTTTGTCCTTCAGCTCCTGTTAAACAAGGGCTTCCAGGAAGCAAGCACAGAAGTCAGCCTTGTAGTCAGGTTAACATGGAATTTAAAAACACAAAAAGCCAGTCCAGCATTTTAGTTTGAATCTAATGCAAGCCTCTCGTTTCATCTCCTGTAAGGTGTCTTGAAACATTGCAAGCTTCCTTTTTTTTTTCTGGAAATTTTACTTGCTATTACTTTCTAAAGAAGTCCTGGTGGCGCAGCAGCTAAGCGCTTGGCTGCTGACTTGTAAAAACGACAAGGTGGTGTCCGAGGTCATCTAACTTCAGGAGGAGAAAGGAGAATTGAGACCAACACCAGCCCAAGGCTGAGCCCTATGAGGCAGAGAGGTGGTGTCCAAGGTCATCTAACTTCAGGAGGAGAAAGGAGAATCGAGACCAACACCAGCCCAAGGCTGAGCCCTGCGAGGCGGAGAGGTGGTGTCCGAGGTCATCTAACTTCAGGAGGAGAAACGAGAATCGAGACCAACACCAGCCCAAGGCTGAGCCCTACGAGGTGGATGTCAGACGTACATCTACCCTCCAACCTTTTTACCAATTCTGACAGCAGCCGTCCCCCCCACGGCACTCTACTTCTCTGCTGAGTTTGGTAATTCATTGCAATGGACACACAGAACTCACAGACAGTATTCACAGTTATGGAGTGTATTAGGGCAGTAACAAGTTACAATTCAGGATCAGGGACGACTAAGGATACAATTCTTCCATCAGGACAGCTTCTTCTCAGCCATGCCTGCAAGCAGGCCTCTCTCTGGCCTTCAGCTCCTTGGCCCAGCCTCTGCTCTGCTCAGGCAAGTTTTACAAAGCTCTTTAGCTCCACTAATAAGTGCCCAGGGGTACCTCATTCTGCCGGTAAGCCTCAGCCTGTAAGCTCAGCTCTCTTGCTCCATTGGTTGGCAACTCTAGCTCTGCCAACAAGTGCCTGGAAGCACCCCACTCTGCCAGGAAGGCTCCTGTCTTAAGGAGTTCGGCTCTCTCACTCTATGGGTCAGCACACTCTTTGTAACCATCTTGCTCCATGGGCTGGGAAGCCCACTGTGTCTTCTCATGCCAGTCTCCTTGTTCTGCTGCTTCTCTCTGCCTTGTGCCGTCTCCAGTGTTACAGCTCTCCTTCTGTCTGTCTCCTGGGTCTAGGAGGTTCACAGTGCAGGGACCTCTGGCCCAAAGGACACTCTCAGCTCTCATCTTTACTTCTTGGTGGTACTGAGGTCCCCTCTTTCCACCTCTGGGATGGCTTCTTTTAAGCCTAGCAGAATGGCAAAACTGACCAATCCCCTCGTTAGGGTGCCATGCACCTTGTTTACATTATTAGCAAGCTGTCCCATTCACTTGGTGAGCCACAAGCACCTTACCTGCAAAGTCCCACCCAATCATTTGGTGACAGTTACAAGACCATGGCAAGAAAGGCCATATAATGGTATCTGTCATACCGCATAACCGAAAGGTTGGTGGTCCAAACTCCCCAGCAGCTCGATGTGGCAGCGTGCTTCCATAAAGATTACAGCCTTAGAAACCCTATGGGGCAGTTCTACGTTGTCTTTTAGGGTCACTATTAGTCAGAATCAACTGGACAGCAACAGGTTTGGCTTTTTTTAGTTTTTGACTGCTACCAGAAGAGAACGTGGAACCAAGGATATCATTGCTGATGTCAGATGGATCCTGGCTGAAAGCAGAGAATACCAGAAGGATGTTTACCTGTGTTTTATTGACTATGCAAGGGCATTTGACTGTGTGGGTCATAATAAACTATGGATAACACTGCGAAGAATGGGAATTTCAGAACACTTAATTGTGCTCATGAAGAACCTTTACATAGATCAAGAGGCAGTTGTTCGGACAGAACAAGAAGATACTGATTGGTCTAAAGTCAGGAAAGGTGTGCATCAGAGTGGTATTCTTTCACCATACCTATTTAATCTGTATGCTGAGCAAATAATACGAGAAGCTGGACTATATGAAGAACAGGGCATCAGGATTGGAGGAAGACTCATTAACAACCTGCGTTATACAGGTGACACAACCTTGCTTGCTGAAAGTGAGGAGGACTTGAAGCACTTACTGATAAAGATCAAGGACCACAGCCTTCAGTATGGATTGTGAGTCAACATAAAGAAAACAAAAATCCTCACAAATGGACCCATAAGCAACATCATGAAAAAAAAAAAACGGAGAAAAGATTGAAGTTGCCAAGGATTTCATTTTACTTGGACCCACAATCAACAGCCATGGAAGCAGCAGTCAAGAGATCAAAAGACACATTGCATTGGGCAAATCTGCTACAAAGGACCTCTTCAGGGTGCTGAAGAGCAAAGATGTCACCCTGAAGACTAAGGTGTGCCTGACCCAAGCCATGGTATTTTCAATCACACCATATGCATGTGAAAGCTGGACAATGAATAAGGAAGACCGAAGAAGAATTGATGCCTTTGAGTTGTGGTGTTGGCGAAGAATATTGAATATACCATGGACTGCCAAAAGGACGAACAAATCTGTCTTGGAGGAAGTGCGGCCAGAATGCTCCTTAGAGGCAAGGGTGGCGAGACTGCATCTTACATACTTTGGACATATTGTCAGGAAGGATCAGTCCCTGGAGAAGGACATCATGCTTGGCGGAGTACAGGGTCAGCGGAAAAGAGGAAGACCCTCAACGAGGTGGCTGCAACAATGAGCTCAAGCCTAACAACGATTGTTAGGATGGCGCAGGACCAGACAGTGTTTCGTTCTTTTGTGCATAGGGTCGCTATGAGTCGGAACCAACTCCACGGCACCTAACAACAACAACACCAACCCTAAAACCCTTAGAAAATCCCAAAGGCTGTCTTCTTGCTTTAGGGAGGCGGAGAGAAGGACTCCGGCCTACGGTGTTTGTGGGAGCAATAGTTGGTACTGGAAGCAAGGAAGCGGGGATGCTAGTCCCTGGGGTGGGGCAGAGTTGACCTGCAACCAGGAGCTTTGTCTCTTGGAGTCTATAGCAAAGGATGCCCCAGATCACTGCAGTTTGCCACCGTCCCCATGGTGACTGAAGTCCCTTCTCTCTACTGTGAAGTCCCGGGATCTGAACCTCTTTACAGACTGGGTGAGCCTAAAACTCACCCAGCAGCTGCTGTCTATGAAATCACTAGAAACTCACAAGAGGGCTCCAAGTCTTTACAGCACAGACATCATGCTCTGGGATTTTACACAGAATTGGAACATGTGAATATTATACTCAAGGCTTGTCGAGGAAAACCAGAAGAAAACAGCAATGACATGGTTTCCAGCCCAGTTCTTTCCAGCTGGATGGTTTCTCCATTGTGACCAGTGCATCCCTTTGCAGCATTATCCTTCCCACAGCACTCTTGCCTGTCTCGTCTTCGTCTCCAGAGGCTTTAGAATCCCACCTGTGGAGCAAGGACTTCCTGAGGGGCCTGGGGGAGCTCTGAGAGGACCACAGAGAAATTGAGCAGCACAGCTTCACACACCTGTTGGGGATGACAGCAGCAAGTGTCAGCGTGGCCAGGCTGGCCTGTGCATTCCCTAAAATGTGCTTCTAGACTGAGAGGGAGGTGTGCTGTTGTGCTTGTCTCTGTGCCGCTTGGGGGACTGGAAAGGGCAGTGCGAGTGTAGCTAGGAGCCTGAGAATCACAGACTCTGAGAAGTAGAAGAGGCTATGCCTTACTGGGCCCCTCAGGTTGTTGGTCAGGACTTGGTATCTTTGTGCCAGGGGCCCCGATACCAGGGCTTTTGAATCACCAGGGCTGAACTGGAATCCCAGCTCCTCCACTCACCTCCCTGAAGCTCCCTATCCTTATCTGTCCACCTCACTGATATTATTGAGTGATCACTCAGGGGCAAGCACTGCGTTATAAGTGCTTCACATGCATTAATTCACGCAGTCCTCACAGTTGCCCTATGATACAGGCTACTGCCTGTGAGCCCCATTCTACAGAGACACCAAGGTTCAGAAACTTTGAGTGACTTACCCCAAGTCACACAGCTGGCAGATGACAGAGCAGGGATTTGAATTCAGGCAGTCTGGCTCCAGAGTCCATGCTCTGGATACCACTTTACCTGCTCCTGCATCTCGCTGGTGAAGGAGTGATCCCCTGCCCTAAGCAGTGTGAGAAGGCTGAGGACGTGACACCTGGCTCTGGACAGGTAAGACGGACTGCAGTTTACTAGTCACGTGCACTCAGAGTCCAGGGCAGAAGGACATCGCAGGCCATGTAGGCCACACGGGTGTTGACCTTGGGAATGGAGTGAGCCAGGAGGGGCTTTGGGAGTCAGGCTTTGTTGTAACAATAAGGTAAGGTGACCTCTTGGTTGCCATGAGAGAATGTGATTGGGTGTTGAACAATTTCAGGGGCTGAAGGGAAGTGAGACCCGTTATGCTGAAATCAAGGAACAGTGCTGTTGGCTCAGCTGATAGAGGAACTGACCAGGTGGGGAGACTTTCCTGCTGGTTGGGAGAGGGGGCTTATCTGATGAGAGTAGGGGAGCTCACAGAGAGACCTTTGGGGACCTGAGAGGCTCAAAGATATCACAGTAACACTTCGACTTTTAGGCCTTACAATACCAAGATGAAATGATAGCGAGAACTCATAGGTATTCAGTGAGTAATAGTTATTACTGCTCCAAGTCACTGACAAGGCCAATGAACCATTTCCTGTCCAGCAGTTTTATGAAGAGCTGGAAGTCCACCTAGCCATCTAGCCCAGGGAGCCCCAAACATTTTTTTGATCGTATACCCCAAGGTGTAAAACATTCTTGAGCATACATCGCGTAATGTAAGTATACATATATTTGCTTATAAATTGTGTCCATTCTATGACATATGGAAATCAGAAATTAAAAAGAGGAAGTAATTATCCCTGCTGTTCAGGGGATTGTCCTGCTCACTCTACTCTGAAAAGCCACTGAGAATCCCCATTTTTCCGTTTCATCTGTAAAGGCTGAGTAGGGAGCTGTAATCACCAGATCGTCCCGGCCCCACCACGGAGAGTTGGCTACAGCTCGTGGCAACCCTGTGTGTGTCAGGGTAGAACCGTGTGCCTTCGCGTTTCCAGTGACTGATTTTTTGGACGTGGATAGCCAGGACTTTCTTCTGAGGTGCCCCTGGATGGACTCAAACCACACAGGTAGCTGTTTGTCCCTCTCAGGGGCTCTGGCCTCGCCATCCTGGCTCCTTATTCTTTCAGTTCAGTTGGTCTTCAGTCAGCACAGAGCTTCCCCTGGGGAGCACCACAGCCGGTTGTGGGCAAACTTGTGAACTCAGCAGAGCGACATACCCAGGACCTCCTGCTTCTACGTCCCCCTCGCCCTCATCGGCACCCTGCCCCTGGCCCTCTCAGTACCTGTGAGGTGCCCCTCCCTCTGCTTCCCCTCCTCCTCTCACCTTGAACAAAAATACCCAATTTCAGCCAACATACCTGGACCTAAATGTCTCACGGGGTTATTTGTATTTCAAGCCTTATCTCTGATTAAACTTTGAAAGGCTCGTTTTCCTCAGCAGCCAAAAAAGAAAATGATGCTAATTCCTCGTGTATAGAATTGCTGTGAAGTTTAAATAGGTGAACACTTGCGGCCACACCCACAGGGTGCCCAGCGAGGACTGGCCAGTTGGTACGGGCTCTGAGGAAGACCATGGAGTCCGAATCTAAAACAGAAGACTCTGTTCTTCCTTGGAAAAAAAACAAAAACCAGTTGCCGCCCAGTCAGCTCCAGCTCGTGGCGACCCCCTGAGTGTTTTCAAAGGCTCATTTTCCAGAAGTAGATCACCAGGCCTTTCTTCCTAGGCACGTCTGGGTGGACTCAAACTCCAACCTTTGTGTTGGCAGCAGAGCACATTCAGCATTTGAAACCCAGGGACACCTTGTCCACCCTTAAAGGGGGTAAAAGAAAAGAGATGTCATCAGGCCCTTTTCCACCCCCCAAAACTGTGCCCCTTCCTGCTAACTGTGCGAGTCCCACTGAGATGGAAGACAGGATCCTGACAATGACTTCCTCTGCTCAGTCTCCCAAGCTCCGCTCTACACAGCAGCAAGAGCCCCCTCTTCCCTGGAGCCCCTTCCCGCTCCTGGACCTCCCTGGCCACTCATCAGGAAGGCACCATTTCCAGGCCAGAGAAGGAAGGCGGGGGACGGCTGCCCCACAGGGCTGGAGGGCAGCTGTTTATATTATAATTAAGGTTCTACAGCATAAACTGACAAGTAGCTGGACTATGGCAGCAAGGCAGTGGAGGTAATTACCACCACTAGCGGCCTGCTCCACTGCTAATTATTTCCCTCCCTGATTGAGTAACTCGGGCCACGCTGGAGAAGGGCAGGCAGAGGAAGAGTTTGCCTTCAAACGTGGACAATCCTTCATAGGCCTCGGAACAGCCCACAGCTCAACACACTCTCAGGCCCGGCCCTTTCTTAGCATCCTTTCCTGGAGTGTGGCCAACAAGTCAAGAGTGCCAGTCCTGGAGGTCCACCACTTCCTAGCTCCAGCAGGTCGCAGAAAGGCCCTCAGTTCGTTCCCTGGTCCGCACAATAGGAATAAGTCAAGCACAGGCTGCACGGCACTGGTGTAAGGGTTGGTGTTGTTTGCCGCCATCGAGTCAGCACCCCGGCTCACGGTGACCCCATGCACAGCAGAGTGTAATGCTGCCCAGTCCCGCTCCAGCCCCTGGTCCGTTGTCAATCAGACTGTTGTGAGCCACAGGGTTTTCAGTGGCTGATTTTTGGAAGTAGTTCTCCAGGCCTTTCTTCCTAGTCCCTCTTAGTCCGGAGGCTCCACTGAAACCTGTTCAGCATCACAGCAACATATACGTCTCCACTGGTGGCCGGGCGGTGGCTGCACATGAGGAACACTGGCTGGAAATCAGACCTGGGTCTCCTGCGCGGGAGGCACGCGTCCTACCACTGAGCCAACTTTGCCCCATGTTGTGAGGATTAAATGAGGTAATAATAATAATTCTGGCACGTAATAACCATTCAATAACGCTGGCTAAGGAAACGGAGCTGCCAGAGGGTGCAGCCATGGAGGGCAGGTACTTTCCTCTTCCCTGCACAGACGGGGGAGAAGGAGCCAGAAAGCATGTCTTGGCCCCATGTGAAAAGCTGGCTAAGGGAGGGCCAGCACCAGGAAGAAAGTGTGTCTGCTGGGCTTAAGAGGGATGAACCCCTCTGCACTGCAGAGGAAACGATCCATTCGTGGAAAGGCTGGACAGATCCCCAAGCTATCCATCCCTGCAGGGGAGGGTGGTGGGAGGGGTCTTGCTGCTCTCTCCCCTTGTCTGTGTCTGTACAAAGCACCCAGGCACATGCAGAACAACGGTCACCTCCCCAGTTGGGGGGGAAACCCAAAGTTCATTTTTTATCTGTATTTGTAGAATATTTTCTACTTTAACCCACTCAGCTGCTAATTCAAAGTTTGGAGTTTCCAGTCCACCCAGCGATGCCTTGGAAGAGGGACCTGGCAATCTACTTCCCAAAAAACCAGCCACTGGAAAACGCAGTGAAACCCAGTTCTGCCCTGACAGATGTGGGGTCGCCATGAGTCAGAGTCAACTTCGTGGCAGCTTTTTAAGTGTGACCGCACTGCCACATGTGTTATCTCCTTTGAGTCTCAGAATCACCTGGAGAAGTATCATTCTTACAGGTGAGGAAACTGAGGCCAAGAGAGATTAAGTGACTCACACACACTCCACCAAGAACTAAAACCCGGACCTCCTGCCTCCAGTCTGTTCCACTGCTCCACAGGGAGGCAGCCAATCCACTCCTGGGGGTAACCAGAGTCTCCCTTCTCAAAATCCACTTCCTTTGCCACTAAATCATCATCGTCGTTGTGGTTGTGTGCCGTCGATTCCATTCTGACTCATAGAGACCCTCTATGACAGAGTAGAACTGTTCCATGTGGCTTCCTAGACTATAATTTTTATGGGAGCAGATCACCAGATCTTTTCTCCCATGGAGTGGCTGGGGCTTTGAACTGCAAGCTTTTAGGCTAGCAACTGAGAACTTAACTGAAATCATAGAGACTGCTTAAAACATCTCAAAAGGCAGAGGCAGGGATTCTCAATTTAGCTGTGCATCTGAGTCTCTTGTAAAACTGGTTTAAAAATGCAGATGCCAGGGCCACATTCTCAGGAATTCTGATTGTCCAGGACACAGAGCTGCCCCAATAATCTAAAGTTTAAGAAGTTGCCCGGGTTTTTTCTGTTCTTGGTGGTTCAAGGACCACACGAAGAAACACTGGACTGACAGAAGTGGAGGCCTCTGGAATGCCACCTGAGAGACTGGCAGGTTAGCTAGACATCCTGAACATTGGTTTTCTTAAATGCAAATGAAGAAAACGACAGTATCTACCTCAAGGGCTCTTTTGAAAATTAAATGAGATAATGAAGGTAAAGTGAGGAGCCCAATGCTGACTCCTATGAAGTGCTTGGTAATATCAGTCACTGTTAGCCTCAGTGCTGCTGCTGCCATTAATGTTCTAGAAATCAAGTCAAATCCTGTGCTGCTCAAAAGGGATACATTCCTGAAGCTTAAAACTGTATCATTCAGCATCATTAAGCTCATAGAATATTGGGATATAACAAAACCTAAATAGGATGTTATTAACTTCAATCGCTTTTTTTAAAAAAAGAGTGACTCATTTAAACTCTTGTAGCTGCCTTGGCCAGGGGTTGTTGGTAGACAAGCAATTGTTCTCTAATTAGCAGACACTGATCAATGGCAGGAGAGGGAGGCAACTGGTGGATATGGTAAAAGGGGCTTCTCGAGAACAGGCTTTAAATGGCTGTGATCTGCAGGGGGAATGGACGGCAGCCAGCACTGGAGTGGATGAGAACATGTACACACACCCTGGGATGGAGGTGACCCACTTCACTCAAAGCAAGAAGTTGGGGCAAGAGATTCCTTGGCTTTGATATCATCATTTTGGGAAAGTAAGACAATACCTCTGTTTTTAATTCTTCTTAAGGAGAAGCCTCTTCTTGATATATTTGCAGTGCTCTTAAAGGTGAATGAGTTTCAAGACTTCAAATTCAAAGGATCAGAGTTGCACCTGGGCACTAAAGAACTACTGGTCGCAGGAAGTGCCCCTTCACCCGGTGACCTGCTGACAATATCCCGAGATCCCCACGCACCCTCCCCTGACTCCTCAGCAGCATTAGATTCAGTGTGCACTCTCTCCTTCTTCAAACACTTCCTTCATTTGGCTTCCAGGGAGAACACCTCCTGGGGTTCTCCCTGCCTCCTGGGACATTCCTTTGCTGGGTCTTCCTCATCGTCCTAATTCCAAGTTGTTGGAGTAACTCGAGGCTCAGCCCTTGGACCTTTTCTCTCTCTGCTCTACCTCCCTGGGTCATCTCACTCACTCACAGCTGTAAATACTAGGTTGAGTCATAAGAAATATCAGATATCTGATCATTTTTTCAACAAAGGCAGCAATTATAAATGGCTCTACCTAATGTTATCTATATGCTAACTCCCAAGTTCGTACCTCCAACCCTGACCTCTCATTGAGTTCCAGACTCACATATCCAACCACCATCTTGGCATCTCCACCTGGATGTCAATTGGGCTTTCCCAAATACACCAAAGCAGTCCAGAGTCAGACTCCAGAACTTCCTGTCAAGCTGGCTCCTCTCCTAGTCTTCCCGTCTCACTCAAGCGCAACTCCACCCATCCAGTTGCTCAGATCAAAACCTAGGAGTCAGGCAAGAATGTAGAGACCAGAGTTTATTGGTGAATACCAGAGGGGGAAAGGAAGACTCAACACTCAGGGAACACTGACCTTCTGTTTGGAGGGATGGAAAAAACTGGGAATGGATAATGGTGATGGCTGAACAACATGATGAATATATTTAATGTCACTGAATTGTGCATGTGAAGATTGTCAAAATGGCGAATGCTTTGTTACCTGTATATTAAAAAAAAAAAAAAAATGTTACCTTCAAGTGGACTCCAGCTCATGGCTTCCCCATGTATGTCAGAGCAAAACTGTGCTGACAGGGTTTTCAATGGCTGATTTTTCAAAAGTAGATCTCCAGGTTTTTCTTCCAAGGTGTGTCTGGGTGGACCCGAACCTCCAATCTCTCTGTTAGCAGAGTTTCCACACCTCAAAAACAAAAATCCTCACAACTGGACCAATAAACAACATTATGATAAATGGAGAAAATATCGAAGTTGTCAAAGATTTCATTTTACTTGGATCCACAATCAATTCCCATGGAAGCAGCAGTCAAGAAATCAAAAGACACATTGCATTGGGGGAATTGGCTGCAAGAGATCTCTTTAAAATGTTAAAAAGCAAAGATGTCACCTTGAGGGCTAAGGTGTGCCTGACCGAAGCCATGGTATTTTCAATCGCATCATATGCATGTGAAAGCTGGACAATGAATAAGGAAGACAGAAGAATTGAAGGCTTTGAATTGTGGTGTTGGAGAAGAATACTGAATATACCATGGACTGTCAATAGAGGGAAAAAATCTGTCTTGGGAGAAGTACAACCAGAATGCACCTTGGAAGCAAGGATAGTGAGACTGCCTCTCACATACTTTGGACATGTTGTCAGGAGAGATCAGTCTCTGGAGAAGGGCATCACGCTTGGTAAAGTGGAGAGTCAGCAAAAAAAAGGAAGACCCTCAAGGAGATGGATTGACATAGTGGCTGAAACATGGGCTCAAGCACGGCAACAATCGTGCGGATAGTGCAGGATCAGGAAGTGTTTCGTTCTGTTGTAAACAGGGTCGCTGTAAGTCGAAACCGACACAATGGCAGCTCACATCAACAACAGCATGTCACAGTGAGAAAGACCCCAGATCTTCACACCTCCTAAGGTGATGTGATCCCTCCAAGTGTTACCAAGTTGGAGGCATACCAAGTACCTCTCTGAAAACCAGTCATCGCCTAAGCACCCTCTCCACCCCTCAGAGCTGGCTGTCTTTCTCAGCCCAGTTGAAGGACATGTGTTTGCCTCAGAGCTTCAAGTGAGCAATCAGCTTCTACGTAGCAATTAATCCACCCCTAATCTCACTTGTTAGCTCCACTCCATCTGGCAAACGGGAGTCCTGATGCCCCAGGTTCTCAACCCCCTCACCTGACAGGTAGCACCTAAAAAAAAAATGCCTTTTGAAAAAAATCACAGTGTCGGCGCTGCCAAAAAATGGGAACCCCTAGGCCCGCGTTGACGCTCACCTTCTGTGGTCCTGGCTGTGGGCATCAACAGGCTGTTGGAGGCCTGCTGCTTCTATCTCAGGGATGACTGACAAGAGACAGGGTCAGTGCTCCAGCAGGCCTCCCCCTTTCCCGCCCTCAAGGCCAGACCAGAGAGGAAGAAGTAGGGGAGAGGGAGGGTGCATCTGTCCAACAAGAGCGAGTGAGAACATAGGTAGAACCAATTCCAAGAGGAGCTACAGGGCAGCGGGGGAAGCAGGGCTCCTGGGCTATAGTCACAGCTCTGAAGCATCAGTTAATATGCTGCCCACCCCCCCCCCTTGGGCTAACCAAATGCTTTCAGTGTACCTGCACGGTCCCTGCCTCACAGCTGGACAGGATCCACTTTCTCCAGCACCAGAAACAAGGACTGCCAGTGCTCAGATTAGTACTCGCAAAAGCTGCTAGTCGGAATGTGGATCCAGAAAGGTTTGAATGCATGCTTGCAGTGCACTTCCCCAGAGTAAGAGTGGATGAAAGGAACACACGAGCTGGGAGAGAGGAAACACTAGCTTAAGAGACTTCAAGCCTCTGCTCTGTTGAGTTCTCCGGTGCTAGATGGAAGTTGAGTTGGACTGAGAGGTCCTTGTTGCTGCCCTATGATGTAGTCATGCCAGTCAACAGTCCCCAGCTCATTATCAATAAATTGTCCCAGTTGGAGTGACTTGTCTGTACCCCAGAGCTCTGCTCTGCTCCCAGTGCCCCAATGCGGATCATCCTCTGTCCAACCACCTAGGGCACTGTGAAGCGCCTTGCTGACACCAACAGACCGTGTGACTTTCAGAATCACAACCTCTGTGGGTGCTGGTCTCCTCATCTGCTAAATGAGAAGCTGAAGAAGTGATGTCTGGGCCCCATGGTGCTCTAATATTCTGGAATTTAATATGGGCCTGTTCTTGTTTGTTGCCCTTGGGTTAATTCCGACTCATGGTCCTATAGTTATTATTAGGAAAAAACCCTTTGTTCTTCTTGAAATAGTTGCTAGTAATTTCCACAAAAATAAGCAGTGGGGTCTTCCAGATACCCAGGTTTTTAATTATTAATTAAAGCCCACGAACTGAAAGCAATCAAAATATGTAATTGGGGAAGAGGCTGATGGTATAGTAATTTCATTGTTACCCAGATATGTTTGCCATCACTCTTAAGGTGAATGGCATACAATCGTCTTACTAAGAAAAAAACCCAGTGCTGTCTGGTTATCTTTAAAACTATTTATTAAGGAAGGACTAGCTGCCCACGACTATGTTGGAGACTTTGGAGAATATAGAACACTGATAACATATTATCTCTACCTTCAGGGGGAACCCCCCCTCAAAAAAGATGAATCTGTAAAAACCAGCTAGAAAATGATACAAAAAAAAATCTAGAATCATACTATAATTGCTAAAGTTTAATATTTGACTACTGTCCAGTTTAATATTGTCCAACTATAGAAGTCCAGGTAATGCTAAACCTTTGAAGCACGAATAGAAAAGTACAATATAGTTATCTGCAAATTGAACCATTAAAGGTAAGTCATTGTTGACTCCATGTAAATAATCATAGAATACTGACCTTAGCCTAATTATCAAACAAAGCTTCTTAAAGAAAATCTGACCTCTCTCAATAAGGTAAGGGGAAACTCTGGTGGTAGTGGTTAAGAGTTCAGTTGCTAACCAAAAGGTCAGCAGTTCCAATCCATCAGGTGCTCCTTGGAAACCCTATGGGGACACTTCTACTCTAACCGATAGGATCACTATGAGACAGAATCTACTTGACAGCAATGGGTTTGGTTTGACGCGGGACAGGGTAGTGCTTTGTTCTGTCATACATAGTGTCGCTATGAGTTGGAATCGACTCGACGGCACCGAATAACAACAACAAAAAGGTAATGCTAAGTTTGTTCATTCTAAGTTCAATACTGGACTTTGGGTTTTAGCCAGAACAGTTTTATAGACAGGATCAACTACATAAGTTGTAGGGCCCAGCGCAAAATGAAAATGTGAGGGTTCCTTGTTCCAAAACCAAGAATTTCAGTACAGCAACAGCAGAGCATTAAAGAAGCACAGGGCCCTTCTGAGTGCAGGGCCCTGAACAGATTGTACGCCCACCAAGCCTGCCTGTAGATGATCCCGGGTTAACGGTGGCTAGCATTTGATGAGTGTTTGCTGTGTGCTGAGCATTGTTGTAAGCACTTGACATCTATTAACTCATTTAACCTTCAGAGCAACCCAAGAAGGGAGGTATTGTTACTTCTACCTACAATAAGGAAACTGAGGCACAAGAAATTTGAGTACCTCCCCCGTGGACACTGGCAGAGCCAAGATTTGAACCCAGGCAGACTGGGTCCAGATTTTACAACATCAGTCCCTACATTACACTACATCCTGTGATCATTCTTCAGAAGTGATCCAGAAATGATGCTAACAGGTTTCCATTCTGTGAAGACATTTAATTCTATACCAAAGGAATTGAAGTTGTCAGGGGTTTCGTTTCACTTGACACGTAATCAACGCCCGTAAAAGCAACAGTCAAGAAATCAAGCAGCATATTGTATTGGGAAAATATGCTGCAAAAGACCTCTTTAAAGTGTTCAAAAAGCAAAGACGTCACTTTGACAACTAAAGTGTGCCAAACCCAAGCCAAGTTCTTTTCAACTACCTCATATGCACGTGAAAAGTTGGACAATGAAAAAAAAAGGGTGGAAGAAGAATTAACACATTTGAACTGTGGTGTTGACAAAGAATGTTGAATGTACTGTGGATTTTCAGAAGAACAAACAAATCTATCTTGGAAGGAAGCACAGCCAGAATGCTCCTTAGAAGCAAAAATGGCAAGACTTCCTCTCGCTTATGCTGGGCACGTCATCAGGAAAAGCCAATCACTAAAAAGAAGACATCATGTTTGGTAAAGTGGAGGGTCAGTGAAAACTAGAGAAACCTTCAGTGAGATGGATTGACACGGCTGCAACAATGGGCTCAAACATACTGAAGATTGTGAGGATAGTGCAGGACTGGGCAATGTTTTGTTCTGTTATGCATAAAGCCTCCAAGAGTCAGAGCTGATGCAACGGCACCTAACAACAACAACAAGATTAACATAACTCTGAGGTTGTCACAGTTCCAGGAAACTGCAGGGGCCAGGGCCTTCTGCATGTGTGTCATTGGGTCCATGTGAGCAAAGCAATACAAATGTGAGTATAGACAGCTAGGAAGCCTCTTCCTTGGACCCGTACATGCTACTGAAACTCCATAGTCCAAGCTAAGGCTCTGAGTAAAATTTGATCAGACCAAGAAAGCCCACCAACCTCCAATTACAGAAAACAGCTTTAGCTGAAAGGATGGGGTCTCTGGCAGAACCGTGCTTGCCTGCAACAGCCTTCACCTCTAACTCAGGGCTGTGACCTTGCTCCTAGAAAAGGCCCATAGGAGGAACCTTGGCCCCGGGCATCCTGGAGAGAAGAGCACTAGGCAGCCTAGCCTTCCACCTTCTAGAACTGTGTTCTCCAACTGGGGCTGTACATAAGAATCACCTGGGGAGCCTGGGTACAACATGCAGTTCCCATGGCCATTTCCCTGGAGTTCTGAGTAGGTTGGTCTGGGGTGGAGCGCAGGTATCTGCCTTTGTAACAAGCCCTCCAGGAACTCTGACATAGATGGTCCATTCTTTGAGCCTACAAGATGCATAGCCTCTACGAGATAGGAATTCCCACAGAGGAGGACCATGCAAGCACTCCTGACCACTGTTCCTTCATCTTTGGAGCAGGTGAGCTGCAGCGCGCTCTAGGAAATCTTAAGTGTTCCAGTTGATCTTTGCAAAGTAGGGAATGTGTCCCCAAGGTCCCCAACTGTATGGCAGATTCCAAGGCTGATTTTTTTACTCTTGCTAATATCTTAAACAATGTTTTCCTTTTTTTTTTTTTTATCAGGGAATAAATTTTGTCCATGCCATGACTTGTAATTCACAAAATGATGAGGCTTTCTGGAAGAACTTCCCTCCTGTAAATGGCCTTCAGGGTCTCTCTCTACCTGCTGGTTCCTCTAAATGCCATGGGACTTTGAAGGTTCCAGTTTCGAGGAAATTCTTTTTTCTCAGAATTGATGAGAGCCATCAAATATTGTTGCTGGGACAGACTCTAGTGAGCATTCAGCCCAGCACTTCCACTTTACAGACAAGAAAACAAGAAAACGAGGACCTGGGGAGGCCGATGGCTGATCAGCAACTGAGAATGGGGTCTACACTTATGGACACAGGTCAATGCACGCGAGCAGACCCCACACATTCACAAGTTATAGAGTCCCAAAGAATGTCACTTCCACCTACAGTGCCACATCACACCAAGCAAGCTGACACCACAGGGCATGTCTAGACTGTCTTCACTGGATTTCCCATTAAAGAGATGCTGAAAGCAGGTAGGTTTTTTAAAAAACTTTGGAAATGAGTTGATATATCAAACAACAAAAATATCGCAAGGGGACCGGAAAATCCACTGCGCACATTAAAAAAAAAAAAAAGCTATAAACAGAACAGTCAGACAGCAGATTACATCTCCAGCTGAAAAACAGGAAGTGGTAGACAAAGGCCTGATCTCTTCCTAACTATTGCTCCAGCTCAGTTGTGTAACCCTCTTTTTGCAACATGGCGCTTGAATTCATAGAATTGTAGAATTTCACACTGAAAGAGATCTTAGAGGTCAGAGGTCATCTAGGTTGACTCCTAAGGAGCCCTAGTGGTGCAGAGGTTAAGTGTTCAGCTGCTAATCAAAAGGTTGGCAGTTCAAACTCACCCAGCAGCTCCTCGAGAGAAAGGCCTGGCAATCTGCTTACATGAAGATTACAACCAAGAAAACCCTATGGGCCAGTTCTACTTAGTCCTGTGGGGTTGCCCTGAGTCGGAAATGACTTGATGGCATCTAACAAGAGCAGATCGACTACTCACCTAGGAGATGATGAAACTGAGGCTCAGAGAGATGAGGACACCTGCCCAAGGTCACACAGCTCACATCTGTTAATCAACAGAGGTTATTCTTCCAGTCATTGAAGGAACCACAATGGATAGGTTATTTGGTCCCAGACAAAGAAAACTTGTTATCTAATAGCTTAATATTATTCTTGTGTGGTATAAAAATCTTAAATAGATCACCTAGTAGGGAAATGTAATCACAGTTTTTAATTAACGTAATGTCTGTGACTTTTTTTTTGTTACATTGCTTCTATCCCGTGTAAATCAATTAGCCACCACAGGCAAGTGGGTACAGAGAGTGGCGGTCAGTCACTGGACAGATAATTGCTCTGGTGCCAAGATTAACACCTTATCATGCTATGAGGACCACTTAGCAATCTTGTAGTCCTGACGAAGCCTGCAATTCCGGGACTATCCATTCCAGCGGTCTCCACTTTTGTAGCCTCTTACACACAAACAATTGTTGCGCTCAGTGTTGCCTTTAATTAAGGGGCCTTCCCATGTCATGGCTACAGGAAGGCAAGAGACCACATTTGTTCAGAAAATAATAAATAAATAAAAAGCACCTCTTGCTGGTGATTTGTTAGTCTGAAAGCCGTCAGAGTTAGTCACGGAGACCACCGAAGTGGGATGCGCTAGTGATGACTTTTGAATGGGACATTTGACAGTACACGTGTACCTCCACTTTACCAACCAGGAAAAAGTCACAAACCGGAAATAGGAGCCTGGGTTTCTTCTCACTCTAAACCCTCACATCACCAAAAGCTTGGAATTCCTGCCCGTTCCCGAAGGTCTGACCAAACATCTCACCAGCACTGCCTCTGAATACCAGGTTCCAACGCAATAAGCTGGAAACCGGTGCTGGACAAGGCAGGTAGAATGAATGGGAGAAGGTATACAGGCTGATCTGTTACGTCACCTGAGGAGAAAGGGAAACCTTTCTCCAAGGCAGCTCTGATTCTGCCTTAACAAAGGGGAGCTTTTCCTGGGACGGTTCTCACTGAAAGAGGAGAAAACCAAAAAAAAAAATCAAAAAGGCAACAAACAATTTTACCATTACCAGGTAATATGTGTTAATTGCTCAGTTTATATACTCAGAACGACACACCATTAGAGACCGCGTACGCATTGTAACTAGAGCATTAATAAATTTAAAACGTGCCTATTAGGATGACAGCTTTGGAGGTGCAAAGGACTAACAGTTATCACTTGGCAGAAGCTGCTCTCGCCCCATCTGCCGAGACTTTGCATACATTTTCAGCTTCCTGAGCAATGATTAGGTCTGTCAGAGCCTCTTTAACCTTCTAACTGCTGGTCCCCACTGGCCGTAATTAGAGACTAATGAATTCAGAAGATGCGGGCCGTGAGGAAAACTGCCTTGACAGTTTGTGTACAAATTAAGCCGCAATTACTTCATGCATCTTTTGCATCGCTGATACAAGTCTCTGTTATTATTTTTGAATATGGTCATTTTAGCAGAAACGAAGAACTTGGCTAATGTATTTTGTCATTTTTATGGCTCATCATAAAGAAAAAACATCCTGGGTGGGTCATGAATATGTGAAATAAACTATGGCAGATTAGAAAAAGAAATTAATTTCCCTCTTGGGAATACCCTACCACCTTTTTATCCCGCCTGCTGGATATACTTATTAATATGGTTAGTGTTATTCAGAGAATCTTGCCCATCCAAGGAGCCTGATGAGCAGACGTTTGGTTTGGGTTTAGACCCAGAGGAAGGAGCATTTCACTGCTAGTCCTGACATAGAGGCTGCTCTGAGCATGTCATACGAAAACTCTTTGTTCCCTGACCTTACCTGCGCCTCCACCTTCTATGGCTCACCCTGAAAGTTTGTAACTGCAAGAGGCATGGCTTTTAAACCATCTAAGGTACAAGAAATGTGACATTCTGTTAAAAACTCTTGAAGTGATATTTAATCTTGTTTCAGCCCCCACCCGCCATCCTGACCAGATAGTCACACTCAGTCTTTTGGGTACCTCTTCCCTACTCCATGGGGTCACACAAGAGTCTTGGCTTCTAGGTTTCGAAAAAGTCAGGGATGTAGCCAGGAATTTCTGCATGATGGTCATCACTTTTATGGTTGTTTCTTTGGATACAAGGTGCTGCTGCTTAGAGCTGGTCCTGCCATCTGTCCATTGTCTCTGCTGCTCTGGGCAGCTCAGAGATCCTTGTGCTGCTGGCCCTTCCCCCTGAGAGCTGATGTCCTGCACCCAGCCTCCCCTGAGGTCCCCACATGCAGAGGGACTCCCATCTTTGTACACACCAGCCTCAGAGAAAATTAAAATTCTCCCTTAAGTCTGGCTACCCTCACCTCCCCAGCTCAAAGCCCTTCCCTCCATTCACTCCTGCGGTGTGTACTTAATGAAGAAGACCACGTTCCAATCCCTAAGCCTGTGAATATGTTACCTTACATAGTGTTAGGGATTGAGTTGTGTCCCCCCAAAATATATGTCATGAATCCTAATCCTTATACCTGAAGCTAGAATCCCATTTGGGAATGGGTTTTCTTTGTTATGTTAATTAGTCAGTATTAGTCTAGGGTATGTTTAAATCAATCCTTTTGTGATGTAAAAGAGAGTAAGTAAGCAGGTTAGGATGCAGAGATGGGGAAGAAAGATGCCATGCCACATGAAGATCACCAGGAAGCTGAAAAGACAAGGACCTTCCTGTACAGCTGACAGACAAATCCTTCCCCTACAGCCGGCACCTTCAACTCGGACTTCTTGCCCCTAAACTGTGAGAAAATAGCTTTGTTTGTTAAAGCCACCCACTTGTGGTACTTCTGTTACAGCAGCACTAGATAACTAAGACACATGGTTAAGGGACTTGTCAGATGTGATTAAGGACCTTGAGATGGGGCGATTACCCAGGCAGGCCCCATCTAATCACAAGGGTCTCACAAGAGGAACTTGGGGATCAGGGAGAACAGTAGGAGACGTGACCATGGAAGCAAGAGGCTGGAGTGAGGTAAGGAGGGGCCCTGAGCCGAGCAACGCAGGCAGCTTCGGGAAGCTGAAGTGGGCAGGGAACAAATTCTCCGGACACGTCCACAAAGAACCAGCCCTGCTGACACCTGGATTTCAGACTTCTGCCCTCCAGAACCATAAATGAATGAATTGGTGTTGTTTTAAGCCAGTAAGTTTGGGATTATTTGTTTCAGCAGCTTAGAATGCTAATCTACCTTCTCCTATGGAAATATGAAGACTGGGGTTTGTATTCCAACCCTGAAATTTTCCAGCTGTATGATCTTGGGAAATTTATTATACTCTCTGTCTTCCCATTCCTAAGGTAGAAACCATGAACTATACCCATAAATTTGTCATGGGAATTAAGTGGATTAAAGAATCAAATCTGATACGTGAAACATAGCAGAAACTCAATAAAAAGCTGGCAAAGCACAGCTCAAAACTGAGTCGTAATAAGAATATGAACCAAGGGAGCGTCAGCTCTTTCTCTGCAGTTCTCATCCCACCTCCTTGCAACTGGATCCATAGATGGTCTCCACATGCCCCAGGCTCCAGGCGCCCCACTCCCCAATGGCAGAAAGCTGTGGTCTCTGTAGAATGGATTTAACTAAATCTCTATACTCTTAGGTTCTCAGTCCTGTTTAGTCCCTGGTCTCACCCCCAGCTCCCCTTCCCAGCCAAAAAATATCTGGACCCGAGTCCCTTGAGGAAGACTCTGGTGCTTGAGTAGCTCCATAATCAGAGCTACTCCTCTCTACTGTGCTGGCTTCATCTTGGGCTTGGGTGTCTGCCTAAGAGCTTGAGCCTCAGGAGGAAGAAATCTTCATTCTCTCTGTTTGCCCTCCTGAGGACTCCAGCTGTAGAGCCAGAAGCCACATCCTCCACCAGACACAGACTAGGACCATAGGACCCCACCTAGCTTTGTCAGTCTCTTTCCCGGGCTGTATCCTGACCATCTACTCCAGGCCTAAACACATACATTGGCCATCTTTTGACAGGTTCCTAGATGAAGCTCAAAAGCCAACTTCATTAGTCGGATTTGACTCACACTTCAATGCCTGCTGTCATACTGCAAGCAATTCTCAGGCATCTTGGGCCCAATATATTGAGAATGATGACTGAGGTTCATGTACCCCATCATGTTTCTGGACCATTGAACTGTCCTCTCCAGACCTAGCTAGGTTACAGTTACATTTCCCTCCAGACTATCCCATCCCTATCCTGGATGCTCCTCCCTTCTTGTTCTAGGTTGCCAGGAGCACTTTGGAATAGCTGGCTCCAAGTTATAACAATTAAAGGGAAAGGCTCAATAAAGACTTAGGCCGTGGCTCCATCAATGACTTAGAAACCCATTTCATTAGAGTGATCTTTAATTAAGCAACCCTTAGAAGAAGCCTAATATTCATTTCTTCAACACTATTCTATTTTTGGAGTCCTGGTGGCACAGTGGTTAAGAGCTCGGCTGCTAACTAAAAGGTTGGCAGTTCCAATCCAAGAGTTGCTCCTTGGAAACCCTATGGGGCAGTTCTACTGTATCAAAGTCAACTCCACAGCAATGGTTTCAGCTTTGGTTTTGGTGGGACAGTGGTTAGCAGCTTGGCTGCTAACAAAAATTTTGGCAATTTGAATACACCAGCTACTCCTTGGAAACTCTATGGGACAGTTCTACTCTGTCCTATAGGGTTGCTATAAATTGGAACCAATTTGATAGCAACGGATTTGGTTTTTTCTTTTGTATTTAATTAATCTATTTTTATGTGGGAAGTGTGGTATGACCTGTAGCTGAATCTTCCCCTCCATCAGCAGGAGTCATCCCCGGTGGGATGCTTTACATTATTCTCAGGGGATCCAAGAGCGGAAATTGAACCAACATTAGGTTAACCATGTGAATTTGCTGATATTCAGCTTGTTTTGACCTACAAAACCAGCAGTTTCATATGGTTCAATCTAGTATAATGTTGTTTGCTAAGGAGTAGAATAGGGCACTGTCGGTTAGCACTCTAACCCTCGTGCACTTCCTTTCTTTCCTTAGACGGCTATGGCAGGTCAAATTCAAAATTCCTAGAGGGAAAATAAAACTACAATTCACCAAAGTTACGTAATTAGTATAACATTTGCAGACAGAGAGGCCCTTTATCTGGATCTGTCGCTCATTGGTATAAAATCCCTGTTGCAGAGCTGACTGCCCTTAGCTGTTGAAAGCCGGTGAGAGTCATGATCTCGTTCCTACCTGGTGAAATGTGACTGTAGCCCAGGTGTGCTGAGGTGACTGACACAAGTGTGAAACCCAAACCCAGTGCCTTCGAGTCCAACTCATAGTGAACCTATAGGACAGAGTAGAACTGCCCCATAGCACTTCCAAGGAGTGGCTGGTAGATTCAAACCACTGACCTCTTGGTTAGCAGCTGAACTCTTAGCCACTGCACCATCAGCGCTCAGACACAATCTACACAGCTACATATGGAAGGTACCTCATTCGCAAATTCCCCTTTATAGGTATCCTCATGGACTTTGCAAAAGAAAATTTCTCTTATCATCACTTCCCCCCATGTCTGTCAGTTTGTTATACTGTGGGGGCTTGCATGTTGCTGTGATGCTGGAAGCTATGCTACTGGTATTCAAATACCAGCAGGGTATTAGATGTTTCAACAATGGATGCAGCACTGAAAGTACTCACTCATCTATGCCAAGAAATTTGGAAGACAGCTACCTGACCAACCGGCTTGAAGAGATCTATATTTATGCTATTTCCAAGAAAGGTGATAATTTCCAAATGTGGAAATTATTGAACAACATCATTAATATCACATGCAAGCAAAATTTTGCTGAAGATCATTCGAAAGCGGTTGCAGCAGTATATCATCAGGGAACTGCCAGAAATTCAGGCTGGTTTCAGAAGAGGATGTGGAACCAGGGATATCATTGCTGATGTCAGATGGATCCTGGCTGAAAGCAGAGAATACCAGAAAGATGTTTACCCGTGTTTTATTGACTATGCAAAGGCATTTGACTGTGGGGATCATAAGAAATTATGGATAACATTGTGAAGAATGGGAATGCCAGAACACTTAGTTGTACTCATGAGTAACCTGTGCATAGATCAAGAGGCAGTCCTTTAAACAGAACAAGGGGATACTCCATGGTTTTAAGTCAGAAAAGGTATGCATCAGGATTGTATCCTTTCACTGTACTTATTCAATTTGCATGCTGAGCAAATAATCCAACAAGCCAGACAATATGAAGAACAGGACATCAGGATTGCAGGAAGACTCATTAACAACCTGAGCTATGCAGATGACACAACCTTGCTTGCTGAAAGTGAAGAAGAATGGAAGCGCTTACTTTTGAAGATCAAAGACCACAGCCTTCAGTATGGATTGCACCTCAACGTAAAAAAAAAAAACAAAAATCCTCACAACTGGACCAATAAGCAGCATCATGATACATGGCGAAAAAATTGAGGTTGTTAAAGATTTCATTTGACTTGGATCTGCTATCAACGCCCATGGAAGCAGCAGTCAAGAAATCAAAAGACACATTGCATTGGGAAAATCTACTGCAGCAGACCTCTTAAAAGTGTTGAAAAGCAAAGATGTCACCTTGAAGACTAAAGTGCACCTGGCCCAAGCCACAGAGTTTTCATCTGCCTCCTACGCATGTGAAAGCTGGACAATGAGTAAAGAAGACTGAAGAAGAGCTGATGCCTTTGAATTGTGGTGTTGGAGGAGAACGTTGAATATGCCATGGACGGCCAACGGAGCAAACAAATCTGTCTTGTGAGAAGTACAACTAGAATGCTCTTAGAAGCCAAGATGATGAGACTACATTTCACATACTTTGGGGATGTTGTTAGGAGGCATCAGTCCCTGGAGAAGGACATCGTGTTTGGTAAAGTACAGGGTCGTCAGTGAAAAACAGGAAGACCCTCAATGAGATGGATTGACACAGTGGCTGCAACAGTGGGCTTAAGCATAACGATTGTGAGGATGGCACAGGACTGGGCAGTGTTTCATTCTGTTGTACTATATGATTGCTATGAGTCGGAACCAACTCAATGGCACCTAACAACAACAACAACTGTCATCACTTAGAAACTTTACCCAAGACAGTTCATGAAAATCCCAGACAGTTCAATTTTAAACATCATTTTTAAGGGTTTAGATGGTTTACTAATAAAAATTACAGCATCCGTATCAAACCTCCCAGCCACTCTGGGGGAGAAAGACGTGGCAATCTGCTCCCGTAAAGATTACAACCTTGGAAACTCATGTAGGATGACTATGAGTCAGAATCGATTTGACGGGCACCTATCAACAACAACACATGGGGAGGTATCACATAAGTTTATAGTTGCCCACTTACACCTCATAGTGCATTGTTACCATATACCTGCCTTTGATTATCTGGTGTGATAGGGCACTGTACAGTCAGATTTAAGTAGACAGTGAGTGAAAAGGTCTCCATCATGGGGCTAATTTAGCTAGTATGTCACCATGGTCATTGGGGCAAGGGAGACAAAATGGGAGATCCCAAAATAGTGGATGTTCAACGAAGATTTTCCTACATGACAATTTTGATAAAGTTCTCCTCTTTGATGTGAGTGGGTTTCCTGCTTTATAAAAGCAGTACTTTTGAGAGAAACGAACCTTCTAAGACATCTTGACATAGTGTGGCTGATATGTACACTGAAGGCTCAATGGGGAAAACCTATCACAGAATTTCTGGAGACACTGGCACCACCACACAAAAGGAAAGCTTGAAAACTCATCCCAGACACAGCACCAGTTGCCTTCCAGTGGATTCTAACTCACGGCGACCCCATGTGTGTCAGAGTAGAACTGTGCTCCACAGTTTTCAATGGCTGACTCCAGTTTTTAATATTTTATTGTGTTTTCAGTGAAAGTTTACACAGCAAATTAGGTTCTGATTTGAAAATTTCTATACAAATTGTTCATTGACATTAGTTATGTGAAAAACGTACCAATGTGTCAACATTCTCTGTAATTGCGTTCTGATTGTTCCATTTTCAGTACTCTAGTTTCTTTGCCCCTGTTGTCTTATCATATTTGCTTTAGAGTAATTGTTGATCTTTTGGTCTCATGCAGTTTTGTTTTTTTTTTAATATTACTCAAGGGTAATTTTTTTTTTTATTTTGTGTACCAATCTGTTATTTTGCTAAAAGGTGATCTTAGGGGATAGTTTTGGTTCAAGGTTTAAAGACTATCTCAGGGCAATAATCTCAGGGAGTTCTCTAGTCTCTACTGGTCCAGTAAGTCTGGACTTTTTAAGAATTTGAATTCTGATTCACATTTTTTTCCCATCATCCCAGTCCATCTATTTTGACCCTGATCAGAAAGGTTGGGAGTGGCAGTTGGGCACCATCTAGTTTTTCTGGTCTCAGGGTTGATGAGGCTGTGGCTTGTGTAGGTTCTTAGCCCTGTAGACTAGTTTCTTCTCTGAGGCTTTGGTTTCCTTTTTTCTCTTTTGCTGCTAACAAATAGAGACCAATAGTTGTACCTTAGATGGCTACTCACCAGTTTTAAGACCACAGATGCTACTCACCTCACTAGGATGCAGAACGTGGACTTTTTGGTGTCAGTTGGCTGGGTTGTCCCATGGTCAGTGGCTAATTATCGGGAAGTAGATTGCCAGGCCTTTCTTTCAAGGTGCCTCTGAGTAGGCACAAATCTCCAATCTTTCAGGTAGCAGTCAAACACATTACCCATTTGCACCCCAGAGAGGGGGTACGAATTAAGAGCCCTGGGCTGTCCTTATGTGGAGCAGAGTAATTTTTCTACGGATGTTTTTTGAGTTAGGGTAATGAAGGGGCAGACACAGTCTGATGTGGAAATTATGCCCAGAGACCAGCCTGTGGTGATCAGATACAGGTACTACAGACTCAGGCCTTTTCACAGACTGCCCTCCTGTGAAGCCCTAACTCGGCCACACCTGGCAGAACTGCAGTGAGCAGTGTCAGAGTCCAGGGGATGAGATGGCCAGACCCGTGTGGCGAAGTGGCTCTCTACCTTCTCCAGACAAGCTAGACGGGCCTTCACGGAGGAGCATGGACTGAACTGATGCAACTGGGGGCCAAAAGTCAGACTCTCGGAGCCTCAGAGTGGGAAACTGAGGCCAGAAAGGCCAAGTCATTCTTCGACACGACATGGCACACGGATGCCTCATTCCCTCTGAGGTGGAGGTGTGCTAGCTGAGCAGCGGGGATAGACTGCGTGAGACTGGGAAGTGCTTTTATAAATTATTTTCCTCAAAGATTTTAGCTTATCTCTGTGACCCAGGGAGAGGAAAGAGAGAGAGAGAGATGCTGTGAGCACAAGACAAAATAAAATAAAGTGGATAAAAAAAAAAAAAATACTAAATACTCGGCAAACAATTGGCACTTGAGGCTTGAGTGACATGAGCACACCATGGTGGTGAAGGTCCTGAAACAAACTTTGAGAAATGATGCTATGGGTCAAGGTCAGGAACTGCAGGCTGCCAAGAATCAGAAGTCTAGGTTGCTACGAGGTTTCCAGTAATCCAGATGTCATACCTCCTTTCTCCCTCCTGGGATGAAAACCATTTCAGATTCTCAAAGTCTGTATCATTTCTTCATTCATTAGACTAATGCTTACTAAGCTTCTAAATAGGCCTCAGGAGCCCTGGGTGGTGTAAACAGTTAACATGCTGTGAACCAAAAGGTTGTAGGTTCAAGTCCACACAGAGGCACCTCGGGAGAAGGGCCTGACCATCTATAAGTATCAGCATTGAAACCCTATGGAGCACAGTTCTACTCTGACACACGCGGGGTCACCATGAGTTGAAGTCTACTCATTGGCAACTGGTTTAATAGGCCTCAAGCCGGATGAGGCCTTGAGGTAGCACACTGTCCATCTGGAAGTTTCCTGTTAAGCCTGTTCTATTCCCCATCTTCCACGTCTTGATTCTGAGATTTCAACACTCATTCAAAATAGGATCTCTCTACTTCAAGGAGATCCATGGCCTTCATAAACACGAGATTAATGCACGTGGAAGCCTGGTGAACTACTTAGGGGCCAAGGGGAAGACACACTATATGCACAGAAAAGTCATCCAGTCCTAAAGCTAAAGGAGTCTTCACACAGGTGGACTCAGGTGGTGGGAGGCAGCACGCAGGCACCCACCTGAGCCACAGTGCCTACTTCTTCCTCAGCCTCTGGAAGTGCGACAACTCGGGCAGCCCACCATTTTAATCTCATTCACATTACCATATTTTTACGCAAATAACACTCACCTTCTACATTTGTTTGCCAACTACTTCCCACCAGGTTTTTTGTAAGTGCCGCTATGCTGATTTTTTTCTTAAATACCTGAAAATACCCGGGGGTGGGGGCAGTTGGCAAACAAATATAGAAGGCACACGTTATTTGTGTAAAAATACGATATACCTACTTTTAGAACATACCCTGAAGCCTTCTCTAGACAGATTCATTCGTTCTCTAGGTTTGTTTCTGAATTTTGGATCAAATTACCAATACTTCTTTCTGGTGGAAAAATCTAAATTCATTCAAAATGAATTTAAGTAAATTAAAGAGTGATTGGCCAGTAAAGGTTTATTATGAAAGAGCAACGAATGTTCACCACAATGCTGAAAGTAGCTCGAACCAGGTCATCAACGTCCCATAACAAGCCCTCACAAGAGTGTCCTCAGCATCACTGCTCAAGCCTTATTGTGTTTTTACAAGCATCTTCATCTCGCTCAACACATTCTCCCTCAAGGGCAGGGATTGATTTATTCCTCTGAGTATCTCTCCACAGTGCCCAGTGTTCCTATATCAAAGTCTTCCCCCAAAAACATAAAATCAAATTAAAATATATCCTTCACAGTTAACATATTCTTAATAGTTAAGCATGTATCCTTAACAATTAAACTACGTTGTTAATAGTTAATTTCTAAACAGCTCCCTTCCACATAGCCCTGCTCACACACACACACAAACACACACACACACACACACACACATACTATAAAATGGCTCTCTAAAACTGGGCAGACAATTTTCACAGCATCCCTGCATTCAGAGTGGAAGCTTTCTGAAGATAAGGACTGTTTTCTCTATTCTGTATTTAGTATGGCACTAAGTTCTATCTTGGAAGAAGATAGAAGATAGAATGCTCCTTAGAAGCAAGGATGGCAAGACTTCATCTCGCATAATTTGGACATGTTGTCAGGAGGTATAGCACGCTTGGTAAAGTAGAGGGTCAGTGAAAAAGAGGAAGACCCTTAACGAGATGGACTGACACATTGGCTACAACAATGGGCTCAAATATAACAATTGTGAGGATGATGCAGGACCGGGCAGTGTTTCGTTCTGCTGTCTGTAGGGTCACTATGAGTCAGAACTGACTTGACAGCAGCTATCAACAACAACGACAATCCATCAATTCAACAAATATTTATTTAGAGTTTATGGAGTGCTGGGGAGACATCAGTCACGACACCAGGTCTCTACACTGACAGGGCTGGGGAGACAGCAGTCACGACACCAGGTCTGTACACCTCATAGGGCTTACATTCCAGCCTGGTGAGGGTGGAGCAGTGGGAGGCAGACAATAAAGAGGTGAATAAGGAAATATCGGTGAATAGAAGGGCTATTAAGAAAAGAAGGTGATGGATAGTGAGTGGGAGTGCGGAGCGTGCCATTTTATATCAGGTTCAGAAAAGGCCACTTTAATTAGGAATATCCTATGAAAAGGCCACAGCCAACAACCAAGTGCCTGGAGCGTGGAGGACCCAAAGAAGTCCATTGCGGTTGAAGTGTCACGAATGAGAAGAAAGAGTTCAGGACATGACGCCAGAGAGGTGGGTGGGAGCCAGATCATGGGGAGCCTCGTGGGTCTTGAGACAAGTTCGAGTTTTTGCAAAGGAAACGGAAGTCATTAGCTGTCTTAGGGAGGAGGTGACATGATCCGATTTCCATGTTTAAAGATCACTCTGGTGGCTGTGCAGAGAAAGGCAGGCAGGCACGAGGAGAACCTGGTCACCAGTAAAGAAGCTCCTGTAGAGTTTCCCGAAGAGACAGCTTAACCTGGGAGGGGGCTGAGAAGGGCTAACCCAGTAAATGCCTTGTCGTGGAGTTGACTCCGGCTCATGGTGACTCATGTGTCAGAGTAGAACTGTGCTCCATAGGGTTTTCAGTGGCTGATTTTTTAGAAATAGATCACCAGGCCTTTCTTCCAAGGTGCCTCTGGTGGACTCACACTTCCAACCTTTCAGTTAGCAGCAAGCACATTAACTATTTACACCTCCCAGGAGTAACACCTATGCACATATTACTCAACAAAAGTGTGGGGAAAGGCTTCCTGCAAGAAGAGCAGCGTGAGCAGAGGCAGAGGCATGGGAAAGGGTCGCAAGTCCAGCGAGCTACAAGTTCAGACACCTGGAAGAGAGGTGGCCACACAGGAAAAGAAGAGGGACACACACGTAGTACCTCAGCATGCCAGTCACGTAGACATCATCGTGACAAGAAAGGAGAAAAATGAAAAGTTTCTTTTTTAAAAGTATAAACAGAGTTGTTGGGAGGAGGGACGTAAAAAAAAAACCAGAGTGAACGCAGACACACCCATGCTCCTGAACTGGCGGATTCAATAAGTCAAGGTGGCAGTTCTCCCCAAATTATTTTTAAAATGTAACCCCAATCGAATTCCAAATGGCGTTTTTGTGTGAGCAATATAGCAACATATTTCTAAACTCTATGTGGAAGGATATCTATGTGAAAATAATGAAGGTGTTATGGAAAAGAAAGAAAACGCCTGGGAGGTATACATGCCCACGGTGAACTCTGTTAGGACCCATGGCATGTACTAATAGGGCCAGGGGTCGCCCATGGTCTCTCTGTCTCCCTGTCTCTCTCTGACCCCCTGTGACTTGCACTTCCCTCATGTCACTTCCCAGCTGAGGTGTCAGTAACTGCCTTCTTACATGTAGCCCTGCAGCGGTATTTTCCTTACGTTTTTGACTGTGACCCATGTGAAGAAATATGATTCACAAAATGACACACATATATTATTGACACAAAAGTCACATGAATAATACGTACCCTTATTGCATGTGACACCCACTTATACTTTTTATTCTGTTTTCTTCTGTTTTATGCAACTCTAGTCAAGAAATAATACTGGGGCATCAGCTGTCACCGAGTTCATGCTGACTTTTGCCGACTGAATACACTTAATTGAGCTCATAGCTCACTACTGTGTCAGGGGGACCCACAGTTTTAAAAGCACCCCCTTCTGGGGGCCTCTGCCCTCCTTCCCCCCCTCCAAGATGATCTCAGTCACCAACCCCGTCTTACCCGCTGTCTCAGTGCCCTAGTGCTGCTATGACAGAAATACCACAAGTGGCCAGCTTTAACGAACAGACATTTATTTTCTCACTGTCAGGAGGCTGCAAGTCCATATTCAGGGCACCTGTTCTAGGGGAAGGCTTCCTCTCTCTGTTGGCTCTGGGGGAAGGTCCTCGTCTCTTCTCAGCTTCTGCTCCTTGGTTCCTGGGTGATCTTCCTGTGCTGTGCTGTCTGTCTCCTCCCATTCCCGCTTGCTGCCTTCTGCACCTAAGCTGCAATTTTCTTATCTCAAAAGTGATTGGTTGAAAACACACTCTACACTGATATGACCTCGTTAACATAACACAGAAAACCCTGTTGCCAAATGGGATTACACTCACAGGTATAAGGTTAGGATTGACTACACATATTTTGGGGGGACGCAATTCAATCCGTAGCACTGGCCAAGCAGCCATCTCTTCAGCTGAAGATTTTGTCACTTTGCTTAAATATGAGATTCAGAGAAAGCTCTTCCTTTAGATTTCCTTCTAGCCTGAGACGGCAGAGAACAACTAAATCTCAACTGGTTGGGAAACAAGGACAGGGAAGAGGAATTTGAGAGAGAGAGAGTGTGTGTGCGCGTGCGTGCACGCGTGTGTGCTCAAGTGTGTTCAAGTGTGTGTGTTTTTGCATGTATGAGTGTGTGTTCATGTGTGTATGTCTGTGTTCAAGTATGTGTGTGAGTGTGAATGTTCAAGTGTGTGTGTGTGAGTGTATGTTCAAGGGTGTGTGTTCAAGTATGTGTGTGAGTATGTGTGTTCAAGCATGTGTGTTCCGTAATGATGACTACGATTAATAAACTCTCAAGCATCCCTCTCAGGGGCCCCCACCCCCAGCTCTGCTTGTTAGCTTTTTCTTCCGTCTAGCAGGCCCATTCAACTCTCTCTTCCTTCAGGCCAGTTCTTTTAAAGTAGAAGGGGGGTTAAAGACCATAGTCCACGTCATTGCATGCAAGACAGTAACACTCTAGTGCAGAATACTTGTTTTCACCTGCACGGAACTAAAGGACTTCCTTAAAAAATCCAAGCTGCAACTCTGTTCTCTCTCCATAAAAGTTTAAAATGACATCCATTACCCACCTGGACTGTCTCCTAAATTACGCACCTCCTAGTGGACTGACGCCACCCAGAAGCAGAACAGTCAATGCGCAAAGGGAGATGTGACTGATGAAGCCTTTTTGTTCTGTCTGTCGGGACAGCCCCTATTCACTGGTGCTGTCCTCTGAATAAGTTCATAACTATATCCAAGGAATAACCTGAGACAGGCACCATGGAAAGGGATGGAGAGTCCCAGGAGCAGAACAAACTTTTCAGCAGAAATGCGTTGATAAAACAGGTACCCTGTACCATTTTTAAAAAATGTTTACAGCTGTGTGTGTGTTTTGAAACATATTTTGCCGAGTTAACTTTGACAACTACTCTACTGTATCTAAGAAATTCAGCTTTGCTCCAACAGATCAGCCTGGGTAATCAGGCAAATGTATTCATTCGAATAAGCTACTTGAGAGAAAACACTATTTTTTAAGAAGCTGCATCATACTAGGCTCATCGTTCCAGAATATTTAATATCCCACCAGATGAACTATGTACACTTAGTCAAAATTGCATGGGCTACACTAGGAATCGCCAGTGACTTTAATCTTTCCTACCATTTTCTTTACATCTTCGCCCCCTTCAGCACCCTTTCTTTCCCTGTACCCCCCAGGAACCTTCTTGCACCCATCAAAAGGGAAGTCACTAGTTCCTGAGTATGAATGACTTTTATGTGCAATTTGTATTATGGAAAAATTTAAAATGTAGTGTGTTCCTTCCTGAATAAGCAGATTATAACACACAATGTTAATTACCTTTTCAACAGCTATACTCAAGGTCTTCCTTGAGAGTGTTGTCATCATCGTTAACGCCCCCAGCTAGCCCCTGACTCACAGCGAGCCCATGCACAACAGAATGAACACGACTCTAGTGATTTTCGAAATGGCAATATGGCTAACAAATACTTGTTTTCCCAGAGTTCTTTGCAGCTTGGGATGGCCATGCGATATAGTTCATGCCAATAAGGCCTAAGCTGAAGGTTTTCAGGAAAGACTTTGTTCTCCAGATTATAGGGGATGAATGTGACTGGCAAGGCCTTGAGCAGAATGTGACATGTGGAGCTGAAGCAGCCTTCTTTAGATGATGAGGCAAAAGGGCAAGAAAATCATGGAACACTGACTTTGAGATCACCATGCCACTGAACCAACACTGGCAGTCCACTACCTTCAAACTTCTATTTTTATGAGAAAAGTGAAACCCTACTTGTTTGAGTCATTGATTTGTCAGGTAATAGATTCATGGAAGATTTCGTATGAGGGGCTAAAGGTTCTGTGGGGACACCTCAGGAGCTAGTGTGGCGAACAAGGCAAAGGCTAGGTTGGCAGGAAATGCTCTCCCCTTCTGGCACCACGTTTTCCCAGACTAGTTCACCTTACATATTGAGATTCTCAGTAAGAATTTGTTTGAGGAAAATAAATTCTTCTGATTAAGACTCTATGTTTTAAAACAAATGGATTGGTTGTTCTTTTCACCAGAAGATGTATTGACTATCACAGAAAGAAACCCAAAGATATGAATCATTAACGATGAAATTTTAGCTAACCCATTGCTGTCAATTCTGACTCATAGCAACCCTGTAGGACAGAGTAAAACTGCCCCCATAGGATTTTCCAGTCTGTAATCTTTACAGAAGGAGACTGCCACCGTTTTCTCCTGCAGAGCGGCTGCTGGGTTCGAACTGCTGACTTTTGGTTAGCCCATTAGCCATTTGTCACCCAGGGACTCCAAAATAACCATTGAGCCACCAGAGCTCCTGAATTTTAGCTGCCTGGTGTTTATTGTTGTTGTTAGGTGCTGTTAAGTTGGTTCCGACTTATAGCAACCCTAGGTGCAACAGAACGAATTACTGCCCCGTCCTGCGCCATCCTCACCATCACTGCTATGCTTAAGCCCATTATTGCAGCTGCTGTGTCAATCCACCTCATTGAGGGTCTTCCCCTTTTTCACTGACCCTCTACTTAACCAGGCATGATTTCCTTCTCCGGGGACTGGCCCCTCCTGATAACATGTCCAAAGTACACGAGACAAAGCCTTGCCATCCCCACTTCTAAGCAGCACTCTGGCTATACCTCTTCCAAGACGGATTTGTTTGTTCTTTTGGCAGTCCACGGTATGTGCAATATTCTTCGCCAACACCATAATTGTGTTTATTAGAGGAAGGTATTTAGCTAAGGAAATACCTCACCTAGATCCTTTCTGATCACATCATTTTCTCTATTTCCCCATACGCCTGTTCTGAGTAATGACCTGACATCATGTAATTCTCCAATTAGATGGGTTAGTTGTTCTACCAAGGGAACCAAACGGCGTCCACATAATCCCATAACTTTGCTAAATTCCAGGGATAAAAGCCAGCATAGGGGATGAATTCAGTGGTGTAAGGAATGTTTTAACTTAATAATAAACCAAAAACCTGCTGCCATCAAGTTGATTCTGATTCGTGGGACTCCACGTGTGTCAGAGTAGAACTGTGCTCTATAGAGTTTTCAATGCTAATTTTTCAGAAGTAGATGGCCAGGCCTTTCCTCCAAGGCACCTCTCAGTGAACTTGAACCTCCAACGTATCTGTTAATAGCAGAGCACGTTAACCATTCGCACCACCCGGGGACTCCAAAATAAATCATACTCACTTCACAAAAGAAGATACGTAAAGGTGATGAGGCGTCTATCTGCTTCGACATCTCTCTCCTCCAATGACTCTTGCTCTGGAGGGAGGCCAGGATTGTTGGAAGGTTTGGAAACCAACAACTGATGAGTTTCAATCTATACTGAAGGTGCTTGGGGCCTACTTCATGTAATAATGGGGTCCTGATATGGTTCACTTACAGTGTTCAGACTTGCATTTTAAATTCATTACGAGCTCACACATTTAAAAGGGAATTGCTGGAGAATGATAATGAAGACTGCCTGCCCCTCCTCACCTCTCCCATGCACCCTGCCCCCACCTTGTAACCCCATCCCTCCTGCCAGGACAGTGCTGTTTGCCTTTCCTCATACTTTACATTTAGTACACTCTCCTGGGACTTGGTATCACAGAGTAAAAGCTTTAGAACTGGAGAGAGCTGGGTTTCAATCTCAGGTTACCACTTACTGCCTGTGTGACCTTGGGCCAGTGACTTAATTTCTCTGTGCTTCAGCTTCTTCGTGGGTAAAGTGGTATACAAACAGTACTTACCGGGTAGGCTTGTTACGAGGCTTCAATAAGTTAAAATATATAGAGCTTAGAACAGTTCCTAGAATACTTAAAAAAAAAAAAGAAAAGCGTTTACCTTCAAGTTGACTGACTCATGGCGACCCCACATGTGTCAGAGTAGAAACTGTGCACCGTAAGGTTTTCAATGGATAATTTTTTGCTGGGCCTTTCTTCTGAGGTGCCTCTGGGTGGACTCCAACAGTCAACCTTCTTTCAGGTTAGCAGCTGAGCACACATTAACCCTAGGCACCACCCAGGAACTCCTCCTGGAAGGTTGAAAAAGCAAACAAACAAACAGAATCTAGTGGATTCTGACTCATGGCAACCCCATGAATTTCAGAGGAGAACTGTGTTCCATAGGGTTTTCACTGGCTGTGACCTTTCAGAAGGAGATCACCAGGCCTTTATTCCCAGGTGCCTCTGGGTGGATTCGGACATGCCAGCCTTTCAGTTAGTAACCTAGCACTTAACAGTTTGCACCACTCAGAGATGCCTCTTGGAACATAAACAGCCAAACTCGTTGCCATCGAGTCTATTCCAACTCATAGTAACACTATGTTGGTTCCAACTCATAGCGACCCTATGTGCAACAAAACCCTGTCAGGTCCTGCACCATCCTCACCATCTTTGTTATGCTTGACCCCATTGTTGCAGCCACTTTGTCAATCCATCTCGTTGAGGGTCTTCCTCTTTTTCACTGACCCTCTACTTTATCAAGTAGCAACCCTGTAACGAGTGTTAATAATCGTGGTTGCTATTGTTACTTATGTATTACCAAGTTTCATTTCCTTATTGGTAAATAGGACTAACAATGCCCCCCATGCCATTAGCCCTCAGCAAGTGGACAGCAGGTTGACGTGGTAGCTCTTCTTGCTAGTGTGTGTGACATTCCCCACTGGAAGTGCTCTGCCTGCTCAGGCCCTCGCAGCCCCTTTGAGCCCAGGTAATTCAAGCTTCCTCTTTGAAGCCTTCTCTAGCAGCCATAGTCTTCCATCTGCTCCTGCTAAAAACAACTACAATTATTAGTATAGATAACTCATGGTTTAGTACTAAATTACAGATTGTCTCATTCTTTATCGATAATCTTCCTATCAGAACTTTAAGCCTCACAAGTGCAAGGACTCATTCCTCTATGCTAAGTAGGCTGTAGTGCATTGCACAGTGCTGGGCACGTGATTGGAGCCCTGGTGGCACCGTGGTTAAGAGCTCAGCTGCTAACCAAAAGGTCGGCAGTTCAAATTCACCAGCCCCTCCTTTGAAACCCTCTGAGGCAGTTCTACTCTGTTCAATCGGGCTGGTAGAAGTCAGAATCATTTCGACAGCAACAGAGTTGGTTTGGTTTTTGTTTGAGCACTTGATAAGTGCTTGATCAATATGTGCTGATTGCTCTACTCATGTGTCCTCTAAGTTGAGAGATTCGTATGCATGTGTGGGGCTTCTTTCAAAGCAGGTTGCATCCATAACACAGCATAGAACCAGAAGAAGCATCCACCTGACCTCCCCAACTGGAAGTGGGCATAAGCCCAGCATCAAACCCATAATGCTAGGGGGGAAACGGGTTTTATGCTTCCTGAAACAGAAAAACAGAATGAGGTAACATCTTCTTGATCTTATTTTATCATTTGGTATTCCCCCTTCTCCTCGGCCTTACCAAGGCCAAATTCAAGAAACAGATGTTTGCATAAAAAGATCTCCCTGGAGTCAGTACAGCTGTTTATCCAATTTTCACCCTGCCATCCAGACTTAGGTTAGGTCCAGCAAAGCCCAAACAACTAGTTGGAATGTACAAACTCCAGTCTATGGAAGGGTTCATGGGGAGGTGAGATGGCCCCACGTCAGGGATGCTGGAGGGGAGAACTTTGTTTCCCACTAAGAGACTTTCTCAGCTCCTTGAGCATAACCCTATGAGCCCTACTGTTTTCTAAGTGAAGGCACAGTCTTTGGCTGCCCTTCTCTGCTTCTAGCACCCCTGTGTGGTCCCCCAACACAAAAAGGAATCCTTACATTTCTCTGAACCTGATAGCTCCATAAAAAAAAAAAAAAAAAACCAAAGCCATTGCCCTCAATTCAATTTTGATTCCTGGTGGCCCCAAGCGTTTCAGAGTAGAACTGAACTCCTAGGGTTTTCTTGGCTGTTACCTTTATGGTAGCATATCACCAGGCCTTTCTTCTGCTGCACTATTCGGTGGGTTGAACCACCAACCTTTCATTTAGTAGTCAAGTGAAACCATCTGTGCCATCCAGAGACCTCCAAAGACCGCTCCACATAGCTGTTCAACAAATATGGATGATCTGAGTGCCTATCTACTTTTTATTCCCCCACTGAGTTGAATTTATCCTCTTCAATTTTCACCTGAGCCATGAGGGATTGCATCAACACAGATGAAGGCTCTGTCCTGGTAATCTATAAATCTGTTGAATCTGTCCACTTCAACTTCTTTCCTCCAACATTACCTTAACAAGTTGTAGGTGAAACCTGAGTGTGTGAGACACGCTTTTTAATGCAATTTACAACATCTCAGAGGCAAAAATTGAAAGCCCAGCTCTTACTGCAACATCTGCTCTGAACAAGGGTGTCAAGGGACTTGCCATCAGTTTTTTTGTCTTAAGGATGATCACCATGTATGTTCACAAATAAAAACATGAAGCATTCTGACAGCCAAGCAAACCGTGAAGAATTAAACCTCCCAAACAGAGATCTCTCGGCAACATGCTTGCTGCTATCCATTTGGTGAAATGCCTCCATTCAGAGGCTCTTGGCTTCCTCCCCCACTTCCTCCCCGACCTCCCTCAGGTTTGTCCCTCTCAGGCCTGTTTCTGCACTAGGGCAGGATTCCATCTGGAAACGGGATGGTCCAAATTTTAAGGAATCAGTTTCCTAATGATAAAATCAGACTTTTCTAGTAAAGATGTTTGAAGCAGTGCATTCAGTAGTGTTGTGGGGTATTTATAAAATAACCAGAGCACTCCTCGGCAAATATTTTCAGTAACTTCCAAATCAAAAGGGAATTAAGTCCATCTGTGCTGTGGTCTCATTCGACCCTTCTTACCACAAGGGTAAGCTCAAGACATCCTACAGCAGCCCCCTGCTCCTTGACCGCTTGGTCCTCATGTTGTGCCCTGAGGCTTTGCTTATGCCAACCTTGGCACTGGAAATCCTCTGTCCCCACCATCGCTGACCAGGATCCTAGCTCAACGCCAAAATCAAGATGCTCCTTCTTCAGGAATCCTCTCCTGATCTTTGGGCTGAATGTGCCCAAATCCAGTTCTGTTTTAGAGAGGAAGTGGTTAAGAGAACATGTTTTCTACCAGAAACTTATTAGTTTTAGTTAAACTTACTAGTTTTACTTACATGGAGACAAAGGTCTGACTGACCAGTATTTAGGTAACAGGCATTTTTTAGCTGAGTATTGTTGATTTCCAACAATCCTTCAGAATCTCTTGATTTGGGCTAAGTTTACTGAAACATCCAAGCCCCAAAATCGTCCAGATAGAAACAGTGAGAGGCTCTGAAAGTTCCTTCAGGACAGTGTAGAAAAAAGTCCCAGTGAGCTTTTACTTATCTGGAAGACATTTCAGGGACCATCCCAATGAATCCTAGAAAACTGTCCACCAACACAGCTTTCAAAGAAAAATTTCTAATCAATTTCATCTGAAATAAAGTGTAACAATTTCAGGAAAATAATTCTTAAATTCTGTAACATGAAGCTGATGCCAGAATAAAGCTGATAGCAGAATAAAGCCAAACTAATGGATTTGGGGGTAAGAAAAATAAGAAAAAGATTATTTTGCCCACTTCTCCTCCTCTTACCTTCATTTCTCTCCTCTCTTTTGCCTTTAAACCAGGGCTTCCAATTGGTTCCTTCCAGTTCAAACCCCTGCTGACAATTTGCATTTCCACAAGTTCCCAGGAAGTTATACGTAAGAATCACCTGGGGATCTTGTTAAAATACAGATTCTGATTCCATATATCTAGGGTGGTGTGATGGTTAAGATTGTGTGTCAGCTTGGTTGGGCCATGATTCTTAGTGGTTTGGCAATTGTGTAATGATGTAGTTATCCTCCATTAAGTGGTCTGACGTGATCAGCCAATCAGTTATAAGGGGAGTTTCCTCAGGGGTGTAGTCTGCATCCAGCATATATATGTACATTCTGGCAAAGTTTGCTGACTTGCACTGGATCCTGCATCCAACTTTTCATCATCTGACCTCCAGTTCTTGTGACTTGGGCCAGCATCGCCTGATGATCTTGGGATTTGTCCACCTCCGCAGCCTGTAAGCCCACAGCCTGCCGTCTCATCTGCCAGTCTTGGGATTCATTAGCCTCCACAGTCTGCGAGGCAGCAGCCTGCTGTCTCACCTGTGGATCCTGGGTTTGTTAGCCCCTGCAGGTACGTGAGTCAGGAGAAGCCTCCAGCGTGACACCTGACCCACAGACTTGGGACCTGCCAGCCTCCACAACTTTGTGAGTCATTTCCTTGAGATAAATTCCTTTCTATATGTATATATACACGCTTCACTGGTTTTGCTTCTGTAGAGAACCCAACCTAAGACAAGTGGACAAGCAAATTCTCAGCAGAGAACTTGTTAGAAATGTAAATCCTCAAGAGGGTTCAAACCAGAAGGAACCGGTTCGAAGCCCTGCTTTAAGAAGTATTTCTTCTGGCTTCTTGGCATGAGAAAAAGACTCTTCAAAGCTATGAGCCAATGTCAGGGAGAAAGCAGACTCTTCCCGTAAACTAATGGCTGTTGTTGAGGGCTCCTTCGGCAATATTCAGCTGGGGAAAAAAAAGGAACTTTGCAATAAATGACCTTCATGGAAGAAGACTATTCATGTTAATTAGTAGCTCTTTTCAAATATGATTCATGTATGCATTAGGCCATGCCTTGCTGAACAATGACACATTGTAGTAAACGTGAAGACAAGTCTCAAGTATGGTTATCAAAATTTTAGAAAACTCTAGCTAGGGTTTTTTTTTTTCTTTTACTAAGATTGCGACTTGCTGCTCCCAGTGCACTGCACAATAGTACCTCTCCTAATGGCTTTTAGCTTTGGCCACTGCCAACTTTTATATTTAAAATCCATACAATTATGGACAATTTATGAACATTATGAGGCTTTCCTTTTTTTCACTGATTCTTACTGATTCAAGCCAGCTTTTATCCTTAGCAAATCAAATGCATTTTGCTTACAACACTAGATTCATTCTCACATATTCCACTTTATTCTTATTATTAATATTCCTTATTATGCATATTTAATTTAAGAATGCATTTTCTCCATTAAAAAATTAGAATGTGCTGAAAGAAGTACTAGAAGGTGATTATTTGCTTTGGTTTGCTTTTATTAACTATGTAAGCCCTGATATGCTCTTCCCAAAGTTACATGCAGGAGCAAAAAGGTTAAAAAACAAAATAAAGTAAAAAATAAAAAAGGCAAAGAGAAAATCTGCTTAAAAGTCACATACCTTCTGTATATAATGACGGTATTAAAAAAAAAAAAAAAACCAAACCCGTTGCGGTATATGGGGTATCAATTCCGCGGCTGTTCATAAGGTTTTCACTGGCTAATGCTTTTCAGAAGTAGACTGCCGGGTCCTTCTTCCTAGACTGTCTTAGTCTGGAAGCTCAGCTGAAACCTGTCCTCCATGGGTGACCCTGCTGGTATCTGAATACTGGTGGCATACCTTCCAGCATCACAGCAACACACAAGTCCCCACAGTATGACAAACTGACAGACACGTGGACAGAACAAGGGGATACTGATTGATTTAAACTCAGGAAAGGTGTGGGTCAGGGTTGTATCCTTTCATCATACCTATTTAATCAGTATGCTGAACAAATAATACGAGAAGCTGGACTATATGAAGAAGAACGGGGCATCAAGATTGGAGGAAGACTCATTAACAACCTGCATTATGCAGATGACACAACCTTGCTTGCTGAAAGTGAAGAGGACTTGAAACACTGAAGAAGATCAAAGACCACAGCCTTCAGTATGGATTAGTCCTCAACATAAGGAAAACAAAAATCCTCACAACTGGACCAATGAGCAACATCATGCTAAACGGAGGAAAGGTTGACGTTGTCAAGGATTTCATTTTACTTGCATCCACAATCAACAGCCGTGGAAGCAGCAGTCAAGAAATCAAAAGATGCATCGCATTGGGTAAATCTGCTGCAAAGGACCTCTTCAAAGTGTTCAAGAGTGAAGATGTCAAGCTGAAGACTAAGGTGCGCCTGACCCAAGCCATGGTATTTTCAATTGCATCATATGCATGTGAAAGCTGGACAGTAAATAAGGAAGACCGAAGAAGAGTTGATGCTTTTGAATTGTGGTGTTGGCGAAGAATATTGAATATACCATGGATTGCCGAAAGGTCGAACAAATCTGTCTTGGAAGAAGTACAGCCAGAATGCTCCTTAGAGGCAAGGATGGCGAGACTGCATCTTACATACTTTGGATATGTTGTCAGGAGGGATCAATCCCTGGAGAAGGACATCATGCTTGGCAGAATACAGGGTCAGCAGAAAAGAGGAAGATCCTCAAAGAGGTGGATTGACACAGTGGCTGCAACAATGAGCTCAAGCATAACAACGATTGTAAGGATGGTGCAGGACCGGGCAGTGTTTCGTTCTGTTGTGTATAGGGTCGCTATGAGTCGGAACCGACTTGACGGTACCTAACAACAGCAACAACATATGAGGTATCAAATTCAAATAAGAGAATGGGTAAAAAATCCCTCCAATTTAGGGGAATAGAGGGAGAGAACCAAGGATGGGGAGACTACATCTCAGATAGTTTGGACATGTTATCAGGAGGGACCAGTCCCTGGAGAAAGACATCATGCTTGGTAAAGTAGAGGGTCAAGGAAAAAGAGGAAGACCCTAGAGGAGATGGACTGACACAGTGGCTGCAACAGTGGGCTCAAGCATAGCAATGATTGTGAACATGGTGCAGGACCGGGCAGTGTTTCGTTCTGTTGTACATAGGGTCTCTGTGAGACTAGATGGCACCTAACAAAAACGATAAATTTGCTAGAGTTCCTTAAGCAAATACAACACCAAGTGTGGTTCTTTAAAGACATTACTCCAGCAAGATACACCCTGAAAAAAGTACAAAGTGTGAAGTGAGGTGTGCACCTTACCTGCGCTCCACCCTACCTTCATGAGGTGCATTGTGTGCTAAAGACCCTGAGGACCACCCCAACATTATTTGGGAAATTCAGCCAACTGTAGGGCATTCCACCAGGGGACACTCACCAACCCTCTGGAGAGAGCTTTTCTGCTCCACTCCCCCTTCTCCATTCCATCCCGCTAAAAAAAATTGGAAAATGAACGGATCACGCCTTCGACTTCGTCCTTACTTTAAACTCATTTAACAAAACAGCTGGCAATTTAGGGCTTGCGAAAAACCAAATAACCAGTTGGAATTTCTTCCTTAAACTTCAGTCATTGATTGAATACCATCAGTTAACAGATTGGTTGTTTTTCCCTATGTGTTCCCTAACAAGTTTGAATCCCCTGATTTCCACCTAAAAGTATAGATTTAACTGGCTGTCTTATAATCGTGAGGGCAAAGCAAAAGCTGAGGTACCATCTCTGTGTGATTGCTGGGAACAGTGTCTTCTTCCTCCCATCTCACCCTGTTGTTTTCAACACCACACAAACCTGTGTAACTCTGGTTTGCAGAGTAGGAGTCCTGTATCAGTCATACTGACCAGAGCAGGGAAGAGAAAAGAGCATATTTGCTGGTTCATACCCTCTTTATACTGTGTCTGGAGCCCCTGGGTCATGCAAATGGTTAATGAGCTTGGCTGCTAACCAAAAGGTTGAAGGTTCAAGTCCACCCAGAGGCACCTTGGAAGAAAGGCCTAGAGATCTACTTTCTAAAAAACCAACCATTGAAAACCTTAGTGTTTCTACTGTAATACACTTGGGGTCGCCATGAGCCGAGGTCAACTCAACAACATCTGCGTTTATACCGTGCTTAAGGATTATCATTTGTTATTGGTTTCAGACCTTAAACTCTATAGACACCAGCTGACTTAGCTTCTGCTATGAAGTTCAAATAAATTAATACTAGGAAACCCTGGTGGCATAGTGGTTAAGTGCTATGGCTGCTAACCAAGAGGTCAGCAGTTCGAACCCACTAGGTGCTCCTTGGAAACTCTATGGGGCAGTTCTACTCTGTTCTATAGGGTTGCTATGAGTCAGAATCGACTCGACAGCAGTGGGTTTGGTTTTTCGGTTGGTTAGCATTTTTTGAGCACCTTAGGAGCGCTGGTGGCATAATATTTAAGAGTTTGGCTGCCAACCAACAAGGTTGACAGTTCAAATCCACCAGCCATTCTTTAGAAACCCTATGGGTGTTCTACCCTGTCCTATAGGATCATTATGAGTCAGAATCAACTCGACAGCAACAGGCTTGGTTTTGGGTTTTTTTTATTAAGCACCTATGATATGAAGGGTACCAGGCTAGCTACTTTGATACAAAATATTACCTAATCTTTGTACTATATCCCCAAGAGTCTGGGCCTAGGTTGCCTGGATGAAAATCCCTGTTTTTCCACTTACTGGATCTAGCGATTTACCTAATGTCTCTGTGCCTCAGTTTTCTTATCTGAAAAATAAGGACAACGGTAATAATCATACCTACCTCATAGAGTTGTTGTGAAGGTTAGGTATAAAACCCTTTGAACAGAGCCTTAGGGGCCCCTAGGATATTTCTTTCCACCTAGTTATATGTAACATTTTGGAATTTTCAATCACATTCTTTGTTTAAAAAAAAAAAAAAAAAGGCACTTACACATGATTAAAGCCAGCTCCGCCACTCCACGGTCTCCTTAACATGTTGCACCTCCAGCTGATTTCCTTACTACTCTTTTGTGGACCCTAAAATCTTGAATGAAAATAGCACATTTTAGTTAAAATCAAGAAATGTATTGAAAATAAAATATAAGCAGAGCTTTAACTAAGTTTTGAATTACTCTCTCCTGAAACCAATTATTTTTTCAGCTCTACTACAACCGGGGCAGTTCTACTCTGTCCTCTAGGGTCCTTATGAGTTAAAATCGACTTGACGGCAGTGGGTTTTGGTTTTGGTGGTATCAAAACATCAAAACCATAGTAAGCGGGCTCAGTTTTTGCTCTCTTGGCAATTAAAGTCGCTTACGTGCATGACAGATTATACGGAGATCAGTGACTACATTTGGAAAGCGTCATTGCGAAGTATCATACGTGCAGACTTTCTGCCTAGCTTTAAAAAGTAGGAATAAGATAAGACAATGAGGAGAACTTCCCAGTGGAGCCTCAGTATGATGCAGTGATGGAGGAACAGTACTCACCATGGGGATACGTCCTTGTCCAGTAACCCCCAGGTCTTCCCTTGCTAAAAGGCTTGTACGATCTGTAACCAAAGTTTAAATTCTGAAACCCCAGATTAAAATAGTAGAAATGTACCTTAGCTATAATCTATCCATGGCCCTTCTATAGAGGCCCTGGAATCCAAGCATTTGTTTTCTTTGGGTGTTATTTTTAGCAATATATTTTAGAATTGATGCCTCACACCCAGATGCCGTGTTGATTTACCATTGTGAAGTAGTATCTGAAGCCTGTGAATTGGTACCTCCTGGGCCTCCAGTGAGTGCTGGGTCAGATTAATCATGGCGTTATCATGTCATGCATTCTAGCAGTCTGCCTCAGGAAGAAAGCCCTGTTGGCCGCAGTACCATTATCTAAGACTGATGGTGCCGGCCACAGTCATTGTAATAAAATTTATTTGGCATAGATCTTCTCCGCTACAGTTCCAACCTCATGCCCACTTACTAGGCACATGGAATTCTTTGCAGGACTATATTTTCAAGTCAGCAGAAAGTAAAGGGGCCTTAATGGACATACTATATGCAAAACCGTACAAGCCTTTTAGCAAGGGAAGACCTGGGAGTTGCTAGGTAAAGATGCATCAACATCAGGAGTACCACGCCCCCCTCCCACCCCAAACCCTGCCAATCAGCTGTAGAGGACGAGATTCTATGCCGCTTAACAAACCCAGACAAAACCTATACATAAACTGGGGCATTATTATTTAACCAGCTGCTGTCGAGTTGATTCTGACTTATGGAGACCCCACATGTCAGAGTAGAACTGTGCTCCACATGCTTTTCAATGGCTAACTTTTCACAATTAGGTCGCCAGACCTTTCGTTCAGGGTGCCTCTGGGTAGTCTAGAGGTGTGAACCTTTCTGTTAGCAGCTGAGCATGTTAACCGTTTGCACCACCCAGAGACTCCAGTGGGGCATAACCACCCCTGTTTGTTAATTTCTCCATATGGAAAGTCTAGACAGTTCCCAAACACCTGGATAGCTTGGCTGAGGAACTGAGGTGGGGTGAGAATCAATGCTCAGCACCAGTGCTGTGTCCTTCAGGCACATCTTAGGGAGGGGTGAGGCCCCAAAACCCACTAAGAGCAGGGACAGGTTTCCTCTTGGTCTGGAACCTTCTGCCCACCCCGATGGGCTCCTGCATGTCTAGAATCCGTTATTCATCTCTTGTTGACTTTTATGGTACGCCCCACTCTCCTCAACTACCAGCCCCACCCAGAAGCTCTCTCAGAAGATGTCATTTTATGCTTGTGGAACATTTGAGGTCATCAGACATGGATACCTCAGCCTCTCATACGTCCACCTCAAATTTCCCAGTCACCTGGCCTTCACGCTCATGCTTCAGGTCCAGCTCTGAGGGACTCCTGTCCATAGTCCTCTCCAAGCCCCATACCTCTGTCTGTATTCCGGATTCTATGCTGCCAGGTACTCCTGGAACCTTTATATCCACATAAAATTCCCTAGCATCCTGGAGTCTTCAATCTCTTCTTTCTTAGTTATTTCTCTCTAAGTGGTATCTTTGCTTTTTAACACTTTAAAGAGGTTCTTTGCAGAAGATTTGCTCAATGCAATATGTCATTTGATTTCTTGACTGCTGCTTCCATGGGCAGTGATTGTGGATCCAAGTAAAAGGACATCCTTGACAACTTTAATATTTTCTCCTTTTATCTTGATGTTACTTATTGGTCCAGTTGTGAGGACTTTTGTTTTTTTTTAAAGTTGATGTGTAATCCATACTGAAGGCTATAATCTTGGATCTTCATCAGTAAGCGCTTCAAGTCCTCTTTGCTTTTAGTAAGCAAGGTTGTGTCATCTGTGTATCAAAAGTTGTTAATGAGTTTTCCTCCAATCCTTATGTCCAGTTCTTCTTCATATAGCCCAGCTTCTTGGATTATTTGCTCAGCAAACAGATTTGAATAAGAATGGTGAAAGAATACAACCCTGATGCACACCTTTCCTGATTTTAAACCGTGCAGTATCCCCTTGTTCTTTTCAAACGACTGCTTCTAGGTTGTTTGAAAAGACCTACGGGTTCCTCATGAGCACAACTGAGTGTTCTAGAATTACCATTTTTTGCAACATCATCCATAATTTGTTATGATCCACACAGTTGAATGTCTTTGCACAGTCAGTAAGACACAGGTAAACATCTTTCTGGTATTCTCTGCTGTCAGCCAGGTTCCATCTGACATCAGCAATGATATCCCTCAGTTCACGTCCACTTCTGAATCCAGCTTGAATTTCTGGCAGTTCCTTGTTGAAGTATTGCTGCAACCGCTTTTGAGTGGTCTTCAGAAAAATTTTACATGCGTGTGATATTAATGGTATTTTTCAGTAATTTCCCCTTTCTGTGGGATCACCTTTCTTTGGAATGGGTACAAATATGGATCTCTTCAAGTTGGTTGGCCAGGTGGCTGTCTTTCAAATTTATTGGCATAAAAGAGTGAGTGCTTCCAGCATTGCATCTATTTGTTGAAATATCTCAGTTGGTTTTCCTTCAATTCCCGAAGCCTTGTATTTTGTCAATGCCTTCAGTGGTACCATTTCACAATTCGACCAGTAGTACATGACAGTTCTAGTTGCTCCACACCCTTGTCAACATTTATTATTATCAGTCCTTTTAATTTCAGCCATTCTAGTTGGTATGAAGTGGTATCTCATTGTGGTTTTAATTTGCATTTCCCTGATAATAATGATGCTGAGTATCTCTTTATGTGGTTATTGGCCATTTGTAGATCTGCTTTTGTGAAGTATATATTCAAACCTTTTCTCCACTTTTAAGGTTGGGTTTTTGCCTTATTATTGAGTTGTAAGAGTTCTTTATATATTCTGGATGCAATTTCTTTGTTAAATACATGTGTCGAAAATAGTTTTCTTTCATTCTGTGGCTAGCTTTTTCGTTTTCTTAAATGGTTTCTTTCGGAGAGCAGAAGCTTGAAATTTTGATAAAGTTCAAACATTTTTTTTTTTTTCTTTTATGAATGGTGCTTTTGCCGTTTTAGCTAAGAACTCTTTGCCTAACCCAATTTTGCAATGATTGTCTCTTATGTTTTCTTCTAGGAGTTTTATAGTTTTAGCTTGTACCCTTAGGTCTATGATCCAAAATCATTTAAAAACATTTTATGATGATAAAATTAGCAAGAATTATTCTAGAAAGTAACACTGAAAAACTCACCATTGATGTTTTCATGTTTGTGCTTCCAGTTCTTGTTTAGTTTAGTTTACATTTGTTTTGGAGAACATGTGACAGGAGGGAAGAGAGTTGCATATATTGTATAAGCCCTTTGTTTTTTAACTTGAAATTTTATTTTATGTAATTTTTATAGCAGTTTTTTATATTCCAGTATGTTAAGAACATTTTCCTGTAACATTTCATGTTTTCAAAACCGTAATTGGAAATAGGCATAGAGAATTCCATCTTATTAACATGAAAAACTGTATTTAGGCAGTCTATTTCTTGCATATTTACCTTATTTCCAGTTGTTTGCTATTATCAATAAAGTGGCTCTGGATATTCTTGGACACAAGGACATTTATTTGCTTAGGATAAATTTTTATGTGTGGATTTATGAAGTTAAAGGATAAAAACCCTCTTAATGCTTTTGATACGTATTGCCAGATAGAATATGCCAGTTGACAGACCTTTCAGTAGTCTATAAGTGTACTGCTGCGCTCTCCCCCTCGAACTTGATTATTGCCTTTTGTTTTAATCTTATTAAATATAGTCGAAAATAATAACTCACTGTTGTTTTAATTTTTATTTCCTTGACTATTAGTGAGCTTGAAATTTTTTTCTTTTTTTTTTTTATCATTTATGTCTATTCTTTGGGGATTACTTGTCCAAGTCCTTAGTCTATTTTTTTCTAATGATATATTAATCTTTTTATTGACTTTCAAGAGTTTTTATATACTAACCTGTATTAACTTATTAACCTATCTCTGCCAAAAGCATTGGAAATATTTCCTTGTTTGTTATTTTGGCAATAGTATTTCTACCCTGCAGAGGTTTTAGATTTTTATAAAGTCAAATCTATCAAACTTCTGTGTTAGAAAGATTTCCCACACCTCCATAACATATACGTTTACAGATAGATAATTTAATACTTTCTTTTAGATCTTTTATTTATTTATTTACATTGTAATGCTTTAATTCATCTGTTATTTATTTGGTATGTGATTCTATATAGGTATGTGTCTTAGCCTTGATTCCTTAGAAACCAGAGCCTGCAGCATAGCTTATATGTTAAGGGTTTTGGGGGAGTGGCATGCCAGGGCATCAAGAGTGGAAAAAAAGAGAAAATAGGGAAGGAAAGAAGGAAGGAAAACCAAAGGTGGTGCACTGCCAGGCTGGCAGCAGCTTCGCGGGAAAACACGGCCATTGGTGTCATGTGGGACATCCAAAGAGAGGCCTAATGGAGCCAGCGTGATCATGTACAACCCAGCAGGGGACGAGCAGGAGGGATGGATCCGTGGGCTCTCTCCCATCTCCTGTCTTTTCATGGTTAAAGTTCACACTTGAGTTGTGTTACCCAAACACTCCAGGCTGCTGCTAGGAAAGTCTAGGCTCTATGGATTCAGCTGAGCCAGTCCTGGTTACCGGGACCGCTGCTGCCACTGTGACAGGAACCATGGTGGTTGTGCGCAGGGAGGCTGAAGAGCAGGGTGTGTGAGGAGACGAGCCACACAGCTGGTGCCCAGGGGGCAGTTGGAGCCTAGAAAAATCTGTTGTTGAATCGATTCCAACCCACAGTGACCCCACGTTACAGAGAAGAATTGCCCAGTAAGGCTTCCTAGGCTATAATCTTTCCAGGAGCAGATCTTCAGGTCTTTCTCCCGCAGAGCTGCTTGGGTGGGCTCAAACCACCAACCTTTCGGTCAGGAACCGAGCACTTAACCGCCACTCCATCAGGTCTCCTAGTAAATCGAGGGAGGCACTTAAACTGGGCCCAGCAGAGGATGTGCCTTAAGAGTTAAAGTTTTTTCCAAGCTTTGTATAAATGAATAATCCGCCCTTTTTATCATCAATTTGAAAATCCAATTTCATCATATTCCAAGTTTTTAATTATACTAGGGCTTATTTCTGGTTCTATCTTTGCCTGTGTATAAATGTACAAATGCACAAATTCCTTCCCATTCATGTTATTAGGGTTTTTTCTTGGCTTATCTCATAAACACATTCATGTAGGTAAAGCCATAATAATGTTAACTAGTCTCGTAAAGTAATTGGGGATCTGCATAGAACTCACCATTAAATGAATACACCTATCTGAGAGCTATCAAATATCTTCATAATACTATGTCTTACCATTCATGAATACAGTAGGGGCCTCAATTTATTCAAGTTTTTTTTTATGTCTCTCAGCAAAATTTTCTTATTGTCCTTGCGTATCGCCTACATAAGTTTTATTACAATTATTTCTAGATATTTTAGATTATGTTCCTCGGAGGGTCAGAAACATTTTATATTATGCTTTTTAATTGACCATTCCTAGCACACAATAAATTTTCATCTGTCACTTTTAGACTTGGCCATCTTTCTGAACTCTCTAGTTCAAATAATTTTGCAATTTAATTCCCAGGGTTTTCAAGGTAGATAATCATGACGTCTGAAAATAATGATAATTTTCTTTCGTCTTCAGTAGTTACGTTTGTTGTCTCTCTTTTCTGCCATTTTCACTGCTATAACTTCAGAATAGCATTGAATAATTGTGATAAAAGTTGTCTTTATCTTGTTCCTGACTTCGATAAAACTGTTTCTACTATTTAAGTATTGTTATGGATTGAATTGTGTTCCCCCAAAAAATGTGTGTAAACTTGACTAGTCCATGATTCTCAGTATTGTGTGATTGTCCACCATTTTGTCATCTGATGTGATTTTCCTATGAGTTATAAATCCTATATGATGTTAATAAGGTAGGATTAGGGGCAGTTATATTAATGAGGCGGGGCTCATCTACATGATTGGATTGTGTTTTAAGCCAATCTCTTTGTAGATATAAGAGAGAAAAGCAAGCAGAGAGACATGGGGACCTCATATCACCAAGAAAACAACACCAGGAGCAGAGCACATCCTTTGGACCTGGGGTCCCTGCACTGAGAAGTTCCTCGACCAAGGGAAGATTGATGACGAGAACCTTCCTTCAGAGCCAGTGGAGAGAGAAAACCTTCCCCTGGAGCTGACACCCTGAATTTGGACTTCTAGCCTACTAGACTCTGAGAGAATAAATTTCTATTTGTTGAAGCCATCCACTTCTGGTATTTCTGTTATAGCAGCACTAGATAACCAAGACAGTATGACATTGACCGTTATTTTCAGAGAAAAAAAAATTAAATATTGAGGTAGTACTTTTCTATTACTAGATTTTTTTTTCAAGAGTTTTTAAAATTAATGATTGATGCTTAGTTTATCTCTTTTTGTCGTAATCAGAACTGCTGGAACATTTTTTATTCTACTGTGAAAAAGATGCTCAGGCTTTTGATCTTCAGGCTCTTCTTAATTGGGCACTGGCTTCCCCTTAGGACCCAGCTGCTTCTCAGGGAAGGACCCCGCCCTCTGTCCTTCTGCTCACAGGACATAGGCACCCTCTGCCTTGGGTCAGTCTAGCTATCTCCCATCTGACGCTGCTCTTAGGGCTGAGCTGCTAAGCACGGTAAGTGGAAATGACACAACTGTTTAAATCTGTGTCACATCAAATTTATGGTCTCCAAACCTATCTTGCTACCAGCATAGCAGTGTAGTCTACTTTTTATTTGTTTGTTTGTTAGGGGGTTACAATAACCTTGATTTCTATTCATGGTCCTTCCTAATTGTGTCTGTCATCTTTGCTCTTTTGACACTAATGGTTCCAGCGCCAAAATCTCCCATCACTTTGCCTGGTTTTATCTTTTGTCTCAATAAAAAACTTCACGGATTTTCATAACCCAGAAGAAGGGTGAAGTGCACACACCTTGACAAAAGTAAACGATGGCACTAACATGTACACAAGCAAAAAGGACCTGTTGGTAATTGCTATGGTATATACAATTCTGAAACAGAAACTACAACCACAAAATACACAGGCTGGTATATAGGTATGTATGTAGGCATGTACGTGTATAGGTACGTATATAGGTGTACGCATAGGTATATGCACCTATGTGACTGTCCACACATGTATTTATATATAATAAAGCACTTAGGGGATACAGTTACAGATACTACTTAGACATAACCAAATACCTCTCGGAATTAGTTTTCTGGCTTTGAAGTATTAGGACAATAGTCTCATGGAACATCTCAATTAGCATAGTACAGTTCATAAATTTATGTTCTACATCCTAGTGTGGTGAGTAGTATCTGGGGTCTTAAAGGCTTGCAAGTGGCCACCTAAGATATAACTATTGGTCTCTACTCATCCAGAGCAAAAGAGAAAGAAAGGCACCAAAGACTCAAAGAAGAAACTAGTCTACAGGATAGTCTACATGAACCATGGCCTCATCTACCCAAAGACCAGAAGAACTAGATGGTGCCCAGGTACAATTACTGGCTATTGTAGTTAGGGCCACATTAGACAGACTCCGATAGAATGGGAGAAAAATGTGGAACGGAGCCTCAACTTCCTAAAAAAAAAAAAAAAAAAAGACAAAACCAGACTTACTGGACTGAGTGATACTGGAGAACTTCCTGACACTACTGCCCTGAGAAAACTTTTCAAAACTTGAACCAAAACTAACACCAGAGGTCACCTTGTAGCTAAATAACAGATTGGCTCACAAAATAATAAATATTATCCATAAGTACTGTGCTCTTTCAAAAAAAAATCGTCTATATGAGACAAAACAGTCAACAATTACTTTAAAGCAAAGATAAGAACACAAGCAGGCAGGGAAATTAGATTAACGGAAACAGAAAACCAGAAAGGAAATAGTTAGGATGTTCACTCAATGTGAAGAATGTAGCCAATGTCACTGAAAAATTTGTGTAGAAATTATTGAATGGAAACCTAAACTGCTGTTTAAACCTTCACCAAAAACACAATAAAATATTATATATATATAATATATATATATATAATATTTGTGATATTGTGGGGGCTTGCATGTTGCTGTGAAGCTGGAAGCTATGCCACCAGTATTTGGATACCAGCGGGGTCACCCGTGGAGGACAGGTTTCAGCTGAGCTTCCAGACTAAGACAGACTAAGAAGAAGGACCTGGCAGTCTACTTCTGAAAAGCATTGGCTGGTGAAAACCTTATGAACAGCAGCGGAACACTGTCTGATGTGGTACTGGAAGATGAGCGCCCCAGATTGGAAGGCACTCAGAGGATGACTGGAGAAGAGTTGCCTCCTCAAAGTAGAGTTGACGATAATGACGTGGAGGGAGTAAAGCTTTCAGGACCTTCATTTGCTGTTGTGGCACAACTCAAAATGAGAAGAAACAGCTGCAAACATCCATTAATAATCGGAACTTGGAATGTACAAAGTATGAATCTAGGAAAATTGGAAATCATCAAACATGAAATGGAACACATAGACATCAATATCCTAGCCATTGGTGAGCTGAAATGGACTGGTACTGGACATTTTGAATTGGACAATCATATAGTGTACTATGCTGGGAATGACAACTTAAAGAGGAATGGTGTTGCTTTCATGGTCAAAAAAAATGTTTCAAGATCTATCCTGAAGTACAACGCTGTCAGTGATAGGATAATATCCATACGCCTACAAGGAAGACCAGTTAATACGACTATTATTCAAATCTTCTCACTAACCACTAGGGCCAAAGACGAAGAAATAGCGGATTTTTATCAGCTTCTGCAGTCTGAAACTGATTCGAACATGCAATCAAGATGCATTGATAATTACTGGTGATTGGTACGTGAAAGTTGGAAACAAAGAAGAAGGATCAGTAGTTGGAAAATATGGCCTTAGTGACAGAAACAATGCTAGAGATCAAATGATAGAATTTTGCAAGACCAATGACTTCTTCATTGCAAATACCTTCTTTCACCAACATATTGTCCTCATGGTGACCCCATGCACAATGGATGGTCGTGATCTAATGGATTGTCTTCCTGAGACGCGAGGGTGGTGGTCGTTCATGGTAGAGTTCTCGCTTTCCATGAGAGAGACCCAGGTTCAATTCTCAGGCAATGCACCTCACCAACAGCCACCACTGGTGATTTGCGTGTTGATATGATACTGAGCTGGAAGCCCTAGTGGTGCAGTGGTTAAAAGCTACGGCTGCTAACCAAAAGGTCAGCAGTTCAAATCCACCAGCCACTCCTTGGAAAGCCTATAGGGCAGTTCAGCTCTGTCCTATAGGGTTGCTATCAGCTGGAATCTTCTTGACAGCAAAAAGTTTTGTTTTTTGGTTTTATGATACTAAGTAGGTTTCAGTGGAGCTTCCAGATTAAGACAGACTAGTAAGAAAGACCCAGCAATCTACTTCTGAAACTCAGCCAATGACAACCCATTAGATCACAACCATCCATTGTGCATGGGGTCACCATGAGATGGGGTTGACTTGACTGCAGCTAACAACCACCCTTTCCAAGACAAGGAAGCAGAATCAACAGAGTTTCCCAATGTACCTCCACACCGCAAACACAAATAAAATGTTATAATTCATCCCCCCTTGTAAACCTCAAGGTTGCTGCCTCCAGCAGGAGCTGGACCACCCAGTTATCTCTGAGACGCTAACAACTGTCCTGTGTTTGTGACTATTCCTAACAACTTGTTGAATTAATTTTCTTATGAGAAAACTAAATTATGCTAATATCACAAAAATGTTCTCCCTCACTGGACAATCCCCCTGCCTCCAGTACTTGCATTTCTATGACTCCACTGGGAGTTAGTTTTGGGAGACACAAAAGTTTTCCAGAGGAAATATCCCGTATTGAAGCTGGTCTAAGCATCCACTCTCTGTAGGACAAAATGAGCCTTTTTCATTTCTTTCTTGAGTTCTTTCTCTCACCCTTCACTTATCCTTTGCTTTAACAGCGCTACTTTCCACACAGCACTTTGCATCTTCAAAAAATGTTTACAGGCTTTTCCAAACAAACGTCAATTCTCCAAATGCAAACCCTGGGCCTCGGAGGGACCGTCTGAGGATGAGCACCCAGCACCGTACCGAAAGCCAAGGCTCTACAGCAGCCTCTGGCTCTACAGGAGACTGGAATCGGGCTTGCAGATATTTAAAGCACTTCATCCCTCCCCCTCCCCCCAAAAAAAGTGCACTGAGAAGACAAAACGTACCAGAACACACCAGCACACAGCAGAAGTGTTTAAGTCAGTTACCCAGTGGTGGACATGGATTATGAAAACGACTTAGTGAGTGGTATCGTCCACCACTCCTCCTCCTGCCACTTGGAGGGAGTTTGTAATACTTGGTCCTGTGTTCTGAAACACTTCAGGAGAGTTCTTTTGCTGGGTTGACTCTGACTCTACGACCTTGGCACCTGATATTGCCTGGAACCTTTCTAATACATTACAAGTGCCCCTTCTGCCCACAATGCACAGCTCTCTCCACTGGAGCTGCTAAAAACCTCTTCGTGAGAGAGACTAGCGTCTGTCCTTGTTGTTTGTTGTCGTCAGGTGCCGTCGAGTTGGTTCTGACTCATAACTACCCTATGCACAAAAGAACAAAACACTGCCCGGTCCTGCGCCATCCTTACAATCGTTATGCTTGAGCTCATTGTTGCAGCCACTGTGTCAATCCACCTCATTGAGGGTCTTCCTCTTTTCCGCTGACCCTGTACTCTGCCAAGCATGATATCCTTCTCCAGGGACTGATCCCTCCTGACAACATATCCAAAGTATGTAAGACGCAGTTTCGCCATCCTTGCCTCTAAGGAGCATTCTGTCCGCACTTCCAAGACACATTTGTTTGTTGTTTTGGCAGTCCATGGTATATTCAATATTCTTCGCCAACACCACAATTCGAAGGCGTCAACTCTTCCTCAGTCTTCCTTATTCATTGTCCAGCTTTCACATGCATATGATGCAGTTGAAAATACCATGGCTTGGGTCAGGAGCACCTTAGTCTTCAGCGTGACATCTTCGCTCTTCAAAACCTTGAAGAGGTCCTTTGCAGCAGGTTTACCCAATGCGATGCGTCTTTTGATTTCTTGACTGCTGCTTCCATGGCTGTTGACTGTGGATCCAAGTAAAATGAAATCCTTGACAACTTCAATCTTTTCTCCTTTTATCATGATGTTGCTCATTGGTCCAGTTGTGAGGATTTTTGTTTTCTTTATGTTGAGGTGCAATCCATACTGAAGGCTGTGGTCTTTGATCTTCATTAGTAAGTGCTTCAATTCCTCTTCATTTTCAGCAAGCAAGGTAGTGTCATCTGCATAACTAACGCAGGTTGTTAATGAGTCTTCCTCCAGTCCTGATGCCACATTCTTCTTCATATAGTCTAGCTTCTTGTATTATTTCCTCAGCATACAGATTAAATAGGTATGGTGAAAGAATACAACCCTGATGCACACCTTTCCTAAGTTTGAACCAATCAGTATCCCATTGTTCTGTCTGAACAACTGCCTCTTGATCTATGTAAAGGTTCCTCACGAGCACAATTAAGTGTTCTGAAATTCCCATTCTTCACAATGTTATCTATAGTTTGTTATGATCCACAGAGTTGAATGCCTTTGCATAGTCAATAAAACACAGGTAAACATCCTTCTGGTATTCTCTGCTTTCAGCCAGGATCCATCTGACATCAGCAATGATATCCCTGGTTCCACGTCCTCTTCTGAAACCAGCCTGAATTTCTGGCAGTTCCCTGTTGATATACTGCTACAGCCATTTTTGAATGATCTTCAGCAAAATTTTGCTTGCTTATGATATTAATGATATTGTTCTATAATTTCCACATTTGGTTGGATCACCTTTCTTTGGAATAGGCATAAATATGGATCTCTTCCAGTCAGTTGGCCAGGAAGCTGTCTTCCATATTTCTTGGCATAGATGAGTGAGCACCTCCAGAGCTGCATCTGTTTGTTGAAACATCTCAATTGATATTCCATCAATTCCTGGAGCCTTGTTTTTTGCCAATGCCTTCAGCGCAGCTTGGACTTCTTCCTTCAGTATCATTGGTTCCTGATCATATGCCACCTCTTGAAATGGTTGAATATCGACTAATTCTCTTTGGTATAGTGACTCTGTGTATTCCTTCCATCTTCTTTTGATGCTTCCTGGCCGTTTAATATTTTCCCCATGGAATCTTTCACTATTGCAACTCAAGGCTTGAATTTTTTCTTCAGTCCTTGCAGCTTGAGAAACGCCGAACGTGTTCTTCCCTTTTGGTTTTCCATCTCCAGCTCTTTGCACGTGTCATTATAATACTTTTTCTTCTTGAGCTGCCCTTTGAAATCATCTGTTCAGTTCCTTTACTTCATGAATTCTTCCTTTTGCTTTAGCTGCTCGACGTCCGAGAGCAAGTTTCAGAGTCTCCTCTGACATCTAACTTGGTCTTTTCTTTCTTTCCTGTCTTTTCAATGACCTCTTGCTCTCTTCATGTATGATGTCCTTGATGTCATTCCACAACTCGTCTGGTCTTTGGTGACTAGTGTTCAGTGCATCAAATCTATTCTTCAGATGGTCTTTAAATCCAGGTGGGATATACTTAAGGTCATATTTTGGCTCTGGTGGACTTGTTCTGATTTTCTTCATTTTCAGCTTGAACTTACATATGAGCAATTGACGGTCTGTTCCACAGTCGGCCCCTGGCCTTGTTCTGACTGATGATATTGAGCTTTTCCTTCATCTCTTTCCACAGATGTAGTCAATTTGATTTCTGTGTGTTCCATCCAGTGAGGTCAACGTATATATATAGTCGCCGTTTATGTTGGTGAAAGAGGTATGTGCAATGAAGAAGTCATTGGTCTTGCAAAATTCTATCATTCAATCTCCATCATTGTTTCTGTCACCAAGACCAGGTTTTCCAACTACTGATCCTTCTTCTTTGTTTCCAACTTTCACATTCCAATCACCAGTAATTATCAATGCATCTTGATTGCATGTTTGATCAATTTCAGACTGCAGAAACTGATAAAAATCTGCTGTTTCTTCATCTTTGGCCCTAGTGGTTGGTGTGTATATTTGAATAATAGTCGTATTAACTGGTCTTCCTTGTAGCTGTATGGATATTATCCTATCACTGACAGCGTTGTACTTCAGGATAGATCTTGAAACATTTTTTTTGACCATGAAAGCAACACCATTCCTCTTTAAGTTGTCATTCCCAGCATAGTAGACTATATGATTGTCCAATTCAAAACCGCCAATACCAGTCCATTTCAGCTCACTAATGCCTAGGATATGCGTTCCTTTTCATTTTTGATGATTTTCAATTTCCCTAGATTCATACTTCATACATTCCAAGTTCCGATTATTAATGGATGTTTGCAGCTGTTTCTTCTCATTTTGAGTCATGCCACATCAGCAAATGAAGGTCCGGAAAGCTTTACTCCATCCATGTCATTAAGGTTGACTCTACTTTGAGGAGGCAGCTCTTCCCCAGTCATCTTCTGAGTGCCTTCCAACCTGGGAGGATCATCTTCCAGCACTATATCAGACAATGTTCTGCTGCTATTCATAAGGTTTTCACTGGCTAATGCTTTTCAGAAGTAGACTGCCGGGTCCTTCTTCCTCATCTATCTTAGTCTGGAAGCTCAGCTGAAACCTGTTCTCCATGGGTGCCCCTGCTGGTATCTGAATACCAGTGGCATAGCTTCCAGCTTCACAGCAACACGCAAGCCCCCAGAGTATGACAAACTGACAGACAAGTAGGGGATCCGTCCTTGAATGCCGTCCATTTTCTCTCTCTTCTCCAGGGGTCTTTGTGTGTCATGCTCCTTCTCTCTGGCTGGAACCTCCCCTTTCATCTCTCTTGTAGCCCTTCTAGATGCTGGAGGCCATCTTCTCCCTCTGCACAGTGCTATCCAACAGCTGCTCCCTGGCCCCCTGCAAACCCCAGCTGCTCTGCCTTTCAGCTCTGGGTAGCACACCCACAACCAGCTTCTCCTAGCAGGTGCAGCCTTCCGTCCCTCTGTGTGGTCGACCCTGCAGGCAGAGCTGGGATAGGCTCAGTGTGGGAGGTTTTCTCCGTCTTGGAGTAATTTTCCACAACCATCGCTACCCCCGAAGTGGCAGTGGCTGGTGTGCAGACCAGCAGTGCCGCTAGACTGAAACTCCTTGTCTTCCCCGTGTCTGCTGTCTGCCAGGGCCTCCAGCCTGACCCGAAACACAGAGATGGATTGCGTAATGAATGTCTGCTGTCATTCACTCCCTCCCCCAGGCTGAAGGGGTTCCCTTCAGTGCCTGGAATGAGTCACTCTCAGGGTATTCACTGTCATCAGTTGTTTTTTCAACTGCAATTTACGATGCGGGGAGTTGCTGTTAAACATTTCTCTGAGAAGGGCACTCTAGAAAGGAGGAGGAAGAATAAAGAAAATGTGAGACCTTATATGGGCCTTCTCCTTACCGCCTCTATAGCAAACACACACAGACACACAGCTTCTATCTATACCACTGAATCACTCTAGTCTCCTTTCTTCAGTTATTTCTTTCATGGCCTCAGACCCATTATCAACTGCTTGCTCTACAGGCTATAAAGTGTTTGTTTTGTATGATTTTTGCTCAAGTTTTACCCAAACAAAATCTAAGTGTTGAGCCAAGAATTAAAAATAAATCAGTTAAAGAAACACCATGAGTGGACAGTTCCCTAAATTCAATGCTTTACTTTTAAACCTGTATATTATTTTAGCCTTGGTGGCACAGTGGTTATCTAGTTAAGTGGTTTTTCAGGTTGCACCCAGGATGAGAGCTAGTGACTCGCCCAGCAAGTGGTATCCCCAGCTCTAGAACCAAGGTCTCCAATGCTCTTTCTAAAGCACCATGCTGTTTCTCAGCTTCTTCAAGTCAGCAGGGGGGTCAGAGACCATCTTGATGAGCTTTCAGGGCCCACTGTCCCAGCTCTGAAGAGGTCAGTCAGTGATTCAACGGCACTGATGCAAAGTATCTCATAACCAAAGGCGAAGGGCGTGGTCCTATTTGGAAATGACAAGCAGGGATCCTTTCCTTCTGAGGTGAGAGCTTGAATCTACAGCTAGCTAGTACCAGTCCCGCTGTGTGTTCTGTCTACAGAATGCAGACCATGGCACTTGGCAGTGGCTCTGAAACCTGGCACACTCCACGATCCTCCTGGACCCACGAGATAACGTAACCAAATGTTTTCCAATGCTGTAAGAAATGAGTATTTTGCAGGTAGAAGGAAACGCAAACAGCTCCCCTACAGGGGGCTTGCTCTGTCCAATCCCAAAGGCAAAACAGCTTACTCCCTCCTGACCCTTCAAAAGGTTAAGGCTGGGCAAGGTCCTGATAAATGGTCACAATGCAAACAAAGTTGTGTAAATAAATGCATCTCTGATCTATGCAGGCTGGCCATGCCAAGTATACCATCTGCACCATTTCTCATGATGAGCTGACTTTTTTTTCCTGTGGGTCCCAAGCAATGAGAAGATGACTGTGTTTATGCAGGCCAAGGCATGCATCATTTGACACTCCGAGGAGTTTTTTTTTTTTTTTAATTTCAGACCCAAAGACAATCGGTGACATTTTGTGTTTTTCGAGGTAAGGTTAAGTTAGAAGAACGAGAGAAATTTCACTAGAAAGTGATAGGGCACGTGTCCAAGGCCTGAGAGGGCATTTGCAGTTTATCATGGTCTTTATTGGGCTCTGGAGGGCGGTGGTGGTTCATGGTAGGATTCATGCCCTCCGTGCTGTAGACCCAGGTTCGATTCCTGGCCAGGGCACCTCAAACAGCAGCCTCCACCCAACCCCATCAGAGGTGGTTTGCCCGTTGCCGTGATGCTCAACAGGTTTCAATGGAACTTCCAGACTAAAACAAATTAGGGAGAAAGGTCTGATGATCTGCTCCTGAAAATCAGCCAATGAAAACTCCGCGGATCACAATGGCCTGATCCACAACCTACCTAACGTGGGGATGGTGCAGGGCTAGGCAATGCTTTGTCTGAGGTGCATGGGGTCGCCATGAGTCCAGGACGAACTCAAAAGGCAGCTAACTACACCAGCTGCCTCTGCAATCTGCGCCCCTTTGTCTTGCTTATTCATTCATATTGACTTCGCAGAAACATTATTAACAACTAATTATTTTGGGAGCTAGGCTAGGTGTTACTGATACAAAGGTAAGTAAAAGGTGGCACTTGCCTTAGAGGGTCACTCCCTGTGCTGCGGGAATCTGCTTCTTGAAAGATGAAACCTAAGGGCCTGTAAGCAGAATCACCTGTGGAGCTTCCTAAACACCCAGACGATGAGGATGTGTTCCTGCAGTTATTCAGAGATCAAAGGTGGGGGTCTGGCATCTGTATTATTTTAAAAAACAAAAAGAAATGAGGCTTCTAGGTCAAGGGTCAGCAAATGTGTTCTGTAGGGAGCCAGGTAGTAAATATCCTCAGTTTTGTAGACCGTACAGTTTCTGCACCAAACGTCAACTCCGCAGACGCAGCACAGAAGTGGCATCGGCAATAGGGGAACAAAAGGGCGCGGCTGCGTTCCAAGAAAACTTGACTTACACAAGAACAGGCAGAGGACTGGATTTGGCTGTGGGCTATAGTTCTCTGCCTCCTGTTCTAGATGATTCTTATAGGGCAACTAGGCTTGAGAGCTACTTGTCTGTAAAATATCTTCACTTTGGGTGGTGTGATATACACCACTATAGATATGAGGGGGAAGAAAGGCTTGCTTTAAACTTTTGAAATTTTCTTCGATCAATAGAGTAATACTGCTTCTTTCCATCCACATCAGAGTACGGAAAACTACATTTTTTATCATACCTCAAAGCACCGTATGTATACTTTCATTGAATCAGATGGAACACTTCTCAGGGGTCCTTAATTTACGTGTCATTGTTTGGCAGTAGGGGGTTCTACAAGATACACAACCTAAACCAAGGAACCAATCCAATTATGTTCTAAGTTTATCTGAGATCCTAAAAATGAGTGTTTCTGTGGTTATTAGATGTATCTCTACTTCTTATTCTCTGGTGTAGAAAAAATAAAGAAAAATATTTCTCTTTAAAGAAAGTTTTTAAATTTCAAGAGTAAGCCTAAACTCTTAATTTATATATTATTTGATAGATTTAAGGAAAACAAACCAACTCTTGACTATACACCATTTGATATTCTTTTCACTTCTTAAGATTCTGAATTACATTTCTTATTGAAGGACTAATTTACTTCAACAAATATTCATTAAATAACTTTGGACACAGTATTCCAACTCTTGAATAACACACAATTTCATGGGACCAAAAAAAAAAAAAAAAAAACTTTAGCATAAGTGAAAACTGCTGTAGTAAAGGAACATAGCTATAAAAACAAATAATTCACCTTGGGTGGGGATAGAGTGTCGGGATAGAAGGAGGAGAGAGCACCACGGGACTTCAGGAAGACATAGAGAGCAGGGGCATTCCAGCTGGGCACTGAAGGATGAATAGAAGTTCTCCATGGAGACAAGGGGTTAGGGTGGGGAGGGGGTTCAACAAGGGCACAGAGTCAGGAAAAGCACTTCACGTGTGAGGAGTGACATCCTGGCTAATACGAGTTCCGAGCAGCTGCTTGGGGGAGCAGAAGAAAAGCAGAAAATGCAGTCAGAGAGGTGGTATGGGGTCAGATAGTGAAGGCACTGTTAGCAGTGCTAAAGCTTTGGGATTTCTTTTTATAGGCTAGTAGAAACCATGTAAGTTTTAAAGCAAAGAACTGGCCCAGGGGATAATCCAATAGGCAAGGTAAGCATGGTGCTGCCTTGCTTACCAGCTCATCTGCAGTGAACAATTCCACAATTTTTTCACCACATCAAAGATTCCTTTTCTAGGTCTGGCTGGCATCTGTCTCTCTCCCAACCCCACGGCACCTTCCTACAGAATCAAACCCTCTTTTCAAATTTGCAGTCCCTGACAGGGACAGATGACCCAATAAACAGGGTAAGCATGGGTTTACTTGTGCTTACTGACTAATCTGTAGTGAACAGTTTCACATGGGTTTCCACATCAAAGATGTGGTGAAACCCACGTGAAATTGTTCACCGCAGATGACCTGGAAGGCAAAGTAAGCACCGTGCTTACCTCGCCTACGGGATAATCCACCCCGAACTGGCTTGATCTGATCTGAGTTTTAGAAAGATTATACTGGGCTAAGAAGCAGAGTGGTCCTTAAGCCTATCAAAGCCTCCATAATTTGCCCTCAAAACAGGGGTGGTACAACCTCCCCCCAGGAAGATGACTCGTTCCCTAAATGCCAAGATTCTGGGGAAGCACCCAGTGCCAGCTCCTTCATAGCTCCACACCCTCTAGGAGGAGACAGAAGGCCTGCTGTGCCGAGGACCCAGCTCACCTGTCTCACCCACAGCCATGTGTGGGCACGTGTGGAGAAAAACATTCTGTAAAGCAAGGAAGACAAGCCAACCAACAAAACCCGCTTCAACAGTCTGCGAAAAGACTCTGAACACATGACTCCTTCCTGCTGGAAAGAGACAAGTGGTGGCTCGCACACTCTCTCTGCCCAAGCCCACTCCCAACCCCCTCCACAAATGGGCTCCAGATATAAATAAAAAGCCCTGTGCCACCAATGTTTCTGGCAGGTAGATAGCACCTTGACTGGGGCTATCTGCTTCTCAAGCTTTATGTTTTTAACACCCTCGTTGATATAAAATGCCCAAGCTTATGTGTGATGTAAATAAACACTCCACTGCCCAGCCATGGCTTCAACAGATGCCTTTGTTCTGCTGAGCATCCATCCTGTCTGATCCCATCCACCAGCCTTACCTTTTGGGTTCTTCTGCAGGGCAGCTGCCCTGTTTTCCGTGGGCCTTAGCTCACACTCCATCTCAGGGCAGTCATAGGACTGCAGAGAGTCGGGAAACACTGCGTGCTCCTCAAGGAAAAGCGGGGACCCTTCTGTAGAAAGAAGGGCCAGGCAAGCATCCATGCCTCTTCTGCACAGCAAACAGTACAACCGGAACAGACAGGCAGACACTCAGAGTGGCTTTTAAACAGGATTCTTTCATCAAACAAAGCCCCTGGGCTGGCACAAAATGTGTGCTTAACTATAAACCTAAAGGTTGGCTATTGGAACCCACCCAGTGGCACCATGGAAGAAAGGTCTGGCAATTAGCTTTTGGTGTAAAAATTCCAACCAAGAAAACCCTATGGAGTTGAGTTCTACTCTGTAACACGTGGGGTGGCCACAGTTGAAATCCACTCAACAGTGATGGGTTTGGCGTTTGTTTGGTTTTTGGTCCCCCCCCCAAAGTGTTTATTAACCATCTGCTGCACAAGCTACAGAATTCTCGCAAGGCCCAGCTATGACAACAGTTCACTCCATAGGGACTATTGGTTTATCCTGGGAACTAAGAGAATGCTTGTGTGACTCCTCTTTTGGAAACTAATTTCTAAAATCATGCAAACCCATTGTCATCGAGTCAATTCCAACTCATAGCAACCCTACAAGACAGAGTAGAACTGCCCCATAGGGTTTCTAAGGAGCCCCTGGTGAATTTGAACTGCCAACCTTTTGGTTAGATGCTGAGCTCTTAACCACTGCGCCACCAGGGTTTCTGAAAATCATGTGAGGGAAAGAACAAAATCCTTGCAGCCCACCGTCAGCACAATGAGGGAGACTTTTCTCTCTCCTGATGGTCAGAATGGCGGACTGAGTCCCAGCAAAGGAAAGGCAGCTGACCCTTTTCAGAGAGCAAACCATGCTGACTACAGAGGGAAAAGAAACAGAACCCCACTCTCAGTGCCCACTGCTTTTCATAAAGAAATGAATTACTACTCTCTAATTAAAGCATTTACTAATGAAGATCAGAGACCACAGCCTTCAGTATGGGTTGCACCTCAACATAAAGAAAACAAAAATCCTCACGACCAACCAATAAGCAACATCATGATAAATAGAGAAAAGACTGAAGTTATCAAGGATTTCATTTTTCTTGGATCCACAATCAACACCCACAGAAACAGCAGTCAAGAAATCAAATGACGCATTGCTTTGGGCAAATCTGCTGCAAAGGACATCTTTAAAGTGTTGAAAAGCAAAGATGTCACCTTGAAGACTAAGGTGCTCCTGACCCACGCCATGGTGTTTTCATTCACATCATATGCATATGAAAGCTGGACAACGAATAAGGAAGACCAAAGAAGAGTTGACGTCTTTGAATTGTGGAGTTGGGGAAGAATATTGAATATACCATGGACTGCCAAAAGAAAGAACGAATCTGTCTTGGAAGAAGTGCAACCAGAATGCTCCTTATAAGCAAGGATGGCAAGACTGCATCTTACATACGTTGAACATGTTGTCAGGAGGGATCAGTCTCTGGAGAAGGACGTCATGCTTGGCAAAGTACAGGGCCGGTGGAAAAAAGGAAGGCCTTCAGAAAGGTGGATTGACCCATTGGCTGCCAACAATGAACTCAAGCATAACAACAATTGCAAGGATGGTGCAGGACCGGACAGTGTTTCGTGCTGTTGTACATAGGGTCACTATGAGTCGGCTACTTTTCAAGCAGCTGCTTTTCTATGCTGTTTACACACTCATCTGTCTTCCATTTCAGGAATTTCTTTCCCATTTAGCTGTAAACCTAAAGGAGCACTTAATCCATTGTTTCCCAGCTTGTTTTCCATTAGGTCATCTTAGTTTAAATTCAGAACCAAAATCCTTGTTTACGTGTAAATAACTCAACGTATTAAAAAACAAAAAGGGACCACTAATTAAAATTGATTGCTATGTACCACTCATGGCCAAAAAGTCTATTGCTATTGATGACTTTTTCATTATTTAAACATAGGTTTTAGCGCTTTTTCTCTCTAGGATTGGATTAGGATAATTTAGCTTTGCAAAGATTGAAGAAAGGTGGAAAACTCTTTGGATATAAACTGGAGGAAAAAGCTGAAATGTTAAGTCCCAAGCAGCAGTCTCCTTTGCCCTTATCTTTAATAATAGAAATTCAGTTTAGCGTCCCTTGCAAAAGAGCATTCTTATATTTTTAAATTTCAAGTGTCCAATTATGTGCAAGGGTCAGGGCAGAATTTATCTGAAGAAGCTCCATTTTAATATTCCTTTAAAAGCCAGGATAAAGGATGCTATGTTATTAAACTAAAATGTTTAAAAACGAAAAAGTACTATGTGTGCCGCACGGCAGAAGATCACATTTTTATTAACGCAAGTTTTAAATGCTGATTTATCCTCTTGAGAGTCAGTTTCCCAAAGCATTGGACTGTATTCAAGTCTTTTTGCAAAACGGCACATCACTTCCATTATTCCTTATATTAATTGAACAACATTATAAAGAAGGAGACAAAGCAAGATTTAAAACATGATTACAGCTGTCAGTGCTCACATCTAAATAAGTCATTGGAAACTCAAGCTTAAAATGTGGTCAACCTGTCTTATCAGAACAATGAAGTTCTCTTAGCCTTTTTCAGAAATGAATTTGATGCTTTAGGAATCAAGAAAGCTTCAGCTGTGACATGGTCTTAATATAGTCATACGGGCAATTCTCGATGAGAAATCAGAACTACCCTTTGACTTGTGATTTGAGACAATGTCAAGGAAATTCTTTTGGGAAGAGAGAGAGGACTAGACAACGAATATTACTTAATTGACAGAATTTTCCCATTTCCTTATTTTGTAATTCTATTTCAGCCTTTGTCTACACTCACAAATCAAAGAATTAGCCGAATGTTGTGAAGCAAACCGTGACTGTTTTCAAACAACTCAGAGTCAAGCAAGAACAAACAAGTAATGACATTTTCCCAACAACCAGTTGTGTTAAGTCAACTTCTTTTATCTCCCAGAGCCAGTTTAAGGGGAGATGAAACCCCCATTTCTGCTACCACAAGCCATGTAAAATATCGGCTTCTGTTACAACCATGGGGGGTTTTAGTTTTGTTTCCTTAAATGGTTGCCGAGTATTTGAGTGACAGCTCTTTGTTCTAAAGGATGCAAAAGCCACTCTCACATCTAAGTCTAATGAGATAAGTGGCATTATGAAGGGAATATTAAAAATTTACAGCCCTCTTCACCGTTTATTTGTCAGCCGTACATGCTGAATATTGCATAGCGCGCGCACACACTCGAACACACACACACACACAAACACACACACGCACACACAGTCCTAACGATGAAAAAGATATGAGGAGATAATGATGCAATCATGACACGTCTGATGGAGTTTGCATATCTCAGTTGCTGTTTGGCACTTCATTTAATTGTATTGCGCCAAACTGGCAGAACCGCACAATATGTTCGTGAAAAGGGTCCACAGTTTAAGGGGAAAATGTAGAAGTGTTTACTACACTGTCTAATTACACAACCTTGCTGTCCCAGAATGTGGTGTCAGAAACCATTTCTGACATATGGGAAAAGGGTAGAACAGCTGGTCATTAAGGTTTTCTCAAGACTATTTAGCGACATACTCGAATGTAATTAAAGTGAGACACTAAATACTGCACTTGTGGTACAATGTATTTTTAATTTTTATGGCATGTGGTAAAAGTAAATAGATACAAAGCATTCAAGCTTCTCCATTCGGCATCCAACTCATCAAAGACGCTGAGTCTGCCTGGAGGACTGCAAGCAGGGTCCTGGTGTAAGTCACAGACATCCAGTTGGGGTTTGTAAGGCTGCCTTAAAGGGTCTGGATTTGGCAATACTCAGCAGAAATGTCTATGTGGGACCCCCAGACAAAGTATGACGTGAATTCATTCATCCATCCATTCAATCACCCGTCAGCCTCGGCCTGGCATTGTTTTAGAAGATGAAGACATCACCCCCGCCCTGAGTTGCTCACGGCTTACTGAGCTTACAATACAGAGTGAACGTGTGAAAGAAGGGAGCAGCCAGAAGGGGCACCTGAGTGGAGACGTCAAGCAAAGTCTCCAGAACTGGAATCATCTAGGTAGGTAAGAAAAGATACAGTAGGGGAGTGAGCATGGGGGAAGGGAGGGGAGCAGAACAATCCAAGCAGAGAGAGTAGCTTATTACAATATGAAAATAATCTTAACATTGATTGAACAGTTACAGTGCTCTGGCACTGGGTTTAGCCAATGACATATATTATTTTATTTAAGCCTCATGGCAACCCTATAAGGTAAGTATGGCTATTACCTATACTTCATAGATGAGGAAGCTCACTGACGGTCATCCATGGCAAAACAGTTAGCGGGTAATGGAATCATGATTCAAATCCAAGTTTTTCCGTGTGCCGAGACAATCCTTTCTCCATTCTCCCTTCCCCAATTCACCTGTATATAGCATGTGAATTTAGTTTTCAGAGAACTTACCATGTAAACTCTTTAGTCTTATATACATGTCCATGACTAAGAGAATGGAAAGATAAGCTGCGGACTGGGAGAAAACACAAATTGGATATCTGACAAATGGCTTGTATCAAGGCTATGTAAAGAGCTCAGAAAGCTCAACAATAAGAAAATAAATCACCCAGTTAAGTAAATGAGTAACATATTTGAACAGATACGTAAACCAAAGAAAATACATGATGGCAATCAAATACATGGAAAAAAAAAAAGCTCAACATCATGAATCATTAAAAAAAAAAATTATTTTTATTTTTTTATTTTTTCATTAGAGAATGCAAATTAAAACCACAAAGAGACACCACTACCCCCCTATTAGAATGGATAGAATAATGGTAATAATGTTGTTATTGCTGTTATTAGGTGCCATCAATTCGGTACCGACTCATAGCGATCCCATGTACAGCAGAATGAAATACTGCCCGGTCCTGAACCATCCTCACAATCGTTGTTATATTTAAGCCCATTGTTGCAGCCACTGAGCCAATTCATCTCATCAAGGGTCTTCTTTTTTGCTGACTTTATCAGGCATGATGTCCTTCTCCAAGGACTGGTCCCTCCTCAAAACATGTCCAAAGTATGTAAGACGATGTCTTGCCATCCTTCCTTTCAAGAAGCACTCTGGCTGTATTTCTTCCAAGACAGCTTGTTCATCCTTCTGGCAGTCCATGGTATATACAATATTCTCTGCCATCGCCATAATTCAAACACGTCAATTGTTCTTCTGTCTTCCTTATTCATCATCCAGCTTTCACATGCATATATGGTGATTGAAAATATAATGGCTTGGGTCAGGTGAACCATAGCCCTCAAAGTGACACCTTTGCTTTTTAACACTTTAAAGAGATCTTTTGCAGATTTCCCCAATACAATAAGTCCTTTGATTTCTTGACTGCTGCTTCCGTGGGTGTTGATTGTAGGTCCAAATAAAATGAAATTCTTAACAACTTCATGATGTTGCTTACTGGTCCACTTGTGAGGATTTTTGTTTTCTTTACATTTAGGTATAATTCACATTGAAGGCTGTAGTCTTTGATTTTCATCAATAAGTACTTCAAGTCCCCTTCGCTTTCAGAAAGCAAGTTTGGTCATCTGCATTTTGTAAGTTGTTAACGACTCTTCCACCAATCCTAATGGCACATTCTTCCTTATATAGTCCAGCTTCTCAGATTATTTGCTCAGCATACAGATTGAATAAGTATAGTGAAAGGATACAACCCTGACACAGGCCTACTTGATTTAAAACCATGCAGTATTCCCTTGCTCTGTTCAAGCAACTGTCTCTTGGTCCATGTACAGGTTCTGCATGAGCACAATTATGTGTTCTGGCATTCCCATTTTTCCCAATGTTATCCATAATTTGTTATGATCCACATAGTCGAATACCTTTGCATAGCTAATAAAACACAGGTAAACATCTTTCTGGTATTCACTGACCTCAGCCAAGATCCATCTGACATCAGCAATGATATCCCTTGTTCCACCTCTTCTTCTGACTCTGGCTTGAATTTCTAGCAGTTCCCTGTCGATGTACTGCTGCAACCACTATTGAATGATTTTTAGCAAAGTTTTAGTTGTGTGTGATATTAATGATATTATTTGATAATTTTTGCATTCTGTTGGATCTCCTTTCTTTGGAACGGGCAAAATATGGATCTTTTCCAGTCGGTTGGCCAGGTAGCTGTCTTCCAAATTTCTTGGCACAGATGAGTGAGCACCTCCAGCACTGCATCTGTTTATTGAAACATCTCAATTGGTATTCTGTCAATTCCCAGAGCCTTGTTTTTCGCCAATGCCTTCAGTGTAGCTTGAACTCCTTCCTTCAGTACCACTGGTTCTTGTTCATATGCCATCTCCTGAAATGGTTAAACTTCGACCAATTCTTTCTGTATTTCTTCCATCTGCTTTTGATGCTTCCTGTGTCATTCAGTATGTTGCCCACGGAATCCTTCAAATTTGCAACTCAAGGCTTGAATTTTTTCTTCAGTTCTTTCAGCTTGAAAAATGCCAAGCATGTTCTTCCCTTTTGGTTTTCTAACTCCAGGTCATTGCACGTTTCATTTTAATATTTTACTTTGTCTTCTCAATCTGCCCTTTGAAATCTTCTGTTCAACTCTTTTACTTCATCATTCCTTCCATTCGCTTTAGCTATTCTACTTTCAAGAGCAAGCTTCAGAGTCTCTTCTGACATCTATTTTAGTCTTTTCTTTCTTTCCTGTCTTTTTAATGACCTTTTGTTTTCTTCATGTATGATGTCTTTGACGTCATCCCACAACTCATCTGTTCTTCGGTCATTAGTCTTAAACACATCAAATGTATTCTTGAGATTGCCTCCAAAATCAGGTGGGATATACTTAAGGTCATATTTTGGCTCTTGTGGGCCTGTTTTAATTTTCTTCAGCTTTACCTTGAACTTGCATAAGAGCAATTGATGGTCTGTTCTGCAGTCAGCCCCTGGCCTTGTTCTGACAGATGATATTGAGCTTTTCCATCATCTGTTTGGACAGATGTAGTCGATTTGATTCCTCTGTTTTCCATCTGATGAAGTCCATGTGTGTGATGGCCATTTATGTTGGTGAAAAAAGGTATTTGCAGTGAATAGGTCCTTGGTCTTGCAAAATTCTATTATGCAATCTCCAGGATCATTTCTATCACCAAGTTCATATTTTCCAACTACCAATCCTTCCTTGTTTCCAACTTTTGCATTCCATTCACCAGTAATTATCAAAGCATCTTGATTGCATGTTTGATCAATTTCAGACTGCAGAAGTTGATAAAATTCTTCAATTTCATCATCTTTAACATTAATTGCTATTGTTATTATTATAACAAAATAATACCAAGTGCTAGCAGGGATATGGGGCAGCTAGAACTCTCATACATTGTTGGTGGGAGCACAAATCATACAGTCCCTCTGGAAAACAGTTTGGCCATTTCTTATAAAAGTAAATATGTATTTATCATATGGTTTGCAATCCCATTCCTAGATATTTACCCTAGAGAAATGAAAACTTACGTTCACACAAAAACCTGTAAGTAAATGTATAGAACAGCATTATTCATAATCTTTACAAACTGGAAATAATCCAAATGTTCCTCCATATGTGAATTGACAAACTGTCTTATATCCACACAGTGGAACACTGTTCAGCCATGAAAAGGGATGAATTATTGATACATGCAACAACTTGGATGAATCTCAAAGGCATTATTCTGAGTAAAAGAAGCCAGTCTCACAGAAGCCAGGGAACACAGTGCAAAAAAGGCAAATCTTAAAGGGATAGAGGTTGGGGGATGGTTTGATTTCAAAGGGTCAACAGGTGGGAATTTGGGGAGTTAGATCCCACGGAGGATCCTCTAAGAAACAGCATGGAATGCCTCAGAATCACTCTCCCCGAAGGAGGGAAATTGAGGCATATATCCACCAACTCCCATCTTCCATTTGGTTGAGGGCTGCCCCAAACATCAGAAACTCCCGTGTGCATCTCTAGTCTGCAAAAACCTTCAACGGCATTCAGGCAAAGAAGAGGAGAGCAAGGTCCCTGACGTGAGAAAATGCCAATGCATTCCAAACCACGTGTTGCAGCTGATGGTGAATTCAGGTGGGCTGAGGATTATTTATGAGACAGGCCACTAACAGCATCTGCTAATAAGATATTAGTGATAGATGCTCTGCACATTTGATTTTTGCAGTAAATAGTGGGAATATTTACCTAACAAAAGAAATGTATGCAATGTTAGTAATAACTCTAGTCACCTGGGAAATCATTTATTATGCGCCAGGTCCCACACTAGACCTTCTAGACTTCATATTCTATCATATCATTCTTCCAACAGCTATATGAGGTAGACATTAATATCGCATCTGACAAGCCAGGAAATTGAGGCTCAAAGCTTCCCCCAAAACACGCAAGTACATGTGCTCACACACATGCACTCACACACACACAGAGCTAAGGAACTGACATGGAAGTCCATAGTTTTCCCATTCTCCTAGATTAGTGAATACTATGATTCATGATGCCTCATAACATTGCAGAAGATACAGTAATTCCGTAATTGTGATTACGTGAAAGCTAGATCTCAGTCACTCCAGGGCTGAGACCCTACTTGTTGAAATACCCAAACCTTATCTTTCTGGTTATTATGGACAGGCATTTTATTGCTCATTAGACTTTCCAGTAGATAGTGGCTGAGAAAAAATTTTTTAAAAGAAGGGATATAACTCAAACCAACACACTTTGCTCTTATCACAAATGTCTAGAAAACATGAAACTTTGGCTATTAAGAAATTGAAAACTGGCCATGAATAATAATTATCTTTGTTCCTGCTCTCTTATTAATAGCTTAAATGGCCAAGCTGATGCTTAAGCTGTAATCAACAATCCTATAGCTTCAACCTTCTTAACACCATTGTGGAGCTATACATTTCGTTTTCCTTAATGTTTCTTAATGGGTGGCTTCCTTCATTCCTTCAGCTTCCTTTGCTCACAAAAAGACAGGAACTTGGAGTTGTTTTCCACGGTAGGAAGAATGGGGTTACAGAGAGCCACTTGCATTCTCTCACTCTCTCCCAATCTCTGTTTTCACCACACTGCCTGGACACAGAGGATACAGACTTTTGGCCAAAGAACAAAGGAACGCTAACTGACCCACGTGGATATTGAACCCCTGACCTCATTAGCATTGTTTTCTCACCACCTTGCCTATCAGATGGCCCAATTATGAACACTGAATCAAAGAGGGAAATCACCTCTTCACCTGGAACCAAGCAAAGCCAACGACTACTGGTTTGTTAAGAAGAGAATATGTCACCAGTCAAACAACCACATTATGAACAGCCACAGTGATTTCTAAGAATCTTCCTTCCTTGCATGGCCCAGTCTAACAAGAATTGCCATTGTTGTTTCCAGTCCTGAAGGTAAAGAAGACTTGGGAAGCATCACCCTGGGACTGATGTACTGGAGTGTAATTTCTCACCAGGGCTCTCATGTCTGAGCCAACTTCAAGCTCTGTAGCAGTGATCCCCACCCTGGCCACCTCTTTGAAACCTTTCCCCATAGTTAGTTTGAAGCTCTGCTTATGAACAGGACACCTCTTTGGAGTGTCCGCTGAGGGATCTATGGCAGAGACATTTCCACATGGGTTTTACAATTGAAATGGCTCTTGTTACTCTATGGCAGTATACACGTTCTTCAAAGTGGTTTTTAAGCTGTTAAGTACAGCTTCCTTGTTCTGCAAGTTGTTGTTGCTGTTGTTAGGTGCTGTAGAGTTGCTTCCTACTCATAGTGATTCTATGAACAATGGAACGAAACACTGCCTGGTCCTGTGCCATTCTCACAATCATTGCTATGTTTGAGCCCATTGTTGCAGCCGCTGTGTCACTCCATCTTGTTTAGGGTCTTCCTCTCTTTGGCTAACCCTCTACCTTGCCAACCATGATGTCCTTCTCCAGGGACTAGTCCCTTCTGATAACATGCCCAATGTACATGATATGAAATCTCAACATGCTTGTTTCCAAGGAGCATTCTGGTTGTACTTCTTCCAAGACAGACTTGTTCATTCTTCTGGCAGTCCATAGTTTATTCAATATTCTTTGCCAACACTGTAATTCAAACACATCAATTCTTTTTCAGCCTTCCTTATTCATTGTCCAGCTTTCACATGCATATGAGGTGATTGAAAATATCATGCCTTGGGTCAGGCCCACCTTAGTCCTCCAAATGACATCTTTGAATTTCAACACTTTAAAGAGGTCATTTGTAGCAGGTTTGCCCAATGCAATACGTCATTTGGTTTCTTGACTGCTGCTTCTGTGGGCATTGATTGTGGATACAAATAAAATGAAATCCTTGACACTTCAATATTTTCTCCTTTTATCATGATGTTGTTTATTGGTTCTGAAAGGTACCAAATTTGTATGATTTGGTCTGTGTGTGCATATCTGAGTATATGTGTGTATATAATTGTTTAGGAATTTTTTGATAGAAGTTGAATTATATCTAATTAGTTGTATTCCCCTTTTTTGAAAATGGAAGTTATTTCGATAAGCTCCTACGGGTATAATAACTGAACCAGTCAGTCAAGGCATGATGCTAATAAAACCAAAGATGATGGCTCAATTCCCAGACCAATTGCATGACTTTTCTATAGCCATGGACTACAACCCCAGCCAAGGCCAACCAGCTCACACATGGGTGTGATTTACATAATAAAGGCAAGTAGAGAAGAGAGAACATGGGCAGATCATTGCAGAAGCATCCTTTCTACTGGGGAAAAAAAAATGGGTAATTCTGATGGCAGTGGTTTAGCTTAATATTGCCCTCGTGTACTACGGACAATTCACTATTCATTAATGAATAAAAAGACACATGCCCAGAAGACAGATTTGTCCCATCCAAAGATGTGCCACAGCTCTAGTCTTCACTGTGTGCCTGTATTTCAGAATATATCTTGCTCTACAGCAGATCTGTTAATTCTAGGTATTTAGCTGCTAGCCCTTCCTTCCCCTCTGCTTCTCCCTCGATAAGCCAATAATATAGCTTCCTCTCCCCTCCCACCAAGCATCCTCACACAATTTACAGCCATAGCAAATCCGAGTTCATAAGTCAACCCTGACTCAACTTGATAGATTTCACTAGTGTCCACCAATACCCCATGTGTCTCTATTTCTGGGAACAAGGAAGACTACACATTCTACTCTTTAAAGCTAGGTGTGCCCATGTGAGTAGCCTGGACCAATGAACTCTGAGTAGAAATGTCCAAAATATTTAAGTGCTTATGTTCACTTCCTGAGACTTAGTTCCCTGCAGCAGCAAGCCCAACGTTGAACCTGAAGCCTCCTGATGAGATGTCAGCAGGGAGTCTGGTCAGCCTAGGACCTGGAGTGCTTTCTGTGTTGTGTAGACCTGCCCCACCTTTACCACCACCTCTTCACATCGGGGGAAGGAAGAAAGCAACCTTTGTTGTTGTGAGCCACTGAGAGTTTCGGGTGGTTTGTTTCACAACCTGTCTTGACTATCTCATCAGAAAAAAAAAAAAAAGTATTTCTGCATCTCAGCCTTTCTGACAGTGGGGATCAGGCATCTGAAGTCCTGGGACCCTAAGTGCTCATTGAGGCAGTCCCTGCAATACTGGCCTGACTTACAGCTGCATTCATGGCTCAGTTTTCCTACAACCTCAGCCCTTGTGAGTGGGGACTTGTCACTATTCTTGCCTAGCCATCTCCAACCCTCCATCATATATCTACCTATACAGCTTTGGGTAGCTCCTGCCATCTATACTCTGACATCATACATACACTGCTTGGATTTAGACTCCATCTGAACCCCTCCTGGCTTGTCACTTTCTCTTAGCCATTTTCATTGGACCATTCTGCTGTAGGCTTTTCCTTTCTATGTTTCTCCTCCCACTTCAGGTTCCGGTGGTCAAATTTCAGACACACCTCATGCAGAACTCGCCTGAGTTTTGATGTCACTTGCTCTCGTCACATTCCAGGACATGGTCCAGCTAGAAGATCCCAGGGAAAATCAAGAAGAATGGAGTTCCAGAGCCAATCCCACCTCTACACTAGAGTAGACAGGGACCAGGTTCTACAGCAGGCCTGAAAGAAGACTAACACAACAGGTTGAGTGTGGACTGAGGCTGGAATTTATGAAAAACTGGTGCCAGCAAACCTAATATGCAGTAAAAAGGAAAGCTTTACTAGGAAATCCAGTTGAGATCAGCCCTGGGAGCCCAGAGAGGTAGCCAGCATCAGGGCAATGTGCGAGGAGTACAAACAGACAGGTGTTGGAGTACTTACTGGTTGTATTTCTGAGGCAGGGAACAAGACAGGATCTTACTTTTAGAACCAAGTAAAATAAGCCAAGGTAAACTCTTCATATTTCTAGCCCAAGGTTTGGGGAATTTAAATCACAAAGGACTATGTTGTGGTTCCTTAAATTTTTCATGAGTAAACTTGAGGTCTGTCCTAGAGTTTGGAAGAGGTATGTACTTATAGGTGGAGGTTAAAGTCACTTGACATGAGACAAAGAGGCTGGAAACCAAGCAGGGCCATGCCGTCATCAGAAATGAAGCACATCAACAAGTATGTCCGCCAACTGGAAAAAGCAGGGAGTCCAAATCTCCAAATCTCCAAATAGAAACAATCTGATGAGACAACTAAAAATTCATGGTCTTGCAAGAATGTTGACCTAGGTTTTCAATGCATGGAGCCTTTCTGAATTGGTTAGAACGTGTGATCAGTATAGATTGTCACATATCCTCAACCCCCATATGTGTGGGGGATTTGGCTTAAGGGATAAGGGGAGAATACCAGTCCCAGATACTCCATCAACCAGTGTTCACCAAGAACTAGCTGTGCGGCCACTACAGTATAAAACGATTTGGACCCTTTCCTTATGAAACCCTTATTTTTAGGGCAAACAGTTAATGCACATGAAGCACCGAGCCAACATTATTCAACAACAGGTACTTCAGTGTCAGATACATTGATGTGAGTGACTCAACTCCAGATACACAGAATTGCAGAGCAGAGAGAGATGAATCGCTGCAAAGAGTCAAAGTCTTCGCAGAGAAGATGGGATTTAATCTGGGACTTAAGGGAAGGGTAGAGAGTGGACAGAGCTGCAGAAAGTGTACATTTGATAAGAGAAACAGGGTGAGGAAAGGTCTGGGCATGAGAGGAGAGGGCTGTTAGACATGCAAGAGACCAGCCTGTGAGAGAACCGGGGTGCTGAGCGGTAAACATGAGCTGGGGGAGATGGGCTGTCAAAATGTGGCAAAACTAGGCAAGCAGAGTCATTTAGACTGCTGTGGTAGAAATGAGAAAGCCACAGAGGGGGAAGAATATGTGCAAAAGACAGAGAGGTAAGACGGAAAAGGAAGTAGATAAGAACCAGTCCTAGGAAATACTGGGCAAGTCACCGCACTGCTCCAGTGGCTCAATAAAGGGTATTCCAGCTCCTAATGTTTTGTGTGGCTCTGTCTGTGAATAATGCAAGTAGTGCTAAGAACTAAACCTCTGCTGAATGTCTAGTCTCCAACTTAAACAGACACCAGCTAACAAAAATGCTGACCGACTTGGAGGCTGCTCTGCATGGGGATAAGAACAGAGCTTGATTTTCAGCATTTGAACCCCTGATCCTTCAGTTTTAGAAAGAATCAGGGCCTTAGCAGAGCACAGACATTCCACGGTCTGAGCTGGGTGACAGTGCCCTTCATACTGGGGCTGTGACAGGTTGGACAGACATTTCCATATATTAACCATGGACCCCTGTTCTTGGACACCTACAAAAGTCATCTTCTCCTCCTTATTTGGAGCCCCAGAGCAGGCCAGGTTCTCCTTTTGCTTCCTATTTGAGAGGGAGGGAAAAAGGATCAAAGACTTGTCTGTAGGGCAGAGTTAAAGAGGGCCTGGAGGCTTCCTGAAAGGGCGTCTTCCTCAATTTGTTGTTCTTTTTTTTTCTTGATTTAAGAGTCTATGATGTCTTAGACATAGAAGTCTAAGTCCTAGAATTCGACAACTCTTTATAGGATAGACATCTTGTCATTGAGTTTAAAAATTAAAATGGAAATTTGATTGGGCATTTGCTGTTTAGGCTTTACTAATTTACAAATGGAGCGCTGGTGGTGCAGTGGTTAAATGATACGGCTGTTAACCAAAAGTCAGCAGTTCAAATTCACCAGCTGCTCCTTGGAAACCCTATGGGGCAGTTCTACTCTGTCCTCTAGGGTTGCTATGAGTTGGAATTGACTCAAAGGCAACAGTTGTTTTCATTTTAAATGGGTAATTTACAATACCTGAACATTTTGGAAAAATGTTTTTAATCCAGTTGGGGGGGAGGGGCACAGTGGTAGCTTTTTGACAATATTGAGAGGCATCACGTGGGATGAATGTTGTCTGCTGGCTCTTGTCCCCTCAACTAGTCCCCTCTAGGGATCAGAGGTCCGGCCGAGCAGAGTCCGGCTTCCACAGAGGGCAAGTCTAGCAGCCCAAAGGCTCAACTAAGGCCATTCCTGTGTGTTTACAGTGGGGGTGGGAAGTCTACCACGTGCACCACGCCCTCTTCCCAGTTTACACGGAGCCAATCACCACTTCTGGGAAAGTGAGCAAACGTGCAAACGGTGCCCCTTTCCTCTGGGGTGGTGTTAACCAAACTCCACTGAAGTTACTAAAAGAGAAACCATTCCCTCCCTTGATTTCCACTATGCCACATGCCCTCGCCCTCCAGCTGTGGACTGCTCCTACTGCTCTGTGTGCTCCTCAGAAGGGAGGCCCTGGCTCTTCCTGTGGTCAGACCCAGAGGAATAACCCAGACATTCCTGATCAGAGGAAAGGGCTCAGCTGTAGAGCACAGTAGACCAACTGGGCAAGCATGCACCACGAGGCCAGGCCCCGGTAGTGTGAGTCGGAATGTCCAAAGTGGGGCCTGGAATATGTGTGTGTATTTAACAAGCTCCTCTGGTAATTTTGAAATAAATATTTCATGGAAAACGCTTTGAGGAGGACTGCTTGCAGGCTCTGCCTTCCCCTGTCCTCACCATGGAGACAGTGGGGTGTTCCTCAGGTCTCTCCTTGACTCTTTATTCCACATCTGAGAACAATAAGCTCTGGGCCTCCTCTCATCCACTCCCCCCCCCCGCCCCGGGGCTCCCTGCTCTCCCCTCTCTCATCGCCCCCCCCCCCGCCCCGGGGCTCCCTGCTCTCCCCTCTCTCATCCCCCCCCACCCCGGGGCTCCCTGCTCTCCCCTCTCTCATCTCCCCCCCCCCCGCCCCGGGGCTCCCTGCTCTCCCCTCTCTCATCCCCCCCCCCCGCCCCGGGGCTCCCTGCTCTCCCCTCTCTCATCCCCCCCCCACCCCGGGGCTCCCTGCTCTTCCCTCTCTCATCTCCCCCCCCGGGGCTCCCTGCTCTCCCCTCTCTCATCCCCCCCCGCCCCGGGGCTCCCTGCTCTCCCCCTCTCATCCACCCCCCCACCCCGGGGCTCCCTGCTCTCCCCTCTCTCATCCCCCCCCGCCCCGGGGCTCCCTGCTCTCCCCTCTCTCATCCCCCCCCGCCCCGGGGCTCCCTGCTCTCCCCTCTCTCATCCCCCCCCGCCCCGGGGCTCCCTGCTCTTCCCTCTCTCATCCCCCCCCCCGCCCCGGGGCTCCCTGCTCTTCCCTCTCTCATCCCCCCCCCCGGGGCTCCCTGCTCTCCCCTCTCTCATCCCCCCCCCCGCCCCGGGGCTCCCTGCTCTCCCCCTCTCATCCACCCCCCCACCCCGGGGCTCCCTGCTCTCCCCTCTCTCATCCCCCCCCGCCCCGGGGCTCCCTGCTCTCCCCTCTCTCATCTCCCCCCCCCGCCCCGGGGCTCCCTGCTCTCCCCTCTCTCATCTCCCCCCCCGCCCCGGGGCTCCCTGCTCTTCCCTCTCTCATCCCCCCCCCCGCCCCGGGGCTCCCTGCTCTCCCCTCTCTCATCCCCCCCCGCCCCGGGGCTCCCTGCTCTCCCCTCTCTCATCCCCCCCCGCCCCGGGGCTCCCTGCTCTCCCCTCTCTCATCCCCCCCCACCCCGGGGCTCCCTGCTCTTCCCTCTCTCATCCCCCCCCTCCGCCCTGGGGCTCCCTGCTCTCCCCTCTCTCATCTCCCCACCCCCCCGCCCCGGGGCTCCCTGCTCTACCCTCTCTCATCCCCCCCCCGGGACTCCCTGCTCTTCCCTCTCTCTCAGCCTCTCCCAGTCACAGCAGCTGATGAAGGGGCTAGAGGTCAGGGTCAAGACTGCATAGCCACTCTTCAGAATGGAGCACAATGGGTCTTAAGCGGCCAACTTGGTCTTTGCTCTCTTTGCAGTTGAGGCTTTGCTACCCTAGAGTTCTTGCCAAAATCTGACCTCTATAACAGATGCAGCACTGGAAGTACTCACTCGTCTATGCCATGGAATTTGGAAGACAGCTACCTGGCCAACCTACTGGAAAAGGTCTATCTTTATGACTATTTCCAAGAAAGGTGATCCCACCAAATGCTGAAATTATTGAACAATATCATTAATATTACTCAAAAGTAAAATTTTGCTGAAGATCACTCAAAAGCAGCTGTTAACAGTATATCAACAAGGAACTGCCAGAAATTCAAGTTGGATTCAGAAGAGGGTGAGGAACCAGGGATATCGCTGCTCATGTCAGATGAATTCCGGCTGAAAGCAGAGCATACCAGGAAGATGTTTACTCGTATTTTATCGACCATGTAAAGGCACTCAACTGTGTGGATCATAACAAAATATGGGTAACATTGCAAAGAACGAGAATTCCAGAACACTTAATTGTGCTCATGAGGAACCTGTACGTAGATAAAGAGGCAGTCCTTTGAACAGAACAAGGGGATACTGCGTGGTTTAAAGTCAGGAAAGGTGTGCGTCAGGGTTGTATCCTTTCACCATACTTATTCAATCTGTATGGTGAACAAATAATCTGAGAAGCTGGACTATATGGAAAAAAAACAAGGCATCAGGATTGGAGGAAGACTCATTAACAACCTGTGTTATGCAAACGACACAACTTTTCTTGCTGAACGTGAAGAGGACTTGAAGTACTTACTGATGAAGATCAAAGACCACAGCCTTCAGTATGGATTACATCTCAACATAAAGAAAACAAAATTCCTCACAACTGGACCAGTAAGCGACATCATGATAAATGGAGAAAAGATTGAAGTTGTCAAGGATTTTATTTTACTTGGATCCACAATCAACACCCGTGGAAGCAGCAGTCAAGAAATCAAAAGACACATTGCATTGGGCAAATCTGCTGCAAAAGATCTCTTTAAAGTGTTGAAAAACAAAGATGTCACCTTGAAGATTAAGGTGTACCTGACCCAAGCCATGGAGTTTTCAATTGCCTCCTATGCACGTGAAAGCTGGATAATGAATAAAGAAGATCGAAGAATTGACACCTTTGAATTGTGTTGGAGAAGAATGTTGAATAAACCATGGACTACCAAAAGGATGAACAAGTGTGCCTTAGACGAAGTACAACCAGAATGCTCCTTAGAAGCAAGGAAGGTGAGACTGTGTCTTACATACTTTGGACATGTCAGGAAGAATCAGTCCCTGGAGAAGGACATCATGCTTGGTAAAGTAGAGGGCGAACAAGAGGAAGACCCTTAAAGAGATGGATTTACACAGTGATCATGAGCATGGCACAGGACCAGGCAGTGTTTCATTCTGCGGTACATAGGGTCGCTATGAGTTGGAACCAACTCGAGGGCACCTAACAACATTACACATATACAGTGAAACCTGTGAGAGCTGGAACTCAACGGGACCGTCTTGTTTTTCCAGATCTCACAAGTTCTCTGCCTTTGTCAAGATGCAGTCACCACTTTTCTATTGCTCTCTATTTAGTGGAAAATATTTGAGTTTTGCTTCTCTGACAGGTTTCCACCTTATACAGGTTCCAGCTTTTGCAGGTTTTACTGTAGTATTATATTATATTGTATATTATATAAAAAAATATATAGTATCTATTAAAATTGCATATACTATATAAAATTTATATATATACATATATATATAAAATCGGACTTGAGCTGATTAGGTAAAGGGCTGGCGGATGTTTAAAGCTGGACAAGGTAAAGGTCGGCTAAGCCAAGAAGAACTCCTCTGGAGTTCTACTACCTTTATAATTACATCCTAGGCCCAATTCTCAGGATTTTCTGCCCTAAGCTAAAGCAGAGATTAGAACCTAGGCTATAGGGCTGGACAGCGTAGTGCATGCAGTGGTGGACTGCCCAGGTCCCCCTGAGGACCCACCCACTAGTTACCCCAGCTGCCCGGAGTACTGACTGCTAACATCTCCCTCTCTGTGAGTTATCCTCAGCTCAAGGTTACGCCCCCTCCCCACGGGCAGCACACATCCAGTGACTAGTTGGTGTGGAAGTAGAAAACCCAACACCCTTTTTCAATTTGGGATAACTGTGAAGGGCCGTCTCAGCTGCAGGTCTCCCTGTGAGACTGGCTTCTCCTACTCCTCAATACCACCTCCTTTACTTGCACACAACTGCAGTTCCTAAAAGCACTTTCCAACGAGCTCTGGTGGCCCAATGGTTAAGCGCTCAGCTGTTAACCAAGGGTTTGGTATTCGAACCCACCCAGTGGCTCTTCAGGAGAAAAGACCTGGCAATCTGCCTCCATGAATATTACAGCAAGAAAACCTCACGGGACTGTTCTACTTTGTCACATGGGGTTTCTATGAGTCTAAAAAATTGACTCAACAGTACCTAACAACAGCCTGCATGTAAATCTCCATCTCAAAAACTCTTCCCCAAAGAGAATTAGCGTCAGGAGGGGTCTGAGAAATAATACTCCAGGTGGAATTTTGGAGTTGTGTCATCTGCTGGCCAGCTGGAAATAAGGAACCCAACGAGGGGGCAGGTCTAGCTCTCATAGCCACTCACATGCTCTGGGTGCAATTGTTAACATTTCCACTGGTGGTGAACTGGGAAGAGATGCCAGTGGAATGGAATGAACCAGGCATGCAATAATAGCTCAGGTGTTTGAGAGATTGAGGAGGTAATAATTACAAAAAAAAAAAAAAAAACTATAAGGACTATGAAGTCATTAGCACTACTGAGTGATATTGATGCATTGAATAAAGACAATGAAAAGTCAAGGCCAAGACTGGTTACTCATCAGTTTAAGGCAGGGCTTCAAACTAGTTCATTCCGGTTCAAATCCCTGCAAGAGAATTTGCTGTTCCGCCCCAGATATACTGAATCAGAATCTACATTTTAACAAGATCCATAAGAATCACCTGGGGAATCTTGTTAAACAGTAAATTCTAATTCAGTCTATCTGGGATGGAAATGTAAATTCTTAGTAGGGGTTTGAATCCAAAGGAACTGATTTGAAGCCCTGGTTTAAGCAGAAGTGATAAAGCTTGATGGCCCACTTAGAGGCACATAAAAAAAAAAAAAAAAGAGGGCAGAAAAAGCTGAGAATTGGGCCTAGGATGTAATTATAAAGGTAATAGAACTCCAGAGGAGATCGGATTTTCAACCCAGCAAGCCTTCTACAAGGTCAGGTCCTGGCGTGGAAACACTGGGGTCCTGAGACTTGGAATGGAGGTGTCTAGGTTGATGACCGCTAAAACCTAGATCACCTGAACCCTCTGGGCCTGCAGAAGTGACCCACTCCTTACTATGCAACCATAAAGAACAATGATGAATCTGCAAATCATTTCACAACATGGATGAATCTGGAAGGCATTATGCTGAGTAAAATAAGTCTATATTGTATGAGACCACTATTATTAAAACTCATGAAACAGTTCACACACAAAAAGAAACAATCTTTGATGGTTACGAGTGAGGGGCAGTGGAGATGGAAAAACACTAAATAGACAATGTTGTTGTCGTTGTTTGGTGTCATCTAGTCAGTTCCAACTCATAGCAACCCTATGTAACACAGAACGGAACACTGCCTGGTCCTGAACCATCCCCCCAATCTCTGTTATACTTAACCATTGTTGCAGCCACTGTGTCAATCCCTCTCATTGAGGGTCTTCCTCTTTTTCATTGACCAAGTACTTTACCAAGCATGATGCGCTTCTCCTGGGACTGGTCCCTCCTGACAATATGTGCAAAGTATGTGAGATGTAGTCTCGCCATCCTTGCTTCTAAGGAGCATTCTGGTTGTACTTATTCCAAGACAGATTTGTTCATTCTTTTGGCAGTCCATGGTATATTCACTATTCTTTTCCAACGCCACAATTCAAAGGCGTCAGTTCTTCTTCCGTCTTCTTTATTCATTGTCCAGCTTTCACATGCATAGGAGGTGATTGAAAACACCGTGGTTTGGGTCAGGCGCACCTTGGTCTTCAAGGTGACATTTTTGTTTTTGAACACTTCTAAGAGGTCTCTTGCAGTAGATTTGCTCAATGCAATATATCTTTTGATTCCTTGATTGCTGCTTTCATGGGTACAGATTGTGGATCCAAGTAAAATCCTTAACAACTTCAATCTTTTCTGTTTATTGTGATGTTGCCAGTTGGTCCAGTTGTGAGGATTTTTATTTTCTTTATATTGAGATGTAATCCATACTGAAGGCTGTGGTCTTTGATCTTCATCAGTGTTTCAAGTCCTCTTCACTTTCAGCAAGCAAGGTTGTGTCATCTGCATAACACAGGTTGTTAATGAGTCTTCCTCCAATCCTGATGCCCCGTTCTTCTTCATATAGTCCAATTTCTTGGATTATTTTCTCAGCATACAGATTGAATAAGTATAGTGAAAGAATACAACCCTGATGCACGCCTTTCCTGACATTAAACCACGCAGCATCCCCTCACTCTGTTCGAAGGACTGCCTCTTGATCTATGTAAAGGTTACTCATGAATACAATTAAGTGTTCTGGCATTCCCATTCTTCACAATGTTATCCATAATTTGTTAAGACCCACACAGTGAAATGCCTTTGCATAGTCAATAAAACACAGGTAAACATCTTTCTGGTATTCTCTGCTTTCAGTCAGGATCCATCTGACATCAGCAGTGATATCCCTGGTTCCACGCCCTCTTCTGAATCTGACTTGAATTTCTGGCAGTTCCCTGTCGATATACTGTGGCAGCCGCTTTTGAATGATCATCAGCAAAATCTTGTGAGTGATATTAATGATATTTTTTGATAATTTTTGTATTTGGTGGGATCACCTTTCTTGGGAATAGGCATAAAGATAGATCTCTTCCAGTTGGTTGGCCAAGTAGCTGTCTTCCAAATTTCTTGGCATAGATGAGTGAGTACTTCCAGTGCTGCATCCATTTGTTGAAACATCTCAGTTGGTATTCCATCAATTCCTGGAGCCTTGTTTTTTGCCAGTGCCTTCAGAACAAAAAGCAGCTCGGACCTCTTCCTTCACTACCATTGGTTCCTGCTCATACGGTACCTCCTGAAATGGTTCAATGTCGACCAACTCTTTTTGGTACAATGATTCAGTGTATTCCTTATATCTTCTTTTGATGCTTCCTGAGTCCTTTAATATTTTCCCCATAGAATCCTTCAGTATGGGAACTTGAGGCTTGAATTTTTTCTTCAGGTCTTTCAGCTTGCAAAACGCAGAACATGTTCTTCCCTTTTGGTTTTCTATCTCCAGCTCTTTTGCAATCATTGTAATACTTTACTTTGTCTTTTCAATCCACCCTTTGAAAATCTTCTGTTGAAATCTTTTACTTCATTTTTTCCCCTCTCTTTAGCTACTCGACATTCAAGAGCAAGTTTCAGAGTCTCTTCTGATAACTATTTTGGTCTTTTCTTTCTTTCCTATCTTTTTAATGACTACTTGCGCTCTTCATATATAATGTCCTTTATGTTGCTTTGCATTATGTTATATTCTGGGGCCCCAAATGCACAAATACCACTATTGTGCTAGATGTGGTTTCTTGAGCAGATTAAATCAAGTACAGAGTAATGAGGGAGCTGACCTACTGGACTCACTCCTCCATCCCTATCGGAAAGGAGGATGAGAAGCACACACAGGAACAGGAGATACAAAATGCTTGCCACCTCTACCTCAATTAAGGACAACTCCAAGGGCTGTCCTAACTCTGGAGCTGACCATGAGATTGAGCCTTTAGGATAAAACTGCATCACGGTTCAATTTCTCCCTCTTCCTCATCCTGCTTCCCATGGTCCCTTATGGAATGTTGTTTCTGAGAGCAGTCTCCCATAAACAATCTGTATATAAATCTCTACTTCAGAGTCTGCTTGCCAGAGAACCTCATCTAAAAGTGAGGGACAAGGATCAGGAATTTGGGCAAAAGTCAATTACCTGGTGTCTTAGTTAACCACTGCTGCTGTAACAGAAATACCACAAGCAGATGGCTTTAACAAAGAGAAGTTTATTCTCTCACAGTTGAGTAGGCTACAAGTCCAAATTCAGGGCGCCAGCTCCAGGGAAAGGCTTTCTCTCTCTGTTGACTCTGGAGGAATGTCCTTGCGATGCATCAGTCTTCTCTTGGTCTGGGAGCATCTCAGCGCAGGAACCTCAGGTCCAAAGGATGCACTCTGCTCTCAGCGTTGTTTTCTTGGTGGTATCTTGTTCCCAACTCTCTGCTGGCTTCCCTTTCCTTTTATCTGCTGTAAGATAAAAGGTGGTGCAGGCCACACCCCATGGAAACTCCCTTTACTTGGAGTCAGGGATATGACCTGGTTGGGTGTTACAATCCTACCCTAATCCCCTTTAACATAAAATTACAATCATAAAATGGATGACAATGACAGAATACTGGGAATCATGGCCTAACCAAGTTGATACACACATTTTTAGGGGGGACATAATTCAATCCTGGCACCTGGACAATCAGAAGTCTGGATCTAGGCCTACTTCCAGGCAGCAGGAATGGTGCTAAACACTGTGCCACCCACCTTTTAAAGCAGATCAACCCCTCTCCCTGTTCAGGACCAGAGATGGCCTTGAGGTGTGTGTAGTCCTGCCCTACCCACATGATAATTACACAGAGTATTCAATGGCTCGCAGTAATATCTAATAATAAACCAAAAACCAAACCTGTTGCCGTCGAGTAAATCCTGACTCATAGCCATCCTATAGCACAGAGTAGAACTGCCCCATAGAGTTTCCAAGGAGCACCTGGTGGATTCGAACTGCCAGCCTTTTGGTTAGCAGATGTAACTCTTAACCACTATGCCACCAGGGTTTCCATATCTAATAATAAAAAAAAATTAGATACCCAATAATACCCAAAAGTATCCAAAGATGATCCAATCAGATAAGCAAGGCCCGAGGAATCCACAAGTAACTCTCTGAGCCAAAGTTTTTGAATTTCACCCAAAGTAGAAGAGTCCTATGAGTAATTTCTCTGTAATCGCAGAGGCTTCCTGAAGGTCACATCACAGCATGAGGGACAGCTCGATGTCAGGCATTTAGGGGTATTGGGAACACAGGGTCCCTGTCATTTAGGAGGAGCCCTGGTGGTGCAGTGTTAAGCGCTCAGCTGCTAACCAAAAGATCACAGGTTTGAACCCACCAGCTGCTCCATGGGAGAAAGATGTGGCAGTCTGCTTCTGTAAAGATCACAGGCTTGGAACCCTGTGGGGAAGTTCTACTCTGTCCTATAATCCGTTGCCGTGGAGTCGATTCCAACTCAAAGCAACAGTATAGGACAGAGTAGAACTGCCCCATAAAGTTTTTAAGGAGCGCCTGGTAGATTTGAACTGCCAGCCTTTTTGGTTAGCAGCCATAGTTCTTAACCACTACACCACCAGGGTTTCCCTCTGTCCTATAGGGTCACTATAAGTCGGAATTGACTCAATGGCAGCGGGTTTGGTTTCGGGTCTTCATCCTTTAGGAGAGCCTCCCAAAAACACACCTGGAGAGAGAAAGGTAGAGCTTCTCCACCAGTGAGTCACATACAGCTCACTCAGATGCCCATGATGGTTTACATGTGTGCTGGAAGATACCTCCCCGCTTGGCTTGCAGGGCAGCTGGGCGGGGTCTGAGTAGCAGGGGCCCTCAGGCCAGAGAGCCCCCCAGTAGAGATCAATCTCTCCCCAACCTCCTCAGAAAAACAAAAACCAGTTGCCATTTGTGTGTGTGTGTGTGTGTGGGTGCGTGTGCGAAGTTCACTCGGCCTGGTAGTGCCCTCATGTGTGTCAGAGTAGAACTGTGCTTCTTAGGGTTTTTAATAGCTGATTTTCAGAAGTTGGTCATCAAGCTTTTTTCTGAGGCACCTCCAGGTGGACTTGATCCGCCAACCTTTCAGTTAGCAGCAAGCCCAGAACTCTGCACTACCCAGCAACTCCTCCTCCCCAGCAAGCCTCCATAAATATTTCAGATCTTACGCTGCTTCCCTCCTGGCAAATCTGGGGAGCACCCCAGTGGAAGGGCATGGGAGGTCAGCTGCGTCCTACAAAGATCCACCAACTTCCACATACCTTCTAGTGGCCACGTTAGAGGTGACCAATGTGCACAGTCTCTGGATTTTCTGTAGATGTCTCTAAATAATTCTCCATAAAGCTTTATTGTTTCTCTATCCTGTGGCCCCAGGGGCCAGTCAAATTGGCCCATCAAATCTTATTATAAAGAAAAACTCACCTGCAAGGGTATCATCTGGGTAAGCAATTACCCTTGAAGGGGAAGTGCTGAGTCAATTCAGAATTGGTCCTCAGGTGGACATTCCCCCTTCTGCAGAGAAGTATTGTTTAGAAGCTGCTCTAGAAGTGTGAAAACATCCTTTTGTCCCTCAGACTACTTGTCCTTGAAGGCATAGCCAACATGCTTCTGCATCTTCCCAGACATCCTTCCCTGACCCCCATAAACGCACCATATGTTTTCATCTCAGAGAGAAATGTGTTTTATTGTTTCCCTTTATTCACTGCAGGGCAGAGTCAGACAGTGTGTCTCTATCCATGTGGGAGATTCAAGGAGACCGTAGCGGACAGCCATTTTCTCCAGCAGCAGGCCAGGCCCTCTACCTGGACCTTTCATCATGGCCTTGGGCAGGCCACTTGATCTAGACCTCCAAGGGATTCAGCTCTTCAAAGTGGGGCTGCTGGTTGTTTAGGGTCAGCAACTTTGTCACCCAAAAGAGAAAAGAAGCCCTGCAGTTTCCAAGCGCTGCCATTGTGACGGGCTTCCACTGACCTCCCCAGCTCACCTCAGGACAGGACGTTTCTCAATTCTTTTGTGTCAGAAAAGTCTTCGCCCATGTTTGTGTCAGAAGCAAATTCAGGCTCCAAAGCAAAGTTACGCTGGTTCCTCCAGGCTCAGCGGCCCTCTGAGAGCCTCTGAGAGCGGCTCTGAGAGCAAAGCAGTGACAGTTCAAGATTTGCACCTCAAAAACACTGCCCGTGGTTGGTCTTCCCATTGCTTGGTGGTGGGCTAAGCAGGGAGGATGATGCTGAAGGCTCTTTGTGTCTATCGCCTCTCGTTTATAGTAACTCTACATGGCCTTTCCTAGCGACCGAACGCGTGCAAACCAGGGCAAGGTCTCTTTGCTTCTCCTCTTCTCCTCCTGTGGAGCAGCACACTGATCCTCCTGAGACTGGAAACATTTGTCTTCTCAGCCCACTAACTCCAACTACAGTATATTTCCTCCTTATCATCACTATTTAGTCTGTAATTATTCCAGTCTACTAGCTCCCACAGAGGCTGGGGAGCCCTGTGGCTAAATTGCATAAATCATAGATTTTGGGCTCCTTCATTGTCATTAATAAATCAGGGATGCTGGAGTCCCTAGAGATCCAGGTTCTCAAATTTGATGTACATTTGTATTCCACAACCCAGGGAGAGAAAGGGAAGCTGCTGGTGAAGACATTGCCGTGAAGATCAGAAATTTCATTTAAATCCATTGTAACCACAGGTCCTATTCACTCTCTCATTCTAAAAAGGTTAATAATGAGCTAGCTTGGCTAAGTTATGAGAAGGACATCTAAGCCACGAAGAAATGAAATTCTAATCGGCCACAAACCACCAATCCCCAAAGCTCCAGATCACCATACCTCAAGCTGCCCTGATGTTTGGCTCTGCAGGGAATTGAAGGAAATCAACCTAAAAGGCAGGGGTTAAACAGATTCCAGCCCAAACTATTTCCACTCACCCTCGCCCGCTGGAGCCATGTCTCATTGAACAGCTGGTAAACATCAGCAGCTGGTGGTGTGGGGGGGCAGGGAGAAACCCTAATAGTGTGCCCCCGTCTCAGCTAGAACCCACACTGGCCTGCGGGCTTACATTAATTCACAGGCCTGGCTACAATGCATCTGGTTAGACGCACACATGCGTAGACACCGAAAGGAGCAGTTTTGCTGTTCAGTAATCATCGTCACCAGCTAGCTAAGCCACAAAAATCACACCACACATAGAGAACAAGAAGGTCAAGAGCTGCGCAACAACGCCGATGCTGAGGAATTGTTTGTCCTGCAGAAAGCCACGAGTTTCTCTTCTGTACGTTAAGTGAAGCGATGCGTCAGAAACCTAGTTCCCGTGGAGATTATGAAACGGTGGTCTAGCAACTGAGGCTCTTACTGGCTTTCAGCTGGTGAGCCACAGGAGGAAGAGGCTGGCCTACGGTGCCCCTGCAGGGCTCCAGAACTCATTTACATATGCTCTTTAAAAGGGCCTTCTTCCCCTGGCCCTTGGGGATGTCACAGATGGCAAAGAGGGAAGGCTTGCTGAACCCCAACATCTGGTCAAATGGTTCCCCGTAAGGAAGGAAAGTCAAATTTCTTATTAGAGCAGGTTACTCACCATCCCAGGACTCTACGTTCCCTCTGCCTCAGGAACAATTACCTTGAAGTTTTAGGCAGATTTTGAAAACATTCAAAACCCAAGAACAGCTGTCTGAGTATGAAGAACTTATTAACATCAACATTTACACATTTGAAGCTAGGCAGTAACAGAAGAGCCTTTGCAGAAGGATGAAAGCCAATTCATTGTCGAGAAAAAGGTGCGTAGCTAAGTAGTTTAGGTCAGAGTATTACCTTATTTCCCTCCTGCTTAAAACCAAGATTTTTACACTTTGAGTCTGTTGATAAGGACTGATTAAAAAATAAGGGCGACAAGAGCCTTAAATGCACGGTAAAGCTAATAGAGACCCAGGGACAGAGTCTTCTCTCCAACGCACAGCTTGCTGCTCCACATACAGTATCTTGAAAAATCTTTACTGCCCTCAAAGATACAGCCCTTGGCACGGAGCACCATGCCTCCAAGTTTAGAATGTGGGCCTCCATATTTATGTTCCCCAGATGGTGGAATTTATAAATGCACCATGGGGTGCTATTGAAATTAATAATTTAATTCATTGCAGTGATTGCTAGTCGTTATGGCGAGAGCAGTTAGCAGAGTCTCTCAGCACTGGGATGTAACCGAGGGGGGATGTCACTGAGAATAATTCTTCTGCCATCCTATTTCAAATGCAGTCCATCCCTCCTGCGTGGGGGAGAGCCAGCAGTTTCTGGGATGAAGATGAAGGCTGCGTCCACACACTTAGATGAAGGTGGCTTCAATTCCTGTGGTTTCAAAAGTTTGAAAGCAGGCCCCTAAGGAAGCCTGGAGTGATTTGTGATTGTTTAGCTTGGAGAAACGGAAGATAAGAAGAAGCCCAATCACTCTCTCAAAATAGGCGAATCTTTCGCTCTGTCTGTGGACACCCTACATCCACGTAACTGAGAATTAACTGCACTTTCGCTTTATATTCCCACTGGTCTGCGGAGCCAGGGACTATACCGGCAGCTGGGGTAAATGACTTTCAAAGTCCTTTCCAGCTTGGAGATTCTCAGAGATTCCGAGTCTCAGGGGGACTTGGGGAGATAGTGCCTCTCTGTTTCCTCAAGGGAAGGACTTGCTCCTCCCAGCCGAATGATCTGGAAGCCTGAGTGTGCAAGGGGGAAATTACTGGGCACTGGCTCAGGGAAGTGTGGCGAATGGGAAAGAGTCCATTGGAATTTTTAGCCCAAGAGGCTGTAACTGCCTTGGATTTATAAAGTACCTTTTCTTCTTTGAGAAGCCCAAACCAGTTTCCATGTCTCCCTCATTATCCTCAAACTTTTTGTTAATCCCAGAAGTAAGACCTGACTTGCAGATTCTCACTCAGCAGCTAAGCAAACTGATCCATGAGTGATAAAATAATTCTGAAGAGGCTGAGAGCAGCCCCTGCTCTCCTGGCTCCCAGCCATGGCTCCCTTGGGGCTAGTCTATTTCTGCTTCACCCCCAAAGCCTGAATGATGGGCAAGAAAAGATCGGAGTGGCTCCTCACATCTTTCCTCTCGGCACTAACCGTGCGGGGCTCCAAGCTCAGACTCCGCTGGTCGTTGTTGTTAGCAGCCCTCAAGTCAGCCCCCAGAACATGGTGACCCCATGCACAACAGAACCAAATGCTGCCTGAACCTGTGCCATCACCATAATCATTTGGGGGTAGGATGATTGTGAGACACAGGGTTTTCATTGGCTGATTGTTGGACGTCAATTGCCAGGCCTTTCTTCCTAGTCTGTCTTAGTCTGGAATCTCCACTGAAACCTGCTCAGAATCACAGCAACTCACAAGCCTCCACTGATAGACAGGTGCCAGCTGCACATGAGGGGCCTTGGCCAGGCATGGAACCCTGGTCTCCAGCACGGAAGGTAAGAATCCTACCATTGACCCACCACTGCCCCAGGCCTGTCTACAGCTGCTTGAAAGAGAAGTAGGGAGCAGAGAGCTGGAGCAGAGACACACAGCCACTCCCGAGAAGAGGGATGGAAGGCAGCCAGGTAAAGGCCCAACTGCTTCTCTCTCTCACTTTGCTCTCCAGGCTCCTCTGGATCAAGAAGGTCTCAGGCTGAAGGGCTTAACCATCTTTTCATTCCAACCTGGTTTCAAGGAAAGCTTTTAAAAGGCCAAGATTTTGTGAAAGTGGTAATGAAAATGTCCCCTAATGTGTTGTAAGAGTCTGTGGACAGTAGACGTAGTTAACACACTCGCTGCTAACCAAAGGTTGGTGGTTCAAGTTCACCCAGAGGCACCTCGGGAGAAAGGCCTGGTGATCTACTTCTGAAAAATCAGCCACTGGTTGGTTGTGTTATAGGGACCACATGGTAAACGTCCCTGGTGAATTAAGCAGAAGCCAGCTACAGAACGGAGGCTTCAGTAATTGATCCGAGTGATTAGGATGAAGTATACAGCTGCTAAATGGCTGAAAGGTTAGAGGTTCAAATTCACCCAGAGGCATCTCAGAAGAAAGACCTGGCAATCTGCTTCCAGAAGGTCAAGGCCTTGGAAACCCTGTGGAGTGCAGTTCCACACTGAAACACATGGCGTCGCCATGAATCAGAACTGGAAGAATCGAATTGAAGGAGGGTGGGTTCTAGGGTAGAACCGACATGGGTTTAAACACCAGGCCTTCCCTTTATGTTACATGACATGACCTCAGGCAAGTTATTTCACTCTCTTAGCCTCAATTTCCTCATCCGTGACATGAGGGTAGCTCGTCCTGCTCTCTAGAGCTGATTCTTGTAAATGAGCTGATGTGTATAAGATATGGGGCAGGCTGCCTGACGCAAAGCAGCCAGCCAAATAGTTATTTGCTTCATTTTTCTATAAAATGGGGTGTCATCCTCGCCTTCTTATGTGATTGTTTTAAGGATCAAACGAGACAATGTGTGATAAAGATCCCTGAAAACTGCGAAATGCTGCTTATTTGTAAGGTAGTCGAATAAGATTAATAGAAACGGAATGTAGAAAAATGAGATCCTATTAGATGATGCTCCAGTATCCAATAAAATTACCCAGTGTTTTCAAAGTGTTTCTAAAACAATTTTTAAGGAGGAAACCAAAATGAATTCTTTTATTATAAGAAGCCATTTGGGAGGGAAAATGAAGCTCAAGTGTGAGAGGATACAGATTGAGGATAGAAGTACTCTGATTTACGACTATGTCCCGGCCCATCAGCAGCGCGAGCTCAAATACAAACTAAAAGTGTCAGAACAAAAAGATGGGTCCAATTACCATTTCAGTCTATCTTTGGTGATTCATGCTTATTGGAGGCTTTGTGAAAATAGATAATGACTAAAAAGTCTTTGCTGTGGCCTCCTGCTGAATGTGCCGGGCATGTAAGTACACCCGGGACATCCTCTACCTCAGAGAACAAGACTTTCCAAACTGTGGTGCCTGGAACACCATTCCATATGCGTTTATAGAGCTTTGGAGTCAAATAAGCTTAGGAAAAATCTTTGCCCTTCTCTCATACAGTCACAGGTATGTTAGCATAAGAGTTCTGAGAAGTCCTGTGTAGTTATGTTTGTTTAACCTAGAACTTTTCAAATTAATTAGACCATAAGACCCCCCAACCCCAATTCCCTAATCCACAAAGTAATTCCCAGTTAATAGCTTTTGATCTATGGAAATACAAACCTAAGGAAAGTTTTGTCCACCCACCATGGGTCAGCCCTGCTGTGCGAAGACTGTGTTCTGCTGAACTGGGAACAGAGCCACCATGCAGTAGAGCAGGTTTGGTGGAAAACAACCAGGGCTTCCAACTGATTTGTTCCAGTTGAACCTCTGCTGAGAATTTGCATTTCTAACAAGTTCCCAGGCAAATGCTAATGCTGCTGGTTAGGGACCAATTCTGAGAACCACTAGTAGAGCAGTTGTTCTCAAAATGCATTATATATAAGAATCACCTGGAAATTTGTTAAAATGTAGATTCTGATTCAGTATATCTGGGGTGGAAATAAAAATTCTCAGCAGGGATTCGAACCAGAATGAACCAGTTCAAAGCCCTGAAAACAACACATTCATGGTCTTTGCTAAATAACTGTGTGTATTCTGTCATCAGCATGGTGAAGTCGGGATGCCACTTTTCAGGAGCCAAGACCAAAAGCGCCTTTTTCAATTTAGCAAATATTTTCCACCATGTGTTGCCACAGAGGCTGTTGATGAAAAGGGGCGTCTAGTCTTGGGCCAGGGAGGCCTGCATGACCCTCTGTGGTACCAGGGCACACCCCACTCCTGGGCTGAGACACTAGGCCACCGACAGTACCAGAGAGCAGCATGGGGAAGAAACAAGTGACGCTGTTCTCATTCCAGTAGACTCAGCGAATGCACCCAAATCAACCCAAATTATGGGTTTTCCGCCCCCTGCGCAAAACTGTTTTAAATCAAAACAGGTGCTAAACTTGCTGTTGAAAGGACTCTGGATCTTCAAGGTGGCTCTACAGGTTTCTCAACTCTCCCTCTGACCGTGGCTCTAGTTTATAGAAGTCAAAGCTTAAATTGAGCAGTAAAAAATCACAACGGGTAACTGGGTGTATGCTCACATCTTCTTTTCCCAGCGTGCACACGCGCGCACACACACACACACACACACACTGATTCTTCTATTCATTTTCCTCCACTATTCATATTCATTGGCATCATCCTTCCCTCCCGCTGATGATCTACTCCATTGTGTTCTTGCCACACAATTCAATTCAAGACAATTGTTTCTTATCCGCTGTGTGCCAGGCACTGAGCTTAGAGTCATCCGTTCTCGGAGTCATCTTGGATTCTGCCCTCTCAGGCACAGCATCAAACTGATCACAAAGTCCTAGCAATTCTGTCTCTGAAATGTCTCCCAAATAGTACGGGATTTGCTCTCTCACTGCCCTTCTATGATTCTAGGCCTCATCATTTCTCACCCAGAACATGGCAACAATCCATTTCCATACATACAGATCTGATCATCCCAATTATCTATAGAATACAGCCCAGATTTAGACAGTGGGGGGGCCTTTGAGGCCTGTCCCTCGACCACCTTTACAATTCCAAGTTACCTGGACCCCTGCCCTCTCCCTCTTTTCCATCCTACCTCCCCAACAACACTGGGTCTTATGCACTGTCACATTCCTAGCTCACAGCACAAGGTCTGGGACAAAGCAGGCACTCAATAAATCTACGTCAAATGATATGTGGCACACGTGTGGATGGATAGATGGAAGACTCATGTGTTTGTTTTCCATTGCCTCTGTAACAAATCACCACAAATGTAGTGGCTTAAAACAACACAAATGTCTTCTCTTACAATTCTGGAGGCCAGGAATCCAAAACAAGTCTTATGGGGTTAAAATCAAGGTGTAGGGAGTCATTAGAGAAGTAAGCAGGGGTACAACAAGGATTCTGTTCTAGAACAACGCTACCAAATAGGACTTTTTGTGAGGATAGAAAGCTCTCTAGATGCTCTGTTCAACAGGCAACCACCAGTCACATGGGCTATTGAGTGCTTGAAACACAGCTAGGCTGACTCAGGAACTGAATTTAATTAAATTTAAACAGCCATATGTGGCTAGTGGCTACTACAGAGGACAACTCAGTTCTAAAAAGAGTGTTGTGGAGAGCGGAATTGAAAGCAATTTTGAGGAGCAGGAGACTGAAGACAGAAAGCCCAGGGGACAAGCACCCAGATGAAAGTATTACAACATGAACCAAAACATAAGTAGTAGTGATAGTGGTTGGTGGAGAGACTAGAGAGAAATGTAAATTGTAGTATTAGGAGGATTCGATGGATTGAATTTAGGAGAAGTCAAGTCTAGGATGAATTTCAGCTTCTCAGTTGGGTCACTGGGGGCATGATAGTGCTGCCCACCAAGAAAGGAGCAGGGTTCAAGGATAAGGTGAAAAAATTAATTTAACAGACTTGATTTTGAGGGATGTATTAAATGGAGACATTCCGAAATACGTGTGTCTGGAGCCCATAATAGGGAGATGAAGAAAAGTGTTTGAAAACTATCAGCATAGGCATCCCTGAGTGGTGCGACGAGTTAATGTGCTAGGCTGCTAATTGAAAAGATTGGTGCTTTGAGTCCAGTCAGAAGTGCCTCAGAAGAAAGGTCTAATCACCTACTTCCAAAAACTCAACCACTGACACACTGACACACATGAGGTCTCCATGAGCCGAAGTGACTTGAAGGCAGCTGGTTTTGGGTGATGGGAATGGATAGCTTCACCTGGGGAGTAACTCGCCTAGAAAGCAGAGGGCAAAGACAGAAAAAGAGCCCTGGGGAGCACCAGCATGTGAAGGACCAGCAAAACCCAGGAAGAAGAAATGAAAGGGGAGATCTAGGAAAAAATGAGGTCCTGGATGCTGAAGGAGGGAAGACACTCAAGGAGGAAGTGCTCAGCTTTTCTTAGAAAGGTCATATAAGATAATGACTGAAAAGCCGCCTTGGGATTTGAAATGTGTGACTTGGCAAGAGCAGTTTCAGGGGACTGGGTGTTATAGACCGGGGAGCCGCATGGGAGCAGAGGATCCATGGGTAATTTTGAGAAGAAAGTGGGGCACTGATTGTAGACCTGAAGTGGGAAGTCTTGTTTCAATGGGCTTGACTGGGGAGAAAAGAAAAAGAGGTAGACCCCCGGGGTAAAGAAGGACAAAAGCTAAAATGAGACCCTCTTTTAAAGGTGGGTGGGATTTGTACCTATTTTTAAGCTGAAGAAAAGGAGACTAAAGCTCGAGGGGAGTTAACAATACAGGAAAGAGAGGGAAAAGAGATGATAAAGTTGCCCACTGTTCAAGCCAAGCAGTCTACTCCTTTAGTTTACCGTATGATAACAGCAAATAAAACATAGACATACAGAACCCGTTTCAAAAACCCTGCTTAAGATAATTGTATGTGCACAAGTAGATCGTCTAACGTAAAATGTACGCTATATAGTATAAACTTTATCAACATGCTTTCCTTATCAAGCCTCTTTTGGTACACAGATTTAATTAAAATGTATCTGGTATTTTTGTCAAAAGCTCTGACAAACCAAAGAATGGATGAAGGAGCAACCTCTGAATCTGAAAGAATCAACCACTTACCATCTGCTGAGCCAGAAGGGACTGCTTTTCACACGGCTTCACAGGAGGCACTTGTGGCGCAAAGGTACAGGGTTCTGAGACCACAGCCTACGTTGCCCCTCAGGTTTCCTGTTGTTCTACCACTACCTCAGCACATACACACACAGACACACACACGCACACACATGCACACTTCAAACCTTACTGTTACATAAGGGATGGCCTAACACTGCTCCCACCTGGGCACACTTCCTGCTTCAGCTCTGACAGCCACCAGCAGGGCTGAGTTGCCCCTAAGAAGAGGTCTCAGGCAGAGTCAGGGAAACCAGAAGGAGGAAGAGGAGGAAGCAGAAAGGAGCAAGAGAAGGGTAAGGGAGAAAGAGGAGATGGAAATAAAGACGCTTGTGGGAGGCAGGCACTGTGAAACTGACGCTCGTGATACCTGGTGCCACCTGGACATGTTGCTATCCAGGGTAGATTTGGCCTTGGGAGTATCTAGGATACACCGGGACCGAATGATGTAAGAGTGACCCCAGGAAGAGAAGGAAGAAGAGGGAGGAGGAGGAAGGGTGGCAGAGCAGACCACTGCAACCATGTGTGGTTGATCCCTAAATTCTTCACATATCCCCACATCAACAGTCCATGTTCCCAGGCATGCTGGGGCCGAGAATCTGCCAAGTGTTTGCGTGGCTTTGGTGGAAGTTTCTTTCTCTTTATTGGCCCTCGCGGTGGTGGCAGGCTGACATTGTTTATTCATTAATGCCTCTAAGTCAGTCCTAGAGGAGAAAGCACAGGGCTAGCAAACAGCAAAACCAACGTCTACTTCCTGTGTCTCCCAGGAAGAGAGAATTTTCAAGACAGTCCTTATCTGTTTCTATCAGAAACTAAACAATATAAAAGAGAAAATAAACTTCCATCTGGAAGAGAATTTACAGCTTACCTATCATTGCCAGATAAGGAAACTATGACCCAGAGATGCTAAATGAATTGCACCCAAAACACACTAGAAGCAGGTCTTCCGAACCCAGTCTGTTTCCCTTCCACTGCCCCAGCAGTTTCCAAACTCTGTTCCTTGTAGGTGTCAGGGAGAAAGGGGTGGGTGTGAGGAGTCTCAGGTAAGAGGGCAGACTCTGCTTTCCCATCTCTTTCAGCCATATTTAACCATCTTAACTTCCTCTCACCTGAGATATAGATGTGTGTATGGGTATACCTGTACACGTGTGTGTATATATGTGTGTGTATGTGTGTATGTGTATATGATAATGTATATGATATGTATAGTAATAGGCATATACACACACACACACGTATATCCACATCTCAGATGGCATATATCGGTGGTACTACGGCTGCTAACCAAAAGGTCGGCATTGAATCCACCAGCCACTCCTTGGCGGTTCTACTTTGTCCTATAGAACCCTGTGAATCGAAATCGACTCGACAGCAACAAGTTTTTTTTTTTTTTTTTGGTATATCATATATATTATAAACGTATACACATACATATGTCTCTCTATACATAAGCTTCTACATAATATTTTATTTGAAGAAAATTTCTGGAACTAAAACTACGTTTAAGAACTCCTGCCTTATATCGTGTTTTCTCTGTTTTGTGAACACCAAGAAGCCAGGGCTGTTCTGCAGACCCATTCCCAAATACAGAAGACTTTTCTCAATATGAATATGATTTGGAACTGAGGTGGGGCCTAGGTGAATGACTCGAGTGGACTGAAGGGAGGGTTAGTTCAGGAAGATTTCTTGTAGAAGGTGGCCTTTCTCTGAACTCTGTGGGACAGTTGTTCTCCAACTCTGCAAGCACTGCGTCCCCTGAGAAGCCTGCTCACGTACTGCTGACCCCACCCCAGGGTTTCTGGTTCAGTAGTTCTGGGTGGGGCCCAAGAATTTGTATTTCTAACGAGCCCCTAGATGGTGCTGATGCTGCCACGTGGGTATAGTTCTGCAATGAGGCCCTCACGACACTTCAAACTGAACCCCTGGTGTAAAGCAGGAAGGCCCTCCCTCAGGCAGTATAACTCCATCAGTGAAAACAATACCTGGGACCTTTTAAGACATAGAAAAATACTTGTGTTGTAGTGGTGAGTAAAACAGAAATAGGAAGGATACTAAAATGAAATGTGCTGATTATTTTCCCTGTTTTATAAAGCAGATATTGTTTGATCTCTAGACGTCATTTAGATACAGTATCTGGTGGTTGGGATAAGAATAAATGCTTTTCTGTATATCCACTCATTTGCTTAAAAATCATTAATAAACATTGGAGTCTGGGATGGAAATAAATCCTAATATATTTGTATGAGTGTCATGTGCACTCATTCCTTTCATAAATATTTATAAATGCCTACTGTATGCCAGGCACTGTGCCAGGCACTGGGGAAGAGACACATGTTCATTGCTGCAGCCCAGTGAAGGGGACAGGCAGTGAGAGGAGAGCTAATAGAAGCACATAGAAAATTCTACGAAGGAGGAACCATTTGGTTGGATAGATACTGAACTCCATCTTGGACAACTTAAGTTTGAGTTGTTTGGGGGATATCCAGGGAGAGATGCCAAGTAGGATGCTGGAAATATTTGTCTGTAACTCAGGAGGGAAATCTGGGTTAGAGATGTGGATGGAAAGTCCATATCTAATTATCAGTATAAATTATTTCACCATGAAAATGGGGGAAGAGTGAGAAAGAGAATGTCAGCCCTTACGGGTCAGATAGAGAAGTAGCCAGTAAAGAAAACTCAGAGGCTGACTTTGGGCTAACGTAAACGTAGCTGCATGATGTATACAATTAAGGCCACAGAATTTTTGTTTTAAACAATAAAGATTGATTTGCTTGAACAAAGATCTCTTTAGTAATTTAGTCAATATGCCCTGCAAGAAAGAGATAACGTGCTGAATTGCTGTGGTTGTGAGGTGCCATCGAGTTGCTTCCGACTCGTAGCGACCCTATGTGCAGCAGAACAAAACACTGCCCAGTCCTGCGCTGTCCTCACCATCATCGCTATGCTTGAGCCCATTGTTGCAGCCACTGTGTGACTATACCTCGTCGAGGATATTCCTCTTTTTCCGGACTCTTTACCTTACCAAGCATGATGTCCTTCTCCAAGGAACTGGTCCCTCCTGGTAACGTGCCCAAAGTACGTGAGATGAAGTCTCGGCATCCTCTCTTGCCGTACACACGTCTCGTACCTCTGGGTTAGAATCAGCCTGATCTAGTATTTTCATATGGAACCCTGGTGTCTTCTTTGAGTAAACAAATGATTATCTGTCACAGACACAACTCTAAAACCCTAATTAATTATTTTTTAATGGTTTTAACCTTAAGGCCACTAGCTTTTAGTCGTTGAGTCATATACGTATATGGTGTTGGTCATGTCCATTTCTATCATTAGTAGGCAGGCTGATTTGTGGTATAAACTCACATGTACACACACACACTCTTTTCCCCTCTCTTAGTGCCTCTCTTCTCTTTCTCGGTTAGCCGTCTGGTAAACTACAATACGGGGGCTGTCACATCTCAAGTGACAGTTATCGCAGTTAGCATGAGCTTTTTTCATTTTCATTACTCGGTCCCTTAAAGCAAATATTCAACTCTACATAAGTTTAATAAATACCTTTTTTTCATGTTGATAAATAGCATGTTATGATATGCTCCCTGTAATCACTGAACTTGTTGAGCAACAAGTAGGCTTTTTTGATGAAACAAAAATGGCTTTCTCTAGTTTAACATATGTGATTATTTATGTGTATGAAAGCGCTCATATATAAGTCCTTCTTAAGTAAAATGCACAGATGTTGTTGTTTAATTCAGAGTCCGTCTGGAACACCTTTTCATTTCATTGCATGTTATGGATTGTTTTAAAATGTTATTTATAAGCCTGGCTTATGTGTGCGGATCTGTTTATCTACCATATGATTCTGGTTCATCATTCTGATCATTGTGCAAGATATGTGTGCAAGCATACATGTGAGGTCTTACAATGATGTCACTAAATTCCCTGGATACGTGGATACTAAAAACCCACCCCAGGCCTATATCACGTTCCATTTCATAGTTTGCTTTAATGACAGCGCAGCTCGGAAACTTTCTCTGAAGGCAGTATCAGAAACTATTGCGGATGAACAAATTGTAGTATATTCACGCAAGGAAACACTATCCAGCAATTAAAAGGAATTCTCTGCTCATACATACAACAACATGAATGAATCCTAAAAACAGGACCGAGAGAAAGAAGCCAGACACAAGAGCACATGCTGTACATTTATTTCCATTTATACAAAACTCTAGAAAACGCAAGTCTAATCTACAGTGACCAAAGCCCATCAGTGGGTGCTGGGGGCTGGGGACAAGGGTGGGGATTGATTGGGAAGGAGCACAAAGAAGTTTTTTGGAGAGTAATGGAAATGTTCTATATTTTTATTTTTTGGAGTGTGATGAAAACATGTTATCTACAACGGCAGGAGAAAAAACACACCATTATTGATGTCTCAGTTATCTAGTGCTGCTATAAGAGAAATACTGCACGTGGATGGCTTTAACAAACAGAAATTTATTTTCTCCCAGGTGGGGAGACTAGAAGTCGGAATTTAGAGCACCGGCTCTAGGGGAAGTCTTTCTCTGTGTCGACTCAGGAGGAATGTCCGTGTCTCTTCAGCTTCTGCTTCCTGATTCCTTGGAGATCTCCATGTGTCTTGGCAACTGTCTTCTGCCATCTCTGCTCTACTGGATTGTTTAATCCCTTTTATATCTCAAAAGAGATTGACTCAAGATACACCCTACACTAATCCTGCCTCATTAACATAACAAAAACAACCCATTCCAAAATGAGATTATGACCACAGGCATAGAGGTTAGGATTTATAAAACATATTTTTGGGGGGACATAATTCAATCCCTAATACATGGCTTTATACATCTGTCAAAGCTCATCAAACTGTGCACTTAAAATAGATGAATTTATTGTACACAAATCGTTTATTTCAACTGAAGTTGGAAAACAAAATGATCTTCAAATGTCGTTGAAAAATTAGGAAAATAAAGTAGCACTCTACAGTAAAAATGAGCAACCTAATGATGCCACAACAGGGGTCAATCTCAAATGCATTTGCTAAATGAAAGAAGCCAGAACTAAAAGGCAAATACCGGATGATTCCATTTACATGATCTTTTGGAAAAGGCAAAACTTCTGGGGAGGGAGGGTGGATCAGTGATTTTCCAGGGGTGGAGGTGTAGGGTGGCACAGGGGATTACTGGGGTGATGGAACCGTTCCGTATCTCGATCCTGGCAATGCTCACGCGACACCAAGCACATGTCAAACTGCAGAACTATACGCTGCAAAGAGCTCATGTCACTGCGTGCAAATTTAAAAATAAAGTTCAAAATGTATCTCTAATAGTTACTACTTTGAAGGATAGTGTGTACAATAAATTCATCTTATCACCTCATAGTCAAACCCTTTCCTGTGTCTACACACACACACACACACACACACACACACACAATGAAACTGACTTCTATTTGTAGAACCCCCATACAAGCTATTTCTTTGCTGGTCATCCTGCTCCAGAGAAGTTTGGCTGACTTTCAGAGACACAGTGGAAGGTGGCTGTTCAGCTGTTTTTGCTTGGGGTGCCGCACATTTCTGCTTGTTAGTTAGGAGAATTCTCCAGAGACAGATGGGTCACAGCACTCTGAGAGCAATATTCACGCCCATTGCCGAAGAGTGAAAAGAGACAGCTTATGGTTCAACTCTGCGAAACAATTTAGTGGCTAAATGCACTACTTAGGAACTAAATCCAAGCAGGTACTTGGAAACAAGCAATTAAAAACCTCATGGAGAAAATACCTCACGGAGTATCCGGGTATTTAGACTTGTGCTCAGTCTTCCGTCCTATGTGAGGGTACACACTAGCCCTCAAGCGTACAACACCTCCTCATACGCTCTGTCACCTGGCGGTGTTACTTGTGGGTGATGAAGCCAAACGTTTGAGGGACAGCACGCTGAAGCATTTTTTCCCTGCCATTGTATGTAACATATTTTCTAATTCTTCTGCTCTATTCAGCATTTGACCCCAACGATGGGGGATTATGGTATTAACTCTCTACCCAGCACACATTCTTTACAGACTCTCACTAAATACTGTAAGCCTGCTGCAGAGAGGAATAAAAGTGAAAGCGTACCGTCTGGTCTTAAGCTGAGCACACACAGGGTCATGATCCAATTGGAAGGGAAGCAGAATTTTTAAAAAGAAAGAGGTTTGACCAAATTTTAATCCTTGTCATTTTCATTTCTCTTCCCCTGTGGATTTGGGTGATTTTATTTACACTGTCAGCTTGAGCCTAGGGATTGGAAATCAGGCTTTTATGGAGATTATTAAAAGTACATACAGTACACTAAAGGTTGGGCTCACTGGTATATGCTGCTAAAAATACGAACGTGGACGCCTGGCATCAGATGCCACAGGTCACATCTCATCCCTTAGAAGGTTATTCTCAGGAGCCAGACCTGCTGCGGTGGCAATGAGATGCAGGCTGTCAGGATATTCCTAACAGGCAGCAAATGACCAGAGATGGAGATGAATTAGTGTTATTCAGATGAGAAGGTAGCTCTTTATACCATTAATTCCAATGCAATGTAATTCCACCATCCTTCTAAAGGAGATGGCGTTGTAAATTGGGGCGGGCTAAAGGGGAGGACAGAGCTAAACTCTCAAGGATTTATCAATGGGTTGGATGGGCTGGAATGTCATCCAAATCCCTAGGCTGGGTTTTGTTTGGCCCAAGTTTCTCAACTGCCTCACTAGTGACTTTTGTTTAGGTAGTGACATGGAGGCTTAGATTACGAAGATAAAGCTCTCTACCCCAGTCACGTTCTCTAAGATCTCAATAGATAAAAATTGGATTGCTTACCAGATCTCATGAGAATTCATGCTTTAACAGGGCAGATTTAGAATCTCAACTCATGGAAGGTCTACTTTATGTAGTGGTTAACTGTGCAAGACTTGTGTTCTTGCAAGGTTACATATTATGACAATCCAATAGGTTTAAGCAGGTTTCAGAAAGAGGCGTGAATTGCAGCTCCATGACAGATCACCAAGAGAGTGGGGTATCTTGGGGGTGTATTTCCAGCCATCAAGACCAATGGAATCCCCAGGCCTGCCACATGGCCTCCTAAGGTGCCATTATTAGATCTTAGCCACTGCTGTGCTAATGCTTTCAAGCACATTCCACACCTACAAATGGGAAGAACGCAGATGAGAACACAGATGACAGGAAAGAACCGGCCAAGTGTGTATTTCTCTTGGCTTGCTCAAGTCCCAAGACCTGGACAATGATGCTCACTGTAAGGATGAAGACCCATATCTCTGTCAGAGCCTGGATCCGACATATATGAAAACATTTTATCCTGCCTTACACCCAGCCCATGCAAGAGGCACCGTGGTGAAATGTGAACTTTTGATGCCTGTCTTTGGCTGGGTTATCTAGAGAAGCAAAAACCAGTGAAGTGTATAAATATATATGTATAAATATATATAGAGAGAGATTTATACCAAGGAGATGGCTCATGTGGTTGTAGAAGCTGGAATGTCCCAAATTTGTGAGTCAGGACAGAGGCTTCCCCTGATTCACATAGCTGCAGGGCTAGGGAACCCAAGATCAGCAGGTCAGAGAGCAGGGCTCTTGCTCACAGGCTGCCAAGATCAATAAATTCCAAGATTGACAGGCAAGACTGCAAGTAAGCTGCTAGCTCAAGTCCCAAGAACTGGAGGTTAGATGATCAGAAGCCAGCTGCAGAAGCCAATACAAGCAAAAAGGCCCCAAGCCTTGCCAGAATGTCCATTTATATTTGATGCAGGCCACTCACCTAAGGAAACCCCCTTTCAATTGATTAGCTACTCACAGCAGATCCCATCATGGGGATGACCACATATTGAATCTCAACGGGAAAGTGACCACAACATTACACAGCTGCCAAACCACTAAGAATCATGGCCCAGCCAAGTTGACACACAACCTTTAACCATCACAGGGCCTTTGGTATTTGAAATCTTCATTCTCCTTAGTGCGGGACCAGTTGTCCTAACGTACTCATGTTCTACAGCCTGGCTTGCTTCTCATCTTCTTGGCTTTAGATCTGGTGATTTGTTTCCCTTTTCCTGCCCTACTCACCCACCTCCCCCACAAACCAGCCACCCTCCGGCTGAAGTGTATGTTTCCTTCTTAAACTTTGATCCTGATTTCTGCTCTGGTTCTGCCTTCATGCACACTGGGTAAACGCACCACCTGACGCAGTTTGCTCCATAGGACCCTTCTATCTCAGCTTGGCCCCACGAGTGGCTCTCTTACCAGGTGTACCCCAGCCCACAGATAGGATCCGTTTGAGGATACCAGTCAACAGTCACCAGAAGGAGGTAATAGTTGTCCTTCAGCGTGATGGTATACAAACTGCATGACTCTGGTCCATGCTATCCCAGCCCTCCTTCCTTAAGTATCTCTTTAAAAATAAAGCATACACATTCTGTTAAGGGTGATAGAAAATAATGGTAATGGATAGTGGGGATGGTTGCACAAACGATGAATATAATTGTCCCTGAGTTGTACATGTAAAAAATGTTGAAATGGCAACACACACAAAACATTTGCCATTTCAACACGTATATGTATATATATAGAGAGAGAGTGATATATATATATATATATATACATATTACAATAAAAAAGAAAAGAAGCAGTAATATACGTGTGTGTGTGTATGTTACGGCATCCATATTATTTTCCAATCAGGTTTCACATTAACTGAATTTACACAAAAATTCTGTAAGGTAAAAAGGATAAAAATGAGTTCTGTCTTGTGCAATGACAGTAATGAGATAAAGACAACTTGGTCAATATTGCAGAGCAAATGAGTCATAGAGCCTGAGTCGCCTGTAAGCTTCGTCTACCACCCATGTTCCCTTGAACCAAGATCTTCTGGAGAATAGGGATCAAATCCATGTAGTCACTTTATATGGAAATTAATAAATAATTTTGAGGAGGTTGATGATAATGGTGATGAGAGTGATAAAGAGCTCTTTATCACCAAACATAGAAATCAATTTCATTCTCCTGGTTTTCGTGTTGGAGCATCACACGTTTCCTTGCTTTAGAATGGCTTCTACCTGCTCTGCTTGCCTAGAAAATCCCTCTTCATCCTGTAAAACCTAATACATATGTTAGCTCCTCTGTGAGGTCTTTACCCACCACCACCCCTCCCCACCTCCAAACAGAGGTAACTACCATATGTTAATAGTATAATGATTAGGATGTAACTCTTTATTTCATTACTTGCTTATCTGTATGTTTCTTCCAATAAATTACGGACAAGGGCAGGAACAGTGTCTTGTTCCTTTTTGAATCCCAATACTTGCCGCAGTGCCTGATATATTATAGATAATTCAAAAAGTGTTTTTTGAATCAAGTGTGATAAAGATGATGATGATAACTTGGGTTGGGGGTGATTCTACTCTCTTAAGGAGAAATGAAGAACATTCCCAGCTTTCAAGACTAGTCTTCAGTTTAAAACAGTCTATCAATCAAGGTAACTAGTGCAAACCACTGTAAAATACTGTTTCTAAATGTTAGTATTTAACCCAATACAAGGCTATTACTTACTCTTGGGTGTCTGGTATGGGGTGGACGGCTGCTCCAGGAGCCCCCCTTCAAGTGATGGCTGAGATCTGGGCTCCTATTGTCACGGGGCTTCTCCATCTTGGAGTCCTTTGTTCCAGACATTCAGACTGAAGAAATGTAGAGAAGACACACCTGTTTTTAATACATGTGGCCTGGAAACAACAGCCAGAGTTCAGTACCACATGGCTCCATGTAAGTCCAGAGTAGCCTGGGAGATGTCATCTTCTCGCACGTCTAAGAAGAGACTTGACATTGGCCAACAGTAAAAGCTCCTAGCCATAGTCTGCCCTTCTGGACAAGCAAATATCCATTGTACCCCTCCTCTCACTCATGGAGCACAAGCCCCCTTCCCAAAGTCTCATACAAAAACCACCTTCAGAACTATGTCCAGAATACCTGGTGATGTACAGTCCTCATCAGTCCAGATGTGACACCTTCAGGCTCAGTGGTCTGCATATTAAAAAGACAAGATATCTATACCCCACTTGCCCACCACCATAGCCTATGTATAATGCAGGGAAAAGGGCAAGATCACTGCAATTAACAATCCCATTTGAAAAGGGAATAACAGATGACACACAGCAGCATAGACCACAGCAATGGTGAAATCCCTCTGGACCAGCTTTGGGAAGCCCACACACTCTGAGCATGGTGGACATGTGTGGATTCAGCTCTGGGAAGACCACCCTTCTTTGTTAATCTTCTTGGCCATAGCTCAAGTGGGTTTTGGAGAGCACACTTTCCTTCAGAGCAGTGAAGCCGTTTTCAGGAGCCCTGGTGGCACAGTGGTTAAGGGCTCAGCTGCTAACCAAAATGCTAGCAGTTTGAATCCACCAGCTGCTCCTTGGAAACTCTACGAGGCAGCTCTACCCTGTTCTATAGGATCGCCTTGAGTCGGAATCAACTTGATGGCAACAAGTAAGGCTTTTCATCTATTATTAAATTACACAATTTTTTTTTCACATCATAGGTCCAATTTGGATGTAAAAAAAGTAGTCACTCCATTTCCATCTAAGAAATGTCATCTCTTTACCATCAGGGAAGAGCATACAGAAAGCGTAAAGTTTCACACATAGTTGTTCTATGAACCTGTATTTGACATTTAGAAAGACAACAGACCAGGAATTGTGTGGGAAAGAAATCCTTTACTGCCTATCGGGCACTCTGCAGACATGGCTTACGTATTCCTCAAACCACAAGATAAATCAGGTATTATTTCCTCAGTCGGTGTCAACTCAGCAACCACTAACGACAGCAGCAGATGAGGAAACTGAAACGTTAACTAGCAAGTTGACCAGCCCAAGCTCGCCAAGCCAGAATGTGCCGAAGCTAGAACTGAAACTCAAAGCAGCATGACCTCCGTAGGACCTTTCTGCTTCCCCGCCCTGCTTAGGCTCTCTACCCCTTCACCCAGCATATGGCATAGAGACCTGCATAAGGTCATCCCAGACCCATGACCACACAGAACCGTCAGTATCCATCGCCCAGCCAGGACACTGAAACGTTTCCTCAGAGCTTCCAACCTCTGACTTTATTTGACCGCTGTGACGACCAGCCAGGCTACCTTACCTCCTAAGACAGAAGACTTGTTCTTTCTCACCCAGCATCCTAGTTTTGATGCCATGTCGAAGGACTTATTTTTCCTCCCTGGCTGTCACATTTGCATGCTCTTCAGTTAGCACATTCACTCTTTGAAGAAAAGCCCAAGTTGCTTTCTGGTTTCCCAGCTTCTCAGGCTCCTGGTCCAAAGGACCATTGTCTTAACAAATCAGGAGCTGGGAGCCTAGTAGTTGGGCTGCTTGGCCTGCAAGATATGACTTCAGGTACCCACCTGTTCTCTTTGGTGCTGGGTATTTCACAAAAACCTTCAGGTAGCCATGGCAGGAGCCAGAGTATAAGTTGTCATAATTGCTTGGAATATGGCAGCTTGCAGGGGCCCTGGGAGGGGATGACAATCTTCAGAAGACAAAAAAAAAAAAAAAAAAATGCTTTCTAATGTCCAGGCGTCTCATGCTGTGGAGCATAAAGCATGTGGTAGGAACAATTAGGGCGGACTTTCTAAAGTTGTGGAAAAGACTAACAATGGCCCATTTCTTAGTACATAACAAAAAGTAGGATTGAGTGGTGGAAACCAAGAAGTAAGCCAGAAAGAAATGGAAGCTTTTTGGCTTTTCTTTACCAGCTCCCTTCTACATTAAAAGCCAATTTTACTAGCATTTTGTCAGCCAGAGTCCTTTTAAAAAAGCACTTCCAAATTCTCAGATCAGTGAAAACAGAGATTCATAAAGATGTCTTTGAGGTCTGAAACCCTGAAATGCCTTGGTGAATCATTAATGCAAATTAAATGGTATCTTTTTTTTTTTAATCATTGGGTAGTGATACTTATACTCAGTTGCTGCCAAGTTTTTGATACATGCCAACACTATGGGTGTCACATAGGGTTTTCAATGGCTGATTTTTTTTTCAGAAGTACCATATTTTAATGCAAATGACTCACGCCTTGTATGTTTGTTTGTCCCCCTGAGGTATTTTTGTAAGTGCGTGTATGCCAATTTTTTTTTTTTTTTTTTACATGTTGCTGTAAAATAAATAAATGTAGAACAAAACTGTAACTCACCAAAAAGATCAGACTTACTGGCATGACAGAGACTGGAAAACCCCAGGAGTATGGCCCATGGATACACTTTTAGCTCAATAATGAAGTCACTTATGAGGTTCACCCCAAAATTGGACAGGCCCATAAAACAAAATAAGACTAAAAGGGCACAACTGCTCAGGGGCAAGGACTAGAAGGCAGGAGGGTACAGGAAAGCTGGTAACAGGGAACCCAAGTTTGAGAAGGGAGAGTGTTGACATGTCATGGGGCTGTTAACCTATATCATAAAACGATATGCGTGCTGTTTAATGAGAAGTTAGTTTGTTCTGTAAACCTAAAAAAAAGTTAAGTAATTAATTTTAAAAAATAGCATTGTGCGATTACAAAAAATACCTCGCGGGGAGGGTGTGAGATTGGTAAATAAACGTAGGAGGTACGTGTTGTTTGCGTAAAAATACTGTAGATTACCAGGCCTTTCCTCTAAGATGCTTCTGGGTGGACTCGAACCTCTATCCTTCAGATTAGCAGCTGGGCATATTAACTGTTTGCACCACCCAAGGACTCCATTTATTTTATGAAAACTGGTCATTAGTATTTAGAACGTTTGGAACCCTCAGTTAACCAGGATATTTACTTACGGGAGAATTTTGTTTTTGGATGAACTGGGAATTGAATAGCTACCATCTGGAAAACCAGTGTATTTCAAATTTTGGGTGAGGGAGTTGCCTCCCAGATGTGATAATTTATTGTGTGACCTTCAGCAGGTCCTTTAAACACTGCCTTTTTTTTTTTTTCTCATTTATAAATGAGGATATTAATATCTGTCATGGATCAAATTGTGTCCCTGAAAATATTTGTTGAAGTTCTAACCCTTGTACCTGTAAACATGACCTTGTTTGGAAATAGGTGTTCCCTTTTTTATGTTAATAAGTTTATACTGGAGTAGGATGGGTCCTAAACCTAATCCTTTCTGAGTGGTATCTTATAAAAAGGGAAGAACAGCACAGAGACACCACCCAGGAGGGAGAAGACACTGACAAACACCAAGGGAACTCCAAGAAATACCAGGAAATGCCGAGAAACTCCAAGGGCTACAGACAAGGAATGACCCCCCTCCCCCCCCCGCCGCCGAAGCCATGCGCTTATTTGCATTTATAGTCTCCAAAACCATGAGATAGTAAATTCCTGTTCTTTAAAAGCCACCCACTTGTGGTATTTGTGTTACAGCCGCACTGGCTGACTAGACACTACCTACCTTCCCAGGTCACTCAGCTTAAATAAGACAAACATGTTCACACGTCAAGCTCACGCTTACACATCAGAGGCACTAAAAAGTGCAGCTGAAATTATTCTCATTATTATGATCATTTTTAATACTGATCCTACTAGTTGTGTGAGCTTAATAAGTTTCTAGGCCTTTCCTTCTCATTCTACCAGCCTCTGCCCAAACTTACATTCTGGCCTTGCACCCCTCCCATGGCGCACTGACAGTTTTCCCAAATTCCATCATCTGCCTTTTCTTTTCTCATACAAGAAATAAAGAGTTGTTTGGGAGCATCCGAGACTCTCTCGGGGTAGCTCTCCCTTCCAACGAGACACCACCCTCTGCCTTCGTCTGGGCTCTTCCTAGCGTTTCCTCTTCTCTAGGCCAGACTTGGATAAACTTGTGGTTTCCTTCCTTTGCGCTCTCTGGAGAGCTGAGCACTGCGCACTTGTAAGCCTGAAAACTTGTCATTTCCACCTTGAACCAGAGGCTGACCTCCCCAGACAGCCTGGGAAATGAATTAGTGTCCTTAAGCGGAGGCAGAATCCGAGCAGTGACCCGGCTCTCTTGAGCAACCACGGAAACTGTCAGGCTGTAGTTAAAGTTCCTTTTTTCCCAACCCTTTTAATTATGTTGAAAACTATGTCATATTGTTTTTGAAAAAGTTAATGAAATAGTAGGTAAAGGTGAACCAAGGAACATAATTTACTGGGGTTTCCTTGCAAGCATTTGATAAGGTCCTTCATAAAAAGCTATTAAGGAAAACAGATGACCAGAAGGCTATGGACGAAAGTCTTTTTGGTGTATTAAAAGCTGGTTAAGCTATTTGAGAGGAAGAATCACTGATGCTGGCTACTTCTTGGAGTGGAGAGAGCTTAATCACAACACTGTTCCCCAGTGTTAGTATTCGGACTGGAGGTGTTTGAGTGCATTATAAAGGAAAAGAAAGCAAAGATGGTCAAAGACAAACTATTATCAAAACTTCGGGAGTGTTTGGTATGAATGAAGCATTCTTGGCCATCAATAGGGAATAGAGTCCTTGGAGGGACAAAAGACGCACCACTATCAGTGGCAAAGTTAACTCTAATCTAGGTTTGCCAAAGCTTCTTTTCTATCACCTAGTCAATAGCCAGATACTCCAGTTCATACGTAAAACCAGTTGCCGTCGAGCGGATTCTGACCCATGGCGACCCCATGTATGTCAGAGTAGGACTATGCTCCGTAGGGTTTTCATTGGCTGATTTTTAGGAAGTAAGTCCCCAGGAGTTTCTTCTCAGGTGCCTCTGGGTAGATTCAAATCGCCAACGTTTTGGTTAGCATCTGAGCATTTTAACCATTTATGCCATGCAGGGACTCCAGTCCATACATAACAACAAAAACAACCCAGTGCCGTTCACACATAGGGTGCTATTTATACAGTTGGAAATCATTTATTTTATGAGGGGGTGCGTGTGCGTGTGTGTGTGTGTGTGTGTATGGCAGACAGACAGGCAGAGAGATGTTTGACAAAGAAATAAACCTCTCAATGAGCTCAGTAATAGACACACACAAACATACCCAATATATTTCTGACAAAGGTACAAAGGCAATCCAACAGAGAAAGAATCGTCTCTTCACCAGTTAGTGTTGTAACAACCGGAAGTCCATAGGCAAATAAATAAATAAATTGGACACATATATACAAGAATTAACTCAAAATGGATCATAGACCTAAATGTAAACTATAAAACTTCTAGAAGAAAACCTAAGAGAAAACCTGCAGCACTGGACAAAGGCCACGCAAAGAGTTCTGAGGCACTATCCATAAAAGAAAAAGGGAAAAAAAGAAAATTGGACTTTCTCAAAATTGAAAAAAAAATTTTTTTAAACTTTGGGTCTGCAGAAGACACTGTCAAGAAAATGAAAAGTCAAACCGAAGGCTGGGAAAAATTATTTGCAAATCCCATTTCTGATAAAACACTTGTATCTCTAATATGCGAAGAACTCTGAAAGAGCAACAGCAAAAAAAACAAAGCACCCAGTTAAAACAAAAAAGACGGGCAAGAGATTTGAACAGCTGCTTCACTCAAGAAGGACAAGCACATAAAAGGATGCTCAACGGCCTTAGTCATTAGTACAATACAAGTTAAAACACAATGAAATACTGTGATATACAGATTCAAATGGCTAGAATATCTTAAAAATTGTACCAAACACAAGGATGTGGACCAACTGGAACAGTTGGTGGGAATGAAAAACGGTACATTTTAGCAGTTTCTTATAAAGTTAATCACACATATACCCTTTGACTCCTAGGCATTTACCCAAGACAAATGAAAAGTCATGTTTACAAAAAAACCTGTACACAAATGTTTATAGCAGCTTTTATCGTAATAGCCCCAAACTGAAGACAATCAATTGTCCTTCAGTCTCTACAATTCCCTCCACTTTTTGCTCTCTCATAATGCACGGAGAACAAGTGAATGGATAAACCAGCTGTAGTCCCTTCAGACAATGACATACTTGCTACTCAGCAGCAAAAAAGAACAAGCTACTGATACATGCAACGACATGGATGAATCTCAAACGCATTTTTCTAAGTGAAGGGAGCCTGACCAAAGAGTCCCCTACTGTACGATTCCGTCTACACAGCATTCTGGAAAAGGCACAGACCACGTGGATGGAGATTATTCCTCAAAAAGTCAAACATACAATTACCACATGACCCAGCAATTACACTCAAAGGTATATACCCACAAGAATTGAAAGAAGGGAATCAAACCAATACTTGTACACCAACGTTCAATGCTGCACTATTCACAACAGCCAAAAGGTGGAAACAACCTAAGTGTCCATCAGCAGTGGGTGGATACACAAAATGTGGTGGATACACAAAATGGAACCTTATTCAGCCATAAAAAGGAACGAAGTTCTAATACGTGCTACAGTGTGAATGAACCTTGAAAACATTATATTAAAGAAATCATTTAGACACAAAAGGATAATATTGTATGAGTTCACTTACATAAAATATCTAGAACACGTAAATTCCTATAGATACTACACAAAAACAAAAAAATCAAACCCAGTGCTGTTGAGTCTCTTCCGACTCATAGCAACTCTATAGAACATAGTAGAACTGCCCCACAGGGTTTCCTAGGCTGTGAATCTTTATAAAAGCAGACCGCCTCATCTTTCTCCCTCAGAATGGCTGGTGTGTTTGAACCACCAACCTTTTGATTAGCAGCTGAGTGCTTAATCACTGCACTACTAGGGCTCCTGGAGATACTGTGTTGTTGTTGGCACAGACACATAGTGACTCCGCATACAACAGAACAAAACACTGCCTGGTCCTATGCCATCGTCACAATTGTTACTAGGCTTGACCCCATTGTTGCAGCTGCTGTGTCAATCCACCTCATGGAGGGTCTTCCTGTTTTTTATTATCCTCTACTTTATCAAGCATGATATCCTCCTCCAGTGGCTGGTCTCTCCTAATAACATGCCCAAAGCACTTGAGACAAAGTCTTGCCATCCTTGCTTCCAAGGAACATTCTGGCTGAACTTCTAAGATAGACTTATTTGTTCTTTCTTCTGGCAGCCCATGGTATATTCAATATTCTTCACCAACACCATAATTCATATGCATAGAGATACTATATATGTATTGAAAAGGTTAGAATTTTTTAAAATAATTTTTATTGTGCTTTAAGTGAAAGTTTACAAATCAAGCCAGTCTCTCACATAAAAACTTACATACACCTTCCTGAAAAAAAAAAAAAAATTTTTTTCATTCTCCCAATTACTCTCCCCTCAATGAGACAGCCTACTCCCTCCTTTCAGTCTCTCTTTTCATGACCATTTTGCCAGCTTCTAACCCCCTCTACCCTCTCATCTCCCCTCCAGACAGGAGGCGCCAACATAGTCTCAAGTGTCCACCTGATGCAAGTAGCTCACTCCTCATCAGCATCTCCCTCCAACGCATTGTCCAGTCCAATCCATGTCTGATGAGTTGGCTTCAGGGATGGTTCCTGTCCTGGGCCAACAGAAGGTTTGGGGACCATGACTGCCAGGGTCCTTCTAGTCTCAGTCAGAACATTAAGTCTGGTCTTTTTAGGAGAATTTGGGGTCTGTGTCCCACTGTTCCCCTGCTCCCTCAAGGGTTCTCTGTTGTGTTTCCTGTCAGGGCAGTCATCAGTTGTGGCCAGGCACCATCTAGTTCTTCTGGTCTCAGGATGATGCAGTCTCTGGTTCATGTGGCCCTTTCTGTCTCTTGGGCTCATAATTACCTTGTGTCCTTGGTGTTCTTCATTTTCCTTTGATCCAGGTGGGTTGAGATTCATTGATGCATCTTAGATGGCCGCTTCCTAGGATTTAAGACCCCAGACGCCACTCTTCAAAGCGGGATGCAGAATGTTTTCTTAATAGATTTTATTATGCCAATTGACTTAGATGTCCCCTGAAACCATGGTCCCCAAACCCTTGCCCCTGCTTTGTTGACCTTCAAAGCATTCAGTTTATTCCAGAAACTCCTTTGCTTTTGGCTTAGTCCAGTTGTCCTGACCTCCCCTGTATTGAGTGTTGTCCTTCCCTTCACCTAAAGTAGTTCTTATCTGCTATCTAATTAGTAAATACCCCTCTCCCATCTTCCCTCCCTCCCCCCGTCCTAACCACAAAAGAATGTGTTCTTCTCAGTTTAAACTATTTCTCAAGATCTTATAATAGTGGTTTTATACAATATTTGTCCTTTTGTAACAAATTTCACTCAGCATAACGCCTCCCAGGTTCCTCCATGTTGTGAAATGTTTCACAGATTCATCACTGTTCTTTATCGATGTGTAGTATTCCATTGTGTGAGTATACCAAAATTTATTCATCCATTCAACCGTTGATGGACACCTTGGGTGCTTCCATCTTTTTGCTATTGTAAACAGTGTTGCAATAAACATGGGTGCACATATATCTGTTCGTGTAAAGGGTCTTATTTCTCTAGGATGTATTCCAAGGAGTGGGATTGCTGGGTGGTATGGTAGTTCTATTTCTAGCTTTTTAAGGAAGCACCAAATCGATCTTCAAAGTGGCTGTAGCATTTTACATTCCCATAAGCAGTGTAGAAGTGTTCCAATCTTTCACAGCCTCTCCAACATTTATTATTTTGTGTTTTTTAGATTAATGCCAGCCTTGTTGGTGTGAGATGGAATCTCATTGTAGTTTTAACTTGCATTTCTGTAATGGCTAATGATTGAGAGCATTTCCTCATGCATCTGTTAGCTACCTGAATGTCTTCTTTAGTGAAGTGCCTGTTCATATCCTTTGCCCATTTTTTAATTGGGTTGTTTGTTTTTTGTGGTTGAGTTTTAGCAGAATCATGTAGATTTTAGACATCAAGCACTGGTCAGAGATGTCATAGCTGAAAATTTTTCCCCAGTCTGTAGGTGGTCTTTCTACTCTTTTGGTGACGTCTTTAGATGAGCATAGGAGTTTGATTTTTAGGAGCTCCCAGTTATCTGGTTTCTCTTCGTCATTTTTAGTAATGTTTTGTATTCTGTTTATGCCTTGTATTAGGGCTCCTAACATTGTCCCTATTTTTTCTTCTATGATCTTTATCATTAAAAGGTTAGATTTTTTTTTTCTTTTTTAATTTTTGCCAAATATAAGGATGTGTAGCAACTGGAACTGTTGGTGGGAATGAGGAATGGTACATTTTAGCAGTTTCTTATAAAGTTAAACACATATACCATCTGACCCACTAAACCACTCCTAGGTATTTACGCAAAAGAAATGATGACTTATGTTTTAAAAAAAAGCCTTTACATAAATATACATAGAGATAGAAAGCAGATTAGGGGCTACCAGGTGTTGAGAGAGGGAGGGTGAAGGGAGGGATGGGTGTAACTGCTAAAGGGTCAGGGTTTAATTTTGGAAATAGATAGTGGTGATGGCTTGACGGGATTGTGAATGTAAGTCATACCACTGGATCGTACATTAATAATGGTTAAAATGGCAAATGTTGTGTCATATAACAACAAAAAAAATGGAGAAACTAAGAACAGCCAGGCAAAGAACAGGTCAGTGCTTTGCAGGCCCTGAGAGTAAGGGACGGGGTTGAACATAAAGGGTGACCCAGGAAACTTGGGGGGCAGGGGTGATGGAACTGTTTTCTATCATGATTGCAGTGGAGGGTAAGTACTCTATGTATTTGTAAAAACCTTAAGAATTACAGACCTCAAAGTGTAAATTTTAGTATATTAAATTTTTTTTCATTTAAACCAACAAAATCCAAAAACTTGAATAAAAAACAAGAATAACAAAAGCAAGAGGCCCCTCTTGAACAGTCACAGCAGTTACATTGTATTTATATTTCATATTAACAAACTTCGTTTCCTTTGCAAGAAAACTGGCTGGAGTTGGGGCGCACTCTGCAGCCCTGCTCCGCGTGTCTCCGGCTGCCTCGGCTGACCCCGGACCCGTGACCTTGGCCTCATTAACTCAAACACAGGGAGCTGTCAGGCAGTCTTTTCTAGACGACTCTGCCTCCAACTGTGAAAAGGATTACTTGATGTTTTTAAAGATTACCCTTCACCTTTAACTGTATGCACTAATTATATTACCACGGGTGATACTGATGGCAGCAACGGGTCTGCACCGCTTCCTCCAAGTTCCGGGACAGGACAAGTGTTTGCAAGATGCAGTCCCCAGGCCAGGCCTACAGCTCTGTGGCCTCTGGGTACCAACCAGCAGCTTTGGGGAGAGACTGCCATTGGCAGCTGCAGCGGCTTTCAGTTTCAAAGAGGACCCTTCAAATTATACACCCCAAAATTCTAGGGGGGTTATAAGCTGAAATATTTTTTTCTTGATATTTTCCAGTGGAGGAAAGGGAAAGACACACACAGAGCATATTTGGGAACAAATATTAACTATTATTGAGAAAAGCATGCACATTTCACTGAAAGCCCAAATGCTTGTTTAAATAACACCCCAGCCAGAGACCATCATGTGAAATGTTGTACATGGAGGCTTTTCTTTCTTTCTTTCTTTCTTTCTTTCTTTTTTTACTAATAACCATTGAAGTATCTGGGTTTAAAACCACCCAGAAACTCAGAGAAAGCACTAGCCCCAGATATCACAATTAATTACTCAAAACCCAAGGCTCGAGTCTTAAAAAACCAAAAATCAAGTCAAGTCTATTCTGACCCATAGGAACCCTACAGGACAGAGTAGAACTGCCCCATAGGGTTTCCAAGGATAAGCTGGTGGATTTGAACTGCTGACCTTTTGGTTAGCAGTTGAGCTCTTAACCACTGTGCCACCAGGGCTCCTTGAGTCTTAAGTAGGAACTAAAAAAAAAAAAAAAAAAAAGCTTTAATTTTTCAAACCAGACCCGGCAACATAAAACCTTTGTCTCAGGAGCTTAAGAAGTACAGGGATCAACTAAATCAGAAAAAAAAAAAAAAAAAAAAAATGGCAGCTCCTTGGCTAACTTTTCACCACAATGGGTCAGGTAGAAATTAATGGCTCTTTCCTCTGCTTTCCTAGTAATTTGTGTGCTTTAATAGTTCTTAACACACTCCACTGTCACTAATTGTCATAGACTCACCCGAATGCACAGAGAGGTACCCTCCCAGGCTCCTCAAGGGCAGGGCCAAGTAGGGTTACTTCTGTAGCCTCAGAGCGTGGTAGGGACTGTACATCATGGGTAGTCAATAAATGCTCGCGGAATGAAAGAGAGGTGAAGGAGGCAGCAAGTAAGAGGAGAGAGACATGGTGTGAGGAGAGAATGAGAAGGAAGGAAGAATGGAAGGGAGAGAAGGAGGAAAGAAGGCAAACGAAAAGAAGAAAAATGGAGAGGGAAGAAGAAAAGAAAAGTAGGAAAGGTGGGAGAGGGAGGGAAGATGGAAGGAAGGACAGAGGGAGGGAGGGAGGGAAGGGGGAAGAAAGGGAGGGAGGAATGAAGGAAGGAAGGAAGGAAGGAAGGAAGGAAGGAAGGAAGGAAGGAAGGAAGGAAGGAAGGAAGGAAGGAAGGAAGGAAGGAAGGAAGGAAGGAAGGAAGGAAGGAAGGAAGGAAGGAAGGAAGGCAGGCAGGCAGGCAGGCAGGCAGGCAGGCAGGCAGGCAGGCAGGCAGGCAGGCAGGCAGGCAGGCAGGCAGGCAGGCAGGCAGGCAGGCAGGCAGGCAGGCAGGAAGGAAACTGTGCCTGGGGTAGAGACACTGAGGATAGCTAGGGTAGGCAGAAAGGTATGAGCAGCCCTCTGAAGGTCCTGTTCTGAAAGCATCCTGTGGCTGTGTGGCCAGGCCGCAGTCTCTATAATCACTTGCCACCCTTTGTCCCTCATGTTGTAGCCCTGTAGATGTCAGAAGCCATTGTGTGGTTCAGCACAGGGCCAAGGGAGCAGATGAGGCAGGAAGCAGGAAGCTGAGCTGCTGGCTGCTGGCTGTGGGTCTGCTCCCCAGCTCAGGCCTGGGCACCAGAGCCAGAGAAGCAGGTCAGGGTAGCGAGGAGTGGCTGGCATTGCAGGCCTCTCACATTCTTTCCTTTCCAATGGCTCCGGCCGCAGCATTGCTGGGGAAGCAGGAGGGGTCGGGCAGCCAGCAGCTGAGAGTGAGAACTTCCCCTTGCCAGAGCCAGCTGCTGGCTGCCATCTGGGCAGGGGCAGTGCCAGTTTCCCAAATCTGCCTTCCCTTTGGAAAAGGGGGGGCGGAACTCTGTGCTGAAAAGATAGCTTCTCCTTCCATCCTGAGGCTCCAAGCTTAAAACCCAACAAAACCGCCCTTTGAAAAAGAAAGGGAGGAGAAATGCCACACACTGGGCTGTTGCCACAGGAATTAGCTTCTCTCAGGGTCTTTAAACCCAAGAAAAATCTTTATCCATCTTCAATTTCTCTTGGTTCTTTCATTTTACTTAGTGATGACTTTAAACTTTTTAAAATTCAATCTAATTGTTTGCACATATGAAAGGCTGATATCTGTGTGTTGGAACCTGGGTGGTATAAACAGTTAATGTGCTCAGCTGCTAACCAGAAGGTTGGAGGTTTGAGTCCACCCAGATGAACCTTGGAAGAAAGACCTTGTGACCTACTTCCAAAATATCAGCCATTGAAAACCCTACAGAGCACAGTTCTACTCTGATACACGTGGGGTCACTGTGAGTCGGAGTCTATTCCACGGCAGCTGGTTACTGGTTTTCTGTGAGTCCTTTATGTTTGTCACATAGGGATCCTTCACCATAAACTGGAAATTCGCTGAGAGCTATGACTTAGTCCTTTTAATTCATTCTCTCCCATTAATAACCCAGCACCTCACCTCACCTGATACCCAACTGATGCTTTCTGATGGGTTCATTCATTCGTCAAATGCTTGCCAAGCACTCCCTAAGCATCAGCAAAGTGTTGTTGTTGATGAAGGGTTGAAGAGGACCTGACTCCTCTTCCCACGTTCTTTAGCTGGTGGAGTGGAAGCATCCACTCTGGTCCTCCTGGAAGTCAGGGGATGGGACTCCAGCTGCTGTGTGTAAGCCCCTCCGAGCATGCTGCAAGGGGGAGGCCCTAAGACTGCATCTTACATGCTTTGCTATCCTGATGTCCCCAGGAGGCAGGTGGAAAAAGAATTTGCACCCAAAGGAGCATAGAATCGGGAAGATTTCCACAAGCCAAAGAGCAGGAAAGCTTTATCCACAGTTAAGAGTCAACATATTTAACAACCCACATGCTATGGGTACTGAAGAATCAGAACAGATGTTGGCTGGGGAAGACCAGCACAGCCACACTGGTACATTCTGGCTGAATACAAATCTTGGGTCTATTTTTTATTATTTCCTTACCTTTCAAACCCTTCTCCTTCTTGATACTACTACTCTCAGTGAAGCACAGAGCCACCCCAACATCCACCCATAAAAAATACTCATTAAAAATTTCTGGCCACCACTAGTTTGTCAGTTTGTCACACTGTGGTGGCTTGAGTGTTGCTGTGATGCTGGAAGCTATATCACTGGTATTTTAAATACCAGCAGGGTCACTCTTGGTGCACAGGTTTCAGGAGATCTTCCAGACTAGAACGGGCTAGGAAGAAGGACCTGGAGATCTACTTCTAAAAAAAATTGGCCAGAGTAAACCTTATGAAGAACAGTGGAACACTGTCTGATATAGGGCCAGAACATAAGCCTCTCAGGTTGGAAGGCACTCAAAAAATGACTGGGAAAGAGCTGCCTCCTCAAAGCAGAGTTGACCTTAATGATGTGGATGGAGTCAATCTTTTGGGACCTTCATTTGCTGATGTGGCATGACTCGAAATGTGAAGAAACAGCTGCAAACATCTATTAACAATCAGAACAGGGAATGCAGAAAGTATGAATCTAGGAAAATAGGAAGTCATCAAAAATGAAATGGAACACACAAAGATTGATATTGTAGGCACTAGGGAGCTGAAATGGACTGGTACTGGCCATTTTGAATTGGACAATCACGTGCTTTACTATGCTAGGAATGATAAATTGAAGAGGAATAGCATCACATTCATGGTCAAATAGAGCATTTCAAGATCCACCCTGAAGTACAACGTTGTCAGTGATAGCATAATATACATATTTTTTTTTTACAAGGAATACCAATTAATACAATTGTCATGGATTGAATTGTATCCTAAAAAATAGTGTGTGTCAGTTGGGCTAGACCATGATTCCCAGTATTGTATAATTGTTCAACTTTTTGTCATCTGATGTGATTTTTCTATGTGTTGTAAATCCTATCTCTAGGATGTTGATGAAATGAGATTAATGGCAGTTATGTTAACAAGATAGAACTCAATCAACAATGTTAGATTGTGTTAAGCCAATCTCTTTTGAGATATAAAAGAGAGAAGCAAGCAGATGGACATGGGAACATCATACCACCAAGAAAGCACAGCACATTCTTTGGCCCTGGGGTTCCTGCACAGAGAAACTCCTCGACCAGGGAAGACTGATAACAAGGACCTTACCCCACAGCCAACAGAAAGAGAATGCCTTCTCCTGGAGCTGGCACTCTGAATTTGGGCCTTTAGCCTCCTAGCCCGTGAGAGAATAAATCTCTCTTTGTTAAAGTCATCCACTTGTGGTATTTCTGTTATAGCCACACTAGATGACTAAGACAACAACTACTGTTCAAATCTACACACCAACCACTAAGGCCAAAGATGAAGAAATTAAGGATTTTTATCAACTTCTGCAGTCTCAAATTGATCAAACATGCAATCAAGATGCACTGATAATTACTCGTGGTTGAAATGTAAAAGTGGGAAACAAAGAAGGACAAGCAGTTGGAAAATATGGCCTTGGTGATAAAAATGAGCCATAGATTACATGATAGAATTTTGCAAGACCAACAACTTCTTCACTGCACATATCTTTTTCAACAACATAAATGGCCACCATACACATGGACCTCACCTAATAGAATACACAAGAATCAAATCAACTAACTCTGTGGAAACAAACAACGAAGAAGCTCAGTATCATCAGTCAGAACAAGACCAGGGGCTAACTTCAGAACAGACCGTTAATTGCTCCTATGCAAGTTAGTTCAAGTTGAAGCTGATGAAAATTAAAACGAGTTCACAAAAGCCAAAGTACAACCTTGAGTATATCCCATCTGAATTTAGAGACCATCTCAAGAATAGGTTTGACACATTTAACCCTAAGACCAGACAAGTTGTGGGATGACATCAAGGACATCTTACATGAAGAAAGGCAAGAGGTCATTGAAAAGACAGGAAAGAAAGAAAAGACCAAATGGATGTCAGAAGAGACTCTGACACTTGCTTTTGAACATAGAGTAGCTAAAGCGAATGGAAGAAATGATGAAATAAAGGACCTGAACAGAAGATTTCAAAGGGCAGCTCGAGAAGACAAAGTAAAGTATTATAATGAAATGTGGCAAGACCTGGAGTCAGAAAACCAAAAGGGAAGAACATGCTCAACATTTCTTAAGATGAAGGAACTGAAGAAAAAATTCAAGCCTTGAGTTGCAATATTCAAAGATTCTAAGGGCAAAATGGAGCCCTGGTGGTGCAGTGGTTAAAAGCTTTCCTGCTAACCAAAAGGTCAGCAGTTCAAATCCACCAGCTGCTCCTTGGAAACACTATGGAGAAGTTCTACTCTGTCCCATAGGGTCGCTATAAGTCGAAATTAACTCAATGGCAATGGGTTTTGTTTTGTTTTTATGGGAAAACTATTGAAGGATGCAGGAAGCATCAAAAGAAGATGGATGGAAAACATAGAATTGGTCGATGTTCAGCCATTTTGGTAGGTAGCGTATGATCAAGAACGAATAGTACTAAAGGAAGAAATCCAAGCTGCACTAAAGGTATTGGCATAAAAAAACCAAACTCCCGGATTTGATGGAATACCAATTGAAATGTTTCAACAAATGGATGCAGCACTGGAGGGACTCACTTGTCTACACCAAGAAATTTGGAAGACAGCTACCTGGCCAACTGACTGGAAAAGATTCATATTTGTGTCCATTCCAAAAAAAGGAGATCCAACAGAATATGGAAATTATTGAACGATATTGTTAGTATGACACACAAGTAACATTTTGCTGAAGATAATTCAAAAATGGTTGCAGCAGTATATCAACAGGGAACTGACAGAAGTTTAAGACAGATTCAGAAGAAGACTTGGAATGAGGGATATCATCGCTGATGTCAGATGGATCTTGGCTGAAAGTAGAGAACACCAGAAAGATGTTTACCTGTGTTTTATTGACTATGTAAAGATATTCAACTGTGTAGATCATAACAAATTATGAATAACATTGCAAAGAATGGGAATTCCAGAACACTTAATTGTGCTCATGCAGAACCTGTACATAGACAAAGAGGCAATCATTCAAACAGAACAAGGGGATACTGTGTGGTCTAAAATCAGGAAAGGTGTGTGTCAGGGTTGTATCCTTCGCCACACTTATTCAATCTGTATGCTGAGCAAATAATCTGAGGAGCTGGATTATATGAAGAAGAACACAGCACCAGGATTGGAGAAAGACTCATTATCAACCTACTGATATGCAGATGACTCAACCTTGTTTGCTGAAAGTGAAGAGAATTTGAAGCACTTACTGATGAATATCAAAGACTACAGCCTTCAGTATGGATTATACCTCAACATAAAGAAAACAAAAGTCCTCACAACTGGACCAATAAGCAACATCACAATACGCGGAGAAAATATTGAAGTTGTCAAGGATTTCCTTTTACTTGGATCCACAATCAACACCCACAGAAGCAGCAGTCGAGAAATCAAATGATATATTGCAATGGACAAATCTGCTGCAAAAGACCTTTTTAAAATGTTAAAAAGCAAAGATGTCACTTTGAGGGCTAAGGTGCGCCTGACCCACGCCATGGTATTTTCAGTTGCTTCATATGCATGGGAAAGCTGGATAACGAATAATGAAGACTGAGGAAAAATTGATGCCTTTGAACTATGGTGTTGGCCAAGAATATTGACTGTGCTGTGGACTGCCAGAAGAACGAACGAATCTGTCTCGGAAGAAGTACAAGCAGAATGTTTCTTAGGGGGTGGGGGTGGGATGGCGAGACTTCATCTCATGTACTTTGGACATGTTATCAAGAAGGACCATTCCCTGGAGAAGGACATTATGTTTGATAATGGAGAGGGTCAGCAAAAAAGTGGAAGACCCTCAAGGACAGGGATTGACACAGTGGCTCCAACTATGAGCTCAGACAGCAACACTTGTGAGGATGCCGTAGGACCAGGTAGTGTTTTGTTCTGTTGAACATAGGATTGCTACGTCAGGTGCCGACTCGATGACACCCAACTCCGTGGCACCCAACTCCAACAACAATAGTACAGACCTAAGTTTATTAGTCGTTACCAGAGGCAGGCGGGAGGGAGGAGAAAAGAAGGACTTACTGCTTAGGGAACGCTGAGCTTCTGTTAAGGTTGATGGCAAAATTTACAAAGGGATAATGGTGATGGCTACACAATATTGTGATCACAACTAATGTCACTGAATTAATTGTACAGGCGAAGAAGGTTGAAATGGCACATGTTTTGTTGAAATGGCAAACGTTTATCCCCCCAAAACAAAAGGCTTTCTTAATGGTGGGGGTGTGAGCACGAATGGAACACACAGAGGGGATGTTCTGGGGTGCTCAAGCTGTGTGCTAGCCAAGGCACCAACAATACCTTGCTTTTGAATAGAGCTGGATGTTTCACATTCATCCTTGCCTGGGACATCATCACAGCCCAGGAAAACTGCCAAGATAGGTGTTACGGTTTAAATTGTGTCCCCTAAACATGTGTTGCAAATCCTAACCCCTGTACCTGTGGTTATAATCCTATTCCTTTTTTAAGTTAATAAGACAGTATTAGCATCAGGTGTTTTAAATCAATCTCTTCTGAGATATAGAAGAGCAGGTGAAGCAAACAAGCAGAGAGAGGGGAAGACAGATGCCAAACCATGTGAAGATCTCTAAGGAACCAAGGAGCAGAAGCTCAGAAGAGACAAGGAACTCCCTCCAGAGCCGACAGAGAAAGAAAGCCTTCCCCTAGAGCCGGCACCCTGAATTTGGACTTCCAGCCTCCTAAACTATGAGAAAATAAATTTCTGTTAAAGCCACCCAGTTGTGGTATTTTGTCATAGCAGCACTGGATAGCTAAGACAGCAGGTATTACCTGGTCCACTTTACGAATCAGGAAATGGGAGCTCTGATAGGTTATTTGCCTAGTCTTTGTAGCACTGGGACACTCTCCCAGCATTCCAACCCCACACAGAGGGTTGACCTAGCCTCTCTGGCAAGTGACAACATCTGGAGCAATCAAGATCTATATACACGCAGGTTCTACCATTTTTATCTGAACCGCCATGATTCAAGATGCTCTCAAATAAGAACTTTTCTGGGCCAGGCCAAGCCCAGCCATTCAGAATTCAAACATCCTACCCACAAGCCCTCAGTCTCCCCATTAAACCCAGGCTCCTGTGCATAACAGGCTCACGTGAAGTGCCCACAGGGGTACCTGGCCACCACTATGCTGTTGATTTTTTTTTTTTTTAATAAAATAAAACAACGTAGGAGTTTTATCTCTTTATCTCCTCGGTGCAGAGGAGAAAAAGAACACAATCTGTTCTCCCAGTGGGACATCCAACTGATTAGAAGTCATAAAACAGAGTAGTCCTTTAGTTAATAATGGCTGGAATACCTCCGACCCACAGTTACTGGAAAGAAAAAAAACTAGCTACAGATAAACTCCCTAGGGTTTCAGATCCGTTTTGCAATAAGCTGTGTTATGAAGGAAACCTGGCCCCCAAAGATAGACTGAATGCAAAATAAAGATAGTTCACATGCTTTGAAGCAGGTACAGGGCGCGTGTGAAAGCGCCAGAATCATATTTTTGGAGGATCATTATATTTCCTGCTTCACACTTTATTTGGGTCCCACAGTTCTTTTATACAACTCCTATTTTTAGTCATCAGAGGCACCATGTCCTGCCAGTCAGGGGCCTCAGCAGGCCAGGTCTGGGCCACAGGGGTGAGGGTCCAGTGTCTGGAGAGGCAAGAGAGCTGGGCAGGGAAGAGGCAGGCAAGCTTCAAGGAGCAGGCGGGGCCCACAGAGCCAGGCAGGCCGGAAGAAGGGTCTGGGGGAGTCAGAGGGAAAGATGAGTCCAGCACCATTTAGCTAGCAAGACCCCAGGGTCCAGGATGTCAGCGAGTTATCAGGAAGGGGCTGGAACATGACCACAGCAGAGGTGGGCTGCCACCCCACGACAAGGAACTCTGAACTCTTATATACTCTCACGCAAGACAGTGGGCAGGGGCTTACACAGGGGTTTGAGCCAAAGAGGTGCAGGATGACTCAGATAAAGGGCAGAGGTGCCAGGCTTGCTGGAGGTGCCCACAATCAGAGACCTTCGGGGAAGAAAACAAAAACATCTGTGGTCATTAATACATGTAGTGAAAGAAAACCTTAACTTCCATTCAGCATTCATTCACGTCCCACCTGATCCTGTGAGATGGGCCATTGGTGAGGAGGCAAAAAAAGAAAATCACCGTATCTCCGGATCAAAAATTAGGCAGAGGGAGGTGAGTAGTTCTTATGTGCACAGATTTTAGTCTCTTTATCTGCATGAAGAGCCACACCTTCTAGGCTGGACCCCTTATCTTCCTAAGGTGTTAGGTAGGAAAATATTCTCCAAGGCTTCTAGATGCCACCAAGGTCTCTTAGTCTGCCTTTTATGTTCTCATTAAATCTCTACTTTTGTCTCCTCTTGTCTTCCTCCTCCTGGTCTTTGTGTGGACAAGTGAGGCCAGTGAAGCAACAGAGAGGACCGTGGCCTCAGAAGCAGGTCCCAGACAACTCAGGTCCCATGTAGCAGAGACTCTGAGGAACCACTGAGGTGGGAGGTGGAGTTCCATGGCAGGCCATATCCTGAGGAACAGATGTCGGAAATTCCTTTCTGGATTGGTCCAACCCTTCATGAAAGAAGACACAAACAGAATTAGAGAAGAAGTCCCTGCCAGGCAACTGGAGTAAAGAAATGTGCTAGAAGTAGAAGGAAGTGAAAGGGCTGAGCCCTACAAAGCCGGTGCCAACCCCTGGAGAGCAATGGGCTGCTGACCCATCATCTGCTCACTGCACTTGTATTCGTACCCTAGGATTGTCCTAACGACCTACCACAAACCATGTGGTGTAAAACTACAGAAATTTATTCTGTCATAACTCTGGAGGCTAGACGTCTGAATTCAGAGTGTCGGCAGGGCCATGCTCTTTTCAAAGGCTCTAGGGGAAGGCTCTTCCTCGTCTCTTCCAGCTTCTTGTAGCTCCAGATGTCCCTTGGCTTATGGCAGTGTGTCTTAGTTATCTAGTGCTGCTACAATAGAAATGCCACAAGTGGATGGCTTTAACAAAAAGAAATGTATTCTCTCACAGTCTAGGAGGTTAGCAGACTGAATTCAGGGCACCAGCTCCAGGGGGAAGGCTTTCTCTTTCTCTTGGCTCCAGGTGAAAGTCCTTGCCATCAAACTTCCCCCTGGTCAAGGAGCCTCTCAGCACAGGGACCCCGGATCCAAAGGATGTGCTATGCTCTTGGTGCTTCTTTTTTGGTGGTATGAGGTCGCCACATTTCCTTGCTCTCTTTTATATCTCAAAATAGATTGGCTCAAAATACAGCCCAATCTTGTAATAGTCCTGCCTCATTAACTTAACTGCCACTAATCCCATCTCATCAACATCATAGAGATAGCATTTACAACACATAGGAAAATCACATCAGATGACAAAATGGTGGAAAATCACACAATACAGGGAATCATGGCCCAGCCAAAATGATACACGTATTTTTGGGGGATGCAGTGCAATCTGTGACACAGCGTAACTCCAGTTTCTGTCTCTGTCTTCACATGGCCATCTTCTCTCTGGGTCTGTCCATCTTTCTTCTCCTCTTTTTACAAGAACACCAGTCATATTGAACTAGGACGTGCCTTACTCTAGTATGACCTCATGTTAACTAATTACATCTGAAAAGGCCCAAATACATTCCATTCACAGGTACTAGGATTAAGACTTCAACATATCTTCAGGGAGACACTATTCAATGCATAGCAGCATTTCTGCAGTCCATATACTGTGGCTCCAGCTTTTCCTTGTCTAACTATTCTTGTGTCTTCTCAGAGCCAAGTGCTGTGTCAAATAATTCAGATATATGGAATCCTTACTGGAATACATAGAAGCATTTATGGAGAATCTATTTACATTTATTTACTTTGTGCAAAGCCCTGGAGGAATCATGAGGAGAAAAGGAAGCTGAGACAGGATACAGAACAAGTGGAATACAAGGTCTTTGTCATCAAATTGGTTGAAGGAACAATAACAACAACGACAAAAATTCTCATGGAGCAGCTTGGTGGAACAACTCGGAAAAAAAAAAAGAACTTGTTTTTGTTAGGAGTATAGCCCCTCATAAAAAGAGATTTGCTTCTGTTGGGAAAAAAAAAAAAAAAAAACTTGTTCTCCTGGGCATTAGGATCAGTTGGTGCTCTTGAGAAATCCAGGAAGAGCTGAATGTCTCTGTAAGGGAAAGGAGGGCATCTCCATGGCTCTTTAGGGGTGGATTCAGAGAGGAGAGGGACACTGACCGCAGAAGCCAAGGAGGAACTTTGAGATAAGAAAGCAAAAATCTTGGTCTTTCTACTTATTCCCATGTTGCATACCATGTAACTTTCTGCTTCATCTACACATAAATTGTAGTTAATTCTACATGACTTCCTAATGCTTTGCGGATTGGGTCAGCTTTGAGGGACGTGATGAAGGCCAGAATCCTGCTTCAAGATGGTCATAGGCAAACAAAGAGGGTTCACATGAGAGGAAAATGACATGTGAGTTACAATGAACAGATGTGAAATACGTGTGCTCAGAAAATGCAGTTAGGGAAGTAAACTGATGATGGGTAGGTGATCAGATTTGTCTTCCTAAAAGAAGCAAATTCTGAACTAACTGCCCCTTGAGAGATAAATTGAGGACACAGGAACACCAAGGTATTTGCATAACCTCACAGAGACTCAGAAATGCAGTTCTCATTCCCTGGCCTCAGCTCAAGACCCAAATGTGTACACATGCAGACACACGGGTACGCTCGGTGAATGCCAACACCCATCACAGAGGAAAATGCAGGCGCGCACCGAGTCACATCCATCACACACAGCCCGATACCATTCAGCATTTCCCAGTCTCTGCAAAAGTAGCCGCTGCTCTCCCTGAGGAGATATGGCACAAAAAGTGTTCATTAGTATTAAAACCCTGTCGCTGCAGGAGTCAAATTTATAACGAGTTAGACATTTTTAGTAGAAAATGCAAATACGTAGCTGACAAGCTTGGGCACATGTCCCCTGAAACAACTAGCTCACAAACTTTAACAAGGTCTGGGCCTCTGACGGAGGAAGGCTATTAAATCTAAAGCAAAACCCAGGACCATCTGATCCAAGTCAGGATGGAGGCTTTAGGGGGCACAGATAGCGCTAAAAATCAGAAGTACAAGCCAGTGAAATTAAAAAAAAATGAGCTGCACTGGAAGTCAAAGATATGCAAATAAAAACCACCCATACCATTTTTGCCATAATTTGTAAAAAATTAAAAAGAATTACAATGTTCAATATTGTTTCAGATGGTGATGTGGAGAAATGACACTCTCCCAGAGCACTACGTTGTTGTTGTTAGGTGCTGCCCAGTTGATTCCGACTCATAGTGACCCCATGTGACAGAGTAGAACTACTCCATAGGGTTTTCTCAGCTATAATCTTTATGAAAGCAGATCTCCAGGTCTTTATCCCACAGAGCTGCTGGGTGGGTTTGAACTGCCAACCTTTTGGTTAGCAGCTGAGCGCTTAACCTTTGAATCACTCACAACACTAAGGAGATCGCAATTTGATACATGAGGTGACATCTACCAAAAGCTCTAAACATGTGCATACCCTCTGGTCTATAATTCCACTTATAAGACTATATCTTGACGGAATATCCAGTTAAGTGCATAAAGATGTATATACAAGGATTTTCATACTTTGGACATGTTATCAGGAGGGACCAGTCCTTGGAGAAGGATGTCATGCTTGGTAAAGTAGAGGGTCAGCAAAAAAGAGGAAGACCTTCAGCAAGATGAATTGACACAGTGGCTGCAACAATGGGCTCAAACGTAGCAACGGTTGTGAGGATGGTGCAGGACAGGGTAGTGTTTCGTTCTGTTGTGCACAGGGTTTTTGAGCCAGAACCAACTTGACAGCACCTAACAACAACAACAACATTCTTTAAAAGAGTAAAAAATTAGAAATTACCTAAATGCCTAGCAAAGTATTATTAAAATATGGTATCCATTGTATGACATACCATATCATGGTTTTCGGTAACAATGCAGGTTTCATGAGGTGGAAAAATATTCATAATACATAGCAGGATGTTACAAGTACAAAAAGCAAGTTTCAGACAATATGTAATATAACAGCCAGTACCCAGTATACTCTTTGTAATAACAAAAACAGTTCATGTATTTTGGTTAGTAAGCCAGAATATGAGCTGCATGATATCAGTGGATCTTTTGGTCATTAATGCTCTCTAGAAAAGTGGCTGCCATAAAATAAAAAAAAAAAAACCCTCAATAAATACTTGTTAATTAAATGGATTCTTGCACACTGTGCATCAGGCACGCCTTAAATAATATTTCCTTCTCACAACAGCACTCTCCTCGGATCTTACCCTAAACTCCACTCGACTGATGAGAAAGCTGAGGTACAGGGAGGCTAAGCAACATGGCCCAGGCCACCAAGCCAGTCAGCGGTGAAGCCGGATTCACACTTCAGAATCCAGAGTCTTCACCCAAACACTTTTCTATACAATGGTATAGAGAAGAGTCTAGAAGGAAATATACCAACAGCAGCCATCTGGGCATCTCTGGGTAGTAGTATTACTCAAGTTTTGTTTTCCCTTCTTGCTTGTTGAAGTTTTCCAGTTTCTCAGGCCAAGAGCAGAAAAAGAATAAAACAGAGAAGAGGGTTTCTAAAGGAAGAGGAAAACGATGAAGAACAAGTAGAGGGACTGTGGTTCCCAGTCCCCAGGACTGAATATCCTACTCAGAAATAGATTTCCATTTTCTAAAACAAGGTAGAAAATTTCTAGAACCCATAGGCCACTTAGTTTCCTGTGTTCTTTCCTGTGCCCTTCAGTCCAAGAGGATTCCAAGACATTTCCTTGGGGTGGCCGCTCACCTGCACAGGCACATATATGGTGGCCCACCTTGTTGCGCCACCTCCACAGGGAGACCTTCAGTCAGGTACCATTTTCCAACATGTGTTTCTTGATTTACTACTCTATGCTTGGCTTTGGGTGGACACGAGGGATACAAACTTGAAAAAGATAGGCCAGTTGCCACCAAGTCGATTCCAACTCATGGTGACTCCATGTGTGTCGCTGAAAACCCTGTATTCCTTAGGGTTTTCAATGGCTGATTTTTGAGAAGCAAATCACCAGGTCTTTCTTCCAAGGCACCTCTGGGTGGACAAAAACCACCAACCTTCTGGTTAGCAGCCAGACACTTAACCAACTGCAGTACCCAGGGACTCCTGAACAATATAGAGTCCCAGCCTTCCAGAAACTCAGAGACCATTGGAGAAGTAGGAAAACTGAGAACACCTAAGGAAAATCTTAATGAGCTAATAGAAATAAGTGCGGGATGCTACAAGAGTGCAAAGGGAAGGCATTTAACTTCTATAACACCCTCTGCTGTCTTCGGTCACAGAGCTCATTTCCTTCCCTATTGTACTTGTGTGCTTTCACATCTGTCTGTCCAACAATCTATGAGTTCCTTGAGGCCCGGGGCTGTATCTTGTTCACGTTTGCATCTCAGGACCTGGCCCAGAGTAGGCTGGTTAACGAGCAACTTCCCCAAATAGTTGTCTCCATATAGTGGTGGTCCCATGGGGTCTTTTCCAGCTTGGTCTATCGATGACCAGGCCAAGGGATAGACTACACCAAACAGAGAATACCGTAGAAATCTCCGGCTAAGGAGGCGTGAACCTGGTGAATACACAGGAAGAGGAAGAAAGGACTCCTAGGCTTTACTGAAAGCAGGTGCCGAGCCGGAATGTGAGACCGCTGGGTTTGTTCCGGTCAAAGCAGATGCGGCCGAAGCAGAGATGAGCCTGGATGGTGAGCGGAGCTGCTATTGTATTCACATTAAGAAGTTCAGATTTCATCTTGCAAGCCACTCAGATGTGAAGAAGAGACAGCATTCTGCCTGGTTTTAGGGGAATCACTCTGGTTGCACCATGGAAGGTGGGAGAAAACGGGCACATTAGAGGCAAAGAGGCCAGGTAAACTAGGAGACAACTAAGGGAAATCATGAGGACCTGGACGAAGGCAGGGGCTTCACAATGGAGAGAAAAGGCCACTCCGGCATTATTTTCCTTGAGATCAGCTTGAAAGCCTTCTGAGGTATGCAGAACTGTTAAAAACTGACTCTTGAGTATGGAAAAGGCAGAGATGATGTTAAGGCCTTAGCCATCCTGCCTGCTCAGCAGCACCAGTCCTCCAAGGTTTCACACCCCACTAGCACCTCAGAGCTCACCCCTCCACAGGCAGTAAGGAAGACATCCAGGCAGCCAGAGAAACCCTCAGAAGCAGCAGCAGAGGAGGGAAAAAGTGCACTGGAGAGCCCAGCATCTGTGTCTAGCAGCTGCCAAGCAACCTCCATGTGTTCCTGCAGCTGTCGGCCCCACAGCACTGAAGATGGAACAGAAGGGCGGAAAGAACGTTCAGCAACAGGCTGAATGCCAGAAAGGTAGGTGGGCTCTGGGGCAATTCAAGGCCCACCCTTCCAGTACTCTGAGGACTGCTGCTTCCCTTGGAGAAGAACTGCCACCAGAACACTTGGGTGACCCAACCATTCTAGGGGCTGCATGTAGCAGGACACCTGTTATGGATTGAACTGTGCCCCCCAAAAATGTGTGTCAACTTGGCTAGCCCATGATTCCCAGTATTGTGTGATTGTCCACCATTTTATCATCTCATGTGATTTTCCTATGTGTTGTAAATCCTACTTCTATGATGTTAATGAGGCAGGATTAGAGGCAGTTATGTTAATGAGTCAGGACTTAAACCACAGGATTCCTGCCCAAAAAACCAAACCCATTAACAGTTGCCGTTAGGTCGATTCCAACTCATAGCAACCCTATAAGACAGAGCAGAACTGCTCATAGCAACTCTATAGGGCAGAGTAGGACTGCCCCATAGTGTTTCCAAGAAGCGTCTGGTGGATTTGAACTGCTGGCCTTTTGGTTAGCACCCATATTCTTAACCACTACGCCAGCAGGGTTTCCATCTACAGGGTTAGGTTGTGTCTTAATCAATCTCTTTTGAGATATAAAAGAGAGAAATAAGCAGAGAGACATAGGGACCGCGTACCACCAAGAAACAAGAGCCAAGAGAACAACATTTTCTCTGGACCCAGGGTCCCTGTGCTAAGAAGCTCCTGGACCAGGAAAGAGTGATGAAAAGGACCTTCCCACAGATCCAACAGAGACAGAAAGGCTTCCCCTAGAGTTGGTACCATAAATTTGGACTTCTAGCCTCCTACTCTGTGAGAGGAAAAATTTCTCTTTGTTAAAGCCATCTATTTGTGGTATTTCTGTTGTAGCAGCACTAGATAACTAAGACAACACATGTCACTCCACTTGACCCAGGTGGCCCAGGAAAGCTGAGACCAGAATTGCCTCTACAGCCTCCTTAGTTTACTTGTGAGGCTGCACCTCTCTGAGGGTGCACTACGACAGATTTGTCTGTGTTCAAGGATGTGAATCAGAGTTCAGTAAGTTGGGAGAATCGTTTGAGAACTCCATGGCCCTCTCCACATAAGTAATGAGAAAGAAGACCCCAGAGTACTATTCAACCAGAACAGGGAATAACTGGTTTTAGCATTTAACAGTGGGAGGTTGGAGGATTGGACTATGTTGAATAACCATTCATTCATTCATCATTTCAGAGATTTACTAAGTACCTAGTGAGTACATAATAATATACCAGGCTTTGTGGCAGCTGAAGAAGACATAGAAGACAAAATAATGATGTCTGGAACTTTCATCATGGCGTACACCTTAGAAAGAATGTTCGCATCTATTAATTTTCTACAACCAGAACTAATATTCAATTGTTTGCATGGGTTAGGCATTCCAGATATTTACAGCCACTGACTATTCTGACTGGCCAGTGCCCTTCTGAACCAGTTGTTAAATACAGCATTTTGAAGACCATCCTGCTCCACAACAACACTGTAAGGTCATATTTACATTCTCAAAGTGTTTGGCCTGTGATCACCTCTGAGTGAACGGCACAGCCAGAATTAGAACCCTCAACAAGGTTACAAAACAGTTAGAAGAGGAAGATGTCAGTGGGATATGACACAATTCTAGGGTGACATGAAAACCAGGCCCAGGGAGTGCGGGCCATAGAGCAAACACACACGTAGGTAAGACCACCAGCTGTTGAAGCCAAGCATCATCAAAGATGTGGTAGGGTTTTGTGGGAAGGGTTTTATGGCTGATACAAGTCAAGAAAGAAATTTAGGATTTTAATTGGGCTTTTATTGTGCCTCAGGAGACAGATTCCCTGGGTTCAAACACAGCATCCCCATGTATAACATGAGAATGATAATAACGCTACCTACTCCAGGGTTGTTCTGAGGAATAAGAGATAGTCTAGGTAAAGTGCCTGACATATAACATGCTCAACAGATAATTTGTTTGTTGTTATCACGTGCTTTCAAGTTGGTTGCAGCTCATTGTGACCCTGTTTACAAGAGAAATGAAACACTGCCCGTTCCTGCACCATTCTCATAACCATTGCTATGCTTGAGCCACTGTGACAATCCATCTCGTTGAGGGTCTCCCTCTCTTTTGCTAACTCTCTACTTTATGAAACATGATGTCCTTCTCCAGGGCCTAGTCCCTCTTGATAACATGTCCAAAGTACGTGAGACGATGTCTTGCCATCCTTGCTTCTAAGGAGAATTTTGGCTGTACTTCTTCCAAGACAGATTTGTTTGTTCTTCTGGCAGTCCATGGTGTATTCAGTATTCTTCACCAGCACCATGATTCCAAAGCATCAATTCTTCTTCGGTCTTCCTTATTCATTGTCCAGCTTTCGAATCCATATAAGGCGAATGAAAACACCATGGCTTGTATCAGGGGCACCTTAGTCTTCAAGGTGACATCTTTGCTTTCTAACACTTTAAAGAGATCTTTTGAAGCAGATTTCCCCAGTGCAATATGTTGTTTGATTTCTTGACCGCTGCTTAAATGGGCATTGATTGTGGATCCAAATAAAATGAAATCCCTGACAACTTCAGTCTTTTCTGCTTATCATATTACTTACTGGTCCAGTTGTGAGGATTTTTGTTTTCTTTATGTTGAAGTGTAATCTATACTGAAGGCAGTAGTTGATCTTGATCAGTAAGTGCTTCAAGCCTTCTTTACTTTCAACAAGCAGGGTTGTGTCATCTGCATATCAGAGATTGTTAAGAAGTCTTCCTCAAACTCTGATGCTGAACTCTTCTTCATACAGCCCAGTTTCCTGAATTATTTGGTCAGTGGATAAGTATGGTGAAAGGATACAACCCTGATGCACACCTTTCCTGACTTTTAAACCAGGCAGTATGGCCTTGTTCTTTTCCAAAGACTCTCTCTAGGTCTATATACAGGTTCCTTATGAGCACAAGTAAGTCTTCTGAAATTCCCATTCTTTGCCATGTTTTCCAAACTTTGTTATGATCCACACAGTCAAGTGCCTTTGCATAGTCAATAAAACACAGGTAAACATCTTTCTGGTATTCTCTGATTTCAGCCAAGATCCATTTGACATCAGAAATGATATTTTCCTAGATTCTTACTTCATACATTCCATGTTCTCATTACTAATGGATGTTTGCAGCTATTTCTTCACATTTTAAGTCTTGCCACATCAGCGAATGAAGGTACCAAAAACTTTACTGCATCCAAGTAAATCAAGGTTGACTCTACCTCAAGGAAGCAGCTCCTCCCAGACATATTTTGAGTGCCTTCCAACCTGAAGGACTCATCTTCTGGCACTATATCAGACAATGTTCCACCGCTATACATAAGGTTTTCATGGGACAATTTTTTCAGAAGTAGATCACCAGGTCTTTCTTCCTGGCCTGTCTTAGTCTGGAAGCTCTGCTGAAACCTGTCCACTATAAGTGACCCTGTTGATATTTGAAATACCAGCTGGTATTGAAACACCCTGTTGGCATAGCTTCTGGCATCACAGCGACACACTAGCCACCACAGTATGACAAATAGTGAGTGCTGACAATGGATAATTAATGTTATTATTTCGTTTCCCTTTGCACATGGCAAGTGGTAAACACTCCTTCTGCAGAGACTCTTCACTTCCCACATATATCATCCAGGCCGCCTAGTTGCAAGCAACAGAAACTTTCTCTGGTTAATGATGATCTGTAAATATATGAACAGAGAAACAATTTATTGAAAGGTAATTCTCAGAATTGCCCAAAGCACTGAAGAATCAGGTAGGAAAATGGGCAGGAACCAAGGGAGTCTGGGAAACCAGGACCACAACACGGTCATGACTGAGGAACCATCAGGTGAGAAAGCTGCTACCAGCACTGGACAGAGCTCCACAGCTGGCACACACGGTACTGCTATCACTGCCTCCAAACAGCTAGCTTGAATACTCCACTGCCTTCTCAACTAAATTACAAAATCAAAGCCTGGGAGGAGACATCTGACTGGCAAGCCTAGGGTACATACTCATGCTCTAGTTGACATGGGGAGGAGAGCTAGTATCTATAATCTTAACTTTACAGAGTAAAGAGAATTCCTCCTCCCACCAAGACTCATGCACAAGCCAATTGTCCACACACTGGGAGGGGATTCAGATGACAAGCAGTTTTAGAACAACTGTCCAGCACAGCATGCTGGGCCCTCCATGACCAGGTTCCTGCCTGTCTTGTCAGTCCCAAAGCCTAGGACTTCCTGACTTAGGGCTTCCCATCTAGCAGTATTGAGTCACACTTATTTGCCTAACACATCGTGCTCCTTTAATCTTCCAAGTAGAATTATTTAGTGATATTTATCCTTCCTATTCCACTCCTTCATCTGTTTGATGTCTACACAGCCTTCCAGGCTCAGATATCACTTCCACCTTCTGTGGGAAGCTTTCCCTGATCTCCACAAGTTGGGTTAGCTGCACTTCTCTGGGTTCCCATGGCATTCAGTAAACACTTCCCTCATAGCACTTAATACATTGAGTTGAAATAAGTTGATTAATGATCTAGCTTATTGGCTCTCAAACTTAAGTATCAGAATCACCAGGAAGGCTTGTTACAGCAGATTTCCAAGCCCCATTCGTAGAGTTTCTGATTCAGTAGTTTGGGATGAGGCCTGAGAATTTGCATTTCTAACAAGTTTCCAGGTGGTTCCAGACACCACTGCAATGATGCTGCTAGTCTAAGAGCCATATGCTGAGACCCATTGATTTAACTCATCCTCTTGACCAGCGGTTTTCAAACTAGGGTAATTTTGCCCTCCAAGGGACATCTGGCAACGTCTCCTTGAAGCATTTTTTGTTATCACAGTTAGTTGATGGGGGAGGTGAACCAGGTGAGGAAAAGTGAGGATTAATGCTGGCATCTAGTGGGTAAAGGCAGAGATGCTGCTAAATATCTTACAGTGCACAGGACAGCACCCCACCCCATCCCACCCCCCCAAAAAGAATTATCCAGTGCAAAATATCGATAATTCCATGGTTAAGAACGTTTGCTGTAGACTGTAAGATACTTAAAGGTAGACAATATAACTTATTCAGCGCTGTATAAATACCTAAACTGTTGTATAAAAAAAAAAAAAAACTAGTGCCATCGAACCTGTTGTATAGTCTGTAGTATTTGCTCACTTGATGTTAAGTAAATCATTGACTAAAGGCTGTAACTATAGTTTCTTAACCCAAAATTGAAAACAGATAGGAGAAGTACAAGGGATACTGGGGCTGAATGCATTGGATTGGAAGCAGTCAATAAAAATATAAGAAACCAAATTGTTAAAAGTGGAGTTACAGAAAAGTCAGCATCTTGACTTCTCACCTGGTTCACCTCCCCACCACCCCATCCGCATTCCCAAGCAAGCAACTTCTGCTTTCCAACAGTTTCTCCCCAGGCCTGCTTATCTCAACTGGAGCAGAAACTGTTAGTTGGCCCCCAATAATTGTCTCCACCTCTCTCTTATAGCAGTAAAACCCTGGCACATGGCCATACGCAAAATAAAGATGTTCTTTTCCAACCTCCTTTGCAGCTAGGTGTGACACAGGCATAAAACAAAAAAACAAAACAAAACAAAAAAACAAAGAAACAAACAAAAATTTCCATGGAGTTGACTCTGACTTACGATGACCCCATGTGTGTCAGAGTAGACCTATGCTCCATGGGGTTTTCAATGGCCGATTTTTCAGAAGTAGATGATGAGGCCATTCTTCTGAGGCACCTCTGGGTGGACTTGAACCCCCAAACTTTCAGTTAGTAGCCAGGTTTGTACCACCCAGGGACTCCAGCCATACGAGTTAGGTCTGGGCAATAAGATGCGAGTAGAAGTCATGTGGGCAACCTTGAATCGTGTCCTTACTTCCCTTCTTCATGCTGCTTGCAGTGTGGACATGGTGGTAAGCCAGCTAGGAACCAGGCAATGTGAGCAGAGCAAAAATTTACAATGTGCCCGTGCCCCTGGGAGCTCATAGAGCAAAGCCTCTGTATGATCACTGGGGCGGCCACCTCCCTCCAGGCTGTTACATGAGAAAGAAATTTCTACCTTGTTTAAGCCACTGTTATTTTGGATTTCTGATACATGCAACCAAACTCATCTAACCACTATTACTACTAAAACTTGAAATCCAGCTGCTTTTCCATCATCAGCAAACATTCCTGCCCCTGGAAACCTGGGCAATGACTTCATGCGGTAGGACTTCAGCAGTTTCTCAGTTGGACCTGTCTCTCCTTCCCCAAACCGTTTTCACCTACTGTCTGATTCGTGAAATCTTAACTTCAGAGAAAAACCAAGGCTTTAATCCCTGTTGAAATATCAGTCCCCTCTTTTTTTAAGAGGGGTAGCACTTTGTTATTATTCGTTTTTGTACCTGTGAAAGGCAGTCTTGAGAGTGTTTTTTAATAAGGAAAAAGAGGATTTAGAATGAAAACGTGACACCATTTAAAACTCATAAGCTTGCTAAAGCCTGGCCCAGGATAGATCCGGACCAAGTCCTGCCACAGTGAGCCCCTCCATATGTGAATACCTACCTAAGTCTTCCACTCTCACCTGTCAGTTTTTCCTCCTGTGGTGGCTTGAGTGGTGCTGTGATGCTGGAGGCCATGCCACCAGTATTTCGAATGCCAGCAGGGTCATCCATGGTGGATAGGTTTCAGCAGAGATTCCAGACAAAGACAGGCTGGGAAGAAAGACCTGGCAATGTACTTCCCAAAATTACCCAGTGGAAGTCCTATGGATCACAGCAGGGTATTGTCTGATATAGTGCTGGAAGATGAACCCCCTGTGTTGGAAGTCACTCAAAATACATAGTGACCACACAATGGACTCAAGCATACCAACAATTATGAATATGGTACAGGACTAGGCAACATTTCATTCTATTGCACCTAGGTTCATCATGAGTCAGAGCCAAGCTAACAACAACTAACACCACCACCACCTAAGTCTTAATAGAAAACAAAAACCAAGCCCATTGCCATCAAGCCAACTTCAGCTCATGGCGACCCTATGTGTTACAGAGTAGAACTGCTCCACAGGGTTTTTCGATTTTGTTTTTGTTTTTTTGGTGGGGGGGGGGTGCTATAATCTTTATAGAAGCAGATTTTCAGGCTTTTCTTTCACACTGCTGCTGGGTGGGTTTGACCCTCCAGCCTTTAGGTTAGTAAACCAAACCCATTGCCATCAAGTTGATTCCAACTCGTGGAGACCTTATAGGACAGAGTAGAACTGCCCCATAGGGCTTCCAAGGAGCAGCTGGTAGATTCGAACTGCCAGCCTTTTGGTTAGCAGCTGAGCTCTTAACCACTGCACCACCCCTTTAGGTTAGTAGTCGAGCACAAACCATTTGCCCCACCCAGGGACCTAAATATTCTAATTACATTTGGGGCTGGCCTAACCGCCTTGTGATCACATTGGGGAGAATGGCGTCTTCCAGGGCAGAGCCACTATCCTCCAGGGAAGCATTCACCTGCAATACCAGAGATGCCCCATCTATGGGGGAGAGGCAGGGGACAGAGAGCTGAATGTCTCCTTGGGAGAAGGAACGTAGTCCATGATCCCAGGTCTCGGACTCTAGTGGATAATGGAGTCCTTTCCCTTCGTCTTGGGCTGGGCAGACACTCGTTTGCTTACCCAGAAATGCCTTTGCTTTATGACATGTGATCTGGCCAATTATACAGTCTATGGTAGGCTCAGCATCTCCTGAAGTGAAGGAATCTGTGTCTTCTATCAGTCCCCACAGTTTTGGGGACTGTTTTAAAGGCATTTGGTGATTGAAAGCCAGATGCAATCACCCTGTGACAAAGCAGCTCATGATGGCAGCCCACTAAAGCTTTTATATTACTGTTAAGTCACAACATTCCCACTCAGCTTTTTATTCATGTAAATGAAGTGCAAATCAAATAAAAGCGAACTGTCTGTCAACAGGTTGGTTTAAATACCAGATTTTTCTTTTCTTCCCTTTTATATAAAGAGCAAACAAGGACAGAAAAGAAACAAGAAGGTGTCTTTTTTGTTGTTTTAATAGTTGAGTTTTCTTTTTTTCTCTCTTCCTGCAGTAGGATTGAAAGGTCACAAGATGAGTGTTTTTCATTCATATCCCTGAGCTGTAGGTATTTAGAGATGACAAAAAATGTACTTTTTTGTTCCCCCTTTTCATTTGATTTCTCTTGTCAAGGTGCCTGGAATAAAGCTTCAGGAGCAGATGGAGGAGGTACACGAAGCTGTTCTGGGAAACTACGTTTCCAGAAACAGCATTTGTGTCTGCCCTGTTCTTCAACAACAAGACCCGCCCAGGGGAGGCCACCAGGCTGTCCTCTGTAGCCTGCACGCCCACCCACCAGCATCTTTAACACTTGGTTTTTCAGTTTGGCGCCTGCTTCTAGAGACCCTGTATTTGTCACCTTGAGGCCAGCGTGAATGAAGAGCTCAAGGAAGCTCAGTGGTGGCCCAGCAAAGAGTGAAGGTACATGGTCCTTTCTTCTTTGGCAGGATGGTGGTGTTGGATACCGTCCTGAGAACAGCTGTGAGGACAGAAACCACATCTGCAGCCAGAACGAAGAGGGTAACTCCAGAGGAGCGACACATCATAGTAACCCTAAGAGACGGCTCTTCCAGAAGAGCAAACAGGTACCTACAGGCCCCTTGAACCAGAAGGTAAGGATTCGGTGGGAAAATGTCTGAGACTCCACTGGTTCTCTTGTGTGGTCAGAGATTCTTGTCTTATTATGGTTATTGTGATGTAATTCTTCAACAATAGCTCAGAACGAAAAGGATTTGGGGACATTTGTACTAACTAACACTGGAGCTGCTCCACACACTGTCCAGACCACCTCTATGCTGCCATCTTTTTTAAGCTGCACACACGGTCTGAGATGGGTACGGCTACAGTCAGTCCTGTTGGGGTCTCTAAGGACCCCTGGTGGTACAGTAGTTAAACATTCAACTGCTAACCAAAAGGTCACCAGTTCGAACTCACCAGATGCTCCATAGGAGAAAGATGTGGCAGTCTGCTTCCGTAAAGATTACAGCCTTGGAAGCCCCGTTGGGCAGTCCTACTCTGTCTTATAGGATTGCTGGGAGTTGGAATCGACTTGACGGCAACAGGTGCATGGTATGTGTGTGTGTTGGGGTCTCTGGAGAGGGTGAATAAATGACAACCCTCTTCAACTGAGACATGGACAAATTGATAAATAAAGCAAGAGAGCTGCAGACAGAAACCAGAATAAAATCTTTATTACCAATGAAGGCCAACTGTAAGGACATGGCTCAGTGTGAAAGCCCCAGAATTAGGAAGAATCATTCTCCCAGGCACAGACCATATTGAACAGGGGTAGGGAGGCCGGCTCAGGAAAAAGCAAGTGTGGAGGGGAAGAGATCTCTGCTCCTTGCAGGAGACTGGTTCCCCAGAAGGAAAGGGGAGAAGTGGGTCCAACATGTCCAGATTATTTTTCCTGAATACATCAATCAGATAAGTTACTTTAACTCCCTTGGAGCAAGTAAATAAAAATATGGACAGAGTCCAGAATCCATCCATACCTTCTACATGAGAGGAAACATAAGGAGTGGAGAACAAGCCACCGCATCCCATACCATAGTAGGGGTGAGGGGACCGACACAGAGAGAAGTTCACTGATTTCCCTCAGGATGCTCCGTTCCTGAAAAGGTGAAGCCAAGTCTTTGGACGCCCAAGCCCAAGGATACCACATCACCTACACACATTGAATCTCAGGTACTAGATCACAAGTACCCATCATCACTGCAATTGTCGGCTATTTCCCACCCTTCCCCATTTACCACAACCTTCACTAAAGTTTGATGTTCTCTAAGTTGATGTTTAAAGCTAAAGGGCACACCTCTATCCATCACCATACCAAACAATAGCATCACAGAAGACTGTTGTCAGTGGATATAACCCTCAATTCTTTACAGCTCAGCTTATGTCAAAAGCATGTTTGGGAAGACTTGGCAAGTGGTTTGAAGTCCAAGTAATCTATACTTCCTCTAGAAGTCTAGGTTTTATCCTTGAGTAAAAACATCGTAGCTATATGCTGGGGATCATTGTGTCCTGGCCTCCTTCTACATAGTATTACCTCCTCCAAGTTGACGTTGGAGAAGAAACGTCAGAGGAAAATTCTCTAATGCATTTATTAAAGGGATATTGATGAGAACATTGTCCATTTTGTTATTCAGTCCCCTGAAGTCAACACACACACACACACACACACACATACATCTTTTAGCCATAAAAGTTGGTTTTGTTTTGTTTTGTTTTTTGGGATATTCTTTGCCTAAAATCAATACAGTTAATGTAAATTTTGTTATAAATCATGTCAATAAATTATGTTTCCCTTTTTGATTTGGCCATCAGGAAACTCAAAACCAAATTAGCGGTTCAGTGTTAGCTAAACAGCGTAAAACACGAAAGCCTAGTGTATCTGCAAGTTCTGTCTCCTTTGAAACTTCTGTTATAAACACCCTCACTCCTATAACAAACATACAAGCCCTTTGTCTTGTTAGATTCCCCAGATTACGATATCCATTTACTAGTTTAAGATACACATGTATCCTTGCAAGAAATCATAAGTTACATGGAAAGACAAATAAATGAAATGCATCATCTATCTTCTTGACTAAAACTATGGCAGATTAATTTTAAATTTTTATTAAAATATTTAATAAATATATATTACCTACCTAAATATGCGCTCCTTGGAAACCATATGGGGCAGTTCTACTCTCTCCTATAGGGTCGCTATGAGTCGGAATTGACTTGACGGAAATGCGTTTGCGTTTTTACCTAAATATGAAATCTAAAACAATAAAGATATTGGAAGAAAAAATAGGGACAATGCTAAAAGCCCTAATACATGGCATAAACAGTATTCAAAACATTACTAACAATGCTCCTAAAAATCAAACACCTATGCTCATCCAAAGACTTCACCCAAAGAATAAAAAGATTACCTACAGACTGGGAAAAAGTTTTCAACTATGACATTTCCAATCAGCATCTGATCTCTAAATCTACGTAATACTGCAAAAACACAACTACAAAAGACAAATAACCTAGTTAAAAAACGGGCAAAGAATATGAACAGGCACTTCACTAAAGAAGACATTCAGGTAGCTAACAGATACGTGAGGATATGGTCATGATCACTTGCCATTAGAGAAACACAGATCAAAACTACAATGAGATTCCATCTCAGTCCAACAAGGCTGGCATTTAATCCCCAAAACACAAAGTGATAAATGTTGGAGAGGTTGTGGAGAGATTGGAAAACTTCTACACTGCTGGTGGGAATGTAAATGGTACAACCACTTTGGAAATCGACTTGGTGCTTCCTTAAAAAGCTAGAAATAGAAGTACCATGTGATCCAGCAATCCCACTCCTTGGAATATATCCTAGAGAATGTCCATTGCAGACTGTTTACAATAGCAAAAAGTTGGAAACAACCAAGGTGCCCATCAATGAATGAATGGATAAATTATGGTATATTCACACAATGGGATACTATGTATCGATAAAGAACAATGAATCTGTGAAACATTTCATAACATGGAGGAATCTGGAAGGCATTATGCTGAGTGAAATTAGCTGCAAAAGGACAAATACTTTGTGAGACCACTATTATAAGAACTCAAGAAATAGTTTAAAGAGAGAAGAAAACATTCTTTGATGGTTACGAGAAGGGGGAGGGAGGGAGGGCGGGAGAGGGGTATTCACTAATCAGATAGCAGACAAGAACTATTTTAGGTGAAGGGAAAGACAACACACAACCAGGGGAGGTAAGCACAACTGGACTAAACCAAAAGCAAAGAAGTTGCCTGAATAAACTGAACGCTTCGAAGGCCAGCGTAGCAGGGGCAGGGGTTTAGGGACCATGGTTTCAGGGGACATCTAGGTCAATTGGCATAATAAAATCTATTAAGAAAAAATTCTGAAACCCACTTTGGAGAGTGGCATCTGGGGTCTTAAATGCTAGCAAGCGGCCATCTAAGATGCATCAATTGGTCTCAACTCACCTGGAGCAAAGAAGAATGAAGAACACCAAAGACACAAGGTAATCATGAGCCCAAGAGACAGAAGGGACCACATAAACCAGAGACTACATCAGCCTGAGACCAGAAGAGCTAGATGGTGCCTGGCTATAACAGATGACTGCCCTGACGGGGAACACTACAGAGAACCCCTGAGGGAGCAGGAGAGCAGTGGGATGCAGACCTCAAATTCTCATAAAAAGATCAGACTTAATTGTCTGACTGAGGCTAGAAGGACTAGAAGGACTCTGGAGGTCATGGTCCCCAGACCTTCTGTTAGCCCAGGACAGGAAACCATTCCCAAAGCAAACTCTTCAGACAATAATTGGACTGGACAGAAAATGATACTGGTGAGGAGTGAGTTTCTTGGCTCAAGTAGACACATGAGACTGTGTAGATAGCTCCTGTCTGGATTGGAGATGAGAAGGCAGAGGGGGACAGAAGCAGGTCAGATGGACACAAAAATAGAGAGTGGAGAGAAAGAATGTGCTGTCTCATTAGGGGGAAAGCAACTAGGATTATATAGCAAGGTGTGCATAAATTTTCATATGAGAGACTGACTTGATTTGTAAACTTTCGCTTAAAGCGCAATAAAAAATTTTTTTTAAAAGTATCTATCTACGCAGATATATATAACCTGTCATTGTAAATTTTACAATCAAAACATACCAAAATTTCCTCCCTCATTAGCATAGATTCACTGCCCTGTAAGGTTCCTACCTAATCTTTTGAGTTGCTGTTGTCAATTTGATCCTGTATAAACAGCTTTAAAAAGAGCATAATGCTCAAGACAGACCTTTTTTACTAATTAAGCTAAACTACTGTTTGGTTTTAAGATGACTTTGGGGATGTTTTTGATTTAAGATTTAAAGATCATGGCAGGGGAATAGTTTCAGGGGAACAACTCAGAAAAGGAGGGTGACAATGGTTGTACAGCTCTACAATGTAACCAAGGTCACTAAATTGCACATGTAGACACTGCTGAATTGGTGTATGTTTTGATGTGTGTATTCTCAGCAACAACGACAAAATAAACAAAATTTGGAAGAAAAAAAAGAACTCACATGACAACCAGAAAGGAATTCAGAAGAATGTTGACACATTGTGAAAAACGTAATCAATGTCACTGAATAACTTGTACAGAAATTGTTCAACTGGAATCTAATTTGCTATGTAAATTCTCACCGAAAACACAAAAAAATAGTATCTTAAAAAATATACCAAAATTTAACTTCCTATAAATTCCGTAATATATAACAAGCTTTCACATGCTACAAAATCAAATATGTAGAAATACAATAGCTTTTCTTTTTAAGTTAAAGTGTTGACTCATAAGCTATCAATTCCATTCTGTTTTCAACACAGTGATTTACTTAGGTTATATTCTTTTCTCACTAACTTACCTCAGAAGCAGCCGTAGCATGAAGCATTTGACCCAGGTTAACTATTTTATTTCTATAAATGTATTCCAGATACAAAATCACTAAGTGCTTTATTTTGCCAATTTGCCTGTCATGTAAAAAACATTGGTGGTGAGTAACTTTTGACAAAAGATCCCCACTGAACGCATCTTCCAAAGGCTCTGTCACTTGGCATCCACGTAATCTCCTTAATAACCCGTTACCTCTGGAAATTGGAAAGGGTTTTTGGTTCTTGTTTTGGTTAGTGTTTTCTCCCAGAAATATCAACTGCTGCTGTCATTCTTACAAGTGGATTAGCTCATTGCTGCTTCCGACTTTTAAAACTTTCATTTTAAAACATACAGTTACTTCAACTTTAGGATTTCCAACATCTATTTCTTATTATTATTATAGGGAAGCAGCCAAGCTTATTTTCTTAAAAAATATTTTTTAGTGATTGAAGTCCAGTAACTAAGCCAGCCGTTGTCAGTTTTGGTCTTTAATATTAGAAGTAACAGAGACATAAAACAAGGCCATGAATGTTGTGTTCTGTGTCCCCTCCACTTGTTCTGCTCATTTATTTACAGGGAGTGAAGAGAAACTGGTGAGGGCTTTTTGTTCTTGTTGTTTGTTTTTAGTTTGCTTTTTTATGTCAAATATGTGAAATTAGAGTTCTTATACTCACACAGATTAAAGTCACACTCTTGATACTCATTAATTCATTTACTCATTCATTCATTCAAAAAAATTTTTTTCAGCTCCCACTCTGTGCCAGGCATCAACATATGAGGAGTCAGGGGACGACTAAGGCCATACGGTGACAGAAAATAGAGAAATACAAGCCAAAGGGCCTGGCCCTTGGGGAGCCACTGGCTGCTTTGGGAAACACAGCACACCCAGGACCTGACATAAAGCAGGTTGGGGCCCTGGTGGCGCAGTGATTAAATGATTGGCTGCTAACTCAAGTGTCAGCGGTTCAAACCCACCAGCTGCTCCACAGAAGAAAAATGTGGTAATCTGCTTCTGTAAAGGATTACAGTCTTGGAAACCTTATAGGGCAGTTCTACTCTGTCCTATAGGGCCTCTGAGTCTGAATCGACTCGACGGCAATAGTATTTTGTATTTTTGTACACAGATACAGGCTGAATTGAGCTGCACCCTCCAAAACAATGTTAGGTGTCTAATTCATCAACATGTCCACATGAGCACAGGTCAACCTGAGAAGCTGTGGCCGAAACAATGTGCGTTACTCAGGAAGCAAGCCATCAGACCCTGCTAACTGAAATCCATCTATTTTGTTTAAATAAACATTGACTACATAGCCAGTTCCTGTACTTCCTCCCCCCGCCCCCCCAAAAATGAGAAGTGCTTTAAGAACACAAGCTGTGCAGCTAGACTGACCAGGTTTTGTTTTTGTTTGTTTGTTTGTCTGTTGTTTTTTTAATTGAGGCATAAATTACATACAAGAAATGAATAGCCCTTAAGGTCTTAAACGTTCAATGAGTTTTAACTATTATGTATACCCATGTAACCACCACATAAACAAAATATAAAATATCTCCCTAACTTCAGAAAGGTTCCTTGTCACTTGTCAGGCAATCACTCTGATTTCTATGACCGCAGATTAATTGTGTCTGTTCCTGAACTTCACGTAAATGGAACGATGTAGCTTCATTCACTCAAATGGTGTTTTCAAGACGTTGTTGCTTCTCTCAGTAATTGGTTCCTTCGTACTGTTGAATAGTACTCCATTTACCTGAGCTGTTTCCAGTCTTTAACTATTATGACTTAGACTTCAGTCTTAGTCATCTAAGGCTGCCATAGCAGAAATACCACAAGCGGATGGCTTTAACCAAGTTTATTTTTTCACAGTTTAGGAGGCTAGAAGTCTGAATTCAGGGCACCAGCTCCAACAGAAAGCTTTCTCTCCCTCCTCTCTCTCAGTTCTGGGGGAATGTCCTTGTCATCAATCTTCCTCCGATCTAGGAACTTCTCCGTGCAAGGACCCCAGGTCCAAAGGATGCACTCCACTCCTGGCTCTTCTTGCTTGGTGGTAATGAGGTCCTTCTCTACTCGTTTCTCTCACCATTTATCTCTTGTAAGATAGAAGATAATGCAGACCACACCCCAGGAAACTCCCCTTACACTGGATCAGTGCTGTGACCTGAGTAAGGGTGTTGCATCCCACCCTAATCCTCTTTAACATAACCTGATCTTGCCTCCTTAACAGAACTGCCTCTAACCCTGGTTCATTAACATCACAGAGATTAGAATTACAACACAAAGGAAAATTATATCAAAGCACAAAATGGAGGGCAACCACACAATACAGGGAATCATGGCCTAGCCAAGTTGACAAATATTTTGGGGGGGACACTATTCAAACAATGACTACTGCTACTATCATTTTTGTACAAGTCTTTTTGTGCATATACTTTTTCATTTCGGGGGTAAATATGTGGAATTTGATATTGCTAGGTCGAAGAAAAGACCAACATAGATGTCAGAGGAGACTCTGAAACTTGCTCTTGGACATCGAGCAGCTAACGCAAAAGGAAGAATTGATGAAGTAAAAGAACTGAACAGAAGATTTCAAAGGCCATCTCGAGAAGAAAAAGTAAAGTATTATAATGACATGTGCAAAGAGCTGGAGATGGAAAACCAAAAGGGAAGAGCACACTCAGTGTTTCTCAAGCTGAAAGAACTGAAGAAAAAATTGAAGCCTCGAGTTGCAATAGTGAAAGGTTCCACGGGGAAAATATTAAACGACGCAGGAAGCATCAAAAGAAGATGGAAGGAATACCCAGAGTCATTATACCAAAAAGAGTTAGTCGATATTCAACCATTTCAAGAGGGGGCATATGATCAGGAACTGATGGTACTGAAGGAAGAAGTCCAAGCTGCTCTGAAGGCATTGGCAAAAAACAAGGCTCCAGGAATTGATGGAGTATCAATTGAGATGTTTCAACAAACAGATGCAGCGCTGGAGGTGCTCACTCGTCTATGCCAAGAAATATGGAAGACAGCTTCCTGGCCAACTGACTGGAAGAGATCCATATTTATGCCTATTCCAAAGAAAGGTGATCCAACCGAATGTGGAAATTATAGAACAATATCATTAATATCACAAGCAAGCAAAATTTTGCTGAAGATCATTCAAAAATGGCTGTAGCAGTATATCAACAGGGAACTGCCAGAAATTCAGGCCAGTTTCAGAAGAGGACGTGGAACCAGGGATATCATTGCTGATGTCAGATGGATCCTGGCTGAGAGCAGAGAATACCAGAAAGATGTTTACCTGTATTTTATTGACTATGCAAAGGCATTCAACTCTGTGGATCATGACAAACTATAGATAACATTGTGAAGAATGGGAATTCCAGAACACTTAATTGTGCTCATGAGGAACCTTTACATAGATCAAAAGGCAGTTGTTCAGACAGAACAAGGGGGTACTGACTGGTTTAAAGTCAGGAAAGGTGTGTGTCAGGGTTGTATTCTTTCACCATACCTATTTAATCTGTATGCTGAACAAATAATACAAGAAGCTGGACTATATGAAGAAGAACAGGGCATCGGGATTGGAGGAAGGCTCATTAACAACCTGTGTTATGCAGATGACTCAATCTTGCTTGCTGAAAGTGAAGAGGACTTGAAGCACTTACTAACGAAGATCAAAGACCACAGCCTTCAGTATGGACTGCACCTCAACATAAAGAAAACAAAAATCCTCACAACTGGACCAATAAGCGACATCATGATAAATAGAGAAAAGATTGAAGTTGTCAAGGATTTCATTTTACTTGGATCCACAATCAACAGCCATGGAAGCAGCAGTCAAGAAATCAAAAGACGCATTGCGTTGGGCAAATCTGCTGCAAAGGACCTCTTTAAAGTGTTGAAAGCAAAGATATCATCTTGAAGACTAAGGTGTGCCTGACCCAAGCCATGGTATTTTCAATTGCATCATATGCCTGTGAAAGTTGGACAATGAATAAGGAAAACTGAAGAAGAATTGATGCCTTTGAATTGCGGCATTGGCAAAGAATATTGAATTATACCATGGACTGCCAAAAGAATGAACAAATCTGTCTTGGAAGAAGCAGAGCCAGAATGCTCCTTAGAAGCAAGGATGGCGAGACTGCGTCTTACATACTTTGGACATGTTGTCAGGAGGGATCAGTCCCTGGAGAAGGACATCATGCTTGGCAGAGTACAGGGTCAGCGGAAAAGAGGAAGACCCTCAAGGAGGCGGATCGACACAGTGGCTGTGACAATGAGCTCAGGCACAAGAAAGATTGTAAGGGTGGTGCAGGACCGGGCAGTGTTTTGTTTTGTTGTACATAGAGTCACTACGAGTCAGAACTGACTCGACAGCACCTAACAACAACAACAAGATCAAAGACTAGATATATGTTAAACTCTTTAGGAAACTACCAAATAATTCTCCAAAGTAGTTGTCCCATTTACACTCCTACCGTAATGTGAATTCTGGTTGTTCCACATGCTCACGTTTAGTATTGACAGTCCTGTTTTATTTTAGCCATTCTCGTGTGTAAAATGATATCACACTGTGGTTTTAATTTGCATTTCCCCGTTGACTACTAACATCGAGTACCTTTCCATCTGATTATTGCTGTTTGTATACCTTCTTTCATGACGTGTCTGTTAAAGATCTTTGCCCATTAAGTTGTTTGCCTTTTTATTGTCTATTTGTTTGTGTTCTTCATATATTATGGATATATTTTCACATATACAGGTATTGCGAGTATTTTTCCCGGTCTGTGACTTATTTATTTTGTTAACGATGGAGCAGAACTGACCCTGTTCCCTTCTCCCAGTTAATTCTCTCTGGGAAAGGATTTAGAAGTACAGTGTTTTTTAGATAGCTTATCATTAACCTTCCCTTTTCATCATACAGAGGCATTCTCTAGTTCTTCCTCTGTCCACTCTCTCTCTGCTCCTTTGCTTACGGTCTTTGCTGAACTGGACATGCCTCTAAAGGCATCAATCTGTACCTCCTGGTCAAAATTAATTGCTTCATTCTCTAAAAACACATAGCGCTTTACTTGTCCCTTTATTATTTCTTCTCTATTTTTTTTTTATAATAATAGTTGACATGTCTTCAGCCCAGACCTCTTCTGGAGTGCCAGACCAACATATCCAAGCACACTGCCTTAGTTATCTGGTGCTGCTATAACAGAAATACCACAAGTGGATGGCTTTAACAAAAAGAAATTTATTTCTCACAATCCAGTAGGCTAGAAGTCCAAATTCAGGGCATCAGCTCCAGAGGAAGGCTTTCTCTTTCTGTTGGCTCTCGATGAAAGATTCCCAGTCTTTCCCTGGTCTAGGAGCTTCTATACACAGGAATTCCAGGTCCAAAGGACAGGTTATGCTCCTGGTGCTGCTTTCTTGATGGTGTGAGGTCCTGCCGTCTCTCTGCTCGCCTCTCTCTTTTATAAGTAAAAAGAGATTTGCTCAAGACACAATCCAGTCTTGTGGATTGACTCCTGCCACATTAACATCATAGAGGTGGGATTTAAAACACGTAGGAAAAATCACATCAGTTGGCAAAATGGTGGACAATCACGCAATACTGGGAATCATGGTCTAGCCAAGTTGATACACATATTTGGGGGGAACACGGTTCAATCCATGACACACATATACTTAGTATCTCCATTTGGACATTCCCCTCAAACTATGCAACCTCCAGATGGAATTCTTTTTTCCACCCATACAAGGATCTCCTTGGTCTTCGCTTATACCATATACCAAGCTCTTTATCCAGACCCCTGGGTGCTACCTGACTCTCATATCCAATCCCCCAGCCAGGCCCCTTTTTTCTTTACCTCCGCCCCCTCTAACATCTTGAATATATCCATCTGCCTCCATCTTGCAGCCATACCTGAGCCCAGTCACTGTCACCTCTCATCTAGATTCCTGTTTTGCCTTTATCATCCTTCTCCCCCCGCCACACACTTCACCTATGTAGTTCTTCAGGTAGTTTCTGGATGTGCCAAGATTTGCCTCCTCAGATCTTTGTATTTGAATTTCCCTTTGCCTATAACATTCTTCCCCATCTCTTCATATATGTGGTGTAAAGTCACCCTCTGAAGACAGGACTTCTCTGTCTAAAATAGTAGCACCCACATCACCTCATTTAACCTGGTACTTTCCATTGCAATGCCCTCTTTATTCCCTTCTTAGGGTTTATCCCAAACTGTAGTTACTTTTTTCTTGTTTCTCTCTCCCATTAGGATGTGAGTTCCAAGAAGGTGGGCGGGATATCTTTCCTGTGCACCAGTCTATCTTCAGGATCCAGCAAAGTGCCTGTCACACAGGAGGTACTTACTGAGGGTTTGTTAAATGAATGAATGTTTTTGCCACCAATTCGAATCTAGGATCACATCTTTTTCATTTTTCTATTCACCCCAACACATTTCTTTGCCAATGTTATTGCTAGTTTTGTCCAATCATTTTCAACTCATGGTGACTCATTGTACAACATGACAAAATGTTGCCCAGTCCTGCACCATCTTCATGATCGTTGGTATGCTAAAGTCGATTGTGGGCAGCCATCGTTCAGTGCCTTCCAACCTAGGGGGCTCATCTTCCAGGACCATGTTGGGCAGTATTCTGTTGTGATGCACAGGGTTTTCACTGGCTGATTTTTAGAATTAGATCACCAGGCATTTCTTCCTAGTCTGTCTTAGTCTAGAAGCTCCACTGAAACCTGTCCACCATGAGTGACCCTGCTGGTATTTGAAATGCCAGTGGCATAGGTCCCAGCATCACAGCACGTAACTGACAGACAGTAGTGGTCTTTGCAGATAGCAGGCATTATAAATGTCTATTTAGGTGAATTGCATTGACGTCCTTCAATGTCTTTTGCAAGCTATATCACCTTTCCCAGTTCAGCTTTTCTGATCTCATTTCATATATTCTCTTATCTTTTCCTCCCATGGTCCATCTGTGAGCCACAGTCCTTCCCCCCACCCCGCAAATGTGTTGTCTCTCTTACAGATTTGTGCGCTGCATGTGTGGAGCTGTGTCTACAAGACACCAAACAACGGGCAGCAGTCATTTCAGGTGCACTGAGTCCATTTGGTGAAGAAAAACCAGCTGTTTAACAGAGCTGACTAATCAGCTCCGTCAGACAATAGACCAGGTAGAGTGTTGGCCATGAAGCCGTAATGTTTCCTGTATCTTCCTCTACTTGGTGTAACTCTTCCCTGTTGTGAGGGTGTTCAAGTCCCAACCTCTCAGCCAAGTGGCAGATGGAGAAATTGTTTGTAATTGAGATGAGAATATTTTATCAGACTTCCTGCAAATGAGGCCCACTGAATTTTAATCTGCCAGCAAAGCACTGGCAAAAAAAAAAAAAAAAAGGGAGGAAAAGACTCAGCAGGACATCCTGTAAGGTCTCCTCAGGAATTAGTGTGTTTTTGGTCAACATTCAGTCAATGGATGATAAACTTCCAAGGGCAACTGAGAGCCCTGAAACAGATACTTCCCTGGTCCCCCAGCCCCTCAGTGAAGGCCGCATGGCAGAAGGGAACCTGGGTCAGGAGCCAGGAAGCCTGTATTCCAGACCTGGTTCTGGCCCTGACTCCTTAGGTCACCTCCTGTTGATGATGTCACATTTTGGTCTCTCGGTGACTCCATCTGTACAATGGAAAGAATACCTCCTATTCCTACCAGCTGGGTTGTGAGGATGCCTGGGAAATCAATACGCCATCCTAAGAGGCAAAACAAAGGTTCTCTGTGAAACGGATCCTCCTTCATTCTGTCCCTCTTTCACAACTCCGCAGCATGCTCTGTACAATCGTATTAGCCACCGGTGTTGACTGCGCAGTTGTTTGTTGCTGTCACTGTTGGGTGCCATCGAGTCAATTTTGACTCATAGAGGCCCCAGGTGACAGAGCAGAACTATCCCATAGGGTTTTCTATGCTGTAATCTCTATGGAAGCAAATTGTCAGGTCTTTCTCCCTTCGAGGTGATGGGTGGGTTCGAACCACCAACCTTTCGGTTAGCAGCCAAGTACTTAACCTTTGTGCCCCTAGGGCTCCTTATGGAGAAGTTACTATTTCCCAAATATGTGCAAAGCATTTTGTTGCACTTTGCATGAATTCATGAATTATTTCCTTTAACTCGGGTGAAGCCACAAAGGGCAAAAAATATATGAAAACAGCAGGTCTTCTTAACAAATGGACAGAGGTTTCCTATGTCAGTTGCCTAGGTGCTTCTGGAAACCAGGGAGCATTGCCGCGTGCCCTGCTCAAAGAGAGGTCTTCACAGACAAGGTGAAACAGAGAAGGGGGCAGCCATCCCAGAAGCATCATCTGCGTGGCTACCCCTCTGACGTCCTCCCCGCTACCTTCCTTGGGTAGATACACGTACACAAATGCACCCACAAACAGTCATGAGAGGCCAAATGCACTGGGCGCCTGCTGTATGCCCAGCAATTACCCATCACATCAACCTAAGATGAAGCAGATGTGGAGAGAAGCTTGCTCCAGGTCGGAGTTCAGTGACGGGGCTGGAGTTGGAGGCCGATCTTTCTGGAATCTGGAACCTGTTTCCCTATCCACTGCTCTATATTGCTTCTCAGGGCATTTTTCTTTTTCTGTGTTAATGTTTCTAAAATTGAGTTTTATAATTGGTGTGCACTTTTAATATGGTAGCGGAGGGGTTTTTTTCCACGGAAAGCAAGCAGCTGCTATTAAAACAATAGTACCTGAGAAAAGAGGAAATAGATAGGGGCCTGCGTGCAGATAGATTACAACAGGTGAGCCACCAGGAGGTCCTCGGCCATAGGACCTGAGACAAGCCACTTGCCCTCTCTGGCTTTCAGCTCCTGACTTACAACATGAGGGAACAGAGATGAATGATACTGGGTTTTCATGCATTTTCCATACAGAATCTAATGCAAGTAGGGGTGTAAAGAGCCACCCTTCAGCTAATGTCCTGCTTTGTCAGCAGAGGCTGAAGGAGGCATAGGCTAGACTTCAGCCCCAGACAGGCTGCAAGTTCCTTCCATCCCAGGCCTGGTCTATAGCTCTCGGAAAGCACAGGCTGGATCCCAGGCGCCTGTTCCAGCATCACTGTGTTTACCCCCACCATCGGGAGGTGTCATTTCGCCAGAGCCATCACTCACAGTCACACCAAATGGCCCTTGGAAGAAAAGTGGGTTATACTCAAAGAACAGATGACAAGTGACAGGCTCTGCTTCTGATTTTCCACAATAACAGAAGAGACCAGCAACTGCTGTGGTGGCCAACACCGAGCAATCCACTCCCCGGCCAAGCAGACCAGTCTGCCGGTACCCACCCCTCCCCGGGGGTGAAGCGCACCCTTGTTCCGATGAAGCTGGGCGTCCCCATCTTTCTTTGTCTGCTACCGGGAAAGCCACACACCGGCAGCCCCATTAATCTGAGCTTTGCTTCTGCTCACTTTGTGAATAAAAATAAATCACTTTGCTTCTCTGTGCACTCAGTGCTGCCAAGGTAAACAGAACAGACATGGGGTAATGGTGACAATGAGCTAAAATACCAAAAATCTGAGGGGTGAAAGGACGACAGAGGTTCTCAAGCAAAAGTGGTAATGGGGGCAGTTGCAATCATCTTGCCAGTCCCCATGCAAGTCCCCATCTAAACCCCTTTATTTGAACTAAACCAAAAAAACCAAACCCATTGCCACTGAGTCGATTCCTACTCATAGGGACCCTATAGGACAGAGTAGAACTGCCCAGTAGGGTTTCCAAGGAGTGCCACGTGGATTTGAACTGCTGACCCTTTGCTTAGCACTCAAGCTCTTAACTACCACACTGAAGGAGAGGCAAGATGAGACTTCCTCAGTAAAGAGCTGGGCATTTTCCTGCTATGAATGGGATAATCAAAAGCACCAGGAATTGTAACCTGGGATTATGGGAATGTATCCAGCTGCCTCTGTGGAGGCCATTAGATTCTAATTTAAAAATTCTACTAAAGAGACAAGGCCCAGTATGTAGCCATTCCATAGTCATTTGTTGAGCATTAATAGTGAGCATTTAAGGTCTCTAGGTGGCATAACAACAATTGTAAGGATGGCACAGGACCGGGCAGTGTTTCGTTTGACAGCACCTAACAACAACAATAACAACAAGGTAGCACAAATGGTTTGTTCTTGACTACTAACTTAGAGGTTAGCAGCACCATGGAAGATAGGCCTGGTGATCTGCTTCCATAAAGATTACAGCTTAAAAAAAAAAAGAAAATCCTATGGAGCAGACCTACTCTTTAACATGTGGGTTCCCGTGAGTCTGGATCAACTCAATAGCAACAGGTTTGGTTTGGTTTTTATTGAGCATCTATTAAGTTGAACCATATAGAATTGCCGATATTCGATCATTTTTGACTTACAGAAATGGAAATATTGTGCAATTCGACATAATTATTTGTGCTAGCCACTGTCCTAGGTATTAAAAAAAAGATACAAGTAAAGATAAGACACAGTCTACTCTGAAGGGGTTCCCAGGAAAAATCCCATAACTAATTAGAAAGATGTGCAGAGGAAAACGGGGAAGAATTGCTGTGTTTTCAAGTAGGTGTTCTCTCCTTTCATTGGTCTGAACCCAGGTTCAGTGGAAAAAGCAGTGAGCCTCTCTTGGCGTCCAACCATCAGCCAGCTACCCCGAATCTCAAAGCCAGAGAAACGTGGGGAGAGTTCTGGACCTGCCAACCCTGACCGAGTCTCCTTAGCATTTGTTATTTTTATGGGTCCCTGAATGCTTCCCTTGAATATTAATTTCCTTCAATTCTTTAAGTATATATTAGTTATTACATATTTTTGATTAATATTTGATGGCCGCTTAGGCTGCCAGGAGTGCCCGTAAATTTCCCAGGAGGCTATCTGGCACTCAGTAAGTGTGGGAGATCCCGTGTGGGGAGCAAAGACGTCCATCATTTTAAGTCTCTGACTCCACACCTTGATACCCAAAGATATATTGCTAAGAAGCCCATAACAAGCCATTAAACATGATGGTCTCATGGCAGTTTTCATGCTGCAGAATTCAGGAGGGGAAGAAAGGAGACCCGAGAGGCTGCAGAGCCCAGAGCCCTCACTAACATCTTTTTGGATTTTTTTGTTAAGGATCCCTCATTCCAGGAACAGCTACATAATCTGTGGGACCCAGTGCAAAATGAAAATGTAGAGCCCTTTGTTCAAAAATAGCTAAGAATTGGGAGCTGGTGACGGCAGAGTGTTAGACCAAGCACGGGGCCCTTCTAGGCACAGGGCCTGTGACTGCTGGGGTCACACTCCCAGGAGGCCAGCCCTGCCTCACTCTGCCCTCCCGGGACCCTCATCTCCCTCTGCCTGGGACTTAGTCTCTCTCTCAGGAAGTGCTTTCAGTGACAACAACAACAACAGCTAGTGTTAAGGTGCTGTGAGATGCACTCTATTTTCATTAATTCATGAGTTAACAGGAGTTTCTCTCACTAACTCTCTAAGTACTATTACTATGCACATTCTACAGGTGAGGAAATTGAAGCTTATGTAGGTTAAGTAACTTGCACAGTGTCACAGATCTACCAAGTGACAGAGCCGTGGTACAGATACGATCAATGCGTGCCAGGGAAGGGCTTGCGGGGTGGTGCCCAGCGTTTGTGACAGACTACTAACTGAAAGGTTGGCTGTTCAAATCCACCCAGTGGTGCCATGGAAGAAAGGCCTGGAGATCTATAAGACTACCAAAAAACAAAAAAATCCCGTGCTGTGGAGTCAATTCCAACTCGTAATGACCCTATAGGACAGCACAGAGCTGCCCCATAGCGTTTCCAAGGCTGTAAATCTTTATGGAAGTGGATTATCACATCTTTCTCCTGCGGAACCACTGGTGGGCTCTAACATACGACCTTTCGACTAGGAGCCAAGTGCTTTAACCACTGCGCCACCAGGGTGCCTAAAAAAAAACAAGGCAGCAGCCTATAAACAACTTCCATTCAGTCCAGGGAGAACAAACCAAGTACGTAAATGCAGAGTGGATGGTACTGCAAGCTCAGACTGAACACTCACACAAAAAGATAGGTGAGTCCCGGTCCCTGGTCCCAAGGCTGCTTCTGACATGGCAGCCGTGCTGGCTGGGCAAGTCCCCGATCCCCAGGCCCCTGGGCCCGCATCTGGGGAGAATGGGCTGACCTTCATGGCAGCAGCGAAGTTCACTCCTGTGCTAAACATTGAGATTTGCGTGGTTCAATCCTAGGAGCTTCTGGCAGAAAATTATCTAAGACGAAAAATGCAGCTCTCTTTGGGTTCCTGGGAATGCCGTTCGTGTGTCATTCACTGTGACATCCCTTATTGTGCTCGAAATCTGGTGGCACAACCTGCCTCCAAGTACACAGATTCATGGATCACAGGGGAAATGGGGAGGATTTTGTCCCCAAATGGAAGTGATGACAGAGGACCTGCTGCCTCAGAATGAGTTTGCACACACCTACCGGACCCTTCAGTCTGATCTGAGGCTTACCCACTGCCATCGAGCTGATTCCAACTCATAGCTACCCTACAGGACAGAGTAGAACTGCCCCATAGGGTTTCCAAGGCCGTAATCTTTACGGAAGCAGACTGCCACATCTTTCCCCCACAGAGCAGCTGGTGGGTTAGAACCGCTGACCTTTTAGTTAGCAGCTGAGCACTTAACTACCGCACCACCAGGGCTCCTTAATCTGAGGCTTGCGCATTTTATTACCCTTCAGCTTTCTGAAAGTGAGTAGAATGTGGATGAAGGCAGTTTCAAAAGAACTTTTGTCATAAAGCAGACGTCTCCATCCTTTTTCACTTTCTTAACCTACTGGAGAGGAATGACGGTAAGACTTGGAGTGAGAAGGGCAAAGAGGAAGGTCGTTAGCACTTTCTGAGAAGGCATTTGATTGATGTCGTCTCGTTTAATCCTCATGATAGCCTTGTTGGGCAGGAAACACCATCCCCAGTTTATAGCTACCAACCCGAGGATCAGAGAGATTAGACGACTCTGACACTGTCTCAGCCTCTAAGCAAGGAGCAGAGCTCCAAGCCTGACCTTCTGCAGCATCACACATTCCCTGAAACGACCAAGTTCAATAAGTGGAAACAGAGCTGGAGTTGATTTGCACGCTTCGAACTTGTCCTGAAACGACGGGTCTATTTCACCAGCTGTATTAGCATTTGTTCACTGTTCACCAATCTTCTGATTAAGTCACAAACTGAAGGTGAATAACCCACTTACCCGTTAAGGGGATTTACAATTGCTATGATTTCAGTTTCCCACATCTCCTGGGGTCCCAAGTCCCGTTGCTTATCAAAGACTTCCAGGCTATACAGGGAACTTCCTTCCTCCCTGCTGTCTCAGGGTCAATTCACCTTCTAATCAGTCCTAGGAATCATCATGTTTCTCGTTTATTGATATTTCTAGCTCAAAAACTGTACCTGCGTTGATAATATGGTTAAGAGTTTCAACAATCTTATGATCAATAAACTATAGTGTATCTTCAGTCCTTTCCGCTGTATCTCTACTCAGGGCCAGGTTTGGTCACAGATATGACCTTAGAGCCACAGAAATGGAGCACGATGAACGCCGATGGGCAGCAGCAGTGGCTGAGAATTTCTTCTCCGACATCACAGTGCCTACACTGTCTGCCCAAGCTCGCCTCCTCCCAAAAGCTTTACTTCTTCTTACCCTCTTTATCTTTCTCATTTACATCCCTATCCATACTCTTGTGGTAATTATTTAGACCAGTGGTTTTAAACGGGAGAGGGGCATGGTGATTTTGCCCCTCCCAGGACATTTGACAAAGTGTGGAGACATTTTTTGTTGTCACACTGGGGGGTGCTACTGGCATCTAGTAGGTAAGGACAAAGATGTTGCCCAACATCCTACAAAGCACAGGACAAGCCCTCCTTGCCAAAGAATCATCCAGACCAAAATTAGATTTAAACCCAGGATGGCCAGTTTCTGCCACAACTACTCCTCTCCCCACTCTCCCTGTGTCCTTTGCTGTCACATCTAGTTGACCAGGGCATTCATTCCCCTGGAGCCCAGTTCTGAACTCAAAGTCCTCTCAACACAGGGCTCGAGGCAGCCTCTAATAAGTGATAGGTGCTGAAATGCAAAATGAACTTGATTGACCACCCTCCCATCAGATAATTTTTTGTGTTGGTCGTGTTGTTGTTGTAGCTGGGTGCCGTCGAATCAGTTCTGACTCATAGTGACCTTTTGTAAAACAGAATGAAACACCGCCCAGTCCTGCGCCGTCCTCACAATCATTGCTATGTTTGAGCCCATCGTTGCAGCCATTGTGTCAATCCATCTCATTGAGATTCTTCCTCTTTTTTTGTACTTTTAAAGCCCTCTGCTTTATCAAGCATGGTGTCCTTCTCCAGGGACTGGAAAATATGTTGCCATATTGACATGTTTACATTGCAAACTTTTGAGGCAAGGTATAATGGATTGAATTATGTCCCCCAAAAAATATGTGTATCAGTTTGGCTGGGCCATGACTCCCAGTATTGTGGTTGTCCTCCATTTTGTGATTGTAATTTTATGTTAAAGAGGATTAGAGTGGGATTGTAACACCCTTACAAGGTCACATCCCTGATCCAAGGTAAAGGTGTGACCTGCACCACCTTTTATCTTAGAAGAGATAAAAGGAAAGGGAAGCAAGGAGAGAGCTGGTGGGCCTCATACCACAGAGAAAGCAGTGTCGGGACCAGACCACGTCCTTTGGACCTGGGGTCCCTGTGCGGAGAATCTCCTTATCCAGGGGAAGGTTGATTAGAAAGCAACGGAGAGAGAAAGCTTTCCCCTTGAACTGGCACCCTGAATTTGGACTTTTAGCCTACTTTACTGTGAGGAAATAAACTTCTCTTTGTTAAAGCTATCCACTTGTGGTATTTCTGTTACAACAGCGCTAGATGACTAAGACACAAGGATCGTGTCTTCTATACTCTTTATATTCCCCAATAGCTCCAAGACGAAGGAAGGAAGGAAGGGAGGAAGGAAGGAGGGAAGGAAGGAGGGGAGGGAGGGAGGAAGGGAGGGAGGGAGGGAAAGAGGAAGGTTATAAGAAAATTTAAGAGAAGGGAAGAAAGAGAAACAAAAGTGTAAAAGAAAAAAGAAATGGAAAATATAAGAAACTTCAGAACTTGTCATAACTGAGATTAGTATCTAAAAAACAAGTGATGTCGCCCTTCTCCTTGAGGACCTTATTCTGAATTTTCTCAAGGAGGCTCTTCAAGGTGAAGGAGCCATCATAGGGAATTACCCTATAATCAAGAGTTCAACTCCCTACCATGAGAACTGGTCACTTTATTATTTTAGTCATTGGATCTAGTCGAGGCTCACTGCAACAATCTCCCAGTTTCTTCCAGTCCCCCTCCACCAAGTACAGAGGTTGCCGCCAAGTTTGGATGATGAGCCATCATTAGGCTGTAGTCTTTCCCAAAGGCCAAGCAGAGAAGAATTTGGACTCAAATTCTTCCCAAACGTTTGTCAGTTCTTTTCTTGGTGTGGATTGCAGATTAAGCAGAGGCACCCGTCCTAGTTAATGTCATAATATATGGCCAACAACGGTCGCATTTAGCTAAAATAAAATCCTAAATAGTGCTTACTATTGATAGAGTCTTGATGGATAAATTTGGAATGTTTTTATAGCTTACATCTTCCAAAGAGATTTGGCAGGGCTTTGGTATTCAAGGGTCTATGCCATTAAAATGACACGACCACATGTCTGTTTTGGACTTTTCCCTAATAAATGTAGAAATATAGGCAAAAATTATGTATACAAAAGACCCTTCTTATAAAATAACAAGCCTTGCAACTTAGTAATCAGTGATCAATTTGTTAGAAAGAGTACTCTTTGAAGGCACCTCTAATTTTTGGCACCATGCATCTTGAGGTTTTTTTTTTTTTTACCCACAGCATTGCCAACTGAAAACCCAAGCACAGTTTGTGTTTCAGATGCTTGCATGCGTCTCCACCAGCTGAACTCTCCCTGTCTAAGGTACGATGCATTTGCTCACTGCAGCTTCCTGGACTCAACTCCCACAGAGGCCAGACTTGCAAGCCCTTTCCACTAATTTTTTTTTTTTCTTAAATGTATTCCTATTCTCAGAGTCCATCTGTTAAGTCTCTTAGTCAGCGGCATATTTGAGACCCCCTGCCATGCAAAATTCCCCAAAGGAACCTTCCCTGTCAGTTGTAAACGGAGTGATCTCCACCTCCTCTCTGATAGAGAGAGCTGTTTGGGTGAGATTCTGATTCCTGGGTAGAAAAGATGGAGGAGGCAGGAAGGGACTGTCCTTCTTGGGACCTCTACTTGGTTCCTACTGCCTTTCTACAGGGTAGACCTGAATGACACAGTAATGTAACCTCAATGAATAACTGAGCAACTGTGTGTGGATACTTTAAGAAAGTTTCAAGGTTTAGCTGAAGTGGGCACTGCACGTGAAGGTCCGTGCTTGGAGGGCCGTGGCATTTTCTCAGGAAATTCCAGGAAACAAGTCATAGGGCTACCATGTTCCTCCCCCCTTTTACAGCAACTCCTGTGATGTTTTCTTTGTGCCCCTTAATTTCCGAGTAACCAGGCTTATCAGGGCACCTGTGTGGGCAAAGGCTCTGCTTCTGCTACTCCTGCAAAAGCAGAGCCATCCTTGGTCACCTTTGCCTCCCACTGAGAAGGGACAGGTTCTCATGTTTTCCCAGCTCAGTAGCTCGAGGCTTTGCTAATCTTGCTGAACACTTCAGTTTTTAGATGGTATATCAATGAGGCATTCAAACAGAGCAGTTTATACACAGAAATTCTGTCTGCTTTGTAAAAGATTATCCTTTTATAAACACTCTGCAGAAAACATAAAAGCAAATAGGGAACAGCACATAGAACAGGAAAGATGCTAGCAGGGAGATTAATACTGAATGGGTCGAAATGAATGGTGCTTACTAAAACGAGGTCCAGATACTTTGGCTGCAGTGAAACATAAATAATGGGAACGACACATGGTTTACTCGGGATAATGAGTTGATCCAAAGTAGAGGCCTAGCACAAGAGATTAAAGATTAAATATCCATCTCCTGATGAATATCAGTAGCCAACTTTAAGTTTTTCCTTCCAAAAGGACAATTTTACTTGAAGAATTGTATGTGCTTATGCTGCAGGACAGAAACAGGACTCTTTATAAAACAACAAATGCCACTTACATCACTTTCTTATCTTATCCTGGTGGAAAAAATTGTTTCACGTTTCAAGACAAGAAGTGTCTTGATAATTTTACGTCCAGGCTATAAGTCTCTAGACACTGATATAAAAAGTAGTTCCCCTCCCTGCCCAGATATTCTGCATTTGAGAAATCTGGTTTAGGGAGCCGGCTCTCATTCCCTCATTCATTCATTTAACAATAAAGTGTTTCAAAAGAAAAAGAAAAGTGAGACTGGCATGGCCTAATGCGGATTTCACAAAATCAGTAAGCTCCGTAGAACGAGATAAGCTTTAGAAATCATTTTGTCCAAAGGCCTCATCCCACTGGTGAGGACACTGATGCCTGTGGCCCAGGAATGTCTCAGCCAGAGTCCCACAGCGAGTCAGCAGCAGAGCTGGGACTGTTCCCCCGGCCTTCTGGCTTCCAGCCCCCACTCTTCCTACTGCACCCTGCTGCCTCTTTATTCCTTCAAGTTGGAAAAAATGACCAAAGCAGCTTGCTGGAAGAGCCAGCACCCCACATGCTAAATTAAAGCCCTGAATTCATGAAGAACTTAGAATAGGGGGAGCCCTGCGTAAATAAGGGTTGGAAACAAAAGAGAGGATGTGAGGAACTGGAGCAGAGGGAGAAAATGCCGAAGAGAAGGATGCGATCAGAGCAGACAGCGATCAGGGATGCCAGCGGTGCCAGGCCAGTGGCCCTGCCCACCAGCCACGGCTTTGGAATGGGCCCTTAGTGGCCTTTGCCTCTCAGAGGGGAGGAAGACATGAAGCAAGAAGAAATCCATGGTCTGCCCATTTTCTGGACCATGTAGCTGCCCCGTACACAAGCCAACGTCAGGAGAGATGGTGGTTGTGTGGCCGGTAGACACCTGCAAGGTGGGAAAAGACAAAATTCAAATGCAGCATTAAAAAGAGAGAAACAAAAAAGCCCAGGCCACAACCAGGTGGGAGCAGGAGATGGTCACAGGTTAATTCCACCACTCTCACCTACAGAGAGCAATGTCGGGGATTTGGACAGCATCCCACGACGTGGTATCAGTTTGGTGGTTTCAGAGTCTGCTCCAGGGAACATTTGTCATGGTGCCAAACCGACACGCATGCATGGTTGGCAGGCTGTCCCCTGGAGGCCAGGGATGAGGAGCGGCGGAAGGGTATCCATTTTCACTTTGCAAGTATTTGCATGCCAATGCCTCGCCATTGCTGCTCTTTGGAGAGAGGAGGGAATTTATGCTTGAGAGCCAGGCTGTTTTCAGCATCTTCCCCCACACCGCAGTGGTGGAGCCAGCAGCTCCTTGCCCTCCTTCCTGTCCCCTGGGTGAGTACTCTAACATTCATTTTGTCAGAGAAACCTGTTGCTATCAAGTCGATTTCTGCTCATAGCAACCATATAGGACACAGTAGAACTGCCCCCATCGGGTATCCGAGGAGCTGCTGGTGGATTCAAATTGCCAAGTCTTTTTGGTTAGCAGCCGAGCCCTTAACCACTGAGCCACCAGGGCTCCTCATTTTGTCAGAGGTGATATTAACTGAACCACTTCTTAGGTAAGAAAGGTATTACTAGGACCACCCACCAGATCTTCTCAATAGGAAATAATTTGTGTGTGTGTGATTAGCATGTGATTTACACGTGTTCATTCAGAGGAAACAACCAAGGGAAAAGCCCAAGATACAAGACACGGGCTGCCAGTTTGAGAAATGAAGGGTGTGTTCAAGAGCATGCTTTGAGGAGAGTTTCTGAATGGGAGGCCATGACTCACTGAAACTTTCATTTGAGCACTGAGCACGCTCAGCATTGGGGACCTGGAAGAGAATGCAACCACCCAGCTTCCCCAGATCGAAGGAAAGACCCATTGCCGTAAAGTTCGATTCTGACTCATAGCAATTCTATAGAACAGAGTAGAACTGCCCCGTGGAGTTTCCAAGGAACAGCTGGTGGATTTGAACTGCTGGCCTTTTGGTTAGCAGCCAAGCTCTTAATCACTGCACCAAGTGTTTGCACCAAGAGATATGAAATAATCTAGTGCAAGTTATAATGAAAACAAGAAGGTCCCCGTGGGGGTGGGGGAGGAGGAAGGTGGTAGTATTTTCCAGAAGAAACACCATGTTTTTATGAATCTCTGCATGATATCCAGCCCCAGTTGGGTGGTTGTCAGCTGCAAGGAGTGCCACACTCAGTGTGGCACTGTGCTCGGGATGGTGTTACACAACACCAGACGGACGATCTACACAGATCTTAGTCCCACCTGCAAAGATCTTTCGTTAAGCACAACCATGCTTCCCAGGTGTTGCCAATACTCCTCTGGGGATGCAGCCTATTAGTAGATTTGACCATGGAAAGACTACAGCCTACAAAGTTGGTAATTATGTCTTTACCGCCCCAGAGAGAATCCAGCGATCTCTAAAAGCAGAGACAACCACGCCTCAAATGAATCCCTAATGGCCCTGTGGTGAGTTGGGTTTGGGGATTTCTCTCAAGCTGGCATTCGACAACGTCAATCTACTAGCAAATAGCTATTAAGGCTTTATAAAAAAAACTCCCTGAACTGGCTCTTCTCAGATTACTGATTTCTCAACAATTACACAGTCATGCTCGTAGCTCCCGAATGGCACCACTATGTGGGTATGGAGGTCCCTCAGTGGCACCGGTAGTTTGTGATCCACTACTAACCTAAAGGATTAGTGGTTCAAACCCTCCCAGCAGTGCCGCAGAAGAAAAGTCTGGTGATCTGCTCCCATAAAGATCATAGCCAAGAAAACCCTATGAAGCAGTTCTGCTCCGTAACGCATAGAGTTGCCATGAGTCAGAATCGACTTGATGGGGCAACAAGTTGTCATTGTTGTTTTTTAAAGTGGCTGTAAGACTAGGCTTGTCCTTAGGGCCGGACTAGTGATAACCATGGGGATCCTGATAGGTCAGATTCCCAATTTCACCTAAATTCATTTACTGAAAAATGAGTGTAATGAAAAACCCTCTTTTAAGGCTAAAAAAAAAAAAAATGGCTAAAAGAAGTATCAGATGCTGGAGAGCCTGGGTTTCAGGCATGTTTCCCCTCTAAGGTTGCTTTCCAGTTCTGACTGAAGTTTGTTTTTACCACTGAGTTGCACCTTAGTACAAGCTCTACAGACTTTCACTGGCAACTCCAGAGCAGTCAGCTCCGCATTTATGTGAGCCAGCTAAGTGTGGCCCCACTAACTTGCTGGTTCTATACATTCTTCACAACTTGGATTGACTCAGCATGACTCACTCCAGGACCTCAGTGTCAAATTTTGGGGGAAGAAGCAGCAAGAACTGAAGGAACAGGGCCAAGAACCCCAAGGAAGGCAGATTGCAAAACCTTTCAAAGTGGTACATTGAATGAGGGCTTCGTTCAGACAGCACTGACACCCAAGGGGTCTTAACAGGTTAAAGGGTGACGGAAGTCTCCGGAGAGTGAAGACACCCAGCTGCTGCTACAACCTCTCTCCCACTAAACTCTAGCCCAGGAGTTCTCAGCAATACCTGTGTAATCTGTTACAGGCTGAGGTTTTAAAAAAAACACCCATGCCCAGGCGCCATCACAGACATTCTAATTTAATTGGTCTGGAGTAGAGTCTCAGATCTCTAAGTGGCACAGATGGTTAAGTGCTTGGCTACTTTCCAAAAGGCTGACAGTTTGAACCCACTCAGAGGCACCTCGGAAGAAAGGCCTGATGACCTAGTCCTGCAAAATCGACCATTGAAAACCCTGTGGAGCACACTTCTACTCTGACACACACGGGCCGCCATCAGTTGGAGTGGAGCACACCTCTACTCTGACACACACGGGACCGCCATCAGTTGGGGTGGAGCACACTTCTACTCTGACACACACAGGGCCGCCATCAGCTGGAGTGGAACACACTTCTACTCTGACACACGCGGGGCCGCCATCAGTTGGGGTGGAGCACACTTCTACTCTGACACACACGGGGTCGCCATCAGTTGGGGTGGAGCACACCTCTACTCTGACACACACGGGCCGCCATCAGTTGGGGTGGAGCACACCTCTACTCTGACACACACGGGCCGCCATCAGCTGGGGTGGAGCACACCTCTACTCTGACACACACGGGCCGCCATCAGCTGGGGTGGAGCACACCTCTACTCTGACACACACGGGCCGCCATCAGCTGGGGTGGAGCACACCTCTACTCTGACACACACGGGCCGCCATCAGCTGGGGTGGAGCACACCTCTACTCTGACACACACGGGCCGCCATCAGCTGGGGTGGAGCACACCTCTACTCTGACACACACGGGGCCGCCATCAGCTGGGGTGGAGCACACCTCTACTCTGACACACACGGGGCCGCCATCAGCTGGGGTGGAGCACACCTCTACTCTGACACACACGGGCCGCCATCAGTTGGGGTGGAGCACACCTCTACTCTGACACACACGGGCTGCCATCAGTTGGGGTGGAGCACACCTCTACTCTGACACACATGGGCCGCCATCAGTTGATCAGTTGGGGTGGAGCACACCTCTACTCTGACACACACGGGCTGCCATCAGTTGGGGTGGAGCACACCTCTACTCTGACACACATGGGCCGCCATCAGTTGATCAGTTGGGGTGGAGCACACCTCTACTCTGACACACACGGGGCCGCCAACAGCTGGGGTGGAGCACACCTCTACTCTGACACACAGGGGCCGCCATCAGTTGGGGTGGAGCACACCTCTACTCTGACACACACGGGCCGCCATCAGTTGGGGTGGAGCACACCTCTATTCTGACACACACGGGCCGCCATCAGTTGGGGTGGAGCACGCTTCTACTCTGACACACACAGGGCCGCCATCAGTTGGAGTGGAGCACGCTTCTACTCTGACACACACGGGGCCGCCATCAGTTGGAGTGGAGCACACCTCTACTCTGACACACATGGGCCGCCATCAGTTGATCAGTTGGGGTGGAACACACCTCTACTCTGACACACACGGGCCGCTATCAGCTGGGGTGGAGCACACCTCTACTCTGACACACACGGGCCGCCATCAGCTGGGGTAGAGCACACCTCTACTCTGACACACACGGGCCGCCATCAGTTGGGGTGGAGCACATGTCTACTCTGAAACACAGGGGGCCGCCATCAGCTGGTGTGGAGCACACCTCTACTCTGACACACAGGGGCCGCCATCAGCTGGGGTGGAGCAAACCTCTACTCTGACACACACGGGCCGCCATCAGCTGGGGTGGAGCACACCTCTACTCTGACACACACGGGCCGCCATCAGTTGGGGTGGAGCACACCTCTACTCTGACACACACGGGCCGCCATCAGTTGGGGTGGAGCACACCTCTACTCTGACACACACGGGCCGCCATCAGCTGGGGTGGAGCACACCTCTACTCTGACACACACGGGGCCGCCATCAGCTGGGGTGGAGCACACCTCTACTCTGACACACACGGGCCGCCATCAGCTGGGGTGGAGCACACCTCTACTCTGACACACAGGGGCCGCCATCAGCTGGGGTGGAGCACACCTCTACTCTGACACACACGGGGCCGCCATCAGCTGGGGTGGAGCACACCTCTACTCTGACACACACGGGCCGCCATCAGCTGGGGTGGAGCACACCTCTACTCTGACACACAGGGGCCGCCATCAGCTGGGGTGGAGCAAACCTCTACTCTGACACACACGGGCCGCCATCAGCTGGGGTGGAGCACACCTCTACTCTGACACACACGGGCCGCCATCAGCTGCGGTGGAGCACACTTCTACTCTGACACACACGGGCCGCCATCAGCTGGGGTGGTGCACACCTCTACTCTGACACACACGGGCCGCCATCAGCTGGGGTGGAGCACACCTCTACTCTGACACACATGGGCCGCCATCAGCTGGGGTGGAGCACACCTCTACTCTGACACACACGGGCCGCCATCAGCTGGGGTGGAGCACACCTCTACTCTGACACACACGGGCCGCCATCAGCTGGGGTGGAGCACACCTCTACTCTGACACACACGGGCCGCCATCAGCTGGGGTGGAGCAAACCTCTACTCTGACACACACGGGCCGCCATCAGCTGGGGTGGAGCACACCTCTACTCTGACACACACGGGCCGCCATCAGCTGGGGTGGAGCACACTTCTACTCTGACACACACGGGCCACCATCAGCTGGGGTGGTGCACACCTCTACTCTGACACACACGGGCTGCCATCAGGTGGGGTGGAGCACACCTCTACTCTGACACACACGGGCCGCCATCAGCTGGGGTGGAGCACACCTCTACTCTGACACACACGGGCCGCCATCAGCTGGGGTGGAGCACACCTCTACTCTGACACACACGGGCCGCCATCAGCTGGGGTAGAGCGCACCTCTACTCTGACACACAGGGGCCGCCATCAGCTGGGGTGGAGCAAACCTCTACTCTGACACACACGGGCCGCCATCAGCTGGGGTGGAGCACACCTCTACTCTGACACACAGGGGCTGCCATCAGCTGGGGTGGAGCACACCTCTACTCTGACACACACGGGCCGCCATCAGCTGGGGTGGAGCACACCTCTACTCTGACACACAGGGGCCGCCATCAGCTGGGGTGGAGCACACCTCTACTCTGACACACACGGGGCCGCCATCAGCTGGGGTGGAGCACACCTCTACTCTGACACACACGGGCCGCCATCAGCTGGGGTGGAGCACACCTCTACTCTGACACACAGGGGCCGCCATCAGCTGGGGTGGAGCAAACCTCTACTCTGACACACACGGGCCGCCATCAGCTGGGGTGGAGCACACCTCTACTCTGACACACACGGGCCGCCATCAGCTGGGGTGGAGCACACTTCTACTCTGACACACACGGGCCGCCATCAGCTGGGGTGGTGCACACCTCTACTCTGACACACACGGGCCGCCATCAGGTGGGGTGGAGCACACCTCTACTCTGACACACACGGGCCGCCATCAGCTGGGGTGGAGCACACCTCTACTCTGACACACACGGGCCGCCATCAGCTGGGGTGGAGCACACCTCTACTCTGACACACACGGGCCGCCATCAGCTGGGGTGGAGCACACCTCTACTCTGACACACAGGGGCCGCCATCAGCTGGGGTGGAGCACACCTCTACTCTGAAACACACGGGGCCGCCATAAGCTGGGGTGGAGCACACCTCTACTCTGACACACACGGGCCGCCATCAGCTGGGGTGGAGCACACCTCTACTCTGACACACACGGGCCGCCATCAGCTGCGGTGGAGCACACTTCTACTCTGACACACACGGGCCGCCATCAGCTGGGGTGGTGCACACCTCTACTCTGACACACACGGGCCGCCATCAGGTGGGGTGGAGCACACCTCTACTCTGACACACACGGGCCGCCATCAGCTGGGGTGGAGCACACCTCTACTCTGACACACACGGGCCGCCATCAGCTGGGGTGGAGCACACCTCTACTCTGACACACACGGGCCGCCATCAGCTGGGGTGGAGCACACCTCTACTCTGACACACAGGGGCCGCCATCAGCTGGGGTGGAGCAAACCTCTACTCTGACACACACGGGCCGCCATCAGCTGGGGTGGAGCACACCTCTACTCTGACACACAGGGGCCGCCATCAGCTGGGGTGGAGCATACCTCTACTCTGACACACAGGGGCCGCCATCAGCTGGGGTGGAGCACACCTCTACTCTGACACACACGGGGCCGCCATCAGCTGGGGTGGAGCACACCTCTACTCTGACACACACGGGCCGCCATCAGCTGGGGTGGAGCACACCTCTACTCTGACACACAGGGGCCGCCATCAGCTGGGGTGGAGCACACCTCTACTCTGACACACACGGGCCGCCATCAGCTGGGGTGGAGCACACCTCTACTCTGACACACACGGGCCGCCATCAGCTGGGGTGGAGCACACCTCTACTCTGACACACACGGGCCGCCATCAGCTGGGGTGGTGCACACCTCTACTCTGACACACACGGGCCGCCATCAGGTGGGGTGGAGCGCACCTCTACTCTGACACACACGGGCCGCCATCAGCTGGGGTGGAGCACACCTCTACTCTGACACACACGGGCCGCCATCAGCTGGGGTGGAGCACACCTCTACTCTGACACACACGGGCCGCCATCAGCTGGGGTGGAGCACACCTCTACTCTGACACACAGGGGCCGCCATCAGCTGGGGTGGAGCACACCTCTACTCTGACACACACGGGGCCGCCATCAGCTGGGGTGGAGCACACCTCTACTCTGACACACACGGGCCGCCATCAGCTGGGGTGGAGCACACCTCTACTCTGACACACAGGGGCCGCCATCAGCTGGGGTGGAGCACACCTCTACTCTGACACACAGGGGCCGCCATCAGCTGGGGTGGAGCACACCTCTACTCTGACACACACGGGCCGCCATCAGTTGGGGTGGAGCACACCTCTACTCTGACACACACGGGCCGCCATCAGCTGGGGTGGAGCACACCTCTACTCTGACACACACGGGCCGCCATCAGCTGGGGTGGAGCACACCTCTACTCTGACACACACGGCGCCGCCATCAGCTGGGGTGGAGCACACCTCTACTTTGACACACACGGGCCGCCATCAGCTGGGGTGGAGCACACCTCTACTCTGACACACAGGGGCCGCCATCAGCTGGGGTGGAGCACACCTCTACTCTGACACACAGGGGCCGCCATCAGCTGGGGTGGAGCACACCTCTACTCTGACACACACGGGGCCCCCATCAGCTGGGGTGGAGCACACCTCTACTCTGACACACACGGGCCGCCATCAGTTGGGGTGGAGCACACCTCTATTCTGACACACACGGGCCGCCATCAGTTGGGGTGGAGCACGCTTCTACTCTGACACACACAGGGCCGCCATCAGTTGGAGTGGAGCACGCTTCTACTCTGACACACACGGGCCGCCATCAGCTGGGGTGGAGCACACCTCTACTCTGACACACAGGGGCCGCCATCAGCTGGGGTGGAGCACACCTCTACTCTGACACACAGGGGCCGCCATCAGCTGGGGTGGAGCACACCTCTACTCTGACACACACGGGGCCCCCATCAGCTGGGGTGGAGCACACCTCTACTCTGACACACACGGGCCGCCATCAGTTGGGGTGGAGCACACCTCTATTCTGACACACACGGGCCGCCATCAGTTGGGGTGGAGCACGCTTCTACTCTGACACACACAGGGCCGCCATCAGTTGGAGTGGAGCACGCTTCTACTCTGACACACACGGGGCCGCCATCAGTTGGAGTGGAGCACACCTCTACTCTGACACACATGGGCCGCCATCAGTTGATCAGTTGGGGTGGAACACACCTCTACACTGACACACACGGGCCGCTATCAGCTGGGGTGGAGCACACCTCTACTCTGACACACACGGGCCGCCATCAGCTGGGGTAGAGCACACCTCTACTCTGACACACACGGGCCGCCATCAGTTGGGGTGGAGCACATGTCTACTCTGACACACAGGGGGCCGCCATCAGCTGGTGTGGAGCACACCTCTACTCTGACACACAGGGGCCGCCATCAGCTGGGGTGGAGCAAACCTCTACTCTGACACACACGGGCCGCCATCAGCTGGGGTGGAGCACACCTCTACTCTGACACACACGGGCCGCCATCAGTTGGGGTGGAGCACACCTCTACTCTGACACACACGGGCCGCCATCAGTTGGGGTGGAGCACACCTCTACTCTGACACACACGGGCCGCCATCAGCTGGGGTGGAGCACACCTCTACTCTGACACACACGGGGCCGCCATCAGCTGGGGTGGAGCACACCTCTACTCTGACACACAGGGGCCGCCATCAGCTGGGGTGGAGCACACCTCTACTCTGACACACAGGGGCCGCCATCAGCTGGGGTGGAGCACACCTCTACTCTGACACACACGGGGCCGCCATCAGCTGGGGTGGAGCACACCTCTACTCTGACACACACGGGCCGCCATCAGCTGGGGTGGAGCACACCTCTACTCTGACACACAGGGGCCGCCATCAGCTGGGGTGGAGCAAACCTCTACTCTGACACACACGGGCCGCCATCAGCTGGGGTGGAGCACACCTCTACTCTGACACACACGGGCCGCCATCAGCTGCGGTGGAGCACACTTCTACTCTGACACACACGGGCCGCCATCAGCTGGGGTGGTGCACACCTCTACTCTGACACACACGGGCCGCCATCAGCTGGGGTGGAGCACACCTCTACTCTGACACACATGGGCCGCCATCAGCTGGGGTGGAGCACACCTCTACTCTGACACACACGGGCCGCCATCAGCTGGGGTGGAGCACACCTCTACTCTGACACACACGGGCCGCCATCAGCTGGGGTGGAGCACACCTCTACTCTGACACACACGGGCCGCCATCAGCTGGGGTGGAGCAAACCTCTACTCTGACACACACGGGCCGCCATCAGCTGGGGTGGAGCACACCTCTACTCTGACACACACGGGCCGCCATCAGCTGGGGTGGAGCAGACTTCTACTCTGACACACACGGGCCACCATCAGCTGGGGTGGTGCACACCTCTACTCTGACACACACGGGCTGCCATCAGGTGGGGTGGAGCACACCTCTACTCTGACACACACGGGCCGCCATCAGCTGGGGTGGAGCACACCTCTACTCTGACACACACGGGCCGCCATCAGCTGGGGTGGAGCACACCTCTACTCTGACACACACGGGCCGCCATCAGCTGGGGTAGAGCGCACCTCTACTCTGACACACAGGGGCCGCCATCAGCTGGGGTGGAGCAAACCTCTACTCTGACACACACGGGCCGCCATCAGCTGGGGTGGAGCACACCTCTACTCTGACACACAGGGGCTGCCATCAGCTGGGGTGGAGCACACCTCTACTCTGACACACACGGGCCGCCATCAGCTGGGGTGGAGCACACCTCTACTCTGACACACAGGGGCCGCCATCAGCTGGGGTGGAGCACACCTCTACTCTGACACACACGGGGCCGCCATCAGCTGGGGTGGAGCACACCTCTACTCTGACACACACGGGCCGCCATCAGCTGGGGTGGAGCACACCTCTACTCTGACACACAGGGGCCGCCATCAGCTGGGGTGGAGCAAACCTCTACTCTGACACACACGGGCCGCCATCAGCTGGGGTGGAGCACACCTCTACTCTGACACACACGGGCCGCCATCAGCTGGGGTGGAGCACACTTCTACTCTGACACACACGGGCCGCCATCAGCTGGGGTGGTGCACACCTCTACTCTGACACACACGGGCCGCCATCAGGTGGGGTGGAGCACACCTCTACTCTGACACACACGGGCCGCCATCAGCTGGGGTGGAGCACACCTCTACTCTGACACACACGGGCCGCCATCAGCTGGGGTGGAGCACACCTCTACTCTGACACACACGGGCCGCCATCAGCTGGGGTGGAGCACACCTCTACTCTGACACACAGGGGCCGCCATCAGCTGGGGTGGAGCACACCTCTACTCTGAAACACACGGGGCCGCCATAAGCTGGGGTGGAGCACACCTCTACTCTGACACACACGGGCCGCCATCAGCTGGGGTGGAGCACACCTCTACTCTGACACACACGGGCCGCCATCAGCTGCGGTGGAGCACACTTCTACTCTGACACACACGGGCCGCCATCAGCTGGGGTGGTGCACACCTCTACTCTGACACACACGGGCCGCCATCAGGTGGGGTGGAGCACACCTCTACTCTGACACACACGGGCCGCCATCAGCTGGGGTGGAGCACACCTCTACTCTGACACACACGGGCCGCCATCAGCTGGGGTGGAGCACACCTCTACTCTGACACACACGGGCCGCCATCAGCTGGGGTGGAGCACACCTCTACTCTGACACACAGGGGCCGCCATCAGCTGGGGTGGAGCAAACCTCTACTCTGACACACACGGGCCGCCATCAGCTGGGGTGGAGCACACCTCTACTCTGACACACAGGGGCCGCCATCAGCTGGGGTGGAGCATACCTCTACTCTGACACACAGGGGCCGCCATCAGCTGGGGTGGAGCACACCTCTACTCTGACACACACGGGGCCGCCATCAGCTGGGGTGGAGCACACCTCTACTCTGACACACACGGGCCGCCATCAGCTGGGGTGGAGCACACCTCTACTCTGACACACAGGGGCCGCCATCAGCTGGGGTGGAGCACACCTCTACTCTGACACACACGGGCCGCCATCAGCTGGGGTGGAGCACACCTCTACTCTGACACACACGGGCCGCCATCAGCTGGGGTGGAGCACACCTCTACTCTGACACACACGGGCCGCCATCAGCTGGGGTGGTGCACACCTCTACTCTGACACACACGGGCCGCCATCAGGTGGGGTGGAGCGCACCTCTACTCTGACACACACGGGCCGCCATCAGCTGGGGTGGAGCACACCTCTACTCTGACACACACGGGCCGCCATCAGCTGGGGTGGAGCACACCTCTACTCTGACACACACGGGCCGCCATCAGCTGGGGTGGAGCACACCTCTACTCTGACACACAGGGGCCGCCATCAGCTGGGGTGGAGCACACCTCTACTCTGACACACACGGGGCCGCCATCAGCTGGGGTGGAGCACACCTCTACTCTGACACACACGGGCCGCCATCAGCTGGGGTGGAGCACACCTCTACTCTGACACACAGGGGCCGCCATCAGCTGGGGTGGAGCACACCTCTACTCTGACACACAGGGGCCGCCATCAGCTGGGGTGGAGCACACCTCTACTCTGACACACACGGGCCGCCATCAGTTGGGGTGGAGCACACCTCTACTCTGACACACACGGGCCGCCATCAGCTGGGGTGGAGCACACCTCTACTCTGACACACACGGGCCGCCATCAGCTGGGGTGGAGCACACCTCTACTCTGACACACACGGCGCCGCCATCAGCTGGGGTGGAGCACACCTCTACTTTGACACACACGGGCCGCCATCAGCTGGGGTGGAGCACACCTCTACTCTGACACACAGGGGCCGCCATCAGCTGGGGTGGAGCACACCTCTACTCTGACACACAGGGGCCGCCATCAGCTGGGGTGGAGCACACCTCTACTCTGACACACACGGGGCCCCCATCAGCTGGGGTGGAGCACACCTCTACTCTGACACACACGGGCCGCCATCAGCTGGGGTGGAGCGCACCTGTACTCTGACACACAGGGGCCGCCATCAGCTGGGGTGGAGCAAACCTCTACTCTGACACACACGGGCCGCCATCAGCTGGGGTGGAGCACACCTCTACTCTGACACACACGGGCCGCCATCAGCTGGGGTGGAGAACACTTCTACTCTGACACACACGGGCCGCCATCAGCTGGGGTGGTGCACACCTCTACTCTGACACACACGGGCCGCCATCAGGTGGGGTGGTGCACACCTCTACTCTGACACACACGGGCCGCCATCAGCTGGGGTGGAGCACACCTCTACTCTGACACACACGGGCCGCCATCAGCTGGGGTGGAGCACACCTCTACTCTGACACACACGGGCCGCCATCAGCTGGGGTGGAGCACACCTCTACTCTGACACACAGGGGCCGCCATCAGCTGGGGTGGAGCACACCTCTACTCTGACACACACGGGCCGCCATCAGCTGGGGTGGAGCACACGTCTACTCTGACACACACGGGCCGCCATCAGCTGGGGTGGAGCACACGTCTACTCTGACACACACGGGCCGCCATCAGCTGGGGTGGAGCACACCTCTACTCTGACACACAGGGGCCGCCATCAGTTGGGGTGGAGCACACCTCTACTCTGACACACACGGGCCGGCATCAGCTGGGGTGGAGCACACCTCTACTCTGACACACACGGGCCGCCATCAGTTGGGGTGGAGCACACCTCTACTCTGACACACACGGGCCGCCATCAGTTGGGGTGGAGCACACCTCTACTCTGACACACACGGGCCGCCATCAGTTGGGGTGGAGCACACCTCTACTCTGACACACACGGGCCGCCATCAGCTGGGGTGGAGCACACCTCTACTCTGACACACACGGGCCGCCATCAGCTGGGGTGGAGCACACCTCTACTCTGACACACACGGGCCGCCATCAACTGGGGTGGAGCACACCTCTACTCTGACACACACGGGCCGCCATCAGCTGGGGTGGAGCACACCTCTACTCTGACACACACGGGCCGCCATCAGCTGGGGTGGAGCACACCTCTACTCTGACACACACGGGCCGCCATCAGTTGGGGTGGAGCACACCTCTACTCTGACACACACGGGCCGCCATCAGTTGGGGTGGAGCACACCTCTACTCTGACACACACGGGCCGCCATCAGCTGGGGTGGAGCACACCTCTACTCTGACACACACGGGGCCGCCATCAGCTGGGGTGGAGCACACCTCTACTCTGACACACACGGGCCGCCATCAGCTGGGGTGGAGCACACCTCTACTCTGATACACAGGGGCCGCCATCAGCTGGGGTGGAGCATACCTCTACTCTGACACACAGGGGCCGCCATCAGCTGGGGTGGAGCACACCTCTACTCTGACACACACGGGCCGCCATCAGTTGGGGTGGAGCACATGTCTACTCTGACACACAGGGGGCCGCCATCAGCTGGTGTGGAGCACACCTCTACTCTGACACACAGGGGCCGCCATCAGCTGGGGTTGAGCACACCTCTACTCTGACACACACGGGCCGCCATCAGCTGGGGTGGAGCACACGTCTACTCTGACACACACGGGCCACCATCAGCTGGGGTGGAGCACACCTCTACTCTGACACACAGGGGCCGCCATCAGTTGGGGTGGAGCACACCTCTACTCTGACACACACGGGCCGCCATCAGCTGGGGTGGAGCACACCTCTACTCTGACACACAGGGGCCGCCATCAGTTGGGGTGGAGCACACCTCTACTCTGACACACACGGGCCGCCATCAGTTGGGGTGGAGCACACCTGTACTCTGACACACACGGGCCGCCATCAGGTGGGGTGGAGCACACCTCTACTCTGACACACACGGGCCGCCATCAGCTGGGGTGGAGCACACCTCTACTCTGACACACACGGGCCGCCATCAGCTGGGGTGGAGCACACCTCTACTCTGACACACACGGGCCGCCATCAGCTGGGGTGGAGCACACCTCTACTCTGACACACAGGGGCCGCCATCAGCTGGGGTGGAGCACACCTCTACTCTGACACACACGGGGCCGCCATCAGCTGGGGTGGAGCACACCTCTACTCTGACACACACGGGCCGCCAAGAGCTGGGGTGGAGCACACCTCTACTCTGACACACAGGGGCCGCCATCAGCTGGGGTGGAGCACACCTCTACTCTGACACACAGGGGCCGCCATCAGCTGGGGTGGAGCACACCTCTACTCTGACACACACGGGCCGCCATCAGCTGCGGTGGAGCACACTTCTACTCTGACACACACGGGCCGCCATCAGCTGGGGTGGTGCACACCTCTACTCTGACACACACGGGCCGCCATCAGGTGGGGTGGAGCACACCTCTACTCTGACACACACGGGCCGCCATCAGCTGGGGTGGAGCACACCTCTACTCTGACACACACGGGCCGCCATCAGCTGGGGTGGAGCACACCTCTACTCTGACACACACGGGCCGCCATCAGCTGGGGTGGAGCACACCTCTACTCTGACACACAGGGGCCGCCATCAGCTGGGGTGGAGCAAACCTCTACTCTGACACACACGGGCCGCCATCAGCTGGGGTGGAGCACACCTCTACTCTGACACACAGGGGCCGCCATCAGCTGGGGTGGAGCATACCTCTACTCTGACACACAGGGGCCGCCATCAGCTGGGGTGGAGCACACCTCTACTCTGACACACACGGGGCCGCCATCAGCTGGGGTGGAGCACACCTCTACTCTGACACACACGGGCCGCCATCAGCTGGGGTGGAGCACACCTCTACTCTGACACACAGGGGCCGCCATCAGCTGGGGTGGAGCACACCTCTACTCTGACACACACGGGCCGCCATCAGCTGGGGTGGAGCACACCTCTACTCTGACACACACGGGCCGCCATCAGCTGGGGTGGAGCACACCTCTACTCTGACACACACGGGCCGCCATCAGCTGGGGTGGTGCACACCTCTACTCTGACACACACGGGCCGCCATCAGGTGGGGTGGAGCGCACCTCTACTCTAACACACACGGGCCGCCATCAGCTGGGGTGGAGCACACCTCTACTCTGACACACACGGGCCGCCATCAGCTGGGGTGGAGCACACCTCTACTCTGACACACACGGGCCGCCATCAGCTGGGGTGGAGCACACCTCTACTCTGACACACAGGGGCCGCCATCAGCTGGGGTGGAGCACACCTCTACTCTGACACACACGGGGCCGCCATCAGCTGGGGTGGAGCACACCTCTACTCTGACACACACGGGCCGCCATCAGCTGGGGTGGAGCACACCTCTACTCTGACACACAGGGGCCGCCATCAGCTGGGGTGGAGCACACCTCTACTCTGACACACAGGGGCCGCCATCAGCTGGGGTGGAGCACACCTCTACTCTGACACACACGGGCCGCCATCAGTTGGGGTGGAGCACACCTCTACTCTGACACACACGGGCCGCCATCAGCTGGGGTGGAGCACACCTCTACTCTGACACACACGGGCCGCCATCAGCTGGGGTGGAGCACACCTCTACTCTGACACACACGGCGCCGCCATCAGCTGGGGTGGAGCACACCTCTACTTTGACACACACGGGCCGCCATCAGCTGGGGTGGAGCACACCTCTACTCTGACACACAGGGGCCGCCATCAGCTGGGGTGGAGCACACCTCTACTCTGACACACAGGGGCCGCCATCAGCTGGGGTGGAGCACACCTCTACTCTGACACACACGGGGCCCCCATCAGCTGGGGTGGAGCACACCTCTACTCTGACACACACGGGCCGCCATCAGCTGGGGTGGAGCGCACCTGTACTCTGACACACAGGGGCCGCCATCAGCTGGGGTGGAGCAAACCTCTACTCTGACACACACGGGCCGCCATCAGCTGGGGTGGAGCACACCTCTACTCTGACACACACGGGCCGCCATCAGCTGGGGTGGAGAACACTTCTACTCTGACACACACGGGCCGCCATCAGCTGGGGTGGTGCACACCTCTACTCTGACACACACGGGCCGCCATCAGGTGGGGTGGTGCACACCTCTACTCTGACACACACGGGCCGCCATCAGCTGGGGTGGAGCACACCTCTACTCTGACACACACGGGCCGCCATCAGCTGGGGTGGAGCACACCTCTACTCTGACACACACGGGCCGCCATCAGCTGGGGTGGAGCACACCTCTACTCTGACACACAGGGGCCGCCATCAGCTGGGGTGGAGCACACCTCTACTCTGACACACACGGGCCGCCATCAGCTGGGGTGGAGCACACGTCTACTCTGACACACACGGGCCGCCATCAGCTGGGGTGGAGCACACGTCTACTCTGACACACACGGGCCGCCATCAGCTGGGGTGGAGCACACCTCTACTCTGACACACAGGGGCCGCCATCAGTTGGGGTGGAGCACACCTCTACTCTGACACACACGGGCCGGCATCAGCTGGGGTGGAGCACACCTCTACTCTGACACACACGGGCCGCCATCAGTTGGGGTGGAGCACACCTCTACTCTGACACACACGGGCCGCCATCAGTTGGGGTGGAGCACACCTCTACTCTGACACACACGGGCCGCCATCAGTTGGGGTGGAGCACACCTCTACTCTGACACACACGGGCCGCCATCAGCTGGGGTGGAGCACACCTCTACTCTGACACACACGGGCCGCCATCAGCTGGGGTGGAGCACACCTCTACTCTGACACACACGGGCCGCCATCAACTGGGGTGGAGCACACCTCTACTCTGACACACACGGGCCGCCATCAGCTGGGGTGGAGCACACCTCTACTCTGACACACACGGGCCGCCATCAGCTGGGGTGGAGCACACCTCTACTCTGACACACACGGGCCGCCATCAGTTGGGGTGGAGCACACCTCTACTCTGACACACACGGGCCGCCATCAGTTGGGGTGGAGCACACCTCTACTCTGACACACACGGGCCGCCATCAGCTGGGGTGGAGCACACCTCTACTCTGACACACACGGGGCCGCCATCAGCTGGGGTGGAGCACACCTCTACTCTGACACACACGGGCCGCCATCAGCTGGGGTGGAGCACACCTCTACTCTGATACACAGGGGCCGCCATCAGCTGGGGTGGAGCATACCTCTACTCTGACACACAGGGGCCGCCATCAGCTGGGGTGGAGCACACCTCTACTCTGACACACACGGGCCGCCATCAGTTGGGGTGGAGCACATGTCTACTCTGACACACAGGGGGCCGCCATCAGCTGGTGTGGAGCACACCTCTACTCTGACACACAGGGGCCGCCATCAGCTGGGGTTGAGCACACCTCTACTCTGACACACACGGGCCGCCATCAGCTGGGGTGGAGCACACGTCTACTCTGACACACACGGGCCACCATCAGCTGGGGTGGAGCACACCTCTACTCTGACACACAGGGGCCGCCATCAGTTGGGGTGGAGCACACCTCTACTCTGACACACACGGGCCGCCATCAGCTGGGGTGGAGCACACCTCTACTCTGACACACAGGGGCCGCCATCAGTTGGGGTGGAGCACACCTCTACTCTGACACACACGGGCCGCCATCAGTTGGGGTGGAGCACACCTGTACTCTGACACACACGGGCCGCCATCAGGTGGGGTGGAGCACACCTCTACTCTGACACACACGGGCCGCCATCAGCTGGGGTGGAGCACACCTCTACTCTGACACACACGGGCCGCCATCAGCTGGGGTGGAGCACACCTCTACTCTGACACACACGGGCCGCCATCAGCTGGGGTGGAGCACACCTCTACTCTGACACACAGGGGCCGCCATCAGCTGGGGTGGAGCACACCTCTACTCTGACACACACGGGGCCGCCATCAGCTGGGGTGGAGCACACCTCTACTCTGACACACACGGGCCGCCAAGAGCTGGGGTGGAGCACACCTCTACTCTGACACACAGGGGCCGCCATCAGCTGGGGTGGAGCACACCTCTACTCTGACACACAGGGGCCGCCATCAGCTGGGGTGGTGCACACCTCTACTCTGACACACAGGGGCCGCCATCAGCTGGGGTGGAGCACACCTCTACTCTGACACACACGGGTCGCCATCAGCTGGGGTGGAGCACACCTCTACTCTGACATACAGGGGCCGCCATCAGCTGGGGTGGAGCACACCTCTACTCTGACACACAGGGGCCGCCATCAGCTGGGGTGGAGCACACCTCTGCTCTGACACACAGGGGCCGCCATCAGCTGGGGTGGAGCACACCTCTACTCTGACACACACGGGCCGCCATCAGCTGGGGTGGAGCACACCTCTACTCTGACACACACGGGCCGCCATCAGCTGGGGTGGAGCACACCTCTACTCTGACACACACGGGCCGCCATCAGCTGGGGTGGAGCACACCTCTACTCTGACACACACGGGCCGCCATCAGCTGGGGTGGAGCACACCTCTACTCTGACACACACGGGCCGCCATCAGCTGGGGTGGAGCACACCTCTACTCTGACACACACGGGCCGGCATCAGCTGGGGTGGAGCACACCTCTACTCTGACACACACGGGCCGCCATCAGCTGGGGTGGAGCACACCTCTACTCTGACACACACGGGCCGCCATCAGTTGGGGTGGAGCACACCTCTACTCTGACACACACGGGCCGCCATCAGGTGGGGTGGAGCACACCTCTACTCTGACACACACGGGCCGCCATCAGCTGGGGTGGAGCACACCTCTACTCTGACACACACGGGCCGCCATCAATTGGGGTGGAGCACATGTCTACTCTGACACACAGGGGGCCGCCATCAGCTGGTGTGGAGCACACCTCTACTCTGACACACAGGGGCCGCCATCAGCTGGGGTGGAGCACACCTCTACTCTGACACACACGGGCCGCCATCAGCTGGGGTGGAGCACACGTCTACTCTGACACACACGGGCCACCATCAGCTGGGGTGGAGCACACCTCTACTCTGACACACAGGGGCCGCCATCAGTTGGGGTGGAGCACACCTCTACTCTGACACACACGGGCCGCCATCAGCTGGGGTGGAGCACACCTCTACTCTGACACACAGGGGCCGCCATCAGTTGGGGTGGAGCACACCTCTACTCTGACACACAGGGGCCGCCATCAGCTGGGGTGGAGCACACCTCTACTCTGACACACACGGGGCCGCCATCAGCTGGGGTGGAGCACACGTCTACTCTGACACACACGGGCCGCCATCAGCTGGGGTGGAGCACACGTCTACTCTGACACACACGGGCCGCCATCAGCTGGGGTGGAGCACACCTCTACTCTGACACACAGGGGCCGCCATCAGTTGGGGTGGAGCACACCTCTACTCTGACACACACGGGCCGCCATCAGCTGGGGTGGAGCACACCTCTACTCTGACACACACGGGCCGCCATCAGTTGGGGTGGAGCACACCTCTACTCTGACACACACGGGCCGCCATCAGTTGGGGTGGAGCACACCTCTACTCTGACACACACGGGCCGCCATCAGCTGGGGTGGAGCACACCTCTACTCTGACACACACGGGCCGCCATCAGCTGGGGTGGAGCACACCTCTACTCTGACACACACGGGCCGCCATCAGCTGGGGTGGAGCACACCTCTACTCTGACACACACGGGCCGCCATCAGCTGGGGTGGAGCACACCTCTACTCTGACACACACGGGCCGCCATCAGCTGGGGTGGAGCACACCTCTACTCTGACACACACGGGCCGCCATCAGCTGGGGTGGAGCACACCTCTACTCTGACACACACGGGCCGCCATCAGTTGGGGTGGAGCACACCTCTACTCTGACACACACGGGCCGCCATCAGGTGGGGTGGAGCACACCTCTACTCTGACACACACGGGCCGCCAAGAGCTGGGGTGGAGCACACCTCTACTCTGACACACACGGGGCCGCCATCAGCTGGGGTGGAGCACACCTCTACTCTGACACACACGGGCCGCCATCAGCTGGGGTGGAGCACACCTCTACTCTGACACACACGGGCCGCCATCAGCTGGGGTGGAGCACACCTCTACTCTGACACACACGGGGCCGCCATCAGCTGGGGTGGAGCACACCTCTACTCTGACACACACGGGCCGCCATCAGCTGGGGTGGAGCACACCTCTACTCTGACACACAGGGGCCGCCATCAGCTGGGGTGGAGCAAACCTCTACTCTGACACACACGGGCCGCCATCAGCTGGGGTGGAGCACACCTCTACTCTGACACACACGGGCCGCCATCAGCTGCGGTGGAGCACACTTCTACTCTGACACACACGGGCCGCCATCAGCTGGGGTGGTGCACACCTGTACTCTGACACACACGGGCCGCCATCAGGTGGGGTGGAGCACACCTCTACTCTGACACACACGGGCCGCCATCAGCTGGGGTGGAGCACACCTCTACTCTGACACACACGGGCCGCCATCAGCTGGGGTGGAGCACACCTCTACTCTGACACACACGGGCCGCCATCAGCTGGGGTGGAGCACACCTCTACTCTGACACACAGGGGCCGCCATCAGCTGGGGTGGAGCACACCTCTACTCTGACACACAGGGGCCGCCATCAGCTGGGGTGGAGCACACCTCTGCTCTGACACACAGGGGCCGCCATCAGCTGGGGTGGAGCACACCTCTGCTCTGACACACACGGGCCGCCATCAGCTGGGGTGGAGCACACCTCTGCTCTGACACACAGGGGCCGCCATCAGCTGGGGTGGAGCACACCTCTGCTCTGACACACACGGGCCGCCATCAGCTGGGGTGGAGCACACCTCTACTCTGAAACACACGGGCCGCCATCAGCTGGGGTGGAGCACACCTCTACTCTGACACACACGGGCCGCCATCAGCTGGGGTGGAGCACACCTCTACTCTGACACACACGGGCCGCCATCAGCTGGGGTGGAGCACACCTCTACTCTGACACACACGGGCCGCCATCAGCTGGGGTGGAGCACACCTCTACTCTGACACACACGGGCCGCCATCAGCTGGGGTGGAGCACACCTCTACTCTGACACACACGGGCCGCCATCAGCTGGGGTGGAGCACACCTCTACTCTGACACACAGGGGCCGCCATCAGTTGGGGTGGAGCACACCTCTACTCTGACACACACGGGCCGCCATCAGGTGGGGTGGAGCACACCTCTACTCTGACACACACGGGCCGCCATCAGCTGGGGTGGAGCACACCTCTACTCTGACACACACGGGGCCGCCATCAGCTGGGGTGGAGCACACCTCTACTCTGACACACACGGGCCGCCATCAGCTGGGGTGGAGCACACCTCTACTCTGACACACAGGGGCCGCCATCAGCTGGGGTGGAGCACACCTCTACTCTGACACACACGGGGCCGCCATCAGCTGGGGTGGAGCACACCTCTACTCTGACACACACGGGCCGCCATCAGCTGGGGTGGAGCACACCTCTACTCTGACACACAGGGGCCGCCATCAGCTGGGGTGGAGCAAACCTCTACTCTGACACACACGGGCCGCCATCAGCTGGGGTGGAGCACACCTCTACTCTGACACACACGGGCCGCCATCAGCTGCGGTGGAGCACACTTCTACTCTGACACACACGGGCCGCCATCAGCTGGGGTGGTGCACACCTGTACTCTGACACACACGGGCCGCCATCAGGTGGGGTGGAGCACACCTCTACTCTGACACACACGGGCCGCCATCAGCTGGGGTGGAGCACACCTCTACTCTGACACACACGGGCCGCCATCAGCTGGGGTGGAGCACACCTCTACTCTGACACACACGGGCCGCCATCAGCTGGGGTGGAGCACACCTCTACTCTGACACACAGGGGCCGCCATCAGCTGGGGTGGAGCACACCTCTACTCTGACACACAGGGGCCGCCATCAGCTGGGGTGGAGCACACCTCTACTCTGACACACACGGGCCGCCATCAGCTGGGGTGGAGCACACCTCTACTCTGACACACACGGGTCGCCATCAGCTGGGGTGGAGCACACCTCTACTCTGACAGACAGGGGCCGCCATCAGCTGGGGTGGAGCACACCTCTACTCTGACACACAGGGGCCGCCATCAGCTGGGGTGGAGCACACCTCTGCTCTGACACACAGGTGCCGCCATCAGCTGGGGTGGAGCACACCTCTACTCTGACACACACGGGCCGCCATCAGTTGGGGTGGAGCACATGTCTACTCTGACACACAGGGGGCCGCCATCAGCTGGTGTGGAGCACACCTCTACTCTGACACACAGGGGCCGCCATCAGCTGGGGTGGAGCACACCTCTACTCTGACACACACGGGCCGCCATCAGCTGGGGTGGAGCACACGTCTACTCTGACACACACGGGCCGCCATCAGCTGGGGTGGAGCACACGTCTACTCTGACACACACGGGCCGCCATCAGCTGGGGTGGAGCACACCTCTACTCTGACACACAGGGGCCGCCATCAGTTGGGGTGGAGCACACCTCTACTCTGACACACACGGGCCGCCATCAGGTGGGGTGGAGCACACCTCTACTCTGACACACAGGGGCCGCCATCAGTTGGGGTGGAGCACACCTCTACTCTGACACACACGGGGCCGCCATCAGCTGGGGTGGAGCACACCTCTACTCTGACACACAGGGGCCGCCATCAGCTGGGGTGGAGCACACCTCTACTCTGACACACACGGGGCCGCCATCAGCTGGGGTGGAGCACACGTCTACTCTGACACACACGGGCCGCCATCAGCTGGGGTGGAGCACATGTCTACTCTGACACACACGGGCCGCCATCAGCTGGGGTGGAGCACACCTCTACTCTGACACACAGGGGCCGCCATCAGTTGGGGTGGAGCACACCTCTACTCTGACACACACGGGCCGCCATCAGCTGGGGTGGAGCACACCTCTACTCTGACACACACGGGCCGCCATCAGCTGGGGTGGAGCACACCTCTACTCTGACACACACGGGCCGCCATCAGCTGGGGTGGAGCACACCTCTACTCTGACACACACGGGCCGCCATCAGCTGGGGTGGAGCACACCTCTACTCTGACACACACGGGCCGCCATCAGCTGGGGTGGAGCACACCTCTACTCTGACACACACGGGCCGCCATCAGCTGGGGTGGAGCACACCTCTACTCTGACACACACGGGCCGCCATCAGCTGGGGTGGAGCACACCTCTACTCTGACACACACGGGCCGCCATCAGCTGGGGTGGAGCACACCTCTACTCTGACACACACGGGCCGCCATCAGCTGGGGTGGAGCACACCTCTACTCTGACACACACGGGCCGCCATCAGTTGGGGTGGAGCACACCTCTACTCTGACACACACGGGGCCGCCATCAGCTGGGGTGGAGCACACCTCTACTCTGACACACACGGGCCGCCATCAGTTGGGGTGGAGCACACCTCTACTCTGACACACACGGGCCGCCATCAGCTGGGGTGGAGCACACCTCTACTCTGACACACACGGGCCGCCATCAGCTGGGGTGGAGCACACGTCTACTCTGACACACACGGGCCGCCATCAGCTGGGGTGGAGCACACGTCTACTCTGACACACACGGGCCGCCATCAGCTGGGGTGGAGCACACCTCTACTCTGACACACAGGGGCCGCCATCAGCTGGGGTGGAGCACACCTCTACTCTGACACACACGGGCCGCCATCAGCTGGGGTGGAGCACACCTCTACTCTGACACACACGGGCCGCTATCAGTTGGGGTGGAGCACACCTCTACTCTGACACACACGGGCCGCCATCAGTTGGGGTGGAGCACACCTCTACTCTGACACACACGGGCCGCCATCAGTTGGGGTGGAGCACACCTCTACTCTGACACACACGGGCCGCCATCAGATGGGGTGGAGCACACCTCTACTCTGACACACACGGGCCGCCATCAGCTGGGGTGGAGCACACCTCTACTCTGACACACACGGGCCGCCATCAGCTGGGGTGGAGCACACCTCTACTCTGACACACAGGGGCCGCCATCAGCTGGGGTGGAGCAAACCTCTACTCTGACACACACGGGCCGCCATCAGCTGGGGTGGATCACACCTCTACTCTGACACACACGGGCCGCCATCAGCTGGGGTGGAGCACACTTCTACTCTGACACACACGGGCCACCATCAGCTGGGGTGGTGCACACCTCTACTCTGACACACACGGGCCGCCATCAGGTGGGGTGGAGCACACCTCTACTCTGACACACACGGGCCGCCATCAGCTGGGGTGGAGCACACCTCTACTCTGACACACACGGGCCGCCATCAGCTGGGGTGGAGCACACCTCTACTCTGACACACACGGGCCGCCATCAGCTGGGGTGGAGCGCACCTCTACTCTGACACACAGGGGCCGCCATCAGCTGGGGTGGAGCAAACCTCTACTCTGACACACACGGGCCGCCATCAGCTGGGGTGGAGCACACCTCTACTCTGACACACAGGGGCCGCCATCAGCTGGGGTGGAGCACACCTCTACTCTGACACACACGGGCCGCCAAGAGCTGGGGTGGAGCACACCTCTACTCTGACACACAGGGGCCGCCATCAGCTGGGGTGGAGCACACCTCTACTCTGACACACACGGGGCCGCCATCAGCTGGGGTGGAGCACACCTCTACTCTGACACACACGGGCCGCCATCAGCTGGGGTGGAGCACATGTCTACTCTGACACACACGGGCCGCCATCAGCTGGGGTGGAGCACACCTCTACTCTGACACACACGGGCCGCCATCAGCTGGGGTGGAGCACACCTCTACTCTGACACACACGGGCCGCCATCAGCTGGGGTGGAGCACACTTCTACTCTGACACACACGGGCCGCCATCAGCTGGGGTGGTGCACACCTCTACTCTGACACACACGGGCCGCCATCAGGTGGGGTGGAGCACACCTCTACTCTGACACACACGGGCCGCCATCAGCTGGGGTGGAGCACACCTCTACTCTGACACACACGGGCCGCCATCAGCTGGGGTGGAGCACACCTCTACTCTGACACACACGGGCCGCCATCAGCTGGGGTGGAGCACACCTCTACTCTGACACACAGGGGCCGCCATCAGCTGGGGTGGAGCACACCTCTACTCTGACACACACGGGGCCGCCATCAGCTGGGGTGGAGCATACCTCTACTCTGACACACAGGGGCCGCCATCAGCTGGGGTGGAGCACACCTCTACTCTGACACACACGGGCCGCCATCAGTTGGGGTGGAGCACATGTCTACTCTGACACACAGGGGGCCGCCATCAGCTGGTGTGGAGCACACCTCTACTCTGACACACAGGGGCCGCCATCAGCTGGGGTGGAGCACACCTCTACTCTGACACACACGGGCCGCCATCAGCTGGGGTGGAGCACACGTCTACTCTGACACACACGGGCCGCCATCAGCTGGGGTGGAGCACACGTCTACTCTGACACACACGGGCCACCATCAGCTGGGGTGGAGCACACCTCTACTCTGACACACACGGGCCGCCATCAGTTGGGGTGGAGCACACCTCTACTCTGACACACACGGGCCGCCATCAGTTGGGGTGGAGCACACCTCTACTCTGACACACACGGGCCGCCATCAGGTGGGGTGGAGCACACCTCTACTCTGACACACACGGGCCGCCATCAGTTGGGGTGGAGCACACCTCTACTCTGACACACACGGGCCGCCATCAGTTGGGGTGGAGCACACCTCTACTCTGACACACACGGGCCGCCATCAGTTGGGGTGGAGCACACCTCTACTCTGACACACAGGGGCCGCCATCAGTTGGGGTGGAGCACACCTCTACTCTGACACACACGGGCCGCCATCAGTTGGGGTGGAGCACACCTCTACTCTGACACACACGGGCCGCCATCAGCTGGGGTGGAGCACACCTCTACTCTGACACACACGGGCCACCATCAGCTGGGGTGGAGCACACCTCTACTCTGACACACACGGGCCGCCATCAGTTGGGGTGGAGCACATGTCTACTCTGACACACAGGGGGCCGCCATCAGCTGGTGTGGAGCACACCTCTACTCTGACACACAGGGGCCGCCATCAGCTGGGGTGGAGCACACCTCTACTCTGACACACACGGGCCGCCATCATCTGGGGTGGAGCACACGTCTACTCTGACACACACGGGCCGCCATCAGCTGGGGTGGAGCACACGTCTACTCTGACACACACGGGCCACCATCAGCTGGGGTGGAGCACACCTCTACTCTGACACACACGGGCCGCCATCAGTTGGGGTGGAGCACACCTCTACTCTGACACACACGGGCCGCCATCAGGTGGGGTGGAGCACACCTCTACTCTGACACACACGGGCCGCCATCAGTTGGGGTGGAGCACACCTCTACTCTGACACACACGGGCCGCCATCAGTTGGGGTGGAGCACACCTCTACTCTGACACACACGGGCCGCCATCAGGTGGGGTGGAGCACACCTCTACTCTGACACACACGGGCCGCCATCAGTTGGGGTGGAGCACACCTCTACTCTGACACACACGGGCCGCCATCAGTTGGGGTGGAGCACACCTCTACTCTGACACACACGGGCCGCCATCAGTTGGGGTGGAGCACACCTCTACTCTGACACACAGGGGCCGCCATCAGTTGGGGTGGAGCACACCTCTACTCTGACACACACGGGCCGCCATCAGTTGGGGTGGAGCACACCTCTACTCTGACACACACGGGCCGCCATCAGCTGGGGTGGAGCACACCTCTACTCTGACACACACGGGCCGCCATCAGCTGGGGTGGAGCACACCTCTACTCTGACACACACGGGCCACCATCAGTTGGGGTGGAGCACACCTCTACTCTGACACACACGGGCCGCCATCAGCTGGGGTGGAGCACACCTCTACTCTGACACACAGGGGCCGCCATCAGCTGGGGTGGAGCACACCTCTACTCTGACACACACGGGCCGCCATCAGTTGGGGTGGAGCACACCTCTACTCTGACACACACGGGTCGCCATCAGTTGGGGTGGAGCACACCTCTACTCTGACACACACGGGCCGCCATCAGCTGGGGTGGAGCACACCTCTACTCTGACACACACGGGGCCGCCATCAGCTGGAGTGGAGCACACCTCTACTCTGACACACACGGGCCGCCATCAGCTGGGGTGGAGCACACCTCTACTCTGACACACAGGGGCCGCCATCAGCTGGGGTGGAGCACACCTCTACTCTGACACACACGGGGCCGCCATCAGCTGGGGTGGAGCACACCTCTACTCTGACACACACGGGCCGCCATCAGCTGGGGTGGAGCCCACCTCTACTCTGACACACAGGGGCCGCCATCAGCTGGGGTGGAGCAAACCTCTACTCTGACACACACGGGCCGCCATCAGCTGGGGTGGAGCACACTTCTACTCTGACACACACGGGCCGCCATCAGCTGGGGTGGTGCACACCTCTACTCTGACACACACGGGCCGCCATCAGGTGGGGTGGAGCACACCTCTACTCTGACACACAGGGGCCGGCATCAGCTGGGGTGGAGCACACGTCTACTCTGACACACACGGGCCGCCATCAGCTGGGGTGGAGCACACCTCTACTCTGACACACAGGGGCCGCCATCAGCTGGGGTGGAGCACACCTCTACTCTGACACACAGGGGCCGCCATCAGCTGGGGTGGAGCACTCCTCTACTCTGACACACACGGGCCGCCATCAGTTGGGGTGGAGCACACCTCTACTCTGACACACAGGGGCCGCCATCACCTGGGGTGGAGCACACGTCTACTCTGACACACACGGGGCCGCCATCAGCTGGGGTGGAGCACACCTCTACTCTGACACACACGGGCCGCCATCAGTTGGGGTGGAGCACACCTCTACTCTGACACACACGGGCCGCCATCAGTTGGGGTGGAGCACACCTCTACTCTGACACACACAGGGCCGCCATCAGTTGGGATGGGCTCCACGGCAACTGGTTTTTGGTTTGGAAGTCGCGTCTGGGTGTTACATCTTTCCAAGCTCCTCAGAGGATTCTAGGGGAAGCCAGTGTGGTTAGCTGGATAATAGCCCCAAAGATATCATGTCCCAATCCTTATAAATGTTACCTGATATGGCAAAAGGACCCTGTCGATGTCATTAAGTAAAGGATTTTGAGATGAGCTCATCTGGATTATCCCAGTGAGTTCTAAGTGCCGTCACATGTGTCTTTATAAAAGACAGGCAGCGAGAGATTTGACACAGAGAGGAAAAGATGACATAAGGATAGAGGAAAGAGGGATTAGAAGATGCTGGCCTTGAATATGGGAGTGATGCATCCACAAGCCAAGGAATGCCTGCAGCCACCAGAAGCTGGAAGAGGCGGAGAACACATTCTCCCCTACAGCCTCTGGAGGAGGCACAGCCTGCCAACACCTTCAATCCAGCCTAGAGATACCTATCTCACACTTCTGGCAACCAGAACCATGAGCAGAGAAGAACTAATGTTTTAAGCCACAAAGTTTGTAGTAATTAGCTACAACAGCCAGAGGAAATTAACACGGCCAGGGTCGGCAGCCACTGCTCTGGTCTCACCGGCCATTATTGAGTTTCTCCAAGAAGCCACGCTGGGCTCTCAGGCCACGGGTTCCTGCAGCTCCTCCCCATCTCACAGCACGGGAAAGCATCCTGGTGTAGCTAAACACGCTCTAGCACCACGTCAGCTGAGGTCCAGCTCCTAGTCCCCTCACCTACAAACTGCAATCCTTAGTTAGTTCCTAAACCTTCTGAGTCTCGGTCTCCTTATCTGTAAAAGGAGAGAGTTATATCCGTATACAGATATAATGAGACATATCTAGATAGACATACAGAGAGTTACATCCACATATCTGTATCTAGATAGCTGAGTCCTGGTGGCACAGTGGTTAAAGCGCTTGGCTGTTAACTGATAGCTTGGTGGTGCCAACCCACCAGCTACTCTGCAGGAGAAGGATGTGGCAGTCTGCTTCTGTGAAGATTTACAGCCTTGGAAACCCTGTGAGGCAGTTCTACTCTGTCCTATAGGATCACTATGAGTTGGAAACGACTCAATGGCAGTGGGTTTCATTTTGGGGGAGCCTTTTTTTTTTTTTTAAATCTAGATAGATAGATGGGTAGATAGACAGACGGATGGATAGATATATTCTGTATATAACTTACAGCAAGAAATGACATAACATATACCTGAAGAGCCTGATACAAAAGAAAGTGCTCTGCAAATAATTAGCTCCGTCTTCCGAGGGCAAGTGTGTGGGGTCACCCTCAGGCACAGAGGATGGCATAGTAACAGCATGGCCGGAACCGAGCAAAAAGCGTGAGATGAACCCAGGAAATAAATAAAAGGCTTTGCCAACAAAAGGCATTGTTATTTTTTCTTCCAGCCAAGCCTGATTTTCCCAGAGATACTGCCTTTCTTTGGATAACTCAGCAGCCACTCAATCCAGATACAGTCTCTCAGGCAGACAGCATGTTTACAGTCAAAATGCTCACTTCCACTTGAAGATTCCAACCCCTGCTGCTACTTTCTGCAAACTTAATTAATTAGTTGCAGCTAACATTTGTTCAGCCTCATGCAGCAATGGGAGGCTAAGGAAAATGGGCTCTCATAAATTACAAACATTTCAAAATATTGTCTTCTCCCAAGAAAACATTTCTTTTTTTAAATTAACACTCCATTTGGATAACTTTAAGGTTTTAAAAGAAAACAAACAAGGAAGTTCCAATTAATGTGCATCGTCTGTAACTATTTCACTGCTGTTAATCCATGCTACCACTCTCCCATTATCCTAAGCACTGACATCCCCTTAATAGATACACAATGAATCATCTTCTACCTAGCTCCTTGGTGATGCTTAGGTAATCTTATCACCTGTGGTCCTGGTGCAATAATGCCTGCAATACACTCCATCAGTCAGCAGATTAAGATGTGCCTAAACCCTAAGTGGTGCAGTGGATAAAGTGCTTAGCTGCAAATCAAAAGGTTGAAGGTTCAAACCACCAGTCGCTCTGTGGGGGAAAGATGGGGCCATCTGCTTCCGTAGAGATTTACAGCCTTGAAAACTCTATGGGGTAGTTCTACTCTGTCCTACAGGGTAACTGTGAGTAAGAATTGACTCGAAGGCAAGGGGCATAGTTTGGTTTTTGATTTAAACCCTAAGTGATGATGTTGTCTTAGAAAAATGAGAAACTCAAGTGCCATATTGAGGGCAACAGTGTGTAGCAAAAGGGTATGGTAAATTTTTCTCTTTCGTATTGACTTGCTTGTTTCACCAACAAGACGTGATTGTACTGGCTAAGACTAAATACATAATAGGAAGAGTGGCTAAGACAGGATCTGCAGGCAAACATCATCTAGTTACAGCAGGCTAATCCCAGGGATTCAGATGGGTATTCTGAGCTATTGGTCTGATTAAAGACTGTTCCTTGAGTACGTGGAATCTGTGGGGGAAAGCTCCTCCAATGAGCCAAAGAAAACCCACTGCTGATGAGTAGATTCCAACTCATAGCAACCTCATAGGACAGACTAGAACTGCCCCCACAGAGTTTCCAAGGAGCGGCTGGTGGATTCGAACTGCCAACTTTTAGCATAGCAGCCAAGCTCTTAACCACTGTACCACCAGAGCTCCTCCAATGACCAATGTGACATGAAACTATGTTTCAAATGCTCTCTTGCACTACCCGCTATGATTTTTTTAAAATCATATTTCCTTATCTGAAAGGGATCAATAACACCCAACCTGTCTACAGTACTTGAACGGGGAGGTGCTCTGTACAGTTCTATGCAACGTGCTGTTGTTGTTGCCGTTGTTACACATGACATACAGAAAGTTCTAGCTCACGGTGCGAGCCCTCATCAGCTCTGCTCGCACACTGACTGAGTCACTTCTCTGCGAAGTGAGAGGGACGTTGGGCACAGAGGTCTTCCTTCTCACAGCTGTCCGGTTCTAATGGAGAGCCACAAGCCAGTGTGTCTGATCCAGGTCTGTTTAGGAAGGTGAAAGTGCCGTGGGTTACACGTGGACAAGTCTCGGACTCCGTCCGCGAAAACTCCGTTCAGTAAATTGGGAAGATTTGGGGCAAGGGATAGTGCTACCAAAGCGTAAGTCTGAACGGCAACAACAACAACCAAAAGGCAGTCAGAAAAGCACAGGAGCGTATACTGTCTTGTGCTCCCAGGACCTAACAAGACTTTAGCACCACAGCTAGGAAAAAAAAAAAACAGCTGTCATGGGGTTGGCTCTGACTCATGGTGACCACACGAGCGTCAGAGTAGAACTGTGCTCCACGGGGTTTCCAATGACTGTTTTTCAGAAGTAGATTGCCGGTCCTTTCTTCTGAGGCATCTCTGTGTGGATTTGGACCCCCAATCTTTCAGTTACCAGCATAGTCTGTAAACCACTTGCACCCTTCGAGGATTCAAAGTGCTGCACAGACATGATGATGACGGCGTATCTATTGCTGCCAACAAAATGCTTCATTGCGACTTAGGCTGAAGGGCAGGCTGGGGGGCTAGGCTGTTTGGACCACCACTTCTACTAGGTGACTCCTAAAATACTCCTACCCATGTTTAAAGACTCAGCTCAAAGTCAGGCCGTTATCTGTGTGTTTATCTAAACGGCACTCACCACCCAGTATTGTGATTGTCTGTCTGTGCCCTCCTGCATGACTTTTGTCACTGTATCCCTGGTGCCTTACACACCGCCTGGTACATAGTGGGAATGCAATAAACGGCAGCTGAATGAAGCATGTGATACTCACATAGGGTCCTTCTGCTCAGACAGAAAAGGAAGAGAACCTTTCTTCCCTGACTCGTTCCCTCTGGATGCTTGCCTCTGCAGAGTGATGAGATCTCACGATCCTAGTCCTGCCAGCTTGGGAAAACTGGGTGGAACACGTAGAGATGACGTAAAGTCAGGCTGCTCGTTAGGAAAGACGGGACCTTTGGGAGGAGTGTCCTACCCCAGAAAAACTCTACAAAATTCTCTGCTCACTGATACCCACTCTCACAGCCCATCGCCCCCAGGGTGAAAAGCTCCGTGAAACATAGAGGAATGCTGCTGTCTCGCCGTCATCTCTTCCCAAGGGCCCACGTCCCCAGCTGGGCTGCCGTGAGCCTGCACCCGGGCCCTTACCAGTGAGCCACCAAGTGTTGAAAAAACCAGTTGCAACAGAGTCAGTCCCAACTATGGTGAGCTCGAGCGTGTCAGAGCAGAGCTGTGCTCCACGGGGTTTTCAGTGGCTGTGATCTTTTGGAAACAGATTGCCAGGACTTTCTTTCTCAGCACCCCTGCATGGATTCAAACTGCTAACCTTTCAGTTAGCCACCGAGCACTTCACCTTTCTGCACCACTCATGGACTCAAGTGTAATCATTGTGAAACACAGACGTTTGCTCTCACTGAGTAGGCATGCTGGTACGGCAAGGACTGTCAGCGAGGGTGTTGCTGAACTGTGCAGTGGTGAGAGGACGAAGGCAGGAAAGACAAGAGGCAGAGTACAGTGTCACAGCAGACAGTGTTCACTGGTGACAGGTGAATTTCCCGGGGACACGGGAGAGCAGGGTGGGGTGGTGAGCAGTGACGTAGTATGAACACCAACAGGTCAGAGACGCTGGATCTGCCAGTGCTTCTAAGGGCTCTCTGAGACTTATCACTGCTCCCTTTTTAGTTTGGTGTATTTTCATCGTTTTATATGCGTTAATAATAGTGAAAGCTTGGCTGTTAACCAAAAGCTTGGCAGTTCGAACCCCCGAGCTGCTCCATGGGAGAAAGACATGGCAACCTGCTGCAGGAAACCCCATGGGGCAGCTCTGCTCTGTCCTAGACAGTCGCTGTTGAGTAGGAATTGACTACACAGCACACAACAACAAAAATAATAATAATTCTAGGATTCGAAAGTGTGTCACAAGCACAAACAGTCTGAGGATCGTTGGTTGGATCATGGAGCTGGAAGGGAACAAAGGGAGACACTTTAAAGAACGCAGAACGTAAGCAACGTGAGGGGACAGACATTGAAGAGACTTCTGTCAACAGTAATGCTGCTCATACGCTCTAGAAAGCTACCACGACGATGGAAAAAAAAGTGGTTAATTTTAGAAAAGTAACACCAATAGTTTCTTATATAAAAATATTTCCACGTGTGCTTAATTATATGTGAGATTATTTTTGCTGACGTCTTTATTTGATATTGCTGAGTCCTGCATACACGCACACAGGCACGTATCTTGTTCAAACAGTGACATAGATACAGAGATAGAAATAGAGAGAAAACACAGTTAGTTGCCTACTCAATATACCTTCTTTACTAAAAGAATCCAGGTTTTGAGAGGTTGGCAATATACTCAGATAAAAAACAATATTTTCCAGCATTACTTGCAAATAACCCATAAACCAAACCCATTTCTACTGAGTCAATTCCAACTCACAGCAACCCCACTGGACAGAGTAGAACTGTCCCATAGAGTTTCCAAGGCGATAATCTTTATGGAAGCAGGTTGCCACATCTTTCTCCCTCAGAGCAGCTGGTGTGTTTGAACTGCTGACCTTTCAGTTAGCAGCCAAGTGCTTAAACATTGCACCATCAGGGCTCCTTACCGGCAAATAGGAGTGGCCATATATCTAACTGCTGACCAATGAAATATAAAGGAAACACATTAAAAGCAGGGCTGATTCAGTCGGCAAGGCGTTTGCCACTTGCCTTTCCCCTTCTGTCCGTCCAGAGCGCAAATGCCATACTTGAAGAGGATCAGTCAGAGAAAGGCTAGGTCTCTGCTGTTTTCAAGATTTACCAGGTCAGTCTCATCAGACATTCCAGTTAATTGGCCTAATACTGTTTTTAGCACTTCTATCTCCTAATTCACTGCGTAGGTCTGGGGTCTTAAATCTTGCTAGTGACCATCCAAGGTATAATAATTTGTCTCTGTTTACCTGGAGCAACAGAGAAAGACAAGGAGTCAAGAATAGGAGCAGGAAATGGAATGCATGGCTGACTGCCTCCTTGAATAACTGCCTCCTTTGCTGCGAGACCAGAGGTACTAGATGGTGCCCAGCTACCATTACTGAACATTTTGATCAAAGATGCTATAGAAAAATCCTGATCAAAAGGGAACAAAATTTCAATTCTCATAGACCCCAGACTTTCTGGACCCATTGAGGCTGGTTGAATTTCTAGAACTACTGCCATAAGATAATCTTTAATCATAAAACCATGAATCAAAAATATCTCCTAAGGCCTTCTTTAAATCAAGCTACGGTCTATCTTGACTAGTAAAGATTGTCTGCCTTGAAGATTGTGCTCTTTTAAAGAATCTACTCTGTGAGATCAAATTATTAACAGCAACTCAAACGGTTAGATAGGAAGCTTAGGGGGAAGTGAGTTTATGTCCACAAAACCCAAAAAACCCACTGCCGTCGAGTTGATTCCAACTCATAGTGACCCTATAGGACAGAGTAGAGCTGCCCCATAGAGTTTCCAAGGCGCGCCTGGCAGATTTGAACTGCCAACCTCTTGGTTAGCAGCCGTAGCACTTAACTATTATGCCACCAGGGTTTCCTTATGTCCCCAAGGGAGGCACAAATCAGAAAAGCAAGATGAGAATGGCTGCACAGTTTGAAAAACGTAATCCACGTCACTGTATCTTACATGTAGAAATTGTTGAATTGGTGTATGTTTTCAATGACAATAAAAGACACACACACACACACATACACACACAAAAGTTTCTCCAGGTCAGCTTTGGATTATCTGCTTCCATACTTCTCATAATATGAGAAAAGTAAAAGTCCTAATTTTTTTTTTTAAGCTACTGTCAGATAGTAGTCAAATATAATTCCTAACTGATACAAGGAACATGATCCTTACCCTCAGGGAATTTATAGCCTTACTGACAAGATGAGATACGCACTCATGTTTGGCCCCATTAAAAAACAACATAGACTTGAGTATGCCTGAGTGCTCCTACAAATAGCGTAAGTTGTACGTGCTACAGGAGGTCAAAGAAGAGGATGAGGAGTGTAGGCTGCAGTTTTTGAAAAACATCTTCACGAAGTGGAAAGGGCCTGAACCGGTCCTAATCGGAGTGTTGGGGAGATATTAGTTATCAGAGATTTAGGGAGAGGGTTTCAGGCAAGGAGGACAATAAGAGATTAGATTGCAAAGAAGAAGAAAAAAAAGTGTACAGTGGGCAGACTTACTGGACTGGAAAGAGGGGTAGAGATTGTGGGTAGCTGAAGGTGAATTTGGGTACTTAGGCTGGAGCTAGGTGACAGTGGCCTTGAAAATCAGGCTCTGGAATTTGCATTTACAGGTCTCGCCGTGCGTCATCGATTCTTCATGTCTTTTCCTGCCCCTTGGCAGCTCTCTAGTCACAATTTCCAACTGCCTCTAAGATATTTCCATTGCACTTCCCAATAGATGCCAGACATAATCTGTCTGAAATGGCACTCATCCTTTCCCTCACCCAGAAATCAGTGATGTTATCCATCTTCCACCCTTCTAGGATAGAAATTTGGATTTATCTTTGGCTTATTTTTTCTTCCCCAACCTCTGTATCCAATGATTAAAAAAAAAAAATGATACCTAGTCCTAATCTTCCTTCCTTCAAAATGTCTTTTGAATTCATTTCTCCCTCTCCATTTCCACCGTCACTACTTTGTGTGGCCGTCTTTTACCCCTGTGAAAGCCTCCTAAAAACTCCCCTCCCTACAGCCTCTTTCAGCTTTTATCATACCATACAGCCAGAAAAATCTTCCTAAATTGCTTTCTTAGTTATCTGGTGCTGCTATAACAGGAATACCACAAATGGATGGCTTTAACAAAGAGAAAACATATTTCTGCACAGTAAAGCAGGGTAAAAGTCCAAATTCAAGGCATCAGCTCCAGGGGAAGGTTTTCTCTTTCCATTGACCTTCTTATCAACCTTTCCCCCCCGACTAGGAGCTTATCCCTGCAGGGACTCCAGGTCCAAAGTATGCTCTCTGCTTCTAGCACTACTTTCTTGGTGTCATAAGGTTCCCCAACTCTCTCCCTCGTTCCCTTTCCTTTTATCTCTTGTAAGATAAAAGGTGGTGCAGGCCACACCTCAGGGAAACTCCCTTTGCATTGGATCAGGGATGTGGCCCTAGTAAGGGTTTTACAATCCCACCCTAATCATCTTTAACATAAAATTACAATCACAAAATGGAAGACAACCACACAATACTGGGAATCATGGTCCAGCCAAATTGATACACACATTTTTGGGGGGACATAATTCAATCCATGACATTCCACCCTTTGGCCCCCCAAAAATCACATCCTTGCAACATGCAAGACATGCTCCTCTCATCATATCATTGCAAAAGTCTTAACTCCAAGTCCAAAATCCAAAAATTCCTCTTCATCTGTGAAATCTGGAATATAAGTTATCTACAAGGTACAGTGGCAGAAAGGCACAAGGTAGACATTCTTTTTGAGACTGGGGCAGTTCGGCTTCATGTTTTCCTTGTTTCTTCAGCTTCTGCTTCCTGGTTTCTTGGGCTCTCAGCTCCTTGGGCCTCACACCCACATCTGCCCTTCTGGGGCAAGTGTTCCAAAGCTCTGTAGCTCCACCAATAGTGCGTGGAGGCACCCTACTCCACCAGGAAGCCTCCTGCGCACAGGCACTCAGCTCTCTTGCTCCGTGGGTCAGCTCCAGCGCTATCTTATGCTGGTCCCCTGATTCTGCTGCTGCTGGTTCTCTGCCACTGCCATTCCTCTATCCATTCACAGTTTCAAAACTGCTTCCACATTTTAGTATCTGTTACAGCAGCACCCCACTCCCAGTACCAAATTCTATCTTAGTTACCTGGTGCAGCTATAACAGAAATACCACAAAACCATGGCTTTAACAAAGAGAAATTTGTTTCTTCACAGTAAAGTAGGCTAAAAGTCCAAATTCAGGGCGTCAGCTACAGAGGAAGGCTTTCTCTCTCCGTCGGCCTTCTCATCAATCTTCCCCAGGACTAGGAGCTTCTCCCCACAGGGACCCTGGGTCCAAAGGATGCTGTCTACTCTCACCACAGTTTTCTTGGTAGTATGAGGTCCCCAACTCTCTGCTTGCTTCCCTTTCCTTCTATCTCTTATAAGATAAAAGGTGGTGCAGGCCACATTCCAGGGAAGCTTCCTTTACATTGGATCAGGGATGTGACCTTAGCAAGGGTGTGACAATCCCACCCTAATCCTCTTTAACATAAAATTAAAATCACAAAATGGGGGACAACCACACAATACTGGGAACCATGGCCCAGCCAAATCGATACACACATTTTGGGGGAGGGCATAATTCAATCCATGACAATTACTATTTAAATCACATCACCCTTGCACCCCCTAAATTCCTCTGTGAGTTTACAAGATCTTTCATATTCTTGCCACTTGACCGATGTACACAGCAACAGCAAATACAGTGCTGTAGTCACCTGGATTCTCCTAAAGGATGTACGTCACTCTACACTCATTCTCAGTTCCCACCCATTTAGAATGCCTGACTTTTGCCTTTTAGGTTGTCTAAGTGGTGGTTCAGTGGGAGACTCTGGTTCAGTTGCCAGCCAATGCACCTCACTGTAGTCACCACCCATCTGTCAGGAAAGGCTTGTGTGTTGCTATAATGCTGTACAGGTTTCAGTGGAGCTTCCAGACTAATACTGACAAGGAAGAAAGACCTTGTGATGTACTTCCAAAAATCAGCCACTGAAAACTCTCTGCACCAAAATGGCCCAATTCAACTGATCATGGGATGAAACAGGACCAGGCAGCATTTTGTTCTGTTGTGCATGGGGTGGTCGTGAGTCTGGGGCCGACTTAAAGGCAGCCAACAACACCAATAGTAAAATCCTATTCGATCTTAGGATTCAACAAATCCCTTCCTCAAAGGTTATTTCAATCAACACTGACCTCCCCTTTCCTGAACTACCATTACACTTACAGCTTATGTCACTTGACTCACAGTGTATTATTTCTCATTGTTTATGTGTTTCAAGTTTGTCAGCCAGATAGACTATAAAAGATTGTGAGATCTCTGAAAACTTGAACCATTTTGCCATCAACTCTTATGGCTGAGAGAGCTCTGCAATGCTTTCTTGCTGTACCCCAGCGGAAGTCATCCGGCCTCTGCTGAAGCAAACCCAATCCTATACTCTTCAACAAAGTGGACATTCAACAAATGCTTATCCAATTAATACCTTATTAAACTTTTCTGATTCTGTGTGTCTTAGTCATCTAGTGCTGCTATAACAGAAATACAACAAGTGGATGGCTTCAACAAACAGAAGTTTATTCTCTCAAAGTCTGGTAGGCTAGAAGTCCAAATTCAGGGTGTCAGCTCCAGGGGAAGGCTTTCTCTCTCTGTGGGCTCTGGAGGAAGGTCCTTGTCATCAATCTTCCCCTGGACTAGGAGCTTCTCTGTGCAAGGATCCCAGGTCCAAAGGACACACTCTTCTGGCACTACTTTCTTGGTGGTATGAGGTCCCTCTGTCTCTCTGCTCACTTCTCTCTTTTATATCTCAAAAGAGACTGACTTAAGATACAAACCAATCTTCTAGATTGAGTCCTGCCTCACTAACATAACTGCCTCTCATTCTGCCTCATTAACATCATAGAGGCAGGATTTACAACACAGAGGAAAATCACATCAGATGACAAAATGGTGGACAATCACACAATACTGGGAATCATGCCCTAGCCAAGTTGACACACATTTTGAGGGGACACAATTCAATCCATAACACTGTGTTAGGCCAATAAGAGCTCGATAAATACTTGTCATTTGATGGAAACAATCAACTGACTGAGGTTTCTAAGTGATGACGTCACGAACATATACGCTTTCTGGAGACTAGCCTTCTTGTTTCTCATATCCATGAATGCTGAGACTTTTAGATACACTAAATCAATACAGCTTACCTTAGCTATAAAAACTACAAGACAAAATTCCATTGCATCGAAGAACTTACTATGGTTTAACGGCCACTGATTATAGTTTGGTTAATCCCTGTTCGTAGACAGATTTACCTTGAATTGCTGGACAATTAACTATACCATTGTTCAAAAGGCAGTAATTATTCACAGCTATTAACTGAGAGGTGCAGGATTGAGCCAGCCTTGTGCATCCAAAATTCCTGACGAATACTGAAAACCTATATAATTCCTTTCCATTGATCAGATCCACCTCATATTATTGTCCTTTTTGACTCCAAGGAAATAGTTCTATCAGCAGCCACAAAGAGAATGCCTACATAAAGATGAACTTGATTGAGCAAGGAGAATTATATCCTTAAAGATACAATTCATAGTCTTATGAGAAGCTGAGCCCTTTGCTAATTTTCTCAAAAACAAGAAAACTAAATATTCGATCAATATACCCTTGAAAAATTATTACTAAATAGACGTCATTGCTTTGTTTTAAGAGGTCATGTGATATATCAGAACTCCAGATAATGTGTTTTTAAAATTTTTATTTTATCTTAAAATCACTAAATGATTGGGAGTATTCACCATTAAGTTCTTTAATGACAATATCCTTTTCTTTTACAAATGGCTTTGAAGTCTTCTACCACCTATTGCAAGTATGTGGATACTTCCCCAGCAAGGGTGGGCAAGAAGCCAACACAAGCCACCAGGTGCCAATATTACACCTGACAAATTAGCCACACGACTGGAAAAGGGTGGGCCCATCCTCCAGCTCGAGGTTCATTTCCTCTCATTTTCCCATGAGCAGGAAGTCATTGGAATGGGAAAAAAAGACTTTCCTTAAAGACCCATATGACCAAAGGTCTGAACTTATTAACTCCTTGCTGACAAACAACTTGGAAACAAGTTCAAACTTAGCACAAGACTTTATTTACATTGACTTGTTGAACCCCACTGATGGCCTGCATTCCAGGATGTTGTGATTTATTTAACACTCAGGTGTTCACGGGGAGTGCAGAGAGCCCGAAGGCATCTTATATGGAATAGTTTCAGCTCACAGAAGAGGCAGATCTACCACTGCCCTTGCAAAAAGCTTGTCAACCTAAAGACTGAAGGGATCCTGACAAGATCCAGCCAAATTCACAGTATAGGGCCAGCACCCTATTTAATTCACCCAATTCAACAAGATTAATTTGAATAATTTGATCAGAGTTGAGCTAAAATCCCATAAAATGCTGCACTATATTCACATAATACTCAAATTCCCTGAGGTAATGACATGTAACCGACTTCTAAAGATCCGTATTCAGCTTGATGAGTGCTACGTAAAGCATAATAGCAAGAATGTTTTCCTGCTGCAAAGTAACCCAGACCCACCTTAACCCTACCCCATGCATAAATGCATATATAATTATTAGGTCCCCGAGTGGTACAAGAGGAAACCCTGGTGGCATAGAGAATAAGAGCTATGGCTGCTAACCAAAAGGTCAGCAGTTCGAATCCACCAGGTGTTCCTTGGAAACCCTATGGGGTAGGTCTACTCTGTCCTGTAGGATCACTATGAGTCAGAATCAACTCGACGGCAACAGGCTTGGTCTGGTTTTTGGTTTGAGTGGCACAAGCAGTTTGTGACAACTCATTATTCTTTTATTTTACATTTCTTTTAGCACTGATGAAGTTGAGCATGCTTTTCCAATATTTACTAGCTATGTGCACTTCTTCTGAAAATTGCCTTTTATATCTTCTGCCCATTTTTTTTCAAGTGAGCTATTTACATTTTTTCCATTAACTTGTAGACACTCTTTAAATAATGGATACTAATCCTTTTTCGGTAATGTATAATTCAAATATTTTGTCCTAATCTCTCATTGGTCTTTCGACTTTGTTGATTTTTTTTTTTTTTAGTAAGTCAAATATGTTAAGTTTTCCTTAATGGCCTCTAGATTTTCCACCTTATTTACAAAGACCTTCTAACCCAAGATTACTGTTGTTTTTTTTTTAAGGTTTTTTTTTTCCCTAAAACTTGCATAGATCTGATTTTCACATTTAGAGCTTCATTCCACATGGAATTTACTTTTGTGTGTGGTACCAGTCCAGATGGAAAGCCAGTTGTCCCAACAGCATTTACTGAATAGTCCACTCTTCCGCCAGTGATTTGAAACACCTCCGTATTAATCCGCTAACTTTCTTACATTCTTAGGTCTACTAAACCTTTTAGTTATTTAATTTGCCAATCACTACATTGTGTACTCATTGCTTAAGATGTACAGTTTGTTTTGATAACTTAGGGCAGGTCTCCAAGTATCTTAATATCTTCTGGTTCTCATGGCTGTTGTCATGCACCACTGTGCCAGATGGACTTCAGAAGAGGCTGCTTGGGTTCCATTAAAAATTCCATTGGAAAATGGGATTGCATTTCAATTTATAGGGAAATCGGGTGAGATTTTACATCTTTTCTTTTTTATTGTGCATATAGGTGAAAGTTTACAGAGCAAATTAGTTTCCCATTTGATAGTTTGTACATAAAGTGCTCCATGACGTTGGTTCCATTCCCCACAATGTGTCAGCGCTCTCCCCATTTCCACTTGGGTTCCCCGTTCCCATTTGTCCTGATATTCTACCCTTTCTTGCTTTCTCATCTTTGCTTTTGCACAAACGTTGCCCTTTTGATCTCGTACAATTGATTTTTCTAAGGAACACATTCCTCTCGGGTGTTATTGTTTATATTATGGCCTGTCTACAGTTTGGCTAAAAGGTGGTCTCCAGGAATGGCTTCATTTCTTCGGGGAGAGTTTACATCTCAATGCATCCAGTTTAAAGCTCAATTAATGTCTCCTAAAACAAAATAATATTTTACAATGACTTTAAAAGTTAAAACATAGCAAATGGGATGTTTTGTCATTATTCTTATTATATCATATCAAGACTTTCAGGGAGTAAAAGGAAGCACTTCCTTTTGACAGGCTTCTCAATTAGCCAGAGAGTAGCTTCTCAAATGCTAGGACACCACAGTACGTGTTATAAGGATATAGACATGGATGTGACATGGCCCCTGCCCTGCCATCTATGAGGATGAGGCATATATACACATAAAGTTAATTCTTGATATAAAAAAGCTTATATTAAGAATCGATGAGTTGCCATAAGAACATCAAGGGTTCAAAGGCAGGTCCTTTCATTTTACTGAAGAGCGCACTAAGGCCCAGGCAGGTGAAGTTATCCAACTAGGTAGTAACAGAAAACATCAGGTCTGCTGATCCCCACCCCAGCGTCTATCCACTGCATCAGGCTGCCTCTCCTTTACACACTTGTACACCATTTTAGAATGTTCTAGAAATCTGTCACTGTGAATCAGAAGAGTCCTTTAGAAAACTCACATTCATGACTGTATCAATACCCACAAACTAGTGTCCCAAAATCAGGTAAAAATGAAAAGGCTGCATTCAGACAACTCTATTACAGGGACTGCTTCTGATCTGTATGGTATCAGATACCAGATAGTAATGAATGGCTCATCTTTCAACCAGTAGTTTTGACATTAGAACACACAGCTCATATCTAGGTAGAAAAAAAAGGGGGAGGGAATTTTTGCCCCTCTAGGCAATTCATCCCCTTGTCATATTTTAAAGCCCTCAGGTAACAAACCCTAAGACCCACAGGGATCTTTATACCTGTGGAGAAGAGATTTCTAAAACTCAACATCAAATCCACGTTTGATTTTCCCCTGAATTTGTTTCTGCCAATGTTAGGGAGGTAACACATTTCAGCTTTTAAGCTATGAAGTGATCTTTTTTTAGAAAGAAAAAAAAATTGCATTCACCGCTTTAATCTTATATTTCCATGCGTATTGAGTTAAATGTTGTAAAACTATCAATTCTGTCAAAACCTAGCAAAGAGAAAACAAGACACCATGCAATCTTAATGTCCAAACTGACTAGTGATTATCAGAAATTAAATGTGCAGAATTTCAAATCTTTTTTGATCTGCGATGTCTAGATAACTTTTGTTTTTCCATAATTGTATGAGGTTTCTACATAGTATTTAAGAATCAATTATATTGCAATTGATGTAATTAACTCTAATAATCCATTAAAAGTCAGTAGGAGGGCTATTCAAGTCAATAGAAAAGAAGGAGTATATTATGAAGGTGTTATTAACCTATACAGAATTTTACCAGACATTTCCTTTTCTTACATAATAAATACACAGTGGTTAGGAAGGCTGTCATTATAATTTAACGTGAACAATAGCCCATCACTTCTTTCCCTCTGCAACCCTTAACTAATTCCATGTATGGAGCACAAGTAAAATGAACCCTTTTCTAATCAGGGTACAGGCATATCAATCATCCATTACCCCGTGATCAACGAGGAGGCGCTTTCCCAGCTAGGTGGAGAAGAACTGGCACCAGCAGAAGTTTCTGGCCCACCTTCTCATTGAGCTGACAAGTCTCAGTTTCTGATAGCTGCCTGTACTTTGTAACTAATCAAGAGTAAACAGCCATCCAGAAAGTTCTGTTCAGAACGCTCTGGCAGGCACTGCACTCGCTGCCTGTGAGAGCACGGCTGCATATGCCCTGAGCATCGAGTGAACCGTGGAACGTTCTGAACCTTTTGAATTGGTGAGACGTGGACGACTCACCTTCACAACTTCTCACGTGTCCACACATCTTCTCAGTACTCCTGTTTTCCCTAGCCGTGAACCTCCCAGACATTTAAAACAGCCAACCTCAACACAGCCTGGTAATCATAGGAACTGCAGGTCACAAGAGCCAGTCTTAGGGGCTGAGCCCACTTCTCATCCCTTCTTTACTCCCAGAAACATGAGATGGAAAAAAAAGTCAGGAGAGCCATTTAAATCACAGGTCACCAAGCAAACACTGTTCTTCTCTGGAAGGACTCACTTCTTACCACTTCTTAGTCCTGTTTTTCCCATTCGGAAATGAATTGAAGGAGTCCCTGGGTGGTGCAAAAGGTTAACATGTTCAGCTGCTAACCAAAAGGTCGGGGACTTGAGTCCACCCAGAGATGCCTTGGGAGAAAGACCTGGCAATCTACTTCCCCAAAATTAGCCATTGAAAACCCCATGGAGCACATTTCTGCTCTGACACACATGGAGTCACCATGAGCTGGAGTTGACTTGATGGCTACTGGTTCAATGAACCAAAATGTTATATTCTAATATTTGCATAAAAAGAGACTTCATTATTAGCCTAAGCTACTTATCCTACTATATACTTCGTTAGGATTACGACTGTGTTAAGTTCTGCTGGCTTCGTGCAGGTATCAAGGTAAATGCCCCCGGCTGTAGGGGCAGCAAACATTAACAGGAATAACACCTTACACCCAGAGAACAGAAATGCCAGACAAAAGTACAGAGGCCGCAGGGGTTGTGAGGGAAAGGGCACTGCACCAGGAGTCAGAAGTCTGGGAACAAATGAGCACAGGCTGTGCCACAAACTGACTATGTAATCTGAAAAATACCACCCTTTCTCTGTCCCCTTATCTGTAAAATGGGTCAATAAAGAACCCACACCACAGAGCTATTATGAGAATTCAATTAGACAAGCACGTGAAATCAACTTCAAAAATCGTAAAACACCACGTAAGTCTGTTTGTGCCTTATGCTTACAGCCTTGCTCAAAGTGACCATGAGTTTTTGAAACCAGGGGGAAAAGGATAAAGCGACAGTTCTCAGACCTGGTGCACATGAGATCCTCTCAGGAGTCGTTTCAAGGTACTCATGGCTGTTTCCCAGGTGGTTCTGACGAAAACTTCTGGGATAAAGGACTGGCTGAAAATGAATTCCCGTTTCATTCATCAGATATTTTAAGCACTAGGAAGCCTTAAAAAAAAAAAGAGACAGAGAATACAAATAATTGCAAGATAGAGCTCAGATGTTGAGCAACTTCAACTCTAGATGTAGCAAGAAGACGAACATGCAGGGAAGGTTAGATGAAATACAAGGCTCTGTGTCAAAGCAGAAAAGAGCAGCCCCTAAGTAACTCCTTATGATCAGAAGCGTGCTCTCCTTGAGCCCTGACAGACATACGGCCATGTTCCCTGGAAGGAAATTCCCATGCACTCCCAGATGAGGGACTTGCTGTTGGTGTCTTGTTCCTAGGCCCCGAGAGACCACATAAGTCATTGAAGTCTGGCCCACAAACCAGAGAGCATGGATGGCTTAGCGAACTCCATCATCTGCTGAAAAACCAGGCCTCATCACGGGCGGACATCTCTTGTTCAAAGTGTTCACCTCGGATATGGAACAAAGAATGCTCTTCATTGTGGAGGGCTCCTGTCTTATGTAGTGAAGGCAAAGATTGGATAAGTCAGCCAGAGGCATGGCCGCCACGGTGACGGTCACATGCGACTTCCCCGCTGAAGGTTTCACTTTGAATCTCCTCCCCAAGGCCAGTCCCTCAGAGGGCATTTTGACACAGCAAAGCTGTGGCTTCAAAGTCACAGCAACTCTCTGTGTGCCTGGGAGGAGATGGAGAATGTCACCTTCCTTTTTTCTGAAGCTCCCATTGTCACTTTGTACAGGTCCCAAGAACACAGAGTAAAGAGACCTGATCCAGGAGTCAAGGCACCTGGGTTGTCGTTCTGCCCCTGCCCGCAATGAGCCAGGGCATCATTCTCTTTCTCTGGCCATATCCTTTTCCAAAGGGGAAGATTCCAGAGACTGACATCCACCTTGGTTACTTCATCTGGTTAATGTTTGGGCTAGATGAAAAACTCATTTCAAAAACTAAAAAGTGTCACTGAGGTATAAGAAATTAATATTTAAGTCCCAAGGTTAAATTTTCAAGTTCTAAATGATGCACACTGTTGATGAACATGGTCCCCCAATACGCTAGAGACAGTTCTAGGCCTGCTCTGCCTTGAAGCCCTAGGCTGGTCCTCATGTAAGCCCTCACAATGGATTCCTTCTCAGATAAGGACTTGACAGGCTAGGTTGCAGGACTTCTTGAATTATCTCTGACTCTCACAAGTGTGTTCTCTCTCCAGGCCATAGGAGCTTAGGATGCCACTTCTCCAAGCAACGTTGTCCCACCCCAGTCGCCACCTGACCACACAGATCTGGAGGGAACAGAGAACATCTGGCCCCCGTTGCATGCATGTGACACCTTTGTTCAGTGCTAAATTCACTTGAGAGGGGAAAAAAATACCTCAACCAGGAAATAAGTCTTTTACTGCTATTTCATCCTCCCCTCACGTGGAGCTGGAATATCACTTTAAAGAACATTCTTGTGGCATTTCCAGTGGTTTTCCTTTAGGGCTGCAAACGGGAGTAGCCTGTCCAAGGGAAACTGCTCCCCAGCGGAGCAGCTCTTCAAAGGGGACTTCTTCAGGCAGGAAAAGGGGCCGTCTGATACTGTAGCTGAATAAACAGACTCATCAAGCTGAGTGCCAGATTGGAAAACCAGGCCCTCTGAGCTTCCAGCCAGCCAGCCACCTCATGTGTGCTATCACTCCTCTCTCTTCTCTGTCCTTCTGTCCCTCTTTTTCTCTTCCATTCTGTCATCTTCTTCACCAAATGCCTCAACATTCCTGGGCATATCATTATTGTTTTTATTATTATCAACTAGCTTATCTAGTAGGTTCTAAGGGTTTCAAAGTCCATTTCTGAATCACAAACTGTTCCATGGACTCCACACAGGCATTCCACTTTGACTTCATCTCTCAAGATTCACAGCCTGGTGACCACCAACCTTCCTCAGAAGAAGCTAGTTTTGAAGGCAGAAGAAACAATTCACAAACACAGGGTTGTAAGCCTTGGGTGGGTGGCTGAGAGAATCCTAGAGCTTGATGGATGGTCCAAAGTCATTGTTTTCAGGAAAAAGTACAAATTTACCCTCTCAGAAAGACAACTGTCTACTCTGAGCCTTGAAAGCACCCAGAATCTACCAACCATATTTATGACTTGGTTCAGGGTTGCAGAGCGTATTATACAAGTCCTGTCATATGTCTAAGCTAAACACCCACTTGACTAGCTAGTGTCATGGATTGAATTGTGTCCCCCAAAAATATGTGTCAAGTTGGCTAGGCCAGGATTCCCAGTATTGTGTGAGTGTCCATCATTTTGTCATCTGATGGAATTTTCCTATGTGCTGTAAATCCTGGAAACCCTGGTGGCATAGTGGTTAAGTGCTATGGCTGCTTACCAAAAGGTCAGCAGTTTGAATCCACCAGGCACTCCTTAGAAACTCTATGGAGCAGTTCTACTCTGCCCTAGAGGGTCACTATGAGTCAGAATCCGCTCGAAGGCAAAGGGTTTGTTTTTGGGGTTGTGAATTCTACCTCTATGATGTTAACGAGGCAGGATTAGATGCAGTTATGTTAATGAGGCAGGACTCAATCTACGGGATTAGGTTGTATCTTAAGCCAGTCTTTTTTGAGATATAAAAGAGAGAAGCGAGCCGAGAGACGTGGAAACCTCATACCACCAAGAGACAAAAGCCAGGAGAATAGCACATCCTTTGGACCTGGGGTCCCTGCGATGAGAAGCTCCCTGACCAGGGGAAGATTGATGACAAGGACCTTCACCCAGAGCCGACAGAGAGAGAAAGTCTTCCCCTGGAGCTGGCACCCTGAATTCGGGCTTCTAGCCTCCTAGACTGTGAGAGAAAAATCCCTCTTTGTTAAAGCCATCCACTTGCGGTATTTCTGCTGTAGCAGCACTAGGTAACTAAGACAGCTAGTCACAAGTGAAATTCTGCTACAGGTTATAGCAGGGGTTAGGGTTAGAAATTGGAATTTTTCCATATTGGAAAGTTTGAATTTTTTTTTAATTTGAACAATAATATCAGTAAATATTGTGGCTATTCAGAAAACTGGGCATTAATCACTGATGTTGCATATATGTATATACATGCATACATTCTCACTCGGACAGAATGCTCTGTGGATTGCCTACATCACATTTTCAGTTCCATAAGGATTTTTTCCAACCACCCCAAAATTACGCAAGTAGTCTCCCCTTGAACCACTTTGTTCTTAACATCTAAAGGTTTCTTTGAATATTTCCTTGATAAGCAATTCTTGGATGACAGACATGCCTAGAAAACGTCTATAAAACTCTCCAGTACCTAGTTTTAAAATGAAGATCAGCTCTTCCATTTACTTAGCTTCTATCCCTAATTGGCTTCCAGCTGGTTCGTTACCATACTTCCTGACTGTCCTAGGTAAAATGCCCCGTAATTGGCTTTATAAATCTTAAGTGCCAACAACAACAACAACAACAACGAAGAATCAAAGTAAACAGAATAGTTACTTACATATCCGGTCAATAAGTGTCTCTGAGATCTTTGTTATTTTGTTATTTTTTCCAAGAAGTGTTCACCCTCAGCCCCTCAGCCGTGCCCCACTATTAATGAACAGGAACTTATTTTCTAAAAAACTAGCCAAGCCTTCACACTATATGTTTGTCCATTCTGAATCTTTTTTTTCCAGCAAATAATGTGGTGTAATCCTAACAATTCAATTATCCTTATTGTCATTAACTACCACCATCACCAGCAAAAGTCCAGATTAGCCATGAATATGACCATAAAACTGTCCACCTTTGTCTACCTTTGGGGAAGGTGCAAAAAATCCTAATTCAGTCACCCAGGTGATGTCTGCCTGACAATGTCTGGATACACAGAAATGCCTCCTCAACAAATAGATTTTCCACTTTTTGTCTGAGTTTGTATAGGCATCACCATCGGTTTCTATGGAACTAAGAAAAACAAAGAGCGGTGGCTGCTTTCTAACCTCGTCCATCTCGCAGGCTTAGATTAGGTTCTCCGTTAGGCAACCACTGGCGCAAACATCCCCTTAGGCATGCAGAAAGGACAAGGTGGGAGACGTTATTTCCAGTTACCTTTGCCCAGGCTGTATTTGTTCTGCAGATAAAAAACTTTGGACTTCTTTATCCAACCAGTTACCTTGCACAAACAGTAAACTCCCTCAAAACTTTCTGTTCTCATGGGACCCTTGAGAAAACAAAACGAAATGAAAAAAAAAAAAAAGCATGATTAAAATCTACTTTCTTTGGTCAACATCCTAAAATTGAGCAATTTCTTGATATCTTAAAAGGGACTGCCCTGGCCTCAGGTTGAGAGTTAGTGAACTCCCTGCTGGGCAAATAAGCGAATCCAGTGATAACCAGAGTCAGAATCCTGAAGCTGCAAAGGCTGGCTCTGTGACCATTCCCCATCGCTCCCCACAGCATGGTAAGGACCTTACCGAAATCTGTCCTAGTTAAGCAGTGGTTTCTAAACTTTTAGATCGCACACCCCATCAATAAATCATGAGCATATCCAATCTGTGTATTTTTACTTGTAATTACACATGTACCACTGTATTGTGTTCATCAGTAACATAGGCACTAAACATAGTAATTTAAGATGCAATTTAAAAATTAAAATAAACAGAAGTTTTAATATCTTCTTTCCACACACCAGTGAGTAATTCTGGATGCTCCACGGGTATGGATACCCTACTTCTGAACCCACTGCATTAAGAGTGCAGTGATCTGCTGTTCTCTCCAGCCCAATCACCGCTTTGCCCTAATCAAACCTGTTTCCAAGAAGAGATCTGCTGTCAGTCACGATGGTTTTATGTGAATAAGGACTCATCATATTAATGTTTTTAGCAGTATTTGCATATTAAGTGCATGTCTAATTATGAAAAGAAAGCTTTATTTCATGATAATGTAATAGCAGAATGTTGAAAAAATTCGAATTTGGAGGATGACAAGTGTTTCCAGTGGTTCTGGAATCAGACTGTTTGGGTGTCCTTCACCTACCAATATGCAGTGGCAGCAGTAAAGTTGTAAATAGGACTTTGTTGTTGTTGTTGTGTGTGTGTTTTTAGGAACAGTAAATTGTTCAGAAGAGGGAAGAGTAGAGGTGATGTGTTGGCTAGGAGGTTTTTTCTGAGGCCCACCCCAAGGTTTTACTTAAGTTACATGTTCATTGAGGAGGTGGGGGGGCGGGGAGATGCTGACAGACGTACAAAGGAAGAGCTTAAGTCTTTCAAGCCACAAGACCAATAAGTCCTTCAGGCTCCCTCGGGACCAATAACAGCAAAATAACAGCAAGCCTGGATAAATTCCCACAAGGCTGACACGGAACTCCAAAGGCTTTGTGGCCTCAAGTTGAGGAGTTAGATGACTACTTCATAATTCAAGAAAAAATAAAGTAAAATCTCTTTTGCCCCAAATAATCCATCACAAGTACTTGCCTAGCTCAAGTCCTTATGAGTGTTTGTCATGAATTTATGAAAAGAATTTACCCAGAGGAAAAAATAAGCACTAGCCTAGATTATTTTAATCTAACTTTGTGAATATGAAGCTGAGGTTCATTTTTTTAATTCTTTTTTTTTTGAGAATATACACAGCAAAACGTACACCGATTTAACCATTTCTTATGTGTACAAGTCAGTGACACCGATCACATCTTCCAGTTGTGCCCCCATTCTCTCCCTCCTTTTCTGAGTTGCTCCTCTCTCGTTAACATAAACTCACTGCCCCCCGAAGTTCCCCCTAATCTTTCAAGTTGCTGTTGCCGCTTTCATCACATATAGGTAATTCTTAAATGAACACAGTGCCCAAGAAGACCTTTTTTACTAGCTCAGCTGGATGATTGTTCGGTTTTAAGAAGACGAAGCTGAGGTTCTTTAAAAATCTGAACTATCCATTAGACATATGCATTGATCCAGTTCATCCGACCTTAAAATCCTCTATTTTAACCTATAAAAGCAAAGGAAAGTGAAACGTAGAGATAGTCAAGCAGCTGCTGAGGCATGTCCCGTGTCTGTACGTATACGTATACTGCACACATACATATGGATGTATACACATATATGTATATTTCTGTGTATACACGTATGCTAAGGAAATAGAGAGGCTCCTGACATTCGGTTTGCTATCTAGTTGGGCAAATAAGGTGCCCATGAAAAATTATAAAGTGACGTATCAGCAGGTATAAAATAGCAACGTAACAGGGAACATCTCAAATAAGCATGTGCTGGCTGAATTCAGGGAGGGATATAATTAAAATCTGATTATTATAAATTTCCAGAGAAAGTAGGAAAAGGCATTTCAGATAAATAAGCTAACATGAAAAATAGAAAGAAGTTTAATTTAGCAGGGCACCAGATTCACAGTGTGGGAGAATGACCTGTACTGCTGAAGTATGAGCTATGAAGTTGAAACTAATGACTCCACAGAGGGGTCTTATTATATGATAATTAAGCCAAATTCTAGTTTTTCTTGAAGCATCCAGGTAATTGAGGCAAATTGTTGTTGCTGTTGAGGTTTTGTTGTTGCTGCTGTTTTTACTTAAAATACCCCCATAATGTCCTTTCGTGCCGTATGAGACAGCACAGTTGACCTGTATAGATACAACATAAGAAGGCACGATATGATAACAAACAGCTTCATGGCAGGGAAGTTGACAAGTGTGCCCAGAATGCTGTCTCCTCTCGGACCTTTCTGGGCTTTGACCTTTGTGTCTAAAATGTCTAGGTATCTCTTGTGTCATCGTGAGCCCTCTCCTCCTGCCGCCTCATAGCTAGCTGTACCACTGAATGGACATGAACTATGCCAAAAATGATAAGACAGAATTGCTGAACTCTGCCAGTTCTTCTGTCAACATTCCGGTCCTGAAATCTCCTTTAACTTAGCAAACTTAGATCACCTTCCCTTAATGGCACAAGGAAGAAAGAAACTGAAGCAAACAACCAGTTACTTCTTTCCAGAAGGTAATTGTTGGGAGGGAAACAGTTTACCATACATTGTCTGGGTTCTTCATCTTGTGTGATTGTCACAGGTTGTTCCACCGAATACACACTCAGAACTGCTAAAGAGAATGGAAGCTTGTCAGGAGCAAAGCCTGACTTTTAAACTTTTCTTAATTCCCTATGATAAGCTAAAGAAGCTGGTTTCAGTCTCCATGCCTGGCAGGAACTCAACACATCTTTGTTAAGTAACAGATAAATATCCCAGTTTTGCTCAGCCTGTGTTTTAAAGACTCAGCTCATCCATATGACATCAAGTTAGGGGTCAGATAACCACAACTTTCATTCAGCACGGTTATTAAGAAAGTCAGAATGACCAGACGGAAATTATCAGAATAACCGTTTTCTTGATTTTATAACCAAATAAAACTTATCATTGAGATTTTACTATTCATCAGTTGATTATGAAAACTGTCAAGTCAAACTAAAGCTGATTAAGCTAGATTTTAGTCTCCATGAGGGCAGAGGCTGTGCCTGTTTTAACTCATTGCCCCACACAGTAGGTGCTTAAGGTGTCATTAGACATAGGTGTTAAGATGACTACCATCAATCCTTTCTATCCTTGTATGCACAAGCCATTCCCCTGTTGTGAGAGGGAATCCATTTCTCCAACTGCTGGAATCTGGGCAAGTCGGTGATTACTTTGAAGAACATAGCATAAATGATCTATCTACAAGAATTCCAAGGCTATATTTTAAGAAGCTTTACAACCTCCACCTGCATCTCTTGGAACATTTTCTCTGGAGGAAGTTGGTCACAATGTAAGAAGTCCAACTACCAAGAGACCGAAGAGCTGTGAGGAACCCCAAGCTAACCACATGAAGAGATTCCTGACTAGCCCAGTGCCAGACATACAAATGAAAAACCCTTCAGATGCCTCTGCCCTCAGCTACCATCCTACAGCAACCATATAAGGAACCTCAAGCAAGAACTGCTCCAGAAACCATGAGTGATATTAATAACTTGTTGCTTTAAGTCACTAAGTTTCAGGGTAATTTATTACACAGCAATAGTTAACTAGAATACTGCTCAGTATTTATTGAAGAAGCAAATGAATTGATAGAAGTCACTTAGAATAAAGTGTTCCCAAACGAACCCAGTGGAATCCATTAAATAAATTATTAAGGTGATGTCAACAACAGTAAAGAGTATCAGAAAATTGGACAACTTTGTGGATAATTAAGGCCAAGAGGAAATCTGCTGCAGAGTAGAGAAAGTAATTTTTGAAAGTGGAATTTTCCAGATTCACTAACCATCGTGACCGTATTCATTAGATGATTGCTCAATGTCCTACTTCCCTTTACACAAAGTAAACTCATGATTGTGTTTCAGCCATTATTCTAGGTACAAAGTAGGAGAAAACACATTAACCAAGAAGAAACATGGGTAACCAAAGCAAGCAGACCTTGCGAACCCTAATTTTTCTATGAAAACACTCTTCTCTCTATTAATTTTGTAAAATAGACTTTGGTCCAAATAGCACTGTGTAAAACAACTAAATATAGCCAGAGATCTGGGTGGGTGGGAATGGAAAACAGAGGCTAAATGCTGGGCACCAGCAGGAGTTACATCATCATATCCCCCATAATTGTGTTATTATGCACACAGCACTCTTCAGCTGGATATGGTCACCACTTCATAATGATAAAGAGAGTAATTAATGGCATGATCCATATCTTTCGTTTCTTTGATGGTTGCTAATAAGCCTGAGTCACTCCACCAGCATTCTTACCACAGGCACAATAGCCTTACCTTTTTTTGGTGAGGAAAATAAATATCAAGAGGATGTATTTAATCTTTCTCTGAGTCTTAACTTCGTGACTTTTCAGATGAAATCCCATTGGGGTCAGGCCCTTCCTTTCCTGAGTATCCTTTTCTTATGATTGAACGGGTCCTTTCTACCACACAAATCTGCCCCACCTTCTCCTCACTTACAGAATGCTCTCCAGCCTATCCCAACTTGAACTCACAAATCCTCCATCCCCAAAGAGACCCCAACTCTGTAGGAGTACAAAGATCATGTTTAGACCCAGATGAATAAAAGAGAAATTCTTTGACTCAGCCTACACAACCAACTCGATAAGGCAGTTTAAACCAACATGTGGATAAGAGTCTCCGTGGAACCAATAAACCAGAGCACTGCTGAATTCTCCTCCTTTTGGCTGCGCACACAGAACTCAGAGCTCAAGCTCAAGGTCGCTTGTTGACCAAGTATCTCTTCATAGTCACTCAGAGGAGGGTGCAAAGGAAGATGGCTCAAGTAAGGGCAGAGTATAGGACAAGAATTAGGAAGAATGTTCAGGTTCCATGGACAGGAGACCTCGAAATCTAACTTAAACACAAGGGAACACCTTTCATATTTCCTATTGATTTATTTGTCATTCTATTCAAATCATTCTAAAACAATGTATTGTCTGGTACCATCTGGCACTAACCACTTGCCATCTAGTCGACTCTGACTCATGGTGACCCCATGTGTTTCAGAGTAGAAGCTCCACTCCATAGGGCTTTCAAGGCTGTGACCTTTCGTGAGCAGACTAGGAGGGCTTCCTTCCGAAGATCCTCTGGGTAGGTTGGAAATTTCAACCCTTTCAGTTAGTTGTCAAGCACTTAACCACTTGTACTACCCAGGATTCTTTTGTTTGGAACTAGGGAGAAAGAATTAATACCTACTATGAGTTACAGAGGACAACCACTCGAATTTCCTATGATAAGGGCAAGGAGCATTTGTGCCAGATATTGTTTGCTGAGAATAAGCACCATCTGCCCTCTTATGCTCCACCCGGCATCACAAGGGCTAACAGCTTGGAAATTACTTTTCCTAAGCTCCCTTCCCAAGTGTTCTTGGTATAATCTGACATTGTGCAAGGCTCTTGCAAGCATTGGAAGGTGAAAGAGAAGAAGCAGCCATTTTTGCCTGACAGTAGCTACAAGCAGGTGTGCGGCCACTGGAAGACAGCAGACACGGGGATTTTGTCAGTTTCGAGCATTCTGCTGCGAATTACCCGCTTCAGCGCTGCAGGTAGCTGCCATCATCAGTGGCAACTTGGCTTTGAGGTGATTCTTTCACTTCACATTTTCTGACACAGCGAACGCCCTTACCTCCACTCACAGGTCCTCCCAATGGTCTGTAAGCCTCATTCCTTACATTGGACTTCTTCCTAGCTGCAATACTTAAGAGTATATTAGTCAGAATGGGATAGGTATGTTTCAGTAATGAATAACCCTGGTACGGTCAATAGAGGTTCCTGGGTTTGCACTCAGCTACGAATGGGAAGGTTGGCACCTCTGCTTCCACAAAGATTAAATCCAGGAAAACCCTATGGAGCTCGGTTCTGCTGCGTCCCACGTGGGGCCACCATGAGTCGGAGTCGTCTCAGCAGCAACAGGTTTGGTTTGGTTTTTGATACTCTCAATAGTATAACCAAATAAAGGGTCATTCATGGATTGAAGTATGTCCCCCCCAAAATATATGCCAACTTGGTTAGGCCATGATTCCCAGTATTGCACGGTTGTCCTTCATTTTGTGATTGTAATTTCATATTTATATTGAGAGGATTAGGGTGGGATTGTAACATCACCCTTACTCAGGTCACCTCCCTGATCCAAGGTAAAGGGAGTTTCCCTGGGGTGTGGCCTGCACCACCTTTTATCTCTCAAGAGATAAAAGGAAAGGGATACAAGCAGAGATTTGGGGACCTCATACCACCAAGAATGCAGCACCAAGAGCAAAGTGTGTCCTTTGGACCCAGGGTCCCTGGGCCTGAGAAGCTCCTTGACCATGGGAAGATTGAGGACAAGGACCTTCCTCCAGAGCCAATAGAGAAAGAAAGCCTTCCCTGAGGGCTGACGCCCTGAATTTGGACTTTTAGCCTACTTTACTGTGAGAAAATAAACTTCTCTTTGTTAAAGCCCATCCACTTTCGGTATTTCTGTTACAGCAGCACTAGATAACTAAGACATTCCCTCCTTCTTCAGGATGTGTGCCGTGTAGACTCCATCTTGTAGTTACACCATCTAGAACACTTGTCCTCTGAGATTTCTGGGGAGGGAGAGAAGAGAACATCGAGAAAGCACACATCCAACTCTTAACCCGCTGGACCAAAGGTGGCATGGTATTTCTGCTCACATTCCATTACGAAGAATCGGTCCCATGATGGAAAACAGATTGCAGGGAGGATGGAAGTGTGGTCTTCCTCTGTGTCAGGTGCAGAAAATAGCACGATGGACACATTGCATCTTCCACAAGAGGCTTCTATTTTCCTGATTAAACCTCACTGTTATATTTAGTACCAGGTAACAGAAACCTAAAATATGTGGTATTATCTTTGGGGTCCACTAGTGGGTCTCTAGAAGCAGATGTAGTAATCTGGGTGGCTGGGGAGCCATATCATACAGTGGAAAAACACTTGGTAAAACTGTTGCCTATAATAACTTGAAAATCAAACCACATGACTCTTGAGCTTGTAGGTGGAAAATAGTGTGTGTTGGTTGTTATTGCCTGCTCTTGGCAACGTAGCAGAAGAATAAGAGCATATCAGGAAATAATTTAACTGGTTTTTAAGCAAAGATGAAAAAGAAAAGCAGCTGCTTCCAGAGCCCCCTTCTGGTATCAATTTCAGTACTAGTTAATTTTTTTTTTTTTTTAAGTAACGCTAGCTGGTGTAACGAACAGCCCCCCAAAGCTCAATGGGTCAAAATGTCATAGTTTATTTCTCACTCACAAAAAGTCTAATGTGGATTTTCCTGGTTGGGCAGCTCTTGTGAACTGCTCTCCTCCAGGCAGTGATTCAGGGATTCTAGGGTCCTCCCACATAACCGCTTTACGTCTTCAGTATGGAGGTGGCATCAACATTGCCCTGGTATTATCCACACAGAACATGGAGGAGGAGGTGGGGGTGAAGATAGAATAGAGAAACTACACACAGTCTTAACTGATAACAAAAGTGGCGTACATCTCTTTAGCTCATATCCAGCTGGTAGGAACTAGTCACATGGCCTCACATCGCAGCAAGGGAGGCTGGGAAATATAGTCTCTAGCTGGGCGATTCCTTCCTAGAAGCAACTCTACAACTCTGCTATGATTCCAACTCAGCAACCCTATAGGATAGAGTAGAACTGCCCCAGAGGGTTTCCAAGAGGCAGCTGGTAGATTTGAACTGTCAACCTTTTGGTTCGTAGTCATAAATCCTTGTCGCTCAGATAGCCAACTCTATCAACGGTGCCACCCAGTTCTTTCCTCTCCCCCCATCCCTTTAATAATGCAGCTTCTTCTTGTTCTTTTCAACTTCTCTTCCTTTTCCCTTTGACATATGCTTTCTCTTTCGTCTGTTGTTTGACCTTCCTTTCTTATTTTACTGATAATAATAATTAATACAGCATTCTGCTCTCTTCTCTGAGCAACCTCCAAGCGTGAGATCAAGAGAAGGAGACTGAGCTGCCATCTTCTCAGAGCTGGGAGAGGAAGTCACTTCGGCACCTTTTCCTCCCACTCAAATCCCATCTTATTCTTACCGTTAAGGGTGACAGGCAGTGGAAGCAGGAGCTGAAAACAAATCTGAAAGAGAAAAAAATATCTGCAAGACTACCGATATTTTTTTATACTCTTACTTGCTCTGTGTTCTTCAGCTTTTTCAGGTTTCATACTGGCTTTGGGGTGAAAGTTCAAAGTGTAGAGCTGTTTGCTTTTCATTCAATTATTAATAGAGACCACTCATCACTGCTCGATGAGAATGGCAGAAGAGACTGAGCTGATTTTCAGTTGTTCCATAACACAATGCTATCGTCTAGAGAGTTTCCTTCCACTTGCAAATGAGATGTCTACCCATTTTTAGTTCAGGAAAAAGAAGTAAATACACATTTTTTGAAATCATAAAATTTGAATATTTTATAATGTACAAGTGCCACGTTCCTCAATAAAAGGTAACCATCACAAGAAACTGTTTCTTCCCAATAACCTACCTCACTCTATGTTTTATTTTGAAGGTTTATTTTACGTCATCCCTGTTTTATAGATGAGGAAACAGAGGCCTGCAGAAGTTCAGTCACTTGTTGAGGAGATACACTTATTAAGTGTTCCTTTTAGAATTTCAGCTCCGTTCTGTGTGACTTGGAAGTCTGCTGCTTCACCACTCCATGACTGACTATCAGTCAGTAGATAATGGAAAAAAATGCAAATTCCCATGGAAGTTAATCATAACAGCAGTATTAACTACCAACGTTTCTTGAACACTTACTATAAGTCAGGCACTGATCTAAATCCTTTACTGCGACTAACTCATGGAATCCTCACAGCAATTCCAAGAGATAAGAATGATTGTTATCCTAATTTTTTGCAAATGGTAAAACTGAGACACGGAGGTATTAAGTTATTGGATCACACACCTATCAATTAAGTGTGCTGCTTTGATGCTGAACAGGTTTCAGCAGAGCATCCAGACTAAGACAGACTAGGAAGAAAGGCCTGGCAATCTATTTCCAAAAATCAGCCAATGGAAACCCTATGGAGCACAATGCTGCATCCCTATTGTGCATGAGGTCGCCACGAGTCAGGGGCCGATTCCACGGCAGCTAACAACAACAACGATGTGGCTGAAATAAGAGCATAACAAACCTGTTTGTCATCTGTGGAGATAAGAATGGGAAAACTGGAAAGATAACTTTCTAAAGTCCCTCAGCGTAGCTTCCCTGCTGTGACTTGCTCACTTGGTCAGAAGGAGCCTTAGGGTGAGAGAATCCAAAGCGCCAGTGCTCCCCCTTTGCTTGGTGGGAACATGGAGAGTTTTGGGTGGGCCTACTTATCCTCATAGCAGCCCCAGCCATTCCCCTCTCGCCACCCAGGAGCGCCCAGTGCCAAGGAGCTCTTCTGTCCTATTGAAAAGGGAGAATGGCTTCCTCTGAAATAAGGACAAAGAGCAAGCAAATTTAGTCAGTTTATGCAAAACACAAAATGGCATCTGCCATCTGGAAAAACACACCAAAGCCGTGAGCCGTCAAGCCCCTTTCAAGACTCTGGCACGTAAAAGCAACATTTTTTTAAGTCTGAAAGGTCCATGTGAACTTCCAGCTTCATTATGTGTAATTCTTCCTTCCCCAATTCCTGTCACTTCTCCAAGACACACACATACATAGAGACACATATGTACACACACACACACAGATACACACAGATGTACACATAGAGACACACAGATACACAGGCACACACACACAGAGACACATACAGACACATACACACACACATATACACACACATACACACATACAGACACAGAGACACATATACACACCCAGATACACGCAGAGACACACATATATGCACATAGAGACACGTAACACACAGACACACATACACACAGACGTGCACACACACACATTCCTTCTCAGGGGTGCAAAAATTTCCCAGAAGATAAAATAGACAAAAAAAAATTTTAAGGTAATTTTTTTAATCCTCTTTTTTCCGTTTAACTTAAGATGATTCAGACAAATAAGCTCGACCTCGTGTTGTCCAGATGCGAGGGGACCTAGCTCTCCGTCACCTTTCCAGAGGCCCAGAAGCGCAGGCAGGCGCTGCCGCTGTCTTTGCCGTCGCAGACGCCCAGTCTTGCCTCCCTCCGCACTCAGGCGAAGATGAGAACAAGGAGGGCTACTCAGGCTCTGCCTTGGTGCCAGGCCGGGCAAGCAGGGTGTCCAGGGAGACACCTGTCCAGCAACAGGAGTGGAAACAAGACAAGATGTTACAGCACTAATTTAAGAGTTGTGGGTAAACGGCCAGGAATTGAGGCCTGGAGAACCACTGATGCAGTGTAAGAGAAAGGCTGGTCAAAGAGGGTCTGGGAAGGCAGAGAAGCCCAGCTGAGGATGGAGCTACCTACAGGCCTGGAATCTCGCAGGCTGAGGATGGAGCTATCTACAGGCCTGGAATCTCGCAGGCTGAGGATGGAGCTATCTACAGGTCTGGAATCTCGCAGGCTGAGGCATGGTCAGAAACACCCAGAGCACTGGACCAACAGATGTGTACCAGTAACGAGAACGCAACGCGTGAGTCCCACGTGCCCGCTACTTTACACAGGTTTGGTCATTAATTGCTACAACTGCTGCACGAGACAGGCACTTTACTTATGAGAAAATGGGGGTTCTGAAAGGTTAGATCACACTGCTAGAAACAGAGTCTAGATATAAACACAGGCAGTCTCATCATGCTTTACAGCCTAGTATCTGCACGGGTAGACTAGACTGGAAAGATACGTACCACAAGGCTAACAGTTTTCTCCTGTGGTAGAATAACAGGTGACTTCTATTTTATTCAAAGTATTTCTTTGTAGTTCCATATTTTCTATTTCATAATCACAGCATTTGCTATGTATATTCTCAACAACGACAAAAATAAAATAAATGATTTTTAAAAGTTATTGGGAAAGAAGCTGCAACTTGGCTGAGGAGAAAGCTCAGGAGCGGAGAACCATATGGGGCAGAAGCTCCCGTCAGGATCTGAGGTGGTAGTCAGGTTTGGTTCTGGTGGGTTTTGCCGATCAATCAGAGTCCGCTGCTGTTTGTGTCTGGATGGGATAGACCTTCATCTGATTGGATTAGACCTTTTCTCTGCAACCATTCAACTCTTCCCAAGTCAACCCCATTACTGGGGCAGTCCCCCAAGGCTGAGGATATGATCCTCAGGTTGGACCTTTGGGAGTAGGCATGGGGTGGTGGCCTGAGGAACAGTTCATATCCCCGGGAGTGATCTGATCACAGCATCAGACGCTCCACTTCTTTTCTCAGTCGTACGGTCTATCCATGTTTGTTTGAGCACTGGCTGATTCGTTCAAGCATCCTTCACCCTCATTTAGAAGTGTTTGGTGACAGCATGTTTTTCAGATGGATTAATACTAATACTACTTTTGTTTTCCTACAACTTAACAACAAAAAGGCAAACAACTCAATCAAAAAATGAGCTAAGGACTTGAATAGACGTTCCACCCAAGAAGATATACAAATGTCCAACGAGCACCTGAAAAGATGCTCAGCATCATTAAGAACTAGGGAAGTGCATATCGAAACCACAGTGACATCCTACTTTACCCCCACTGGGGTCACTAAGATTAAAAAAAGAAAGGAAAACACAAACGTTGATGACATATTGAGAGAATGGAACCCGCAGCCACCCCTAGTGGGAACACAAAGTGGTGCAGCCATTGTGGACAAGAGTATGGCCTTTTCTGAAAAAGCTGAACACAGATTACCACATGGCCCTGCAATTCCGCTCCTATGCACATACCCAAGAGACTTGAAAGAGGTGAGTTGGGAACAACCTAAAAGTCCAGCAACGGGATAACGGATAAACAAAATGTGGTACACACACACAATGCAGTATTACAGGGCACAAAGAGAAATGAAGTCCTGATACCTGCTACGACATGGATAAACATTGAAATCCTCATGCTGAGTGAAGCAATTCAGTCACAAAAGAGCAGATAATGTATGACCCCATTTATACAAACAGGCAAATGTAGAGAGACCAAAGTTTACTAGCGATCACCAGAGACTCGAGGGAAGGGGGAGCCATTGTTAGGAAGTATCATTGTTGCTGTTGCTGTTGTTATTGTCATTGTTGTGTGGCATGGAGTTGATTTTGACTCAGAACAACCCCATGTGACACAGGAGAACTGCCCCCTAGGGTTTTCTAGACTGTAATCTCTACAGATTGCCAGATCTCTCTCCCGTGGAGCCACTGGATGGATTCAAACCGCCAAACTTTCCATTAATAGCTGAGCACTTAACTGTTGGCACCATTAGGAAGCACTGAGTAGCTGTTAACAGTGACGGGAAATCTGGCGGTGGATACGGGTGATGTTTACACAACAAGATTAACGTAATCAACGTCGCTGAATAGTACACGCAAAAAAGCTGAATTGGCAGATGCTGTGTTATATATGTTTTAGCCACCACAACAACAAATAAAGTTTTTTTGATGATTTCTTTACCCTTTATATTTAGGGAGACATGCTGAAGTTCCCTAGAAGTCGGTATGCAGTGTAGCCTGATCCAGCACAGAGGCATGAGCTTGGAGTTCACCAGAACTCAGTTAAAATCCTAGCTCTGCCCCTCGTTAGCTGTGTGACCTCAGTTTCCTCATCTGTGAGATGCAAGATGCAAGGAGGATTGGATTGGCACAACAAATTAACACTGTTGTTGTCAGCAGCAGTAATAATGGTAAATGTAATACCGTCACACACAAGTTTTAGCAGAAAACCCATTCCTGCCACTTCTGGGAAGCTGCCAGGTTGCTACAGAAATGATGTGACAATGGACTCCAACATATTATTGAAGCGACATTCTCCAGCTCCGGAGGCTAAGGAGCTTGTTTCTATCACAGAACCCCCTTTAGGCCAGTCTTCTGAGTGTCACTTATACCAGTTTGGAAGTAATCTGCTTGGTCGCCCTTCCAGCAAGGGCTGTCATGATCAGCTAATGGAAAGTGACAAGAAGGGATATAATGAATGGGAGGGAGTTAAAGTTTGGGGTAAAAAAAAGGGCCTTGTTCTTTCGGGGAATGCGCAGGGCTAAGCATACCATGTTAAATCGTGCATGTCAAATAAGGGACTAATTAAGAATCTTCATCCTTTTCTTTCACATCTCATTTTTGTTGTCCTTTCGAAGATGTATTTTCAAATTAGCTCTTAGCTTTTTAAATAAGTATCAATAAAAAAGGATAAAAAAAAAAAAACCCGTCTATCAGAAGCAAACAATAAATGTAGAAGAATAAATACGTACTCAGGGAAGAGATGGATGGCTTCCTGTGGGGTGTTGGGGAAGTTTTATAATCATAGCAGCAACTTCTTAAATAATGGAATTTAATAACTTATAATAAACTATGATCCAGGAGAACTCTGATTCAATCCCACTAATTGTCTGAACCAGTGAAATGAAGGCAAAGTTTATCTTGCCAACATGCTGCTAGTGCCACCGAATGCCGCAGGGGACACACAATTGTTCCCAGCTGCCTACCTCCTCATACCCAGAGGGCACATGGTGCCTGCCCTCTAGACACCCAGCTCAGCCTCCAACTTTCAATGACAATCCTCGTTCTAGGACTTTAAAGTCACAGAAATGCAATTTTTGCAATCAACAAACTATTGTATTAAGCAGAGAACAGAGGAGTAACTTGATACAAAGCCTCCAATTAGGTTATAAAGAATAATAACTGATATGCTTTCATGCTAATGCCAAAAAGTACAAAAACCTATAATAAATCTAATTGAGCACATGATCATAAGCACTGTTTTTCTATCTACACAGCTCTGCCATATTAAGGTAAACTCCAAATAGAGAAACACAGTGTTTTTTTTCAATTGTTATTGAAAAGAGTGCTCTTCTTTTTTCTTTTTAATTTGGATCATTTTACTAATGTCAAAAAACGGGAAGGTATAATTAAGTAAAAAAAATGATCTTCTCTGTTGTTACTCATTGATTATATCTAAGCGCAAAAATGCAGGAGGGAATTGAAGCAATTGTTTGGATAATTCAGGTCTCCCTCCAAAATTAGAGGTTTCTAATAAAAACATATTGTTTTGCCTGAATTATTAAGATAACAGCCTTAGTTTTCCACTTTATTTTAGAAGTGTGGACCTATCTCTGGATGCAAAATTCTTTGTCATTTAAAAAGGTTCCTTAGGTTTTTCTGATAATTAAGTCTGATTTTTCGCTGTAAAGCATAATTTATAAATCTGAAAGCATCTCAGAAAGACACAACCTAAAATTCTGCAGAACAGTTTGCAGATCATCTATTTAAATTACTAAACCTAGAAAAAAGTTAAGAATAAGTGTATTACCTTCCTTTTGCTAAAAAGGCCCATGAAACCTTGGCTGGTTACTTCGGAGAGGGTAGTGAAATAACCTCTGAAAGCTGAGAGCCTGAAAACAGGAAAATTAGTATTGTGCTATGAGCTGCTAATAAAGAGAACATGGTTAAAAGAGATTAAGGTTCAAATTAAGGTCAGAAAAGAGACTGATTGAGGAAAACTGCCATGTTCCTTGCACGGCAGCTTAAGGGAGGCAGCTTCCCCCGAATCAGTCTTAGGTTGAAAAATTGCACTGTTGGGGTTAATAAAGAGACCAGGCATTTGTTTGGACTGAGATTTCAATTAAAATGTTATTTGGGGCAGCCAGAGCTAATGTCTGGCTTAGAGGTAAACTGAACTGCCTTTTAAGAGGATGAAAAAAAAAAAAAAGACGACGAAGGATAAAAAAGACCACCTAATCTGTCAAAGACCCTGAATAACTGGCAGGAAGAATTGTGCGCTGGACCTGTGCCCAGCTCAGCAGTGAGCGCTCTGAAGGGTTCTGTGACATCATCTGAGACAGCTGAGGTTTTCTGAGTTTTTGAATGTTGCATTGGGTGAGGAATCCTGTGTTCAGCTGAGCCTTGTTTGAGACAAAGAAAAAAATCTGGTTGGTCTACTATGCCAGGTTTTGGGTTTTTTGTTGTTTGGTTTTTTTTTTTTTTAATGCCACAAAAGGGGGTGGGACCAAGAATTCTGGGTCTCAGTCCCATGACTCTACCCTAGAGACAAGAATTGGTGACAACAGTTAATTGAATTTCTCGGACCAATTTGCCCACACTTAGACAAAAAACCAACAAAGTTTGCTTTCATTTCACTTCTTTAGGGTGAGTGAATATCCACCCTGAATGGGCCTCTTCTGCTCTATGTTCAGTCCTATGGCCCACAGATATTTGTTAAACGCATCTACTCTAGCCAGCATTGGGGGTACCTTGGTTAATAAAACGGACATGTTTCCCAGGGTTTATGAGACTAATGGAGTCCCGGTGGCACAGTGGTTAAGACCTCAGGCAGCAGTTTGAATCCACTAGCCACTCCTTGGGAACCCTATGGGACAGTTCTACTCTGTCCTACAGGGTCTCTATGAGTCGAAATTGACTTGACAGCAGTGGGTTTGGATTTGGTTTTTACAAGCTTGTAGTTTGAGGAAAGGGAGAGCAACACATAAGTTTCAAAATAAATAGACATGTAGTTACAAACTGATAAGACTGTAGGAATCGGTGTGGAGATGGAGATACAGTCATTTCTCTCAAATCTTTTTCGTAACCAATCCAGTGAGCAGCAACTGTTTGAAGACTTCATTATAAGTGCATTGGGCGGTTGAGGAAGCTGGTTAATGACAGATAGAATGTACGTGATTTTCGGAGGAGTTTGGAACCTGATTATGGAGATAAACAGAGAGATGCACACAGAAAGAGAGAGGTGGGACAATCCCAAATAGCATGGATAAGATCCAACGTGAACTAGAGAATGGTCTTGACTTAAACCAGTTGCCCTCAAGTCAATAAAAACTCACGGCAACCCTATGCGTGTCAGAATACGACTGGGCTCCCCAGGACTTTCAATGGTCGATGTTTCAGAAGAAGATCACCAGGCCTTTCTTCCAAGGCTTCTCTGCGAGGACTCGAACTGCCAACCTTTCAGTTAGCAGCCAAGCACATTGACAATCTGCACCACCCGGGGACTCCCAGACTTGACTTAACCAAAAAAACCAAACCCACTGCCGTCGAGTCGATTCCAACTCATAGCGACCCTATAGGACAGAGTAGAATTGCCCCATAGAGTTTCCAGGGAGCGTCTGGAGGATTTGAACTGCCAGCCTCTTGGTTAGCAGTCACAGCACTTAACCACTATGGCACCAGGGTTTCTGGACTTGACTTGGCTACTATTTATTGCTATTTCTTGCCCACTGTGTGGTACGAACAGAGCAATGGGCTTCTACAGGAGTGAAGAACCAGAAGAGGCCTCTGGGTCAGGGAAAGAGACTGTCCCATGGAAGAAACGGTGCCAGGTGCCAGCATGGGATGTGCTAGGGTCCAGAAAAGAGGAAAGGAACCATTCCAATCCCTCGTTTCCTCATTTCTTTTCTGCTGTTCGGTTTCTAACGTAAAGTCTAGAGAATGGATTCAATCTGAACGGATCGCAATTCAAACTGACCCCAAAGTCCGCTTCTCGTATTCAAACTAAAGAAGATAATTATTAGAACATAAATTCCCCCTCTTCACCCTCCCACAGAAAAATTAAAACAAAATGAAGTTAATCAAAGATGTTTAATTTTCAGACTACTTTTTAAGAAGTTCAGCGTGGTTGAAAGAGAAGTGGTAGGCAGTGCCCTAAGACCCAAGCCATGACGCAAAATGGGAAAGATAGCCCTTTGAAAACAAAATGCCAATAATGAGATCATGGTAATGAGAACAAGAGAACTAGCAAGCTGAGAAGTCACACAACGTCGATGAGTGGTATGCGTGTCCAAGTTGTGGCAAAACCTGCCAGGTCCAGATTGACTTCATTAGTCATTTAGAAGCACACGGATCACAGAAAAAATTATCCTCCTCCTCTCTGAGAAACAGCTGATCATCAGTATAAATAGAAAATGATTAGAACACCAATTCTTCAAAGCATAAATATTTCATTCACCAACCAGTTGCAGTTTTGTACGTGGCAATTAAGAAGACAGTATGAAATTCTACCGCACAGAAGGTGCAGATATAATCAACCTTAACAGGGAATTAGATTTGACGGGATTCATAGTGGATATGGAATCAACGCAAGGGCGACACTGTCGCAGATACGGTCAGAACGTCTCGAGAAAAATCATAAGTATGTGGTTTATTTAGCCCTAGGTGCTGCAAATGGTTAAGACACTCAGCTGCTAACTGAAAGGTTACAGGTTCAAGGCCACCAGAGGTGCACCAAGGCCTGGGGATCTACTTCTGAAAAATCAGCCATCGCAAACCCTACGGAGCACAGTTCTGCTCTGACACACGTGGGGTTGCCATTGGTCAGAATCAACTCTATGGCAACTGGCTTGGTTTACCACTCCTTCACTCCTTCACAACTGCTTAAACCCATGTTACTCACTCACTCATTCCTTCAGCAAACATTTGTCAGATACTTCCTGCACGCCGGGTATTGGGAATTCCACAGTGAACTAGACAACCATGAGCCCTTCCCTCTGAGCATCCTCAGCTCATCTTTAGTCCTCTCTGTCCCCGTACCCAGCTTAATTTTTTTTGCAGAGTATGTACTACTCCCTGACGTTATATCTGTATTTGTTTCTCGTTCATTGCCTCACTCACTAGAATAGGAGCTCCACGAGGCAGGGATTTTGACTCTCTTACTGTCTGTCGTATCCCCAACAGCTAGGCCACGTTCAAGGCTCAAAGAGTGATTGTTGAATGAAGGAGGCTTACTGTCAAATAACATATTCATTTCAATTATGATAAGCAGAATAAAGGAAAACTACAGTCTTACGAACACGTTTAGCAAGGGTTTCCAATCTGAGAAGTCAGGGAAGACTTTCTTGAGCAAATGACTTGCAAGTTGGTCCCTGAACAATGAGGAGCTTATCTGGAGAAAGAGTTGGTGAAGCTTTCCAGCAAATCTACGGGTGCTCCCGGTGTCAAAAAACCAGGGACAAGACCCAGTGATGTGAAGACGTGATGAGGGCGGGGGAGAGCGGCAAGAGATGAGCAGGAGCTATAGACAGGAGCCAGGCTGTGTGAAATCTTGTAGGGCACATTCAGGTTTTGGACTTTATCCTAAGAACAACATGAAGTGGCATTAAACAGTGGCATGATCAGAATTTCCAGTTTATCAATCTCTCTGATAAGCACAAAGGCAAGCATTTTCACCTGAGCATTCAGAAATCATCTAGGTGTATGCAATGGCTGGAGAAGAGGTAAGTGTAAAAACTGAGCCAAGTGATGGTGGTGGTCACACAACACTATGACCATGATGAACGATGTCACTGAACTGCACATGAAGAATCCTGAAATGGCAAATGCTTTGTTTCCTGTATGTTTACCACAATAAAAAAAATCACTTAAACTAACAGACACCCAACCATATTTGTTGAATGTGTGCCAGAGGCACCATGTTATACCAGGCAGCATGGAGAGGGTGGTAATGATGGTGTCTTTGTCCCTGAGAAGAACACAATCTAGCTACAGGAAGGTGATGTGCACACATAGAAAGTTAGAACCAAAAACCAAACCAGCTGCTGTGGACTGAGTTCTGACTCATGGCAACCCGTGTGCTGCAGAGTAGAAATGCACCTCACAGGGTTTTCATGACCAACTTTCTTCTGAGGCACCTCAGGGTGGCTGGTTGGGTTTGAACCACCAATCTTTCAGTTAGCAGCTGAGCACTTAACTGTGTGCACCACCCAGAGGCTCCTTAGGAAGGTTAGAAGACACTGAGAAGCCATAGATGAACACTTCTACCTGTCTCTTTCCTACTTAAAGCCCATCGCTGCCATGCAAGACCTGTCCTGATCTAGCAGCCCCCTGGTGCACTCAGCCCGAACCATAAGACAGCGCCTCAGGTCCCCCAGGCACTGAGTACAGTCTCCCCCTCTGTGCCCTTGAACAAGTCGTCTGTCATTCTGTCCTTCACTCCACCCTCATGGTGTCCTCCCAGCAAGCCCTGGTCTCCTGCCCAGGACCCAATACAAGAATGAGATACATGTAAAAAAAAAAACACATGGAGGCACCCCATAAATATTTGTTGATTTAACGTTAGCAACTGGGCTAAAATGTCACCCTCGTTACACATTTCTAGCTGACACTGAATTCATGCTCATTTTGTGTAGCTGCAGTGTTTGGACTATTTCATGCATTCTCACTTAGGCTTCACAACAATACCATAAGGTCGGTATTGTTACTACCTCCGTCTGCAGACAAGAAAAGTGAGGCTCAGGGAGGTACTGTGATTCGCTTGAGATTTCTCTCACCGTGCATGAAGGACCTGAACTCACTGTCTTCTCCATAAAGGCTTCTTTGATTCTCCAAGCTCCCAAGCAGATAGGCCTTGGGGCTCCCAAAGTATTTTATGTCAACCTATTTTTTTTTTTTTATATTCATAGCTACCTTTGCTGTTGTTAGGTGCCGTTGAGTAAACTTGAACTACAGCGACCCCGCGTGACAGAGTAGAACTGCCCCATAGGGTTTTCTTGGCTAGAATCTTTATAGAAGCAGATCACCAGGTCTTTCTCCCGTGGAGCTGCTGGGGGGTTTCAAACTGCCAACCTTTTGGTTAGCTGCCAAGCACTTAACCATTGGGCCACCAGGGCTCTCTCATAGCTACCCTACCTCACAGTAATTATTTGCACAAGTCTGTCTCCCCAGCAACACTGGGAGTGCCTCGAATGGGTCTTTTCTGTCTTAGTGTCACCAGTGTTGAGCACAGGGTATGGCACAGGATAGGGGTTTAAATCAATACTTGTTGAAGAATAAATGGATGGATGAATAAGCCCAGGACAACCTAATATCAACTCTAAATGTGCCCTTTAAGAAAACACGTTATACACAGCTCGAAAGAGGTAACAGGTAGATTGGAGAAAGATCACTCACATTCACAAGAATTCTACACTCCCTACCCTTTCCTCTGTCTCCACCCACCACAGTGATCTTTCGCGTGGGAGCCTCTCTGGTAAATGGAAAATCTGATTCATTTTCAAAATTAGAGATATCAACCTTGGGCCATTACACAGAGGGAGAACGGGGATACAAAGACATTTATATGCCCACACTCCGGTCATGGGTCCCTGCACAAGCCGAGTTGAGGAGAAAGCAAAAGAGGAAACTGTGCTCGGCCACCCAATTACCTTTCTGAAAAGCCATTTTAAAAGGCAGAAATAGGAGGAAAAATACTTTCTAGCAAGTTGCTTTTTAACTTGGACTATATTCCATAGAAATATTTAACATACATGTACGGAAGCTGAAATACTCCAAACCAACCACTATTCAGAAGTTGGAGTCTCCCCATTAAGGTTACTATACTAGAAACAACTTGTTTATTGGCTCATGAAAGACCTGTCACCGAAGCATTCATAGCAGGGGGCTGAGGGAAATAACTCACCCATTGTGAAGTCAGTGTTCAAATCAATATCCCTTGGGGAGGAAAATATTGCTCATTGATGTAGACTGAATTTTCTTTTCATTACCTTAAGAAATCCTTGAGTTGTAAACAACTTTTTCCCCCATAGCCAGTGTAACTAAACATGGCAATGTCAAGGTCTCCATTTTCCTATCTTCATTAGCATGATACTCAAAAATCATTAGTGTAATTACAGATGCCTTTTGACCTGTTGAAAAACAGATGCCAGTTCCCTTTTTAAAAGTCTCGTTTTAATATCCAAGCAACAAAACAAAGACAACTTGATGTACGTTCTCTGCTTTCAGCGCTATTATAAGTGAGAGATACTTTTCAATGTTTCAAAACCACCAAAATTAGCATAAAAACTGGATCCTAGATATTTTTACCTGTAACCTTAGTAATGACTTATTTAAAAAAAATTTTTTTCTCATTGTTTCTCCTTAACCTCTCCCACTCCCACCTGTATCCCCAAATGATTAAAAAACACATAAAAGCAAAAAACCCATTGCCGTCGAGCCTACTCCGACTCACAGCAAACTTACTGGACGGAGCAGAACTTCCCCGTAGGGCTCCCAAGGAGCAGCTGGGGGATTTGAACTGCCGACCTTTTGGTTAGCAGCCATACCTCTTAACCACTGTGCGACCAGGGCTCCAGAAAACCATATAGCAACATTAAATACGACTATGTATCTATTGCCTTCACAAAAGCAGTAAGTTTTAATGGGCAAGGACAAAAGCAAGCTGATTTTAATGTATTATATATTTAGCATGTTGGTTCAGGCTGGTGCATTTTAGATTTATTTACAAGGCAGCCGGAGATCCTACTGTCTGGTTCACACCTTGTTCTTTCAGGTTAAGTATGTGACCCAAAGAAAGCTTGCCTTCCACCCTCGTGAAACTCAAAAGTTGTATAAGAAAGGACAGATGAATGATTTGGGGAAAAAGAAATGTCGCTCAATTAATGTTTGTTGAAAAGGGTGTCACAGATCATTGGCAGAATTTCCACTCATTGTGCCAATGCCACCAAGCAGCCGAAGATTAATCGAGCACCCAGACTACTGGGTACTATGAGAAGAGGAGAAAAATGGTGTGTTGGTGATTACAGAGGCTGAGCCACGGCACCAAGAGAAGCATGGCTAGACGAACCACCTTCCACACGCAGGAATAACACCACTGATACCCCACAGCCAAATGGGACTTTTGTTTTTTCCTATGATGGAGATGGAATCATATCAAGCTATACTCTCATACCCTAGTCCTCTTGTGTCTAAAAGAACACTTTTTTTGAGTGGTTTGAACAGATAAAATTAGGAGCAAAGTTCATTGATTACAAATGGTTATGGTGTACAATTTGACCTTAGGAAAAATTCAAACCAGACTTATTATACTGATTTTCTCATTTAATAGTACGTGTAACTACAAGGGTATGGTAACACACTAAAAACTCAAAAATTAATTTTCATGTTTTAGTGGTGTGGGTTGTGGGGTTGCTTATTTAAAAAGTATTTCTGCTTCTACCACAAACTGAAGAGGCGTTAAGGTGGAAAAACAGAAATATTTACAGACACTGGGAATAAACTACAACCTAAGACGGGGAGGGCAAGGGGAGAGAAAATACGGTCTTCCAAACAATCAGAACACACCTGGATTGGTTTCAAAGTTACCTGGAACCAGAACACATCTCAGGCTGCTCTGTAAACAACACACACACACGCTGCTGAGAATACCAAAAGTGAGATTTCCAGAAGTTATCTTAAGGAGTTACCCCAAGAAAAGATTTCACTGGAAGACATGGGCATACCTTTACCCACTTTGTGATGATCCGTGAGCGTTGCCTGTGGCAGGCTGAACAGAAAGACCTATCAAGGTGTTCTACCTAACCTTCCCACCAACGCAGGGTCTGAAGGTGTCAGCAGGATTTGGCTGGCTGGACCATTAGCGGAGCTATGGTTAATTATTGACTGATCAGGGATTTACCTTATCTGCCCATCAGAAGCTGGCTGGAGACTTAACGGTAAGCAATTTCCAGTCAGAGTAAACCTACCCACAGGCCCTTTTTACCTTCTCTTTGGGTCACTTAAGCTAGACCTGGAGAAGTTGCCTTTTGCAAAACTTAGCTTATTGGTCCAGGTTTACAATTAAGTACCTAAGAAAAAGAAAAAAAGAAAATCAAAGACTTTATATCTCAAAGTGCTCATGATGCCCCTGAGTGAGAATCAGCGTCCATGTCCCCCCTTCGGCCCCAAGGAGCGTCTCTGCCGCAGGCCTCTTGGCAGAGCCCAGGAATGGCGTCGGCAGCCCAGGCCCGCTGCCCCAGATAAGGGGTGGCCGGTGTTAATGTACAGGCTTCCTCTGCACCTCAGCAGGGCCTTCCTTTTCTAAACAGCCTCCCTTTAATGTTGGCGAATGTTGTTTTTCCATTGACTCAACATCTCGCCTCTGGTGCTAAGCCAGTGGGGAAAGTTGGAGCGGGGGAGGGAGGGAGGGAAGCAGGAGACAGTGGTGCCAAAGCAAAAGGGAGAAGGACAGTCAGCCACATTTCCAAGCAAGCCAGACACCTGCTTCAGAAAGACAGGGAGCAGGCCTAAAATTCTTGCTTCCTCTTGATTTAGGTCAGCCTTGTTTTTTGTTCCCAGAAGGAGCCCTCATGGCACAGTGGATAAGCCCTTGGCTGCTAACCTAAAGGTTAGTGGTTCGAACCCACCAGCTGCTCCAAAGGAGAAAGATGTGGCAGTCTGCTTCTGTAAAGATTCCAGCCTTGGAAGCCCTATGGGGCAGTTCTCCTCTGTCCTACAGGGTCACTATGAGTCAGAATGGACTTGATGGCAATGGGATTTTTGTTCCCTGAACATTTGTGGTCAGCTATCTGCCCCTCCCCCACCACTATCTCCTTGGCCAGAGCTACTTCAGTGTGGGAATGGTCAAGGATTCATAACTTTTCTCTATGAATTTGACTGTCTTATCTGAAGGAAGGAGAAAATTAGGATAGCTTTGGAGTGTGTTAAAGAGGGAAAAGAAATTCTAGGAAAGAGATTCTTAAAAAGAAAGAGAAGATGGGGGAAAGCAAAGAGAGAGGATGTAAACGGGAGAGGAAAACAGAGGAGAAAGAGATAAGCGAGGAAAAAAATTAAAAAAATAAACAAGACCCACTGCCACTGAGCCAGTCCCAACTCACAGCGACCCCATGTGCTACAGAGCAGAACTGCTCCACAGGGTTTTGTTTTCTAGCTGTAATCTTTATAGAAGCAGATTGCCAGGTCCTTCTTCTGCTGCACTGTGGATAGCGGCAGATGGGTTCGAAAAGCCAATTGGGCCACCCAGGCTTCAGAGAGAAAGAAGAGAGATATGAAAATGAAAGGTAAAAAGGGCAGAATAAAAAATGAAGAGAAAAGGGAAAAGAGGAAAGGAGGAAGGCCGCAGAAAAATGAAATCTAAAATGAGGGTTCTTCTCCAGAAGCTGGGTTTCCCAAGCCATAGCAGAGCCCTCTGTTTAGGCTGCAGAGAGGTCCCCTTCAGGGCTTCTCTGGCCAACGTGAGGTCAAAGGGCACCTTCAAAACCAAATCTTGATTAGAGCCAGTTAAATGTTTTGACTCCAAGGAGACACGAAGGATTAAAGAGCAAAATAGAGAAGCATGGGTAAGAAAGAAACAGGAAAAGAAAGGAAATTAAAAAAAAAAAAAAGCATGAAAGACACGAAGAGAATGATAGAAAACACTTCTGAATCAGCCAGTCATCTGCTAACAAGCTGCAAAGATTTCCACTGACAAGTTGTCACATTTCTTTAGTGAAACGGAAGCAGTACCTACCCCTTCCCTGTGCCTAATCTCTCCCTGCGTGCCACAAAACACGCTACCACATTTAATAGGATTAGTTTCGTTCGCTTTCTCTCCCCTCCACCCCCTTTATTTTTTTCAATTTTATTTTCAGCAGTACAAGGATCCTTGAATTCATCGACTCCCTGCAGTGCCCAGCCAAACCTGGCGTGTATGGTTTTTACACCTTAAAGACTTTATTTGAATCCAAAAAAATGTAACTCAACTATTCTGTACCTTTCACCAATGAATTACTTTCTCCTCTTGGAAATGTCCATACCTTGGAGGCGGGAAGAAATGATGCTGATGGTAAAAGGGTCAAGACAAAACCAGGGCCATGAAAAATGTCACGGGGAGCCAATAAAGTCCAGTTCCTTCCCAGGTTATGTATCCTGGCTCTGACAACAGACTGACTTGGGTTCCAATCCTGCCTCTGGTACTTGCTCCCTTTGTAGCCTTCAGCAAGTGGTAAAGCCTTGCCCAGCCTCGGTTTACTCCTCCCAATAAAGGCATTTTATAATCTAGGGCACTTTAGAACTAAGAACATGGAAGTTCAGGGCAGAAGGCTCCTGGCAGAGTTCTGACAGGTAGGAAGCCCTGTAAGGGCCAGGATTATTATGGCTTTTGTTCACTATGGCAACCCTGCTGGCCTAGTGGTTAAGACCTACAGCAGCTAACCAAAAGGTCCACTGTTCGAATCCACCAGGTGCTCCTTGGAAACTCTCTGGCACAGTTCTGCTCTGTCCTATAGGGTTGTTATGAGTCAGAATGGACTCGATGGCAGTGGGTTTATGTTCACTATGCCTTTTAGCCTCCCTCCCTCTTCTGCTGAAAGACCAGCAGGGAATACGGAGGAGAAGGAGATGTTGCCACTTTGGCCCCTCATTCAGGCTCTTCTAGACTCGTGCTCCTGCTGACTGAGGTTTCAGAGAGCTGACTGAACCAACCAGCTGTGCAGCCTGGGTCAGTACCTGTTAGCAGTGTCTTGCAAATAGGAATTAGCTGTCGAATTCAGTTACTCAGTGTTCTTTGCATCTACTTGGGTTCCGGGCCCCCTCCCGAGGCCCACCCTCACCCCTGCCTGTCGCCGACACCACTGTCAGAAGTTGGAGCATTGAGCAGATTATCGCCGACGAAAAAAAGATGGGGCTCAGTGAGCTCTGGGGAGCAGGGAAGGGCGCAGCGCTGGGCCTGAGGGTGGAAATGGAGCGAAGATGGGGCTGGCGAGGAAGGGGGGAGCCTGACGTTGTGGGGGCGCAGCCCTTGGAGAGGCAAACACGCACCCAGGGCCTGGGTCCCCCTCCAGTCAGAGTGGGCCCCGCCCTATGGGTCATGCTACCCCCCACCCCCAGGAGAAAAGCAGGGCCCAGGTCCCGGGGAGGCGGTGGCCGCGAAGCTGTCCGGTCCGGGTCGTTCCCCGCCAGCCCGGGATTAGCAAGCGAGCGTCTTCTAAAGTCTCTGCAAGGCTGGCGAGGGCGAGAGGAAGCCGAGACGCGGCGCCGGCACCGGGGCTTGAGCCCAGGCCAGATTCCTGGCCCGCCTGCCCCTCCATCTCACCCCGGGCGCAGCCAGGCCCGCCTCGCGCTCCCCGCCCCCACCCCGCCCGGTCCGCCCTCCCCCAGGGCCTGCGCCGGCTCGGCTCGACGCCCCCCACCCACCCACCCCCACTCGCGCCCCCCCACTCCTCTATGCCCACCCCCGCCCCAGTTACAAGATACCCCCACCCTGCCCACTCACTGTCCCCCACCCCCCCTACATTCTCTCCCCAACCCCACCCTGCGCTCACCCCCTAACCCTCCCCTCCATCCCAACCTACACTGGTCCCCTGCCCAGGCCTGCCTATCCACCCTCTTCCCCTCACTCACTCACAAAACTCCCCATTCCACCTCTGCCCCCCCACCCCCCACCCACAAATGCAGGCAAAAGCCTTCCTTCTCCATGAGGGTGCAGGGCTGTGAGGAGCCAGAATCTACCACCTATCTCCCGGAAGCTTGGCCTCAGATGTGTTTCCCTCCATTTACTCTGCAGGGTCATCTGTATTTGTCCCCTAGTGCCAGAGACTTTTCCCACCTGAGTGGAGGCAGTACCCATCCTAACAGGAATCTTCCACTCTGCCCCCAAAGTCCCCTCCACACTCCGAGGACAGGTTTCCAGGGTGATGCTCTGATTCTCTTTTGTTCAGGGCTAGAGTGCTCCCTCCCAACTCTGGGTCCATTCACTAGGGGCCTGCAGATGTCTTCCTTGCCCTCACCAACCTCCTCCCCACACACCTGGACTACTTTATCTTAAGCCTTCTGAGAGTACCAGCAAAACACTTCCTTGGGGTAGGTAATTAGCCACTCACAGCCTTCTCCAGTTCTAAAATGGTCCACCTTCTGGATCCCTCCACGCTGGATCAACCCTTCCATTTCTCTGGCTTTCTTCCTCTCACACCAACAGAATCACAGCCTGAGCTGGCACCTTATGGCCTGCCTTTTTTTCCCTTCTCACAACTGTCTTTGGCTGGGCTCTTCCTTAATTATCTTGGGCGGGTGTGCTTGTATTTATTGGTGTCAACAGCATAGTTTTATAAAGGGTTGTGTTTTACTTTATGTGTGTTTTGGGGTGTTGTTCATTCAAACAGATAAAAACATATGATGATATAAGATGTACATTTATTTTTGTTTTGCCTCTGAAGGTTGATTGTTTCTTCCTTCTTGTTGTCCCCCCTTGAAAAGAACTTTTTGCCTGTGGTTTCATTGGTCTGATGAGTGGATTCTTCAAAGCAAGGAAGGTGACAGGAGGGAAAAAAAAAAAAAAAAAAAAGGCTTCAAGTTGTTAATGCCTCCTGTTGTGAGTGAGCCCAGTGGACAGCTCTAGGTCCAGGAGCACAGGGCCCAGTTTTGAGTTTTGCAAACATGCAGCAATTCTAATTTATTTTTTATAGCCTAACAGTTGGGATTGAGCATATGAACTGCTCAGAGTGGTAGCTGTGCGTGAGCTAAATGTGCGTACATGTACATATGGCATGAGAGCCCAGCTAGCTTTACCAGAACATTACCTGGGCAGTGAGTGCAGGTGAGTTCAGGTCAGTGTAGGTGAGTGCGGTGAGTGCAGGTGAGTGTAGGTGAGTGCAGGTGAGCACAGTGAGTGCAGGTGTGTGCAGTGAGTACAGTGAGTGCAGGCCAGTGTAGGTGAGTGCTGTGAGTGCAGGTGAGTGCACATGAGTACAGGTGTGTGCGGTGAGCGCAGTGAGTCCAGATGAGCACAGTGAGTGCAGATGAGTCCAGTGAGTGCAGATGAGTGCAGTGAGTGCAGGTGTGTGCCCTGAGCACAGTGACTGCAGGTGAGTGCAGGTCAGTATAGATGAGTGCAGGTGAGCACAGTGAGTGCAGGTCAGTGTAGGTAAAGGCAGGTGAGTGCAGGTGAATGCAGGTAAGACAGCATGCATTAGTAGACAAAGTAAGTTCCATTTATTGAGCACCAATCATGTGCTGAACAGCTTTACTTATGTAAAAGTCTCTCAGCAGCTCTATAAGTTGGGCTTTATCCCCACTTTACAGATCAAAAGCCTGAGACTGAGACAAGTTAAATAACACACCCAAGGTCACAGAGTCTGTAGCTGGCTGAGCTGTAATTTAAAACACAACAAGTGTGGTCCCCAGGTTCCCTGGTCCTGCCCAGGATTGCCCAGCTGGGGTGGCCAAGAAATCTTATTTTAGGAGTTCTCTTGGTGAAGCCCATGATCAACCAAGTTTTTGGAACCACTGCGCCTTATCAAACCACGCCCACTATCCCTGTCATTCCGTCTTGTCCCTGAGCAGCCTTTCCCATACCGGATAAAACATTGAAAACTTATTTAAATAGTAATTTAGAAAAACTATGCAGCATATGGGTTTTCCTTTTGATCTCGAACTGACGACAAACAGACATTTAGATACTACATAAAAGAAATATTACCAGAAAAAAATTATAGAAATCTGCCTTTCAACTTTGCAGTGCTCTAATTTAAACAAAGCGCAACTTTCCAGCGTTACTCTCGCCCCAGACAAATCCTTCCTGGGAGGCTGGGAGCTTCCTTCTCTTTTCCTTGTTCCCGGACTACACCCACTTGTTTCTAACCCATTCCTCACCCTGACGACAGTATGGATAACTGAAGTCTTATTACCACAGCCCCTGAAAATACAAGAACTCTTCGGAATTCACCCTCTTGACATGAAAAACCAAAGAAAGGGAGGCGGAGAGTAATGGCCAAATGTCCTTGGATGAACTGACTAAAGAAAGGGGATGAGCAGAAGGGGAGATTTCCGTCCCGCACACGTCCACTCCCCTCTTTCTCTCCCAGGGGAGTCCCCTCGCAGGTTGGGCATGCTAAGCCGCTCTGAGAACGCCGCCGCCGCCACCGCCCCGCAGCAACAGGCGGGCGCGGGAAAGGGGAGGCCTGGGAGGCGCGCGGGCCGGACGCCTCGGACGTTCCAGGCTCCGCGCGCGAGCAGGTGGCTGCCCTGGGAGCCCCGGCGCGCGCCGAGCCCGGGCGAGCGGAGAGGGCTCCAGCTCCTGCGGCGGCCCCGGAAGAGGCGCGGCCCGCGGGGCGGCGGCGGCCCCGGGAGGGGACCTGCAGGCCAGGGGGAGGCGGCCAGGACCCCCCGGGCCGCGCAGAGGAGGGGCGCGCCCTCCGCCGGGAGCGCGGTGCCGCAGCCACAGCATCTCGCGCTCCCCCGGGCCTGGAGGCCGCGACCCGCAAAGCCGGGCAGCGGCGACAAAGGAGCGGCTCGTGGGGAGGGGGAAGTCGAGAGGAAGCCCCGCTCGCGCCGAGCTCCTGGCGAGGACGCTCCAGCCTTCCCTCCCAGGCCGAAACTTTTCCAGCCCTTGGAGGCTTCGGCCGTGCGAGTCGCCATCAAGGGGAGGCTCGACAAACAAACACACGCCCCCGGCCCACGCGGGAAGGTACACAGGCACACGGGAGAGAATGGGTCCCGGAGGTGGCCGAGGACGCGCAGGCAGCCGGCGGCCACCCAGCCCATAGGCCCCCTGGCCTGCGAGAAAGAGCGCTTGAAAACCTGCAAAAGCTCGGAAGTGTCGCGGTGCCCAGGGCTCTGCGAAACTTTACCCACTGCGCCCCCGCGTGCAAAGGCGTCCCCTCACACTCCGATCCTCACCCCCCACTCTTCCGTGGCCTCGACCCTAGCCTTTCTTTGTATTACCGAGACAGCTAAAGAAATGCTAATCTGAGCCAGCGGGGGTGGTGGTGTGGGAGGTGGAGTTACAAATCGCTGACATTCCGCTCTGGGCACCCCCGGACACAGAGGGGGAAAGTCCTGTGGTCCCTCAAGGCGTCCCCTCCGCTTCCCTACGCCTGGGATCTCCAGCTTCTTCGACTGAAGAAGACACAACCAGATCGATGCCCCCCACCCCGCCCCCAAATCACAGTGCCTCCAAATCCTAGCCCTCACAGCCGTGAGTGGCACTGGAGAAAGGCAAGCAATTTGGGGGCCGCAGCACCCCGAGAAAGGCGCGCGCGCGGCCTGGCGGGCGCCTCAGCCGGCTCTGCGCGGCCGGCAGGAGAGGCTGGGTTCTGGAAGGTTACAGCCCTGGGCGCGCTCACCACCATCTGTTAATTTCTTGCTGTTGCGAAGTTCGGTGCCCGAGGCAAAGTCAGGGTTGGCGGCGAAGCGCTCGATTTCCCAACCTACTCCCCTCTACTCAGGGCAGGAAATGTACCTCCGTTTTCTTGTTTTCGCCCACTTCCGTAAAATCAGTAGTGGGGTGCCCCTTCAATCGTTAACAATTCCCTCACCCCCGCGGGTGTGTTTAGGGGGGAAGAGTGATTTCTGGCCAGACCACTTTATTGTAATGAGTCCTTTCGCCAAATTAAAATTTTTATGACAATTATGGACTTCTTTAAGCAATGGGGGGACCTTTATTTTTCGGGGGGCCTGTTATTTTAAAAGATTCCCTTTTCTGTCAGCGCACCCCTGACTCCAAATTCTTGTAAGGGTTAGCTTTCAACTTCTTTGGAGCGATTCGCTTCTGTTTATTTTGAAAGCTGTCTGTTAAGCAAACATCACTCGGGAGCCTTCTAAGCAGTGGGGTTCCCGGGAGAGAAACGCCGCAGCTGCTACTTGCTACTGATCTTGTGGCATTTCACTCCCCCCACTCCCCAATTCAGAACAAATTCAGGTGGGGCTGGCGTCACACTGGGCACAGAGGCTGGGAGCGCCCGGAGAGAGTGGCCGGCAGTCAGGCTGTCCCTAGACAGCCTGAAGCAGGCCGGCCTGCTCCCTGGGGTGGTTTTTTCTCTTCCTTTCTCTACTCTCCTTCCTGGTGGTGCTGGTGGCGGGGAGGGTGGTGGTATCCGCGCAAGATCTTCAGCGTTCTTCTCCTGAAATCCACGCCCACGTTTGCCTTTCTACTTGATCTGGTCGAAATTCCCAGAATTGGTTTGTTTAGAATCTAATGATGCTTATTTGTAGGGTTTTAAATTACTTACATTGTAATTTAAATGTCTTCCCTCTTTTCCCCACCTAAAGGCTTTAAGAAGGCGGGGGGTGGGGGCACCGAGGAAACGTCAACACAGGGGAAGTGTGTTTAATCCAGAACCCGACGCCTACATCTTGTTCACGGGAGTTTGACTAAAGATCACACAGATAACCCTTCAGATAGGTAAATGCAACCTGCCCCGATGGGGGCTGTCGGAAGACCGTTGAGAACTTGTGTTAGCTTTTAAGTCACTGGGATTGTGTTGGCAACGGTGTGAGAGAAAGGGGTTGTGTTGACTCTAGGCTTCGCCGCTGGTTTCAGAGATGGGACCAACATCCAGGCGACTTCTAGTCTCCGGGCAGACTGATCCCTTCTCCCTATCCGAAAAGAAACCGAGAGTCCACCGAAATAGGGGGCTTAGGGCCTCAAGCCTTGCTCCAAGGCTGTCCGAGACCCGGGAGAGCGCCGCAGCTGCGCCAAGAGAGGTGTCCAGGAGCCTGGCCTGCACGTCGCCCCGACAGTAGGGGACAGGACCGGACTCTGCAGACGCAGCTCTCGGAGCAGGGCGGCGGACCGAGGTTGCTGGCCAGCGATGCGGCCACTCCTATTTCCACCAGCGGCTCCTGCGCCCCAGTGCGGGGCTGCGAGCGGCGGCGGAAAAGCGTGGCGAGCCGCGAGCCTCAGCTGCCGAGACGGGAGGCGGGGGAGCTTCCCTGTTTGCCAAGCAGGTGACCCAGACTTCGACTCGGGCCTGCCCTCCTCCGGGCGTGATGGAGGACTTACTGAGGCTCGCAGGGAACTTTTGCCGCCGCCAGGTTCCCGGGCGTGGTGTGCTCAGATCGTGCGCGCCGGCGCTAGTTGCATTCGACACAACTTATCCCCTGAAGTTCAGGCCATTTGTTTCCAGAGGCCGAATCTCTCCCTCTCTCCCAGTTTCCTTTCCTCCCCTTTCCCCCTCCCTGCCCCCCTCCCTTTTAAATGTCAGACGGAGCAGATGGTTTTAAGGTGTGGAGGACAATTACCCCTTACTCCTACCAGTCTATTTGTGGGCTAGCGCTAATTTGTATGTACAAACTGGGACTCTTAAGGAAAATAATTGGGTGAAAAAGAAGAAAGCAAAGAGCCTTGGTAGATTCACCGAACCCAAATTTCCCCGCTCAGCGCACCCGCTTACCTCGAAAGGACCCAACCAATAGGAGCATTATTCCATCCTTGCCGCTAATGAGCACATTGACATTTATTACTCTTCCCAGCCTGAATTCACGCATCCCGTTACAACACTTGATAGAATAGTCGATCATTGCAAGTGTGAGTTGTGTGTATGCGCGCGTCCGTGTTGTTTCTGTATGGGGGGGTAGTTCTGGGGGCGGCGAAAGGGGGCGAAATGAAGGCGGTGGATATACCCGCAAAGTCTCTTTTCTCGTCGCTGACACGTAACCTGGACCGCCTGATTTTCCCTTCTTTTCAATGTCTGAATTCCGTGCAGAAAGTTTTCTACGGGGTCCATGGACTCGGACATAATATATGGCTATTCTTTTTCAAGAAGATTTGATAACCTCCTCACAGTTTGATGAATTTCGGGCTGAAACTGTAAATGTCCTAGAAGAGGGGTGTGTGTGTGCCCGTAGGCGGTGGTGTAGTGTTCGGCCAGTGTACTTGTAACACACCTCACAAAGACCCTGTTGTCAGAAGACAACCTGATTCAACCTCTGATCCGATTAAATTCAAGGGACACACGTAGAATACTGGTTTCCGTCCTACCTAAAAAAATGAATGTCTAATCCACTCCGTCCGAACGCTTCAGCTTCTCAGCTCTTCCAAGTCCTAGCTTTATATAGGATCTTTAAGTCATAAATGCGGCTGCTTGTTAAAAGCCGTTTACTGTGTCCATGAAAGGGATGGTCTAGCTGTGGCTGGAGGCTCATGTTAATATTATTTACCACCTGGAACTTGCAAGCCCCAAGAACTCTTAAGAGCTATTTTATCTAAAGAAACCTTGCTCCCTCCCCCATCCAAGAAACGCCAAAACCAAAAGGAATTTTCTATGACATTCTATTGAAGCCCAAAATTGAAGTGTTTGAAATACCTTGCCTAATAAACTTCAAAGTTTGTTACCCAGGCGCCAAAACTCGGTGTAAATCCTGTATTGAACCTTTCCCTTGAGCACTGTGGGGTGAGTGAGGCATAATCGCGAGGCAATGCTTGTAACATATTTCCCCCAGAAAGATAGTTGTGCCTACAATCTGAATAATGTTGTTAGAGGTGACCAACGGTAAATATTCCGGCTCATAATTTGACGGGTGAATGACTGGGGCTCGGCCAACGCTGGTCTTTTAACAGCAGACGCAGGAGCGCCCGTGTGAGATCTCTGACACCTATTATTTTAATCCCAAACCTACGTGCATTTTATTGTCCACCTCTCCTTTAAAGCAAACCAGGGTGACGAGTATTCTCGATCCTCCCTACTCTCACTTAAAAAGTGGAATGATCTGAAGATCCCCCACTCCCTCCTCCAACGCCACCCCTACTCTTAAAAACCCCACTTTTCCTCCGCTCTACTTTTCCGTGCCTTCCTTCACCCGAGTCCGAGGAGCGCTCGCTCGTTCGGCCACTCGGCGGACTCCATCAGCTGTATCTGGGAAATGAAAACAGAAAAAAAGGACCTGCGTCCTGGAGGAGCCAGCGAGAGCCGGGCGCCGCTCCTTGTCGCCCGCTTTGCATAGTGGCCGCAGATGGCTCGCTCTGGCCCGCGCGGCCAGCAGGTCGCCCCGAAGCAGGGGCAGGGCGGGGTGGGGGTCGGCGCGGGAGGCCGGGGCGGGGGAGCGCGGGCCCTCTCCCCTCCGCTCCTCCCAGCCCCTCGCCCCCACCCCTTCTGTATTTTTTTTCCTCCCAAGTTCTCTTGCCTCGCTGTCCCCCCTTGAATCCGAAGGCGCCTCGCGATTGGGTGCTGGGCCGGGTACGTCAGTCAGACTGTGACGTGCAGTCTTCCTGTTTCCTTCAGCTGTGTCTTAAAGTAAATCTTGTTGTGGAGCGGAGCCCTCAGCTGAGCGAGCGCTCTGAAATAATACACCATCGCGGCGGCGGAGAGCCGAGCGGCGCACGGAGCTCGGCCGGCCGCTGCGCCCTCGGCGCCCGCTGCTCTGCGCTCCGCGCCGCTGCGCTCCGCTCCGCCGCTCGGCTCGGCTCTTCCTCCCTTCTCTCCTCTCCTGCTCTCTTCTTCTCGCCTCTCCTCTTCCCTTCCTCTCCCCGTCGCTGCTCTCGTCTCCCCGCTCCCCTCCCGTCCCCTCCCCGCTCTCCCCTCTCCGGCTCCCACTCGCCGGCCGCTCGCTGGCGCACAGACTCACCGTCCCTTGGCCAATTATCATATTCATCACCCGCAGACCGCACGGTGCGTGCGCGCGCGTTTCCCTCTCGCTGCCGGCGAAAGAGAGGCTCGGTCCCACTGCCCTCGGCGCCGCGTGAGTATCCTCGCCCCCTGCGAGTCCCCTCCCCTTTTCCAGAATCACTTGCTCCGGCTGCTTCTTGAATGAGAAGAAAAGAAAACAGACTTCCATTCCTCTTGCCCGTGTAAACATTTCCCCCAGGAGAAAAACGGTGTGCTTTAAATGAATCATAATAAAATAGCCTGTAAACAGTTTCTAAGCAGGAGCCTCGGTGGAACTCCGCGCTCCGCTCCTCCCAGTTCCTAAGAGTAAGTGACCCGCTTGGCTTTTCTTTCTTTCTCTTTCCTGCTGGTGGCTGGGGGTGGTGTTTGCGACTGGGGGAGGCTGATGGTGCTGGACTTGCGGTGATCTTGCCACCTTTTGTGTGCTGTTTCGGGGGCTGGAGGAGGCGTTTGCTGCCTTTCCTTCTTTCTCTTGCCCTCTCTTCTCACGGGAGGGGACCGCGAGGGGGACCGGGTCGCTTTTTGTTGTCTGGATCCCCGCTTTTCGCCAGACCTCACCCTCCTCATCTCCCGGGTTAAAACTCCTGGGCTGGTCCCCGGGTCCTTTCTTTGTCTTGTTTATTATAGCTGCCTTTCTTCCAGGCTCTTCCAATTTGCTTGTCATTTGCATACCTTTCACTTCTCCTTTTTAACCCCAGCAGAGGGCCGGGGAGTGGGGAGGAGGGGAGACGAAGGAGGGGGGCGCTCCTTTACTTTCCTCTCCAAACGCTTCTGGAAGCCGAAATGTTGAAATCGGGGTTGCAGCCCTGGAGAGAGGGGTCCCGGGAAGCGAGCGCGGCGCACCTCTGTATGAGCTGGATGGAACCAGAGCTGGGTCAAGTTGAGTCGGGTAAGGCGGCCCCAGGAGCCTCAGGGTAGAGGGTTCGGGGCTTGAGCCCTGCGGAAGGACTGAAGGCTAGGGACCTGGTGGGTGTAGGGGGTGTTCTCGGGCAGCGGATGTCCGAGGAGACGAATCTCAGAGGCTTCCTGGCACTTTACGTGTCTGGCTGCCTCGGTCTCGTCTGGTCTGGGTGGTACCTACGGTCTTGCCCGGTTCGGAGGAGTGGGGAGGAAGGAGAGGAGAAGGAAGAGTAATCGTTCCTGGGAAGAATTGTGAGAAGGGCAGGGGCGGGCGGGAGACAGCTGCTCTCTCGCCTCAGCAGGCAAGGAAGGGGGCGCCTGGAGGAGGGAGAAGACATCACCCAAAGTCCAGTTTTGCAAGTTTTGGCTCTTCTGGTTTGCCTGCCAGTTACTCCGACAACGACTGAACGTTGGTGGAGAGAGTGGATGGGAGTGGGGACAGAGGGGAACCGCCTCCAGGGAGTCGGAGGTCTTCTGCCCTTCCTGGCCTCTTGAGAAGCTGAGAGTCTTCTAGGCAGGCTGAGAGCAGAACTGGCAGGAGGGGTTGGGCGAGCGTCTTAAATAGCCCAAGGAGGCAGGCCGGAGGGTGACACTGCTGTTCTTGGCAATCCCCAACCATACTCCGCCTGGGGGAAGGCTGGGAACTCACCTGCTTGTTTTTATTTTTCCAAGAAGGTCTGTGTTGTCTCCTTGAGCTTATGAAAACAGAGCAAGCACAGGGGCCTCCCCTCAAAGTCAAGGCTAGAAGAGTCTCTTCTCTTGTGTTCTCTCCCTTCTCTTCTTTACCCACGCCCTCCCCTACAAAAGAGCCCTTTCCTTTCCTCACCTAGATACGCAGAGGTCTGTTAGCAGAGTGCGCATGGGCAGGGCCTGACAGGTGTGTTGTGTCAAGAAAGACAGGTGCACATTTCCTCTGTGTCTGCACAGCTCCAGACCACAATGCTTGCTCGAGGGTTGTAGAGGTTTATGAATTTATGGTCGTCCTGGTTAATAGGATTGTCTGGGCTAATGGGAAGTGGGCTGTTGTTAGGTTTTGAGCCCTGCCATGTGAGTTCTTTGAGCGGGGGTGGGGGGCAAGTTGGTATGTGTTTGTTTATTTTTCTTAAGGATGTTGGCAGGCTGCTGCTAAGGCCGAGTCTCAGGCTGTTGTCTGCCAGGCGGCCAGAAGCACCCCCACTTCAGGCAGCAGGTGGAGAGAGATTGACTTTCCTTTTGCTTTCCTCCAGTTTATGCCTGTCTCCCAGGTCTGTGCTTGGCAGAGAGACAGAGTGAGCTGTGGCAGTCCTTTGTGTGTGTGTGTGTGTGTGTGCACGCACGCGCGTGTGTTTTGGACAGCCATGGGCGGTGCATAACTGCCAAGAAGACCAAAGTCAGTTTGAAAGTGTTACTGTTGTTAATGCGTGTCTTTTTAGCCGGCTTTCTCCCAAACCAGAAAGAATAGGTATGTGCGTAAACTCTTTCAAGTCGTATATTAAACACTCTCTCATGAAGTAGAATGAGGCTGTCATGGTAGCAGACATGTGCCAGATGTCCTGGATATTACTTTGATGATGAAGGAAAATCTCAAGTATGCGAGAGGTAACTTGGCCTTTCTATTTGATGCAAGATGCGGGCAGTCAGTTCTGTGAAGGGTTTTTCTTGCAAGAACTTCTGAGTATTTTCTTAATGAAATGGACTGTATCCGGGAAGGAAGGAAAAAGGAGAGTGTTTGCCTTAACCTGCCCATGTGGCTACAACACGGACATGTTCACGTTATGGTAAAATAGGCTAAGTTAAAGGCTCTAGCTTGGTGTGTGAGAGAAGACACTGGGAGTTCAGTCCATGTAGGCGCTGTAGTATTTAAATTCTTAAAATTTGACCTCCCCCCCCCAAACTGAATTGCGGTAGGTTAGATGGAGGATGGTTTTTGTTGGTTGGTTTTGTTGTTACGGTGGAGGTCATGGTTGCCATGAAAATGAGATACTGCATGTCATTTATTCTTCAGACTTAAACACGAAAGTTTCCCGCAATACTTCCCTTGGATGCTTTTGAAGTTCTTTGGTAATTAAAATGTTCTCTGTGGCTGTGTCCATTGCTTTGTTTCTAAAGGGGGTTATCTGTGCTTGGCTCTTACTGATATTTTATGTGTCCATTATGCAGAATTCTCTTTAGCTTAATCACCACCTTGTGGGACGAAAAAGTCATGCATACGAACATGCATCTTTGTTCCCACTTTACCATTTTTGAGCTTGGCTCGTCTGGAGGCAGCACCTGCAGGCCCAAAACATAAGCTAGTTATTCCACAAATCACCTGACCTGTTCTGTAGTTGTTCGAAACTCCAAAAAGTCTTTTTTTTTTTTTTTTTTTTTTGGTGAATTTCTTGTATCATTCAGGGGACTGTCTTGCATTTGCAACTGCTAATATAAGGAATTTTTAGATTCAGGATTCACGAAAGAAATTATAAAAGGTTACTAATTTTACAACATGAAAAGGGATTGTGCATGACGTGTTGTTACAGACTCCTAATTAAGTACCTTTGCAAATAGGAAAGAATATATATGTAAGGAATTTCTCAAACCTTATTGCCTAGTATGTTTTCAAGCTTCAAAGAACAGGTAGAGTATTTCTATTTTCTGCAAAAAGAAAAAAGTTTTTTTTCCTTAAGATTATTTCTTTCCCTCTCTTACTTACTAATTTTTACAATTATTTTACTGAATTACTTTTTAAGCTAGTATAAATTAGCATTTCAGGCATGTTTCAGAATACATAGTGTGTGCTCACTTTGCAGGTGAAAAATGTTAGGAATTTTTGATAGGATGGAGGAAGCTTAATAATAAAATGGTCATTATTTGAAACTCTGTTATGACGGGAAATTTAAAAACCTGATATATGATTTTGGCAATACAATTTTAGTAAATTGAAGTATTAATTTATGTCAAAGCGGTTCCTCAAAATAAACATCAAAGGTTATCTTAACCTGATAATAAGCAGGAATATCTAGGAAGAAAAAGTTGCTAATAAGCAAAAAAAATGAAATCTTCAATACAGTGGAGCATCTAAATCAGATCAAATGACTTTCCCCCTTGAGTTACTGATTTCCACATTGATTTAAAATGTACTTTGTTAATGATATTCCATGTAAACTTTCCGTGACCACCTTGATCCAGGTAGATTGGAGGCTCATTCAAAGGTTGTTTTCTAAAAGAGGTATAGACTTAAGCAATTCCTTCAAACAATGTTATCAACAAAGGCCGTTTTAAAAATCCACACAGGAAAACTATGCTAATCTTATACTCCCCCAGCCCCATAAACGATTTGTCTAAACTATCTGGATAATTACTATAATGAAACACTTCTTTGTCCAGAATCTGGACCCCAGATAATCGCAGTAAAAGTTACAACTCCCCCCCCCCCCGCAAAAAAACTTCCTTATTAAAGTAGAATACTGCCTCACTTTCTACTTCACACTGCAGTGTTCTTTTGAAATTCTTCACTGAAATTATTTTCTGCTAATACCAACCCATCAGTTTCCTTGGGATTCTCCACATTAAATATAATATCAAATAATTCAGATTTTTATGAGGAGTCTCAGGAGTATTTAAAATCTTACTTGATCACACCTGGATTTTGTTCTTATCTCTTCTGGGAAAGATCGGCTGTGCTAACATACCCATCATTTAATAAAAAATTAGGAGCCGTTAAAGCATATTCGTGGATCACATGCCAATGGCGCAACCAAATATTTAATCGTGAAAAAATATGCCGCGTAGATTTTCGCACTAATTAAAGAGGAGTTTACAGGAATTTAATAGGCTTCCGGATCAATAATACATTTGGGTTCAAATTCTCCATCAGTATTCTTCTGCATACTTATTATATGCACGTTCACCAGTGTTGATCAAAAGGCTTCACATTGCCTTGTTAAACTCAACATTAATGTTAAAATTAAAATACAATAAGAATCCATAATAATAACAGTTGAAACATCATGGCTTAGTGCATATGTCGAGAAATAGTGTAAGACGACAGTATCAGTGATAAAGTCATTCCATGGCATTCTCTCAGTTCTCAGTTGGGAGATCAGGGAAGCACTTTGAAAATGTTTTCAAGTGATTTGATTTACATTATGGCTATTTACCCGTGCATTGCCTTGCGTGATAGATTCACACGTAGACCTCATGTATGAAGCATGATGCTAATAAAGGGCTATGTCAGCTACTTAGAGTTATTTGATCTTGCCTATAGGGTCACTATGAGTCAGAATCGACTCAACGGCAGTGGGTTTTTTGGGTATAGTGCCTATAGCCCCCGTGGCTCCCAATGTCTACTGCCACTATACCTTCATTTCTAAGTTTAGGTCTAAGCTACTGTTGTTGGGTGCCATTGAGTCAGTTTGACTCATAGCGACCCCATGTGACAGAATAGAACTGCCCCATAGGGTTTTCTAGACTGTAATCTTTATGGGAGCAGATTGCCAGGTCTTTCTCCCATGGAGCAACTAGATGGATTCAAACCACTGAGCTTTCAGTTAGCAGGCACTAAGCTATGTGGAGAGATATATTTATTTGTCCCTATTAATATAATGTCTTTTCTTGCTGGATTATATCATTCTTCTTATGTCATATCTCCTCTGGACATTTTACAAGACCTAAAAGAATTTCATTTTCATGGCTCAACATGGAAATTATTATTTGATCTAAAAATGTTGATTGGTTGAAAGAGAATCACGAAAATCAGTTTAGTCTTGTGAGTTTGGAGGGAGTTATAGGATATTTTGTTCTTGACGGACCCAGCAAGCTTGTTTAATTAACATGTATCCTCCACCTAAGAGGTGAGAGTATCATTTCTTTCCACCTTAGGAAGAGCACAGCCCTCCCCTGGCTCCAGCATGAGGCAGGGCAGCTGCTGTTGATACCTAGGCCAGATGAGAGGAAGTGCAGTTGACGTCGACAGGGAGGTGCATGACAGTTGGGAAGGAAGGAAGGATGCCTGGGGATGCTCTCGAGCCCCTCTCTTAGCCCAGTGTGTCCTTGCTGAGCCTCTGCTGCAGAGGTGTTGCTAGCACAGCAAGCCAGGGAGGAGGGAAATCCAGCCTGGGTGTTACGGCAAACATGGGGAGAAAGAAATACCACAGAAAATTTGTTAAAATTAACGTTTTGATTGGAGATTCAGGCGCTTTGCAGGTGATACGAAGGAGAAAAGGATTTGTACACATAAAAAGAACATTTTTAAATAATGGCCATGAACTTTAATTTTGCAAAACTGATAGACACTCAGAAAAATGTCTTCCTTGGAAACACCCCCCTCCTCCCCAAACATGCAAGTCTTTCTGTGATTAACAGAGCTTTGAAAGAATTCGCCCTTTCTTCTCTCAGCTGCCTTGGTCTCTCTTTCTTTCTCTCACCTGACAGCTACACCGGATTTGTATGTGTATAAATATATACACATATAAATATTTGTCACTGTGTTTGTGTATTCCTGAAACCAATTTTATTATTAGTGTGTGACAGGTCTCAGTCATTCCGAGTTCAATTCAGAACCAAATAGTGAAGTTTAGGAGACCCCGTGTTTCCATTTCAAGCTCAGGAAGTTTTATCGTGAATCATACAGGAAATATTTTATCTTCAAACGTACACAAAGAACCGTAAAGAAGCACCAGTATTTCTTTCCTAACACTCTAAAACAGACTCTTACAGTGGTTTTCCTTCGTAGAGAAACCAGGAGCAAAGACAGCAGGATGAAATCCTTGTGGCTTAAAAAAAAAAAAAAAAAAAAAAAAACACACTGCTGCCATCTACACATTGAGCATTTTCTTGATCTTTAGAGGTTATCTCATGCTGAAATGATGCCTATTTGCATGGATAGTCAGTCTTTAAAACTAGCCACAGATGCAGTCAGAGGAGCACGTAGATGTTTTTACAGGTGAACCGAAAGAGATGGGAGCCGTTCCAAACACTCTGCACGCTGCCCTTGGCAGTAGACCCTGTTATTGTGAAGATGTGCTCTGTTACGCAAACGTGAAGTTTAATATTAGATAAACGCTACATGAAAAAAAAATTTTCATTTTCTTCATAAAATGTCAATTGTAAGCCCCCCCCCAGAAGTGACACCTTATATTTTTATGAAACTTGGGTTCAGCATCACTAGCTAATAAGCCACAGAATACGTCACGTGCCTTTTATAAAATGCAGTCAAAGATGATCTCTTTTTTTACTGTGTTCCCAAGAAACAGTGGAAGTTCACGTACAGAAAAGGTGTTCCCATTCTCAGGCATTTGATCGATGTTATTTTCTTTCAGTCTTTATCCTATTTTTTCCCTTTAATTTGGCTTAGGATTTAAGATCGATAAATGATGCATGTTAAAGGGTTTCTTTAGGCATTTGAAGTATTACTTTTGGCAGATTGGAACAGAAGAAAGCCAGTCTGAAGACATATTTCCCTTTGGCTCGTCCAGTCATTTATTGTTGCACGTGTTGCTTTCCAAAGAGTGGCGAAGTCCTTGTTTCACAGCAAGTCCTACTTTATAATAATTTAAGTCATCAGAAGGACATCTTGGAAATTTTATAAATACCCTCATAGCTGCATTCAGCTATAACAACAAATACCATCCTCACCTGTGATTTTACTAATAAAAATGCATAACTGCGCTCAATAAGCAGAACTGTTTTTGTGCCTTTATTTCAATGCTAAATTCATCATTTGTTTTGGAAAGATGCTGATGGGGGACTCTCCTTCCCATTTCACATATGACAAAATATTTTTAAATTCAGTGATAAAGGGTGTGTACTCAACATTTGCATTTATTTTCGTCTTGTTTCTTGAATAGCCTTTAAACCCCAATAATTTTATGGCAGAAATAGAATTTTTCATCCAAGTTTCACACAGCCTCAGAATTTAATCTTATTTCTTAAGTACAGATCACTCTCATCTTCTTTCCTAATATGTATCTGCATGCCCAAAATTTAATCAATTGGTTGTCAGAGGCTGTGTTCTTATAATCTACTGTTTCTTCTGAAGACAAACAGTATCATTTTAGGCATTTGTGGAGGAGAATCATATTACTGGTGCTTAGGCAGTTTTTGCCTTTTTTTTTTTTTTTTTTAATCTTAATCCATCTTAAACCAGTGGAGCAGAAATATTTAAAAATGTTTCATTTCAAGCAGAGTGCATAATAAATTGCAATAATTGTAATGTGCCATAAATCCCAGAGCCTATGCATTTTGCATTTGATTCAGGATTGAGGTCAGGAAATTTGGAGAAATTTAAAGAAAATGATTCATCAGTCCTTTTGTTCTGTTGGCCAGGGTCCCGGGATTCTTGAGCTGTGCCCAGCTGACGAGCTTTTGAAGATGGCACAATAACCGTCCAGTGATGCCTGACCATGACAGCACAGCCCTCTTAAGCCGGCAAACCAAGAGGAGAAGAGTTGACATTGGAGTGAAAAGGACGGTAGGGACAGCATCTGCATTTTTCGCGAAGGCAAGAGCAACGTTTTTCAGTGCCATGAATCCCCAAGGTTCCGAGCAGGACGTGGAGTATTCAGTGGTGCAGCACGCAGATGGGGAGAAGTCAAATGTACTCCGCAAGCTGCTGAAGAGGGCGAACTCGTACGAAGATGCCATGATGTCTTTTCCAGGAGCAACCATAATTTCCCAGCTGTTGAAAAATAACATGAACAAAAATGGTGGCACCGAGCCCAGTTTCCAAGCCAGCGGTCTCTCCAGTACAGGCTCCGAAGTACATCAGGAGGATATATGCAGCAACTCTTCGAGAGACAGCCCCCCAGAGTGTCTTTCCCCTTTTGGCAGGCCTACTATGAGCCAGTTTGATATGGATCGCTTATGTGATGAGCACCTGAGAGCAAAGCGCGCCCGGGTGGAGAATATAATTCGGGGGATGAGCCATTCCCCTAGTGTGGCATTACGGGGCAATGAAAATGAAAGAGAGATGGCCCCGCAGTCTGTGAGTCCCCGGGAAAGTTACCGAGAGAACAAACGCAAGCAAAAGCTGCCCCAGCAGCAGCAGCAGAGTTTTCAGCAGCTGGTGTCGGCCCGAAAAGAACAGAAGCGAGAGGAGCGGCGGCAGCTGAAACAGCAGCTGGAAGACATGCAGAAGCAGCTGCGCCAGCTGCAGGAGAAGTTCTACCAGATCTACGACAGCACCGACTCTGAAAATGACGAAGACGGCAACCTGTCCGAGGACAGCATGCGCTCGGAGATCCTGGAGGCCAGGGCCCAGGACTCTGTCGGGAGGTCAGATAACGAGATGTGTGAGCTGGACCCAGGGCAGTTCATCGACCGGGCGCGAGCCCTGATCAGAGAGCAGGAAATGGCTGAGAACAAGCCGAAACGAGAAGGCAACAACAAAGAAAGAGACCACGGGCCAAACTCCTTACAACCAGAAGGCAAACATTTGGCCGAGACCTTGAAGCAGGAGCTGAACAGCGCCATGTCGCAAGTTGTGGACACTGTGGTCAAAGTCTTTTCGGCCAAGCCCTCCCGCCAGCTTCCTCAGGTCTTCCCCCCTCTCCAGATTCCCCAGGCCAGGTTTGCAGTCAACGGGGAGAACCACAATTTCCACACCGCCAACCAGCGCCTGCAGTGCTTTGGCGACGTCATCATTCCGAACCCCCTGGACACCTTCGGCAACGTGCAGATGCCTAGCTCCACCGACCAGACGGAGGCGCTGCCCCTGGTTGTCCGCAAGAACTCCTCTGACCAGCCTGCCTCCGGGCCCCCCGCTGGCAGCCACCACCAGCCACTGCACCAGTCACCTCTCTCTGCCACTGCAGGCTTCACCACTTCCACCTTCCGCCACCCCTTCCCCCTTCCCCTGATGGCCTACCCATTTCAGAGTCCACTAGGTGCTCCCTCGGGCTCCTTCTCTGGAAAGGACAGAGCCTCTCCTGAATCCTTAGACTTAACTAGGGAGACGACGAGCCTGAGGACCAAGATGTCGTCCCACCACCTGAGCCACCATCCCTGTTCACCAGCACACCCACCCAGCGCCGCCGAAGGGCTCTCCCTGTCGCTCATAAAGTCCGAGTGTGGTGATCTGCAGGACATGTCCGAGATCTCACCTTACTCGGGAAGTGCAATATCCTTTTCAAAGAAAACGAAACCAGAAGTGCTTTTCCCCAAGGCTCAGCTTCTGCGGTGTCTAGGATGACATAGATCAGTCCCTTCCTCAGAACGCAGTCTTCCTATTGTTTAAACAGACTTTTTATCAACAGGTGGGGGGCATTTCTGACAGGACAAAAGCTTAAAACTAAACCCAAATCTTTGCCACTCACTTGAGTTGTTAATTGTCTCAAGGAGCTGGTATTTTCAGCTCTGTTGTTCTTTCTTTATGAATTCTCACCCTTTTATTTTTGTAGAGTAGACTCAGAGGTGGGGAAAAATCATTGTAAATATTGAATTCGATCAGGTGTTTTCTGTAAAGCTGGTGAGCTTTATGATGGGTTCAGAAGCCTCGGTTTTCAGATCCTTAAGATTCTGCAAGAAAAATTCTCCTTTAAACTGTCTGCCAGGCCTGCATCCGCTTAAAGAAGACCCCTGTTCAATCCCATGAAGAGCACTTTAGTGGTGGGAGGCTGGGGTGAGAGAGAGATGGGTGGGGCCGCAGAGGTTAAGTTTTCTCTTTAATCTTTAAGTCAGTCCCCCGCCCCCCCCCCCCCCCGGAAACATACAGGTACTGATTTATTCCGCCAGCATGGTCCGCGCTCTTCACCCAAGGTCTGTTCTTTGGGTCTGGGGCAGCTGTCTCTATGCTTGATTAACCTCTGTTCAGCCATACACAGAAATCTTTTGTCCCAGCATCCACAAAGCATATTATTTTGGAAAGCGAGAGAGCACAATTAAATACAAAACTCTGCTGTATTAGACTTAAGACATGGTTGTCTTTTTACGGCACTTTTAAATTTTCAGCCTGACTTTTACGTGGAAATATCAGTTGCATCCTGAACTCCAGATATTTTTAACTGGTGATTTTTTTTTTTTTTTCTCTGTAAATTGGTTCTTTCAGGAAATTCTTTTTTAAAAAAATTGTGTGAACATTGGTGTTTTGGGGTAGTAGAATAAGTAGCATTTAGGGGCAAGTGGAGGCATATTTTATAATAAATTACCAGATGGCTATAAAATTTAGCAATTAAGTTGGCTGTTTCCAAATTGAGGAGTTTGAGCAATAGCCTCGATGACGAAAGATTGACATTTTAGCATCTGAGCCCGCTCCAGAGGCTGCCACGTAAGTGCAAAGCCCCAGCTGTGGTGGAGGTGTGTTTTCCTAGTTAGTAAAGGTCACCCTTCAAGCCCACTCTCAGGATGGTAGTGAAAGTCTCTGCTAAGGCGAGTGGGAACCACAAGGATGAGACCCACTTGGGCAGCTGGGTACAGAGTCCTTTTTGGTAATGAGGAAGAGGAGAACAATGTCATGAGAGAAAGAGATGGGAGAAAGCTGTTGAGTCCTTAGATGAAGAAATAGAAGTTGAGTCTTGGTTTAGTTGCTGGCTTAACCTCTACCTTTCAGAGGTCTGAAGTTTCGATCTATCAGTCAGGACCGAAAGCTGCAGCAGCCACCATTCCTTACGCATTGTCAGCAGACAAGAAATACTGACCAGGACGCCTAGAATGTAGTGAGGTCAGAAAGTGCGACGGCCTGAGTGGTTTTATTTACCCTCTGCAGGAAGAGCACCTTCTGAGTTCATGCCAGGCTAAGTCCAGGGGGTGTGCAAACAGTTAAGCGCTCAGCTGCTAACTGAAAAACTGGCAGTTGAACTCTGCCCGGAGGCAGCTCAGAAGAAAGGCCTGGCAATCTACTTCTGAAAGGTCACCACCATTGAAAGCCCTATGGAGCCCAGTGCTGTTCTGAAACACATGGCATCACACTGAGGCAGAATTGATTCAATGGCAACTTTTTTTGCTGTTGTTGTTGTTGTTTTTAATGTCCAAGGCTAGCCGTCATTTCTCCTCAAAGTTCTCTTAACTTCATTTTGAAACAAGTAGCAGTGATGGTGGGTTGTCTCTCCCTCTCTCTCTCTTAGATGCACTCTCACGCGCACACACGCACGTGCACGAACACACACACACAAACACGGAGTAAAGGGTCATACCTGTTCCTAGTGAATATTGAAGCAGCCATGTTTCCAAGTCCATACTAAACTCTTTAGTTCAAGTAGCTGGTTATTATTTTTTTAATGATTAGACTTTTTGTCACAGCCAGATGATAATCTTGTCTGAGCTCTCTCTCTCTCTGTTTTTCCTTAGGGAGTTCCGTCTAGGGAAAAGGTATCTCTTGGATTGCTTTGAGTGTTGGCCATGCTCATTGTCTTGCCCTCTCTAAATCCCCCAAGGAATTTTGAGGATTTGAATGGAAAGAAGTTCCTTTCTTCCTACCCATCTGCACATATTTCAGCCATTAGAGAAGATACAGTTGCTGCCTCTTCAGAAGAGTAACCTCTCTCCCCTACCAAGAGTAAAGTTCTCTTGAACCTTGAAGGTTTGGAAATGCTCATGGTCAAACACAGTGTTAGCGGCCTGCACCTGGAGTTGTTTCTCTCTGTAGCTAAATTAACTTTGGCCCCTTGTTGCAATTGATGGTTACATTTTCCACCTTTTGGCCTTTTAGCCTCTGGTTCTTTCTTTCCTCTCTACCACACAGCACTTTTAACCACTTAGCTCGTTGATACACTATTTCTCAGGAAGAAGAAAACAGGCAAGCAACCTTTTCTATGGCTCGGGCAATTCTGAAGCCAGTGAGGATCCCAGCCTTTGTCAGGAGGGTGGACCCACTTTTCTCCTGTCTCCATCTTTGTTACAGCGATGAGTTCTTTCCCTTACTCACCTGTCACAATTCCCAGGCTTTTAGTTTGATAAAACCTCTGGGAATCACAGTGAGTGATGTTTTACTTCAATTTTAGTTTTTTGGGACCATATTCGAACTTGTACAGTTATTTCTGGAAAAGATCAATAGAAATGGGATGAAATGGAATCACAGTGGTGGTTGTTACTGTGTTTTTATTTTTAGTTCATGCCTTTCCAAACAGTAGTTCATAAGGAGGGGTTCTCGCCCATTGCAAGGGGCATCATCTGTTTCTTTGAACAAAGTAGCCACGGTAAGAACTGTTAAGAACACGAGCCTCTCAGATAAAGCCATTGCAAATTTAGCACGTTACACGTATGTGTTCTATATTATAGAACGCATTGCATCGTTATCCCTTTTCACAGAAAGGATGTGATAAATGCGTACATGTAAACTCACTGCACCTGCTTCAGGGGCGCCTCTCTTGGCTATAAAAAATGTGTTCAGTATCTTTGCAAATGAATCCCTTCAATCAAATATTAAGTTTTATTCAAATTCCAAAAGAAACAGCGAGCCAATTGTTTTTCTTCATGACTTTCCTTGTCATTTATCCTCTTTGCATCTCAAGAAAAGTAGCCTTGTTCAGGCCTCAAGCATTTGCATGCACTCAGTCAGTTAAAGCGCAAGAGCAGAGTTATGAGCCCTTTGGACTCACTCGGTGACGGGCAGCTTCTCCCTGCTCACCTCTTACAGAGAATGTTAAAAAATACCTGAAGTTTGGAAAGGAAGACTACTTAGTAAGTTGAAATTAAAATAACGACTGGAAAATATGGATTTCTAAATTGTGAAACAATCTACGGAATTTGATGTTTTATGCTTTTAGAAGCCTCGTGGGGCTGTAGTATCTCTGTTAGCTGTAGTGAAACATTTGGAGCCTGGTTTTCTAATCACCCCAACCCAGAAAAAAAAAAAATTATTAAGTTAAAAAAAAAATTGCATAAGCTACACATCCCCCTCCGACTGGTGAGGCTGAAGTTCTTAGTGGAACACTAGCTTGCCCTCACCGCCACCACGTGAGAGAGTTCAGATCTTTTCTCTCTGTGGAAGTTTCCTGGGGGAAAGCCTCTTAGAAACACAGCAAATCAGAGAACAAGAAGAAAGCTAACATCCCTTGAGTTTCAGAGCTTCTTGAAAATGTTAGTAAGCAGCCCCAGTCCATTTGGTTGGAACAGCAGCAGCATGTAAAATCTCTAGCCACGATCCAGAGTTCGACTGGAAAAAGAAGAATTTTCTTCCTCCAGCCTTTGCAGCCTATTATTGTCGCATTTGCCTCTCAGCTGCCTGGGCCGCCCCTCCCGCGGCTGCTGTTTGGGCAGGTTTACTGCACTTGGTAAACAGCAGCACTTAGGGTCTCAGGTTGTCTGAACACTGCTTGCGTTTCAGCTGCAGAGCCCTGCTTCTCTGATCTTTTATATTCCCAGCAGATGTCTTTCATTAATTTATGGATTTATCATCTTTTTTCCTCTCTCTTTTTTACACCTGGCAGCTGTCTCAAGTTTCGGCAGTTATTGTCTATTTTGCATTACACATAGAATTGAATGTCATCTGTCTTCACAAAGCTGTGGCTGAGAGAATTGAGGCAGAGCTACAGGAGCTGCTGGGATGCATCTTGTTTGCGTTCTGTCCCCCTCGCCCCTACCCCCCTTCACCTCCTTAATATTTATTTGTGCTCATTTTCTTTCCTGGCCTTGAATGGAGCTTAGCTCGTGTTCGGTACAGCTGTATGTTTACTGAATCTATTCCATCATGAGTCATTGTGCGTGTGTAAGTATCCTGGAAACAGCTAGTGCTTTCTTGGAAGAACAGTTGCTTTTCAGCACAAGCACTTAAAAGGGAAATTAACCAATTGGTCAGTTCAGATTTATTTTGAGGAAGAAAAAAAAAAAAAAGGATTATCTAACTGTTGGTTTTTAAATGTTTCATTAGCTATTTTTAATAGTTTATTAGAAACGTATATTTTATGGGAATTTTATCTTAATTACACGATGAGCAAGAGGTACAGATTTATTCTGTGTTCCAGCCCAGCTGCCCAATTCCAAGTATTACCAACAGGAAACATTCTAGAGCAAAAACAAACTTGAGAAATTCATATTAGAATACTTTTTTTCATTACATAAAAAGCCTCTGAATCCTGCTCAAAATAAGATGAGAAGTTTACATTAAAAACTAAAAAAAAAAAGAACTAAAACATGTTTTGTTTTATGATTTAAATGTATTGAGAGGGTCAGGAAGTTTTGTGCCTGTCTGAGAACCACAGCCAAGCAATTTGTGCTTCGTAGGACCACATTTTAAAAGATTGGGGACTTAACTGTCTGAGTTTGTCTTAACGTAGCCACCCAACAGAAAAGACCTGAATCCATATCTGAGTATGTTTGCGGAAGTTTGGACCTGCCTGAAGCTCCCATCACGAGGCAGTAGGAGAGGGCTTGCATCTATTATTTCCCTCGTCCATTTGGACAGATGGTCCTGAAGAGTGTGGGGCTCCTTTAGTCTTCTGTCGGTCTAATGGAGGTTACTGCAGGGCCTTTCAGCTCTTTCCTTGGCACAAGAAGTATGTCAGTCATAAATTATCGTCTTTGTAATCATTAAGGATCTCAAACAGAAACACAAGTTCAGTTAAGCGGCTTTGGCTTACAAACATAAAATCAAAATTTCTCTCTTCAGTGTCTATTTTCAGCGTGTGATGGCGGGGAAGGGGCGTCCACAATACTTAGCTTTTCTCTTTACAGACCAAGCGGGTCTGTTTAAAATTGCATAGGATTTTAAAGGGAATACTAACTGAACAAATTCTCTGCAGAGTATTTGCTTAAACACCCCATCGTAAGTAGTCAAGAGCTTATCGACGCTCATTTGGTTATTCCTCTCTGGTAACTCTCCGGTGGTCACGCCGTTCTCAGGAGTGGTCATGCTGTACTCTGTGAAGGTCACTGGAAACCTTTACCCTTCCTAAACACCTGCATTTGTTTGCCCTTTTCTCCTGAGGTGTAAAACTTTGGCTGCATAGTTGAGGATGTGTGTGCTTGCATGTTTGCACTCGTTTTCTTTCTTTCTTTTTTCCCCCCTGCCTTTTCCCAGATTCTCTTTTAAGAGAAAATCCTTAGAGAAGCTTCTAGGAAGGACCCTTAATTGACCTTGTGGGGGACCACATTGATTTTCTCCACGTGCATCTTCATTTCTGATAAATTATAAAGCCATTAATTTGCTGAGGAAATGGCAGGGCCAGGCTGCGGCACAGATGTGACCAGAGCCATCCCAGCTCCGAGTCTGCTGAGGAGTGCCAAGAATCTGGGGGAGAATCAGGAAGCCTGGATGGTGATGGTTAGCCTTACGTTCTCTCGGGGGCTGTTTCAGTTGCTGCTGTTTACAGATCTAAAATGTAATGATGTTTCTAGATAAATAGGCCTTCTTATTTTGGGTAAGTGGCCATTTATTGATCTGCTAACCCACGTTGATTGATTTGTTAGCCCCGACTACTGTGTCCCTCTCAAAGGAGTTAACTATAAATCCAGGAGAGGCAGATTGTGTTTGGTTTTGGATCCTTGCTTTAACAAAAGCGACGTGCCCCCTCCCCCAATGCTCTCTGTGCCAAAACTACCCCTCCCAAGTTTTAGCTATTATTTAAAAGCAAACAATTAAAAAGATATAATATGATGGGAAGAAAGATGCTCCATTAGATTAGCACTAAGAGGTAGAACGTGAAGCTTGCATGACAGCGTTCAAAATAATGCATTTGACGTTTTCACGTACATTAGTGTAATAATTTGATGTCAACAGCATAGTGCAGAGAGAGGAGAACAAACGGAACCGTAATTGCAGAGAAGGAGAAGACTCTTCTCAGAAGAGTCGTGTGGCCCATGTTGGGTGCATTTGTCTCCTTAGCAACAAGTGAAGGTATAGACAGCGCTCAGACCTAAAGCAGGGGGAGTGTTTTGCCGCCTTCACCATCAAGTGGCCAAGATTCTGCAACTAAATTGTGATTCCTTAGACGGTTGCCAAGACTTACCATTGCATTTGGCGGTTTCTGACGGGCGATATAATTTTGAATAAATGGCAGAAAGTTAAAGTTGGATTCCATGACCAGTGCCGCTGGCCTGCTGGCCTCTGCGGCTGCTTGCTGGCCTCTTACACTGGGTGGTGGGGGTGGTAACACCTTGTGTCTAAGGAAGTGTCTCCCTTAACCCATTCATCCTACATGCAGGAAGGATTGTCACCCAATCACCTGAAAAAAGCAAAGCTCATGTTCTTTTATACCCGCTACCCCAGCTCCAATATGCTGAAGACCTACTTCGCCGACGTCAAGGTAGGGGCATGTTTTATTGTTTATTTTTTCACCTTCTACGTTTGTGACGGTGATTTGAACTTCTGGAAGTTTGCGGTGATGAACGTAGCATCAGTTTATTAACACACCTGTGTTGTAATTGATTTAATGCACTTGTCTTTTTGTTTAAAGGTGTGCCAAGCAAAGATGGTCCCTGTGTATTAACACTGAAAGACTGTTATTAATAAGCCACAGGGGTGTACAGTCTAGTCTGGGAAACTCAGCCTCGGTTTTTGTATGTTTTAATAGCGTCTTGGAAGAAATCTCAGCGAATAACGGATGGATACGCTTTGGAGAATTATTTTTTCTCCCCTCGGCAGCGATAAACCATTTCTCTTGGTTCCCCATATTTGTGCTCATGAAAGCAGACTCCAGCACCCATCTTCCCGTGTCCTGTCGCAAAGGAGCGGACATTGAAATTCTCCGTGCAGTAGCTGCTTAAAAACAAAAGTGATGATTGTCTCTTATTTACAACTTAATTTGTTGTTGATGTAGAATACACTGAGCATAAGGGGAATGAATAAAGTGACAGATTCAGGACACGTTATTCAAATGAGGATATGAAAGCTGGCGCCTACAGCTGCAGCCTCTCATTCCACAGAATATGGGGACCTGGTTCTGTGGTGTGAGTGTGTGTGTGTGCGTGTGTGTGTGTCTGCTGCCGGTTTTAAGTAATTGTTTGCATCAAGTTGATGTTGTGTTAATCATTTGTAACTTTTTAAAACATAGATTGGGTTTGATGATAATGACACGCGTGGTGTCATTATCCACGGAACTTGATAAACATTACATTAGCTGAGATTAGTTTATTAGGGTTGGTGCTTCTTTCCCCACCCTCTCCTCCCCACCCCCACATGTACAAGTTCTTATTTCTGCCACTGAGAACGCACAAGCTGCCAAAACCCGTTCGCTCTTCTGCCGCGCCCTCCACCAGCCTGTCTTGTGCTAGCGGCCCAAGTTGCTTCGTGGGCCCCATTTGGAAGGCCGGCTCATTTCAGCTTCCTTCACTGATGTTTTAGTTGGCCTTATAAGAAAAGTTCTGTTTTCCCTCCGGTTTGCTTTTGAATTGTGTATCAACTTCAGCCTTTTATCTTCCTCCTTCCCTGGCTGTGCTCCTTAAGTGGAAGGCCTGCTTTCTCCTCATTCCATGACAACAAACGGGGCAGGCTGGGGGAGACAGAGAAAGGCAGTAACTTAAATGGCTGGTTAAGAGTCATTAAGCACAAAACAAGCACAATAGGCCAGGGAAAGCATTTGTGAGGACCATCCTTTCTAGAATAGGGCGTAGTGGTTAAGAGCTATGGTGCAAACCAAAAGGTTGGCAGTTCGAACCCACCAGCCACTCCTTGGAAACCCTATGGAACAGTTCCACTCTGCCCTCTAGGGTCGCTATGAGTCGGAATCGACTGGATGGCAATGGGTTTGGTTTTGGTTTTCTGATCTAGAATAGAAGGTCCCTGGGTGGTGCAAGCAGTTTGCACGCAGTGATTAACCCAAAGGTCGGCAGTTCAAACCCATCCGGGTGCCTCTGAAGAAAGCCTTTATGATCTGCAACTGTAAAGACTTCAGCCAAGAAGACGCGATGGAGTGGTTCTATTCTGTAACACATGGGGTTGCCAGGAGCTGGAGTTGACATGACAGCAACTTTTTTTTTTTTTTTTTTAAACCTAGAATAGACAAATTTAAGGAAATTTGTTGACTGACTGAGAACCAGCCAGCTTCTGGACCCCTGTAGAACCTGGCAAAGTCTTCTTTCAGGGAATCCTCTCAACAGTTTAGTTCTGGGAGGTGATATGGGGAACAGGAAGGGGAGGGGAAGTGTTAGCTCGTGTGTGTGTGTGTGTGTGTGTGTGTGTGTGTGTGTGTCCTTGTCATCACCTTTGTCCTCTGAGTGCAGTGACCTGCAGTGTTGTGGTATAATAACGACAATACTTTATATTATTTATATAGTGCCTTTCATCCAGAAGGATGCTAAAGAGCTTTGCAAACAGTACATGGGGCTCACTCACCCACCATTGAAACGCAGCCACCTGGAGGGTAGAAAGCAGAAGTCATTCTGAGCCAGCAACACTGCTCAACAGTAGATGTAAATAATAGAAACATTCATGGGGGGGGGGATCGAAGGGGAGAAATTGTTGTCTATAGTTTTATAAATACTATGCAATGTAAATCAACACGAAATTGCTCCCATTCTTTTAGAATACATGGAGTGATTCGGCTATGCAAATAACCGCTCATCCTGGGTAAATAGCAATTAAATACCTGGTGAATGCTTTTTAAAAAGCATTAATATTCAGATTACAGATTCTGTCCGTACTCTACCCATCCTGGGGTGGAAGACGCTGAAGTCCCGAATCTAGTTAACTCCTGATGGGGGGCGGGGAGAAGAGTAGGGAAAACCCTGCAAAACAGAAAATCACTGAAGGTCATTTCTCTTTTATTTTTCGAATGAATTATACATTTTAAACTTTCCTAATTATGTTTTTTCCTTTGGCTAGTAATAGATGAATTTGTATTCCCTGAGCTTACGCTGATGATAGTGGAAAGTCACGGGCGTACAGGGAAAATTGTGAGACAGGTGGTCCAGAACTTTCCAGAAAACAATGGCAGAGCATTCTGGGACTTCTTTAATATCAAGAATAATCAAAAAATGAAGCATTGACAATGAATAAACTCATACACAGGTGTATGTATATTATGATATAGATATACATACAGCATATTTACTAGTTATATATATATACATGGAAACCCTGGTGGCGGAGTGGTTAAGAGCTATGGCTGCTAACCAAACGGTGGGCAGTTCTTTGAATCCACTAGGTGTTCCTTGGAAACTCTATGGGGCAGTTCTACTCTGTCCTTTAGGGTTGTTATGAGTCAGAATCAACTTGACAGCAATGAGTTGTTTATGTAGAAGTATAGATGTGTGAGCCTTTATTTACAAGGCAGAAATTGCTAGATGCTTCTCTGTGCACAGTCCAAATGTGATTCTGGCCAGGATTCAGGAAACCACTACGGAATCGAGAGGTACCTAGAAAGTGATGAAGGGACCTCAGGGTTTCATCACAAGTGAAACCCTGCACCATCTATCTTAAAAAGACAAATCCACGTGCCTGTGGACCAGGTAATACTTGTCACGAAGATATAAGTCTACACTTAAGTGTGGGTACATTCGTCTAAGAGAAAATCCTGATTCTAGCAAAATTTGCTTTCTAAAATCATAAAGCCATTTCAAATAGTGATTAGATGTTAGTGTTGCACGTGAAAACCAGGAGAAACAACACAAGCAGAAAATATTTTGTGGTTAAGGTATAGCATTGGAGGATAGTGCTGGACTGAGCTGACCCTCTGGCTAGCTCCACAAGGTGAGCTCAGGGAGTGAGACGCGCTCCACTGTACACTCTTCTTAGGAATGGGCACCGTATCTAACACACGTGACTTCCATCTGGGTAGGGGGTGTATTGCCCAGGGTGGTGCAGGTGGTTAAGTGCTTGGCTACTAACTGAAAGGTTGGAGGTTTTAGTTTACCCAGAGGCACCTCAGAAGAAAGGCCTGGCAATCTACTTCTGAAAAATCAGCCATTGAAAACCCGGAGCAGTAGTGCATTTATGTTAATGGGGAGGAGCAACTCAGAAAAGGAGGGCGAGAATGGTTAACAACTTAAAGAATATAACTGATGTCACTGAATGGTACAAACAGTTGAACCGGTGTATGTTTTCAACAACAACAACAAAATTTTTTGAAAAAAAGAAAACCCTATGGAGCACAGTTCCGGTCTGCACACACAGCGTTGCCATGAGCTGGAACGGTCTGGACGGCAACGGTTATGCATTCAAATTACCTTAGGAATGAAGAAGTAAAGGGAATCAGACACAGTGCAGAGACGGTGGCATGGTGAGCCAACTTCTCCCACTACAGCCCTGATGCCGACAAAGGGTGAAAGCAGGGTTGGTTTAGTTCACCTCCCAGAATAAGACGCTAAACAAAGCCCTGTCTTCTCAGAGTCCAACTTTGCAGCTCCTCCACAGTGATACTTAGCCGGACACAAAGCTCTGCGCTTCATGGCAAGAAGGGCAGGTGGGCCCATGTGAGACATGCCTGGCATCAGTGGACCATACCATCTTCCTGCTCACGACTGGCTGCCGATTTTAATGTATAAACTAATAACTCTTAGACAACTAAGTACAAGAGATTCAGTGTCATTTTAGCTTTGAAGAACAGACGCTCACAGGCTTTTCCGCCTGGCAGTGCTGAATGGTGTAGCTCCTTCCCTCCGCCCCTGAGTCAACTGCTGCCTAGCCAGATTAAGGTGTCAGATTGATTTGTTTTATACATCTTTTGACCATGCTCATTGAATATTTAGGAAGTTTCTTCAGCCCATATTGAGGCTGAGATGTCCCGTGGGAAGCATTAATCAAAGTCAGAGGAACCCGTACACTGTGGAAACACAGCCTCTCTGTTGTAGCGATCAGTTTCTGCAGTGACACATTAACACACTACAGAGCCTTCCTTTCTACAACAATTGAGCCTTTTCTTGTACAACACGACAGAACTCAGGAAATTAACGCTTTAAAGTTTAACACTTTTTTTTTTCCTCCCCCAACGTGAGTATCTAGAAAAGAGGGGGCCAGCTTTTGCTTTTAGCCAACAACTAAAACTGGGCAGATTTCTCTTCACTTCTGATGGAGAGAACCCCCGTTCTGCAAGCTGCTGTGGTCATTCCGCTTGTCTCCTGTTTGCGGAGGCTGTTGTTTTTGTCCATTCTTTCCCTCTGGTATTTCCATCCTCCAACAATAAGCTTTAAATCTCTCTTTATGTCCCGTTCGTAAATAATGGCAAGTGCACTTACTTTTTTGTCTTCTCCATTAGGTCATTCATGACCATTCTAGAAAAAGAAAAAAAAAAAAACCCTTCTATTTTTTTCCTCTACAGTACTCTCGTCCATATGAGACAATGTCTTGTAACAATGCAGAAGCCTAATCTCCATGTCAAAGCAATTTTCATTCCCCACTGCACAGCCTGCTATCATTTTGTAATGTTTTGTTTCTTATTCTAAAAGAATTAAAAAGGAACAGTAAGCCGCCACGGGGGCCTGTAGTCCTTATCTCAGTGTCTGGAAATTTGGACAGTGTATTTTACTGCTGAGATAAAATGGAAAGAACTCCAAGTTCAGCAAATCGTAATGGGTTTAAGTTCTATTGAAACCGGCAACCAGAAGATCAGATAACGGGGTCCTTCAGTTGTCTTTTTAATCGGGTTCCCCGCAAGGCTGAATGGAGACAGAGCAGACGCACAGAGTGAAAATATAATTCTTGGATAGGTTAAGTACATGTTTGAACTCTTGCAAGCAGAAGCGATTTGCTGATGACTTAATCATTTTCTGGTCAATTATCTGTAAGGACCCTTGCAACTGCATGGCAATTAGGATGCAAGTTGGCCTTTTGAGAAAAACACCAGTCTCCCTGCTTCTGTTTCCTTGTGACTTCGACTCTCGGCCATAAATTTCCGTCCGTTTATTATCTTTGCTAGTATAGAAACAACTTTCTGCGCAGTAATTACAGCCCCAGTGCACACTTTAGCTGTCATCCTGTTAGAGCCTGGATGTTCTCAGGGCCAGTGTTTGATAAGTGTTCTTTGTTGATTTTTGATGAACATCCATCTTCTTCTGGGGGCCCCGCGAAGGGGATGCCTGTGATGAAAGAAAGGCAGGGGTTTTCTGTCAGCCGGCCTGATATAAAGCTATGGGTTGATTGGTTTTGACTTGGCAAGTTGAGACGTATCTGTCCTTTCCGTGAACAGAGGACCGTCAACAAACATGGTACCATTTGCAGTGAATCCAAGACGACATCTTCATTTAAAAGGTCAGAGGGAAACCTTGGTCAACAAAGTTTTAAAACCTAATCATGTTATAGTAACTTGGCATTTTAAAAAATGTAATAAAAGCTTCGGTCTCTGCATCTGTGTACCGGGTCTTGAGCACACCTCCCAGCCAGCATAGGCCCAGCGTGCTGGCCGTGGGAGTGGATGAACAGTGCCGAGGTCTGACCCGACAACACCAGCAAGACACTGTGGGTGGACACTGAGTGAAATCATGGCGGAATGGGCACGGGGACCACCCACCACCAAAAATGAACAAATGCCAGATCCCTCCCATTTTGTGTAAAAACCATTTTTCAGCATCGAAAGAGGCCGTGACGTGCCGACAGGGAATTCTCATTTTAGCGGTGAAGCCGTGTGGTTTGTCATGTCTGCTACCTGAACGTAGCAGCTCGTCCCAGGATTCTATAACGTGAATGGATTTCCACAAGGAGTATGTAAATGCAGCGTGTTCTGCTGAAAGAGGAAGAATGAGGCTGGAAAACCAGACATTCAGCTTCAGGAAGATCAGGTTCATAGTGCAAGTGCTCCATCTGAAATGAGGAGATGCCCGATGGGACTTCCATTATTGATGTGTTTTCTATATTCTCTAAGTACGTTATTCCTCTCGCCTCTCTTGCTGCCATTTTGGAGGGGATAAAAACACGCTTCCAAGTAAGGAGGGGAGGGGACTTTAAAAAATGCTTTAGATGGCTAAAAAAAAAAAAAATGAAGAAAATGGCAATGTCCTTATCCTTTTCAATATTTAAATTTTACAGTTCAACAGATGTATTACCTCTCAGCTCATCAAGTGGTTTAGCAATTTCCGGGAGTTTTACTACATTCAGATGGAGAAGTACGCGCGTCAAGCCATCAACGATGGGGTCACCAGCACTGAGGAGCTGTCCATAACCAGAGACTGTGAGCTGTACCGGGCTCTGAACATGCACTACAACAAAGCAAACGACTTTGAGGTAGGAACTCATCTTTACTTTTTGGTCATCTCTCTTTTGCTGTTTAAAAAAAATTTTTTTTAAAGTTCTGAGATCCGCTTTTGTCTTGGTTTCTTACATAAGCAGTCTCCAGTAGAGTGATAGGTAGACGAGCCACAAGGAACCCTCGGTGGTTCCCACTGGAATCATGGGGTGCCATCCTCCTTGCCTTTTCTTTCTCATTCCCTGGCTCTTCTGCTTGTGTAGAAGGCCCATTGGACTACAGAAAAGGGGGCTGGAAGACTCCAAGGTCAACTGCAGCAAGGAGCAAACGTTGATGTTTAGTGACCCCCTTTCCTGGGCAAAGGTCACTGCTCCAGTGGACCCTTTTCATAGCTAGGTTCTGGCATGTCAGCTGAGTGGGTATATTAACTGCAGGAGTTGTTTTCTAAAAGAGTCTAGAAATGGAAGATAGGGAGTGATTCCATGGTGTCTAACTATTGTGGTTGTTTATTTTCCTTTAACTTGTGAGACTTTGCTAGGATCATAACAGATCTATCGACATCTCGTTGTGTTTTTGTTCTTTTAGAGGAGACTCATGTTTTATTGTGCGTATGTATTTTGCCTCACTAGCATTTTGCTGTTTGTTCGTATAATACGTATCCATGACAAGCATGTTCTAGATAACACACAAAGAAGTAGAGGCAATTCCCGGAAAGCAGCATCCGTGTGACAGTGAGCGACGTGTGGTATGACCGAGACATGGCTTTACAGGCTAACGTGGTTCCTCAGCAAACAGTTTTCATCGTAACTTGATGACTCTCTGGGAGACAAAACCAGCACAACCCCAGTACTCTCAAAGGCATTTTGCTGAGTCCTGTGGGCTGAGTCTATAATAGCTGGTGGTCTGAACCCTGTTAAAAATGAGTAGACAGGCTGTGGGTTGACAAACTTGGTCCATTTCTTGGATTCTGTTGACTCGATGCTGTGCCAGTATGGGGGTAGGAATTTTCTCTCCTACATGTGCTAGGGTCCTTATTTTAATATTCTTCTTTCCTCATGTAGATATTGTTGTTGTTAGCTGACACCGAGTCGGTCCCAGACTCGTGGCAAACTCACGCACAATGGAATGAAACACTGCCTGATCCTGGCCACCCCTGTGATAGGTTGGGGGTCAGACCATTGTGACCTATCGGGTTTTCATTGGTTGATTTTCAAAAGTAGACACCAGGCCTTTCTTCCTAGTCTTAGTCTGAAAGCTCTGCTGAAACCTGTTCAGCATCATAGCAACACACAAGCCTCCACTGGCAGGCAACTGGTGGCTGCAGATGAGGTACGTTTGGCCGGGAATTGAACCCACATTGAAGGCGAGAACTCTACCACTGAACCACCGCTGTCCTCCCAGTAATGCCGGGGGAGTTTCCAACTTTGGAGGCAAGAGAGATCTTGGTCTGGCCTTGTTAATAAAGTGCCCTGACTCCCGGGCCCTCCCTGCTTGCACTTTTCTTTTTTGCAGCGGGCATTGGTTATGGTGGGGTGTGAAGAACTGAACGTGGAAGCTTAGCAATGGAGAAGTCATGGCTTTTCCTTGAACGTTTGAATGGTTCTACTCTAGGCCATCAGTTTATCTTTGCTATCTAAGAAAAATACTTTTTCTGGCCAAACGTATGGTAAATGAAGTTTTTCTTTTGCAGAACACGTTAAAAGTAAGGACCCTTCTTGTGGGGCTCCACTCTTGTAGAGTTTCTGCGGTAACTGAGCTCTGGTTTACCATATTGGCAGAAGACTTTTTCTAAAGTTGAAGAATATGATCGTGGCTAACTATATTAAGGCAATATTATCTAGAGCTTCATTTCTTTTCTTTTTTTTTTCTGACAAGTCTGTTGCTCTACACCTTAAGCCAAGAGACCGCCACTGTGTGCTAGCGGACAGTTCACAGTTTGTTAGTATGTGGGTATTCTTGGATAAAAGAATGGCCCAAGATCCATGGGTGATTTTTACGTTTTTGCTGTGTAACGTACTCCAGGGAACAAATTCTGAGCGTATACATTAGGGTTGTTTAAACCTCACCTGGGTGGTATTTCAGTGGCACAAATGGGATGACGTGTGTCAAGAGATACCCAACAAGCTGCTCCATTTAGCATCAGCTAAACCCTCTTTTTAAACCCTCCTTTAATATGATAACATCTGATATTTCTCTCTTTGTGAATCACACCCACTTCCAGCCAGGCCACCTCTCCTTTATCTGCAGTGTCTATTTTAAAACTGTTTCAGTATAAGGAGTATGGAGGCTGGGGAAGAATTTGGTCACATCCCACATGACTCCAGGCAAGCGATTGGACTGTTGTCTGGTTCTAATTCCTCCTTCTGTAAAAGACAGCTCTTAGGGGGAAAGGAAGACAGCATGCGTAGGGGACACTGAGCTTCTTGTAAGGGTGACGGAGAATTGGAGAACTGTCCAGGGTGCGGTCTGAGCAACGTGGTGAACGTAATCCATGTTAATCGTACGTGCGAAGATTGTTGAAATGGCAGGTATTTCCTTACATGTATATTCACCACAATTAAAAACCAGAGCAAAACTAGGCTGTTATCAGAATTGTGGTCAGAAAGCAGCAGGCGCCTGGATTCTGCCCAGCTCCTCCTCTCACACTCACACACCCGTAGACACACACTCACACCTCCTACCACGTAGGACCCTAACATTCCTAAGCAGGCTCTAATTTGGCCTCTCAGTTTGGCGCATTTACTAACAAAAGCTTCAGGTAAGGCGATTCCTTTTTTTCCATGCCTTTACTCCTGGCGGTCACTGACGAAGTGAGGTGTTTAAAAACCACAGGCCCTATGGTTGCAGCTTTACCGGAGAGGGCCTGGCTGTGCTCCAGAACTAGACACAGCACCTCCGGCTGAACACCTCAGCTGCCACTTCACATGCTGCTTTACTTCGTAGTCAAGTTTCTCATCTTTGTGTTTAAGATTCCCATAAAACGAATCTGTAGTTTAAGTACGAGCGAGAGATGCGAAGGCAGACCAGAGGATCACAGGCTTTGCTGCAACGTGGTAGAGAAACTCTGAATTTGTGTAACCGGAGGCTCAAAGAGCCAGCAGTCAAGGGATGAGTCCAATAACAAAACACCTTACTGATGGCATTTAGATTTCTTAAACAGTTATGTGTGACAAGAACGAGATCGCTGACACTTAGTGACTTTTGACTGTGTTACAGGCGCTCTTCCAAGTGTTTTACTGATACTAACTTTTTTTTTTTAATTTTGAACATTTTATTGTGCTTTAGGTGAAGGTTTACAGAGCAAGTTAGCTTCCCATTCGATAATTTATATACAGGTTTTTCTGTAACATTGGCTGCAATCCCCATGATGTGTCAGCACTTTCCCCATTACCAGCCTGGGCTCCCCATTTCCATTCATCCAGTTTTCCTGCCTTCTTATCTTTGCTTTTGGGCAAATATTGCCCTTTTGGCTTCAAATAGATGATTGTTCTAAGAAGCACTTTCCTCACGGGTGTCATTGTTTATTTTATAAACCCATTGCCTTCCAGTCGATTCCAACTATAGCAGCCCCACAGGACAGGATAGAACTGTCCCATGGAGTCTCCAAGGAGCACCTGGTGGATTTGAACTGTCGACCTTTTGGTAAGGAGCTGTAGCACTTAACCAGTATGCCACCAAGGTTTCCATTTATTTTATAGGCCTGTCTATTGTTTGGGTGTGATGTTAACATATTTAACGAGAGCAATAATAATGATACTGATACAAACGCCATCATCACAAGAAAGACTCCAGCTTTCCCAAGCTTCAGTGTTTTCCCAGAGATTCTGAGTGGTGGGGCAGGCAGAGCTGGCCAAAGAGAAAGAAAGGAGCGAGGGTGCAGCTATGCTTCCTTCCTTCACTGCCACGTTCCCTTCCGTTCCTCACTGTCTTAGTTATCCACTACTGCTGTTAACAGAAACACCACAAGTGGGTAGTTTTAACAAACAGAAATTAATTTTTTCAGAGTTTAGAAGGCTAGAAGTCCGAATTCAAGGTGCCAGCTCTACAGAAAGGCTTTCTCTGTCCATTGGCTCTGGAGGAAGGTCCTTGTCTCTTTGAGCTTCTGCTCCTGGGCCGTCTTCATGTGGCTTGGCATCTCTCTTCCCCCATCTCTGCTTGCTATTTTATGTTTAATCTATCTTATACCTCAAAAGAGATGGACTCAAGATACACCCTACACTAATCCTGCCTCATTAACGTAAAAAGACAACCATTCCAAATGGGATTGTAACCACAGGCATGGTGGTTAGGATTTACAACACCCACTTTAGGGAGACATAATTCAATCCATAACATTCCACCCTTTGGCCCCCAAATTTATGATGTCCTTGCTACATGCAAAACACACTCACTCTATCACGTCATCTCACAAGTCTTAAATCCACTCCAAGTCCAAAATTTCAATCTTTTGAATCATCTAAATCAAATATGGGTAAGACTTTAGGCGTATTCCATCCTGGGGCAAAATTCCTCTTCATCTGTGAACCTGTGAAATCTAGACTACAAATTATCTGCTTCCAAAGCACAATGGTAGAACAGGCACAAGGTAGACAATTCCATTACAAGTGAGGGAAATTGGAGGGAAAGAAGGGATAGCAGGCACCAAGCAAGTCCAAAACCCAGCAGAACAATTTACATCACCTCTCAAGGCTTGAAAGTAATGCTCTCTTCTCTGAGACCATCTGGGCACTGGCCCTGCCCTCCAGACTCTGGGTGTTGGCATGCCTTCTGGATTCTTGGTGGAGGCCCCTTTGCCCCGGGCTTCAGCTCCACCTTCCAGGCCCACTGGGATGGCAACTCTGCTCCCTTGACTTCGGGCAGCCTCAGTCACTTAGTCCATCTGAGTGGTGACCTTGACCCCTGTAGGCTCCAATCTTCTGCCCCTTGGGGATGGCAGCCCCGCCCCCTCTGCTTTAGGTGGTGGCCGCACCCCCCGGCACACCTTAACATAATGGTGGCCCCGCATTTGGGTACCCAGTTGGCAAAGATCAGACTCTTTGAAGCCTAGGAGACCCCTGCTTCCCATACTCCTTCCTATGGCTCTGCCGATCTCTTGAGCTGCTCCGGGGATGGTGGAGGACAAGAGATGTAGCTCCCTGGGCCTGTTTCCTGCCTGTAGAATTCCAAGAGGCAGACAGTGTTCTTTCCTCTCCCTGTTTCTCTGTCCCCTTCAGCCTAAGCTGATGGGGTTTCTACTGTGGTAGTTGGTTAGACCCATCAGTCACAAGCTTCATCTCTCTGACAAAAGCTTGGGTAGCCACACCCTTGGTAAGCATTCTAGGACATGAGTCCTTAGTTTGTACAACAGAATTTTCCAAATCTTTAAGTTCTCTTTTCCTTTTCTACAGTTAGTCTTTAAGTCCATCTCTTCTCTGGAGCTGCTGTAGCAGAAATAGTGCAAATGGGTGGCTTTAACAAACAGAAATGTATGTTCTCACCTTTCAGGAGACTAGAAGTCCAAATTCAGGGTACCAGGTCTAGAGAAAGGCTTTCTGTCTCTGTTGGCTCTGGAGGAAGGTCCTTGTCCTTCTGAGCTTCTGCCCCTTGGCAGTCTTCATGTGGCTTGGCATCTCTCTTTACCTTCTCTGCTTGCTTTCTTGCATTTAATCTCTTTTATATCTCAAAAGAGATGGACTGGAGATACACCCTATACCAATCCTGCCTTGTTAACATAACAAAGACAGCCCATTCCCTCATTATAACCACAGGCATTGGGGTTAGGATTTGCAACACATATTTTCAGGGACACAATTCAATCCATAACACTAGCCTTCTTTTTTTACTTTCTGCCCATCTCTGCCTCTGGCATACATTTACTGATGGCACCTCTGCCACCACTGGGCACCGTCCCTCCCCCAGCCCCTGCTGCTGAGGCCTCCACTCTCAAGGCCAGAGGGATTGTTGACCCCTGGCCTACGGGAAAATAAGGCAGATGGGAAGGTTTATCACTAAGCAAGGAGGGCGTGGCCGGAAGCTCCCTCCTGTTCTAGACCTGCATTTCCTGGCCTTTATGAGTCAGGGCCTTGCAAGTGACAGGGAGTTGGCTCTGCCTTTTGTATCAGTTTACACAATTGCCAAGATTCTTGGCACAACAGTCAGATTTAGGGTGGTGAGAGCTTGAGAAGACCCAGGGGGTGTGGAAGAAGATGGTGAAAGAGGAAAAAAGTGAACTAACCTTTTAGTTTGTGCTAAAGGGGGGTTGGGGGAGCTGGCTGCATTCCGTGGGGCTGGGCATCTCAATTCTGAACAGGAGTTTGCCAAGGTGGGCGGGAAGGCGGGCAGGAAAGGTGTGTTCGGTTATGGGCCGCATTTTCCGCTCCGGCTTCTCACACTTAATGAGATTGGCAACAATCAATTTGCCTTTCCAGGTGTCACGGTATATATCTCTATGCTTCATTCTCACTTCACTTTGAAGAGCTCCCAACTTTTTTTCTTTATAGGGAGGGAGAGGAGATTTGGGGTTCCTTCCCAGTGTTTAAACCACAGTGATACTTCTGACTTTAGGGGCGCAGGAGTTGGACTTCATTGTTTTTTTTTTTTTTTCCCCTCCTGTTTCTGTCACAGTTGTGGCAGGACCTGTGACTGTAAGGAAGGTAATGATCACTGTCAGACTCGGAGGCTGGTTTACATATTTTGCAAAGAACTTAACTAAGGCAACTGAGGTGTAACTCCCAGCGGTTAACTTCCTGAACAGTTGTCGTTGTTGTCGTTAAGTTGTTTAGTTGCCCCTTGAGTGGATTCCAATTCACGGAGACCCCAGGTGTGCAGAGTAGAACTCTTCATAGGCTTTCAAGGCTGTGACCTTTCGGGGGCAGATTGCCAGGCCTCCTTCTGAGGCATCTCTGGGCAGATTCAGTTAGTAGCTGAGCGATTAACCGGGGGAAAAAAACACAAATCCATTGCCGTCCAGTCATTTATGACTCATAGCGACCCTATAGGGTTTGACTGCATCACGTAGGCTGGCCACTTCATATGGTGCAGCTGAGAAAGGCAGAATGGTCCAAAGATTGTGGGCTCGGGATCTTCTGGATGTAATTTGAGAAGAGAATGTGAGTGTTGTATTGTCATGCAGGCACATGGTGCTCTCTCATTGTGGAGTACCATGATGTCCTTCTTCCACTGTGGTAACCTACAGGTCCCACAGCAGCTAATCATCTACTTTTAGGGAGGGTCCAAGTTCCCAGTAAGAGGGACTAACCTCCCATGCCCTCACTAAAAACCCAGGGTTTTGGATGGAAGCCTTAGGAATAAATAGAATGGGGAACTTTATCCATTGACTGGCAGGCTTGTAAATGCCATTTCAAAGGTGCTAATGAAGTCCCTGGGTGGTGCAAATGGTCCAAGTGCTGCGGTGCCTCGGAAGAAAGGCCTGGCAACCTGCTTCTGAAAAAAAGCCATTGAAAATGCTATGGAGCACAGCTTTACTGTGACACACACGGGGTTGCTGTGACTCAGAATCGACTCCACGGCACTGGCCGAAGGTGCTAAGATCTCGCCGGGAAAACCCTTCATCACGGACCCTGTGTGTTTGACATTTTTCTAGATGACACATGGCAGGCAAGAAGGGTACTTGTGCGGACTTCTCTATGTGCTTCTCGCTTTCCTCTTGGAAAGAGCAATTAAAAAGCTGCTGCACCCCTGACCTACGCCCCACCCACCCACACGTACAAACACGTATGCACACAAATACCCATCCTGAACATCTTTCTCTCTGTGCTTCCCATTTCTGACCCCATTCCCAACTCACTCCCATGTTCAACGAGACACACGTTTAAGATTTAATACGTCTGGAAGTCTTTGATTCACATTGCCATCTCTTTAAAGAAAAATGAGGACAGGTGGCTTGAGGAAGCGCTTCCCTCTGCTCCAAATAGATACTTAAATATGAGTGATCATTTGGAGAACTGGCACGTGACTGAAAAGCTCTTACTGCTGTTGCAGTCTTTTGGCCTCAAAGCCGCTGAGCCCGTTAAATGATCGCACATCACACTCTTGGTGGGTGGCGAAGAGGAAAAGAAGCCCTTACCATTTCTTTCCTTGCCAGTCCCACCACTGACAAGCCAAATGGATCTTTTAAGAGACTAAATGAATGTTCTCCAAATGCATGGCCACACATGGCAGTCTGGGAACATATTCCTTCTACAGAATTACTGCCTGAAATACGAAGGAGAGAGCAGAAAAGACATCAAGTTTGAAGTGGGGGGAAAGGGTTGGCTGTGGGGTAGAGAGAAAAGTCTGTGCGTGCCCAAGGCTTCATTTTTACACCCTGTCCTTTTGGGATTGAAGGTGTTCGTCAGGGTAATGAAGCTAGCCCATGGATTTATCATCTGTTTGGTAGCGTCATTGCGTTTTTAGCTTCCTGTGTCTTTTTTGTCATTGGATTATACTCCAGCGCGTCAGATCAGCTTGAAAACCTCCTTACTCAACAGCTTTATTAGTTCTAGGATTCCATGACCTTTCTCAACATTCTTAAAGAAAAAGCTACAGCGTAATGTCGCTTTACTTTTGCTTATTGTCCTTTGTTGAGGTGAACAAAGCGTTTTCTGCAGTGGTTATAGCGCATAATTACGCAGCTTTCAATAGCGGTGTCTTCGTACATATCAAAGTTCAGAGGAGCCTTTAAAAAAAAAAAAGATGTTTTGTGGCAGCCTAGGAAAGGTCTCATCTTTCCTTCAGAAAATAGTTCAAGGCTCTTCTGTCAAGCTTCCCTACTTAGAGCTTTTTCTCCTCCTGCTTCATAAAGTTTAAAGGGGGTTCAGTGGAGTTCTATGATCTATTTCCTTTGAAAGATCGTTCCCCAGCACAGAGAGGCCCTTTGACTTCAGGAGTTCACAGATTCATGTCTTTAGGTATCATATGTCTGACCTTATCAGTTACTCCATTTAATGTAGGAGAAAAAGTCTCAACTCTTTGTGTTTGTCTGTTTTGCCTCTGTGAAATGATTTGGTGAAAAGACCATCCTTTTTAACACACCAGTGAGAGGCCGTTTCTGACTGTAACCTACCCTGTGGCTTTTCTCTTTAAAAAAAAAAAATTGTCCTTGTGTTTTGTGTATGGATGAGTTCACAGTGAGAATAGAATTATACAAGGGCAGGCGCACACACAAAAAAAGTCTTTTGCCTTCCTCGCTCACGCCCCCCTCCCCCCATGATCTATTGGTTCCTCGGTGGCTGTACCCCAACAGGCAAAGCCATTTAGCAAACACAGAGATAGAGCTGCAGTGCTGGATGGCAGTGGGTTTTCCCTTGCTTCGACCTACCCCTAAGGCCTTTATAATTAATTGTCCTTCAGAGATGAGGAAGGTTCAGAGACAGTGTGTGGACTGATGTCCTTTGTCTGACATTGCCTTCTCCTTGCCTCGGCTCTGTTTCCTCATCCCACAAAGGGTTATCAATAGGAGAAAAGGAGCAGGCTGTCTTCTGAGAGCTGCAGCTGGTGGCTCTCGCCTTCGGTGGGATGTCACCATTGTGTTTGGCCCATCCTAGTTAAATGTCTGAAGAAGTTCTGACAACCTTTTGAAAACTAGCCTGTTTATTCCATCTAGATTAAATGAACTCATTCAGCACACTGAAGCCTGTTTAAAGTTGGTGATCCCCCTTCAAATGGCCCATACCATTTAATTTCCTTACCTCCTCCCTCCTGACCCAGGATTTCTTAAATTTAACTGTCTGGTTCTTTTTTAGTCATGTGGGAGAAAATGTAATAACAATTCACTTATTTCTCTTAAACACACATGTATAAATTGGCAACAACAAAGATTGGTGCAAACATTCTTTTGGTGAAGAAGAGAAGTATAATCTTTGAAAATAGATTGTTTTAGTTTAAAAGTATTGTCTCACCTTCAGTGATTGCCTTAAGCCAATCTTCAATGCCATTTTGTAACATGACATAAAACAGATACAATCCATTCCCCTTGCCCTTCCTTTTTGGGCAGAGACACAAAATAAAGATGCAACAGAGAGACAGCTATTTGAGAAGTATTGGATAAGGAGATGATTGTTATATTCCTGTTCCTGTTAAAGAGGGTGAAACCAAGAAAAAAATATATAATCATTCTTCTAAGGAGCAGTTGAACTAGCCGATTAGATAGGTTTAAGATAACCACATTGTAGTGTTCACGGTGACTTTGAGGCTGAAGGGAAACACATGTTAAAGGAATCTCGTCTTGTCTCCCTCATAGCAATTCCTCATGGAGGAAGAGATCTCCAGGATGGCCAGGATTGCTCTTTGATCGGTCTTTGAAAACACTTTCACAACAGACCTTTTGGTATTTAAGGAGAACCTATATATGGAAGTTGACACAACTAATATAGTCATACTAAAAAGGGGGTCATAAAAAATTAAAGTTATTCTTATGCATCTTTCATTAGAAGCAATGAAAAGAGACACAAGTGTAGCCAAGTCTTTTGTGCTACAAGCTCTTCTTCCAGGCTCTGAGCTATTGTTCTTTCAGCTTCTCAAACAGACTTTCACTTTCAAACTGACGAAAGTCGCTTAAAAGCCAGACAGCTGTACTAACACACCCACCTTACTTAGCCATGAGCAGGTGACAAGGCCTGCTGGGAAACCTTATTTAAAAACCTTTTCATGGCTGGTGGGATATACGGTTGCCCACCAACATTTTCTGCCTCTCAGGTTCCTTGGAAAGCCGTTTTCCCAGTGACAGTGCATGCTGCCACAAGGCAGGGGCCTTTTAACTGTTGGAAACTGAAAAAACGGGCATGCACCCCAAATTACTGTTTCTATAGGGTGTTGTATGAGGTATGTGTATTTTTGGTAGGAAAAAGGTAAATTCAAAACTTTTGGGGGGAGTATGTATGTCCCAGTGGACTCAAGAGGACTCCAGGGGTAGAATTAGTGGGACAAGGTATATCCCTCTGGACTCTAAGGGTAGGCTTGTGGCAGGAGGCAAGGAAAAAAAAAAAAAATACTACCTACGAAAAATTCAACAACACTCAATAATCCAGCGTGCTTCCATTAATGAAAACATGTGGTATCAACAAAAAATTCAAAGCTGAAAATAATTGGGTCTTGAAAGGGCTAAAATGAGCGGGGGTGGTTTTCTGTGGCTTAGGTTGCTTTTGCACTGACTTCAAGATGGCCCTTTTACCGGTCACTTGATTCCCCCGCAAGGTCCCCAAAATATTTCTTGCCTTCTCCGCACACCACAAAGCATTGGTCTTCATGATAGTACGTATATACCTTGGGTTTTGTGGCTGGACAGGTTCATAAAAGCTTGAGCACTTCTAGAAAAAGACGAGAGGCTTGACTGGGAAAAGTCCTTCCTTTTCTTCCTGTGCTTCTCCTTATTCAGCCTTTTCCATACAGCCCAGATCCCATGGAGCCTTTCAGGTTTCTGTGGGCTTGTCAGAAGTAGCCGGAATTGGATGAAAAACACGCACCATGGGAGGACCCGGACTCCCCTTAGAATTTAAGGTATAGGTGTAGGTAGACAGCTCGGCAGTTCCGCCTGCCCCTCACCCCTCTGGGCAGCAGCCATGCTGGGCCATGGAGAGTCCTCCTCATGTGTGTATTACAGGCCTCCCCTCCCCGTCACCTTGTGTACAGTCTGGTCTGTGACACTGATGGTGATTATGTCATTATTTTGCTCTGGGGGGCCAGGCACATCTGCAGAGCCCAAGCACATCTTCTTTGTTGCGCTGGCAAACGTCCCACGCCGCAAATGCTTCATTAGCCCTGCTGCCGGCCTCCTTGCCAGACGCTAGTGCCCAAGTGCAGGCTTGGTTCTGCTCCGCTCTTTTGTGTCACTGATGATCATGTATGCCTCTTCCTGCTTCTTCCCTGTGTTTCTCGACTTCTGAACTCCAGATGTCTCCGTTTTCTTGCCCAAATCCCTCCCAGGTCAACAGTGGGACCAAGGTGACTCTTTGCCCTGTAACCTTTCCCCACCCTCTGGCAGCTCTGCTACTTTTCCCTCTCCAGGTGAATTAGGGTCTTTGATTAGCTCCCCACCATGAGGACTAAGGTTCTCATACTTGCCATTTGAGAAGCACTACATAATTGCTTCCAGTTTATGATGGTAGACAGCTTAGAATTAGGGGTTGTTGAATACTGCTTCTTACGTGCCTGCCTTTCTCCTCCAGCTCTGCCTCTGCCCCCTTCTCTTTCCCAGACTCCTTTATTTTTTCTGCACATTGCCACATCATACCAGCTTTCAGAAAGCAGCTTAAAATGCGAATGCTGAAAATATTCTCTGTGCGTGTTCTCGACATCCTAAGGCTCCTTTTCTCTGACTGGAATCTTCATCTCCCCTCAAGCCCCTACTGAAGTCCCCTGCCCCAACCTCCCCCAGCCCCAACAATGACCTATTATTATATTTTTAAGGTAGTTGACACTTGGATGTTTCGGAAAAGAGCTGAAACATTTCTCTCTCTAAAGTTTGATTTTATGTATTAAACAGAGCCACAGCTTTTGTGAAGGTGTGTTGGTTTCTACATTAACTGTGGTAAATTTTAGACCTTAATGTCTTGGGCTGTGATGGGTACTACATAATTGATATGTTTAATCTGCCCTTAAATTTGAATTACTGGTAATTGATCTCTGTTAGCGTGTTATAAGCAGCATCCCCAGTAGAGAGTTTAACCAGTTTTTATCCCCCAATAACTGCAACATTGGATACTTTAAATGTCTCCATCTTTGATTAAAACACAGATTTTAGTTTTGCGGTATAGCTAAATAGAGAAGTTCATATATTTTATGGGAATTATAGTCAGGTCCGCGTGCCCTGGACTCTAATGCAGAATTCTAGGACTAAGGCCCTGGTAAGAATTGAATAAGGAGCCTCTGGGTGGTGCAAACAGCTCTTTAAGCTCTGGACTACTAGCCAAAAGGTTGGTGCTTCGAACCTACCCAGAGGCACCTTGGAAGGCAGAACCGGCGATCTGCTTCCGAAAGGTCACAACCTCGAAAACCCTATGAACTGTTCTACTCTGCACACATGGGGTTGTCATGGGCTGGAATCCACTCGACAGCAACTACCAACAACATCAACAACAAGGATTAAAGAAAACTCCCCCTGAGGAATGAGTGACTGCGTTGTATCAGGCTCCTGGGAAGGGAGAGCGTGGGAAGGGGCTGGTGCTTGTTACTGATTACGTCATCTTCAGAAGATTCAGGAGGACCCAGAGCGTTCCCAACCTCCCCGTTTTAGATCATTATAAGGCTTTTCCACCCATAAACCAAACCAAACCTCTTGTTGTGGACTCGATTCCGACTCATGGGCTTGTTTAACCTTTTTTTAGACCTAATGCCATTCTCAGAACGTACCACTCCTCAAGATAAGGATTCTCTAAATTTATTACCTGCTGTGAAAATAGTACTTTCTTTTTACAGCTCTTAAAGTGATTTCCCTGGGACTCCAAAAGGATATCCCTTGTTATAATATCCTGGGATTTGCGAGAGGGGTTGTGGCCATATTCTCCATTTCCTTCCTGATTTTGTAGACTTTGATCGTCACTCCCTCTTAATCTTCATCTCTCTAGATTAATGGGCTCTAATCCTTTTTAAAAGCCTAATCTCATACAGTAAGTGGGCGCCCCTGATCATTTTAGCTGCCTTCCTATAATGCACTTCCGGTGGACAGTGTTATCCTGAGGGACAGTTACAGTCACCGAACAGTGAAGCAGAATTCCAGGTGTGGGCAGCCACACCAGGTTTAGGAATTGTGCCTCAGGCACACTCAGTGGGACTATATTGATTGTCCCACAAAGTTTATCCCTGGGAGTTGGGTTTCTTAAGTAATGTCTCAGTAGCCTTATTGGCTAAAATGATCCTTTGAGATCAATTTATCAACCTCTTGGCAGATATTTTAGCAAATCTGATTGTGTCAATGGGAATTAAAAAAAAAAAAAAAAGCATTCTCCGGATGTTTTCAGTGTTTTTATAGATAATATATTGGGGTGTTTGACATCATAAAGACAGCCTAAGTCTTGGACATGAGGCTATAAAAATTATAACTATGGCAGAGGAGTGCTGATCTTTGTACGACATTCTCTCAGCCAGGAAACAAAACATTTACTTATGAGAAGATACCATTGTAAATAAAATCATCACCCTGAAATCCTAAAAAAGGAAATCCTTTGGGGGGTATTTCCACTGTTACCCATCCTGGGCTAACAACAGTAGGGAACTTACGGACTCTGGAGCCAGTCCCTGGGATCAAATCCCAGCTCTGCCACTTTCTAGCTGTGAAACCTGGCAAGTGACTTACCCTGTGCCTCAGTTTCTTCATCTGTAAAATGGAGAAAATAATAGTGCCTGCCTCTCAGAGGTGTTGCGAGAATTAAATGAATTAATCTACATGAATGTGTTATATAAGCATTTGTTCTTATTCGTTTGCAAAGCCCAAAACCAAACCAGCTGCCTTGGACTCAGCTCCAACTCATGGCGATCCTGGGTGTATCAGAGTAGAACTGTGCTCCATCCGGTTTTCAGTGGCTGATTTTCTGGAAGGAGATTGCCAGCCCTTTCTCCTGGGGTGCCTCTGGGTGGGTTCAAATCACCAGCCTTTCGGCTAGCAGCTAAGGCCTTACCTATTTGCACTGCCCAGGGACTGCTATTCATTTGCAGAGCCAAGGAAATGTTACATTGTGCTGTTACAGGGGTATCCCTGCTACTGTATCATTTCCTACCAAGCCTAAGCAGGAAAACAAGCAAGCAAGCAAGCAAGCAAGACGCTCTTATCTGGCCCCTCTCCTCAGAACTGGACAAATACTTAATTAAAAACTAGTTTTGAAACAAAACATGATTCTGCCTGCCCCCCATGTGGCAACTCTAGCCTAGAGCAGCTCCTGGCCTCTGCGGTCACCTGGCTCAGATGAGAACAGCAGGGATGAGATGGCAGGGTAGCGAGGAATGAGCGCTGGACCAGGGTCTGCCTCTGGCCGCACCTGGCTTGTTGGGCTTCGCTTCACTCGCCTGTAATATGATCAGATTCAGCTCAGGGCTTTGTTCTAGCTCTGAAATGCTGAGCTTCTAAGGAAGATGACCTTCCTACCCAGGATGAAGTCTCTTGAACCCTGGGCGTGATGCAAAGCTTGAAGCAGTAAGCAGTAGCCCAGACAGCTGATACTTGGGGCCATTGTACCCCTGTGGCTCTGCTGCGGCTTCGTTATCTGAGTAAAAATTTCCAGGGCACCCATTTTGGTCTTCTCCTGAGGCTGGGTTCTGTAGATCCAAATCTCAGCAGCACCCTTGGAGAGGCGGAAAATTCCTTCCTGGGATTACAGAAGCTCATTTTTTAAATTCATAAGTAGTTCATTGGCCCTAATCGTTATATACTTGCTGCTCACTTTTACTTGTTGCCTTGATAGTGGCCAGAGAATGCGAAAATACGCCCGAGCACCCCTGGTGCCACACGGGCCCTCCAGGAGAAGGTGCTGGCCTGTACAGGCTAAAGGAGAGCCTGCGTGCCAGCCCCACACGGATCGCACCTGGCGCACACCTCGACGCAGGAAGTCAGGCTTTGAAATATTGCAGCCTCTGTGTGATATATTCCGTCTCCCGTCTTTCGGGGCAGACTTGGTTGTTGTAGGTGTATAACTAATTTTACTGCTTGGCTTGGTTGGTCATTTTGATAAATCCAGCACCGTCTTTTCCTTTAAGTATTCCCCAAATGATAGTAATCTAGAGCCTAAAAGTCTAGTCTACTGGGATTTTTTCTTTTCTTTTTTTTTCTGTGAGTTTGCTTTTGGTAGGTATCAAATGTTCACCCAAGTCATTGGGGTGTGAATTTTCCATATGTCTTATGGTCAATGCATCCAACTTTTTTTTTTTTTTTTTAAAGCTACCTCAAAGTTAAAATCTGGTACTGTAAGTGACTTTCAGTGAAAGGTGACACAGTCACTGAGAATAGGGGCAGAGGTCCGAGTGGGGTGAAGGCAGAGGAATGACTAGAAGCTGAAGTAGGTAAAAGAAGATGAAAGGCTAATTCAAGGCCCTACGTTTCCTTCAATACACAGACAGTTTTCAAAGTCATACCATTCTAATGACCTGAAGCTCTACAAAATACTCTGTGTAGACTCCCGAAACTGCCTTGAAAAGACCAACCCGAAATTTTGACAGCTTCCTAGACTCCCCATCCCAAACCTCACCTGAAGTCCCATTAGGTATTGGTAGGAGTATAACAGACTGCTAAAGGCCTGAGCTCGTTCTAGAATCTGCTTCTCTGTCTTCCCAAACGATTTACCTTTCTTGAAAAAGGGATGTTAAAGCCCCTCACAAGCTTTAAGTAGCAATTGCAATAAAGCCCACTCTTAGCTTTTCCAGGGGTAATTGTGGAGGGGAGTCCCTGGGTGATGTAAACTGTTAATGGGCTTGGCTTCTAACCAAAAGGTTGGAGAGTCCACCCAGAAGCACCTCGGAAGAAAGGCCTGGCAATCCACTTCCCCCAAAAATCAGCCACTGAAAACCCTGTGGAGCAGAGATCTACTCTGACACCCACGGGGATCTGACTGAACAGCAAATGGTTCCTGGAAATTGTAGAGGAGAGACCAGCAAAATTCCCCGAGAAATAACAGAAAGGGATTTCTTGGACAGAAGAAAGATCTTTCAGTCCAAACCAAGTGATGGGATTGGGGCTGACAGCCTCTGTCCTTTCCCAGGGCGCCCTGGATAACGTTTTGGGCGGCGTAAGCTGTTGCCAGCTGTTCTCTGAAGCTGGGCTTGACCATCAGTATCACCGAGGGTTGTCTTTGGTGCTTTCTGTGAGCAGTGCTGTTCCCATCATCCTGCCCAATCCCCACTTCCTAGCAGCTTCTCCCTGGGCCCCTTGCTCACATTGCACTGTCAACATGAATACAGAGCACACAGACTAATATCAGCTGAGCATAGCTTAATTATGAAGGTAAATCTCCTGCAGAAAACAATCACGTAATGCATTCTCCAACGCGACAGGAGTAACAGCGGATTATCTGTGCCCCAGCTTCCCTCCGTGTAATATTGGAGGGCTCACACCATGTTGTTTTTGGATGGCCTCCCATCCAAGAAGGGTACCAGGCTGACCCTGTTCATTTTACTGCCTCACCTAGTAATTGTAGCAAAAGTCAATACTTCAAGGACTATCAGCATGATTTGGACTCAGACACCAGCGGCACTTAATTACTGGGGCCGATCTAAAGGAAAGCTCCTTAATGCTGTAGAGTGACGCATACTCTGCTTGCAACCTTCGTTTTTTGTCTAAGAGTCGAGCTGACTGGTTAGATGTGTCATGGAGCAGAGACTCAGTCCTCCACTCAGCACACTTCAATATTTTTCGGCAGGAAAACTCCTAATGAAAAACTCCTAATCAAAGCAGGACCAGACTGAAGTCCTCCTGGTTCCTGATCACCTCTGTGGGCAGTTTATGAGCTCTCTTCCCATAGCCGTGGCAGCGTCACGTGTGTCTGAGGAACGGGGAGACATTGCAGGTTGAATTCGTGTGAATCTATTCCACCTGCCCTGCAGGAGCACCTGGCGTGCTAACCCAGTGATGCACAACAGAAGTAGCGCAGATGAGAGCACGTAGGCCTCCAGAAAAGCTGCTCCCCATTACAGGGCTTGGCAGTATGGCCCACGGACCCAATCTTGCCCTTGGGCAGTGTTGTTATGGCCCAAGCTAAGAAAGATTTTTACATTTTTTAAGGGTTGTAAAAAAAAAAAAAAAACAGGAAGGAGAAGCTGCAATAGGGACTGATATAACCTGCAAAGCCTAAGTATTTACTCTCTAGCCTTCTGCGGAAAAAGTTTGCTAAGTCCTGGATGAGGGTTGTTTTTCTTTTTTTTTTGTGGCATGTCAACCCTCTGAGGTCTCTTCTAGTTCTGAAGTTCCAAAACGCCACAATTCTTTGGTGAGATAATCCTAGCCCAGCTCTTACCTGCAGAGCCTACCAACCCCAGCAGGGACAGTCCAGGTTTTAAGCTCTGAGAGTGTACGAGCAGTATCTCACAAGGGTGGGTGTTAGGCTTTACGATTTTGATGCTCTTTGGTGTTGTTGTTTTATTTTTGTTTGTTTGTTTAAACTTAGAGTCACTCCTGGAGACATTTGCAGAGGTTGGGAGGGAAGAAAAATCTACCCTGTTACAAAAGATAACGTGACAGTCATTATGTTTTCTAACGTGTGCGCACCAAGATGTCCAGGGATGAGCAAACAAACTAGTTGTTTTTAGCATATTCAAACTTCAGAAACCAAATTTCAGCCCCACAAAATAATGTGGGCAGTGTCATGGAGTTTATTAGAATGACATTTGTCATTCTGTTGCCTGCAAGCTAGCCGATTCTTTTCTGGGACTACAGAAGAGATGGGTTTGTTTGTACTCATACGATGTGCAGAGTTGTCAATGAAGGGCTTAGATAATTTAAAATGTTTACACAATTCATTAACAGATAGAGCATAAGATTTTAAGAAATTCCTCTTCTATCACCTAAAAGGCACAGGTATTCAGTATGCTCAACTTTGAACACATTGGTGAGATTATGTGGCATTTTTATTGATACATGTATTGTTAGCATCTAAAAGGTATAGAAATTTTGCTGTGAATCATGCATCTCAAATACGCACTCTCTTAAAAGACAAAGACTACAATTCAGGTGAGGAAACGAAGAAGATTCTCAGGGAGCGTCTCTGTCTTTGATTTGCCAGAGAAGCCCACGCACCAGTGATGGCCAGTAGCAGGCCCCTGCCCACACGGAGACCGAAGTCCAGTTCTTGTAAGCCTTTTTCATGGAGTTCCATTCAGTGTAAATCCTTCCCCTTCGTCCTTGCCAGTTTCCCTGTGGCTGTCCATTCTTTTTATTACATTTCCTCCAGTCGGTCGTCTCCACTGAATCATCTCTGGTTGCTACCCTACCAACATTTATAAGGCATTTCAAGCTGTTTAACTTGGAAGGGGAGTCTCTGGGTTTGCAAATGGTTAATGTGCTCAGCTGCTAACCAAAAGGTTGGCAGTTCAAGTCCACCCAGAGGCACCTCAGGAGAAAAGCCTGGTGATCTACTTTCGAAAAATCAGCCCTTGAAAACCCTATGGAACACAGATCTACTCTGGCAACCACGAGTTGGAGTCCACTGAGAAGCAATTGTTCTTTTGTTTTTGTTTTAACTTGGAAGTGTGCACATCATAAGCTAAATGTATGTCCCTGCCATACAGGTTGTGTCCCTGTGACAGACTGGATGAGATGCTTCTTCTAATTACCCCTACAGCTCTTTCAGGCTGGCTGGGAGAAGCTGGGGGGTTGTTGTGTGGGTCACCCACTTAGGATCCATCCCTAGTCCTTCCCTGGCCTTGTTCCTCTGCACTCCCACACCCCCACACCCCCTTGCCACATTAACATGACTTTGTGTGGAGCACAGAAGTAACTGGAGCAGCTTCCACCAGCTGCAACCTCTGATCCCAAACTCACTAGAGAGTTTGGCTTTTGGATTTTGGCACAGAGGCCCGTTGCCCATCAGGTCAGCATGAATAAAGATTTCTTTCTTCTTTCCTTTTTAAAGTCAAGCATCAACTGAAACGGCCCCCAAAAGGCTCTCTTTCTCAAGATAGTTTAACCCCTTCTCCCAAGCACATCTTCGATTCCAGATGCATGGGGTTTGTTTTATTCTTTTCCTGTGAAACAACCAAGAAACCTACTATATGTGAAATTTGAAAGCAAAATCCATTCTGAACCAATCTTATCATGTTTAAAGTATGTTTATCCAGCTTTGTAGTAGGAGCAGGCACACTGTTTGAAGGCCACATAGTTTTCAAACCTTGGTTGCAACACGTTTGCCCCATTTTGAAACTGTCTTTATCTAGCCGAGAAAACGAAAATCTATTTGACAAAGTGGCACTCTGGCCAGTTTATCTTGCAATACGGCTTTAGCTCACTGAGTCTATTGATTTCCTTAAATTAATGTTTACAGAATGCTACTGAATTTTGCTCAACAGGACATTGTTCTTTAGAAGCTTTGTAAAAAAAAAAAAAAAAAAAAGAAATGATACAGACTGTTACAGCCGTGTGTTCCTTTGCTTACACCGAGGAAACATGGTTTTTTATAAAGGACGGCCTTGAACCGTAGCCACTTCCTACAAGCATTTACTCTCCACATATTTAAGTAGTAAAACGTGTTACTAGGAAGTGGGCCCACTCTCAGGGCCTAAAACTGCAGTGGCATTAGCCTCATCTAATCCTTTGAGGTCCCCGATAGCTGAATGCCTCCCGGAGCATCAGAATGAAAGAGACTTTAGTCCAAAGCCCAGTTGTTGCCACAGACCTGTCCCCTGCCTCATTTGGTGCAGACCAGCAGGCATCGGAAAGCTGCCCCTCAGCCAGTGCCCTCAGGATGACGCCCGTCCTTCTAAAGACAGGTGTGAGCATCCCAATAAACCTGCAATGCCAGTTAGCCATTTGATGGGAACTCCAGACGGAACACCTTGCTCTTTGACAAGGTGCTCAGGTTTTATTTTAATACACAGACCCTAATCTCATGAGATGGTTTAAAAACCAGCCTTCCTGGGGGGTGGGGACAGGGGGAGTGGTGTACGTATCTGTTAAGCCCCTGACATGGTAGAAGACAAGGATTTGACATGACCAAAATAAGACTTGGGAAACACGAAGCAACATTTCTCTACTTGTTCACTCAGCTTGTAAAACTGCCCAAGCAGCCTGGAGCATCCCTCAAAACAGGACTTTTCCTGTCCGTCTGAATCTCGGGGAGTGCTTCTCAGGACTTAGGGTTCTCTAAAGGTTCAAAGTACCACCTCACATTTGGATGATATTTTATGCTCCCAAAGCACATGTCATGTTTGCCTTCTCATTCGATCCTTCCCTGTACAGCAAGGGAGACAGAAGCCCATGTCTCCCTGTGTGGGACAGCCTGCTCTGTTTCTTTTCCAAGGGGTCAGTCAGTCCCCGCCTTACACACGGGGTGTGTGCATGACGGCAAAGGAAGATGCTTGGTCACAGCACCTTGTCGCCACATTTCCCAGCTCCATGGTTGCTCCTTTCTGCCTCTAGAGGAGAGCTGAGCGAGGAGGAGCAGCAGTAACGTCTCTGTTCTTGCCTTTTCATCTGATAATCTCCATGAGGAGTTACTAGAGCATCTGAGTTTATCCATTTAAGGCCCCTCTGTCTGCAGTGTAAGTCCCCAGCTTGTGCCGCTGCTGTCAGGAGATACTCTCTCCTTGATCAATATTTACTTAACAAACAGCAGGGATGGCAGGGTTTGTTTAGAGGCCTCGTGCGCACACCAGGGTGAACGAAGGCTCAGGAAAGCACTTGGACTGTTTGTCTGGGTCCCGGGATCTCCGTGTACATGTGACTGTGTGTGCACGCGGGCAGGTACTCGTTCCCTCCTCAGCTTGTCCAGAGACATGTAGAAGTCATGTAGGAAAGAAAAAAAAACTTCCCTATACGTGATTAGTACATTGTTCTCATGTCAGGCAGCTCATGCTATAAATTCAGTTCTGAAAAACCCACCCCAGAGTTTGCTGCCCTTTCTCTGCCCCTGTACAGGCTAGACATTTTGAAAAGGGCCTCAGGATGAACTAAATATTCAAGCATCTTCCTTCGGCCCCTTTCAAATGAGTGGAAGGGAAGAAAATGCAGATGGAGGGAAGAAAAGCAGTTAGACGAGGCAACTCAAAGGATCTATAATTTCTGATGGAATCACCTCATTTTCTTACAAGGCCCAGGGAGAAAAGTAGCTTTTCCAATTTTCAGAGCCCCTTACCCAGTTTCCGGCCTCAGATGTGCTTCCGTCTAACAATAAATATGACCACCACAGTGCTGAAGTTTAGAGGGCACAGTCCTTTCAACTTGACTGAAACAATAGCTCTGAGGCTCAAGTCACTGCCTTCAATGGAGTTGACTTGGAGGCATCTGGGTCCAGTTTGAGGGGTTTTGTTTCTGTGTGGGGGTGGGGGCTGGGGGGCTAGGGGAGTTATTTATTGATTTGATTTTGTGAATCGGAGTTGTAAAAGCTGTCTGAAATCTTCATGCAGAGTTGTCTGAGAAGCCCGTTTCTGTTTTATTTACTGCACAGTAGAACAGCCACGGCGGATTAGGTCTACAATGCCCATAACAAAAGCCCAACAGCTGATGCATGTGATGTGGGGAGGTGACAAAACAGTTCAAGTATGCTGCTGGCCACAGGCAGGCAGTCAGCAGATGCAGACAAAAGGGTTTGTGACAAGAATAACTCTCTCTCCAAGGCGAGCAGTGAAGAGTATCCAAAATACCAATACCCTTTTCTCCTTGACATTGTCTTCTGACAGTCAGCATTTTATTGCCCTTTTATAGTATTCAAGGGAAAAAAAATGGAGGCGGGAGAAGAAAGGAAGCCCCCACACCAACTAATTCACCCAAATATCAGCTGGGGTGTTACTTTTCCATCAGTTAGCTATCCCTGCCCGTACACGTTTCCTTGTTCAATTTCCCTGTTGAAGTCAGTTTGAAAAAAAAATTAGTTTAAAAGATACACTGAAAAGATGGTCCTTCTTGATAAGACCGTAACCTACTGATAAGGCTGGTGAGTCATATGAACCTTTGGCGAGGGGTTAGAGAGAAAGGTCTGTGCCTGGCTCGTTCTCCATCCATTTTAGTAAAAGCCATTTCACTGATGAAATGAGGCTAGTGTGCCACTTTGTAAAGGGGACCAGGGACAGAGGGGTATCCGTCCAGTACTGGGCAAGGGGCAAGGTTGAGGTCTCTGTGGGAAGCTGACGAATGGGCTTATAGTTATCTCAGAGGTGTGAAAACCCAGCTTCTCTGTCTCCAGAAAATAAGAGAGGCTGTCTTCTTTCTAACCTTTGTAATCCCCTTCTATTCTCTGTGACATTCATTCAGCTGCCAAGTGCGTTGGCAAGGCTTGGGCCAGCGAGCACACTTGCGGTGACCGCTAACCTTGGTATGTCCTGACACTTATGATGAGTATCTGCAGGCCACAGAAGGCAGGCAGCCTGCTATGTCAGGCTTTTATTATGTACTGCAGAGGCTAGGGACTGTCAGTTTAATAAAACAAATCATCCTTGAAGGTAAAGCAACTGAGAAGAGGAGGAGGAAGACGGGCAAAAAAATGCATCTTTGCCACTCATTCTAATAAAAAAAAAAACAAAAACAAAAACACGAAAACCAACCACCCACCCAGCCACTGTCATAGCCGACTTGAAAATGTCCCCCCTTTTCCTGTTTTATCAAGTCTGCAAGGCCTTCCCCTGCCTGGAGGAGATGCATGTGCAAATGACTGGGGTGAAATTGCCCGCTGCCCACAGCTAGCCCCATTCGGATTGATGAGTGTCTTCCAGTGCCTCATGGCAATGCTATTGCCTCCAAATACCAAGGTAAAGAGAGGCAGGATCATTTAAGGTGAGGTTCTCACGCCGGGCGCATTCATCCACGCAGAATTTCCACTCTCCTCTGCCGAAGAACCTCGGCAAACAGCTCCCACAATAGCCGCGAAGTTCAAGCCAGAACCCTTGGAAGCCTTTTGTTTCTCCCTGTGGCATGCCCCCCCCGCCCCCCCGCCTGCATTGTCCTGCATCCCAGCGACTTGATTGACTGTTGCCACCTGATGCTGAGGGAATACTCGAGGGCTCATTCTGCAGATTGTTGGGTTCTATTAAAAGACACCGAGATAAGGGATCACTTGTCACTAAGGGGTTTTCTGCAGATGTTTGTTAGTGATTGGAAAGCCATTAGGTGTGAAGAGGTGCAGAAAAACATGGGCAGCATCGTTAGTAGAAGCCTGAATTCTGAGACCACCCTCCAAAAACACCAGAAAGGCCCCTCCTTACTCTGTTACATGAAGTTGGGGGGAAAGTTTCCAAGCAGAGAGGGGAGGGTCTCTCTCTCCATGGGTAGTGTTTCTGCCCAGGGATAGAATACATTGGCAACCTCGTAGAAGATCAGTTGCTGTCCAACAGTACACCTCTTCTGGAGCCACCAGAAAAGATTAGTTGTTCCAGTATTAGAGGACCTCATTATAACTTGCTTTTATCCAGCCCCTTCTGTTGCATGAATATTGCCTCAAGGTAAACACTGGAGTAAATTAGCAAACCATTTCATTTATTTGGAAAACGCTCATTCCTTCCCAAACATAACCTAATAACCAAAGCCTCCTCCCGGAATCTTTTATACCATTACCCTTTATTTTGATACGACTCGCACGCCTCGCTTATGAACATTGTGAGGTTCCAAAGACCAGGTCTTTACTCAAAAATCAGCATTATGCAAAAATGGAGGATGACCACATCAGATCACAAAATGGAAGCTGACTACATCATTATGTAACTGCCAAATTACATCATTAGATAACTGCCAAACCACTGAGAATCATGGCCCAGCCAAGCTGACACATAACCTTAACCATCACAGCCAACATTACTCTCCCCAGCACCTCAGCTTTGGTTACTGCTAGGTGTATGTCATTAACGCACAAAATAGTTGGATAGATTTTTTACTATTGTCCTAAATGCAAAATGTTGGATAATGAGATAGTGGGTAAGTGAGGAGCAAGTATACCAGCTCCTCTGTAAGGAGCCTTGGTGGCGCAATGGCTAAACACTCTGCTACTAATCAGAAGTTTGGTGGTTCAAGCCCACCAAGCAGCACTTTGGGGGAAAAGACCTGGCTATCTGCTTCCATAAAAATTACAGCCTAGAAAACACTATGGGGCAGTTCTATTCTGTCCTATAGCATCGCTGTGAGTCGGAATCAACTTGAAGGCACACAACAACAGCAACAGCACCTCTGTGGTTTTTCTCGATCACAGACCCACAGCTTGCCAAGGTGCAGTGTCATATACAATAGAAACTGCTGAAAACGCATTAAACGGGAGCCAGCTCGGGTTACTAGAAAGACACCTGGGCAAGGTATTTCACCTACGTCTCAGTTTCTTCATTTACAAAATGGTTTCTGAGGCCAGTCCCAACTCTTGAGACTCAATCATATTTTATCATTATTTTAAATTTCTTTTTTTAAGTATTGAAGAGGGAATCTGTGATTATCATAATATGGAGTAAAGGAGAAGGCAGAGTCCCGTTCTGAACTATGTATTGTGACGATGCAAAAGATGGATGGGCAGTGGCAGCTCAGTGGTAGAGCTCTCCCCTTCCACGTGGGAGAAGATGGATGGGCAGTGGCGGCTCAGTGGTAGAGCTCTCCCCTTCCACGTGGGAGAAGATGGATGGGCAGTGGCGGCTCAGTGGTAGAGCTCTCCCCTTCCACGTGGGAGAAGATGGATGGGCAGTGGCGGCGCAGTGGTAGAGCTCTCCCCTTCCACGTGGGAGAAGATGGATGGGCAGTGGCGGCGCAGTGGTAGAGCTCTCCCCTTCCACGTGGGAGAAGATGGATGGGCAGTGGCGGCTCAGTGGTAGAGCTCTCCCCTTCCACGTGGGAGAAGATGGATGGGCAGTGGCGGCTCAGTGGTAGAGCTCTCCCCTTCCACGTGGGAGAAGATGGATGGGCAGTGGCGGCTCAGTGGTAGAGCTCTCCCCTTCCACGTGGGAGAAGATGGATGGGCAGTGGCGGCTCAGTGGTAGAGCTCTCCCCTTCCACGTGGGAGAAGATGGATGGGCAGTGGCGGCGCAGTGGTAGAGCTCTCCCCTTCCACGTGGGAGAAGATGGATGGGCAGTGGCGGCGCAGTGGTAGAGTCCTCCCCTTCCACGTGGGAGAAGATGGATGGGCAGTGGCAGCTCAGTGGTAGAGCTCTCCCCTTCCACGTGGGAGAAGATGGATGGGCAGTGGCGGTTCAGTGGTAGAGCTCTCCCCTTCCACGTGGGAGAAGATGGATGGGCAGTGGCGGTTCAGTGGTAGAGCTCTCCCCTTCCACGTGGGAGAAGATGGATGGGCAGTGGCGGCGCAGTGGTAGAGCTCTCCCCTTCCATCGATGGGCAGTGATGGCTCAGTGGTAGAGCTCTCCCTTCCACATGGGAGACCTGGCTTTGCTTTCCAGCCAGTTCACCTCATGAGCAGCCACCACCCGTCTGGCAGAAGAGGCTTGCAGGTTGCTATGATGCTGAACAGGTTTCAGTGGAGCTTCCAGATGAGGATGAACCAGAAAGAAAGGCCTGGCGCTCTACTTCTGAAAATCAGCCAGTGAAGACCCTGTGGATCCCAGCGTCTGATCTGCAGCTGACCATGGGGATGGTGCAGGACTGGGCAGCATTTCGTTTTGTTGTGCGTGGGGTCACCACGTGTCAGGCTAGCTCAATGGCAGCTAAGACAACAACGATGATGACGAAAAAGATACTTTGCTTGGCATTGTGGGGAATGCACAGAATGGAAACCGTGATTTCTTATCTAAAGACACCTTATGACAAGTTCATTGAAACTGGATCTAAGTAGGTGAAAAGTTTAATATCAAGATACAAATAAAAAAGAGTTTGCAGGACAGCCCCTGATTACTATCATAATAAATGAATGTTTAAAACAACACGAAGCCCAGTAAAAACCACTAACAAGCGTGGTGAATGTTAAGAACAGCGGTGGAGGCTGCATAGACGTCCCAAAGAAGGCACCTTGACTTGTTCTCAGGCAAACCCCAGGTTTGCATTTCCCTCTTTCTCTGGTGTCCATGCTGTTCTAGATACATGTTGCTCCTCCCACAGTCTCAAACAATGCCCCTCTTCCCTTGGCCCCTGCGCCTCAGGCCTCCTGAAGGGCAGGGGGTATCCTTTGAGTGGGTGGGGCCTCCTGTGGAAACTGCGCATGCCCTCTGCCCTTCCAGGCACCCAGCCAGGCCATGTTCAAGGAACATAGCCCTTCATCGTGGCTCATTGCAGTGGCCAGTCAAACCACACTGCTTGAAATGTTTGTTTTAGTAAATGCTCATGGCTGTGTCTCTGCAGCATTTGGCTAACAGCTCCCAAACCAAGTAGTTAGAGTGGATAGCTGCATTGCTTACTTCCCCTCTAGCCAGGTTCTCGCCCTCGTATGCCCATTCGGTAAAACGTGAAGGATTATCTTTAGGGTGAAGAGGGAAGGGTACTCCAAAAGGCTGCTTAATGACTATTTAGTATAAGGTGAGTGGGTGGGCTAACCTCTCTCCCAACCTCCTCCTGTCCTACAAATACTGGGGAAAAAATCACCAGAGCTGTATGGACTATCTAGACCAGTTCTCAGCTGTGAACGACTGTCAGGCTCTGCAGGTCTGTGTACGTAGGGAGGGGAGAAGGACATGAGGCAAACTGATAAGCATTTGGCTGCTAACCGAAAGATTGGAGGTTCCAGCCCACCCAGAGTGCCTCAGAAAGAGGCCTGACAGTCTACTTCCAAAAAATCAGCCATTGAAAACCCCATGGAGCACAGTTCTGCTCTGACGCATACGAGGCCGCCGTGTGTTGGAGTTCCATGTACATCTTTTGGAGGGGTTGCTCAAAATTCTCACTTTTCTTAAATTCTACTAGCCCCAGGTGGGGGCTCTTTTATTTTTTCTGAGAAGTTATTAGGTTTGTTTGTAAAAGACAAGTGCTTTGTCATTGGAAACAGTGCGCTTCTTTGTCCAGTTTTAAAGGTGAAAAGCAGAGGTGTTTGGGATTATTCTAGTTTTCATTAATAGTTAACTATCATTATAAAATGGTCCATTGCAGCAACTGAGAAAAAGTGGGGAGAAGAAAATTGAGCATGTTTAACATGACAATCCCTCCTCCCTTTGGCTTGGAGCTGAGATGAAATCTTTGACCTCTGTAGGTCTGTCTACACGTACAACTACAGGGCATTTGCTTTTTCGTGCGTCTGCACTTTATGTAAAAATAAAGCATTACTGATGCGTAAGTAGGAGCCCAGCTAAGGGATGGTTAAGCACTCAGCTGCTAACCTAAAGGTCAGCGGTTCGAACCCACCAGCTGCTCCAAGGGAGGGAAGACCTGGTGATCTGCTCCCGTGCAGGTTAGAGCCTAGGAAACTCTATGGGGCCATTCTGATCTGTCCAATAGGGTTGCGATGAGTTGGAATCAACTCAAAGGAGCAAAACAACAATGATGATTAAGTGTCCCGCTAAAATAAATCTACCGAGTGTCGTTGTGTACTTGCAAAAATAGGAGTTGTGGGATGATTCCGTGAATCTGTCATCTTGATGTTTGGAAAGATAGGCCTTGCTTTGCTGTAAGTAATTTACACAGAATACTAAATAAATGCATCAATAGCTACTGCCTTTCTTAGTCAGGAGGTCAGGATATTAAATCAGCAGTTAAGAGGACACACACAGAGTGTTGTGGAAGAAAAGGCTTAGGAAATGGAGATTCCAAAAGGAATATTTATCTAGGGATACAATGACTGGGAACGATTCCTGGCTCTCCCTGAGCCTCAGTTTTCTCATTGTAAAATGGGGTAATGATAGAACTTACCTCAGAGAGCTGTTGGGAGAACTGAGTGGCGTGATTCACATTCAGCACTGAGTGTCCCACCTGACACATAGAAAACACTCAGTAAATGGTGGTTTCTGTTATTTGTTTTAGCAGTGTAAATCACTCCTAGGGAACTCCTCTGATCTCAGGATAGTTTCTGATGTGGTGTTCTGGGGTTCAGTAGAGGTTATCTGTTCTGTGACTTAGTGTTAATGGTGTCATCTTAACCCTTTGTTTAGAGGGCAGATTAACACAACTTAACATTCGAGTCATTTAAAGTGTAGGTTTAGTTTATATCGAAACTCAATTATTTATCCTACTTTGGAGAGCATATTTCGTTTTCATCGTGGGAGTCAAAAAGAAATATGATTCAGACTCTGAAAAATGAGTTGGAGACTTTCTTCTGGAATGCACCGATGTGGTAACGTGAAGACTCCCAGCAGTCCCATCCCTTCTTCTGTACCCTGGTGTTCACACTAGAGTCCTAGTTTTTCAGTAGGTCTGTGTATGTCTTTTGCACAAGTCTCTTTCTGAAACTCTACAAAGCTATCAAGTCCACATTACAATGCTACTATATATAACAACTTTACATAAGAGAATAGAGGCCGGCCATTTTTAGAAAATGCAGGTGCTATGTAAGTAAGCCCCTTTCTGAAAGAAAGAACTTAGCTCAGTTTCCTTTGAAGAACTGGAGACTTGAAACTGAAAACTTTATTAATGCCATTGTCTCCTTGTACCAGCAGGTTCCAGAGAGATTCCTGGAAGTTGCGCAGATCACGTTACGGGAGTTTTTCAATGCCATTATCGCAGGCAAAGATGTTGATCCTTCCTGGAAGAAGGCCATATACAAGGTCATCTGCAAGCTGGATAGTGAAGTCCCTGAGATTTTCAAATCCCCAAACTGCCTACAAGAGCTGCTTCATGAGTAGAAATTTCAACAACTCTTTTTGAATGTATGAATAGTGGCGGTCCCATTTGGATGTCTAAGTTATATGTGTCTAAATGTTGATTTCATATATATGTGTACAGGAGGCACGGATGTGTTATGAAATCAGCTGGTAATTCCTCCTCTTCATCTTTCTCTCATTTTCTTTCGTTTTCCATTGCAAGTGGATGGTTATTTTTTTTTTTCCACCTTTATTTTTGCCCAAGGCCCTTACCATTTAGAGACTTAAAATAGGGTTAATTTTCAGGGAAAAGGAATGTTGACGTGTATAAAGTCTATATTAGCAAGGATGGGCATTTGTTAACCATGCCTCCGTGTGTTTGATGGCTTATTGCAAATGGCGGTTGGCCGAGGGAAGCCCCATGACAGAGCACAGTTCTACCGTCGTGTGTCTCATCATCTTACTGCTAAGAAGGTCTGAAAATTCAGTGAAACCACTTCATAAACTTAAACACTTTGTTTGGTTTGAACTCAATAAGTTGATTTTTCTTACATGTTTAAAAGTAACACCAATGGCAGATGAACAACTCGCTTTTTCCGAAAGTGCCCCAAAGGACCAAATTAAAAAAGAAAAATCATCATTAACTATCAAGCCTTTCCTAGGAGAAATGGCAGACACCTCAAACTAGTACCAGTTTCTTACGGAGGCAAAGCAGTTTTGCACAAAACTGACTCTTCCCAGCTGAGAGTGGAAATTCCTACGTGATCTTTTAGCCACCTCTCTAAATCGTACAGTGTGTCCTTCTTCGTAATCGGTGAGCATACATCAGTCTTCACGGAGAAAAACCCTAACCCGTTATTTCTGTTTATCTCCCTCTTGCTTCAGATGTTAAAAGGCACATAAGTTTTGTATGCTTAAAAGGCTTATTATTTCTGTTTAATATTTAACGTTTTTCCCTAAAACACTATTTTCTGAATACTTTTCTACAATAAGGAATAATGGAAAATTCCATTTTGACCACACAACTCCTGACTACACTACAAGTTTGTTGATAGCCGTTAGCTGACTTGATCTTCACCTCCCAAGAGGAGCCCATAAGAGAATGACTTATTTTCATAAACAATTCCACACCACTCTAACGGCTGTTCAAAGTGGTGACAGTCTAATGAAGTGTTTCCTCGTTTTAGGTATAGCGTTGTCAAGCAATTGATAAATCTCTTCTAACTCAAAGCTACTATTGACCAAAACGTAAGAAGAGTGTGTAGCATGGGCAGGTTTGGGGTTAGCCCAAAAGACACAATTTCAGCACATGTAAGAAAGCTAGCTGCTATTTTATGCTTTCTTCAATGGTTCTCCTCTGTTTTCTTTTCTTTTTTCTTTCTCTCCAGTTTGTAAACGATGTGCAATGCCCCATGCTTGCTTTTTAAAACACGGCATTCACACTTGTCATTTTCCTAGATGGGTTTTTGTGCACAGATGCAGTAAGAATTTATTGTTCATTCTAGTAGTGTTTTCCAGGCCCCTCCCCTCAGGTATTTTGATACCCACCTCCTAAAATGACTGCATAACAAGTCTGGTATTTAGATCATACAGAACATAAATGCTATTTTTTCTTTAATTTTTTTTTTTTTTAATTTCATTTCACTTTGGAGAATGCAAGTTGACCCATGTGACAACTAGCTGACCTGCTTGCTGTAATTTAACATCATTTACAAATTCTGCTGATGGACAAGAATGTATGAATGCAATTATTGTCAGCACAAAGCCTTAAAACCTGCTGACTTTAAATTAAACGGTGCAGTCCTGTGCTGCCCGGTCATCATTCAGGAACCGGCAGTCGTGCGCCATGTGGACAGAGCGGGTGGCAGCGTGGGCTGGAGCAACAGCCCCTTCGCTCTCGACCAAAGCCAAGTAGATCTCCCAGCTCATACCCCCCTCCATGATGCACACAGACTTATCAGACCCGATGGTTCTTGTCGCTTAAAAAAAAAAAAAATTAAGATAATTAGTACCTTGGAATAAGATGCTAAAAAACAAAACCCAATCGCACAAAGTAGGGAAGCAGTCTCAGCTTGTGGTCACACTCTCTTGACTTCAGGTAAAGAGAGTGACATTCACTGTTCACGTCAGTGTGCACCTGGATCTTCGAGGGTCCGCGTAAGTCATATCAACATTGTGTGGCCATCTGCAAGGTAAAAGGCAAAGCCCTCGTGTATTCACCTGTGTAGACAGATTCATAGGTATCTTTTTGATCTGGGGCAAATTCAGTATTGATTCAAGACTTCATTTGGATTCGGAGTATTATTTCCACCTGCCTTTCTAATTTAAATAGACAAATTCAGCAAAAGTGTGTGTTCACAATCCAGTGGTGATATGCTTTTCTACTGATGCTATCCTCAGTGTTCACTGAGGCAGAGAAATGATTTCAGAGTAGAAATTGCACCATGAGGACAAACTCACCTCTTTGTTCTGAAAATAGAACTCGGTCACTTTGCTTTTAGGTGGTTTGTTCCCTTTTAAAATATGAAGCCTTGTGCCTCCCAGTGCATGGAGAGATGACAAAAGCCTATCTCTCAAAACTCCTATTTAATTAACAGTTAGGAAACAAATCGCCATCTTTCAAGCGTCAGCTCAACTCTCTCCAAGGGAAAATGGGCTACTTGGGAGAAAGTTAACTTTCTCTGATGGGAGAGTGGAGGATGAGGGACAGTTTACATAGAGGAAAAAAAAAAAGACTTTAGACTTTTGAAATAGCACATTTTCGCTTCTTCTCTGCCAGCCTGAAGTTATTTTTGCATCTACACTTGAGGTTATAGTCTGTGCCTAGATCTAAAATGCACCAGCGGGGGGGATTTTTAAAAATCCTTCAAAATACCAGTTTTTTCCCACAAGTACAATTGTTCTCGTGCCTTCTGTGGCTTTCGATCTCATCTTTTTGACTTTATTTCCAATTACGACAGCTGCAATAAACACTAGATTTTTTTTTTTTTTCTGGCTGTTTGACGTGACGTTGATAGCTATGCATATTTTGTGTCTTTTTAAAACAAAGCGGGAGAATACGTTTTTGAAGAAGAGAATTTTTAGAACAGTTTGATACCGCAAATTATTTTTTCCTCAATTGTTTGAGCAGCATTCAAGTTTTGAAAATTCTTGTAGAAGCCAATTTTTTGTAACTGTGGTGCAAATCTTGTGTTTTCTTAGCCTAATAAAAAGTAGTATAGAAGCAATATTTCATACCATGTGTTATATGTGTGTGTGCAGATGTGTCAACATAAGGACACACACATATACACACATGTAAAATATACATATATATGAGTGTGAAGTGGAAAGCTTACCTTTTCCTATCTAGATTCAAGAACCTATTTTAGACATTTGTTATGTTTTGTGAAAAGAATGTTCTATTTGCAACAACAAAACATTTAATTCTTACTGTATCTCTGGCTGTTTAATGAGGATGTTTCACATTAAATGGTAAAACACGTGGAAGATGTTAGAATGTAGCCATTATATAAGGAAATGTTCACCCATATATTCCTGATGTTTGCTTTGTGCCTCTGAGTATTATTTAATTAAAGTGTTTTATGTTTGCAGAATCTTTGTTACTGTACTAGGGATGTGGGTGAATATCATTTTTAAAAATTAAAAAAAACACAGCAACAACACTAAACAAGAGGGGAACTTTTATAAAGCAATGTAAATATTTAAGCTCATGGCTGTTAGGTAAGACGTGAGATCTGAATAAATAACGACATTCTCACAACATCTGTTGAAGTCATTAGGGACACTACGGTGGCTGTATAGACAGGCGAAAGCATTCTTGAAAATCCTGCTCTTTACTTTTAAATGATAACAGTCTCTTTCATCAGATGTCTAGGGCAAGGGCAATGAGTTTCTGTAAATTTATGAAATTTCTTTTCTGTGTACATGAAGACATTTAATAAGTAACTCCCCCCCATCTACCATCCACCACCTCCCCCCCCCACACAGGTTAATACTAAGTCATAAAGCTAAAGATCTGGGGGCTTTAAAAATAGAGTGTCCCCCAAAAGCAATCATAAATTCATCAGAGAAAAAGTGGTTTACAGTCTCTCCTGAAAGAGGCACTGTACATTCAAAGACAGAGCAAAATCTCTTGGCCGAGTATATTACGGAGTAGTCATTGGTGTGAATAGTATACATGTTTCCTTCTGGTACAAACTCTGTGTTTGCAAATTACAAGCAGCATTGTTTTCAAAAAAGCTCCCCTTTAAAAAAAAAAAAGTAACTGGTTTATATGCATAAGCAGTTACTGTATTGCACTTAAATGTTACATTGAAGGAAATATAGTTTTCTGTAGATCTGTTGGTTGTAAACCATCTATAAAACTAAAGTTGAAATGCTCATCTTTCAAAGCTGGGACCCAAACTGGTATTCAACCTTTGCATCTTCTTATAGTTACCTTTCCAAGACTATAACAGAATCCGGAAGCATCTGGACTTCAAGTCTTTTCACCTGAGCCCTCTCTCAAATCTGATACCCCCTAAAATGCACAAACAGGAGCAGAAAAGCAAACAGGCTGGCCTTCTTTTGTGAAAATGTATTCATTTTGTATTTTTTAAATACTCAATTCCTCCATATAGGGGGAAAAAAAAGCATTTTAAAATTATGTAGACCACTTCAAAATTAGAGTTAGAAGAAAAATATATTTGGGGTTGGTCTCAGTACTACCTAAAGGATTAAATATTGTGGCTTCCCCTGGTATTATCCCAGCCATTTCTCATATGTATATAGTTATAAACCGTGACAAAACACTGCCTTTATATTATTTAGCAATATGTTGTAAATAGCATTATTAAGCTCTTTTTTTTTGTAATAAAGACCCTTTGATTTGAATATAGTACAATAACTGAACTGATAAAGTCAATTTTTGATTTTTTTTTTTTTTTTTTTAGCTAGAGGCAATTTCAATTGTGGATTTTTGTTGTTGTCTATTGTTCTGAAGACTTTGCATAATTTATTGGTTTAATTTATCCTAATTTATTTGATGCAGGTGTACAATTTTGTATTACCAAGGATGTACTGTAATATTAATTGATATGATAAACAATGAGACTCCCTGTCCATGTTAAAAAAGAAAATAAAAAGGTGCAGTAGACAATTGATTTTAAAAAGTAAAAAATTGAGTTTGGCAGCTACTAAATTTTAAAACAGGAAAAAAAAGTTGTTGGGAGGGTGGGTGGGAAGGGGTTTTACTTTGTGTGTTTTAAGCTTTTGTATACTCTCCAAACTTTGACCTTTTTGCTTTGTACCACTTAAAGGATACAGTAGTCTGATTGCCTCGTGTGCCTTCCATCTTCTCTGAATGTATGTGCAGTACATATGCAAGCTTGTGCGAAATAAAATATACACTGCGAGCTCAGGGCCGTTTGGCTTTTTTTTTTGAAATGTGTGCCATTTGATTTTTGAACCTGTGTCCAATGGTAGACCAACAGGCTCGTTGTGACTGTCGTATCAAGGATAAAGTTTCCCTTCAATCACAATTCTTAATTCCACAAGCCTTTTCACATCAGTGCTTGGAATGCACAGAAAGGACCCTTTTTTAAATTTCAGAAGCTTGTAGTAGTTGGCTAGATTTCTCTCTGAAACCTCTTCCCTCAGATTCAATTTTGTTGAGCGCCCAAAATTTAAAAACAGATGCTTTAGCTCAAAGTAAGGGCTTTAATTCAACAATTGCTCATGTTTAATGATTCTAAGGACAAGGGAAGATGGTCTCCGAGTCAGGGAGTTGCAGATGTATTACTTGCAAGGTGAGCGTGGAGGGCTTGTATTGTTACTACTCTGGCTGGACTCGAAACTAAGTACTAATGTAAAATTTCAAAACCTTTTTAAAACGTTGCTTTAGACATGATTGGCAGCAGGATTCTTACTAAGACCATTCGTTGTATGGCTTCTGACATTTTTCTTTGATGTCTTTTACTTTGGTTTAAAATCACGTCATCTTTATCCTTGCTTCAGGAATCAGAAAATTTAGCAGAAGTCCTTTGCCTGGGATCAACTCCATTATACACCATTTGCTGGGGTTCCACCTTCCTTCCATCTGCCCAAACTATTGTGGGGCTGAGTCTCCTCAATCTCTCAGATTTCTTTTGCTTTCACTTAAAAGATGAAGACTTTATATTTTGCCCCGTTGACAGAGGGTGTTTGCCGTCAGTGCAATATCAGAAATCTACTAAATGACAATAGTCTTTTTCCACTTTCAGCTCTTTTTCTATCAATACACAAATTTAAATTCTAGTCCTCCAAAATAAGTTGTGGAAAAGAGATGCCCGTGTGCTTCTGTGCCAAAATGTTCATTCACTAATTGCAGGCAGTAGAAATTTCCCTTCCACCGGCCCTGGGAAGGAAGAAGGCATTTGCAGTAACTCTTTGGTCTCCTTGTACTTATTTAACTCTTATCTGCTTTAAACCGGATTGAACAGTTCAGCTCCCAAATCACTAAAAAGTTACTGCAGGTGATAAGGTAGCTTAAAAGATCACTTTTGTAACTCTAAATGATCTGATTGCCTTGTTCTAGAATGTGTACCACCATTGTCGACACTAATCTGAACCCTGATGACAAACCTTGTTCCCCATGAGCCTTGATGTTTCTTGGTGCCCGTGTTACAACTGAGAGCATAAGCTTCACAGCAAGATAATAATAAAGGCTGGTTTTATTCATTAATGTCTCCATTAAAGTGATCATAAGCTATTTTAAGTTTGACCTAAAGAAAAACATCAGATTTTCACAGTTAATTCCCTAACACCTGCTGAGGTTTGGGATAGATGCCTCTGAACAATTGTCTTACAAAAACTGCAAATATTTGCAATGTGTTCCCAAGTTCTAGGGTCTTAGAACACTCTTGTTTTTTTTAAGGCATAAAATATAAGGTTGGTATATCTAAAGGAAAACAGCTGATATCGTTTTAGAAAACAGCTGATACAATAACTAAGTAAAATGGTAAAAGATTATGACCAATAAATGGTATTTCACCCCCTCACCAGCCAGCTAAACTTTTAAGGGGAGAGTCAAGACACTTGGGTGAAACGTAAATGGTAACTTCCAAAACCAAAGGAAAAGTGATCGAGAGAACATGGCTTTAGATTTCAGAAGATCTGGCTCCAATCACCCAATTTTAAACATGTCTACAGGCCGTGGCCAGGCAAACCTAAGCAAGTCACTTAGCTCTTGAGTCTCCCAAGAGAACCGAACGAGACTAGGCGACTGCTAGGACCTGCGCAACCACCTTGCTTACTTCCTCAGAAGGCTTCCTCCTTGCAGAAAGAGGTTTTGTTTTTGCTTTTCATGAGAAAGGCAATTTGCATGGCCCGGCAAGGCGAAGGCAAAAGTCTGAAGTTGGCCAACTGTCACTTTGGATCCTTCTCTCTCTTTTCAGGACCCACTCTCCTTTTTGAAGTGTCTCTGCTCCTTGCTCTGGTGTGACCCACCGCTCTCTGTTCACAGGGATGAGACATCTTGTTGCTATTGTTGTTGGGTGCCCTCGAGTCGATCCCAACTCACAGCGACCCCATGTGACAGAGTAGAACTGCGCCATTGGGTTTTCTTGACTGTAATCTTTACAGGAGCAGATTGCCAGGTCTTTCTCCCCCAGGGCCTCTGGATGGGTTCGAACTGCCAACCTTTCCATTAGCAGCAGAGTTCTTAACCCTCGTGTCACCAGGGCTCCTTAGACGTCTAGTAAAGGTGACATTAAGATATCTCTGACTTGACCTATTTCCCTCGTTGGTAGTATAGGCATAGAAAGACACTGGTACAATGAATATGTGTTTGCTGGTTCCGTATTAGGCACAATGACTCAGAATGTGAACCATTAGGCTCTGGAAGCTTTCCCCCAAATGCAAGGCCATGCTTCCTGAGTGCTGTCACTCCTGCCTGCCCTGTCTGTCCTTCTGCTGAGAGTGTACAGTCGGTCAAGGCTTTTCCACCTCTCAGGCTTCCTTGCCCTCCCTCTCTAGCACTTGTTTCCTGCCCGTGGTCATTGAATCCTTCCAAATTTTCCCAAAATTGCTCATGAGAACTCACAGAAGGAGGGGCCCCCTTTGCCAATGGAGACTGGTTTATTTTCCTGGTTAAAGAGAAAAATGATTAGCCCTGAAGAAATTTTAGAGATAATCTAGCCCAGTGGCTTTTATTCCCTAGATCTTCAGGGGAAGGTGGTATTATCTAAAAGACATCTTAGGGGCCACCAATTTGGGACTTCTTTTAACCAAAGGAGCTTTGTCTCAAAATCCGGGTGCACTGAAATGTTCGTTTAAACACGAGTAGTGGTGATGGTGGCACAATATGATGACAGTAACCAGTGCCACTCAGTTATACATGTAAAAAAGTGTGGAATCAGCAAACGCTTTGTTATGTATATATTTACCACAATAAAGCAATTTTCTAAAACTGTTCATTTAAAAAAGCAGTTCTCTAAAAACAAAAGAACCATGATCTCACTAGATATGATAGAACAGATCTTTCAGTAGGAATGTGAGTATCAAATAACAAGTAAATTTTATCAAACCTTCATTTAAGGAAAGGAGTTCTCTGGTAAACAACAATGCAACAATTCTCATTCAGTGCGAGATCTCTAAGGATGAATGCAAAGATTAAAATAAATAACTTACGTGAGTTCTATCAAACCTTAAATTATTTTTTGTATCATGGAAACAGCACATAGTTTGTGCAGAGTCACTATTAGTCCTCTTCCTTATCCCTCAGTCAGGTTTTCGTCATTCTACAATGTTGTTTTAAGTTTCCATCAAAGAACTACACCCAGACCCACCCCAAGTTCCCAGGATATTCCAGTTTGAAGAACACAGGGGAAGTTCTCCAGGAACTGAAAGCTTCTGCCCCACCCTTGCCATTTCCCCAGGCCCTAGCCCTCAGCCTCAGGCAGATAGCTGCTTTGGCCACTCCTTCAGCCAGCCACGCTTGCGTAGGCCCCAGAATAGGAGAGAGGCAGCTTAGAAAGATTAAGGAACCATAACAGCCTGAAACAGAATCACTGCGGCTGCCTCCACCCTGGCAAAGGGGGGGTATTATTTGCAAAGCCCCCTGCTGAGTTGCCCAGGTGCTAGCTAGACAGGCTCAGGAGATAGTTTGGCAGCCACCCTGGAAAAAATGCCTGTGTCTCTGCAAATAAATCTGCTAGTGTAGAAAGCACTGGGTTTTCCCCGGGGCTTGTGCAAATGGCACTCAGTGCTTCGCTGGTATTGGAAATTCCTTGGTGTGATTAGCTCCAGACCATGAAAATTGGAGCTATGGATTTCTTGTCATTGCTGTTACCCTTGACCTCTTGGGAAATAATTCCAAAACTCAATCGTCCTTCTATTTCCAACCACTCACAACTGGGAAAGCTTTGCTAACCAGAAGAAATGCTTTTCCTCAATTCCCTTTCAGAGACCTGGCAGCTGACAGGAAGGTTGAGCAGGAGAGTCTTGAGTCTGGCACAGATGAGGGTAAAAGTGCATGTGTCCAAGCACGGTGTGGGCATGTGCATTTGAGTGTAGGTCTCTACAGGCTAGAAAAAAATCATGAATAATAGGTAGATTAGCGATTGAGTATTACTGATGTCTTTTCTCCATTCCATATCCAAGAATTTTTAGATTCAGCACTGTAATTATATGTATGAAAAATCTCAGTGAAGTGGGTACATTTCTAAGCAAAAAGAAGGTATCAGAATTTTCTATAGAAGTAAAAATCTTTAATAGATTCAAGACTATAGGTGAAAAAGAAAAAGTTGTCGAAAATGAAAAATCTTTTCCTCTTCCCTCAAAGGCACCTGGCCTTTATGGTTTTATGGGTGAATTCTACCAAATATTAAAAAAATAGATCACATTACATAAAGTTATGAATACAAATGCAGAAATCTTATATAAAAATACAAGCAGATCCAATCCAGCAATGTAGAAAAAAGAGTACTATGCTACAGACAAGTGGGGTTTACTACTTGTAACAAACTGGGATTAAGGAATATCTTGACTTGCTTCCAGGTGAAAAGGAGGAATGGGTTTCTTGATACATTGATTTGTTTTTTCCTACCTTCTACAGGGTCACTATGAGTTGAAACCAACTCGATTGTAACAGGTTTTTAATGGCAATAGAAGGGGTCCTGGTGGCACAACTGTTAAGCTCTCAGCTGCTAACCAGAAGGTTGGCGGTTTGAGCCCACCAGCAGCTCCCGAGGAGAAAGATTTGATGATCTACTCACATAGAAGCTGCAGCCTACGGAACTCTGTCGGGCACTTCTAGGACAATGGAAACAAATATTTCTCTTTGGATCCCTCAGCTGACTCAAGCACTGTCTGCTACTGCCTCCTAATTTTTTCCTCTACTTGGGCCAAGTAGCCTTTGCTCTTTCAGCCATTTTAGCTTGCCAGGTTGCCTAACTCAGAGGCCATATCTCATCTTAATATGTCTTTTTGGAACTCAGAGTTTTTGGAAAAGCCAGATTCATCTAGTGTAGATTTCCCTTAAAAATTAAAAAAAAAAGAAAAGAAATATAGAAAAAATAACGCTAATTAAAGATAGACTATTCTACATAAAAGGAATTGTGACAAATTCATTTTCTGGAATATTGATTTTAACACAAAAACTTGTTTTTTTATATGCTGAGAGGAAAGGATAAGATAGCAGGCTCTCAAGAAACGTGACCTGGGCAGCACCGAGCCCGGATAATGTGCTGAGGCTTCTGAGAAGTGCCATCATGGGCAGCACGACACTGAGGCCTTGTTTTATGGGGAAGATAATGTATGAAATTGTGTTTTCCTATTTCCAGCATTTTGATTTTGTAAACTTATATGAAGTGGAATCAACCACAGTTCAGCCATATTACGCACCACAGTGCTTCTCTCTCCCTTCTATTTGGACTGCAGCAAAGAAAGAAAACCCACAGTAGACCTCTTGCCTGAAACTTCCTGCAAAAAAACAACAAAACTTGTTTTCAAATTGGCAAAAGTTAACAAAAAAAAAAAAGAAAAGTAACATCTAGAGTTCAGAAAGGTATGAGAAAGAAGGTCGTCCTCAACAGTCTTGGTGGCAGGCAGTGGGAGCTAGCGGCCACCATTTTGGAGAGAAACTTGTCAATATCAGTAATTTTTTAAAAATGGGCAAGCTTTTCCCTCACCAACTCCACATCCAGCAATCAACCTTAAAGAACTACATCCACGGACAAGCGGAGAGGGTCACGTGGGCACATGTTCAGTCAGGTCAAAATGTGTGACTTTCTTTTTCCCACAACTCAACCCCTTCCTCAAGCTCCTTCACTGTCTGATGGCACAGAACCATCTAGTCTTTTTTAGGGACTGGATGGCTCAGGTATGCTCAGCCATTTCCAACCAGGCTCCAGTCCTTTCTGCCCCTTCCCCAAAGGGTGGCATGGAAGTTCCTAGGTGCTCAGCAGTGTTAGGAGGAGGGTCTTGGCTATGGGAGGGGCAGTGGTGGTCCAGTGGTAGAATTCTCACCTTCCATGTGGAAGACCTGGGTTCGATTCCTGGCCAATGCACCTCATGTGCAATCGCCAGCCATTTGTCAGTGAAGGCATGCTTGTTGCTATAATGTTGAACAGGTTTCAGCAGAGCTTCCAGACTAAGATGGACTATCAGGTAAGGCCTGGTGATCCACTTCCAAAAATCAGCCAGCAAAAGCCCTGTGGATCACAATGGTCCCATCCACAGCCCGTGGGGGGCGGGGGGCGGTTCGGGACTGGAGAGTGTTTTGCTCTGTTGTTCATGGGGTCACAACGAGGTGAGGACCGACTCAAGGGCACCCAGTAACAACTCTGATTATTGGCTGATGTTGAACAATGCTGTCTCTTCTGGCCCTTGAGCAGGGAGATGCTTGGAATTCAGCAACTAATTCCAAGTTGTCATCAAATGGCCATGATTCCATGAGCTAAAATGGCCATCGCTGCACTGGGCTTCTGGCCAGCAGACCAGGGTTCTCACCACTCTCCACTGAGGTGCCCTCAGACCATCTGGGCTCACACTCCTCCTCATCACATTCCCCCTAGTGGTCTGGACTAAAGAAAGTACCACTCTTTTCTCAAGCCACTCTGAGGCTGAGGCCTTTCTGCCCCTGATGTCCACACAGACATCTCTACCAATCTCGGCCACACTATGTTGGCTCAGGGCATTTTTGTGTGGCTACTGTCTAGTTGTCAGATGGAACACAGGCACAAATGCCCTTTTCTAGACCCCAAACATACCCGGTTGTTCTGTCACCTCCACCCAAGACCCAGGCTCAGCCAGGGCACGAGGTGAAAAGCGCCTTTGCTGAGGCACCCTCCATGGTCTGATTAGATCCTACTTATCTTGGTCTTCCTGTCCCTGAGCCCAAACAAACGTCTTCCTGCTGGTGAGCCCGAGCCAGGCTGGTTAGTCTATTCTCTTCCTGCTCTTAGTGGTGGGTTAAGCTTTATGCTTTGATTCCTTTAGAGCTTAAACTCTGGAAACTAAAGATACTCTTTTCTGTTACAAAAAGCTAGGATCTGACAAATTAAAAACCTTGACTTTCAAAATTATTGTCTCAATTTTGAGTTTTAAAACTCTATTAAGAAATTCAAAAGCCAAAACTTTGACTCATTGTTCTCTATGCTTGCTTTATGAACCCCTTCTAGAATCGGGGTCTGCCCCTGACTGAATGAGGAAGAGTCACAGATACTGGAGTTTGAAGCAAGGAGGACCTCAGTTACTATGTCTAAGTTTTGTGTGGCATGTTCAGTGATGTTTGTTGCAGGATTATGTAAATCAATGGAAAACAGCAGATGTCCATCACCAGGTGAACTGCTCAAATACATCTTGTTACTTTATGACTCTTTAAGGTGGTCTTAACCTGGGTAGAACTGACCCAAGGATAATGGTTTTCCTGTTATGTCACCATGGCATGTAAAAATCATCTCTCTCATTTTTAAAAAACTTCATCTAAAGGTTTTAGTTGTAACATTTATATTTTGATTACAGGGTCTATGGGACATCAAGCTTCCACTAAATGTATAGGTTGCCACGAGCCAGGGGTTGACTTGACGGCAGCTGATGGCAGCAACAAAATAAGTTCTCGACTAAGACGTAGCTGTATACCCACTGACTTACTACCGTTGAGTTGATTCCAGCTCCTAGCGACCCTGTAGACCAGAGTATAACTGCCGCATAGGGTTTCCAAGGCTGTCATCTTTACGTAAGCAGACTGCCACATCTTTCTTCCTCAGAGCAGCTGGTGGGTTTGAACTCCAATCTTCAGTTTAGCAGCTGAGCACTTAACCACTGTGCTACCAGGGTTCTTTTGTAGCTATATAGTGAAATAGAATGTTATCCATGTCATATTGTTGAACTTTAGAAGTAAATATGGAAATATTTTTATATAATATAATACCAAACTAAAAAAAACACATCAAACCCGTTGCCATCGAGCTGATTCTGACTCATAGTGACCCTATAGGACAGAGTAGAGCTGCCCCACAGGGTTTCTCAGGAGCAGCTGGTGGATTTCAACTGCTGGCCTCTTGGTTAGCAGCCAAGCTCTTGACCACTGCGTCACCACTTTTGTTTTTAAGTTGGTATATCTGTATCTACCGAGCACACACACACACATGCACAATTTGTGAGAAAACACCAACATAGTATAGTCATGAATATTACTTTCGAGGATTGGAAGTGAGAGGCATTTAGGTGATGAAGTAATTTTTACTTTTACTTTATCCATTTCTGCAGTGTTCACTTTTTCAGCAAGCATGCCCAACTTCTGTTTGTAAGCGGTGTATTAAGAGACAAAAGCAGAGAGGCATGAGGGAAAGCGCGTCCTTCACTGACAGAGAAAATGGAGTCCCGACCTGGATCAATGCATCCCAGGTATTGCTTGTGTTAGCCCCTGGGCAGCCTGCCTCGAGCAGCTCACCTCAGCCCTGTGACTCCTCTTAGAGAAGGCAGGAGGAGCATAGCCAGGCTAGCATGGGCTATGGAGCCAGGCAGGTCTGAACCTAAAGTCTAGTCTGCAGCTTGTTCATTTTTCCATTCTTTTTGAGTCATAGTTTGTTCTGTAACAAAAGAACACCTACCCGTCAAACTGAGGAATAAATGAGATATGGTATGTGAGGTGCACAGTATAGTACATGCTCAATTAATGGTGGGAGGAAGAGGAAGCCAGGCAGAAGGAATTATTGCTACTTCTGAGAAGTGACAGACACGGCTGCCCCCACAAAATGGTTACAGACATTTTAAATGCCACCATTGGGGCTTTATTTTTCTTACTTTGACAGCCCAATTCCACCTTACTGAACACCTGTTAACGGAAGTGAGCAGGATACACTAACAGGAGTGAACCCCTAAGTGGCAGAGAGGGCTGGATGGGAAGGAAGACATCGGATACGCAGCAGTAGGAGCGTTAGCTATGTTTTACTTCACTCACTGTGATCATGGATTTGCAGTTCCCTACACACTGGAGTCCCTGAGTGGCGCAAACAGGTAATGCGCTTAGCTGCTAACTGAAAGGTTAGAGGCTCAAGTTTTTCAAGAGGCATCTTGGAAGAAAGTCCTGGCAAATCCATTTCCCAAAAATCTGCTATTGAAAATCCTATGGAGCACAGTTCTACTCTGACATGGGGTCACCACAAGTCAAGTCAACTCAACGGCAATTCACGGTTACTATAGGGAAGGAAGAAATGGAGTTGAGTAGGGAAAGGGGCAGGAGACCTTTGTTTAGGAAGACCAGGGTTCAGGGTGAGTGATTGAAGAAGAAATTAACCTGAGAGAGAAATGGATGGCACAAAATTCATGATGTAAGTTTGGGTAGAGGGCAAGATGGGTGAATGGAGTTAGAGAAGACACACTTTGCTGTGAAACCTGCTCTGGGCTTGGGTGATTTAATGCTCACACTTCTGGGAAGGGGAGACTTAGGCAGAGGTGAGCTGGGAAGCAGAGGAAATCTGGGCTACCCACACCCCCAGCTGCCCTGACCTCTCACTCCAAAACCTCAGGAAAGGAAAAATCAATGTGCTCCCAAAGTGCGGGAGCCCAGGGCCTGAGGCTGGAATTCGACCCCTGCGGAGTGTTTACTGATCCACAGACGATAGGTGTACATGAGCTCATCCTTATCTTGAGAGAAGATTAGGGAGCCCAGACCAAGACAAAGCCACATGTCGCTTAACAACACTTTACCACCACCCCACCACCCCGCAATGCACACAGGATCCCACAAAACACCTGAGTGGCCTAGTCTCCAAGGCTCGGTTTTGAAAAATCAGCAAAAAGGGAAGTATGAGCTTACAAACATCCTCCCCCCCAAAAAAGGTATTCCAGAATATCTTGCATTTACCCTTTTTGCTAATCTGTATCCTCTTTTTTTTTTTTTTCTTTCACAGTTTGCAAATATTGACCGAGTTCAAGGGCAGTGCTATAAGGTCTAACTTCAGAGTTAGGTGAGGTGAAATACTTAAGATGGTGCAATCCTGTCCTAATGGAGAACATATTAGATCCCAAGGCTGGTTGTGGGCAGTTCTTGTCCCCTGACCCAGTTGATATTTGTTTTATCAAGTCAGGGACTATTTTTGTCATCATTGTTAATCTTCCTCTCGCCAGATCTGCTCTGGCCGAGGCCATGCACTTGAGGTATGTCAGAAGAATGGAGGGCAGTGTTGTGGGAAAGAATTATTGCTAATTCTGTCTGCCTCCAGCTTCCTCAGTCCTGTCCATCTGATCTTAAGTCACGAAACACAACTACAGATGGAAAGTTCTGCAAGCCTGTGACCTGGCTTGAGGTGGTCACTTTTTTGAGGAGAAAGAACATATAGATGACAGATAGCAGTGACCAGATTGTAAGTATAGATCTCCATTCTGTTGGAAGAAATCTTGACTTGCATACCAGGGAGTTCTTGAAAGGTTATCTTGCCAGTGAAGAAGCCCACTGCCAAGTGGATTGGACCAACTAGTTTGGACTCATCTTTGGCCTTAATTTGACCCCAAATCTGGCCCCAAGGACTCTTGGAGGCCTGTCCTAAGATCATCGGTAGTTCTATTTGGCTTTCAGCAGGAGCTGGCACTTCTGACCACAGCTTTGGAGTTAAGCAGACCTGATCCAGATTTTAATTTCTTTGCCTTAGTTTCTTCATCTATGATAATAAATTATAACAATTCTCTCCTTGCAAGACAGCTATGAGGATTAAATGAGGTATTGTATCTGAAAGCATTTAACACGGTGCCTGTTACTTAAAATGGGATTAATATCATTTAGTCTCTTTCCTTCCGCTCAGCTCCTCCACCTGCTGGTGTATCCCCTTTCTCTGCTGCATACATTTGACAACATGGAATCAGGCCAATGACACTTGAAGGGATACCATGGTAGTAAGAATGAATAGGGAAAAAGTTAAGCATAGCATTCAGAATAGCAATATTCCTTTAAAAATTGCCTGGGCATAAGCTGTGTGAGCTCCACTGACATTTGAAAGAATTCAAATACATAAATAAATGTATAGCTGTGTGACTGCTTCCTAGACTTGAACATAGCCTAAAATATCTCCATCTGGAGACCTTTGTTTGGGAGTTATTTTATTCCAAACCATGGAGGCCATCATATTCGTCCTTTGGGAATCAATGATGTGCCTCAGTTACTCAGTGAACTTATAAATTCCTGGGATCATTAGTTCTAGAGAGAGGTGATATTCTTTAGACTCATAGAATTAGCTTCTATATTCTACCTAAAGTTCTACTAACTGACATCTCTCATTTGAAGGTATCACATCTAAAAATTCATATAGATTAGGTAAAACTTAGTCACCTCCTCTCCCGAACATCATGGGAATGATTGGACTCCACCAAGCTATTTCTTCTTGTCGGGCATCCTGAGTTCTCCCAGGTATCTCAAAACGAACTTGCTTCCTAATTTTCAGATAAAATGGCTGTTTGCAAAGTTGATAGTCAAATGCATAATAGTCAATATTTGAAGATTCTGATGGCAATAATTACTTCCATGTCCAATGTATCCAACCTGATCAAATGGAATATTAATATGAACAACAGAGGATTTAAAATGTGGCTATATTTGATTTGTGAATGATAAGACATCAACCTTGAAAAGAAGTCACATAATACCCACTTGGAAATCTGGCCTATGTTTCTTCCCTGTTGGTACTTCCCAATATCACCAGAGCTAGGCTGGGAGAAGAAATGGAGGAGAGCCAAGGTGCTTGCAAATGATCTTTTGAGTGGTTGAGGCACCTGAGAATAGTGGAAACTTCTTTTCTGGTAGAGCACATATATCAGCTTCCATGTCAGCCTGTGTCCTGTAGTCTACATGATGCAGCCTTCAATCCTAGATAGATGGAGAGTGAAATGTGCCTCTCTGGTAGGACTGAGCCCAGGGCAGAGTAATATAATATGATTGCTGCTTTTCCAAAGTTTGGCCCACTTGGCTAGGCAGAATGGCAAGTGAGAAATTAAGGACAATAGAATGAGTTTTGCATAAAACTGTACTTAGCTTATTCTGAAATTAGATCGTTCCTATTTTTTAATATTAAATGGTCATTTTTATTCAGTCAGAGATCCAAAAAAGGCACCTGGCCCACATGGTTTCACAAGTGATAACCAGCAAATATTCAAGAAAAAGATAATCCCAAGGTTATTTTGAGTCTCTGGGTGGTACAAATGATTAAGCTTTTGACTACAGTTGAAAGGTTGGTGGTTTAAATCCACCCTCAGAGGCACTTGGAAGACAGGCCTGGCAATCTGTACCTGAAAGGTCACAGCCTTGAAAACCCTATGGAGCAGTTCTCTTCTGAACACATGGAGTCACCATGAATCAGAATCAACTTGACAGGAGCTAACAACAATAACAAAGTTTATTTTAATCATTCCAACATATAAGAAGACATTAAAAAAAACTTCCAGACCCATCTTGCAAGACTTCTATAACCCTGATAACAAAACTAAATACTGTGGTTATAAAAAACAAAAAAACTGTATACTACCCCACATATGAAATAAAGAAAAAAAAAAACCTAAATAAAATACTAGAAGACCAAAACCTGTAGGGTATTGCAATCATAGTATAGAATAATTCAACAATCATTTTTAATTTTTTAAGGAAAATTAGTTAACAAAAATGCTGTTAACCAATTAAATTAGAAAACAAGTTTTAACTTGATAAAGAGGCCCGTCATCACTGAGAGTATTCAAACTGGCCTCAGATCCAAAACATATTAGAAAAAAATATTAGCTGTAAAATAGGAAAGTAAGAGGTAAGATTTTATTATTTTCTGATATTATCTACTTAGAAAATCCAATAAAATCAATTGAAAAATTATTTGAAATGATACTAAAGTTGAATAAGTTTGTCAGATACACTGTAGAACTCACAACAGAGCCTGGAACATACAAGACACTCAGTAAATATTCACGAATTAATGTACATTTTAATCACTATTTTTCTGCATGTCAGCAATAAGCAACTAGAACATACAATAGAAAATGCAAATAATAATATAGAATAATTCAAGTCATTTTTAATTCTTAAAGAAAATTCATTCTCCAAAAAAACCTTTCAACCAATGCTTAAAAAAGAAAAAATTTCTCAGCCAATTAAGTTAACAAAGACCTCTCAACTTGATAAGGATGCCCATGAAAAAGGAGCCAAACTTACAAAATAGCTAGGAATAAAGCGGTGTTAAAACTCTGCTGTAATGATAAATATACAAAAATCAGTTGGATTCCTATACACCAATAAGAAGAAAAAAGATGGAAAGGAAATCACAAAGAAAACAATACCATTTATAATAACCCCTAAAAAAAAAACTTAGGAATAAATCTAACCAGGGATGTAAAGGGCCTATACAAAGAAAACTACAAAATACTACTGTCAGAAACCAAAAGAGATCTACATAAATGGAAAAACATACCATGGTCATGGATAGGTAGACTCAATGTTGTGAAAATGACAATTCTACCCAAAGTGATTTACAAATACAATGCAATCCTGATCCAAATACCAAAAACATTTTTTAAAGAGTTGGAAAAACTTATCATTAACTTTATATGGAAAGAGAAGGAGCCCTGGATAAGTAAAGCACTATTGAAGAAGAAGAATAAAGTAGAAGGACTCACGCTACCTGACCTCAGAACCTACTATACAGCTACAGTAGTCAAAAGAGCCTCATACTGGTACAAGGACAGATACATTGACCAATGGAACAGAATTGAGAACCCAGATGTAAATCCATCCACCCATGGTCACCTGATCTTCGACAAGGGCCCAAAGTCCATCAAACGGGGAAAAGACAGTCTTTTTAACAAATGGTGCAGCAAAACTGGATGTCCATCTGCAAAAAAATGAAACAGGACCCATACCTCACACCATATACAAAAACTAACTCAACATGGATCAAAGACCGAAATATCAAGCCAAAAACTACAAAGTTCATAGAAGAAAAAATAGGATCAACACCAAAGTCCTTAACACATGGCATTAACAGGTTACAAACCACAACCAACAACACACAAACTCCAGAAGATAAACTACATAACTGGGGTCTTCTAAAAATTAAACACTTATGCTCATCAAAAGACTTCACCAAAAGAGTAAAAAGAGAACCTACAGACTTGGAAAAGATGTTTGGCTATTACAAATCAGGCAAAGGTTTAATCTCTAAAATCTATAAGAAAATCCAACACCTCTACAACAAAAAGACAAAGTATCCAATTAAAAAATGGGCAAAGAAAATGAACAGACACTTCACCAAAGAAGACATTCAAGCAGCCAACAGATACATAAGGAAATGCTCACGATCACTAGCCATTAGAGAAATGCAAATCAAAACCACAATGAGATACCATCTCACTTCAGTATTACTGGCAAGAATCCAAAAAACAAGAAATAACAAATGCTGGAGAGGCTGCAGGGAGATTGGAACTCTTATGCACTGCTGGTGGGAATGCAAAATAATACAACCATTTTGGAAAACGATATGGCGCTTCCTTAGAAAGCTAGAAATAGAAATACCACACGATCCAGCAATCCCACTCCTAGGAGTATATCCTAGAGAAATAAGAGTCGTCATGTGAATAGATATATGTACACCCATGCTCATTGCAGCATTGTTCACAATAGCAAAAAGATGGATGCTCATCAACAGATGAATGGATAAACAAACTGTGGTACATCACACAACGGAGTATTACACAACACTAAAGAACACGATGAATCTGTGAAGCATCTCATAACATGGATGCATCTAGAGGGCATTATGCTGAGAGAAATAAGTCAATCACGAAAGGACAAATCTTGTATGAGACCACTACTGTAAAAACTCATGAAAAGGTTTACATACAAAAATAAACAATCTTTGACGGTTACAAGGGATGGGAGGGGTGAGGACGGAAAAACACTACATAGGCAATAGGTCAGTGGTAACTTTGGTGAGGGATAAGACAGTACAAAATACTGGGGAAGCCAGCACAGCTTGTAAAAGGCAAGGTCATGGTAGCTCTAGAGAAGCATCCAAACTTCCTGAAGGACTGAATTGCTGGGCTGAGGACTGTGGGGACCATGGTCTCAGGGAACATCTAACTCAACTGGCATAACATAGTTTATACAGAAAATGTTCTCCATTCTACTTTGGTGAGTAGCGTCTGGGGTCTCAAAAGCCCGTGAGCAGCCATCTAAGATACTCCACTGATCTCACCACTTCGGAAGCAAGGAAGAATGAAGAAAACTAAAGATAAAAGGGAAAGATAAGTCCAAAAGACTAATAGACCACATCCACCATGGCCTCCACCAGACTGAGTCCAGTAAACTAGATGGTCTCTGCTCTGACAGGGATCACAATGGAGGGTCCCCGACAGAGATGGAGAAAAAGGTAGAACAAAATTCTAACTCAGAAAGAAAGACCAGACTTGCTGGCCTGACAGAGACTGGAGAAACCCTGAGAGTGTGACCCGTGTACACACTTTCAACTCAGTAACGAAACCCTCCTGACATTCACACTTCAGCCAAAGATTAGACAGGCCCATAAAACAAAAAGAGACTGAAGGAGCACACTAGCCTAGGGGCAAGGACTAGAAGGCAGGAGGGAACAGGAAAGCTGGTAATAGGGAACGCAATGTTGAGAATGGAGAGTGTTGACATGTTGTGGTGTTGTTAACCAATGTCATAAAACAACGTGTGTACTGTTTAACGAGAAGCTAGTTTGTTCTGTGACCCTTCGTCTGAAGTACAATAAAAAAATTAAAAAAAAAAAACAAAAACAACTCTAGTGTAAGTACATAAAAAAAAACCTCACTGCTGTTGAGTCAATTCCAGCTCATCGCAACCCTATAGGACAGAGTAGAACTGCCCCATAGAGTTTCCAAGGAGCACCTGGTGGATCTGAACTGCTCATCTTTCGGTTAGCAGCTGTAGCACTTAACCACTATGCCACCATGGTTTCCATAAGGACATAAAGAAGACCTATAAAAAAAAAAAAAAGTGGAGAGATAAAATAATGATAAACAGTAATAATGATAATAATAGTAACAAACATTAAGTTCTTTTAATGTGCCAGCAACTGTCTAAGATTTTTACACAAATGATTTTTTAAATTTTCTGTGAAATCTTATGAGGTAATTACTAATATTATAATATTACCCTCATTTTTTAGAAAAGTAAACTAGGGCACATAACAGTAAGGTAACTTCTAAAATGGAAAAGATCAAAAATGAAGAATATGCCTATTTTCTCTATAAATTAATGCAATAATTTTACAAATGAATGCAATCCAAATCAAATTTCAGATGGCTTTTGAGGAATTTAATAATTATTCTAAAGTTCACCTAGAAAATAAAATTCTTAAAAACAGACAAGAAAATGTCTTTAAAAAAGAATGATATGACCAAATGGTCAAAAATTACTCTAAAGCAAAGATGAAAGAGTAAGGGGACAGGGAAACCAGGTCACTAGAAATGAGACATAGAGAATGGAATTAATGAGAATGTTGACACATTGTGGAAAAAGCAACCAAGGTCACTGAACAGTTTGTGTAGTAATTGTTAAATAGGACCAAAATTTGCTGTGTAAACTTTCACCAAAAACAATAAAATACTATCTAAAAATAAAAAGAATGATACAGGTGATTTGTCTTTATCAGACATAAAAAACAAAATATAAAGTCGCATTATTGATGCTGTTTGTTATTAATACAGAGGTTGAAAAAATAGCTCAGGGAAGCATATTAGAAGATTTAGAAACAGATATAGGTAAAGACAGGAGTGTAGTTATAATAAAGATTACTTTCAAGTCAGGAGAAAGAATAATCAACAAATAGCACTGTGATTATTTGCTAACCATATGGAGAGAACAAAGTTAGATCCCTATTTTGTAACATACAAAAAAAAAAAAAAAACCTGCTGCCACTGAGTTGATTCAAATCATAGCAATCGTATAGGACACAGTAAAACTGCCCATAGGGTTTCCAACCTATAATCTTTATGGAAGCAGACTACTACATCTTTCTCTCATGAAGCAGTTGACGGGTTTAAACCTCCAACCTTTTGGTTACCCACAGAGTGCTTTAACCACTGTGCCACCAGGAATCCTCATTTTGTAATATACACACCCAAAACTTTTTGATAGAAAAAAAGGTTTAATATATATACTCTCACATACACACACAAATATTCTGGAAAAATAATTTTACTATCTTGCAGTTTGGAAGACATTTCAAGCAACACAAAACCCAAAAACCATAAAAAAGTAAAATTAAAAAAAAATGGCTATATAAAAAGTTATATCTCAGCAACAACAACAGCAAAATTATGGAAAAAAATTGGGGAAAATAAACAGAGAGAAACTATATGAATTAGATACTTGTAGCCTTACTATATAAAAACATCTATAAATCAATTAAAAATTGTGCCACTCACATCTGGGGTCTTAAATGCTAGCAAGCAGCCATCTAAGATGCATCAATTTGTCTCAACCCACCTGGACTAAAGGAGAATGAAGAACACCAAAGACACAAGGTAATTATGAGCCCAAGAGACAGAAAGGGCCACATAAACCAGAGACTACATCAGCCTGAGACCAGAAGAACTAGATGGTGCCCAGCTATAACGGATGACCGCCCTGACAGGGAACACGACAGAGGACCCCTGAGGGAGCAGGAGAGCAGTGGAATGCAGACCCCAAATTCTCATAAAAAGACCAGAATTAATGGCCTGAGACTGGAAGGACCCCCGAGGTCATGGTCCCCAGACCTTCTGTTAGCCCAAGACAGGAACCATTCCCAAAGCCAACTCTACAGACAGGGATTAGACTGGGCTGTGGGATAAAAAATGATACTGGTGAAGGGTGAGCTCCTTGGATCAAGTAGACACATGAGACTACGTGGGCAGCTCCTGTCTGGAGAAGAGATGAAAGGGCAGAGGGGGGCAGAAGCTGGCCAAATGGACACGGAAATAGAGTGGAGAGAAGAGTGCTGTCTCATCAGGGGGAAAACAACTAGGAGTATATAGCAAGGTGTATATAAGTTTTTGTATGAGAGACTGACTTAGTTTGCAAACTATCACTTAAAGCACAGTAAAAATTAAAAAAAAAAAAAATTGTGCCACTCAATGGTAAGATAGGTAAAAGGACACAAAGAATTCAAACACCAGAGAAGAAATATAAACAGTCCATGAACCTCTGAAAATATGCTTGATGTTACGAGCCATCAGATAAGTGCAAATTAAAACAAAATATCATTTTTTGCCAGCTAGAACAGAAAAAATGGAAAATCTTAATATCATCCATTTTTTACAAAGACATGAGGAAATGGGAACTCTCAGACACTATCACGGGATTATAAAAGTAGGTATAGCTTTTTTTCTTGAGGACAATTTGAAAGTAACTTAAATGTAATAGTACAAACTCTTTGACCTAGTAATTCTATCTCCATGAACTGGAAATATTCTCAAACATGCCAAAAAAAAAAAAAAAAAAAAGCAAAAATCTTTTATATTTGAAGGACTTTTTCAAATTCAAAAATTAAGATCCATCAGTAGGTGAATGAGAAAATAATTTTATATCCTTACCTGGAATACTACAGAATTTTTTTTTTTTTTTAATAAATAGATCCTATATCAACACAAAAAAAATCCCCAAGGCAAACTATTAACTTAAAAAGGCTAGGAGCAGAACAATCTAGTACTATATTTTGTTGAAAAACCCTGGTGGCGTAGTGCTTAAGAGCTACGGCTGCTAACCAAAAGGCTGGCAGCTTGAATCCACCAGGTGCTCCTTGGAAACTCTATGGGACAGTTCTACTCTCTCCTACAGTGTCGCTATGAGTTGGAATTGATGGCAATGGGTTTGGTTTTTTGTTGTTGTTGATTCTAAAACTCCTTTTTTTCCCCCCACATTTTACTATTTCTGAAATTATGGTATATCATGCAATCAACAATGTCTAATAATTGTAATAAATCAAACCAAACCCGCTGCCCTTGAATCAGTCCCAACTCATAGCAACCCCATAGGGCTTCCAAGCCTGTAAATCTCTATGGAAGCAACTGCCCCATGTTTCTCCTGCAGAGCCGCTGTTGGTTTCAAACCACCGACCTTCCAATTAGCAGTCAATAGCTTTAACCACTGCACCACCAAAAAAAAAAAAAAAAGGCTCCTAATAATTATAATAGGTAGTGTTTTTTCTTTTTTAGAAAGAAAAAAACATTGCCGTCAAGTCGATTCCAACTCATAGCGACCCTGTAGGACAGAATAGCTGGTAGATTTGAACTGCCGACCTTAAAATGATTACATGACTTAATTGATGCATCTTTGTTTTGACAAAATGCAGTGTAATCCCACTTGTGTCTACAAAGTATATTTATTTATATACCTAGCAGAATGACTAATTAAGAAAGTAATTGATACTTTTCTTGTATACTAGTCTTAAGAAGAGATGAAGAAAAAGTAAGGGGAGGAGGGGTAAGAGGAGCAGAATTTCTTTCCTTCCTTTAAAGACAGCCTGGTCTTCATATTCTTGAACTTGACCCACTCATTCCAGGGGACTTTATAAACTTTTACTCATCAGACCTGTGCATTGACAGGATTGTCCCAGAGAAGGAAAGGGTAGAGGCTTTTGTGATGGAAAGGGAAGAGAGGGATGTAAAACAACCCCATTCCCTGGTGACTGGGAGGAGATGGAAATTTAGGGTGTCAGAGATGAGGGCAGGAAGCTGCTTTCCTGAGGAAGGACAGGTGCTGCCTATATGCCTGTGGAGAGCTGAGTGCTAAGTATGCAATATTAGAGGTTGAGGCACAGATGCCTGGGCCCAAGCTTGTCAAGGTGGCAGAGGTACCCAGCAGGGCCACTTGTCTTTAGCAGCCTTTAGAGTTGGTCATAGGAGCCTTGGTGGCACAACGGTTAACCACTAGGCTGCTAACCCAAAGGTCGATGGTTTGAACCCACCCAATGGCTCCGTGGGAGAAACTACCTGGTGACCTGCTTCCGTAAATATTACAGCCTAGGGATCTGCTTCCATAAAGATTAAAAAAAAAAAAAACCTACGGAGCAGTTCTACTGTGTTATATAGCTTTGCTACGAGTCAGAATTGATTTGATGGCACACAACAACAGAGTTGGTTTAAGTGTGAAGTGTTGGGAACAGAAAAATGATTGACTGGAGACCCAAGGCTCATCCCCAATGTTCCTGGATCCCATAAGCCCTAGAGTTTTTGATCAACTTCAAGGGAGAGAGAGCCCTCCCGAAACTGAGACTAGATGTCCCACGAGCTCGGGTGGATGGAGGCTGGGGCACATTTAACCTGATTTGGGGAAGGGGGTAAGGAAATCCACATGGCTTCCTTCTGCATGTTCTGGACAGGGCTTCGAATTCTTTTGAACCAGGTCAGTCATGGCTGACAAAGCGAAACCAGAACAGACCTGAATTTTTACAGTTAGGGTGATCCAGAACAATAACTAGAATGAGAAAAATTGTGGGTTGAAGCTCTGGAACGGGAGACTCGGAAGAGGTGTCATGAGTCCTTTCAGGGGCCTGAGCATGCGGCTGAATTATTGGCAGGACTGTGGAGAATGACATACATTCAAAGCCGTGCAGTTGGCCGCCCTTTTTGAGCAGGGCACCACTGTTTCTCACTCTGCTCAAAATCCAATGGGTAATGGATAGAGCTGGAGAAAAATGTAGAACAAAACTCTAACTCACAAAAAAAGACCAGACTTATGGTCTGACAAAGACTGAAGAAACCCTGAGAGTATGGCCCTTAGCACCCTTTTAACTCATTACTGAAGTCCCTCCTGAGGTTCACCCTTCAGCCAAAGATTAGACAGGCCCATAAAACAAACAATAATACACGTAGCTCAACCATGAGACTAAATTGGCACACCTGCCCAGGGGCAAGGAAAAGAAGGCACGAGGGGACAGGGAAGCTGGATGAGTAGAAATGGGGAACCCAAGGTCGAAAAGGAGAGAGAGCGCATTGACATATCACGGGGTTGGCAACCAACGTCACAAAACAATATGCATGTTAATTATTTAATGAGAAACTAATTTACCTTTATCTAAAGCACAATAAATAAATAAATAAATAAATAAAAATCCGATGGGCAAGAGGTTTGGTTGCTATGCAACATGTACCCTGTATTTGTTTTCTAAGAGGGAAATTAGGTTCCTAGCAGGATTTTGATGGGTAATTTTTTTCATTCCAGTTATTATTTTGGTTCACCTAAATTTAAAAAACTTGGGCCTGTCTGGTTTCCCTTCCTCGCTGATGATTGAACCAGAAGGAAGCAGTTCAAAGCCCTAGTTCTAGATCAATTTGTAACAGAGATAGATATCTACCTATGTGACTATCTAGTTACATAGGTAGATAGTCACATAGGTAGATATATAGATAGGTAAACAGATGATAGGTAGGCAGATAGATAAATAGGTAGGCAGGCAGGCAGGTGGATGGACATAGATAGATGAAAGACATAGACAGACAGATAGTTAGAGATAGGTTGATAGACTTAGACAGACAGACAGATAGATAGTTGTTAGACATAGAGAGATGATATATGGATGAGTGAGTGGATGGATACGTACTTGGGATTGGAGAAGAGAAATAGAGGGTATTTTTACTTTTTACTGTATATCTGACTTAATTATTCGAATTTTGACAAGCTTTATTGCTTTCATAATTTTAAAAATAAGAAATTTTTTTTTCTTTTTCAACATGGTATCATGGTAGATCAGTAGGACCATCTTCTTAATCTATTAATTCGTTTATTTAATGCATATGTTTTAGGCCTATCCTATGTGCCCAGCACTCTGCCAGTCCCCAGAGGAATATCATGGACCTAGTCTCTACAGTGAAGGAGCTCCTGCTCTGTTATGATGGAAAACAAACCAGAAGGGGAGCATTACAGCTGTGTGTGCCCAACTTGTCTCCTAGGTAAAACCGAACCGCCCTGCTGGATGCTGCCTGTGATGATTAATGTTGTGTGTAGGCTTGGCCAGGCTATGATTCTCATTGGTTGCGCAGACACTATGTAATCACCTTCTAATTGGTGATCTGATGTAAGCAACCAATCAGTTGAAAGGGGAGTTCCTTTGGGGTGTGGCCTGCCTCTAGTATATAATGGATGTTCTGGCAAAGCTAGTTGTCTTTCTCCACCCTGCATTCTTGTCCTCACCTGACATCCAGTTGTTGGGACGTAAGCCTGCAGACTTCTCTGGCCTACAACCTGACCTGCAGATTTTGGGTTCATTTTGTCCCTGCAGCCCACATGAGCCAGCAGATGTCTTCAGCCTGTCATCTAACCCAAGGATTTGGGACTCGCCCACCCCCACAATTACTGGAGCCATTTCCTTGAAGTAAATTCCTCTCAACGCATGTATTTACATATGCTTCACTGGTTTTGATCCTCCAGAGAACTGAGACTAAGACACTGTCCCAGAGTGAAAAGATGGCAGATGTAACTCCCCCAGCTCAGAACTAGGAAGCTGTGCTTCCTAGAAGCCTTGAAGTGAGTTTTGCCGGAAATGTCTGCAGTGGCCCCGGAATGGCCTGTGATAAACCTGCTCCTTGGGAATTAGCCACGCAACCTCTCAAACAGCTGCTGGGAGTTGTCTGAGAATTGTTACTGGGGCAGGGCCCGGGGTGGGGGAGGGTGAGGTCTCTGTGTTCATAGCTGGAACAGAGCTGTAGCTTATTCCTAGTGACGAGTAACCGAAACCCGCACCCGTTGTTGTAGACTCGACTCCAGCTCAAAGCGACCCTATGGGACAGAGTAGAGCTAGGGTCCCCAAGGCGGAAACCTTTCCGGAAGGGGATTGCCACATCCCTCTCCCAGGGGGCAGCTGGTGGGTTCAAGCTGCAGACCTTTCGGTTAGCGACCGAAAGCTTAACCATTTCACCACCAGAGTTCTTTGTGATGAGTCGAACGGACGTAACTCTTACCCTCACGGAGGCGATGCTCTAGTGCGGGAGCCGTTCACTCACAAAAGCAAGCCAACTCCTGGACTAAAGTGTGTTTTATTGTAAAGGATATAAGTAACGGCAAGGAAAGGAATGTGGTGAACAGAAGCCCCCAGGGCTGGGATGGACGCGGGCAGGACTCCCTGATGAGGTGACCTGGCCCCGAGACCTGAAGGATGAATAAGTGTCACTCAGGCAAGGAGGCAGGGAACAGTCCTAGGTCTAGGCTATGTTGTTGCTGTTGGCTGCCGTGGAGTTGACTCCGACCCACGGGGACCTTTTGTGCAACAGAGCAAAGTGCCGCCTGGTCCTGCCTCGTCCTTACGGCTGCCGGCATGTTCTAGTCCATCGTTGATCCATCTCACGGAGTGTCCCCTTTGCCCCCGCTGGCTCTCTACTTCACCAAACGTGATGTCTTTCTCTAGTGATTGATCTGTCCTGTTGACATGACCAAAGCAAGCTAGCTGGACAACGCTCTAGATCCAGGATACAGCAAGTGCAAGGTCTCCATGTTTGGAGGAAATGGAGAGCATTGGGGTCCAGGAGGAGGGTGGTTCCAGGAGAGGATGGAGTGGTTGGGAGGATGCTTCATGGCCTTGGAGGAAGAAAGGCACTATGCTCTTTTCTTTGCTTCACCAGACAGATAAAATTGACATATATGGAAGGAGATAAAGAAAGACATCTACACATGACTGAGCTGCTTCATCCCAGATTATAACATCTTTCTCAAAAAATGTCTTCTCCTGAGTGAATGGTATCACTATGTGTCCATCCACTGGCACAAGCTGAGAACATGTAGTCAAGTCTTTTTTTCTCTCAATCTTCAAATCTGATCGATCGTTATTTGACTGTCAATTCAGCTTTCTTATATGACTCAACTCAATCCACTTCTTTCCAGACACAGAGTTGGTTCCTTAGTTCAAGTCATCATCAGCTCTCACCTAGTTATTACAACTGCAACAAGTAAAAGTTATTATGATTGGCCTTCCTCTCTTCAGCCTTTCCATCCCGCTCATTCATTCTGCACTCTATCCAGAGTGCCTTTTCTAAAGTATTCATCCGTCCCCCATTTTAAATCTGTAGTGTCTCACCACTGCTCCAGAATAAAGCCCAAACAAGTTAACATGGCTTCTAGCACCCTTTATGATCTGTCTCTGGTCACTTCTCTATCGTTCACCACTCCCGCCATAATAAACTACTTCTTTTTATGGTGGCCTCTTTTCTTCCAATCTCATATCCACCCACCAATAAGCAATTAGTCTTTCTATATCACGTCTCTGGCCATTTAATTTCCCAGATGAAGACTAATTAAGGGTTTCCCATGCTTTAGTGTTATACTCATTCCCCTTAGCATGGCAGAAAAGACCCTTCATAATATGACCTCTACCTTTTCCTGACGCTTAATTTCCCAGTACTTTCTCCCTTCCCTTTACAATGTTTCCGTACAATATTGAATTGCTTGCAGTCCCCAGTACATACACTATTTTTTCATGCCTTGGTACATTTGAATAGATACTCCCTCTGCCTGAATGCTTTCCTCCTTTTTTGCTGCTTGCACTCTTCGTTACTCCTTAAAATGCTATTCAGATGCTGAATATGACAACTTAGAACATACCACCACTCCAAACTATTGATCAAGTATGGGAAGACACTTCCAGATATGCACTAATTCAAAAGCTTATTTCCCATGTACTTTTTTGGAGAAATTTACCTGGGATGTATTCCAGCAGAATGGAGGTGAAAAACAAGAAAGAGGGAGATGTGGAATAAAGAAAAAGCAAAAGAAACTAGGAATTATTTAGAAAACAGGGTGATAGCTATGCAACAGGCTTAGAATGCAACTGACCAAAATTGGAACAGAAACTCACTGCTTCCAAGAACGAGGTCTTCAGAAAAACAAACAGGTTCTGTACAATGTGCAGAATGAATAAGATTTTGGAAAATATTTGTAAAATGATAAAGAAGTTTTGTGTTTCCTTTCATAAATTAGAAAAAAATGGAAGTAGAAATTCCAAGAGAAGCAAAAAATAAACAAAACGAAAATAGAAGAGAGTGTAATGTACGCAAATCAAAATGAAGTCCTGAAATATGCTACAAAGTGGATGAACCTTGAAAACATTCTGCTGAATGAAATGTCCATTACAAAGAGACAGCTACTGTATGATCCCACTTATATGAAATATCTAGAATAAACCCAAACCAAACCCGTTGTCACTGAGTTGATTCCAAATATCTAGAAGAGGCAAGTGTACAGAGACCAAAGTTTATTAGTGGTTACCGGGGGTGGGTGGGAGGAAGGGGAAAAGCGGGACTCATGGCTTAATCAATACTGAGCATCTGTTTGTTAAAGGTGATGGAAAAATTTGGAGATAGATAATGGTGATGGTTGAACAACATGATAAACATAATAAATGTCATTAAATTGTACATGTGAAGAATGTTGAAATGGCAAACATTTTGTTACACATATATTTACCACAATAAAAACAATATAATATGTTGGTTGTTGTTAAGCACCATTGAGTCGGTTCCGACTCGTAGTGACCCTGTGTACCACAGAAAGAAACACTGCCTGGTCCTGCGCGTCGACACAATTGTTGTTATGCTCGATCCCATTGTTGCAGCCACTGTGTTAATCCATCTCGTTGAGGGTCTTCCTCTCTTCCCCTGACCCTCTACTTTGCCAAGCATGATGTCCTTCTCCAGGGACTGATCCCTCCTAATAACATGTCCGAAGTGTATAAGACGCAGTCTTGCCATCCTTGCTTCTAAGGAGCATTCTGACTGTACTTCTTCCAAGACAGATTTGTTTATTTTTCTGTTAGTCCATGGTATATTTAATATTCTTCACCAATATCACAATTCAAAGGTGTCAATTCTTTTCATTCTTCCTTATTCATCATCCAGCTTTCGCATGCAGATTATATATGTACATAATTTAAATGTAGCATGATTTTAAGTAACTGAGAGAGTAAAATTCATTTTAGAAAAAGGCATACCATGCAAACACTAACTAAAAGAAAACTGATGTAGTGATACTAATATCAGACAAGTAAGCTTTAAGGTTAAAAAAAAAAAAGAATCCTTTTGACCTTAACATTCTCTCTCAGAAGGTATGGGATCCCTCCTAGAAGGTCATCTTGATGAGGACAGGCAATTCGTTTTGTACATTCTAGCACCTAAAATAGTTTCTAACATGTACAAAGGAGTCAGTAACTATTTATTGAATGAATGACTCTGAGTCAGTGAAGAAGGAAATACCAATATAAATGCTGTTTACTGGTTTTTACCATTGCAAATCAACATGGCGGCTAACAGAGAAGACTCAGATGTGCTTACAGAGCAGAATACAAATGTTTCCAACTTTGATGATGTAAAAGCAAAGGTATGGTTGGCCAAAGTGAAGAGGCAGAGGCAGGAGGAAAGTGGGGACATTAAAATCCTCTTCTGGGGAGTCGGAAATCCCAGTCTAAAGGTGGAAGACTGTCAGTGTGTCATCCTGTGCTGGCTTGCATGTTCCTGTGATGCTGGAAGCAATGCCACCAGTATTTCAAATACCAGCAGGGTCACTGGTAGCGGACAGGTTTCAGCTCAGCTTCAAGGCTAAGACAGACTAGGAAGAAAGACCTAGTGATCTTTTTTCCAAAAATTAGTCAGTGAAAACCCTACAGAAATGAGAAAATGAGAACTGTAAACTTTCTCCTAAAGCACAATAAAAACAACAACAAAACCTGTAGATCACAATAGAACGTTGTCCAACTTTATTGCTTTGGACATGTCATCAGGAGGGATCAACCACTGGAGGGTGACATTGTATTTAGTGAAGTAAAGGGTCAATGAGGGCATGGGAGACCCTGCGTGCGACGGATTGACATAGTTGCTGCAATAATGGACTCAAACATGCTGTGACCGTGAGAGTGATGCAGGACTGGGTAACGTTTTGTTCTGTTGTACATAAGGTCGCCATGAGTCAGAGTTGACTCGATGGCAGCTATCTGTGCATCTATCTAGGAATTATGGGGTGAGGTAGCTGGCCCCATCACTTGATTAAAAAACCAATCCAAACCCACTGCCATTGAGTGAATTCTGACTCATGGCGACCCTATAAGACAGAGTAGAACTGCCCCATAGGGTTTCCAAGGAGCAGCTGGTGGATTCAAACTGCTGGCCTTTTGGTTAGCAGCCAAGGTCTTAACCACCACACCCCTAGGGCTCTGTCACCTGATTAGCGCTCCCCAAAAGAAGCTTTCAGAGACAGGAACAGGGGCTGGAGCCTGAGACTGGGCCAGGCACCTCTTTCAGCTCTCAGCTCTGGATTTGGAGTTGCGTGTTTCAGATTTTAAAGGAACTCTATTTGAATAGCAACGATTCATCAACAATCAGAAATTAGTTGTATACACCATCAAGTTCACCACATTATTTCCAATTCTGACAGGTTAAGTTGACCTCTTCTGGCGTGGTTTCCCTGCCTGTGTGAGCGCTGGCGGGTGGTCTGTGAATTTCCAGGGCTTGCGGACCAGACAACACTCAGGGGAATACACACACACAGGGGATCCATCAGCCTGCTTCCAGGCAACACTGTCTCCCTAATTATCACTGCAGTAACTCTGGTACCCACCACACTGTGGAGCACCAAGGACGCCTCATAAACCCTGCCTGGTTGGTTAGCTCACAGCTCACCTCCCACCACCATGCTGCTGAACCAAGGGCGCCGACCTGCCAGTGCTGCGAGCTTTACAAAACGTGTTCACGTCCCTCTACCCTGGAGCTCCGTCAGTCTGGGGGCCCCTTGACTGTTCCTCTCTTGGGGGAACATTCATCAGTCTGACCAGAGATATGATTGGAGACTAAGGCCAGGACTTCTGCTTCCCCCTTCACTCCCCAGTCTCCGTTTCCCTCCTGACCCTGAGTAATACGTTAACGTTGCACAGTTTCATGGACAGATACCGAAATCACAGAAGTCTTCCAAATGCTCTAGACTCTAGGGTGGGAGGTGATCAGAGAAGTTGGCTTTTCCATCCCTCCTGGGCAGCAGGGACAGCTTCCTGGGTGTGGGACTGTGTGGCTGTACGGGGCCCCAGGCCTAGCCGGCTCCCCTGTCTGGTTTAATATTCTGCTGTCACTGTCTTCGGATTCCTAATAATGTTTGAAAAAGGTTACACAATTTCATTTTGGACTGAACCCCACAGATTAGGTTTCTGGTCCTGTCTGCAAGAGAGATAAACTAGGCCTTAACACCCACTTGCAAATCAGAGGGAGGCCGCAAGTCCCTTTTCTTACTGGTTAATCAAACTTGAGACATTTGTTATAATTTAGTATCACGTCAGCATTACAAGTACCAGCTGCCATCAAGCCAATTCCAAATCATGGCGACCCCACCTGGACCAGAGGAGAACTGTGCTCCACAGGGCTTTCAGTACTGATTTGTCAGGAGCAGATCATCAGAGCTTTCTTCCAAGGCACCTCTGGGTGAGTTCAAACCTCCAACTCTTTAGGGAGCAGCTGAGCACACTCACCATTTGCAGCACCAGGGACTCCTCACATCAGCATTAGCCTCGTAAAAGGAAGTTGGCTTCTTTGACCTGCAGACCAATGAAGTTAATAAGAAAAAATATTTGTAGGAGCAGCATGTGAAACATCGCAGGATGGCCTCCCACCCCCAGAGGCTACCTGAACCCCTCACCCCGTCCCCCCACCTCTACCCTGAGCCCTTCTCTGCCCGCCACCCATACCCGTTTCCCACGGGAGCTGCGTCACTGCCAGTGTCCTGGAAATCTCCACCACGTCTTGGCTGGCTCCTTCTTTCCCTCATCTCTTACTGCTCATCTGTGTTTGTTAAATATTATTTGGCACATAAGCAGCTCTTCAAAACAAGAGACTTGGCTCACAGGGAATGGGCGGTGGGCTTGCTGTCATGCAGGGCTGAGGCTGTGCTGCGGGTCCCTTTGCATCTCTCCTGGTTCCTCCCCCACCAGCATTACCACCATGACACAGTCAGGGACATAAATGTGTTGAGGAAGAAAAAGGCCATAAAAAGCTTTAGGAACCAGGCCTGGGAACTTACCTAGACTTCAAAGCTTGGAGTCTGACTGAGGCTCTCAAGTTCACATCTTAGTTTTCGAAGGTTGTCTCTTTCCTTGGCACCACTATCAGAACCTTCTAGAAGCTCTGGCAGCACCTCATTCTCTATGTTACTGACCTCTAACAGTCCCCAGGGTGAAAAAGTACAATAATCCTTTGGAGGACATACCTCTCCAGCCTGGGGGTCTGCTGGCCTCCGTCATTCAATAGTCATAACTTCTGACACCACAGCAGAAGTTTTAGGACCTACAAGTAGAAAAGAGAGTGGATTTCCAATGGAGACCTCCCAAGGTACAAGGCAGCCTGTCCTTTCAGCGTAAGATACTCTACACCTTCCCATTCTCAGAACACAGCGTGGCAGACCTTGACAAAGATAATCACATGCATCTGAACAGGACTTGCTAATTTTCAAGATACTTTCTAATCCAACATCCTGCCACCCCTGAGGGATAAGCAGACAACTAACTATTACCCCATTTTACAGGCGAGGCAGCTGAGCCCGGATGGTGCTCAGGCTGTGTGGGTAACGACTCTGCACTTGTGTGGCAGCACGTTGGAAGCCAGAATCCCGGCTTCTGTTGAAAGATTGAGTGCTCACTGCCAAGTGTGAAGGATGAGAAGTCTTTTTCCTTAGAGAACGGGAACATTGGCCGTCATTCCCTACTTCCCCCTGACTCTGGATGGGCCTGCCTCTGACGAAGCCAAGGCTCCCTGAGCTGACACTGTTGTTGTGAAGGACGTGATGGCGAGGTAACACGATTCACGGGAAGAGAAAGGAATTTTTAAGTCTGGGAAGGGAGGTGGGCGTGGAGGAGCAGAGAGAGGCGCTGACTGAAAAGAAAAGAGGAAATTATCCCAATTCTAGCACTGCTGGAAAATGGGGACGTTATTGCCGCACAAAGACCCTCTTGAAGCGCCTGCCTTCCAAAATTTCTGCGGCACGCTCTGCGGTTGCCTGTGTATGGCAGAAGCGGCATCTTTGTATTATATGAACAGTCTGCTTCATAATCAAATACCATCTGTCGCTACATCTGAACTTGTTTTCAACATCTGTGCGTTCTGGTCTTAACAAAGCTTTAAAAACTAATTCAAAAACTTTCACACATCGCTGGCTAAATCTGTACATTGACCGTCTCCCCACACTGGTTTGCAGAGTTTCTCCTATAGGTGCCCCCTCTGCCTGGGCAGAGTGAAGACATACGCACTGGAGGCTTTATCAAGCTTATTTCCTAACGGCCTTGGGTAGCCAAGTGCAAGACAGGGGCACTTGCTCGTGCACCGAGAGGGCCCATCATATTCTTTCTTGGTGCCAACATGGTCCCTTTCTGCCAATGAGAAACCTGTAAGTTGATCAGCTACCATACCCCAATTACTCAAAATGACACTACAGATAAAACGGCAACCAAGGGGAGAATCAACTGTATGGCTTTGACGCAGCTAAAGTGTGTTTGAACAAATGGTGGAGTAAAACCATGAGAGCTCTCCGGAGGGTAAGGACGCTGTTACTTTGCACATGCTTCAGAAATGTGAAGTACATCTTTACAGAACTTTTGGCCAACCCACTGGCAGATGTTGACCAGTTTTGCTTATGTACACATCAGTGGCAGAACACTAAAACAGAGATTGGAAATTTTAATTTAGTCAAGGCAGTTGGGCTAAAATGATGGCTTTTGTTGAAACCATTAAATAGAGCCGCCTAATGAAGTACAGTGCAGGGCTGGCTCGCAGAGCCCCAGGGGGAGGTGGCCGCCTGCGAGCCCGAGAGAGGAAAGGCGCAGCCCGCAGGCAGCTTGGCGCCCCGGACAGGAGAAGGCGCTGGGGGGTGGGGGGCAGAAAGCACGGGGGGCCAGACTGGGGGCAACTGGGGGTCTGCACACAACACCAACGCTGGTGGAATCTTAGTGGCTTGCGCGTGGGTACGCATGCACGCGTGCACGTGTGGTGTGTGCATGAGGCGTGTTCATGTGGGGTGTGTGTGTATGTGTGTGTGTGTGTGTGTGTGTGCCAGGGACAGGGAGGGTTTTATTTTGCAAACATCCTCATTCAAGTTTCAGCGGCATGTTTGCAAGGACTTGGGGGCCAGGCAATACGTGTGGTGTAGGGAGCAGGTTCACGGCCCCTTGAAGGTGATTTGAGTTTGGAGCATAAAGAAGGGAGGAAGGTGGCACGTTGGTGGCCGGGAGCGCGTGGGAGGGCTGGGAGGCTGCCGGGTTAATGAGTTCGGTGATGAATTCCGCTGCTTCAGTACACTTGCCCTTTCGGTGACTGCTTGACTGCAAAGAGCCATTAGGTGTGCCCCGACTCTTCTTCCTTTCCCACTCTGGGTCAGAGGAGGCAGAGCAAAGATAACCTCAGTGTTGATAGAAACCCACTTTAGCATGATGGGACCGCTGATAATTATTCAGAGGACTGGACACTGAGTTATCGCACAGTGACCAGTATGTAAAGAGCACTAGGCTCCAAGTATTTTTCTGTTTCCCGTTTCAGTGGGAATTTTTGCCAGGTGACCACACACTACTCTGGTAGTCATGTATGTTTAAAAAGATGCAGACAATACTGTATTTTACTACATTTTAGCAGAAATGACTATTATCATTAAGGCATAATTACTGGCAGCATACAGTTAAGTAAAACTACATTCCTTTGAATACCTACTATTGGCCAGGTATTACACCAATTAGAGAGAAAGGGTCAGTCCCGTTCATCTTATAGGAAACGTCTTATAGGGTGAGACAGCAGTTGATTTTAAGAAACCAACTGCTTATTTTGAAAACCACCAAAGACATTAATAGTTGTTTGAAATGGATGTCTGAGATTGGTTGGTGTGTTTCTTTCAAGTTAGCTTATACGTATGGTGTTATTGTTAGTTGTCTTCAAGTTGATTCCAACTCATGGAGATACCATGTGTGCAAAATAGAACTGCTCTGTAGCGTTTTCAGGGCTGCGACAGTTCAGAAGCAAATCATCAGGCTTTACTTCTATGGTGGCATGGGGTAGGTTTGAACTGTCAACCTTTCAGGTAGTAGATGAGCAAAACCACTTGTGCCACCCTGGGACCTGAGTTCTGTACACAGATGATGTGTGATGGACACAGGAAGTCCCCGATCCCTTAAAATCACTCTAAAGTCATGAGGTCCAGGGTCGCAAAGCTGGTAACCACTGCTCCAGGAGGGTGAGAATTCTAACATCTACTTTTATCTCTGAATAACTCTAGATCCTTCTTAACTCTAAAAAAAAAAAAAAAAACAAATCCATTGCATCGAACCGATGCTGATTCGTACCGACCCCATATGACAGAGTAGAACTACCCCATAGGGTTTCCAAGGAACAACTGGTGGATTTGAACTTTCAACCTTTTGGTTAGCAGCTGAACTCTTAACCACTGAGCCACCACGGCTCAGTGCAATTGTCAATTTTATTTAGTTAAGAACAGGGGCAGATTAACCAGTAAGCAAGGTATGCACAGGCTTATTTGCGTTTACTTACTAACGTGTAACGCACAATTTCACCTGTTTTTGGTACATCAAAGATATGGTGGAACCAGTGTGAAATTGTGCACTACAGATTAGTAAATAAACGCAAGTAAGCCCATGCATACCTTGCTTATTGGGTAATCCAGCCCTGGTAAGAAACACTCGTGGTCCAGTCAGATAAATATTGAAATAAGTTTGAATTTCTTTAAAACCTACTGACATCCTAGGGGGAAAACCCTGGTGGCTTAGTGGTTAAGTGCTATGGCTACCAACCAAAAGTTCAGCAGTTCGAATCCACCAGGCGCTCCTTGGGAACTCTATGGGGCTGTTCTACTCTGTTCTGTAGGGTCACTATGAGTCAGCATCAACTCGACAGCAACGGGTTTGGGTTTCTGACATCCTGGGGGAGACAATAAGGGACTTCCAGGGATAGGAAAATCAGCATGGACTCAAATATTTACTAAAACATTTATATTCTAGCACTTGAAATGGATTCTTTTCCCTACCTCATACTGTCTGAGGTTCGACTGTAATACGTTTCTTGAAGCTCTCGTTAAATGTCCAGATCTATGTCAAAATGAACACATTTTCAGGAGTTGGGGGAAGGGAAGGAAAGAGAATTGCAATTTGATGCTGAATAATTTTCGTATCTACTAAACAGACAGCAGCAGACGCGATCCTGAAAGCCAAATTATTTGGAGAGGGGTGGGAGGAAAACTCAGGACTCAGTTGACATTGCTGATCGCTCTAATGTACAGTGTCCAGTTCATTTCTTTGTCCTCGGATGTAGTATGAGGAAATGCCACTGTTCCTAAAGGTTTGCCAGTGTTTCTGTGAGCAATCCCCATCCTTTCTGCTGAGGGTTGCTATAACTTGGCAATTTGTAAGCACGTTGGGCTGAAGTGTGGTGTACACATTGTCAGTCCAGATGCAGTTTTCTGTTGCCATTACCATCTACGAAATCAAAGAGGCTGCTTAGGATTTTAGTTTATGGGGACACTGGTGAAAGAGGGATATTTGTACTGACATTTTCTTGGTGCACATTTTTGCCCTTTTATTTTGTTCATCTGTCTCCAGGTTCACCTCATCTTAGGAAAGCTAAAGTTTAAATACACGCACACAAAACTGAGGTGGGTTTCATTTTAGAATGCATCTTTGTTGTAGCATGAACTCAGGTTAAATGTGGCTTTTACTGCTAGCAATTGAGTGCAGAATATATACCCTCCTTCCAGATATAGGAAACTCCAGTGGTGTAGTGGTTGAGAGCTACATCTAGTAACCAAAAGGTCGGCAGTTTGAATCCACCTGACACTCCTTGGAAACTCTATGAGGAAGGTCTATTCTGTCCTATAGGGTCGCTATAAGTCAGAGTTGAGTCGACAAAAATGGGCTTGTTTTTTCCAGATATGATACTTTTCGATTTCCCCAGATGGAGCCCTTCCTGGTGGCGTGGCGCAGTGGTTAAGAACTACAGCTGCTAGGCTGCTAACCAAAAGGTCAGCAGTTCAAATTCACCATCCGCTCCTTGGAAACCCTGCTGGGGCAGTTCTACTTTGTCCCATAGGCTTGCTATGAGTCAGAATCAACTTGATAGCAACAGGTTTGGGTAGTTTTTGGTTTTCTCGAGGTACTACAAGCTCTCCTCATTCCAGTGCTGTTTTTCCCCCAGCTTATTCAGGTCCTCTGAGTCTCCTACATTTTAGTCTGTGTTGGTTAACTGGTAGGCAGCGCTGCGTCTGTGCCAAGTCTTCTATACAAGACCTTACACGATGGAGCTGACCCTGGCCAAGTCAACACGTAGCCCAAACAGCAGCTCTCACCTGAGCTGTCAAGTTTCTTGACTGTAACAATTAGCTCAACAGATTTTCAACCAAATTAACCAAACTGACTGATTCCTATGCCTTTGTAGACTTGAAAACATGCTATTTTGGGCATCTTGAATAAATATCGAGTGAAATGTGAAGGAAGGAATTGTAAGAGCCATCAATAGCTTAGTAAAGACTCTTGGATTGAGAGAAGCAAAAATTTCCATCGACTTCAATGAAGTAGACCATGTCATAGCAATGGAGGCTTGTTTCAAAGGTAAAGTTCTAGCCTTATCACTAAATTAGTTTTTCTCAAACTGAGGATTAAAGGCCCCAGGAAAACAGGCAGCAGGTGTCTTCTGAGGAAGGCTGACACATAGGTGGAATGCAATAAGTGTTGGTTGGATGCATGAGGGGTCCCGAGGAATGTTCTGTGAAATTAGGCTGGGCACCCAGGGGTTCCTGGGTGGTACAGATGACTGCTAACCAAAAGTCTGGAGGTTCGAGTCCACCCAGAGGCACCTCGGAAGAAAGGCCTGGTGATCTACTTCCAAAAAATTAACCACTGGAAACCCTGTGGAGCAAAGCTCCACTCTGAAAAACATGGAGTCACCGTGATTCAGAATCAACTCAACAATAACTGTTTTCTAACAGCACCATGGCTCCTCCCAAGACTAGAGCTGCTAATTTTTTTAGGTGCATTGTCTGCCCGTTGCTGTTGCTGTTGGGTGCCAGCAAGTCCATTATAACTCATAATGACCCCATATGACAGAGCAAAACTTCCCCACAGAATTTCCTAGGCTGTAATCTTTACGGGTGCAGACTGCTAGGTCTTTTCTCACGTGGAGCCACTCGTGGGTTTAGACTGCTGGCCTTTTGGTTAGCAGCAGAAGGCTAAGCCATTGCACCACCAGGGCTCCTTATTGTCTGCCTAGGTCCCAATATTTAAATACTTATGAGGGAGGATCAGGGTCCAGCTTGAATCCCTGGAAATTCTTCGAGGTCTTGTTTCATGGGGACTGTTCCTCAGGGGTTTATCCAGCCTGTGTTGTTTAACCATCTTCTCCTTTCTCCATTCTATTCTTCCAAAAAAAAAAAAAAGGAAAAGAGAAAGGGATGAAAGGAGGAAGAAAGAAGAGAAAATCAGCAACTCCTGAACATATTCAGGACTTTCTGTTTTATTTCTGATCGCAAAGAAGTCTCCTCCAATCACTTGTCCCCTGATGTGCTGAGCCGAGAGGCATTTGAGGGGTAGCAGAAAGAGAAACACCTTGGCATTGCTGATAGCACACGCTGCAGCGTCTGGGAGGCTCCTTGGAGACCTGTGGCCAGGCTAACCTGGCCTCACTCTGCTGAGTTTGCAGAACCAAGAGGATGAGGTCAAACTTGGCCATGACTATAAATAGACATCACTGCCAACTAAAACCAAAAGGGAGCTTTGCCTCCGATTCACAGGCTGGCATCTCTGAATAAAGGAATGGAGCATCCACCATTATCTAGAAGTCTCAAGAAGAGCAAACCACTCACTCTGGCAGGTAATTTCTGTGCCCTCCCTTCATTGTTTTCTTTCAAGTCCTTTGATCTTAAAAAGATATCCCTTGGATTCCAAAATCAAGACAAGAAAGGATGCTGAAGAATTCCCATTTGCCTGGTATTCCCTAAGAAAAATTACTCAGCCACTGCCTTACAGTAGGGGGGTCATGACATACCTCCAAGGCATGCAATGGCTTTATCATTCAAAGCCAAACCAAGCCCGCTGCCTTCAAGTCTATTCCCACACATGGTGGCTCCGTGTGTTACAGTGTAGGACTTTTCCACGGGATTTTTGTGGCCCTGTGAGTGGGAATTGACTCGGCGGTAACGGGTTTGTTTTTTTTTTGTTTTTTAATCTTTACAGAAGGAGCCCTGATGGTGCAGTGGTTAAGTGCTCTGGGGCTAAAAGAAAGATCAGTTGTGGCAGTCTGCTTCCATAAAGATTTCAGCCCTGGAAACCCTTATGGGGCAGTTCTACTCTCCCCTATAGGTCCGCTATTAGTTGAATTGACTGGATAGCAATGGGTTTTGTTTTTTTTGGAATCTTTGCAGAAGTAAATCGCCAGGCCTTTTGCCTGCAGAACCTCTGGGTTTGAACTGCCAACCTTTTGGTTAGCAGCTGAGTGCAAACCACGTGGGCCACCCTGGGTCTCATGAATTTATCGTAGGAGCAACCTTATATCATACATTATCTAATTCATAGTGAGACCTCCCATAGTAATCTACATCACCCTCCCTGTCCTGGGAGTTACATGACGCCTCACTCACGATCTTCGAAAGCCCACCCTGAGCTAGCAACTTCGCAGGGCTGACCCGGAGGAAAACAGCCTCCCTTGCTTCCAACACAGCCTGTAAGAGCTAGGGTCCAACCATCTGCAGCACCTGCTCATAGACAACTCGGCGGAGATATTTGTCTTCCAAATCACAAAGAGAATTCATATGGGGAGCCAAGCTTCTTCCATTTTATGGAGTGGCGGGATCGGCTGCCTGGGCTTCATGGTTCCATTTCCCCAGAAGCACAAGCTGCTGCACGTTCTCTGAGATGCTGAACCCTTCTTCACCTATCAGTGGTGTCAGCCTGCATTGGCGAGGAAGCAGGAGCCTGGGCCCCACGTTCTAACATTAATAACAGGACCGAAGCAAAGTCTGTTCAATCAGAACATGCAAGTAAAACTCTAAAAAAATTGCCATCTGGACGAGTGAAACATGTCATCTTTCAGGCTATGCATAGCATCAGTGTTTTTCTTTTCACAAATTTAGCACCCTGCCCCCTCCCCCCTGATGCCTCTGCCCCCTTCCCTCGCTACCCTTCCCCTTCACCCTCTCCACAACTCCATGACATGAGAAGCCCTGTCTTCGCTTTTCTTTGTATTTAATTTTTCATATCATTCGCAGGACAGATCACATATTTGTTGTGGTTTATTCAATACCCATCCCTTCTCTGACTTTGGAGAAGGCTATCACCTTCCCCTCCTGCTCCGGAGAATCTGCCAAGTCCATAGTTTGTGATTTCTGTCATAATCCATGTGCTTCAACAGTTGAGGGGGGGCAGTCTCAAGAATCTGCTGGTCCCCAGAGCTGCCTGCGATCCACTATCGGCCCACTAGGGTTTAATTCTGAAGACGAGGCTAGGCAAGCCTGGACAGAGGACTATGTGATGCTACCTTATAAAGAACAGGAGACTCATTCTATTTCTTCTTGTCTATTCCCTTAAGAATGAAGGTATTTGGATTTGCTAAGATGTGTACAACTGTGTTTAATGCTTGTCCTAACACATGCTGGGGACACTTACGCATTAGAACATGAAATTTCTCTGCCATCACATGTGGTCACAATGGGGCATTTAATAGGACATATTCATTCCTCTCCAAGCTGGCACAGGATGCATATTTAGAGAGAAAGGGAGAGAAGAAAAATAAACACTCAGACTACTGATGTAGGTCATTGTCTATGAAGACTTCTTGTAGTAAGAGACACAAAAGAAAAAAAAAGAGGGACAAGAAACCATCACCCAGAATCCAATATGACCTGCAGAATCATACCAAGGAAACCAACAAGTGTAGGACTCAATCCATTCCTTATAAAAGACCCAAATGATGTCCATTACAAGCTAGCACAGCAGGAGACCAAGGCAAGCCTTTTTGTTAGTTATGACCTTCCACCTGTAGGTTACTATTTAGGCACATGTTTGAGCCTTCTAATTGGCCTAGAAGTAAAATCTATGCATCACCCTAACTACAGTCAGGAAACGGATCCCAATGAATTAATAATGAATGGTCCCCTGGGATAGACAATCTCCCAAGCAGGTCAAGTGGCTCCCTGTGGCCCGACGAAGGAGAGCCTCCAGGCATTCCATCCACTAGTGTTCCTGTTCGACTGCTAGTTGAAAGGTTAGCAGTTCAAACCCACCCAGAGGCTCCTTAGGAGATAGGCCCGGCGATTAGCTTCTGAAAAGTTGTTGCTATTGGGTGCCGTTGAGTCTATTTCGATTCATAGTGAACAGCCCCATAAGGTTTCCTAGGCTGTAATCCTTAGGGGATCAGATCACCAGGTCTTTCTCCCCCAGAGTGGCTGAGCGGGTTTGAATTGGCAACCCTTCAGTTACTAGCTTAGTGTTTAGCCATCATGCCACGAGGGCTCCCTTGAAAACGCTATGGAGCAATTCTACTCTCAACACACGGAGTCAACATGCATTGGAATTGACTTAACAGCAACCAACGACAACAGATACCTCTGTCTGCAGCTATGACTAAAATGACCAACAGGCTACCATGGTTCCCTCAAGGCCACACACATATGGTCAGTATATTCTGGCCAAGTCCTCAGCATGATGTGCAAATTCCAGGCATCAGTGTTCTTCACAAGTACACAGGTTCATGACCCATCACAAGCCTCTGACAGAGTGGACTCCCCAAGCTCTCCTGTTACTATTCCCCAGCCTGGCTTCTCTGGGGTCTTGCTTCCTCGGCCATGCTCCCTTCTGCCAGGTTGTTGGAAGCAGAGTCTCGGTGTTTTGACATCTCCCTCTGCCTTTACTGCTTGGAGTCACACCACTTCATTTCCCTAGCATTTTGTCAGAAACCCCATCAAGCTACCTGGGCTATACAAAAAGTGACCTCACTATGGGGAATATGGTCTTGAGCAGGTCACTGAACCCAGCAATGCCCCATTGTTTCCTTCTCTGAAAGGTGCAAAGTGTTGCCTGCCTTTCCTACGTACACCACAGGATGCTGTGGGACAAGACTGAGATAAAATTATATGGACGTGTAGTTGAACTGTAGAGAGTTCCACAAATACTACTTGTGACTGTTGTCCTGGGCTGCCCAAGGATTTGTTTTGTGATATTCAGACTCTCCCTTGACATTTGTGGGCCCTCGTTTTGCTTACCTATCAAGGCAGAAATTTGCTTTGAGATCTTGAGCAAAAGATACTGTCCTACGACAAATTACCATGATCTAATTAGGCCTCCCTCCACAAATCTGTCATTTGAAAGCCATTCAGGCCTGCTCAGCCCAGCCTTTGATTTAAACTGCTCCAGGAGTCGAGCTGAAGATACGTCCAGGACAGAATCCAACACAATATTCCCATCTCCTCCCACCCCTCCCTGGAGGATGGGCTGTTCACCAATTTTGGCCACAATAACAGTTATGTAGAAGAGAGATTCATTATAGTTTGGGCATAGATCTTAACCAGTGCCCAAGCAACCTCGTGACAACATTATTTAGCTTTCAGATTGGATTTGAGCTCTTATTGGGAAAAGAACGTTGCTAAAGATTAACATTGCTGGGCCCTCGCAGCAGAGAGAGACAGCGAGGAAAGAGGCGTATTTTCTCTGTTGAACTGACAGGTGTCTGCAGCACCCCCTAACTACGATGACTACTTTGCAGTGACATATAAACAGAGCTGTGGTTTAAAAAAAAAAAAAAAAAAAGCCAGTGCTGGCCAAATCAAATAATGTCCATTCCTGGTGGTTCTGGGTGAAGAAGATAAAAAAAAAGGTTGAAAAACTCCAAAGCAGTGGGTAATCCAAAAATCATTTATCCTGGTCTTTGGAATGTGCGTTTGTACTTTTTTTTTGATGGCGGGTACCTGGCGGTTATCGGAAGCAGTGCCTAACAGCTCCACAGCCCCACTGTGTCCTCCCTGAGGACAACCTGGGAAGGGCAAAAACTTCCCTATCTTTCCTCTTCTGGTCCGCTTCCCCGCTACTACTGAGGCTTCTGTCCCACCCTTACCCACCATCCCCAAACACACACCCCACGCCTCCACCTTAATATCTTTCTGCACCTCATTTCAGGCTGTTTGGGTTTCAGAGAAACGTTCTGTGTGCAAAGCAAACAGAAGGAGGTGGCATATCAACAAAGCATTATTAAACAGCTAATGGACTCGTATTCTCCGGAGGAGCTGCTTCTGGGCTGGGAGGAGGCGGCTCGCCACGCACAAACGTATCAAGGAGGTGCCTCTTGTAGCTTTCCTTTACAAGTCGGAACTGGGAAGAATACAGAATGATCATGTCACAGACGAAAATCTCACCCAAGTGACCACAAGGGTGAGGCGGGAGATGTGTGAAATCCCAGGAGGCAATCCGGTCCTTTAGTTACAGACTGAGAGAGAAATCAGCACTTTTTGCAGCTGTAAATTTTGGTATTTTTGGTGCCATTGAGTTGATTTAATGACCCCATGTGATGGAGTAAAACTGCCCCGTAGAGTTTTCTTGGCTGTAATCTTTACAGGAGCAGATTGCCAGGTCTTTCTCTTGGGGAGCTGCTGGGTGAGTTCAAACCACCAACCTTTCAGTTAGCAGCCGAGTGCTTAACCATTGCACCACCAGAGCTCCTTACCTGTAAATGGACAGGGAGAAACAGACGCAGCGTCAGAGCCCCTGGACACGCCTACAGGCCTCACTGGGGCTTGCCCCACGTAAGTGTGGAGGCTTTGCGGAGCAGCCCTTGGTCCTAATCATTGGCGATCACCAACATGAAGCTCCATGAACTTGTCTAGCGCTGAAGGCTGAGGGGATGAGAGAGGAGGAGGCCAAGGAGCAATGAAGCGGAAAGATCAGAGCAAAGAAGGGGGAAATGAATTAACCAATAAAAGGCCATTTTAGCTCCCCTTTTCACACAGGTTTGGATTAATGGGGGAGGCAAGCGCCCACACACATCAAGGAGACAGAGCCAAGCTTTTCAAGCCGTGCCTGGCAGGAAGGAAAGTCTGAGGAAACACGAGCAGAAGCTTGAAACCATGCTAAGGAAAGGGGTCAAATAAATGTTTTCAAAATAAAAAGGCCTGAGAACAGTGAACGTGGCAGGCCTGGAGGTCAAACAGCGTGTTCGAGAGTTTTATTGTTGCTATCAAAAAGATGCCCAGAAAGGAAAAGGAAGATGGGGGAACTCTTTCAAGTTTTACGTTCCTTTTTTCTTTCCTCAAAAAGAGGCATTTGAGAGACCCGAGAGTGGATTATTTTCGTCTATTTTGGGAGACAATGCTTGTGTCACTGGGCCCCACCAGCCGAGGAAAGAGGCAGGCAGCCGAGTAGAGCCTGAATTTCTGAGGTAAAAGTGGTGGCGATCTGACAGGAGGAAGCAGGCACAGCTGGAGAGGGCCGTGAGGGAGGGAGGAGGCTGCCTTCCTGCGCAGCCCTGGCCGGGCTGCCATGTCTGTGGCTGCTCCCTTCGGCTCCCGCCAGTCTCAAGGGGAAAACATTCAGAGGGGGTGGGGAACCACCCTAAAGAACTGCTCCAGACTCGATGCCAACCTGAGACAGCTGCTGATGTTGGACAACAACATCAAGGACCTACTGTCCCTTCCTGCCCCTCCTCCTTTTCCTCCTCCACCACAGAAAGAGCTGTGAAAAGACCAAGAGTTGGTGGGCGGCCAATAAGAACTAAAGAACTTGCAGCTGGTAAAACCACCTGTGCCTTGTCAAATTCCAGCCAAAACAATCCCTTCCCCAGAGTCTCCTGTTAAGGAAAAGGGGAGAAAATCTGATCATAAGATGAGAACCAAGGGGGTGGAAAGTGAGTGTGGTGGCTCCAGACCAAGCACCGAGCCTGGTGGGGAGAGAATACCAGGGAATCGTGCCAATGGAGGCCAAATATTCGGCACTTCATGCATGAGAGAGAAAGAGAGCAACAACTGCATGACCCGAGCCAGGCAGCCCAAGCTCGGAATTGGCACTCCTGATGGCAGAGCTCGGCAGAGCTGAAACGGATGCCCGGATCAGTGTGGCAAATGGGGTAAGGAGTGTGGCGTAAGTTCAAATGCTGGGTGCCCGTGGGAACATTCCAGAAAGGGCCCCCTCGCCTTTTCCAACTGCAAACTCAAGAAAGTTGTCCAGTGGTTAAGCACTGCCTGATTATCTGTAGTGCATGATCTAACCGGGAGGTTTTGTTCAGAAGACGCAGATTCCATGACCAGACTTCACAAAAGGTGTGTCGACAGCAATGACGAAGACATTAGAAAGCAGGAACACAGAGACTTGTACACTAATGCTCATTGCAGCACTATTCACAATAGCCAAAAGGTAGAAATAGCTGAAGTGCTCATCAACAGATGAATGGATAAACAAAATGTGCTACATACATATGATGGAATATTACTCTGCCGTAAAGAGAAACAAGGCTCTGATACAAGGATGAGCATTGAAAATATCATCCTGAGTAAAATCAGCTAGTCACAAAAGGACAAATACAGTATGATCCAAATTATATAAAATAACTGGAATAGGCAAGTGTATAGAGACCAAAGTTTATTAGTGGTCACTAGGGGCTGGCGGGAGGAAGAGAGATTCATTCCTTAGGGGCCACCGAGCTTCTGTTGCCAAACCAAAGCAGACCTGCTGCAGTCAAGTCCGTTCTGACTTATAGCGAACCCGGAGAACAGAGTAGCACTGCCAGATAGGGTCCTCAAGGGTGCCAACTGTTTTTTCATTTTTATTGTGTTTCAGGTGAAAGTTTACAGCACAAATTAGTTTCTCTTTCAAAATCCTATACACAAATTGTTTTGTGACATTGGTTGCAATCCCTGCAATGTGTCAGCACTCTCCCTGTTTCCCTTTCAAATAGTAGATTTGAAAGTTACAATCACTACTTAAAGCAAAAAAAGCTCCATTGTGGTCAAGTCGATTCTAACTCATAACGACCCTAGGGACAGAGCAGAACTGCCCCCCTGGGGTTTCCAAACTGTGGCTGGTGAATTAGACCTGCCAACCTTTTGGTTAGCAGCTGAGCTCTTAGCCGCTGCATCACCAGGGTAACACTATTTTTTCCTTTTTCCGTACGTGAACTCGGTTAGATGGAGGGCTGCCATCGAGTTGACTCTGGCTCATGGAGGGAGACCTTCTGTGCAACAGAATAACACGCTGCCAGATCCCGGTCCTGCGTCATCTTCACGATCACCAGCACTTTTGAGTCCCTCGTTGCAGCTGCTGTGGTAACCCTCCTCACCTCCCTGCGGGCCTCCCTCTTCCTGCTGACCCTCTGCTTCTCCAGAGACAATGTCTTCCTCCATCGTTTGGTCCCATTTCTTTTTTTTTTTTTTTCCTTCTCCTCACATGAAGTGAAGCTGCTGCGAGTTTAGTTATCATTCTTCCAGCCTCAGTGGTTAAAAGAAATCACCTATTCATTGGAAGTGCTGAGAAATGCTGGCTTTAAAATTAGAAAGTTCTCCTTGTCCCTTGAAGATTAGCTGAATCTCTAACTAATGTTATCATTGGCCAGGTAATGTTGGCCTGAACCAGGGTTGAATTTTTGCGGACATCTCCAGCAGCTGAAATCCACATCACAGATGATAGCCATTCAAGATTAGTAAATCGTTCCCAGTGTAGAAACTTTGTTTCCAAAGTATTTCTTTATTTCACTGATAACTGCTCCCCCCATCTGGCTTTCCCTTCAGAGAATCTAAGAGAGTGCTATGATCAGAAGAATGGTGAGAATAAATAAACCCCACAACTGGCACCCGCTGTAAACACCACAAGCAATATCCCGTCATTTATAAAGGAAAGAGTGGTGCAATTAGTGAAAATAGAAAAAGAGGCTTTTATTAAAATATTCTGTTCAGTTGCAAAAGTAAATCTTCGTTACAACAAATCCAAATAATACATGTTTATTGAAAGCACCCTTCTACAATACTTTTGTGATATTCCTACCAAAAATGTATAACTTAAATCTAATTATGAGGAAACACCAGATTAACTCAAATTGTTGAATATTTTGCAAAACACCTGGCCTATACTCCTCAAGAAGGTCAAAGTCAATAGAATCCTGATCAAAGGCGGGGGGGCGGGGAACAGAACAAAATTTCAAATTCCTATGGAATCCAGACTTTCTGAAGTCATGGAGGCTAGATGAACCCCAGAAACTATTGACCTGAGATAACCTTTAAATCTTAAACCAAAAATATTCCCTGAAGTCGTCTTAAAACCAAGCAGTAGTTTAGCTTAACTAGCAAAGAATGTCTGCCTTGAGCATTGTGGTCTTTTAAGATCTATCTACATGGGATCAAATTGACAACAGCAACTCGAAAGATTAGATGGGAAACTTAGGGTACGGTGAGTTGATGTTAATGAGGGAGGAGCAACTCAGAAAAGGAAGGCGAGAATGATTGCACAACCCAAAGAACGTAATCAGTGCACAGAAATTGTTGAACTGGTGTACTGCAGTGTATATTCTCAACAACAAAAATAAAATAAATTGTTTTAAAAAAAGGAATGTGAAGATCAAGAAAGACACAGATACGCTGAGGAACTATTTCAGATTAAATGATACTAAAGAACCAGGACAACTAAATGCAATGCATGATCCTGGATCACGTCCTGGACCAAGAATAAAAAGCTAGCTAAAGGAACGCCTCGGAAATTTGATGAAATCTGAATATGGATCGTATAATAGCATTGTACTAATGTTAAGTTTCCTGATTTTAATATTTTACTATGATTATGTAAGAGAATGTCTTTGTTCTTAGAAAATGCACACTCAGATATTAAAGGATAAAGGGACACGATACTTCCAACTTACTTTCAAATGGTTCAGAAAGAAAAAAATATGCATACATATGTTTAAAACACACATACAAAGAGAAAGGAAAACCCTGGTGGCACAGTGGTTAAGAGCTACAGCTGCTAACCGAAAGGTCGTCAGTTTGAATCCACCAGGCACTCCTTGGAAATTCTATAGGGCAGTTCTACTCTGTCCTATAGGATCCTTACGAGTCAAAATCGACTCAATGGCAACAGGTATACAGAGAAAGCATAATAAAGCAAATGGGAAAAACGTAAACTATTTGTGAATCTGGGCAAAAGAGTATATGGGAGTTCCTTGTACTCTTCTTGCAACTTTTAAGTTTGAATAAAATTTTTGAAAAAACCATAAACGCCAATTCCCTGCCTCAAAGATAACTATTTCCGTAGTTACAGTTCAGTACAAATCCTCTTCTAAAGCAGCTTTTAAAATGGTTCCCAGTGGCCCCAACCTCCTGGTATTTATGCCCTTGTGTAATCCACTCCACTTATGCAAGGGCTGAAACCAGTGACTTGCTTCTAACAAATGGAATGTGGCAAAAATGGTGGGATGTTACCGCCAAGAGTCTATTATAAAAGACGGTGACCTCCATCTTGCTCTCACTCTCTGTGGCTCTTCTCACTTGTCCTCTCTGAGGGAAGCCAGTTGCCAGGTTGTGAGCTGCCCTGGAGGGTCTCACATGGCAAGGAAATGGGGGTGGCCTCCAGCCAACAGCCACTGGGGGAGCTGAGGTCCTTGTGTGAACTTAGTACACGGGAACTAAATTCCACCAAACACCACGAGTGACGTGAAAGATGATTTCAGCCCCTGGAGAGACCCTGAGCCAGTTAAGCTGCACCCTGAATCCTGACCTACAGAATCCATGAGAAAGTAAGTATCTGTTGTTTTAAGACACCAAGTTCTGGGAAATTTTATTATGTATGCAGCAATAGATAACTAATGTAATCTCCAATATTCTTTTTCCTTTCTTGGGGAGACTCATCAACAGCCTTCCATGTATTATATATAACACTCTCTCATCCTTTTTAACAGCCAGGGTTGCTAAGCATTGTTCATATTGTGCGTTGTAAAGGAACACCTATCAGAAGTGGTAAAAAGAGTCAAAGTCCAGCCCACACTCCAACCAATAAACCATGCTTCCTGGCACATGGCTTTGTCCACCCAGAGAGGGAGGTGTCTTTTTATAATTGACACAAAGACACTCTCTGGACTATGGCAGACCTGTTAACAGCTACATAACATCCCATGGTATGGATATGCTATCTATGATTTATTTAACCAATCTCATCTTGCTGCCCATTTGGATTGCTTCTTGTGTTCTGTGGTTGCAAAACCAAAAAAAAAAAAAAAAAGTTGCTGTCAAGTCAATTCGGAAACATAGCAACCCTATAGGACAGAGTAGAATAGCCCCACAGTGTTTCCAAGGAGTGGCTGGTAGATTCAAACTGCCGATCTTTTGGTTAGCAGCTGAGCTCTTAACCACTGTACCACCAGGGGTCTATTAATTTTGATAGATCCTAACAAATTAACCTTACTAAAAGTTTGTGCCTGTTTATGATCTTAGCAAGTATAAAGGGGTTGCTTATTTCCTTATCCCCTCACCAACACTGGGTGACATCAATCTTTTAAATGTTTGCCAATCTGATAAGTGAAAAATGTTATCTCACTGTTTCATAGATGATTTGTAGCACAGCAAATATTTCTAACTTTCTGTTCTCTGAGTCAGGACAATTTCACAGTAATACTGAGTCAGTCTTTTGCCTCAAAAACGCAGGTAATGTTGAAGAAGTCTGTTGGAGATCAGAGAATCAGACCCTACCCAACCAATGTCCATTCTCTCGGTCCTATCTCTCTTGTGAAATGTGAGTAGGAGCAAGAAATACAATGCCAGTAAGAGGAGTGAAGTCTAAGGTTTCAGCAGAAGTCTTCCCGCATTTGACTTTCTGATCACAAGTCTCAAAAATCTTTTTGACTCCTCACCAGATTTGCTTGTTCAGGCACCACCATTGTCTTTGCTAATAAGATCACTTTCATTTCACTATTTTGATGTAGGGTGTGTAAGCAGAACCAAATGCTAGTGAGTATACCAAGAGTTAGGACCCCAGGCATTATGGCAGAGGACCAGGCAGTGTTTCTTTCTTTTGTATATAGGGTTGCTATGAGTCGAAATTGACTCAAAGGCACCTAGCAGCAACAGTAACACGCATTGTAGGCCTTGCTCTTCTACTAGGCCTGTGTGCTAGGTCAAGTCCTCCAAGAAGCAGACATCAAGACCAGATTAAACATGCAAGAATTTTATTAGAGAAAACTCCCATGGTAGAAGATGGTGAGGGAACCAGGAAAGATGGAAGATCTATCAAACAATGATACAAGGCTGACTACAAGGAATGGAGAGAAGGAAGGAAGGTTGGGTAGAAGCCTTCTAGACTGCCCTGCAGTCTAAGGAAAGGTCAGCAAGACCTTGGGGAGTCCTGAAACCAAAGTATGGCATCAGATAAGTCACGTGTCTCCCAGGGTCCAGCCTGCCTTGGTATACAGGCCTCACTCAGTTATTGGCTGGGAGAAACTTGTGGGAAGTGCGGCACTGATATGGATGAGGCAATGAAGTCCAAAGCACAGAAGTTGGGGCCCTTGGTTGATTATGTTCCCTGAAGAACACTTACTAGACTCGTTGTGAGAGCCACCACCACACATTATCAATGAGCTAATCTGCAGACAAAGAGCCCTGGTGTTGCAATGGTTAAGTGCTCAACTGCTAACTGAAAGGTTGATGGTTCGAACCCACCCAGCTGCTCTGTGGGAGAAAAAACTTGACAATCTGCTCCTGTAAAGATTACAGCCAAGAAAGCCCTATGGGGCAGTTCTACTGTGTCACAAGGAGCCACTATGAATTGAAAATCAACTAGACAGCACCCAGCAACAATCTGCAGACACAGCCTCAGTAGAATCAAAAAAATAAAAACTAGAGAGAAGATTTGCGGTTCAGTTTTAGTTTCCTGTTTCCCTAAGTTCCAAGCAACTGCTCACCTTACTCCCAAAAAATGAAAAAAAAGCACCTCTATCTGGTTAATGATTGCATGACTTTCTAAGTCACATCAGGTGGAAGATGAAGACCTGTAAAACAGAAAAATAGCTAGAATTCTGTGTGTGGGAAACAAAGAAATGAACAGGAATCGGGGGTTGGAAAAGAGCAGACAAGAAAGGAGAGAGGAAGTGAGAGAAGAAAGAGACCTAGAGCGGCATGGCAGCAACCTAGGAATCCTCAGAGACAGGAGGAGGGAGAGATTCCCAGCGGAAGGCTGGATGAAGGATACCGAAGAATAGGAGTGCCCGGTCATCAGAATAAGTTATTTTATGCAAGGCATCAGCAATCAAATACCCACATGGCCGATTTCCTCACCACATTTTTAAGTGCTACAGATTTGGGAAGAGTCTAAACAGTAGTACTTCTCTGAATGTATGTTCAAGGTTCTATGTTTGAGGGTTTGTTTGCTTAGTCTCCAGGTACATCTTGTTATGTTGGACTCTAAGGAACAATCCAAATTTTTCAGTTGAATTCAAATTTACCTTTATCAAATATTCTTTTAGAGACTCATAAGCTGGAAGTTGAAAATATCTCATGCTGTGAGAATCCTGTCCTAATTATTCCATCTGTGTGTGTTTGTACTGGTCAATCTTTGCCTCACCTTTCAGATTGTAGACTCTTCAGGAGCATATCTTTAATAACATAAATATCTTCCATAGCCTCTGAGTTTCTCACCATACGATCATTATTTGATTATGATCATGATGTTTGAATCCTGTCTGCCGTGTAATGAGTTACTTAATATGGCCTTTCTTGCCATGGTCTTATAACTCCCACCCAGGCGATTGGGTGGGACTGTGCAAATAAGATAATTGTGGCTCACCAAGGGGATTGGTCAGTTTTGCTTTAAAAGAGAGCCAGTTCCAGAGCAGAGAGGAGAGCCCACCACCACCAAGGAAGGAGAGACCTGCAGGAGACAGTGCAGTGGGCTTCCCAGCCCACACAGCAAGAAAGTTGAGTGCCTTTGAGCAGAGACTAAGGGCCAGGGAGAAGTCTACACCTGACTGAAGAATTTGGGACTTGCCAGCTTTCACAACTGTGTGAGGCATTTCCTTTATATGGTTGTCCGTTTCTCCTGAGCTCTGTGAGATGTTGCAGTGAATCAGGGAGCCCAGAGATGGCAGGGAGAGTACTGAGGCGAGGGAGGGAGTAGTTGATGTTAGAGATGATGGAGTGGTACAGCAGCTTAGGAAAGTTAGATATTTGGAACATCTTAAGCCTCCGCCTCATAGGAACCAACTTTGTGCTGCTCCTTATAAAAGAAATTTTGTTTACTGTCTTTGTACAAAAGTAAAATATTTTTATACAGATGTTAATAGGCTTCCCCTTGTCCATTTTCCCTCCTGTATTGTTGATTCATTTGATAAGGTGGGTCAAGCACTTACTCAAGGTCCCTTCTTCCTGTGCTTCCATTTCATTAACTTCTTGACTCTCCTCCTAGCTACCTGCCTCCTCTTTCTCCCTGTTTTTGGGCTTTAATTTTGGCTACCACACATCTATCTTTCTAAAGACTTCCATTTCCTGGCTTCCTGTATCACCTCTAACCTAATCCTATTTTATATCCCAAATCTTGCTTAGCACTGGAACTTATGGAGATCTCCTTTAAAATAGTCTGCCATCATTGCTAATTCAGTTTGGTCCAAAGCATTCTCTTCCTATCACTTACCACTTTCCCGTCTAACTGCTTAACCAAATTGTATTTCTCTTTTCTTTGTGAAACAATATATTAGCAGCTGTCTGACCCCAGCCCTTCAGCTTACTGGGGTTGCCTAGTCCTTTAAGACTTAAGTAAAAATTGGCTCAAATCCCCTTTCTCCATTTGGAAGGAAACTCAAGAGTTTTCCCCAAAGTCTCCAGAGTTTTCTGGGGGTCTTACATTTCAGTTAGTCACTCTGGTCCATATTTGCTTCTTCTGATGAATTTTCAATCTTCCTCCTGTCTCACCTTATGTGACTGTTCATATTTTGTACCCTATGTGGACCCCACAATGGAATGTGGTCCCTTTATTTTACCCCAAACACCTGTCACCCAGTAAAACTCTATAAATCAGAGTTTACTGAATATTTCAATAGTAATGGCAAGGGGCTCATATGATTTTCCTTATAGCCAATAACTAAAAACTAAATATCCTCCTGGGATGTTTTAAGAGTTAGGTGTTCATTCGTATCACCTGGAATACTCACCGACCATTCCTTCTACTAGTGCTCCAGCCCACCATGTTTCTCTCTCTCTTTTAATCTCTTTTCTTATTCTAAGTTTGCTCACCCTCCACTCACAGAGTTCCTACTCATTTCTTCTGCAGATAAAGTGGGACTAATTGTTAAGGACTCTCTCAACAGTTTAGCTATCTCTTTGTCTCACAGTATTGAGAACTTCTTATAGGTAGGCTTCGTACCTTCGTAATCCCCAAGGTGATGACAGGCTAAACCAGCTGCTGTCAAGTAGATTCCGACTTATGGTGACCCCATGTGTTTCAGAGTGGAACTGTGCTCCCTATGGTTTTCAGTTGCTGATTTTTTGGAAGTCAATTGCCAGGTATTTTTTCCAGGGTGACTCTGGTAGGTTTGAACTGTCGACCTTTTGTTTAGTGGCCAAGTGCTTAATCATCTGCACCATGCAGGGACTCCTCAGTAAATGGCTAATAAGTTTATTTCATCTAGGTTAACTCTCAATTGCAAATGGTTTTTTTTTTTGTAATTTATCTTTCAATGCAAATGATTAACCAGTGGAAACACATTCCAGCAGGCACATTGAACTTGGGATGGTTCAAAAATATATGAATGTGTATATCTGTGTGTGTATTTATAATCAAATTGTCTGTTGGATTGACATATCTTGGGCACGAATCAGTAGAAAGTTCTGATTTATTAATTCAGCAAATATACATTAGGTGCCATCTGTGTGCAAAGACCTTTGCTAGGAGCTTTGTGGGATCCTAAGCTCATTCTCACATGGTCTTAAATCAGTACACTTGCAATCTGTGATGACAGTAATGACATGGAGTCAGACAGTTATAACATCAGACAATGCATGGCATGAAGAGGGCAGCATTCTCCCAGCTGGTATAGGAATGGTCTGGCTCAGTCCTTCAGAAGAACAGAGGTTATTGGGGTGCGGTAGTAGTAGTGGTGACCCCCGTTTACTAGAGCTCCAATAGGACCCACTGAATGTTGTCTTTAGTTGTTTTATATTTTTTTAGTCATCTAGTGCTTCTATAACAGAAATACCCACCAGTGGATGGCTTTAACAAAAAGAAATTAATTTTCTTACAGTCTGACGGCACTGGGGTGGGTTTAGTAGGCTAGAAGTCCAAATTCAGGGCATCAGCTCTAGGGCAAGGCTTTCTCTGTCTATGAGCTCTGGAAGAAGGTCCCTGTCATCAATCTTCCCCTGGACTAGGAGCTTCTTCATGCAGGAACCCTGGGTCCAAAGGATACGCTCTGCTTCTGGCACTGCTTTCTTGGTGGTATGAGGTGTCCCAGTCTCTGCTTGATTCTCTCTTTTATGTTTCAAAAGAGATTGGCTTAAGACACAATCTAATCTTGTAGATCTCATCAACATAACTACTGCCAATCCATCTCATTAACATTATAATGACAGAATTTACAACTCATAGGAAAATCACATCAGATGGCAAAATGGTAGACAATCACACAATACTGGGACTTATGGCATAGCCAAATTGATATACATATTTTGGGGGGACACAATTCAATCCATGACAATACCAAAGTTCATGATTTCACTTTTTTTTAATCTTGAATAATTTGTGATTTTAAATATCTTTATAGAGCAAATAGAATTTTAAATTAGATTTCATATTTCCATGGCTTTTCTAAAAAAAAAAGTGTATATATATAACGATATATGTACATATATCTTTTTTTTTTTCCCTGTCAATACAGCTGACATTCTACCTCTGCCCACTGTGGGGACCAGAGATGGCTCTGAAATTTAGTCAGACACATCATGAGCCCTCAAAGGCCACTAATAACCTGATTCCCTCCCAGTCAGAAGGTCCCTTTGATTGAACTGACCCAGATATATCGAAACCTCCTCTGTAAGGTCTTTCCCAAGCGGCCTCACCACTTGTTGAGGCTACCCATTCTGATGTCACATATCTGTCTTAGAAATATCTTTCCTTGCATTGTGTAAAATTCTGTCTCTCAGCATCTTCCCCCACTGGTTTCTGTCCTTCCCCTCAGGCTCATCCGGAACAAGTCTAATCACTGTTCCACGTGATGAGCACGGTATCTGGAGACACCGGTATTTCCCCACTGTGTCTCCTACACTCCAGGTTAGAAAGTCACCTTCAACAATGCTTCATTGGGCTTGGTTTCCAGTCCTTTTTCTAACCTGCCTACTTTCTTTGGAGCATAATATACTTCATTTCTTTTTCAAATATAGCTGCTGGAAAACGTATTTTGTATGTGTTATAAATACTAGTGAATAAAACAGAACTATCATCTCCCTGTGGCGTAGTGGTTAACAGCTACAGCTGCTAACCAAAAGGTCAGCAGTTCAAATCCACCAGGAGCTCCTTGGAAACTCTACGAGGCAGTTCTACTCTATTTTATAGGGTTGCTATGAGTCGGAATCAACTCAACAGCAGCGGGTTTGGTTTTTTTTGGTTATCATCTCCCTACTTTTAGACATAAAAAAAAAAAAAACATAAGCTACTATTAATGTTTCTTAAAAGCACATCAATTTGCTTTTTTTTTTTTTTAAATGGTCATTGACAAGATACTTTTTTTAGTATTGAGCTTGCTGTTAGTTTTAAAAGCTCTGAGTCTTTCTCACATTGGCTGCTGCTGTGCCGTATGTAGTTGTCGTATAGTAAGAGCTTGATAAATATCAGCTATCTTTTTAGCAGTTATCCTTCTTGTAACAGCAAATGTGATAAGTATGCTCTCCATGAATTTATTTAAACCATTGATTTAAACTTAAAAAAAAAGAAGGGTAAGATTGATAACAGAGTCCATGGCGTGCTTCTACAGGATGTCAATCCTGGCTTAAACTCTTTTGGACATAAACGTTCAGCCAATTATCCATCTACATATTGTCCTTAGGAAACCAAACTTTCCTTGGTTTCTGTTCATTCTGGACACAACAGGATCCCATAGGACACAAATGTCACCTGCCTCTGCAGACCCTGCCCTTCCAGTAGGATACCACCATCCCTCCTCTTTTACTCCATCTGCACCTCCACCTTGCCCTCGGAGTTCACTTCCTCTGGATGTCCCCCATGGTGCCTCACATTCACATGCAGGCGTCCTTTCAGCTCCTTTGTGCCACCCACAAAGCATCATCGCCACTTTTTCTGGATACTGTTGCTTTTGGTGAGCACAGTGACCATCACCGCTGGGTACACCAGCTGCCCCTGCCAGGAACCACTGCCATCTTCTAGGAGGTGTGGTGCTTTCCTGTAAAGCACTGCTCCTGCTTTGCTGACTCTCATGAGACACCACTATTGCTACACTGGAGTCCTCAACTTACTGAAGTGGGCTGAGATTTGTGGCAGATTTGGCGAGAACAACTTTCTAATGCTTTTGAGATATAATCTTAGAAGGGTCTGGGTGCAGTGCTGCTTGAGCCCCTGATATCTTAATACTCCGTCATGTGATTCTTTTTTTTTTTTTCTAGTTTACTTGTATAACTTCTCTCTAGGACCGAGACGTGAGCTCCTGTGGCTGGAGTAGGAAGCAAGTCAGATGTGCTCTCCCCCTCTGACATTGAGGCTGTGCTTTCTGGTCAAGTTCATGCCTGGTTTCTTCCTCTCTTAGGATGGATTTCTTTCCCAGAAGCCTCCTCCCAGAATATTGGTCATTCAGCAAAAACCTGAACCTCACACTCTCAACTTGCAATCTCTGTAGTACACAGACACACACAGACAGATTCACACACACACATACACACACACACAAATACTACTACCTATGAGTCCTTTTCTATGTGTGTGTCACCATGAAAAACTTTTCTTATCTTGTTTCAATCTTCACAAAAAACCTTATGTGAAGGCAAATATTTGATCCCTATTTTTAGACAGGAAACTAAGGTTCAAAAAGTTTAAGTAACTTGCTCCACAGGACGTAATTAGATGAGGACAGAACTGTGATTTAATCTGTGTTCTTAGCTGCCATGTTGTTCTCGCTCTCTCTCTCCAGGCCTTCTCTCCCTCTTATCCACAATATCAAGTATTATCCTTGCTCAGCATCCTTGCTCCACTCACATCCACTAGACTACTTTGTCTGTCAAAGACAGACATGGGATGATTCCAGTATAACTTGTTCTTTGTGAACTCACCCTGGCTCTTGATGAAGACAACTTTCTGTTTTAGGAACTTCTCTTAGATAACCTGTGACAGCACCACACTTCCAAACTCACCGGTCTAATTTCCCTAATCCACATTTTTATTTTTTTAATGTTAGGACTAAATGCGCTTGCATATGGTCTTCTTGTGCCTCTCATTCCGTTGAGTTCATCACAAATCTGAAGCAGTGCTATGGTGACCTAATTTACAAGTCCTTTCACATCCTATGATGTGGTTTTTCTTGGTAATAACTTCTTGCTGTACTCACACTTTAAAAGAATTCTAATTCCTATTTTAAATTTATTAAAATAAAATACTTGTTGGGTACCTATGCCACATGTAATTCTGGGCGAGCAAGGTACAAAGACCAGACCCTGCAGCCCCTGATCTCAAGGTGCCCACGATCTAGGGCAGGAGGCGGGCATACAAGAACTTACTAGTAATGAGTGTGATAGAGGTGGGAACAGAACCATCACACTGAAGAGAATCCTGAGAAGATGCTGGGGTTAACCTCAGCCTGAGAAGTCAGAGGAGGTTACACATGGCTGAAGGCTACCACGCTGGGTCTAGAGAAAGGTGACCAGAAACTTTCCAGGTAAACATTTAAATGGAGAAAAGACAGAAAGAACAGCAGGTATTGCAATTATTAGTGCAAATTATTTTCCTTAGCCATCACAGTCAATAAAACCTTCCTCTCAAGGTCTTTCACTTATTCTTTTCCAACTACCATATTTAGTTCAAACTACCCAGTCTAACCTTCAAGACTGCCACTATTTGCATTCATTGATTCATTCCAACATGTATTTATTGAGCACTTACTATGAATCACTACCAACCATCTGTCAGCTTATTGTATTGTTGTAGCTTGCATTTTGCTATGGAAGCTATGCTACTGCTATTTCAAATGCCAGCAAGGTCGCCTATGGTGGACAAGCTTCAGCAGAGTTTTCAGACTAAGACAGTCTAGGAAGAAAGGCCTAGTGATCTACTTTCGAAAATTAGCTAATGAAAACCCTTTGGATCACAGCAAACTATTGTCCAATATAGTGCTAGAAGATGAGCCTCCTCGGCTGGAAGGCACTCAAAACACACAGCAGCTGCAACAATAGACTCAAGTAAAACAACGACCGTGAAGATGGCGCAGGACCAGGCAATGTTTCATTATCATACCCAGGGTTGCCGTGTGTCAGAGACAACTTGACAGCAACTAACAGCAACAACTATGAGTCAGGCGCTGTTCTAGGAACTAGAAACACAGGCAGAAACAAAACAGAAACAAATCTCTGCCTCCATGAATCTTACTTGCTGTAGAGGGAGACAGATAACAAACAAACAAATAAATAAAATACACAGAAAAGTGGACATATGCAATGGAGAAGAGTGAAAGGGGGAAAAAAGGTGAGTTAAGAAATGCCAGGCAGGAGGTGGAGGTGTTGTCAAGGAAGGCCTCACTGAGAAGACGACATTTGAGAAACAACCTGAAGGAGATAAAGATGTCAGGGAAGGAGCATACTGGCACAAAGTAGTAAGTGTAAAGGCCCTGAGGCAGGAATGTCAGGATATGTTTGAAGAAAACTTGGAGGCCAGTTAGCCTGGAGCCAAGGGAGAGCATTGAGAGATGACTTCAGAGTGGTCGGGTGAGGCCAGATCATGGAGGGACTTGGGGGTACTATAAGGACTTTGGTTTTATTCTGAGAGAGATGGGGAACTACTGCAGGGTTTTGAGTAGATGGGAGACATGACTGAATATGTTTTAATATAACCATCTGACTGCAGAGCTATGAATATCCTGAGAAGGAAAGGAAGGCAAAAGAAGGAAAAATAGTAAGAAGACTACAAGACTATGTTTGGCAGGTAAGAGATGACGAGGTTTGGACCAAGATCGCGGCATGACAGTGGTCTCAAATAATGTACTTTGGGTATAACCTGAATGTTGAGCTGGAAATACATGCTTATGAATGTAATGTGGGTCATGAGAAAGAGAGAGAGATTGAAGTTATGGATGACTCTAAGGGTTTCTGACTGAGCAAGAAGAAGATTGTAGTTGCTATGTACTAATACAGGAAAAACTGAGAGAAACAAGTTTGAGGGAAAGGCCATATTAACTTTGAGATGCTTATTAGATATCCAGGTGGAGATGTTAAGTAGTGAGTTGGCTATAGAAGTAATGGGAAGAGTTTTGGGCTAGAGATATAAATTTGGGAGTTATCAGCTTATTGAAAGAGATTGGATGAAGTTACTAAAACAGTGAACCTAGAGAAAGGAAAGAAGATGCCCTTTGAAGCTCTGATGCCCTTTGATGGTTAGAGGTCAGGGAGATGGATGGGAGCCAACAAAGGAAAAAGAAAAAGAGCAGCCAGTGAGTTGGAGGAAATCCAGGTTCATACGGTGTTCTAGAAACCTAATGAAGGAGGTGTTTCAAATAGGGGGACAACACCTCTATTATTAAATGCTTTTGAGAGATAAAGAAGAAGGAAATCAAGAAGTGACCACTAAATATAGAAACATGGACATCACTAGTGACCTTAATGACAACAGTGTTGGTTTGGTGGGGGAAATGGCAGACTGCAGTGGAAGGAGAAGAGGACAGCGATATTGAATACCACCTACTTTTTTTTTAGTTTTTCTGTAAATGGATGTAGATAAATAAAGCAGAAGCTAAAGGGTGGTAAAGGGTTATGGCAGGAATTTTTTTAAGATGGGAAAGAAATAACATTGTTGTATGCTGATGGAATTGATGCATTAGAAAGGAAGAAAGGATGATGGAAAAGAATTGTTAATGTCCTTGAGTAGCAGGACTCAAGGCTGCCTGTAGCAACAAGCAGCAAAAGGAAAGAGGTTTTCCTTAACTAGGAACACATACATGGAAGATAGAACATATAATACAGAGGCGGGTGGGGCGGTTGATGTGGTTGTGAAGTCTATGGAATTTCTCTTCTGATAATACCTCTATTTTCCCAGTGACATAGAAGGCCATACCATCAGTTCTGACAATGGATGGGAGGGGAAGTGTTGAATATGTGAAGAAAGAGGAGATGGTGTGAAATAATTGTGTAGGCAAGAAAGAAAGTGGATGGAATAGGGAATCATGGTAGTAGAACTGGCAGCCAACATTTAGCGCCAACTTGAAGTTAGTCATTCTACATTTCAACTGAGACCACTCAGCATACTTTTCTTCAGCCCTGTTCAGCTACAGAGATGTAGGTGCCATGTCGGTCAAGAGCTGAATGTAACAAGGGTTGGGGGTTTTCCATACAAGCCCAATGAGGAGAGAGGGGGCATGAGAGTTGGAAGGTTGCGTTACTCTGACGATGGACCTTAGACTCTCAATTAGGTAAGAAGGAAAATAAGGACATAATGAGGCAATTAACAATAAAATGGTGGCAGGATTAAGGGTGTACATCCTGGTAAGGTCACTGGAATTGTTGAAGTCTGAGTATTAAAGGGAGGGAGCTTGAAAGATAGGATGGGATGGTGAGCAATCCTTCTCTTCTCTACCCTAAATGACAGCTCCATTCCGGAAGCAGGCACTGTGATTTTTACATATTTTTCTATTCCCAGAAGCACTTTTTAAACATTACACATAGTAGTCACCTCTTGATGAGTGAGTAATTATTGTGTTACCAGATTTGACAGTTATTTTCAGGAGACAGCATGCGAATAGTGGAACTGCACTAAAAAGGAGCAAGATGATCTGGGTTCAGGTTAAGATTTTGCCTCTGACTCTCTGTGGGCTCATTTCTTAACCATTGTGAGCTTCACTTGGCTCACGGTCAAATGAAGAAATAAAAACCGCCCTGTGGTTATTGGGAAGATCAAACGCAGTAAGGTATGTGAAAGCGCTTTGTAAACTAAAAGGCTGATTAACAATAACCTGAAACAGCACAAGTTCGTGAATCACCCAGCAAAAGGAGAAACACGAGCCTCCAGGGATTCCCAGGGGGCCCTTTGCTCTCTCCCAACCTCTGTGACTAAGTCCAAGGTCATGTTTGCGGCACCCAGGCTCTGCTGCAGCTCTCTCAGATACCCAGCCTCTTTTCGGGTGCTCCAAACCTCTGGGCCTGTCTGAGATGGTGGTTGTTTCTTTCATGTGTGCCGTCTAGTCGATTCCAGCTCCGAGCGACCCTGTGTGACAGAGTAGAACGGCCCCACGGGGTTTCCTAGGCTGTAATCTTTTCTGGAGTAGATCGCCAGGTCTCTCCTCCCTCAGAGTGCCTGGAGGGCTCCAAGTGTCAACCTTTCGAGTAGCAGCTGAGCACTTAACCATTGCACCACCAGGGCTCCGTACCTGAGATGGACAGAGAGGAAAAGAGAGGGGAAAGGAGGAGCCAGAGTTGAGTAGAGAGGAATGGGACGGAAATGATGCCTTCTGAGTGCCTATGCTGTGACAGGCACTTTGCAAAAATCCCACTGAGTCCTCTCTCTACCACCAATCAGTATTATCCTCCCAGGCTGTAGATGAGGAAACAGACTCAGAAAGTTTAAGTTATTTGATCCCAACTATATAATCAGGAAGTGGTAGAACAAGGAATCAACCCCAAGACTTTCCGAATCCAAAGCCCAGGGCTTTTCCAGTTAACCTGGGGCGTATGGCTAATCTAACGCACTCTTCTCCCCCAGGAAAAATTACCTTGTGGGAAGGATTTCTGAACTCAAGTTCACATTTGCTCCGAAATACCTAAGTTCCTGGAATGAGAGGTGCATGTTTTCAAAGAAGAGAAGAATTTCTCGACACTAAAATTCCTGGGGCAGAACAGGCGAGGGGTAATTGACAGCGAAGTGAAAGTAACTGAGGTTTTGAAAGTGACGTGATGAGAATAATTCCGGGGTTTTCAAACTGTACTTCCAAGTGCTATGGCTCTGTGGCCGCAGCCCCCAGGAAAAGGCTAAGGGGGGACAGAGGGGAAAAAGAAGCCGAGAGGCCCAATCACCATTTCAATTACAGCAGCAGTCCTTTAACTGGTTTTGTCTATTGGGGTTCTGTGTAAGATTTAGTTTGAAAAAGAGTTCCACCGCTACAACTAAGACTAGCCCATCTCTTTGACCCTGCCTTACACCCTCATGGTGGTATTTCTCAAAGTATGGCCCTCCTACCCCCAGCGTCAAAAACATCAATCACCTTGGACACACTCCTGGAGAAGGCAGGTTCTCAGGCTCCACCCAGGCTTACTGAACTGGAATTTCTGGTCAAGAGACCAGGGAATCTGCATTTCAACAACTGCGTCAGGAGATTCTTACATGCTCTAACATTTGAGTTGCTACTTCATGGTATGAAGACAATCTGATGAAACACGTCTGTCACACAAAGAAAACCAAAACCAAACCTGTTGCCGTCGAGTCAATTCCAACTCACAGTGACCCTATAGGACAGAGTAGAACTGCCCCATAGGGTTTCCAAGGAGTGGCTGGTGGATTCAAGCTGCTGACCTTTTGGTCAGCAGCTGAGCTCTTAACCACTGCACCACCAGGGCTCTGTCATCCTCTAGGAAGGCCCCTTGGAGAAAGCAATGTTTTTTTCTCATTATAGACAGATTGTGTGCTTTTAACTTTTTGGTGGAGCCTCTGATTACCCCACAGATATCCCTCTGTGGTTCAGGCCCAGTGACTGAAGCTAGAACATATATATGTGCACCCCCCCCCGACACACACACGAGCGCACACATAATTGCCTGTTGCCAATGTCACAGCCGACCTGCCACATCATTCAACTGAGTCCTGCCAATTAAGTACTTCTCAAGTGGTACAAGGGCAGGGCCCTTAAAATTCCAAGCATAAAACAGCTAATAAGGGTATCTTGTTTAACAAAGTAATAATAACAATAAAAAAGCAGAGACAAAAAAGAGCTGCAAAGTTTTCTTTGTGACCATTGTTTAACACTGTCTGTAATTAAATATTAATGAAAGTATGCTACTTTCATTTTGTGAGCAATTTAATTCAATTAAAAATAAATGGGTCTCCTTGGCCGACTGGGCATACTGATATACAGAATGGCACTACCCTTGATTTGGTTTCCACTGTGTTTAAATCCTGCACCGAGCAGAACTGCTGAAACACAACCCCCGGCTAACACGGTTAACTCGTTAGGAACCCAGGGCAGTCCTCATTCAGTCAACTGAGTATACCGCTGTGCAGGATTCACTGGGTGCAAAGCAAACATGGTTTACTTGACATATTTCTTTATCAGGTATTTGCTGTGTGGAATGAAAAGTTCTTAAGACACCTCATAGAGGTCAAAATAGTGTGGTTGTGTCCTGGTGTGAGGTGGGCTTTGATTGACTGGGAAGGGCTGAGAGGAAGCTGGGAACAGTCTACATCTTGATCTGGGTGACAGTTACTGGCTGCGCAAAGAGCCAAACCCAAACCAGTTGCCACCAAGTTAATTCTGCCTTATGGAGACTCCATGTGTGCCGAGCAAATCTCTGTCCCACAGGGTTTCCATGGCTCTGACCTTGCAGAAGCAGGTCGTCAGGGCTGTCTTCCAAGGTGCCTCTGGGTGGGTTCAAACCAACAACCTTTGAGTTAGTAGCCCAGTGCTTAACTGTTTGAGTCACTCGGTACCCCCTACCAGCCGCATGTACACGTAACTATGCATTGAGCTGGGCCCTAAGATTAGTGCACTTTGCAGACTTGACTGCAAACATTTTATACCTCACTGAGAGGGAAAAAAGGACACTTTTTCTGCCTACAAAGACCTCACCTGTACGTGTTGCCACTGAGTCGATTCCAACTCACAGTGACCCTATAGGACAGAGTAGAACTGCCATATAGTGTTTCCAAGGAGCGGCTGGTGGATTCAAACTTCCGACCTTCTGGTTAGCAGTGGAACGCTTAACCACTGTGCCGCCAGGGTTCCTCACAGTGTGGTGTTAGTAGGCACTATGAGAAGCAACATGGGGGTTAGGGGGTTCCCAGCTTACCATCTGGCTGGGAAGGCACACACAAATACCTAAGGATGCTTATTTTATGACAACATGTGCACAGATCTTAAAATATCCTTAGAAAGAAACTGACAAGTAAGAGGTAGTAAATTTTACAAACCTAAAAAAAAAAAAAAAAAAGTTTTTTTTTTTTTTTTTTTTTAAGTGCTTTGGGCAGCACCTGGATGAGGCAAATATTCAACACACCCGGATGGTAACCAAGATTGGAGGTTTGAGTCCATCCAGAGGCACCTCGGAAGAAAGGCCTGGCAATCTACTTCCAAAAAATCAGCCATTGAAACCCCTGTGGAGCACAGTTCTCTGCACACAGGGAGCTGCCGTGAGCGGGAACTGACACCGTGGCAACTTGTTTAAGTGCTCGTGGAGACACCTGTTGTACAGAGGACGCCCACGTTAGTGAGTTCTGAGCTTGGCATCCAAGATGGGGAAGAACATAGAAAGCAGTAGAGGAAAGAGGGGGCGTTGAGGGCACAGAAAATGGCGCGGGGCAGAAGCCAGGAGTCAGGGAACCAGCAGGTCCTGGACCAAGTCTGGAGAGCAAATTAACCTGATTTCAGGTCTGATGCTGACTGGACGAATGCGGAGGTGAGATTGGCAGGGCAAGGCAGAGCAGTGAGCAAGAGGGGCAGATGGAGTTGTCTGCCAGGGCTACTGTTGCAGGCAGGGGTTCCGGCTTCACTTGTCAGGGAGCCGTGGGAGCCAGGTCTGCAGCAGACCCTGCAGGTCTGCGAGCGCAGCGCCGGGAGGTAATGGATCTGGGGCGCCACCCGAAAACCGGAGCTGTTCTCCCGCTTCCCTCTGAAGGGCCGTTGTCTGGGAATGAACTCCGCGATCCCAGAGGCCACGTCTAATAATAACAATGTTATCAACACTGAAGCGCCGAAGCCAGTCTGGGTGCGTGTGTCTCTGGGTGTCTGTGCGCCCTGCCCAGCCCTGAAATCAGAGCCGGCCTTCGTGAATGGAGAGGAAAATGCCAATCTGTTGACAAAAAGTTCGCAGCTAAAAAACGAAACCCAGCCAGCACTTCACAACCTGGACGCATTGTGAACGTGGTGGTTTATCTGGCAGGAATAGGAAGCCGTGTTTGAAAACAATGTACTCTTTTGAGGTGCAAGGTCGGCGTTTGTTAGTCCTGGGGGAGACGGCCAGCCCCCTGCTGCATGGGAGAAAGGCCCGAAGGCCAGGCCAAGAAGCTTCCTGGACAGGAACGAAGCCACTTAGCCGGGGACAATGGAGCAAGGCGCATCCTCGCCTCTCTGCGGGGTCCCATACACAGGCCCCACTGAAGATTGCACAGGGCGCTTTTTCCAGTGGGAGCTGCCCATGCACACCGGGGGGATGGTGACAGAGCATCCAGAGGGAGGACATTTGTGCTGTGTGGTGCTGAAGCCCCTGATGCTATGCCCTTGTGGAGGGAAGGGCCCTGTGGGCACCAGAACATTCTTTCCTCCAGGAATTTAGCAGAGCAAGGCAGGTAGGGAGCTGCCTTCAGAAGTAGCCAGAAAGATGGCAGAGCTGCCCCAGCCTCCTTGGGATACTCCCGAGTCTGAGCAGGTTGAGAGTGGAGAGAACGGAGAAGCGCCTTTTTAAAACTTGTTCTGAATGGCAGAGAATGAGGCCAGGTGGGTGAGATCCAACCCTAGGTGAGCCAGCTGGCTCCACCCCTGAGGAGCTGTGTGACCCACAAGCGGGAGATTGAACCTGCCAGATCTCCAGTTTACTCACATGCAAAGCAGGACTGATAGTACCTACCACAGGGGTTACTGTGGATTCCCTGAGCAGACAGGTAAGTGAGGCACTGGGCACGGGGCCTGGCACGTGGCCAGCACCCAGCAAAGGGCCTTCGCACTTGCCTTCCCCACCTGGTACACTCTCATTTAGAACGATTTGTGCGCTTACCTGATGCAGGTCCCTTCCTTACTTCATTTTTCTGTATAGTGCTCACCACCATTTACTATACATTATGACTTTTTTTTTTTTTTTAATCTTGTTTACTCTCTACCTCCCCCAAACCAGAAGGAAGCTCTGTGAGAATGGGGATTTTTGTGTTTCGCCCACTAGAACTTAGAGTAGTGCCCAACATATAAGAGTTACTCAATAAACATTAAGTAAAGGAGTAATGATGATAAAGAGAATCAATGCGTAAAAGTCCCTAGTTAACCCTCTGATTTCACATCTCACAAGCTTAGCACTCTCTACTAGACCATAATCGCTTTAGAGGCAGGAACTGTATCTTGAATGACTGGATTCTCCATAGTTAAAGTTGCCAGTTTTGTCAAAGAAAACTACAAGACACCCAGTTAAACTTTAACTTCAAATAAACAACGAAAAACATTTTTTTAGTACAAGTATGTCGCAAATATTCCATGGGGCATACTTATTCTAAAACATTGTTCATTGCTTATCTGAAATTAAAATTTAACCAGGAGTTTCATATTTTACCTGGCAATCTTATCCATAGCCCTTACACAGAGTAGGTTCAAATTAGGTAGATGCTACATAAATTAATGATATGCCCAAATCCAGAGAAATTAGAGTAAATCTAAACAAAATAGGAAGGTCAGGCCCAGTGGTAGGCTGGTAAATGTGTAACTGTTGACCCTCCAAGGAGGAAAAGAAGCTTTCATTTACATCATTTGCCAGTTTCCGTGGTGTAAATGACCCTACCATGACTGATTTCAAGCTACCAAGGAAACACAACTGCGGATGGATGAGCACAATCAGCATAGCTGTTGTGGACTGAATTGTGTCCCCCCAAAATGCGTATCGACATGGCTAGGCCATGATTCCCAGTATTGTATGTTTTTCCACCATTTTGTGATCTGAGGTGATTATCCTATGTGTTGGAAATCCTACGTCTGTGATGTTAATAAGGCAGGCTTAGCAGCAGTTATGTTAATGAAAGGAAACTCTGGTGGTGCCGTGCTTAAGAGCTCGGCTGTTAACCAAAAGGTTGGCAGTTCGAATCCACCAGACACTCCTTGGAAACTCTAGGAAGCAGTTCTACTGTGTCTCATAGGGTTGCTATGAATCAGAGTCCACTCAGTGGCAATGGGTTTTGGTTTTGGGGGGTATTTTAATGAGGTAGGACTCAATCTACAAGATTAGATTGTATCTTGAGTCAGTCTCTTTTGAGATATAAAAGACGGAAGTAAGCAGAGAGGAGAGGGACTCATTACTACCAAGCAAGAGGAGCGAGGAGCAGAGTGTGTCCTTTGGACCCTAGGCCTCTGTGCTGAGAAGCTTCTAGACCAGGAGAAGATTGATGACAAGGACCTTCCCCCAGAGCTGACACAGAGAGAAAGCCTTCTGCTGGAGCTGGTGCCCCGAATTCAGACTTCTAGCCTCCTAAACTGTGAGAGAGTAAATTTCTGTTTATTAAAGCCATCCATTTTTGGTATTTCTGTTACAGCAACACAAGATAACTAAAAAAGCAGGCAAGCCAGTATGAGCCAGCTTCAGCACCAACTCTGGTCTGAAAGTCCCAGGATTAAAGAAAGAAAAGAAAAGTGAAGAAGAAATAACCCCTCTTCCTCATCAACAATACACCCTACAAGGCCTCCCTGGCCGCTTCCTCCTACATATCACCTCAGTCTTACAGTTCCATAAGGTAGAAAATATTAGCCCCGCTTTTTTTTTTTTTTAATAGTGAAAGTGAGACCAGAGTTTAAAAAAAAATGTCTAGTCACACAGCTAGTAAATAAAATGGAACTGGGGTTTGAATCCAGGTCCATTTAACTCCAAAGTCCACTCCTTTTCCCCCAAACCAGTCTGCCTCTTCAGTCAGAGCACATGGAAGCCAAAGGGGTCTCAGAGGTTAGTGGTGAGCAGGTCAACCTGCCCATAACTCAGAAAGGAAACTGAGGCAAGGAGTAAAAGTGTTAGCCAACTCCTGGCAGAGCTGGAATTAGAACTTATACCTCTTAGTTCCATACAGTGTGTGTGTCTCTGTGTGTGTGTGTTTGTGTGTACACGCACACACACAAGTGGCTTGTGGAGAAATCGCAGTGTGTTCTACTGATATAAGGAGCCTCGAAAATAAGCAAGGGCATCCCCAAAAGTGTCAAGGTGGGTTAAATGGTATGTGTCAGCTGAGTTGTTTTTCTTTTAATGCATCACAAATCTAGACTAAGGTTTCTGCTTTCTTAACCCCACCTAAATGATCTGAAGGAGTCCTGGTGGAGCAGTGGTTAGGAGCTCAGTGGGCAGGTGGAAAAGCTAGACCAGAATAAACAACACTTGTTACAAAGGAGCAAAGAGTGATGGGGGTGGTAATATTGGTGAATGGGGTGGGAGGGTGGGGACAGAAAGACAAGGGCTTTTCTTCTTTAATGAAATTGAGCAGTGTTAACTCATTACCTGAAACAGGAACCCACGAAATTCCCCAAAAGCCACATGCATATGTGTCTCTTCTCTTTCTCCTTCCGGGGGGGCTACGGAAGACGGCCTCCCGGATTTGAGCATCAGCTCCGCTGGTGACCGTGTGTGGCCTTGGGGGCCAGTCTCTTCTCTCCAGCTTGTGTGTCCCAGGCTGTAAAACAAAAGTATATTTCTGAGGCCTTTCCCAGCAGTGAAGCCTATGGTGTTCTTTCTTTAGACCACCTTTCCCCCATCTCTGTCCTCTGCCACTTCCTCATTATCTTCCTTTTTTTTTTTTATCCTCTTTCCCTTCTTCCCCACCGTTCTCCCCCTCTTCCATCCCCCTCCACCTCTTGTACCACAGCCTCTCTTGTCTCTCTATTCCCCCGCCCCTCTCCCCACACCCCCCCCCCCCCACACGCAGAAACCACGCTAGAGCTAACACTGGAGCCTCAATTAGACAGACACCACAAAAACAAAGAAAAACTAGGAAAGCCGAGAAAAGACACTGGCTTGATACAGGGCAGACCCCCAACGCTACCCCCTCTATGCTCTGGACAGCATTTTGCTATCTATGCAAACGAAAGATTATGCAGCTTATCATAAGTATAAAGAAAAAAAAAACAACTAAACATTCGAAAGTGTAGACCCCTGACCAGGAGGCTTGGGACGTCCCAAGGCCACGAGAGCCCTGCAGAGTGAGAGCGTCACTGGCCTTTGTCCAGTCCCACTAGAGGTGGGCAGAATGGAACCTTGAGAAGCAAGCGTGCCCTGAGATTTCCCAGCTCGCTCTAAACTCTGAAAGCAAATGAGGGCCCTCAAGGCTCATTAGACCTATTTATACAGTTCTTTGCTGGGAAAAATGAAATCTTCCAAACACAGATAAATACACCTCTGTGACAAATGAACTTAAAGTCGTATTTAAACCCCAGCTCCAACTCAGACAAATGTACTGGTTGAACACCCCCCTCCCCAGGCAAGATAAATATATTTCTTTATCTTGAATTCCCTCTAGTTGGGAGAAAAGGAACACAAGGGCTACAAAATGTGTGTTGGGGTGGAGGTGGGGGTCAGGAAAGGAGTGGGAGGTGGTGACACTGTAAAGTAGGAGAAGCCGATGACATGAAACCCTCATCTATTGCTGGCAGGAATGAAAAACGGTACAGTCACTGTGGAAAACAGTTTGGCAGTTCCTCAAAAAGTTAAACACAGGATTATCACATGACCCAGCAATCCCAATGCTAGGTATACACCCAGAAGAGGCGAAGGCACAGCACGGACGGAAGCCTGCGCACCACGTTCATTGAGGCACTCTTCACAATAGGCAAAAGGCAGAAATGACCAAAACGTCCACGGAGAGATGAATGAATAAACAAGCTTGGTCCATACACACAACGGGACGTTATTCAGGCATAAGGAGAAATGAAGTCCCGAAGCACGTTACTACGTGGTGATGAACCTTGAAAACACTCTCCCGAGTGAAATAAGTCAGCCGTGAAAGCACAAACCCTGCATGATCCCGTTTCTATGAAATAGGCCAGTGTACAGAGACTGAAGCTTTCTAGAGGTTTCCAGAGGTGGGGGCGGGGTGGGGGGGGAGTCAGTGCTTCGAGGCCTCGGAGTTAAGGGTGGTGGAACCATCTGGAAGAGGACGGGGTGATGTTTACAGAGCGCAATGAACAGTGTCAAAGTCACTGAATTGTACCCGTGAAAATTATTGAGTTCGCAGAAGTTTTGTTGTCTATATTTTTATCACAATTAAAAAAAATTATCAACACCTCAAAAAGAGCTCGTGACGGTCACCTTCCTGGCCAAGTGGCTAAACCACACCGCCCCTCCCTGCCTGCTGCTCACCTTGACAGTTTCTCAGTCCAGCCCAGGGCTGTGCCAGCCGCCAGCTCTCTCCCTGACCTGTACACAACATCCTTGGAGACGCCCACGGCGCAGGGGAACACAGGGTGCCCTCCAGATGGCTCGCTGCCTGCCCCTCCGTATTTCTCAACGGGTCCTATCTTTTCCAGGAAACACTCCTTTTCTGGGAAAGGTTGGCAGAATCAGAGAATGACCCTGGCAGGAAGTGGCCAGCTACATCTGATGCCCTCTGAGGTGAGATAGTGATAAGATAGGAGAGAAAGAAGGCGTTGGCTGGCAATCTCCACTCCTGGAGGGACAACTGCGTGGTCTTTGGCTGCACCATCTCATTAATCATTTTTGTATACTGATTACATGTTGAAATGGTAATATTTTGGCTATATCGGGTTCAGTAAAATATATTCTTAAAATTAATTTCACCTGGTTTTTATTTTATGTTTTAAATGCGGCTACTAGAAAATTTTATACTACACACGCCTAACCTTCTATTTCTTCTGGGCAGCACAGCTTCAGAGAATCTTTAAACCAAAAAACCAGCTGCCGTGGAACTGATGCCGACTCCTGGTGACCCCGCGCGTGTCAGGGTAGAACTGTGCCCCATAGAACTCCTGGTGACCCCACGTGTGTCAGGGTAGAGCTGTGCCCCATAGAACTCCTGGTGACCCCGTGTGTGTCAGGGTAGAACTGTGCCCCATAGAACTCCTGGCAGTCCCGCGTGTGTCAGGGTAGAACTATGCTCCATAGAACTCCTGGTGATCCCGTGCGTGTCAGGGTAGAACTGTGCCCCATACAACTCCTGGCAATCCTGTGCGTGTCAGGGTAGAACTGTGCCCCATAGAACTCCTGGTGATCCCGTGTGTGTCAGGGTAGAACTGCGCCCCGTAGAACTCCTGGTGATCCCGTGTGTGCCAGGGTAGAACTGCGCCCCATAGAACTCCTGGTGACCCCGTGTGTGTCAGGGTAGAACTGCGCCCCACAGAACTCCTGGTGACCCCGTGTGTGTCAGGGTAGAACTGCGCCCCACAGAACTCCTGGTGATCCCGTGTGTGTCGGGGTAGAAGTGTGCCCCACAGAACTCCTGGTGACCCCGTGTGTGTCGGGGTAGAACTGTGCCCCACAGAACTCCTGGCAATCCCGCGTGTGTCAGGGTAGAACTGTGCCCCATAGAACTCCTGGTGACCCCGTGCCTGTCAGGGTAGAACCGTGCCCCATAGAACTCCTGGTGACCCCGCGTGTGTCAGGGTAGAACTGTGCCCCATAGAACTCCTGGTGACCCCGTGCCTGTCGGGGTAGAACCGTGCCCCATAGAACTCCTGGTGACCCCGTGTGTGTCGGGGTAGAACTGTGCCCCACAGAACTCCTGGTGATCCCGTGTGTGTCGGGGTAGAACTGTGCCCCACAGAACTCCTGGTGACCCCGTGTGTGTCGGGGTAGAACTGTGCCCCACAGAACTCCTGGTGACCCCGTGTGTGTCGGGGTAGAACTGTGCCCCACAGAACTCCTGGTGACCCCGTGTGTGTCGGGGTAGAACTGTGCCCCACAGAACTCCTGGTGATCCCGCGTGTGTCGGGGTAGAACCGTGCCCCACAGAACTCCTGGTGACCCCGTGCCTGTCAGGGTAGAACCGCGCCCCATAGAACTCCTGGTGACCCCGTGCGTGTCAGGGTAGAACCGCGCCCCATAGAACTCCTGGTGACCCCGTGCGCGTCGGGGTAGAACCGCGCCCCATAGAACTCCTGGCGATCCCGTGCGTGTCGGGGTAGAACCGCGCCCCATAGAACTCCTGGTGACCCCGGGTGTGTCGGGGTAGAACTGCGCCCCATAGAACTCCTGGTGACCCCGTGTGTGTCGGGGTAGAACTGTGCCCCATAGTCCTGGTGACCCCGTGTGTGTTGGGGTAGAACTGTGCCCCACAGAACTCCTGGCGATCCCGCGTGTGTCAGGGTAGAACTGTGCCCCATAGAACTCCTGGTGACCCCGTGCGTGTCAGGGTAGAACCGTGCCCCATAGAACTCCTGGTGACCCCGTGTGCGTCAGGGTAGAACCGTGCCCCATAGAACTCCTGGTGACCCCGTGTGCGTCAGGGTAGAACCGCGCCCCATAGAACTCCTGGTGATCCCGTGCGTGTCAGGGTAGAACCGTGCCCCATAGAACTCCTGGTGACCCCGTGTGCGTCAGGGTAGAACCGCGCCCCATAGAACTCCTGGTGATCCCGTGCGTGTCAGGGTAGAACCGTGCCCCATAGAACTCCTGGTGATCCCGTGCGTGTCAGGGTAGAACCGTGCCCCCTAGAACTCCTGGTGATCCCGTGCGTGTCAGGGTAGAACCGCGCCCCATAGAACTCCTGGTGATCCCGTGCGTGTCGGGGTAGAACCGTGCCCCATAGAACTCCTGGTGATCCCGTGTGTGTCGGGGTAGAACCGTGCCCCACAGAACTCCTGGCGATCCCGCGTGTGTCAGGGTAGAACTGTGCCCCATACAACTCCTGGCGATCCCGCGTGTGTCAGGGTAGAACTGTGCCCCATACAACTCCTGGCGATCCTGTGCGTGTCAGGGTAGAACTGTGCCCCATAGAACTCCTGGTGATCCCGTGCGTGTCAGGGTAGAACTGTGCCCCATAGAACTCCCGGCGATCCCGTGTGTGTCAGGGTAGAACTGTGCCCCGTAGAACTCCTGGTGACCCCCTGCCTGTCAGGGTAGAACTGTGCCCCATACAACTCCTGGCGATCCTGTGCGTGTCAGGGTAGAACTGTGCCCCATAGAACTCCTGGTGATCCCGTGCGTGTCAGGGTAGAACTGTGCCCCATAGAACTCCTGGCGATCCTGTGTGTGTCAGGGTAGAGCTGTGCCCCATAGAACTCCTGGTGATCCCCTGCCTGTCAGGGTAGAACTGCGCCCCATAGAACTCCTGGTGACCCCGTGTGTGTCAGGGTAGAACTGTGCCCCATAGAACTCCTGGTGACCCCCTGTGTGTCAGGGTAGAACTGTGCCCCATAGAACTCCTGGCAGTCCCGCGTGTGTCAGGGTAGAACTGTGCCCCATAGAACTCCTGGTGATCCCGTGTGTGTCGGGGTAGAACTGTGCCCCACAGAACTCCTGGTGACCCCACGTGTGTCAGGATAGAACTGTGCCCACCAGGTTTTCACTGGCTGATTTTCCAGTAATAGATCCCCAGACCTTTCTTCTGAGGCACCTCTGGGTGACCTTGAACCTCCAACCTTTCAGCTAGCAGCCAAGCATGTTTACTGTTTGCACAACTCAGGGGTTCCCCGAGAATCATTATATTTAAGTCCAGGTTCTTTCAATAACCCATGTTCAGACTTTGCCCTTTACAAAACCTTTTAATTCTGGATCCAGAGTGGAGGTGATTTGTGTTTTCCTTTTCCTGGCATGTTTTTTTTTTTGTGGTTGTTAGCTGCCACGAAGTTGATTCTGACTCATGGCGACCAGTGTGTGCAGAACAGAATTGAGCTCCATGGAGTTTTCAAGGCTGTGAGCTTTCAAAAGCAGGCTGTCAGGCCTGTCTTCCAGGCACCCCCGGGTGGGTTCAAACACCAGCCTTGTGGCTGGTAGTCCACAGCTGAACCGTTTGTACCGCCCGGGGCCCTAAAGTTAAACTCATCCGAGACCGTGAAACGGACACCTAGGCTCAGACCTTCTTCCACTCAGCATCTGGACCTCCTTCGTTCATAAGCTCTGTCACTCCCCCCATCATCTCTTGTTCTCGCCTCCTCCCACTCTCCCCCCAAAACGCCGGCTCTTCCATGCCGGTCTTTGGTCCAGAAACAGTGGGATAAAAAGGCTGATAGGAACCTAAGGAGACCATCAAACCCATTCATGTTGGTCCACTTGACCCAACCCAAGCAAAACACAGCTGCATTGGTCTAATTCTTTTTTAAAAAGCAATAATTCTCATTTGTTTTCTTATTGTAAATAATACTTGTTCATTGTAGAAAAACGGTAGAATAGAAGCCAAAGGAAGGAAATAAAAATCATCCACAATCCCCAACCTAGGGCTAGTCGTTGTTGATATTTTAGTGTTTATCTTGCCAAAATTTTATTTTTTACTACAGAAATAATAGTTGTAACAATTATTGAGCATTTACTATGTCCAGGCCCCGTGCTAAAAGTTTTTTAACTCACTTTTCTTCATAATAGTCCCAAAGTATGTCCTCTTATTATCCCCATTTTACAGATAAGAAAACCTGAGATTTAGCAAAGTTAGGTACCTTGTCCAAAGACAATCAGCTAGTAGTGGCTGCACCAGTTCAGGGCGGGCCCACATCGGCTCCGGAGAACCTAGGCTCCTTGTCTCTGCCTCCCTGTCCGCTTACAGGCCTTGGTTTCCTCACCTAACCCTCCTACTTCCACAGTGCTTGCTTCATGCATGTCCCCAGTCCATCATTCATGGCTCTTCATTTGTTCGTTTGTTCATTCAACAAATGTCTGTTGAGCTCTTATTTTGTGCCGGGTGTTATTCTTGTTGTTACTGTTGTTGTGTCTCGTCAAGTCAATTTCAACTCATAGAGACACTATAGGACATAGAACTGCCCCATAGGGTTTCCTAGGCTGTAATATTCACAGGAGCAGATCACCAGGTCTTTTCTCCCACAGAGCCAAATGGTGGATTTGAACCACTAATCTTTTGGTTAACAGCAAAGTGCTTACCCATTGTACCACCAGGACTCCTTGGTACTGTTTTAGGGACCTGAGATACAGCAGTAAACAAAATCAACAGAGTTCCTACCCTCAGTGAGCTTGTATTTCAGTTTAGGGTGACAGACAATAAACAAACAAGTAGGTGTATATTATGTCAGATGGGCAGTGGGACAAACCAGTAAGTGGAGAAAATTGAGCGAGGCAGGAGGGATGCAAAGTGACAGAAGGGGAGTGGTGGTAAGAATCATGTGGTAGATTCAGGGATGGATTACCCTATTAGCAAGGTACGCAGGGGCTTACTTGTGCTTACCTACTAATCTTTAGTGCACAATTTCACTCAAAGATGTGGTGAAACCCATGTGAAATTGTTCACTACAGACTAGTAAGTAAAAACAAGTAAACCCATATTACCTTGCTTAATGTAAGCCTGTGGTGTACCTTGCTTACTGGTTAATCTGCCCCTGGGTAGGTTGTACTATTATTTACAATTTTCACATTTTCTGTAGCAAAATCTAGCTAAAACATATGATCGTTTTTCTTCTTTCAAAGGGTGATCAGGAAAGACCTCACAGTTCAGGTGATATTTGAACAGAGACTTTAAGTTACCTGGGAGAAGTGCTTTCCAGGTCTGAATGCAAAGGCCCTGCCTGAGTAGGAAGCCAGACCAGTGTGTTGGAGGGAAGTCAAGGACGAGCGTGAATACCGCGGAGTGAGTGAGGAAGAGAGTGGTGGGAGTTTTCATGAGGGAATTGGTGGGGGTGAGGACAGATCACACAGGGCTTTTGGTGCCTGTGGTGAGTTGAACTGTGTCCTTCTAAGAGTTATGTTCAAGTCCTAACCCTTGTTGTTGTTGTTGTTGTTGTTGTTAGGGGCTGTCGAGTCAGTTCTGACACATAGCGACCCTATATACAACAGAACAAAACACTGCCCGGTCCTTCACCATCCTCACAATTGTTGTCGTGCTTGAGCCCATTGTTGCAGCCACTGTGTCAGTCCATCTCGTTAAGGGTTTTCCTCTTTTTCACTGACCCTCCATGTCATGGATTGAATCATGTCCCCCCAAAATATGTGTCAAATTGGTTAGGCCATGGTTCCCAGTATCGTGTGGTTGTCCTCCATTTTGTGATTGTAATCTTATGTTAAAGAGGATTAGGTGGGATTTTAACACCCTCACCCAGGTCACATCCCTGATCCAGTGTAAAAGAAGTTTCCCTGGGGTGTGGCCTGCACCACCTTTTATCTCACAAGAGATAAAAAGGAAAGGGAAGTAACCAGAAAGGGAGAACATCATACCACCAAGAAAGCAGTGCTGGGAGCAGAGCATGTCCTTTGGACCTGGGGTCCCTGTGTGGAGAAGTTCTTAGTCCAGGGGAAGATTGATGAGAAGGCCAACATTGAGAGAAAGGCTTACCCTGGAGCTGACACCCTGAATTTGAATTTTAGCCTATTTTACTGTAAGGAAATAAACTTCTCTTTGTTAAAGCCATCCATCCACCTGTGGTATTTCTGTTATAGCAGCACTAGATGACTAAGACACTCCATTTTACCAAGCATGATGTCCTTCTCCAGGGACTTCTTCATCCTGATAACCTCTTATTTGGGGAATGTAATAGAGTTGAGATGGGGTCATACTAGATTAGGGTAAGCCTAAACTCACTGAGTGGTGTCCTTATAAGGAGAAAGAGATTTGGAGACACAGAGATATAAAGAAGAACACCATGAGAAGATGGAGGCAGAAATCAGCATGATGGAGCTACAAGTCAAGGTACCCCAAGGATTGCCAGCAACCACCAGAAGCTAGAAAGAGATAAGGAAGGATTCTTGCCCAGAGTCTTCAAAGGGAGCATACCCCTGGTGACACCCTAATTCTGGACATCTGGCCTCCAGAGCTGTAAGAGAATGAACTTCTGTTGTTTCAAGCTGCCCACTGTGTGGTGATTTAATAAGCAGCCCTAGGAAATTAACAGGTCTGCAAAAGCCCGAGTGAGATGGAAAGCCACTGGGAGGTCCTGAGCAGAGGAGCGTGACTTACATCATAAAAGGATCACTCTGGTTACTGTCTTGAGAATATATGCATTTGGGAGGGGGGGGTGTGGAAGTACAGTGATCTGTTGAGAGCTATTATTACGTAGCTGGGAGATGAGGCTGGCTACGATAAAGGTAGTGGAGGTGGGTGTGCTGATCAGATTCTAGATCCATTCTGAAGGCAGAGCCAACAGGATTTGCTTGTGGGATAGTGTGGGATGTGAGGAAAAGTGTCAAGGAGGACTTCACAATCCTACCTGGAGCAACTAGAAAGAGAGGGTTACCATTAACTAAGGTGGGAAACTACAGGAAGAAGAGTTTTTGAGGGAGTGCAATAATCAGGGGCAGGGACAGGTTAAACAATAAAAAAAAAAAATTTTTTTTTCTTTTTTTTTTTATCAAGCAAGGCCTAATTGTGTTTACTTACTAATCTGTAGTGCACACGTTCACATGGGTTTTACTATATCTCTGATGTGGTAAAAAACAGGTGAAATTGTGCTCTAAGATTAGTAAGTAAGCACAAATAAGCCTATGCTTGCTTTGCTTATTGGGTAATCAGTCCCTGATGAGTTTGTTTTGGGGATATCTTAAGTTTGAGATACCAATCAGGTATCAAAGTAGATGTGTCACATAAGAAGTTATACTTGATCTGGTTCAGAGAATCATCTAGGCTTGAGACATGAACTTGAAAATTCTTGGAAGATAGATGGTATTGAAAACCATGACCCTCCATGATGTCATCTGAGGAGTAATTTGTAGACTAACATGAGGTCTTTGGACTAAACCCTTGGACCATCCAACTGATAGAACTTGAAGAGCTGAGGAGAAAGTAGTGAAGGAGCTGAGGAGGGAGCAGTGAAGGAGGAGCTGAGGAGGAAGCAGTGAATGAAGAGCTGTGGAGGAAGTAGCAAAGGAGGAGCTGAGGAGGAAGCAGTGAAGGAGGCTAGCAAAGAACAGCCAGTGAGGTTAAGAGGATAACCAGGATAGAGGGGTGTTCAGGTCAGGTGAAGAAAGCATTTTAAGTCTCAGGGGGTGATCAAGCCCGCCACACGCTGCTGACAGCTAGAGAAGGATTTGGGGTGAGAGCTGGCCATTGGATTTGGCAATCTAGAGGTCACATATGCTACCGATATAGACAAGTGAGACAAACCAAAAGATCGTTCCAAAAGGGCCCTGGGTGGGGAAATGAGTGATTCACAGCCTTTCTCTCTCGTCTCTTGTTCTCAGGAGCATCAGTGGGCAAGTTAGCTGTGTTAGGCTATTCTTACCTGTCTCATTCTGCTTCCTATGCAACTGTCTAGTCTCTCCTTATCACCCCAGAGATGCTGATAATAAGATGGTAATCATGATAATTCTGGAAAGGTGGTGAGTTTTCCATTTGAACTCCTCAGGACACAACATATCTTCCAAGCTTTGCGAGGTGACAACTCTTGGAAGAGGGAATGCATTTTCCAGCTTTCCATGAGCTTTCGAAGCAGGGTTTTTTGGGCTGTCATGCCTATAACTAGGAGAAGAGTCATCTCAAGAGCAGAACGTCATAACATGTACGTGGCTGATACTTTGGTAGCAAGTGTGAATATTAGATGAAGTAATCATACTCAAATGAAATTGCCTGGGGTTCCGTAAACAGACCTCATAACACCAATTACAGTAAATCATTGCCTCAGTTTTTCCCTGATGTCTTCTAACAGTCACAAGGTGGTCTTTTTCTATAAAATTATATCTTGAAAACCTGTCTAAAGACTTCTTCTAGACTATTAGCCTTTCATTCTCATATGTATATGAAGTGCCAAGCCTATCTTCTTGCCTCCAATCCATTTTGCAGAGTACAACCTGATTCTCAGTCTCTCTTTGCCTTCTACTTATATTATTCACCCAGGAGCTCTTCAATGTCCTTGGCTAAATAAGGCCCAAAGCATGTGAAACAGGAATGTGACTCACTCAGCAAGGCCACACTTAGAATTCACTCAGTCCTTCAGTGTTAACAGCAGGCGGGAGCGGCTTGATCTGCAAGGTGGTGGAGGACAATTTCCAGAGCCTAAAGGAAACACCAGTCAGGCACACTTCCTTCCTTCAAGAACAAGAGAAGTTGGCTCTGGGAAGAAGACAGAAAGGCCTGCTTTATTTGTACCTGGAGCCTTGTCTTCTAAATCCAGAGGCCTCTAGAAACTTTCCAGAAGCGACATGGCTGAAAACACAGATTTTCCTCAAAAATAGTCATTTTGAGTAATTATAATTTTCTCTCTCTAATACTCCTCATGCGCTTTCATAATCTGGGATGCTTTTCTTTCCTCCTGAATATTTGCAGGAGTGTTCTCCTTATCCATTGTACCCACACTGCTCTAGAGGGCTCTTTTTCATGAAGTGGGGCTCCTTTAAAGGGTGCAGGCTAGTGTTTGCCTATGTGAAGCTTTTGAAGTGTCTGAGAGTTGTTGTGGGCCTCTGCTTCCCATCACTACAAGAACCTCACAACCTTTATGCCCAGTGGAGAAGCTTCTCAAAGTGAGGACTGCGTCCATTCATTAGGCAAATATGCATTGAACACCTGTTGTGCCAGGTACCATTCAAGGCCCTTGTAGGTACAGCAGTGAGAAAAACAGGCAACAGTTCATTCTTCCATGGAGTTTCTAACCCAGTGGGGCAAGACCAAAGACAGACAAAATAAATAAGTAGAATATATAATAAGCTGGACAGTGGTAAGTCCTATAGAAAAAATGAACCAGAGATGTGCGTTGGGTGAAGGGGCAGAAAGAGGTTTGGAATTTTATATAGAGGAGTCAGGAAGAGCTCACTGTCATCTGAGCACAGACCAAAAGGTAGTAGGGCAGGAGTTTGCAGGTACCTAGGAAAAGAGTCCCCCACGTGTCTGTCAGTTTGTCGTACTGTGGGGGATTGCATGTTGCTGTGATGCTGGAAGCTATGCCACCAGTATTCAGATACCAGCAGGGTCACCCATGGAGGACAGGTTTCAGCTGAGCTTCGACTAAGACAGATTAGGAAGAAGGAAAATGCTTTTCACTGAAAAGCATTAACCAGTGAAAACCTTATGAATAGCAGCAGAACATTGTCTGATATAGTGCTGGAAGATGAGCCCCCAGGTTGGAAGGCACTCAAAAGATGACTGGGGAAGAGCTGCCTCCTCAAAGTAGAGTCGACCTTAATGACGCGGATGGAGTAAAGCTTTCGGGACCTTCATTTGCTGATGTGGAATGACTCAAAATGAGAAGAAACAGTTGCAAACATCCATTAATAATCGGAAAATGCAATGTACAAAGTATGAAACTAGGAAAATTGGAAATCATCAAAAATGAAATGGAAAATGAAATGGCCAACAACACACATGAAAAGGCATCAAAATGACAGCACTAAAAACTTATTTATCTATAATTACGCTGAATGTAAATGGACTAAATGCACCAATAAAGAGACAGAGAGTCACGGACTGGATAAAGAAACACGATCCATCTATATGCTGCCTACAAGAGACACACCTTAGACTTAGAGACACAAACAAACTAAAACTCAAAGGATGGAAAAAAATACATCAAGCAAACAATAAGCAAAAAAGAAGAGGAGTAGCAATATTAATTTCTGACAAAATAGACTTTAGACTTAAATCCACCACAAAGGATAAAGAAGGACACTATATAATGATAAAAGGGACAATTGATCAGGAAGACATAACCATATTAAATATTTATGCACCCAATGACAGGGCTGCAAGATACATAAATCAAATTTTAACAGAATTGAAAAGTGAGATAGACACCTCCACATTTATAGTAGGAGACTTCAACACACCACTTTTGGAGAAGGACAGGACATCCAGTAAGAAGCTCAAAAAGAGACACGGAAGACCTACTTACAACAATCACCCAACTTGACCTCATTGACTTATACAGAACTCTCCACCCAACTGCTGCAAAATATACTTTTTTTTCTAGTGCACATGGAACATTCTCTAGAATAGACCACATATTAGGTCATAAAACAAATCTTCGCAGGGTCCAAAACATCGAAATATTACAAAGCATCTTCTCAGACCACAAGGCAATGAAACTAGAAATCAATAACAGAAAAACTAGGGAAAAGTAATCAAATACTTGGAAAATGAACAATACCCTCCTGAAAAAAGACTGAGTTATAGAAGACATCAAGGAGGGAATAAGGAAATTCTTAGAAAGCAATGAGAATGAAAATACTTCCTATCAAAACCTCTGGGACACAGCAAAAGCAGTGCTCAGAGGCCAATTTATATCGATAAATGCACAGATACAAAAAGAAGAAAGAGCCAAAATCAGAGAACTGTCCCGACAACTTGAACAAATAGAAAGTGAGCAACAAAAGAACCCATCAGGCACCAGAAGAAAACAATAAAAATTAGAGCTGAACTAAATGAATTAGAGAACAGAAAAACAATTGAAAGAATTAACAAAGCCAAAAGCTGGTTCTTTGAAAAAAATAACAAAATTGATAAACCATTGGCTAGACTGACTAAAGAAATACAGGAAAGGAAACAAATAACCCGAATAAGAAACGAGAAGGACCACATCACAACAGAACCAAATGAAATTAAAAGAATCATTTCAGATTACTACGAAAAATTGTACTCTAACAAATTTGAAAACCTAGAAGAAATGGATAAATTCTTGGAAAAACACTACCTACCTAAACTAACACATTCAGAAGTAGAACAACTAAATAGACCCATAACAAAAAAAGAGATTGAAACGGTAATCAAAAAACTTCCAACAAAAAAAAGTCCTGGCCCGGACGGCTTCACTGCAGAGTTCTACCAAACCTTCAGAGAAGACTTAACACCACTACTACTGAAGGTATTTCAAAGCATAGAAAAAGACGGAATACTACCCAACTCATTCTATGAAGCCACCATCTCCCTGATACCAAAACCAGGTAAAGACATTACAAAAAAAGAAAATTATAGACCTATATCCCTCATGAACATAGATGCAAAAATCCTCAACAAAATTCTAGCCAATAGAATCCAACAACACATCAAAAAAATAATTCACCCTGATCAAGTGGGATTTATACCAGGTATGCAAGGCTGGTTTAATATCAGAAAAACCATTAATGTAATCCATCACATAAATAAAACAAAAGATAAAAACCACATGATCTTATCAATTGATGCAGAAAAGGCATTTGACAAAGTTCAACACCCATTTATGATAAAAACTCTTACCAAAATAGGAATTGAAGGAAAATTCCTCAACATAATAAAGGGCATCTCTGCAAAGCCAACAGCCAATATCACTCTAAATGGAGAGAACCTGAAAGCATTTCCCTTGAGAATGGGAACCAGACAAGGACGCCCTTTATCACCGCTCTTATTCAACATCGTGTTGGAAGTCTTAGCCAGGGCAATTAGGCTAGACAAAGAAATAAAGGGTAGCCGGATTGGCAAGGAGGAAGTAAAGCTATCACTATTTGCAGAAGACATGATCGTATACACAGAAAACCCTAAGGAATCCTCCAGAAAACTACTGAAACTAATAGAAGAGTTTGACAGAGTCTCAGGTTATAAAATAAACATACAAAAATCACTTGGATTCCTCTACATCAACAAAAAGAACACCGAAGAGGAAATAACCAAATCAATACCATTCACAGTAGCCCCCAAGAAGATAAAATACTTAGGAATAAATCTTACCAAGGATGTAAAAGACCTATACAAAGAAAACTACAAAGTTCTACAACAAGAAATTCAAAAGGACATACTTAAGTGGAAAAACATACCCTGCTCATGGATAGGAAGACTTAACATAGTAAAAATGTCTATTCTACCAAAAGCCATCTATACATATAACGCACTTCCGATCCAAATTCCAATGTCATATTTTAAGGGGATAGAGAAACAAATCACCAATTTCATATGGAAGGGAAAGAACCCCCGGATAAGCAAAGCATTACTGAAAAAGAAGAAGAAAGTGGGAGGCCTCACTCTACCTGATTTCAGAACCTATTATACAGCCACAGTAGTCAAAACAGCCTGGTACTGGTACAACAACAGGCACATAGACCAATGGAACAGAATTGAGAACCCAGATATAAATCCATCCACATATGAGCAGCTGATATTTGACAAAGGACCAGTGTCAGTTAATTGGGGAAAAGATAGTCTTTTCAACAAATGGTGCTGGCATAACTGGATATCCATTTGCAAAAAAATGAAACAGGACCCATACCTCACACCATGCACAAAAACTAACTCCAAGTGGATCAAAGACCTAAACATAAAGACTAAAACGATAAAGATCATGGAAGAAAAAATAGGGACAACCCTAGGAGCCCTAATACAGGGCATAAACAGAATACAAAACATTACCAAAAATGATGAAGAGAAACCAGATAACTGGGAGCTCCTGAAAATCAAACACCTATGCTCATCTAAAGACTTCACCAAAAGAGTAAAAAGACCACCTACAGACTGGGAAAGAGTTTTCAGCTATGACATCTCCGACCAGTGCCTGATCTCTAAAATCTACATGATTCTGTCAAAACTCAACCACAAAAAGACAAACAACCCAATCAAGAAGTGGGCAAAGGATATGAACACACATTTCACTAAAGAAGATATTCAGGCAGCCAACAGATACATGAGAAAATGCTCCCGATCATTAGCCATTAGAGAAATGCAAATTAAAACTACGATGAGATTCCATCTCACACCAACTAGGCTGGCATTAATCCAAAAAACACAAAATAATAAATGTTGGAGAGGCTGCGGAGAGATTGGAACTCTCATACACTGCTGGTGGGAATGTAAAATGGTACAACCACTTTGGAAATCTATCTGGCGTTATCTTAAACAGTTAGAAATAGAACTACCACACAACCCAGAAATCCCACTCCTCGGAATATACCCTAGAGATACAAGAGCCTTCACACAAACAGATATATGCACACCCATGTTTATTGCAGCTCTGTTTACAATAGCAAAAAGTTGGAAGCAACCAAGGTGTCCATCAACGGATGAATGGGTAAATAAATTGTGGTATATTCACACAATGGAAGACTATGCATCGATAAAGAACAGTGACGAATCTCTGAAACATTTCTTAACATGGAGGAATCTGGAAGGCATTATGCTGAGCGAAATGAGTCAGAGGCAAAAGGACAAATATTGTATAAGACCACTAGTATAAGATCTTGAGAAATAGAAAAAACTGAGAAGAACACATACTTTTGTGGTTATGAAAGGGGGAGGGAGGGAGGGAGGGAGAGGGTTTTTTATTGATCAATCAGTAGATAAGAGCTGCTTTGGGTGAAGGGAAAGACAACACTCAATACAAGGGAGGTCAGCCCAATTGGACTGGCCTAAAAGCAAAGAGGTTTCTGGGATAAAATGAAAGCTTCAAAGGTCAGCGGAGCAGGGGAGGGGGTCTGGGGAACTTGGTTTGAGGGGACTTCTAAGTCAATTGGCAAAATAATTCTATTATGAAAACATCCCACTTTGAAATGTGGCGTCTGGTGTCCTAAATGCTAACAAGTGGCCATCTAAGAGGCATCAATTGGTCTCAACCCACCTGGAGCAAAAGGAAATGAAGAACACCAAGGTCACACGACAACTAAGAACCCAAGATACAGAAAGGGCCACATCAACCAGAGACCTACATCATCCTGAGACCAGAAGAACTAGTTGGTGCCCGGCCACAATCGATGACTGCCCCGACAGGGAGCACAACTGAGAACTCCTGAGGGAGCAGGAGATCAGTGGGATGCAGACCCCAAATTCTCATAAAAAGACCATACTTAATGGTCTGACTGCAACTAGAGGAATCCCGGCGGTCATGGTCCCCAGACCTTCTGTTGGCACAGGACGGGAACCATCCCTGAAGACAACTCATCAGACGTGAAAGGGACTGGTCAGCAGGGGGGAGAGAGATGCTGACGAAGAGTGAGCTAATTATATCAGGTGGACACTTGAGAGTGTGTTGGCAACTCTTGTCTGGAGGGGGGATGGGAAGATAGAGAGAGAGGGAAGATGGCAAAGTTGGCACGAAACGAGAGACTGAAAGGGCTGACTCAAGAGGGGGAGAGCAAGTGGGAGAAGGGAGTAAGATGTATGTAAACTTACATGTGACAGTCTGATTGGATTTGTAAATGTTCACTTGAAGCTTAATAAAAGTTAATTAAAAAAAAATGAAATGGAACACATAAACATCAATATCCTAGGCGTTAGTGAGCTGAAATGGACTGGTATTGGCCATTTTGAATCAGACAATCATATAGTCTACTATGCTGGGAATGACAACTTAAAGAGGAATGGTCAAAAAGAACATTTTAAGATCTATCCTGAAGTACAACATTGTCAGTGATAGTATAATATCCACACGCCTACAAGGAAGACCAGTTAATACAACCATTATTCAAATTTATGCACCAACCACTAGGGCCAAAGATGAAGAAATAGAAGATTTTTATCAGCTGCTGCAGTCTGAAATTGATCAAACATGCAATCAAGATGCATTGATAATTACTGGTGATTGCAATGTGAAAGTTGGAAACAAAGAAGAAGGATCAGTAGTTGGAAAACCTGGTCTTGGTGACAGAAACAATGACAGAGATTGAATGATAGAATTTTGCAAGACCAACAACTTCATTGCAAATAACTTCTTTCACCAACATAAATGGTGAGTATACACATGGACCTTGCCAGGTGGAACACACAGAAATCAAACTGACTACATCTGTGGAAAGATGATGGAAAAGCTCAAATCACCAGTCAGAACAAGACCAGGGGTCGACTGTGCAACAGACCATCAATTGCTCCTATGCAAGTTCAAGCTGAAACTGAAAAAAATCAGAGCAAGTCCACGAGAGCCAAAATATGGCCTTCAGTATATCCCACCTGAATATAGAGACCATCTGAAGAACAGATCTGATGCATTGAACACTAGTGACCAAAGACCAGAAAAGTTGTGGAATGACATCAAGGACATCATCCAGGAAGAAAGCAAAAGGTCACTGAAAAGACAGGAAAGAAACAAAAGACCAAGATGGATGTCAGAGGAGACTCTGAAACTTGCTCTTGAACATCGAGCAGCTAAAGCAAAAGGAAGAATTGATGAAGTAAAAGAACTGAACAGAAGATTTCAAAGGGCTGTTCGAGAAGAAAAAGTAAAGTATTACAATGACATGTGGAAAGAGCTGGAGATGGAAAACCAAAAGGGAAGAACAAGCTTGGCATTTCTCAAGCTGAAAAAACTGAAGAAAAAATTCAAGCCTCGAGTTGCAATAGTGAAGGATCTATGGGGAAAATATTAAATGACCCAGGAAGCATCAAAAGAAGAGGGAAGAAGTACACAGAGTCATTATACCAGAAAGAATTAGTTGATCTTCAACCATTTCAAGAGGTAGCATATGATCAGGAACCGATGGTGCTGAAGGAAGAAGTCCAAACTGCTCTGAAGGCATTGGCGAAAAACAAGGCTCCAGGAATTGATGGGATATCAATTGGATGTTTCAACAAACAGATGCAGCGCTGGGGGTACTCACTCATCTATGTCAAGAAATATGGAAGACAGCTTCCTGGCCAACTGACTGGAAGAGATCCATATTTATGCCTATTCCAAAGAAAGGTGATCTAGCCAAATGTGGAAATTATAGAACAATATCATTAATATCACACACAAGCAAAATTCTGCTGAAGATCATTCAAAAGTGGCTGTAGCAGTATATCAACAGGGAACTGCCAGAAATTCAGGCCGGTTTCAGAAGAGGACGTGGAACCAGGGATATCATTGCTGATGTCAGATGGATCCTGGCTGAGAGCAGAGAATACAAGAAAGATGTTTTTCTGTGTTTTACTGACTACACAAAGGCATTCGACTGTGTGGATCATAACAAATTATGGATAACATTGCAAAGAATGGGAATTCCAGAATACTTAATCGTGCTCATGAGGAACCTTTACATAGATCAAGAGGCAGTTGTTCGGACAGAACAAGAGAATACTGATTGGTTTAAAGTCAGGAAAGATGTGTGTCAGGGTTGTATCCTTTCACCATACTTATTCAATCGGTTTGCTGAACAAATAATCCGAGAAGCTGGACTATATGAAGAAGAATGGGGCATCAGAATTGGAGGAAGGCTCATTAACAACCTGTGTTATGCAGATGACACAGCCTTGCTTGCTGAAAGTGAAGAGGACTTGAAGCACTTACTAATGAAGATCAAAGACCACAGACTTCAGTATGGATTTCACCTCAACATAAAGAAAACAAAAATCCTCAAAACTGGACCAAGAAGCAACATCATGATAAATGGAGGAAAGATTGAAGTTGTCAAGGATTTCATTTTTTTGAAACCACAATCAACACCCATGCAAGCAGCAGTCACGAAATCAAACAACGTATTGCATTGGGCAAATCTGCTGCAAAGGACCTCTTCAAAGTGTTGAAGAGCAGAGATGTCATCTTGAAGACTAAGGTGCGCCTGACCCAAGCCATGGTATTTTCGATTGTATCATATGCATGTGAAAGCTGGACAATGAATAAGGAAGACTGAAGAAGAGTTGACACCTTCAAATTGTGGTATTGGTGAAGAATATTGAATATACCGTGGACTGCCAAAAGAACGAACAAATCTGTCTTGGAAGAAGTGCGGCCAGGATGCTCCTTAGAGGCAAGGGTGGCGAGACTGCGTCTTACATACTTTGAACATGTTGTCAGGAGGGATCAGTCCCTGGAAAAGGACATCATGCTTGGCAGAGTACAGGGTCAGTGGAAAAGAGGAAGACCCTCAACGAGGTGGATTGACACAGTGGCTGCTACGATGAGCTCAAGCATAACAACGACTGTAAGGATGGCACAGGACCGGGAAGTGTTTCGTTCTGTTGTGCACCGGGTTGGTCGCTATGAGTCAGAACTGACTGGAAGGTACCTAACAACAACAACAACAGGAGGAGAGCCCAGCAGGCAAAGGGAGCTGCAATAGCACAGTTCCTGAGGCTCAGGTGAGCCTGGGGTGTTCCAGGTACCTCAAGGTCTTCAGGATACCACAAGGTGTTCCAGGTACAACAGGCTGTTCAAGATACAACCTGGGCTAGGTAGCCCAGGTGGAGTGAACAAAGGAAGAGTAATACTGAGAGGTTGTGGGGGCCCAAGTATGCAGGGCCCTTCCTGTAAGCCTCCTTTGTAAGGGCCCTTTGTCTCCAGTGAGATGGGAAACCACTGGAGGATTGTACCCAGCTGAGTGACTGATTCCAGCTTATATTTTCATAGAGCCACTTGGCTGCGGTGTGAAGGATAGATGTTGTAGGAGTAAGGAGGGATTGGGGACACCAGCTAGGAGACGGCTGCGATAACCTAAGGGAAAAAGGATGGTAGCAGATCTTCCATCGAAATTGTCTCGAGCGCCTGTGAAAACTGCCAATTCCATGGGCAATCTTAGATACAATGAACCGGAATCTCAGGTCCCAGAACTGCACCTGTGAAAACTGCCAATTCCATGGGCAATCTTAGACACACTGAACCGGAATCTCAGGTCCCAGAACTCTGAATTTTTCACAAGTGCTCTGAAGTATTGCTTATGTATATTGGAGTTTAAATACCATTCTTCAATTTATTGCCTCTTAGCTCTAAATGTATCCTTCACTGCCTGCTTGACAAAAATGGATCTGGACCCTTTAAATAATGTTTCCTCGCCAGTCAGCAGCACCACGTTTAGTTTTGTCAGCAGAGAGCACTCAAGTGACATAGTAGGAGGAAGGAGATTTCCTTCCTGGGTCTGGTGTTGTGACTTGGCAGGCCCCTGCAGTGTGGGAGACTTCCTCCCCAGCACCCAGCTCCTGGAGCAGGGGCGGCTTCCCAGCACCAGGCTCCTGCAGTGCACAGCAGCCAGCAGTACTCGGCACCTGGCGATTTCACCTGGTACCCTCCCCTCATACCATCTCAGGTGGTTTTTTGGTAGAATGCCTTCAGAGGGACACCTCCTTCTGAACAGCTTTCCCTGGCACCCTAGAGAACAGATTTCCAGCGTGTTCCAGAGGGAAGATTTCCACCAAGTTTCTCCGGGTCAGCACCACAGTGACTATGCCATCAGTAAGCCATGACCAGGCCCTCTTCAATGAGGTCTGGATCTCAGCCCTGGGGGAGAGAGTGACAAGGCTTTTCCTTGGGCATCTGTGTCAGCCCTGAGAGTAAGCCTGCCCTTATACCTGCTGTTCCCATAATCTTTAGAGTTCATTTCATTTCTTATTCCCAATCCCTCATTACTCTAATCCCCTGTCAGTTATAATTCTTCGTATTATTAACTTTCCCCTGATCCAATTACTGTGTGCTTTCTCCCTCCTGACTGGACCCTGACTGAGACAGATCTCCTCACGTATATGGAATGGCACTGGAAAGTCCAGTCTTCAAGGTGCCAAATCTGAATGTTTGGAAAGGGCTGGCTAATGGAGACAGACTTTCCAGTTTGCACTCGGTTGCTGAGCAGAGCTTTGTACCTGGTTGGTAATTGTCTGCATCAATGCTGTCTGTCCTTAGCTGCAAGAAGCTAGAAAGCGCTGTCTCCAAATTGCTGGATGTGGAGCCCAAGGGGACATGTCTGCCAGAGGGCTGGATGATGGTGGGCAGGTCCTCGAGATACGTAAATAACCCTGGGCAATCAGGAGCCCTGTGGAGCTTCTTCCAGCACCAATGTCTTCCCCACAAAGCAGAAGCTTTTTTTCCATTTTCACCTGGTTCTGATTGGGGAAACTCAGGCCATTTGGATTAGGTGCTATTACTTAATGATTACAAATATAAGCTTTTGAATCTGACCCACTTATGTTTGAATCCAGCCCCCTCACTTACTGTCTCTATGACCTTGGGCAAGTTACTTCACCTCTCTTGAGCCTCAGTTTTATCATCTGTGGAATCTGCATAATAATAGAATATACTCCATAGTGTTGCTGTAAGGATTAAATGAAATGATAAGGGTAAAGAATTTAACCCGGCACCAGGGAATGTGTTGGTGTGTGTTCTCCCTTAAAAGTGCTTGTTTAAGCAATGTGCTGTCAAACAGAAGTCTATTTGTAACCAAACTGAGTGACCAGTGTGGGTCCCAAAACTCAGACCATTGGGCAAATCTGCTGCAAAAGACTTCTTTAAAGTGTTGAAAAGCAAAGATGTCACTTTGAGGAGTAAGGTGCACCTGACCCAAGCCATGGTACTTTCAATCGCTTTAACCTGGACAATGAATAAGGAAGACAAAAGGAGAATTGATACCTTTGAATTATGGAATTGACAAATGTTGAATATACCACGGTATGCCAAAAGAACAAATGAGTCTGTCTTGGAAGAAGTGCAGCCAGGGTGCTCCTTAGAAGCGAGGGTGGTGAGACTTCATCTCACGTACTTTGGACATGTTATCAGGAGGGACCAGTCCCTGGAGAAGGACATCAGTCTTGGCAAGGTGGAGGGTCAGCAAAAAAGAGGAAGGCCCTCGACAAGATGGATTGGCACAGTGGCTGCAGCAGTGGGCTCAAACACTGCAACGATTGTGAGGATGACGCAGGACCGGGCAGTGTTTTGTTCTTTTGTACATAGGGTTTTTATGAGTCAGAACTGACTCAGTGGCACCTAACAACAACAACAGTCAGAGCTTATACCATTTTCTTCCATAGCTCTTGCTGTGTGTGCACTGTCCCCCTTGAATATGGCTCCTACTCTCATCACCTCCTGAGACTCAAACCCAAGGAGTCCTAGAGAAATGTCAACTCAAAGGGCATGACCCCCAGGGGCAGTTCATCAGAAAGTCTGAAAAGCACTGTCCAGTAGAAATATGAGTTACATGTGTAATTTTAAATTCACTAGTGATCCCATTTAAAAAGCAAAAAGAAACAGGTGAAATTAATTATAATACTACAGTTTATTCAACTCGGTATCTATAAAATATTAACATTTTAACATGGGATCGATATAGGAATATTATCACGACATTTCACATTCTCTATTCCATGTTTCTGAGACCTGGTGTGTATTTCACACTTACACACTTAGAGCGCATATTAATTCAGCAGCCACATAAAATGCTCACCAGCCACACGTGTCTAATGGCCACCATATTGGATGGAGCATTTCTTGGTCATCTAGCCCAGGCCTCTTACTTTAAGAAGAGAACAAAACCAAAAAAATCAAACAGTTGCTGTCAAGTTGATTTCGACTCATGGTGACCCCGTGTGCGTCAGAGTAGAACTGTCCTCCCCAGGGTTTTCGCTGACTGATTTTTCAGAAAATCACTAGGCCTCTAAAGGAGAGAACTCAGGCTGGCAAAGTATCGTGAACTGTTCGTCCTAAATCACAGAGCTGGAGTCCTTGGATGGCACAAACAGTTAATGTGCTCTTGGCAAAACGGAAGTTTGGACGTTCAAGTCCACCCAGAGGTGCCTCGGAAGAGAGGCCTGGTAATCGGCTTCTGAAAAATTAGCCATTGAAAACCCTGTGGAGCATAGTTCTACCCTGATGCACACGGGGTTGCCATGAATCAGAGTCTAGGCACAAAGCTAGGCGGTGACAAAATCAGGACCAGGATCCAAGGCATATGATATCTTGCTTGGATTTGAAACTCAAGCCCACCTTATTAGCTGTATGATTCAGCATAAATTTCCTTACCTCTCTGAGCTTTAACTTCCTTTTCTGTAAAATGGAAATAATAATAGATCCCCAAGAGTTGTGGTAAGGACTAAATAAGGCAATGAGTGTAAAGCACTTAGCCCACAGCAAGCACTCACTAAATGGAGTAATGAATTACCATCGTCAACTTCGCTAAGCACTCCGCCTTTCGCCTCGCCTCCTGTCGATCTATCAAGAGGCAGAGAAGGGGCGGCCGCCAATGGCACACTGGTGGCTTTGAACTTGGCCTTAGTCAAGCCGGCAAGAACAACATTACATGTTGCACCTGCCCATCAAAGCTTTCACAGAGCCTTTCCTCTGTTTCCAAGGTAGGAAACAGAAAAGAGATGATACTTTCAGGAGCCTCTTCATGAGGAAGCATAATGAATTAAAACTTTTCAGCAACAGGTTATAGGAAGAGTCTGTAAGGGCCCCACCCATCCAGGCCCAGGGACTCAAGGCCCCTGGCTCACCTGGTTCCCCACTTGACCCTCCTTGCCAAGTAAGAAGACAAAGTGCTTGTTCAAAGGGAGATAATGTCATCTGTTGACATTTCCCAGGTGACACAAAAGTCAAGCCTTCTTTTAGGGATCTGAGCCTTTGCATATAATTAGCAGGTCAAATTACCCTCAGGGAATTCAGGCTTGGGCTGGTCATTGTTGAAAGGAACCACAGCCTCCTGAGAAAGGGGGTGGAGGTGTAGCCACCTAAGCTCCTCCCGGCTTTTCTTCATTGAAGGATCTCAAATGGAGCCGTGAATGAGGAAGGAGCAAAGTCTTCCTTCCAGGTTCTACTTCTCATTTAGCCTAGAAATTTACTTCCACAGAAGCACACTCTGGAAGAGTGTAAACTGAGAGCTACAAATGGAACATCTCTAGCACCCTACCATTTGTAAAATGCTTGGCTAAAAATTTACTAAAATCTCTTAAGAAATTTATAATCTTTTTGGAAGAAAATCTAGAAGTTGGCATACTGTAGATGATCCGACCAGTTGCCAAGGAGTCGATTCCGACTCATAGCGACCCCGTAGGACAGAGCAGAACTGCCCCATAGCGTTTCCAAGGAGAGGCTGGTGGATTCGAGCTGTCAACCTTTTTTAGTTAGCAGCCAAGCTCTTGACCACTTCATCACCATACTAAAATATGTTGTATATTATATTAACTATAGATGGATAATTATATGTAGTTATTGGTATATAATGCTACAAAGTTGTTAACGTATAATATTGTTAAGTCAAAGAATGACAGGTGGGGTACAAAAAGTGTTTTAGGAATTAAGAAGCATGAAGGAATGTCAGGCTGGAGTGACAGGTTAAGATTCTGGGACTTGGAAGCCAACTTTGAACCATCAGTTGAATTCAAATGAGACAGAAGGGAACTTCAGGAAAAGGTAGCTCAAGCAAGGGTCATTTTTCAAAGACAGAAGAGTCCTTGCATGGCCCGGGGACTGACAGTGAGAGACGGCTGAGGCTGACACCACGGGCTCCTGAGACAAGTGGGAAGTGGAAAGTAGGTTGGAAGACAGACTGGGCCCGACTTTGTCACCTGGTAGTTTTATCACTCGCTCCACACCAAGGCCTACACTGAGCAAGGAGTTGTTGCCAGAGCACCAGCCATGGTCCCTGTTGCAAGCCTAAATGATGGCACAGCGTGGGGCCTCAAATGCCAGCTGTGGGGGGTGCGCTCACGTGTTTTACAGTAACCAGCCTTCGCACTTATGGGGTCCCCGTGAGTCTGAGCTGACTTGACAGCACAGGACAGCCTGCACCCTGAGACTTGCTATCCAGGATGCCCCACCCTTCCTCTGCCCTGCTGACATACAGAGACTTGGCCACCAACAGGGCAAGGGATGAAGGGTTGACCTTGAAGGACGGAACTATAGCAGGAACAAGAAAAATAAAAGTGAAACTTGGAAGAAGCTACATTGGAAACGGACTAAGCAAAGAACACACGTGGCGGCACTGCCACTAGGGCTCGTAGGAATCTGAGAACTCTTCATGAAGTCGATCATATTGAATTTGCACCACGGGCTTGGCTCACTGCAGATGCATTAGGATAGGTCGGTAAAACCCATGCACAAAAGGGGAACCCTCCTCCACAAAGTTGGAAGCATTTTTTAGCTACACAGACGCTTAATTTGCCAAAGGCATTTTGTCTCACATTCTATTCTACCGAAGGCTTAGCCTGCTTTTGCAAAAAAAGCACCCATCACAGAAGCTGGTGCTGCGGGTTAGGTACCTTGTGTAGGCCACCTCTCTGAAATAATGTTTGCACATTCAGAATTCTCTTTCTATTCTTACTGAGTTTTTCTCAAGAGTAGCAGAATTCTCTAAACCAAACAAATGAACGAAAACACTTCAGAGCAAATTTATCCATTTAGTTGCCTTTGGCCCTAAAATTCACCCCACCGAATCTTCTTTAATTTTGTGACAAACTTTTTTGTTATCAGTAAATTGTGCTGACAAAGAGCAATCAGACTAGTGCCTGTCAAGAATTTAATTACATAAGTACGAATATCTCTGAATGACTGATTGGTCCTCAGACTTGGGTGGGGCTCGAGCCACCAACACTGTTCCTAAAGCAGACAACTCCATGAAGCAGAGCCTGAAAATGCCATCAGCCAGAGGCAGTCTTTCCCCTGGTGGTGGGCTCGTCCCTTTGCTAAGGAACTGAAATCAGAGGAGCTGCTGACACCTGGTGGCTGCGGGGCAGAGTGTAAGCTCAGTCTTGGAAACTCCACCCCTGATTCCTGGGGGCCTCCCCTGGAGCGAAGAAAATTTTGTATCCAAAGTGAAGGCAAGAATGCAAACCAAGAAGCAAGGGAAACAACTCCTCACAGAGTGGAACAGGTGAGTGCTGTCTATCAGAAAGAAGTTCAGCCTTCTTTTGAGGCGTCTAACACTTTGGACGTAGATTAGACTTGACCCCAACCTACTTGACAAGTCACGGAAGGTGAATAGCACAAGGGAGTCCCTTTTGGCTAAAGGTAACATTTTTCTTGCAACTGGAAGTAATTCTACTCTCTTCGTTTGCTCTTTGCCCCTCAAATATTCAAAGAAGTGTTCCATATGTTTTGGGCCATAAAGCCGATGGTGGTTTCTGAAACTCTCTGCTATCGTCTGCTCTTCCACCTCCCAGCACACTGAGTCAGACTGGAAGCTAGCAGCCATGCGCGAGACCCCAGATCTTTGCTCATAAAAGTTCTTCAACTCTACCCTCAGAGAGAATGTGGACTCTGTGCCAGATGGAGGCCTGGTGGCGCAGTGGTTAAGTACTCAGCTGCTAACCAAAAGGTCGGCAGTCCAAATCCACCAGCCATCCCTTGGAAACGCTAAAGGGCAAGTCGGAATCAACTTGACAGCAGCGGGTTTAGTTTTTTCGGGATTTGCTGAGTGGGACAAAGGCAGCCACCAGAGGCTCTCAGAGCCTGGGGCGTGTCAGGTGACTCCGAAGTATTGGCGATGGGGGAAGAAGCCTTCCTAAATGTCGCAGTCGGGAAGATTAGTCACTATTCTACCACGCTATGTGATTTCTTCATAGCACTCATCACCAAACAAATGCGTTTTGTTTCTGTATTTGTTTTCTTGGATTTTTCTTGTCTTCTCCACCCAATACCCTTTCCCAGCCCCTGCTCAAACTAGAGAGTGAAACTGAGAGCAGGGACTTTGCCTGTCTTGTTCACCATTCTATTACCAGTACCTAAACGTTTCTTAGCACTTCATACCACTTTGCCATTGAGTCAATACCAACTCATGGTGACCCAGTGTGTGTCAGGGTAGAACCATGCTCCATAGGGTTTTCAGTGGCTGATTTCGTGGAAGTAGATTGCCAGGCCTTTCTTCCAAGGTGCCTCTGGATGGACTCAAACCTCCAACCTTTCAGTTAGCAGTCAAGCACGTTAAACATTTGCAACACCCAGAGACCCCTAGTACCTAATAAAGTTCACAAATATTTATTTAACAAAAGAATGACCACACACTCTCCTTGTTCCTTATAAAACTACCAGGGAGAGGAGTCCTTACTTTACCTTCCTTTATTCTAGAGAGTTTCTGAGGACAATGGATGCTCCATTATGACACCATCTTTGTGTCATTATTCACAGCCCAGAGCAAATGGCAAACACCCAGAGGCCAGCTGAAGGACCCCTGAGGGCTCCTGAAGGGTGACTGGCTTAAGCACAGACGGAGCTGCCCTCCACAGAAGGCCTTCCCAATGCTCCAGGGAGCTGGAGACAGAAACCTTTGTGGGGAAGGCTGAGGACACTACGACACATGCTGTTGGTGCTAGATGCTCTCTGGTGTGCAAGAGTCTGTGGGGGCTGGGGAAGTGTGTTGGAAACTTTCCTTCTCTCTCCAGCTAAATGGTTTCCTGAGGAAATGAGAAATGGGGGTGGGGTGGGTGGGAAGGAATGAAAAAATTCCAGTAAGGAAAAAAATGACTTTTTTTCTTTGAAGCAGGGAGGGTTATTGGCAGATCTGAAATTCCAGGATCTCTGTGTATTAGAAATGCAAGAAGATTTTGTTTTAAGTTTAAAACAATGGGGTGTAAGTCACTAGAATAAGCACTTAGAGGTAACCCCTCTAAACTGAGTCTGGGGACACTTGGGCCAGAGTGGGGTTCACACCCCTCTCCGCTCACGTCAGCAGAGCAGGTACTTTCTGAAAACCCATTAATATAGTTTATGGTTAAATTGCTGGACCCCACGCAAAGTGAAAGGGCCTCTTTATCTTTAAACAAACAGAGAGGAAGGGATCTCGGTCAGCTGAGCCTAGGTCTGCATTCTGAGACCATGCCATGGGTTTTTCCATCACAGCTATCAATCTTCTCTTGTTTGTGGAATGAGAGAGAAAAGAGAAGTACTGGGGAAGGTGATTAGTCAGAGAGGTAACTTGGCTCTATTTTAGCAGACTTTAAAGTAAATGACTTGGAGTGATTTTTCTTGAAAATTGGATGGGAACTCGGCAGTATCAAGGATTCCTGCTGGGACTGCGAACCTCCCGCCACCCAGGCCACCCCACGTAACTTCATGGGGCGCTCTGTAACATAGGCTTCTGCTTGTGTTCAGTTCTTCTGTCTGCAACACGACAGGTCAGGTCCGTGGTTCCAGCTTGGAGGTGATCAGCAGGGAGGGCAGCTGCAGAAGCAGGCTTTTATTAAGTGTCGTCTCCACAGAGCACCATGCTGGACAGTACAGAAAAAATCACAGCCCCAACTCTGTCACGTTAGATAGAGTTTACAGTCTCAGCATAACCTAAATGCCTTCTCCAGGAACACCCAAGTACTCTAATGACAAGCCTGTTCCTGCTTTGTTTTATTTTGTTTTTATTACAGTGCTACGTGTTGATAAAGATCACAACATTTTGTGTCAGGCAGAACTGGGTTAGAACCCTGGCTCTTGCACCTATTACATTAGTGTGTAACCCTGAACAAACTGTGAGACTTCCCTGTGCCTTGTTATTCTTGTCTATGAAACGGCAACGAAAATAACTACCATGTGGAGTTGTAGGGGTAAAACGAGCCACGTACCTAAAACACTTAACATTGTGCCCACCACATAGCAAATTCTCCATAAACAGCTGCTATTGGTCTTGGGTAGGAGTCCCAAGAGGTTAAGTGCTCCGCTACAAAAAGGTTGGCAATTTGAATCCACCCAGAGGCTCCTTGGACGAAAGGCCTGGTCATCTACTTTCAGAAGGTTGGGGCCGTTGCAAACCCTGTGGGGCGCAGTTCTGCCCTGACGCACCCTGATGCACCCTGACGCACATGGGATTGCCAAGAGTCAGTTAGGTGGCAGCTGGCTTTATTTTTAGCTCTGTATTGGTATTGGGTGTAGAGAAACAGTGACACTTAGCTATGTGCAAGACACCGTTCTAATCTTCTAATAATCCTGTATGCTGAGCATTATTCCTGTCTGAGGCACAGAGTCTTCACTTGCCCACGACCACACGGTTAGTAAATGGCAGACCTGGGATTCAAGCCCAGGCTGTCTAACTCCAGAGACCCCTTGAGAAAGGAGGGTCCGGTTGCCGGCCTGAATAACTGAGCTCCCATGTTGCCTAGAAAACCTGAGTGGAAGATTTCATCACTGTCCCCCATCTGCTGGCACCGCTCAGTGAACATCCAACGTCAGCTGGACTCTGTCTTCTTGGACAGGACCCAGGCTCAACATGGATGGATAATCTCTACCAACAGTCACCCTTGCCCTGGTCTCCTAACTAAAAACAAAAAGGGGTGTGATTACATAGAGAAATGCTGGCCTGCATCCTTGACACTCTAAGTTTCTTCTGGGTCCTCAGAGCAAACACCGAGGTCCACCCTCTGGCGAGCACAGTCCATGTCCAGTTTGCTCTTCCCCTCAACGTCCTTGCTGGTAGCTGAGCCTGAGCTTGGCAGAAGCTCAGTGGGTATTGACTGGTCTGGTTTTGTCACCGATGTTCCCTCAGCAGAAGGAGAGCTCTCTAAACACCAACCCGAAACAAAACATACAGGCTGGAAAAAAAATCTTAGAATTTCAGGTCTTTACGAAAAAATTAACTTGCATCGGGCTGGTTAGAATTACAGAAGATTCCGTTAAAAAATTAGCTTTGTTTTCAAAATACTTAAACGTGACTAAATAAGAGAGTATTGCCAAATGAGATTCTGGAGATCTGAGTTAATGAACAAATAATAAAATTTTGTAATTATCCCATACAGTGGATATAATATTTACATAAAGCCTATATCCTTAAATAGTTAAACACAGTCCCCTACGATCTTGTTTTGCTAATTGCCTCAGGAGACACTGTTTCAAAATAAAAAAACAAACGTCCTTTTTTTTTTTTTAATCTAAGATATCCTAAGTAATGAGCATTTTACTACTGAAGTTTCATGGTTACTAACTTAAAATTTGTTTGCTATTTATAAAGAAAAGTCTACCTGAAAATCCATCCACTAAGTCTTCTCTAGAGTTATTAACATCAGGTGAACAGAAGTACTGAGATCCAGGGTCATCAAAGCTGATTTAAACTCTCAGAATACGTGGCCCATGCAACCCCAGCTGGCACGTCCAGGCTCCGTTCTACCCCCACCTCCTCCGCAGCCACATACATATGCCCCTTGGCCATCGCACAGCCCTGGAGGCACACACATGCATGCACACACACACATACACACATGTACGTACACACAGGTATGCGTAGACACAGGCACACGTACACATACAATCACATACGTGCCTGGGTGTGCACACAGGTAGTATGATCCAACTTCAGGGCAGGGGGACGAGCAGGAGGAGGAAGACACCTACCACCCAACCCGAGCCTACATAAGCTCTGGGATGGGCTTAGTGCCATTTGGGCAGGGAATCCACAAGCATGGTCTAGAAGGGGGTGTGGTCTCAAGGTAGGATTTTCCCCTTGGCCCCATAGGGAAGGCACTGCCCAAAACGGCCAGAGCAGGCCTCTACAGCACAGGCCCAGAGTAAACCAAAACAAATCTGTTGCCATTGAGTCGATGCTGACTCATATCGACTCTATAGGATAGAGTTGATCTGCCCCACAGGGTTTCCGAGGAGTAGTTAGTGGATTCGAACTGCCGACCTTTTGGTTAGGAGCCTGCCCTCTTAACCACTGCACCACCAGGGCTTCCAGAGCCAGAGTAGGGCCCTCTAAAGTACAGAGACAGAGCGGGAGCCCTCCTACCTTGATCCAAGGGCAGTGCTGCCATGACCCCCACTTGGTCCCTCCACAGAAGCAAGGAGCTTGCAAAAGTCATAACCGACCTAACATCTGATCACAGAGACATGACAAGAGGAGAGGAAGTGGAAGGGCTTCTAGAATCTCTTTATTGCCCCCAGAGGGCCTGCCCCCACCTACGGCAGGCTCAGGAAGGGGACTGGAGGGGCCCTGATGTATGCCGTCCCCTATGTCTCCAGCTCTCTCTCTCTCACCTTCCTGTATTTAACAGCACGTGCACTTCCTACTGTTCTTCAGTGCAAGTTGCCATCAGTAAAACCAGCAAACATATTGGACCCCCATTTGCTTCCTTGTGTATTCCTGTCAGTCGGTTTGAGCTGCAGTGAGGGGAGAGCTCTGGAGACTCATTAGCACACCCAAACCTCTAGCATCAAGCTTCTCTTGGGAGTTCACGTCTTTAGAGCGCCACCTTTGCCTCTCAGGAACTCTGTACTTCAGAGCCCTAAAGAGACAAGCAAACTGGCTGATCCTTTCAGTGCTGATTGTATCAGACGGGGAATGGAGAAGAAAGAAAATTTCTGAATTCTTCATATATCTTCTAAAATGTAAAGACATTAAGATGATGAAACCACTTGGGATTGGTGAAATGGATAAAAAAGTTTAGAAAGGGGGAAATGGGGTTCTATTGTGGGAAGGGGACAGGATTAAGAATTGTTGTTGTCTCTTATTTAACATTGTGCTGGAGGTCCCAGCCAGGGCAATTAGCTAGATAAGGAAATAAGTGGCATCTAGATTGGTAAGGAAGAAGTAAAGTATTTCTCTTTGCAGATGACATGATCTTATACACAGAAAACCCGAAGGAATCCTCAAGAAAACTACTGAAATAGAAGAGTTCATCAGAGCATCAGGATACAGGATAAACATATTGGATTCCTCTACACCAACAAAAACAACATTGAAGAGGAAATCACCAGATCAATACCATTTGCAATAGCCTCCAAGAAGATAAAATACTTAGGAATAAATCTAACCAGAGACATATACAAGGAAAACTACAAGACACTACTGCAAGAAACCAAAAGAGACCTACATAAGTGGAAAAATATACTTTGCTAATGGATAAGAAGACTGAAGATTGTGAAAATGTCTATTCTACTCAAAGCGATCTATAGATAAATTGCAATTCCGATCCAAATTCCAATGACATTTTTTAATGAGAATGGAGAAAAAAATCGCCAACTTTAAATGGAAGGGAAAGAGGCCCCGGATAAGTAAAGCATTACTGAAAAAGAAGAACAAAGACTGAGGCCTCGTACCACCTGATTTTAGAACCTATCATACCACCACAGTAGTCAAAACAGCCTGGTACTGGTATAACAACAGATATATAGACCAATGGAACAGAATTGAGAATTCAGACATAAATCCATCCACATAGGAGCAGCTGATACTTGACAAAGACCCCCAAATCTTTTAAATGGGGAAAAGACAGTCTCTTCAGCAAATGGTGCTGGCATAACTGGATATCCATCTGCGAAAAAAGGAAACAAGACCCATACCTCATACCATGCACAAAAACTAACTCAAAATGGATCAAAGACCATTTATCTAACATGATAAAGATCATGGAAGAAAAAATAGGAACAATGCTAGGAGCCCTAATACATGGCATAAACAGTATATAAAACATTATCAACAATGCACAAACACCAGAAGAGAAACTAGATGACTGGGAGCTCCTAAAAATCAAACAACTTATGCTCATCCAAAGATTTCAACAAAAGAATAAAAAGACTACCTACAGACTGAGAAAAAGCTTTTGGTTATGACAAATCTGATCAGCATCTGCTCTCTAAAATATACACGATACTGCAAAAACTCAACAACAAAAAGACAACTCAAGTAAAAAATGGGCAAAGCATATGAGCAGGCACTTCACCAAAGAAGATATTCGGGTGGCTAACAGATACATGAGAAAATGCTCACAATCATTAGCCATTAGAGAAATGCAAATCAAAACTACGAAGAGATACCATCTCATCCCAACAAGGCTGGCATTAATCCAAAAAACACAAAATAATAAGTGTTGGAGAGGCTGTGGAGAGACTGGAACAATTATACACTGCTGGTGGGAAAGTAAAATGGTACAACCACTTTGGAAATCTATTTAGTGCTTCCTTAAAAAGCTAGAAATAGAACTACCATAAGATCCAGCAATCCCAGTCCTTGGAATATATCCTAGAGAAACAAGAGCCCTCACACAGACAGATATATGCACACCCACATTCAATGCAGCACTGTTTACAATAGCAAAAAGATGGAAGTAACCAAGATGCCCATTAATGGATGAATGGATAAATAAATTATGGTATATTCACACAGTGGAATACACATCGATAAAGAACAATGATGAATCTGTGAAACATTTTATAATATGGAGGAATCTGGGAGACATTATGCTGAGTGAAATTAGTCAGTTGCAAAAGGACAAGTGTTGTATAAGACTATTATGAGAACTCAAGAAAAAGTTTAAACAGAGAAGAAAATATTCTTTGATGGTTACGAGGGTGGGGAGGGATGGAAAGGGGTATTTGCTAATTAGATAGCAGACAAGAACTATTTTAGGTGAAGGGGAAGACAACACACAATACAAGCGAGGTCAGCACAACTGGACTAAAACGAAAGCAAAGAAGTTTCCTGAATACAACCAAATGCTTCGAAGAGCAGAGTAGTAGGGTCAGGAGTCTGGGGACCATGGTTTCAGGGACAGCTAAGTCAATTGGCATAATATAATCTATTAAGAAAACATTCTACATCCCACTTTGGAGAATGGCATCTGGGGTCTTAAATGCTAGCAAGTGGCCATCTAAGATACATCAATTGGTCTTAACCCACCTGCAGCAAAGAAGAATGAAGAACACCAAAGACACAAGGTAATTATGAGCCCAAGAGACAGAAAAGGCCACATAAACCAGCAACTGAATCAGCCTGAAACCAGAAGAACTAGATGGTGTGCGGATACCATCAATGACTGCCTTGACAGGGAACACAACTGAGAATCCCTGTTAAAGCAGGAGAACAGTGGGATGCACACCTCAAATTCTCATGAAAAACTAGACTTAATGGTCTGACTGAGACTGGAGGGACCCAAAAGGTCATGGCCTCTGGACCCTCTATTAACCCAAGACTGAAACCATTCCCAAAGCCAACTCTTCGGACAGGGATTGGACTGGGCTATAAGATATGGTGAGGAGTGATCTTCTTGGTTCAAGTAGGCACATGAGACTATGCGGGCAGTTCCTGTCTGGAAGCAAGATGAGAAGGCAGAGGGGGACAGGAACTGGTTGAATGGGCGCAGGGAATACAACGTGGAGAGAGGAATGTGCTGTCTCATCAGTGGGGAGCAAGTAGGGTTACATAGCAAGGTGTGTATAAGTTTTCATATGAGAGGCTGACTTGATTTGTAAACTTTCACTTATAGTGCAACAAATTAAAAAAAAAGAAGAATTTTTGTTGCTCTGTCTGGTTGAGTCAACTCTCACTCATAATGACCCTATATGACAGAGTAGAACTGTCCCATAGGGCTTCCTAGGCTATAATCTTTATGGGAGCAGATCACAAGGTCTTTTCTCCCATGGAACTGTCAGTGGGTTCGAACTGCCAACCTTTCGGTTAGTAGTCAAATGCTTAACCACTGCACCACCAGGGCGGGCTCCTTAGGGTCAGGAATAGAGAACCAGAGTCTTCAGCACATAAAATGACTGTCCCTCAGCAACATGTGTCCCTCAGCCCATGATGTCAGGCGGCAACAGGAGCACGATGGACCTGTTCTATTGTTGACGGCTCTCAGGAAGGGCACAACAAGACCTCACAAGCGCGAAGAGTGGTTCACTGTCACCCTTCCTGCCATGACCTTCATCTCCACCAGGCTTTTCCTCCCAAAGCAAATCCAGTCGACCAATTAACTTGCTTATGCGTAATAAGTTACTGTAAGCAGGCATCGGTGAACACGTGCGTCACCCAGCATGAGCAATGGAGGTGGAAATTCAGCTGTATTACGGTGATTAAGATTGTCAGACCGCAGAATTATTTAGGGTTAAAATACGTTAAGTGGCAGTAACGGTGGGGTCAAATTAATGTGATGACATTAATGGAGCAGTTTGTTTCCAATTAGCAAGATGATATCTAAAATGTGCAGGTATACATATAACGCACAGGTTACGTGAACGTAAGTATCTGCAACAAAAGCTGGGCCGTGTGTGGGTTTAGGAAGCCAAACCGTAGGCAATGGAGAAGTTAAGTACAGAGAGGCTTTCATGATTTCCCTGCTGCCAATGACTTACATTCTGAAATACCCTCTTTTTAGACAGACATGGCCTAGCATTGGATTCTGCTTAAAGATTAGTTTGTCTTTTTGAGAAATCTGTTTAACTGGTTTAGATTTTTAATAAAGGAGGGAAACTATTAACTCAGGACCAATTAAATGCTGAGCTGATTGACAAACCCGGCTCCCTAAGCTAGAGAAAGAGAAAGCAGTGGGTGGAGTGGAATACAGTAGCTATCACTGCCCAGACGTTGGCTAGATTGATGGAAAGAGCAGCGGAAGAGAAAAGACATCACCCGTGGACTCTGCTGCTTAATAGTGATATGACCTGGGCTAACTCTACCTACCCTCTCTGAACTTCCCTTGCTTCCAAAAAATGGTCATAATAGACCTGCCTTGTGTACTTCAACAAATGGTAGAAAGATGGATGAAATGAGTGTAAAAGTCCCTTTTTTAAAGTAAAATGCAGTGTTCAGCTCCATGTCTGGTTTACTTTGACTTGTACTGTAATTTAATTTTCCATGTGCTGTATCTGATCTTCCTCTAAATTATCGCCTCCTTTAGCAGAGAAGACACGTGACACAGCACTGGCTTTGCCCACAAAATAATCCAGCTGCCATCGAGCTGATTCCCACTCATGGCGACCCCGTGTGTGCCAGAATAGAACTGTGCTCTCTAGGGTTTTCAATGGCTGTTTTTTCGGAATTAGATATCCAGGCCTTTCTTCCCAGGCATTTCTGGATGGACTCAAACCTCCAACCTTCCAGTTAGCAGGAGCACGTTAACTGTTTGCACCACCCTAGCGACTCCAGCTTTGCTTTGCCCATACTGGTTGTTTAATAAATACTAGGGAAAGTAGAGAGTCACTGAATAAGAGGAAGACCCTCAAATAGATGGATTGACACAGTGGCTGCAACAATGGGCTAAAACATAGCAATGATTGTGAGGGTGGCGCAGGACCCAGGCAATGCTTTGTTCTGTTGTGCGTGGGGTCATCGGGAGTTGGAACTGACTCGACAGCACCTAGCAACAGCAGGGAATGGTTATAGAATCAGACATTTGCTTTTTCACCCTTGAAACTTGAGGACTTCATGGGCACAAAGCATGTGTGGTATTCAGTAGATAGCAAAGCAACCTTTGTCACTGAGATAAACATCAAGGCACCCCAGGACAACTGCTGGCGACTCCGTTGGGTCCTCTGTTCCTTTCAGTGGAGATTCCTGACTCTGCTTGTTGTGTGTGTGTGTTTAAATCTCTCCGTTTTCCCTTCACTCTTCTCTCACCTACATTCTTACAGTCCCCCCTTTTCCTTTGGTTCCATCGAATGCCTCCTGGGTTAAAAAGTTACTGCCCCGGGATCTAAAACCTTACTACTTAAAATATGGTCCTCAGACCAGCAGAAAAGCATCTCCCCTGAGCTTGTTGGAAATGTAGAATCTTATCACCCACCACCCACCACCCACCCTCAGATGGTTCATGTACACATTAAAATTTGGGAGGCACTGCTCTAAAATGTAGATACAGAAAGCAAGAGTGAGAGAGAGCCAGCGAGAGAGAGAACAAGCATTCTGCTAACTCACCGATGGAACTTACTTATTGTGAGCTGACCATGAATTTATTCTGTTGCTTTTACCGCTTGATTCTCTCTTCCTTGGGAAAATTCAGTAGTTTCAAGTTATTCTTTTTAGCAAGCTGGCTAAAAGGTTTGGTGAGGAAGGGGTTGCAAAGTATACTCCTAAGAGGGTTTTGTATTATTTGAGCACAATGCGGCTGTCACTGTAGTCACCCTGCCACAGGGGATCCAGGTGAGATTAGCTCAAGCTGATGCCCCACCAAGTGGGAAGTCTGACGCCTCCTCCAAGACTGCTGCCAAGAACTGGGGGCATGCTTCTCAGGGCCACTTCTGGCTCTAAGTTTGTGTTCAATAAACTCCTGGTCTTATTCCCCACTTTCTCCAGCTTCTCTTCCCTCTACTCCACAGGAACCTGGACCTGGACAGGCTGCTCTGCCCTTGATTTCTCCTTTCTCCAAAAATGGACCCAGGAGACCCCTATCTTCAGAAGCCTGGACTGAAGGTTTAGGAGAAGGAGAGGGTTTGTTTCCATCTCAAACAGTGTGTAAAGCTCGTTTTGGGGCATTTTTGTCCTTACATGTCCTTCACCAGCACTCTCCTCTTCAGGGTCAACTTCCTGCCTCAGGGCCGCACCTCTGCCTTCTCTACCTTCCTCCCCTCTGCTCTTCTCCACCCAAACCGTTGTTCCATTGCTTACACTGGACACTTTGTCTATTCCGTTTTGTTGTGTAGGAGCCTTCTATGAAACCATGAGGAGCCCTGGTGGTACGGTGGCTAAGCACTTGGCTGCTAACCAAAAGGTTGGCAGTCCAAACCTTCCCAGTGGCTCCTTGGGAGAAAGACTTGGTGATCTGCTCCTGCAAAGATTAAAAACAAAAACAAAAAAACCTGTTGCCGTCAAGTCAATTCTGACTTATAGTGACCTTATAGTCAGAGCAGAACTGCCCTATAGGTTTTCCAAGGAATGGATGGTGGACTCCAACTGCTGACCTTTTGGTTAGCAGCTGAGCTCTTAACCACTGTGCCACCAGGGCTCCCCTGTAAAGATTATAGCCTGGGGAACCCTATGAGGCAGCTCTACCCTGCCACATGCGGCTGCTGTGGGTCAAATACTGACTCGATGTCGCCTAACAACAACAATCTAATCCATACCCTCAAGTTTTCAAATAGTTTTCCTGAACAAAGTTCCCTCATGACAAGGCCTCCTAATTACGACTGTTTAAATTACAAGTTTGTCATCCAACACTGTGAGGAACACGTGAAAAACCATTAAGATGTGGGGGTGAAGTTGGACTCTGCCCAAGAGATCTGGGGTTCCCGGGCTAGTGGGGTGAAGAAGCAACAGGAATTTTAAAGGTTAGAATGGAAAGGCTAAGAAACTCTTACAGAAAAAAATAAATGAGAAGAGGATTTAATTTTATTGCCTTTTAATCCCCTGTGAGTACCACGTTGAACCAATTCTGTTCTCTTCTCTGTAACACACTGACTTAACAAAGTTAAATATAACCACATGCCTTTCCTCCTCTCTGCATCTCTCCCCACACACCTTTGAACTCCACGTGCCACTGTACAGCCCTGGAGCTGCGCACACTTCTTCACCACCTTGGACTTCCAGATCTACGTCTCTAAAATGGAAATAATGTTATTTAACAGGATGTTAAAGACAACTCTTCCAACTGTCTCCACACTTTGGCTGAGATCTCAAAGCTGAGGACAATAGGTGCCAAGCATCAACATATTCTAAAGAGAAGAGTCCTTGCGACATCCCTGCACTGCCCGTCCGCTAAGAGACAGCACACCAGGGACCGTCGTCTGGCACTCCTCCTTCCCTATATGTGGCAGGGGACCAGGGAGTCCTTGCGACATCCCTGCACTGCCCGCCTGCTAAGAGACAGCACACCAGGGACCATCGTCTGGCACTCCTCCTTCCCTATATGTGGCAGGGGACCAGGGAGTCCTTGCGACATCCCCGCACGGCCCGTCCGCTAAGAGACAGCACACCAGGGACCGTCGTCTGGCGCTCCTCCTTCCCTATATGTGGCAGGGGACCAGGGAGTCCTTGCGACATCCCCGCACGGCCCGTCCGCTAAGAGACAGCACACCAGGGACCATCGTCTGGCACTCCTCCTTCCCTATATGTGGCAGGGGACCAGGGAGTCCTTGCGACATCCCCGCACGGCCCGTCCGCTAAGAGACAGCACACCAGGGACCATCGTCTGGCACTCCTCCTTCCCTATATGTGGCAGGGGACCAGGGAGTCCTTGCGACATCCCCGCACGGCCCGTCCACTAAGAGACAGCACACCAGGGACCGTCGTCTGGCGCTCCTCCTTCCCTATATGTGGCAGGGGACCAGGGAGTCCTTGCGGCATCCCTGCACGGCCCGTCCACTAAGAGACAGCACACCAGGGACCGTCGTCTGGCGCTCCTCCTTCACTATATGTGGCAGGGGACCAGGACGTTGATTTGAATAAAACTTGTGGGGGTTTTCTCTTCCTGCTCACCTACCTGGAAGGCAAAGGAGGTTTCTCTGCTCAGGCCAGGTGAGGGGCCCTGTGGGCGCTCAAACCAGTTGCCTTTGCGTCGACTCCAACTCATGGCGACCCACGTGTGTCCGAGTAGAACTGTGCTCCGTAGAATTTCAATGTCTGGTTTCTCCAAAGGAGATCACCAGGCCTTTCTTCTGAGGCCCCTCTGGGTGGACTTGAACTTCCAGCTTTGCAGTTGGCAGCAGAAAACACGTTAACTGTTCGTGCCATGAAACTCCCTGTGCCCTAGTAAGAAGTTTTTGGGGAAAAAATGACCTGTGTTGTCTGAGTCAAATGTCTGGTCAAAGCCTCCCCTAAGGGGAAAGAGGACTGAGGGGAAAGCAGCCTGCTTTTGTGTCCAGCTTTCGTGGAGCAAGGATGCTGAGTTTTCCTGTGGACCAGGCTCGAGTCATCTCAAAGGACCCTGCCCAAGAGGGCTGACCATGGTTGCCTTGTCTGGCAGGGTGAGATGAACCCAATAGAAAGAGACTCCGAGTGTGCCTCTGGATGCAGAGGTGAGGTAGTGTCATACACAGTCACCTGGAGGGTGACTCACAGTGCCAAGGAATGGCACCACAAGAGATCCCCTCAGTGTCTCTGGGCAACCCACTCAGATGCCAGCACAGAGCCAACCCCAGGTTACACCAACAGCAGCTATGGAAGACTTTGCCTCTACTCATTCCTTAGCCTCCCGGGGTGGGCCGGACTCAGAAGATGTGAGCGGGGGAGGAGGTAAACGAAGAGGAGGAAAGAAACTAACCTTGTTGCCCTTCCCCCCTGCAGGAAAAGTGGCTGGCAGATGCTGTCATTATGCTTGGTATTCCTGGGCCCGCAGGAGGGCCATATTTCCCAGTCTCCCTTGCAGTTAAGCTCAGTGTCTGGTCCTGGATTCTGGGCCAATGGAATGTGGGCAGAAGTGACATATAACATTCTCAGGCCCAGCTAGAAGGCACTCTGCATGATCATCCACTGTTTCTCCCAGGGCGATCACAGGTTAAAGGCAGTAGAGCCACAAAATGGAAGGAGCCTGGATCCCCGAGTCACTGCTCGGAAGAGAGCTGCCAGCAGTCAGTGAACATGAGTGACAGGTAAAGCTTTATTATGCCAAAGTGCTAAGAGTTCAGGTTTTAGCTGGTTAAGCTTTTGTTTTATTTTTAATGACTACTGTAGTGTAGCTTGCTGTTGTCAGTAGCTGCCATGGAGTTGATTCCGACACATGGCAACCTCATGTGTACAGAGTAGAACTGCTCCATGGAGTTTTCAAGGCTGTGACCTTTTGGAAGCAGATCACCAGGCCTGTCTTCCGAGGTGCCTCTGGGTGAGTTTGAACAGCCAACTTTTTAGCTAGTAGTCAAGCGCTTACCTGTTTGCTCCACTCAGTGTCTCCTCACACAGTGGCCTAGCCTACCGTAATTAATCCAGGAGACTTGTATGCCTAGACCAGAAGAAGAAGGGAAGAAGCTTTAAATTGGACGAGATATTAAAGTTTTTATATTAGACAGAAAAAGAACTGGAAAATGAATTTTTTTAATTAATTTTTATTTTATGTTTTGAAATCATTATAGATCCACAGGAAGTTGCAAAGATAATACAGAGACATCTCAGGTATCCTTAACCCCATTTTGCCCAGTGGCTACATCTTGCATGTTGTTGTTTTTAGGTGCCATTGAGTGGGTCCGGACTCATAGCGACCCAATGTGGAACAGAATGAAACACTGCACGGTCCTGCGCCACCCTCACACACATCTTGCATAGCTATAGCATACTATCAAGACTAGGAAACTGATATTGGTGCAGTGTGTCTGTGCAGTTCTGTGTCATTTATCACATGTATGATTGTGTGTAACTATCCGGCACAATCAAGATACAGAACTATTTCATCATCACAAAGATCTTCCTGGTGCTGTTGTTATTGTTGCTGTTAGGTGCCATCAGGTCGATTCCAGCTCATAGCAACCTCACGTGACAGAGGAGAACTGCCCCATAGGGTTTTCTAGGCTGTGATCTTTATGGGAGCAGATCTGGTCTTTCTCCTGAGTAGCCACTGGGTGGGTTGGAACTGCCAACCTTTCTGTTTGCAACTGAGTGCTTAACTGTTGTGCCACCAGGGCTCCCGCCTGGTGCTACTCCTGTATTGCCTGGTTCACCACCTCTTCTACCCCCACATCTGTAACCCTGGCAACCAATAATTTGTTCTGTGGTTCTATCATTTTATCATTTCTGGACTGTTATATAAATGGAATCACACGCTGTATGACCTTTTGAGACTAAAAGTTTTCACTCAGCATAATGCCCTTGATATCCATCCAAGTTGTGTGCATCAATAGTTCATTCCTTTTTTATTCCAGAGCGGTGTCCCATGGTACGGATGTACACAGTTTGTTTAACCATTCACTTACTGTAGGACATTTTGCTTGTTTCCAACTTTTGGCTACTATAAAGCTGCTATGAACAATAACGTAAAGGTTTTATGTGAATATGAGTTTTCACTTTTCTGGGATAAAAGTCTGGCAGTGCAACTGCTGGGTTGTAAGAAGGACAAACAAATCTATCTTGGAAGAAGTATAGCCAGAATGCTCCTTAGAAGGGAGGATGGTGAGACTTTGTCTCACACGCTTTGGACATATTATCAGGAGGGACCAGTCCCTGGAGAAGGACATCATGCTTGGTACAGTAGATGATCAGTGAAAAAGAGCAAGACCCTCAACGAGATGGACTGACACAGTGGCTACAAGAATGGGCTCAAGCATAGCAGGGATTGTGAGGATGGCGCAGGACCTGGCATCATTTCGTTCTGCTGTACATAGGGTCGCTATGAGGCACTTACTCGGTGGCACCTAACAACAACAAGGTGTAAATTTAGTTTTTTAAGAAACTACCAAACTGTTTTTCAGAGTGACTGTAGTATTTTAAATCCCCACCAGCAACGTATGAGCGATCCATATTTTTTGCATCCTTGCCAGAATTTTGTATTGTCACTATTTTTTATTTCAGCTGTTCTAACATATGTGTAATGGTATCTCATTGTGGTCTTGACTGGCATTTCCCAGATGGCTAGTGATGGTAAACGACTTTTCACGGGCTTATTTGCCATCCGTATATCTTCTTTGGTAAAATGTTTCTTCATGTCTTTTGTCTATTTTCTAATTGATTTTTTTTTCCCACTGTTGAGTTTTGAGTGGCACAAGTGATTTGAGATTGGTTGTTAACTGTAAGGTTGGTGGTTTAAACCCATCCAGCAACACCTGCTGGATCTGCTTCTGTAAAGATTACAACCAAGAAAACCCCATGGAGCAGTTCTACTCTGTAACAAATGGGGTCGCCATGAGTCAGAATTGACTCATCAGCAACGGGTTTGGTGTTTTTGGTTTTATGTATTCTAGATACAAGTCCTTTTTCAGATTTTCTCTCAGTCTGTAGTTTGTCCTTTCATCCAATTTATCATTTTTTTTCTTTTGTGCTTCATGCTTTCAGTGTCGTGTCCAAGAATGCTTCACCAAGCCCTAAGTCTCAAAGATTTTTTTCTATGTTTCCTTCCAAATGTTTCATAGTTTTACATTTACATTTAAATCTATGATCCGTTATGAGCTAATGTTTGTGCAGCATGTAAGGTCTAGGTCGTTCATGTTTTGGCCCACGGATGGCCAACCGCCCCAACACAATGTGTTGAAAAGGCCGTCCTTCCTCCACTGCGCCTTGGTCATACTTGTGTGGGGCTAGTTTGAGGCTGTCTATTTTGTTCTATGGACTAATGTGTCTGTCCCTCTGCCAATATCACACAATCTCGTTTGAGATTATTTTTTCACATTTAACAATGACTGGCAAGGCCATAGATCTATCTGCCCAGCCTACCACTCAGTAGGAAGGAAGGAGACCCAACAGGCTATGGAGAAAGTGGTGGAAAAAAATTAATTTTCTTCCTGCTAAAATCTGGCCACTTGTGTTTTGTTCAGAAAACAGTTACAATTATCCACTTCTTGGGGTTTTTTGGTGGATTTGAGGTATAATACATGAGAAGTGCTCAGCGTTATGCCTGATACTTCATAAGTCCTCAATTTTATTGTTTAGTCATTGATACGGGCAGCCCCCCAGGTTACAAGCTTCCAGTTTACTGACAGCTTGTACTCGTCTTTTAATATTATGTGAATTTGCCATCACAACCCCTACTCACAACAAATTCTTCATCGCAGTCCCCTTCGCTTGCTGCCCGTGCCGATTTTACATCCTGGAAAGGCTTGGAGCCTCCTCTCGCACCAACTAACCTACAAATTCGACTTAAAGACCCAGTTAGGAATGGATCTGGTTCGTAGCCCGGGGACTGCCCGCATTCAGCATCAGCATTGTCTTTGTCAGCTCTGCTCCTCTCTGGCCCCTTGTAGTGGTTACAGAGAGAGGCCAGCGTTCCTGTCACACAAGCACACCCCTCACCCCTACCTGGAAGTTGAAAACTGCTGAAAGGGGAAAAAAAAAAAAAAGAATTTTGCTTAGCTGTCATGAAGTTTTCTCACCCACTTTGAGGGAAAGAGAGATTTATCTAAAGACAGTTAATAATCAGTTGCCATGGAGTTTCTTTCTGACTCACGGTGACCCCACGTGTGTCAGATCACAAGTGTGCCCCACAGGGTTTTCATGGGCTGGTTTCTCAGAAGTAGATCACCAGGACTTCCTTTCTTTCAAGGCACCTCTGGGTAAATTCGAACCTCCAACCTTTCAGTTAGCAGCTGAGCTCCTTAACCGTTTGTACCACCCAGGGGCCCCAAAGACAAGAAACAGACCCCAGCATAACAGGGGTGGGCCGGCATTCCCTGGTGACCTTCCCAGAGACCCACCTGCCTTTACATTTTCAGGTAGGGAGATCGTGCTGAGCACCGAATACCGTGTCTGTGGCCTGGTTCCTGGCGCTGTTCAGGGGACCCACGCCAGCCAAGGCAGAGGACTGGCGCAGAAGAAAGGAGGAAAGACCTGAAGTCATGGCTATCTTCAGACACTCCTCCAGCCCTCCAGCAGAGACCTCTGGGATCTTAGCTGGGAATCCCTGAAGCTTAGCCAACCACACAATGGCCTGGCCTAGCTCTTCCATTTGAGGACGGCCCTCAGAGACCACACAAATCAAGGGGTTAATACGGATTTCTATGGCTGGGACGAGTGGGGTGGCAGAGGCTGGGCTGAGGAAAGAGAAAATCATTATTTTTTATTTCGGCGAGTCAATGTGTTAATAAAGGGCGGTGGTGGTTGGGGGCTGGGAAGGGCTGAGAGAAAAGCCCACCACTTTCTAAATGTCTGCCTGCAAGGCAGCCTGATCTTTGAAATCCGAGTGCAGAATTCTTCAAGTCCGGTAACGGCAGACACTCTTCATGATGGCCTTCAGTGGCTGCTGACTGCAGACAGCTTTTTTCCCCTTAACAATGGAAGAGATGGGAAAGAAAGGCAAGCTTTTGGCCTCGGGGGTTTTTACCATGGCTCTTTGCGCTCCAACCTACATCTGAGAGGAAGGGAAACTATCTTTTGTTATCACTCAATCTCCCTTAAATTTAAGAACAGCTGGGGATATTTTTCATGATTCATTAAATTCACATCATTCCAAAGAAATCTTCCTGCCGATTTATCTTTGCCTCAGCAGCTGGGGCTCCAGGACTGTGCAGTTTCCTCAACGCCGTCAACCGAGGTCCACCGTTTGGGGCTGAGTCTGTGATCTTTCAGGCTGGAATGGCTTTTTTTTTTTTTTTTTTTGAGGGTGAAAGAGAGCGGGAAAGGAATTGGTACTGAAATAAATCTTTCCAGTCAATTTTTCCTTTCTGGAGATAAAGAGAAAGTCATGTGGCTGTCACAGCTAAAGACTAAGCCCCAGCTAATGTCCTCAGCAGGGAAGAATAATTAGTAAATTCTCTAATTAGAGTCCTGTTTATATTTCTCTTTTCACGAAGGCTAATCCTTGTGTTTAGAGGAGATATCCTGCCTTGATTAAAACCACTGGTTAATCACAGTCACGTCAGAATCCATGGTAAGGGCAAATGTGCTAGAGGTCCAGAGTCTGTATATTCATTCGGTCAGTGAGCACCAACTTTGCACCCAGTGCTGCCAGGATCCTGAAGACCAACATGGCGGGGACTGTACCCTGGGCCACCACAAGCGTAACAAACAGGCTAGATCCTCCATGCCAACCCTCGGCTATTGGAGGTGCTTTCCTAGAGCATTCTGAGACCGTTTCCTGGTTCCAGGGAAAGGAGAGCTTTGGTGGATTAGTGATACCCACCGTTGAGTCAGGAGGTGGGCACACTAATGGGAGGGAAGCCCCAGCCTGGTTGTTTGTTGACTGCCCAGGGAGTGCGGAGCACCGCGCAGGGGCCTCCTGTACTCCCCTGTAATCCTCCCCGAGGGACGCAAACGCACACCGAGCACCATTAGAGAGGTGGCTGGCGGAGCCCAGGTCTTCCTGAGCCCTGGTCCTCCCCATTCCAGGAACTGGTTGCTTTCGAGTCCATTTTGACTCATGGCGACCCCATGTGTGCAAAGCAGAACTGCTCCGTTGGATTTTTGAGGCTGTGACCTTTCTGAAGCAGATTGCCAGGCCTGTCTTCCGAGTCGTTTCTGGGTGCGTTTGAACAGCCAGCTTCTCTGCTAGTAGTTGAGTGCTTAACCGTTTGTGCACCCCAGAGTGACATAAGGACCCATTCTTAGTCAAAATACTCACATGCAGATCCAGGACCGGTTGCCTGAGAGTCAGTTCTGACTCATGGTGACCCCACGCGTGTCAGGGGAGAACTGTGCTCTGGGAGGTTTTCAATGGCCGAGTTTTGGGAAGCAGAGTAGCAGGGTTTTCTTCTGAGGCACCTCTGGGTGGACTTGAAACTCCAACCTCTTGGTTAACAGCCCCTTGTGTTAACCATTTACACCATCCAGGGACACCCAGACCCACAGATACCAGTAATTAAAAAAAAAAAAAGAGTCTGTAATCGTGAGTCACGGCCCTACAAGCAGCACAGCACAGGGGTTACAAACTCAGGTTCTGGCACCACGTATCTGGGCTACACCCGGCTCTGCCGTTGGTAGCTGAGAAGATAGGACAAATCCCTTAACCTCTCTGTGCCACAGCTTTCTCATCTGTAAAGGGGCAAGAAAAGTATGGACTGGTTGGACTGACAGAAGGATTAAAAGGATTCCAGTGGCTAAAGCATTAAAAGAAAAAGTTGTCATCCAGTCCGACTCATGGTGACCCCGCATCTCACAGGGCAGAACTGGTTTCTGTGCTGTGACCTTCTGGAAGCAGATTACCAGGCATTTCTCCCAAGGCATCTCTGGGTGGATCCGAATTGTCAACATTTCAGTTAGTCGCTCGGAGCTTAATCATTTGCAGCACCTGGGGACTCCATTAAAACAATGCTGTTGTGCCGTCGAGTCGATTTCAGCTCACAGCGACCTTATATGACAAAGTAGGGCTGCCCTAGAGGATTTCCTGGGCTGTAACCTCTATGGAAGCAGGCTGCCGGGCTTTTTCTCCTGAGGAGCCGCTGAGTGGGTTCAAGCACCAACCTTTCAGTTAGCAGCCCAGCGCTTTAACCACTGCATCACCAAAGCTCCTTTTATCAACGCGATACTGACTCCTAGTTAGTCCCCTTGCGCGTGATCATTAACGCTGTTGTGTGGCTGTGTTTGCTGTTTCTGTGACTCTGGGCTGGTGATACACTTCAGCAGGAATGGTTACATGCTCCTGCCCTTCTCTCTTCTTTGGTTTCTCGGCCCCGATAGAATTATGCCCAGGTAGGAAAAAGAAAAGAAAAATTTGCAATCTCTCTGAAGTCAGTGAGAAGCCCATATCCTGAGAGACTCGCTGAGGACTCCTCTCTAAAAGCCGAGTGTAACCACAGGTGCCCCTTCTGGGACAAAGAACCATAAGCTTGTATTTCGACAAGCTTTCGGGGAACTTGATAATGGTGATACATTAACTGATAAGGCCTGGGCACAGTTACGATTCCTGAATAAGCATAAAATAAAAAGCGTAAGGAATTCAGGCAAATTTTTATCTCACTAACATTAATGGTATTGTCCTGTCTCCTCCACATTGTGTGTGCCCTTTCCACCCAATGGCCAATGCTGCCTTTGTGACTGACCTTCCTGGCCCAGACCCCTGTAGTGGATATTGTAGGAATGTTCAAAAGAATGATCAGGCTTGGCTTCTGCCCCCAGCAGCCACCACTCGACAAAGCCATAAGACATAACTATGGGGAGGAACAAACTGTCTGCAAAGCCAGGCATTACCCAAGGCCTCTGATTCCTGAAGGGACAGAGAGTGAAGAGGGGTCAGGGGAGGTCATGGAGACAGATGGTCAGATTTGAAGAGAAATGTTAGATAGGAAAGCCACTTGAGCTGAGGTCTCACTGGGGAAGGAAGGAGAGGAAATCAATAGGTAATCTACACAAGACCAACTGCTCCCAAATGCACTATCTCACTTCTTGTTGTTGTTAGGTGTCGTCGAGTCAGTTCTGACTCATAGCAACCCTATGTATGATAGAAGGAAACACTGCCCGGTCCTGCACCAGCCTCATAATTACTGCTATGTTCGAGCCCATTGTTGCAGCCACTGTATCAATTCATCTCGTTCATAGTCTTCCACTTTTTCTCTGACCCTGTACGTTACCAAGCATGATGTCCTTCTCCAGGGACAGGCCCCTCCTAATAACATGTCCAAAGTCCAAAGTACATGAGATGAAATCTCACCATCCTCGCATCCAAGCAGCACTTTGGCTGTACTCCATCTAAGACAGACTTGTTCATTCTTCTGGCAGTCCGTGAGATATTCAATGTTTTTTGCCAACACCGTAATTCAAAGGCATGAGTTCTTCTTCAGTCTTCCTTGTTCATTTCCCAGCTTTCTCATGCATATGAAGTGATTGAAAATATCATGGCTTGGCTGAGACACACCTTAGTCTTCAGAGTGACATCTCTGCTTTTCAACACTTTAAAAATGTCTTTTGCAGAAGATTTGCCCAATGCAATACGTCCTTTGATTTCTTGACTGCTGCTTCCATGGGAGCTGATTGTGGATACAAGTAAAATGAAATCCTTGACAACTTCAGTCTTTTCTCCGCTTATCATGATGTTGCTTATTTGCCCAGTTGTGAGGATTTTTGCCTTCTTTATGTTGTGGTGTAATTCACACTGAATACTGTAGCCTTGGATCTTCATCAGTAAGTGTTATGGATTGAATTGTATTCCCTAAAAATTTGTGTCAACTTGGTTAGGCCATGATTCCCAGTATTGTGTGGTTGTCCTCCATTTCATGATTGATATAATTTTCCTATGTGTTGCGAACCCTCATCTCTGACGTGGTTAATGAGGCAAGAATGAGTTATGTAAAAGAGGATTAGGGTGGGATGTAACACTCTTACTTAGGTCACAGCTCTGATCCAATAATGTAAAGGGAGTTTCCCTGGGTGTGGCCTGCATCACCTTTTATCTTAAAAAAAAAAAAAAAATTTTTTTTTTTCTTTTATCTTACAACAGATAAAAGGAAAGAGAAGTGAGCAGAGCATTGGGGACCTCATACCACCAAGAAAGCAGCACTGGGAACAGAATGCATCCTTTGAACTTGAGGTTCCTGCTCTGAGAGCTCCTAGACCACGAGAAGATTGATGACAAAGATATTCCTCCGGAGCCCGCAGAAAGAGAGAAAGCCTTCCCCTGGAGCTGCCGCCCTGAATTTGGACTTCTAGCCTACTAGACTGTGAGAGAATAAATGCCTGTTTGCTAAAGCCATCCACTTTTGGTATTTCTGTTATAGCAGCACTAGATGACTAAGACAGTAGGTGTCTCAAGTCCTCTTTCACTTTTAACAAGCAAGGTTGTGTCATCTGCATATTGCTGGTTGTTAATGGGTCTTCCACCAACCCTAACACCACATTCTTCTTCGTGTAATCCAACTTCTCGGATTATTTGCTCAGCATACAGATTGAATAAGTATGGTAAAAGGATACAACCTTGACTCACACCTTTCCTGACTTTAAACCACACAGTATCTCCTTGTTCTGTTCAAACGACTGCCTCTTGATCTATGTACAGGTTCCACATGAGCACAATTAAGTGTTCTGGAATTCCCGTTCTTCACAATGTTATCCATGATTTGTTACAATTTTTACACAGTTGAGTGCCTTTACATAGTCACTAAAACACAGGTAAGCATTTTTCTGGTATTCTCCACTTTTGCCAGTATCCATCTGACATCAGCAATGCTATCCCTGGCTCCACATCCTCTTCGGAATCCGGCTTGACTTTCTGACAGTTCCCTGTCAACATACTGCTGCAGCCAATTTTGAATGATCTTCAGCAAAATTTTACTTGTGCGTGATATTAATGATATTGTTCCATAATTTCTACATTTGGTTGGATCACCTTTCTTGGGAATAGGCGTAAATGTGGATCTCTTCCAGTCAGTTGGCCAGGAAGCTGTCTTCCATGTTTCTTGTCATAGATGAGTGAGCACTTTCAGCGCTGTGTCTGTTTGCTGAAACATCTCAGTTGATATTCTGTCCATTCCTGGAGCCTTGTTTTTCGGCAATGCCTTCACCACAGCTTGACTTCCTCCTTCAGCACCATTGGTTCCTGATCCTATGCTACCTCCTGAAATGGTTGAAAGTCAACCAATTCTTTTTGGTATAATGACCCTGTGTATTCCTTCCATTTTCTTTGGATGATTCCTGTGTCATTCAATATTTTGCCCATAGAATCTTTGAAAATTACAACCCTAGGCTTGAATTTTTCTTCAGTTCTTTCATCTTTAGAAATGCTGAGCGTGTTCTTCCCTTTTGATTTTCTAACTCCACATGTAATTAAAATACTTTGTCTTTTCAAGCTGCCCTTTGAAATCTGTTCAGCTCTTTTACATCTTCATTTCTTCCATTCACTTTAGCTACTCCACCTTCAAGAGCAAGTTTCAGAGTCTCTTCTGACATCCATGTTGGTCTTTCCTTTCTTTCCTGTCTTTTATTAAAAAGACCTTTTGCTTTCTTTATGTATGATGTCCTTGATGTCATCCCACAACTCGTCTGGTCTTTGGTCATTAGTGTTCAATGCATCAAATCTATTTTTGAGATGGTCTCCAAATTCAGGTGAATTTGGAATTCATCTCATTTAGTCCCCAACAAAACATTGGGTTGGTATTTTTGTCAGCTGCCATCAAGTCAACTCTGACCTTATGTACAACAGAACAAAATGGCGCCAGGTCCTGTGTCATTTTCACAATAGCCAGCATGTTCAAGTCCATCATTGCAGCTATATGCCAATCCATCTCACCACTGACCCTCTACTTCACCAAACAAGATGTCCTCCTCCAGCTATTGATCCTTCCTGATGAGGTGTTCAAAGTAAGCAAGTTCAACAATGTTCTTTTGTAATCCACAAGGTTTTCATTGGCTAAATTTTGGAACTAGATTACCAGGTCTTTCTTCTTAGTTTGTCTTTGTCTGGAAGCTCCACTGAAACCTGTCCACCATGGGCAAGCCTGCTGGTATTTGAAATACTATTTATATAACTTCCAGCATCACAGCAACACACTAGCCACCACAGGACAACACACAGACAAGTGATGGGAGTTGATATTAACTTGCCATTTTTATAGATGAGGAATGGAAACTAAAAGTTTTGAGATCAGAGAGTCCTGACATTTGAATCTAGTTATAACAGACTCCAAAGCACTCGCCACTTCATCATATTATTTCCTGGGAAGCATGAAAGGTGAGGATGTCAGGTATATGTGGTCTCAGAGGTGAAAATACAATGGTCACTGGGAAAAAGTTGTGGGGAAGGAGATTGGACAGGTGGGTGGAGAATTTATCAAGGAGCTTTGAAAAGGAAGTGGCCTGTCCATAAAAGTGGAAATCAATAACAGAAAAATCAGGGAAAAGAAATCAAACACTTGGAAACTGAATAATACCCTGCTCCAAAAAGACTGGATTGTAGAAGACACTAAGGATGGAATAAAGAAATTCATAGAATCCAATGAGAATGAAAACACGTCCTATCAGAACCTTTGGGACACAGCAAAAGCAGTACTCAGAGGTTAATTTCTGTCAATATATGTACACATCCAAAAAGAAGAAATGGCCAAAATCAAAGAGTTATCCCTACAACTTGAACAAATAGAAAGAGAGCAACAAAAGAAACCCTCAGGCACCAGAAGAAAACAAATAATAAAAATTAGAGCAGAATTAAATGAAATAGAAAACAGAAAAACAATTGAAAGAATTAACAAGACCAAAAGCTGGTTCTCTGAAAAAAATCAACAAAATTGATAAACCACTGGCCAAACTGACAAAAGAAAAACAGGAGAGGAAGCAAATAACCCAAATAAGAAACGAGATGGGTGGTATTACAACAGACCCAACTGAAATTAAAAGAATCATATCAGATTACTATGAAAAATTGTATGCTAACAAATTTGAAAACCTAGAAGAAATGGATGAACTTCTAGAAACACACTACCTCCCTGAACTAACACACACAGAGGTAGAACAACTAAATAGACCCATAACAAAAGAAGAGATTGAAAATGTAATAAAAAAAACTCTCAATAAAAAAAAGCCCTGGCCCTGACAGCTTCACTGCAGAGTTCTACAAGACTTTCAGAGAAGAGTTCACACCACTACTTCTAAAGGTATTTCAGAGCACAGAAAAGCATGGAGTACTACCAAACTCATTCTATGAAGCTACCGTATCCCTGATACCAAAACCGGGTAAAGACCACACAAAAAAAGAAAATTACAGACCTATATCCCTCATGAACTTAGATGCAAAAACCCTCACCAAATTCTAGCCAATAGAATTCAACAACATATCAAAAAAATAATTCACCATGACTAAGTGGGATTCATACCAGGTATGCAGGGATGGCTCAACATTAGAAAAACAATTAAAGTAATCCATCACATAAATAAAACAAAAGACAAGACCACATGATTTTATCAACTGATGCAGAAAAGGCATTTGACAAAGTTCAATACTCATTCATGATAAAAACTCTCAGCAAAATAGGAATAGAAGGAAAATTCCTGAACATAATAAACGGCATTTATACAAAGCCAACAGCCAACATCACTCTAAATTGAGAAAGAGCCTGAAAGCATTCCCATTGAGATCAGGAACCAGACAAAGATGCCCTTTATCACCACTCTTATTCAACATTGTGTTGGAGGTCCTAGCCAGAGCAATTAGGCTAGATAAAGAAATACAGGGCATCCAGATTGGCAAGGAAGAAGTAAAATTATCTGCATTTGCAGACGACATGATCTTATACACAGAAAACCCTAAGGACTCCTCAAGAAAACTAGTGAAACTAATTGAAGAGTTGAGCAGAGTATTGGGATACAAGATAAACATACAAAAATCAGTTGGATTCCTCTATACCAACAAAAGGAACATCAAAGAGGAAATCACCAAATCAATACCATTTACAGTAGCCCCCAAGAAGATAAAATACTTAGGAAAAAATCTTACCAGTGATGTAAAAGACTTATACAAAGAAAACTACAGTACACTTCTGCAAGAAACCAAAAGAGACCTACATAAGTGGAAAAATATACCTTGCTTATGGGTAGGAAGACTTAACATTATAAAAATGTCTATTCTGCCAGAAGTGATCTATGCATTTAATGCAATTCCGATCCAAATCCTAACGACATTCTTTAACGAGATGGAGAAACAAATCACCAACTTCATATGGAAGGGAAAGAGGCCCCGGATAAGTAAAGCATTACTGAAAAAGAAGAACAAAGTGGGAGGCCTTACTCTACTTGATTTTAGAACCTACTATACCGCCATAGTAGTCAAAACAGCCTGTTACTGGTACAACAACAAATACATAGACCAATGGAACAGAATTGGGAATCCAGACATAAATCCATCCACATATGAGCAGTTGATATTTGACAAAGGTCCCAAAACAGTTAAATGGGGAAAAGACAGTCTTTTTAACAAATGGTGCTGGCATAGCTGGATATCCATCTGCAAAAAAATGAAACAAGACCCATACCTCACTCCATGCACAAAAACGAGCTCAAAATGGATCTGAGACCTAAATATAAAATCTAAAACAATAGTGATCATGGAAGAAAAAATAGGGACAACATTAGGAGCCCTAATACATGGCATAAACAGTATACGAAACATTACTAACAATGCAGAAGAAAAACTAGATAACTGGGAGCTCCTAAAAATCTATGCTCATCCAAAGGCTTCACCAAAAGAGTAAAAAGATTACCTACAGACTGGGAAAAAGTTTTTAGCTATGACATTTCCGATCAGCGCCTGATCTCTAAAATCTGCATGATACTGCAAATAACTCAACAGCAAAAAGAGAAACAACCCAATTAAAAAATGGGCAAAAGACATGAACAGACACTTCACTAAAGAAGACATTCAGGTAGCTAACAGATACATGAGGAAACGCTCACAATCATTTGCCATTACAGAAATGCAAATCAAAACTACAATGAGATTCCATCTCACTCCAACAAGGCTGGCATTAATCCAAAAAACACAAAACATTAAATGTTGGAGAGGCTGTGGAGAGATTGAAACACTTTTACACTGCTGGTGGGAATGTCAAATGGCACTACCATGTGATCCAGCAATCCCACTCCTTGGAATATATCCTAGAGAAATAAGAGCCTTTACACGAACAGATATATGCACACCCATGTTCTTTGCAGCACTGTTTATAATAGCAAAAAGATGGAAGCAACCAAGGTGCCCATCGACGGAAGAATGGATAAATTATGGTTTATTCACACAGTGGAATACTACGCATCAATAAGGAACAGTGATGAATCCGTGAAACATCTCATAACATGGAGGTATCTGGAAGGTATTATGCTGAGTGCAATTAGTCAGCTGCAAAAGGACAAAGATTGTCTAAGACCACTATTATAAGAACTCAAGAAATAGTTTAAACAGAGAAGAAAATATTGTTTGATGGTTACGACAAGGGGGAGGGAGGGAGGGTGGGAGACGTGTATTCACTAATTAGATAGTAGATGAGAACTACTTTAGGTGAAGGGAAAGACGACACACACTACAGGCGACGTCAGCACAACTGGACTAAACCAAAAGCAGTTTCCGAAATAAGCTGAATGCTTTGAAGGTCAGCATAGCGGGGCAGGGGTCTGGGGACCATGGTTTAAGGGGACTTCTAAGTCAATTGTCATAATAAAATCTATTAAGAAAACATTCTGCATCCCACCTTGGAGAGAGGCGTCTGGGGTCTTAAACGTTAGCAAGCGGCCATCTAAGATGCATCAATTGGTCTTAACCCACCTGGATCAAAGGAGAATGAAGAACACCAAGGTCACAAAGTAATTACGAGCCCAAGAGACATAAAGGGCCACATAATCCAGAGACTATATCAGCCTGAGACCAGAAGAGCTAGATGGTGCCAGGCTCCAGCCGATGACTGCCCTGACAGGGAATGCAACAGAGAACCCCTGCGGGAGCAGGAGAGCAGTGGGATGCAGACCCTAAATTCTTGTAAAAAGACCATACTTAATGGTCTGACTGAGACTAGAAGGACCCCGGTGGTCATGGCCCCCACACCTTCTGTTGGCCCAGGACAGGAACCATTCCCAAAGCCAAGTCTTCGGACAGGGATTGGACTGGACAATGGGTTGGAGAGGGATGCTGGTGAGGAGTGAGCTTCTTGGATCAGGTGGACACTTGAGACTGTGTTGGCATCTCCTGCCTGGAGGGGAGATGAGAGGGTACAGGGGGTTAGAAGCTGACAAAATGGACACAAAAAGAGAAAGTGGAGGGAGGGAGCAGGTTGTCTCATTCCGGAGAGAGCAATTGGGAGTGTGTAGCAAGGTGTATGCAAGTTTTTTTTTTATTAACTTTTATTGAGCTTCAAGTGAACGTTTACAAATCAAGTCAGACTGTCACATATAAGTGTATATACACCTTACTCCGTACTCCCACTTGCTCTCCCCCTAATGAGTCAGCCCTTCCAGTTTCTCTTTCATGACAATTTTGCCAGCTTCCAACTCTCTCTATCCTCCCATCCCCCCTCCAGACAGGAGATGCCAACACAGTCTCAAGTGTCCACCTGATATAATTAGCTCACTCTTCATCAGCATCTCTCTCCAACCCACTGTCCAGTCCCTTTCATGTCTGATGAGTTGTCTTTGGGAATGGTTCCTGTCCTGGGCCAACAGACGGTTTGGGGACCATGACCGCCGAGATTCCTCTAGTCTCAGTCAGACCATTAAGTATGGTCTTTTTGTGAGAACTTGGGGTCTGCATCCCACTGATCTCCTGCTCCCTCAGGGGTTCTCTGTTGTGCTCCCTGTCAGGGCAGTCATCGATTGTGGCCGGGCAGCAACTAGTTCTTCTGGTCTCAGGATGATGTAGGTCTCTGGTTCATGTGGCCCTTTCTGTCTCTTGGGCTCTTAGTTGTCGTGTGACCTTGGTGTTCTTCATTCTCCTTTGCTCCAGGTGGGTTGAGACCAATTGATGCATCTTAGATGGCCGCTTGTTAGCATTTAAGACCCCAGACGCCACATTTCAAAGTGGGATGCAGAATGGTTTCATAATAGAATTACTTTGCCAATTGACTTAGAAGTCCCCTTAAACCATGGTCCCCAAACCCCTGCCCTTGCTCTGCTGACCTTGAAGCATTCAGTTTATCCCAGAAACTTCTTTGCTTTTGGTCGAGTCCAGTTGAGCTGACCTTCCATGTATTGAGTATTGTCCTTCCCTTCACCTAAAGCAGTTCTTATCTACTAATTAATCAGTAAAAAACCCTCTCCCACCCTCCCTCCCTCCTCCCCTCGTAACCACAAAAGTACGTGTTCTTCTCAGTTTATACTATTTCTCAAGATCTTATAATAGTGGTCTTATACAATATTTGTGTATACAAGTTTTTGTGTGAGAGACTGACTTGATTTGTAAACGTTCACTTAAAGCACAATCAAAATTAAAAGAAAAAACAAGTGGCCTGTGAGAATACTTTGTGTAAGGAACAAAAGGCAGAGGGAGGCACGATTATAAAGAGTCTCTTAACTGACTTTTGTTTCATTTTTTACATGTGTTTATGTATTTTTACTGAAGCGTGTGAGGCCCTGTAAGGCCTTTTTTAAAAAATTTGACAATGAAAATTACCATTTGGGATCATTTTCTTTCTTGTCTTACCTATACGGAGCTACAATATACCCACAGTTCTCCAAAATGAGGCCAGGAGACCACAGACAAACTGGAAACTTCATTTCCACCCTTGGGCTTCAATGGTCTGCTATACCCAAACTTTGTCCAATTCTAAATTAAAATGAGCTGTTCGGGTTTCTTTGTATCTTTCAGATTCCAAATAATAGGCCAGAAGAAGCACAGCAAAGCAATAGTGGTTAACTGACACAACGAACCTGAGACGTTGAACACCCCTGAGGATGAGGGGAGCTGGTTCTTAAAGGCTAGCTCTTCAGAATCTAATTGGGATCATGTGACTTGTATTTTTCTATGAAATCAGTTCTAGTAAATCTTTCCTGTACAAAAATATATTTAAAAACATAAACAAAAAATGGTTACCATCAAGGTGACTCTGATTCAGGGCGACCCCATGTGTACAGGGTAGAACCGTGCTCCATAGAGTTTTCAACGCTGATTTTTGGAAAGGAGATCACGAGTCCATCCAGGTGACTTTGGATAGACTCGAACCACCAATCTGTCAGCAACCAAGTGTGTTAACCGTTTGCACCACCCACGGACTGCACAATAATATAATGGGTCATAAAATCCTAACAGTATAGACCTTTAAACCCAGCCCACCCCAAGAGTTAAACATCTAAAAACTTAGACTTATGAGGTGCTCAGGGAACCAGCCAGTCAATAGATCCATCACTCTGCAATATGTATTAAGCCCTTACTGTGCTGAAAAGTTTTATTGGGTAGTGAAATCTTCAGCAAAGAGAACTAAAAAAGTCTAGGACTTGGGAGAATGGCCTGGGAACTAAGGTGCAAGGGAGAAGTCAATCTCATCTAAGTTAGACATTTATCTTAAGTCTGATGTGACATTTCGGAAGCTTTCAGAATATGCAATGTTTAAGAAACCCGCCCGATGCCTTTGTGTATCTACCATTGTAGACTGAAGTCAGGCTGTGAGTTATTCCTAAGGATAAATTTTGGGAGAATTCAACGGAACCATGTTGTTTTAGGTCATTGTTGTTAGGTGCTGTTGAGCCTCTTCTAACTCATAGCGACCCTATGTACAACAGAACAAAACACTGCCTGGTCCTTTTCCATCCTCCCAATTGTTGCTGTGTTTGAATGCATTGTTGCAGCCACTATCTCAGTGGGACCATACAGTACCTTTGTGTCTCATGCTATGAGGTCTTTGTCCCTGGAGGGTCTCATGAAGAGGCCAAACAAGTCTCCATCAAGGATAATTTAGTTTTTCATCTACCTAAACATGGAACTGAAACAGGTGGTTATCTCTGTCCTATCATCCCACTTTTGCCCCTCAAAGCAATTCCCCATGTTGTAGCTAGGTGTCATGGATTGAATTTTGTCCCCCCAAAATATGTGTATCAATTTGGCTAAGCCGTGACTAGCAATATTGTGACAAAATTTCCATTTTGTCATCTGCTGTGATTTTCCTATTTTTTGTAAGTCCTATCTCTAAGATGTTAATGAGATGGGATTATTGGTAGTTATGTTAATGAGGCAGGACTCAATCTATAAGATTAGATTGTGTCTTGAGCCAATCTCTTTTGGGATATAAAAGAAAGAAGCCAGCACAGAGTCAGGGGGACCTCCTACCATCAAGAAAGCAGTGCTGAGAGCAGATCACTTCCTTTGGATCCAGGGTTCCTGCTCAGAGAAACTCCTAGACCAAGGGAAGACTGATGATTAAGGACCTAAGACACTAGGGTTGTCTTTCTAAAATGCAAAGTTCTTTGTGTCATCTGCCTGCTTAAAACCCTTTAACAGTTTTTTTATTTCCCTAAGCACACATTGCACATTTCTTAACCATATGATAAAGTGATTTGGGACTGAGGCCTTGTGAAGAGACACATTTGAATTGTAATTGTGTAGTCTATTAGCTGTGTGACTTTGGACAGTTTACTTAACCTGAATCTCAGTTCCTTCTCTGTAAATGAGGCTAAAAATTAGACCCATCCATAGGGTTGTCGTGAGGATGAAATGATACAGGCCATGCAAAGCCCTTAGCTCTGTGGTCTAGTCAAATGGTCACTGTGTTAATTTTCTATGATTTCTGGGGCCCTTGTGACCTTGCCACTGTCTACCTCTCAACATAATCTTTTAACTCTGCCCTCTCTTCCTAGCATTTCCATCACACTGAACTTCATTTCATTTCCTCTAGGACACAGTTTTCTCCCTTGTGCCCTATGCCTTTGCATGTGCTGTTCCCTCTGTCTAGGATATTCCAGTCCCTGCTCTTCACATGGCTAACTTCTAATTATCCTTCAACCTTAGCTTCACATCCTGCCTTCCCTGACTGGGCAGCTTGAGTCAGGAGCCCTTGTCTGTCCCTCACAGCACGGTGTGCACCCATAAGCAGCATTTTCCACGTGGGACAGTGACTATTTTCCTGCACCTGTACGTTCTCCATGACAGCTTACTGTTAAACCCCTAGCCCTTACCCCAGGCACCAGAGCATAGAGTCGGCACTTAGTAAAGACTTATAAATGAGTGATTGTCCACAATATCCATGTGGAATAGACATAGATCAAATATGCCATCCTAAGAGTCCAAGGGGAAACCCTGGCGGCATAGTGGTCAAGAGCTATGCTGCTAACCAAAAGGCGAGCAGTTCAAATCCACCAGGCACTCCTTGGAAACCCTATGGGGCAGTTCTACTCTGTCCTATAGGGTTGCTATGAATCGGAATCGACTCTACAGCAACGGATTTGGTTGCGTTTCTTTAAGAGTCCGAGAAGATACCGGGTGTTTGTCCAAGCCCCGATCTCTAGCAGCTTACAGCCACAGGGACTTCAGTCCTTCCACTGGTCTCAGAACCGTTTGACACTTCTCTCTGAGCCCTCTCAGTCCTGGCAAAGACAGCACTGGAAAAGAACGGACAATTTATCCTTAGAGGCCATGCCCAGGACTAGACATGTAATGTCAGAATCGACTCGACGGCAATGGGTTTGGTTTTTGTTTTGCTTTGTTTTGTGTGCAAAATGAAAATGCAGTTCCCGTTAAAAAACTAAGAATTTCAGGATGGAGAGAACAGCCTAAAACCAAGCACGGGCCGTTCTAATCGTGCGACCCTGTGTTACTGCTCGCGTCACACATTCGTGAATCCACTGTAACCTTGTCTTTCCCCATGACCCTGTGCCCAGAAGGATCTGGTACACTCTCCCCTACTAGGGCACTAAGAACTCAATGTGTTGTCTCTTCAGCCATGAAATGGCTTTTAAAAATAACCAGAAAAAAAAAATTTTTTTTTTTTTTAAACCACCAAGCTGATAAACTAAGGAGTGAATTAGAAATAGTGCAACCAGCTTCTGTGCGGAGGTTATTTTGGATGTGGCTTAAAGGGACAGGCAAGAGGAATCTTAAGTTCTACTATGTCGCTAACATCTCACCACGTATTGGTCAAACATTTAGTATACAAGAGGGTGGATGGATGGATAGACAGATAGATAGATGATAGATAGATAGATGATAGATAGATAGATAGATAGATAGATAGATAGATAGATAGATAGATAGATAGATAGATAGATAGATAGATAGATAGATAGATAGATAGATAGATAGATAGACAGATGGATGATAGATAGATAGATGGATGATAGATAGATAGATAGATGATAGATAGATAGATGATAGATAGATAGATAGATGATAGATAGATGATAGATAGATAGATAGACAGACAGCCAGACAGATAGATAGACAGACAGATAGATAGATAATAGATGAATAGATAGGTAGATGATAGCTAGAGTTCCTGAGCTGATATTTACATTTTCTAACTTTCTTCTATTCACCAGTAAAATGGGCACTAACAGTATTTATTTGGGGGATTCAAGTAGAAACTCTGAGGAAACCTCTGTCAAACATTTTTATACAAGCAAGTTAAATGAAAGGTTGGAGGTTCAAGTCCACCAAGAAGCACCTCGGAAAAAAAGGCCTGGATATCTACTTTCAAAAAACCAGCCACTGACAGTCATCTGGAACATAGTTCTACTCGGACACATATGAGATCGCCATGAGTTGGAATTGACTCAATGACAACTGGTTTGGTTTGTAAGTTAAGTGACACACTCTAGAGATGGAAACGGCAGATCGCTGTAACAGATGGAAACCCTGGTGGTATAGTGGTTAAGCGCTACAGGTGCTAACCAAAAGGTTGGCAGTTCAAATCCACCACGTGCTCCTTGGAAACTCTATGGGGCAGTTCTACTCTGTCCTGTTGGGTCGCTACGAGTCAGAATCAACGCCACGGCAGCAGATTTTCTGTAACAGACACTTAATCATAATAGAATGCCATGTGGAATATGCTCTAGCTCAGTGGTTCTCAATTCTGTCTGCACATTGAAATCACTTTGAAGAGCTTCTAAAAACTACAAGGCCCAGGCCCAGACCAACCCAATCAAAATGCCCAAAAGTGTGGCTGGGGCATCAGTAGCTTGTAAAACTCTCCATGTGTTCAAATGTGCCGCAGGGTTGGGAGCCACTGCTATATTTGGGCAGGTAATTCAATAACAGTTGACAGACATTCCTTAAATACAAAGAAAACTGTGGTGAGTTGAGCGTCAATCAGATGGCGATGAAAATCGTGTGCTGTTTAATAGCCTGTTAACTGAAATCCACACTCAAGGAGGTCACTCACGCAAAGCAATTGTCGTTATTATATATTTGAAAGCAGCGAAATCTCTTTACATGAAAAAAAAAGATTGGGTTTAAGTCTTGAATCATCAATAAAATATAGTATCAAATTCCTCCCATGGTACAAATCCCAGTCACCACCTAAAACTGCCTGACCCTCAAATACATCAGGAGTTAGTTCTACGAACCACAGGAGATGTATTCCGGACAGAACCACTCTTCTCAAAACAGCTAAGTCTGTGAATCACCGTTTTTGCTGCAGCTAAAAAATTACTTCCTTTTCAGAAATATTCTCATCTTCTTCTAAAAGGGAGGGAAAGGCTTTCGACGTAGAGTGACAGGATTATGAAATGACCCTGTGGGTCAGAAGGAGACTTTTCTTTTTCTCATCAAGGAAATCAATTTCTAAGTCCAAGTCTCTTAAAATAATATATTCTTGCGGCACACACGCGGCTTTTTTGATCTGCTATGAAAAGAATAAGAAGTAAAGAGGATCAGGGTGGCGATGGGATATTATAATCTGCCACACTCACGTGCCAGCCTTGCACTAAGTAATTCCAGATAAACTGAGGATTTCCATATTTAAGATTAAATGAGAGAAAGAGTAGCTGATGCATAAACAGAGGAGCACTAAGATGTAACTAAAGCGAGTTAACTCTAAAACTTAGTTAGTTGGTATTTATTTTACAGCTCCACTTCCAAGTTTAATGTTTATTAGAGATGAACCAAGGTAATCTTTTTCAGGTCAGTTGAACTCACAACCCACCCTTAGGGAATTTTTCCCCCGTCCTCCAATGGTACCAACGACACCAACAATGCATACAAAGACCCACAAACGCAGCAGATGGGAAACAGGAGGAAGCAGCTGGAAATGAGTTTTCCTCAGAACTGTTCAACAGCCCGTGCACAAATACTTCCTCTCCAATACAGAGATCAAAATAAAACACAAACACTGCAAAGGTCTTCCCTCGCTCTGTTACCCTTGGATTGCTCGAGAAACTCTTGCACATTGGGCTTCAGAGAAATCCCGAAACTAAGCTTAAGTCTCCTGATCCTAACTTTACACAATTACAACTTGAATTTTTCCCTGACATTGTCCCCAAGAATCAGCTGCTGGGTGCCTTCTGATACACCCCAGTAAGAACCCCCAAAATGCACCACAATTTCTCTCTACCTTCCTGAGGCTCAAAATACAGCAGAGGAGCAAAGCAGTGCCTTTCCTTGATGAGAACTTTGATCACATGGTACTGAGTCTTCTCTGCTCTGTAAAAAAAAAAAGTTGCCACCCAGTGGATTCTGACTCGTGGCGACCCCATGTGTATCAGAGTAGAACTGTGCTCCACAGGGTTTTCGATGGCTGATTTTATGGAAGTAGATGGTCAGGCCTTTCCTCCCATGTACCTCTGGGTGAACTTGAACCTTCAAATTTTCAATTAGCAGTGGAGTGTGCTAACCATTTGCACTTCTCAGGGACTCCTCAGGGGTCACAGGAGAGAAGTTAACCAGGAAGGAGGAGCAGGAGCACGGGTATCCTAGGGGCAAACTTGAGACCCATGAGGCACTGGAGAACTAAAACACAGAGGATGGTGTATTAAGCTAGAAAAGTAAATGGGGACCAAATCTGGGGAGCAGGAAGAGCTTTAAAACGTAAACTGAGAAGTCAGAATTTTATTCAGTAAATGAAATAGTTGAAGATCTGTGAGCATTGTATCTTAGGGCCATACTTGGGTAGTTAGCTTCACACTAGTCTTCTGGGTGAATTGAAGGGAAGAGAGCCTGGAGACAAGAAGGCCGTTGGTCATTATAGATTAGCCCTGGCCTCTAGAAAACCAAGGGGGAGGGACGGAGAGGTGGCTCCCTCTAAGCCCTTCGAACCTCAGGGCTTCTGAGTCCATATTGGTCTGGATGCCTTCATTCACCACAAGCTCCCCTCTGCCCCTTTGGAAATAGACTCCTTACTGATGTGGTCATTTACCTCCACGGCTAGAGCTTTGGTAGATTCGTTCTTTGAGTCCTAGAAAAGCTTTTAAATTGGGAAACGTACATTATTCTCCTTTTAAAACATTCAAATACACAGAGGGAAGTTAAAAATATTACCATCCAATCTGAATAAAGCAAAACCAAAGCCTCTTTGCTTTTGTTTCTGCTTCCGAATTGAACTTTCTCCTTCCTTTGCCTCTGACCATAGAGTTTCTGTGGGTGGAATTTACTCATGAGTGTGTGTGTGTGTGTGTGTGTGTATGCGTGTGTTGGGGGGTGGTGCGTGTGCCTGCCTGCCCCCCTCTGAGGTCTTGGTGCTTCTTTATAAAAGTTTTGTTTGGCCCTATTAGAGCTTTCATGAATTCGGAGCTGTTGGCTCCCTGACTTTGCACAGCTTTTAATTAGGGACTATTAGAATGACAACAAACAGCTATAATGCCACCAACTTTGCTCCTGTGGGTCAGGCGTCGGCTGCAGGCTTCTTCTGACTCACATTATTGCAGGGGCTGATGAGCTCCAAATCAGCAGGTCAGGCAGAAGGCTGCTGGCTCATGGGGCTGCTGGAGCTGGCAAATGCAAAATCTGCAGGTCAGGCGGCAGGTTGCTGGTTCATGTCCCAAGAACAGGAGGTCAGAGGATGACGGGTTGGATGCAGGATCCAGCGAGAGTAAGCTTTGCCAGAACATCCATATATGTTGGATATAGGTCACACCCCCCAAGGAAACTCCCCTTTCAACTGATTGGCTGCTCACATCAGATCACAGAATGAAGGACGATTACATAATATCTGCCAAACTCCTGAGAATCAAGGCCTAACCTTAGCCATCACACACACACCACAATTAAAAAAAAAAAAAATCTATTTGGTGTGTTTACTCTTTAATTATGGACAAACTGGAACGTCCAAAATCAAATCAAAGGAGACAAAGGAATTACCTCAGTTATTTGTTTACCCAGGTCCCTGTGTGACTCAGTAAAGATTACAGCCAAGGAAATCATACGGAGCAAGCACAGTCCTACTCTGTAACACATGGGGTCACCACGAGTCAGCATCGACTTGACAGCACAAGACAGAAAGACACTTAGTTCCCCACACCAAGTGCTTTCAGAGGTGCATTTTCTGAATCACAGGTCTGTCTTTGGTGCTTTCCTTCCAGTGCAGTAGTTATCCCCTGTCTTATTCTGGAGCCCTGGTGGCGTAGTGGTTAAAGAGCTTAGCTGCTAACCAAAAGGTCAGCAGTTCAAATCCACTAGCTGCTCTTTGGAAACCCTGTGGGGCAGTTTTACTCTGCCCTATAGGGTCACTATGAGTCGGAATCGACTCATTGCCAATTGGTTTGGTTTGGTTTATCTCATTCTGGGGGATGTTGTTTTAGAGGGCTGATGCAAGGGCAGACTCTTCCTCTTCTTTTGGCTTCTGGGACATTGCATGTACAAAATAAGGACAGTCTGAGGAAGGTCAAGGATGACACGGATTGGTGCTAACAGGAAATAACTGCTGTCTCTCCCTTTACGTGGGCTTGCTCATGCCCCATGGCTGGGTCAGGTCTATGACCGCAGGGCAAGTTTATCGTTATGGCCTGGCTGGGAAGCCAACCATCGGTTCACACATATACCAGTCTCCGTTCCCCACTGTTTCCCCCGTGGCTTCTTTACGTGAGGTGTTACAGCAACAGGTCTGGGGGTGAGTGTAATGCACCCACATTCTCTCCAGCCTTGGTTCAAAATACCTCTTGCCATTTGACGGATCAGAAGACATTTTCTCTTTAACTATCAGCCAGCTGACCAGAGCTGGCCAAAACAGAAGGGGATTTTATACTAGAAATTTAATAGGGTCTTGGGAGCTTCTTTCAAAAGAACTTAGTGACTGGGGTGGAAAACAAAACTTTCTTGTGACTCAGAAGCTTGGTCTAAATCTACCAGAATGAGCTAAGAGCTGAGATATTTAACTCTCTGAAGTTGGTCCAGCTCATTGGTTGGGCTGAAGCTTCCATGGATAAGTGATTAAAATGGGAAGAACGTAGTAAATTTTTCATTAAGCTAAATTATTCCATTAAAAGTGCTATCTTTTATTTTAAAATAAAAATCCATGGTTTAAAAAAATCCATCATTCAAGACCTCGTCCAACTGATACCTTCTCTTAGAAGCCTTTCTAAGCTTTTTCTGATGTCCTCAATCTATCCTGATGACTCTTTTAATAACTATAGTTCTTTCTATCTATCTTACTCAGTGATGTTAAAAAGCCCTTTCTTTTGTGAAATGATAATGGTGGGTTTTCGTGCAGATAGATGGGTTTAAGAAAAAGTAGGTGGGCTGACCCGGAATACTCAAGTTTTTATTTTGCCAGTTCACCCAACTTAAACTCATCTCTTAAGTTCAGAGGTCTGGTAACCACTGGGTCAGATAAATTCTAAGGATCACTCCAGGCCAACAGTTTTTAAAGTTTCTGTGAGTATTTATGCCTGTTATGTCATGGCGTCCACAAAAAATCCCAGTGAAGTACCTAAACTCATTGCTGTCGAGTCAATTCCAACTCGTGACAATCCCATGTGTTTCAGAGTAGAACTGCTCCGTAGGGTTTTCTTGGCTGTAATCTTTCCAGAAGTAGATTCACGAGGTCTTTCTTCCGCAGCAGCGCTGTATGGGTTCAAACAGCCAAGCTTTGTGTTAGCAGCCAAGAGCAAACCATTTGCATCATCCTGGGACCTAGTGGAGCACTTAGGGCGCATTCATTCATTCATCCTCCCAACGTAAATGTCTGCTGTGTTCTGAGTGATAACAACAAGTGGTTGCATAAGACTGCATTCCTGGCCACAGGGGGCTCACAGTCCGGGGAGGGTGACATTTACACAAATATGTAGTAAAAACACAATCAGAGAGCTGGGGCATACACGTATGCACCTCAGGTGCAGAGAGTGGTGCATGACTTATATTCGCGGTGTGTGTATGGGGACACACACTCTTCACTTCATGGCCCGTGAGTGTCAGAGGACTGCACGAGGCCCTCCTCTTTCTATATTTGCTTATTTACCCATTTATTCTCTTTATTCCTGTATTCTATTCCCATTCCCCCTCCCATAGGCAGCCATCTTAATATGCTTCCTTTTATTTGAGTGTATTCTTTTAAAATATATATTGCTGGTTCATGTGAATGTATTTTTAATTTTGCAAGTGGTATTGTTACACATCATATTCTGTTTTCTACTTTTCTCGCGTTTCTGATCCATCGTGTTGCTGGTGTTCATGTCTCTAACTGCTGCTGAGTACTCCGTGGTGTGCAACACCACACTGCCCTAAGCCTGACCTGCCCGCTCTCCCAGGTGCCCTCCACCTTCCCACCACTACAAACAATGGTCCTGTGAATGGCCTTATCCAAGGTCTCCCATGGACTTGGGTGGGAAGTTCCCTGAGAGTGGAATTGCTGACCATGGGGTATGTGTCTATTAACCGGTGCCGGAAGGCTCTCCAACATGCAGACACCATGTAGCCCTGGTGGCACAGTGGTTATGGATTTGGCTGCTAACAAGAAGGTCAGCAGTTTGAATCTACCAGCCACTCCTTAGAAACCCTATGGGGCAGTTCTACTCTACGCTGTGCGGTTGCTACAAGTTGGAATCGACTTGATGGCAGTGGGTTATGCTTGCGAAGGAGCCCTGATGGTGCAGTGGTTTAGTGCTCGGCTACTAACCAAAGGGTCAGCGGTTCAAACCCACCAGCTGCTCCACTGCAAAAAGATGTGTCACTTTGCTTCCGTAAAGATTACGGCCTTGGAAACCCTCTGGGGCAGCTCTACTCTCTCCTATAGGGTTGCTATGAGTCGGAATAGACTCGACAACAAGGAGAATAGGAACAAAATGATATCCGGCTGCTATTCATTTTACATTTCTCTGTTACCAATGTTTTTTGAGCATCTCCTCGTATGCTTGGTAACTTTGGGGTCTCCTCTGCTGTGAAGGTGTCTGTTCATATCCTTTGCTCATCTTTCTACTGGGGTGGATATTTTTTTCTTCTTTATTTCTAAGAGGTTCTCAAATATTCTGGATATGAACCCCTTGTTAGCTATAGACACTATAGTTTCTCCTGTTCTGCCAACTGTTTATTAACTTTGATCATGGTAGTCTTCACCGAAGAGAAATTCTTAATTTTGACGGAATACATTTCACCTCTATCTTTTTCTCTTTTTTTTGGCCTTCAGGTTTATGCAGTTGATGTTTGTTTAAGAAGACATTTCCCACCCCTGCACCACAAAGATATTCTCTTGAATTTTCTTCTGTAATTTTATATTTAACCTTTCACATTTATTCCATCTAGTGACCTTAGGTGGGGACACTGTTTTATTTTCCTCACAACAGTGATCCAGTTTTCTCAATGTCATTCACGTAAATGTATGCTTTTCCCCTCAATTTGCAATGCCTCCCTTATTATATAATAAGTGCCCACACATGCACATGTGTGTCTCTGAGGCAGGTATTTTTAGAGTGACTTTCCCAAGGTCACTCAGTCTGTAGGAAGCTTAGCTGAGATTAGACGCTTTATATCTCATCTGATCATGTCATTCTAAGATTAATAAAATGCACTCAGAAGTCACAGGATGTTAAAGGGGTCACCTAGGCTAATCCTTTCAGTTTGTACCAGACAATTACTGCCCAGAGAGGTTGAGCGACTTGCCTGAGTCCCAGAGCCAGAGCTCAAATGCAAACTTATCTGATTCCCAGTGGACTGCTCCTTCCACTACACCTGAAAAAAAAAAAAAAAAACAGTCGGCGAACCTGTGTATGTCAGGGTAGACCTGTGTATGTCGGGGTAGACCTGTGTATGTCGGGGTAGACCTGTGTATGTCGGGGTAGAACCGTGCTCCCCGGAATTCTTAATGTCTCATTTTAGGGGAGTAGGTCACCCGGGCTTTCTTCCAAGGCACCTGAGGGTGGACCCAAGCCTTCAAACTCTCAGCAATCGAGCACACTAACCATTTGCACAACCCAGGGACCCCTCACCACACTTTGCTGTTAGTAGTAAAATCAAGTCAATTCCAACTCGTGGCGACCCCTAAATCTAAGTTAAGGCTTGGACACCAAACCACAAGGACCAACCAGCACCTCGTGTATGTTTGGTACCCACACATATAAAGCGTATGTTTACCTAACCTGTTCAGTACTATTACTCAACCAGAACATGACAAAAACAGACAGTGAGGAAAAGAAAAAGAATCATCCTTTCCCAAGTAGGATTTTTTAGTACCTGTAGTCTAAAACAGATGTTATAAGATCCATCGTATTTCCTGGGGTGAGCTTCAGATCCTTACTCAGTACCTATTTGTTTTTACTTTGTGCACAGGTGGACCAAACCTGGTTATCTGACTAATAAGCAGACAGCAGGTCAGAGACAGTAAATTAGAGGGAAGAAGAAGGGTCACCAAAGTCACCGAGCGGAAAACAAATCTAGAAAGTTTACAAAAAAAGGGAACAAAATTCAAAAAGCACATCTGTGTGGCATCACAGTGTCAAACAGTCTTTGAGCCTCAATTGGGACTGAAGGTGATGGGGACCGTAGCATGGCCAAATAGCCAGCATTGAAGACAATACCCGAGACAGTGAAAAAAGACGGAAATATGTTTGTTATATTCAGTTCTGAATGCAGGAACATATATATTTTATCAATATTTTCATCCAAACTACTTAAAATAGGAATAAAAATTGAGGGCCTCTTTAGAAACCCTATGGGGCAGTTCTACCCTGTCCTATAGGGTTGCTATGAGTTGGAATTGACTTGACAGCACACAACATTAACATACACACAGATATTTTATTGTCCTGTTAGCTGAGAGAGCCTCAAAATAGGCCTCAGTATCAACAAGCACACCTAAAGACCAGATCTTGGTTTCTAATACCATGCTCTGATAAAATGAACCAGGGCTCCTTGGTGAAATGGCTGATTCTGGGATAACCCACCCAGTGCTGTCGAGTCGATCCTGGGATGGGGCAGAAAATGCACAAGGGGAGCCTGGGCATCCTGTAGGCCCAGAAAACAAGGGAATGTCCAAGAGGCAACTGAAGGAGCTCTCAATAGCCAAAGCTGGAAGAATCTGAGCCACAAAACCAAGTAGTGTTGAATGAGAACCCAAAGTGTAAGATAGTCATGAGTCATACAGCTATAGATAAATGATTGGATAAATAAATAAACGTGGGAGAGTAGACAAATCTCCTGTGTGGAAGAATTTCAATAATTTATGCAGATACGCCACCCTCAAGGACGGGGGCATAAGTCCCCACTCCTTCACTGTGGGCTGCGTATAGGGACGCCTTTACAAAGACCCCGGGGAGGGGAGGGGAGAGGGAGGAACTCTGCAGTGGTGGAACCCAGCAAACACTACCTCAGCCAGGTGATCGAGGCCCACAGGGTAAGTCGTCTAGATAGCATGTACCCTTGATGGGATGTGATGGGAGTATCACTTTACATCTGTGAATGATCTTCCTCCAAGAAACTCATAACTCCAGTCTAATCATGAAAAAAACATCAGATCCAGTTGAAGGACATTCTACAACATACCTAACCAGCATTCCTCAAAACTGCCAAGGTCATCAAAAACAAGGGAAGTCCGAGAAACTGTCACACCCGAGAGGGGCCTAAGAAGACAGGGCAGCTAAATATGAGGCGGCTCGTGAATCCGAAAACAAATATTAAGTAAAAACTAAGGAAATCTGAATAAATTTTGGACTTTAGTTCATTATACTGTATCAATATTAGTTCACTACTTATGACGAATGTTCCATTCTAATATTTAAAAAAAAGTTGCCATTGATTAGACTCTGACTCATGGCGACTCCATGTGTTTCAGAGTAGAACTGTGCTCCATAGGGTTTTCAAAGGCTAATTTTCGGAAGTAGATCACCAAACCTTTCTTCCAAGGCACCTTTGGATGGCCTTGAACCTCCAACCTTTCAGTTAGCAGCTGAGTGCATTAATTGTTTGCACCACCGTACTACTGTAAGCTGTTAATAATAGGGTGCTGGGTTTATGGGAAATCTCTACTACATTTTCAGTCCCCACACGTCTATCAGTTTGTCTTCCTGTAGTGGCTTGTGTGTTGCTGTGATGCTGGAAGCTATGTCACCCGTATTTCAATACCAGCAGTGTCATCCATGGTGAACAGTTCCAGCTTAGCGTCCAAACTAAGACAGTGTTAAAAAGCAAAGATGTCACTTTAAATACTAAGGTGCACCGGACCCAAGCCATGGTGTTTTCAATCACCTCATACGCATGTGAAAGCTGGACAATTAATAAGGAAGACAGAAGAAGAATTGACACCTTTGAATTATGGAGCTGGTGAAGAATATTGAATATACTGTGAACAAATCTGTCTTGGAAGAAATACAGCCAGAATGCTCCTTAGAAGCATGGATGGTGACACTTGGTCTCACATACTTTGGATGTTTTATCAGGAGGGACCAGTCCCTGGGGAAGGACATTCTGCTTAATAAAATAGAGAGTCAGTGAAAAAGAAGAAGACGCTCAATGAGATGGATTGACACAGTGACTACAACAACAGGTTCAAGCATAACAACGATTGTAAGGATGGTGCAGGACCGGGTAATGTTTTGTTCTGTTGTACATAGGGTTGCTACGAATAGGAACTGACTGGACGGCACCTAACAACAACAGAACATATTTTCCATAAATCACAAGCTGTTCTAAAATATAAAGTTTATTTTTTAAAAATGTAGTGCCAATAAGTCAAGGCTTCCTGCATCCACAAAACCTAAGTCTCCAGGAATAACAACTCAAGGTTCTGTGTAATTAAGCTTTTGTCATATACAATTTAAATGACAATATTTTCAAATATAGCTACAAATGGGATAATTTATACCTTTAGGTGACAACCCACTGTAATTATGTGCTACATGACTACTCTTGACCTTGGACTCCTAGAGAGCCTTGCCGGTCTTGCTCAGCAGGATATCCCAATGTCTAGAAGAGTAGCTGGTCCATGTGGGGCCATCTTTCTAAAGGCTAGATAAGCAAAAAAAAAAAAAAAAAAAAAGGAATGAAGAAATTCAAGATAACAGAGTCAAGACTGTTTAACGGCACAAAGATTTTTTTTTTTGAAGATGAAGAATAGCTTATAGATATTGCGTCAGTTACCTAGTTCTGCTACAACAGAAATACCACAAGTTGCTGACTTTAATGAACAGAAATTTATTTCCTCACAGTTAGGTGGCTAGACGTCTGAATTCAGGCCCCGGCTCTAGAGGGAGGTTTTCTCTTTCTGTCAGCTCTGGGAGAAGGTCCTTGTCTCTTTTCAGCTTCTGTTCCTGGGGTCCTTGGTGATCTTCGTGTGGAGTGGCATCTGACTCCCCCAATCTCGGCTTCTCCTTGCCAAATCCGCTCTTTAATATCTCAAAAGTAATTGGCTTAAAACACACCCTACATTGATATGGTCTCATTAACGTAACAAAAAAGACCTACTCCCAAATGGATCACATCCACGGGTATGAAAGAATCGAGTCAATTCCAATTCATAGAGACCCTATAGGACAGAGTAGAACTGCCGCATGGGGTTTCCAAGGCTGTCATCTTTACAGAAGCAGACTGCCACATCTTTCTCCTGCAGAGAGGCTGGTGGGTTTGAACAGCCAACCTTTCAGTTAGCAGCCGAGAGCTTAACCACTGCTTCACTAGAGTCCCTTCACAGGTGCAGGGGTTAGGATTTATGACACATATTTTGGGGGAATTCAGTTCATAGCAGATATAGAAGACAAACAGATAAAATGAACCACCCAAATATTTAGGAGGAGGTTGAAGAAAAGTCGCCTTGACGGCATTAACCCGGAAGCCTGATGGGGGATGGAAGAGGAAGTGGAGAAATCTGGGAACCATTTCACGGAGTATTTACATCCTGCCCAGGAACAGGTGGAGAGTATTCTCATAGATGCTTCTTCAGCTACACTCCAGGCATTCCTATTTTCATTGTCATTAAAAACATTTAATTATAACATTAACCTCTAAGTGCAAAGTGCTTTTCCTTTACAAAGTACACTCACTTGCATTTTCATTTGGCATCTCAGAACCACCCTTTGGGGGCAGCAGGGCAGGCAGAAAGGATGGTCCCACGCTATAGATTTGCCCACGTATCCCACACTTGCTGTGCAATACCAAGGTGCAAAGCACTGTGCAGCCTGAGAAACTGGAGGCACATAGAGGTAAGCCTGGAGCTTGATGGCCGGCGTTCAAATCCTGACCGTCCCACTTTTCAGCTGCATAGCCTTTGGAAGTTTGACTTAATCCTCTGGCCTCAACTTCCTCATATGTAAAATAGGGGTAATGCTAGTATTAAAAATAATCAAAACTCAACAAAATTTGAACACAAGCATCTCAGCGAATAAACATCTATTGTGGTGCCCACATTCGTGCACAAAGAGACAAAAATTAAACAGTCCAACAGTAGACAAGCTAAATGAGCAAAGTACCTAGTATGTTCAGAGGTGACTAGTGCAACGTGAAAAGAAAAAACAGAGCCAGGTAAGGAGGGTCATGGGGGCAGCGGCGGGTCATGGTGGAATCCTCACCTTCCATATGGAAGGCCTGTGTCCAATTCTCAGCCAGCGCACCTCGTGTGCAGCCGCCACCCATCTGTCCGTGGAGGTTTGCATGTTCTCGTGTGCAGCCACCACCCCTCTGTCAGTAGAGGTTTGCATGTTCTCGTGTGCAGCCGCCACCCATCTGTCCGTGGAGGTTTGCATGTTCTCGTGTGCAGCCGCCACCCATCTGTCCGTGGAGGTTTGCGTGTTGCTGTGATGCTGAACAGGTTTCAGCGAAGCTTCCAGACTAAGACAAATTGGGAAGAAAGGCCCAGTGACCTACTTCTGAAAACCAGCCAGTGCAAACCCAGTGGATCACAGCGGTCTGCTCCCGTTGCTCAGGGGGTTGTCATGCATGGGGGCAACTCAATGGCAGCTAACAACAACAATAAGGGTGTGAGCAGCATAAGAGGAGGGAGGGGCAGCTCCCAGCAGGAATCAGGAAGCCAGGGAGAGAAGATCAGATTATAAACTACCCTGATGGCTTCACTGAGGTCAGAAATCCATGCTCAACCTGTTCACGTGGGGTGCTTCCATCTCATCCCCCAAGGAAAGGGGTGCAGTGGGTAGTGTCTGCTCCTGCCTAGGGTCCGTAGGTAGCCAAGTGGCCCAGGACACTGCCTGATTCCTTCTCCTGGTTAACAGAAAATCAGCATTTCAGCCCCCATCCCTCAATAACCTCCTCTCTCCCCGAAACCCACCACCCCCTACAGATCTTGCTGCTCCCTAAAAGTCTGCAGTAAGAACAAAATAGAGTGGCAGGTTTCCTTTCACAGCAGTAACCAAGCCTTCAGGGCTCGCACTATCAAACAAGAAGGCAGATCTTTGGCCCATCAAAATCACTGTATTCTGGGCTGTTCAGCTTTGGCCTGGACCCTGTTAAGACGAGAAGAATGTCACTTTAGTCCTTAAGCAGGTGGTCAACCTAGAAATTGCCGTGGAGTCAATTCCAACTCATACCGGCCCTACAGGACAAAGTGGAACTGTCCCATAGGGTTTCCAAGGAGCAGCTGGTGGATTCAAGCTGCCAACCTTTAGATCAGTAGCCGAGCTCTTAACCACTGTGCCACCGAGGACTCAAATCCCTAAATCCTCACCCCTGCCTTAACCCCTCAGATTTTCAACCTCAGTAAAACCTATTTCCTGACAGATCAGAAAGGAAGCCTGACATTTAGAGGTGGAATAGCCTTGCTTCCATGTATCTGCTTTCATTTCTGGCTGCCTTTGATTTCAGCTGAACGAATAAGCAATGCCATCGGCTGTGGTCGGTATTGTAAAAGACTGTGGTAGGATGCAAGATGGGCCCAAGACCAATAACTAGCCAGCAGCTATGTGTCAATCCTTCCTCCACAGTCCAGCTTCTTAGAACTGCTGTATGGGAGAGGGAACCAAAGAGAACTTCCATCTCCCTCTGACCCTGTGAGCCCTCGCAGCTGGAGAGTGCCGGGAATCCCTTCTGGTGCTGAAGAGGTTAATTGTCTCCTGCTGTGAAGTAGACGCTGAGAAAAGGGTCCAGGGCAGGGGAGGAATTATGGTAAATGAGGCTTTCTTTACAGTAGGACTCATTCTGGGCAGGCTGAAAGGGCGTTAGTTCACAGGCACTTTCTCCGGAATTACCAGATCTGCTCTGGAAGCCTTCATTAGGATATTAAGCAAGACTTAATAAGTGAAAGTGATTTGCATCGCTGATAATCGTGGGTATTAATCAAGACAGCTTCTGTCTCTCTCCCTGCAATATGCTTCATGCTCTATTGTAAAGCCCCTTTAATTCGTGAGGGCTTCTTAAATGGGAAATATTGCATTTAGAAAGCCATTTTTAAAATGATTTACTTAGCAAAGATCACTATAAATAATGGTCTCCTCACTTCTCAGCTTTAACTCTTGGCGCCACTAATACTGTGCGGTTCGTGTCCAGGAGAGAGCCAGATGTGTTCCCATTTATCAGACAGGGGTTGCATTATTCTAATAAAAGCTCCAGCCTTTAAAAAGAACTTCAAGGCCCCAAACCAAATGACCACATTTTGTGATTCTACCTGGGGTCACACGTTGCAGCCACTCTGTGTCACACCAGGCCTTAGATGGTAAGCAGTAAACTAAGGCACCTGGCCCTCGGTGGTCAATAAAAGCAGAGCCAAACAGAATTAGAGCTATTGAGGAGTGCTGCTGCCTTCTCTACAAGGCAGCTGGTGGCTTCAGCGTTGAGGGACTCCCATCCTGGGCAGCTCCTTCTACAAATGTTAGAAAGACGAGAAACAAGACTTAACGCTTTGGTTTAAACAAGTTAAATACCAAGGGTTTTCTTTCCTTTCCTTTTCTTATTTTATTATTTTTTAATTCCCAGTTTTCAGCTTCATAAATGGATGATTTGCCAAGGGTTTCTGAACAAAAGATCAAGGCGATCTTGTTACTTTTCATGGTTTAAAACAGCATGGCGAGAGCATCAGCTTTCTGTATCTAGAACAAGACAAGTCAAGGGCAAGGGGAAGAGAAAGGAGAGAAAGGCCCTGACTCTACCCAGACTTGTGCCTACAAACCAAACGACCACATTGTATAATTCTACCCGAGGTCACACGTCTGCAGGTCAACCCACCGTCTCTATCCTCCCCATCTGTTCTATTACAGTCCTGCTGGAGCTGTGCATGGTGCAGATTCATATGTTTGCATGTATTTCACACACACACACACACACGCCGTTTATATACTGACACCTACAAACACCTGAAGCTGCTGCACTGTTGAGAGGGTTTCAACTCTCCTGGCCTGTCCGTTTGCTCCTTCTACCCTACTTCCATGAAAGCATGGACATTCTCCTCCTTCCATTCAGGCAGCCTCATTTGTTGTGTCTCTGCTAAAATTAACTCCACATTAATTTCTGGAGGCTTTGGAGCTTATTGCTAGAATGAGGTTGTTTGCTGGCAGTGACTGGGGACGTAACTATTTGCATGCACTAGGGCTCTGCACACAGTTTAAATGCAGCTCAAGAGAGGAGGTTCCATGAAGCAGGGGAGGCCTAATCCATCTAATGGACTGCAGCGTGAATTACACGCCCTACTTCTCCACTCCCTGGGAGGTCAGATGGAGCCATTAATCCAGAAGAGAGAAGATGCGATTCCCAACTGAAGGCTCTTTTTTTTTTTTTTTTTTCTTTTCTTTTCCTTTCTGGATCCTGCTTCCCCCAGGCTAGTTTGTTTATTTCTCCAGCCAGCCAGGGGGAAATCAGCTCATATCCTTGTGAGGCATCCCCAAGTTTTTTCCCACTGCTCTAATAGGGTAACTACCTGTGACTGAGTACCTCAGACATCGTCCTGGGAGATTTACAGGCTTTCTTGCTAATCCTTCAGAGAAGACATGCTCACTCTTATTGTACAGACAAGGAGTTGAGGTGCAGAGCCATTCGGTAACCAATACAAATCCACTGAGCTACTGAGATATGAAGCCCAGGTTGGATGGTGGCCCTTTAGGTCTGTTTGATGTCCAGTCAGATGCCTCTTCAAAGCCACCTCATCTTTTCTGCTACTCTTGGTGAGAAAGAATGACGACGGACCAGATAAGGGGCATGTCAAGAGTCCTGGATGGTGCAGTTAACACTAACTGCTAAATGATAGGTTGGAGGTTCAAGGTCGCCCAGAGCACCTCAGAAGAAACACATGGCGATCTACTTATGAAAAATCAGTCATGGAAAACCCTATGGAGCACAGTTCTGCTCTGACATACATGAGGGTGCCATGGTTGCAGCTGGCTCACTTGTAACTGGTAAGGGGGTGTGTCTTAGTCATCTAGTGCTGCTACAGCAGAAATACCACAAGCGAATGGCTTTAACAAAGAGAAATTTATTCTCTCACTGTCTAGTAGGCTACGATTACAAATCGGGTGTCAGCTCCAGGAGAAGCCTTTCTCTCTCTGTTGGCTCTGGAGGAAGGTCCTTATCATCAGTCTCCCCTTGGTCTGGGAGCATCTCAGCACAGGAACCTCAGGTCCAAAGGACGCGCTCTGCTCCCTGCTCTGCTTTCTTGGTGATACGAGGTTCCCAACTCTCTGCTTGCTTCTGTTTCCTTTTATCTCTTGTAAGATAAAAGGTGGTACAGGCCACACACCAGGGAAACTTCCTTTACAATGGATCAGGGATGTGACCTGTTAAGGGTGTTATAGTCCCACCCTAATCTTCTTTAACATAAAATTACAATCACAAAATGGAGGACCTCCACAGAACACTGGGAATGATGGCCTAACCAAGTTAATACACACATTTTGGGGGGGACATAATTCATTCCGTGACAGTGGTGTCATTCCCCTTGAGACAGTCCAATGAGAATGTGAATACTGGAAGTGTAGGTGCTACTTAAAGAGCATATCTGTCATAGTCTGCAGACCCCTACCTCTTCTGATTGGAGAGAAAAGCCACACAGCTACAGATACGTTTTCTGTCAAAGGCCCAGGAGCTACATGGCAACTCCTACTCGCTTCTCTTCAGGCCAACAACCACAATAAGACACCTTAAACAAGCAGAGTTTTCAAGTTTTTTTCCTAAATATTCATGATTATGGAAAAGAAGAAGAAAACGTGTGGGCTCTCCACGTTCCAATATTCAGATCTATTTGTAACTTTACAATCCACTAAAATGTTAGATACCACTACTTCCTGGTAACTAATGAGGTGATCATTGAGTCTGAGGATTAACTAGTCCCTGTCTGTGTTCTTTCTCCTCCTCCCTGCTATCCACATCTTGGCTATTAGTGTTCAAAAGCATTCTACTAGATCAGACAACTCAACTACTTTTTAATAATTTTTGAAGGATTGTGGAGAGGAAAAGTAAAAAAAAGGTTTAAACTGTTTGTTTAAAATAATTCGAGAGGCCTAAATATAGCAGTTACACATAGTGGATTGAACACATGCATTGAACCTCTGCTTCCTTCAGAAAAAGGATGAATATAACAAAAAACAATTTTTATGGAGGGCAAATGAAATGGGAAGAAAATAATATTTCAGAATCTGGAAAGCAGATGTCCAAATAACTGACAGCAGATTCAGGGAAGCTGAATCCTTACCTCACAGCAAAGAAACTCACAGATGTAACCTGATTTAAACTTGGCATTGTTAGGTGTCTTCAAGGCCATTCCAACTCACAGTGACCCTATGTACAACAGAATGAAACACCGCCTGGTCCTGTGCCATCCTCACAATTGTTGCTATGTTTGACCCCATTGTTGCAGCCACTGTGTCAATCCATCTCCTTGAGGGTCTTCCTCTTTTTTGCTGACCCTCTACTTTACCTGGAGTCCTGCTGGCACAGTGGTTAAGAGAGCTGCTGCTAACCAAAATGTCAGCAGTTCAAATCTACCAGCTGCTCCTTGGAAACCCTATGGGGCCATTCTACTCTGTCCTGTTGGGTTACTATGAGTGGAAACCAATTCGATAGCAATGGGCTTTTTGTTCTTTTCTACTTTACCAAGTATGATGTCCTTGTCCTGGGACTGGTCACTCTTGATAACATGCCCAAAGTATATGGGATGAAGTCTCACCATCCTCGTGTCTAAGGAGCATTCTGGCTGTACTTCTTCCAAGACAGATTTGTTCATTCTTCTGGCAGTCCGTGGATTGAATATTCTTTGCCAACACCATAATTCAAAAACATCAATTCTTCTTCTGTCTTCCTTATTCGTTGTCCAGCTTTCACATGCATATGAGGCAATTGAAAACACCATGGCTCGGGTCAGGCACACCTTAGTGCTTAAAGTGACATCTTTGCTTTCCAATACTTTCAAGAGGTCTTTTGCGAATGATTTTCCCAGCGCAAAACATCTTTTGATTTCTTGGCTGCTACATTGACTGTGGAGCCAAGTAAAATGAAATCCTTGACAACTTCAATCTTTTCTCCATTTATCACAATGTTGCGTATTGGTCCAGTTGTGAGGATTTTTGGGTTTTTTTTACGTTGACATGTAATTCATACTGAAGGCTGTAGCCTTTGATCGTCATCTGTAAGTGCTTCAAGTCCTCTTCACTTTCCCCAAGCAAGATTATGCCATCTGCATATCGCAGGTTGTTCATGAGTCTTCCTCCAGTACTGATGCTATGTTCTTCTTCATATTGTCCGGCTTCTTGAATTATTCGCTCAGGATACAGACTGAATAGGTATGGTGAAATAATACAACCCTGACACACAACTTTTCTGATTTTAAACCACTCAGTATTCCCTTGCTCTGTTGAAACAACTGCATCTTGGTCTAAGTACAGGTTCCTCATGAGCACAATTAAGTGTTCTGAAATTCCCATTTTTCGCAATGTTATCCATAATTTGTTATGATCCACAGAGTCCAGTGCCTTTGCATAGTCAATACCTTTGCACAGGTAGACATCTTTCTGGTATTCTCTGCTTTCAGCCAAGTTCCTTCTGACGTCAGCAATGATATCCCTTGTTCCACATATTCTTCTGAATCTGGCTTGAATTTCTGGCAGTTCCCTGTCAATGTACTGTGCAACTGCTTTTGAATGATCTTCAGCAAAATTTTACTCTGTGTGATAACGATATTGCTTGATAATTTCCCCATTCTATAGGACCACCTTCCTTTGGAATGGGCATACATATAGATCTCTTCTAGTTGGTTGGCCAGGTAGCTGTCTTTCAGATTTCTTGGCGTAGACAACTGAGCACCTCCCTCCAGTGCTGCATCCTTTTGTTGAAACATCTCAATTGGTATTCCGTCAATTCCTGGAGCCTCGTTTTTAGTCAATTCCTTCAGTGCAGCTTGGACTTCTTCCTTAAGTACCATTGGTTCTTGATCATATGTTGCCTCCTGAAATGGTTGAACATCGACCAATTCTTTTTGGTACAGTGACTCTGTGTATTTCTTCCATCTTCTTTTGATGCCTTCTGTGTCATTCAATATTTTGCCCATAGAATCCTTCAATATTGTAACTCAAGGCTTGAATTCTCTCTGCAGTTCTGTCAGCTTGAGAAACACTGATCGTGTCCTTCCCTTTTGGTTTTCTAACTCCAGGTCTTTGCACATTTTATTATGATACTTTACTTTGTCTTCTCAAGCCTCCCTTTGAAATCTCCTGCTCAGCTCTTTTACGAGGTTATTTCTTTCCTCCGCGTTACCTACTGTGTTCAACAGCAAGTTTCAGAGTCTTTTCTGACATCCAAATTGGTCTTTCCTTTCTTTCCTGTCTTTTTAATGACTTTTTTGCTTTCTTCATGTACAATATCCTCGATGTCATCCCATAACTCATCTAGTCTTCAGTCATTAGTGCTCAATGTGTCAAATCTACTCTTGAGATGGTCTCTAAATTCAGGTGGGGCATACTCAATATTATACTTTGGGTCTTGTGGACTTGTTCTAATTTTCTTCACCTTCAACTTGGACGTGCATATAAGCAATTGATGGTCTGTTGGCCCCTGGCCATGTTCTGAGTAATAATATTGAGTTTCTCCATCATCTCTTTCAGCAGATGTAGGTTGATTTGATTCCTGTGTATTCCATCTGGCAAGGCCCATGTGTGTAGTCACAATGTTGTTGAATAAGGTATTTGCCATGAAGAAGTCACTGGCACTGCAAAACTCTAGCATGGGATCTCCAGCATCGTTTCTATCACCAAGGCTGTGTTTTCCAACTAGTCCTTCTTCATTTCCAATTTTTGCATTTTTTTTAATCACCAGTAATTATCAATGCATCTTGATTGCACGTTTGATCAATTTCAGACTCAAAAAGTTGGTAAAATTTTTCAATTTCTTAATCTTTGGCATGAGTGGTTGGTGTGTAAATTGAATAATATTCTAATTGACTGGTCTTCCTTGCGGGCATGTGGGCATTATCCTATCACTGACAGACAGCATTGTACTTCGAGACAGATCTTGAAATGTTCTTTTTGATGATGAATGCAACACCATTCCTCTTCAATTTGTCATTCTCGACATAGAAGACCCTCTGATTGTCCAATTTGAAATGGTCGATATCAGTCCTTTTAAGCTCATTAATGTCTAGGATATTGATCTTTATGCATTCCATTTCATTTTTGACTATTTTCTTAGATTCATACTTGTACATTCCATGTTCCGATTACTAATGGATGTTTGCAGCTGTTTCATCTCATTTTAAGTTATGCCACATCATCAAATGCAGGTTCTGAAAGCTTTACTTCATCCACGTCATTAAGGTCAGCTCTACTTTGAGAAGGCAGCTTTTCCCTAGTTGTGTTTTGAGTGTTTTCCAAACCGAAAGGCTCATCTTCCCGCACTGTATTAATGTTCCACTGCTATTCATAACATTTTCATTGACCAGTTTTCTTTATTAGAAGCAGATCTCCAGGTCATTCTTCCTAGTCTGTCTTAGTCTGGAAGTTCCACTGAAACCTTTAAACCATGGGTGATCCTGCTGGTATTTTAAATACCGAGGCATAGCTTCCAGCATCGCAGCAACACGCTAGCCACCACAGTAAGACAAACTGACAAACCAGTGGTGGGACTCAAACTTAGAACGCAGAGAAGATTCACAGCTTGGTGAAACCAGGTAACTCTGGAAGTAGGGTTAAAGGCAAAAGGAGGAGTATGAGCTGGAAGTCTGCTGAAGAAGCACAATCTCCTCCACTCCGCTAAGCTGGGAAACTGTCCCCCTCTACGCCAGCCAGCAGAAGACTGTGGCTTAGTCTCTAGACAAGATCTCTGGACTGGGGACAATGAGCACATCTGAGGTTGGGAGTTGTTGTCATTAGCTACGGTTGAGTCAGTTCTCAACTTACGGTGATTCCATGCACAATGGAGGGAAGCACTACCCGGTCCTGCTCCATCCCCATGATCAGTTACAGATCAGGCCATTTTGACCCATAGGGTTTTAATTGGCTAATTTTCTGAAGTAGAACACCAGGCCTTTCTTCCTAGTCTGCCTTAGTCTGGAAGTTCCCCTGAAACCTGCTCAGCATCACAGCAACATCGAGCCTCCACTGACGGATGGGTGGTGGCCGGGCATGAGGGGCACTGGCCAGGAATGGAGCCCAGCCTCCTGCATGATGGCCTTTCTACCACTGAACCACCTCTGCACATCTAAGGGTGTGAGGGGTGGGGGGCATACTGTAATAAAGACAAAAGGAATAGGAGAAAGTTCACATAATGAAAGTTGAGATCTACCTGTCCTGCCTCCTCACTCCTCCCGCTTCCCCTCCTGGCTCCCAGAATACTGGCAGCAGGAGACTTGAAACATTTTCTCTGGGGCATCTGATCAACCTAAAGGAAAGGACCTAAAGATACTGCCAACTGGGTTCCCCAAAGTAAAGCCTCAATCACATCACGCTACACTGGAGCCGTCCGGGCATACAGTTTCCAATTCAGAGTTTTACAGTCTCACTTTAAAATCAACTAAAATGAAGGACAGAAAAAACAAGCAGGAGAAAAGCAATGTAAAGGAAGCAGAGACCATACCAGGAGAAAAAAAAAAAAAAAAACTAAAAACATCAATATTTTCACAGAGATACAGAAGCCAGAATGGATACACTACAAAAGGAACACTCAAAGACCATCGAAGAACAGGACTCTGGGAAAACAAAAAACCTGAGAAGAGCAGTAAAAAGCTGATCAGAAGTGTTGGAAGATAAAGTGAAGGGAATATCTCAGGAAGCAGATAAAAAGACAAAAAGAGGAAAAACTGCAGATAAAAAAAAAATTATAAAACTAAAAGGCCAGTCCGGGATGTCAAATATCATCATAGTAGGAGTGCAAAAGGGAGAGCGGGGCAAAAAGAGGGGAGAAAATAATCAATATAATAATTGAAGAAAATCTCCTAGAAAGAAGATGTGACTTTGCAGAGTTATAGGATCCTCTGAGTGCTCCCAACAATGAATAAAAATAGATCCACCTCAAGGAATGTCACTGTAAAATTTCGGCACATTGAAGACAGAATCCCAACAAACTTCCAGAGAGAAAAAGCAGATTTCCTACACAATATCAAGAACCAGAAGATGACATATTAGATTTCTCCACAGAAACACTGAAGGCTAGAAGACAATGCAGCAACATCGTCAAAATATTGAAGGAAAATTATTCCTGACCTAGCATTTTATGCCCAAACAATTAAGTGTGAAGGGAGAAAAAAAGACATTTTCAAGCATGCAAGCTCTAAATACATTTATTTCACCTACGTCCTTTCACAGGTAATTACTAGGAAATATGCTCCACTAGAATAAAAGGGTAGGAAGAAAAAGGAAAACCAGGATCCAAAAATCAGTGTATCCAACACATGAGGGAGGTGGGGAGACAATGGTGAACGGAGATCCCATAACAATCGCATGCAGCTCTAGAGAGCCAGTCCAGATTGGAGGAGATCAGAAGAGTCTAGAAACTTGTCTTCAACAAGATGAAATTAATAGAATACCTAATACGTTTGAATGTACTGAGTGGAAATTTAGAAAACTGGGAGGAAAATTGGCGAGGTGAATTAATGATAAGTACATAGAGCATTTCTACTTTGCCCACATGGGCTTGCCATGATTTGGAATCAACTTGACGGCAACTAACAACAGGAAGAATATAGAGCGTTAAATAAAATTTTTAGAAAGACACTAACAGGAGAACATACAAAATATTGTGCAGGAAAGAAAATCCTGGAAACTACAAGGATCATCTGTCAATAACATTTGTATAGTCATAATAATGTAAACACTGAGTACTGATCTAAACAAAATTAAGATGCAAATACATTGGAAGGTTGAAGAGACAAGAAGTATGTGTAGGTTGGACAGTGAGAGGCAGGGGGTAAATCTTCACTCCTCTAGTAGGAAATAAATAGATAATGTCTACAACTCAAACATCAAGAAGTAGAAATATAAGCATATTCTATGAATATGTGCAGGCAAATATCAAAAGAATCAGTTTCAAGAATTGAAGATGGTAGCATCTCAGAAGTGAGAAACTGAAGGTGCGAGGAATGGTTGTGGTGCCTTCACTACCTTCAACATTATTTAACAGCTGTGCCCTGGTTGTTCTCCAAATTTGTGAACATAGCAGAAATAAAATCACACGTATGTAATAAGAATTATGGAAGACTGAAAAAATATAACCAACAAGATAAGATTAAAGGAAATAAGAATGTTTAGCCTTTAAGAAGGCTGCTGGCCATTGGATAACCATTTCTTAGGAGCAGCAGGACAATTCTAAAGAAAAAAGCTGATCAACATATTCTTGACATAGGCCAGTGATTTTCAAACTTTTTTGTTTAGTAACAGAATATCTTATGTTGTTGTTAGGTGCCATCAAGTCGGTTCTGACTCACAGTGACCCTGTGTACGACAGAACGAAACACTACCCAGTCCTGCGCCATCCTCACAATTGTTATGCTTAAGCCCATTGTTTCAGCCACTGTGTCAATCCATCTCATTGATGTTCTTCCTCTTTTCCGCTGACCCTCCATGTTACCAAGCATGATGTTCTTCAGGGACTGATCCCTCCTGATAATATGTCCAAAGTATGTAAGACTCAGTCTCGCCATCCTTGCTTCTAAGGTGCATTCTGGCTGTACTTCTTCCAGGACAGATTTGTTTGTTCTTTTGGCAGTCCACAGTATAGTCAATATTCTTCGCCAACACCATAATTCAAAGGCATCAGTTCTTCTTTGGTCTTCCTTATTCATTGTAAAGCATATGAGGCGATTGAAAACACCACAGCTTAGGTCAGGCGCACCTTAGTCTTCAAGGTGGCATCTTTGTTTTTAACACTTTCAAGAGGTCTTTTGCAGCAGATTTGCCCAATGCAATGCGTCTTTTGATTTCTTGACTGCTGCTTCCATGGATGTTGATTGTGGATCCAAGTAAAATGAAAACCTTGACAACTTCAGTCTTTTCTCCATTTATCATGATGTTGCTCATTGGTCCAATTGTGAGGATTTTTGTTTTCTTTATGTTGAGGTGTAATCCATACTGAAGGCTGTAGTCTTTGATCTTCATCAGGAAGTGCTTCAAGTCCTCTTCACTTTTAGCAACCAAGGTTGTGTCATCTGCGTATCACAGGTTGTTAATGAGTCTTCCTCTAACTCAGACTCCAGGTTCTTCTTCATAGAGTTCAGCTTCTTGGATTATTTGCTCAGCATACAGATTGAATAAGTATGGTGAAAGGGATAGGACCATGATACACATCTTTCCTAAATTTAAACAGTGCAGTGTCCCCTTGTTGTGTTCAAATGACTGCCTCTTGATCTATGTACAGGTTCCTCATGAGTACAATTAAGTCTTCCGGAATTCCCATTCTTCACAGTGTTATCCATAATTTGTTATGATCCACACAGTAGAATGTCTCTGCATGGTCTATAATACAATAAGACAGAAAAAATAGTTTTTTAATGCTTAAACTAGTGATGCCCTTCCCCCCCGTCATGTTGCAATCACCTCAAGCATTTTTTCTAGAGCCCTAGGATTTGAGGAACACAGTTTGAAAAGAAGAATTTTAAATTAATGTTTTTCAAATATTTTTTACCATGATCCACAGGGCCATTGGAAATATTTATCTCTTCCTGTTACACAGACACTCAAACACACGCGCAGCTGAACATAGTTTCACGAAACAATTTTACATCTTACAGTCTGCTTCATTCTATTTTATTTCATTTTTTTAACCACTGGCCATGATCCATTTAATTTACTTCAATACCCACTAGTGAATATGTTGCAACTCACAGTTAAAAAGCACTGCTCTAGATTAAGAAAAGATGGGCACAAATTGTCAAAAAAAAAAAAAAAGATAAATTTTCTCATTGTAAATGTGATTGACTGGAATAGGTCATCAGGCCACTATTGGTCTGTCACTTTTGAAGTCTTAAGAACAGACCCAATAAGCCCTTGTCAGGAATAAGGTGGCATGAGAGGCAGGGTTAAATGTTTGGCTGTGCCTTCCACCTCTAGAATTCTACGACTGGGGCAACGGAGGCTCGGAAAGAGTGATGTGTGTTAGAGACACGGATGGACAAAGCTTCCTATTTCTTCAGTGGTGTTGATGGAAGAAAGAATACACAGAGGAAGGCCTGTAAGCCTCGCTGTGTCATTAAACAACAAGGGAAAACAAAACTAAGGACAATAGAGGCTATGACTAAATCAGCTTAACCTTCTTTATTTATCAAAAAGCCATTTGGGGGAAAAACTTAAAAACAAAATAAAAAAATAAGTCATTTGGGGCCTGGGAACAAAAGCCAGGATAAATCTTGCAAGCTGCTTTCAGATATCTATTTCATACTTCTTATGGAAAAAATAAAGAATCAAGTGACAATTGAGAATAAGTCAGGATTCTTAGAGCGTTTTAGTGGCTATGCAAACAAAGTAAAATACTGAAAGTATTGCAATCATTTTAAAGTTGATGTTTACAATTGAACTTCTTTGTAAGGGGGAAAAATAAGCGTGCAAAAAAATGACATGAACACGTAACAGCACATTTCTTATGCTTTTAACACCATGTTTACGTGGTGGCTGCAAGAAGCCAACCAAGGGCAACTGGAGCAGCGAGGCAAGGGCCGGCTGCCAGCTGGCTGGCTGAGCAGCCCAATAGCCCTCCTCCCTGTGAGCTGGGGATTCGGAGAGTTTGCTCTTAGTGAACAGGAATGGAAACAGCTAGGAAATTCAAAATTCAGTGGTGAGTGACCTGAACTTGAATAACTCATAAATAAAAAGTCTTCGCACCCTTTGTAATTAATTTATCAGCTCTATACAGAACCAGAATAATGGGTGGGTCTGAGACAGAAAGCACACCACAGCTGGGTGAGGGTTTCACCAGTGTGCTAGCGAAGAAAACCAAGACCAAACCAGATGAAGAGGGAGTGGCAAGAAGATGACACTCTACTAGCCCTGCCCACTACTTGTAGCATTATGTATTAAAGGGTTTTATTTGTTTGTGTGTTTACACTGGTGTTTGTAACTTTAACATGGTCCATTCCACTGTATTAGCTCTTCTCAAGCAGCTCTTTAATTCCTTTATAATGAGTCAAGCTAAAAGAACCCAGAGCATATTTTGTGCTCAATAAATCGTAATTCTTCTTCTGTTTCCCTTCAAAAGCAGTATTTTTTTTCAAGAAAGGAAGAAGAGATTCTGGGATGATGGCTTTACCTGGCAGTCTATTCTGCTGCTGAAGAGAGAAAGGTGAACATCTGGTGGGCCCTACGGCACCTATGGAAACCCGGATGGTGCCTGTAGTCACACAGGACGGGAAATTGACGTGATAACGCGCCATTGTATTCCCGTTTGCGGTCTCTCCACTGACTTCCTCTCGGACTGCTCAGCCAAATGTTTTTGATAGAATCTGATGCACCCTTCTCAATCTAGAGTTTCTGTTTTTCTATGAAGGTGATCCCAAGACCCACTACAATTCACCTTTTCTACCATATCTGTCCTTAGAGAGAAATTAAAAGAAGACGGGGAGCCAGTTCAGAGAAAGGAGCTTCAGGAGAATCATAAATAATTGAAAATTGAAATGCTTCCTTAGCTCAAACTGATTAGGTATGAAAACCCTCCCCTCCCCACCCCAAAACAAATCCATTGCCGTTGAGTCCATTCTGACTCATAGCAACCCTATAGGACAGAGTAGAACTGCTCCATACGGTTTCCAAGGTAGTGCCTGGTGGATTCGAGCTGCCGACCTTTTGGTTAGCAGCTGACCCTTAACCACTACGCCACCAACGTTTAACTAGAAGTTACGAAATGAACACTGATCCAAATACATATGTTTTAAGCCCTGGATGTTTAGAGAACTGGGCCCGCACCAAACTTTCTGGGATGTGCAGAGCATATTGATTGTATACAGAGAAAAGGCAGCGGCAACATTGACTGGTTTGCAGTTCTCCCTTCCCACACACGTGGTAGGAATTGTCACCTGCCCAGAGCTGTATTTTATACCTGAACAAGCCTTTGTCCAAGCATGTAGCGTTTCCTTGCAAAGACCTGTCTGGCCTGCTACTTGAACAGGAGTCCTGAGATTAGCTGGCCAGATTCCAACCGAGAAAGTTTTTTCTCTCCCACAGTGACAGGCAGCTTTCGGAAGCCCTGGAGATCAGGCCCAGAAAGGACGTCTATGTTATTGCCACTGTTATCTGAGAGAATCATCTTCCTCGAGTGCCACGTTCATCACGTTGTCACCTGGCAAGACTCCACCGCAGTCTCTATTTGCCTATCACATCTAGTCTGAATACCTCAGCCTGTCCTTAAGAGCCCTCCACCAACTTGCCACCCCATCATCTGCCTCTTCTATCTTCTCTCTAATCTGACATCTCCACTCCAGAAGCAGGGTCTGGGTTCTTAGCCCAGCCCCGTAAGCAGAGCAGACTTCATATGGGAAAGCATCCACTAATGTCACAGTGACCAGAGCAGCAGCTCAACGTAACTTGGAAGATCACTTTAGCTTGCGTCCTGCCCCTGAGCAAGTCATTTAACTTCTCAGACTCTCTACTTCTGCATCTGAAAATGGGCATAATAACACCTGTCCTGCCAACCTCATGGGTCCACTGTGAAGATTCAAGGAGATCGTGGCTGTGAGATTGTGTTAATGTATCAACAGTGGGTTCTGAGTGTGAGGAGAGTTGAATCAGGTAAGATTATAATTCACGGAGAGATGGAGATTTATTGTGTTTTATCTATTTGGTTAGCCATTCTCCACCCTCAAAAAGTATCTACTGATTGCAGATGCCCAGAGAATGAGGTTACATAACCTCCCAGGTCATCACCAGTCTGTCAGTTTGTCATACTGTGGTGGCTTGTGTGTTACTCTGATGCCAGAAGCTATGCCACCAGTATTTCACGTAATAGCAGGATCCCCCATGGTGTACAGGTTTCAGCAGAGCTTCCAGACTAAGACAGACTAGGAAGAAAGGCCTCATGATCTACTTCCAAAAATTAGCCAGTGAAAACCCTGTGGATCACAACAGAATATTGCCCAATATGGTGCCGCAAGATGAGTCCCCCAGGTTAGAAGGCACTCGCAACATACAGTGGCTGCAGCAATGGACTGGAACATACCAAGGATCATAAAGATGGCATGGGACCAGGTAACATTTTCTTCTGTTATACATAGGGTCTCCATGCGACTCAACAGCAACTAATAACCACCACCTCAGGAGAACTTCTCTGAGGGAACATTCCTTATAAGGAACCTAACCCTCCTCCCACTGTTTCTGGTCTTTTTTTTTTTCTTAAAAAAGGGAAAGCACTGCACTGTAAAGGAGAACTTCTTGGAGCTGAAGGCACCACGTAACCAGGGATGGATTACCTAATAAACAAAGTATGCACAGGCTTTCTTACTAATCTGTAGAGCACAATTTCACCTGTTTTTCATCACATCCAAAACAGGTGAAATTGTGCACTACCAATTAGTAAGTATGCACAAGTAAGCCCATGTGTACCTTGCTTACAGGTTAATCTGCCCTTCGATGTAAAGATATTCACATTACTTCCTGGTATGTGGTGATGTTGAAGGGACCTCCTGTTGTGTCGTGGTGTGGAAGGGACTACCTGCTGTTGTGTGGTGGTGTTGAAGGGGCTTCCTGTTTTGTGGTAGTGTTGAAGGGACTCCTGTTGTGTGGTTGTATTGAATGGACCTACTGTTGTATGGTGGTGCTGAAGGAACTACTCTTGTGTGGTGGTATTGAATGGACCTACTGTTATGTAGTGGTGCTGAAGGGACTTCCTGTTGTGTGGTGGGTGTTGAAGGGACCTCCTGTTGTGTGGTGATGTTGAAGGGACTTCCTTCTGTGTGATGGTGTAGAAGGGACTTTCTGTTGTGTGGTGGTGTAGAAGGGACCTCCTGTTGTGTGATGGTGTTGAAGGAACTTCCTCCTGTTGTGTGATAATGTTGAAAGGACTTCCTCCTGTTGTGTGGTGGTGTTGAAGGGACTTCCGGTTGTGTGGTGGGTGTTGAAGGGCCTCCTGTTGTGCAGTGATGTTGAAGGGACTTCTTGTTGTGTGGTGATGTTGAAGGGACCTACTGATGTGTGGTGGTGTTGAAGAGACATATGTTAGAAAAACACTTTGAGACCCTGGTGCAAGTCAAGAAGCACGAAAACGTGAGATGGCATTGATCAGCGAATCAGGACCCCTGAGACCCACTCCTGCTCCACCACTAACTGGACTTTCCTCAGGAAAGTCACCCGTTTTGCTGTTCCTCCATTGTGTCTTCTGACAATATGAGAGTGTTGACTAGATAACCTCTAAGGTCCTTTCAAGCCAAAAATTCTGTGATTTAGATAAACGCTCATTAGTGATGTAGTAACTGCACTGCATTGTGTTTATGAAATTGTTGGTTATCTGTGGCACCTATTTCATGTACAGATTATATGTCTTTTTGGTAATAGAGATAATCCTCATTCTCCAGCCAGGGGAAGTAAAAAAAAAAAAAAAAGCCCAGTGCCGCGGAGTTGATTCTCACTCACAGCAACCCTACAGGACGGGTAGAACCGCCCCATAGAGTTTCCGAGAAGCGCCTAGCGGATTCGAACTGCCAACCCTTTGGTTAGAAGCTGTAGCACTTAACCACTACGCCACCAGGGTTCCCAGGGGAAGCAAGCCCCTGGAAATATCCACAGAAGAAGCCCTCCTCCGAGCTGCAGGGTGACAGAATTAGGGTCGTTATTATGCGTAACTGAATCAGTCTTCATATAAACACAATAACACAACATTGCCTTAGGGAACGCTCTCTCGTTTGCTTTCTCTTTCTCTTTCCCTCTTTCCCAGAGCCAGGAAGGCAGTCTCTACGGTTTTGCTAAATTGGAGCTTAGCAAATCCTCATGTATGATTCCCTTCACACCACCGCCATTAAATAGAGTAATATTGAATATTGAGCCTAGACCTAAAAAAAAAAGAAAGAATGTTCTTCAAAGTAATTTTTCTTTTAAAAATGTATTTTCAACAGGTCATTTTCACCACCTTCTTGCATACCTCTTACTGTTCTGTGGGACAGATTTATAGGCTCCAGATGCTGAGCTGGGGTGGCTATAATTCCAACTGCCACATCTGGCTCTTTGGCTCGCCAGGCCAGAAGCTTCAAAGTTGCATCTCTGAGCCATACGTGGTTAGACTGCTGGCTGCCCCTTTATCTCCTTGCATGTAATTTTCCTTTGATTCATCTATAATTCTGAAGAATTGATGCATTTGTATCCATTTTGAATAAGGTTCTATACAAATGCCCCATTTGATCTCTGCGTAGACCCTTTCATTTCCTCATCTGTGGCCTCGCCTTTAATTCAGGCATAAGCCTCAGAGCAACTCAGAAACACCGAGCCTGACTCACTGCACAGGCAGATTGGTTTGTTCCAGGTGCCCTGCTCCTTGTTCTTGGGGGAAAAAAGAAAGTGGCGGGGCCGGGAGCCATTCAGCTCCCGCCTTTGAGAAGGGGAAGGACCTACAGGCACCGCTCAGTGATTTCTCCTCCCCTACTTTGGTGCAGCCTTGAGATCTCCACCCATTATGTTTTCAAACAATCTGACTCATTTGGGAGATACCAACTATGACATAGGAGGTGCTCTCACAAAGCCCCATTCCTCACAGCGTGTTCCCCAGAACGGTCATCAGCGGGAGGTTTGGAATCTTCCCCTGCAGCCATCCCAGCGCACGCGAACATACTGAATGTTCTGAGAAGGCCTGTGGCACATAAAACCATACATATTTGATTTTCTTAACCAGAGTTTCCCAAACTTGTCTGAATAGAAACCTTTTTTCCTGTAACACCCCTTAGCCTCCCTTTAGAGCCCATCGTGTGGGTGCTGTGTGGGGGCTCTTACATAGCCCAGTGGTACCCGCCCTGTGAAGCTTCATGCTGGGAAACTAGACATTTATTGCAATTATGTTGCCATCGCTCAAAACAAGTATAGTCAAAAGAGGGACTATGTCTGAAATAGTGAGCAGTTTTCCTGAGATGGCCATTAAGCATATGAAAACATGCTCAGCATCATATGTCATTGCTGTTGTCGCTGTTAGGTGCTGTAGAGTCGGTTCCAACTCATACTGGCCCTATGTACGACAGAATGAAACACTGCCTGGTCCTGCACCATGCTCACAATTGTTGTTACGCTTAAGCCCATTGTTGCAGCCACTGCGTCAACCCATCTCATGGAGAGTCTTCCTCTTTTTCACTGACCCTGTACTTTACCGAGCATGATGTCCTTCTCCAGGGACTGATTCCTCCTGATAATATGTCCAAAGTATGCAAGATGCAGTCTCGCCATCCTTGCTTCTAAGGAGCATTCTGATTGTACTTCTTCCAAGACAGATTTGTTCCTTCTTTTGGCAGTCCATGGTTATTTAATATTCTTCAGCAACACCACAATTCAAAGGCATCAATTCTTCTTCAGTCTTCCTTATTCATTGTCCGGCTTTCACATGCATAAGAAGTGGTTGAAAATAGCATGGCTTGGGTCAGGCGCACCTTATTCTTCAAGGTGACATCTTTGCTTTTCAGCCCTTTAAAGAAGTCTTTCGCAGCAGATTTGCTCAATGCAATGCGTATCTTGATTTCTTGACTGCTGCTTCTATGGGTGTTGATTGTGGATCCAAGTAAAATGAAATACTTGACAACTTCGATCTTCCCTCAGTTTATCATGATGTTGCTTATTGGTCCAGTTGTGAGGATTTTTGTTTTCTTTATGTTGAGGCGTAATCCATACTGAAGGCTGTAGTCTTCGATCTTCATCGGTAACTGCTTCAAGACCTCTCCACTTTCAGCAAGCAGGGCTGTGTCTTCTGCATAACGCGGGTTGTTAATGAGTCTTCCTCCAATCCTGATGCCCTGTTCTTCTTCATACAGTCCAGCCTCTCGAATTATCTGCTCAATTTTTTTTTTATATATATATAGATTGAACAGGTATGGCGAAAGGATACAACCCTGACACACACCTTTCCCGACTTTAAACCATGCAGTATCCCCTTGTTCCGTTCAAACAACTGCCTCTTGATCCATGTAGAGATTCCTCATGAGCACAATTAAGTGTTCTGGAAATCTCATTCTTCACAATGTTATCCATAATTTGTTATGATCTACACAGTCCAATGCCTTTGCATAGGCAATAAAACACAGCTAAATGCCTTTCTGGTATTCTCTGCTTTAGCAGGATCCATCTAACATCAGCAGTGTTATCCCTGGTTCAAAGTCTTCTTCTGAATCCTGCCTGAATTTTCTGGTAGTTCCCTGTCGACATACTGTTGCAGTCACTTTTGAATGATCTTCAGTAAAATTTTACTTGCATGTGATATTAATGGTGTTGTTAATAATTTCCACATTTGGTGGGATCACCTTTCTTTGGAATAAGCAAAAATATGGATCTCTTCCGATCAGTTGGCCAGGTAGCTGTCTTCCAAATCTCCAGCATAGATAAGTGAGCACCTCCAGCACTGCATCTGTTTGTTGAAACATCTCAATTGATATTCCATCAATTCCTGGAACCTTGTTTTTCACCAATGTCTTCAGTGCAACTTGGACTTCTTCCTTCAGTACCATCGGTTCCTGATCATATGCTACCTCTTGAGATGGTTGAGCGACTGACTCTTTTTGGTAGAATGACTTTGTGTAGCCTTTCCACCTTCTTTTGATGCTTCCTGCATGGTTTAATATTTTCCCCATGGAATCCTTCACTATTGCAACTTGAGGCTTGAATTTTTTCTTCAGTTCTTTCAGCTTGAGAAATGCCAAGCGTGTTCTTCCCTTTTGTTTTTCTATCTCCAGCTCTTTGCTCATGTCATTATAATACTTTACTTTCTCTTGTTGAGTCCATTCCATCGGCCCATTTTTACAGCCACTGTGTCAATCCATTCCATCAACTCTAGCAAGAAACTTGGGCACTATATCACCACAAACCCCTGGCTATTACCTAAGGAGTTGAAAGGCAAGATTTCTACTATCAAACTACCAATGCGGATGCTGTGTGAAATGCTGCAAATATCTAAGTTAATAAGATCAGAGACTATAAAGAATAATGATAATATCTTCTATTTATAGGTACTTTATGGTTTATGAGACTCAAACCAGATTATCTGGGTTCAAATCACATCTCTGCCACTTACTTGCTGTGTGGCCTTGGGCAAATTATTTAACCTGTCTGTACCTTAGTTCCCCTATCTATAAAATGGGATAAATAATAGTACTACCTCATAGGCTTGTTGTAATGATTAAAGAGTTAATAAAAAGCACACAACAGTCACTATGCATTTGCTGCTGCTGCTGCTACTGCCCTTGTCAGTTGTCATCATCATCGCATCAGTTGATTCTCAAAACAACCGTAGGAGGTAAGTGGGCAAGACATTAAAATAAACATATGCACGAGTGAAATGAGACTCAGGGACACTGAACAATTCACCAAAGGTGCCAGGAAGAGGCAGAGAAATGTCTCAAACATGGCTGTTCTGATCACTGGCTTCTCTATTATCTGCAGGGTCCAGGGCAAGAGTACAAGTGACACCTATATCACCTATATACAGTACAGCTAAATAGTTAAGTTATAAATCAAGCTAATAAGATTTAAAATATAGTATGTTCTAACCTCCTAACTTGACAAACAGGACTTTATAAAGGCAAAATAGAAAAACAAGTATAAAGTTAAAATTTATTCACACACACACACACCAAAGTACGTAAAGTACCAGATATCAAACTGTTTATGATTGAGCATGTCTGGATGGAACACTGACAGCCCAGAAACTCTTGATTGGTAATAAAGACACAGCTATTGCATATAATACATGCAGTCATTCCATAAAATTTATTTTTCTTACCAACATTTCAGCAAAATTACTGTTGCTATAATCAAGGTTTTCACATAATCCACATCCTATTGTCAGTAGTATCAAACTAGACAACATTTCTTGAACTATTGAATTTTTAAATATTTTTATATTAATTTCAACCCAGAGAAAATTTGATATAGTGAATAGAATTATCAATAAAAATGTATAAAGCAATACTTAGATTCAGACACGCTCCATGAATTTTACATACTACAGATAACATTGTAATGGAGTCATTTATGAAAAATTATCTTCATTGCAGAAATATTATGAAACGTTTTTAATGAAAAATTTAAGTTCATCATCTAAATTGTTATTACTCGTACTGCAGCCTCCATCATCTCTTAGAGCAGGATATAGAACCATACAGTATTTCTTAAGTTCTTCCTTCAAATTTAACAATGTTTGGATATTTAACAACAACAACAAAAAAAATGCAGTACAAGCCATGGTATCTCCACAGACACACCCAAACTCCCTAAAGGACCAAATTGCTGGGCTGAGTTATGATCTCAGGGAACATCCAGTTCCACGGGCGTAACAGAGTTTATAAAGAATATGTTCTACATCCTACTTTGGTGAGTAGTGTCTGGGGTCTTAAAAACCTGTGAGCGGCCATCGAGGACACTCCACTGGTCTTACCCCTTCAGGAGCAAGGAAGAATGAAGAAAGCTAAAGACACAAGGGAAAGATTAGTCCAAAGGACTAACGGATCACATCTACCACGGCCTCCACCAGACTGAGCCTAGTACAACGAGATGGTGCCTGGGTATCACCACTGACTGCTTTGACAGGGATCACAATAGAGGGTCCTGGACAGAACTGGAGAAAAATGTAGAACAAAATTCTAACTCAAAAAGAAAGACCAGACTTGCTGGCCTGACAGAGACTGGAGAAACCCTGAGAGTATAGCCCCCGAACACCCCTTCATCTCAGTAATGAGGCCACTCCTGAGGTTCACCCTTCAGCCAAAGATTAAAGAGGTCCGTGGAAAAAAACAAGACTAAAGGGGAGCACCAGCCCTGGGGTGGGGACTGGAAAGTAGGAGGGAACAGGAAAGCTGGTAATAGGGAACGCAGGGCTGCGAAGGGAGAACGTTGACATGCCATGGGGCTGTTAAACAATGTCATACAACAATGTGTGTATCAACCGTTTGATGAGATACTAGTTTGTTTGATAAACCTTCATTTTAAAGTTCAATTTAAAAAAATTGCAGTACATTGCCCGATTGATTTCAGTCTCTTTTGAACCGAGACGACATCTTGATCTGAAATAGCCAGAAAATAATCTCCATAAAATATTAGTTTAGAGATTATTTGTACACATTTCTGCTTTTCCATAGTTGTGAAAATGTTTTCCTTCCCTTGTTTTAGCTCTACTTGAGTGTTTTGGAATTTTTTTTCTGACATTAATGACAATTTACAGTTTATACCAAATAACTGTGCATGATACAAATTCAGAATTAATTTCATTTTCTACCAAAGTCTACAATTTGCTTCTTATTTAAGGATCTTCTAGGGAATACCACATCTTGTCTAAATTAAATCTAAGTAATTTAACAATATTTAGTCAACATTCCCTTAGTTAGTCAAAGAATAGGCTTAAGGTCAAATTTTGTATTTCTTGTCAAGGTATTTCATCCTCAGACAGATCTAGAAAATATAGTATGTAATCTTTGAAATGTTCCAAAGACTTTCATCAATAGCATGGTTGATGTCATGTCTCCTAATAAGTAATCAAACTATGTGTCCAGCATGGCCCAGAGAATGCTTCTCAATTTTTAGAAGTGCTGGATTATACATGATTTTCTAACCAACCACGTTACTTCCATTATCATAAGCTTCCCCTTGACAATCTTTTAAATTAATACCTAACTCTGAAAGATGTTTTCTTCAGGTCTTCAATTAAACCTGTACTTTGACGGTAAAATCAAGAAAATCCTCATTTATTTTTATTTCTTTGTTTTTCTCCCTCTGGTGGTTCAACAATTATGTGTCATAACTGTAAGATTTCAGCATGATTTTGGCTGGTCTTTTGCACAAACTAGTTGAACTGAATAATATTTACTTTTTCTCTTTCAAACACAGTTTCTTCTCTCGTTTTGTAATCCTTTGTAGTAGTCAGCTTTTACTGCAGCAATGAACAACACCAAAATTTCAGTGTCTTGGGAGAACAAACACTTTTGGCCCCCAGAGGTCTAAGGTAGAGGTGTGATGATGTTGGGCCTCTCTAAGCTGTTCCGGACTCCTTCGAGCTCAGTTTGGCTCCACATGTCTTCTCGTTGCAGCACCTGAGACGAAGGCACATCCATTATTTAGGGCGTGAGGTTCTCACAAGGCAGGGCAGAAGATGAAGGGTTGGTGGAGGCAGGTCTGAGCCATGTAAGCACAGTTAAAGCTTCTGCTTGGACGTAGCATACATCATGCCCACTAACAGTTCCTTCCCCAAACAAATAACATGGTCAAGCCAGAAGTCAATAGGGTGGAAATATATTCCAGCTAGAGGGTAGCATGGCAATGCAAATAGTACTATCTACCAAGGCCCTCTTGATCACAAATATTTGCGTTCTTTCCAAGAACCAAGAATTATCCAATCGTGTCTTCACGCTTCAAGTCTAGAATCTCATGATTTCCACCAGTTTCAGGTGTAGTTCTTCTTCATCCAGAGACCTGTGAATTTAGAAAGCAAATTGCCTTCCCTCCCCACACTCAATATACATTGGTGAAACAAGAACAGGAGACCCCCAACAAATACTTCTGTTCAGAAAGAGGAAGAATAGTAGGCACACGGGTCCACAGCCATTCTGAAATCCAGACAAGCAAAACTGCAAGCCTCCCTAGCCTGAAGGTACAGAAGGTTCCTTGAGTAGTCCCTGTTTCTCCTCCTTCCCTGGGAGTAGAACCACAATCCATTATTCTTCATGGCTTTGTCACCCCTTCTAGGCAGTTCATCCTCTTTTGTTCTCTTTCTTGGCCATATTTGCATACCAAAACTGAAAAACATCAAGTTGATTCCGACTCATAGTGATCCTATAGGACAGAGTAGAACTGCTCTACAGGGTTTCCAAGGAGTGGCTGGTGGATTCGAACTGCCTACCTTTTGGTTAGCAGCCCGAGCTCTTAACCACCGTGCCACCAAGGCTCCATATTTCCATATTTGCAAGGCTGTCCTGATGACTGATTAGCTTTCTAAGTCTGCTTTCTGTCCATATAAACTTAGGTGACTTTACATATCAGTCACAGTCTGCGTTCACCCATGCTAAAGTACTTTTGGTAACACAGGACTGTTTTAAATGTTGGAGCTGGTTTTGTTTTGTTCTTTATCTACTTGATCCCAGTCAACATCATATGCTAATAGTCAGACCTGCAATTCTTTTCACTTCAAGTGTCTCTCTCTAGGTATCTTTCTCTCTTAATTGCAAGTACTTTAAGCTTCTTATGGGACAATTCAGTCAACTGGCATAATACAGTTCTTAAAATTTATATTCTACTTCCTAGTTTGGTGAGTAATGTCTGGGATCTTAAAAGCTTGCAAGCAGCCATCTAAGCCATTTGTCTGGAGCAAAAGAGAAAAAAGGAAATCCAAGAATCAGAGAAGAAACCAGATCATAGGACTAACTGTCTCCATGAACCACGGCCTTCTCTGCCTTGAGAAGAGAAGAGCTTGATGGTGCGGCTACCACAACCACATATTCTGATCGAGGTCACAGTAGATGGATCCTGAGAGAAAGGAAGAAAAATGTGGAACAGAACTTCAAATTCTCAAAGAATCCAGACTTTCTGGACCCTTCGAGGCTGGAGGAATCCTCGAGACTATTGTCCTGAGGTATTTAACCCTTGAACCAACACTATCTCCTGAAGTCATCTTTTGACTAAATAGCAGGTTAGCTCAAAGAGTAAAAAAAAAAAGTCATCCTTAAGTGCTGTGCTCTTTTAAAAAATTATCAACAGTTACTCTAAAGTATAGATGACAAGGTTGGGGACAGTGAGAGTGAGTTAGTGGGAATGGAACAACTAGAACAGAAATAATGAGAGTGTTGACACAATGTGAGGAGTGTAACCAACGTCGCTGAACATTATGTGTAGAAGTTGTTGAATGAGAACCTGTTTTGGTGTGTATACTTTCATGAAAAATACAATCAAATACATTAAAAAAAAAAAAAAGTACATTAAGCTTATCAGGTTTCAGTGGGGCCTGTCCTTTTTGTCCTGTCCTGAGATACTTTGTCTAACTGAAATCATTTACTGTGGGCTGTATTAATTTTTTTTAATATTAATTCAAGATGACTGGGTGGCATGAGCTGTGGCACAAAGGGTTAAGCACTCGGCTACTGGCCAAAAGGTTGACAGGTGAACCCATCCAAAGGTGCCTTGGAAAACAGGCCTGGTGATCTGCTTATGAAAGGTCACGCCCTTGGAAGCCCTATGGAGCGGTTCTACTCTGCACACATGGGGTTGCCATGAATCGGAAGCAACTCAACGGCAACTAACAAACAACAACAATAATATTAATCCAATCAGCAATTGAACAAATGGTGTGTAAGCCTTGTTCTTGTTCCCAGGCTGTGTTTGAGTGGCAACATTCCTGATTTAGCTTTTGCCCTCAGGTTATATGTTATAACGAGAACTTTTTACTAGAAAGAAAAACGGTAGTGTATATCAAACCAGCAAATACCAGAATTCCTAGATTCTTGCTTTTCCCTTTCATCGTTCATTGCAAATAGGTCAATTTTTCCTCAGCTCATCTCTTTCTTAAATCAGATAGAACTAAAAACAACCAACCCATGCTACCAGCATTCTGTCCCAAAACCTCTTCACTCAAACCCATAAGTTCAATAGGTACATTTTTCACCTTTCAAGTTATCAAAAATGAAAGTTTTACCAAGTATTTCAACAATGCGTAACATGGATTGCCATTTCTCCAGCTCCCTGTAACAGCTTCCTCACTGTCTGAAGCCACACATTTTAAAGCTTCTCTGTGACACAGCCCCACTCTTGGTACCAATTGCTGTATCTGTCAGCTTTTGCTGTCGCAATAAGCGCAAAAATATCGGTGGCTTATAACAACAAACATTAATTTCTTGCTCATGTTATGTGAGGGCTGTGATTAAGGCCTATGGTGAGCTACAGCTACCAACCAAAAGGTCAGCAGTTCAAATCCACCAGCCACTCCTTGGAAACCCTATGGGGCAGTTCTACTGTGTCCTACAGGGTTGTTGTGAGTTGGAATCAACTCGATTGTAACGAGTTTGGTTGGTTTTGGCAGGTTAGATGCAGTCTTCTATGCTCTGTTGAGCTGCACTAGACTGTACTGGGCTCCATCGTGTTATGCTTGTTCTAAACGTCTTCTAAATTTGCGAACTGCAAAGAAGGATCACCCTCTCTCTGGAACATGCTGTTCTCACGGTAGAGGACAGAATATCAAAGGGAGGATAACGCCAAGCCACACAAGTGTATTTAAAGCTTCGGTTTGGGTATTATATAGATCATACTCAGTGACCAAAGTCAAAGCCAATTGGGTAGGGAATACTATCTGCCTATAACGAAGCTTGGCAAGGGTGGGGAGAAAACAAGTAATTGTGGACAAATAACAATCTATCACATTCTTTAAAGTAATAACCTCTTCGGGAATTTTCCAGTCTAGATAGTGAGACACCATTTTATTATACACATATGTACTTGGCATTAAGTGCCTTAGTGTTACGAGCAGGTAGGAGAGACTTGATCCTGATGGTGACAGAGGACACAAACTCCAGAACCAGTCATAGGCACGCCTACTTCCAGTTTCTATACTTCTGTCCTCACGATCCAGCTACAAGCATTTCACAGACTGATATCAGTTCACAGACTGAACTTCTTCACAGTATAAACCTAAAACCAAACCCATTGCCATCAAGTCAATTCTGACTCTATGTTCATGAGAGTTAGCTCCATTAGGACAAGATTAATCCCAGACTGTTCCCTCAGGTCGGGGTATAGCCTCGTGCTAAGGTTTTCAGGCAGGACTAAAGTATGTAAGGATGCCTACAGTGAAGGAGAGAGACACAGAGTGACACAGTGAGACAAATACATAGAAAGTAGATATGACAGACAGACACAGGGAACACTCAGAGACAGGAAGAGGACCTTGAGTATCTACAGAATCCTAAAGAAGAGAGAGTTTTAAGAAGGTGTTGATCAACATGGGCAAATTTTGCCTTCAGTTAAAAGATAATCAGTAATATTATATGTAATCTGCAGAAGTCTGTTGTTAAGATGTGAATAATTTAAAACACCCACTCCTCACTTATTGGCATGGTTAGGTTCCAAAGACCAAGTCATTATGGGAAAATCAGCATTATGAGAAAATGGAGAATGACCACATCAGATCACAAAATGGAAGATGACTACATCATTACATAACTGCCAAATTGCATCATTACATAACTGCCAAACCACTGGGAATCATGGCCCAGCCAAGTTGACACAAAACCCTGACCGTCACAAGACTCACCCTTGCCTAGTACCTTGGCATTTGTTACTGCCAGATGTGCATCATTACACGGTAAAATCATCAGATAGTAGATTTTTTACTCGTTGTAAATGTGACATGTCGGATAACGAGATAGTAAGTGAGGAGTAGGTGTACTTTCATAGTCATTTCCACCTTAGCCTTGAATAATTCATCAATTCCCAAATTAAAGATGGTAGGCATGATGAGAAAATGTTGCTGTTTACTGAAGAAGATGAAGCATGATCAAAGGTTTGGGAAGAGGGCCCCGTTCAGTGTTCTCTGTACTGAAGGTCATGACCAGTGCAGGACAGGAGAGCACTGCAGAGGGCATGGGCATGGGATATGGCCAAAGGTCCAGGGAGACACCAAAAGCAGAGGGGCAGTGACTAGGAGGTTAGCACAGTTTTTGTCTTCCTCAGAGCTTTGCATGTGACCAGCCCAGTGAATATCATAAAAGGCTTTATCCTTCAGTCATATTGCGGGTGATTTGAGCAGAGGCATGATTTAAAAAAAGCCACGCATAGTCTGTTTTATCTGAGTTCTGCTGTTTTCATCCTCATCTGCTGGAAAATTTCCAATACGAATAACCTAAAATACCTCAGAGAAATAGGGAAGAGATGTCATTATATTTTCTGGCTAGCTCTCACAAACTCATTGGCTTCTTCACAAATGCCGTAAGTTAAGCAGTTGATGCATGTTTAGCAAGCTGCAACAACTAGCTTGCTAAAACATCATGGCCCTTAGTTGAGGAAAAATCCTGCTACATATTAAACCAGGCATGAGACCTCGGCCCCTCAACTTGCTCTTGGTAGTTAAAATTTGCATCACAGAATTTTACATCTATAATTTATCATCCAAATCAAGACAATTTTAAGAGTAAAAGGGAGTGCATTAATTACTCCAGAACAATGGGCATAAACCAGGACGATCTCAAGAAAATCAAGATGGCTCTTGGGATGCATATGTGCTACATAGTATCTAAAGACGGCCTCTCCGCCCATTAGTCTATGCACATACTGTTCCTCCCATCAAGAGGCAGAGTCTGTTTCCTCTCCCCAGGAACCTGTGGCTGGCCTTGTGGCTTGCTTCAACCAACAGAATGCAGTGGAAGTAATGCCGTGGCATTTGCAGGCCTGGCTTAAGCTTGGCAACTTCTGCTTTTGCTCTCCTGGAACTCAGCAGCGATGCTGTACAGAAGTCCAGGCCCTGAAGGATACAACCACATCAGTGATCTCCAGCCAAGACCAAGTGGAGCAAAAGGACGACCCAGATGAACCAGAGGACCAAGAGAAATGATAAATCATTGTTTTAAAACATTATCTTTTGGAGTGGTTTTTTATGCAGCAATAAATAACTAGTCACCCTCCTTACAGGTAATCTAGCTCACCTTCTACACATAACATGGCTTGAAATAGCTTCAGCCTATAAAAACTCCACATCCAATTTCAGAATAATTTGCTAGTCATTATAGAAGTAAAACCCTAGTCATCTGAAAGCTTAGGTACTTACAGATACATGTCATGAGACCTTGTAGCTGAAGACAGTTACTGTTAGAAAGAGAGCCCTTAAGGCATTCTCTAGAGTTCAAAAGGAGAGACCAACATGCCAACATTTTCATTAACTTCTACTCTTTTCTGCTTTTCTAATACCGTGACCAAATGTTTCTGGTAACTAGCTCATCTTTGGATCTTCAGGTATCTGTTTGCAAACTTGGTATTTTACTTGTTAAGTAGTTTGCAAAGTAAGATAAATTTCTCTTACCCTGAGATCTTAGAATTCTCAGCAGCAAAGTTCTGAAAAACTCGCCCATTCACCAGTAGATCAGGTGAGTCCTGATGGATGGTCATGACATTAAATAAGATGATGGTGGTGGGAGAGATGGGGAGCAGAGGACAGTCACATCTGGACTGAAGTTCAGACTCCTAACTGCCTGATGCTTATAGAAACGGCTAATGAAACAAAACTCTGAGAGTCCACAGGAAGCTTTAGGAATACAGCTCTCCCCCTTAGAAGGGCAGGGTTAAGCCTGGGAAGTGACAGCACTCAGAGGTAGGCTGTGTTGTAATGCAGGTGTGAATTGTTTCTGCAAGACCCTAAACATAGCAAAGCCCCAGTATGTGGTCTGACAAGGGTGGAAGGCCAGTATGATCCCATGGAAAGTCTTCATATAAGAATATTTTTAGCTAATTAAACCGTAGTTATTGGTCAAATAGAAGTCATTTGAGCAATGGTTTTAATGAATAGATGAAGATAATTTGAAATTACCACATCTAGAGTTGCTGCGAGAGTGACTACATCCACCTGCCTGTCAAATCCTTCACAAAGAGAACAAAAGCAAACTGGAGCACAAACATTTTTGTTGCCATTAGAACTTTCCAATCAGAGTGCCCAACTTATTGCCGTTGTTGCTCTTATGGTCAGTCAGCCTAAAAAAGAAAGCAAAAAGAAATACGAAGAAATAACAGTGGTTTCTAGTGGAATCTGCATATTCTCAGTGACCATCAAGAAGGTAGCATTGTTCTGTAGAGTTTGTTATTAAAAATAAGTATATGTATTTTTTAAATTTAAAGACAGGATTGTGTTAAACTCTTTAGGAAGAAGAAATTCAGGATACCTATGTTTTGACCTACTGAGCTACCACACTATTTTTGTCAACCTGCCACCTTAATGTGCATTTGTTGCCTATCAATTGAGATAAACAGCCCAAAATTACAGAATTTAAAGGCAATCTGGTAACCCCAATTATTATTTATGTCCTTATCCCTTCCCACTATTTTCTCCTCCCTTAGTGCTTGTGCTCAAGCTCAGTTCTTTCATCTGTTTCGGCCAGCAAGCCCTTGACAATCTGCACAGCCACTTTATTCAGCTTGCAATGCATTTCGTTTATGTGGCCTCTGAGTCTTGCAGTCTGGAACACCAACATAAATTTCCCTGTGATATGAGTAGGAACGAGAACGTGGGCTCTGGAGACTCATAGTCCTGGGCTTCAATGTGCGTTCTACCACAGGCCAAATGTGAGGTCTTGGATTTTTTTTTTAATTCCAGATTTCTGCCTGGAGGCATTTTCTGGGCTGCAGAGCCAGAAAGGACCCAAGCATGACAATCACACTGAGTGGAGGAGACAGAGATAGGCATTCAGGGACGTTGAAGCAGATGGAATTTGTAGAGCAAGGTGCCAGAGAGGAGAGAGCAACTCAGGAAAGAGCTCAAGGCATCTGCATAGGGACACTTTAGAACTGCTGCTGAAGAATATAATGTATCTGCACAGGGTGAAAATCCTCTAGGCCAGCAAGGAGTAACTAGGTTTTTGCAAACTGAAAATTCTCAAAGCTCACACAGTGCTGGAAGGAGTTCAAGTTCTGACCAAACAAAATAGAGAGAATTTGTTGAAGACCCAGTTCATTCAATAGAAATACTGGACCTGTCTCACTAGAGCTAAATTAGCCTTCAAGTAAAACTATCCTAAACTAGCCCCTATAAAGCTTAAAAATAGGCTCATATAAATAAATAAAAATAATTAATCAACTGATTTTCAATTAACTAATTGCTAGACCAGAAGCCTACACTATTTAAAGGATGGCTGCAAAATCCAGACACTCAGCAATGTAAGATTACAATACCCAGCACTCAACTAAAAAATACAAGATACGTCAAGAAGTAGGAAAATGTGACTCAAAACCAGGAGGAAAACAAGTCAATACAAACAGAAGCAGAAATGACAGAGATGATGGAATTAGCAAACAAGGACATTAAAACAGCTACTGTAAATATGCCCAAGAATTAAAAAAAAAAGATATGGACATAATGAGGAGATAAATGGAAGATATATAAAAAAGAACTGAACAAAACTTTTCCTGGCTGAAAAATACATCTGAAAAGAAAATTTCACTTGATGGAGTTATCGCAGATTAGACACTTCAGACATAAAGCATAAAGTCAGTGAACTTGATGACTACCCAAAATGAATCCCAGCAAACTAATACTGGCAGAAAAGATAAACAGAACTGCAGTCATTGTGACATTATATCAAGCAGTATAACATATGTGTAATTGAAGTATCAGGGAAGAGAAGAAAAATATTTAAAGAAATGATGATCAGAATTTTTCAGAATTTGAAAAAAGCAGTAAACTCAAGATCCAAGAATCTCAACAAACCCCAAGCTGCATGAACAACAACAACAAAAAAATCAAGGTACATCAGAATCAAATTTCTAATTAAACAGTGAAAAATAGAAAGCCTTAAAAAGTAGTCAGTGGGAAAAGACACATTATCTAGAGGGAAACAAAGCCAAGAATGGCCACATACTTCAGGCCATAAACAATAAAAGCTAGAAGACAATGTAACAACATTTTTAAAGTGCTAAAAAACGAGAAAAGAAACCTGTCATTGCAGAATTCTAAACTCAGTGAAAATATCCATAAAAAGTGGAGGTGAAATAAAACAAAAGAATGCATTTCAGAATGCAGGAATAAAGAGCGCTGGAAGCGATAAACATATTTGTAAACATAAATTTTTTTCATATTTTAATTTCTTTAGAACATAACTGACTGCTTATAGCAAAAATAAAAAATGTATTGTGGAATTCATAACATATTCAGAAATAAAATGTAAGTCAAAAACAGTATTAAAAAACAAAAAATAGAAGGATATTGTAAAGTTTTTACACTAAGCATGAAGCAATATAGTATTATTTGAAGGAACTGTATGTTGATAAGTTAAAAATACATAAAGTGAACTCTAACGCAACCACTAAAAACAAATAAAATGAATAAGTATAGCTAATATACTAATAAGGAAGATAAAATGCAACACTAAAAAATGTTTAATTCCTTGAAAAGTAGGCAGGAAAAGAAAAAAAATCAATAGAGAGCAAGAGACAAAGAAAACAAACAGTAAGATGGCAGATTTAAACACAACCATATTGATAATTACATTAATTGTAAATAATCTAAATACTCCAATTAAATGGCTGAGATTGATGCCTGAACAAACAAAGCAGGATCCAAAGCTGTGTTGTTTATAAGAAATGTACTTTAAATATAAAGAAACAGATAGGTAAAAATTGAAAGGATAAAAAATATATACCAGGAATAAAAAAATCGGAATAAAAGTAGAGCAGATATATTGATATCAGACACAAAATAGGCCTCTGGACAAGAAATATTCCTGGGATAAACAGAGTAATTTTATAATGATAATTATATATTTTTATATATTCATTAAGAATACATACAAATCTTAAATATATAGGTGAATGCAATAACAGAACATAAAGCAAAATTGACAAAATTGAAAACAGAAAGAGACAAATCCTCAAACATAATTGAAGATGTCAGCACTCCTCTCTCAGTGATTGACAGGTTAAGTGACAGAAAATCAGTAGACACACAGATGGCTTAGACAACACTATCCCCTAAGCTGACCTTATTGAAATTTATACAATGCTCCACCAATAGCAGCAGAATACAGATTTTTTCAAGTGCACCTTGAACATTTGCTGGGCCATAAAGGAAATCTCAATAATTACAAAGTTATTGATACATAAAATATGCTCTTACCGCAATGGAATTAAACTAGAAATCAATAACCAAGAGATATTTGGAAAATCCCCAAATATTTATAAATTGAACAATGGTGTTGTTGTTGTTAGTTGCTGTCAAGTTGATTCCCACCCATGTTAACTCCATGTGTGCAGAGTGGAACTGCTCCATAGGGTTTTCAAGGCTGTGACCATCCAGAAGCACAAGGCCAGACCTGTCTTCCAAGATGCCTCTGGCTGGGTTCAAACCGTCAACCTTCTGGCTAGTAATGGAGCACTTAACTGTTTGCGCCATCCAGAAACTCCTAAAAATTAAACATTACACTGTCGAATATCTATGGCTCTAAAAAGAATCACAAAGGAAGTTATAAAATATTTTAAAATAAATGAAAATGATAAATACAACAAATCCAAATTTGTAGAATACACCTGAAACAATGCTTAGAGAGGATGTATAGTTATACACGCGTACATCAGAAAAACCAAACCAAACCCACTGCTGTCGAGTCGATTCTGACTCACAGCAACCCCAAAGGACAGAGCAGAACTGGCGCATAGGGTTTCCAAGGAGTGTCTGCTGGATTTGAACTGCCCACCTTTTGGTTAGCAGCCGTAGCTCTTATAGCCACTGTGCCACCAGGGTTTCCATATATCAGAAAAGGCAGTCTAAAATCAATGACCTAACATTTCATTATAAGAAGTTAGGAAAAAAAAAAATTAAACTGAAAATAATTAGAAAAATGAAATAGTAAAAATAAGAGGGAAAAACCAATTAAATAGAGCAGGCAAACAATAGAGAAAATAAATAAACACCAATATTGGATATTGTTTTTTTTTTTAAAATCAATAAATTTTATAAAACTCTAACTAGACTTATAGGCAGGGGAGCAAAGGAAGATGATACAAATGAAGGAAACATCACTACAAGTCATATGTACATTAAATGGATAATAAGGGAATATTATAAAAAAAAACTTTATGCCAATAAATTGTAAAACTTAGATGAAATGTACAAATTCCTTAAAAGATAAAAACTACCAAAACTGGCACTAGACTAAATAGAAACCTGAATATCTATTAAATAAATTGAATTAGTAATTAATACCCTTCACACAAAGAAAACTTTAGGCCCAGGTGGTTTGTCTGGTGAATTTTTTCAAATGTTTAAGAAATAAATCATACCCATTTTTATCCTATGCAAGCTCTTAAATAAAATAGAGGAGGAAATATTCCCCAGCTTATTTTATGAAACCTCGATCCACAATAAGAGAAGAAAGCTACAGACCAATATTTCTCATAAAAGAAGTACAAAAATTCTTAACAAAATATTAGCAACTAGAATCAAGCAGTACATAAGAAAACATTTCATGTATTACGAGCAAGTTGGGTTTACAGCAGGATTGCTGGTTGATTTAAGATTCAAAAACCAGTCAAAGAAATTCACCACAATAATAGATTAAAAAGAAAACGTTGTGTGATCATCTCAACAGAAGTAATAAAAATATTTGACAAAATTAAACACCCATTCATGATACAAAAACAAAAACAAAAAAAATCTCATCAAACAAAAAATAGAAGAAACTTCCTTAACTTGATAAAGGATAGCATCAAAAAACCTGAAGTTAATATCATACTTTACGGGGAGAGACTGAATGTTTTCTCCACAAGATCAGACACAAGGCAAGGCGGACCACTCTCATCATATCTTTCAACACTGTACTGAAAAATAAAATAAGTAAAAGAAATATGACATGGCAATTAGGGGGAAGTAAAGCTCATGGCTGTATACATAAAAAAATGCTAAGGAATCTACAAAACTGGTACTTGACTTTACATGGTCACAGAATACAAAGTCAGTATACAAAAACCAATTTTACTTATATATACTAGCAACAAACAACTGGAAATTGAAATTTAAAAATCAATACCATTTCCAATAACATCAAGTACTCAGGGATAAATTTAACAAAATGTTTACAAGATCTATACACTGAAAACTAGAGAATATTGAGAAATTACAGAAGCCCTAAATAACTAAAAGGATATACCATGTTTATAGATTGGAAGCCCCAATATTATCATTTCTCCCTGAATTTTTCTAGATTCAACACAATCCCAATCAAAATCTCAGCAGGGTGGTTTTTTGTTTTAATAGAATTCACAAGTTGAACCTAAAATTAATGTGTAAATACAAAGAATCTAGACTATTCAAACCATTCCGATTAGGAGACTACACTACCTGATGTAAAGGCTTACTATAGAGTTATGGAGCCCTGGTGGCGTAGTGGTTAAGAGCTATGGCTGCTAACCAAAAAGTCAGCAGTTGGAATCCACCTGCTGCTCCTTGGAAACCCTGTGGGGCAGTTCTACTCCGTCCTATAGGGTTGCTATGAATCAGAATTGACTAAATGGCAGTAGGTTTTGTTTTTTTGTTGTTGTTTAGAAAGCTATGGAGCTCTAGTGGTGCAGTGGTTAAAGCAATTGACTGCTAACCAAAAGATCAGTGGTTTAAAACCACCAGTGGCTTGACAGGAGAAAGATGTGGCAGTCTCCTTCCATAGAGATTTACAGCCTTGGAAACCCTACAAGGTCACTATGAGTCAGAATCAACTCAACAGCAGTGAGTTTTGGTTTATAAAGCTACAGAAACAAACACCGGGAGGAAAGCTACTCGCACTAGCAAGAGAGACTCACAGAGACTTAAGGGTTCAAGAGCGTAATTTCATCTGAGTACAAACAGGTTCCAAGTTTCAGGATCCCTCTCTTTGCCTATCAATACCCTTACACATGAGAATTTTGATGGAACCATGAATTCAACTGTAGTAATTCAGCAACCAACACAAGTAAATTTTTTATTTGGTTTTCAGCAACATTAGCCCTGAAGCTACAAGAAATAAGAGACTCTTTTACAGTTCTCATTGGGGCTCTCTGGTTCTCAGATAGTCACTTGAGCTGAGAGTTATCGGACCTGAGCTTGAAATTTTATTTTTTTTGGCACTCAAGAATCAAGTGCACTCAAAATAATCCATTCCACACCACAGCCCTTGTTATTGTTCTGACTCATAGCAACCCCATGCACAACAGAACAAAACACTGCCGGGTCCTGTACCATCCTCACAACCATTGTTATGCTTGAGCCCATTGTCACAGTCATTGTGCCAATCCATCTCATTGATGGTCTTCCTCTTTATTGTTGACCTTCTACTACCACAGCCCTTACAGTCATTATTTTTGTCACAGTGGTCAATACAGCCGTTTGAACTCCCAAGCATGTGCATCACTTGGCACTTCAACACAGTCAACCAGAGATGATACTTGATTAAGTGCCATGTCATTGCATGGCATAGGTTGCTGGCCTCCCATTTCCTATTGGCATTGCAATCAAACCTAAGGACATGACTAACCCAATCCCAAAATCCTTTCTTTGAGGACCTATCTCCTGGGGCCACTCCTGGTACTAATTCCATATCATTCAGAGTCCAATCAAGAAACAAAAAGCATATAGTAACTTGAACAGGGAAAGTTTAATATAAAAATTACTAGCTATAATGGAGAATTGGCATGATGAGGGATTTGTTAGTGAAAGCAAAGAGAACTTTAATGAATATGGGAATAGCAGATATAAGAGGCAGCCACTGCCCCTCAAGACTGAGACAGAGTGCCCAAAGAGGATCATCCTGCCCAGGAAGAGATTCAGATCTTGATGGAGAGGGCATGTATATGGCTCACGGAGTGGCAGAGAAGTCACTATGGTACTGTGCTGATGAATCCTGATGGAAATCTACCTTCTAGGGTGCCAGGAAAAGCTGCTTATATGGGATTTGTCTCATCAGAGGAACTTCACTACAAAACTGCTCAAGGGAAGTGCCAAATAAAACTGCTGGCTGCTGACCATTGCTGGTCACCAGGCACTGCAGGAAATGAGCACTGAAAAAGTGGTGAGCACTGCAGCAGCTTGGTGCTGGAGAAACTTACCTCCCCTGCCACGGGACGTGTCCATGAGGGAAGCTGTATATGCTGCAGGAGCCAGGTGCTAGAGAAGCTGAATGAACAGCAACAGCCTTCCTGGAGAGGGAGCATTGGGGAACCAAGGAGCAAAACCCTTCTCTCCTGCAATGTCTCCCCAGCACCTTCTACTGATAAAATGTAAAATTGTGCCAGCTGGCAAAGGAAAAACATTTGAAGGGCCATCTGTCTTTTTTTGCAGAGCAGGTAATAAAGGATGAATTTGGAGTCGAGAGGCAATAAGTTGATAACTGACACACAATATTTAAGGATCAAGAGTAAGTGACTGATTAGATGTGGGGTTCAGGGAGGTATAAAGAAAATGACTCCTAGGTTTCTGGAATGTACAAGTGGGTATAAAGCATGCCATTTCTGAAATGGGAGAAGACTAGGAGATGAGCAGTTTAATTCTGAGACAACCAAATGGAATTGGCAAGGAGGCAAATAAATATCTAAGTCAGAAGGGCTCAAAGACAAAGCAGAAAATAAAATTCAGGAGTTATCAGTATAGAAATGGTGTTTAATCCAGAAAGTAGATGAATTCACCTATGAAGAGTATATAGAATGATTGAATCCTGAAGCACTCTGGTACTTAGTGGCAGAGCAGAGTGGAGGTAGCAAGGGATACATAGACTTGAAAAATGAAATTGAAAGGTCTTATATACACCTAATTAAAATTCCAGAAGAAAGAAGTAGAGACAATGTTAGAGGGACAAAAATGACTGCTTAATTTCAGAACCGGTGACAGACATGAATCCTCAGATGTGAGAATCACAACAAATCTCAAGCAAATAAAAAGAAATTCTCAAGGCATATCGTGATGAAACATCAAAGACAAAAAAAAAAAAAACCTCTTAAAAGCAACCAGAGAAAGACAGACCACTCACAAGGGCATGATAATGAGACTGACAGCATATTTTTCAACAGCAACAATGGAAGGTAAAAATCAGTGGAACAATATCTTCCACGATGCTGAGGGAAAGTAACCACCAAGCTATTATGTTTAGAGCTAGAAAGTTTAGTTCAGTTAAACTATTATTGTAGATTAAGAACAAAGTAAAAAACATTTTAAATCAAACAAAAGTAAACATACATAAGTAGTTAGGAAAATTCTGGAAAGAGTAATGAAGGGAGACTAACCATACCAGATACAAAGTGTATTATGAAGATAAAGTAATTAAATCAGCTGGATAATGGTACATGATTAAACACAAACATAAACAGGGCAGAATACAGTGCCAGAAATGAAATAAATACATAGAGGAATGTAACATCTAATGAAGTTAGCCATGCCTTTTAGTGGGAAAATTATCAAAATAACTAGAAAAAACTTTCTAAGAGAAAGCATTTTACACCCGAAATAAGTCCCAGATAAAGCAAAGGTCTAAATGCAAAACATTAAAACCACTAGATAAAAACAGGAGAATTTTTTAAATTTCAGAATGAGAAAATCTTACTTATGACCTAAAATGTAGAAACCATAAAAGAAAAATATAATAAGATGTTTGACTATGTAAAAATAAAAAGTTCTACATGGAAAAGAAACACTGCAGATTACACAAAGAAGCAAAAGACACTGGGAAAAATATTTGCGACACGTAATCACCAATGCTGAAGTCTTCGAGGGGCCCAATAAACGGCAGCCCTCCACCCTGCATTGCTTCTGAACAAACTGAAAAATAAAGTTAAAAAAAAAAGAAAACCCTCATTTCTGGTTAAAAGTTTAGTTGTAATACACTGCTTGGTAAGAGAAGCAACTGAGTCTGCTAGCAGGACCCCAGATTAAGACTAAGTCACCTGCTCAGGCTCAAACAGTGCTGGACTGAAGTAGACATCCCAACCTGGTGGGAAGAGTCCACCCCTGGGAGAAGCTCTCAAGAGAAGAAAATGGAAAAGCCGATCCAAGCATGTCTACATTATTCTCCCCAAATTTATCAATCAGCTAAGTCTCCTGGAGCAGAGTAGGGCTGGCAATGGTCACATCATTGGCGCTCCCTCCAACCAGAAAAATCAAAATGGAGAATCATTCTATAATAACCAGGACAACCTTTCCTTAATACATGAGGAGTGCCTACGATCTACTAAAAGAAAGAAAAAAATGGCGAAGGACATTAAAAGACCATTCACAGAAATGAAATATAAATGGCTGTTAAATATATGAACAAAATCAAACAACATATTGCATTGGGCAAATCAGCTGCAAAAGACCTCTTTAAAGTGCTGAAAACCAAGGATGTCACTTTGAGGACAAGGTGAGCCTGACCCAAGCCATGGTGTTTTCAATCGCCTCATATGCATGCAAAAGTTGGACAATGAATAAGGAAGACCAAAGAAGAATTGACTTCTTTGAATTGTGGTATTAGAGAAGAATATTGAATATACCATGGACTGCCAAAAGAATGAACAAATCTGTCTTGGAAGAAGTACAACCAGAATACTCCTTAGAGGCAAGAATGGTGAGACTGCGTCTTACATACTTTGGACACATTGTCAGGAAGGATCAGTCTCTGGAGAAGGACATCATGCCTCGTGAAGTAGAAGGTCAGAGAAAAAGAGGAAGACCCTCAAGGAGATGGATTGACACAGTGGCTGCAACATTGGGTTCAAGCATAGCAACAATTGTGAGGATGGCACAAGAACAGGCAGTGTTTTGTTCTGTTGTGCATAGAGTCACTATGAGTCAGACCTGACTTATCAGCACTTAACAACCAATACATGAACAGAGGCTTAACTTTACTCAAAGTATGAGAAATGAAAAACAAAACTATAATGAGGTCAACTTTCACCTATATGTCTGCAAATCTCAAAAAGTTTCATGACATCTCTTCCCCTTCTTTACCATTTTTCCTTCTCTTCCTGAAAATTCAGTCTATTATGTACAGCTGGAGAAAGCAGGCCTTTGTGTTGCAGGGAAGGGGTGGGCAGAGAGCCTTGTCGATGTTGGAGGACAGTTTGGCTTAGGGTGTGGGAGCCTGAGTGAGGGGGGAGGCATCAGGGCAGCCTGGCAGGGGGAGGAGAAAAGCTGCATTGGCTGGGGGAGGAATCTGACATGGGGTATCAGACCCCAGACAAGGTGAAGAGGTTGTTTACATATGAGGGAAGCTTGGTGCAGGGTGTTGAAGCCCAAATGGAGTAAAGTCAACGTCCCTACAGGGACCAGTGAGAGCAATGGGACATTGGTTACATACAGGGAGACTGATCAAATAAGGAAACATGTTAAAATAATGAGAGTCAAGTTTCTTATTTTGGAGAAAGTAGTTTTAAGTATGGAAAGGCAGAAAACTGGAATGTAGCTGTGGTATTAGATTGGAATTGGGGCTATCTATGCGAATTTATGATTTTAAATATATAGAGAAATAAATATTTTGTGGATATGTGGACACAAACGTGTATTTCCTAGCTCTGTTCACTGAGGGAACCTGAAGCAGCAATACCTTAGTAGCAATGAGCACACCTACATCCCAGGTCTTGGTTTCTAAATACCATTCTCCACTAAAAGGAACTGGGGTTCCCTAGAGAAATGGCCAAATCCAGGGCTGGGTAAGGGAACACATAAGACATGCCTGTACACTAGAGCTAAACTTGCTCTCTTTCTGTCATTGAACTCACCAAGCTTGTTCCTAGATCAGGGACTTTGTGCTTATTTTTTCCTTCTTTTGAAAATGGAGTGATTTTTGCTAAAAATTCATGGGTCTGGCTTCTTATTATTTATACCTCAGTTCAACTGTCACCTCTTCATGGACTCTTTATCAAAGGCCACCTTGCCCCGACCACTCCAGCCTCCTTGTACTCCACTGCCTGCTCTTCTTTCTTCACAGCAATTATCACAATCACGAGTAGTCCTATTGATTTATTTGAATCGTTACAGTGTGCTTATTCTCCTCCACTAGAATGTAAGTGTCACGGGAACATAGATTTTTGTTGTTGTTCATCGTTATATTCCCAGAACATTACCTGGCACATAGTCAGTGTCCAATAAATATTCACTGAATAAATGAAGACTGCTACTGAAATAAACAGAGGATGCTTTGACCAAACCTAGAAGTATCTACAGTTTTAGGGGAGTTTGGGAGAGATTCCTGAAGGATCTGTTGTTGTTGTTGTTGTTGTTGTTGTTAGGTGCTGTTGAGTCAGTTCTGACTAATAGCGACCTATGTACAACAGAAAGAAACACTGCCCAGGGCACCACTCGTCTGTCAGTTTGTCGCTGGCAGCTATGCCATTGGTATTTCAAACACTAGCAGGGTCACCCATGGTTGACGGGTTTCAACAGTTTCCAGACTGAGACAGACTAGGAAGAAGGACCTGGCAGCCTACTTCTGAAGAAATTTGCCAGTGAAAACGTTACGAATAGCAGAGAAACGTTTTCTGATATAGGGCTGGAAGACGAGCCCTTCAGGTTGGAAGGTACTCAAAGTATGGGCGCTTGAAGAATGAGAAGGTATTAATTACAGAAGCCTTTGACGTAAACTGAAGAAAAGGAGGAAAGGGATCTTCCAGAGATCCCTAAAAAGTTACATTTCAAAAAAACGTGAGAAAGAAAATGGTCCTTTGGTTGGGGGAAGGCTTGTAGATAACTCAATATAGCTGGAACTCAAATTGACAGGGAATGGGGCAAAAGTTGAGGCTGGAAATACAAGCAGGGGGCAAGCTCTTGAAGGAATTTTTGTGCCAAACTAAGAAGTTTAGATGTTACCCTAAGGACGACAGGGAACTACTGAAAGGATTCAGCTTGGAAGTAAATGATCAGATTTATGTTTTGAAATGGTCTTATATCCCTTATGCTTAATGCTGTCAGTGGTCAGGCTAATTCCTCAGGAAAAAAGAAAAGATGAATGACCTTGGTGTGGAGAAAGGATTCAAGAGGAACAATATAACAGGCAGGTGAATCAGCAGGGAGGCTGCTGCAGTTGCCAGGTGACAAGTGGCAAAAGTGATGCCGGCCCAGCCTCAGGAAGTGGCTGGGGTGGAGAGGAGTGGTGGACTTACTGCTTCGTGAACAGCAAGGGCTGCTTCCCTGCCCTCCGCCAACGTCTGGACAGTGCCACCTCCATCCTGCAAGAGTCTTCCGTTTCAGAAGGGCAGCGGTCAACTCGCTGATTCTCCACTCCCTAGATTTCCACCTGATTACCTCCTCATCACAAAACTACGGAGTCTCCTGATACAGAGAAAAGTGTGGAGGGAGGGGAGCCCAGGGCTGAGATGCTGGAGGGCAGGAGAGGGCTCTCCACAGAGCTGTGTTGTTGGAGCCAGGCCTTCCCCCTTACACAGCCGCCCACCTGGACAAGGGAAGGGGGGGGCCAACAGGTACGCCTTCTTCAGGAGTCCATGGATGGTGCAAACAGTTAAGCGCTCAGCTACTAGCCTATATGTTGACTGTTCGAACCCACCCAGAGGGGCCTCAGAAGACAGGCCGGAGGATCTGCTTCGAAAAGGTCACGCCCTTGGAAACCCTATGGAGCAGCTCTACACTGCACACGTGGGGTCGCCCTGAGTCAGAATCGACTCGATGGCAACTAACGAGGACAGCCCTTTCCTCTTCTCAGAACCCTTATGGCCTCTTTCTCAGATTTCTGGCAGCCTCATCATCACCCTGGCCTATGGGCTTGTCCCTGTCTTTCAAACAGAGGCCTGAAAAGGAAGTGGCAAGAACTGCTCAGATGAATCCTTTGCCAAATTCATGGGCCCTGATTTTCCTCAAGGAGAAGGCTCATTAACTAAGACCCGGCCTTCAGCCACGGCCTGTGTGTTTACTGAAAACTAAAGAGAAAAAACTCTACAAAGCCAACTCCAGAAACGGGGCGTCCATCCTGTGCCAAACCACAATCCTAGAAATTGAATGTTTAATTCATAAAGTAAATTACAAGAGATTACTTGTACAAGTAGCTGCAATGTCCTTAAAATTATTCTTTAACTGAGGAAAAGTTTTTTGACCTTTGGAGAAAATGCTTGCTTCTAGCTATGACTAAAAAGAGATTTCCTTCTTTCTCTGTTGTGTTAAGAATCTTTTCTTCTTATAAAGAAGGCACCACAGTGATTTATAACTGTCATAAAAGCCTGGAATTCTTTTGAGGTTAAGCTACTCAGCTATTCAACTTTTACTACAGAAACTTTGAAATTCAAAAAGAAAAAATAATGTAAGTTTTTGAAGGACATGTGTTGCTGTAGGTGATCCTGTTAATTAAAAGTGATTGCCTGCTAGGAAATCAGACTTTCAAAAGTTTCATGAATTTATTAGAACCCTGAAGGTATCTTTGTATGCACAGAGCTTTACATGCCATTTATGCAATTTTGTTTCAGATCTGCTTAAAGCCTTGCTGACACTCCCAGAGCAGGGAAGAGCAGCGTTCGCTGCGTATGTGTTTTGGCTAATTGAATTATGTGAAAATACACGCTAACGAAGCCTTAGGAGAGGTGTTTGCTGAGTAGACTCTGCGTCTAATTTCTTCTAAATTAGGTGCATCTTTCTGCCACAGATTAATGATTTAGGAAAGGCTGCTGCTTCGAGAAGAAAATAGCACATTGTCTAATATTGGGATTCGCTTTTGCATACTAAAAGGCTGTCTGCACACCTGGTGTGCACATTGTCTGGGAGAAATCTAAAAGGCATTTTTAATAAAAAAAAATGCATTGCTCTGGGAAGGCAGATGATGTGTAATTATCCAATAAAATTAATGAGTAAATTATTAATCTCCCCTCAGAACATTGGGGTCCCCCGCCCCCGCACCGGCTAAGACACTTTTAAGAGTGATTGTGTTTTGTTTGGCTTGGTTTTAACGAGGATTATTAGTTAATGGTCCTATTTGGATTATTTTTCATCATGTCTATTTGAAAATATCACAGCATAACATGTGTGGCTGTGGCTCTCCGGTCCCCTAATGCTGGTTTTCGAGAAACAGGCTGTAGAAACACTGTGGTCGTTTTTCACATGAACCCAGGGAGCTACCAAGGTCAGAGACCGCAACTGTACTTGCAGGAGGGGTGGACAGGCCGTGCGGCCTAGAGCAGCAGCTAATTGTCTGACAGGAATGTGGATCCGATGCCGGCTCTCCGTGGTCGCCTTTGGGGTCACCGACCCCAGAAAGCCGTTTGTTCTTGCTGTCACGTCAGTCGCCTTGCACCACGGTGTGGTCTGTTGCAGGCGACAGGGCCGAGCTGGAGGAGCAGGTGGGCAGTGCTCAGATACCCCAAAGGAAGCCTGCCTTCTTTGCCGGTTACCGCTTAGGGCAAAGGAGAAGTCGGGGCTTCCGAAGGAAAGGAAACCAGCCTCGCACTGTGATTTCACGTGTATGTGTGAGAACGCAAGGACAGGCTTTAGAAATAAATGCAATCCGAGACTAATCTGGACATCGTCCATGCAGCTAAGTCATTGGATGCTTGTGAAATAGCATCAGGGGCAAGAAGCTGCGGAAAGTGACCAGTGGGGAAAAACATTGTATATGACAAAATTATATGTATTGTATAACATTACATTCATAAATATATGTGTGGTTCGTGTGACCAAAAATGGAATTATACTTTGTTACCAAGGGATGACTATCTCAATAAAAATAGCGTGGTTCACATAGGGCCAGGAAATCCTGTGCAAGAAAAGCTGGTTTTCGATTTGTCCATAGAGCCACCACTCCCTGAAACTGTCACCAGGTCTCTGGCCTCTCACCTTGTCACCTCAGACAGAGCAAAACATTCTCAACACCCACACCCTCGTCAGTGGGGTCCACACCCTTGTCAATGGGGTCCCTGGGCTTAGTGTCACCCACTCATGCTGTCACCCCCCACCTCCTGACCCGGGGTGGGTGGGGCTGGCTAGCAAACTCACCCTGGTGGGCAGAGCGGCCCAGCCACCTGCACCCTGATTGGCAAGTGGGGCGGTGACAAGTTACCAAACTGGGAGACAGGTGACACCAACCCTAGTGATGCCACTGCCTTGGGGGCCCCTCCCCCAGCAGCGCCCACCCACCACTGCTGCCGCTACCTCAGACCCTGAGGTCATTTTGGTGTCACCCCATCTGGCAGGGTCAGGGATTTCTCCTACCTCCCTGCCTGTGGTTTCCCCATAAATCTCTATCCTTATTTTGTAGGAAATTCTCATTTTTGCATTATTTTATGGGACTAAACCAAGGATCAAAAGACTTCAGTCCAACGTCCCATTTGACTACTTACTAGTCACAGATTCTTGCGTGTGTCACCAACCCTCTGTCATTCTCAGTTTCCACATCTGTAAATGGGCAAAAATTCACAAGATGGTTGAGATGATCAAATGTGAAAACACATGTGGAAAGGCTTCGGGAATGTGAAGGGAACTGCCAGTGTTACCCTAGAGCAAAATGCTTAGGTATCAGGATGTTACTCGGTCTTCACACCTGTCCTTCTTTCAACTAGACACCACGCTGTCAAACTGTATTGTAACCATCAGTTTCCTGAAAGACAAGCTAGTTGCCAGGCCCCAGCAGCAGGGCACGTCCTGGGAAGCTTCCTGAGAGATGGAGATTAGCTTGCTTAGGGAGCGCTCTTGGGAATAATACCCGTGGAAGGAGAGGAAGGAAACAGAACTGGGCAGAGAGAGAGGCTGAGCCGTGGTGCGGTCTCAGTGTCAGCCTCCACCGATCAGAGTTGTTCCCAGTGGCGTGAGGGGCCAGACCTTTATTCTCCTAATTTGACCAATCACTGGATACAGGAAAGGCGGGTGACCGTGGGTGAGTCATCTTCTTCAGCAATTGCCCGGAGGCGGCTGACAGAGGAGGGTCTTCCAGATGGGGGGATGAGTTCTTCACTTCTGAGAGGGAATCAGGATGGCGCGTCACAACATCCACCACACTGATCTTTTCTTGTGGTTGTTTACTTCTGCAATATGTCCCTTAACTGTGGCTCAATATGATGTCTTGCTAGCAGAATGTGTTCATTTTCTCTTCTGGCCTTCAGAAGTCACCTGGGAGTCAGAATGCCCAAGATCCGGGCATTACTCCACACCTGAACCAGCAGAGTGTTATTTGGGGAGTCCCTTCAGGCTCTGCTTCTTAAGCCATCCTATGCTAACTCCCCTCCCAGCTCCTTAGACCGACCCTTTGGACTGCCATCGCCGGGACTGCCATCGCCGGGACTGCCATCGCCGGGACTGTCATTGCTAGGACTGCCATCGCCGGGAATGTCATTGCTGGGACTAAGACTTGATTTCCGTGGCCTGCACCATGCATGCATCATTCTCGTCCACTCACACAACAAGTGCTGGTTCCTGGGCTCCAACCAGAGCCCCCAGGCCCCGACTCACCCCTTAAGGGAAGTCAGACACTACTAATCCAACTGCCATAGGCAAAGTCATTCATCTCTCTTCAACTACAAAACAATTGTCAATTCTTTGCAAATATACCTGAAATCTACTTTTTAAAAAAAAAAAAATCAAACCAGGCAGTGCGTGTGTTTAGTGTACGTGTGTACATGTGTTTTCATTTACATGAATTTGCTGATTGGTTAGCTAGATCGGAATGTGTGTCCTGAAGCTTGGTGAATTCTACAAAACAGTTCATGGTCTGCTCCCCATGTTTCATTTATGCGTCTTTTGGGAACACAGCCACCATCATCCGGTAGCTAATAGAATATTTTACCGAGGATTTGTTTTCTTTTTTTTTTTTAAAGAATAGGAATTTATTGTCTCATAGTTTTGGAGGCTAGAAGTCCAAACAAAGGCATCATTTCTGGGGGTGGGTCCTTCCTTGTTGGTAGCCCAGGAGTTCCTTGATGTTTCTTAGTGTTCTTTGATGTCCATCTTCCCCCTGTGTGTGTCTCTGTGGCTATTCTGCTCTTTTTATAATTCACAAGTGATTAGATTTAGGACCCACCTTGCTCTGGTATCACCTCATTAACATAACAAAAGAAAACCCTGTTTCAAAACAGTATCACGTACACAGGTACAGGGTCGGGACTTCAATACATTGTTTTAGAAAACACCACTGAATCCAGATGAAAGTGTTATTCTGAAAGCTGTGCAAATTGCACTCCCAGCAACACCTGGGAAGCTTACAGGGTCCTTGTCTTCACCAGAACTGATCAGTCTGTAAAGCATACAGCAAAGCTCTGCCTTGGGGTGCAGCTCCCATCGGCATTGGCGTAATGTCCTGCCACTTTTAAATCACAGTGGCTGGTGGCCGGGGTTCCATGGAGGACAAGTGAGTTACATGCAGGGACTAGTCAATATTTTTCACTAATACCAACGTACCAACAGTATCACAGGGCTTTGAATTTCTTGAGTTTTTCCCATTTGGGTAAAATGATCACACTGGAATTTGCAGGAATAATAAAAAGATGTTAAATTTTTCTGCAAGTTTTTAGAAACGAATAACGTTGTCTATTTCTTCATCTGTTTTCTATTGTTCAATTAGGGAAATCATGACTACGTTGAATAAGACTTCTCTCTACTCTGTAGTTTATCCCCCTTCTCCAAACTCCCCTCACTCCCTGTCCTCCCTCAAATCACTATTGCTCACACTTTAGGTAGTTTGGATCACTTTATCACTTTCAGGACATGAATTGCTGTTGTTAGGTGCCATCGACTCAGCTCCGACTCATAGTGACCCTGCATACGACAGAACAAAACAGCTAACCCAATTGCCATAAGCAAAGTCACTCGTCTGTCTTCAACTACAAAACAAAAAGGTCAATTCTTTGCAAATATACCTCAAATTTACCTTTTTTTTTTAAATCAAACTAGGCAGTGGCTGTGTTTAGTGTATGTGTGTATGTGTGTTTTCATATACATGTATTTGCTGGTTGGTTAGGTGTGTGCCATGCCCACAATCATTGTTAGGCTTGAGCCTGTTGCTGAAGCCACTGTCAGTCCATCTCCTTGAGAGTCTTCCTCTACTTTACCAACCATGATGTCCTTCTCCAGGGACTAAACCCTCCTGATAACATGTCCAAAGTATGTGAGACATAATCTCACCATCCTTGCTTCTAAAGAGCATTCTGGTTGTACTTCCTCCAAGACTGATTCGTTCATTCTTTTAGCAGTCCATGGTATATTCAATATTCTTCGCCAACACCACAACTCAAAAGCGTCAATTCTTCTTTGGTCTTCTTTATTCATTGTCCAGCTTTCGCATGCATTTGAGGTGAATAAAAATTTCATGGCTTGGGCCAGGCACACCTTAGTCTTCAAGGTGACGTCTTTGCTTTTTAACACTTTAAAGAGGTCTATTGCAGCAGATTTGCCCAATGCAATGCGTCTTTCGATTTCTTGACAGCTGCTTCCATGGGTGTTGATTGTGGAGCCAAGTAAAAGGAAATCCTCGACAACTTCGATCTTTTCTCCATTTATCATGATGTTGCTTATTGGTTCAGTTGTGAGGAGTTTTTGTTTTCTTTATGTTGAGGTGTAATTCGTACTGAAGGCTGTGGTCTTTGATCTTCATCAGTAAGTGCTTCAAGTCCTCTTCACTTTCAGCAAGCAAGGCTGTGTCATCTGCATAACGCAGGTTGTTAATGAGTCTTCCTCCAATCCTGATGCCCTGTTCTTCTTCATACAGCCCAGCATCTCGGATTATCTGCTCAGCACATAGATTGAACAGGTATGGCAAAAGGATACAACCCTGACACACACCTTTCCTGACTTTAAACCATGCAATATCCCTTCATTCTGTTCGAACAACTGCCTCTTGATCCGTGTACAGAGTCCTCATGAGTGTTCAGGAATTCCCATTTTGTGCAATGTTATCCATAATTTGTTATTATCCACAAGTCGAACGCCTTTGCATAGTCAGTAAAACACAGGTAAACATCTTTCTGGCATTCTCTGCTCTCAGCCAGGCTCCATCTGACATCAGCAGTGATACCCCTGGTTCCACGGCCTCTCCTGAATCCGGCCTGAATTCCTGGCAGCTCCCTGCTGATATACTGCTGCAGCTGCTTTTGAATGATCTTCAGCAAAACTTTACTTCATGTGATTTTAATGATATTGTTCAATAATTTCTGAATTTGGCTGGATCACCATTCTTTGGAATAGGCATAAATATGGATCTCTTTCAGTCGGTTGGCCAAGTTTCTTGGTATAGACAAGTGAGTGCTTCCAGTGCTGCATCAGTTTGTTGAAGCATCTCAACTGGTATTCCATCAATTTCTGGAGCCTTGTTTTTCTCCAATGCCTTCAGTGCAGTTTCGAGTTCTTTCTTCAGTATCATTGGCTCTTGATCATCTGCTACCTCCTGAAATGGTTGAACATCAACCAATTCTTTTTGGTATAGTGACTCTGTGAATTCCTTCCATCTTGTTTTGATGCTTCCTGTGTCGTTTAATATTTCCCCCATAGAATCCTTCATTATTGCAACTCAAGGCTTGAATTTTTTCTTCAGTTCTTTCAGTTCGAGAAATGCTGAGCTGGTTCTTGCCTTTTGGTTTTCTATCCCCAGGTCTCTGCACATCATTACAATACTTTGTGTTCTCAAGCTGCCCTTTGAAATCTTCTGTTCAGCTATTTCACTTCATCATTTCTTCCTTTTGCTCTAGCTACTCAACGTTCAAGAGCAAGTTTCAGAGTCTCTTCTGACATTCATTTTGGTCTTTTATTTCTTTCCTGTCTTTTTAATGACTTTTTGCTTTCTTCATGTATGATGTCCTTGACATCATTCCACAGCTGGTCTGGTTTTCAGTCATTATTGTTCAATGCATCAAATCTATTCTTGAGATGGTCTCTAAATTCAGGTGGGATATACTCAAGGTCGTACTTTGGCTCTCGTGGACTTGTTCTAATTTTCTTCAGTTTCAACTTGAACTTGCACATGAGTAACTGACAAGCTATTCTGCAGTCAGCCCCTGGCCTTGTTCTGATTGATGATATTGAGCTTTTCCATCATCTCTTTCCACAGATGTAGTCGATTTGATTCCTGTGTGTTCCATCTGGTGAGGTCCACATGTATCGTTGCCATTTCTGTTGGTGAAAAAAAGGTATTTGCAATGAAGAAGTCATTGGTCTTGCAAAATTCTATCCTGCAATCGCCTGCATCGTTTCTATCACCAAGGCCATATTTTCCAACTCCTAATCCTTCTTTGTTTCCAACTTTCCCTTCCAATCACCAGTAATTATCGATGCATCCTGATAGCATGTTTGATCAATTTCAGACTGCAGAAGTTGGTAAAAATCTTCAATTTTTTCATCTTTGGCCTTAGTGGTTGGTGGGTAAATTTGATAGTGTTAACTGGTCTTCCTTGTAGGCGTATGGATTTTATCATATCACTGACAGCATTGTACTTCAGGATGGATCTTAAAATGTTCTTTTTGACGATGACTGCAACATCATTCCTCTTCAAGTTGTTATTCCTCGCATAGAAGACTATATGCTTGTCTGATTCAAAATGGCCAATACCAGCCATTTCAGCTCATTAATACCTAGGATATCGATGTCTATGCATTCCATTTCATTTCTGACGATTTCCAATTTTCCTAGATTCATACTTCATACTTTCCATGTTCTGATTATTAATGGATGTTTGCAGCTATTTTTTTCTCATTTTGAGTTATGCCACATCAGCAAATGAAGGTCCTGAAAGCTTTACTTCATCTACATTGTTAAGGTTGACTCTACTTCAAGGAGGCAGCTCTTTCTCAGACATATTTTGAGTGCCTTTCAACCTGAGGGGCTCATCTTCCAGCACTATATCAGAAAACGAAAGTACTATTAAATAGGTGGTCCAACAGTGCATTGGGTATTTTTTTTTTAATTTTTATTGTGCTTTAAGTGAAAGTTTACAAATCAAGTCGGACTCTCATACAAAAATTTGTAAACACTTTTGCTATATATTCCTAATTGCTCTCCTCCTAATGAGACAGCACACTCTTTCTCTCCACCCTGTATTCCCGTGTCCATTCAGCCAGCTTCTGCCCCCTCTGCCCTCTCATCTCCCCTTCGGAGAGGAGATGCCAATATAGTCTCATGAGTCTACTTGATCCAAGAAGCTCACTCCTCACCAGTATCATTGTCTATCCCATAGTCCAGACCAATCTCTGTCTGAAGAGTTGGCTTTGGGAATGGTTCCTGTTTTGGGGTAACAGAAGGTCGTGAACCATGACCTCTGGGGTCATTCTAGTCTCAGTCAGACTATTAAGTCATGTCTTTTTATGAGAATTTGGGGTCTGTATCCGGCTGCTGTTCTGCTCCCATAGGGGTTCTTTGTTGTGTTTGCGTCAGATATAATTCTGCAGTGTAATAATACCTGCTGCTGTACCTGGATGGGTGTCACCCTCCCATCCCCAGCACAGTGATTCAATGTGCTTCTCATGTGTATATTTACATCTCATTCCTGCTAAATACACTTCAAGGCGGTGGGTTGTTGTCAGCTGCCACAGAGTCAGCCCTGGCTCATGGTAACCCCATGAACAACAGAAGAAATGCTTCCTGGTCCTGCACGTCATTCCTGTGACTGGTTATGAACAAGACCATAGTGTTTTCATTGGCTGATTTTCAGAAGTAGATGACCAGACCCCTGTTCCCACTCCACCCCAGCCCAGAAGCTCTATCAAAACCCATTCAGCATCACAACAACACGCAAGCCTCCATTGACAGACAGGTTGTGGCTGTGCATGAGGCCAGGAATCGAACTCAAGTCCCCCCTGTGGAAAGCAAGAATTTTACCGCTGAACTATCAAAGCCTTGGGATGGTGGACAGTGGCCAGTTATTTCTCCAGGATGCAGAAGGTGATATCTAAAATCACCTGGGAAGTCAACGACTTAAGAACGCTGGTTTCATGCTTGGTATGACACAATTTTTTTTTTTTTTTTTTTTTTTATGACACAAAATAAGAACTGTGGCAAGGAGCCCTTTCCTTCGCCATGTTTACCCTCAGCAAATATGCTGGTTAAGACGTGGAGGAATGAATGACAAGCAGCTTGAGCCTGGGCCTGGGAATGAACAGACCTGGATTCTAACTTGACTGAGGCACTACCAAGCTATACTGCCTGGGGCAAAGTCTCTTCAGCTTTCTGGCCTGAGTGTCCTCTCTATGAAGTGAAAGAGCTGAAGACAGCGGCCTCTAAGGCTGTTTGGGCCGTTTACTTTCCGACGATAAAGCTGTTGCTCTGGAGTCAATTCCGGCCCATGAGGCCTCATGTGTGTCAGAGCAGAACTTGCTCCATAGAGGTTTTAATGATTGATCTCCCGGAAGTAGATTGCCAGGCCTTTTTCCCAGGCACCTCTGGGTGGACTTGAACTTCCAACCTTTTGGTTAACAGCTGAGCATGTTAACCGTGTACACCACTCAGGGATGCCAAGGATTTGGGGTAAATACTGTAGCATGTGGAACAGAAATCTCTAGTACCCTTAACTGGTACATAGTAGGTTCTCTAATAGATGTCAGTAATCTACTATTCTACCTCCTAAACATCTAAAACCCATGTCTAACTCCAGTTTTCATTCAATAAGCATTTATAAATGCTTATTATGTGGCAGACCTTGTCCTAGGCACCTGAGATAGGGCTGTAACTAAGGCATAGTCCTTTCTCCAAGCAGCAACCAGAAGCTTTCATGCAAATTCAAACATGATTGTAAAAAAATGAAAACAAAACAAGAAAAACCTTACCATCAAGTCAATTCTGACTCTTAGTGACCCAGTAGGACAGAGTAGAGCTGCCCCACAGGGTTTCCGAGGCTGCAGTCTTTACAGAAGCCACATGGTTCTCCTGCAGGGCAGCTGGTGGATTCAAACCACCTGAACACTTAACTGCTGCACACCAGGGCTCATAAAAAGACAAAGATGGAACTAGGCTGTGTACAGAACAACAATTTTCTTTTTAATAATGTGTGTGTGTTTTAGTGATGTATCTTTTCAAAAATGCTCAGTTTTTTTCCTACAAGCAGCTCATTTAAATATACATCTAAAGAGAACGCTTTTCTCACATACTTCCAAACGTAAAAGTTAATCAGCTATTTGTAGTCACATGGAAAACAAATTTTATAGCCTTAATTAATTTTCTGATCCATTTTATCGGTGTTGTTTTATAATAACAGACCCTAGTTAATAATGCTTTTACATTGCATTTTTAATTTTCAAAGTGCTTCCATACATGTTAACAAATCTGAGCCTCACAAAAACCCTAGTAGGTAAACTAAACCAAAAAAACCAAACCTGTTGCCATCAAGTTGATTCTGACGGATAGTGACCCTATAGGACAAAGTAAAACTGCCCCACAGTTTCCAAGAAGTGCGTGGTAGATTCAAACTGCCGACTCGTTAGTTAGCAGCCATAGCTCTTAACCACTAAGCCACCAGGGTTTTCGGCAGGTAAACTATAAAGTATTAATTAAACCTGTTCCACTGATAGTTTACAGGTGGCGAACTGTCACTGAGAGTTAAAAGATACTTAAATGATTGTCTGAAGTAACTTGGCTAGTCATTTTCAAACAAAACAAAAAACCTGAATCTAGGTGCCAGATCTCTTTGCACCAAGCAGGTTGTATACTAGAATTATTAAAAGTAAGTAAAGATTTAAGACCTCAGTCACACGTGCTGCTTCCGCTCTGATAGTGAATCTCTCTGCTTGTCTGCAGCTGGTGTGGTCACTGGGTAAGATGATTAGTGAGATATATCAATTTATATGAATCGCTGATTAAAGGGGACTACTATGAACCTTGTTGTTGTTGTTAGGTGCCGTCGAGTGGGTTCGGACTCATTGCAACCCTGTGCACACCAGAACGAAACACTGCCCAGTCCTGCACCATCCTTACAATGGTTGTTATGCTTGAGCTCATTGTTGCAGCCACTGTGTCAATCCACCTCATTGAGAGTCTTCCTCTTTTCTGCTGACCCTGCAGTTTGCCAGCAAGATGTCCTTCTCTGGGGACTGATCCCTTCTGATAACATGTCCAAAGTATGTAAGACGCAGTCTCACTCTCCTTGCTTCTAAGGAGCATTCTGCTTGTACTTCTTCCAAGACAGATTTGTTCGTTCTTTTGGCAGTCCATGGTATATTCAATATTCTTTGCCAACACCATAATTCAAAGGCATCAATTCTTTTTCTGTTTTCCTTATTCACTGTCCAGCTTCCACAGGCATATGATGTGACTGAAAATACCACGGCTTGGCTCAGGCGCACCTTAGTCTTCAAGGTGACATCTTTGCTCTTCAACACTTTGAAGAGGTCCTTTGCAGCAGATCTGCCCAGCGCAATGCGTCTTTTGATTTCTTGACTGCTGCTTCCATGGGTGTTGATTGCGGATCCAAGTAAAATGAAATCCTTGACAACTTCAGTCTTTTCTCTGTTTATCATAATGTTGCTCATTGGTCCAAAGAGCAACTATGAACCTAGGATCTCAATTTGTCAAGTCCCAGGATGTACTTCACACTCTCTAGAATCTGGCCTGCTTGCTGGGTAAATTATGCTGAGTCTGTTACCAATCGCTTGGAAAATTTTGAAATTATTCCTGATTTTAAGGAGTACTTTTAAATTCTCTTGTGGACCTTGAGACATGATCTCTTACTAGGAAGCAGAGGAGCATTTTCCTTTCAGCCTCATCTCCTCTGGTGTTCCACGTTCAGCTCAGTGCTCCCAAAGAGCCTCCACAAGAGACCGGAAGCATGACTCTGCACAGCTGGGCCAGCCACTTCACTACGACCACAGAACTTTCTCTTGCCCTGAGCATACGGTAAGAACAGAACCCAGCCTGCAGCATGTAAATGCTGCTGAGGCCAGGAGCACAGGTGGAGGCCACCAAGGGGACCTGCATCCTCACCTCCCCCTCCAGCCTTCACCCACACTTCCTCTAGAAAGCCCTCCCTAATAAACTAAATGCTCTCCTTTAGCTTAAATCACTTCAGCCTTTTTGTGGAAAGTAACCCCAAATAGCTCATTAAAAAAAACTGTTGCCAATGAGTTGATTCCGACTCATAGTGACCCTATAGGACAGAGTGCAACTGCCCGATAGGGTTTCTAAGGAGCGGCTGGTAGATTTGAATGGCCAACCTTTTGTCTAGCAGCCCAGCTCTTAATCACTGTGCCACCAGGGCTCCAAATAGCTCATAATACAGTTTAAAAACAAATTAGCCATCAAATTTAATATAAAGATTTATTGTCATAAAGTAATTCACAAAACCCAGTAATGCTAAGAAAAAAGACATTTGATAATTCTGATATAATTTTGTCTTTATAAATGCAAATATTCATTACACATACATACATACCTACATACATATTCACATGGAAAAGAGGCTGGAAGGACAGTCAGCAAAATTTAACATTATTTTTTTCTGAGTGTTAGAATAATGTGTATTTTCTAAGTGTTTTGTACTGAACATGGATTCTTTTTGATGCTAGGTAAAAAAAAAAAAAAATTACTTATAAAAACAAATCTAATTAAAAATCTATATGTTCCATATGGAACCCTGGTGGTGCAGTGGTTAAGAGCTCAGCTGCTAACCAAAATGTCAGCAGCTGGAATCCACCAGCCACTCCTTGGAAACTGTATGGGACAGTTCTACTGTGTCCTACAGGGTTGCTATGAGTCAGAAAAGACTCGACGGCAACAGGTTTGGCTTTTGTTGGTTTTGTATTCCACATATATGTGTCTTTTTTAAAAGGCCAGGAAGAATTACATTAAAATGTTAGTTGGCTTCTTTTCTTTTTTCTGAGTGAGAATTGCAATTAACAGTTATTTTCATCTTTATTATTTTATGTATTTCCAAAATTTTGTATAGGCTAATTAATATTACCAAACCAAACCTCTGCTGTTGAGTCGATTCCAACTCATACAACCCTACAGGACAGAGTAGAACTGCCCCGTATGGTTTCCAGGGAGCTGCTGGTGGATTCGAACTGCTGACCTTTCAGTTAGCAACCATAGCTCTTAACCATTACACCGCCAGGTCTCCACCACTGCAGCACCAGGGCCAATTAATATTACTCTTAAAATAAAAAGAAATTAATTCCAAGACTTAAAAAGCATGAAGTGAAAGTGTTGAGTTTTATACCCCTCTGTCCCTGTTGACAGGTTGTGTTTATTTTCCTGTTGTTTCATGTGGAGATTTCATCTCCTCGAGGGGGCTGCAGATTCCTAGGGGGCCTTCCGGTTGTTTTTTTTGTCTCCAGAGAGTATTTTACATGTGTTAAAAAATGCATGTTCATTGACGACACTCTTATCGACCCAAATGGAGAGATGAGAAGGCTGCTCCAACCAAATTTTGATGACTACAATTGTCTTTCTTTTTACAAAGATAAATGCCTGCTCACGAGACTATGTGAAACATTTTAAGTTGTTCAAAAACCGGGCGGACTCTGTGGGCCACTCTTATAGTTTTCACTGTGCTTGCTGTGGGCCCATAAGTTTTTCTATGTTAATTTTGACCGGGTCCCCTCCTTTGTCTCCAGGCACAGGCGACACACTGAGCTGGCATCCTTGCTGTGGGATGAACACAGCAATTTATCGGTATTGGCAAGCTGGCCTGTTTCATCATGAATCGATCACTCCAGTGAGCTCCTGAGGCGTTCCTCTGGGGAACAGAGAGAGCGTGCAAAATTGGTCGATGGGGCCTAGTAGCAACAGACCGCGAAAGAAAAGTTCAAGGTATTTCGTCAATAAAGGAAGGTCACTTGCCTTTGCAACAGCGTGCATTTTAAACCAAAGGAAAATCAGGCCCAGGATTTCCATCAGCTCCGGCTTTTCAGGGAGCGGGTCTGTAGATATTCACGCCCTTAAAAAACAAAACAAAACAAAACCCAGCTGCCGTTGAGCTGATTCTGACTCGTGGTGACTTCCTGCGTGTCAGAGTCAAACTGCTCTCCGAAGGGTCTTCAATGGCTGATATTTTGAAAGCAGAGCATCAGGCCTTTCTTCTGAAGTGTTTCTGGGTGGACTAGAACCTCCAACCTTTCGGTTAGCAGCCAAGCGCATTCACCGCTTGCATGGCTGAGGGACATTAACACCGTTACTAGGCTGTAAATGCTTCTCCCAGAAGGATGCAGTGTGTTTTTCACCCCAGAGGGAAGGGAACCAGAGAAGTACTGGGTGTTCTGTCCTTTCTGCTGCTTCATGCTCATGGTGGACTCAGTCCTCAGCTGCTGCATCACCTGGAGGCAGCAGGTGGGGGCAGAGCAGCCTGGCACCACTGTCCTGGAATGCCAAGGGCCTTGCAGAGGTGCAGACAATATCTCTTTGCTCCTTTTTATTGCTGCAGCCCCAGCCTCTGAAGAGTATGGGTAAGGGGCCCTTCTGCACAAGGACTCACGGCTTATGGGCTAACAGGACTTCGAACCTCAGTTGTTACATTTATAAATAACCCAAGGGAACCTTTTAGCTAAAGGTGGAGAGGAGAAATGAGATTTTGATCCACTTTGAGCACATAAGACCTAGCAGAAGAACAGGCTCCTCCACACATGCATCGTCCCCCAATCAGGGCCTGTAAGCCGTCAATGCAGGCACGAGGCCCCTGGAGAGAAATGCCACACGGCCAGTGGTGCTGATGCTCACCGCGCCCCGTCAGAGAAGCAGGTGCCTGGGTTCTCCTTGTGTGTGTGGCCAGATCACTATCTTATTTTTCATCCCCGTATTCTAATAAGCCACAATCACCTATTAAATAGAATGATATTTTCTAGCTACGTATATATAGGGCTTGAGGCATTGGTTGTTCAATGGTAGAATTCTCACCTCCCGTGTGAAAGACCTGGGTTCGATTGCCAGCCAGTGCTCCTATGTACAGCCAGCATCCGTCCCTCAATGGAGGCTTGGCTGTTGCTATGGTGCCAAACAGGTTTCAGTGGAGCCTCCAGACTAAGATGGACTAAGAAGAAAGGCCTGGCAGTCTACTTCTGCAAATCAGCCAATGAAAACCCTATGGATCTCAATGATCTGATCCACAACTGATCAGGGGCATGGGTAGGATCCCACAGCATTTTGTTCCTTTGTGCGTGGGGTCACCGTGAACCAGGGGCCGACTCACCGGCAGCTAACAGCAACAGATATGGGGCTTAAAACAGAGAAAAAAGCAAGTTACAATGCTCCTTCAACTCCTTCCCCTAAAAACACAAAACAACAGTAAGTACAGAAACCATAATACCATTCATTCTCTGTTTCACTTTTAATTCCTTATCTCATGAACCTGAACTGACTGGCAGTACCTGGAGGGTAGGGCCCAGGTCATCTACATGACTCACCTCTCCATAGCACCCGATCTAGTGCCATGTGCTCTGAGCACGTGCGTGCTTCCTAAGTTAACAGAAGCCAGCACGTGCAGAGTGTGTTTTAACCGCACAGCGCTTGTCCACCCACACATCTCTCTGTGTCCTGCTGAGCTGAGAGCAGGAAACTGAAGTCCCAAGGGGTTAATCCACTTGCCTTGTATCGGAGAGAAAGAGTGGCTGAGCGAGGACAAAGCTTGGGTTCTACCGTTGCTCATATCTTATTGTGTCCTTGATTATGAACCTTCCACTCAGGAAATACCAAGAAGTGGTATCAAGACGGTGTCGACAGACTGTGCCAAGGTCTCTAATTAAGATTCTGTCTCAAGGACAATGGGATAGAAAATGATTCTGGTGAAGAATGAGCTTCCTGGGTGGAGCAGACACATGAGATTATGTTGGCATGTTCTATCTGGAGGAGAGATGAGACGGCAGAGAGAGTGAGAAGCCGCTGGAATGGACACAAAAAGACAGAGTGGAGGGAAGGAGTGGGCTGTCTCATTAGAAGGAGAGCAATTAGGAGTATATAGCAAGGTGTACTTATAAATTTTTGTACGAGAGACTGACTTGATTTGTAAACTTTCACTTAAAGCATGACAAAAAATTTTTTTAAAAAGATGCTGTCTCAAGACTTGGGGCACAAGTAGGTTCTAAAAGTGTTCAAATCGTGTGTCAGAATCGAAATAGGGAAAGGAAGATGTGTTCATATGTGTGAAATGGCTTGTCTGTGTCATTGATTGGGAAAGCTGAGACTGAGTATGACATCATAAAAACTAAAATAAACTAAATTCACTGCCATTGAGTTGATTCCAACTCATAGCGACCCTATAGGACAGAGTAGAACTGCCTCATAGGGTTTCCAAGGAGCACCTGGTGGAATCAAACTGCCAACCTTTCAGTTAGCAGTTGTAGCTCTTACCCACTATGCCACCAGGGTTTCCATGATATCATAAGCATGATATAATTCGTGCATTTGTTATGCCGAACTGAAAGGTGGGCCGCTCAGACATCTTAGCTGACTTTCTGAGGGCAGTGAAGCAAACACCTGGAACACAGGATGATCTCATTTACATATAACACCTGATCCGTGCAGTTCTTGCAGGAATTTCCCAAGTTAACTAACGTCATGGAAAATTGAGAATGCCTCTTTACCAATCTTTCTGGGAACATCTGAAGCACAGACCAAGCACTCTTACCATAAAATAATATTAAAAGATATAATTAAACATTTATTTAATATGTCATCTTCTAACATCCTGGCAGGGCGAGACCCCACGAGGGAAGGGACAGTTCTGCCTTGCTTTGTTCTGTGTTTCCAGTGTTTGCAGAGTCATTGTTCTCAATGGCCGCTCAGTGGGTCTCTGTTAGAGCAGTGAATGATCATGTACGGGAGGGAGTGTGCAATGTGGAGAATTCATTGAGCGCTCAGTCCATAAAACCCATTTACCTGGTCCACAAGCTCTGACAAGTGACTCCTTTCCCAGGCTGGGACATAGGTGCGCCACCTCGGAATTCCTTTCTCACCTTTTCCGGAATATCACTGCATGAGCTGCAACCTGCCCTGACCTGACCCATTGGGCAAAACTTGATTGGCCTCAGTTCTTTCCTTCCCCAGAATGCAGGCCTCCCTAAGATGGCCTCTGAGTGAGTAGGAAGGGAGAATGGATGTTATCAGCATCAGAACGCACTCAAGGTTGTGGGTTCTGAATTTGAAGCCGAAGTTAAACTGCTCTTGGTTCAAGTTGCAATGAGCACTGGCGAAAACGTGACCTCCTAGTTCAAGAATAAACGTTTCATGGAGTTCTTAGTGATCAAGTTGCTCTTACAAAAGAGGATTCTGATGAGTCGGCTGTAAAAGAGCCAGGGTCTGAAGGATTTAATTTCTCTTGAGATATTTGATGGTTTCATGCTGAGGTAGAAGCAATTTAGCGATACGTGTGTGGGGTCTCACTCATCCCAAAATGTTTGAAAAAGAGAAGATAATTTTCCAGTGCCACGATCTTGCTCTCTGTTCCTTTTCCTTCAGGGATAGTTTGAATGCTTTACTAAATATTCCCGGACTAATTTCTGTACCAACTAGATAAGATTGTTGTCCTAAAAAGACAAGATTAATTCAGGATGTTGTGATGAAACAACTTAAGTTCAACTCATACTAAAACAACAAAACAAGACAAACACAAATACAAAAATGTCCAAATTCATCCACCGTGCTGGAGTTTATCACTCATGAGCCTCGTTAGAATTTAGATACATATGAAGGTTTTTTTAGTGCTATTTGTTGAAAAAGGATTTGCAGAGAACTATAAAGATTTCTTATTACCATCTCTGGAAGTTCCAGAGGCCCCTGGCCTTTCTGACCAAATATAGAATTCTTCTGGGTTCAGAACAATCAGTTACCTTCACATTTGCACTGCCTGGAACGTTCCAGAAAAACACTGTGAGGCATCATGAGCTCTCAGGCTTCAGTGTCTCTCCCTAATTCCACCAATTGAAAAAAAAAAAAAAAAAAGCTTGTTCCCATCGAGTCAATTCTACCTCATAGTGACCCTATAGGACAGAGTAGAACTGCCCCATAGGATTTCCAAGGAGCAGCTGAGCTCTTAACCACTTCATCACCAAGGTTTCTCCAATTAAAGAACATGCAATTATTAAGAGTCTGCTCTCTGCTTAGGATTGTGCTAAGATATATGGAAGAGGGAGAAAGAGTCCCCACCCACAGGAACGTTATGATCTGGAATTGGAGGCTGACTTACACAGAGGAAAGAATTTGTCAGTAGGACCGTAATGATGATGATGATGGTGATGATGTCATTAGTTACTATTGATCATGCATTTACTAGTGAAAGGCGTTACATACATTGTAGCATTTAATGCTGCCTCCTGTTTTACCAGGAATGCCCCAGTGGCACAAAAGGTAAAGCCCTTGAGTACCAGCCAAAACGTTGGCAATTCGAACCCATCCGAGGCACCCTGGAAGACAGGCCTGGCAATCTGCTTCTGAAATGTCTGACTTAAAACTCTACGCAACAGTTCTATTCTGCACACGTGCGGTTGCCATGAGTCAGAATCGACTGGATGGCTACTAACAACAACTGTCTTACGAGATAGATGGTATTATCATCCCTAGTTATATGCAAGAAAACTGAAGAACAATTTGTTATATGCCTTGCCCAAGGTCACATGGCTGGACAGTGACTTAAGACATGATTCAAGGCTAAGGCAGGCCGCTCCAGAGCCTGAATGCCAAACCTCCGCCAACATTGCCTCCAAACATGTCTGCATACAAGTAAAGGTTAATGTGTGTGCGTATGCATATAGAAATATCTACGTGATCTCTCACACTGAGAACAGAGCACGCCAATTCGGTCCAAAAGGAATCATTACGTCAGTATCTTCCATACGTTTCAACCTATAGTTGATTCAAAAATAGGTATTCGGCCCTCATTATATGCAAGTGAAAAACAGCTAAGACATGGACTCTGTCCGCAAGGGGATAAGCTGTGATTCACAGTAAGACACGGGTAAAAATGCTATGGTGATGAAAGGAGGGGAAGAATCTTACTCTGCTAAAAAAGTTTCCATCTCAAAGGCTTCCTACAACCAACCCAGACCTCACTCACCGAAAGGGAAAAGGTAGCTGTCAGGACAAAAAAGGAGGAAGAAGCCTCATAGGAAACCAATGCTGGACCGTTCAGAGGACACCAAAAAGGCCAGGTGTGTACACATTCAAGGCAGCGACTTGCACAAAATCAGCGTTCGTTTAACAATATTGCACGGCACCTCCTTTTGATCACTTCATTTCTGCCTCCTCACCACCTCTCATTCTGCACACTCTGCCTGGTAATAAGTTCACTTCACAGCAGCACCTCCGATGGCTAGACAGAGGCTCAGGGGGCAGTGGGTTTCCGTCAATGGCGGAGGAACAACTCAGAAAAGGAGGGTGAGAATGGTTGCACAACTCGAAGAATGTGATCAATGTCACTGAATTGTGCATGTAGAAATTGTTGAATTGGTGTATGTTTAAAAAAAAAAACCAAATCCATTGTCATCGAGTTGATTCCGACTCATAGTGACCTTATAGGACAGAGTAGAACTGCCCATAGTGTTTCCAAGGAGTGCCTGGTGGATTCGAACTGCTGACATTTTGGTTAGCAGCCAAGCTACTAACCACTATGCAACCAGGGTTTCCAGTGTATGTTTAGATGTGTATATTCTCAACAACAATAAAAAATAAAATTTAAATTAACAAAAGTTTGCTTTATCCAAGCACTTTCTGAAATTTCATTTCTCCCGAAAATCTTCCTAACGATAAGAACGTTAGCAAACTCCTTTTTGCCTTTTCCTTCTCTAACCGTGGAACTTGCCAGACAACCTCCAACCAGCTCCTACAGGTTTAAAACTATCCTTCCCTCCCATCCAAACAAAATCTAAAATAACAACAGAACAACAAAGAGGGCTTCTAAAAAGATAAAAGTAAAAAAATAACTATAATCATAGATTACAATAAAAGCCGAATCTAAACAAGCCAGGCGAACTCAGAGAAGACTTGAAAAGCCAGTGTTGATATTACTCTCAACCCCAGTTCCTTCAAGTGAACCACCGGTTTCGTCTTTCCGCTCTTAGGTCATCTCTCCCCTCCTCCCTCATTTTTAAAACCACACATTCCTCCTGAGGCACAGTCTCTGCACCCTGCCATCCACTCTCATGACGTTTCCACTTTTCTGACTGCCCAGGCCCTCAGCACTAAACTCTGCTCCCTCCACTGGTGTCTCTGCCTCTGCCTTACCTGGATCCTGTAAGTGGAAGGCCCTTTCCGTCTTTGATGGGGCCCAGATCAACCTGCACTACAAAAAAGTCAGGCTAACAGGACCATAACAAAAGCAGAAGAAGTTATTGAAAAGGTTCTTTCACTAAGTAGACACATCCCCAAAACATACACAGGGAAGATAAATAAGTGTGTGGCTCTGGAAGAGGAAATGAAACAAATATGGAGCTTGAGGGACATCAAAGGAAAGCCAGCTATCATGTCCAGGATGGGGAGGGTTGTACGTGAGCGACCTCCACATCAAGAGAGGCGGGGATTCGTTATGCATTCCTCTCAGATGAGAATCTTACAGCACTGGACACCTGATGCAAAACGAGGACACAGGCATCTCAACAACAGTTACATGTGTGCATTTCAACAGGGGATGATTGAACATACCTGGCTCAGCTGCACTGTTCCGACACGTGAAGACCACGTTACAGTCAACATCTATCGAGCTGTGCCTGGTGCTCTGCTGGGGCCTGGATCACTGCGGAAGATAAATACACAATAACCAAAAAAAAGGAATGTTAAGGAAACAATTAGCCGATTTTATCTGAATAATGCTGATAACTATCATCAAAAGAGACTGAAGTAACCTACAGATGAAAATAGACTAAAGATTCTCCTTGGAAGTATACGAGGAAAGCAAGGATCAGAGAAACCATCTTCAGAGTAGGAAAGACCCTCAGCAAGATGAACTGACACAGTGGCTGCAACAGTGGGCTCAAGCGTGACAAGGATTGTAAGGATGGTGCAGGACCAGGCAATGTTTCGTTCTGTGGTACATAGGGTCGCTATGAGTTGGAACCAACTTGATGGCACCGAACAACAACATTCAGAGTAGTAGCAAGGGTACTTTATTTATACTTACATAAATAAAATCTGTTTTCCTACCTTAGCTCAGTTCTCACTCATAGTGACCCTATAGGACAAGAGCGGAGCTGCCCATCAGCTTTCCAAGGCTGTCATCTTTATGGAAGCTGACGGCCACAACTATCTCCCACAGAGCAGCTGGTGGGTTCGAGCCACCAACCTTTCAGTTAGCTGCTGAGCACTTAACCACTGTACCACCAGGGCTCTCTGCATGATAACTACTGGAGGTAAAATCATGTCTTGGCTATATCCTGACCTTCTGGTTTCTCCTGTAAGAAATGGAAGGAGATGTCTGGGCGAGTCAACTGCTCAGCACGGGGTCTGCTGACTGTCATCTTAAGAAGAAAAAATGGAGACCAGAAGCACAGATATTCTTGTGTCCTAAACAATGGTAAGTAGGAAGTGAGAAAATTAGTGGTCACGACTAAGGAAATAACCAGCAAATGTTATCTGAATAACGCTGATAACTATCATCAAGAGAGACTGACGTAGCCTGTAGCGAAAATAAAGATTCTCCTTGGAGGTACATGAGAAAAGGATCAGGGCGCCAGACTCAGAACAGCAGACAGGGTACTTCATTTACACTTACATAAATAAAGTTTGGTTTTCTGCCTTTGCTCTGACTGTGACATATTATATTCTACTTGTGCAAAAAATGCTAAAATTAATTATAGAAAATGATTGCTGAGTAAAGAATTATGTTTTTATAGAACAATTACAAGTGAATGTATTAAGTTGTGTTAAATTCTAGTTCCCTAAATTATCCACGGTGAAAGAAAGCTTAAGACCTAACAGCAATCAGCATTCGCTGGATAATGACAAGTACCTGAAGGAGAAGATAGCGATAGCCTATAAACTGACCCATTTCCTTAGGGCTAACCTTTTACTCTGGAATCCCTGGGTGCTACAAATGGTTAGAAATGGGCTGCTAACCGTTGATGGTTTGAGTCCATCCAGAGGTGCTCCAGAGGAGTGGCCTGGTGATCCACCCCTGGGAAATGAGCCCCTGAGAGCCCTGTGGGGCGCTGCTCCGCGCTGACACACACGGGTTTACCTTGAGTCCGAGGTGACGCAGCGGCAACTGATTAACCTCTTGCCCTTCAACTATTCTGTTGACGGAACTAGTCACCGATTTATCCACCTAATACGTTGCTTTGTCACATCACTTTGGAAGAAAAAACACAATTGAGTGAAAACAGCCTGGATTTGGAAGCAGACAGACTATGAACCCTAATCTATACTTTTCAGGATTAAAACCCAAACCAAACCTGGATTCAGTAAATAGTAGCTAATTTTTCTTTCGATGCCTTGTATTCCCAACATGACAAACCAAATGCTATATAATAGGGTATTCAAGAGTCTTCCTAAAGCAAGGCTGGCTACTGGGCCCGGATAATACTTGCAATATTAAAACCAGAACCAAGCCCGCTGCTGCATTAGCTGACGTTTTTTCTGCATTTTCTTTAATGCTTTGGACCTTTTCTTCACCATTCAGCTAGACTAGGAAACCTTGGTCCTGTCCCCATGTAAGAACCTTCGGGGCACTCATGGAACAATGCCAATGCCTGGGCCTCGCCCAGACCAATTCCATCAGAGCCTGGGAAGTGGGCCTGCTGCATTCGTGCTTGTTAAAGAGATCGGGGGACTTCAGGGTGTAACTGGGATCACTCACCTCCAGAAGGAGGCCCTGGGGGGTGCAAACAGTCAACATGTTCAGCTGCCCACCAACAGTTTGGAGGTTCAAGTCCACCTTGAGGCATCTTGGAAAGAAGGCCTGGTGATCTACTACTGAAAAATCAGCCATCGAAAACCCTATGGAGCACAGTTCTCTGACACACCTGTGGTCACCATAAATCAGAGATGGCTAAAAGCAACTGGTGCCTCAGGAAAGGGATTATAAGATGGAAAGCAGGTAAGAAAAAAACCTGTTATTGGCTTTTGAGTTTCAAAAGCCTCACCTTCAGAAGAAATGAGAAGAACACAGGGCCTAATCCAAACATTTTGGAAGATACATGATAGCAAAGAGCAAATATCCCCCTCACCATCACCATCCTTGCATCCCACACCCTCAAGTTTACAAAAGATGTTGTAGTTGGGAAGAGAATAGGAAAGGAGGGAAAGAAAGGTTAGAAGCTGGCAGTCCCTGAGAAAGGGGAACCCTGTACCTGATCTTCCTGGGGTGGAGGAGAGAGGGGGGACAGGTCCCTACCCAACAAGTTTGTGGGATCCAAGATCAGAAGGCCCCATGCCTTGCTTCCCAAGTAGAGCCCTAGGTGGGCAGCTAGAGCTGGGAAAGTAACTGTGGTGATTAAGCAAGTCAGGTCTTAGACAGCCTCACAGAGCTGAGCAGCCACAGGCTGAGTCCTGGGTCCTGGGAGCAGCACAGCAGCCTTCCAAGAATGACCTAGAAGCAGCTGTCAAGAGCTGATGACTGTAACAACCAACTATACCAGACCTAAAGGGCAGCATTTGCCCAAAAGCAAAGTTCAGAAGGATGGTCAGGGCAGGAACACTGGGCTAATGGATACTGGGAACCCAGGGAGGAAGGGGAGGAAGTGCTGACACATTCAAGGGTTTGCAACCAATGTCAGGAAACAAGTTGTGTATAAATTACTGAATGGAAAACTAATTTGCTTTGTAAACTTTCACCTAAACAACAATAAAATGTTCAAAAAAAACAGCTGATGACCAAGTCAGGCAGGCCAATGGTCATCATATCAGATGCTGGCTTGGAGAGTTGAAGAGTAAAGCCTGACGTCTCCTTCATGTACCCCCACCAATAAGCCACCTGGCAACGAGGGCAACCTGGAGGGAATGAGGGGGATGCCTCAATTGATGAAAGCTAAGTTTTCTTCACTTAGCAGAATGAATGCTTTAAAATAAGTTGATCAATAGAATAACAAATAAATCAGCTACATTTCCCTTGCTCCTGAGCAGGTGGACCTAGATTTCTGCCCTTCTCATTACGTTTCTATGATGGGGTATAGTGATGGTTAAGGTTGTGCATCAATTTGGCTGGGCAGTGATTCTCAGTGGTTTGGCAGTTATGATGTAGTTTGGCAGTCGTATGATGATGTGATCACCTCCAAGATGAGATCTGATATAATGTAATCACCTCTATGATGAGATCTGCTGTGAGCAGCCAATCAGTTAAAAAGGAGTTTCCTTGAGGGTATGGTCTGCATCCAATATATGTGGACTTTCAGGCAAAGCTTGCTGGCTTTTGCTCTACTCTGGGTCCTGAGTTCAGCTCGTCAGCATCTGACCTCTAGTTCTTGGGACTTGGGCCAGCAGCCTGCCCTCTGACCTGTGGATCTTGGGTTCATCAGCCCCTACAGCTATGTGAGTCAGCAGAAGTCTTCAGCCTGACACCTGGCCCATGGACTTGGGACTTGCCCACTTCTACAACCACGAGAGCCATTTCCTTGAGATAAACCTCTCTGTATATAAATAGAAAGAAGTACAACCAGAATGCTCCTTAGAAGCAAGGCTGATGAGACTACGTCTTACATACTTTGGACATGTTATCAGGAGGGATCGGTCCCTAGAGAAGGACATCATGCTTGGTAAAGTAGAGTGTCAGCTAGAAAGAGGAAGACCCTCAAAGAGATGGATTGACACAGTGGCTACAACAATGGTCTCAAGCATGATAACAATTGTGAGGATGGAGCAGGACCAGACAGTGTTTCGTTTTGTTGTATGTAGAGTTGCTATGAGTCGGAACGGACTGAATGCCACCTAACGGCAACAATATATATATAAAACTGATAACCCATTGTTGATGAGTCAAATCCAACTTATAACAACCCTATAGGACAGAGTAGAATTGCCCCATAGGGTTTCCAGGGAGTGGCTGTTGCATTCAAACTGCCGAACTTTTCGTTAGCAGCCAACTGCTTAACCACTGCACCATATATATATTCATGCTTCACTGGTTTTGCTTCTCTAGAGAACCCAGCCTAAGATGAGTATCATGGTGCCACATACCACTCCACATGTACTTCACATTGTAGCTACACTAAAGATTCCACTCTTCCCTGGGCATGCTTCTTTCCACTTCCACACCTCTCTGTGTACACGCTGCTTCCTCTGCTTGGAAGTCTCTTCCCCACTCTCCCTAGGCAAATCCCACCAAGCTTCTCTGTGCTGCCTCTTCCGACTTTCCTTGTCAAACCCCATCATCCCTCTCCTACACTCCACTAGCAGTTATATATATGGCCACTAAACCCTTATCACACCGTGTGGTAGTTAGGAGTGTGTCTGTCCCCTCCACTAACTGAAGCCAGCATCGTGTCTCACTCATCTTTGTACTCCAACCTCTCGTACACAGTAGGTGTTCAGCAGTTTGCTGAATGAATGAATAAAAAAACTAACTAGTGTGATACATAGTTAACATGCACAGGTCACAGTGCTACTCCTTCAAAATAAGAGAAAATTTTCCAGAATCTTTTGAAAAGATCACTCATAATATCCCTAAAATGTATAAGGAATAGATTGTTCTCCCCATTGTCACCATTCCTTATCATGTAGACTACATCCACTTAATCAGAATAGATGGACTAGCTGGACAACCAAAACCCAAGAAAATTATTTGTCTGGCTCTTTAAACCAAAAATCCAAACCCGTTGCCATTGAGTCAATTCCAACTCATAGTGACCCTACAGAACAGAGTAAAACTGCCCCAAAGGGTTTCCAAGGAGTGGCTGATGGGTTAGAACTGCCAAGTGTTTGGTTAGTAGCCAAGCTCTTAACCACTGTGCCACCAGGGCTCTTTAGACACAGGTTATTTCTATGTTTCTATATGATGCAACTGCTTTTGAACAGTTATTGTTGTTAGGTGCCATTGAGTTGGTTCCAACTCATAGCGACCCTGTGTACAACAGAATGAAACACTGCCCGGTCCTGTGCCATCCTCACAATTGTTGCTATGCTTGAGCCCACTGTTGCAGCCACTGTGTCAATCCATCCCACTGAGGGTCTTCCTCTTTTTCACTAACCCTCTACTTAACCAAGCTCGATGTCTTCTCCAGGGACTGGTTCCTCCTAATTAACATGTCCAAAGTAAGTGAGACCAAATCTCACCACCCTTGCTTCTAAGGAGCATTCTGGCTGTGCTTCTTCCAATACAGGTTTGTTCGTTCTTCTGACAGTCCAAGGTATATTCAATATTCTTCCCCAACACCATAATCCAAAGGCATCAGTTCTTCTTTGGTCTTCCTTATTCATTGTCCAGCTCTTGCATGCATATGAGGTGACTGAAAGTACCATGGTTTGGGTCAGGCGCACCTTAGTCCTCATGGTGACATCAATCAGTAGAATGCCAATTAAGCAACTGACCATAACCATGGGATTCCAAAGTGGCAGCGGCCAAATTTGCATCTGGTAACAAACAAATCTGCTCACGGAGCAGCCATACCGTGGCCATCTACTCTCAAAACTACTGACTTGCTTAACAGCTGTAGTGTCCTGTCTTATATCTTAATTTCAAGAAATTAGCCAAAGGGATACAAATGACCATCAGGTACACAAGAACAAACTACACACTCAACAAAGTAAATAAAATCGAAACAGAGAAAATTAAATCAGCTTCACGGGGAAAATGCCTATTCATTTGACAAGTCAGTGGTTGGCAACGTGGTATGTGCATAAGAGCTGAATGAGTCGTCCTTTATGACAGGTTACCACAAAGTGAGTTCATTGGATCATCTACCTTTAGGCATAGGTATCTCTGAGATAATCCACATAACTGTGTGTTTGTTGTAATGCAGACACAATTATAGGCTCCAACTCCCAATAGTGCCTTCTTTCATCCCCAGCTGGTCCCGAATTCTACCCTCTCCTTCAAGATGAAGACCTCACCTCTATGACTCACCCTGGTCATCCCTCTGGTCTGGGAAGTGTCAGTTCTAATGAGCAGGAGGAGAAGGACTGAGATTCTTCAATGAGCCTAGAAGAATGGAGGGACGCCTGCTAAACGCCATTCACAGCTTTAAATGGCCATTGAGTATAGGAGACGTGGTTCCTAAATGACAGATCCCACAGTGATGTGTGTGCAGACTCCTTTCGAGGTCAGTGATCCATGCAACTCGAGTGGTAATGGGATCAGACCCTTAGTGTCGAAACCTGCACCTGTTAGGCTGGGAACAATGGGTCATTCTGAAGTCAGCCACTGCAACTTGCTCTTTTCCAGACCAGTGAAAAGAATATCCCATTTCTCTTGGAACTTGGTGACCACCAGGCAAAATACTTTGGCGCTAGATGCAAAACAGCATACAAGCCATGAAAGTGATGCTATTACAGATGTAAGCAGAGACTTGCTGGCCTCCCGTTTTGAGAATAATGGGCGTTAATCTTGTCTTCCCTCACTTGAGCGGGCTGTAAATTAAGCTCACGTGAACGGCTGGGCTGAGGAGCACGAACACATACATGCGTGCAGAGGTTTGTTATTATTATTGTTTAAACATGTGTGAAGAGCATGTTACCTCGTAATTTGAAGCTCAGGATCCCAGTCTCCCTTCTCTCACTGGCTGTGTGACCTGTGGTAAGTCAGGTCCTTACACCTCTCCATGAAATGTACAAGAGCACCCACCTCCGAGGGTATTGTAGAGGCTCAGGAAACCCACCTTCCCTTTATTTTCTGTTTCATCACTTATAAACGCTTTGGGTTAAATAATTCCTAAGGTTTCTTCTAGCTCTAAGATTCTATTATTCCATTTAGTTCTTCATTTAAACCATTTTTATGATTCAACGTAAAAGGCCAAGCCACCCACTCCTTCCTTCTAACAGAATTGTACCAATATCTTATACCACCGAACAAAATGTATATCAAGCAGTCGCTTGAATCTGTACGTTCTAATTTTTCCAAAATGAACATTGGTTTTTGTGTTGTTTTTGTATAATTGGTTTAAGAAGATGACACTGTCAACTGTCTTGGCTCAAGGTAAATAAACAGAATAATTTTGCAATACATTTTGAGGGCGGAAGACTTCACACCCTCCTTGTCTAGTTTGTGTTAGTTTGTAGTCACACTCCAAAAGAGACTGGCTGATATACACACTCCCGGTTCCTTTTTCTGCCCCATTACACAGCTGGACTACATTTCCAAGGCTCCCTTGTGTTGGGCACAATCACCTGACTCAGTTTTAGCCAACAGAATGTGGGCAGAAGTGATGAAGTACTAGGGCCCTACTTTAGTTCTGACCCATAAAATCCTCCCACATGGGATACTCCACTCTCCCTGTGTGCTCAAGGAGTTGAAGAAGGGTGCGGTCACAGATGGAAGATTCCTGTGTCCCCAAGTCACAGCTTTGAGGACAGCTGCCCAGAAGAGCTGCCTGGCAAGGAATCCCCATGTTGGGTTATTATTTGAACAACAATAACAACAAAACCCAAACACTTTGTTGTTGCTGTTGGGTGCCGTGGAGTTGATTCTGACTCTTAGCGAACCCATGTGACAGAATATAGCTGCAATTGGCTGGGTTTGAACTGCCAACATTTTGGTTAGCAGCTGAGCGCTTAACCATTGCGCCACCAGTGCTCCTTAAAACTCTGTCAAACCTCTTAAATTTGGGTTATTATTACAAGAGTTTAATAACCCTGGGTAATAAAACTACCTGGATGCAGTGGTAGCCCTCAGGTACCCTACCAGTCAAACTACCTCAGAGATCACTGGACAGAAAGGCTCACAGAGCAAGTTACAATGCTCCAATCACCTGGCTTATTTAATTAATTTAAAACACACAGTAAGAAGCAAGAGGAAAAGAGAAGGGGTAAGAAAACACACCCCGGAGAGGGTGCAAGAAAAATGGAAGGACCATGCTCCCTAAACCTCCGGTGCATGACGTTCTCGTCCTGCCTCTCTTCTCTGACAAGCTTCCCTGGTGATGGTGGGGTCATGAGACCAGAGTTGGGGTTCAAGCAGCACAGAGGCTCCAGGATCTCACAGAGCCCTGTCTGGAGCCCCCATGGTGCCCTAGGGATTCTCTTTGCAGCCTAGTCCTCTGGAATCACTTGATCCACCAAAGCCAAGAATAGGAAAATTCTAGGCCCATATTTTGCCACCCCCAAAAGTGGGAGATACAAGAAATGAAGGCCCCTAAGTCATTTCAAATTTCCTTCATTTCTCCCCACCCTGAAGAAAGGACTCAGAGGGTGTGCCATGTAGTCCTTTTGTCCTCGTGGTTGGTGTTCCAACAAATGACGAGGAGGCAGTGGTTTACATCATGAAACCCGAGAGATCATTCTCTTCCCATTATGTAGCATGGCTAGACCCTCTAGGAACTCTTCAGTCACCTGCAGCTATTTTCCTAAAGACAAATCAAAGCTAAATAAATGGTGTTCTACATACCGAGAGGATAATGGCAACTGTCCAAAAATTCCCCTTCTAAATTATTCTACCGCCACTTGTCAGTCAGCTTGTCATACTGTGGTGGCTTATATGTTGCTATGATGCTGAAAGCTATGCCACTGTTTTTTCAAATACCAGCAGGGTCACCCATGGTGGACAGATTTCAGGGGAGCTTTTTTCCAGACTAAGACATACTAGGAAGAAGGACCCAGCAGTCTACTTCCGAAAAGTAGCCAATGAAAACCCTATGGGACACAACAGAATATTCTCCAAAATGGTGCTGGAAGTTGAAACCCGGGTGGGCAGTTACTCTAAACACAGTGGCAGCAACCGTGGACTCCACCACACCAACGATCAGACGAGAAGACAGCACAGGACTGGGCAATGTTTTGTCCTGTTGTTCTTGCAGTCACCGTGACTCAGAGCTAACTCGATGGCAACTAACAACAACGTATTATTCTAAATTAACCTAATTTATGTTCTTTCATTAAGACGGAGATTGGCAGCCTGTAAGAAATTCCTTATCAGGCTGTAAGATTTTGCTCAGGGGCCTAAAGCTTATACAATTGATGGCCTTCTTTGAGAAAATCGATATTAAAGACTTTATTTTCCAAATTTAACACAAATATGTGACCATGTGCATACACTGCTAGGCCCTTTCCCAGGGCCTTAAAAGCAGCCTATGAGAGTGGAAGCTCTGACGTTTAAGTTTCATTCATTTATGCTAAGTCCACCTCTGATGGAGGCTATTCTTAATTTGCAGATTTATTCCAAAAGTATTTGGATCTAGTTCCACAAAGGAAATCTGAAGCGAAAGTGCCAGGGAGAGATGATGTCAGTAAATTTAAAAACTGAATTTCTACATTTCCAAATAATTAAAATGACAGCTGAAAATTGATTATTTCAATAGCACTCAGTTCACAGCTCTTCTTTGTCCCTCAGAAGTTATCAAATAACCAGGTGATACATGAAATGCCTTAAGCAAAAATAATGGTGGTGGGGTGACCACTACTGTCCAACTAATCCAAACCCATTGCCATCAAGTCATTTCTGACTCATAATGACCCTATACAGCTTACTGGAAAAGTCCTTGTGCTCCACTTTATGACACTGGCTGTGGTATCGGGGCACACACACCCACTGCACCTAATAAATCAGCCTGAGAGGGAAATTCAGAGTCTGCAGAGGTACCTACATCTTTCAGCATGAGTCCTTCCCAAGCACACCCCCACCCCCACCCTGGTCTAGTCACAGATGCTGGGGGTTTGGGAAAAAGGCCAGGCTCAGAGCAGACCAGGTCATTTTCCTGGTGCTTTGTCCCTGGCTTTTATTTTCTGGGAATCCCACAGAGTCAGCACAGCTAGGATAAGCTGAGCTCAAGTGCAGACAAAGAGCAGGCTAAGTCCCCTCAGCACGGCGCTTACCCACCTCCTTTACAGAGCTCACGGTGGGGATGAGGGGAAGTGGGGGGTAAACATTAGGGAGCAAAGCTTGGGTGTCTTCTGGCTTAGATCAGTTCTTCACATGGAAAAGAAATTTTGATGGAACAAACCAGTTTCTCCAAGACAATCAGATGAAAACTACAACATTCAGTCCATTGCTTTGTTTTCCCAACAACAAATATCTGTGTCCTTGGAAATATCTGGAAAGCTGACTGAACTCAGTTTTAAGCCAGATGGTAAACATGCCATAGACATGGCCTCTGCCACCATCCACCATTTCCGTATCCAACAACTTACCAGCCCCTTCAGGGAGACCTCGTAAAAGAGGCTTAGTTTGCTAGAGCTGCCACACAAAAACACCACAAGTGGGTGACTTTAAAGAACAGGAATTTGTTGTCTCACAGTTTTGGAGGCTAGAAGTCCAAATTAGGGTATGAGCTCTAGGGGAGGGTCCTTCCTTGCCAGCAGCTCCAGGGCATTCCTGGGCCTTCCTTGGCATTCCTCGGCATCTGTCTCCCTGCTGTGTGCGCCTCTGTGTCTATTCTGCTCCTTTCATAAGACATCACTAAGAAACAATTAGGCTTAGGACCCACCCTGCTCTGGTCCAACCTCAGTAACATAGCAAAAGAAAGCCTTTATTTCCAAAAAGGGTCATACTTATAAGTACAAGGATTAGGACTTCAACACATATTTTGGTGGACATAATTTAGTCCATAACAGAGCCCCAGTGTGCCACCAGTCCTGACCAACAGTGTGGGCTGTGAGGGTAGTGAAATGTACATCAGTCCCTCACGTGGTCCTGCTGCAAGCTCTGTCACACCTGAGCCTGGTGCTGGGTCAACACAGCACGCTTTCTCTTTTATTCCCAAAACAAAAACCAAACCCGTTGCCATCGATTCTGACTCATAAAGACCCTAAAAAACAGAGTGGAACTGCCCCATAGGGTTTCCAAGGAGCGGCTGGTGGATTGAACTACTGATCTTCTGGCTAGCAGACAAGCTGTTAACTACTACGTCACCAGGGCTCCTTTGGACAATGTAAAAATGACAGCATTATGCTTTCTTAATAGCATCAGTCCTTCACTCAGGGAAGGGATCTACCGTCAGGACAACTTAGCAACATCAATGGTTTGTGAGTTTCTGCAGTTGAAGTCTGCTTCCTACGTGTGAAATGCCGGTCAGCACTCGGATCCCAAGCAAACTGGCTCAGCTCCTCAGAGCTCCCCTGGCCAAGGAGTCCCTGCGTTAGAGCCAGAGGAACACAATTACCTCTTATCCACCTTTAAACAGCCTCTTCCCTTGCAAATATCTCCTAATAAGCACAGCTTATCTTTATTTACCAGGTAGTTCAGCTCTTTTCTGAGATACCAGAAGGCCCAATGAAAGGAAACAGAGAGAGAAGCGTTTTCTATAAAATGACAAGGAGACAGCACTTTTCTATCTAAAAATACCCAGATGTCCTTCTCCTTAGTGGATGCTGACTTGTTATAGTTTAGTGACAGCTTTTTTTAAAAAAAAAAAAAATTCTTAAGAGAACTCTGTGTAGCCTGTAATTGATGGCAATTCCCACTTAATCACTCAGTGTTCTGGTCATCCTTCCACTAAATGAGCTAAACACTGCAATGCAAAAGAAACTTTAAAGTCAGCTCGTCCGGACTCTACCTCTGAGCAGAGTTACACTAAAACATCCAAAATTGTTAGATAAAAGGAGCTCAATGAGCAATCGTGTGCTTTTCTTTCTTCCACAAATCAGTGTTGCTGTTGTCAGGTGCCGACTCATAGCGACCCCACGTACAACAGAACAAGCCATTGCCCAACTCTGTGCCATCCTCACAATCATTGTGTATTTGAGCCCATTGTTGCAGCCACTGTGTCAATCCATCTCATAGAGGGTCTTCCTCTCTTTTGCTGACCCTCTGCTTTACCAAGCACAATGTCCTTCTCCAGAGACTGGTCCCTCCTGATAATGTGTCCAAAGTATGTGAGACAAAGTCTCGCCGTCCTCCCTTCTAAGGGGCATTCTGATTGTATTTCCTCCAATACTGATTTGTTCATTCTTCTGGCAGTCCATGGTATATTCAACATTCCTCACCAACACCATAATTCAAGCAAGAAAGCCCTTATTCTGAGTTCAGATATTAGGAACTCCCAGTATCTGAACCAGGAGCCCGAATCTGTAAGGCTGCCATTTGTGTAATCATCAAGACTGAGCAGGGTAAGTTTCAGTCCTGTAACAGCCAGCAGGCCTAATACTGCGAAGTCCAAAGCCCTGTCCCAGGTTCATAGGAGGTCCGAAGTGGGTGTGGCTAGGTGACAGCAGACACTCTCCTGCCTGGATCACCTGCCAAAGGCTTCATCCCTGAATCTACTGAGCTGTAGGTACTTCTGGGCAGGGATGTATCTTACTCACTTTATAAATCCCTGGTACCAAGCACAGGGACCAGTGGTGATGATGGTCATCATGACAACAGTAGCAACCACGATTTGTTAAGTGTGCCAGGCACTTTGCTAAACCCTTTATGTACATCGATTCATTTATTTCTCACAACGACCTATGAGACAAGTGCCGCTAACAGCATCATATTACAGAAAGGAAACTTAGTAACAAACTCAGAGAGTAGTTGAGTAAGTAACTGTCCAAAGTCACTCCTCTCGTAAGTGGCAGAGATGGGATTCAAGTCCAGATCCTTCTGACTCCAGAATCTGACCACTTAACTCAAAAAACAAACAAACAAACCAAACCCATTGCCATCGAGTTGATTTCAGTCACAGGACAGAGTAGAACTGCCTCATGGAGTTTCCAAGGTGCGCCTGGGGGACTTGAACTGCCTCCTCTTTGGTTAGCAGCTGTAGCACTTAACCACTACGCTACCAGGGTTTCTGACCACTTAACTACTATGTTAATACAGCCTGGTAGATGGACAGCAGGGAAAGGACAGGCTATCACACCCTTAGTCTGGTCTGGCTGTCTGGTTTCATTTGCTTGGATGGGCTACAGAAAATCAGTGGTAGGATGGGGGTAGGTTGGAGGGTCTGTGTATGTGAGAAGGCTGGATGCAGGAAGAAATCCTTCTCTTACACTGTCCCTAGGGCTGGCACCATCCACTGCTGGCAGGGCTGACGGTGTCCCACAGAGCCTCTGTGCCTAGGGTGCCCTTCAGGTAAGCAGTCAATCTCTCCAGCAGCCACTGCTCCCAGAGTGTCTCCTAGCTTCTGACACAGTCTTGAGCTCCCTGAGCTTCTGGGGCCAGGGTGTACCCGACGATGCAACCATGTTTTACACCTCCTGGCTGTCCAGTTGCACTTCCCTACAAGCTGGAAGTAAGGGGTCTGGCACAAGGGACGGGTGTTTTTTGAAATACTCCTGTTAAGAGGTAACAATTTTAACTTCAACTAGGAACCTTCTCCTTGGGGCAAATCAGTAGCTGGGGGTGTGGGAAAGGGTTACCTTTCCTTGGCACTTGGTCCTCTTTTATGAAAGAATGCAAGAGTGAACCTAACAACAATTAAGACCAGAAACAGGGATACATTCCTCGGCCATTCAGCCCTTCCATTTCTGAAATCATCCGAAGAGATCAGTCTGAAAAAAAGATATTTGAATTGTCTCTCCAGAGACCTGCATGAAATGCACCTAAATTAAACCCTCATACTTACTGACACCTCTTGCTCATATGCTCAAATACCCAGTCCATGTTTACACCCAATAGGATACACACACAGACACATGTGCACACACACATACACACATGCATGTACACACACACGTCATTGCTCTCAGGACTTTTCACATGGCTGTGAGGGAGAGGGAGGCCCTATCTTCCCTGTGGCCCCAGCACAGCGTCTAGCCCACAGTGGGTGCTCAATAAGCATTTGCTGAATGAACGTTGAAAGTCACTGACAGTGCCTCATTTGGCCGCAGACTTCAGGAGCCAAGCACAAACAAGTAACAGAAAACAACTGAGTAGAGAGGCCCGCAAGGTCCAGGTTTTCAATAGAGCTGGAATCTATGTATCTATTAAAAGGTCAAGGGCTGTTCTGATGGGACTCTGTGGCCCCTCAACAACGACTAAGGAATATGGGGAACACATATTTTCATATCGAGACCCCAAGTATCAGCCATTTCAGAACAAGCGAGACCGACAGTAAAAGCTGGGACGGCAGAAATGAGGAACTTACCATCAGGCTGTAAGAATGTAGCTAAATGAGACCTGGCTCGAGGCAGGGACCAGCTTCAGACCTTTCTTCCTGGCTCGAGGCAGGGACCAGCTTCAGACCTTTCTTCCTGGCTCACCAAATTAGTCTTCAGCAGGTGGCTCCTTTGCTTATGAGCTGAGGGTGAGTCTTGCTCCGCTAGTTGTTTCCCTTTATTATCCTTCATGCATACCCTCGGCAGGTCACAACACCCCTAGCCTTGAATTCTAGTCCCAGCTCTACCATGACATTTAACTTGGTGCAAGCCATCTATATAAAGAGAAAAATTCATCTCTTCTCTACCTGACTCAGGATTCCTGGGAGGGTCAAATGAGATTTTCATTCATTCCTTCAACAAATATGTATTGTTGTTGTTGCTGAGTAGGTGTTGTTAAGTCAGTTCCAACTCATGGCGGCCCTGTCTACAGAAGAAGGAAACACTTTCCAATCCTGTGCCATCCTCACAAGCGTTATGCTTGAGTCCATTGTTCTGGCCGCTGTGTCTCCTCTTTGAGGATCTTCCTCTTTTTCACAGACCCTCCACTTTCCCAGCATGAAGTCCTTCTCCAGGGACTGGTCCAATCCTGATAACATGTCCAGAGTACGTGAGACATGGTTCCTAAATAACATCACATTGTGAGAGACACTATGAGAGAAACAGTAATGACTCAGTCTGGTTCTTACCCTCAGGGACCCAGGCGGTGCACAAAGTGAGACGAGTACCCAGATGTCTATATTCCAAGGTAAAATCGTCCGTCCAGGAGAGGCCAGACACTGTGGGAGCTCAGAGGGGAGATGGACTATTCCAGAAGGAGGTGCCAAGGAAGGCTCCATGGCAAAAGCTGCTGCTTTTGAGCTGTCTTGAGAGGTAAAACGGACACAGTTTGGAAACAAAATTGCTCTGTAAGCATTGGGCATAGACTGATCATAAATAATAACTAAGTTATGGAACACTCTGTTTTCAAAGTAATGCCTGCCTAAAATCACAGCGTTTATTAAGGGCTTATGAGGTGCTCAGTGCTGTTGTACACACTTTACGTACGAGAACTCGTGTAACCCCAGCCAACACCACCCTGTAAGGCAAGGTCTAGTACTATCCTCATGTTATAAATAAGGAAACGGAGCGTATCAGTCAGGATTCTCCAGAGAAACAGAACCAGTGGGATACACACACACCTTTACATACGACATACATCTATATATACATTTATAAATATATGTATGGGTATATATATATATATAAATATATATTTTTTTAAGGAATTAGCTCACGCAATTGTGGGGACCGGCAAGTCAGGAATCTGTAGGATGGGCTGGCAGGCTGGAAACTCAAGCAGGATTTGACAGCGCAGTCTTGAGTTCAAAATCTGTAGGGTACTTCAGCAGGCTGGCAACTCAGCCAGGATTTCTATTACAGGCTTGGGGCAGAATTCCTCCTTCTCCCCGAAACTTGGTTTTGCTCTTGAGGCCATCAGCTGACGGGAGGCTCACCCACATTACAGAAAGCAATCTCATTACCTTAAAGTCACCTGATGGCAAATGTTAACCACGCCTACAGAGCACCCTCACAGCAACACCTAGACTAGTGTTCGGCCAAACAGCTGGGCACCATGGCCTCGCCAAGCTGACGCATGAAATTTACCATCACACAGAGCTCAGAGGAGTTGAGTTTCTTGCCCATAGTCACAAAGACAGTAAGTTGTAGAGCCAAAATTTAAACTCAGGTGGTCTGAGTTCAAATACTGCCTCGCAGATAAGAGAACGAAAACCCACGAGGCCGTTAGCCAGATACCTCAGTGCTCTCAGAGCTGTGATTTAGAGAGAAGTAAATTTTGAATCCTGGTGAATTAGAGCACAACTTATCTGGGAAATGTCATTGGAGTTTTTCCTCATAGGCACAAAAAAAAGAAAAAAAATTAAGAGTAATTTGTGCTGTGGCCGGCAGATGGCAGAAAGTGACAAGAAAAGCCTGGAAACAACAGCGGGACCCCAGCTCCCAGCTTGCAGGACAAAATGCATTTTATCTACAACAAGGTTGGTTTAAAACAACAAATCCTTACTTAAAGCAAGCTCCGGGTAGAACCTGTAATCTCGTGCTTGGTAATCTCCAGCCAGAAAGCCCCGTAAGATGCAAAGTGACAGCGTCATCCGTGAGGCGTTTCCTCAATAAAGCTGTCGTCGGCTCTGGACGCTGCTGACCAAGTCACCTGGGCCCGTCCCCAGCCTCTTTCTGCAGGAAAGCTTGGGGCCGAACAGCGATAAGGTCTGGAAAGTACTTGGCAGCCTATGAAGGGCAGCGGCGGAAGCTATTCACTCACTCCCTCCCTCACTCCCTCACTCACTCCCTCACTCACTCCCTCAGTTACTCACTCACTCACTCGTGCATTCCTCCAGCGAGGGTTGGTCAGCACCTGCCGTGAGCTGGGCTCTGGGCTCACTCGAGCTCCCCTGTGTTCACCAGCAGCCCACTGTCGCAGAACAAGCTGGGAAAGGAGAGGTTCCACAGATTTGTTTCCTGAGTAGTTCTGCCACTACATCAGAAGAAAGGAAGGATACACTAGACACTGTAAGAGAATTACAGGAAAATCTGAGAGAATCCTACCATCATCTTAGATTATAGATAGATGATAGATAGATAGGCAGGCAGGCAGGCAGATAGATAGATAATGACAGATGGTAAATAGGTAGGTAGGAAGATAGGTAGATAGATGAAAGGTAAGTAGGTAGATGATAGACAGATAGATGATAGATCAATAGATAATGATAGATGATAAATAGACAGGTAGGTAGGTAGCTAGATAGGTAGATAAATGATAGGTAGGTAGGTAGATAGATGATAGAGAGAGATAATGATAGATGATAAATAGGTAGGTAGGTAGATAGATTGAAGATGATAGATAGAGGTAGCTGCCTTCGAGTCAGCTCCAACTCATGGCCACCTTATGTACAACAGAACAAACGCTGCCTGGTCCTGCGTCACCTTCCCGATTGCCAGCATGTCCAAGTCCATCGCTCGCTAAGGCTATTGTGTAAATATCTCCCACTGAGGGTCTCCTTTGCCCTCGCAGACCCTCTACTTCACTAATCATGATGTCCTCCTCCAGCAGCTGATCCCTCCTAATGACATGTCCAGAGCAAGCAAATGGGACAATGTTCAGTTGTGATGCACAAGGCTTTCATAAACTAATTTTTGGCAGTAGATCTCCAGACCTTTCTTCCTAGTCCATCTTAGTCTGGAAGCTCCACTGAAAGCTGCCTGCTACGGGTGACCCTACCAGTATTTGAAATACCAGTGGCATAGCTTCCATAATTATAGCAACACCCAAGTTACCTGAGTACGACAGACTGACAGATGGGTGGTGGATCTTAGATTATAAAAGACCTTAAAGAAAATTCATAAGCTATAAAGGAAAAAATATTATTAAACTTGACTACATAAAACTTTTAATCTTCTGAATTGCAAAAAAAAACACTTTAAAAATATCAAAAGGAAAAATTTACAAGAGCAAAACATCATAAAGTGCTGATTCTTAAATACTAGTATTTTAAGAACTCGTAAGTCAATAAAATTTATATATCAATAAATCTTGGAAGCCCCGATGGTGTAGTGGTTAAGAGCTACAGCTGCTAACCAAAAGGTCAGCAGTTTGAATCCACCAGGTGCCCCTTGGAAACTCTATGGGGCAGTTCTACCCTGCCCTAAAGAGTTGCTATGAGTAGGGATCGGCTCGACTCGACGGCAAGGGTTTTTTGTTATCAGTAAATCCTATAAATCAATAAAATAGGCAAAGGATCTGAACAGGCAGGTCACAGGTTAAACACATGCAAAGTGTCAATAAAGCACTGGCCACCTGATCAATTTCATTCATAATTAAATAAATGCAAATTTAAATAGAATGATAGTTTGTTTGTGGGTATGGGAGCCCGGGCCCCTCGTGCGGTATTGTTACGCATAAGTTGGCAAAGCTCTTTCAAGAGCAACCTGACCACATTTGGAAATAGGCTTTTGCCTTTCTTTGACTCAGAAAGGTCGCTGGTCTTGGCTTCCTTCTCTTGCTGGGCGGGCTCAAGCAGTCCCATACCTTTAAATGTCTCCTACAGGCCAACGAAATCCCTACGGGGTAAAAAAACGGTCACACTACTAACCACAAGGTTTACAGTTTGCATCTACCCAGAGACACCTCAGAAAAAAAGGCCCGATGACCTGTTTCTGAAAACCCTACGCAGCACAATTCTGGCTTTAAACACACAGGGGTTGCCGTGAGTTGGAGCGGACTTCCCGGCTGTTGGTTTGGACTTTTTGGTGTAGCCTGGGATCCCCAGCTAGGTCTCCAGGCCTGACCTCTCTTTTGCACTCCCACAAACCTCAGTCTACAGCTGGACTCATTACCATTCCCCACCTTCTTAAGCTTGCTCCTCCCCCAAGGCCCCCCTCAGGAGAGGGCATCACCACTCACTAGGCTAACACAGGTCCCAAACCGTGGAGTCTTCCTCCATACCTCTTCCTCACTTTAAAAATTCCGGGCACATTTCCATCTCAGGGCCTTTGCACTTGTTCCCTCTGTCTAGAATGTTCTTTCCCCTGTTCACCTGGGTCTCTGACCAGAGAAGCCTTCCCTGACCACCCTTTCTGAAGTAGCAACGCTATCACCCTGTATCCCGTCGCCCTGTTTTATTGCTCATCAGTCCATATCACTTCCTGATATCATGACACATATTTGCCTGCTCCTTGTCTGTCTACCCACTAGCATGTATTCACCATTTAAGCAGGATCCATGTCTGTCTTTGGAGCCCTGGTGGTGCAGTGATTAAGAGCTTGGCTGCTAACCAAAAGGTCAGCAGTTCCAATCCACCAGCTGCTCCTTGGAAACCCTATGGGACAGCTCTACTCTGTCCTATAGGGTTGCTATGGGTCAGGATCGGCTTGATGGTAACAGGTTTGATTTTGGTTTATATCTGTCTTCTACAGTAGTTCCAGTGCCTGGGACATTTCCTAGAGTCCCCACATGGCAGAAATGGTTAAAACGCTCGACTACTAGCCAAAAGGTTGGTGATTCAAACCCACCCAGAGTTGCCTCTGAAGACAGGCCTGCTTCCAAAAGGTCACACGTGTAGTCACCGTGGGTCAGAATCGACTTAACAACAACGACAACATAGCATTTCCTGGCACAAAGCGGTTCTCACACACAGGTGGTCATAAACGGATCTGGGACTTTATCCTGCAGATGCCAACTGCAAAATGTGTACATATTATCCCAGAGTCGCTGCGAGTTGGAATCCACTCAACGGCAATATTTGTAATAGATACAAGACATATATATATATATATAATATATTCAATTAAATATGTCTTAATCACAGACTCATTAAACAAATTATGATGAAAGGACTCAATTTCCTCCTATAAAAAAATAGAGAGGAAAAAAGTACCTACCTCACATGGTTTTTGTGAAAATAAAATGTAAAATACTACTCAGTATTTAGTATATAAAAATCCATTGCTGTTGAGTCAATTTCAACTCATAGTGACCCTGTAGGACAGAGTAACACTACCCTATATGGTTTCCGCGGAGTGGCTGGTAGATTCGAACTGCCGACCTTTTGGTTAGAAGCTAAGTTCTTAATCTATAGACGCACTCAAAGTGTTAACTGCTGGCTGCTGGTCACTGCTTTGCAGCCATTAAAAAGGATAAGGTAAATGAAATGAACTGCCATGAAAGATGCCTACAACACATCACCAAATAATGATTTTTAAAAAGGTATAAGGTAATAGGAATAAAGTGATCCTAGAAAAATGTCTGGAAGAACACGCTAAACTGAAGGCTGTGGCAGCTGCCTATGGGAATAGAGTCCACAGAGGCGACCTTGGGAAATGGTGTCGCTTTTTCACTTAAATGTACTTCTGTACTGTTTGAATGTTTCCCAAAACATCTTCCTTACTTTCACATTAAAAAATTATTTGTAAACTTTGAAAGAAGATAGGCCACAGAAGCTAGAGGATTCCCAGGCTATCTGGGAACTATTTTGTCATTGGGCTGCAAGAGAGAAATGTGTTGAGCGTCCAGAAAGTTGAAGTCAAGCTGCTAAAGGAATTTTTGCACCAACCTGCCCTGAGTTTTCACAGCCAAAACCTGATGCTATAATAAAAGTTCCAGACACGTTAGCAAACGCAGTCTCACTCAAGTCTGGTGAGAAAATTCTTGTTGTTAGATTTGAATTTAGAAGTAAACATAGTCTTACTCATGTGTAGTAAGAAAATCCTTGTTAGATTTGAATTTATAGCTGCACTCCCATGGCGGCTATGAGGGTCAAATGAGTTAACAAATGTGAAATGCAGAGCCTTGTACATAACCAAAAAACACCAAACCAGTTGCCTTTGCGCCAATTCTGACCCTGTTGACACTGTGTGTGCAGAGTAGAAATGCTCCTTAGGGTTTTTCAGGCTGTGACCTTTAAGAAGTAGATGGCTAGGCATTTCTTCTGAAGCCCCTCCGGGTGGGTCTGAGTCACCAGTCTCTCAGTTAGCAGCCAAGCACTTAGCCATGTGTGCCACCCAAGGACCCCTTGTACAAAAAAAAAAAACCAAACCCGTTGCTGTCCAGTCGATTCCAACCCCCACAGCAACCCTGTAGGACACAGCAGAGCTGCCCCATGGGGTTTCCAAGGAGCAGCTGGTGGCGCCAAACTGCTGACCTTTTGGTGTGCAGCCGTATCACTTAACCATTGCCATCGAGTCAGTTCTGACTCATAGGGACCTTGTGTCTTTCTCCTGTGGCGTGGCTGGTAGGTTCATACTGCCAACCTTTCAGTTAGCGGCCAAGCACTTAACCATTGTGCCACCAGAGCTCCATAGAATCTGATGCAGAGATGGACATTTTTAAGGATTGGGGAGAGTTATTCAATTGCATGTACTGTTCACTTTCCTTCATTGAAAAGCTATCTATTGAGTGCCTGCTATGTGCAAGGCACGGAGCCAGCCCTGGGGTACGCCAGGCCAGGTGGGCGTCCTCTTCCCCTGGTGATAGTGCCCTCCCTTAGCACAAGTGCAGGGAGCACTTCCAGGGTCAGCCAGGACCCCTGGCAGCCTGGTGACTCTGGTGTCCCGCTTATCTGCAGCACAGCATTTTTTGTCTACAATTAAACACGTAAAGTGAAGAAAACATCATGGCTATCACATCTTTATGTCAGGAAACTTAGCCAGTACCACAAGTGCTTTCTTGAGCCATGAAATGGCCTGAGAGCAGCCCTCAAACACCAGTATTCCAGAAGGGTAATGCGGATGAAATCACAGACCTCGCCGTGTCAGCACTCTCACGGCTCCGCTCGTGTGTCAGGGAAGGAGACACTGTGGGCTCCCAGGAGAAAAGTCTGCACCTTTGGAGCGAAGAGATTCTCTCCAAGTAAGATGAGAAGTCTCACGTCACTATCCTCCTTCATGAGAGTCTCCTGGAACATTATCTACTTGAAGAGAGACATGTGTCCCAAGCAGCAGCCAAGAGAGGAGGTATAAATGGGGAACGGAGGACTGGGATACGATTTCCACATAATCCGTTGAGCAGCTTCCTAGGTCCAAGGTTGGAGGACCCCCGTGGCAACAGCTTGGTTCATACAGAAATGGGCACATCTGCGACCATCTGCTCACACACAAGACATACATTTACAACAGACGCGATATATTCAATTAAATGCTCACAAGGGTTTGCTGTGTTTGTCTCCATCCATTCATCTTACAAGCACTTTTCATAATCACCACCAGTCTCATGAGGAACAGCCCGATGCCTGGCCTGGAGTTAGTGCTTCTAAAACATCTGTAGACGTTGCAGACAAAACAAGTGGACGTGAAAATACCTAACCCCCTCAAACTGCAGGAAGCATTGCTAGAGCCTGCGCTGTTTCCTCCTGCTCGCTTGTGCTCAAGCAAAGCCCTGAGTGGAGGAGACAGTGACCACAAGGCTGGCCATGTGTCACAGCACCACACATCTTCTCCCCAGGGCTGCGGCGCCTCAACGCAGCCACTGCGTCTTTTGCACACACAGTGTGCTCTCTGCAGTATCCAATACACAGCTGAACATAAAATATGTGCTTGTTAACATCTGTGAAAGGGACTGTTATGGATTGAATTGTGTCCCCCAAAAGATATGCTGAAGTTCTAACCCCACCCCGGTACCTGTGAATGTGACCCTGTTTGGAAATAGAATTTTCCTTTTGTTTTGTTAATGACATTATATCAGAATAGGTTGGTCCTAAACCTAATGCCTTCTGCGTGCTGTTTTATAAAAAGGGAGTACAAACACGGAGAGACACACACAAAGGGGAAGATGCAATGTGAGTATCTGTCCACAGCCAAGGAATTCCCAGGGTTGCCAGAAGCTGAAAGAGACCAGGTAGACTCTTCCCGTAGAGCTGACAGAGAGAGCAAGGCTCAGCCAACGCCCTGAAATCAGACTTCTAGTCTCCAAAACTGTGACATAATAAATCCCTGTTCCTTAAAGCATCCCACTTGTACTGTTGTTAAGGAAGCACTAGGTGACTGGATTCACCGACACCCATCATTCTGTGACGGCTTCTGTGGAAACAGGAGACAGGCAGGAAAACATCAACTCAAGGTCATCTGCCTTCTACGATCCTGTGGGACTATGAAGTGGTGTTTTTACCTAAGGTTTTAACTAACCCAGATCTCCCAAAAAGTTGGTTTTGTTTTAAATGTTGTTCTTCCGTTTGAGGGTCTGTTGTTGTTAGGTGTAGCCGAGTCAGTTCTGACTCACAGTGATCCTGTGTACAACAAAATGAAACATTGCCCAGTCCTGATTGAGCCCACTATTGCAGCCACTGTGTCAATCCATCTCGTTGAGGGTCTTCCTCTTCTTCGATGACCCTCTACCAAGCATGATGTCCTTCTCTGGGGACTGGTCCCTCCTGACAACATGTCCAAAGTATGTGAGATATAGTCTTGCCATCCTTGCTTCTAAGAAGCATTCTGGTTACACTTCTTCCAAGGTAGATTTGTTCGTTCTTCTGGCAGTCCATCGTACATCCAATATTGTTTGCTAACACAATAATTCAAAGGCATCAGTTCTTCTTTGGTCTTCCTTATTCATTGTTCAGCTTTTGCATGCATATGAGGCAACTGAAAATCCTGTGGCTTGGGTCAGGAGCACCTTAGTCCTCAGAGTGACATCTTTGCTTTTGAACACTTTAAAGAGGTCTTTTGCAGCAGATTTGCCCAATGCAATATGTGATCTGATTTCTCGACTGCTGCTTCCATGGGTGTTGATTGTGCATCCAACTGAGAGTCTAGATCTAAGTAATGAGTCCAGCCCATATTATCTCACATAAGGAGTTGCCACAAAGACACTGGAGGGAAAAGTCTATGGTTGGCGACAGTAACCAGAGAAAAGAGAATGAGAGACAAGCCCTCAACTGTCTCTTTAAAAAAAAAACAAAATACTTTGCAAAGCAGAGCCTGCTGTTCATTTGCAGGAAAGTCTGCTTAGCTCCTAAAAGTCTTCAAAAATGCTTCTGTTCAGTTCCACTCAGGCATCTTACTTATTACTTACTCTAAAATTCAGTGCCGAGTTTTGGGGATGAGAATATTTCTGTTCATTTTTTTGAAAGATGATGTTTGAATATTCCTCTTTTCCATAACCATAAAGCTTTCAAGCTTCAATCTTGGTATAAAAGATAAACTACCCCTGAAAAGAATCACAATGGGTTTCCATTTAAATTCAGCAGTTCCTACACTTCCTCCTCCTTTCTTTGGATTTTCCTGACAGGTCTGTGCATCCCTTCCGGCCGTTCCCTCAACCCCAGCCTTTCCCAGCCATCAATATGTGCCTTAGCAGCAGTTCTTTCCAAGGGCAGGTCAGGCAGGAAAAGGCTTCCATCAACTGAGCAGGAAACTAGTGGACTCATCTCCACCGCCTTCTTCCTTGAGCACCCCCCATGGAAAATCCAGCATCGTGTGGGAAGAGACAGGGGATGACGAGTTAGCTGAGGAGGAATAACTCAAGGGAAAGCTATGGGTGGTTTGGGAGCACTGACGTTAACAGGGAATCATTCTGAAATCGAGCTGGAGCAAACCCTCTGATGAAATAAGGGGTCACCAGGAGAGCCGTTCTCTCAATGCTTTGAGCGTTTTGTACCTTTGATGAGAAATGTGACAATTGTGGCCATAAATCTAAACCCGAGACTTAAAGTGGGCAAGAAGCTTATCTCCATTCTGTTCTGCTTAACAACAATTGTTGAGCACCAATTATGCCCAGTGCTATACAAAGTGCTAGTGATATGAAGATGTATATTTCTTAATGTTTTGCCCCAAGGGCACTAAGAGGCTCCATTCCACCATCCAAAGAAACATTATTCCCAGAGGAACTCATCATAGAAACAATTGAGAAAATTTCCTACAATTAAAGGATATAAAGAGCCCCATAAGGGTGCAGGTCAGTGGAAGACTTTAAACCAACACGAGGTATAATCTGGTAAAATTTCAGAACACTGGGGACTAGGAGAAGATCTGAAAAGCTTCCAGAGAAGAGAAAAACAAAGTACGTACTTATTAAAAAGATTCGGGAATCGATTTAACATTGTAAAACAATGGTGCAATGCTTCAAAATTGCGAAGGAAAAAATATTTCTAACCCAGCTTTCTATACCCAGTGAAACTACTGAATGTATTTTGAGGGTCTCTTTGTTTCTACAACTTAGCCTACACTCCAACTCAAGCTGAATCAGATCAGTTTTACCACTGGACCTTATGTGGCTTCTCACTCCAGTTCCAGTAACCCTTGCCTTGTTCCAGTGAGGTTATTAAAATTCTTAAGCCATACTTTCTCACAGATCCCCAAAGTGTTCCCTATAAATGACCTCTACTTCTCTCCCACCCCCAGGCATCTCAGGAGCCATAATCCTGCCCTTAAACGCTAGTCACCCAGAGCTGCGTCCCTGCTCCATGGCCAGGCTTCCTTAATATTGACTTCCATTCTTCTGTACTTTTTATCTCTGCTATTACGACTTCATGACTGGTTCACTCCAGTTGTTTTCTCTTCTTTCCCTGGCTACCCAAAGCTAATCTTGTCCCACCTTTGAACCTTTGACTGAGCTGTTTTGACACACCACTTCTGGCTGTCAGGGCCAGTTGTGATGGTGCCAATCTATTGAGAAGATGAGCAATTCCACGGGAAGTGGGCACCTGACTGGTGCTGTTGGGGGCTTCTAGATGGAGCCCAGTCTTGATGCTTGCCCCCAATGATGTTAGATAAATGCCCTTTGGAAGTTTATGGCCAAATCCAATAATCCAGGTGACTTTTGCCCGAAGTACAACTACACAATCAGATTCCTTGATTCTTTTACTGGTTTATTTATTGTAAAAACTCATTTCTGAAATTTATTTTAAAACACGCTAGTTGTCAAGGACGGCTTTAATGAATTCTCTTCCTCACTTCAAATTTGTGAGCCATCTCTACCTACCAACTCATGCCTCTGGTATTGTTTAGTATAGCCATTGTAGTAAAGGTGATAGAACAGATAATAATGACAAAATGGACCATTGCCATGGGAAACTATGAAAAAAATAAAGCTTTCTGTTAGGTGGGAAAATCACTTTAGATCAAAGCCAATATCTATCAAGCTTATCCACAACAAACCAAAGATAGAAGCTGTAACAAAAAGGCTGCTGACTCTTGTCATTAATGACTTTCAGATGATCAGTTCTATTGATTACCCATCTTCCCCATTAAATAATTTGGATTCATCAACACATGGAGAAGGAAGAGGATGTTTCACTCACGGGAAGCAGGGAGAAGACCGTGAACATTAATTAGGATGGGGAAGTTCATAGTCTGTGTGACAAATGGCCAGAAGTGGCATGCCTAGAACATCAGGTGCCTGAGGAAGAAGGAATCCTGTAGGGGGTGGTTTGTAAGCAGATTCTGGAAGATGAAGAACTAGAATACGAGTTTTTAGACAGAGTGGCAAAAAAAACTCAAATGTTTGTAAGGAGCAGGGAGTTGACATAAATTAATCCCAGTAGAAGGTGATGTAAGTGAACGCTGCACCTTAGATGCGATGGCGAGGGTGGCGGACCAGCAGCTCGTGGACAGGCTGTGTCCTTTCTAAGTGGTTCTAAATGCATCAAGAGCTACCGGCTCCAAGTAGGCTCACTGGCACCCATCTCGTTGTAACCATCTTGATATTCTTCCAAAGAAGCCAAATCCAGTCTTTTATGTCACCCTTCAGATGTTTAAACGATAGCCTGAATTTTTAAAAAATACAATCAAGTCAATCAACACTCATTTCCTGACCGAGTTTGGACCCCAGATCATGAGTTTTTAACCTCGCTTTAGATGTTGGGTTGCCTGTCCTTGTTTCTGAGCTAGAAAGTAACGCCAGGGAAGGAAACAAATATTCATATTGATTGATTGCATACACTTAGCACTGCCCAGGTACTGAACATAGTTTATTTTAATTAAGTCTTATCATCCTAAGAGGAAGGCATTATTATCGCCTGTTTTAATGGATGAGAAAACTGGGGGCTCCGATAGCAAGCAGCACACACAAGGTCAGGGTGGGCTTCCAATCCAGCCTGTTCCAGCTACAAGGCCCACACGACCGTTCTCCTCTGTCAGTTGTTCTCAACCTTGGCTGGCATGCTGGGATCACGTGGAGAGCTCTTAAAACTCTCGATGCCCAGGCTACACCCAAACCAGTTACATCAGGATCTCGGAGGGTGGGATCCAGGTATCTGTGTTTTTAAAGCTCCCCCAGGTGGTTCAAGGGGAACCTTGCTCTTCTAAATATGCTCCAAGGACCAGCAGCATCAGCATCACCTGGAAGCTTGCTGGAAATGCAGAAGCTCAGGCCCCCCCCCAGACTTACGAAATTGGAATCTGCATTGTAACAAGATCCCCAGGTGATCCGAATGCATGTAAAAATCTGTGATCGAACTGTGTTCCCCAAAAAATATGTACCGATAAGTAACCTCTGTTCCTGTAAATATGGAAAGAGCAGATTTCTTTTATCATGTGAATGAGGTCATACCAGAATAGGGTGGGTCCTAAACCCAATCACTTCTGAGTGGCATCACATAAAAACAGCAGCCTAGACACAGAGGCACACACACGGGGTAGAAGCAATGCAGACATACGCATCTACAAGCCAAGGCATGCAAAGGGTTGACAGCAGTCATCAGACACTCAGAGAGAGGCCCACAGAAGGACACCGCGGAGACCTTGATTTGGACTTCTGGCCACCAGAACTGTGAGAAAATAAACTTCTGTTCTTTAAAGCCACCCACTTGTGGTATTTGTGTTACGGCAGCAGTAGGAACACAAGACAAGAAGCACTGGTCTAGAAGAGAAGTAATGAGGGCCTCAGCTAGGCTTCAAAATTCCAGCTTCATCTTCAAAGCCCTGCTTTTGTTAATTACCCAAATGCGATGAGGAGGTGGGCGGTAGGAGAAGAGGAATTTACAGGAGAGCACAGAAAAGTAAAACACGCTTCGGATCCAAACACGGCGCTCTCACTGGTGGGGATTTCCCGTTTGTCTCATTTCACTCAGCTCATTCGCTTTGGTTTTTTCCCTGGGTTATCGGTAGATAACTGTCCCTCTCCTCCCAGCTTCAGACTTGAGAATAAGGAAGCAGAGAAATTACCACCAGTCAAGGCCCAATTCAATGCAGATCCAACTCCATACAAACTTCCTACCAACTTCGTTTCTCCACACCCACCAAGCTCCTCTTGGGCAAGCACTAAGCCACCTGGGAGGCCAGAGAAAGAAGAATGGGGCAGTGGGCTAGCCCTGAGGCCGACACGGCCCTCCCTGCAGGGTCTTCACCCCCTCAACCTCTGCAAGGTAGTGGTGTTGGTTTGGAGGGAACATAATCTACAGAGACTCCAGTGACAGTCAGTGACAGCCCGCTCCTTCCTCCCTTCCTGGTTACAAGTAGCTCCGAGCTCTCAGGTGGCACTGAGTGTCTTAACCAAAAAAAACCCATTGCCATCGAGTTGATTCCGACTCATAGCAACCCTCTTACACTCTTTAATTCTGTTCCAACAACCCGGTCTTTGACCTCTGCTTTCGGTGTGTTGTCGGGTTTCTCTTTGATGCCTAAATTAATACTAATGGGAAGGGCTCTCAGCTGTTTGCTTGCTTTCCTTTCTGCTGTTTCTCACAGTTGTTGAATATTCCCTAGTCCGTGCTGCGCTCTCATCTGTCAGCCCTTTCTTGGATCTGTTTTAAAAGGAGCTCGAGGTCTGCCGCTCTGAGCTGGGGAACCCAGAGGGCGAGTCTAGAGGAAAGGGCATGGAGATCTGCCTATGTGGCCACCCAGATGCAGACGGCGGCGGCTTAGCCTCTGTCGCTGGCTGGATGACACTGCCTTCACACTTACTAGTGTTTCTCATGTAATGGTTCTTCTAAAGGCCACCCCCCTGTCATCTGAGAAGCCCAGGAAAGCTCTTCTGACCCTAAATACTTCTTTCCTGGCCTGCTAATACCTTATATACAAATGATACATGATGTCCGGTAGATAGAAACAAGTATAAATAAAATAACCCCCTCCGTCATTATCGCTAACGGCAGAGTTTGAAGCCTGTGGGTTTACTAGTCTCTGATAACTTTTCTTTAGCAGCCTCAGCTTATGGCAATGTTCTTCCATTCTTTGGTTTATTGTTGCCTCTCCTCCATCTGTTCTGTTTCCTCCTTCTTATACTCCTGGTAGTTGCATGTTACCTATTCTGAATCAATCCTCCAAGCCTCTTATCTTTCTACTTATGATTTTCTCCTTTTCTTTTTTGTTTGGTTGGTTGGTCGGTCTTACTTTTTGCTTTGAAATTTTTTTCTTCTACTTGGTCTTCCAAATTGCTAATGCAAATCTCAACAGTGGCCATTCTCTCCTTCAAATTGTCTACTGAGCATTTTACTTGGTCGACCTGAGTTTTTATTTAGAAAGTTCTTTTTTTTTTTTCCTGAGCTAACCTTGAATCCCCCTAAGTGCTCTTGCTGTCTTAATTAGAGTTGACAAATACCTCCCATGTTGCTCTATTTCATGGGGACCATCCCGTTTGATCTTCACCGGTTTGGCTGAGGGGTGCCCTTACATGTGTTTATTTTTCTTTGCCTGCTCTTTGGGGCCTCGCCCATTGTTGGAATCCCCATGTAGCCCAGGTCTTTAATTGTGCTGAGCTGCCTGACAGCTGCCTGGCTCAGAGCTGACAGCAAGGTTTAGAGCTGGGGATCAAGGGGAAGTGGGATGAAGTCAGGTTGCCATCACCCCTAAACCCCCTGGAAGCAGAATATTAAACCACTCTCAAGAATTTCCAAGAGTCCATGATCTGGATTCAAGTGCAGCATTTAATTCACCATCTGTGTGATCTCAAGCATGGTGTTTAAAACCCGGGCTTCCACTCCCTCGCCTGTATATTGGCTTATTGTGAGGACAAAGAGTGGCAATAACTCTGTTTTGTAAACACTAGTGTGTCTCTGTGGTTGCTGCTGTTCCAGTCCTAGCTCCAGTCCTAGCTCCTTCTCTTTCCTGAACTAAAGTAATAAGGATGGAAGAGGATAGAGCTGGAAAAAATACGACATGCGTCCAGCTCATTTAAAAACGACTCCTAGAGTCCCACAGAGAAATGTCTACAAACCAAGCAATTGTAACATGTTTTCCAGAAAACTATGAGTTTATCTATTCAGCACAAACTGAAGACAGAAAGCAGAGAAGGGCAACTGTAAACACGTCAATGCATGTCCCCTCTCTGCCTACAAACCAGAGGTGAGAAGAAGGCCCAAAGGAAGGAGAGTAGGGGAGCTGAGAGCGACAGCGATTAAAGGGTCAGAGGGACTAGGCTGTAGACTCTGCTTACCAGTTACCCCTCCTGTGCCTCAAGCAAGCCCTCGTATCTCTTGGAAACTATTGTTTCATCTGTAAAATGGGGAAGTAATACAATAGCTTTGCCATAGGGTTCTTGTGAAGATCAAGTGGGATACTACGGTGTTACACACAAAATACCTGGCACGTAATAAACCCTCAATAAATGGGGTAATGAGCACCCGTAGTACAACAGTGAGGCACTCAGCTGATAACCAAAAGATTGTCAGTTCAAGCCCACCCAGCAGCTCCATGGGAGAAAGAGCTGGCTATCTGCTTCTGTAAAGATTAAAGCATAGAAAAAACCCTATGGTGCAGATCTACTCTGTCACACGGGTCACTGTGAATCAAAATCAACTCAATCGGACCTAACGACAACAGCAAAGTTTATATGTCTTTCTCTTTTCAAGCTATGCTCACTGCATTTGCTTGACTTTACAAGCAGGCTGGCCTTTTCTCAATTTTTTAATTTAAATTCCCAACCTATTAGCTGTCATTTAATTGGGGGAAAATCCCATCCCTTTCTTGAGTTATGAAGCGACAGGCCTGTGACGGGCTGGAAGGGTGAGTTTTTCCTAGGCCAAAAATAAAAACAAAGCAAAATTAGCATTCTCATCAGCTGAGCACAGGCCCCAGAGAGATCAGCAACTGTCACTACGTCATTGCCACCGTCGGGACACAGAGTGCCTGGTGCAACACTGTATGTCTAATTATAGTCTTTAATTCGTGGGTCTATCTTGGCAGGGATGGCCCCCAGGACAGATTCATGAGGAAATAAAGCTTCTGTGTCTTAGCACTTGGCTTGACAGCCGACAGGCGCTTACTGAGCACCTGCTCAGTGCTAAGCACCAAGTATTAGGGGGAATCAAGAGAAACTGAGGAGGGGGTGTCTGTCCTTGAAGAGCTTACGGTCTGTACAGTCAAGCTGTTTCTATACTTTTTCTCAAAAAGAAAAAAAAATTCAAGCCATTTGGATTTTATAGACAGTTATTTTTAAAAACCTTAAATTTATATATGTTATATAATTGGACCCTCTTGGTTTCGTGGCTTAGATACCTGTGAGGTCTGCAGAGTTTGTGTGACTTGTTCACGCCAGAGTCACATTACTTAAGGGGAAATATGGATCAATGACCTTGTCCAAGCCTAGGTCTGAAGCAGTTCTTAAATATCAGATTAACTTCCTTTGAGTGCTTCAAGCATGCTGAAGGGGTGTGTGACCCAGTTTTTATCACCGTCTTATTCTTCCTTTTCACTAACACGCAGATACAGAGGAAAGCTGATGTAAATGAACTTTAAGGACAGCTTCTGAGGGAAAAAGGATGGAGGGGCAGTGTGTGAGTTGGCCGTCAGCCTCAGTGTTGGGGGCAGTGGGCAGGCCGTTTGGGTCTCCTTCAGCAGCCCTGGAGGCCACTTCTTTCCCCTTTCACCCCACTGGAGCCTCCTGAGGTTGCTGCAGCTTAGACAGTATTGAAGGACCACCCCCAAAAGAGCAGGGGGAGGAAAAGCTCCCAGAATGGGGGTCTAACTTTGGAAATTTCCTGGCTGAAGAATTCTCAGAAGATAACCATTTTCTTAGGGAAATTCATCCAAAACTTTTAAAACATTTTAATTTAAGTTAATCCCAATGCCTCTGGCTCTAGTTGTCATGGAATCAGCTCCAACTCGTGGAAACCCCATGTGTGTCAGAGTAGAACCGGGCTCCACAGAGTTTTCGACAGCCTGTTTCTCAGAAGTAGATGGCTAGGCTTTTCTTCCCTGGCACCTCTGGGTGAATTCGAACCTCCACATTTCCGTTATTAGCATATTAACCATTTGCACCACCCAGGGACTCCAACCCAGATGGCTAGACCAGCATTAAGTCCCCTTCCTCAGAGCTGTCCACACCACCTATCACCTTGGCTGACATTAAACACTGGAAGCTATTAAGGGTCCTTGTGAAACAGGCTGCTGAGCCAGATCTTGAACAGCACCTGAGCCAATTTTTTCCTTCCTTCTCTCCTTTCCCTCCCTGAGCCCATTCCTGCCTCCAAGTAAGGTCCTGATGTTAGCTCTCCAAGTTACTAAGTGTTGACCAATGTTTCCTCTAGGACTGTAAAAACAAGTGATATTGATCTAAGCCTGTCAAATTGGACTAAGGATGACACCAGCCATCCCCTGATCCGATGGGATAAAAAAAAAAAGTGGCAGGAAAAGATCAACATGTGTGAGATACGACCACTGAAACCAAACAGAGAAAAGAGAATGCACATTCCACAAGTCCCTAAAACTTGTGGCCCCTTTCCCCTTAAAAAGGGGAGCTGACAGGTAGTCTGGGGAGACAGACGACTTTAGGAGGAGGTCATTCCCCTCTGTCTCCATATACCGATATATTTAATAAAGTTCTTGCTGCCCACCTCACCCCCCGTCTCAAGAACTGGCTGTTTGCAGCAAGCAGCTCTAACTCGCGAAATTGCGGTAACACTTGCAGCTGGACAGGCGTGGTCTCCCATCCCCACCCAACACTAATTGGTTCTGTATATTTAAACAAATTACTGGACTTCTCCCAGCCAGGGTTTCCTCATCTGTAAAGTCTGGATCATGATACCTCCTCAGAGGGCTGCTGTGAGCTACTTAACAGGTGAGGAGGGCCTGGCACTCACGAGGCCCTCAGGGAATCACAGCTCCTCTTACCTGCTCAGGCTTCTGGACTGGTTTTCTCAGGTGACCTTGTCTGTTGTGACCTCTGTTTAGTGAGGTGAGTTCAGTTCTGGGCTTAACAGAAATATGCAGAGTAACTCCAGAAAACTCCTGGAGACCAAGGGCTGCAGAATCGACGGAGTAAAACCCGGGCTCAGAATCACAACCCTGGGTGGGACTTGGAGATCAGGTGGGCTTTTTCAGCAAGTTATTAGCGTCTGAATGCATTAGTTTTCAAGTGGGCATAATATTAGCACACCTATGTCAGAAGGTTACTGTGAGGTTTTAACAGGGTTAAGATATATAGTTTTTGGAGTCCCTGCATGATGCAAAGGAGCCCTGGTGGCGCAGTGGTTAAGTGCTCAGCTGCTAACCGAAAGGTCGGTGGTTCTAACCCACCGTTTTTTCCTGCAGAAGAAAGATGTGATGGTCTGCTCCCATAAAGGTTACAGCCTTGAAAACCTATGAGGCGAACTTCTCCTTTGTTCTGTAGGCTCGCTATGAGTCAGAATCAACTTGATAGCAACGGGTTTCAACGGGTATGGGTTAACAGCTAAGCTCTTGGCTGTTAAATGAAAGGTTGGAGATTTGAGTCCACCCAAGGGCACCTCAGGAAGAAGGCCTGGTGGTCTACAGCCACGGAAAAGCCCTGTGGCGTGCAGTTCTACTCTGACGCGCATCGGGGCACCACGAGTCGGAGCTGGCTCTGCGGCACCGGCTCCTGCGGTGTTTAGAGGACAGCCCTAGTGCACAGCACGTTCTGGGCGAGTGTTTGCTCGGAATGCTGTGATCCATTGGGCCTGTCAGACCTGGCTCGAGCCGGGGGCTGTGGCGGGGGCCATGGGCAGCGATCTGGATCCCCCTCCCTGCCAGCGCTCCCCCCAGACCTTGTGTTTTTACTTCTCTAAACTGCATCTTCCTAGCTCTTCTTGTAACTTGGCGGAGGGATTAGACCTATACTTACTGTTTGTGTAGCAAGGTAAAATTCCTGACACAAATCTTCCATTTTCCACAAACCTATGGTGAAATATCAGACTAGATCAATCCGAGTTAGGATTTAATCTCATTTCCCCCCCCCAGGAAATTGTCCTTTAAAACACGTAGATAGCAACAAGAATTAAAGCAGCGGAAGAAAGTGCTAGAATAAACCTGGGTTTTCTTTCAGGTTTTTCAGCTTCCCATCAATACCTAACTCTTCCTTCTTTTCTATCTCAGTGGAAGAGGTGTTTTATCTCCCCTCAAGGGCAATCCTTCAATCCCTGCTTAAAACTCTTCAGCCACTCCCCACTGCCTTCTGCTTAAAATCCAAAGTGCTCAGCAGGGCACACGAGGTCCAGGAAGACGTGATCTGGCTGGCCTGTCTCTCCTTCTCCCTTTCCACATGCCCACAACCGCCCAGGCCACCAGCCACCCTGAGCGACGTGGAGTTCCCTGGACATGCTGTGAAGGGTGGTATGATTCAGTGACAGAATGCTCCCCTTCCATGTGGGAGACCTGGTTCATTCACTTCCCTGCCAACACACCTTGTTTGCACCCACCACCCGTCTGTCAGTGCAGGCTTCGTATGCTCCTATCATGCTTAACAGGTTTCAGCAAAGCTTCCAGAGGAAGTCAGACCAGGAAGAAAGGCCTGGTGACTTGATGGCAGCTAGCAACAACAACAGCCTGCTAGCTTAATTAAGTTGGGAAAGCAGGAATCTCTTGTGCCGCGAGGGCTTTATGTCAATAATCTTAGTAGGGTCCTACCCAGCCTGCTCTTCTCTCCCCCAAATTTCCCCCATTTCTGAGTAAAGTAATATTGTTTTAAATTAAAAAGGTCAGTTTTCTAAAATGAATGTGACTGACAGAGGAAGAAGATAATATTTAATATTTTATAATTTTTGAGCGTGGGCATATATTATGCGCATCATTAAATTTTCATTTAAAAAAATCTATTTTTCCAGAATGATCGGGTCTATAATGATGGGATTTTCCCAAAAGAAAAACTGAGCACTACTACAACAAATATGACTAAAATTAATATCTCCAACATCTAAAACAGATTTCTCAGGTAAAAGCTACGAAGCCAAACCCACTGCTCATTGTCACAGAGTCAGTTCTGACCCATAGCGACCGTATAGGACAGAACAGAACTGCTCCACAGGATTTCCAAGGAGTAGCTGGTAGATTTGAACTGCCAAGGTTTGGGTTAGTAGCTGAGCTCTTAACCACTTCGACACCAGGGCTCCAGTAAAAGCTAATGACTCGCTAATTTCAGGAACTCGTTTATATACTAACACTCCAATGAAGGAGGAGAATTGATAATTTGCTGAGACATGAGTTGATTCAATCATTCATTCAGAGGCATTGTTACTGGGGTATGGCATATTTTTTAAGAAAATGTCTTGCAAATGTAACTGGAAAGGATATACAGCTGTAACTTTGTCTTGGCTCTTTGCACAGGTAAGTGAGATGAGATATCAGCATTAGAAGTCCAAATCTTCATGAACACCGTTCTCTCATTCTTGTCAGTAAAAGAGCGTACACTTGCAGAACTTCGTCACCAAAGATCTCGGTCTTGGGCATGTTAGGACTGAAGTGTTCACAGAAATCTGTAGCTGAATTGTAAGGAAGGGGTACGAGCTCTGGCCCCGTAAGTATTTAGATTTTTCATTTTCAAGAAAGTAAAAAACGACAAGTCCACAGATGCCTAAAATGTGTTTTTCCGAGCCATGTCTATGGTGTGTCAACTGAGGCTTTGTACAAACGGTTAACATTCTTGGCTACTAACAGAAAGGGTGGAGGTTCAAGTCTACCCAGAGACTGCACTGAAGAACGGCCTGGCAATCGACTTCCAGAAAATCAGCTATTAAGACCCCTACGGAGCACAGTTCTACTCTGGTGCACATGGGGTCACCGCGAGTTGGCGTCAACCCAACTGCACCTGATGCTCAGTCAGACTCGGGAACATCCACCTGCAGAGATCTGTCTCCGCTTAGATTGAGTGAATCTTATTTGATTCTACTGCTTTATTTAAAAAAAAAAAATATATATGGTATTGGCAAAGAATATTGAATTTGCCATGGACTGCCCCAAGAATGAGCACACGTGTCTTGGAAGAAGTGCAGCCAGAGTGCTCCTTAGAAGTGAGGACGGTGAGACTTTGTCTCACATACTTTGGACATGTTATCAGGAGGGACCCGTCCCTGGAGAAGAACATCATGCTTGGTTAAGTAGAGGGTCTGAAAAAAAGAAGACGACCCTCAACAAAATGGATTGACACAGTGGCTGCAGCATGGGGCTCAAAACATAGCATGGATTGTGAGGATGGTCCAGGGCTGGGCAGTGTTTCTTTCTGTTATACATACGATCACTATGAGTTGGGACCAACTTGATGGCACCTAACAGCAATTGGTACTTTATATTCCAAGTCATTTTAAAAAAATTAAACTCCTTTCTCTAAACATTCCATATGAATGTAATAATACCTCCAGAAAATAAAAGCCAGCCTACTCAGACCTGACAAACACAGTCACAGGGATTTGTCCTAAATTTGTCATCAGAAGTGAGTGACCAGGAAGATACCGGCCACTTACGTGGCACATGTTCTCCCAGGTAAGAGGTGTTCTCAGAAGCAGGTTAAGGAAAACGGCCAACTAGTCGTGAATCATTGAGGTAGGGTCTGCGTGGGAGATTTAAAAGGAAGTCTTCTGAATCTTAAAAGCAGATAGCAACGTTTGCACTTGTCTTGCTTATTTCCAGAGAAATCTGTAATAGCTGGAAAAACCAGCTTATGGGCCAAAAATGAAGAAGAGTCAATAACGAGGCACTTCAGGCGAGGAGCCTGGAATGACCCCTGCCAGGTGATCCAGATGTTTCCTCCTGCCTGGTCTCATCTCTTCCTTTTATCAGTGTTGCACTTTTGCCAATTTCTTCTACCTAATTGCACGAACCCTCCTCCCTCCCCGGCGACTAATACTCCCCATAACGTCTTTAAATAAGCCAGAGGCTGAGAGTCGAGAAAGGATGTGTTGACAAAAGTGATTGCTGTACTCCAAGCAGGATCTAGTTGTCCACAAGTGTAAAAACACATCCTTATCTGTCCTCCACTCACTGAATGACATTTCCGCACCATCTCCAGAAGGTGTTGGTGTGTCCATGGAAAAGGTCTTTCTGAAGCCAGGGAGTGGAAAAAGAAACGTCCCAGAGGACAGAAGATTGTTTATGTCGGAGCCAACCAGATATTTCACAGGACCTGGTGTTGTCGATATAACTGGTGATGAGCGGAAGTTAGCTTCTTCTGATACACAAAGAAAAAAGCAATGTCCTCACCATCCTGATGTCATCTCTGACTGCTGTTTCCATTGTACTTCCAAATAATAGGATTTCTGGCATAAAGATTTATCTCAGGATTCAGCAGAGCAGTGTTCTGGGATCAAGGGCCTGGATGATGGATTTACACCGGTTAACCGTGACTTTCTGACTAATTTGCTTTGAATGAAATGAATGCTCAGGAAAATCTAAACGTTGTTCCCAAGATTTCACATCCTAACTAAAAATACAACAGGAAATATGTTGCAGAGCACGATTTGTTTTTCATCTCTGAATATCAAAATTGACTTTTTCATCTGCTATTTAACTTTAAAAATAGATAATAAACTCAGCTCTACTTCTTTAACCAAAAACTCACAAGAGCTCATGGAATTTTTTCTTTTATTTTTTGCTAATGTATATTGTTTTCAGTGCCTTCCATTTCCCTGGAAATGGTGACTGTTTTCATGACATCCCCTCTGTGACACGTGAACATGTATGTCAGTGTCTCAACATCAGGGAGCTCAGTGCACCGCTGGGATTTCGACGGTAACTCATTATCGGGCAAAATAAAGAACATGCTCATAAAGTTCTGACATTGCTGGAAGGAGGCGGGGAAGGTCACTGTCCCTGGATGAATGTGGGTATTTCGCTGGGATTTCACAGATTTTCCCAGAGGAATTAAGGAATTGCGATTTCCCTTCCAAGGTCCCTGGGGGCACAGCTTGTGCTCGACTATTTACCCAAAGGTTGGTGGTTTGAACCCACCCAGTGATGACACAGAAGAAAGGCCTGGAGACCTGCTTCTGTAAAGAAGAAAACCCTGTGGAGCCGTCCCACTCAGTAACACGTGGGGTCATTCTGAGTTGGAATGGACTTAGCAATGGGAGTGTTTTGTTTTTTCCCTTTTGCCATAGACGAGGGCAGGGTGCACACTGGGGCCCTGGTGGCAGTGAAACAGCAGCTGGGCAAAGCCCTCACAAGCCAAGGTTGAGGCAAAGCAGTTATACCAACTGTTGGGGTGTGAGACTCCAGCTGAACCCAGTAATCTCTTGTGTAAGATTTGGGAGACTGGTGCCCATGGTTATCCACCAGTCTTTTAAGATACTAGGACACTAACTTGATCATATTTTCTAGATTTTTCTTATTCCCTTCTAGTTACTTGCATAAAACACAGATGATTTTTTAAAGCTTAATTAAAATGAGAGTAGTGGCGGGAGCCTGGAATGTGGAGCCATGTCTCCGGCACTCACTTACAAGTTAGCCAGGCAGCTGGCTCAGCCACCTTTGCTATAAAAGGAACTCCACAACGTCCACCTCTTGCAGTGGTTGTAACTAAATGACAACTCCAAAAAACTAACAAAGCCATTGCCATCAAGTCGATTCTGACTGATATTGACCCTATGTCTTAAGAGTAGAACTGTTCCATAGGATTTTCTTGGCTGTAATCTTTACAGAAAGCTTCTTTCATTTTATTTTACTTGCATCCGCAATTAACAGCCATGGAAGCAAACAAAGAAGCAGCAGTCAAGAAATCAAAAGACACATTGCATTGGATAAATCTGCTGCAAAGGACCTCTCTAAAGTGTTGAAGAGCAAAGATGTCCCCTTGAAGACTAAGGTGCACCTGACCCAAGCCATGGTGTTTTCAATCGCATCATATGCATGTGAAAGCTGGACAATGAATAAGGAAGACCGAAGAAGAGTTGACGCCTTTGAATTGTGGTGTTGGTGAAGAATATTGAATATACCATGGACTGCCAAAAGAACAAACAAATCTGCCTTAGAAGTACAGCCAGAATGCTCCTTAGAAGCAAGGATGGCGAGACTACATCTTACATACTTAGGACATGTTGTCAGGAGGGATCAGTCTCTGGAGAAGGACATCATGCTTGGCAGAGTACAGGGTCAGCGGAAAAGAGGAAGACCCTCAACGAGGTGGACTGACACAGTGGCTGCAACAATGGGCTCAAGCATAACAACGATTGTAAGGATGGCTCAGGACCGGGCAGTGTTTTGTTCTGTTGTGCATAGGGTCGCTATGAGTTGGAACTGACTTGACGGTACCTAAGAGCAACAACAACAATCTTTACAGAAGCAGATCACCAGGCCTTTTTCCCCAGCACCACTGGGTGAATTCAAACTGCCAACCTTTAGGCTAGTAGTTGAGTGAAAACCATTTTTGCCACCCAGGGACTTCCGTATAGCACTCTAGGGACACTTAATAAATGCATATTAGTTATGCTTTATGTCTTACCAAGTGACATATATGCTGTTGTTGCTGTTAGGTGCCCTAGAGTTGGTTCCAACTCATAGCAACCGTATGTACAACAGAACGAAACACTGCCCAGTCCTGCGTCATCCTCACAATTGTTGCTATATTTGACCCCACTGTTGCAGCCACTGTGTCAATCGATCTTGTTGAGGGTCTTCCTCTTTTTCTCTGACCCTCTAGTTTAGCAACCATGATGTCCTCCTCCAGGGACTAGTCCCTCCTGATAACATGTCCAAAGTATGAGAGACAGTCTCACCATCTTCACCTCCAAGGAGCACTCTGGCAGTATTTTTTCCAAGACAGGCTTTTTCATTCCTCTGGCAGTCCATGGTATATTCAATATTCTTTACCAACACCATAATTCAAAGTATAAATTCTTCTTTGGTCTTCCTTATTCATTGTCCAGCTTTCACATGCATGAGGCAATTGAAAATACCAAAGCTTGGATGAGGCACACCTTAGTCCTCAAAGTGACATCTTCTCTTTTTTTTTTTAACACTTTAACGAGGTCTTTTGCAGCAGATTTGCCCAATGCAATACATCATTTGATTTCCTGACTGCTCCTTCCATGGGCATTGATTGTGAATCCAAATAAAATGAAATCCTTGACAACTTCTATCTTTTCTCCATTTATCATGATGTTGCTTATTGCTCAGTAGTGAGGATTTTTGTTCTCTTTGTCTTGAGGTGTAGTTCATACTGAAGGCGTAGTCTTTGCTCTTTATCAGTAAGTGCTTCAAGTCCTCTTCACTTTCAGCAAGGAAGATTGTGTCATTTGCATATCTCAGGTTGTTAATGAGTCTTCCACCAATCCTGATGTCCTGTTCTTCTTCATGTAGTCCAGCTTCTCAGATTGTGTGCTCAGCACACAGGTTGAATAAGTATGCTGAAAGGATACAACCCTGACACACACCTTTCCTGATTAAACCACTCAGTATTCCCTTGCTGTGTTCAAATGACTGCCTCTTGATCTATATACAGTTTCCACATGAGCACAATTAAGTGTTCTAGAATTCTCATTCTGCGAAATGTTATCCATAATGTATTATAATCCACACAGTCAAACACCTTTGCATTTCAATAAAACACAGGTAAACATCCTTCTGGTCTTTTCTGCTTTCGGCCAGGATCCAGCTGACATCAGCAATGATATCCCTTGTTCCACATCATCATGAATCCAGCTTGAATTTCTGGCCCTTCCTTGTTGATGTACAGTTGCAGCCATTTTTGAATTACGTTCAGGAAAATTTTGCTTGCCGTCTGAAATGGATTAAACACACAACCAAGGTGCATTGATAATTACTAGCGATTGGAATGCAAAAGCCAAAAATGAAAAAGACGGCTCAGTAGTTGGAAAATATGGCCTTGGCCTATATGCTAGGTAGTAGCAAAAACAATTTTTATTTTTTATTTTACAAATAATATGAACCAGCACGGCACTTAAACATTTTCAAATCCTGGCTTTCCGGCTGTGAAACCACGGGCATGTTAAATGTACCCTCTCTGAAGCCGTCTCCTCATCTATAGGATTATGTTACAGAATTGTTGGGAGTAATAAATGAGAAATGCTTCTTAAAAGTGAATAGAGCCAGAATCATTTAAAACGCTTGCCACACAGCCTGGCACATAGTAAACAATCGTTACATTTCAGCTATTATTACTATTATTTTGGGGTCAGGTGGTAAGTAAATAGGCCCTTAGGTCTGGCCTTATTCTTTCCCTAAACTCCAATCAGGTTTCAGCGAGCAGTTTTTTCTTTCTTTGGCAAGAAATTAATTCATCTATTGCATTATTCGTTGGGCAGCGGTGGTTCACTGGTAGAATTCTTGCCTTTCAGGCAGGAGACCTGGGTTCAATTCCCGGCCATGCTCCTCGTGTGCAGCCACCACCCGTCTGTCAGAGGAAGCTCGTGTGTTGCTAAGATGCTGAACAGGTTTCAGGGGAGCTTCCAGATTAAGGCGGACTAGAACGAAAGCCCCGTGACCTACTTCCAGAAATCAGTCAGTGAAAACCCTGTGGATCACAACAGTTCAATCCCATTGTGTATGGGGTCGCCACGACTTGGGGCAACTAACAACAACAATACCGCATCATCAGCAAAAAAGTGAATTTAATACAGTCAGGAAAAGTTTAAAGAGGCCGCTCAACCTGTGGCTGCTTCTCCCTTTTTAAGAACCTTCTGTCCAAGATGGTGATTCCAGATAAAGTATAAAGTATGGGCTTTGTCCTCAGACCTTCTTGGCTGAGACCTGATGGTGGGACCTGGAGCTGGCCTTGTCATCCACAGAACCTTGTTTTTCCCTGATGGGAAGGGAAGGGGTTTCACTAGATAGTTTATAAAGATCCTGGCAACTGTGCTATTTTACAACTCTGTATTTTCAAAGGTAAACATTATTTCCCCCAAAGAAAGCAGCACAATATTCAGTGTGCTCATGACACTAATCTATGATATTTTATTTAAATAAACTTGAGTAAACTTAGCAAACAAGAATTATAAGCATTACAAATTATCAACACAAATGTATTGTTCTTTACATTTTCCAGGTAAAACACAGATTTTAATACACACATGGAGTTTCATCCATTTTCTTGAGAATTTTTGATTTATCAAAGAACATAATCTAATCCCAGACTGATTTCCCTAAGGGATTAGACAACATTTATTTAATGGTTTTTAAATCTTTGGGTTCATAAAATCTTACATCTCTCAATTTAAATCAAATCTTCATTTCCTGGAAATCCTGGTTAATGTCAACAATCCCTTGAGTCCTTAAACAATAGCTGATAAGTCATGGAAGTATTTGGAGCAAATTAATACTTAGCGGTCATAGCCTTCCCACGGAGAGCAATGCGTTTTTGGCTTTGTTTACTGACGGGTTTTAATGTGGAAAACAGAAACAAACTTTTCAGTTAGCCAGTCATCAAATATTTATTGCACACTTTGTTTTATGATGCTACAATATTAATGGGCTAATTTACTCAATTCAGTTCATCCTTTGAATCTAAATTGTTTTAATCATTCCTTTGTTTTTTACTCTTCGTCACTGTTATTTACAGAAATTGTGTTTATATCATTCTCTTGTAAATGCTTTTCAGTCCATTTCTATTCCAGTTTCCTATCAAGCTGTCCAAAAATGTAAAGATGAGTAAGATATTATACAGATATTGGAAACCCTGATGGCGTCGTGGTTAAACAGGTACAGCTGCTAACCAAAAGGTTGGCAGTTCGAATCTACCATGTGCTCCCTGGAAACTGTATGAGGCAGTTCTACTCTGTCCAATAGGGTCGCTATGAGTTGGAATAGACACAATGGCAATGGGTTTGGGTTATATAGATGTAGATAGGTATAAAAAAAAAGATATACATAAATGGAGAATGTATTCATGTTTATTTGCTTATCTACCAGTTGCTTTGAATTAGCCAAGACTATATCATTATGTTTATTGTATCACCTCCTCCCTCTCATTGCTAATGAAGTCCTAGGTGTTGCAAACACTTAACATTCTCAGCTACTAACTGAAAGGTTAGAGGTTTGAGTCCACCTAGAGGTATCTTGGAAGGAAAGCCAGGCATTCTACTTCCAAAACATCAGCCAGTGAAAACCCTATGGAGCACAATTCTATTCTTACACACCTGAGGGTCACCATGAGTCGGAACTGACTTGACGGCAACTGTTTTTTTTTTTGTTGCTGTTGTATGTTTCCTATGGCTAATAAAACAATGTTCTGCAGGGTGAGAGAAGACCAGCCATCACTGATTCACTGCTGCCGTTCTGCACAGGACAGCCCCAGTGCTAAGAAACTGAACCCAGCCCATGACGTTGAAAGGGAAGCTCTTGCAGCACCAGCCAGGGGACATTCACCGCCATCATCATCAATATTACCACCAACCAGATATAATAACCTGGGATCTCTTTAACTGGACTGTTCCAAGGTGACATTTGAGTCTGTTTTGCTCACCTGTGCTCCTCTGCTCAGGGAGAGGAAACCATGGAAAAGAAGACAGCCTAACAGTCATGGGGGTTTTTAGAAATCCCTTCTAAAGCATCTCCTCTGAGAACTGAGACAAGCTTGGAAGATGAGGGCAAAGTGGGAAAACACACAAAGACATTGTAGAAAGGAAAGGATTTGTAAATAAGAATGCAGCTCATCTGAACAAGAGAATCCTGGGAGAGGACAAGGAGAGGGGAAGCAGAGAGAGGAGGATAGGATGGAAGGTGACCTGGGAAGGGCCCTGCCCTGCACCCAAAGGGTAGTTTCTCAGGAGTGGATGACATTCGTCACAAAAGACGAGCCTGCAGACTGTCTTCTGGTCTTTAGACAGTGGTGTGGACTGGCTTATTCAAAATGAGAGTCTATGGATTAAGCGTTCTACCATACCCCCCAAATTTTTATTTTATTTCCCATATAGACTTTTAAATACATTTAAATAGAAGCTGGGCCTAAGATTGTTCATGTAAATGTTCAGAAATTTTGATTTGCTGCTTATAAAAGTGAAACCTTAATCCCATTTTGAAGAGTGACTTCCAGGGTCTTAAACGCTAGCAAGCAGCCATCTAAGATACAACAATTGGTCTCAACCTACCTGGAGCAAAGGAGGATGAAGAACACCAAAAACACAAGGTAAGTATTAGCCCAGGAGTCAGAAAGGGCCATATAAATCAAAGACTACATCAGCCTGAGACCAGAAGAACTAGAGGGTGCCCACCTACAACTGATGACTGCCATGACCAGGAGCACAACAGAGAATCCCTGAAGGAGCAGGAGAGCAGTAGGATGCAGACCCCAAATTCTAGTAAAAAGACCAGACTTAATGGTCTGACTGAGACCAGATGGATCCCAGAGGTCATGGTCCCCAGATCTTCTGTTTGCACACACCAGACAGGAACTATTCCCAAAGCCAACTTTTCAGACAGGGATTGGACTGGATACAGGATAGAAAATGATACTGGTGAGGAGTGGGCTTCTTGGATCAAGTAGACTATCTGGACAGCTCCTGTCTGGAGGGGAGATGTGAAGGCCGAAGGGGAGAGAAGCTGGCTGAATGGACACAGAAACACCGGGTGGAGAGAAGGAATGTGCTGCCTCATTAGTGGGAGAGCAACTAGGAGTATACACTAAAAACCAAACCCACTGCCGTTGAGTTGATTCCAACTCATAGTGACCCTATACAGCAAGGTGTATATAAGATTTTGTATGAGAGACTGACTTGATTTGTAAACTTTCACTTAAAGCACAATAAATATTAAAAAAAAAAAAAGGGGGCGGGGGAAGCCTTAGATAGGAAAATCCCATTAAGTTAGGAATTATCTACATGGCCAACCAGACAATCAGCAGCCCTCCTAGCCTAAGTCAGACAACTCCCCCGACCCAGGCAGGTGAATGACCAGGATGTGCGCTTTCCCAAGACTAACACTAGCATAATTTCTTATTTACCCCACGAATGTGCAGGATACATTTGACCTTGAGAAAATACCAAACTCCCATCCCCACCCTGCAGAACAAGGTAACTGAAGTCAAGGGCCAGCCTTAAAGGCAGCATCATAAGATGGAATAGATCTTGGCTCATCAGCGATGCCTCCTGTTCAACCTTTTAAGTGGAAATAGAGCTTTTGGAACATTCTCGTTCCGTGTCCTAAAGCACTAGATCCTAAATCATATTGTGCTTCAGAATTTCTTTCTTGGGCTGCTTGTTGAAATTTAAGGTTACTTAGAACTCCCTGCCCCACCTCTGCCCCCAGCTATTAATCCCTCAGGTCTCAGGCAGGTCCAGGGGCCCTGGTGGCACAGCAGTTAAGCATTTGGCTGCTAACCGAAAGGTCAACAGTTTGAATCCACCAGCCACTCCTTGGAAACCCTATGGGGCATAGCTACTCTGTCCTATAGGGTTGCTATGAGTCGAAATGCAGTTGATGGCAGCAGGTTTGTTTGTTTGTTTTGATTTGGAGCAGGTCCAGGAATCAACACTTCTAGGTGGTTTTGAATCAGGTGGTCTAAATGCTTGAAGAAAAAATGCAGACAGACATCTTGTTGTTCTTGTTATTGTTGGGTGCCCTCAAGTCAATTTGGACTCATAGAGATCCCATGTGACAGAGCAGAACTTCCCCATAACGTTTTCTTGGCTGTAATCTTTACAGGAGCAGGTTGCCAGGTCTTTCTTCCAAGGAGATGGGTGGGTTAGAACTGCCAACCTTTCAGTTAGCAGCCGAGGCATCTGTAAAATAAACTTTCTGATACCCCTTCAATTCATTCAAACCCAACTCCTATTGCCCATGAGAATGGTGCAGTCATGAGGCTGCAGGCATCTCAGGCTGCATTTCCTTGAGCCTTGGTTTCTTTGGGCAGCTTGGGCCCCAAGGATTTCCATGGTCAAGACCGGCCACCTGTGAGAAGAGGTTGGTGTTACTGCCCGGATGGCAGAGAGAACAAGAGAGCTTTCCCTTGCTGTCGCCACAGGGGATAGAAAAATGTCTGGCACATCATACATCAAAAAAAAATAGGAAATTAGTAATTATTTATACGCACTGTAAATTTTCCCCTTAGCTTCGTTGGGATAGACGTAGAATGTTTTCATTATCATTGTAATCCAGTGTGTGCTAACTACAGTTCAAAACTTGTTTCCTGAATCTGAGTTTCTTCTCCAAAAACGTTCTGCAGAGCCACCAAGAGCCCTTTCGTTTCTCTCACATGTCGGTGACTATCCTCCGCACCTCCAGCACCCAACACTGTCCTCCTTCAGCCCACCTACCTGCAGTCCATGGCTTTCAGGAGGCTTCGCCATTAAGCCCTGGTGGCACAGTAGTTAAGAGCTCGGCTGCTAACCAAAAGGTCTGCAGTTTGAATCCACCAGGCACTGCTTGGAAACCCTATGGGGCAGGTCTACTCTGTCCTATAGGGTCACTATGAGTTGAAATTGACTCCATGGCAATGGGTTTTTGTTTTTGTTTTTGTTTTTTTGGACAGAGAATCAAGTGGAGAGAAGTTTGTATCAGTTGCCTAATGGCTGCCTAAGAATTTTTCTTGGGTAAATTCAGCCAAAAAGATTGTGTTGTCCTTTCGCCCTCCTTTGAAGCTACTTGGGTTTTGAGATTGACTACCCCTCTCCTCAGCTCACTTCCTGCTCCCCAAAACACACGCAGACACCATAGTTGTCTCAGATGAGGTCCAACTGGCTGCCCCTGGGACTGTCTCCTCAAATCTTCATCTTCCCTCAGAAACAGTCTTATGTGACCCCAAGGGACAAAAAAGCTAAGTTTCCTGTCTTCTTGGCTATGGCTCTTTTTTAGTATTTATCTTTTATTCAATGTGGTCTTAAATTAAAAATGATCTATACTAGATATCCTTTTAAAAAGAAAAAAAAAAAAAACCTAGCAGAGACACTTTTCCATTTTAGATTTCAGATTTTTTAAAGCCTTTATTAAAATTTTATTTATTTCATTAAAAGCCTTCATCAATCCCAGATGGCTGTGTCAAGCCCTGTCTTGAGTCCTGGCCTTTGCCTCGCAGCTATCACACGGCCCAGCCTTTTCCTGGTGTTGCAAACAACCTAATGTGACTCCAAGTTTGCTATGTAAGGAGGACAGAAATCACCCTCTGACTATCAGCCATGGCCAGAAAGAATCTGGATAAGAGCAGCTCACCCAGGTAAGACAGAAGACCACAGCTTTCTAAATTGTCAGTCAGTGAGCTGGCTGACAATGCAAAACTCAATGGCCAGAGGGCCAAACATCCTACCTTCTACTGTTCTTTGCTCTCTGTGGTTTTACCCTCTTGATTCTCTCCTTTCCGACCATCAGTGTGGACCTCAGAATACACATATAACAGAGGAGAAAAATATTGTGGAAAAAGCCACATGAGATTGTGAGATGAAGTAGTTGACAACATGCTACATAAATATAAGGAATTATAAAAACAATCATAGCTTTCTTCAGGAAAATGTATAAAACAATATTGTAAATCAAGCATGCTTTTTTTTTTCTGGATTTACATGACCTTTTCAAAGATGCTTTATCTTTACGTCTCATAGGCCAAGGCCGGAAAAAAGCTTACTCTCCTCACTCCACTGTCTGCTAAGGAGCTCGCCATGAGCCTTCTATTTCAGGGACTCTTGAAGGCAGGCGGACATTTGAGCTCATCCGGTTCACTGGTTCTCAAACTCGACTTTCTTGGTCCCACAATAGGGTTCTGAGGAAGGAGGCTGTGCATACGTACATTTAAAAAGCCCCGCAGTTACCAGAACTGAAATAGTGACAGTGTTCACACATTGGGAAGAATGTAACCAATGCCACCAAACAACATGTGTAGAAATCGCTGAATGGGAACCTAAACTGCTGTGTAAACCTTCACCAAAAACACAATAAAATATTATTTTTTTTTAAAGTCCCACAGCTGTTCTGATATCCAGTCAATTAGGGCAAAACCTAGTCCAAAATCTTACTTTTTTACTCAAGAAACTAAAAACCAGAGGGACTAAGTGAATCATTAAAAAAAAAAAAAAAAAAAAAACCTCAAACCCATTACTGTCGAGTCAATTCCAACTCATAGACCCTACAGGACAAAATAGAATTACCCCATAGGGTTTCCAAGGCTGTAAATCTTTAAGGAAGCAGGCTGCCACATCTTTCTCCTGAGGAGTGGTGGGGCGGTTTGAACTACCAACCTTTTGGTTGGCAACTGAGCACTTAACCACTGAATCATTAAAGAGACATTTAAAAGCTCTTTTGAAATAAAAATACTTTTACTTATTCAACACTTACGGTGTGTGTACCATGTGCTCTACTCTACGTTATGCAACCTTCCATCATCTTATCAAGGAAAATATCCAATTATCAAATGCATTATCACATATTAAAAGCATGTGTAAACTACACAATGTTATACAGATGTAACGTGTAATTATTGATTCTCTACATTTGAGTCCTGCAATCCTATGTAACACAAACGCCCCTGCACCGGATTGTCTTTTCAGGCAAAAATAGCAACTGTTTTGACAAGTGAGGAGTCACCGAAGGGTATAATCACCCATTTGGGAAGGTTGATTAACAGCCTCTTGCATTAGCTGAACTAACCTGCCAGAAACTACCGCGGACTTCTCTCAGTTGATCTTTGTGTATAAATGCTTGCTCCTCAATGTGAGAGGGGGGAAAATTGTCCAGAGCTTGGAAAAAAAACAGACTGCAGACTTCAGCTTTTCCAGACTGTTCTGTGGTCCTTCTGCAGGAGATGTCAGAATAACAACTATGCATTTTTATGCATTGAGATCCTGAGCACACATTTCCTTTCCAGGGACAAATAAACATTTTTGCTGAGTGTTGTCCTGGTGTTAGCCTCTCAGCTGCCCCCATTTGTGCTTACAGCTCCTGGTGATCTAGGCTGCTGCCCTGCAAAGCCTGACGGTGGGAGCACATGCCGCTGTCAGCCTCAGGCTGGGCAGGACTTGAGTTCCTTTTCCATTCGCACAGTTACCGTGGGTGCATTTACTCCCTGATAGAATGCTCTAGAAGACTAGGAAGGCATTGGTTTTCCGCTAACTGCACACAGTGTGAGCCCATGCTGCAGATAACTCTGTCTTCCAAGTTTGCTTCTCACTCTTCTCTGTCTTTTCTTGTGCCATTTGGCACAGCGTCTCAACTCTGTAGGAAACTGGCTTTTAGATTTTTTTCGTTTATATTCAGATTCTCTTATTTCCCATTCTGGGCAGAATTTTACTAATAAATGCTTAAACAGCAACTCCACAGCTATGAGCAGCTTTTCATTGCTGGAATAAACACCAGCCTAACTGGTTATATAAGCAGGTCCTTGACTGGCTTGGGAAAATTTCACTATATTGTTACGAACAAATAATAAAAGGAAAATTCCACGCTGACAGAGCCATAATGTTCAATAAGGGAATGTTAGGGATAGATTTTTGGGTACGTCACTAACATTTTGAGAACAATATCCTAAAGGATGATAATCACCCTCTTTCATGAGCCACCCTTCAGTCCTATTGTTGGGAAAGTCCTGAGATGGATGGGCCCTAAGACTCACTTAAATTGCTTCCAGTGTGCTTGTTTTTATTCAAAGAACATAGATACAGAAATAGGCTGGATGCCCCCCCAGAAGAGAATTACTTTTGTGTTTCAAATGTTCAGTTATCCTACAGCTGATCTTGCTCACTTTATTCTTGTGTATACTTTTTTTTTATACTTAAACATAAATGAAATTCACTGAGCTTCTGCTAAGAGTGATGGGAAAATTTGGCAACACATAGTGATCTTGGTTGAACAACATGATAAACCTAACTAAAGCCACTGCATTGTTGAAAAGGCAAACTATTTGTTACATATATTTATCTCAATTAAAATATATATGTATGTGTGTGTGTGTTTATATATATAAATGAGATTGTCCCAGTCTCAGATATGGTGGGAACTTTAGTCCATGACAAGGAATCCTCTCACAGCATCTGAATAGCTCATTTCTCCTCTTGGAGTCTAATTCTGGAGAGAGTTGATCCTCCCTGGAGACAATGCCTCCAACCCACCACTCTTCGGAGCCAAAGTCTTATCTCAGCTCTGCTCTCACACAGTGCGGACCAAGTGTCCGTGGCCATCTTTCAAGCCTTTTTCCTGTTTATCGCCTGGAAACTGGGAAATGGCTCACTGAACAAAGGCAGGCTCCCAAGGCCAAGCAGTGTGCAACGCTCCAACAAACATTCAAGCCAACGTCTTTCAAACGTTGCCATGAATCAGCTTTCCCTCCTTCCTTCCCATGGTTCAGTCATCTTGCTGGCTCCAGATTGTCACCTTTTGTCTCAGGCCTCAGCTGCCTTCAGTTTACTGCGTATGGCTGCAATTGTCTTTGTCTCCTCTATCCGCTTCGCTGTGTCTCATTTTCCTAAAGTATCTGGCACCCACTTTTCCACAACATTGTTCCTTTGTTCCAGGAAAGAAATAATTTTTGGAGGCAGCAGAAACATAGTTCCAAAGGCCACAGGGTGACATCCCCTCACCTGATCTTTATTCATATCTGGCTTTTACTGTTTTTTTTTTTTTTTTTTCCATTTCTCAAGCACCATGCACCTCCCTTCCTCCCTGACAGGAAGGAGCATTTTATTTCTCATTCAAAATGCTTTCCTACTGATCTCTATTCTTCAGAAGCTCCAGAGGCCCCTTGTCACATGTTGGTTTTTCTCCTGTTGGTGATCTGTTGGCCTTGCTGTAGTTTATTACCTTTTCAACCTTTTTTTCCCTCTTTCCCAACTTAGGCCAGGACTTACAACCTGCTGTCTTTTCTCATCTTCACTATCATTATCTTCAGACCGACTCTTCCCAAAATGGATTTTTTTACCAACCCCGTGCTCTTTAAAGAAACAAAGAGGAGAATTGTGTGACGGCCTCCACCGTCTGAGCGTCTGTGGCTTTGTTTGAGGGAGAGCTTCAAATCCAAAGCTAAACCTTGACTTAACACATAAACTCAATTGACAAGAGGAGTGAGTACCCGTGTTCAAGCCCACCAATTGGCCGAGGACACAATCAGAGGGTTATTGGCAGGTATCTTCTTATCTCCCTGGTGCACAGAAAAAACTCAATTCATTAAAATAATAAAAAAAGATCTTGGTCCCTCATGTGAGCGGCATGTGATTTTCCATGAACGTTCGGCTCAGAAGGCATCGTGCCTATTATACATTCCATTTATAAATCAAACACCCCTCGCCCTGCGGCTGCACGCTGACATGTCAGCGAGGTTTGGGTCAGCCGCACACACTTCCACGTGAACAGCAGATTAAGGCAAAGAGACAGGGAAGCGGCTCTTTTCTTCCCCCCCTTTTCCACCAGTAATAGGCAGCGTGAACGTTAAAACTGGGCTGAGACTCCAAAACCAAAGTCCCGTGAACCATAGAAGCAAAGAGACTTGAGATGAAAGAACGGATCTGTCCGTTCCCTTGGATCCTTCACCTCTCTTTCTCTCCCCTTCATCGTGTGCATTGGAAGGTAAAGTATGTGCTTGCATGTGTGATGTAAAGAATATATCCAGGAAAAGATGGATAAAATCTAGCCCAAGAAAGACTTTGGTTTCTAAAGCCTGTGAAGGTGGTTTGGGGCCTGGGAGTCTAGGGCTTTGTCCATTCCCAGAGGTGACAACAGGGAGAGGACTTTCAGGCCCGTTTTCAGATGGTTGTCCATAAGGCCTTGGAGGACCCTGCGGAGTAGCTCCGCCATGAAGGCAACATGTGCCAAGCCAGCCAGCCGTATTCTTAGTCAGTATGCAGGTCCCTTACTGCGTAGGAACTAGTTTTATCTGTGGTCTCCCATCCATATCAAAAACATGCAATTCATCAAGATCTACTGGGGAGAAGCCTTCATAAGGAAAAGCTCCTCCAGAAAAAGGTATGTCAAAACTTTCCAATCTTCCCTCCCTTGCCCTCACCCCATCACTCATAACCTTATTATCTTCTGTCATTTGTGACACAATCTACCCCAATACAACTAGAAATCAAATGTCAGAGGGGGGCCAGAGGAGAGGAGATCTACTTGTAACTTGTACTTCCTGTGGATTTTTTAAAACCTACTTTACTAGATAAGAACCAGGGAGAAAAAGGGCTGAGAGGATCTGGAAAGATAAGAACCTACAAAAAATGGGAGGGCCTGAAATTACATTTTATCATCAGGTCACAGGTCATGCGTATGGATCCTAAGTACCCTTAAGGTCAAGCCAGCAATAGGAATGAGATATTGAAAAGTGCTGGTGACATAATTTTTTCCCCATTTTTTTCATGTGTCCTGTCCTTAAACTCATAGATCGCCTCCTTGCTCCATATACTAAGAAGAATATAGAGTAAATAATTTGGTAAAACTTCCTAAAAAGGAAAGTCCAGATAATTACAGCAGAATCTATTTATTTTCATTGAACAATGGTTATACCGTAGAAGCAAGTAGACCATGGCGTGGTAAGCCAACAGGATGCATCACTGACATTCCCTTCCCAAAAGTCAGGTCTGAAGTAATGGTCCAGAATTCAGGTACGTTAGAAGACAAGTTGGTTGCATCAGAAATGTTTCACTGAAGGGTTTAGCTGCCATATAGAACAGTCTTCTTCAATCTTTGGTTGATAACGGAATCAGCATTTAGTATAGTTTTGAGATACTATAGACTGAATAAATCTATAGAAACACATTGAGCAAAATATCAAGCGGTGGAGTCCAGGCAAAGGAATTTTGAAAAAAACATCCTTAGATAGTTCTAATGTGTGTCAAAAGTTAAAAACTATTGAGGTAGTGACCTAGCCCATTTACAACAAATGGCTCTAAATAATAAGTCATGTGCTATTGTCTGAACACCCATGTTATTTTTTGTAGTAACAGGTGAGAATCCCTCTTGTTCACCTAGTTCCCATTATGACGTGCCATTTGCCAGAGGTGGTAGACCTGAGAAAGGAAAAGCTAATTGCTCTTCTAACTGTAACTCAATTCAACTCTCGTAACACAAACATCATACTGCCTGGACTTACCGATAACAAAATAAGCACAGTGTAGCCTCATCGTTCAAGGCCATGTGGATTTGGTGTAAATGTTATTATTGGCACCACCACCAGCTGCCGTCGTGTGGACTCCAAGTCATGGCGGCCTCATGTGTGTCAGAGTAGAACTGTACTCTACAGGGTTTTCAATGGCCGATTTTTTGGAAGTAGATCCCCAGGTCTTTCGTCTTAGCTGTCTCTGCATGGACTCAAACTTGCAATCTTTTGGTTAACAGCCAAGCATGTTAATCATTTGCACCACCCAGGGACTCTATTATTTTTAGAGGCAATGCTTATTACTGTTTTCATTAAATGCAGTAACTAAATTGAGAATATTTTTCATAGGTGGTACATATCTCCTGAGCATTTTTATGTCATAGTCTGACCTTTTCAGAATTTCTTCTAATTATTTAATTGAGTATAGATAACTTCATCATAGAAACCCTAGTGGCGTAGTGGTTAAGTGCTATGGCTGCTAACCAAAGGGTTGGCAGTTAGAATCCGCCAGGCACTCCTTGGAACTCTACGGGGCAGTTCTCTATAGGATCGCTATGAGTCGGAATCGACTCCACAGCACTAGGTTTGGGTTTTTTGGGTTTATAGATAACTTATGTTTTCAAGGTAGCCATTCATCTGATTTTGCAAAGTCAGCTTCTGCCTTGGAGGGCAACATCATGGGGTACGATAACACAAGCAGTGACAGTTGTGTGGTGTGTGTAGCAGGGTAAAATCCAATGGATTAATATTTAAAGCAGGTAATTTGCTTAGAAGCAACATTTAGGAAATATTTGCCTCTTTGCTCACAGATGTGCTTCGACCAGCTAAGAAGCATTATCCGCAGGATATCATGCTGTACATAAGCCAGCAGCACAGGAGCCGGCCTAATATGGTTTTTTACTTTGAAGAACTCTATGTGCTCATTACCCGGTTAGGTTCTTTCCCCAGTACTTTGTCTAGTTCTTTCTTTTAAGTCCTTATTTGCCAACCTGTTGCACACACTGAAATCCAGAGCTTAAACAAAAAATCACAATTAATTCCTACTGTGGTTTAGTCTGGAAACCCTGCTGGTGCAGTGGTTAAGTTCTACGGCTGCTAACCAAGAGGTTGGCAGTTCGAATCCGCCAGGCACTCCTTGGAAACTCTAGGAGGCAGTTCTACTCTGTCCTATAGAATCGCTATGCATCGGAATAGACTCAACAGCAGTGGGTTTGGTTTGGGTTTGGTGGTTTAGTCTAGTGGTAGTGCATCTAGATAAATCCACATGCCCAGAATCACAGAATATTGTAACTGGAGGATTAGAGAGCTCCTATTCCATTAACAAGTGAGAAAGTTAAGGCACAGAAAGGTGATTTGCTGAGGTGGCCCAGCTGGATAAGAATCAAGTCTTCTGACTCCGGGTCTATACTTTTGCCATTAAACTCATGCTGCCCTGGTAGTTACTAATTAACGGGTTCACATTAATTAAGAAATGGAAGATACTAGCTCTTGACCACAGGAATCTGATCCCCAAGCGTACTTCCACACGGAGGTAATAAATTGCAAGGCACGGAGTTTTATCTGCAGATTATACAGAGGAGAAGTCTTTGGGGATTAGCTAAAAGCCCAGCCAGGTTCTACCCATAAATGCCTTCATTAGTAAGATATTTAGAAAAAGCTTTTTATTCCTATGCATTTAGGGTAACTACAAGATTATATCTCAATCAGCACACAAAAGTTCACTTTCAGTAGCAACACAGGTGTCTTTCTTAGTTCAGTATAATGACGTAAGAATTGCACTCTTACAGGTATCATATCGTACTGATATCAAGTCTTATATATTATGCCTGTCATTATAAAATTATTCCTGAGATGTTTTAAGTGTCAAGTGAGACTGGCAGAACTGTCACATAGTCTACTAAGAATGAAAAATGATATCAGAAAGACTTGTATTTCCACTAATCTTATTTTAGATTAAATTTTTGTATTTATCAAATTTATATGTGTATAGATTAAAATTACAAATAGTTTTCAAAGGCTCATTAAAAATAAAAGAGTCTGTTGTCCCCAGAACTGTTCCCAGGCAAACACTCTCAATTATTTTAGCTAGTTACTTCTTTTGCACTCAAAAAAAATACTATGGCAAATATATATGTATACACATATATATACATTTGTTTTACATATGTACATAAAACAAAACTTGCCGTTTCAACATATTTACAAGTATAATTCAGTGAGTTCTTTATTTTAATATTATATTTCTTTTTTCTAATTTATCTTGTTATTGTTATTTTTGGTGAGAATAAACAGCAGAACATACCAAATCAGCAAGTTCTGCATGTACAACTCAGCAGTTGTCTTTCAGTACCGTGTTACTTGTACATCACGAATTCTCAAGATTAAACCTATTGCCGTGACGTTGATTCTGACTTATAGCAGTCTTACAGGACAGAGCAGAACTGCCCCACAGGGTTTCCAAGGCTGTAATCTTTACAGAAGCAGGCCGCCACACCTTTCTCCTATCAACTGGCTGGTAGGTTTGAACCGCCCGCCTTTTGGTTGACCTTTCAGTTAGCAGCCAAGTGTTTAACCACTGTGCCACCAGGGCTCACTATTACTGTTTTCATTAAATGCAGTAACTAAATTGAGAACATTTTTCACAGGTGGTACATAATATATATCTACTGAGCATTTTTATGTTATAGTCTGACATTAACGAATTAGCTTTCCCTCACCACTGCTGCATCCCCACTACCAAAACATATATGTAGACTTTTTCACCCCCTAAGCCACTGCCATTAAGTTCAGACCCTGGTGGTACAGTGGTTAAAGCACTCGGCGACTAACCAAGGGGCCGGCGACTAGAACCCACCAGCCACCCCATGGGAGAAAGACGTGGCAGTCTGCTTCTGTAAAGATTGCAGCCTTGGAAACCCTAAGGGAGCAGTTCTACTCTGTCCTGTACAGCTGGTATGAGTCCCTCCCCCTAGCCTCCCTATACAGTTGCATCTTAATTTTTGTCAGTTCATATCAGTATTTATAATGTTATTACTATTTTTACCCATTTATAGATGAACTACCTTATTTCACTGATTCTAAAATTTTTTTCACATTTTAACATCTCTGAAATTTGGACGTAACTTTCAATCGTGTTGAAACAAACGGCTGTTGTAATAGAGCTGCTGCTGAACATGCACAAATGTGGCCAAAGCCACTGCGCCATCGTTACTGCAGATGAGCGTGCATTGTTGACACTACACATGTTGAGTTTAACAGCCATATAAAATATTTTCAAAAAGACTACAATAGGAATTGACATTAAACAAACCACTTATGTGTACATAAAAACCCACTGCTGTCGAGTCGATTCCAGCTCATTGTGAGCCTATAAGGAAGTGGTAGAACTGCGCCCATAGGGTTTCCAAGGCTGTAAATCCTCACAGAAGCAGCCTGCCACATTTTTCTTCTGCAGAGTGGCTGGTGGGCTTGAACCACTGACTCTTCAGTTAGCAGCTGAGCACTTTAACCACTGCACCACCAGGGCTCCTAATGTGTACATACAAAGGCAAAATAAAAAGAGCAGTGGAGCATAAATTTACTATTGTAATGCAAATATTTGTTCTTGAAGGAATGACAATTCAATATTTTCTTGCAAAGCACAACCAAGTGCTTCATCAGATTTAAGGAAAAAGATACCAACAAGTAGATGAGACTATGTCGTTACTGAGAAGGTGGAAAGGATTTCCTATCATAGCAACACAACTGAAGACACAGAAATTTACCAAATCCCTCAGTGTAGATGGAGAAATTTGAAAGCAACAAGGGATTGATGTGACTGACTCATACATCACACAGGACATCGTTCGATGACAGAGATTTTTTTCTTTCTTAGTGGTACATAAAATATTGGTACATCTTCTAATTAATGGCATCTCTGAGTCAACAAAATATGGAATATGATTTACTGTGTTTTTGTACAATTTTTTATTTTCCTAGAATTATTTTTTCCACTTGTGCTGGCTTTTAATATTTATATATTCACCTTTAGATGGTTCTCTAAAGTGTAAATCTCCTCTGAAAGAAACAAATCCACGTACACGCCCAGTTTTGTCTGCTGGGTTCCAGTGTGACCTGGTTGCTCTATAGCTCTGTTGCACAGATGTCCTGGGATCTTCTTTCATCAGCGTACTAGGAATTCTCTTTCTCCCCAATGTATGCATTCTAAATATCATGTCATTCCCTTTTCTTGATTTATTTCCTTGTTTTGGTATACCACATCCTCTTATTACTTCTGGGAAAAGGGCTACTAGAAGTCATGTTTTTTTGAGACATTGCATGTGAGAAAATAGGTTTTCTCTGAATGATAGTTTGGCTGGATATAAAATTCCGGGTTGAAAATCATTTACCCTCAGAATTTAAAAACATTTTTTTTTTTTTTTGTCTTCTAACTTCCAGTGTTGCTATTGCTAACTCAAATGCCGTTCTGAAGTTCTATGTATGTGACAAGAGGCCTGGTGGCACAGTGGTTAAACACTCAGTTGCTAACTGAAAGGTCAGCAGTTCAAACCCACTAGTCATTCTGTAGGAGAAAGATGTGGCAGTCTGCTTCTGTAAAGATTACAGCCTTGGAGGAAAAAAAAAAATTACAACCATGGAAACCCTATGGGGTAGTTCCACTCTGTCCTATAGGGTCACTATGAGTCATAATTGACTCAACAGCACCAAGATCATTTTTTTTGTTTTTGTTTTATGTATGTGACTTGGCCCCCCAAATCAAGATTTCCCCTTTATGTCCATGGTGCTAAAATTTTATTGCACTATCTCAAAATGTATGTCTATTTTCATCCATTGTGCTAGCATCTCAGTGAATTCTTTTAATCAATGATGAAAATTTTCATGACTTGTTCCTCTGATAATATCCACCCCTTTCTTGTCCACTCTCTTTCTAGAACTCCTATTATTTAAATGTAGGAATTCTTGGACTGATCCTCTATGTATTTTAAATCATTTCTATTTTCCATCTTTGTTAAATTGTTTTACTTTATTGGAGGTTCGTACTATTTTACCTTCTCTATTGAGGTTTTTTTTTTTAATTTTTATTTTCTGCTTTAAGTGTTCTTTTATGTTCTCTGAATGTTCCTTTTTTATAGCATCATGTTCTTGTTCCATGGATACAATGACTTCTCTGTATTTCTGAAGCTGATTTTTCCCTACAATTTTCTTCTCTACATGTGATATCTATTTCTTTCAAATTTTTTTTTGTTATTGTTGTTTTGTCTCCGTCTTCTCTGTTACAGCTTTCCCTCTAATATGTGATGATCTGCTCATATTTAAAATGGAGAATGAAATTGCTAATTGCAAGTTGTGAGGGAGTGAGGCTCTGTAAGTGATAGACTTCACTACAAGGTGATTTTGCTTGGCCTTTTCATTCCTGGACCCTTAGTCATATTTTTAGGTCTATTCTCTTGGGCTAGGCAGAGAAGAGGTTTCCAATCTCTTGCCTAAAAGATATGAGACTGGCTTCTAGCATACTGGGAGTCCAGTGAAGTAAAGTCAGGATTCTCCCTTTTTAGTAATGCAGACTTTCACCTGATCATTCTGTTTTCAGAAGGTTACTCCTACACCCAGTTGTGCCTGTGTCCCCCAGTCCAGAGACCCCTGGGTTCACTTCTCCAGAAACAAACCTCCTGTCTTTATGTTATGATGTGAAGGAACGAAGCTTCAACACCTCTGACATCCACAGATAACACATGTCAACATCTTGCTCACGATGCCAAAGCCAGCACTCTTCCCTAACCTGTCACCACCTGGTCCATGACGATATAGCAGATGTATCCATGGCTGGCAGTTATTTGGGATAAAGTTTATTTCCCCTCAACTTTTTATTCTAAAAATTTTAAACCTACAGAAAAGTTGGAAAAAATAGAATAATAAACATACACTCTTACATAGTTTCATTAATCTTTTACATTTTGCCACATTTGCTTTCTCACATATATTATTTTTTTCCTGTACTGGTGACAATGATTTGCTGATATCATGACATTTCTCACCCCTAAATACAAGTATCACTTAAGAACAAGGACATATTCCTACATGGCCACAATAAAAGAATCACACTTAAGAAATTAAACGTTGATGTAATATTAGTATCTAACGTATAGTCCATAGTCAGGATTCAGGTGGCTGTACATGCCAATAATGTCATTTACAGCTTTTTTTTTCTTTTTTAAATTTAGGCTCTAACCAAGAACTATGCCTTGTATTCACTTGATATATGCTGATTGTACTTAGTTGATATACATATATGTGTGTGTATATATATATATATGTTTCATGTCGTTGATATTTTTGAAGTGTCTAGGCCAAAGGTTTTGCCGGATGTCCCTTTTGAATAGTGTGACTGATTCTTCATGACTAGCCTCAGGTTAAAATTTTTTGCCAATAGAGATTGAACGGGCCCATAAAACAAAACAACACTAAAGGGGTACACCAGCCCAGAGGCAAGGACTGGAAGGCAGGAGGGAACAGAAAAGCTGGGAATAGGGAACCCAAGGTTGAGAAGGGAGAGTGTTGACATGTCGTGGAGTTGTTAATGTCATAAAACAATATGTGTACTAACTGTTTAAAGAGAAACTAGCTTGTTCTGTAAACCTTCATCTAAAGTACAATAAATTTTTTGTTTTTGGCAAAACTTCTACCTTAAAATTAGGCTTTTAATAAATGCATCAATCCCTATAAGGACAGCGAGGGATTACAAGCCCAGCCTATGCAGCCGGACTACCTGGGTTCAAGTCTAGCTGTACCACTGGGTAGCTGGGAGAAGGACTTCATAGCTCTTCGCCTCTGTTCACCTGTCTGTAAGATGGAGATGATCGTACTTTGTGTAGATTAAATGGGTCAATACATGTGAAGCATTTACAGGGGACCTGGCGTGTGGCAAATGCTCTGTGTTAGCTCTTTTTATACTTTTAAAACTACCTTAAGTAATCTCCATTTAGTGACGGGAATGGGGAGGGGAGGTAGAGAAACACAAGACGGAAGCTTAATATCTTCCCCGAGTACAGAGTGACTATCAATGGCCTGGCTTGGAATTTTAATTAAGCCACATTATGCTGTTGTTTTGGAAGCTCAGTGCTTTCCCCCCATCCCTTTTGACAAAGGGCATTTATTAGAGGTTCAAAAGGGAGAGGACACAGTCCAGGAAAGACTCAGCCATGCTCAGTCCCGATCTCACCCATAACCAGCAAGCAACGCTAACAGCTCTCTGGATGAACCCACCGAGAGTCACTCCTGCCCACAGACCATCAACGGACCGGAAGTGTGCTTTCCTCAATAGAATAAACAGGCTTGCGATCGTTTACACAGGGAGATAAAGCAAATAACCGGGAATAATAATTATGACGTACATTACCTTTTTGGGTAATAAAGCTAATCTTAAATGTAACTGTTTCTGAAGACTAATATAGCACGCTCGCGTGCATACCTCATCCAAACCCTGGCAACGTGAGGCTCACTAAATCTGGCTCTTAGCAAGCAGCTGAGTGTTGAGAATGACTTTGTCACACAACTACTGCTGGCGCCAACGGCGGGGGGACCAGTGTCTCCGTTAATAACAGGCAGAGCACCTGCCCCACTGCCACTGCTTGCTCTGCTTCTTTAAACTTAGTAACACGTACGGGGGTTTCCTACTTTATATAAAACTGACGACCATTTTGTAAGTGGTTCTTACTGCCTGAATTCAAGCTTTCCCCTATAGTTTAGTGATTACCATGGGTTGCAATAGAGATCTCTTAAAAATTGCACAGCGTTCAGAAATAGATTCAACAAGAAACGATCGTTAGCAACACGGTCAGCCCATTCTCTGCATTCCAGATGGGGAGACAGGGAAAGGAACAAGAACAAGGAATCTGAGTGCAGGCAGCCTGCACTCACGTCCCAGCTCCACAACTAACGAGCTGCATGACCTCGTGTAAGTTTTGTAGCCTCTCTCTGCCTCGGTTTCCTCTTCTGTAAAACACAGTAGCAGTACTTACATCAAAACGTCATCAGGAAAATTTAAGGAGCTAATACATGTAAAACTCTTAGAACAGTCTCTTGCATTATATATTGTTGTTGGATGTCTAGTTGATTTTGACTCATAGTGACCCTATGTGAGAGAGTAGAACTGCACCCATAGTGTTTTCTTCGCTGTAATCTTTACGGAAGCAGATTGCCAGGTCTTTTTCCCTTGGAGCAGCTGGATAAGTCTGAATTACCAACCTTTTGATTAGCAGCTGAGTGCTTAACCATTGTGCCACCAGGGCTGCTTACGCGCTACATAAGTGTCATCATTAAGTGCCATCTAGTTGGCATCTAACGACAACAGAACAAAACACTGCCTGGTCCTGCGACATCCTCACAATTGTTGTTATGCTTGAGCCTACTGTTGCAGACACCGTTTCAATCCATTATGTTGAGGGTCTTCCTCTTTTTTGCTGACCCTCTACCTTACCAAGCATGATGCCCTTCTCCAGGGACTAGTCCCTCCTGATAACATGTCCAAAGTATGTGAGATGTAGTCTCACCATTCCCACTTCTAAGGAGCTTTTATTATCTAGGACCTCACAGTCATTTGCAAGCACTCATTGCAGTTTTTGGCCTTTTCTTCCCTCGTTCTCTCCTTATCAGAGCATTACCCTTCACAGATACGTGCAAAAAAGGGGAATTTCCCCCCTTATCAGTCTTAGTCATCTAGTGCTGCTATAACAGAGATACCACAAGTGGATGGCTTTAACAAAGAAAAGTTTACTCTCTCGTAGTACAGTAGGCTGGACATCCGAATTCAGAGCCCTGGCTCCAAGGGAAAGCTTTCTCTGTTGACTCTGGAGGGAGGTGGTTGCGATACATTAGTCTTCCCTTGGTCTGGGAGTATCTCAGCGCAGGAACCTCAGGTCCAAAGGATGCGCTCTGCTCCCAGCACTGCTTTCTTGGTGGTATGAGGTCCCCAATTCCCTGCTTGCTTCCCTTTCCTTTAAGGGAAATTCCCTTTACATTGGATCAAGGAGGTGACCTGAGTAAGGGTGGTGTAACAAACCCACTCTAACCCTCTTTAACATAAAATTACAATCACAAAATGGAGGACAACCACACAATACTGGGAATCATGGCCTAGCCAAATTGATACACATTTTTGAGGGGGATATAATTCAATCCATGATAACCCCTCCCCCCAAAAAACAAACAAACAAAACCATACCAAAAAAGTAAACAAATACAACAGGAAGAAAACTGTAACGTCTCCATTCCCTCAGCCTCCTCTTTGAACGGCTCTTGCTGTTTGGCCCCTCTTTTCCTCCCTGGCTTCACCTCCTCGGGACCAGGAAGGTTCTATCTGATGTTCCTGGTGCAGGCTGGGTTGCATCTGGTTTCTTTCTTAGCCCTCTGCTCCACAGCCACTCTCAGGCTCTTGAGGAAGTTGCTTACTTGGTTACCCACCATTTATGCACAAGCTTTCTTTCCTTTACCAAGTGGAAAGAGATAAAAAATATATACTATATACCCCCCTCTTTTAAAAAGAAAAATATAGAGAACTCCTTCAGTAAAAATAAAGAGAACTCCTTTAAGGTGAAAAATAAAATTCAAACATGTTTCAGTAAACAGATACAGCAGAAAATATACTTAGTTAAAAAAAAAATAGGAGATTAAGAGTATGATTGTTGTTGTTAGGTGCCATCTGGTCGGTTCCGACTCATAGCGACCCCATGTACAAGAGGACGACACACCGCCTAGTCCTGTGCCATTTTCATGATGGCTCATAGTGACCCTGTGTGCCAAAGAATGAAATACTACCCGGTCCTGTGCTGTCCTCGTGATCGTTGCTATGCTTGAGCCCATTGTTGTAGCCACGGTGTCAATCCATCTCATTGAGGGTCTTCCTCTTTTTCACTGACCCTCCACTTTACAAAGCATGATGTCCTTCCCCAGGGACTGGTTCCTCCTGATAACATGTCCAGAGTGAGACGAAGTCTCAACACCCTTGCTTCTAAGTAGCATTCTGGCTGTACTTCTTGCAAGACAGATTTGTTCATTCTTTTGGCAGTCCATGGTGTATTCAATATTCTTTGCCAAGTGGATGATACATATATAGAAAATCAGGACAGCCTTTATTTTAAAATGAATGGCATTATCTTAATGTAAATATGGTATCCGTGTGAATACATCTTGTTAAGAAAGACTTGCGGAATCACTTGTCACATAATTCTGTGAGAGTGGTCAGCTTCCCACTGGTTAGGACAGTTTGGGAACAGTACATTCTTCAGTGTATACCAACTGGATAATGTTTGACTCTGCTCCCTAAGCTTACTTTGGCTTTAAGGCTGTGTATTTGAAGTCTAGTACAGTAAACTAATGGATTTCCCCTCAGACAAACTTTACTTTCAGCATTTTAGAAACTCAATAAAATAGTCCTTTGTGAAAACTGTAGAAGACGTATTGATAATACTGCAAATCCAGTTGCCACTGAGTCAACCCCAACTCACGGCGACCCCACGTGTGTCAGGGTAGAACTGTGCTCCGTGACGTTTTCCACGGCTGACTCTTTGTAAGTAGATCACCAGGCTTTCTTCCCACACGCCTCTGGGTGGACTTACACTGCCAACCTTTTGGTTAAAAGCCAAGCATGTTAACTACTTGCACCATTCACAGTACGACAAACTGACAGACAAGTGGTGGCTGTAATACCATAGCACCCTGTAAAGATATGTTCTTATCCAATGTATCATAGAGGTTAAGCACTTGGATTTTGGAATCAATCTGCAGGGTTTCAAGTTCCAGCTATTCCACTTACGAGCTTTGAGATCTTGAGCAAACCTCTGCGTCCATAACTGGAACATGGAAATAACAGTACCTACCTGTAGCAGAAAATGCAGATGTTTCTGTCCCCCTTGGTGTGCACCTGGTGCTCTTCTTCATGGATCTCCCCACACACGTTTTTCCCACCTCCAGCGACTATTAGCCAAGGTTGTGCAGCAGGATGAAAGCGAGCTCCCTTCCCTGGCCTGCACTCCAGGGCTGCCCCAAACGGACCAGGCTGAAACGACCCTCTGGAGGACTTTGGCCTGAGATATCACCCTTGCTTGACTGCCTCCCTTTTTCTGTCCTGCTCCCCCCACTCCATTACTGGTCTCTTCCGGGACCATCTCCTGAATAAATCCCTTGCGTTTGCACCTCATCTCAGTGTCAGCTTCTGGGGACCTAACACTTAACACTTGATCCTTACACAGTTTTGAAAGGAGGGATTAATATATCCAGCCTCCTCGGCATCCATTTCTCCCTATTCACCTTAACACCCCATATTCTGTTTTGGGACTCATATGGCTCTGGGACAGTTGGATGTACCTCCAGTCCCAGGAGTGGAGATTGTGACTTAGGATAAACTATTCAGTGCATTCCCTCCCCAGGCCACAGAGATCTGTTCAAGATGGGCATATGAGTTAAGCTCATTCAGGCAAAGGGAACCTTAAAGCTTTTGGTGGGAAAATGCCATTCGCTCTTTCCTGATGGACATGAACACAGAAGGAGCTGGTAATCATCTCAGGGTTAGCAGTAAAATAAAGCAAATACTATGGAAAAAATGAAAGAAACCAGGGCCCAGATGGCATCATTGAGTTGTTGGATCAAGTGTTGCCTGAAGATCTATCTCTGGACTATTTAGTAATATTAGCTAATAGATCATATATATGTGTGTGTGTGTGTACATATATATATATATTATGAACATCTGACTTACAGACAACTCTTGTCGTTGTTAGGTGCTGTGTGGTTGGTTCCAACTCATAGCGACCCTGTATACAACACAACGAAACACTGCCCAGGCCTGGACCATGCTCACAATTGCGGTTATGTTTGAGTCCATTGCTGCAGGCACTGTGTCAATCCATCTTATTCGGGGTCTTCCTCTTTTTCACTGACCCTCTACTCTACCAAACATGATGTTCTACAGGGACTGGTCCTTCCTGATAACATGTCCAAAGTACATGAGATAAAGTCTTACCATCCTTGCTTCGAAGGAGCACTCTGGCTGTACTTCTTCCAAGACAGATTTGTTCATTCTTCTGGCAGTCCATGGTGTATTCAACATCCTTTGCCAACACCACAGTTCAAAGGCATCAATTCTTCTTCGGTCAACTCGTGCTTGTCCTTTAATGTTATAAAAATTAGCCCTTACTTTAAAACGATTGAACCAACCCCTACTTGCAACAAATTCTTCATCACAATCACCTTCGCTGCTGCATGTGCAGCTTTTAGAGGCTTTTATTGCTCTGAAGTAGGCTAAGAACCATGTGCACCAGCTCTGACGTAGCTACAAATTCTTACAGACACGCTCAGGAACAGATCTCGTCCATAACCCGGGGACTGCCTGTATATCAAAGTACCGAAAATGGTGCCCGGCATATATTAAGTGCTATATACCTATCCCCAAACCAAGAACCAAACTTGTTGCCGTCCAGTTGATTCCAACTCGTAGTGATCCTATATGATAAAGCAGAACTGCCCTATAGGATTTCCAAGGATTAGCTGGTGAATTAGAACTACCAGCATTTTGGTTAGCAGCTGAGCTCTTAACCACTGCCCCACCAGGGCTCCATACAGTATAAGCTTTTGTCATTATCTGAAGTTGGACCTACAGAACCAGGGAAATATGGAGAACCAAGGGAGCTACGAGGGGACTTTGGAAAAACATAAAACCACAAACTCTTGAGAAACATTAAGGGAACAGAATAATCCACATAATTGCTTCTGTTCGCATCACTGGTTGCACCTCCGGCCTTAATTACAAGGGCGTAAACGCTTCTGGCTGAGCTGTAGGATACAGAGCCTGCTACTGTGTGCTCCCACGAGACCCACTGCAGGCATTGCATTTTTGTTAATAAGTGTAGATACTGGAACACTTGAACATTCTCCTTCACATGTGCTTTTTTTTTTTTTAAGTGGAAACTCTGGCTTGTCCTTTAACTAGGTTTCACGGCGTAGTTTCAAGGTTGCTTGCTTGAAGGTAAGCAGCAGGAGCCTTAAGAACTTAATTTTAAGAAATTCAAAGAGCAAAGAATGTACTTTGTTCTCTGAGTTTCTTAAACTTACATTTCACATCCTTTCATAATAATTTGTCTTTTATGGATAAAATACACACAAACACTTAGGAAAAAGGCATGTGAAATGACCTTGGGTGGCCAAGTTTTTCTGGTTTTACGCAGCAGCCACAGAGGATGAGATTTCTGGCACTTGGAACAGCTCAGAGAGAGGATTTACCAGCTCTTTATTTTTCTGTTCAAATATAAGGTTAATAAGACTTGCTCACAGCGTTTTTAATTTAAGGTTTGCATTTATTAGCTCCTGGAAAAAACTGATAGGGGCAAAATCCCAATATGATAAAATTGGAGCTAAGGTAGTGGGGGGGGGGTTGGGGGGAGGTGGGTCCTGGGTCCTAGAAAAAACTATTCCTCTCTGCTTCTGTCATTTGACCCCACTGCAGCCTGCACTGGAGCGGTGAATGGTCCCCTCCAGGCCACAGTGAATGGTCTCTCTTCCACCCTGACCCACCCTGGTCCATGCTTTGTTTGACTCACCACTATCTTCTTCCTCCCTTAAGACTCTCTTCTCCTAATTTTATCTGATACTTCAGTATTTCTTTTCTTTTATCTTTATTATACATTTTAAAAATAAAAATGAACATGATAATTAGAAGAAAGGAAAAAAAAAAAAGCAGCCCAACCCAAACACTATTATTTTATCGTATTTCTCATTTTTTCTTCTCGGTTTTTGCGTATTACAAATATGATTTTGTACCCTTCTTTTTCTACCAAATATTTTAATTATTCCATAGGCTGTCAATAGTCTTCATAATCTCCATCCTCGATTCCTTCTAGTAATTTCCTTTCAATCTTTGACTCTCCTTCTCAGTCAATCCCTTTTCCCCAGGCCAATTCATTCATCTCCCCCCAAACAAGCTCAGTGATCAGTAAACTACTGATATCCCACATTCCCTTTTCATGCGCAAGTATGTTTAAGGAGCCCTGGTTGCACAGTGGTTAAGTGCTCAGCCACTAACCAAACAGTCAGCAGTCCAAACCCTCCAGCTGCTCAGCAGGAGAAAGATGTGGCAGTCTGCTTCTGGAAAGATTACAGCCTTGGAAGCCCTCTGGGGCAATTCTCCTCTGTCTTACAGGGTCCTGTGAGTCAGAATTGAGTTTATGGCAGTGGGCTGGTTTGGTTTTGGTGTGTTTGTACTAATGATATGAATACCATAAAACAGAAAATAATAATTTTTAAAAAACCTCCAATGTTCCCACCAAAATATTCATACTAAATACTACTTACTTTGGAAGATAGTCTGTCGATTTTCCTCTAAAAAATTTCCAAGATTTTTTGCAGAGTTCCTAGAAAAATAACAGGTAGGTATAGGCACTTAATTCATAGTTTTCAACAACAAGATTGATACTATATTAGTATTCCAGATAAAGCTAGAGAAATTTAAGTTGATGTTCTATTAAAAAGGGCAGGGGGGGTAATATGATTTAAAATGATTGTGGAACCTTAAGTCAAACAGAATTAAACAGGCTTCTTTACTGTAAGAATTCTCAGAGCCTTCAACATTTTAATCCCAGCACCTAGCACGATTTACTGTATTTTTATGCAAATAACACATGCCTTCTATGTCTGTTTGCCAACCACGCCCTCCTCAAGGTATTTCCATAAGCACTGCTATGCCAACTTTTTTTGTGTTTTTATATGTTGCTGTAAAACAAAAACAAAAATCAGCATACTGCGCTTACAAAAATACCTCGCCAGGGGAAGGTGTGGTTGGCAAACAAACTGAGAAGGCATGCGTTATTTGCATAAAAATGCAAAAGCAGGTGTCCAATAAATACTTGCTTAGTAAGTGAATATGCATTGTGAATCTCCAAGAAGTAATACTAACTACATACAGCATTTCCCAAAAGAAAATAGCTTATTTGTTAAAGATATTTTAAACAACTGTTTAAAAGGTTCTTTATTGCAGCATTGTTTAGACTGGTTAAAACCCCAAACACTGCCAATGTCCATCAACTGGGGGTTGCTTAAATTATGGTACAACAACAGACCATGTAGCCTTTATAAATTATTGACATTAAAATACGTCAGTGAGTGAGGTGGGAGACAGATTACAGAACAATATCACATTTTGTATCCCACCTTGATAACCAGTAAGTATGTGTGCTGCAGAGTAGAACCACTCTCAACTGGATTTTCAAGGTTGAGACCTTTCGTAAATCTCCAAACCTTTCTTCCCAAGATCCTCAGGGTGGATTTAAACCGCCAACCTTCTGGTTAGTAGTCGAGCGCTTAACCTTTCGTGTCACTCACGGACCCTTAAATATTTTTCTATGTGTTTAATGTCTCTGTGATGCCATTCTTGAGGCTCGTGTCTCTAAATTTCAGAGACTACTGGTAGTATAATTTTAGAAAAATAAATGTAGTGGATTCCACAGGAGTTGACGATTTTTATTTTGCCTAGAACATTAAAAAAGAATACCATCTACAGCCCCCATCATTTAAAAAAGAAACTATTTTAGCCTTGTTAAGATCCTAATCTCAGATTCTTTTAACGCCCTTTAAAATCCATCTGCTTAGCTTTGTAAAATAGAAGCATTACGTTGTAGTCACTTTTCTCATTTTGCTGCAGATGGCAAAACTTTTAGCAGGCACCACCTCACCACAGCCATAGTTCTCTACTAGAGGGGTCCTCGGTAAGAGACACCTCAGACAGGAAGTCTACTCAGCGGGGTGTTCAGGAAACTGTCGAGAGAAGGAAGACTTATGAATGTGAACTAAGTTTAACAGCACTTATGTAGTAATTTTTTGGTTGACATTTCTTTAAACAATACAACAGCAAAACTAAAATGACCTTAATGATCTTCCTTCCCGTGTTTTCTAAACTCCAGTCATTCACGTCTTCAATTTTCTTGTCATATTGCTTAATACCTGTATTATTTATTTAATATTTTTCCCTAAAGCAACCTTAAGTCTTCCTCCTAGGCAATAAAATCATAATTCAAAGGCATCAATTCTTCTTGGGTCTTTCTTATTCACTGCCCAGGTTTCAAATGCAAATATCACGGCTTGCCTCAGTTTTTTTTGCCTCAGACACACCTTAGTCCTCAAAGTGACATCTTTGCTTTTCAACATTTGAAGGTCTTTTGCAGCCGGTTTGCCCAATGCAATACATCATTTGATTTCTTGACTGCTGCTTCCAAGTGGATCCAAGAAAAATAAAATCCTTGACAACTTCAATCTTTTCTCCAGATGTTGCTTATTGGCCCATTTGTGAGGATTTTTGCTCTCTTTCTGTTGAGGTGTAATCCATACTGAAGGCTGTAGTCTTTGATTTTCATCAGTAAGTGTTTCAAGTCCGCTTCACTTTCAGCAAGCAAGGTTGTGTCATCTGCATATGGAGGGTGGTTAATGAGTCTTCTACAATCCTTCTTCATATAGTCCAGCTTCTCGGATTATTTGCTCAGTATCAGAAGATACTGAGAAGAAATAGCTGCAAACATCCACTAATAATTGGAACCTGGAATGTACAAAGTATGAATCTAGGAAAATTGGAAGTCGTCAAAAATGAAATGGAATGCATAAACATCAATATCTTAGGCATTAGTGAGCTGAAATGGACTGATATTGGCCATTTCAAATCAGACAATCCATATAGTCTACTATGCTGGGAATGACAACTTGAAGAGGAATGGTGTTGCACTCATCGTCAAAAAGAACGTTTCAAGATCTATCCTGAAGTACAACGCTGTCAGTGATAGGATAATATTCATACGCCTACAAGGAAGACCAGTTAATACGACCATTATTCAAATTTACGTACCAACCCCTAGGGCCAAAGATGAAGAAATAGAAGATTTTTATCAGCTGCTGCAGTCTGAAATTGATCGAACATGCAATCAAGAGGCATTGATAATTACTGGCGATTGGAATGCGAAAAGTTGGAAACAGAGAAGAAAGATCAGTAGTTGGAAAATACGGCCTTGGTGATAGAAACAAGGCCGGAGATCGAATGATAGAATTTTGCAAGACCAATGACTTCTTCATTGCAAATACCTTCTTTCACCAACATAAACGGTGAATATACACATGTACCTCGCCAGATGGAACACACAGAAATCAAATTCACTACATCTGTGGAAAGACATGATGGAAAAGCTCAATATCATCAGTCAGAACAAGGCCAGGGGCCGACTGTGAGACCATCAATTGCTCCTATGCAAGTTCAAGCTGAAACTGAAGAAAATCAGAGCAAGTCCACGAGAGCCAAAGTTATGACCTTGAGTATATCCCACCTGAATTTAGAGACCATCTGAAGAACAGATTTGATGCATTGAACACTAGTGACGGAAGACCAGACGAGTTGTGCAATGACATCAAGGACATCATCCAGGAAGAAAGCAAGAAGTCACTGAAAAGACAGGAAAGAAAGAAAATACCAAGATGGATGTCAGAGGAGACTCTGAAACTTGGTCTTGAGCGTCGAGCAGCTAAAGCAAAAGGAAGAATTGATGAAGTAAAAGAACTGAACGGAAGATTTCAAAGGGCCTCTAGAGAAGACAAAGTACAGTATTATAACGACATGTGCAAAGAGCTGGAGATGGAAAACCAAAAGGGAAGAACACGCTCGGTGTTTCTCAAGCTGAAAGAACTGAAGAAAAAATTCAAGCCTCGAGTTGCAATAGTGAAGAATTCCATGGGGAAATTAAGCAACGCAGGAAGCATCAAAAGAAGATGGAAGGAATACACAGAGTCATTATACCAGAAAGAATTAGTTGATCTTCAACCATTTCAAGAGGTAGCATATGATCAGGAACTGATGGTACTGAAGGAAGAAGTCCAAGCTGCTCTGAAGGCATTGGTGAAAAACAAGGCTCCAGGAATTGATGGAATATCAATTGAGATGTTTCAACAAACAGATGCAGCGCTGGAGGTGCTCGCTCGTCTATGCCAAGAAATAAGGAAGACAGCTTCCTGGCCAACTGACTGGAAGAGATCCATATTTATGCCTATTCCCAAGAAAGATGATCCAACCGAACGTGGAAATTATAGAACAATATCATTAATATCACACGCAAGCAAAATTTTGGTGAAGATCATTCAAAAATGGCTGTAGTAGTATATTGACAGGGAACTGCCAGAAATTCAGGCTGGTTTCAGAAGAGGATGTGGAACCAGGGATATCATTGCTGATGTCAGATGGATCCTGGTTGAAAGCAGAGAATACCAGAAGGATGCTTACCTGTGTTTTATTGACTATGCAAAGGTATTCGACTGTGTGGATCATAACAAACTATGGATAACACTGCAAAGAATGGGAATTCCAGAACACTTAATTGCGCTCATGAGGAACCTTTACATAGATCAAGAGGCAGTTGTTCGGACAGAACAAGGGGATACTGATTGGTTTAAAATCAGGAAAGGTGTGCCTCAGGGTTGTATTCTTTCACCATACCTATTTAATCTGTATGCTGAACAAATAATCTGAGAAGCTGGACTATATGAAGAACGGGGCATCAGGACTGGAGAAAGACTCATTAACAACCTGTGTTATGCAGATGACACAACCTCGCTTGCTGAAAGTAAAGAGGACTTGAAGTACTTACTAATGAAGATCAAAGATCACAGCCTTCAGTATGGATTACACCTCAACATAAAGAAAACAAAAATCCTCACAGCTGGACCAATGAACAACATCATGATAAACGGAGAAAATATTGAAGTTGTCAAGGATTTCATTTTACTTGGATCCACAATCAACACCCATGGAAGCAGCTGTCAAGAAATCAAAAGACACATTGCATTGGGTAAATCTGCTGCAAAGGACCTCTTCAAAGTGTTGAAGAGCAAAGACGTCACCCTAAGACTAAGGTACGCCTGACCCAAGCCATGGTATTTTCAATGACATCATATGCATGTGAAAGCTGGACAATGAATAAGGAAGACCGAAGAAGAGTTGACGCCTTTTAACTGTGGTGTTGGCGAAGAATATTGAATACACCATGGACTGCCAAAAGAACGAACAAATCTGTCTTGGAATAAGTGTGGCCAGAATGCTCCTTAGAGGTAAGGATGGCGAGACTGCGTCTTACATACTTTGGACATGTTGTCAGGAAGGATCAGTCCCTGGAGAAGGACATCAAGCTTCACAGGGTACAGGGTCAGCGGAAAAGAGGAAGACCCTCAACGAGATAGATTGACGCAGTGGCTGCCACAATGAGCTCAAGCATAACAACAATTGTAAGGATGGCTCAGGACCAGGCAGTGTTTCGCTCTGTTGTGCATAGGGTCGCTACGAGTCGGAACTGACTCGATGGCACCTAACAACAGCATCAGATTGAATAAGTATGGTGAAAGGATACACCCCTGATGCACGCCTTTCCTGATTTTAAATCACACAAAATCCCCTTGTTCTGTTCACAGGTTCTGCATGAGCACAAGTAAAAAAAAAAAAAAAAAAAAAAAAAACTTGAGCATAAGTAAGTGTCCTGTAATTCCCATTCTTCAAAAAGTTATCCGTAATTTGTTATGATGCACACAGTCAAATGCCTTTGCATAGTCAATAAAACACAAGTAAACATCTTTCTGGTATTCTCTGCCTTCAGCCAGGGTCCACAAGATATCAGCAATGATACCCCTTGTTCCATGTCCTCTTCTGAATCCGGCTTGAATTTCTGGCAGTTCCCTGTCGATGTACTGCTGCAACTGCTTTTGAACGATTTTCAGCAAAATTTTACTTTCATGTGATGTTGCTGACATTGTTTGATAATTTCCGCATTCTGTTAGATCACCTTTGGAATAGGCATGGAACGGATCTTTTCCAGTCGATTGGCCAGGTAGCTGTCTTCCTAATTTCTTGGCATAGACTATTGAGAACTTCCAGTATTGCTTCCGTTTGATGAAACACCTGAATTGGAATGCCATCAATTCTGGGAGCCTTGTTTTTCACCAATGTGTTCAGTGCAACTTGGACTTCTTCCTCCAATACCACTGATTCTTGATCACACGCTACCTTCAGAAACGGTTGAACATCAACCAATTTGTTTTGGTATACTGACTCTGTGTATTCCTTCCATCTGCTTTTGACGCTTCCTGCATCGTTCAATATTTTGCCCACAGAGTTCTTCAGTACTACAGTTGAGGCTTCAATTTATTCTTCAGTTCTCTTCGCTTGAGAAATGCTGAGTGTATTCTTCCCTTTTGGTTTTCTAACTCCAGGTCTTTGCATGTTTCATGATAATACTTTGCTTTGTGTTCTTGACCGCACTTTAAAATCTTCTGTCACACTTTTTTCATCATCTCTTCCATTTGCTTTAGCTACTCTAGGATCACTGTCAGCTTAACTACCCGTCATTTACATAAACAATGTCAAAGAAGCCAGAAGGTAACCTCTCCCTCCTATTATCAATTTTACTTTTTTTTGCAATTCTTACATTGCTTAACACCTTCTTCCTTACACTGTCCATTCACCCAACAAGAATTTACTGAGTGCCTACCTTGTGTCTAAGGAGACCTGATTGCTCAATGGTTAAGCGCTTGGCTGCTAACCGAAAGGTTGGCGGTTCGAACTCCCTACCAGCCTCTCTGTGGGAGAAAGATGTGATAGTTTGCTTCTGTAAAGATTACCCCCCTCAAAAGAAAGTAAATAACATTGCATTCAAGTTGATTCCGACTCATAGCGACCCTATAGGACAGAGCAGAGCTGCCCCATAGGGTTTCCAAGGCTGTAATTTTTATGGAAGCAGACTGCCACATCTTTCTCCCACAGAGGCAGAGCAGCTGGTGGGTTCAAACCATCGATCTTTTGGTTAGCAGCTGAGTGCTTAACCACTGTGCCACCAGGGCTCCTCCATAAAGATCACATCCTTGAAAATCCTATGGGGCAGTTCTACCCCATCCCATCCAGTCGCTATGAGTCAGAATTGACTCAATGGCAATGTAAAGATTAAACTCGTAAAGCAGATAGAATTAGGCTTGAAGGCTTTAAATAACACCTCTCGTCTCTCTCCTTCTTGTGGAACCCTTCTTCACGTGCACAAAATCCGGGAATTTCACTGAACATGCAGCTCCATGCAAGCTGCTCAAGGTCAGCAGCCTCTGTTTGGCAAGAAAGTCAAACTCTGTACCTGGTTCCCCGTCCCCCTCTTCCAGCCACTAGGTGACACTGTCTTCCCCAAATAAGAAAGCTTTAACATAGTTCTCAACATGGTAAAACTACGAGATACCTGTGAACTTCATTAAAATCGGTAATTTTTTAAGGGGGGGAGTACTGAGACTCTCCAGAGATAAAAAGTTCACACGTCTAGATCAGGACCAAACATGTCAGTAGCAGGGTCTTTTCCCTGGTCCTTGTTGTCTTTTTATTCCATTTTTATTACCTGATTAGAGCTACTATATTGCCTGAATCGTGAGGACAAAGCCACCTTAAGCTCCCCCCTCTCCCCAAATGCAAGAGAACATGGCTGGTAGTTTAAAAGCTGATCAACCTGACCCTCAAATAGTTATTTAAGTACTTTCCTCTGGCTTTCTTACTCCTCCCACTGATATAAATAGTTTCCTCGCCTTGGGTAGTTCTGCCTCCAGTAAAGATGCTGCAATGCGGCTGAGATGCTGGTGTTATGGCTGTAAACTACATTTAGGGGTGCTCCTGCTGCTCTTCAGCCTGGAAGCCAAGGTTTATTTCTGTCTGAGTCCACAATCTTTGTTTGCCAGCTGGACAACAGAGCCTGACATGGGTGCCTTTGGCCATCTGAATTTGTAGGCATTGTAAGCCAACACTTAGGATTTCATAACCTGGGAACACCAATACAGCCCCCTCTAAATAGCACAGAATACGGTACTCACTTTAGACTCACAGGGCGACACTCATCTCTGTAAGCTCCTCACAGATTCACTACCTGGAAGTTCTTATTCACTCTTTGATAAAATTTAATAAACATTACCAGTGGAACATACTCTTAAAATCAAGGTGTCACCATCCATCAAAATTTAATCAGACCTTTCAGTACATCAGTCACTCAGAGAATGTTTGAGAATCTAACACATTAACAAGTATTGAGCTAGCCACTGAAAAGATTACCAATAAACATACAGCATCATGCTTTAAAGACTTTTTAAGTTACATGGGAATATATAGATGCAGATATACAGTAATTTATAATATAATTTATTATATAATTATAATTGACTATAGTATATTTTTTATAGTAATATAGTATAATCGATTATATGTAGCAGTTTATAATGGAAAAGATAATATAGGTGAAGGAGAAAGTGTACGTGTGTGTGTGTGTGTGTGTGGCAAAACCTGCAAAAGCTGGAACCTACACAAGGCAGAAACCTGTCAGAGAAGGAAAGCTCAAATATTTTCCACCAAAACAAGCAATGGAAAAGTGGCGACTGCATCGTATCAAAGGTGGAAAACTTGTGAGACCCGGGAAATCAAGGCAGTCCCGCTGAGTTCCTGCTGTCACAAGTTTCGATACCTAAATCATCACTTTATATATGTCAGCATGGTACACATGAGACTTAACTTAGTAAGTAGCAATTGTTATGGGCAGAAATGTCTGGCAAAGGCTTCTCGAAATAGATAGAACTTAAGCTGAAAAAAAGAACAATTAGAGGTTAGGTTTTTCAAGTCAGAAAGAAAAGCTTGACACTGATAGTAGACAACAAAGAGCAACTGAAAATTCTTGAACAGAGAGGCTCATTATTAAAGCAGTTACTTCAAGACAAGGTGTTTGACAGCTAGTAACAAAGGCCCAAGACACAGGAAGGGACCCAACAGATGAAGCTCATCTACAAACTCATGCGTTCAAGGAACCGTAACGATTTCAGTCAGGAGCCCTCATTTTCCCTGGGTGGTAAGATATAATCCGTCAGTTCCCTGCGCTTGCCTCTCGGACGTGGGGGCACGTGGGGTGCTAAGGCACTGAGTGGTCATGGGTGGGAACGTCAGGTCCTTGGTCATCGTGCACACAGGTGTCTGCTGGGTTGTCCCTTGTTCTCATCCACAATGGCTCTCCTGGGTGCCTCACTATTTTACGGCCCGCTTTGGCACTAGTTTTTTTTTTTTGGGTGCATGGGACAGTGGCGATTCCGCGGCAGAATCCTCATCCACATGGGAGACCCAGGTTTGTTTCCTGGCAGATGCACCTCAAGTACCGCCACCACCTGTCTGTCACTAGAGGCGTGTTGCTATGATGCTGAACAGGTTTCAGAGGTGCTTCCAGAATAAGACAGACTAGGAAGAAAGGCCTGGCAACTTACATCCAAAAATCTGCCAGTAAAAACCGTATGGATCACAATGGTCTGATCCCGTTGTTCAGGGGATAGCCATGAGGCAGGGGTCAAGTTGGCAGCAGTTAACAACAACTTGGCTGCATGGGAAATCACTCTCCTATGTCCCACGAGAGATTTCTGAGAGGTCCCAGGACTTTCTCCCACACAGCCACTTCTATGATGCAGGGGAATTCTGGGGTCTACTTGAGAACAGGACACATGTCGTTTCTGTTCTGAATTCCCCCAACCTATGGGGTTTCTCTTATGTCACCCCACTCCTCCAGGGTTCAACCTGGGGGGAGACTAAGGTGCATGCCGTTTCTTACAGAAGTACCCCAACTTCTCTCGGCCTTTTCCTCCAACTCTGCCCCTTAGCCTAGTCCTGGAGAATCCCTTCTGGGCAGGGGGAGTCCTCCTTCCTACACCATCATCATGAATTTGCTGACTGGAGCCCTGAGTCCCCTTAGATTTTAGGCTTTTGCAACCCAAAACACTAGGCTTTCGAAGCACAAGCATCTTTTCCCTCCTAATCGGCAAAATCATTTCTTCTCCAAACCAATGTCCTGACTGAACAGGAGATAATGGTACGGGGTAAAAGGAAATGCAGGCAGGCAGTGTATGGTCCTTGCTAAGATCACAAAAATTACCCCCCCCCCCCCACTTCTTAGGAGGCTCCTGCTATGATCCAGACATACAGCTACAAGGGTCGAGAGGCGTAAGGATGGAAACGAAGAGGGATTAAACAAGAAATCCAGTGAAGTAAGAATTAACAGGGTTTTGTTTGTGGGATGCAGGGCCGAGAGGGGGGAGGCAGGAAACTTGAGGGACTAGGTATAGGACACCCCATTGTCACTGGACATACTTTCCACGGCTCATATTCTCCCCTCCCCAACCCAATCACCAGGTCCTGGTATTTAAAAGTTATTCATGTCAAATCTATTCCTCCTGACCTTCACCACTGTCTCCACCCTTCAGGCCAGTGACATCTCCTCTCTGGACCATTTATTACATTTAAAACCAAACCCACTGCTGTCAATTCCAACTCTCATGATGACCTAGTGGGCAGAGCTGAACTGCCCCACAGGGTTTCCAAGGCTATCATCTTTACTGAAGCAGAGTGCCACATCTTTCTCCTGCAGAGTTGTTGGTGTGTTTGAACAGCCGACCTTTCAGTTAGCACCTGAGCACTTAACCACTGCTCCACCAGGGCTCCTTATTAGACTCCTGTCTTAGTCATCCTGTGCCGCCATAACAGAAATACCACAAGTGGATGGCTTTAACAGAGGGAAATTTATTCTCTCACAGTCTGGTAGGTTACAAGCCCAAAATTCAAGGCGTCATCTCCAGGGGAAGCCTTTCTCTGTTGGCTCTGGAAGAAGGTCCTTGTCCTCAATCCTCCCCTGGTTGAGGAGCTTCTCAGGCACCGGGACCCTGGGTCCAAGGGACACGCTCTGCTCTTAGTGCTGCTTTCTTGGTGGTATGAGGTTCCCAACTCTCTGCTTGCTTCCCTTCCCTTTTTATCTCTTGAGAGATAAAATGTGAAACAGGCACCCCAAGGAAACTCCCTTTTGGATCAGGGAGGTGACCTGAGTAATCTTTATAACCACAGGCAGAGATAAGGATTTATAACATACAGGAAAACAAAACAAAACAAATCACAAAATGGAGGATAAGCACACATGGCCTAACCAAGTTGACACATATTTTGGGGGGCCACAATTTAATCCATTACAATTCTTTATTTCTAACTCTGTTCTCAGTCCCTGCTAATGTATCTTCTGTGAAAATATCCTTTCTAAAGCGAAAATCTGAGCATGTCAGTCAAATTCTTCTCTGGTTCCATTCTGCCCGTACAGTACAAACTAACTATGCACACGGTCTTCACCCTGCAGCCCACACTGGCGGGTCCAGTCTCACCCTGAGATCCCCTACCTGGGGCTTTGTTGTTGTTAGGTGCCACAGAGCTGATCTCACCTCTGATAGCATTGAGTTGTGTCCTCCTAACCTCTATGCCTGCGGTTATAATCCCATTTGGGAATGGGTTGTCTTTGTTAAACTAGTGAGGCAGGATTAGTGTAGGTTGTATCTTAAGTCAATCTCTTTTCAGTTAAAAAAAAAAAGACATTAAACAAGCAAGCTAGGAAGCAGAGATGGTGGGAGAGAGAGGCCAAGCCACATGAAGATCGCCCAAGAGGGAAGCTCAAAGAGACCTTCCCCTAGAGGCAACACCCTGAATTTGCACTTCTAGCCTCTTAAACTGTGAGAAAATAAATTTCTGTTCGTTAAAGCCATCCACTTGTGCTATTTGTTATAGCAGCGCTAGGTAACTAAGACAAAGTCCTAACAACGCCATGTGACGGAGTAGAACTGCCCAAAAGGGTTTTCTAAGCCATGATCTTTATGGGAGCAATCGCCATGTCTTTCTCCCTGGAGCCGCCGGGTGGGTTTAAACAGCCAACATTACAGTTAGTAGCCGAGCGCTTAACCACTGTGCTGCCAGGGCTCCTTACCTGGTGCTTTACCCAATCATTGCTGTTGAATCCATTCCAACTCATAGCAACCCTACGGGACAGAACAGAAATGCCCCATTGGGTTTCCAAGGCTGTAAATGTTCACGGGAGCAGACTGCCACATCTTTCTCCTGTGCAGCAGCTGGTGAGTTCAAACCGCTGACCTTTCAGTTAGCAGCCGAGCGCTTAATCAGGGCCTTAGCGCTGGCCAGAGACAGCACTGTGCAGTGGCCCAGAGTATGGACCCCACTGTCAGGCTGCCTCGCTCTGAGTCCTGAGCCCACCATTCACCGGGACAAGTTACTTAACTTCTGTGATTTAGTGTCCTCCTCTGCAAAACGTTGTTAGGAGAGTTAAATGAGAATATATTTGAAAAGTGCTTAGCAATGCGCCTGGTACATTTCTGCAAAACGTTGTTAGGAGAGTTAAATGAGAATATATTTGAAAAGTGCTTAGCAATGCGCCTGGTACATAGTATACGCTACGTTGGGAAAAAAAAAAAAAAAAAAACATTGCCATTGAGTTGATTCCAACTCATAGCAACCATATAGGACGGAGTAGAACTGCCCATAGGGTTTCCAAGGAGCAGCTGGTGGATTCAAATTGCCAACCTTTTGGTTAGCAGCGGTAGCTTGCTGTAGCTCTTAACCACTGTGCCACTGGGAAGTGTTTATTAATTAAAGTAAAAGTAGTTCCCTGGATAGTCAAGTTCTTTCCTACCCCAGTAAATTTACACCTTCAGTTTCTTAAAACCTGTAACGGAATTAGGTTTTTTCCCTTGGCACTCCTACTCTTTCTTTCAAAGGAGCTGTCAGACCTGAGAAGTCTTTGTACTGCGCTTCGTTCAGCCCCCTATTAAAACGTTTATTGAATTACAATTTGTATCTGTTTCCCGTGGCTGCTGCAACCAAGTACTACAAACTTGATGACTCAGAACAACGGAAATTCATTGTACCCCAGTTCCAAAGGCCAGAAGTTGAAAATCAGCATCCAGGATAATCTCCCCATCTCAATGTAATTAACTTGTTCATATATGCAAGATTGTTTTCCTACATAAGGTAACTATTGTAGGTTCCAGGGATAAGGACCTGATGTCTTGGAGGGCCGTGATTCAGCTACTATATCATTATCTGTGTGTATATGTTGGTCTCTTCACTGTTCCCTAGGGTCTATCACAGTGTATGGAGCCCTTGTGGCACAGTGGCTAAGAGCTCAGCTGCTAACTAAAAGGTCGGCAGTTCAAATCCACCAGCTGCTCCTCGGAAATCCTATGGGCAGTTCTACTGTGTTCTATAAGGTAATTATGAGTCGAAATCAACTTCATGGTAACAGGTTTGGTTTTTGGTTTATCACAGTGTAAAGGAACCCTGGTGGTGCAATGGTTAAGTACTGGGCTGCTAACTGAAAGGAGCAGCTTCGACAAAGAAAGACCTTGCAGCCTGATTCTGTCAAGATTACAGCCAAGAAAACCCTATAGGGCAGTTCTACTCTGTCCTGTATTTGCCGCTAGAAGTCAGTATTGACTTGAGGACACACAACAACACACAGCAAGCCTGTGACCTCTATCCAATAAATGAAATGCGTGCAGGGGTGTGGCAGTATACAGCTCCACTGTCTACATTTATTGGTACTCTTTCTTTGCTAAGGCTTTATTTCCCTGAGCCACAGCGATTTCTTTCATGCTCCAATTTGTGGTTGGAAAGTTACTTTACTCAAGTTAGATCAACTTCTAGTTTAGAGAAATTTAGCAAAGGGGGTCTCTGTTCTTGTATTACTTCTTTGTAATTAATTTCCTTCAAACTCTATTCTTTCCAAGTCACAGTGGAGAGGGGCGGACAGGGCGGATGGCCCTAGCAGCTGGAAAGCGGACGTTCATGGAATGTGAGAAGGCCAAGTGGCAGGCTGACAAGCTTGAGCTGCGTTAAGAGTGCTGTCATCGGTCCGCCCTGGGCTGGTGTGTTGCCATCCCTTGGGTGTTTATTTTAAACAGTTTTCTTGGTAACTTAAGCTCCTAAATTCATGGCTATCCTTCCCTGGCCATTCACCCATCTTGAACCACTTGAGTTCAGCCCAGGCATTTTTCTTTACAACAAGGCTGCTGCTTTTCCAGTGTTGTCAAGTCATATCTCCTTCACCCACAAGAGCATGTCTGTTCCAACCACCATTTCTCTGGAAAGACAGACAATTCGGTAGTCATGTTATTATTTTTGCTGAGCTGCAGAAATATTTCCCAAGGAAAGAAAAAAATTACCAGCAATAAAAAAAGTAAACAAGTAGGCTACTTTGCACAACTAATCCTTGAGAAAGCATATCATTTACTGTATTATAATTGTTTATTTACTTCTATATCACAGTCCCTTCATGGTGGCTAGAGCACTCAGAAATCAGAATGTTAAAAAACTACAGTCCATTCCAAAATTGATCGTGGTGATGGCTGCACATATCCGCGAATATGCTTAAAACCACTGAATCGTACACTTTAAATAGGTGGATGGTATGGTATGTAAATTATATCTCAATAAAGCTGTTTAAAAAAGAAACCAACAAAACTCTATGGCTCTAGAGTTTATCCAAGACTTGCCTGGGTAGAGACATATTCAGAAAGTTCTAAGGTTTCAGAAAATCCTTTCATTGACATACAATGTCCACCTATAACTGGACACAATTGTCAGCAGCAACTTAGGTAGCATGGCTGGAGAAACACTTACCTAATACCCTTCAGGCTCTATTGCTTAAAGTCCCACAATCTGGCCTACTTACCTTCTAAGATGATCTTGACTGATACTTCCCCTCCAATGCATGTTTCAGTTACTCTGTTTTAGTTGTTCATATAGCATTCTTCCTACCAATGGAACTTTGCACCTGCTGTTCCCTCTGCTTAGAATGCCTGTCCTTCCTCATGATAAAGGTCTATTCATCCTTTAGATCTTAACTTAAACATTACTCTCTCTAACCCCTGATTGGCTGCCTTAGCACATGAGAACTTGACAGTTTGTATTTGTATCCCCATAGGACATTTTGTGCAGACCACTATACTAGCACTTAATCCAAACCAAAAAAGCCAAAACCACTGTTGAGTTGATTCCAATTCATGGAGACCTCACGTATGACAGAGCACAACTGCTCCATAGGGTTTTCTTGACTGAAATCTTTATGGAAGCACATCACCAGGTCTCTCTTCTGCAGTGCCACTGGGAGGGCTCAAACCACCAACCTTTAGGTTACCAATCAAGCACAAACCACTTGTGCCAACCAGGGACCTTACACTTAACCCAGTGAACTGTGTTTGCAGTAACGCTCTGGTTAAGAGCATGGCCTTAAATCCAGAATGACTTTGACAGCAAATTCTGCAATATACTGTGTGGTCTTGGAAATTATTGAGTCTGTTTCCTAACGTTGGAACCATAGTTGGGCACCATACCAACAGCTAACTCATTAGGCCATTGCAAGATTGAGATGTGTTTAATGCACTTAGCACAACGTCTGGCCCATGAAAGTCAGTAGCTCATGGTGATTATCAGGCTACGAACTTCTCCAGGGCAAGAACTCAGGGCTACCTCTTGTCTTTCTATCCCACTGACTGGCATATAGTGGGTGCTCAGTGCTTCTTGAAATGTGTAAGTGAAACGCATCTACGACAACACCCTTCCCCTGCAGGGCGGCTAGGAGCTTATTCATTTTGCCATGAATATTGGAATTTTATTGAAGTGTCAAAAATTCCACTAGTCTTACTACATACATTCATCTTTGCCTTTGGTAAACTAGTCAAACTATGACCTCAACTATGGCTAAGACCATAATTTGAAGTATTAATATTTTCTGCTTAATTATCTCTGCAAACTTTGAGCCTTTGCTGTGTTCACATCAACTTCAGTCTTCACACAATTCTATGTGGAACACAGACTTTCTTCTTCTCACACAAAGAAAAAAATAGCTCGTATGTGTATGATTTCCCTGCTAGGCTCTGCTCTACGGAGTACGTGTGTTATGTCTTCAATCCTGAGTGACTCACAGTATAAACGACTCCTCTAAAACGGGCAGGGGGTCAAGCAGACGGAAACCATTGACAGTTCCAGCACAGACTCCTGCCACAGCGTCCCACTGGCCTCCAGCCGTTGTTCCCTACAGACACGGCTGTATCCCGCTCCCTCTGCAGCATCCACGCAGTGCGCACTCGGGTGACCTGTGCGCCCCACTTGTGTGCACGTAACTCACTCCCTCTGAGGGGCAGAGGGCAAAGCACGCGGACACCGAAGGTTGAAAGGCTCCCGAGCACATCCCGGGGGACTGAGCACCCACTAACTCAGCGCAGCCAAGTCTCCTCTGTTGCTGCCTTTCCCCGGTTCCTCCTCGGTATCGCCCAAGCACTCCCAGGGGTTCTGGCAGGGACCGCGGGGCCGACAGACGCCCTCGCCCCGCTCCCTTCACCTCGGGCTTGCCCTCCGGGTTGTCCGGGGACCACCTTGGGTACCTGCCCTTCTGGGCGACCCCGGCCCGCCCACCGGGGACGACCCGCGTCCTGCCGGCTCCGCGGAGGCACGGCGGGGTGCAGCCTCCTGGCGCCCTGCCTCCGAGAGCCGCGGGCCTGCAGTCCCCGGGGCCGCCGCACCGGAAACGGCCCGGGAGGCGCCGGGTCTGCGCCCTCTCTCTCCCCGGGGCGCGCGAGGACCGGGCGGGGCCGCGTCCCTTCCGGGGGGAGCGGGCAGCCGCGTCCGCGAACGGCGTCCCACCCGCCCCGCCGCCGGTGACGCGTCTCCGCCAGCAGCTCGCGGGCGCCGGGCCGCCACCATGTGGGCCGACGGCGAGGGCGGCCTGGAGCGCTTCTGCAGCCCGGGCAAGGGTCGGGGGCTGCGGGCCCTGCGGCCCTTCCAGGTGGGGGACTTGCTCTTCTCCTGCCCGGCCTACGCCTGCGTGCTCACGGCCCAGGAGCGGGGCAACCACTGCGAGCACTGCTTCGCCAGGTAGGGGGCCGGGGGGGCGCGGGAGCCTGGGGGGCGCGGGAGCCGGGGGGGGCGCGGGAGCCGGGGGACCGGGGGGCGCGGGAGCTGGGGGGGGGCGCGGGAGCCGGGGGGGGGCGCGGGAGCCTGGGGGGCGCGGGAGCCGGGGGACCGGGGGGCGCGGGAGCCGGGGGGCCGGGGGGCGCGGGAGCCGGGGGGGGCGCGGGAGCCGGGGGGGGCGCGGGAGCCGGGGGGGGCGCGGGAGCCGGGGGACCGGGAGACGCCAGGGGGGGCCGGGGGGCGCGGGCAGCCGGGAGCCGGGGGCCCGGGGGCGCGGGCGGCCGGGAGCCGGGGGGCGCGGGCAGCCGGGAGCCGGGGGCCGGGGGGCGCGGGCGGCCGGGAGCCGGGGGGCGCGGGAGCGGGGAGCCGGGGACGCAGCGCGGGGCTGGGCCGCGGCGGGAGCAAGTGCGCACGCGGGGTCCTAGCGCCGGCGGCTGGGGGCAGGAAGGGCGCGGCGCCCGGCGCTTCACCCCGCGCGGGGCGGTGCCACGTGCCTCGGCCGAGGGCAGCCACGTCCCCGCGGCGCGCGGGGTCCTAGCGCCGACGGCCACGCTCACTACGCGCCGGCCGGTGCCACGTGCCTCAGCAGAGAGCTGCCACGTGCCCACCGTGCGCGGGGTCCTAGAGCCTGCGGCCGCGCTTCACCCCGCGCGCGGAGCCACGTGCTGCAGCAGAGAGCCGCCACGTGGCCGCCGCCCGGCGCTGTCAGAGCTGCGCACGCGGGGAGGGTCCTGGGCAGCGGGGCCGGAGGGGGCAGAGCCGGTTTGTCTCCGCCGACTGAGGCCGCCTGCGCTGCGGTCTGCCCTGCACCGCCCATGCCCCCTGGACTCCCGGGGCGGCCCTGGGTTGGGGCAGGAAGACACGGTCGCTGCAGATCTGTGGTTAGAGACTGTCCAGTGGTAGCCTACGACATGTGTGTTTACAGCCACGCACATGCGACTGCAGCCGCAGCCTTAGGAGTTGCAGAGCTGGAAGGCACATTAGAGCTCACCCTTTAAACCTCATCTCCCTCCATTTTACGGATGTGAAAACTGAAGCCCAGAGAAGTGTGATTGTGTAAATTTACACTGTAGTTAAGGGGAAGAAACCGACTCCCGTTCTGTTCCCCCGTTTGCCACCTAGCCAGGTGCTCAGTAAATTGACTAATGAGGAGGCATGGCTTCCACTGATCTTGGAGAAAGGGGCCTTGCTTCAAGGCCCTTTGAACCTCAGTTTCTTCATCTTGGAAATGGAGATTCCTGAGCTAGACTAAGCAGACCTGCAGGCCTTGCAGGTAGGTATCTGTTAGGTACAGTCCTCAAGTGCAACATATACCGATGTATTCCATCTCAGAGACCTCTATGTCTTATTCTACAATAAGATGTAGGAAAGGGGACAAAGGCTAAATATTATAGTGATCTTGCCCAGACTCCCTGCCAGAACTGTCTTCCACTTGGGAGACCTGGAAAGGAACTAGACACAGACTCATGCAGTGGGCAGATACAGGGCTGTATGTGATGTGGCTCTTTGAATTGGTAAGCCAAGAGCTAAAGGGTCATGGCACCACTTTGCGACATTTGAGTGAAGTGAGCGTTGGGTTTTCCCAAAGTTACAAAGGCTGCGGTGACTGGTCCCTTGATCTTCTGAGCCTTGCTGTGGCTCAGAGTCTGCAGCAGTGTGGGCGTCTGCAGTGGCGGGAGCAAAGCAGGGTCCTCCTAGCCCAGAAGGAGCCTCCGTCGGGATCCTGGTGATTCCTGGGCCATCTTGTGAGGTCCGGTGTGAATGCTAGGCACTAGTAGGTGTTCAGATAATAGTTGTGCATCCACTCCTCCAGTGAATTAAAGATCAAATCCCTCTGGGTTCAGAGGGGGAAAAGAGGAACTGAGCGATTCTTCTCTTTAGCTGTGAGTCTCCTAACAGTATCTACTACACACCCCCTACCTTAGAACATTAACGGACAGTGAGATGCAACTCCACAAATCATTCAGTCTCAGTTATGCTGCCATAGGTAACAAAGTTTGCTCTTTTCCTTTCTTCCTTCCTTTTCCTGGTGGGCATTTGTTAGTATCACTAACTGTTAGGCCCCTAGCAGGCTGCCACATGCAGTGAGGTGGTGCTATGGTACCCACCCACCCCAGTTTGGCCTAGATGAGCTTTTGTCATTACCCACAGCTTGTTTCCTCCCTCTCCACGTTTGAAATCAGCTAAAATACTCTAGAAATAATACCTATAATACCCATGGAATTGGAAGTATCCTTGTACCACACTCTATGATTTCTGTTAAACTTATTAGTTAGAACTAGTGGTTGGATTGGTCTGTAGTGTTAGTGTTAGCAGCACCTTATCCATTGTCAACTCTCTGTGTGCCACCAAGGACAGGCCAGCTCCACGCAGCTGTGCAACAGGGGAATGCCTCCACGGTGCCTCCAAGGCGTAGGAGCACAATTCTGCAGACGTTGATCATGCAGGCCAAAAGCCACTACCTCCTGCACACCCCTCCCCAAATAAAGGACCACCTACCCTTCCTTCTTCCTTGTGCTGAAAGTGTAATGGAAACATGATTGCCTGACATAAAGGAATCACCAGGGGTTTTCCCATGTTAGATTAATTATATCAGGATTAACTTAATTCAAAGGGAAAAAAACAAAAACTTCAGGAGTAAACAAGTTCTGTAAATTGGAAATTAACAAGAACTTTCTCAGGTCGCAACAGAATGGGATTCTTCTCGTCAAGGCAATCCAGACAAAGTCTTGTTTCTGGGAGTTTTCAGTTTGTACCACAGTTTCTCAGTTCAGTGGATGGCCCTTGGGAAGACATGTATCCTGCCCCTTCTGTCAGAGGACAGCCCATCTGCCAGAGGGCAGCTCCTAAAAATATAAATGTCTACAGTTGGATGCTGTCTCTATTAAAACCAAAAAAAAAAAAAAAAAAAACCCAGTGCCGTCGAGTCAATTCCAACTCATAGTGACCCTATAGAACAGAGTAGAACTACATATATTTCTGTGTGTATATGTGTATATGGAAACCCTGGTGTCGTAGTGGTTAAGTGCTGTGGCTGCTAACCAAAGGGACGGCAGTTCAAATCTACCAGTTGCTTCTTAGAAACTCTATGGGCAGTTCTACTCTGTCCTATAGGGTCACTATGAGTCGGAATCGACTCGCTGGCAATGGGTTTTTATATGTGTGTATGTATATATATGTATATATGCACACTTACACATATGTAATACATGCATATGCATACAGTTTTGGGAGGCTGTTGGTCAATTTTTTTTTCTTTTTTTATTGTAATAGAACAACAACAGTGGGGATCTTTAAAGTACAGAGATTTATTTTCTCTCAGGTCTGGAGGCTAGAAGTCCAAATCAGGATCTAGGCAGTGTTGATGCCGCCTTTATTGGTAGCCCTGGGCATTCCTTGGTTTCTTGGAGTTCCTTGGCTTATAGATGGTCCTCACAGAGTGTCTATCTTCCAATATGTGTATTTGCCTAAGCTGTCTTTTTTTTTTTTTATTGAGCTTCAAGTGAACGTTTACAAATCAAGTCAGACTGTCACATATAAGTGTATATACACCTTACTCCGTACTCCCACTTGCTCTACCCCTAATGAGTCAGCCCTTCCAGTCTCTCCTTTCGTGACAATTTTGCCTGCTTCCAACTCTCTCTATCCTCCCATCCCCTCTCCAGACAGGAGATGCCAACACAGTCTCAAGTGTCTACCTGATATAATTAGCTCACTCTTCATCAGCATCTCTCTCCTACCCACTGTCCAGTCCCTTTCATGTCTGATGAGTTGTCTTCGGGGATGGTTCCTGTCCTGTGCCAACAGAAGGTTTGGGGACCATGACCGCCAGGATTCCTCTAGTCTCAGTCAGACCATTAAGTATGGTCTTTTTATGAGAATTTGGGGTCTGCATCCCACTGATCTCCTGCTCCCTCAGGGGTTCTCTGTTGTGCTCCCTGTGAGGGCAGTCATAGGTTGTGGCCGGGCACCAACTAGTTCTTCTGGTTTCAGGATGATGTAGGTCTCTGGTTCATGTGGCCCTTTCTGTCTCTTAGGCTCTTCGTTGTCATGTGACCTTGGTGTTCTTCATTCTCCTTTGATCCAGGTGGGTTGAGACCAATTGATGCATCTTAGATGGCCGCTTGTTAGCATTTAAGACCCCAGACGCCACATTTCAAAGTGGGATGCAGAATGTTTTCATAATAGAATTATTTTGCCAATTGACTTAGAAGTCCCCTTAAACCATGGTCCCAAAAACCCCCGCCCTTGCTCCGCTGACCTTTGAAGCATTCAGTTTATCCCGGAAACTTTTTTGCTTTTGGTCCAGTCCAGTTGAGCTGACCTTCCATGTATTGAGTATTGTCCTTCCCTTCACCTAAAGCAGTTCTTATCTACTAATTAATCAGTAAAAAACCCTCTCCCACCCTCCCTCCCTCCCCCCGTCTGTTGGTCAATTTTTTATGGCAGTTTTTTTTTAAAGATACATTATATTTTAAATTTGGTGTTAAACATATTTAATACTTGATATTATTTATCACAGAAAGGGAGAAGTCTACTGTAAGCAGGTGTTCCATCTGAATTTTCATTGTGTGTGTAGCTCCTCAGGTGGGCAGATGTCTCCTTCTTGACCTTTATTCTCTGGGCTCATGGGTCATGTAAGGGCGAGCATGTTGTCTTTTTTTTACCCCCCCTTGGTATGGGGGAAAAGTAGGAAGACCCACTTAGCTCCTTACAATAGGACTGTTGGAGCCCAGTGTCAGTGAACTTGTAGCATGCCTGGCTCACTCAGTGGTTGTTTTAAAAATTAAAATGTTTGCAAGAGCAGAACACTATAATTAAGATGTCCTATTTTATTTCAGCAGTGATAAAGACTTTCTAACTAACGTCCTCCAGATTTATCCTGTAGCGGTATTCATTCAAACTGGTTATATACCTGGTTATCCTTAGTCGATCTTGTTCAGTGTTAAGGGCCATAAAACCCTGATGCTGCCTTCTTGAAGTTCTCTGAGAGCCGCCTGGCCCTGGTCAGCTGCAGCTGTGTGTCAGGAAGGGACATTTTCCCTGAGGCTGCTGGGATTCTGGCTGTTCTGAGAATGTTCTCTGAGGATTGTAGTGTCTAAGGGGAGAATAGCTTCAGGCGTTCTCAAATTATCATGTTCTCTGAATAAAGAGTGGACAGATGCTGTAATGGGGGGCTCCCCTTCTTTTTAGAGGCATTTATATAAAATGGGTAGTAAGATTAAAACACAGACAACAGATTTCCTTTACAGTTACTTTAAAAAATGCAAATTCAGCTATACCTTTGTTAGGTAGTTACATCGATAGGTTCGTGGATGAGAGTCAAGCTAAAGCCACTTCCCAGATATATCCCCACTTTCCCCCTTCCCCATCATTCCTGACACCAGCTGCCCACACAACACGTACACTGTCTGTCCCTGTCCCTAGCCATCCACTTAGGTCAGACCTTACAAGTTAAGAGGACACCATCCTCGAGCTCATTAATTCGCTGGAGCAACTGACAGGACTCAGAGAAGATACTAAACTACTGGTTTTGTTGTAGTACCCACTGCTGTCCAGTCAATTCTGATTCATATCGACCCTGTAGGACAGAGTAGAACTGCCCCCACTTGGTGTCCAAGGCTGTAGTCTTTACGGAAGCGGACAGCCTTGGAGTGGCTGGTGGGTTTGAACTGCCGACCTTCCGGTTAGCAGCTGAGTGCTTAACCACTGCACCACTCGTCTTTTGTTCTATTAAAAGGATATAAATCAGTGTCATCACAGGGAGAGACGTCCCGGCGAGGTCTGGGAAGGTTCCCAGTGTGGAGCTGCTGCGTCTTAGGGCACCCACCCTTCATGGACCAGGAAACCTCTGGGCCTTAGTGTCCCCAGGGGCTTTTAATGGCCAGGCCTGCATGATAAGCCAAATCATTCCTCCCAGGTGAGGCTTTTCTGGTCTAGCTAGCCACCACTCCCCAGCACAAATTCTCAGGTGTGGCCTGCAAGTCCCCGACCAGGCACCTCAGTACTCTAAGAGTTGTTTCTCCAGAGCCAATGACAAAGGCCATATCACATAGGATAAAAGTAAATCCTTTCCCCCACAGCAGTGCAATATTGTCACTTTCAACATGTCAGTATTTCCGGTTTATTTATTTATATAGACAGTAAAGCATAGACTTTGAATTCTGGCTTCATCCTTTCCTCATGGTATCCCTTTATACAAATTGCTTAGTCTCTGAAAAACATGCACACTGATCCCCTGTTGGAAACCCTGGTGGCATAGTGGTTAAGCGCTACACCTGCTAACCAAAAGGCCCGCAGTTCAAATCCATCAGGCGCTCCTTGGAAACTCTATGGGTCAGTTCTGCTCTGTCCTGTAGGGTCACTGTGAGTTGGAATCAACTTGAGAGCAATGGTTTTTATGGGTTCAATCTCCCGCTACCAAGTTGTAAGAATTAAATGAGATCATGGAAGTCAGCACAAGGCCTAGCACATGGTAACGGAACCCGCTGCCGTAGAGTCCATTCCGGCTCATAGGGACAGGGTGAAACTGTAGGACTGGGTAAAACTGCCTCACAGAGTTTCCAAGGAGTGCCTGGTGGATTCGAACTGCCGACCTTCTTGGCACTTATCCATCACGCCACCAGGGTTTCCTAGCAGGTAGTAGGCTGTCACAATCAGCTGAGGTTTTCACTCGTACACGTTTGATGAGCTCTGCTTGCTAAAGGTTTGACTTAATTGCATCATTTGGTAAGATATTGTACTTTGGGGACATTTTTGTGGTGGTGGCAGTGGGAGAGGGGCTGCTGGGGAGGAAATGGAGGGAATTACTGTGCGGTGTAGTCATCACTCAGATGGCTCCCTGAGCCACTAAATCCGGTGGTTTCCAAACTTCAGTCCCCCAGAATAGTGATGGGAATCTGTGACCTGTTTTCAGTATTTCTCAAAACCTAATGGAAAGGATACAATGAACCTACACAGATAAAACATCTAGAAAAAGAGGCTTTTCTAGCTCCAAAGTGTTTAGATACTTCAGTGCTCTCTTAACCCTGAGATTATGCAAATATTTGAGAAGAGGAATGGAGGAAAACAGGATTTTCCACTGCAACAATGAGCTCAAGCATAACAACCACTGTAAGGATGGCGCAGGACCGGGCAGTGTTTCGTTCTGTTGTGCGTAGGGTCGCTATGAGTCGGAACCGACTCCACAGCACCTAACAACAACAACAACGAGGATCTGGGGGCTCCTCTCTGCTCTTCACCTGCGGGACGCTTCTTGGAGCTGTGGCGAGGAGCTGTCCCTGAAGACTTCACGTGTGCCGGGCGCTGGAGCACGCAGATTCTTCACATGCGGGAAATGTAATTTCTGTGGCAGCTTCCAGGGGTTAAGTGACTGAGCTGCACGTTTGGAGAGGATTTCAGATGAAAGAGGCAGCACAGAGGCAGACTATCCCGAGGTGAAATTCAAACCCTGCTGAGTTAAAACCCCTTTAACACCTTTCCCTCCCTAAAGCAATTCCACAAAATCCTCTCAAAAAAATCTGAGGATCCCACAGAAAGTCACATTCCTTTAAATCCTACTGCTCTTGGCAGCTCATAAAGCATTTCCAGGTACATGCTCTTTTGATCCTCCCTGGGCTGAGTGGTGCAGATAGGGCTTCAGCCCATCTTACATCGGAAGAAGCGGTGTGGGGAGCTTGAGTGGTTTCCACGAGTTTCCTTTTTTGTTTTTGGTTATTTATGGAGTGCCTCCTTAGGGCCAGGCTCTGTGCCCTTAGAGGACTTAGCCAGGTATTCCTGTTCCAAATATAATCTTCCTTTCTGTGGCCCTTTATGGCGGAGCCTACTGTGTGGTTTTCCCTGGTGTCTGTCTTACTGTAAGTGGTTGGCTTTAAAGAACAGGTACTTATTTCCTCATAGTTTAGGAGGCTAGAAGTCCAAATTCAGGACACTGGCTCTAGGAGAAGGCTTTCTTTCAGCTCTGGGGAAAATCCTTGTCTCAGCTTCTCTAGCCCCAGCACCCTTCCTTCCCTTGGTGATCTCCAGGTGACATCCACCTTTTCCCCTGCTTGCTTCAGTGCCTAATCAGCTCTTTTTACATCTCAAAAGTGGTTAGGTTTATTTAAGACACACCCTATACTGATAAGGCCTCATAAACATACCAAAGAAAACCCTATTCCCAAATAGAATTACATCCATAGGTACACCCATTGCCATGGAGTAGATTCCCACTCATAGGGACCCTATAGGACAGAGTATAACTGCCCCATAGGGTTCCCAAGGACCAGCTGGTGGATTCGGACTGCTGACCCTTTGGTTAAAAAAAAAAAAGCATCTAAAAAAAAAAACAAAACTTGCTTTCAGGCAGTTCCCACTGACGGAGACCCCATGTGTGGGGTAGGATTTACAACACATATATATGGGGGGCACAATTCAGTCCGTAACACCTGGAGACCAGGGACTTCATCCAGCTCTGACTTCTCCTCCAGAGAATGTAATTTTTATCAACACTTTTTTTCTCACCTTCCCAAGCAGATAATCCAACAAAGTATTGTTAAGGAGCCCTGGTGGCACAGGGCTGCTAACTGAAAGCTCGAAGCCACCAGCCACTGGACACCCCAGGGGAGAAAGATGTGGCAGTCTGCATCTGTAGAGATTTGCAGCCTTGGAAGCCCTGTGGGCAGTTCTACCGTGTTCTGCCGGGTCGCTGTGAGTCGGAATCGCCTCGACGGCAGTGGGTTTAATGCATCATTTCCAGAAGTTTAATGATTTGATTCACCTGCCTTGGGTCTATGTATTACACTGAATGGTGGGTTCAGAGTTGTTGGTTTTGTTACCATGCTTCAGGATTTACATAGGCTATTTATTAAATATATGTAAATTCGATATGCTTTTGTATGTACCAATTATTATATAATAAAATATAAAAAGAACATGAGGCTTTGGACGTTCTGCAGATTTGGAATATTTTTAAATATCATGCTAGAACTAAACCAGACTTCATCATCTCGGTCTTTATACCTACATGTAAGGAGTTTGTTTCCGTGTCTGGTAGGGCAACATCACAGTACACCCTCTTCCCTTTTTCTTAAACGTATCAGTTCCAAAGAACTTCTCTGCAAAAGTTAAGTTGATGAGGTCTGGACGTGGAATGTATGGTGTAGCCACCCTAGTCTTCTGGGCGGTATTCCTTCCCGTAGGACGAGCAGGTTGCACACTATTTGTCAGATGTGGTTGTTGTTTTTGGGTGCCATCGAGTTGGTTCTGACCCATAGCAGCCCCATATACAACTGAAGGAAACGCTGCCCAGTCGTGTGCCATCCTCAGAGTCACTGCTATGTTTGAGCCCATTGTTACAGCCGCTGTGTGAGTCCATCTCATTGAGGGTCTCCCTCTTCTTCTCTGACCCTCTACTTTACCAAGCATGATGTCCTTTTTCAGGGACTGGTCCCTCCTGATAACAAGTCCAAAGAAAGCGAGACTGAGTCTCACCATCCTCACTTCTTCCAAGACAGGTTTGTTCATTCTTCCGGCAGTCCATGGAATATTCAATATTCTTTGCCAACACCATAATTCAAAGGTGTCAGTTCTTTTTCAGTCTTCCTTTATCATTGTCCAGCTTTTGCATGCATTTGAGGCAGCTGATAGTTCTTTAAAAATCCTTAGCAATCCTTAAATTTCTCTGAAAAGAGCCAGGACTCCATGCTATATTTTGGCAGCCACCTGATCTTCCAGAGATCTGAGAATTGGTGAGAACATAAGAAAGGAAGGTTGTCTGTTTGGGAATTTGATACAGCGAGAGACTTGCAAAGAAAATTTCTTCTGTAGTTCCATGTCTTTGACTTAACCTCTTTGGGTTTAGGTTAATATTCATCTTCCTGTCAATATAAAGAACATATGAAATGTTCACAGTTTTACACACTTTATTTCTGACTTCCAAGGAGGCAATCAATAATCTCAAACAGCCTTTTTATTCGTGGAGTCGTTAATGACCAAAATCATTCCCTCCCACACACCCGCTTTGGCCCTCAGACGCAGAGTAAGGGAATCATACCTCTCAATTCAAGGTGTGCTTTCATCTGGTTTGTGCAAGGCCAAGCTTATTTTCAAACCTTTCTCCTCCATCCCTGGTTCCCCATTCCCACTGCCCGCTCCCCTCTCACAGCCAGCCCCTCTCCTGGGCTTTGCTAGATCACTTTGAATGTGTGTTTAGGTCCTGGTCATCACCAGGGACCTAGACAAGGCCTAGAGCAGGACTCTGTGACTGTATTCACCTGATTCAGAACTGGAGCCCTTCCTTCACCGGTCAGCCTGGTGCCCTGTGGTGGTTTTCTGTAGCAGTAGTCAGGGGGGCTGCCCTGCGCCAGCCCCCTCCTGCTGAGGTGGGGCCTGCTGTGGCACCGGAGGAGGTAGGTATTCTGGGGGCTCCTTCCCTCTCCAGGGACTTGCATTGTCAGCCTTTCCCACCCACATCCCTCACCCTCACATCTTTGGCTTTCCAGAAAATCTGCAGTAGTTCAGGGGTGCAGTCCTCTGGCAGGTAGGGGAATCGACTGAAGTGACTGTCTTTTCAGGGCTTGAACCCGCGACCTTGGCCTCATTAGCACCAGTGCTGTATCCAGTCACAAAGCCACAGGCTTCACTTTGTGTAACTTCCACCGACTCCCCTTCCTACCACCCTCAGCGGCCGTCTTTTCAATTACAAAGGCGTTCTCACCAACACAATAGAACAGAAAGGATTGGAGCTCTTCAAGACTCCTCTGAAGGACAGAAATATGCAATTTAGCAGGAAAATAATACCAAAAAAAAAAGTCTTGAAAGTTCAGGAAACAACTTATCTTTCCAGTCCACCCGTTCACTGGGGATCCAGCTAAGCTTCTCTTCTTCAATCAAAAATGTAAAAATAGTGTGGAATTCCTTGTGACAATTTATTAGCATAAAATCCAGTGATTGTACGTGAAGTTTCAGATGACTAAGTAGAAATATTGTTGAAATGGATTGGTCTAGCTTTTTTATAGGAAGGGGTGGATCTGAGAATTGCTAAGTGCTTATCTTTGGCAAGTTTATAGTCCCTGAACCCAAACCCATTCCCACGGAGTCAATTCCAACTCATAGGGACTCTACAGGACAGGGTAGAACTGCCCCCATAGGGTTCCGAAGGCTGAAATCTTTACGGGAGGAGATTGCCACTTCTTTCTCCTGAGGAGCGGCTAGTGGGTTCGACCTTTCGCTTAGCAGCTGAGAGCTTAACCACAGCGCCACCAGGGCTCCTTCTTATAGCCCCTGGAGACCCAAATCCATGCTTATAATAATAGCTAAGATGGTGTTGTGTACCAGCTGGCGCGCTAAGATGCACAGGGTATGTCCTTGCCAGCGGGAGACATCGTCACCATGGAGGCAAGGATAAAAAAGGAAAACCCACTGGAGGCGTGGATTTCAACCAGGGCTGGAAACCATGGGCCCATCCTGGGGAGGGACCTGGAAAGAATCCGGCTGGCAAACAAGATACAGTTGTTGATCTGAGCCAAATAAAAACCTCAAAGATTTTGTATTCTGGCACTTGAACGGAGTTATATTGAAATGTGTTGACAAAATGGAAAGTTCTAGACTGGAGATTTTTTTTCTTCAGTCTGTCGAGTGCCAAGAAAAACTCGTATGTGTGGTAACCAGTAAGCAAGGTAAGCACGGACTTACATGTGCTTACTAACGTGTAGTGCAGTTTCACCTGTTCTTTGTTTTTTTTTGTGTGTGTGTGTGTGTGAAAAACAGTTGAAATTGTGCACTACAGACAGTATGTGAGCACAAGTAAGCCCATGTGTACCTTGCTTATTGGGTAACCCGTCCCTGATACTGGCTCCCATTTTGGTGATTTTTCTCACTGTGGTCACGTGTGTAGAGGAAACGCACTGCCTGCTGGAAAACCTCTTATTCCACAGATCCCTAGTAGAGTGATAGTTGCTGCCGGTGTTCTTAAAACCTCCACAGTAAGAGGCATTTGATGATGAATTGTAAACTCATTGAGGTTAGGGATTGTATTTTAAGTTATTCAATAAATATTTATACTTATGGGGCACGAGTTGGGTGCCGTTGAGTCAGTTCTGACTCACAGTGGCCCCTCGCGACGGAGTAGAGCTGCCCGTACGGTTCTCTAGGCTGTAATCTCTATGGGAGCAGATCGCCAGGTCCTTCTCCCATGGAGCTACTGGCTGGGTTCGAACTGCCAACCTTTTGGTTAGCAGCCGAGCACTTAACTGTTGCACCACCAAGGCTCCTTATGGAGCAGTTACTGGGCTCTAGATCCTAGGGAAACAAGGAAAGGAACAGAAGTCTCTGCCATCATGGAGTTTATATTCTAGATTGTAATCATCTTTATCTTACTCAGAGTACCTTTGACTTTTCAAGGGTTCGCCAGGTGTGTTGAAGACAGCCATGTTTTGGGGCTGAGTATTTGCTTTTCCTTTCTTTTACTCACTTGAAAACTGGTAATCCATGTATGTCATGAAGAAGATTCTGTTAACCAGAAATTTTAACTGCAAAACCTTGGCCTATGACTTACGCAAGCAGAGAGAGCTTTGATCAAATAATGCTTAGATCTAGTGAAATTGAAGTATCCCTACATTGTGTTAAAAAACCAGTAGCATTGGGTAGACATTTTGGGTGTTAATGAAATGTAGCCTGTCCATACACCTGAGTAAATAATTCCAGCTATCACTTAAAACTTTCAAGTTCTGTAAAAATGGCTTGGGGGCAGTGTCTGACCTCCCCCGACCCCCCAAGTGGGAAGGAGAACCAAGGTCAACAGCACAAGGCCGACCCCCCCCCCACCATGAGGTGGAGCCTAGACAAGCCTCCTCTCTCCCATCTTTACTAATTTTGACACCAACTGTCCCTCCCATGGCACTCTCTACTTTTTTGCTGGGTTTGATAATTCACTGTAATGGCCACACAGATGGGGTTTATTAGGGAAGTAACAGCTACAATCCAAGCTCAAGAACACTCAGGATACAGTTCTTCCATCGGTACAGCCTCTCCCCGGCTGTGCTCGTCTCTCGGTGGCCCTCAGTCTCTGCCCATCGGCGCTCAGCTTTCTCTTTCTGTGGGCTGGGAAGCCCACCGGGGAGTCTCCTGCTGCTGGGTCTCTTCTTCCTTGGTGGTGGAGGGCTCCTCCTGCTGCCTTGTAATTGGCTCTATTTTAAGACAGAATTGACCAATCCCCTTGGTAGGCCACAGTTACCCAATCACACAATCACCTGGGTGGGAGTTACAAGACCATGGCTAGAAAGGCCACACACAAAGTAATTAATCCACCACAGGTCCACAAAGAAGTAAGGATTTATAAAGAGTCTGCATACTTTGCCCAATATTTAATTTGTTCCTCCAAAATGTATTTCAGCACGTGTCCAGGCCTTACAAGACACTCAGCTACTAAATATTTCTTAAGAACAGAGCAGGGAAAAGAGGCCCACCTTCCACTTCAGAGAATGGCCCTGATTGAGCTCCATTGTGGAGTCAGGGGTGCTTGATGGGGGTACCCTGTACCAGGTACCAGGCACCGCATCTGACTGGCTTGATCTGCCGTGTTAGTTTTACTCTGGCAGTCCTAAATTGCATACATATAGTGACTGACAGACAGACAGGCGCACGCACCCTGCTGTCTCCCATCTGTGTTCCCTGTCTGCCTGGCTAACTCCTGTCCATTGACTTGGGTTCTGAAAAGTCTGCCCCGGTTGCTGCAAACTTACTCGTTCCTTCATCTTTGCTCCCATAGTTCCTTGTACACACCTCCTTCATCACAGCTGCTCCTTGAGTACAAGAATTAGATATTATTTATCTCTGTAACCCCAGCGCTTGGCATGGGAACTGGCAGTCTGTTACCTCAATAAGTAATACCAAAAACCAAACCCACTGCCACCGAGTGGATTCCGACTCATACAAACCCATAGGGTTTCCCAGGATGTAAACGTTAGTGCAGGCAGACTGCCACGTCTTTGTCCCACGGAGCCTTTGGTTAGCAGTCAGTTGCGTTAACCACTGTACCACCAGGGCTCCTTCGATAACTAATAGTTAACTCAGTGGCTAAATAAACAGTCTCATTTCTGCAACTTACTTTATTAGTGGTCTTTGGACAGGTTCATCATCTATCTAACACTGTTCATTCTTTGAAGTGAATCTTATAAATATCTCAGAACCCTTCATGGCCTCCCTGTTTGCTTCAGGACAAAGTCTGGGCTGATAAGTCTTCTGTGTTGTGTCCCTCTCACCCTATCCAGCCTTTCTCTTTCTACTTTTTATTTAAGCCCTAAACTCAGTCTCACTGTGACCCCATGTGTGAACAGTAGAACTGCTCCATAGGGCTTTCAAGGCCTTTCAGAAGCAGATTGCCAGGCTTGTCTTCTGAGGTGCTCTGGGTGGGTTCAAACTTGCCAACCTTTCAGCCAGTAGTGGAGCACTTAAACGTTTGCACCGCTCAGCAACTCGATGGCAACTAACAACAGGAGCTCGATCTGGTAGTCTTCCCAGTGCCTACTTAGGTGCCGTGTGGCTCTTCTCTTGCCCATTTGCAGCCTGGAGTACTTCTCTCACACTGTCCCTTCCTTTGCCTCGGCCTCCTCTTAGGGAAGGCCTCTCTCCAAACTCTGCTCAAACCCAGACAGATCCAGCTTACACTGCATCTCTTTTATGAGGTTTCCTCCTGAATACTTTAGCCTACACACCTCTTCATTTGTTTTATTTACCATTTTATATTTACCTTGCCCTCTTCTACTATTTTGGAAACCCTGGTGGCTAGCGGTTAAGAGCTACTGTTTACTATTTATGTTTGTTGAGCACCCGACTATTCCAGGCATTGTGCTCAAGTCCTGGGGATGCAAAGGAAGCAAGACAACATCCTTTATCAGGTCTGTTGCCCTAACTCATCAGTCCTGGTGGTATCTTCCTGATCTGAATTCGGTGTCATCTGGGCTGTCTGGATGCCGAATCCTTCTGCCTAGTATTTACGTTTACCACTGTCACGTAGACGGGCCTTATTTCCTTACATAACTTGTTGTTTTACAAAAAATACATTTGCTACTTGTTTCTTAAGAACTCAAGAGGAAAGACACATCTAATGTCCTTTCTTTGTGTCAGTTCTTTAATAGAGGAACAGACAGTAAGTAACATCTACCGTTTCTTCCAGTGGTACGGTAATGGTAGTTGTTGTCTGTCGTCGTTAGTACCTTGTCCGTCTTTCCCACAGAGCCTAGTACGGTACTGTGCACGTAGAATGTAATACTTTTTGAATAGCAGTTACTCGACTAAGGTGGATTAGCAGATATTTCTTTACTGCCTTCTGCAAAAGGCTTTCTAGTGTGCAAACGTTCTTCATTCAGAAGTAAAAAAGGAACCAATAAGGATTTAAAGAAAAATATTTGTTAAATCTGTTCAAATAATGTCTGGTAAGTTAAAGCTGTTTTCTTACAGAAAATCGTCTGCAGGAATACAATGTCGAGGGGATGAAAGAGGGACATCTCTTACAATTCTCCTATAAGCATTAAAAAGGTGCATCTTGTTTACTGGAAAGTAAACAAGATTCAGAAAGGTCACCTGTATGTCGGAGGAGGAGTGCATACTCAGGTTTGGGCCGTGGACGACCTGACCGCATTTAGCATTAACCTATAAAGGTTTAACGTGGATTTTTTTTTTTTTTTAAATCATTCTCTGGCCACACAGATCTATCATATCACCTTCACTCTGTGAGATATATTGATAGGAACATTTTACGTTTTTAAATAAGTTTTTATTTCCATTTCCTTGGTACTTAATCACCTGAGTAGTGTTAACACTTAGGGCCACAGTGGTTATAGGGGGATATAAGAAAACCAGGAATCACTGGGTGGTGGTCAATGTGCTCGGCTGCTAACCAAAAGGTAAGAAAGCCACATCCACCCAAAGGTGCCTCAGAAGAAAGGCCTGCCGACCTGTGTCCCTAGAAATCAGCCATGGAGAACCCTGTGGAGCACAGCTGCCCTCTGACACACATGGGGTCAGCGGTACAAAGTACTAATGACAACCACCACTATGGTACCATCGGGAGAGATGGTAGATGTTACTGTCTGTTCCTCTGTGAAAGAACTGATACCAAGAAAGCCCAGTAGATGTTTCTTTCCTCTTGACTTCTTAAGTCAGAAGGCATTAGAGAAGCAAAGAAACAAGAAGCAAGGAAGTGCCACTTTGGATCTTGCATAAAATGTAAGACGTAACACGTTTGCAGAGGAGAATGTTCAACTTTGAAAAGTACATAACATTTATTCTCTGGGCAGGCTTTGACTGTTAAGAGATTTTTACAGCATCTACAAATTGAGGTTTGATGTAGGTGTTGTTCAGTGACTAAAGAATAGTTCACTGTTGGGGTGGCTAAATATTTCTCTCATCTATACGTGAGCTTCGTGACCTTCTCTCTTTGTATGGCAGAGGTAAATTTCATCTCTGCCAGAGCCTTTGTTAAAACAAATTCTAAATTAGTGTCATCCTTTTCACAAGGCCAGCCATTGCCCCAATCACCAAGCTCTGCTTCCTCCTTGTAAATCATGGCCTCACTTCCAATAGTTGGGAAAACCTATTAGTTGCTGCCCTAAATATTTCCTGGCTCCCTTAGAGGGCCTGGGCTCTAACTTTTAACAAGCCTAAGAACAAAGCCCCAGAGCTAAGGCGAAGGTTCAGCAAAGCTCGGGTAAGAAGCTCCCCGCTGCACGTGGGTCCTGTTCCACTGTTACATTGTGGATTAAAGTGATGTGGGGCGTATCTTTCACTGTTAGAAAAAACCTGTAGCCTGAGTATTATCCTTGTCCCCTGACCAGGGCTATAATAGGGCCCTGCCACAATTCCTCCAATTTTAATTCTCTCAAACAAGATTGGAGGCCTTGCTGGTGTAACCACCCTCGCTGGGCGGAAGGCTTTTCTGATTGTCTTATTTCAGCCTATGGTGAAGGTATGTTGTGCCGCTGGGCTTTTTTACTTTTCCCTTTTTCATTTGGCTGGGGCTGCCTCTGTTCAACAGCACGGACTTGTCACTTCTTCTGTCACCGTTAGTTAAAAGTAATTGTTATTGCAAACCCCTCCCTGCCGGCGTCACTTTCATGGTGGAGCCCACTAAGCGTTCATTTCAGGAGCCGAAAGTAGGGAGCTTACGGTATCGGGTTCCTTTTTATCTGGAGCAACAGCACCTGCGGCAACCCATTAACTAGCGGGAGTTGTTAATTACGTCTCGGACTTGTTGGTCTTCACGGCTCCTGAATTTCAAAAGCAAGGAAATTAATCACCGTGTGTGCATCTCATTCAGCAGGAAATCGCAGGCGCGTGCATTCTAAATTCTGTTCTAGTCAACTAATAATCAAATACTTGCAATCTTCTGTAACATTTCTCTCTTTGTGGAAGGAAGCATTTCCTAAATTCCAAGGGTCCTTCCACTCACGGCCAGGTAGATACCTGCCCCTAAGACAAAGGCTTTAGAGACAGAATTCTCTAAGTATGAGTCTGCGTGAGACTGTATTGAAGACGCTTCAGTAATTGACGTTAAAAAAACAAAAGGGCAAAGGCGAATTAAAAGCATAGTAGTAGGACCTGGCATTTATTGAGTACTTACTGTATTTTTTTCAAGTGGAACGTTAAAGGTGTCACTTGGTATTGTCTCCTTTCATTTCACACTAAACGAAAGAGGTGGGAGCTGTATCTTTGTTTCAAGTTGAGGAAACTGAGGCTCACAAAGGGTTAATAACTTGCCTAAGATGACACAGCACCAGAGAGATAAGAGGATTTGAGATGGGGAGGTGAACAAAGTAAGCCATCTACACCAAGACCAAAAAACCAAACACGTTGCCGTTGAGTCAATTCTAACTCCTAGCGGCCCTACAGGACAGAGTAGAACTGCCTCATAGGGCTTCCAAGGCTGCAAATCTTTAGGGAAGCAGACTGCCACATCTTTCTCCTTAGGAGCAGCTGGTGGGTTCGAACTGCTGACCTTTCAGTTAGCAGCCGAGCACTTAACCGCTGTGCCACCAGGACTCCTTAATCCATCATGTTGTTGTTAAGTGCCATCAAGTAGGTTCTGACCCATAGTGACCCTGTGCACTACAGATCGGAACACTGCCTGGTCCTGCGCCATCCTCATAATCCTTGCTATGTTTGAGCCCATTGTTGCAGCCATGGTGTCAGTCAGTCTTGTTGAGGGTCTTCCTCTTTTTCAATGACCCTCTACCTTACCAGGCATGATGGCCTTCTCTAGGGACTGGTCCCACCTGATAACATGTCCAAAGTGTGTGAGATGAAGTCTCACTGTCCTCACTTCTAAGGAACATTCTGGCTGTATTTCTTTCAAGACAGATTTGTTCGTTCTTCTGGCTGTGCGTGTGGTATGTTCAATATTCTTCACCAACGCTGTAATTCAAAGGTGTCGATTCTTCTTCCGTCGTCCTTATTCATTGTCCGGCTTTTGCAGGCCTAACCCATCACATTCATCCTCAGTTATGAAGCAGGGGCTCAGGAAGAGGCAGAAAGGAAGCTGAGGCTTCCTCTCATCAGCTCACGCCTGGCTTCTAGAACCCATTCTGTCAGAGTTGGAAAATACAGTGTAAGCCACTTCATTCTTGCTGACCGTTCATCAAACACCAAGGTAGCTAAACAACTGAATAAATCTAGTGTATGCCATTCATTTCTTAAAACGAGTTATACTGTAAATAATCAGCTTTGCAGTGAAGAGTGCTTCAACGCTTTATGCAGCAAATTCTGTGCAAAATAACCATCCAACTAGAATCTGTCCAAGAGGCCGGTGGTCCTGAACTCTGCTGCGTGTTAGAATCTTCTAGGGAGCTTTCTAAAAAGCCCAAGGCCTGGATCCCACACGGACTCATCAAATCAGAATCACTGGGCCCTACCCCAGTCATTGAAGGCGTGCTTGGCTGCTAACCGAAAGGTCGGCGTTCAGAGCCACGTCGCAGCTCCATGGGAGAAAGACCTGGCAATTTGCTCCTGTAAAGATTATAGCCCAGAGAATTGTGTGGGGCAGTTCTGTTCTGTCACACGGGGTTGCTATGAGTTACAGTCCACTCGATGGTGCTCAGCACCCCCCACCACCACCCCAGGCTTCTGTGTTTTTAAAACTCCCAGATGATCCCAGTGAGCAGGCAAGGCAGAGAACCGCTGTGAGACCCCATTAGTGATTCTCCTTCACTCTTCTTCACGTTCCATTCCTTCTGGGTCGTTTCAGTTCATTCCTCCAGTTGACCTTTATAAATCTTTCCCTGATGGAAATTTTGTTTTGTTTGCTATGCACAGCCTTTCCCCAAATCTCCTGGACAACTCAGATCAGCTTACGTTGCAAATGAAAGATTTATGGCTGCTGCTTCTGTAGGAACAGAGTTTATTCTAAATGCCTTGTTTGTTCCTACAGTGAAAATGGCTTCTCAGCAGCAGTCAGATAGTCACAGGATCACATCCCTTTTGCTGTCTCTCTGATGCGCGCGCGTGCGCACACACACACGTGCAGTTACCAGCTCAGCAACGTTTGAGTTGGAGTTTCAGCCATTCTACTCACGACACGCTTGCCTCTCGCTATAGTTGTGGACAGAATTGAAGCCAGTATCTGCATAATTTAAACAGAGTGCCCCTCCTTTCCCCTCTCTCAAACTCATCTGGAATTGCTCTGACCAAGTAGACCAGAGTCCACTCTTAGGCTATTCACTACTGGAGATGGTTTTGCCTTTCCCCTTCTCTACCCTGAAGGGGTCAGGCTTGGGAGGATTTACGGTAAGAAAATTCACATATAACCAAACAGTTGACCCAAGGGGCGGACAGTAAATTCTGTGTCAGTGCTGGGAAAGGCTGGGAATGGAACACTCTAGCTCTCACTAATAACTGAAAAACACAATTGGTGACATCATCATCTTACCGGGAAAATCTTTTTTAAATATTGGGAAGCTGTCAGGGTCAGGTGGCAGGTAAGTATTTTCCAAACTTCTAATTTTTGCTTGAAAGCCCAGTTATATCCTTGGCCACAAATACTGCCAGTTGTTTTTTGAAGTGATAGGTCCTCTTTATCCATTTCAGTAACATGCCTGCAGGATACTCAAGTCTGAATAACCAGTTTGTCTGAAGTCATTTTTTTCAAGTAAAAATGATATTCCAAGAAAAAGGTGGCTTGTTCCATCATCACAGGGTGTTCTTCCTTGCGACAGTTGCAGTGGTTCAGTATGCAGCAAAGATACTTTGTGCATACTTCCTGGTCATCACACAGAATGTTAAAAAGCTGCATACTCAGGAGGTAAAAATAACATTACTGTGTGTCACTGCTTCATCAGGGACATTCCTAGGTGTGTCTGTCTTTTTTTTTTTCTGATTGTGACTGTTGGCAGTGAAGGATACAGTGATTTCTAGGACAGTTTGGGGTCACTGCTTTGATTTGTGCAAAAGCTCCTGAATTTACCCTCTGTTGCTTTTGTAGTAAAATTGTCAAGACAGTTGGGGAGAAAGCAAACAATGTCTTAGTATGATGTTGAAGTCATTTTGAACTTGTGGACCCCCTGAAAGGGTCTCTGAGACCCCAGCGGTCTACAGACCACACTTTGAGAACCACTGAGACAGATAACAGACGTTGCATAATGTATAAAAATGAGTTTTTCTTGTGCTTCTTTGTTCCATGTGGCTTGTGACCCTGGAGACTAGCTGGGAGCTGGGCCTCTGGGAGTTGTGTTATTTGATGAAATCCCACGCGAGTCCTTTCCTGGTTCTCCGGAGCCCAGTTGCCTCTGCTGTCCTCTGGGATGTTACTCTGAGGCAGAAAACAACCCTGATTTCCTATTAAATTGACTGCTAGCTTCTGTGCCTGAAAACCTATGTAATCCTTTCTTTTTTTTTAATATGTTGTGGAGATAATGTGTTTTTGAACGTGACGTTTTCCTAATCCTCTCTGTCAGGGGGTCTTAACTCAGGGTTAAGAGGCCCTTTGATGTCTGCAGATCGGCTTTAGGTGACTCACAAGCCCTTGACCTTTTACAAAATTTCTGGTTGTTTTTTGTTTTTGTTGTTTGGGGAAGAGGTTGTTGGGGAAGTTAATAGCTTCAGTCAAATTCTCAAAGATGTACTGTGACCTTTCCCCTACAAAAGCAAACATTAGAAAGTGACTGTTTTACCAAGAGTTACACACGTGAGGAACCTGCTTAATACGAGACCAAGGGCAACATCTGCTCAAAAGCAAGAGAAGGCAGGAAGGGACCGGAACTAGACAGATGGACACAGGGAACCTGGGCTGGAAAACGGGAGAGTGCCCTCACATTGTGCCGAAGGCAGCCAACGCCACAAAGCAACATGTGTATACGTTTTTGAATGAGAAACTAACTCGAGCTGCAAACTTTCACCTAAGCACACTAAAATTAAAAAAAAAAAATTACTAATAAAAAAGAAAATGACGTCTTAGACTGCCGTTTTTATGGGGTGTTACCTGCCCGCCCATTATCGATTTCTAAACGCACATGTTTTGTAAAGAACTCTGGGCTCCCTCCCTGCTCTGCCCCACTTTACTCCACGCCCTTGGCATTTCTTTGGGTCTACACCATTTCACGCCTACCTGCTTACCCGTGGCTTCACGGTGGTTTCTGAGCTCACCTTCTCTTCCACCTTTCCCGCAGTATCAAATGAAGGAGCGTGGTGACCAGGCCCTTGGCTTACATCCCCAAACGCAGAGTCATCCCCACACAGCCCCGCCCACCCTGGGGGTATTTCAGGCCAGAGAATACACGCAGCTAGGTTAGTGGGTTCTTATTTGAACTGTTGAGATGTGCAGACTTGGGGTATTTATGTATGCCTCAGCCGGGAGAGGCCTTTTCCTACCCACGTATTCTTCAGCGTGCTCCTTGCAATCCAAGTGCTATGATGAAAACTGCAAGGCAGTCTGTTTAGTCCCGACGGCAGCAGTTTTGGAAAACTTCCTTGGTTCTGTGGAGTAATGTGGTGACGACCGCCCGCTGACAAGCAGCAGCAGCTCTGCAGCCTGGTGATGCAGTATCAGCCCCGGTCATCCCCCAGGTGTGGCATTTGCGCTGCAGGTGCGGAGGTGGTTCTGTGCGTGCAGCATGCTGCAGACAGTGTGGGCCCCTGTGGACAGAGGCATGCACACAAGCCAGGGAGGGGGGTTCAGTGTGGTCCCTGAGAAACAGACAGCAGCTTTTGCAGGTAGTCTCTGAATTAAACAATGCACTTGTTTCCCACTTCAAAAAAAATTTTTTTTTTAAATAGTTTCATAGTGTGGGGCTTACTTCAGCGGCATCACAGTTTTTGAAAAGCTTTGGCTAGTCTGACACAGCACACACACGAGCACCTAACAATTGAGAAGTAACAATGCCCATGTCCTTTATGGGAAGCCGGGAGACAGTATTGTAACCAACAGGTAGAGCTGACCTAGCTGTGAAGAGGCAGAAGAGTCCCAGCCAAGTAAAATGCTGACAGAGGGTGGGGTGTGTCCCACTCGTGTCCGGGGGTGTTTTATTCAGCAATGCGTCTCTGCGTGCTGGGGGGGGCCTTGTATCTCAACCTAGCTTTCCGGACAGCATTTGAATTATTGACGTGTTGTGTTCCATCTTGTGTGTCTTGCAGTTTCTAAATACTGAGGCTGGCCACTCACAGTGCGTTTTCACCAGGGTTGGTAGGTGTACCAGACACACTGCCTCTGTGGGGTCCCACCCACAACAAACAAAAAGCCAGTTGTCACTGAGTCAGCTCCAATTCACGGCGACCCCATGCGTGTCACGGCGACCCCACGCGTGTCACGGCGACCCCACGCGTGTCAGAGTAGAGCTGCGTTCCATAGGGTCTTCCATAGCTGATTTTTCAGAAGTAGATTGCCAGGCCTTTCTTCCGAGGCACCTCTGGGTGGGCTCAAACTGCCAGCCAGTTGGTTAGTAGCCAAGTGCTTAACCCTTTGCACCGCTCAGGGCTCCTTGTCCGTCTTTAAAGCCATTGCCCTCACGTTGATTTCAACTCATAGCGATCGTATAGGACAGAATAGAACTGCCCCTTAGAGTTTCCAAGGAGTGGCTGGCAGATTTGAACTGCTGACCTTTTGGTTAGCAGCTAGGAGCCCCGTGCCACCAGGGCTCCTGTCCCTCTTTAGCAGGTGAGAAAACCAGAACATAAGAGCCTTTGACTCGTCCAAAACTAGTGAATGACTGATAGACCATGCTGACCACAATGGCTTGCCCGGCCAGGCTCGCTCTGAGTCAGAACCACGTTCCTCCTTTCTTGGGTAAGCGCCCTTCATGCTGTGGGCTTGGTGAATGTCTCTGTGTGTACTATTGGCCAAGCCCACTTCTACTCAAGGACTAAATCTGGTCAAAGTCTTCTCTGGGAAAAGGCCCCTTCTGGGTGGGAGAGGAAGGTAAGGCGAACCTTAGCTCTGCTGTGTAGCCAGATGGCTTTTAGGATTGCATGATAAAATGTGCAGCTTCATGTCTGTCCTCTCGCCACTACAGTGCCCTTTCTGTTTTCAAGGAAAGAAGGATTGTCCAAATGTGGAAGATGCAAGCAGGCTTTTTACTGCAATGTGGACTGTCAGGTAGGTGCCGGGCGGGCCACTGGCAGGGGGGGCCTGAGTCCCCAATGTCCCTCTCTTTCTCGTCCTGGCATTCCCTAGTGCCCTCTGCAGCCAAAGCCGGAAAGTTCAGTGGTAGTGTTGGATGCGTGTGGACCCAGGACCCACAGGCAGCCGGTGATAGGCAGAAATGGTTTGGGGCCACATGCTGCAGGACTAGAAATGGGGGCAGGAGTAGTGGACACCTAAGGACAGCCTGTTAGCTACAGATGGGTCTATTACCAAGGTTGACAGCTTGCCCCCAAGGGTGCTGGCAAGAGGTAGAAAATGCAGAGGTGACAAATGAAAAATATTAAAATGCTGTCTTTAAAAAGTATTGTCACGGGTCTGTCTTTTATAAATCCACACCTCGCCCTTGGACAGTTTGAACCCAGCCTGATTGCAGCTGGACTTAGCTGACCCTTGGCATAGCCTTTATATAGTCAGAGGGTGGGTGCGCCCTGGACCTGGTGCCTCGGAAGCATCCATGCAGAGGGGCCCAGGAGGCTGGTGGCACGTCAGCCACACACCATCCTGCTGGATGGCTGAGTCTCAGGTGAACCCTTTAACGGGGAAGCATAGGCTTGAGGAGCTCGGAGGAGGTCCAGCTAGGCTCTTGGAGGGACAAGGAGCAATGTTTCCCCAAACTATTCTGCTAGGTGCTAGTTCCATAGTATCTGTAGGTGTTCTATGGAAAATGAGTTCCGTGTTTAAACAGTTTGGGGGAACATGGTCTCTTTCCTTCAGCACCTTTCGGAGTCTTCAGTATACCCGTGTGCATGATGAATTCTTCAGCACTTTTGATCTTCGTCACCCCACCCAGCCTTCCGTCTTCCCTCTCTTGTGAGGAAACCTATCGGTGCAGCTGCAGGGGGGCTGTGATACGTTTTCTGCACATCGGTACCTCTTTTTGTTGTTGTTCCTTCCACATCCAGTGTCTTCTCCTCTCTGCTTCCCAACCCATCTATATCTGATTACTACCGTTTCATTTTTTTCTTCCACTCCTCTTTTTCTGTCACCTCCCTACGTCTTTGGCCCCGAAAGTCCCCCAAAACCCATTGCTGTTGGGTTGATTCTGACTCCTAGTGACCTTATAGGACAGAGTAGAACTGCCCCATGAGGTTTCAAAGGAGCAGCTGGTGGATTTGAACTGCCAACCTTTTGGTTAGCAGCCTTAGCTCTTAACCACTGTGCCACCAGGGCTCCCCAGAGGACATTATTTAGCAGCACAGAGGTTGCTGAGCCCTGGGGTCTCGTCTGACTGTTGGGCTCCGGTCACGGTGACTCTTCACCAGAATGAAGCTAAGCCGAGGCATGGCTTGGGAAATTTAGACCCCTCCCTTGGCCCTGAAGACCATACACGTAATTCACTCCCTGTGCCTCGTGGCCGGCTTCCGTAGGTTGTCAGCTGTGTCACAGGGAGACTACACATGGGGCTTGTCATTGAGTTTTCGGAGAGTATGCCTTCTTTGAGGAGATCATGCTTTGTTCCCACCAACTGAGGCTAGAGTATCAGTGGTTAGACTGTAGAGATCAGTGGGCCCTGAGATGGTCAGGGGACATGATTTGAGACCAGGACTGCCAGATAATTTAGCCGTTTCTATACTTAAGTTAGACACTTCTAGAAAAATTATCCCATTAAGTCCTGCCTTAATGAACCTTAATGATCCTTAGAGAAGCAAACGTAGTAAATCAAATACAGCCCAGGCAACGTGGCATGAAAGAGTAGGAAGACATGGTCCCCGCTGTGCTGCTTACCAGCTGAGCTTAGCAAGTCGCGGGACGTCTCTTAATTTCAGCTTCTTCAAATGTAAACTGAGGAGAACAGTGCCCAGCTTGAGGAGTTGTAAGGGTCAAGTGATAGGGTGGGTACGAAGGTTCTCTATAAACCAGGAAGCTCTGTACAGGTGTGAAGAGTTATTATAATAACGCTGAAGTAGAAATCAGGCCGACGGAAACAAAGCTTTGTGCAAAGAATAAACAGCAGATGTTAGATTTGAGGACTTGTTTGTTAACTTAAGGGAATGGATGGATTCTAAGGACCTGAAGGCAGGAATGGCGTACGTTTGTGTGAGCGATGTCTGTTACAGAGTGAACCTTAACTGTTGCGCTTGGCTGCAGACACATCCGTAATATAGAGTATCGGAATGTTGAGATGCAGAGAGATGTACCTCTGGTCTGCCCAGCCGCTGAGCTGCCCAGCTGCTTTACATGAGGCCTCACCAGGTGGCCTAAAGCCCCCAGACCCTATTTTTCCAGACTGGCAGACTCAGAAACCTCATCTATTAGCGTACAGTGAACGGGCCCTCCCCTGGGGGAGGGCTCACATTAACCAAATACACCAACTTGTATGTACTGGAAACCAAAACCAAACCCACCACTGTCGAGTGGATTCCAACTCATAGTGACCCTATAGGATGGAGTAGAACTGCCCCATAGGGTTTCCAGGGCTGCAGTCTTTACAGATGCAGACTGCCACGTTTCTCCCATAAAGCGGTTGGTGGGTTTGAACTACTGGCCTTTCTGTTAGCAGCTGAGCGCTTTAACCACTGCGCCATCAGAATGTCTGTTTATAGCACACAGTTTGAAGTCTGCACATCAGGGTTCAAATCATCATGAGAAGATTTATGGTAGAAATAGTTATATGATTGTCGTGTTCAGAGGCCTCAGGCTAAGACAGTGTGTGGTCCAGCCTCCTGGTGGGGAGTTTACCTGCTACTCACCCAGTTCCGGGTCCGGATCGCCTCAGCCCTGGAGAGCACTCTGGCGAGTCCATTTTTCTATCTTCTGTTACGTGTCTAGTGACTGGTCTAGTGACTGAAGTGCCCTCCTAATCACAGGTGATGATACAACTCTTGAAGCCTCTTATTTCCAGAGGTGGGAGGCTGGGCTTGACCTGTAAGTTTCATTTTTGCTTGATCTGTATCCTTTTGCTGAGGGAAGAGGCTAATGGCCATTAAGGTTTTTGCGTCCTTTAATACTGAAGAACTAAATGAGTGTGAGACACTGTATTATTATAATGAGATACATTGTTGTTGTCGTTAGGTGCCATCCAGTTGGTTCCAACTCATAGTGACCCTGTGTACAGCAGAACGAAACACTGTCTGGTCCTGCACCCTGCTCACAATCGTTGTTATGCATGAGCCCATCTTTGCAGCCACTGTGTCAGTCCATCTTGAGGGTCTTCCTCATTTCCGCTGACTCTCTGCTTTACCAAGCATGATGTCCTTCTCAGGGACTGGTTGTTTCTAGTAACATGTCCAAGATATGTGAGATGAAGCCTCACCATCCTTGCTTCTAAGGAGCACTCTGGCTGCACTTCTTCCAAGATAGATAATGAGACATAGCAGTCATAAGGTTAAAAAAGAAAAAAAAAAGTGGCTAGAAATAAGAGGACGTAAAGGGCTTCACATGTGGAATCATTAGGGAGGAACCAGACATTTGCTCCAGATAAAAATGTATTCAGGGTTGAGCTTAAGGTAATACTTGGATGGGATCAAAGTAGAGGATAAAAAGTGTCACACAAAGAGAGGCGATGAAGGTAGTTGGCGTGGTTCTCCACCTAAGAAGGCGTGGTGCTCAGCTGCTGGCAATTAACTGGGCCTTCTTCAAAGCAGGACCTCACCCACCTGCAGTCCTTGGTGCTAAGGACCATACCGCAGGTTGTTGACCTGGAACAGAGGCTACCTGGTCCAAACCCGTCATTAGATAAGAAACCAGTGTCCAGAGTGGTTCAGTGACCTCCCACACGGTGGCAGAGCTGGACTAGACTTGTACAAACTGCTAGGGAGTGCTTTCAGTACCTTACAACACTGTGCGTGGGAGTATCCAGGGCCCTCTAGGAGAGCAGGCATGATTCAGGGATGGGTTACCCAATAAGCAAGGTGCCACCAAACCAAATCCGTTGCCATCGAGTTGATTTGGACTCATAGCGACCCTATAGGACAGAGTAGAACTGCCCCATAGGGCTTCCAAGGGGAGGCTGGTGGATTCCAACTGCCAACCGTTTGGTTAGCAACCAAGATCTTAACCACTGTGCCACCAGGGCCCCAAGCAAGGTATGCACAGGCCCCATTGTGCCTTCCCCCTAGTCTGCAGTGCACAATTTCACCTGTCTCCTACCACATCGATGATGTGGTGAGAACCATGTGAAATTGCTTACCACGGATTAGCAAGTAAATACAGTTAAGTCCATGTGTACCTTGTTCAGTGCAAGCCGGTGCATGCTGTGCTTACTGGTTGGGCCACCCCTGTATGGGAATATGTCGGAGAAATGGAGGTGGGCTTTAATGGATGTGAAAGGGAAGAGCCTCCCCCAGCGCCCTTGTCTTTACCAGAAACGCCTCCAGGAGCCCTAAGATATGTTTTCGTTCTTCAGAGTCGCATCTTCCCTCTGCACAGGACGTCTTAGCAAATCCCAGGCCCTGTGTGTACCCTCCTCGAGCCCACCACTGCATTAGGATTCTCTTTATTTTACACAATTTGGTTCTGTTTTGTTCTCTTTACTTCCCTCTCAGTTCATTTGTCGCAGTGTGGTCCTGCAAGAGGAGAGATTTTAACTGACAATGCCTAAAAGGATAAAGGGGAGAATAGAAAAGAAACCAACTGCCTTTTTACCAAGGCTTATTACTTTGTAACCTACGGGTTTTAACAAAATCTATTTTTATAAATATGCCTGGAAAGCTAAATATATTGTTAAGTCGCTTAGATTTATTAAATTGTACCATGTCATGTTTAAGAGTTTCAGGATGTTATTGTATAATCACTGAATGTTCTGGGGTATATTTCTCAACTGTAACCAATAGAAAAAACCTATTTTTGCTAAGTAACTGCAGCAAATGGGTTTAATGAGTGTGCTTTTGAAAGTAGGAAGAGACATCCCCTGATGGGGACAGAAAGAGCATGTGTGAAAGACTGAAGATACGGGAAGACTCTAGATGTGTCATTGACTAAAAAAATTACTCAAGTGAAGAAAAAATTTAATAAATGCTCACATGACCATGTCACCTTTGTGGGTGGGGAGTGGGTAGGAAACCCTGGTGGCGTAGTGGTTAAGTGCTATGGCTGCTAACCAAAGGGTCAGCAGTTCGAATCCACCAGGCGCTCCTTGGAAACCCTATGGGGCAGTCCTACTCTGTCCTATAGCGTCGCTATGAGTCGGGATCGACTCGACGGCACTGGGTTTGGTTTGGTAGCGAGTGGGTCTTGAGTCATGTGTCCAGTCGTGGTTAGATTCACTTGTCTCTTAATCCAGACTTTGGAAGCATCTTAAATTTGGACGACTTTTTTCTCCATGTTGAACGTCACCATTAGGGAACAAGCGAGTCTGAATGACTGAGCTCAGCTGTCACATGCTTCCTGGGAAGGTAAAACGGAGCGTATGTCCTAGTGATGGCTCAGCGGCATCCTCCATCTTTGTGTGAGGTGGTCAGCAGGTACTGGATCTTTTTTGCACTGTCCCGCTTGAAGATAGTGGTAGTGGTACCTCAGGAATCTTATGAGATTTCCTTACTGTTCTACATTTTAAGAACTCACACATACACATATACAAGTAGACTGTGCTTGTTTGAAAAGCTCCAGGAGAGCAACGTTGTTGTTAGAGGCTGTCAAGTTGGTTCCGACTCGTAGTGACCCTGTGTACTACAGAGCAAACACTGCCCTGTCCTGCGCCATCCTCACAGTCGTTGTTATGCTTGAGCCCATTGTTGGAGCCACTGTCAGTCCATCTCATTGAGGGTCTTCCTCTTTTTCACTGTCCCTCGACTTTACCAAGCATGATGTCTCTCTTCAGGACTGATCCCTCCCGATAACATGTCCAAAGTATGTGAGACGCAGTCTCGCCACCCTTGCTTCTAAGGAGCATTGTGATTGTACTTCTTTCAAGACAAATTTGTTTGTTCTTCTGGCAGTCCATGGTTTATTCAATATTCTTCCCCAACACCATAATTCAAAGGCATTGATTAGAAACACCAAATGCTAAAGTTAGAAAAAGGAGCTTCATGATAAAATCCAATCTCCTTATCCAGAAAGGCGACACACCATTTCTTTAGCAGAAAACGATAACAAAACACTCCTTTCTTTCAGTGTCAGAAATGTTGGTGCATCATGAGATAATTTTGCAACTTTTTATACATCCTTAGGCATTTTTGTTCATGCACAAAATGAAAGTCCTTCAGAGTAGTTACTCCACTGGCCAAAAGGAGTTAGAAGTTTTAAAAGAGGACCATCCGTGCCAAAAATCCCTTATCTTACTTTCATATAGATTTGATGACTGAAGTTTATTACCAGAAAATCTGTGCTCATTATGGAAAAACCAGAAAGGACAGAAGAGAATCTGCTAAAGAAGAACAGAAAGAGCTGCTTCCCCAGAGAAAACCACCAGTAACTCTTTGGTGTAAGCCTTTCTGACCCTTGCTCTGGATTTCTATGGGTATTTTTTTTTTTACTGGAAAATGGAATCCTCGTTTACATAAAATTTTATCTAGATTGCATTTTGAAGAAAATAGAAAGTCTTAGAAAAACTGAAAAAAATGTTTTAAAAAGTATAAAGTGTTATAAAATCATTTTGTGTACCCCCAAACTATCAATACTCACAAACAAAACTACTAATTGATAGCATTCATGCATATTCATCAGATTACCCTCATTTTTTTTTTTTTTTTTTCAATTTTGTTGTCTGGTTGTTTGTTTCTTAGGATAAAAAAAGTAGGGCAAGTGACTTGTCAGGTTGTCTAAAGTGTGTGGAGTCTCTATGATTGTTGTTAGTTGCCATCGAGTCAATTTGGACAAATGGCAACCCCAGGGTGTACAGAGTGGAAGAACTGTGCTCCATGGAGTTTCTAAGGCTGTGACCTGTCCGAAGCAGATTGCCAGGCCCTACTTCCGAGAGGGCCAACCTTTCGGTTAGTAGTCCAGCGCTTACCTGTTTGCCCCCCACCCATCTCATCTCTATGATAGAAGAAGGTTATTGAGTTGGTTTTGAAACGTGTCTAACAGTTCTACCAGATGCTATCCTTTTGTTTTCCTTTCTTTTTACAATTAAAGCTAAGCAGTGCTATACCCCACCCCTCCCTTACTGCACCTTCAAGAAAGAAAGCCAACACTTGTTACTCTGGTCAGTTTCCCTTGACAGAACTCATTCTGCATTTTCTAAATTTGTCCAGCTACCTGGCTTAACCGCTGTCTGTGGGGCTGTGTCAAATGTTAGGCACTCTTACCTTTGTCTTGTCTCTTGACAAGGTCATAAACCACATTGAAGGTGAAAACCTCCTCCCCCGCCCCCCACAGGTCCAGTGGCAGGGCTTGTGGAGTGAATGAATGAACCAATAAGTGAACAGTGCCCAGCAGTTTTTGAGAGCTAACTGTGTGCCCAGCACTGCTCTCGGGGATTTCTGTGGATCAGCTTGTGTACTTGGGGAAGGGGGCTCTAGCCAGGACCCTCTGAGAATGCATGAATGCCTGGTCCTTCGTAGCTCAGGTCCTACTGTTTGGTAGCCTTCAAGCTTTGTAGCCGATTATCACTGGCAGAAGGTGTAAAATTGTAGACTCAGAATTCTAGACTTGCTAAGTAATTTAGGGATCAGGTTGTTTACAGCCAAGGAGACAGGCCTAGAGGGATTAAGAGGCCCGCCTGGCGTCACATAGCTGCTTTGCTGCAGAGCGGGGATAAGAATTCAGGTTTCCTAAGCCCAGTCCAGAAATCTACTTGGCAGCCCTCTGCTTTCCTCCCAGAGTATTGCTTGTGGTTAGCTCCCTTCCCTTTGAGGACACTGATATTAATAAACACTAATATCATTTTTTCTTTATAGTTGCATTAGTTTTATATTAATGGTATTTGATAGATTAACTATAGCAATAAATAAACAATAAAATTCATTATATTAGTAAACATTAATGTTAAGCTCCTTCTTTCTCTCAGGTGTTTACTGTTGTCGTTAGACACAACGACAGCACCCGTAACTCAGAAAACTCACGGCCTGAAGGCCGTTCAAGGACAGAGATCATGTCTTAAATCATACTTTTCTGAGAATTCCTGGGTCATCCTGGGCACTTGTCAGTGGTTGTTGAATTATCTGTCAGTCCCCAGCTGCTGGTCCCTACATCCTTCAACTGTCCTCATGCCCTCCTTGTCTTTTCCTCTGTTCTGCAGCTGGGGAGGGAACTGGACCTGCCTGCTCCTCTGTGCCTCAGCACCATGCTCTCATTTCAGGTTTGGCGAAGAGCAGCTCTTCCTCTCCCTGGTGCATCTATCTTGTCATTTCTCTCTCCCAGCTCTTAGTTATATTCAGCGTAGTGTTATTTAACCCTGCAGAGCATCTTGGCACAGAACTGGAGCCAAGGGGCTGTGGCACGCACTGGGTGGAATCATTGAGTGACACTGTGTCCTTCCTTCTTGCGATTGGTGTGGAGGGCGGGGGTCGAGGGGTATCTTCATTTATTCCATAACTCTATCGAGTACCTAGTAAATGTCAGCCACTATTACAGGTCCTGGGGTTACAGATGTGAATAAGACACACTAAGTTATTTTAATGATGGCGACAGATACTAAACAAAAGCAAACAAAAAAATCTACCAAAGCTGTAATGTGTCAGAGGGTGAGGAGTACTAAGAAGAAAAATAAAGCAGGGAAAGGGGGAGTGAAGGAGAAAGTGCTCTTGTAGGTAGGGTGTCTTGACAGGGTGACATTCATTCCTGCAGAGGCTTGGAGGGTGAGAGTGGGGGCCATGTGGATATCTTGGGGAAGGGGTTCTTGCCAGGAAATACAGCAAGTACAAAGGGCCTTGAGGCAACAGCATGGCTGGCGTGTCCAAGGAACCGCAGGGAGACTGCTGTGGAGAACTGGCATGTTCTGAGTGTTGTTTAATGGGACCGCTCTGGCTGCTCCACTGAATAGTCCCGGAGGTGGCAAGGGCAGCAGCAGGGATCCAGGTAGAAGGTGATGGCAGTCACCGTGGTGAGGGATGTCGGGGTTGCAACAGGGCAGGATGGTGGGGGCAGAAGAAGAGATCAGGTTCTAGATACATCCTGAGGGCCGAGACCAAGGGTTTTCCAGAGAATTGAATGTAAGAATGAAAGGGAAAAATCAAAGATGACCCAGGGTTACTGGGCTGAGTAACTGAAAGAATGGATTTACCATTTCCTGAGACAAGGAGGCTGAGGAAGAACTGAACAGGACCTAGTCCCATTGTGAGAATGAGTGAGGACTCCCATCAATATGCAGATGTCCCTCATCCCTCTCAGGGATGAATGTCCCGTTCCTCCCACTTCCTGTGTCTCCTTCCATTCTCTCTTGAGCCCATTCCAACAGGCCTTCACCCACCCCCATCACTCCACCCAAACGGGTTTTTATCAAAGTCAGCAATGACCTCCATGATGCCAAGTCAATTCCCAGTCATGACCAGCACCGGCATGATCAACACTCCCTGCTCCTGAAAGCACTTTCTTCCCTTGGCCTTGAAAACCATTACGCCCTTCTCCTTCCCCAGTCTTCCCCATCCCAGCCAAGGGCACGGTTCAGGAACGAGAGCATGCTCTTCTCCTCTCTCCTTGAGCCAGAAAAGCTTTCAGATCCGTGATCGGAAGGAACACAGCTTTCCCATTTTATCAAAGAAAGAATGGGAAAGTCTGTTCCTAACTGTTCCCAGTGGTTGCCCTTGCCTGACTCTTTAAGGGCCCTTGAGAAAGCCCTTATTTGAGCTCCTTTATAGCCTATGAGATGGGACTAGTTACTGTGGAAGTCACCTTTCAGTTATGTGCCCTGACGTGAGACCAGAGCCAGAGCAGGGCTGCAGGGAGCGGAGCCAAGCCAGCAGCTACTGCCCAAGCCACTCACTCGCCCCACCACACGACGACGTGCAGACAGATGACGGGACGGTATACCTGCTGCTTGCAGTAATCAAGGACCGCGGAAGACACGAGATGTTTGATGAAAAAACACAACGCAACTTTTCTCACTTCGACAACCTTGGTCAGGCCTGAGTCAGGGTTACAACACAATCACATCTATCTTAAAAGATGTTTGTATCTTTAGCTGTGGTGAACAGCCTCATGTTTTCCAAAAGGAAACATATTTCACTTGACCTTAACTAAGAGGACGTACGTCATCCACTCTTCTTGCGCTTTATTCCCGTGTTTTGTTAATGTTTGTCATCTTCCCAGAGAGAAGACTGGCCCATGCACAAACTGGAGTGCACTCCCATGGTTGTTTTTGGGGAGAACTGGAACCCCTCGGAGACTGTCAGGCTAACAGCAAGGATTCTGGCCAAACAGGTGAGAAAATAGGATAATGTTCAAATGGGTTTTATTATTTTTTTCCTTAAAGGTCAGAAGATGAGTAACTGATCCGTGGTGTCCATCTCTGTTAAACATCCTTGGACTCATTTCCTGTGACATCCAGATGGACAAGGAGAGGAAAAAACACAGAGGCTCCGGCTGGATCACTGTCTGCTTTATGCATTAAGGGCGTCACTTAGCCGAGGCCAGAAACGTGGCCAAAACCAAAAAAACTAAACCCATTGCTGTCGAGTCAATTCCGACTCATAACGACCCTGTTGGACAGATTAGAACTGCCCCGTAGGGTTTCCAGGGAGCACCTGTTGGATTCAAGCTGCCAACCTTCTGGTTAGCAGCCATAGCTCTTAACCACTACGCCACTAGGGTTTCCAAAACTCGCCCAGGAGGGTGAAATTCTGAGCTTTTGAGGGGAGAGGTTTGCATTGAAAAACAGCCTTTCAAGGCGTGAAGAACCTGCTCAAAGTACATAAGAGCTTGACAGGGTAGCAGGCTGGTCTGAGAAGTGTTTGGCTGTTTCCCGCCCTCCTTTCTGTCACAGAATGCCCCTGCAGACACTCTGTGTCCCTGTCCCCTTCCTTAGTTGTCCTTCCATGAGCAACACCGGGATTACATATGCAGAGGAGTTGAGAAAGCGTGGAAAAGTCCAAATAGAGCAAGAGGGGTTGGGAAGAGAGTAAAAAAAAAGGGGCAGAGAAAAGACAGAGGTACCCTTGGTGGGGACAAATGATAACCATCAACAATCTTAGCCATAATGATGCTAGGACTGAACATTGCTGTGACTAACTAGTCTCCCCCTTGCTTGGTTAGTACTCATTGATCACATGATAATTACAGACACCTGGTCTCTGGAAGGACTGGAATGAAAAAACTGGAATGAAAAGAGGGTAGGAAAATGCATAGGACTTGTCCGTGTGTGATATAGTGAAATAAGCTGGCAAACCCACTCCCATTGAATTGATCCTGACTCATAGTGACTGCACAGGGCAGAAAAGAACTGTCGCAATTGGGTTTCCAAGGCTGTAAATCTTTACGGAAGCAGACTGCCACGTCTTTCTCCCGTGGTGCAGCTCGTGTGTTCACACCATCAACATTTCGAATAGCAACTGAGTGTTTGACCACTGCAACACCAGGGCTCCTGCCTGGAGCTTAGAAGGCTGTCTCCACAGAGGTTCTGGCTAGTAATAGAGGTTGGGACCAGGCCTCTGTACTATAAACCCTTTAAAGCTAACATTTCACCTCCTCCGTCCCCCTACCTCTCTCTCCGCCCTTAGAAGCATTCTGTCCTTATGGGACGGTCATGATTAGCGTGTATCTCTCCCCAGACCAAGTTAGGATCCTGGGCTGCATCCGCAGAGGCAGAACATTTCAGAACCCTGAGGTCATGATTCCACTATATTCAGCTCAGGTCAGGTGCTTTCTGAAATGCCACTTTGCCAGCTCAGAGTAATCAAAGCCACTGAAGGGTTGCCTGCAGAGTAAGACCATAAAGTCAGAATTGTTTGCCTGAATGAGGAGCAATTAACTTTCAGATCCTTAAAAGCAGTTACCTTTAAATATATGCACAGTATTTGGATAGATGGAAAGGGCCAGGGGAAACGGGGTGACTGGGCCATTATTGGGGGAGCATGTCAGCATTGTAGGAGGGTTGGGAGTGCCCAATCTGCTGGTTCTTCCTTCCCCGCCGTCCCGACTTCTTAATGTTATTTATAGTATTGTGGTTAAGAATTTAGAAGAACCTGGTGTACTTTCCTGAATGAAAAGATGACTTATTAGTCTTGTAGAGACGCGTCCTGTGAATGGAAGATTTCTGCCCCACAAAAGAACTGTGGAAAGGCTCTGGCACTACCAGGGAGTCTGAGTGTGCTGATGAGTTTATGCGAGCTTCATTCAACTTTTATTATAATTATACTTCTACTACTACTAATAGTCAATTTAAATGAAAAGTTACCAGACCACCTTTTCAACTCCTCAGGAGTCGATGATTAAAAAAACAGACCATTTGTATTCTAGTGGCTTGCAAAGGATTAGGGGAGACAGGCTACGAAACTACCAAGGGGAAGCTTAACATGTTAACTAGGGAGGTGAGTGCGCCCTGTGAGACCACCTGTATCCCCAAATTGAATAGCCAGATTACAAAGACACGGCCTCAGGCCAGCTCTTGAGCTCTGCTTTTGAACTCTTGTCAACACCAAGTTTATTCATGTTCTCAAAGCCTGGCAGGTTTACTATTGTTAGCTGCACTTGGGGTGTCTAGAACAAAGCCAGAAACACGTTTAAAGTGAATCTGGGCTCCCAGATACAACCAAAAGGGTCTTTTTGAAACACAGAATTTGAGATCATTTTAGTCTATGCTTAAAGAAAGTATAAAATGGATGGGGGGTTTGATTTTGTTCCTTTTTAGAAGGAGAAATAATAAATAGGATGGTTGGTCTGTAGACATAGTCCTTTTAAGTAAGGGCCCTAAAAAGTTGTTTTCCAGCCCTAATTCATTCCCATAACAAGGTTTTTGAGCCTACTGTGTGCATAGCATTATCAGGTGTTAGGAACATGGCGAGAGCAGGCTCACAACAGACACTTTAAAAGGATTTTAAAAGCGTGTTTTGAATTTGGGTGTTGGGGAAATGCTGTCACAGCCCAAGTTGTGGACTCCCTGCGTAGCTTTCTTTACTTCATTGAGTAATATCAATATATTGTTTTTTTTTTCCTTCATGTTGATTAAAAAGTTGAAAGCGCTACTTTTTGCACTCATTGGTAAAACCTGCATCTGTGTGATTTCTTCCCCAATTACTAGAAAATCCACCCAGAGAGAACACCATCAGAGAAATTATTAGCTGTCAAGGAGTTTGAATCACGTAAGTCCTAAAAGCGCACCTTTTTCTCCACCCAGCTGGGGAGCCATTTTATCCGTAAATGTCATGTGGAGTAGTCAGGATGGAAGAAAGAAGGCAGCTTGGGCACTGGGGAGCAGTGGTGAGATTTCTAATGACTTGTTTTTATTTTGGCTCAAATGCTGTTTCCAAAAAACATTCTATTTAACTCTTTTCCTGATTTGACAGGGTTACTAGGAAATAATTAAGGGAGGTAGGAACTTGCAGGATGAAATATGGCATCCCTAACTGGCTCGCTGAGTATTTCTGGGTCTTTGCTGAGTTGCAGTACTGTAAACAGCTGATGTCCTTACTGGAAGGCCTTAGATCAGGGGCTGCCTCATTGCCCGACTGTGGCACAGACTCTGGGGCCAACTGGGGGCCCCAGATGGACTGAGGCTGCTTGTCAGTCATAGCCACCCATTCCTGGCCTCACGGCTAGTGGTCAGTTGAAATTTCACATCCTGAGTGACTTCCAGTTTTCAGAGGGAGGCAGGAAAGAAATGGCATGTTTTTGTTGCCCCAGGGTTTGCCATCTAGACTGGTGCTCCCTGGGGCGGCAGGGGGGAGGGGGTGTCTCTTCTTTGTCAGTTACAGGAAGAGAAGAAGGAGGTAGCTAGGAACCCAGGGTTTTCTCTCTGGTGAGTAATGGATTGAACTGTTTACCCGCAGATCTGGATAAGTTAGACAATGAGAAGAAGGACTTGATCCAGAGTGACATTGCTGCTCTCCATCACTTTTACTCCAAGCACCTAGAATTTCCCGATACCGAGAGCCTGGTAGTACTTTTTGCACAGGTAAGAATTCCAGCCTCAGGTGACACACCCTCTAGCCTTTTCTTCTCTGAGCCCTATCCCAGCATGGGCTCAGTGAAGATGAATGGAAGTGGAATGAAGGCATCCACTTGATGACAAGGCTCTTGACCTGTCTGACCCTGTTTGTGTAGCCCTGCTAGGTAATCTCTAGCAGACCCACTTCCTCTCTGGGCTGGTCCTCCCTGATGAGTTGAGCACAGAAAATTTGCCCCTGCCTCAGAGTTTATGAGAACAAATGAGTGCCCAGTGACCCAGTTCTATTGCCTGTTTAAGAAAAACCCCATTGCCACTGAGTTGATCCTGACTGATGACGGCCCACATGTTACAGAGTAGAACTGCTCCCTGGGGCTGTCTGGGCTGTGATCTGTACAGAAGCAGATTGCCAAGTCTTCTGTGGTGTCACTGGGTGGATTTGAACCACCAACCTTTAGGTTACTAAAAAAGTTGGGCACAAACCCTTTATACCACCCAGGGACCATTGCATACTTTCAGCTCTCTGAAAAAAAAGAAAAAAAAAAAAAAGACCCTTTGAAGAAAAAAAAAAAAAACCCATTGCTGTCAATATAGTGAACCCTTTGCAGTTGACTATATTAAATTTCGGAGCCCTGGTGGTACAAGTTAAGACCTCAGCTGCTAACCAAAAGGTTGGGAGCTTGAATCCACCAGCTGCTCCTTGGAAACCCTATGGGGCAGTTCTGCTCTGTCCTATGGGGTTGCTATGAGTTGGCATCGACTTGACTGCAGTGGGTTTGGTTTTTGGGTTTTTTTTTAATTAAATTTTACTTTTCATAAGTCTGCTGTTCTGACAGAAAATGTCTTCCTATCTTTTTTTTCCCCCTGGACTCCTACCAACACTGTGTTGATAAAGCAGAGACTATCCAGGTCCCCACTGAGGGAGGCCCTATCTGATTGCCTAAAGACAGTTGTCACAGAAAGGAGCCCGAGTGGGCCTAGGAGTGGGATGTCTTCCCTGGCAATGGCTAAGAGATCTTGTTTAGAGAATCCCAGGTTTACCGAAACCAGAAATAATGAAAAATTAGAGAGGCTTCTAAGCAAGAGTAACTGGAAAGTGATTAAAGACTTGGAAGGGCCCAAGCTTGGGCATCAATGAAACATGAGGAGGGAGGCCGCAGGGGTCACCGTCGGCTGCAATTGGCCTGGCTGTGTCCATCTTCCTGTTCCTTGTGAAGGTTGCTCCTGTTGACCCGACTTGCTAGATGGGAATTCTCTCCCTGACACAGCCAGGCCTGTTCCCTTCCAGCTCTGCACCTCGTTGAAGGTGGCCGTCTCAGAGAGGAGTCCTGGAATACTGTTCCATGAACGCAGGTAGCTACATTCCCCTGCTGGCACCTTCAGTGTTCCAGTGTGTTTAAGAGTTTGGCTATGAACAGCTTTTTTTTTTTTTTTTTCCTGAGAAGACAGTGGTATCACCTATGTAATCCTTTTGACCCAGTAATGCCATTTCCAGGAATTTGTCCTGAGGAAATAATCAGAGATTGTGGACAGACATTTACATGCAAGTTGGGTTCTTTCAAAAGCCAAAAAAAAAAAAAAAAAAGGAAATATTAGAAATGGCCAGCAGTAGTAGATTGGATAAATAAATTACAACAGAGCCATACAATGGTGGCAAGTTACGTAACCTTTAAAAATTGTTTCTGGGAATTTCTGAGACGTGGGAGAATGATGATGGTAACATTAGTGTAAAAGCAGGGTGAAAAATGTGTGTGATGAAAACACACCCACAGTTAAAAAGATTCAGTGGAAGTTCACAGTTGAGTGTCTTCTGAGTTGTGGGGAAAGCTTGCTTTTCTTTGTTGGTGATTTTCTCATTGAGCAAGTATAACTTAAAGAAATATGAAAAAGAAGGTAAAAAGCACTTACAACCCTCCCACTTAAAAAAATTTACACATATAGGGGCAGAAATGAGTCTCTGCTTCTCATTGGACACTGCTGATCATTCAGCCCATTCCTTTATGGATCTTATGTTTATACAGACATATTGCTATGGTATAACTTAAAATCAGAAAAAAGTGCTATTTTTTTATAAAAACAAAATGGATTAAAGTTATGCTTGTGAAGTGAAAAGTAATGAAATGCCTTCCTGGTTTTCGTAAAATTATCCTGGTTTTCGTAAAATTATCCTGGTTTTCGTAAAATTATCCTGGTTTTCGTAAAATTATCCTGGTTTTCGTAAAATTATCCTGGTTTTCGTAAAATTATCCTGGTTTTCGTAAAATTATCCTGGTTTTCGTAAAATTATCCTGGTTTTCGTAAAATTATCCTGGTTTTCGTAAAATTATCCTGGTTTTCGTAAAATTATCCTGGTTTTCGTAAAATTATCCTGGTTTATACCACAGTTTCCTAAGGGTCCTAAGATAGTAGATTTGGGTGACAATAGAAAGTCGAGGAATTGCCTCCTTTTAAAATTTTTGAGAAGTGGATACTTGATTTATTTTTTTCTGGACTGGATAAGGCATGGTTATGTGGGAAAGCAGGAGAGATGAAGTAAATGTAAGGCATCTTCTCTTCACTCCTAACTGGCAAGCAGCTGGCTTTTCCTCCAGCACAGTAATAATGCAGGCTGATGGGACTTCAGTGTTGCCGTGGAGACATGGGACCATATTTTCACATCCCAAATCAAGGCATTTGATCCCACAAGTAGAAGTACATTTGTGGGGAAAGTGGCTCAGAGTCTTTGAGGTTTGGACTGACTCAGAACATCCACGGTGTTCTTGGTATTTGCCACGGTTGTGCTGTATAAAGCCGCCTCCGACGCTAGATCAGCACGTACCGGGCTCTTGTTCCTGAGAGAAATTCTAGGTTAGGTTCCTGCCAACTTCCCATCACGATATTTTTGTCAGCCGATCAATACATAACCTTTTTTTGTGTGTGTTTCTATTTAAAGATACCTCATACATTGTCGATTCATTAACACTGAGCTCACGGCCAACAGCGCCGTAACTCGGGCCAGAATGAAGCTTCCCTAACACACTAACACACACGTTTTCTCCACGAGGCGCACACACCACAGCCTTCCTGCGCTTAGCAACACCAGATGTGCTCCAGCACTATGTTGGGGGATCATTGTAAGCGGTGACATCACCAGCGAAAAGCACAGAAACACAGAAAAGCTGGCGGTAAACAGACCACGAGGGGGACACGCGTCTACGGTGGAGGGCCGAAACGAGAAGGCCGGTGCCACCCTGTCCCACCTCAGCTGGGAACGCACGCGTCGGGCGACTCGAAGTTTTCACCACTCCGTGCCTTTTGTGAACGGCAAAGTGCCATGAGTATTGAGGTTGTGGTTAGGAATAAACTATCAAGTAGGTGAATTTGCAAGGAGCCCTGTTGGTGCAGCAGTTAAATGCTGAACTCTCAACCTAAAGTTTTGCAGTTTGAACCCATCCAGCGGCCCAGGAGAAAGACCTGGCAATCTGCTTTTGGAAAGATTACAGCCAAGAAAACCCCGTGGGGCAGCTGTACTCTGTCACGTGAGGTTGCTGGGAGCTGGAATTGACTTGATGACACCCAACAACAACAGGCGAGTTCCCAAGCACGGCACCTGTGGATTATGAAGGCTGACTAAATGCCTTTATAGACTTTGCTTCTAATGTATCAAGTCACAGTGTCCTGAGATTGTGTGTGTAGGTGTATATGCACACGCATGGATGCACAAACGCATCATTTTTTCTTATATAAATTTTTTTAAAAAGCCCCTTGCTGTCGAGTCGATTCCTACTCGTAGTAACCCAGTAGGACAGAGGAGAACTTCCTCATAGGGTTTCCAAGGAGCGCCTGGTGGATTCAAACTGCCAACTTTTTGGTTAGCAGCTGAGATGTTAACCACTACGCCACCAGGGTCTCCACATTTCAAAAGGGGCTTCAATATCCCCAAAGAAAGCTCAAAACAAACAAACGAAGTCCTGCTCCAGTGCCATGCCACCCCCTGGCACTGCCTCTGAGCACCCAGCTGTGTTTGTCTCTTCCAGCCTCAGCTCTTCCCTCTCTCTGGGCATGGGACGGGTTGTGGGTGAACCGCGGCCCAGCACAGGTGCGCCACAGGTGGCTACACTCCTTCAACAGCATTGAGGTGCCTTTTAATCCCTGGGAACATACTGTGTGATGGGAAGCATATTTTTGGTGTGCAGCTTCCATCTAGTCTAAATGCTAATTATATGTTTAGCAAGGCTCTTACACCTGATTTGACTTGAAACAAAGGACTGTGGCCCATTTGTCTTAATATGCAAGTTCACTTTTCTTCTCTAGGGATATTTTAAAGGGAGGGGCAGCTGGCAAGCTAATTGCCATGCAGTTTGGCTTCAACACGGTCACTGCCTCCCAGAAGGGAACAGTAGTGACACTTGTGCTTACAGGGACCTTTGCGAATGAAGGAGCACCGCACACACTTCCCGAGTAAGAGGAGGAGGAAGGAGAGGCAGTGAAGGGGCTGATGGTCATACACACTCATGTCAGAAGGAATCTGGGGTCAGAGAACTGACCCATTTGGGCTGGCGTCAGGGGAGGAGACTAAGAAGCAGCCCCCCTGCAGAAACACCACAGAGGTGTCTGACTTCCTCCAGCCCCACAAAGGGGAAGGAAAACCAAGATCATAGCACAAGGCTGACTCCCATGAGGCAGAGGCCAGACAAGCCTCCCGTCTCAGCCATCTTTACCAATTCTGACACCAACCGTCCCTCCCACAGCACTGTCTGCTTCTCTGCTGGGTTTGATTATTCATTACAGTGGCCACACAGAACTTACCACACCACGATTATGGGGCTTATTAGGGACTTCAGGCTCAGGAACACCCAGGAGACTGTCTTCCACCCGGACAGTCACTTCCCAGCCGTGCTGTGAGCATGCCGCTCCCTGGCCCTCCGCCTCTGCTTAAAGGCACTCAGCTGTCTCTCTCCGTGGACCAGGAAGCCCACTATGCAGCCTCCTGTTACAGGGTCTCTCTTGATGTCTCCCTCCTTGGTGGTGGTAGGACCCTCTTACCTGCTCTGGAATTGGTGCTTTTTTAAGGAAAAACTGACCAATCCCCTTGGTAGGCCACCATTACTCTATCACACTATCACCTGGGAGGGAGTTAAAAGCCCCTGGCTAGAAGGGCAACACTCAAAAGTAATTAATCACACCCCACCCACCCCACCCCACCCCACCCCACCCCACCCCACCCCACCCTCTGGAATTAATCAGGAGCTGTCTGTCCCTCGATCAGTTCTGAAAATTGTTGCTAAAATTCACTCATTATTTTCATTCTGCAAATGTTCATTGTCATCTCACGGGCACCAGACACCGCTGAGGCGCGCTCACGTCTGTTCTGAGGTTGTATATGTGTGTGCTCACTCAGTACCCGCTGAGGTGCGGGACACAGAGTTGGTGTGCCAGCAAATTTTCTTAAATCCTAACGTACTCTCAGCTCATGCTGGTTGATGGCCATTGATCCATGTCCTGAACACAGGTAGGTCAGGTGCCTGAAGAGGGCACAGAGGCTAATGGTATGCTGAGCCATCTGCTTAGGAACGCCCAGCTGCCTCAGGTTTCAGAGGCTGGGACTCTTTCACTAACCCACAGCCGCCTCCCCTGTTCTCCTCTGTGTTGAGGTGTAAACATTGCAGGTCCAGCCATCACAGCCCTTACTCTCCTGTGTAGCAAGGTCTGCATGCCTTTACCATGAGCCTGTTAATTTTAAGTAAAACAAGCCATATCAACATTGAGTGGACCAGAGCAATTTTAGGAGAAACCCAGAATGGTGTGAGGAGACCAGGCTGGGCTGTCAGAATATCTAGTTGAATTCTGACTCTTGTTCTGCCTTGTGTGGCCTTAAAGAAGTCACTTAATCGTTGAACCTCCCTGAGCCTCAGTTTCCACATCTGTCAAATGGATTATAATGAAGCCAAGTGTAGTGTTACAGGCTTACCCGTTGCCGTTGAGTAGATTCTGACTCATAGAGACCCTAAAGGACAGAGTAGAACTGCATCATAGGGTTTCCAAGGAATGGCTGGCGGATTCAAACTGCTGACCTTTTGGTTAGCAGCCGTAGCACTTAACCGCTGCACCACCAGGGCTCCGTTAACAGGCTTGGAAGGTGGTGAGTAGCGCAGCATGTGGCTGACCGTCTGGCCCAGAGCGCATGCTCAGCAGGTGCTGGACCTGAAATGGACCAGCGGGGGGTCTCCAGGTGTGAAGACAGTGTTCCAGTCCAGCGTCCCTGCGTCATAGACAGAGCCCTCTCAGCACAGGGGGACAAGCAGGGGTCTCTGCCTTTGCCTGCTACTCGTTTTGTGACCTCAGGTCTCCGTTCCTCGCTGGACCTCGGTTTCATCATCTGAAATGTGAAGGGAGAGAGTTCCCGTCCAGCTGTGAAATTTTAGATGCATGTAGAGAACACCCATTGAATTGTCTTCCAGTATCCTGGGCGTTCCCTGAGGGCACAGATTCTGGCCTGTTCATCTTTCTGTCCACAGTGCCTGGCATGTAAGGGCTCTCAATAAATGTCTGCGGAAGGAATGGATGTATTGAACAGTCTAGAATTTGAGGATGCATATTCCTCATTTTACGGAGCCCTGGTGGTGCAGTGGTTAAGTGCTCAGCTGCTAACCAAAAGGTCAGCAGTTTGAATCCACTGGCCGCTCCTTGAAAGCAGTTCTACTCTGTCTTATAGGATGTTATGAGTTGGAACTGACTCGACAGCAACAGGTTTGGTTTGGATTCCTCGTTTTCAGCCAGCTTAGCTCTAAGTTGGGCTTCCAAAATGATGAGGGTAGCCCTTGATATCGTTCTATGCAACGTTTTCTTTCAAAGGATGACCAAGTGGCTGATAGTTGGTTTGCCTGAGACACGGACCACAAGGTCTCAGTTCCTGAGCCTCAGGCCCTCGGTCCATCTGCCTCTGGAGGGGATGGACAGTCATTGGATGAGATGGATAAGGGATTTTTGCATTTACCACCTCACCTTAGGGGACAGGCACTAGATGAAGTGGCTCCTCAGTGGGAGAGAATTGAGGAGTGAAGGACTTGGTGAGGGGCTCAGGACCAGGTTACAGATCCGTAGCATGATTGGGACTAGACTTCAGGTACCCTGACTCCACGCATATATGCAGACCTCAGGTACCCCGACTCCACGCAGATACACAGACCTCAGGTACCCCGACTCCACGCAGATACGCAGACCTCAGGTACCCTGACTCCACGCAGGTACGCAGACTTCAGGTACCCCGACTCCACGCAGATATGCAAACTTCAGGTACCACGACTCCACGCAGATACGCAGACTTCAGGTACCCTGACTCCATGCAGATACGCAGGCTTCAGCCCGTGGAGCCTTGGGGCTCTCAGTGGCATTCGTGGATCACTGTATGTAGCTCGGTGGGTAGACCACACTAAGGGGTGCTTCAGCTCTAACTGTACATTTGTTTGTTCATACCTGGGACTGATGGCCAAATTGTAGAAAGAGTACCGTGGTCAGCAAGATAGGTCTTAAAACCACTAAACCAGAACATCTTCCTGGGTAATTTGTTAAAGGTCAAAATTAAATGATTCCTATCCAGAGAGAAACTTTAGCTCATTTTTTTTTCTTTCTCCCCTTTCTCACACAGGTTAACTGTAATGGCTTCACGATTGAAGATGAAGAACTTTCTCATGTGGGATCAGCAATATTTCCTGAGTAGGTTGAGTTTGACTTCGTTTTACTAATTTAACACTAATTTGATTTTTTTGATATTTAAATAACATACCTAGCTGCATGTGGCAGACATAACACTCCAAGTGAATTAAGACAGCTCTTTAATTCTGCCAGATTTCAAAATATTTCCCTGCACTCAAGGATCTGAAGGGAGTGGTTAAGAGAACAGTTGCTTGTGGAACCCTGCCAGGCAGAGAGCTGTTTTGAAAGAACATTTTATGGTGTGCCTAGAAGACGCAGCCCGCGTCCTGCTGGGAAGTTTGCTTTCTGCGTATCTGTGATTCCGGAAATCTTTGGGTTTTTTATACTCAGTGTGAAACATTAATTGCCAACCAAGAATTGACCACAGGCTTGCATAGAGAATATATGAGCTTCTTCTTCGTCTCTTCTTTTTGAAAAATACCAGTCCAGAAACAGCAGTTTGGAGGGAGGGTAATGAACTAGAGAAAAATTTCAAAGAACTGTGGTATTTTTCTCTCTGCTTCAGGAGTACTCAGGTAATTCAGGAACGGCTAGCCAGCTGACAGATGGAGATGGTTGTAGCTCTGACTTCAACGGAGCACCAAGAATGGCTTTGCCATGGTCTTTTTGATGGAATGGATATTTCCAAAATGCTTCAGTCCCTTGAAATCAAATCCTGGCTTCATAGATGGAGCAAAGGGGCCCCTCCTACACCCCGTGTGAATTACACACTGGACGTTAGTCCCACCCAAAGGAATGTCACCTTCTCTGTACAAGAGAAGTCTCGGCTTTAGGTTGACGCGTGTGGGGACCCTCATCACCCACGTGCTTGCCATGGATGAAGCGTTGGCTCCTAGCGTGTCTGTTTGTTGCAGCCACGCTCTGTGCACCATACAGGTCAGAGACGGAAGAGTGTGTACAGGGCTATGTCATGTGAGCAGCTGTTTCAGGCTGGATTGAACCAGAGAACAGAAAAGTTTATACACCTCCTATAACTGCCCTCGGGGCCAAAATGGTGTCATCTGCAGTTTGACTTCTGACAGCAAGGAAAGAAGTACTTTTTGGGGGAAGGCTCTTTGGGATTTTTGCCTCTGGGAAAAGGAAAGTGAAGCAGAGAATGTGGAGGCCCACCATAGAGGGCCTGTGATGACGACCCAGTGCTAACACAGACGCTGGCGGTTGGGGGGGGGGGTGGTCTCTGCTCCCAGTGTCTGCTTGGTTTCATGGGATTGCCAGAACAAAGCACCATGAAGTAGGTGGCTTTAAAGAGCAGAAATTTATTGTCTCGCAATTCTGGGGGCCGGAAGTCCAAATTCAGGGCGTGGCCAGGGTCATGCTCTCTCTGTCAAACAAAAAAAAAATTTTTTTTTTTTATTCAGCTCAGGGGAAATCGTCTCTTGTCTCCATCTCTTGTTCTTGCCTCTGTCAGCTTCTGTAGCCCCTGGTGCTGTTTCATTGTCGTGGGGCTTCCCGTGCTATCTTACCCCTGCGTGTCCGTTTCTGTGTCTCTGTCCTTCTCTTAGGAATTAGGATTAGGGCCTGGACAGAGTGGGGGAAAAGTATGGAACAAAAAATTGAATTCGCAAAAAAGACCAGACTTGCTGGTCTGACAGAGCCTGGAGGAACCCCCGAGACCGTGGCCCCAAGACACCCTTCTAACCTGAAACTGAAGCCATTTCCCAGAGAATGAGCCATTCCCACCTTTCAGCAAACCATAGACTGGCCCATAAAATAAACACTGATACTCGCAAGGAGTGTCTTCCTTACAACAATCAATTACACGAGATCAAAAAGACATTTGCCCAAAAGCAAAGATGAGACGGCAGGAAAGGATTGAAAATCCAGTTGAAAGGAAACAGGGAACCCAGGATGGAAACGGGGAGAGTGCTGACGCACTGAGGGGAATACACCCAAAGTTGTGGAACATTTATGTGCAAACTGTCGAATGATAATTTGCTCTGTAAAGTTTCACCTAAAGCACAATAAAAAATTAAAAAAAATTTTTGGATTAGGACCCACCTTACTCAGGTGCGACTTCATTAACTTACCTGATAACATCTGCGAAGAAAAGCCCTGTTTCCCCCAACAAGGTCACATTCACCAGCAGAGGCCGGGACTCCAACACATCTTTTTTTTCGGGGAGGGGGGCACAATTGAATACGTAACAGAGCCTTAAAGACTAAAAGCAGGATGAAGAGTGATGTGGTCTGAGGTTTTCATCCTCTTCAGCAATTGCCAAGAGAATTGTGGCTGCATGCACATGAGTTGTTTTGGGCCCTTTGCCTTACTACATTTCCCCCTTTTGTTAAAGAGATACCCACGAGTCTGTCTTGAAATGAAGTACTGAACACATCTTCCATACGATGGGCCTAGTGGTCTGCTTTTCCTTTTATAAAACTATCCCCTGGATGCATTGACCAACTAGATTTCCTAGGGCCTGGTTCACCCTTAGACACTTGCCAAGAAGTCAGGTGGGCTATAGTGCAGGTCCCCAAGGACCAAGACAGTGACATCACTGCATGTTTGTCCTGGGCACAGGCTAGCCGGACACCTTACTGTGGCCCCTGGAGCTAGAGATGGACCATTCCGCTGTTGTCCATAGCATCATTGACTACCCAAACCCGGGACAGCTTGCTCCTGGCCAGGCATGGCAACCACTCTGCTTTCTCACATTCTAGGGACAGACAGGAGGGGCTTTGGTTCCTGAAGACGAAAGGAAACGGTGCCAGGAAGGTGCACCAGCCCCCACAGCAATTACATGTATGGATGTGCGTGCCCACAGGGGTGCGAGCCCCAGTTTCCGGCAGTTTTAATTGGGGGAAAAATCCCTTTGGGCTGAAATCATGTCAGCATTGTGATTTCAAAGGCAGCATTTTCAGAGATCAAGCACTTTTTCCCTGTAGTTTAGAAATTTCTGTTCTTAGAACTTTGACCTTGATATAATCAGAAAGCTCAAAGCCCCTCGCATAGGCGAATCTGTCTATCTTCCTTGCTGTCCCTGAAAAGCAGACAGTGACAGCAGGAGCAGCAATGTCCCAATTTTCCAGATGAGGAGATTGAGGTGCAGAGAGACTTGGATGGGCTTCTGCAGGGCAGGGGGTGGGTTCACAAGCAGCCCTTAGGGAGCTGGAGTGCTGCAGGGTGGGGGGCGGGGGTGGGGTTCACAAGCAGCCCTTAGGGAGCTGGAGTCCTGCAGGGCGGGGGGCGGGGGTGGGGTTCACAAGCAGCCCTTAGGGAGCTGGAGTCCTGCAGGGTGGGCGGCGGGGGTGGGGTTCACAAGCAGCCCTTAGGGGGCTGGAGTCCTGCAGGGCGGGGGGCAGGGGTGGGGTTCACAAGCAGCCCTTAGGGAGCTGGAGTCCTGCAGGGCGGGGGGCGGGGTTCACAAGCAGCCCTTAGGGAGCTGGAGTCCTGCAGGGCAGGGGGCAGGGGTGGGGTTCACAAGCAGCCCTTAGGGAGCTGGAGTCCTGCAGGGCAGGGGGCGGGGTTCACAAGCAGCCCTTAGGGAGCTGGAGTCCTGCAGGGTGGGGGGCGGGGGTGGGGTTCACAAGCAGCCCTTAGGGAGCTGGAGTCCTGCAGGGCGAGTGGGGCGGGGAGGGGAGTTCACAAGCAGCCCTTAGGGGGCTGGAGTCCTGCAGGGCGGGGGGCAGGGGTGGGGTTCACAAGCAGCCCTTAGGGAGCTGGAGTCCTGCAGGGCGAGTGGGGCGGGGAGGGGAGTTCACAAGCAGCCCTTAGGGGGCTGGAGTCCTGCAGGGCAGGGGGCAGGGGTGGGGTTCACAAGCAGCCCTTAGGGAGCTGGAGTCCTGCAGGGCAGGGGGCAGGGGTGGGGTTCACAAGCAGCCCTTAGGGAGCTGGAGTCCTGCAGGGCAGGGGGCGGGGTTCACAAGCAGCCCTTAGGGAGCTGGAGTCCTGCAGGGTAGGGGGTGGGGTTGACAAGCAGCCCTTAGGGAGCTGGAGTCCTGGAGGGTGGGGGGGGGCAGGGGGGAGGGGAGTTCACAAGCAGCCCTTAGGGGGCTGGAGTCCTGCAGGGCGGGGGGCAGGGGTGGGGTTCACAAGCAGCCCTTAGGGAGCTGGAGTCCTGCAGGGCGGGGGGCGGGGTTCACAAGCAGCCCTTAGGGAGCTGGAGTCCTGCAGGGCAGGGGGCGGGGTTCACAAGCAGCCCTTAGGGAGCTGGAGTCCTGCAGGGTGGGGGGCGGGGGTGGGGTTCACAAGCAGCCCTTAGGGAGCTGGAGTCCTGCAGGGCGAGTGGGGCGGGGAGGGGAGTTCACAAGCAGCCCTTAGGGGGCTGGAGTCCTGCAGGGCGGGGGGCAGGGGTGGGGTTCACAAGCAGCCCTTAGGGAGCTGGAGTCCTGCAGGGCGAGTGGGGCGGGGAGGGGAGTTCACAAGCAGCCCTTAGGGGGCTGGAGTCCTGCAGGGCAGGGGGCAGGGGTGGGGTTCACAAGCAGCCCTTAGGGAGCTGGAGTCCTGCAGGGCAGGGGGCAGGGGTGGGGTTCACAAGCAGCCCTTAGGGAGCTGGAGTCCTGCAGGGCAGGGGGCGGGGTTCACAAGCAGCCCTTAGGGAGCTGGAGTCCTGCAGGGTAGGGGGTGGGGTTGACAAGCAGCCCTTAGGGAGCTGGAGTCCTGGAGGGGGGGGGGCAGGGGGGAGGGGAGTTCACAAGCAGCCCTTAGGGGGCTGGAGTCCTGCAGGGCGGGGGGCGGGGGTGGGGTTCACAAGCAGCCCTTAGGGAGCTGGAGTCCTGCAGGGCGAGTGGGGCGGGGAGGGGAGTTCACAAGCAGCCCTTAGGGGGCTGGAGTCCTGCAGGGCGGGGGGCAGGGGTGGGGTTCACAAGCAGCCCTTAGGGAGCTGGAGTCCTGCAGGGCGAGTGGGGCGGGGAGGGGAGTTCACAAGCAGCCCTTAGGGGGCTGGAGTCCTGCAGGGCAGGGGGCAGGGGTGGGGTTCACAAGCAGCCCTTAGGGAGCTGGAGTCCTGCAGGGCAGGGGGCAGGGGTGGGGTTCACAAGCAGCCCTTAGGGAGCTGGAGTCCTGCAGGGCAGGGGGCGGGGTTCACAAGCAGCCCTTAGGGAGCTGGAGTCCTGCAGGGCAGGGGGCGGGGTTCACAAGCAGCCCTTAGGGAGCTGGAGTCCTGGAGGGTGGGGGGGGGCAGGGGGGAGGGGAGTTCACAAGCAGCCCTTAGGGGGCTGGAGTCCTGCAGGGCGGGGGGCAGGGGGGAGGGGAGTTCACAAGCAGCCCTTAGGGAGCTGGAGTCCTGCAGGGCAGGGGGCGGGGGTGGGGTTCACAAGCAGCCCTTAGGGGGCTGGAGTCCTGCAGGGCGGGGGGCGGGGGTGGGGTTCACAAGCAGCCCTTAGGGGGCTGGAGTCCTGCAGGGCAGGGGGCGGGGTTCACAAGCAGCCCTTAGGGGGCTGGAGTCCTGCAGGGCAGGGGGCGGGGGTGGGGTTCACAAGCAGCCCTTAGGGGGCTGGAGTCCTGCAGGGCGGGGGGCGGGGGTGGGGTTCACAAGCAGCCCTTAGGGAGCTGGAGTCCTGCAGGGCGGGGGGCAGGGGTGGGGTTCACAAGCAGCCCTTAGGGAGCTGGAGTCCCCCATGGTGGCAGTTTCTCAGCATCAGAAAAAAACACAGTGGAAACAGTCCACTATGTAAAACGCTGCTGGAAAATGACAACCCATTTGCCTTTTACAGTGTGCACTGGAGTAGCAGTTTTCTATAGGTATTGGGGAGCTCTGGTGGCACAGTGGTTAAAGCGCTCAGCTGCTAAGTAAAAGGTTCTGTCATCAAATCCACCAGGCACTGCAGGAGAAAGATAGGGCAGTCGGCTTCTGTAAAGATACGCAGCCTGAGAAACCCTGGGGGGCAGTTCCGCTACATTCTGTGGGGTTGCTGTGAGTCGGGATTGACTCAGAGGCGCTGGGTTTGGTTTTTTGTTGGGTTTTGAGTCCGGTATCTCACAGGAATGAATTTTTATGGGGTTTTATTGTTGTTTCTTTTTTGGCTTAGATGTCACTGTTTTTAGTGGTGGATTTCACTTTTCGAAGTTGTTAAAAGTGGTTGTTGTTAGTTGTTGATTCAGATTCATGGTGACCCCGTGTGTACAGGGTAGAACTGCTCTGTAAGGTTTTCTAGGCTGTGACCTTTCAGAAGCAGGTTGCCAGGCCTTTCTTCCGAGGTGCCTCTGGGTGAGCGTGAACCACCAACCTTTCGGCTGGTAGTGAAGCACATAACCGTTTGCGCCACACCAGGACTCTGTTAAAGGTTAAGACATTAGACACGATAATAACTGCACGCAGAACAACCCCTTAGAATATGACAGCCGACTATTAGAGTTTTTTCTGTGTCACAAAGATGCAGGTGCTCTAACTTAGCAAGTGAGCAGCCAAGTGGAGTCACTTAAACAGCCTCCCTGCCTCGCTGAGAAAGTACAACTTTCTCTTCTGATTGACAGTGTTGCGCTGATGAATCACAGCTGCTGCCCCAATGTGATTGTGACCTACAAGGGGACCCTGGCAGAAGTAAGAGCTGTACAGGAGATCAGCCCAGGAGACGAGGTGAGCGATTGACCACGGGTGGAGGTGGCAGTGTGCTTACAACGGGCGCTTTAACACGACTGGTGGGATATACGGCTGCCCGCCCGCCTTTTCCGCCTCTCAGGCTCCTTGGGACGCTGCTTTCTCCCTGACAGTGTGTGCTGCCGTAAGGGGTCTTGATTACTGAAACTGAAAAACAGGCATGTGCTGCAAATTACTGTTTCTACAGGGTGTTGTATGAGGTGTGGGTATTTTTGGTGGGAGAAAGAAATTTTGAAAATTTTTATTTGGGACATCGTAAGTCCCTCTGGACTCTCAGGGACATCCAGGGTAGAATTACTGGCACAACGTATATTCCTCGGGACTTGGAGGGTAGGATTTTTGGAGGGGGCAAAAAAATCCATAATACCTACCAAAAATTCAACGACATTCAATAATCTGGCATGCTTCCATTAATGAAAACAGGTAGTATCAACAAAATTCAAAGCAGAAAAGAATTGGGTCTTGAAAGGGCTAAAGGGCTGTTAGACCATCTCTGCAGTCACTTGAAAGCACTGGCCCTGAGCGATTCCAGGTCAGTCCTCAGGCTCTCCAAGGGGCTGATGACCACATCTGTGACCTGCGGCTGGGGTCCCTGGAGCCGCACACTTCAGGGCTTCCATCTGGTGCCCACCATTTCTTGTTTCATCAAGAAGAAACTGGAAAGAATGAATTCAATTGAGCTGTATTTCTTGTGAAGATTCATAGAGATTTGCAGAGAAAGGAAATTGCCAAAATAACCAGAATCAACTTTTTGATTCTCTTTAGAGTCTGTGTATTCCTATTGCAAAACAATTGAGTTTGAGCATTTTTTGTTTTAAATAGTGAAATTTTGCCTGTTTCCCTCCCCTGCCAAAAGCAGTGAAAAGCACCATTCTTTAACAGACAGCAAGAACCCAGTAGTAACTGAAGAGCTACAACTCCAAATGACACTTGGCATTTTGCACTGAACCTATTCCATGCCTGTAATTCACTTTTTAGAAATGTAATTCAGACGGCTGGTTGTATGCATGATTGGGGGAATGGGGCAAGCTATGAATTAGAAAAACACCTGTTGCTGTCGAGTCGATTCTGACTCATGGCAACCTTATAGGACAGAGTAGAACTGCTCTATCTGGATTCCAAGGGGTGGCTGGTGGATTTGAACTGCCGACCTTTTGGTTAGCAGCTGAGTTCTTAACCACTGTGCCACCAGGGATTAGAGGCACCATTTAACCAGTTGCCGTCAGTCGACTTCAGCTCATGGCGACCACATGTGTGTCAGAGTAAGAACTGTGCTCCACAGGTTTTCAGTGGTTGATTTTTGGAAGCCAATTGCCAGGCCTTTCTTCTGAGGCACGTCTGGGTGTACTCAAACCTCTAGTCTTTGAGTTAGCAGCTGAGCCCATTAAGCGCTTGTACCACCTGGAGACTTCCGAGAGGCATCATCAGTGTTGTTTTTGGAGAGCGTAGCAGGTGAGTGGCCACACCTGTCAGAAGAGCTGTGTTCTGTCGGCTGCTCAGCGGTTCCCTGTCCTCTCCTCCGTGTGATACCAGCACTGATTCTGTGACCACCTTGGATGTTACCTCACCCTGAAAGGCCTGCCAGGTGCATTGCTCTGTATATGCTGCATGTCCTTAGATAAATAATAAAACCCCTAGCCAGACCCCTGAATTTTTAAGGGATGTCATTGCACGTTTTAGACTGAATTTCCGTTTAATAATTTTAATGCTATTTTGAGGTGCCTGTCTGGATATTTGAAATTTCAAATATAACTGTCAGTGTGCTAAATGGTAAACGCAACGCTTTGATTTCTCTCAAATTGCTGACTAGTCACAGCTGAGCCGGGGCCAGAAGCCGAGTATACAGATGGGATTTCGTGTCCTTTGCTAAATTCACGGTGACGAGGGTATCCCGTGGTGGGTCAGGGTGTCTGGGTTTCTGAGTGTCTTCTGGAGACTCCCCGATGCCTGTTTTATTAAAACAGACTTCCCGTCAGAATGTAAGTGGTCAGGCCCCAGTGTTCTGTGGCTGACGAGAAAGGAGCAGGTTGTTGTCACCTGGACTGCCTGGCTGGGCCGTGACACTGGCCTTTGTCGCCATCCTCTGGCCCTTCTCCTCACTGCATCACGTGTCTCAACCGTTGTGGAAGGAAATGTTCAGGCTCTCGCCATGTGAGGCAGGGCACGCTGCATCCTGTTTGTTTGCCCCCTGTTCTTGCAAATCTAAGATGCTGTAACTTTGTTGAATACCTGGGAAGGTAGTACTTTGGGGGTTACAAGCTCTTGAAAGAGAAAGGCGCCCATTGCCCAGGGTGTCCAAATGAGCCACGAGGTCCCCAGTATTACCCTCGGGTTGGGGAGAGCTTGGGTGCCCTGCCCGCACCCAGCTCCGAGCCTCTTCTCCTGCCAGCCCGGTGGTGTCTGGGGTGCCTGGCTCGCTGACGGTTTTTCAAGCCCATCTGTTCAGTCAGATGTTCGCCTCATTGTGTGGGATGGTCAGCAAGTGCCATCCCAGCCAGTAGGTAATGGACGTTTAAGTGCTGGTCCCATCCATATACTCCAAGTCTTAGCTACAGACCCGAACAGAAAAAAGCAGGGAGCCCAAAGGTAAGGGTTTTCCAGCTCTCTGGCCCAGTTGGAAGGGCCGGGAACTGCCCACAGGGTCGGTTAGCAGCAGACTGGTGTTTTAGAAGCTGTGTCCTCTCTAGATGGACTCACAGCGCCACCCAGAGCTGCCGGTCACCAGCCCGCTGTGCTGAGTGTCTTGCTCCACTGCCAGCTGACTTAAGGAGAGAGGGAGCCCTCTCAGGGTTTGCTTCCCCGGGCTCCCCTGTGCTCATCCAGCAGCGAGGGCACTGAAATCGGCATCGGAACATTCCCAGACCACGGAATGAAAGAGGCTAGGTGAAGGCCAGGCAGGTGGAGGCCAGGCAGGTGGAGGCCAGGCAGGTGAAGGCCAGGCAAGTGAGAAGGCCAGGCAGGTGAAGGCCAGGCAGGTGGAGGCCAGGCAGGTGAAGGCCAGGCAAGTGAGAAGGCCAGGCAGGTGAAGGCCAGGCAGGTGAGAAGGCCAGGCAGGTGAAGGCCAGGCAGGTGAGAAGGCCGGGCAGGTGGAGGCCAGGCAGGTGAAGGCCAGGCAGGTGAAGGCCAGGCAGGCAGCACAGGCCCAGCCCCCGGACAAGCTGGCTCTTCGCCCTCTGTGGCCTGTGCTTCTATACACGAGGTGAAAACACATGCTGCCGGGACAAACACACGGTTTGCTCTCTTTGGGGCAGAAAAGAGGCAGGGATCCTTTCAGCCTCTGATGTACTGTTTTAGGGGCTCCTTCATTCTCTAGAAGGTGGGACGAGGAGGCCCACGTTGCAGAATTTCTTTCCACCACAAGGAGGAACGTTAGGTGGTTTCTTAGTTTAAAAGGAGTCCCTGGGTGTGGTGTCAACAGTTAACACCCTCGGCTGCTAAATGAAAGGTTGGTGGTTCAGAGGTGCCTCAGAAGAATGGCCTGGTGATCTGCTTCTGAAAAATTAGCCACTGAAAACCTTGTGAAGCACAGTCCTGCTCTGACATACGCGGGGTCTCGGTGAGTCAGGACCAACTCACCGGCAGCTGGCCAGTTTGAGGAACTCGGTATGTTAAAGCAGACAGCGTCTGTTTGCAGAATGTTTGCAGGATGATAAGGGTTGGGTGTAAAAACCCCAAAACCAAACCCACTGCCGTGGGAAACCCTGGTGGCGTAGTGGTTAAGTGCTACGGCTGCTAACCAAGAGGTCGGCAGTTTGAAACCGCCAGGCACTCCTTGGAAACTATGGGGCAGCTCTACTCTGTCCTCTAGGGTCGCTAGGAGGATTGGGTGTAGCTGTAGCAAATTAAAGCTTCAATGTTTTGGACTCCTTAGGTATTCACCAGCTATATTGACCTCCTGTATCCAACAGAAGACAGGAATGACCGGCTGAGAGATTCTTATTTCTTCACCTGTGAGTGCCAGGAATGTACCACCAAAGACAAGGTAAGCTCCACTGATGCAGCCAAGGCACGGCGACGTCCTCCATCTCAGACCTCTGCAGAGCGAGGCCCTCTTGTCCCACTTGGAGTATGTCCTCAAGGATACGTTTGACCCTTTAAGCCAGCCTTATCAAGACAGCCAGACGGAAGAATCCAGTTAGACCAGGTGTCTGTTCAAACCTGCTCCTGGTAGCTGGCGAGAATGTTTCCATTCGTACGAGTAAGAGAAGGATCTGCCAAGTGGCTATTTCTTGAGACGAAATGACTCTCAACAGAGAGGGGAAGGAAAAGGGCACATGGGAATAGTTTTCAGGCTTTCCAACCCGTTCACCAGGATACGTGGAATTTTCCCTGCCTTTGCCTGAGTTCTTGCTCTATCGGTGCCGTTCATCTTTATTCTCTTGGTTTGTAGATGTGGGAACAGACATATCTGCTCACAGCAAACACGTTCTAGGTAGCCTTCCCAAATAAGGGTTGTCTAGATAATTAGTGAGCCCTGGTGCTTAAACGCTCAGCTGCTAACCAAAAGCGGGGTGGTTTGAACCCGCCAGCCGCTCTGTGGGAGAAAGATGTGGCCGTCTGCTTCTGTAAAGATTACAGCCTTGGAAACCCTATGGGGCAGTTCGGTTCTGTCTTACTGGGTCACTATGAGTCCGAATTTACTCAGTGGCATTGGGTTTTGGGTTAGGTAATTGGGTTAGATAGTATTTTTCTAGTTTGTTTTGGATGTCTTTTAGATGGATTGCTTGGTTTCCTTTTGTTCCTTTGTAACCCTGGAAGAGCAAGTCCATCTCCCTTCACAGGGAAACATGGGTTATTTGCGAGCTTTCTCCATCAGTGTGGTTTCCCTGGGAGGTAACCCTTTGCCTTTTTGGACATTTTGCTCAGGATAACGCCAAGGTGGAAATCCGGAAGCTCACTGATCCCCCAAAGGCAGAAGCCATCCGTGACATGGTCAGATATGCCCGGAATGTCATTGAGGAATTCCGGAGAGCCAAGCACTACAAATATATCCTTCAACTGTCCTGACAGTATACCGCCCCTCACTGATAGGAGGGCGTGGGCATTTGAGAAGGGGGGGTCAGGAGAAAGATGGGTTTAAAATTCTGAATTTTGGAGGAAGAATGTCTCCTGGTAAGTGTGTGAAGGTTTATTGACCCCATCAGGTGGTGCCAGCCATAGGCAAAGTTAATGAAGTTCTTATTTCTGCTTATTTGACAAGTTTGCTCAGGAGCTCAACCTGGTGGAAGAGTTTCATTCTCTAAGACTGTGAAGAACTAGTTTGTTGAAGGCCATTACTTAGGGTATTTTACTTCGGGCAATGCACAGTGCCAAGTAATTTACATACATTATCTCTACCAACCTTCACACAGACACCAGGAGGGAGGGGTGCTATGGCTGCATTTAGCAGATGACAACACAGGCTCACAGATTATCAAGTAATGGCCCAAGGGTACGCAGCTCACGTGGGAGAACCGAGATTTTGCCTCAGGCATGCTGACGACCAAAGTCTCTGTTCTTAACCACCACATTGGAGCCCTGGTGGCACAACAGTTAAGTGCTCTGCTGCTAAACGGAAGGCTGGTGTTTTGAACCCACCCGGCAGCTCCACAGGAAAAAGTCCTGGCAGTTTGCTCCCATAAAAATTAGTCTAGAAAACCCTGTGGGGCAGTTCTCTGTCACATGGGGCTGCTATGAGTCGAAAATCTACTCAGTGACACCCAGTGACAGCATGATAGCATTCTCTTGGCAATCGAAAAGAAATTGGATTTGTACTCTAACGTGTAGAACTAAAACCCACAGAAGGAAATTTGAGAAAGGCTTGGTGTCTCTCCCCACTTTCCCGTGGTGGGGCCCCTTCCTTAATTATGCCCCGTCTGTAGTGCTCAGAGCTTCCTGCCTTGAGTGAGGGTTTGAATTCAATTAGGAGATTGCAGGTCTGTGATTCTAATCAGTGTTGTTTACATCTAATCTGAGGGTCTGTTCCTTGTGGCTGAAATTCTTTAGTTTTGTTTCACATTTGAGGTTTTGAGTTTTTCCTAGTTTGTTCCTTCAAGAAAAATGTCATTCCTTTCACTTCTGCTTGGTTTTATGTAATTCACTTTTTCAGAGGGTGAGGGTGGGGGTCCAGCGGACGAAAGGAACCCCTTGAACCCAGCCTAAGCCCCCAAGCGGCCTGCACCTGGCCTGTCATTTCCTTGACGCCACAGCGCCCCCTAGTGAGCTGCTGGAGATGTGCGCGCTCAGCCAGGAGAAGATGAGCTCGGTGTTTGAGGACAGTAACGTCTACATGCTTCATATGATGTACCAGGCCATGGGCGTCTGCTTGTACATGCAGGACTGGGAGGGCGCCCTGCGGTACGGACAGAAGATCATCCAGCCCTACAGGTGACTGCAGTGGCTTTTCTCCCGTCCTGGGACGGAACGGAGCGTGTTGGTTCGGGATGTGTACCCCGGCTCTTTCTCTGCTTCCTGCACCCTGCTGGGACATGCCTAGAACAGCTGTCTCCTTTCTGCACCCACATCTGGAGGGACAGGGTAGGGTGCTGCTCCGTCTGGCCAGGCTCGTCCCTCCACCATCTGGAGGAGACCCCCAGGAGGCAGATCGAGGTTATTCGGGGGCACTGGGCACAGGGCCATCCAGGGCTGTATCCATAGTAGTTAATACAGGGCAGTGATGGAAAGCCACTGCTTTGCCTATTTTCCCATCACCCCTCCCGAGTTAAATGGCACTTACTAATCAGTAATTGGTGGTCTTGGAAACCCTGCTTTTCCATCATTACTAACACCTTTTGCTTTTTCAGATTGCAGCCCCTGTTGGCAAATGCGGGGCCTCGGGGGCAGTTGGTTGGAGGTGATGGTTTGCTGCCATCCCTAGGCAGAATGAATAAATTGGGTTTTAATTTGGAATGGTAACAAATGGTGACAGTGAGATGGACTGACACAGTGGCTCAACAATGGGCACAAACACAGCAATGATTGTGAGGATGGCACAGGACCGGGCAGTGTCTCGTTCTGTTCCCAGGGTCGCTGTGAGTCAGAGCGGACTCGACAGCACCTAACAACAACAGCCACAGGAAGTCGCCTGGCCAAGATGGTTATACACCGTACGGTGGGTGACTGGGGGAAGTCGCGGCGTTGTCGCTGGTCATCGGACCAGCCACTTCAGGACTGGAGGAAGTCATGGCGTTGTCGCTGGCCATCTGCCAGCCACTTCAGGACTGGAGGAAGTCGCGGCGTTGTCTCTGGTCATCCGACCAGCCACTTCAGGACTGGGGGAAGTCACGGCGTTGTCGCTGGTCATCCGACCAGCCACTTCAGGACTGGAGGAAGTCACGGCGTTGTCGCTGGTCATTGGACCAGCCACTCCAGGACTGGAGGAAGTCGCAGCGTTGTCTCCGGCCATCGGACCAGCCACTCCAGGACTGGGGGAAGTCGCGGCGTTGTCTCTGGTCATCCGACCAGCCACTTCAGGACTGGGGGATGTCATGGCGTTGTCGCTGGCCTTCTGACCAGCCACTCCAGGACTGGAGGAAGTCGCGGCGTTGTCTCCAGCCATCGGACCAGCCACTCCAGGACTGCAGGAAGTCGCGGCGTTGTCTCCGGCCATCGGACCAGCCACTTCAGGACTGGGTGGCCTGGATCTGAAGCACGGGGTGCTGTTACGTGAGCTTACGTTATCTATTTACAGAGCCACCCCAAGATGGAGTGGATCAGAGTCTCTCAGCATTAGGCCTGGAAACCTGTGTGCTCAAGAAGCACCCCGAGTGTTTCCAGCTAACTTAGGCTCCCCCAATATTCTTTCAGGTTCTAAGATTGGAGACTAAGGTTTGTTTAGTCTGAACTTCCACTAATTCTGTCCTCTACTTATCCCCGTGTTGCCCTGATTAGCCAGCAGGGGGAGCCCCAGGGGAAGCCAGGTCCTCAAATCAGCTCTTAGAAATGGAATTTGTTAAATTGGGTGTGATCTCAAAGCCTTCCCTTCCTTGTAGGGTGGTAAGGAATTTCTCTGGTCTCATGCACACGTCCCTCTTGAGATCTGTAGGGGAGAGAGAGAGTAGAGATTGGGAGCATCTCAGCCTTGAGGTTGTTCTCACAGCAGGGCCTTGCTGGCTTGGGCTCTTAGCCTAGTGAGTCCCACCCAGAGGTCCGGCTACCTCCAGCCCACCCAGAGGTCCAGCTCTACCTCCAGCCCACCCAGAGGTCCAGCACTACCTCCAGCCCACCCAGAGGTCCAGCTCTACCTCCAGCCCACCCAGAGGTCCAGCACTACCTCCAGCCCACCCAGAGGTCCAGCTCTACCTCCAGCCCACCCAGAGGTCCAGCTCTACCTCCAGCCCACCCAGAGGTCCAGCTACCTCCAGCCCACCCAGAGGTCCGGCTCTACCTCCAGCCCACCCAGAGGTCCGGCTCTACCTCCAGCCCACCCAGAGGTCCGGCTCTACCTCCAGCCCACCCAGAGGTCCGGCGCTACCTCCAGCCCACCCAGAGGTCCGGCGCTACCTCCAGCCCACCCAGAGGTCCGGCGCTACCTCCAGCCCACCCAGAGGTCCGGCGCTACCTCCAGCCCACCCAGAGGTCCGGCGCTACCTCCAGCCCACCCAGAGGTCCGGCGCTACCTCCAGCCCACCCAGAGGTCCGGCGCTACCTCCAGCCCACCCAGAGGTCCGGCGCTACCTCCAGCCCACCCAGAGGTCCGGCGCTACCTCCAGCCCACCCAGAGGTCCGGCGCTACCTCCAGCCCACCCAGAGGTCCGGCGCTACCTCCAGCCCACCCAGAGGTCCGGCGCTACCTCCAGCCCACCCAGAGGTCCGGCGCTACCTCCAGCCCACCCAGAGGTCCGGCTCTACCTCCAGCCCACCCAGAGGTCCGGCTCTACCTCCAGCCCACCCAGAGGTCCGGCTCTACCTCCAGCCCACCCAGAGGTCCGGCTCTACCTCCAGCCCACCCAGAGGTCCGGCTCTACCTCCAGCCCACCCAGAGGTCCGGCTCTACCTCCAGCCCACCCAGAGGTCCGGCGCTACCTCCAGCCCACCCAGAGGTCCGGCGCTACCTCCAGCCCACCCAGAGGTCCGGCGCTACCTCCAGCCCACCCAGAGGTCCGGCTCTACCTCCAGCCCACCCAGAGGTCCGGCGCTACCTCCAGCCCACCCAGAGGTCCGGCGCTACCTCCAGCCCACCCAGAGGTCCGGCGCTACCTCCAGCCCACCCAGAGGTCCGGCGCTACCTCCAGCCCACCCAGAGGTCCGGCGCTACCTCCAGCCCACCCAGAGGTCCGGCGCTACCTCCAGCCCACCCAGAGGTCCGGCGCTACCTCCAGCCCACCCAGAGGTCCGGCGCTACCTCCAGCCCACCCAGAGGTCCGGCGCTACCTCCAGCCCACCCAGAGGTCCGGCGCTACCTCCAGCCCACCCAGAGGTCCGGCGCTACCTCCAGCCCACCCAGAGGTCCGGCGCTACCTCCAGCCCACCCAGAGGTCCGGCGCTACCTCCAGCCCACCCAGAGGTCCGGCGCTACCTCCAGCCCACCCAGAGGTCCGGCGCTACCTCCAGCCCACCCAGAGGTCCGGCGCTACCTCCAGCCCACCCAGAGGTCCGGCTCTACCTCCAGCCCACCCAGAGGTCCGGCTCTACCTCCAGCCCACCCAGAGGTCCGGCTCTACCTCCAGCCCACCCAGAGGTCCGGCTCTACCTCCAGCCCACCCAGAGGTCCGGCTCTACCTCCAGCCCACCCAGAGGTCCGGCTCTACCTCCAGCCCACCCAGAGGTCCGGCTCTACCTCCAGCCCACCCAGAGGTCCAGCTACCTCCAGCCAGCATGCCTGCCTCCTGCTCAGGAATAGAGCTAGAACCTGTCTCTTTAGGGCAGGCCTCCAGGACACAGTAGAGCAGAATTGCCTGTAAATAAATACCTCCTTCTCACACACAACACACACACACTCTGACAGTCAGCTCTGAGCTGCCTCCTGGACCCTGTTTCTAGAGAAAAGGCCCTTTTCTAGGCAGGCCTCTGTTAAAACCAGGGGGAGTACCTACTGTATATAAAGTGCTCTGCGGGACAATGGAGAAGCCGTCTCTAGAAGATACAGCTCTTCTCCTGACTTCAGACAGCTTATGGCTTTGTTAAAACCAACCGACAGTACAAGGCAAGACAGAAAGCAGCATCTCTAGAGGCATCGGGGTGTGTGTACTTTTAAGGGCACACTCTAATGTGAGTGCTTAGGCCTACTTGCTGTCCTTGTGAATGGGACATTTCCTTTAAAAGATGTTTTCTCAATACCCTGCTTAGGGTATACCTGAAATACAGAAATCTGCATGTGGATTGGCCATTGTGTTTATCGATGTTTTGGGGATAGAATTTCTCTGTAGTTTTTTACATAGCTGTTCAGAAACACATAAACTGCATAAAACAAAGGTGTCTGTGATGGGTAGGCAGTGGCGAACCATCCACTCTCACCTCCCTGGAACCTGGCGGGGTTTGGAGGTGCCTGGCTGCTATGGAGAGTTTGGCCATGAGCTCAGCTGCCGCAGGCTTAGTGGTCCCGCGCTGGGTGCTGCCCAGCGGCCTTTGACCAGGTGGCCTTTTGTCTCTTCTTTTCTTCCAGTAAGCATTATCCTCTGTACTCCCTCAACGTGGCTTCCATGTGGCTGAAGCTCGGAAGACTGTACATGGGGCTGGAAAACAAAGCTGCAGGAGAGAAAGCCCTGAAGAAGGTATGTTTTATGACATGATGTTTTATGACGGCCTTCTTAGCAGGCTTCCCTCATGCCCATAAACTGAACGGCTGTGTACAATGGAGAATGACCAGCTCCTGACCCACCCTCTGGCCATAGGAGCGGAAGTGGGTGGGGTAAGGAATTGAGCCAGGGCAGTGTTTGCACCCGTGCCCTCTAAGGGAAGGATGCTCACACTGGGAGGCCCATCCCAAAGCCGGGAGGAGAGAAGCAGGTACTGCCGTCTCCTCTGTGAAGCCTGGAAGTGGGCCAAGGCCACTGGCTGGGCCAGAGACCTTGGGGAGGGAATTCTTCATTTGTCTGCCCTTTAGGACTTATGGAGCCCTGGTGGCGCAGCGGTTAAGCGTTCAGCTGCTAACCAGAAGGTCAGCAGTTTGAATCCACCAGTTGCTCCTTGGAAACCCTATGGGGCACTTCTACTCTGTCCTGTAGGGCCACTTTGAGTCGATATCAACTGTACTGCAGTGGATTGGGTTTGGGTTAGGATTTACAGAATTACGGCACCCATTTGCGGTGAAATCAGAGGGGTTGGATACAGATGCTTGATGTGCTAGTCACACACCAGAACCCTCAGTTACATTCTTTTAATTCTCACACAAATCTGATGAGGTAGATTTTCCCGATGAGGAAATCGAGGCTCAGGTTAAGTAACTAACCAGCAGAGGGTATGTGAGGGGCCTTAATTCAAGCTGGGGTCTTTGCGAGTCCAGGGCTGTGGCTACTTCCCCCTGTGCCGTGGCTCAAACGCATGGGGGGACCGAATTCCTGAGGAGCGTTTGCCTTTCGGCGCCTGAGCCACCGTTGTGAGTACCGGCTCTCATTGTTCACTCTGTGGAAGTTAACAGTGATGAAATGTAATCCTTGGGAAAGTCTGTTAACATACCCCTATCAGAGAAGGTTTATAAACGCTGGGGCCAGGAGGGGCCTGGAGGCCTCATCCTCTAGGTTGCCCAAAGCTTCCCAGGAGGCTGCTTGGGACAATGGGAGCAAAGTCACCTATCCCAAATGGAAGGGTCTGGGCCCAGCCAGGCTAGGAGTGCCGGTAAAGCATGAAATTTTAAACCATGGGATTTTCTTCTAAGATAACATATTTATTGCCTTAGTGAAGCAGAGGGAAAACTAACCAGCCAGGTCCCGTTGTTGGCCTTTTCTTGCCTCTTTGGAACTGTGAAATGCTGGTAGGTCGTTCAGTAAAGGATCAGAGAGGGGCAGGATAGATCTGAACAAGGAACAGGAGCCTTGAGACTAATGCAGAGGGGAGGGGAGGCAGGAGAGAGCAGGATGCCTTTTAAAACAGGTGATTCCTGGTGGCCTGCCTCTTACTGGCTTGAGATTTAGGAAGAGAATAGTATAATAGAAAGGAATGGGGGAAGAAAAAAGAAAAAGAATGCCTGTCATAGTCACGGGCATCAAAAACTCCCTGTTTGGGGAATAATTTAAGTCTTTCCATCTGAGCCTTATAGCGGAATTCTAAAGACCAAGATCAATTCTAATGGATCGCATCTGATATCTACATCCTGTATGTTAGGCACTACTCTGAACGCTTTCTGAGTGTTATTTCTGTTTTACAAATGAGAAGACGAGGCACAGAGTGGTTAACTACGTTGCCCAAGGTCACACACTTGGAAGCCGTGGAGCTTCTGGACACCCCACCCCTTTATGTTGCCTCACTATAAAGGAACCCTAAGGAGCCGGGGTGGCACAACGGTTAAGTGCTTGGCTGCTATCTGAAAGGTTGGTGGTTCAAACCCATGAGTGGCTCTGTGGGAGAAAAGACCTGGCAATCTGCTCCCGTAAACACTACAGCCTAGGAAACCCTACGGGGCAGTTCTACTCTGTCCTATAGGGTCACTATGAGTCAGAATCAATTGATGGCACACAACAACATAAAGAAACCTTAGTAAATATGTTCTCTGTAACTTCTCAAAATAAAACCTGCATCTACTTTAAAGTTTGCTAGACTATTAAGAGGAAACAATGAAGTTTTTTGAAAGAGAAACATGGTTTCATGTTACCTACATCATTTCTCCAGGTACTACCTGCACGTACATGGTTTTGCTCCATGGTAGAGACTGGGTGGCTAACTGGTTACCAGGTGATGTTGGGTCGCAGTTTAAAACGGCAGGTTACGTAGGAGAACACAGGTTCTGAGAGCCAGGTTGCTTGCATCCTGGGCCTTAAAGCAAAGGGGTCCAACTTGCATTAAAGTTACCCCAGATGGAGCTGTGGGGCATTTGCCTTCGGGGCCTGACCTCTTATGTGTCTCTTCTTCCCCAGGCCATTGCCATCATGGAAGTAGCGCACGGCAAAGACCATCCGTACATTTCTGAAATCAAACATGAAATCGAAAGCCACTGAAACTATGCAACATCTTAGTTTGTATTTAAATGCTAGTGCAGAAACCTTAAAGATTTCAAATATTTCAAATCTCACACATCAGTCCAGTATTTCTGTAAAAAAAAAATTGGATTGAAAACACTACATGCACTTAAACCATTGCTTTCCTGGAGGTTGGCCTTAATCTTTAACCTTAATATCAAATTAATTTTCAAATGCTATTTTTTCCCTAAGAGATACACCGTGGCTTCACGTAATATACTTTGGACACGTCGCGTTTAAAAGATGCAATTATTTTTTCTTTTGCGCCTGTTCTTTGGATAGATTTTTAAAAATGTGATTATTTTCCCCTTCATGCCTGTTGTAATGTTCTGAACAAACCTGAATGCTGGAGGAGAATAAAAAAGATAACGGTATTGGAGATTGGTGTTGTCTTCTTCCTGTGGGAGGATTTGTAAAGTGGTGGGAGCCCACCCTTGGAGTGGAAGTCAGTCACACTTGTTCCGCACACAGTGACCCCAGGTGTCCTGTCAGCTGGTGCGGACAGGGCCTTGGTAGTCTGCAGGTGGCACACCACCTGAGGAGGAAGAGGGAAGGCACAGGAAGGAAAGAAAGGTGGCTGGCAGAGAATGACCAGGTGACTAGAATGTCCCCACCCTCGTCCGAGAGCATGCCTTTTAATTCTTCTGTCCAGGGCCCAGTATCCCTGAAACACAGAAAGGGTGCTTAATGCAAGCTTGGCTTTCTTGGCTTTTTTTTTTTTTTCAGTCTGTCCAAAAGCAGACTTTGGATCTCACATTCTCTTGATTGTTCTGAGCAGTACTCTCCTTGTTTGGAAAGACTCCAGGGAAAGCTTGAGAAGGAAAAAAAATTTTCCTTTTCCCTTAGCAACTCTGTGTTGAGCAAACACTGATCTCCACCAGCACTGCCAGCAGGAATCCGGCTCTCTGCAGCCTCAGCCTCCCAGCAGCCACTGTGAATGGTGTTTGTGAGCAGATGCTGCAGAGAAGGACAGGTGTCTCCTGAGCGCAGCGTTGCTTCTTTGAGGAAAGTTTCTTGGACTCCAAAGAGAGGAACTCCCTCTCGGTTAGTGATCAGAGCCTGTTAGGGTTGACACTCGAATTATCTTTCACTGTTGCAATCTGGAAACAGCTCGAGCGGCAGGGACCACGTGCTCTTCTGTCCTGGGAAGTCCACATGGCATTTACTGATCGCCTACTGTATGTGAAGTGCTCTGCAGTCCTCTCCAAGCCCTCAGAGATGAGTAAAGAGGAGGTTAAAAAAAAAAGTTAGGGTTCTGAAAATGCAGGGGCAAGAATGTGAAGGCAGGAGAGGGTGGTGACGCGAGAACCCAGAGTCAAGAAGGGGAGAGTGTTGACACGTCGTGGGGTTGACAACCAGTGTCACAAAACAGTATGTGTATTGTTTAGTGAGAAACTAGTTAGTTCTGTAAACCTTCATCTAAAATACAATAAAAGATTTAAAAAATAAAAATGCTGACTCCCCATACTGTGTAGCTGAGCCTAAAATATGCTTAGCTCACCCTCTCCATAGATTTTATAAAACTATAAAAGTAATGCTTACTTATAATAAATGCCAATAATGCTCGAATTTACATATGCAATTTCATTTACATATACAATTTACATTTACAGTCTCATATATGAAACGTGGAAACCCTGATGGCGTAGTGGTTAAGTACTATGGCTGCTAACCAAAGGGTTGGCAGTTCGAATCCACCAGGCGCTCCTTGGAAACTCTATGGGGCAGTTCTACTCTGTCCTATAGGGTTGCTGTGAGTTGGAATTGACTCGACTGTACTGGGCTTTTTTTTTTTTAAATGAAACATATATGAAAAAAGTGAGCCATCCTTCTTCCTTGCTAAGCCCATTCCCCAGAGGTAGCCACTGTAAACGGTTTTTGTGGCCCCCGTTTTTTTCCACACTTACAACATATCTAAAGGAGCCCTAGTTAAAGCACTTGGCTGCTAACCAAAAGGTCAGCAGTTCAAACCCACTAGCTGCTTCCCAGGAGAAAGATGTGGCAGCCTTGGAAACCCTATGGAGCAGCTCTGTTCTGTCCTACAGGGTAGCTATGAGTTGGAATAGACACGATGGCAACAAGCTTATTTTTGCTTTGATCATTTTTTTATATAACGTAGCTGTATAAATAGATTAAACAAAGGCAGAATGGTACTAGCATATTATTTTGTAATCGGCTTGTCTGAGTTCACAATATGGACTTTTCCATTTCGGCATTTACAGACATGCCTCATTCTTTTAAAAGGGCACTGAATGTGTGTCTCATACTTGACTCAGCCATTCTCCTATTAATGAACACGTTTTCTTCCTCAATTTCCTGTTATTACAAATAATAATAAAAATACCGTCATGAAATTCTAGACCTATGTATTGGCTGGTATGTAGCACATTTTTTGAATATAATTTTTCTTTGCTGTTGAGAATATACACAGCAACACACACACCAATTCGACAGTTCCTCGATGTGCCGTTTAGTGGCATTGACTACGTTCGAGTTGCGCAGTCTCACCCTCCATTTCTGAGTTGTTCCACCGCCATTAACGTAAATTCACGAGCTCCCTAAGGTTCCTATCTGATCTTTGCAGTTGCTGTTGTCAGTTTGATCCCATATAGATAGTTCTTAAAAGACCACAATGCTCAAGACAGACATTTTTTACTAGTTAAGCTGAAGTATTGTTTGGTTTTAAGAAGACCTCAGGCCATATCTTTGGCTTAAGGTTTAAAGATTATCTCAGGGCAGTAGCTTCAGGGCTTCATCCAACCTTCATGGGTCCAGAAAGTCTGGAGTCCATGAGAATTTGAAGTTCTGTGCTGCATTTTCCCCCTTTTGATCAGGATTCTTCAATGGGATCTTTGATCAAAATGTTCAGTAATGGATGCCAAGCTCCATTCAGTTGTTTTGGTCTCATGGCAAAGGAGGCAGTTGTTCTCGGAGGCAGTTAGCCACACATTCCATTTCCTTCTTTTATTCCTGCTCTCCTTTTTTTGTTGCTCCAGGCAGATAGAGACCAATTGTTGTGCCTTGAATGACCATTTGCAAGCTTTTAAGACCCAGGCAGTATGCAAGGGACTAGGAGGGAGAACAGACGCACCAACACTTTATTAGGCCAATTAACTAGATGTCCCATGAAATTAGGACCCTAAACCTCCAAACCAAGAAACCAAATCCCATGAGGTTTTTGGTTGCACAGAAGCAGCCTCAGTGCTTTTTTTTTTTTTTTTTTGATAGAGTCTCAGAGTGGAATTTCAGAACCAAATAGTGGTAACATTTTTTAATTGAAATAAATTTGGCCACATTTCTTTTTTAAAAAATGCATCGGGTACTGTCCTCATAACACTGTAGTATTTTTTAAAAAATGTTTGCCGTTCTAATGTGTGGAAGAGTATTTTGTTTTAAATGCATTTATCCATGAGGTTGGACACTTTTTCGTGTATGTAGAAACTGTTGTATTTCTTCTGTGACTTAATATGCATGGCCATTGCCGATTTTGCTGTTTGTTCATGTCTTTAATAATAATCTGTAATGATTATAATATACCTCAGTGCATACTGGGGTATTAGCTCTGTCTTGTACTCATAGTAATATTCTTCCCTGATTGTCGGTACCTTCATTTTTCATGACACTTGCTGTACAAAGGTAGATTGTTTTCATCTTTAAAAAAAGAAATAAAGCTATTTTTAATTTAAATATTTGATCTAACTGGAGTTTTTTTTTTTTTCTTTTCATAGTGAGGGATCCAGCTAGATGCTGAATAAATTTTAATTTTCAAAACTGCTAGCCAGTTATGCCAGCACCATTTATTGAATAATTTATTTCCCTTCACTGATTTGAAATGTTACTATCATCATTCCCTTAAGACTTGGATTTGTTTCTGCACTATTTCGTTCCATTCATCTATCTATTCCTTTGCCAATAAAATCCTTTTAATCATTGTCACATTACAAAACTGACCTCTCCGCGACGTGAGTCTTTCTGTCCAAGAACACGAGTTTATTGTGTTTACACAGGTCCCACAGATTTCTCATCCCTAGATTTTGTGTTCTGTAGCTATTATGAACTGCTCTTTTCTTCCGTTATGTTTCTTAACTGTAAGTCTGTTGTTTTCCATTTATTTTTATTAAAGAAAATAAAATGTAAATAAAAGACGTTTGATTCTGTTTTGTGATTTTATTTCCTGTTTGTATGTTTTCCTTGTTGCTGTTTCTTATATGTATCTTTTGTTCTGCTTTTTTGGATTTTCTTTCCCAGCTTTGGTAACAGTCTATTTTGTGATAAATAGGTCTACTAGGGGTTGCCATTTTACCTCTACTTAATATGATAAAACTTCCATTTTTTCCATTTATCAACCAAAGAAAATAAACTAGGTTCATTAAGGTAGCCCATGAAAGATAACAAATAAACCTATTCTCTCACCATTCCACCGGACATGCTATTTTCATTGACGTTTTTCGTCTTTTTTTTTTTTTAACACTATGTAGCTTTTCTTCCAAGAATTGTAATTGTTTCATTACCACAGTCACCAGATAAATGGAATTACTTACATGTTTAAATAGATTTCCTTTTACTGTAGTGTGGCTGACAGTATTCTCGTTTTCATGATGTGAAATGGGTTGGGACTGCTGGGAGGTGAAAGACCCCTTTGGGAAATGCCAGTAAGAGCTAGCTTCTGATTCAGTGATAAAAAAAAAACAAAACTAAACCTGTTGGCCTCGAGTCGATTCCAACCCATAGCAAGCTTTTAGGGTTGTGAATTGGCTCTTCTCAGGAGCTGTTACATTGCCCTGTTACTTCTCAAAGGGACATAAGAAAATGTCTGTCCTCATCATGAGGGGTTCCTTGTGTATGTGCTGTTGACTCTCTGAAAATCTGGGCCAGGGCAGCTGCCTTCAAACTTAGAGATGAGTTGAACTGTTATAAAGCTGAAAGACAGAAACAAGAATTTGGGGTCTTCTATATATAGCAGCCTGGTTAGCCCTGGTGGCTCAGTGGTTAAAGAGCCCAGCTGCTAACCAAAAGGTTGGCAGTTCAAATCTACCAGCTGCTCCTTGGAAACCCTATTGGGCAGCTCTACCCTGTCCTATAGGGTCGCTATGAGTTGGAGTTGATGCGACGGCCGTGGGTTTGGTTCTGTTGGGCAGCCTGGGTGGCTGCCTTTCTAAGTTGGCAGTGTGGGATCTGAGCAAATGATACTCTTGGGATGGATGAGAAGGCCTGTGGAGTTAATCAGGGTTATCACTGCATTTGTGAGAAAGACACATTCCTAAGTACCCTTCACACCATTTGCCTAGTGATTGCCTCTGTGGGGTTAACCATGATGACTTTGCAGCTTTCAATCTAAGTCTTCAGTGTGATCAAGTTATGCAACAGTTAAAAAGTGGACAGAAATAAATGGACTTAAAAAAAAATGAGAAAGCAAATTTTCCCAGGCAATTTGCTGGTAACAATAATTCTGAAAGGGATAAAAATGCTTTTAACTAATGCAAACATACATAATACAGAAAAGAAGAAGATTCAGCTGTTTTCTCTGAAAAAAAAAATGGTTTATTGCATATGGAAATCAATAGATATTTTTTACAAAAAAAGGTTAGAATAAAGATCTCACATTTGGAAAGGCACATATGAAACATTATACAGTAATAACAAGGGTAGTGAGAACATGAACAATATGCAACTAAGACTAGTATCTAAATAAGACTTTATAAAAACAGATAGGAAACAGTGCAAAAAATACTGTCAAAAAGTCAGCTTTATACACCTAGTAACTGTATAAAACTGACAAGCACAAGCTTATTTACTGATATAAAACAGCACATAGAATAGCATGCATAATTTTATTTAAGGCTTTTAATATTATTAAATTGATAGGGAGTTTATACCAAACTAAATTGACATGGATATTGGTAAAAAAAATCAGTCCCCAACTCAGGGAATGTCCTACAAGCTTTTCTGTCCCTCTCTCCCCTTAAGCTGTCATTGGTGGGACAGGGACTGGGCTTCCATTTTGCGAGGGGCACCTATGGGGAGGAGAACGCGTTCTCAGGACCCCAAGTCCCAACGTGGAATGCATCTTTTACGGCAACGACACAGATGTGGTTAAATTTCCAGGTCAGCCCACAAAAGCCAACCAGATGTTGCCAATAGGACCTTGCAGAGTTCTGGAAGACAGCAGGCTTTTGTGGGCTGACCCAAGAACCTTAAGAACAAACTGGTTTCTAAGTAGGGAACTTGTCTGTACATCGAATTGAAAACTTACTAAATGTCAGTTGTCTTGAATTTTACCAAAATTCACAACATTTTATGAAACACAGATCAACAAAAGCATGAAAATACTGAAAATGCCCAACACAGTCCAGTAATAAACTAGATTAGCCTGCTTCTTGATGTAACAGAGGCTACACAAGGTTATACACTAAAAGTCACCTGCATATGGAAACCTTGTTTTCCATTTAAGAATCCTCAAGCAGGTTGGTCAACTCCTGAAGGAACAAAGGACACAGGCAGGATGGACATCATCTCTGATGAAGTGTAACCCAACTTCTGAAAGGATAAGGTCAACAGAGTCTTACAGATTCCAAAGAGTGGCAAGAAAAAGGAAAGTGCAAGAAAACTTCATAGTGTTCAAGTTGAAAAAAAAAAAAAAAGGCTCTAAATTAGAGCCTTCACCTTTATGCTGAACGTATTCATTAGCTAACTGCAACTGAGGGGTGTGGGGGGCCCCTGAGAAACACTGCGCCACCAGAAGCTCTGCTGTAAGGCTGCTAGGAAAGGAAGGCTACCAGTGGCCAGCAAGGGGAGACGGAGCTCTTGAGCAGCCACCTACGATGAGGTACACATCAAAACCCCTGACATCCAACAGGTCCACCTCGACAGCGAGGACGCAGCTTGAAATGGTGAGCAAGGAAGAGAACCCAAAGTAGCAAGTCTTTCCCGGGGTGCCACCGACAGTCTCGTCACTTTGGCACTGCACAAGGGGTGGTAGGGAGTAGTGTCCCAGAGGTGAGAAAATTCCAGCAATGAACATTCTGATAGCAGCCTCAAGGCTGGTCTGAACACCCTCCCTCTCTGGGAGAGCTTACACCACTTTTTGGAAGACTGATCTGCGTGGCTCAAGAACTTCCTACAGAGACAGCAGTCCAGTTCAGGCTGCACGTCAGCCTGGCCTTCCTGCCTCACAGCTAAATGTTGCTGAGTTTATTTTTAAAATGGGAGGGCGGAACGAGGCTCTGAACAGTAGGAACTGAAGCTCACCCTCCCTTTACGGCACCAAACACAGTAAATCACCCGGGCGACTGATGCCAGATCCTTGATGGCAGGCCCACGGACATTTCAACAGGAAACATTTTAGTTCAGGATGAAGACCTGGCCTGGGAAAGGAGATGAGCTGTACTAAGCGGGAAAAGATAACAAGGGTAATCGGCAGGATAAAATGCTTACCGAGCTGAGTTTATAACTAAAACGCAAGAGCTGAGCACAGGCGAGGTGAGTCTCAACAGGAACCCCTGAGTAATGCTGACTTCTGGACAACACACTTGGGTTTGCAGGACTTGACTGGACACACCCTATTTCTCCCAAGCAGCTGCTGTTACGTTCAATACAGGCATCGGTAAGGTCTCTTGCCTCTGAATATCTTAGAAGCTAAACACATTTTGAGGTAAAGATGAAAACCACTGTTTCCTTGCTCATAGTTCAAAGGCAGTGTCCAATGTGATTAACAACTTGGAGCTTTATTTCTACCCTGTTTTTAGAGCTGACTAGTTTGTCACCTACAATCTCTAGACCATTGGAAAATCTGTAAGGTGTCCATGGAAAACCCAAATGTCTCCACTGGGAGGCACAGCTACATGATTTGTTACCTTGCTCGTTAAAGGAATCTGCAGCCTGATGAACGTCTGCTAAAATCCAGTCAATAAAACACAGCTGCAGGAAGGTCTTCAGTAAAACGTGGGGAAGCTGTATTCCCACCAAGGACCATTTGAAGAGGCCAACAATGATTACTTGGTGCTTCTGGAAAGTACTTTATTCTATTTGCCCAACAAAGTTATTTCTGACACCGAGGAGGAATGGAGGATAGATTTAGCACCAATGTGGGTCTGACCCAGTCGCACCCCTAGTCGTAAGTTCCCTGGCACACGCCTTGGCGTGCCTCCCCTCCCCAGAGAGAAAATCAATGGCTCCACCTGCTTTCACCAGCAACCATGCTGTCTGCTGGTCGTGGCGCAGGGATCAGAAGGCACACTCTGCTTTTTGACTGACGACACCTTCAGGCGCGTGCATCACGTTCCGTAACCTCTGGGCCGAGTGCTTGTGGAACAGCTCAGACAGACTACACCACAAGAAAGGATGGCAGCTGAAAATCCCACAGGCGTGTGTGCCTTATGGTCACCCCAGCCTGTCAGAATCAACAGTGTACAACCATCTCTTCAGAGAGCAACTTTCAAGCGCCAGGAGACAGTCCACTCGGCCAGCGAGCCGACAGTCACGGCAAGGCGGCTGGTTCACAGAAGCTGACTGCCCACTGCACCCCCTTCCCTGCTCACTAGCCCTTGCTGGAGACACAGCATGTGGGGTGTCAGGATCCACACCATATCCGGAGCAAGAAACACACTGTACGTCATAGGTTGACCCACGTGAACACTCTGTAAATAAAATATGGTCAAATACTGGAAATTTCATATGGGGCAACCTCTGTTATGCATGCTGGAAACAAGAAGAAAGGTGGTCAGCTGGGTAAAACATTGATCTACAGTCCTACCTGGGTTTATAACCAAACGCCAAAAGCTGGGAGCAGGCAGAATAAAGGTCCCTGAGTCCTGGGCAAGCTGGCAGCTAAGACTCACAGGACTCGCCCAGCGGGGTCCACAAAGACCTTCTCTCAAGCTGGTAGAGAAGGGAGGCCCCAAGGTAGCTTAGTGACTCTTAAGCAAGCCACAAAAATGACAGAAGCAAAGTTCTTCCCATGTAAGCTTCATAAAAGCTTGTCACACCAAATATCCCACGTGGAGATGCCTTCCCCTTCCCTGACCTCACTGTGCGCCTCCAGCTGAGAGAGAAGCCCATACTTCTGCAGTGTCTTAAAAAGAAATGGACGTCTGACACACCTCACCGATGCAGCTCCCTCTCTTCCTATTTGAGGAAAGAGGCGTGTATAAACGCAGATGCTACCTGCAAATGCTACCAGAGCCTCTTTCTAAAAGGCGGTATCTCCTGAGAACCCAACGACACCAAATGAAGCTCAGCAGAACCTTGCTTAGCCTCGCCAGCTGTCTCACCTCCTCATCGTAAGGATGAAGACACCAAGCTCGGGTCCCATGATCCCAGGACTACCAGGAACAGGGATGAACACTTGGGTCAACATGAGGATATAAGAGACATAACAGCCCAACCAGGAAACTCCAAAACCAGGGGCTGAGAGTGTCTGCCGATTCTGGTGTGAGATGGGATCTTTTTTTTTTTCCTTTCATTTTTAATTTTCTCCCTCCCAGTCCAAACTGCAGCAATATAACCTGACAGCTCTAGCTTCAGACTTGATACCTCACCAGGAAATCATCCCAAAAGCCCTAACTAGGTAACTAATTTAATACACTTTGCTCCAAGGTTTATTCCTTGGCTTGCTTCCCAGATATAAAGCAACTCTGGGTAATTATTATGCAGATGCCACGGAAAGGACTTGAAATGGTTGATGCGAATTTAACAGGAGCTATGCTGGCATTTGCTGGAGATGTGAAAAAGGAATGCAAAACATGGTGATGAACAAAAAACATTTGTTTTTAAAAAGGAAATATTTAAACCTTAGGGGACTAACTTTGAACTGTTTTCCTTTGGGTTTAAAGATAAACTTTGGGTAGGAAATTTGATATTAAACCTACCTCTTCCCTGCATTTTGTGCACAATGGAGATTTGCACAGCACAAGGTAGGAAACGGACGGGTTTACAGGAACTCTTACGTGATGGCTTCAAAGAGACACCAGATCTACATGGTGCCCACAGGAGACACTTGAACAGCGCCCACGCTGGGTGTAAAAGATGAAACACTGATGTTTTTCATTATGCAATAAACCCATAACTGCAGACCAATTGTTAAAACATCCCTAATGACAAAGTGGAGCCCTAGTGGTGCAGAGGTTAAGAGCTTGGCTGCTAATCAAAAGGTCAGCAGTTGGAATCCACCAGCCTCTCCTTGGAAACCCTATGGGGCTGTTCTACTCTGTCTTATAGGGTCACTATGAGCTTGGTTTAGTTCAACAGCAGAGTACCCCAAGGAGAGAAAACCTTAAAGAAAGGAAACAATACCTCTTTGCCTGTTGATGATCCAAGTTCTGAGCTTCTCATAGTGAGGGTGATAAACTGTTCCATTGAAAATACACGTAACACTAACGGTTTTCTTTCTAGAACATACACAAGAATTCCGAGATCTACGAAGCTCAATTGAAGTTATACTCCTTGACTGACTGTTCAGATTTTGGAGTAAAGGGAAGCCCTCCGTCCCCAGGTACTCGGAATTTAAATTCAGTACAACCACCACCGCACCTAGCCAGAGGTTCGGCACTGATGATGAGATGGGCTGATCATTCACAGTCCCAAGTAGTTCCCAGATAATCTGCTTGCAATAGCTGTCTACGGTGACAGGAAGTCACAAAGCCATGCTCTTTCTTGTCGATTTGATGCCACTCTTTGTATTTTCAGCTCAGGAAAAAGGGCAGCTAATGGAGGAAGGCATAATGGAACAATCATAGGGGTCATGTCTAAGATTAAAGCCATAATTAAAAAATCTGTTCAAGGAAAACTAGACAGTAGAAAGGAAAACTCCCCAAAAACTCGGAAAGGGGAAATGTGTGGAGCATGTTTCCCTGTGTACTAGCCTACACAATTCAGAAGGACGGACGGTGGCCAATTATGTCGCAAGGAAAGGACAAACCAAACTGGGCTTCACGCTGCAGGTAGTGTTAACACCATGATGGACCAGAGTGGGGGTCACACTACAGGTATGTTAACATCACAACAGACCGGAGCGGGGAGCCACTCTGTGGGTATGTTAACACCACGATGGACCAGAGAGGGAGTTACAAGGAGAGAAGGAAAGCAGCAAAGGACTTCAAACCTGACTCACAGGGGCCCTACAGGACAGAGTACAATGTTCCATAGGGTTTCCAAGGCTGTAATCTTTACAGAAGCAGACCACCACATCTTTTCCCTGTGTAGCAGCTGGTGGGTTCGAACCACTGACTTTTCAGTTAGCGGCCAAGCACTTAACCACTGTACCACCTGGGCTCCTTCGAGGGAGACTGAGTTCCCCATCCTTCATGAAATGGGTCCAGATCTGGATTATGGAGGCGTGAACAGGATTTGTTCTACTTCTGCAGGCCAGAGCCTGGAGATGGTCCCAGAGAAGATCCCCGCCACAGTGGGGTTCACTGTGTGGGGCTCCTGGCCAGAGCCCCTGCCACCTAAGTGCCAAATAAGCCCCCATCAATCAGCCTCACCAACCGCTCCCTTTACAGCCTTCCCACTGACTCAGCACGTGACAGAAAACACAGCATGCACCCAGCACCCCGACCTCCAGGCACCTGGCCAGCACAAACATCTCATTTACATAAGAACAACTACCAAGGCTCTGCCTGACTCCTCTCTCTTCCCCTTCTGGTCCACTATCCCCTCTCAATCAGGCAAGAGGCCTAATTGAGCAGATGGCCTGGCCCAGGGCCTCGAGGCCCTGTGTCCTCTCGGAGGACACAGGGCACAGGGAGAGTGGCAAAGGCCCAGGGTGCGGTCCCCAGCACGCAAATGCAGGCTCCAGAGCCCAGGGTAATGGGTGGTCAGGACAGATACGGCAAGAGCTGCCCATTCAGCCTGGAAGATGGCAAGTACTACAGCGAAAGGGAGCCTTCCCCTGGCTGTTCCCATCTCTAACTCAAGCTTGGACGGAGGAAAAAACAGAGAGAGACTAACGAAGGAGAGGGCAGAAAGGAAGGACCGAGGAGGCCAACCGTCCACCAAGACTCATGAGCCAGAAAATAAAATCTAAGAGCAAAGTGTGTTTTTCTTCAGAAAAGGCTCTTGACCCTTTTCTTTGTATTTCAGGATGAATTCATTTTCTTGCCATCTTTGGTTTGGACATGAGCAATTAAGCTGATGGATTTCAGGGTTGGTTACAAATCTGGCTGCAACTTCACTAGGGATGTGTTCCTTATGCCCCAGTCCCCACAATGACCCACCGGGCAATCGTCCCTGCTCACGTGTTACAATGCAGATCAGTCACCATGTGGTTCAAATGAAAAAGCATTACATTGTGAAAACTGCATTAAAATAAATCACAAATGTTATTCCGAAGGAGGAAAATAAATTATCTCATATAAAATAATACATGACGTCTGTCTGTGAAGAATCTTGGCTCCCGTCTTCGGAGAGCCCACGGCCTGCCTGCTGCCAGCCATCCGCATCCGGAGCAGATGTTGTCGGAGGTGCCTCCCCGTCGGCGAGAGGGATCAGATGAGTCTGGAGTTCTGCAGGAACTGGATGAGGACCTGGTAGACAAACTTGTACTGAGCGATGGTCTGGACCATGAACACCCTCTGCTCCCGGAGCAGCCTCAGCATCATGGGTACTTCCACCTTCTGCAAGAAAGAGACAAAGCACACGATCCTGAGATGGGGACCTCCCTCGGGTGGTTCCTCCTGTCCTGGTCCAGGTACAAGACAAAGCAGAGGACTCGGCTTCTGATCAGTAGGCTTGACCAATCAAAGGGTCCATTTCCAGCAACTGGAGCTTCTGCTGGTAACAAGCAGACCTTTGCCTAAATTACACTTCAAATGCTACCAGTCTCATAATATACAACCCAGAGCTGTCCGGTAGTGAAACGACTAACATAATGTTTGGTACGCATCACTCTGGTGAGCACTGACACTACAAGGATAAAAGAATAAGGCTGATGGAAGAACACAAATTGTTTTATTCCACTTACGTGAAATACCTAGAATAGGCAAATGCAGAGACAAAAGTTTATTCGTGGTTACCAAGGCTGCGGGAGGAGGGAGTGAGAAGTCATGGCTTAAGGGGCACTTCAGCTTCTTCTGTTTGCAGCGATGAAACATTTTGGGAAATAGATCGTGGTGACAGTTAAACAATGTGATGAATGTAGTTAATGCCACTGAATTTTACACTTAAAAATGGTTAAACTGGCAAATTTTCTGTTATGTACATTTTGTCATTGTTGTGTGTCACTTAGTCCATTCCTCTCCTGTTCCTGCCACAGGCTCTGGACACACAGGCAAGGTCAGAACAAGGTCAGAAGGAGCTGAGAACACAGGATCTGGGTCAGGCTTCTTGAGCTGAATCCCAGCTCTGCCACTTCCTAGCTGTGGGACAGAGAACATTGCTTCAGCACCTGTGCCTCAGTTGCTATTCTGTAAAACAGGGTATTAACAGGACTGATCTCATGGGGTTACTATGGAGGCTACTTGGGGTAACACCTGTGAGGCTCTTGGAATGGTGCTGGCACACGGTGAGCGCTAAATACAGGTTAGCTTCTGTTATTGCAGTATTCTAGCTCTCGTCATCACCACCACCACCGTCGCCAGCACCACCGTCATCACCGTCGCCGCCACCACCACCGCCATCTCCACCATCACCAGTCATCACCACCGCCGCCGCCACAACCACCGTCACCATCGCCACCACCGTCATCACTGTCGCCACCACCACCGCAGGTGCCACCACCGTCGCCACCACCGTCACCACCACCACCATCACCATTTCCACCATCACCACCGTCACCACCACCACCATCACCATTTCCACCATCACCACCGTCACCACCACCACCATCACCATTTCCACCATCACCACCGTCACCACCACCAGCGTCACCATCACCCCATCACAAGAGCCTGTAAGACAGCCACAAACAGAGCAGATTATCTGATATGGGGCAGTCTGGGGACAAGGCCAGAAAGCCTCCCCCGTTTCTCAACGAACGGGTTCCCGATGCTGAAAGATGCGCCGCCATCAGGTTCTGCTGCCAAGTGACCCCAATCATGAGGCAGGTGACGTTTGCCCCAGACTTGCTTAGAGGCATTTCCTCCTTCCCACTCTGTGAAGAAGAGGTAACTTATCCAGAAAAGCAGCAAGATGAAGACACCTGTGATTTGGCTAGTGAGAGTCTGACCTTTTATAATGAGCTGATCTGGGCTGTGAGCTAAATCCTGGGGGCCAAGAGAAAGCACTGTTAACCAAAAACTACTGCTTTCTGAAAAACAAGTGCAGGTATTGCTACTACTGCCAACACACAGCGCACAAGGCAGCAGGCCAGCAGGGGCTTACTCACGCAGCCCGGGAGAGTCGTCCTTCCATCCCACCCCACAGCTACCTGACCTCTGCTTCAGTGTCTCTGATTCACTGCTTGTGTTCAACTCTTCTGCGTGAAGAATGAAACTCAAGAGAACAAAGTCCAGAAAAATAAAGAAAAGCCATTTCACTGGCAATACAGAAACTGTGATGAGTTACAGACTGAAATACGAAGGATGCAAAATCCAGAAGTCAAGGGAACATCTGCCTGCACGGGAGAAGAACAGGGCACGTGATTTCACACTTATTTGTCAAATCTTTGTTTACAAAAAAAAAAACTAAACTAAAAATGTATTCTTCTCCTGAAATAAGGGCTTAAATCTTACTAGCCAGGCCTGAAACAACATCAGAACAAAGTAGAGATTTTTTTCCCCCTGCAGATAAGGCAGGCAATGTTTGTGCTAAGGGAAGGGAAGTGAAAAACATGAGTCATCTCGCTATCTTTGAATATCGATGGGACCAGAAGTTCTCTCCAGACTGACCAAGCTCCAGCAAAGAATGCTCTGGCATGGAACGCTGCACTGAGGAAATCCACTACGTTTGGACGCCATGGAGAATGTAGTCACCCTGAGCCCACGCCAAGCCCAAAGGAGACCCTACTGGCAGATCCCTCCCCCAGCACCATGCCGGCTCTGACATGTGCTGTTGTGTCCCACTGGGCCAGTAACATCTGGTGATCAATGAGCCCTCACATCATAGCATCATCGAGGCTCAGCCTCTGATGGGTCTCCAAAGAGCTCAGAACAGAACCACCTTTCATGTCGAGAGAAGACAGACTGAATAGCTTCTCAAGTTAAGAGGGGGAAAAGGGGAGTAGAGGAAGAGATTGCAGGGATCAGAGAAAAGATGGGGGACTTGGGGATGGGGGCACGAAGAGCTGTTTCAGGCGGGAGGTGATGATGAGGGCCTTCTTGCTCCCCTGGAATCCACCGGTGCCCATGTGAACCCAGACACACTGACGCTGCATGTACTGACTGCACTTCAACCCACTCATCTTCCTAGCAATGGGTGGGTCTGGGCCTTGGTGGTACTGAAGACTTTCTGGCAACCCCTGGGTGGTGCAAACAGTTAAGCGCTCAGCTACTAACCAAAAGGTTGGTGGTTCGAGTCCACCCAGAGGCACCTCAGAAGCAAGGCTTGGTGAAGTCCTTCTGAAAGTTCACAGCCATTGAAGGCCCTTGTGGAGCACAGCTCCAGTCTGACACACACGGGGTCAGCGTGAGTCAGCGATGATGTGGTTGGATGGTTTGGGGAGCGACTTGTCAGCAGTAACAGGGTACAGGGAAGCGAGCATCAATAGACATCCTGTGTCAGACAAAATGGTGAAAACTCCTGGAAGACGATGACATTTCCGTATCTATGCAGTCTCAGCTGCTGCCACGGTGGGTCTTTCACTCATCAAGAGGACTTTTTTTTAAACATTAGACCACAGTTAGCATAATCCCTCTTCTACTTTTCAGCAGTACACACATTCAGATGGACAAACTGGAAGTTTCCCAAATTAACTTCTTAAAGGCAGGGTGTTTAAAGTCCTTTGAACGTGCTGAAACTCAGTATTTATTGTTTTCCAGGAAGTTTCAGCGTAACAGACATTGTGGCGCCATATATAATCTGATTTTCCAACTACTGAGTAAACGCATATACGCGATATGAAGTGCATCTATGGAGCGTGCATTGTAGTGCTCCTTCATCTAAAATGTACCAGACCCCTACAAGAATTTCCTTCTATTGGCCCAACTGTATAATGTGAAAACTGAATAGGAACTAAACGACACCTGGCACCAAGAGGCAGAATGGAGATGGAGAACCCTGGAAGGAGGCAGACAGTGCTCCTCACCCTGATGCCGCTGCCCAGGAGTCCCACGGTACCAGTCATGTCACTCCATTATTTGGAGGCCTCAGTTTCCTCATCTGTAAAACAGGAGTTGTGACACATGCCTGGCTCCACTGCATGGCTGCTATGAGGAAGAGCTTAAAAAAAAGTCAGCCAGAGTGCTTAAAAACAGTAGGAGTACCCAGTTACCACTGAGTCAGCTCCGGCTCAGGGTGAACCTATGCGAGTCGCAGTAGAGCTGTGCCCCACAGGGTTTTCAATGACTGATTTTTCAGGAGTAGATATACAGGCATTTCTCTTGAGGTGCCTCTAGGTGGACTTGAACCTCCAACCTTTCGGTTAGCAGCCAAGCGCTTAACTGCACCACCCAGGGACGCCTAAACCAGTACAGTGCCAGGTAAACAGAAGGCAGCAGAGCTGTTCTTGGCCTTGGATTGCTGTTTGTCTTACCTACATCACCTACACTGAACTGAAAGCCCATAAGTGTAACTCCTGGTCCCAGAGCAGCAAAGGAACGCCATGGATCTTGTGGGCACAGCTCACCAGGACACCAATTCCACAGGGAGAAAAGCTGCGTGCTCAGTGTGGTCCGCTGCACCACACAACTGCCAGGTCTGCCTGCTCAGGTGATCTACCTGGTCCTCTGCACCACACAACTGCCAGGTCTACGTGCTCAGGTGATCTACTTGGTCCGCTGTACCACACAACTGCCAGGTCTATGTGCTCAGGTGATCTACCTGGTCCTCTGTACCACACAACTGCCAGGTCTACGTGCTCAGGTGATCTACCTGGTCTGCTGTACCACACAACTGCCAGGTCTACATGCTCAGGTGATCTACCTGGTCCTCTGTACCACACAACTGCCAGGTCTACATGCTCAGGTGATCTACCTGGTCCACTATGCCACACAACTGCCAGGTCTAGACTAGAACAAATAACCTCTTTTAAGTAAAAACCTCACTCTGAAGAACAAAAAACATTTTCAAAGTCTGTACATTTTTTACATCAGATTTAGGCCAAAACACAACCTAGAAATGCATCTAAACTACATGCAACCAAATAACCCGCCATGGAAAATGGCCGACGATAAATCCAGATGGTCTGCAGACTTCTGAAACCAGCCACTAGGACTGGATTCTCCCAATGCTTCCTACCTCACACTCTCATTCTGTGAATCTGGGCACCTACACAGAGCAGCCAGAGGCAAAAGAAATGAAAGGCTGTACGTGCCAGATGAGGAAGCCTGGGTCCAGAGAACTCTCATCAGGAGGGAGGAAATGAGCCACTGGAAGAGCAACGGCACAGGCAATGGCTCGGCCATTGTGTCACCCTGTCCCCATGGTGGCATGTCCAGAGAGAAACCCAGAACAGCTTACTTCATTATGCTCCAGGCAGTAGACCATCAGTTCCGAGAGGATGACCACGCCCGTCCTGCCCACGCCAGCGCTGCAGTGGACAACGATGGGGGGGAGCCTGTTCTTGGCACCTTCCAACATGCTGTTGGTATGGCGACGGACCGACTGGATCTCTTCCAAGTAGGCTGCAAGACACGATGCAAATCTCGTCACCAAAGTCCTCCACGGCTTTGCATAAAAGTGAGGGGGAAAAAAACTGATGCTGAGTCTTTTTTTTTTTTTTTAAGCGACAATAATTTACAGTTCTTACAAGACACTAATTATTTGGCTGGTGCCCACTGTCTAATTCTGGATCCAGTAAAGGACCAGCTGGGAGGCAGTCAGTTCATGGGAGAATTTGTTCTTTAAATTAAATAGTTCTTTTTTAAAAATTAAATTCTGTTTTCCCCTCTGCAAATCCCAAAGTCCCCCAAGCAGATGATTCTAGACATTACTTACAGCAATTTCTACTATTAACAGGCTGGGATCAGAGCAGCACCAAGTCCCCTTGAAACGCCCGCCTGTCAGAGCTAATTTCTGGAGGGAAGAGCACATCCATCTGCCCTTTCCTCTCTGCCCTGAATCAGTGAATGTCACCTGAGGCTGGACTATATGTCCAGGCTTTAAAGGAGACTCTGGAGGGCTTGCTTTCCTGCATGGACTCCCCGTGGCTCCAGCAGGGCTGTACAGTGAGCAGCTCAGAATAAGCCCCCATCTAAAGACAAGAGTGTGGGTGCAGGGCGTCATGCCATGCCCCCACCCCCCAACATCTGCCTGGCTCAGCTGGGCTGCGTGGGGGTCTGCTTACTACTCCAACTGGGCACAAAAGAAAGATTACAGCGATAGAAGCATTAATGACTAGCATATCATGACCATGAAAAAAGGGAAGCGTATGTCCGTGTAACCCACAGACTGTCTGCACACCGGAGAAAGTCAATTATTCGTTTAGATTTTGTAGTAGCTCAGGTAGCTCAGGTGAGGAACCAGCTTGAAGCATCCTGATATTTGCAAGCCTCATCTCAGGACAAAAGCTTAAAAGCTGCACGGAAATGCTCACATTGTTGAAGAGAAAAGAGTGTTTAGAGCCATTCTTTTATTTTAAAACCATTTGTTTACATCAATTAATAAGAACCCATATCTTCCATTATACTGTTATCTAATTAAAAGTAATCAGAAGTAATTTACCAAAATAAACTAACAATAACACAAAATGAGATCCAGCACGACAAATCAAGAGGGAAGATAAATGATCTGAGATGAACAGAGAGCCTATTGGGCACCAACAGGAGTGAAATGCTTCTGTGCACAGAATTCTTTTCACGATTTTTCTCAGGGGGGAAAAGGTATCAGGGAGGAAGTATTCTTTGTTAGACAAAGTGGCAATGTTCACACTGCACTAAATCTAAGAAAAATAAAAAAGCCACTGGGTCACACAGTGGATGCCACTTCGAGATGGGGCTTCCTCAAAGGCCGATAAAGTGGATTCCCACGGACGCTTCCTCTGCCAAGAGTGTTAATAAAGTTTCTTAAGTGGCAGTTTAATGAGACTTCTGGAGGGTGGAAAACAATTTAACCTCGGTATTCTGCACTCTGCTAATACACACACGAGCAAAAATCTCTTTACATTTTTAAAAGCTTAGCCTGGGGACCAGAGTCTCAGGGGACATCTAGGTCAATTGACATAATTTATAAAGAAAACGTTCTACATCCCACTTTAGTGAGTAGTGCCTGGGGTCTTAAAAGCTTGCGAGCAGCCATCTAAGACATATCTGTTGGTCCCATCCCACTTGGAGCAAAGGAGAATGAAGAAAATCAAAGACACAAAAAAATACTAGCCCAGAGGACTAAAGGACCAAATGAACCAGAGACTCCATCAGACTGAGGCCAGAAGAACTAGATGGTACTCGGCTACCACCAATGAAAGCCCTAACGGGGAACATGACAGAGAGTCCTGGACAGAGCAGGAGAAAAATTAAGACAGAACTCAAATTCACATAAAAAGACCACATTTAATGGTGTGACTGAGACTGGAGGAACCCCCAAAACTATGATCCCCAGATGCACCGTTAACCCAGAACTGAAACTATTCCTGAAGCCCATTCCTCAGACAAAGATTAGGCAGGACTATAAAACAAACAAACAAAAAATACACGAGGAATGTGCTTCTTAATTCAATCAGGTATAAGAGACCAAATGGGCAGTTCCTGTCCAAAAGCAGGATGAGAAGGCATGAAGGGACAGGAATGGGTCGAACAGACACAGGGAAGCCAGGATGGAAAGGGGAAAAAAAGAAAAAGAAGAAGAAGAAGAAAAAAAAAGTTATCTGACATTTGAAAGGAGATGACTGTTAATAAATTCAAGAGCTAATCTGATACTCTGACAGCGTGAGCCATGGAAAATCCAGGATTATTAAAGAAAATTTTTTTTTTGCTGTAAACAATATGATTCAGTTGAAAGCCAGCACAAAAGAGAGCTATGGGCTGTATACAAATACACACATACACACGTAATGTAGCAAGACTTAAAGAGAATGTTTCTTAATCAAATAAATATATTATCGTTTCTTTTCTTAAAAAAATTTTTTTTTTTTTTTTAGCTTAGAAGAAACAGACAGCCAACATCTCTGAGGTCCTACACAGCACACTTCTACTGAGCTTTTGGAAGACATAAATTAACAAATTCACATTCTTTAAAAATATTCTCCATATTTTTCATCACTAGGAGCTCTAAAACCTGGCATAAACAGAAATATAAAACATTACTAACAATGCACAAACACCAGAAGAGAAACTAGGTAACTGGGAGCTCCTAAAATCAAACACTTATGCTCATCAAAAGACTTCATCAAAAGAGTAAAAAGACAACCTTTTTTTTTGGGAAAAAATTTTTGACTAAGACATACCTGATCAGGGTCTAATCTCTAAAATCTGCAAGGACTGTAAAACCTCAACAACAAAAAGACAAATAACTCAACTAAAAAATAGGCAAAGGGTATGAACAGACATTTCACCAAAAAAAAAAAAGACATTTAGGCAGCTAACAGATACATGAAGAAATGCTCACAATCATCAGCCATTAGAGAAATGCAAATCAAAACTATAATGAGATACCATCTCACCTAAACAAAAAAAAAAGGCTGGCATTAATCCAAAGAACACAAAATAATAAATGCCAGAGAGGCTGTGGAGAGACTGGAACACTCATACGCTGCTGGTAGGAAATAAAATGGTACAGCCACTTTGGAAACCAATTTGGCACTTCCTTAAAAAGCTAGAAAAAAAGTACCATTCGACCCAGCAATCCCATTCCTTGGAATATGTCCTAGAGAAATAAGAGTCCTCACACGAACAGATATGTGCACACCCATGTTCACTGTAACACTGTTTACAATAGCTAAAAGATGGAAACAACCTAGGTGCCCATCAATGGACAAATGGATAAACAAATTATGGTATATTCACTCAATGGAATGCTGAACCAAAAAAACCCAGTGCCGTTGAGTCGATTCCGACTCATAGCTACCCTACAGGACAGAGTAGAACTGCCCCCATAGAGTTTCCAAGGAGAGCCTGGCAGATTCGAACTGCCGACCCTTTGGTTTGCAGCTGTAGCACTTAACCACTACACCACCAGGGTTTCCAATGGAATACTATGAACAATAAAGAACGACGATGAATCCGAGAAACATCTCGTAACATGGAGGAATCTGGAAGGCACTATGCTGAGTGAAATTAATCTGTCGCAAAAGGACAAATATTGTATGAGACCACTATTATAAGAACTCAAGAAAAGGTTTAAACACAGAAGAACACACTCTTTGATGGTTACGAGGGTGGTGGGGGAGGGGGGAGAGGAGTATTCACTAACTAGCTAGTAGACAAGAATTATCTTAGGTAAAGGGAAGGACAGCACACAATACAGGGGAAGTCGGCACAACTGGACTAAACCAAAAGCTGAGAAGTTTCTTGAATACAAACAAACACTTTGAGGGACAGAGTAACAGGGATGGGGGTCTTGGGACACCTAGATCAATTGGTATAGCAAAGTTCATTACGAAAATGTTCTGCATCCCACTTCGGTGAGTGGCGTCTGGGGTCTTAAAAGCTAGTGAGTGGTGATCTAAGATGCATCAATTGGTCCAAACCCACCTGGAATGAAGGAGAACGAAGAACACCAAAGACACAAGGAAAATATTAGCCCAAGAGACAGAAAGAGCCATAGAAACCAGAGACTCCATTGGCCTGAGACCAGAAGAACTAGATGGTGCTCAGCTATCACCAATGACCACCCGGATAGGGAACACAACAGAGAGTCCCTGACGGAGCAGGAGAAAAGTGGAGTGCAGAACTCAAATTCTAGTAAAAGGACCAGACTTATTGGTCTGACTGAGACTGGAGTGACCCTGGAAGATATGGCCCCCAGACTCTCTGTTAGCCCCAAACTAAAACCATTTCCAAAGCTAACTCCTCAAAGATTAGGTTGGAGTATAAGACATAAAATGATACTCATGAAGAGTGTGTTTCTTAGCTCAAGGAGATACATGAGACTAGATGGGCACCTCCTGTCCAGAGGTGAGATGAGACCACACAAAGGGACAGGAGCTGGCTGAATGGACACGGGAAATCTGGGGTGGAAAGGAGGAGTGTGCTGTCGTATCACAGGGAAAGCAACTAGGGTCACATAACATTTTTGCATGAGAAACTAACCTGAACTGTAAACTTTCACTTAAAGCACAATAAATAAAAAAACATTCGCCATATTTTTCAGTAATTTAGAATCAACTAGTTGGCAACGAGTTCTAATGGCTTTTAGCCAGATGATCTGCTCCTGAAAACCAGTCACTGAAAATCCTATGACCACAACAGTCTGACCTGCAACCAATCACAGGGAGGGGGAAGCACCGGGCAGAGTTTCGTTCCGCTCTGCACGGGCCGCCATGTGTCGGCCCGGGCCGCCATGTGTCGGCCAACTGGACAGCAGCTTGCAGCAACAAATGAGTTCAGGTTACAAAGATTTGACGACACTTTTGAGCACCTTATAAGCTTCACATCTTTTACCAGAGCTGTTAGCCAATCATCAAACCAATTTACTTTTATTGGTCCCATTTTCTGCCTCGTGGAGAAAATTTTAATAATTAGTGAAAAATTAGCAGAAAGGAAGGAAAAGGGCACTGTTACAAGGAAAGAAAGTTCTGCAAAAGCCGCTGTCTTCCTCATTAGCATTTTGAGCTACAGATCACTGGCTGTTTGATCTCAGGCAAATCACTGAACCCCATTAGACCTGGCCCTAAATTCCCTGACCCCGATCATCACTGCCACACTCTACACCTAGCCTCCTAACTAGACGTAACGGGGAATGAGACGCTTCTAGCCATGCATCTGAATTTTTCTGCTGGAACTCATAAAATGGTACTTTCAGGTCCCTGAAAACCTATTCTGTCTCTCCTCCTTCCTCTCCCTCCTCTCTCCCACCCCATTCTAAGTGAATGTAAAGATAAAATCAAGTTTTTGACACTACTCAACACCTCCATCTGGACAGTGGACCTACGCACATCATCTGGTCTCTCGCCAGCTGGAGAGTCAACGGCACAGCAGAACTAAATCTGTAAAGAAGTCCAAGGCTGCCTCCTCCTCCTCCTCTTTGTTTTTTTATCTTGATTTTTTTTTAATTAGTATTGTTATAAAAATACAGACAACATTACACTTGCCAATTCAACATTTTCCACATGTATGATTCACCAACACCACTTACGTCAATCACGTGGTACAACCATCACCAATACCCGTTGCCCTGGGCCTTCTTCTTAGCTGCATTAAGTAAGGAAGGTGGTTTCTCCACAAGTGTAGAACATTTAGGTAAGTTTGTAGGAGGAGCAATCCCTGGGTGATGCTGTTAACCCAAAGGTTGGAGGTTTGGGTCCACCCAGAGGTACCTCAGAAGAAAGCCCTCGCGATCTACTTCCAAAGTATCAGCCACTGAAAACTGTGGAGTACAGTTCTACCCTGACACACGTGGGGCTGCCACGGCTGGAAGGGACTCAACGGCAGCTGGTTGTTGTTGGAAGTAAGGGGGACAGCCGCAGGATGGCAGAATCAGATCTCGCCCTGGACTATCGGTGCCGGCCTTCTTTCCTTAGACTGCATTGTTGTTGTTGGCCGTCGAGTCAATTTCCATCTCACAGCAACTCCATGTGACAGAGCAGAACTGCTCCATAGGGTTTTCCAGACTATAATCTTTATGGGATGGAGCCCCGGTGGTGCAGTGGTTAAGTGTTCAACTGCTAACCGAAGGTTGGTGGTCTGAACCCACCAGCGTCTCTGTAGGACAAAAGACCTGGCGATCTGCTCCCATAAAGACTATAGTTTAGGAAACCCTATGGGGCAGTTCTACTCTATCTTATAGGGCCAACATGAGTTGAAATTGACTCAATGGCACATAACAACCATCTTTGCGGGAGTAGACAGGTCTTTCTCCCGCTGAGTGGCTGGGTGGGTTTGAACTGCCAATATTTCAGTTAGCAGCTAAGCACTTAACCATTAAGTCACCAGCATATGAACACCTTCAGAACAAAGACTGTGAACCCCATTTCTTCTCCATGTTCCCAGGACCCAATCCAGTGCCTGGCACACAGTGGGGACACACCAAACATTTGGCCTTTCGAATACACACACTACATATGATCTGGGTAAACTACTTTCTAAAATAACCATAGCCTAAAAAATATACAGAAATTAATGAATTAGTCTTCTGAGCACATTCCAGTTTCAAAACCTAGAAGCTGATTTCAACAATTCTTAGCAGCTTAATCACAGGTATGAGAAAGAACTGACTGAAATTTACAGTTGTAGGAAAAGAGAGGGCTTGTGAAGTGCAAGCCTCCGTGGGAAATCTAAAATAAGTTACTTATTAATGAGTAATCAAAGTCTAAATCGAGGTAGAACCAATTAGTTTAACACAGTTTTAGCTTCTTTACATAAAAGGCAAACAAAATATAAAATTAAACTACATTATGCATTATTCTTCTCTGTTCTACACAGTAATGAAGGGACATAGACATCAATGTTATAACACCTTTGTCACCTAAGAGAAACCATCCTCTCTTTCCATTTCATCCCCAACCAAGACACCACTGATACAAGTCCACAACGAGAAGACAAAACTTACACAAGAATCCTTGGACGTCCTCTGGGCAGCCGTGATCCGGCCAGTCGGTATATTGTAAATGCCACACTGTCCTTTCCTGCCCAGACAAAAGGTGCTTGACCTTCAAGCCTGTGGTTGCATAGCAACCAGAATCTGTTCGGAATTTCGTGATGACCTTGAACTTGCCATAGGTGGCTGAGCTGTGCTTGGAGCCCAGCTTGGGCCAGTATCGGTGGCTCTTGGTACGTCCGCCCTCCTAAATCACATATGAAAGCAAAATTGGAAATAAGTCAGGGGTGGTTATTAAAATTTGACGACAAAGGAAAACGTTTCTAACTCAGTAGCACTGTGCAGTGTCTATCACAACAGCAGATCCTATAAATTTTAGCTAAGACTAAAAAGATGATTAACAATGACAACTCCATCAACGGAAAATCTAGAAGAGTCACAACTGAACTATGGTTGAACATTAAAGAGAAGAGCAGGCGCCATGTCCAGTTGGGAACAAGCTTGGTGCACTCATGGACCAGGAAGGTCATCAGGTCACCAGTGAGGGGGAAGGGCAGGAGGGGACCAGAAAGGCCTCACCGTCCATGGTGAGGAGTTCAAATTCTACTCCACGTACAATGGGAAGCCATTCACAGGTTTTAAGCACGGGAGTGACAGATTCTAGTATCTGTTCTAGGCCACGCTTCTCATTTTTCTAAAGGAAAGCTGAGCAAGCCCAGAAGTTTCAGAAATAGTCAGTGGTACAGCCAGTACAGGGATCCCGATTCCAGAGGTTTGGCCCAGGGTTCCTTCTATGGTACCGCAGAGACTGACACGGTGTCCGTCATCTAGTGTCAATTTCACAGTTTTTTTCAGCCTGACCCTTTGTTTCAGTTCAATCTACACGCGAAATGGACATCTGGGTCCCCCCCTTTCATTCTCTCTAAATTGTTATCTTTTCAGAGCATATGTCTTCTCAGCCATTCACAAAATGGGGTCCATTTTTAAGTCCTGCACAGTTTTGAAATCCCTGGATTGGCACAGGAGGGTAGAGGGGATGTGGCTGAGAAGGAGACCCGAGGGAGGGAGTAAGGGGACACAGACGGGGAAAGCTGAGCGCCAGTGGTGGAGTAACCAGTAGGCAAGGCGCACAGGCCTTACAGTAAGCGAGGCACGCACGGCTTACTTGTGCTGACTTAACTCATCTGCAATGCACAATTCACATGGGTTTCACCACATCTTAATTGTGAAACCAGGTGAAATCGTGCACTACAGATTAGTAAGTAAGCACAAGTAAGCCCGTGCTTACCTTGCTTCCTGGGCTATCTGTCCCTGCTGAGCACACAGAGCTGGGGTGGTGAGAGCAAGCTCTGGGGCACTTGCTGTTGAGAGGAGTGCTTAACCGTTGCAGCACCAGGGTTCCTTCTCTACTCTTATTTCACTTTCTCCATGGCACCTAACACTCTCTGAACTCACTTCATTTGTTCGCTTCTTACTGTCTCTTCTCCTGGCATGTAAGCTCCATGGGGGTGAGGACTCTGCCTCTCGGTTCATACGCTCTGTTTGCCCCATGCAGTGATGTCATCCTTTAAGGCTGTAAGTCTACTCTAGAGATCTCACAGAGCTATGGGAAGGTCGGCCCGGAGAAGCACAACCGGCTTTAAAGAGCTCAATGCGTCTTTCACCACTATTGTTTGAGGAGCTGTTCTGGAAAGCAATTGCTCAGAACAGCCAATGAAGAGAAGAGGACTTTTTTCAATTCTCTGTTCCCCACCCCCTTAGAACAGTCAGGAAAGGGATACTATAGTACCACAGGCACCACAGATATTGGTGAAACACACGGAGCTGCTTTCTTAAATGACTTCAAAACTTAATGTGGAGTTTCACTGAGGAACAAAAGGAGGTGATTAAAAGAAGTGGAGAATGTGACAAGGGAAGAAACACAAAACTTCTCCCTCCAGCAGCAGAAAGCTCAGAGCCAACTCTGGACTGACTGGTGGTGCATGCAGGTTTTTAGAGACCACACAGAGGTCTCCAGTTACAACAGGAAAGCTGCGTTTGGCTTGGCAAAGGAAGAAAAACGGTTTTCTTTCCCTCCCTAAAGAGTAGAGACCTCTACAGGAACAAGGGCTTCTGGTCTCTTTTCACCTGATAAGCACGATGGCAAGCCCAGGCCTGGGAATGTTACATCCACGTCCCCAGAGCAGCCTGAGGCTCTCCAACGCCAATGGAAAGACCGCCGCTTTGTTTGGCATACAAGAGTCAGCTGGTTGGAGTTTTTTTAAAAAAAAAAAAAAAGTTTTATTTTAGTTCCTGGCAATCCAAGCAAAAGAGTTAAAAGGTGGATGGAAACGGGTCATGCAAACAATAAATTACCTCTGGGGAAACAAAACAAATCTACATGGAAAGAGAAAATAGACGTCTATCTGACAGAAAAGTATCTGCAGAGAAACAGCACTGCAGGAGGAGGACAGGCCAGGAAAGTGACTGACACGTAGCTCATCCTCCGGCCGCTCCTTCCCCTGGGAAAAGGCTGGCTGGGGACCATCCCCTTACCTCCTCTGTGGTGACCATGGCAATCACATTCGCTCCCTGCTCCCACACCATCTGCCAGAAGTCGTGGCACGTGTGTGGCAGGGGCCCCTGGGTGGCGACATAGTGCCATTCTGCCCCACCGACCACCACCTGGAAAATAAAGAAGGCATCAGTAAACGAAGCCCACCCAGGACAGAGTTAACTGCTGGGCATATGTGCCTTTCTAGCCACTATAAAATCTTGGATATTACTGGGGGCGGGGGGGCAAAATTTAGGTCAGTGCAATTATCAGAAACCCTAAGACCATGAGTGGCTACTAATACATTCTCAAATGAAAGCACTTCTGCTACTTGAGCCTATTAAAATATTTACCTGACCTTTGTCTTTGGTCTGTGACACAAAGCAAGAATGTGCAAGCCAGTGCACAGTAAAAACATGTGTATACACATTTATGTGTCTGTGTGTGTATGCATGTATATATATTAAAAAAAAAAATAAAACCTGTTACCGTTGAGTCGATTCTGACTCATAACAACCCTATAGGACAGAGTTGAACAGCCCCATAGAGTTTCCAAGGAACACCTCGTAGATTCGAACTGCCGACCTTTTGGTTAGTAGCCTGAGCTCTTAACCACTACATCACCAGGGATTCCTTGTGTATATATATACATGCACATTAACAACATACCAAAAAACCAAACCCACTGCCGTCGAGTCGATTCAGATTCATAGTGACCCTAGAGGACAGAGCAGAACTGCCCCATAGAATTTCCAAGGAGTGCCTGGTGGATTCAAACTGCCGACCTTTGGGTTAGCAGCCATAGCACTTAATGACTATGCCATCAGGGTTGCCAACATAACAACATATATACATAATAAATGTATATATATGTTATTGTGCGTGTGTGTATATACATACACACAAACGTAATTTACATACATACACATACAAACATACATACGCATTTATGTGTATACACAGACATACACACAACATATACATATTTGTGTGTGTCTATATATGCATACACACATACATAACATGTGCACACAAACACATGCATAGACATATTACATTACATCATGTATGTGTATACACACAACATACGTACATTTTTGTGTGTATATATACAAACACACATACATGAGGATGCGTACAGTATAATATGAATGTATATGTTTATAAGCTGACAATTAGCCCTAGTGGTGCAACAGTTGAATGCTCGGCTGCTAACAGAGAGGTCACTGTTTTACACCCACCAGCCACTCCGTGGGAGAAGGATGCGGCAATCTGCTTCTAGAAAGATTTACAGCCTTAGAAACCCTACGGGGCAGTTCTGCTCTGTCCTCCAGGGTCGCTGTGAGTCGCACTCAGCTCACTGGCACCGGGTCTGGTTTTGGCTTATAAGCTAACGGGGTTTACTTGTTATAGAGAGTTATGTTATGGAGAGTTATGGCTGCTGTGTGTAATGCACTCTGATACTTCCTATTCTAGTCTATTTAAAAAACTGGTTATGAACACTCAATTGGCACAGTATCCCACTAACGTGTTGTGACCCACAGTTTGAGACACACTTCTGTATGGAATCCTTTTAAACAATTACAAAGTCTGACGTGGAGCAACGTGCCTTTTGGAGACACATCTTTCTACCGCTGGCTACCAGGACAGGTGCGTGAGCCTCACTGTACGCGCCCCTCTGCAGCACTATGCGTGGCAGAGGCGTTATGAACCCCTGAAGTCAGGAGCACGTAGTGTTTTAAGGGTAAGCTCGCCTCGCGCACTGCCACATCATCCAGCCTCACCTCCTTTCTGAACTGGAGTCCAGACGTGGTTCTGGGTGATAAAAGAATCGCCCCAAGCAGCTCAGGTGATCTTGGGGGGCTGGCTCTGCAGTTACGAGGCTCAGCCACAGAGACTCATAAAGAAGATGTCGGGCCCACGGTGCTGCTCATGTGACCGGGGCAAAATGGTGGTTTTGGGGGGCTCTTTCTGTGTCCCATTCAGTTCCTGTGCCTTGACGCTGCAGCCAGGGCCCCTCTACACATCACTCCACACAGATCTCCAGCTTTCTAGGAGGGGTGACCTGGTCATTGTTTGAAACCTTGTTTCCTCCTTCATTTTATGAAACTGTATACTAACTTGATTCAAACAAACACAATGTCACTTATTGTCTCATTAAACAAGACACGTTAAGCCAAAGCTGGCAAGCAAATCCATTTTCCAAGTACTGGTGGGAGATAACATTCATGTGTTTGCTGCCTGGGCATCTGGTTTATCTGTGGAACTGTGATTTTAAACGTTAGCCTCTCTGGCACCCAACATATAGGAACCGTAACTGCTTCCAGGGAACGCTGCTGCCTGGGGCCTTTTAGCTTACTCCCCGTACTGACAGGAGGGTGTTAACAACTGCACCACAAACACAGCCGCCAGTCAGCTGAGGTTGATTTCACAGATGTGATTCTACCTCTGGAGGAAATTAATCTCTGTTCTCCGTTAACGGCCACTTGGAACCCAGGGAGAAAACCTTGGCAAGAAACGCGACTTTATTCCAAAAGCACAAAAAGTTCTTGCGAGCTCTGTGGGTCTATTAAACGCACCCCTGTCTAAGCCGGATCCACAAGATGAACCGTGGGCCTCAGAGAACACTGAGAAAGCGGATGCTGCTCTGTTGACGACACCCAGTGGGCACCGTTTACGCACAGTGACAGCTTTTTCCTGGGAGCAGATGGAAAATGGTGGAGGAGATTTGGGCAGAAGACAACGACGGTACAATAAATATTGTAAAGTAAGACTGTCAAAACAGACACTATCAAAAAGCAGCTGCGATCGGCGTCTTTGTTGGGGGACTGTATCTTGCTCATCGTTTCATAACCTAAGCTGAGCCCATGAGGACTCACCACCACTAGTTTACTTAAGAGTTTCCTGGGGTTCATTCTCTTAGTTCTTGTTCTCAAAAATAAGAGTGACAGAGGAAGAAGGAGAGCCAGGAACAGGAGGAGGATATGGAAGACATGGCTCATTGCCTCCCCGAACAACTGCCTCCTTTGTCATGAGACCAGAAGAGCCGGGTGGTGCCTGGCTACCATTACTGAACATTTTGACCAAAGATTCCATAGAAGCACCCTGCTCAAAAGGGGGAAAGTGCAGAATAGAATTTCAAATTCTCATTGGCTCCAGACTTCTCGGAGCCATGACGGTTGGATGAATCCCTGAAACTACTGCCCTGATATAATCTTTAAGTCTCAAATCAAAAAATATCCCCTGAGGTCTTCTTAAAACCATAGTTTAGCTTAACTAAAAAAAATGTCTGCCTTGAGCATTATGTTCTTCTAAGAACTATCTATATGGGATCAAATTGACAACATCGACTCGAAAGGTTAGACAGGAAGCTGAGGGGGCAGTGAGTTTACATCAATGGGGGAGGAAAAGCTCAGAAAAAGACGGTCACAAAGTTTGCACAATTTGAAAATTGTAATCAATGCCACGGAATCATACATGTAGAAACTGTTGAGTTGGCGTACGTTTTGCTGTGTGTACTCTCACCAACAACAAAATAAATAAAATTGTTTAAAAGGAATGAAAATAACCAATATAATCTATGTCAGTTTTTTTTTATGTTTCTTATGATTTTGTACTCTGATACTTACAAGAAAATGTGGTTATCCCTGCTTCGTGTACAAAAACACTACACCCAACCACAGTATCTTTTTCATATGCTCTACTGAAATTAGCTATAACTAATACAGACACCAGATACTTCACCATATTTTAGCAGCTTAAATGTATTGACCGAGAATTCTGCTACAGATGAGAAGTCCAACAAAAAAGGACAACGATGCTAGACAAGGCCAGAAACAGGTTTTTAAGGCTAGTAATCACAGTGGTCTACTAATGTGAACTTTATGTTGCTTTAAAACAGCCTGTAATAATTGTTTTAATATTAGTATATGAGTACTTTCCTTACTTCAGCGTTCTGAGCAAACAGTGACACCCTAAGCCAGCGTACTCTGTTGCCAGAGATACTAAGACAGGCAAGCTATTTAGGACGTGTAGATACGTACACATCTATCTGTAACTTTGAATTCTAACTAGGGCCGAGCTACACGGATGAATTTTAAAATCTATGACATGCCAAGATGTGGGGGTTTGAAGTACTAACAAGAATTTAATGACATTAATTTACTGAGTAAGGTAGCAATTTTTTTTTTTCTTACAAAAGTCAATGTCACCCACACCTTTATGGTTTACGTTTAGCTTAGTCTGCTCCTCTAAATATCAGGCGAATTGGGACTACAGCTGTAAAACATACTACCTGTGGTATTACAAGGGAGAACTGACAGCTTCGGCCAAGGCTGAACATTATAAAACTTCAATGACATTAATACAATACCTCTGATTTCCAAAGTCTCCATCATCTGCTAATGACAAACTAAAAAGGGCAATCCTGTTTTTAGGGAGTTTAGGAAGAGTTATAACCAACAGATGTCCCTGAGTGGCATAAATGGTTAACAAACGGACAGCAAACCAAAAGGTTGTAGGTTCGAGTCCACCCAGAGGTGCCTTGGAAGAGAGGCCTGGTAATCTACTTCTGAAAAACCAGCCAATGTAAACCCTAGAGAACACAGCTCTACTCTGACATGCAGGCTCCTCTTCTGCAGTAACAGACACGCCCTCCCAGGTGGCCAAGGAAAGCCAGGTGTTTAAAATCACCCTCCGAGGGCCTGAGGGCAAGCCGGGGAGCACAGCTGCAGCCCCGACGTCTGCTCTTCGCACATCTCTGCTCCTAACCCAGCCGCCCTCGACAAGCCTGCCCAGCACACCCCCTTCTTACCTTGATATGGGAGGCATTAATGTAACCCGTGTTATTCTCTTTGGTTGGTATCAGCTCAACTCGATTCTCCTCGTAAGGGACGACTTCTCGGATTCGGTTGCGCTCGGCGTTTTCTGGGAGAGCTGCTGTGCTGAATACGCCGTTAGCCTTTTTCTTTGGGATCTGCTCATATTCCGTGAAGACCATTCCTTCTTCCAGCTTCTTCTTCAGGGTTCTGAACTGCAATAGGAGATCAGTCTTCAGCTCTCTGAATTATCTTATCTAAAAGTTCCAACAAAACCACCAGATGTCTTTAAATATTTACAGCAACAGTGTTAAGAAGGGATTTCAGGATGGACAACTAACACTTTGAACTTCAGTCTCATTATTCCGACGGCATTGGTGTTTTTTTTTTTACCCATATCTCTCCTTTCTCTTGTCTGATAGCCGTTTTCTGTCTCACTCACAACTTAAACAGAACAAATATGGAAGAACAGGCAAGAGTCGAAAATCAAAATCAGTATTTTTGTCATCAACACTTCTGTTTAAAAGAGGAGATGGTTCATCTCAATTACCCAAGCACCCTTTTCTCCCCGTCACAGCTGTGTTTACTGAGATAAATTTTAAGATGATACCAGTCCACAGTTCTATAGCTGTAAGGATTATGCCCTCCTCCCCCTTTTCCTGGGGAGATCCAAACTACTTATTACAGTAACATGGTTATAAATTGAATTAAATGACACTTTTAAAGTCTCTTCAGCCTCTAAAAACATGCTAATATTTGACAGATACTGGCAGAAATGTAAAACCCTTATGTATTAAATTTACACAGCCTGTTTCTGACAGCAATTCTGGGAACCAAAGGAATACCGTTTTCATTTCTAAAACACTGCCGTGCAAGGTTCTCACAAAGTGTCATCTAACAATTGTAAATGAACCACGTTTTGCAGCCACATAAGGGGACAGAAATATTAACTCTGTAAACGCTTGGGTAAAAGAATCGCCTGCTATGACGTGGTAATTGTTCACAAAAGTCATAGAACTTGAGAGCCAGAACAACCCTTTAACTTCCTCACTTCGCAAAAAGGAAACAGATCCAAAGAAACTGAATGAGTTGACCAAGCTCACACGACTTGTTAGGGGCCGGTCTTTTTAGGTGAGTAGCGCTAGACTGCTAACCAAAAGGTCGGTGGTTTGAACCCGCCAGCGGCTCCACAGGAGAAAGATGTGCCAGCCTGCTTCCGTAAAGGTTTACAGCCTTGCAAGCCCTGAGGAGCAGTCCTGCTGTGTCCTACAGGGTCGCTATGAGTCGGAATCAACCTGACGGCAACGGGTTTGGTTTTGGTTTTTTATCACTGTACCACCATGGCTGAGCAGGAAAAATGGAACAAAACGTTACCTATCAAAAAGGCTCGATTTGGTACAGCACATTTAGGTCAGGTCTTCTGAATCTGAAACTGAAGAATTAATTCATCCCACGAATCTTGAACTGGCATGTTTGGGCAGGGAGAGCACTTTGGAATCCTAAGACCACAGAGAATGAACCCCACATGATAAGGCCAGCACTTACCCTCTCATCTATGTGAAGTCGGGTGGCATCAATCCGACTCTCCTCCCGCCCTGAGACCCGAGCGACCGAGAGCCCGTTGAGCGCTGCCAACATCAGAGGCCTCTTCTGCACCTCCAGGCCTGCCATCTTCTGCTTCTCCAGATTCTTGGGGCAAGAAAAGGCACGTTCCCGTTGTTTATAACACCGGCAGAATGCTGGAATGCATTTTAATCTCCCCCAACCTGTAACTCCTGGCCAGGAATGCAGACAGCCACCGTCGGTGGGGCAAATTCAAACGCGGCCTTCTGTTACTCCCACCATGCCTGCAGAGGCCGGCTTCTGGAGGACTTCAGCTTTCATTAAACATAAATGCTGAGGGGAAAGCCTCCCTACAAAGACGCTCTCACAGAAAATAAGGTATCGGCCAGACACTTCAGGAAAACAAAGGCTGAAGGAAGACAGGCCAAAGAAAAGAGAGGCAGAATTTCATGAATAATCTAAATCAACGACGACGACAGACCTTGAACACAGGCTGAACGTTGTAACATTTGTAAATAAAAAAAAAAAAAAACAAAACTTGTGTGTTGTTGATTGAGAGGTCCAGGTAGATAAGTGGTAGGGAGAACCTTCCCAAGTTTCCACTGTGAGGGGCTAACACTGACAATGTCAATGCTGTATTTAACCTCTGGCCTTGGCTAACCGCTGTGGTTCAGTAAACTTGCTACCACCAAAGCATGGCGTCTTCTGAGATTTTCTATCAGGCATTAGCCTTCCCGCTTCACACACCAGGCCCAGAGGAAACGACAACATGGTGCCCAACGACTGTGGTGGGACGTCAGGGTCCACGACTCAGCTACGGAAGAATACGGACCGGGGGGCTCAGCAGACCACTTAGGGAAAGGTTTTATTGTTTACAATCCTGGTTTTTTTTTTTAATTTCCTGTATACGTAGTCCCCAACTTAGGACGTACCTGACTTACGAAAAAACACGCTTAAGACCAACCATACTTAACGGCTGTCTGCTTTTTGTGCATCTTATCGTAATACGCTGCAGCTGTACTCTGCTGATGTATCGTTCGCAGGTGTCACTCACAGGTGTTCACTCAGTTTTATCATTTACTGTTCAACTGATAATAAAAGGCAACAACAATGAAAACAAAAACAACTCAGAACCCACTTACAATGGAATCATCAGAAAAGAGCCCCGTTTTACGTGCAGGACTTCCTGTATCTACACTGCTGGTGGGACCAATCAGGGCACTGGTTTGGGGTCTACTGCTGTAGGGCCCAGTCCTCGAACTGACTGAGGTATGAAACAGCTCTTCTGGCCAACTCCAGGTAAACCAATGAGAGAGTTTCTGAAAAATGATTTTGCCTTAGAAGTTATGGGAAGAACAGAAGGTCTTCTTCATAAAGCACAGAAACGAACGAGTTTGATAGAGTTTTAAGATTTTGATCCAAACTGAAATGAAAACGATTTGCAGGTTCATTTGGCTGTCCCCAATGAAGGGATCATCTAAGCCCTGGCTTCTTTTCAAGGCTTTAGATCACCTTCCTGCTATTCTGTCATTTATAAATTTACAGGGAGGTACCTTGTTGGGCCACAGTGCTTGGCAGATCACGGGGTTACTGGATCATTCTAACTGTGGGTGGAGGCGACGGCATTACCCTCGCAAGCATCTCCTCATCTCTCAGGCCCCTAGAGCCAGAACGGAGCCCTGCTCCTTGTGAGTGAGGCTGCCACAGGGTGCCTCCCCCCAGTAACTGAGCGGACTCCTCAGACACAAAGGGGCATCTCACAGGAGATGGAACACAGCAAGAAAAGGACTTGGAGCCCAAAGGGTAACAATCCTAAAAATGACCTTGGTTTCTCAATCCCTGGCACCCTCTGAGGGACAGAGTGGGTGTAAATGTTTGGGGTTTTGTTTGTTTTCTTCTTAGTTTGTTTATATGGGGAAGACTTCTTATCCCCATCACCTCTTTTAGCAGGGCATCTGCTTTGCCCCTCCCTCAAAGCTCTAGTTCTGAGCAAATAATCTTTCTTCTTTCTTCCCACCCACTGGCACTATGAGGTGAGGCTAACCGGGCCTGAGACAAAATATAACAAACACATCTTTCATGGGAAGGGGTTACTATTTAGTGAAAACTCAGAGGCCTGTGGCAGTTCCCTGGTAGAACGTGCATGTTCCATGTAGGAGCCAACACACCTCATGTGCACCCACCGCTCGTCAGTGGAGGCTTGCGTGTTGCTGTGACGCTAACAAGCTTCAGTGAAGCTGCCAGACTAAGACAGACTAGGAAGAAAGGCCTGGCAATCTACTTCAAAACTCAGCCAATGAAAACCCTATGGATCACGATGGTCCCATTTGCCACGCATCACGGGGACTGTGCAGTGTGGGTCAGGGTTTCATTCTGTTGTACGTGCAAGTCACAATGAAGGCAGCTGACAACAGCGAAGACTGAAACCCAATGACAAACCATTTCTCTTAGCACCTTCTCACTTACCCGATCAGCTTTTGCCACAGATAAAAGCACTCTGAAGACATGACTTGGCCTTTCTTGTCCTTACATCTGACTTCTGGCTAGGGGACTATCAGCAGTCAGGCCTGAACATCCATCAAACGCACTAGCCGCTCCACAGCTCTAGGGAGTGGCCTGCAGAGCAAACTCTCACGTACCCGTCCAGCCCCAGGTCCCAACTGGTGATGCTTCTCATTGTTTTCGTGCTAGAAGGGCCCTAGCAAGGCCAGGGTGGCCTTCTCCCCGCACCCATTCCTAATAAGCCCTGCCAAAGCTGGCTGGGGTAGGAGGGTGAAGAGTCTGAGATGTGGGAATGCTGCTTAAGCCGACTCACGTGAGTTTCCTCAGAAACAGACGGAAACATGATGAGAGTATTTAGTGGTGACTGACTGAAGTACACGCAAAAAAGTGTTGAACTGGCAAATGTTTTGTTTTATACCTGTATATATATTTCAGCCCACTGCCAGGGAACTGGTTCTGACTCATGGTGACCCCATGAGTTTGAGTAGAACATGCTCTATAGGATTTTCTTGGCTGTAATCATTTACCAAAGTGGATTGCCCAGCCTTTCTTCCGTGGTGCCTCTGGATGGATTGAAAAATGCCAAGTTTTTGGTTAGTAGTCGAGCGATTAACTGTTTGTGCCACCCGGGGGCTTTTATACAGGGTCAGTGTGAGTCAGAATCGACCTGACAGCAACAGGTTTGGTTTTTGGGTGACGAAGCCCTGGTGGTGCAGTGGTTAAGAGCTACGGCTGCAAACCAAAAAAGGTCAGTTCAAACCTACCAGCTGCTCCTTGGAAACCCTATGGGACAGTTCTACTCTGTCCTACAGGGTCGCTATGAGTTGGAATTGATTCAATGGCATACACATACACATTTACACAATAAAAGAAAGGGTAAGTAAAAAGAACTCTAATGTGTTTTAAAAAAAATGGAGAATCATCTTGAGCTTCAGGGTCACAGCAGGGCCACCACCTGCCCTGGCGCCCCAGCTCCCTGAGGGAGTGCCCAGTCCATCTCCAAGGTCCAGATGCCAGCAGAGATGACAGACTTCCAGCCACTGAATCTGCGGAATTTGGAAAAAATTCAACAACTGTTCCTGAATACGGGTAAACGCTGTTATTTACGACTGGTTCCGCGCTTGACTACCAGCTGGAAGGCTGGCGGCTGGAGCCCACCCAGAGATGCCACAGAGCACAGGCCTGGCGACTGCTTCTGAAAGGTCATAGCCTTGAGAACAGGGCAGAGCCGTTCTACTCTGCACACATGGGGTCGCCACGGGACAGAATCGACTCGACGGCACCCAACGACAACATCCACATGAATGGGATGGAACAGCAGATATAAAAAAAATGGTGAAAAATCCATGTTCCTTTACGTAATGCAAGACACTCTGAAGGGGCCAGGGCTGTGGTTCGGGCTACAGTCTCCCTGTTCAATATGATTAACGAAAGAGTGTTATAAAATTACACTCAGCTATGATTATTATTATATTTGAGTTTCATCAATTAAAAAACATATGGAAACTTGGGGGAAAAAATCATTTAAAGACAAAAGAAAGAGAAGAGGATGAACAGGACCACAGGGAAGTTACAGGGCCATGTGAGCAGCAGCCAGAAGCGAGCACTGGGGAGGGAAATTTCTAAGTTTAATGCCTAAACTTACAGGTTCCTGATGCGATGCTGCTTTTAAGAAGCCTCGGGCTAAGAACTGCTGAAAAATCCCCTCATGCCAATGAATTACTTTTTCCAGCTGGGAAAGCCCCCCACCCCACCCTGCTCCCCTCAAGCAGCCTGCCTCCGTACTTCATCCCATCCCCCATCCCCCAGCCAACACCGTCATTTGCCACAGGAATAGGCTCACCTTTCAGTTTCCCTTTAGGTTTGCAAAGGGGGAAAAGTTATCCTGAACCAAATTCTCAGCACTACTTTATCCATGGCCACAACTGTAAGGCTGAGATCACTCTTAAGGTTTTTCTAAACTTAAGGTTTTTTCTAAAGGCTTCCTTTAACTGTTCTTCCAAGTAGATTCCCACTGGTGGTTTAGGAAGACTTCAAAATGGAGTCTGATGAACCCATCAAAACAAATTTTACGCTACGACTGTTTTGGATTTCCTAAAATAAGTCCCTGAGTGGCGCAAACGGTTTTTGCTTGGCTACTAACCTCAAGGTTGGTGGTTTGAATCTACCCACCTGCACCACAGAAGAAAAGCCTGGCAATCTGCTTCTCTAGATATTATAGCCGAGAAAATCCTACAGAGTACAGTGCTATTCTGTAACACACAGGGCCACCGTGAGTCCGAACCAACTTGATGGCAATGAGTGTGGGGTTTTTTGATGCCTTATGGGACAGATGTGGTGAATGAAGAGGAGAAGTCGATCTGGGCTTGATTACTCATAATAAAATGACTTTTTTTTTAAGGGAGTGGAAACTTCCAGCATAAACAGCAATGGAGTTCTGATATTTTTAAAAGTTGCAACTACCAACTGGCACTGTGGTCATCAGTAAGAGATACATTCTCCTTGCTGCTCTGTGTGTACCTACTGCCTTCACAGCTGTGTGCTGACACATAGCTGCTCTCTACAGTCAAAAGTAGGGCTCTTTGTGGTTAGTATTAGGATGCATCTTCAAATGTTGTGTGTGCGTGTGTGTGTGTGTTCACGTGAGTCTTTTCGTGGTGAAAATATACATAACAAAACATGTGCCAATTCGATAGTTTTTACATGTACAATTCAGTGACGCTGATGACATTCAGCGCATCATGCCACCATTACCACAATCCTTTTCCAAATTATTCCACCATCGGTGTGATTTTCCTGATAAAAGAAGCTCAATGAGGAGCTGAAGCTGAAGGTTAGACTTCCAAGTCCTCTATTCAATTACCATAATTTTCTTGAATTTGTTAACATCTGTTGGAAAAAAAAAATCTGAAAGTAAAGCTGGACACACCACAGTGCAAACAATAGTGGCGAGTGATAACGACACAGAGATCCATACAGAAAGCTGTTCTCTGTAGGGCTACTGCTCTTCTATCTGCTGTGGGTTGAACTGTGACCCCAAGAACGTATGTTGAAGTCTTAGCCCTCAGTATCTCTGTAGGTGACTTTGTTTGGGAACAGGGTCTTCGCAGATGTCATCAAGTTAAGACACGATCGGACGGGGTGAGGGCAGGCCCTAACCCAATGCGTGATGTCCTTAAAAGGAGAGAGATTCAGAGACATACAGATACACACACACAGGACAGAAGGCTGTGTGAAGATGGAAGCAGAGGCTGGAGTGACACAACAAGCCAAGGACTGCCAGCAACCACCAGGAACTGGGTGAGAGACTGGGAACAGATTCTCCCTCAGGGCTTCCAGAAGGAGCCAGCCCTGCTCACATCCTGAATTCAGACTTCTAGTCTCATGGACTGTAAGAAAGTAAATTTTTGTTGTTTGAAGCCACCCACCCAGTTTGTGGTACTTTGTTACAGCAGCCACGGGAAATGAACATAATTATCTAATTGGAAAAAAGTGCCTCCCCCTCAAAAAGACAAAAACACTAAGAGATGGAAGAAGGTGAGCTTCTAGCAGCCCACACAATTGGTAGTTGAAGCCTCGAACAAACAGCGTAATACTGACGTAAGCACTGACCTCGATTCCACCAACCTGCTCCTTCTTAGTCTATTAGAGCAGCTAGTACCAAGTCCACCTGTTAGAGGCCATGGATAAAAAATAGATTTCAAGGGGCTAAAAGCAAAGGGAGCCCTGGTGGTGCAGTGGTTAAGAGCTCAGCTGCTAACCAAAAGGTTGGCAGCTCGAATCCATCAGCCACTCCTCGGATACCTTATGAGGGAGTTCTACTCTGTCCTGTAGGGTCACTATGAGTCAGAATTGACAGCAACAGGTATAAAAGCACCGTTTTGGGAAAATGGATTACTACCTGTTTCAATGCCAAAAGAGTCTATAAATACAGACAATTTTCCCTGAATAAGCCTTGTGTCTTCTTCAGTGTCTGAAGTACGTTTGTTTTCTCACTATGAATTTGGTCATGGGGAAGAAGCAAAGGAAGCTGCGGGGAGACCAGTGTGTAACCATCCAGCAAAAGTGCCCTTGGAGGGAGACACTTACCCTGATCATCATCTCTCTCTCTATGATGCTGTCCTCCAGGGAGAACATTTCAGACACAGGTCTTTCCTTCACTGGCTCTTTTTTCACCCGCTCCTTCACGCTTGTCAGGTCAGGTTCTGAGATGGAGGGCCCAAGGGAGGCCCCATTGACAACTAGCTGGTCTGCTCGGGAGACGCTGATGGCCTTGGCAGGCCCATGCCTCAGCACCCGGGCTCTGGCGATGGCGGAAGGAAGGCTGACCTGGTCTTGCCTCAGCGCCCCGTTGCTAACACTCTTCCTGGGGCCGGGGTACTCGGGCGGGGGCTTGTTCGGGATGCGGGCCAAGGCTGCTTGCAGCTGTGCGCTGTACTCCACCTTCTCACGGACCACGGGGATCTGCGGCACCGGTTCCGCAGCCTCCTCTTCCTCCTCGCTCTCACTACTGTGGACCAGCATTGTGGCATCGGAGAATGTCTTCTTGTGGTGGTACTGGGGCAGCTGGTGCACCTCGTGGCCCCCCGGCCCCTCCTCAGGCGGCCCCTGCTCCCGGAGCGTGTTGCAGCGAGCCATGGGGAGGTTGAGCGACTTGAGTGTCATGGCCTCCATGCCCCGAACCATGCTGTTCATCACCTCCAGGCTGTGGCGCTTGTTGGTTGTGCCGTGGTGCTTGGTGGCCGTGAGGGGCTCACTCACCTCCTGCAGAGACTGATGTACCACGGGGGAGCTGTCCTCCTGGAAGGTCTTCACTGACAGCTGCACCTTCCGCGTCACCAGGTCCGGGCTACTGCCACTGACGTACTTGTGGCGGTGGCTGGCCAGGTCCGGGGTGCTGGTGGCTGGGCGGGGCCGGGGATAGGGGGGCGGGGGCCTGAAGAGATAGTTTTTGAGCATATGGGCTGTGTTGTAGTTCTGGCTGCTTTGCAGTTGCATGTTGGCCAACTCTGGGGTGCTCACTGTGTGTGAGATAGCACTTGCCCCTGGCTTGCTCGGCACCATGTGGTTCTTTGGGCTTACGTGGTCAGACGGACTGATGGGTTTGTTACTGTAGCCCCCCTGCAGCCCATAAGGGACAGTGTAGGGGTGTCTCTCCCGCATCTCAGGCTGGCTGTACACCAGGTCCCCTGGCTGGTTGTAGGCATGGGTGTTGATGATGTTGAGGTTTCTCAGAGACTGGCTCTGACTGTCTGTGTGCACGACGCCCCTCTTCATCTGCCGCATGACGGTCTCATAATCAGGGGTCGGCCTGTAAGACGGGACGATGATGGCACTGTGTCGGTGGCTGGGGATGTAGTCAGCCCGCATGATGTCACTCCCAGGGATGCTGAGGTTGGAGGATACAGGAGACGCCTGGATGAAACTCTGGGAGCAGTTGAGGGAGTTGATGCTGTGAACGCTGCATACACTGCCGTTGGTAACGGTCCCGTTTAAATAGTTCAAGTCCAGGCTATTGTGAGAGTTGCAATACAAGGCTTCTTCATTCCCGTGAAAAATGCTGTCTACAAAAAGTCAAACAAAGACAAAGACACATGAGCCTCCAAGCCATCATACTTTCATGAAGTCCATCCTCACACTCATGGGGTGGCTTTTAATTTAAATCAGTCATTAAAAAGTGAAACCCATGGTCTCCACCCCTGTACTGCACAGAAGAATGGATAACTGCTTGGACAATATGCCAAAATACAGAAGGAACACTTTAAAACACACAGAAAAGAAAAAAAAGAACCTAAACAAAGACAAGGATCTATACTTAGGGTAGGTATCGCCTGGGTATGTTCTCCATTTTGCCATGAGCTTTGAAATCAGGTGACAGTGTTGGTCCTCCCACGGTGTAGGCCAGCCCTCCTGTGTAGGGCTCAGTACCAGGACTGGCTATTTGTGTCGGGAAGTCAAGAAATCCAACAAGGCAACAGACTGGAAGCTGCTGATGCTTGGAGCTGCTCTTCCTGACTGCAGTGGAAAAGGCCCCTTGCCTGGATGGACTGTAGAGTGTTCAGTAACACTGACAAACACTGCAGCCAGGACATCAGCGTGGCTAGTGTCAAAACGAGGCAAAATCTAAGAGTCAGGAAATCTCTCTTTAGATTTGGTTTCATCATTGAGGTCAAGTAAAAATTCGTAACAGTTTAAGAGGTACCTAAAGAGACAAACGTCACGTCTAAAGCAGCCTTCCTTTAATCAACACACACACACAGCACACACGCACAGCACACACGCACAAACCTGTAGAAAGGTAAGGTCTTGCCAAAACGCTTCCCTGTGGCAAAAGCCAGAAAAGCAGAAAAAGAGAAGAGGTGACTGAAAACCCTCCATTGCCTGGAGGAAGTGTGTGTACGTGAACCCACTGAGATGAGGTAGGCGAGAAAAGCTAGAACAGACACAAAAGTGCCGCCTTTCTTCCCCTGATGGGATTTGGTGCCTTCTCATGGAATCGGGATAACTGCTAGCCTGCTTATGAAAACCACTGTTTCATAAATTAAAGGACCTTGACTGTCTGGGTTTTCACGCTCACACTTCCTCAATGCAGGGAGATTAAAAATGGCCAAGAGATGACAGAAGAGAAACTATGTACTCATTTAACACATGGTCAAGATCCAGGACTCGCTGCCACCTGAGTGCTGGCACCAGAGTCCAAATACCTCTTTTTCATATCCAAGCGCCACCATTAAGCTCTCTGTGTCCCATACCCATCTGTAAGATGGAAGTAATAACAGTACCCATCTCCGTGGTTTATTCTGAGGATTAAATGAGACAGTACCTAGCACATGCTCAGAACTGAGCCTGGCAGTAATGCTCCATGGATGTTACTTGTTATTACTAGAATTGTTACTATGATGGAAACAGGCTTTCTCATGCGCTTTGCATGTGAGTGTTTAGGGAGAAAAAGAGTCATGAATAAAAGAAATCTCCTTACTCTAAGGAAGGAACAAGTAAGCACCCTGGGAGAGGCTGGTGGGAGAGAGAGGAGCAAGCACTGAAACAAGGGGTTGAGGTGATTTCCTCCAATTACTCTGGAGGCCTGTGGTCTCTGCTACCAGGAAAAACGGACTGGCTGCTGCCAGGTTCCTGACACTCCCTGGCTCTGAGGGTGAATGCACTCTGCTGGGTTTCACTGTCGCTCTCTCCTGTAGAAATGGAGCCCACTCACCACCTTGCCCCAACCCCCCTAGCGGCAAATCCCGGGGACACCATTCTCTCTAGGTGAACGATACTCTGTGCCTTTCACAAACCGAAGCTGCCGGCTACTACCATTCAGACGATAACAAAGTTATAATGAATGCACCACTGTTGTGTTCTTTAAAGACAAAAAAGTCTTCTTCACCACTTACCGGCACTCAGCTTTTGGCCGTGAGAAGGGAAAGGGAGGACCGTTACCTTGTGAAGTGTGGGTGTCCGGGTAGTGTTCACCACACTGGACGTGCATGGGTGGCAGGATGTACGGCTGCTGCCGGGGCTGAAAGAGAGAGGGCGGCCACGTGGGGAAGGCAGCAGGCAGCCCAGGACAGGACGTGCCCCAGCCATCCACGTCACGGGGAGGCACACCACCACGCAGCCGTCAACCCTGACACCCTTCTAGGCATCCGTGCCCCCATCTCAGCACGCAGGGTACAAGAGGCAGGAGGGAGAAACGAAGATGCCAGTTCAAAGTTAGAAACACTACAACCAATAGGTGGACTGTAGTAACTACAATGAAACCTGCGAGAGCCAGACCTCTTCAAAACTGCCTTGTTTTCTGGGTCCCACAACTTTTCTGCCTTTGATGGGATGCAGTCTTAGCACCTTTTCATCACTCTTTATTGGTAGAAAAAATTTGAGCTTTCCTTCTCTGACAGGTTTCCACCTTACGCAGGTTCCGGGTTTCGCAGGTTTTACGGTATGTATTATCTGTTTTCTAAGATACTTGTAATGGTTAAGTGCTACGGCTGCTAACCAAGAGGTCGGCAGTTTGAATCCACCAGGCACTCACTGGAAACTCTATGGGGCAGTTATACTCTGGCCTATAGGGTTGCTATGAGTCGGAATCGACTTGACGGCAGTGGGTTTTGGGGTTTAAGACACTTGTAAAGCTCTTTATGCATTCTTTAAAGGAAAAACTCAGAATAGGTACATTATCACGTCTCACCTAAGAAATAATAAGAGAGCAAGGCAGAAATCATCTCATTCTATTCGAATCCGGCTCCCTCCTGGAGCCACCAGCTGGTCACATCAGCACAGTTGTGCCTATGACCCCTAGTCCACAGCCATGTTAATTTCAAATAAGGACGGCCAGTGTGAAGGGGCCTAGTTACAAACTTAGACAAGCATCTAAGATGCAACCCGCAAGAATGGGGGCGCAGCTCTGGAGCCAACTTCTGCTACAGAAGGGAGTACCGCCAGCTTTTAGAGAAAACAACATCGCCAAGACTTAGATGGATTAAACATTTGGCAAGCCAACAGAAAAAATGTGTATGTTTATGATTATCGGGCTAATGGGACCTAGAGCAAGTCATTTCACTTGACTGGTCTCACTTCCTGTCGATCAAATGAAGTCTCCTCCTCCTTGTCCCCCTACCTAAATCATTACCCATTTCATTTATACATTAGGGTTACAGATAAGAGTTTGTTAAGAAAGAGTTCTATTGCTAAAGAAAACTCTTTAAATTCATAAGCCACCAAACAAGATAATCTCTCATATTTGTATGTAACTATTTTTAAACGAGCCTTAGAGATATTATTTTAAAGGTCACTGTTTTAGGAGATAAGAAGCTGATATGAAGCCAAGAAAACCAAAGCAGGCAGCAGGGATCTCAGCACACCTCGACAGAAGACATGCACTTGCCAGAGTGTGGAGCTGGGTAAATAACCCACTACCATGTCTCTGGAGCCCTGCTGGCTGCTAACCAAAAGGTTAATGGTTTGAACCTACAAGCGCTCTATAGGAAAAAAGACCTGGTGATCTGCGCCCATAAAGATTACAGCCTAGAAGACCCTGTGGGGCAGTTCTACTTTGTCCTACAGGGTCAGGGCTTTGTCCTACAGGGTCAGGGGTTTGTCCTACAGGGTCAGGGCTTTGTCCTACAGGGTCACGGCTTTGTTCTACGGGGTCACTGCTTGGTCCTGCAGCGTCACGGCTTTGTCCTACAGGGTCACGGCTTTGTCCTACAGGGTCACTACACTGTCCTACAGGGTCACGGCTTTGTCCTACAGGGTCACTACACTGTCCTACAGGGTCACGGCTTTGTCCTACAGGGTCACTACACTGTCCTACAGGGTCACTACATTGTCCTACAGGGTCACGGCTTTGTCCTACAGGGTCGCTACATTGTCCTACAGGGTCACGGCTTTGTCCTACAGGGTCACTACATTGTCCTACAGGGTCACGGCTTTGTCCTACAGGGTCACTACACTGTCCTACAGGGTCACGGCTTTGTCCTACAGGGTCATGGCTTTGTCCTACAGGGTCACTACACTGTCCTACAGGGTCACTACATTGTCCTACAGGGTCACTGCTTTGTCCTACAGGGTCACTACATTGTCCTACAGGGTCACTGCTTTGTCCTACAGGGTCACTGCTTTATCCTACAGGGTCACTATGGAACAACCATTTCCTTTGCTACAAAACAAATGTCTGAGTATCAAAAGGGCAAATAAAGACGGCAACAGAGACAAGGGATCCAAAAACCAAGGGAGAAGAAATAAAGAATTGAAATTTAACTAATCTAACAGAGTAGTTCAGGGAACCAAAGAAAAGGGGTGCCATCAGTTGTCCTAAATATTCCCAAATATCCCTTTGGCTGGTATTTGAGCTGCGATTTAAAACGCTTTCCCTCTTCTTGGAAAAAAGTTTAACTCAGCTTTTCCATGGAAGGACAGCAGGTTTGAGGTGGTGTTTTTAGATAGCGGGGAAGGATATGTAAAAGGGAACAGAAATACATGACAACGCAGAGCTGGCTTACCCTCCTCTTGCTCTTATTAAAAAAAAAAAAAAAAAATCCAGTAAGTGAAGGCACATGAAGTGGCAAGTATACAGGCAAAGAACACTGATAGCCAATCCTCCAAACACCATTTCAGGATTACATATTTCTCTCCCGACCTGCTAATGCAGAAACCAATTAAATGGCATAAACTAAGTAGCAGAACAGCAAGAGAAAAACTCAATCGGCAGTCCTGGTTATCATCAAGGAAGCCAGCGGGACACAATGTTATCTGGTCTCGCACTCCCTCATCCCAGGAAACTTGCGGTGAAATGGTTTAAAAGGGCAGGAGAGAGGTTAAGGTCGTGAATCTGGCTTCCTGTAGACTGTCTTCATCCAAGTCAAACAGGAAAACTTCTGCACCTTCTCTAGATAGTCAAGACAAGAGCTCAGGTCGCAAGATCAGCTTAAACCACTCTGCCTCCCACGGTGCTTCACGCAAGATAATGAAGTTACCTCACTTATTAAGCCTTTTAAGTTTAAAAAACAAGAAAGGAAAAAAAAAAAAAAAGCACTAACAAAAGGAATAAAGAAACCAGTGCCGTGAACAAATCTATTGGCACTCCAGGGGAAAAGCCCAAGAGACCTTCTAGACCTCCAAGGTAAAGGACTCCATGTGACACACCGTATACAATACTGCAAATAAAAGTGTTCATGTGGACACTCAGGAACTACGGTGTGCTGATATAATGGCTGAACTCTAAAATTATAAGAGATCATGTCCACGCATTTTCCAGAAAAAGTATTTCCTCAAAACTTTCCTTTTAAAAAACAAGTTAAAGATGTACCATATTGTATACATTGTTTTTCAAGAAAAATACAATGTTATCCTCCTATGAACTTGAAGGAACTGTTCATATAGAAAAATAAAAAGGCAACAAGTTTACTTTGATTCTCTTTAAAAAAAAAAAAACAAAAAAAAACTAAAGGAAAAGAATTGTGACTTAAAACAGGCAGAAAATTTTAAAGGAAACCGACTCTCCAACATCATCTTCTATATTATCCTTGAGTAATTCTAAAAAGAACACACAGCCTAAGACAGAATTATGCACTGAAGTCAGAGCTGTGTTTCCACACGATGAGGTCAGCAGTAAAACAAACAAAAACCCCAATGTTACGTAGAACCAGGGATCAACTCAAATTTTGTTGGCTAATTTAAGCCTTAAAATTAGAAATGCACAATTTTTCCCACTGAATATTCAGAGACCACCAACTTGACTCAGTCAATTCTCTGCTTGTTAAAAAAGCATTTTCTAATTAGTTTCTTAATCTCCATTTATGGCAATGAATGGAGTCTCTGGGTGGTAAAAATGGTTAGTGCACTTGGCTGCTAACCGAAAGGTTGGAGGTTCGAGCCCACCCAGAGATGACTCAGAAGAAAGGCCTGGAGATCTTCAGAAAAATCAACCACTGAACACCCTATGGAGTACAGTCCTACTCAGACACACACGGGGTCGCCAGGACTTGGAGTTGACTCAAAGCGATTAGACTGGTTATAGCAATGAACACAAGAGAATTCGTGGAGCTTACAACCGAAGGTGTAGCTATGTGCAGCAACCAGGAACAGCTATAAGCCAACAGATGAGCAACGACAGGCTGAATGTTGAGGGACTGTGCTCTTGTCAGCTGGGATAGGATGCATTTAAAGAAGTGAGGGGCATGGGCGGGGACGGGGGAACAGTAATGGTGCATGTCACACCTGCCTGACACACTAATGCCCTTCTGTGTTCTCACAGGAGTACATGTGACACCTGCCTGACACGCTGACGTCCTTCTGTGTTCTCACAGGAGTACACGGCACACCTGCCTGACACGCTGACATCCTTCTGTGTTCTCACAGGAGTACATGTGACACCTGCCTGACACGCTGACGTCCTTCTGTGTTCTCACAGGAGTACACGGCACACCTGCCTGACATGCTGACGTTCTTCTGTGTTCTCACAGGAGTACACGGCACACCTGCCTGACACGCTGACATCCTTCTGTGTTCTCACAGGAGTACATGTGACACCTGCCTGACACGCTGACGTCCTTCTGTGTTCTCACAGGAGTACATGGCACACCTGCCTGACATGCTGACACCCTTCTGTGTTCTCACAGGAGTACACGTCACACCTTCCTGACACGCTGACGTCCTTCTGTATTCTCACAGGAGTACATATGACACCTGCCTGACAGGCTGACGTCCTCCTGTGTTCTCACAGGAGTACACATCACACCTTCCTGACACGGTGACGTCCTTCTGTATTCTCACAGGAGTACATATGACACCTGCCTGACAGGCTGACGTCCTTCTGTGTTCTCACAGGATCTCATCCCGCCTCCCCTTAAATTAATAACAATGAACCCTGTATGCATTTCCAAGGGTCATCCTACTCAGTTACTGAAGACTACATACGTACCAGGGAGGACCGGCTCCAGGTAGGCTGGCGTCTGATGGGTGGTGGAGAATCTGACTGCCTGCACGAAAGGGTTAAAGGTGTTATCTACCAGGTGTAAGAAGTCAGGTTGATGGCGGGGGTGGGGGGGGGGAGGAGAAGACAACATGGGCAAGACTTAAAGCCAAAGCACCAAAATGCAAAGATTGTTTACTTCTTACTTCTGGATGGTTTATTTAATCTCCTTCTTTATTATTTATTTTCAAAATTTCTGGAACATATGATATTTATATAGTAAGCTTTACAAAGTAATATTAAAACAATGTGGCTTATTTCTAAAGAAAGAGAAATTAAGCAAGACCGAACAATATCACCATTATTACATGGATTTCTTGATGTGCTCTGCTGCACATCTTTCTGTATGTATAAAATATTTCATGTTTTTTTTAAAAAAAAAACAAATTAAAATTTTAAATGCCACCGGTCAAATAAAAATCCAAAGCAGAGAAACTATTCCTGAGGACAGCCGTATCAATAAGCTTTTTGTTAAGACACATTACAAAGATTCATCTGACCAGACACGTTCCGGTCTAAGAACCAACATGGATTTTTTTAAAATGTAAAGATCTGGAAACGAGACTTAGTGGGTTCACTGAGACACGAGGAAGCCCCGAATTTACTGCCTGGAAAGAACATTTAAGCCTTGAGTGGAAACTACCCCAGCAAGCCATCTTTAAACTAAACAATTTGGCTCATTTAATAAAGAACGTGTACCTTGAGCATTGCAGTCTTCTAAAGAACTGTCTACATGAGATTAAACAGACAAGAGTAACTCTAAAACACAGGCGAGAACTTTAAGGGACAGAAAGTCTACACTGACAGTAGTGAAACAACGTGGACAGAGCGAATGGTGCCAATGACAACCATGTCACCACTGCCAGGGAAGTGCGCGTGCAGAAATTGTTGAACAGGGTATGTTCTATTGTGGATACTTTCACCAAAAATAAAAAATAAATAGTGATAGAACTTTTCAAAAAATGTAGAGTTAAAAGTGAGTGGGGACTAGGAATATTATCAGATTCTTGAGAAATGAAGTCAAAGGTGCCCTTGAGCAATGGGTCCCCAATGTAATAACTACTTTTTCCCCAGTGAAATCATAAAAAACTTGTGGAGTTTTTCATCAAGCAAAATTTCCTCAATTTAAAGGACTTCCCTTATGCTGAAATTCCATCCATTCTACTTTTCTCTGGTAATAAAATATCTCTCATGAAATAATGGAGACAAAATATACCAGTGCTGGATTCTGTAAATGCCTGGTCAAATACTACATTATCAGGCCTATGTTAAATATTTCCCCCGAGTCAAGGAATACGGGAGCCACTCCCTGGAGCCGTATCCCGAGAAGACAAGCAGTGGCTTTGCAGGAGCAATGATGGCCTTTCAGAGGTCAGAGAGGACACAGGTGCAGAGAAGGACACTGTAAAGAGGATGCTAGTTTGTGAAACATCAGAGGGCTATGCCAGGCCTTGATGCAGCCTGTGCTGATGCTGACCCGAGAACGTACAAAGAGTTTAACGTGTATGTGATATGTGTGTGTGTGTGTGTGTGTGTGTACTTTTTAGAAAGAGAGTCCTAGCTTTTATCAGCTAATAGGTTAGGAATTTCCCATAGCTGGTTAGGAAGAAGAAAGCAACGGCTATTGCAGAAGCAGAAAGGAAAAACACAATTTCCTCTTTGTTTTCCAGTCTAACAAGTGATGCTCACCAATATCAGGAAAAAAGACCACTGAGGAAATACAAATGCTCAGTAAATTTCAGAGCAAGGCCATTTGCTGAAAAAATGGTAAAATCAAAAGACTACAGTGAATCCACTTCTCAAGACAGTTTTTTAATTCCTACAGAAGTCAACTGCAGAATTCCAGTTAACACCAGAGACACCCTCACAAGTCAAAGGCAGGAATGAGCAGGGTAGACATGCATAGAAGTGGCCTACAGGGAAATGCTCAAAAAATGTGTGTGTGTACATGCCAGAGTATACTTGTGTGTGTGTGTGTGTACATGCCAGAGTGTACCTGTAAGAAAGATGTGGCTGCTTAATTTATACTCCCTGATCAGTTCTTCTCTGAGCGACATTTGCAAACTTTGCTGGCAGGCCCAGTACCATGAGATATACTTTAGACCCCAACAGTGACCAATTTGCAGCAACTGGATTGCAGGAGCCTCCAGCACATGGAGAAAAAAGTCTGGGTTGACCTGATGAGCCCATTATAAAGTGGCCGGGTCCTTCAGCAGGAGCTGCTCTGGGACCCTCCTCTTCCTGCTCTTGGATGCATCCACTGGTGGAGTAAAATGCAGTTCTTCTTTTACATTTACAACCCTGAAGCTCTTTGAAACAAAATTAAACTCCTTGGGTTCCCCAACTGCAGAATGAGCTCTGCTGAGGAATGCCTTTTGAAGGCAACCAAGGCAAAGACCATGATTGCATGAGCCCCAGCACGCTCCAGCGGAGGTCAGGGCACGTCCAAGTCCCCTCATCTGACTCCTCTTTATCATCTTTATTTCCAAATTAAAAAAATACACATGGATTTGTGCCATCTATTAGCGTCTTCCAAGTCTTCCTCTAATTACCCTGGCCTCTCATTTACAGGCAGGTGACATGACCCAGAAGCACACACAGGGTTAGCCAACTGTGTAAGCGAAACGGAGCTGAGGATGACAGGAGCGTGTTCCCTTTCAAGTTGGCTCGTCCCTCAGTTGCACACTTCTGAGCACACTCCACATCTGACATGAGGGGCGCCCTGGCAAATTGGGAACTGCTCGGTGACTCCAAACTCAGAGCAGAGGGCTGGAAAGGGGTTAATGTGGGCCACCCCACTTGGAAGTCAAGCACCCGGAGTCAATTTGCAGAACTGTTTTCTCTCTAGGAACATGTGCTACCTTAGACAGGTTTCATCATTAAAGCCCCTTCATTCCTGCCTGGCTTTTGCTTACTTCCTTAGTTTCTACAAGGAATGAGGAAAAAGAGTGAATCCCTAAAGCAGGTGAATTTCATCTGACGAAGCGACCTGGTGAGAGGTTAACTCGTGTCTACTTACTCAGTGCAGATTTTGTTCTGTTTGTAAAACTTGTGCCTCGTAGCAAACAGCCGAGAAATGTATTTGGCATTTTCGATATCGTCCTTGAAAAAGAAGAGACAGAGTAAAAATAAACATCTGTTTGACTGGACACGCATTTCACTGTGATTACTTCTGAGCAGAGACACCTCCCTCCCTTCATTCCAACCACAAAACATCACGATGGCCAGGCAAACCAGGCTCCTGAAATCTGGCAGCAGCCAGGCCTGCAAGCCCACCAATGGGTGTCAGACAACACGGTCTGCTAAAGATTCCTCTACATCCAAGGCGCTGGATTTACACTGATGAACTGGCATGCTTCACACAGTTCTACACCAAGTGCTTTAAAAGTAAATACAGTAGGCCCCCCCTTCACCCCCTACCCACGGTTTCGCTTTCCATGGTTTCAGTTACCCGCAGTCAACCGCGGTTCGAAAACGTTAAATGAGCGACATGATGAAATCTCTAGAAGTCCAACTCCGTCCTGCCCAGGGACCACATTCACATAATATTTATTACAGTCTATTGTTATAATTGTTGTATTTTATTATTAGTTATTATTGTTAATCTCTTACTGTACCCAGTTTATAAATTAAATTTTATCATAGGTATGTCTGTATAGGACAAAGTATAGTACATATAGGGTTTGGTACTATCCTCAGTTTCACGCATCCACAGGGGGTCCTGGCACGTATCCCCTGAGGATAAGGAAGGACAATACTGTACGTGAATCAAGGCTGAGCATGAGATAAACACCAAACATCATTAAATGAGGCAGTGAGATGCATGCACGGTGTTGACTCTCAAGGAAGCACTCCACAGAAGGCCAGTCTCTCAGCTTACTTCAGGCTCAGCTCGGGCTAGGATGGCAAAGGAAATCCAGGTCGGCCAACAACAGAAAAATGCAATGTAACAGAGATGGGAGTTACTCCACAATGGCTGGAACTAAAGTGCAGAGGAAGGCTGTGAGCCAGACACTGTGATCCACCACAAATAAGGCAGGTAGAGGAACCCTGAGCCTAGAGTCAAAATTGGCTGGGAAACCCAGTAGTTTGAGATTGGTATTTTACCACCACTGTCCTGAAATGATGAGCATTGGTGGGGCTGTGGTTAAGACTTCGGCTGCTAACCAGAAGGTTGGCAGTTCAAATCCATCAGCCACTCCTTGGAAACCCCATGGAGCAGGCAGTTCTACTCCATCCTGTAGGGTCGCTATGAGTCAGAATCAACTCAACAGCTGTGGGTGGATTCTGAAAGAGGCAATCATAGCATGGGGCAAGTCTTGGAAAGTATGTTTTCGACAGAATATTTAGGCTCTCAAGAAACGGAGCACCGGGGAAGAACACTGAGCTGAGAAGTCAAAGAGCAAGCTGCCTGTAGGCCTTCGTCCCGTAGCTCACCGTGTGAAAAAGGGCCGTCTCTTCTTTGCTGATGGACTCCACTAGGATGGTGGACTTGTTGTGGCTGATATTCCCAATGTCATGCCACCTAGTCAAAAGACATGGAACACATTGTCAAAAGACATGGAACACGTTGTCAAAAGACATGGAACACGTTGCCAAAAGACATGGAACACGTTGCCAAAAGACATGGAACACGTTGCCAAAAGACATGGAACACGTTGCCAAAAGACATGGAACACGTTGTCAAAAGACATGGAACACGTTGCCAAAAGACATGGAACGCGTTTATGATTCGGCGTAGGAGGCTATCTGCTAACATTAACTCTCGGTTATGATTTAACGATATTATTTAAATCAAAGTGTTCCTTCTCTCAAAACATAAAAGAAAATGAAATGTGAATCTATGTAACCAGCTAAACACCATTTGGAAAATACATCCAGACATCACGCTTCATGAAGTACCGGTTGGTAGTGCGATGCTTAAGAGCAGTTGGAATCCGTCAGGCGCTCCTGGGAAACTCGATGGGGCAGTTCTACTCTGTCCTGTAGGGTTGCTGTGAGTAGGAATTGACTCAACGGCAATGGGTTTTTTGGTTTTATGAGGAAAATGTGCAAGGGGCTTTTGGTACCGTGTTTTTCACGTTTCCAAATTGAGAAGGCATTTCCTCCTCTTTAACGACGGAGGGGCATATTATTAAAAAGCCCTGTTTACACAGGAATGTACGCTGAAGAATCACATAGATCCTGTATTGCTACGTGTGGTATGGATTAGTTTTGCCACCCAAGAAAATACCTAGAGAGTGTTTAATGAATTTACACCGTTGTGATCGAAACAAACCAAAAACAAAAAATCAAACAATTTCTTTTCCTTTCCTCATGGAAACCTTACCTAAAACGAGATCCATAGAAATAGCCACCAAACAAGTGAACAAAAATTGCTACTTCTCACTCTACTTGGAGCCAGTTTCTAACCATTTTTACTACTACCTGGAGTCCCTGGGTGGTAGAAATGGTTAAACACACTCAGCTGGTAACCAAACAGTTGGAGGTTTGAGTCCACCCAGGGGTGCCTTGGAAGAAAGGCCTGGCAATCTACTTCCAAAAAATCAGCCACTGAAAACATCACGGAGAGCAGTTGTACTCTGACACAACGGGATCGCCATGAATCAGAGTCAACTTGATGGCAACTGGTTTTAGGTTAATTACTACCTATCCTTCACTCTGGAGGAGTCCTGGTCACACAGTGGTTAAGCGCTCAGCTGTTAACCCAGAGGTTGGCAGTTTGAACCCACTAGCTGCTCCGTGGGAGAAAGACATGGCACTCTGCTTCCATAAAGACTACAGCCTAGAAAACTCTATGGGGCAGTTCTACTCTGTCCATTAGGGCCGTTTATGAGTTGGGATTGACTTGACACCAATGGGTTTGGTTTATGGGTTTACCCTTCACCCTGTGGCCTGACATAATTCCCTCCCCACTGCTTTTTTACTCCATGGTGCTGTGCTCATTCACCTCCATCAGCCTCTGCCTGGCTAATTCCCAGTTACCCTTTACGACTCAGCTCAGGAGCGCCCACTCTGAGAAGGCATTCCTCATCCTCAACACCCACATCCCAGGGAGGTACCGTCCTCTCTGCTCCACCACAGGGTGTAGTCCTCCACCACTGACCACACTGCACTACAACTCTTTATTTCTGTAACTGGATCCCTAGTTGTGCTGCGCTAGACCTCAGGAACCCGTGCCCTGCGTAAGGACTCTGCCTTCTTCATCTTTGTATCCCAAGGCTGAGGCAAATGTCTATTACCCAGCAGACACTCAATAAAGGTTTGCTGAAAGAATTAAAAATAATACTGTTACCTCTCATTTGTGTAGAGTATGACTCTTTTATCAACTCTGGAAGACAGACAAGGCAGCTATTTTGGCCCTTTATTTAGAAAGGGGGCAGTTTAGGCACAAATGAGTACATGACTGAGCTATATCCACTCCCTCTGCTCGTCAGCGATGGACGTGTTCTAGACCTATGGTTTCCAGGCCTCCCCCCATCACCTTGCCGTTACACCAGCACCAATTGCGTTTCAGTACATCTGCTGGCAATACCGTCCACAGGTGCTCACCACAGCTTGCTGTCCAGCCTGCCAACCCATCAGAGCGTATCAACATGTGCTCAACACGTCCACACTCCTCAGCAAAGGCCTCCCCTGGCTTGATTCCTTCAAATCCACTGCCAAACTCTGGACACTGCCTTGCCCCATCATACAACATCACCCAGTGGCATAATTAACATGATACCATGTTCTTACTGTTGTTAGTTGCTATTGTCTCGATTCTGACTCATAGTGACCCCATGTGGCAGAGCAGAACTGCTCCATGGGGTTCTCTAGGCTATGATCTTTCTCTTGCAGGGCCACTGGGTGACTCCGAACCACCAACCTTTTGGTTAACAGCTGACTGCTTAACCATTGTGCAACCAGGGCTCCTTACATGATACTACACACACACACACACACACACACACGCACACGCACAAACCAAACCCACTGCTGCCGAGTCGACCGGGACTCATATTAACCCTACAGAACTTCCCTATAGGGCTTCCAAGGCTGTGACCTTTATGGAAGCAGACTGTCACATCTTTCTCCCACAGGGCGGCTGGTGGGTTCAAACCACTGACCTTTCGGTTAGAAGTCAAGTGCTTTGACCACTGCTCCACCAGGGCTCTTTACATGATACCATAAACCTGTTGCCGTCGAGTTGATTCCAACTCATAGCAACCCTATAGGACAGAGTAGAACAGCACCATAGTGTTTCCAAGGAGGGCCTGGTGGATTCGAACTGCCAACCTCTTGGTTAGCAGACGTAGCACTTAACCACTGCACCACCAGGGCTCCTTACATGATACTATAGCAGAAGTGAATTCCCATCTTGTACGGGTTCCAAGACAAGTGCCAAAGGGAGAGGTCTAGAAATAGTTCCCAAGGAAACTGTAAATGTAGTGAGTGTGAGGCGGGGCCAAGATGGTGGATTAGGTGGATGCTACCGCGGATCCCTCTTGCAACAAAGACTCGGAAAAACAAGTGAATCGATCACATACATAACAATCTATGAACCCTGAACAACAAACACAGACTGAGAGATGGAGAACGAATAAATACGGGGAGGCAGCGATTGTTTTCAGAGCCTGGAGCCAGCGTACCAGTCAGGTGACCTTCGGCGCCCGATTTGGGGCAGAGCCCAGGGGGACAGACAGCACAAACAAGGGGCCCAGCCCTGACCCCCGAACTCATTCCGGGAGGGTGCCCAGCTGGTTCGTGTGGGCGGTGTGGCGACGCAGCTGGTGGGAGAAGTCCCCAGGAGGCAGTGACTGGTCTTGGAGCGGGGAGAGCAGCGTCCCAGCCGGGGAACCGTACCGCTGGGATTTTGGCGGGTCGCGGGCATGGCATAAGCGCGGGGAGCAGCTCCATCCCCCTGAACTAGCCCCGGGAGGGGGCCCAGCCAGTTCACGCGGGCGGCGTGGCGACGCGGCCAGTGGGGGAGGTCCCCGGGGGGCAGCGACTGGTCTTGGAGCAGGGAGAGCGGCTCCCAGCGGGGCGCGCGGTCACGGCGCAGGCGCGGGGAGCTGCTCCGCTCGCCTGAGCTGACCCTGGGGGGGAGCCCAGCCGGTTCGGGGAGTCGGCGCAGCGACGCGGCTGGCGGGACGGGGAGTCCCCGGGAGGCAGCGACTGATTTTGGAGTCGGGAGTGCACCGTCCCAGTAGGGGAACCTTGACGCTGGATGTGGGGCTGGCAGCGGAGGATCTGACCGTGACTCCAGCGGGCCAGACCCCCCGGGGCAATCTCCACACAGCCAGTACACATAGGCGACGCGCCCGCGGGAATCTCAGATATAATAGTCATTCCAAGCAAGACAAGCAACTCTGGCTATATTCTGAGGTGCTACTCTCCTATCTCTCTGATCCCTCCCCCACCCTCCCCAGGCGGCTCCATTACATCCGAATAGCCTGAGCCAGAGGGAGAACTCTGATAGGGATCTGACTGCATTTTTTTTTTAGCGGATTTTCTGGAAAAACTAGTTTCCCAGTGATGGCTCGGAGACAGCAGTCCATATCAAACCACATAAAGAAGCAGACCATGACAGCTTCTACAACCCCCCAAACAAAAGAATCAAAATCTTTCCCAAATGAAGATATAATCCTGGAATTATCAGATACAGAATATAAAAAACTAATTTACAGAATGCATCAAGACATCACAAACGAAATAAGGCAAACTGCAGAAAAAGCCAAGGAACACACTGATAAAACTGTTGAAGAACTCAAAAAGATTATTCAAGAACATAGTGGAAAAATTAATAAGTTGCAAGAATCCATAGAGAGACAGCATGTAGAAATCCAAAAGATTACCAATAAAATTACAGAATTAGACAACGCAATAGGAAGTCAGAGGAGCAGACTCAAGCAATTAGAATGCAGACTGGGACATCTGGAGGACCAGGGAATCAACACCAACATAGCTGAAAAAAAATCAGAGAAAAGAATTAAAAAAAATGAAGAAACCCTAAGAATTATGTGGGACTCTATCAAGAAGAATAACTTGCGGGTGACTGGAGTCCCAGAACAGGGAGGGGGGACAGAAAACACAGAGAAAATAGTTGAAGAACTCCTGACACAAAACTTCCCTGACATCATGAAAGATGAAAGGATATCTATTCAAGATGCTCATCAAACCCCATTTAAGATTGATCCAAAAAGAAAAACACCAAGACATATTATCATCAAACTCGCCAAAACCAAAGATAAAGAGAAAATTTTAAAAGCAGCCAGGGAGAAAAGAAAGGTTTCCTTCAAGGGAGAATCAATACAAATAAGTTCAGACTACTCAGCAGAAAACTTGCAGGCAAGAAGGGAATGGGACGACATATACAGAACACTGAAGGAGAAAAACTGCCAGCCAAGGATCATATATCCAGCAAAACTCTCTCTGAAATATGAAGGTGAAATTAAGATATTTACAGATAAACACAAGTTTAGAGAATTTGCAAAAACCAAACCAAAGCTACAAGAAATACTAAAGGATATTGTTTGGTCAGAAAACCAATAATATCAGATACCAGCACAATACAAGGTCACAAAACAGAACGTCCTGATATCAACACAAATAGGGAAATCATAAAAACAAACAAATTAAGATTAATTAAAATAATAATAATAATACACATAACACGGAATCATGGAAGTCAATAGGTAAAAGATCACAATAATCAAAAAGAGGGACTAAATACAGGAGGCACTGAACTGCCAGATGGAGAGTGATATAAGGCGATATAGAACGATACAAGTTAGGTATTTACTTAGAAAAATAGGGGTAAATAATAAGGTAACCACAAAAAGGTATAACAACTCCATAACTCAAGATAAAAGCCAAGAAAAACGTAACGACTCAACTAACATAAAGTCAAACACTATGAAAATGAGGATCTCACAATTTACTAAGAAAAACGTCTCAGCACAAAAAAGTATGTGGAAAAATGAAATGGCCAACAACACACAAGAAAAGGCATCAAAATGACAGCACTAAAAACTTATTTATCTATAATTACGCTGAATGTAAATGGACTAAATGCACCAATAAAGAGACAGAGAGTCACGGACTGGATAAAGAAACACGATCCATCTATATGCTGCCTACAAGAGACACACCTTAGACTTAGAGACACAAACAAACTAAAACTCAAAGGATAGAAAAAAATATATCAAGCAAACAATAAGCAAAAAAGAAGAGGAGTAGCAATATTAATTTCTGACATAATAGACTTTAGACTTAAATCCACCACAAAGGATAAAGAAGGACACTATATAATGATAAAAGGGACAATTGATCGGGAAGACACAACCATATTAAATATTTATGCACCCAATGACAGGGATGCAAGATACATAAATCAAATTTTAACAGAATTGAAAAGTGAGATAGACACCTCCACAATTATAGTAGGAGACTTCAACACACCACTTTCGGAGAACGACAGGACATCCAGTAAGAAGCTCAATAGAGACATGGAAGACCTACTTACAGCAATCAACCAACTTGACCTCACTGACTTATACAGAACTCTCCACCCAACTGCTGCAAAGTATACTTTTTTTTCTAGCGCACATGGAACATTCTCTAGAATAGACCACATATTAGGTCATAAAACAAACCTTTGCAGAGTCCAAAACATCGAAATATTACAAAGCATCTTCTCAGACCACAAGGCAATAAAACTAGAAATCAATAACAGAAAAACTAGGGAAAAGAAATCAAATACTTGGAAAATGAACAATACCCTCCTGAAAAAAGACTGGGTTATAGAAGACATCAAGGAGGGAATAAGGAAATTCATAGAATGCAACGAGAATGAAAGTACTTCCTATGAAAACCTCTGGGACACAGCAAAAGCAGTGCTCAGAGGCCAATTTATATCGATAAATGCACACATACAAAAAGAAGAAAGAGCCAAAAGCAGAGAACTGTCCCTACAACTTGAACAAACAGAAAGTGAGCAACAAAAGAACCCATCAGGCACCAGAAGAAAACAAATAATAAAAATTAGAGCTGAACTAAATGAATTAGAGAACAGAAAAGCAATTGAAAGAATTAACAAAGCCAAAAGCTGGTTCTTTGAAAAAATTAACAAAATTGATAAACCATTGGCTAGACTAAGGAAATACAGGAAAGGAAACAAATAACCCAAATAACAAACGAGAAGGACCACATCACAACAGAACCAAATGAAATTAAAAGAATCATTTCAGATTACTACGAAAAACTGTACTCTAACAAATTTGAAAACCTAGAAGAAATGGATGAATTCTTGGAAAAACACTACCTACCTAAACTAACACATTCAGAAGTAGAACAACTAAATAGACCCATAACAAAAAAAGAGATTGAAACGGTAATCAAAAAACTTCCAACAAAAAAAAGCCCTGGCCCGGACGGCTTCACTGCAGAGTTCTACCAAACTCCCAGAGAAGACTTAACACCACTACTACTGAAGGTATTTCAAAGCATAGAAAATGACCAAATACTACCCAACTCATTCTATGAAGCCACCATCTCCCTGATACCAAAACCAGGTAAAGACATTACAAAAAAAGAAAATTATAGACCTATATCCCTCATGAACATTGATGCAAAAATCCTCAACAAAATTCTAGCCAATAGAATCCAACAACACATCAAAAAAATAATTCACCCTGATCAAGTGGGATTTATACCAGGTATGCAAGGCTGGTTTAGTATCAGAAAAACCATTAATGTAATCCATCACATAAATAAAACAAAAGATAAAAACCACATGATCTTATTAATTGATGCAGAAAAGGCATTTGACAAAGTCCAACACCCATTTCTGATAAAAACTCTTACCAAAATAGGAATTGAAGGAAAATTCCTCAACATAATAAAGGGCATCTATGCAAAGCCAACAGCCAATATCACTCTAAATGGAGAGAACCTGAAAGCATTTCCCTTGAGAACGGGAACCAGACAAGCATGCCCTTTATCACCACTCTTATTCAACATCGTACTTGAAGTCCTAGCCAGGGCAATTAGGCTAGACAAAGAAATAAAGGGTATCCAGATTGGCAAGGAGGAAGTAAAGCTATCACTATTTGCAGATGACATGATCTTATACACAGAAAACCCTAAGGAATTCTCCAGAAAACTACTGAAACTAATAGAAGAGTTTGGCAGAGTCTCAGGTTATAAAATAAACATACAAAAATCACTTGGATTCCTCTATACCAACAAAAAGAACACCGAAGAGGAAATAACCAAATCAATACCATTCACAGTAGCCCCCAAGAAGATAAAATACTTAGGAATAAATCTTACCAAGGATGTAAAAGACCTATACAAAGAAAACTACAAAGCTCTATCTACTACAAGAAATTCAAAAGGACATACTTAAGTGGAAAAACATACCTTGCTCATGGATAGGAAGACAACATAGTAAAAATGTCTATTCTACCAAGAGCCACCTATACATATAACGCATTTCCGATCCAAATTCCAATGTCATATTTTAAGGGGATAGAGAAACAGATCACCAATTTCATATGGAAGGGAAAGAAGCCCCAGATAAGCAAAGCACTACTGAAAAAGAAGAAGAAAGTGGGAGGCCTCACTCTACCTGATTTCAGAACCTATTATACAGCCACAGTAGTCGAAACAGCCTGGTACTGGTACAACAACAGGCACATAGACCAATGGAACAGAATTGAGAACCCAGATATAAATCCATCCACGTATGAGCAGCTGATATTTGACAAAGGACCAGTGTCAGTTAATTGGGGAAAAGATAGTCTTTTTAACAAATGGTGCTGGCATAACTGGATATCCACTTGCGAAAGAATGAAACAGGACCCATACCTCACACCATGCACAAAAACTAACTCCAAGTGGATCAAAGACCTAAACATAAAGACTAAAACGATAAAGATCATGGAAGAAAAAATAGGGACAACCCTAGGAACCCTAATACAAGGCATAAACAGAATACAAAACATTACCAAAAATGATGAAGAGAAACCCGATAACTGGGAGCTCCTAAAAATCAAACACCTATGCTCATCTAAAGACTTCACCAAAAGAGTAAAAAGACCACCTACAGACTGGGAAAGAATTTTCAGCTATGACATCTCAGACCAGCGCCTGATCTCTAAAATCTACATGATTCTGTCAAAACTCAACCACAAAAAGACAAACAACCCAATCAAGAAGTGGGCAAAGGATATGAACACACATTTCACTAAAGAAGATATTCAGGCAGCCAACAGATACATGAGAAAATGCTCTCAATCATTAGCCATTAGAGAAATGCAAATTAAAACTATGATGAGATTCCATCTCACATTAATCCAAAAAACACAAAATAATAAATGTTGGAGAGGCTGCGGAGAGATTGGAACTCTTATACACTGCTGGTGGGAATGTAAAATGGTACAACCACTTTGGAAATCTATCTGGCGTTATCTTAAACAGTTAGAAATAGAACTACCATACAACCCAGAAATCCCACTCCTCAGAATATACCCTAGAGATAAAAGAGCCTTCACACAAACAGATATATGCACACCCATGTTAATTGCAGCTCTGTTTAGAATAGCAAAAAGCTGGAAGCAACCAAGGTGTCCATCAACGGATGAATGGGTAAATAAATTGTGGTATATTCACACAATGGAATACTACGCATCAATAAAGAAAAATGACGAATCTATGAAACATTTCATAACATGGAGGAACCTGGAAGGCATTACGCTGAGCGAAATTAGTCAGAGACAAAAGGGCAAATATTGTATAAGACCCCTATTATAAGATCTTGAGAAATAGTAAAAACTGAGAAGAACACATACTTTTGCGGTTACGAAGGGGGGAGGGAGGGAGGGAGGGAGGGAGGGAGAGGGTTTTTTATTGATTAATCAGTAGATAAGAACTGCTTTGGGTGAAGGGAAAGACAACACTCAATACATGGAAGGTCAGCTCAATTGGACTGGACCAAAAGCAAAGAAGTTTCCGGGATAAAATGAATGCTTCAAAGGTCAGCGGAGCAGGGGCGGGGGCCTGGGGAACATGGTTTGAGGGGACTTCTAAGTCAATTGGCAAAATAATTCTATTATGAAAACATTCTGCATCCCACTTTGAAATGTGGCGTCTGGGGTCTTAAATGCTAACAAGTGGCCATCTAAGATGCATCAGTTGGTCTCAACCCACCTGGAGCAAAGGAAAATGAAGAACACCAAGGTCACACGACAACGAAGAGCCCAAGAGACAGAAGGGCCACATGAACCAGAGACCTACATCATCCTGAGACCAGAAGAACTAGTTGGTGCCCGGACACAATCGATGACTGCCCTGACAGGGAGCACAACAGAGAACTCCTGAGGGAGCGGGAGATCAGTGGGATGCAGACCCCAAATTCTCATAAAAAGACCATACTTAACAGTCTGACTGAGACTAGAGGAATCCCGGCGGTCATGGTCCCCAAACCTTCTTTTGGCACAGGACGGGAACCATCCCTGAAGACAACTCATCAGACATGAAAGGGACTGGTCAGCGTGTGGGAGAGAGATGCTGATGAAGAGTGAGCTAATTATATCAGGTGGACACTTGAGATTGTGTTGGCAACTCTTGCCTGGAGGGGGGATGGGAAGATAGAGAGAGAGGGAAGCTGGCAAAATTGTCACGAAAGGAGAGACTGAAAGGGCTGACTCAATAGGGGAAGAGCAAGTGGGAGTAGGGAGTAAGATGTATGTAAACTTATATGTGACAGACTGATTGGATTTGTAAACGTTCACTTGAAGCTTAATAAAAGTTAATTAAAAAAAAAAAAAAGTAGTGAGTGTCTTAAGTTCATCCTATCTGAAATCTCTCTTTTCTTCTATCCCACCTCAATGGCTGGAATACAAGACTTGGCCATTCCTCCTCTCCAGGCTCAAGACGAAACCAAGCATCAGTTTAGCTAGAGAGAACTGTGTGGGGCAAGAACTCCTGGACAGCTCTGACCGGCAATAAAAAGGTATAGTTACAGCTCTCTACATAGTCGTACATTTTACGCAGTTGACTCATAACTTGCTGCAGGTACCTAGAGGTGACCTCAGTTTCCGGAGAACCCCAAGGAGCTCCAGGCCACTCATGCTTCAATACCGCCTCTATTCAAAGGCGGAGAGAAGATCCTAAAATAATGGCAGGGTGGGGACCTAGAGAAATGAAAGCCAATCAGGAAGCTTTCGTTCAGACAATGTCTCAAAATGACCCGTGGTAACTGTTGATCCTGAAAGTACATGGCTGGCCAGGATTTACTTCCAGCAGGTGGGCTGTGCTTGGCCTCTGACAGCCGTCTCTGATCACCTGCCCCATCAGACGCACTGTTCTCCCCGTAAGTGATGGGCCATGCTGCCCTGGTCAATGAGCATGTGGTCTGTCAGAAATCTATGGGCACCAATGCAAAGCAAGTTCACGGACATGTCACAGATGGGGGAGGCACTGTGCCACATCCCAACGCTGGTTCTGCTCACGTTAACTGGAAAAGAGGGTTAAGTGTCAAAATGATAAATAGTGTCAAAGTACTTTAAATTATCGTAACGACGTGGTTGCGTCCTCAAAACGAACTTTCACCAGTCGTCTTCTTTGGTTAATGATAAAGTGAGTGCTCACTCTCCTAGCACATGTGGACAGGCAGGGGTGCCAGACAGCGGGGAGAGGCCAGTGTGGATTTAACCACTCGTCACGGACAAGTCTGACGAGGGCAATCAGGACGCTCCTTGAGTCTAGGTCTACTCGCAGGCTCCATGGGGCCTGACAGTGTTTCCTGGGTAAAATAGGAGGCAAGCATCTCAATTTTCCCAAAAGAGGCCTCCAAGAAAAGAGATGAATTTCTCCAGAGCTGCTGAGACCCCACAGAGGGCTGACCTCATCTGATTTAAGAAAAGTTCAACTCTGATCCACACTTTTGTCCTTCGCTCATTCAGATAACGTCAATGTCCAGTGTTTTCTAGACTCCCTCAAGGGGAAAAAGGAAGAAAAAGACAAATAAGACTTACCTGTATATGACTGCTTGTCTTCCAATTCTGTTTCTCACGAAAATCCCCATAAAGAAAATACCAAGGTGCACAATGTTTCCGTGATTGTCCTGCATAAGGTCAACAGAAGAGACGTGTGATCAACCAGATGCCCCGAAGTCTTTCAGAACCAAACGCTTGGGCCACAGCCTACCCTACCCACACCCCGTTTCTCACCCACAACTGGCATGAATCATAGCCAGCATCATCATTGTGGCATAAGACGACCACCTGCTTGCGGGGGGCGGGGGGATACTCAACCCACCTCACATCCTAACCAAACCAGCTGCCGTCAAGTCGATTCTGACTTGTGGTGATCCCATGTGCGCCAGAATAGAACTGTGCTCCATAGGGTTTTCAATGGCTGTGATCTTTCAGAAGGAGATCACCAGGCCTTTTTTCCGAGGTACTTCTGGGTAGATTTGAATTGCCAATCTTTCAGTTAGTAGCCGAGCACTTAACTGTTTGCACCACCCAGGACTCCTCTGCACATCCAAGTGGACTATATATTTTTATATTCTTTTTTCTCAACTTGTCGTATTTCCCATTTAAAAGAGAATATTAGGATTTTTTTGGTATTTGATGGCTGGATTTTCTCTTTCACAAACTATCTGTTAACATCATTTCTAACTTAGTGTTTTTTTTTTTAAATCTAAGTTATACAATGCACATAGTCTGAAGAGTTAACTATTCTTTAGGGCTTGTGTAAAAGAGGCAAGCAGCAGACTCTGGCCCTCCACATCCTCTCACCAGAGTCAGCGAATTTCACCTCTTACAGCTTCGGTATGAGTCTATCCTGCGTGGCTGTGTTTGGTCTTTTCAGTTTAGAACCTCATGGTCCTCCATTCTGGGAGATATTCTCCAATTACTACCTCTGTTCGCACTTTTAAGAACTTCCATCATCCAGATGATGAACGTTGTGGACTCAGCCTCTTGTGTTCCTATCTCCTTCCCCTCAGTTTCCGTTTCTTCCTTTTTTGGTGAAATATTCACAGTTTTATCTTCTAACCTAGGTTCTCATTTCTAATATCATATTTTTAATTCCTGAGAGTTCCTTTTTGCAGCTCTCTCTTCCGTCAAGGACAGTGTTTGGGGATGGGCGCATATCTTCTCCTGCTGAGCCTCTGTGTTCTCCTGGTTGCCTCTCTCTCACAGTGCTCCTCTGTCTTTCCAGTTTATGGTCTCACGTACAGTGATACCTGGCTGTTTGTCCACATTGGAGAGTGGGGTGCTAAATGATAGCAGGAGCTTTGGGGGCACAGGAGAGGCTGGTAAACTGCCAGTGCTCTGTCTGGGTCTTTTTTGGAGACCCCAGATGTCTTATCTTCAGTCTGGTCTCTTGGTCTAGTCAGGTACTTCCAATCTCCTGCATGGGAGGCCAAAGCCTGGCAGCCAGTGTTTGAGAGTGTGAGTGGGGACAAGGTTGGAGTAAGTACACTTTCACTCAGACCCCTTGCTGTCACTGGTGAGGGGGGTCCTCTTTATGGAATGAGAAGGGAACAGCAGTCACACACAGCTAATCCTAAGATGGAAAAGAAGGATCTCTACATTTCCCCGAATTATTGTTTTTGTTGTGTTCCACTGAGCCGATTCCAACTCAGAGACCCGACAGGACAGAGTAGATCTGTTCCATAGCGTTTTCAAGGCGGTAATCTTTAGGGGAGCAAACCACCACGTCTTTCTCTCACAGAGCAGCTGAGTGGGTTCGAACTGCTAACCTGTCAGTTTACAGCCAAGTGCTTTAATCATTGTGCAACAGGGCTCCTTATTTCCTCGAATATAAATATGTGTCCTGAATACTTGATCACATTTAAGACACAAAGCAGACAGGTTCTCTTCTCACTGACCTCTTTCGACTCCACCCACTAAAGCTCATGTTAGAATAAGGAGTCTTTTTAATAGAAACAGAGAAAGGGCAAGGCAACTGCCTGTGGCAAAAACAGAAGAGAGCTGAGAGAGAAAGAACTGGGAAGAGGGAAGAAAACTGCCTTCGTGATTATGAGAAGTTGAAAAGGTAAGTCATGCTTCAGAGAAACACGTGGGAAAGGAGACGGGAGAGGCAGGGGCTGAAGGAGAAAGGAAAATCCTGCAGAAAGGCTCCCACAGGTACTTTGCCCTGCGTAGGGCCGTGCAGATGTCTGGTGGTGATGGAAACATGGCAAGAGCAGTTGGCCAGGGTGGGGCAATGGAAAAACACAGACAGGATGTCCCAGACAGCCACTCTGACCAGGATGCTGGGGTCACGGCAACGATCAACATGTAGAGCTCAGCTGCTAACCAGAAGGCCAGCGGTTGGAATCCACCAACTGCTCCATGGAAACCCTATGGGACAGCTCTCCTATAGGGTCGCTATGAGTGGGAATTGACTTGATGGCAGCAGGTTTTTTTTTTTTTTTTTTGGTTTAAGTTCAATTTGCAGTTCCGGGGTCATGCAAACGGCTAAGGCCCTCAGCTGCTAACTGAAAGGCTGGTGATTTGAGTCTACCCAGAGGTGCCTTAGCAGAGAAGCCTGGTGATCCACTTCTGAAAAATCAGCTGTTAAAAACTCTGTGAGCAGAATTCTAGTCTAACACACACGGGGCGGCCATGAGCTGGAAGCGACTCAGTGGCAGCTGATTACTTGTTCCTGGTTAAGTTCAGCTTAGCAAGGGACCCCAGCTCCGGACTCTGGCCTGCCCACCCAGGCAGCACTCTCCCCAGTCCACGTGCTCTGGCATTGTGGGAGCCAGAGGTGAGGGGAGGAAGAGAGGCAGACCTGGCTGAGAGTGGGCTGGTTCTCTCCCAGCCTTGGAAACTTCTGAGGGTGGTACAGTGGCGAAGAGCTACAGCTGCTAAAACCAAAAGGCTGACGGTTTGAACCCACTAGTAGCTCCTTGGAAACCCTATAGGGGTAGTTCTACTCTGTCCTATAGGGTCGCTGTGAGTCAGAACCGACTCAAAGGCAGCAGGTTTGGTTTTATTCATGGGGAAGCCCACGTGAAATAAAGACGATCTTCCCTAGCGTGTGTCCATACCATGCTTGTCACTTTATCTGGTCAGTAAAGTCCTGTACTAGCCCAGAGAAATGACAGCAACACTGTCTTTTCCTGCCCACTCCATCCTTCAGTTCAGAGCTGACCACATCTCTGCCCCCACAACTGCTGCCCCCATCCTTCACGCCGGGCTTCCAGGAATTGTGTGGTCTGAGATGGTCACCTGAGTCACGAACAGATATGTGGGGAAAAGAAGTGCAGGGAAGTTTTACGGCCCTGCAGTGAGTCAGCAGCGCCTGTCTGCCCACTCAGAGCAGCTACAGCATCCGCCTGGGAACCCACCCCACTAAACAGCAAACTAAAAACCCAGGCACAGTGGGTTTTGACCCATCTCAGCTGTCCCTGGTTCCCACGGCTCAAGATTACTGAAAACCAAAACAAGCGTCTGACCACAGCCACCAAACTCCCAACCTTCAGGGATTGGAAAGTCAGTTTTCTAGAACTGGAGAGGAGTTTACTCTGATTTTTCAATGACCCAAAATATCAGGACCATATATGGGCTGTTGAAATGTAAACGGGACACAGATGGCTCCGTAAGGCCTTACTGCAGGGAAAACAGGTGACCACGCCACCAAGGGCAGGCGTTAGAGAAGCAAAAGACAATTAAGCAAGCCTGAAAAAGGGCCACTTAGTCCTTTTTGCAAGCTGTGCCACCCTGCTCCATACTCATTGCCAGTTCTCATCAGGGCAGATTGCAAACTTGCCACGTGGAGGGGGACAGTGCACCTGTAAACCAGCCAGTGGAGCCAGTCTGTGGTGAGCTGTTTGTGCTAAAACTGCAGGCCTCTCCCAAACTGCTGAAATGTGCTAGTTGCTTTAGGATTCTGATAAAACTCCATTTTTCATAAAGGTGGTCAGCAGGAGAGGAAAACGAGCTTGGATGTGGGCTCAGCCCTAAAAATGACCGTGCACCATGACCGCCAACCACACCCACTTCAAGAGATGTGTTGGTTGCAAAGGATGTGATGAGCGCTAACAGTTTCCTAGGTGGAGTTGCCAGAAAACAGCAGTCGGGCTGGGGACCCACGATGGAGGGCTCCACAAAGCTGGAGAGAGAGTGTGACTGCACACAGGGAATGTTTCATTCCACCTCGCAAGCAAACTACCGCCCTCCATCAGCTCAAGGAAGAGAACAGAATGAGCATGAGAGAGAAACTGCTGGGGCCCAGGTCTCCACTAACACACACGTGACATCTGCTGCTTATCCCTTTGTAAGGCTGGGTGTGTGCCTCGAGGACTGGCTGGTGTTTGGAACTCACGCAGAATGTTGTCTTCAAAATGACATATTCTGGTGAAGACCACGGAAACTTCAAAATCTCTGATTCAAGAAAATGTGTTTGCCTTACCTAAAGTAAATTGGACTCGCCAGCTGAATGCCATGTGGCAATCAGAAGAAAGGTAAGCCATTCTGGGCTACTGCTAACAATGCTGGGTTTTTTTGTTTGTTTTTTCTTTCAAACACTTGGGCCCTTCTGGGAGTGTATGGTGGCACAAGTAGTCAAGTGGTTGGCTAGTAGCCAAAGGTTGGAGATTCAAACCTACCTAGAGGTACCTCAGAAGAAAGACCTGGCAATCTGCTTCCAAAAGGTCACAGCCACTGAAAATCCTATAGAGCACAGTTCTGCTCTGACACATGACACATTCCAACATGACTTGGAATCGACACGACAGCAACTGGTTTTGTTCTGTTTGTTTGGGGTCCTTTCTCAGAAGGCTAAAGCAAACATACGCCAGGGTGGGTTACCTTTACAGGGAAGCTGGGTTACCTTTACAGGGAAGCTTTCCTGTCCAAATCCTTCCAGGCGTTCCACTTGGTTGATGTACATGAGTTCAGCTTCCGCGGGCAGGATTCCACTAAAATCCAAACAGCATCAAAGGAGACAACGGTGAAGGGCGACCAAGCCAACGGGAGACCCCTCCCTCCCAATGGCCAACTCCAGGGCTGCAGTTTAGCTCCAGTTTCTGGGAAGAGCGATCATCACCCAACTGTGAGAGCATGGTGAGTTACTACGAAATTCATGACACAGCCCCCAGGAGCCACTGACTCAACAGGGAACAGTGACAGAAAAGTAAAAACACATAAGAGCCACAGCCCTGTGGGGACCATAGTCTCAGGGAACATCTAGCTCAACTGGCATAACATAGTTTATAACGAAAATGTTCTACATTCTACTTTGGTGAGTAGCATCTGGGGTCTTAAAAGCCTGTGAGTGGCCATCTAAGATGCTCCACTGGTCTCATCCATTTGGGAGCAAGGGAGAATGAAGAAAACTAAAGATACAAGGGAAAGATTAGTCCAAAGGACTAAGGGACCACAACTACCATGGCTGAGTCCAGCACAACCAGAAGGTGCCCGGCTACCACCACTGGCTGCTCTGACAGGGATCACAACAGAGCGTCCCAGACAGAGCTGAAGAAAAATACAGAGCAAAATTCTAACTCACAAAAAAAGACCAGACTTACTAGCCTGACAGAGGCTGAGAAACCCCAAGAGTATGGCCCCCAGACACTCTTTTAGCGCAGTAACAAAGTCACTCCCGAGGTTCACCCTTCAGCCAAAGATTAGACAGACCCATAAAACAAAACAAGACTAAAGGGGCACACCGGCCCAGGGACAGGGACTAGAAGGCATGAGGGGACAGGAAAGCTGGTAATAGGATGAGAAGGGAGAGTGCTGACACGTCTTGGGGTTGTTAACCAATCTCATAAAACAATATGTGTACTAGCTATTGAATGAGAAACTCATTTGTTTTGTAAATCTTCATCTAAAGTACAATTAAAACAAAAAAGTCACAGCCCTATTACAAATGATAAATATTCCAACATCCTTGGGAATAATGCTGCCTGCTTTAAACACGAAAGTTACTTTTCTCCCACCTGGGAGAAATCTCCACTATTGAAACAAACAACAACAATAACAAAAAAAGAGGAAAACGAAAAATTTGAGAGCCAAGTGGCCAAGACGAGCGAACCCAGAATTGCTGCACTGGTCCTGTGGCCAGCAGGAAGGAGGTCTGTCTGCTCTGGTCCTGTGGCCAGCAGGAAGGAGGTCTGTCTGCTCTGGTCCTGTGGCCAGCAGGAAGGAGGTCTGTCTGCTCTGGTCCTGTGGCCAGCAGGAAGGAGGTCTGTCTGCTCTGGTCCTGTGGCCAGCAGGAAGGAGGTCTGTCTGCTCTGGTCCTGTGGCCAGCAGGAAGGAGGTCTGTCTGCTCTGGTCCTGTGGCCAGCAGGAAGGAGGTCTGTCTGCACTGGTCCTGTGGCCAGCAGGAAGGAGGTCTGTCTGCTCTGGTCCTGTGGCCAGCAGGAAGGAGGTCTGTCTGCTCTGGTCCTGTGGCCAGCAGGAAGGAGGTCTGTCTGCACTGGTCCTGTGGCCAGCAGGAAGGAGGTCTGTCTGCTCTGGTCCTGTGGCCAGCAGGAAGGAGGTCTGTCTGCACTGGTCCTGTGGCCAGCAGGAAGGAGGTCTGTCTGCTCTGGTCCTGTGGCCAGCAGGAAGGAGGTCTGTCTGCACTGGTCCTGTGGCCAGCAGGAAGGAGGTCTGTCTGCTCTGGTCCTGTGGCCAGCAGGAAGGAGGTCTGTCTGCTCTGGTCCTGTGGCCAGCAGGAAGGAGGTCTGTCTGCACTGGTCCTGTGGCCAGCAGGAAGGAGGTCTGTCTGCTCTGGTCCTGTGGCCAGCAGGAAGGAGGTCTGTCTGCACTGGTCCTGTGGCCAGCAGGAAGGAGGTCTGTCTGCTCTGGTCCTGTGGCCAGCAGGAAGGAGGTCTGTCTGCACTGGTCCTGTGGCCAGCAGGAAGGAGGTCTGTCTGCTCTGGTCCTGTGGCCAGCAGGAAGGAGGTCTGTCTGCTCTGGTCCTGTGGCCAGCAGGAAGGAGGTCTGTCTGCTCTGGTCCTGTGGCCAGCAGGAAGGAGGTCTGTCTGCTCTGGTCCTGTGGCCAGCAGGAAGGAGGTCTGTCTGCTCTGGTCCTGTGGCCAGCAGGAAGGAGGTCTGTCTGCTCTGGTCCTGTGGCCAGCAGGAAAGAGGTCTCTGCACTGGTCCTGTGGCCAGCAGGAAGGAGGTCTCTGCACTGGTCCTGTGGCCAGCAGGAAAATCTGTCTGCAGTGGTCCAAGGAGCCCTGGCACCAGGCTCTGGGTGCTTCCTTAGGCTGCTTCCTCCTTTTTCCTGTCCATCTCCCTCTCAGAGGCACTGATGGGAAGGTGGCTCTGGCCTTCGCCTCCCCATCAAAGTAGCTCTTCAAATCTCACTCTTAGCATGGGCAGTCCTAGGCTTCTCAGGCTTAGCAACAGATTTTTAGAAAAACCACAGAGAGGAATTCTCCCGGCCAATAACTCCATATCTGTGTTGGCTTTCTGGTGTTAAAGAAAAAAGGGAAAAGAGAGAGACGGAAAGGGAGAACAGGAAAGAGGAAAAATGGAGGAGGGAAGGAGGGACAGAGAGGGAAGGAAGAAAGAGTGGTAAAGAAAGGGAAGGAGGGAAGGAAGGAAGGAGGGAGCAAAACACAGTCTCACACCCACATACGCATCTCAGAACAGAAGTACAGACCTTTGTTACACTCTGGAAGAAACAGACCTCTGCTGACTCTAGGCAGGCGCTGGGGTAGGGAGGCCAGTGCCTGCCGCCCCACAGACAGTAGCCCTCTGTCTGCTGAGTCAGGCAGCCCCTTGCCCTCTGCCTGCTTCTCCCTTACCTGTGGGCTTTGTGTTCATGGGCCACCTTCTGAGTCAGCTCCTCCAGAACAGCCTCTTCCAGGGCCAAATCCTGCAGGAACAGAAAGCAGCTCAGGTCAAGAGGACTTGGGCGTTTGCTATTTTGCTTGCAAACCTTCAAAGCTCCCTCTTCAGAAGATGCTCCTGAAAAGCCTGGTCTCCCTAATCACTCCTGTACTCCTTCAGAATGAAAAGACTGGATGTTGTTCATGTTTACTTTTATAACATGGGTCGCCACAATAACTCAGGTATTTCAAGGTGTATTCTGGGTCGCTGCCTAAATTCTGTAGAGCCAGGGAACAGCTTTTTTTTTTTCCCATTTACCTTCTCAGAATCACTTTTATTAAAGATATTTTGCAAATACACATGTATTTTTAACCAAAAGGTTATGGGCAAACGAGTTCCCAGGCCATCATCCCTTCAAAAACCAAGCCCCAGAAGGGACTGTGCCAGACTCTTGTCCACCACTAAAAAACCGGACTCTGTCCACTCCTACCAAACCTGACTCCATCCACCACTACAAACCAGCAAAATGACTTAGGACCACACGAAGGCTCATCCTGACACTACTTGACGGGGTTTGTGGGCACAGAGGAGCCACAGAGGAGGCTGTGATGGCTAAAAGAAAGAGCTCATGACCAGCTATGTCCTACTGGACACCAGGCCCTGGGATCGATGGTGGGCCCCTTCCTGTGGGCTCAGACGAGCCGATGACAAACACCTCTTCCCAACTCGCCTTCAATATGCCAAATGGAAATGTTCACACCATGGAAATCGGGGCTGTTACACACAGGCCAGCAGAGCACTGGCAAGGTGGCATCTGGAGGAATATACCCAAGACGGGGACAACAGGGCAATCAGATCCTGAGAGCCTGATGTTGTTGTTGTTGGGAGCTGTCGAGTTGATTCCAACTCATCACCAGTCTGTGACAGAGTAGAACTGCCCCGTAGGGTCTCTTAGCCTGTAATCGTTATGGGAGCAGATCACCAGGTCTTTTCTTCCACGGAGCTGCTGGATAGGTTCAAATCACCTACCTTCTGGTTGCAGTCCTGGTGGCAGAGTGGTTAAGGGCTTTGGTTAGCAGCCAAGCACTTAACCATCTGCACCACCAAGGCTCCTTAAGAGCCCTACTGATGTGACTAGAGAGCTCCTTTCATTCTTGGTGGGGCTAGGTGGGGCCTGGAAGACTCCTGACACCAGACCAGCTGTCTCCAGTCTTGCCAGCAGCTGCTTCCACACACCCAGGCTGTAAACCCTGAGGAAGCACACCTGGTGGCACAGTGGTTAAGTGCTCAGCTGCTAAAGGAAAGTCTGGTGCCCAAACCCACCAGCTGTTCCTCGGAAGACAGACAGGCAGTCTGCTTCCATAAAGATTGATGTTGATGTTGTCAGGTGCTTTCAAGCCAGTTCCGACTCACAGTGACCCTGTGTACAACAGAACGAAACACTGCCTGGTCCTGCACCATCTTCACAATCGTTGCTATTTGAGCCCATTGCTGCAGCCACTTCCAACCCATCTTGTTGACAGTCTTTCTTTTTTTCGTTGACCCTCTACTTTACGAAGCAAGACTACAGCCTTGGAAACCCTATGGGCAGTTCTGACTTGTCCTATAGGGTGGCTATGAGTTGGAATTGACTAGACGGGCAGTGGGTTTGGTTTTTCAGCTTAAGCCCGGAGAACACAGGTGTCCACCATTTTCCTCTAAGCTCCAGAGAGGGTGTCCGAGGAACCTGATGACAATGCTTTGAGCTCAGCCTAGACATTAGGGGCAGGGGAGACAGGGCTAATAGTTTCACAGAAAACACCCAAAACACTTCTTTGTCTGGGTTCCAAAATATCATCTATATAAAGATTCACCTCCAGTTTAATAACTTCAGGGATGACACAGTACCACAATGAATGAACACCTCAACTCTAAGAAACACGCTGGCTCAAAATCCTTACAATGTGAAAAACGGGTATTTTCTTAAAACCAGAAAAATGAACTGGAAATGCAACAGCTCTGTGTGGGGATGGTTGAGAGAACTTAGAGATGGCCGAGGGGACAACTGAGAGAACTTAGAGACGGCCGAGGGGACAACTGAGAGAACTTAGAGACGGCCGAGGGGACAGCTGAGAGAACTTAGAGACGGTCCAGGGGATGGCTGAGAGAACTTAGAGACGGCTGAGGGGACGGCTGAGAGAACTTAGAGACGGTCCAGGCGACGGCTCAGAGAACTTAGAGACGGTCCAGGCGACGGCTGAGAGAACTTAGAGACGGTCCAGGGGACGGCTGAGAGAACTTAGAGACGGTCCAGGGGATGGCTGAGAGAACTTAGAGACGGACGGTCCAGGCGACGGCTGAGGGAACTTAGAGACGGTCCAGGGGACGGCTGAGAGAACTTAGAGACGGTCCAGGGGACGGCTGAGAGAACTTAGAGACGGTCCAGGGGATGGCTGAGAGAACTTAGAGACGGCTGGGGGGACGGCTGAGAGAACTTAGAGACGGTGAAGGGGACAGCTGAGAGAACTTAGAGACGATCCAGGGGATGGCTGAGAGAACTTAAGAGACGGTCCAGGGGACGGCTGAGAGAACTTAGAGACAGTGAAGGGGACAGCTGAGAGAACTTAGAGACGGTCCAGGGGACAGCTGAGAGAACTTAGAGACGGCTGGGGGGACAGCTGAGAGAACTTAGAGACGGTCCAGGGGACAGCTGAGAGAACTTAGAGACGGCTGGGGGGACGGCTGAGAGAACTTAGAGACGGCCCAGGCGACGGCTGAGAGAACTTAGAGACGGCCCAGGGGACGGCTGAGAGAACTTAGAGACGGCTGGGGGGACGGCTGAGAGAACTTAGAGACGGCCGAGGGGACGGCTGAGAGAACTTAGAGACGGCTGGGGGGACGGCTGAGAGAACTTAGAGACGGCCGAGGAGACGGCTGAGAGAACTTAGAGATGGCTGGGGGGACGGCTGAGAGAACTTAGAGACGGCCCAGGGGACGGCTGAGAGAACTTAGAGACGGTCAAGGGGACGGCTGAGAGAACTTAGAGACGGCTGGGGGGACGGCTGAGAGAACTTAGAGACGGCTGGGGGGACGGCTGAGAGAACTTAGAGACGGCCCAGGGGACGGCTGAGAGAACTTAGAGACGGCCGAGGGGACGGCTGAGAGAACTTAGAGACGGCCCAGGGGACGGCTGAGAGAACTTAGAGACGGCCCAGGGGACGGCTGAGAGAACTTAGAGACGGCCCAGGGGACGGCTGAGAGAACTTAGAGACGGCCCAGGGGATGGCTGAGAGAACTTAGAGGTGGTTGAGAGAACTAGAAGCAGCTCGTATTTCCATGTGTTAACTGATGAATTAGCTGTTTTCTATTCGGCCCTTCACTGAAGTGACACAAGTCCAGGAGAGGAAGTAAGCACATTTTAAGTTTTAAGTTGTGGGATAACAAAAAGTGGAATACAAACAAACCAAACTCATTGCTGTCACGTCATCTGGGACTCATAGCCACCCTACGGAACAGAGTAGAACTGCCCCATAGGGCTTCCAAGGGGGAGCTGGTGGAGTTGAACTGCTGGCCTCTTGGTTAGCTCTTCATCACTGAGCTGTGTACACATGTAGGTATTTCGAGGTAGTAATAATCCAATACCAATGTTGAAAAGCTAGTGAAAGACATGTGATAACAATAAAATACAGACAAGTGAAGATGAAAAAGTGTTCCATTGAATGTCTGCTTCCTACTTTTAAAAACCCCAAAGGTTCCCCATTACTATTTTGCTCAACCCAACTGCCCAGTCTGGGTCTGGGGCCTCCGTGAGGTGTGTCTCAGCCACAGAGAAACGCACGCGTGGCCCTGCACCGAGGACAGAGGGCAGCCAGCGTGCATGCCTGCACACTGCCGCACCTGGGGTACCTCCTGCATACTCACCTGTGTTCCTTTCTCCACTGAAGAAACGCTGTTTCACAAATTCAGTTTACTTTATAAGATCAAACGCAGCCACCGTTCGTCCATCCTCCCTCCCCCATCAGAGGAATGCATTCTTCCTTTCAAAGCTCCAGAGGAACCAAGTAGAAAGTTTACAGCCTTCCTGGCCCCCCAATGCCTGCTCAGTTAAGTCAACACCTGGGACTGGCATTGAAACCATTGTTCATGTGACCCGGCCTTCTCCTCCATACTGCCCTCCCAGGGTCAAGGTCTCAGACCAACTGAGCTCAAGACTTTCCCCCTTCCTAGCACAGACCGCTTCCCCATGTTCAATCAGCTCCTGCCCACCCTTTACCCCATTCTTCAGGTCCTGTCTCAGCTACACGTCCCTCTGCTTGGCTTTCCTATCCCATAAGCGGACTAAGCCTTTCCCCTTCTGGGCTGTTCTGCTCTGTGTGTGTGTCTCATCGCTGTCACCACGTTCTGCTTACAGCATTTCTTATTCTGTACACCTGTCTTATCCTCAACGTCATCCCCCTCCCTCCACAAGATCACAGGCACCTTGAGGGCAGCAACCCTTCTTCAGATCACTTACGGGGCCTGTCTAGGGCCTTTTTACCAAGTAACAGATGATAAATTCTCAACACACAGTAAGGGATCAATGTTTATCAAACAATATATAAGTTCCATATTGTCAGACAAGGGTTTTTAATTATGAAAAGCTGGCTCACAGTCATTTGTACTGTCTGCCTGTCCTCTGTCTGCTTACATTTCAAAATGCACATGGTACCACCGGCTGGAAAACACACTCCCCAGAGCCTTACGCTTCCCCACTTCAGTATGGTAGGTACCAACATTCAAATTTAAATTAATTAAAATTTTGAGAAGTTAAAAATTCAGTTCCTTGTTGCATTAGCTACATGGTAAGTGCTGAACAGACAAACACAACCAATGGCTTCTGTATCGGACAGCTCAGACACAGGGCATCCCCGACACTGCAGAAGCTCCGTTAGATGGTGCTGATCTAGGTAGAGACAGTATAATCATGCCTACGATAACAACAATCTGCTGACGATAACAACTAAGCACTTACTGAGAATGTATCAGAGAAGCCCTGGTGGCACAGTGGTCAAGAGCTCAGCTGATGACCGAAAGATCGACAGTTCGAATCGACCAGGCACTCTTTGGAAACCGTATGGGGCAGTTCCACTCTGTCCTATAGGGTCGCTATGAGTCGGAATCAACTTGATGGCAACCGGTTTAGAGGGTGGCTCAGTGGTAGAATTCTCCACTTCATACGAGAGGCCCAGGTTCAGTTCCCAGCCGATGCTCCTCATGTGCCGCCACGACTGTCCGTCAGTGGAGGCTTGTGTGTTGTTGGTACCGAAGAGGCTTGGGCAGAGCTTCCAGACTAAGAAAGGCTCAGAGGAAAGACTTGGCAATATGTACTTTCGGGGAGCCTTTGCGGCACAGTGGTTAGGAGCTTGGTTGCTAACCAAAAGGTCGGCAGTTTGAATCCACTAGCTGCTCCTTGGAAACCCTATGGGGCAGTTCTACCCTGTCCTATAGGATTGCCATGAGTCGGAATTGATCGATGTCTGTGGGTGTTTTGGGTTTTGAGAACATATTATGTGTCGCACTCAGGAGTTCAGGTGCATTATTTCCTTTAATTCTCACAAGAACTTAACAGAACGCAGCTTGTTATCCTCATTTTTAGAGAAAAAACAGGTTTATAAACATTAAATAACCTGTCAAGTTCATTTAGCTGATAACAGCCCCACTAGGATGTGGACAGAGAGCTGCTTGACTCTCATGCTCAGAACCTCTCTGCCATGGTGCATCCAGGCAGGATACACCACCAAGGGGAAGGTAGGGAGGTGGAAGTAGACAGCTGATGGCAAAGCTAGAAATATTCACAGCTCAGACACTCACAGACAACGCTCAGCGACTGCCACACCATCTAACAGAACTTCCTGGGTTACCGGGTATTCTGTATCTGAGCTGTTTGATACAGTAACCATTGGTTAGGCCTGACTATGGAGCACTTAAATGGAGCCAATGCAAAAAGGAACTGAATCTTTAATTTTGAAACTTGATTAACTTAAATTTGAATGCAAATAGTCACGAGTGGCTAGTAGCTACCATACGAGAGGGCCTTTCTAAATCCAAGAATAACAATGTCAAAATTTCTCTGTCTACACTGAGATCCGTGAGGCTGTGCAGGCTGAGTGTCTTTCTACAGTGAGATCTGTGAGGCTGTGCTGGCTGAGGGTCTGTCCACAGTGAGATCTGTGAGACTGTCCTGGCTGAGTGTCTGTCTACACTGAGATCTGTGAGGCTGTGCTGGCTGAGTGTCTGTCTATAGTGAGATCTGTGAGGCTGTGCAGGCTGAGTGTCTGTCCACAGTGAGATCTGTGAGGCTGTGCTGGCTGAGTGTCTGTCCACAGTGAGATCTGTGAGGCTGTGCTGGCTGAGTGTCTGTCTACACTGAGATCTGTGAGGCTGTGCTGGCTGAGTGTCTGTCTACACTGAGATCTGTGAGGCTGTGCTGGCTGAGTGTCTGTCTACACTGAGATCTGTGAGACTGTCCTGGCTGAGTGTCTGTCTACACTGAGATCTGTGAGGCTGTCCTGGCTGAGTGTCTGTCTACACTGAGATCTGTGAGGCTGTGCTGGCTGAGTGTCTGTCTATAGTGAGATCTGTGAGGCTGTGCAGGCTGAGTGTCTGTCCTCAGTGAGATCTGTGAGGCTGTGCTGGCTGAGTGTCTGTCCACAGTGAGACCTGTGAGGCTGTGCTGGCTGAGTGTCTGTCTACACTGAGATCTGTGAGGCTGTGCTGGCTGAGTGTCTGTCTACACTGAGATCTGTGAGGCTGTGCTGGCTCAGTGTCTGTCTACACTGAGATCTGTGAGGCTGTGCAGGCTGAGGGTCTGTCCACAGTGAGATCTGTGAGACTGTCCTGGCTGAGTGTCTGTCTACACTGAGATCTGTGAGGCTGTGCTGGCTGAGTGTCTGTCTACACTGAGATCTGTGAGGCTGTGCTGGCTGAGTGTCTGTCTACACTGAGATCTGTGAGGCTGTGCTGGCTCAGTGTCTGTCTACACTGAGATCTGTGAGGCTGTGCAGGCTGAGGGTCTGTCCACAGTGAGATCTGTGAGACTGTCCTGGCTGAGTGTCTGTCTACACTGAGATCTGTGAGGCTGTGCTGGCTGAGTGTCTGTCTACAGTGAGATCTGTGAGACTGTCCTGGCTGAGTGTCTGTCTACACTGAGATCTGTGAGGCTGTCCTGGCTGAGTGTCTGTCTACACTGAGATCTGTGAGGCTGTGCTGGCTGAGTGTCTGTCTATAGTGAGATCTGTGAGGCTGTGCAGGCTGAGTGTCTGTCCTCAGTGAGATCTGTGAGGCTGTGCTGGCTGAGTGTCTGTCCACAGTGAGACCTGTGAGGCTGTGCTGGCTGAGTGTCTGTCTACACTGAGATCTGTGAGGCTGTGCTGGCTGAGTGTCTGTCTACACTGAGATCTGTGAGGCTGTGCTGGCTGAGGGTCTGTCTCACTGAGATCTGCGAGGCTGTCCTGGCTCAGTGTCTGTCTACACTGAGATCTGTGAGGCTGTGCTGGCTGAGTGTCTGTCTACACTGAGATCCGTGAGGCTGTGCTGGCTGAGTGTCTGTCTACACTGAGATCCGTGAGGCTGTGCAGGCTGAGTGTCTGTCTACACTGAGATCTGTGAGGCTGTGCTGGCTGAGTGTCTGTCTACAGTGAGATCTGTGAGGCTGTGCTGGCTGAGTGTCTGTCTACACTGAGATCTGTGAGGCTGTCCTGGCTGAGTGTCTGTCTACAGTGAGATCTGTGAGGCTGTGCTGGCTGAGTGTCTGTCTACACTGAGATCTGTGAGGCTGTGCTGGCTGAGTGTCTGTCTATAGTGAGATCTGTGAGGCTGTGCAGGCTGAGTGTCTGTCCTCAGTGAGATCTGTGAGGCTGTGCTGGCTGAGTGTCTGTCCACAGTGAGACCTGTGAGGCTGTGCTGGCTGAGTGTCTGTCTACACTGAGATCTGTGAGGCTGTGCTGGCTGAGTGTCTGTCTACACTGAGATCTGTGAGGCTGTGCTGGCTGAGGGTCTGTCTATAGTGAGATCTGTGAGGCTGTGCAGGCTGAGTGTCTGTCCTCAGTGAGATCTGTGAGGCTGTGCTGGCTGAGTGTCTGTCCACAGTGAGACCTGTGAGGCTGTGCTGGCTGAGTGTCTGTCTACACTGAGATCTGTGAGGCTGTGCTGGCTGAGTGTCTGTCTACACTGAGATCTGTGAGGCTGTGCTGGCTGAGGGTCTGTCTCACTGAGATCTGCGAGGCTGTCCTGGCTCAGTGTCTGTCTACACTGAGATCTGTGAGGCTGTGCTGGCTGAGTGTCTGTCTACACTGAGATCCGTGAGGCTGTGCTGGCTGAGTGTCTGTCTACACTGAGATCCGTGAGGCTGTGCAGGCTGAGTGTCTGTCTACAGTGAGATCTGTGAGGCTGTGCTGGCTGAGTGTCTGTCTACACTGAGATCTGTGAGGCTGTGCTGGCTGAGTGTCTGTCTATAGTGAGATCTGTGAGGCTGTGCAGGCTGAGTGTCTGTCCTCAGTGAGATCTGTGAGGCTGTGCTGGCTGAGTGTCTGTCCACAGTGAGACCTGTGAGGCTGTGCTGGCTGAGTGTCTGTCTACACTGAGATCTGTGAGGCTGTGCTGGCTGAGTGTCTGTCTACACTGAGATCTGTGAGGCTGTGCTGGCTGAGGGTCTGTCTCACTGAGATCTGCGAGGCTGTCCTGGCTCAGTGTCTGTCTACACTGAGATCTGTGAGGCTGTGCTGGCTGAGTGTCTGTCTACACTGAGATCCGTGAGGCTGTGCTGGCTGAGTGTCTGTCTACACTGAGATCCGTGAGGCTGTGCAGGCTGAGTGTCTGTCTACAGTGAGATCTGTGAGGCTGTGCTGGCTGAGTGTCTGTCTACACTGAGATCTGTGAGGCTGTCCTGGCTGAGTGTCTGTCTACACTGAGATCTGTGAGGCTGTGCTGGCTGAGTGTCTGTCTACACTGAGATCTGCGAGGCTGTGCTGGCTGAGTGTCTGTCTACACTGAGATCTGTGAGACTGTGCTGCCTGAGTGTCTGTCTACAGTGAGATCTGTGAGGCTGTCCTGGCTGAGTGTCTGTCTACTGTGAGATCTGTGCGGTTGTGCTGGCTGAGTGTCTGATCTGCTTGTAGGCCAGTGGGAAAAGTCAGGTTCAGAAAGAGGTATGAGGCACACATTTACTACTTCATAGCATTTTAACGCACTGGGTTAGCATTTTAACTTGTCAAAGCATCTTTCTATCTATGAACGCATAAATATCATAAATACCAGCTTTGGGAGTCCCTGGGTGGTAAAATGGCTAAAATGCTATGCTGCTAATTGAAAGGCTGGAAATTGAAGCCCACCAAGAAGTGACCTGAGAGAAAAACCTGGTGACCCACTTCCGAAACCTCAGACAGTGAAAACCTTAAAGAGCGCAGTTCTCCTCGGACACACAGGGGGTCGCCACGAATCAGAATCGACTTGATGGCAACTGTTTTTTTTTTTTTCAATCATTCTGCCTATACTCTATGTGATAAAAAGCTTTAATGAAATGTAAAAATATATGTATACTGATAAATTATCAGTCTGATTCGTCCTATTCCATTCGACAAAAAAAAAAAAAAAAAAAACCATTCACTAGAATTCTAAGGTACAAGCTCCACTTCCCTCCCTCGAAGCACGTGGGAAACATCCCGACTCCTGAGTGAGCTTCCGAGGCATCGGAGACCCTGATTCAAGCACGATAACCCGAGTCCTACGAAGGCCTTTTCCGCTAAGTAATGGGATAATCTCTGAAGGAACGCTGATTTCATAGATAGAATTAATAAGGCACGAAAAATCGCAGGCACAGCAGATAACACTGCCGTGGCCTTGGCAGGAAGAATAAGGACAGAGTTATCCATGAAAACCTGGAGGTTCTGCAGGATTTCCTTAAGCTCTTAGAATAAAGTAAGCCTTGGACCAGTTTAAATTCATTTCATGCACTGATGTGGATAACAACTCTCAAAGCTTAAAATCTTTGTCGCCAGAAGCTCTTCCTTCTCCCATATGCCATAGCCAATCAGATGCCACGTTCTGCCCACTTCCAAAGCATCTCTCACTTTCCTTTCTTGTTTTTACCTTCACTGCTAATGCCTAAATTATACCTCTTGCCCAGACCACTGCCACAGATTCCCCACTGACCTCCTCTACAGATAGTCTCATTGCTCTAATCTAGTGGTTCTCAAAGTGTGGGGTCTGCACCCTCCTAGAAGAAACCCATGCGTCCTAACTCCTTGGATGCTTTCCGTCTCACCTGCCTCTAGGCCCCTCTAACACCCTTGAGCTAGAGTCAACCTGTCCAGCTGGCTCCCCAACACCCATGCCAGCTTCCTCTTCTCCTTTCCCTGTTGGCATCATTCCCCTCTCCCTACCATCTCTGCCTGTTAAAGTCCTGCCCACCCTGTAAGACGCAGCTCATGTACCCTGAGTCTTCAAGTCTTCCCTAATCTCCCGAGCATGTGTGAATCTCCCCACATAAAATCCTGATAGTTCTTCTTTACACTTGGCCTTGTACTCTGGCTTTGAAATGTTCTTATTTATCGGCCACACTGAAGTCCCTTTGAAAGCAAGCACCATTTCTTATATAACCTCTCTCCCATCTCCCCTCCCCGCAGAGCACCGAGATTAGTGCTTTGAGCAAAACAGAAGATCAGAAAAAACTTAGTAAATGATCATGATCTCCAAATGCAAAGACAGGATGCAGTATTGGTTCTAGTTCTTCCCTCGCATCACTTTCCATGTGCCCAGTGATAAAGGCGGAGTCCCTGGGTGGTACAAATGATTACGTGCTGGACAACTAACTGAAAGGCTGGGGTTTAAACCCACCCAGAGGCACCTTGGGAGAAAGGCCTGGTGATCTGCTTCTGAAAGGTCACCGCCTTAAAAACCCTATGGAACAGTTTTATTCTGCACACATGGGGTCACCATGAATAACAGCCGACTCTCTGGCAACAACAATAAAGACAAGAACCATTCCATTAAAACACTTCTCATTTCTCTAGAGCTACCCACAAAACAAAAACCACCAACCAGCCAGCCCAACAAAATTCCCCTTGGGGTGAAAACCTAGCCTCATCTGTGGCTTAACCAGGAATGGATACGTATTTCGCTGATTCAGTCAGCAGACATTTATGAGCACGTACTACATGCCAGGCAACAGTGGACAAGATAGACGTGGTCCCTGCTTGAGGACCACAGAGCTGACATTCTAGCTGACAATTTGAAAAAAAAAAAAAAAAGAACAATTTCAGGTTCTGACAGAGTGCTGAAGCAGGCACAGTAGCGGTGGTTGGGGTGTATCAGGCGGATGGTCCAGGAAAAGGAAGGCCCCTTGGGGAGGTGCTGTTTGAACTGAGACCTGAATGACAAGAAGGAGCCCATCATGTGAAGACGGGGGCAGGGCCTGGGTGGGGACCAGCTGGGCATGGTCAGGAAGGGTGAGAACCAGCGTGCTGGAGGGTGGTGAGCAAGCAGCGGGGTGGCAGGGGAGCAGTGGAGTCTCCAGGCGCCTTCAGCTTCTCGACATTTTATAAAACGCGCCCCTACTTTACAAAAGCATAGACTTCCCTCCGCAGGGAATCTGTGTCTGTAAAATCCTCTGGGATTTTCAAAGGCAAGAATTAAAAGTTCAAAGAAGGCACCAAATTAATTAAGAAAAAGGAAACTACACTTACCATAGGGAACAGCACATATTCTCTGAGGAAATCTTGAGAATCAAACTGATTATAATCTCCAAAATCAGCTGAGAAGGAAAAAAAGAGAGAAAGGGGTTGTATTTGTTACATGAAACTGAAGATGGAATAAAAGAGGGTAAACTCATTGCTGCGTTTATTCTTCCCACTGAATCTTACTTCTATGTTATTATTAAGTAAAAACGGTGCAAAGGCGTGTTTTATACAGTTACCACCGCTACTTCGCGATGCTACAGACATCAGCATATGAGCACTCTGGAAAGAATGGGGAAATTTGAAAGCAATTCCTAAAGGTTACTTTAAATTTTTTAGTGAACCTGTATTTATCTGTGTGTTAAACATGCATTTCTTCATACCTTAAGAGTATCTGCCAGGGGGTCTTTTTAACTCACGGTTAATTTGGAGAACTGGAGAGTAAAACCCATCTGCATCTCTTCGTGTATCTGTGGCTGGAAATTCCCACTGCAAATCACCCTTGGTGAGCAACCTCGCAAATCTTTACACCTCCTAAACAACTTTACATGCTGCAAGATGCCAAAAACTGTTTTGTCCTGTTTTTATCTCACAGTGGTATGTTTGCATGCATGCAAAATGAATGTGGCGAGCCTATGTCATGAATACATAAATGTCTTGATTGTGATTCCACTCGATCTCATAGAAATCAAACCAGCATGACATCTTAATTTCATGTAAAAGATTTAGCACCAGGTAGAATCGGATGCAGGTTATCTTTAACACAACAACATACATAGAATGAGGGGAGACGCACACAGACAGAAGGCCAATATAAAGAAGTTGCTGAAAAGATAAAAATCCACCTACAAACTCATCAGATAACTACCAGTTAGGCACAGCATTCAAGGGGAACCAAGGCCACTCGCTCTGGCTATTCTCAAGTTTAATCACCGGCTATCGTATTTTGTCACAGCTTGTATGTCTGTTGGAAACCCTGGTGGCATAATGGTTCAGTGCTACAGCTGCTAACCAAAGGGTTGGCAGTTCAAATCTATCAGGTGGTCCTTGGAAGCCCTATGGGGCAGTTCTACCCTGTCCTATAGGGTCACTAGGAGTCGGAATTGACTCGATGGCAATGGGTTTAGTTTTTATATCTCTGTTGATGTGTCTTTCTAACTGCCCAATAAGGGCTCTCAGGAAAAGTATTAAAAAAATATCACTAAAGGAGGTTTTCATCAGACTGAACAACTAGCTTCAAGGACCCAATGAGAAAGGAATCCAGAGTTAAGCTCACCAGTCATTCAGCCAGAAAGACCTTATCAGGATCCCCTAATATCCAGGATACCCATAATAAACCCAGTGACTGAGTCGTGAGAGGAAAAAAGGAAAGTAAACAGAGTGAATGGAAAAGAATGTTTTAAAGGGAGAAAGACCCAATGTGAAGAGAAGGACGTGATGGACCGTCTCTGGCTTCTTTATACCACGGGTATCTTCGCCATTGTTTCAAAGAAGCTATTGCTAATTTGTCTACTAAAATTGGCCTTGACTTCTTCCCTTTCCAGACTTCGCCTTGATTTCTTCCCCTTGTCCTGTCTTCTTCCCCAGAGTAACAACAGGGGCTAACCCTGTAGGAATCATGTGTCCAACAGGAATCACTAAGCGGCTAACACCTGGAATGGTGGAGAACAAGGAAAGGCTGCCTTTCCAGACACTTAGAACCCAAAAGATTCGATTTCTGTCCAAAGTTTGGGACAGGAAGCTGGGTTCACAGCTTCTAAAACAACAGTCCACCCAGTGCGAACTCAGCTGATGAAGGCTTGCACTTACACAGTAGCTCTTGTTAAAGAAAACAGTGACCAAAAACAAAACACGCCTCTTTTAAAAAATACATTCCTGTCTTTTTGTTTTCAGTATGACTAAAGGTAATTAAAGAAGGTAATTAAGCCACTACTCAATAAAGAGTAATGTATAAAATACAGTCAATCCTTGTTATTCACGAATTCCATGTCTATGAGTTGCCAACTTGCCAAACTTCATTTGTAACCCCAAAGTCAAAACTCACAGCGCTTCAGTGGTTGTTCATGGACGTGGCAGAGCAGCCAAAGGTCTGAGTCACTCGGCGTGCTCGTTCCCGGACAAGGTGGAACAAGGTGATGCTCAGCCTTCTTGTCTCGGCTCTCATACTGTTAACAGGTGTCCTTTTCGTGGTCTATTTTATTTAGTGTCATGGTTTCCCATTTTTGTGCCCCGCCCCCTCCCCCAGCCCTTTTTTGGTGATTATAGTGCAGGAGCGCTGTCCAGTGTTCCTGAGCGCAAGAAGGCTGTAGTGTGCTCACAGAGAAAACCCATGTGTGTCACATAAGCTTCATTCAGGCCTGAGTTACAGTGCTACTGGCTACTGTTTAATATATACTGGCAGTATATATTAAATAAGTGTCTTCAAACAGAAACACACATGAAACAAGGTTATGATCAGTTGACAAAAATGTTGCGACCAGAGTTTCACAGGAACCTAACCCTGTACTTCCCCTATGAGCAGTGGCTCCGTATTTGCTAATTCAGTGTTTGTGTGACTTTATACACGAACAATGAACGTAACTATTGTGAATAATGGGAATCAACTGTATACACAAAAAATACCCACACCTAACAATTTAGTGAAAATAGTGGACAGCTGTCTGATAAATCTAAACAGGAGAGATGGAAAGATAAATGTACTCTAATTCACACTTAATATCATACATCACACTGTGCATTTTTAATTTCTGTCTGTAACAGCATTGGAATAGAGTACATACACCATGGTGTCTAAAGCCATCTCCCTTGAAACTCCTGACAGTCATAGTTATAGCATCGAGTCACAGAATAAGACCACATAATTCCAAGAAAACGTCCCATAAGCCCTGCAACGTAGCTTTAAATAAAGGCAGGAAAAAAGCTGCTATTGCTTCAAACAGGGCTGAAATGACACAAGCACGAGCAGTTTTCAAACAGCCTTGAGAAATCCTTTGTCCAGCCACCAAAATCACCACCTTTGATTTTTAATGTGAGATATTTTGTAATGAAAAGGGCCACTCTGAGAAATGAAACCCTGATGCAACATGGATGAACCTTTAAAAAACATTATACCGTGTGAAATAAGTCAGCTGCAAAAGGATAATACTGTACGATTCCACTTTTATGAAATACTAGAACAGGCAAATCTGTAGAGACCAAAGTTTATTAGTGGTTTCCAGGGGCAGGTGGGAGGGAGAAAAAGGGACTCGTTGCTTAGGGTACACTGACCTCTGCTAATGGTGATGGAAAAACTGGGAAAGGAACAGTGGTAACGGCTGAAAACCGTGATGACTGTACATGTAAAAATGCTGAAATGGCAACTGTTCTGTAACATATATATTCGCCACAATAAAAAGGGCCACTCTAACCAAACAGATAATGGAATTGCACACACTGGTCATAATCACATCTTACCTTGCACAGCTAAGCCGGCTAGCCGAATCACCTGTTCCAACGTACACCGCAGGCGCCCTTCAAGCACGTCTTTTTTGACTTGCAGGTAATACTGATATCTGTTCATGGGCACAGAGGAACAAACAACCTTAAAAACACATACTTGGATAGATTCCCACACTACAGATGCCTCTAGATGCAGAACCTGGCATACACAGCAGGATACATGGGTGATGCTGATAAAAGATCTCTACAGAAGATGAAAAGTGGCCTTTGCCTGTGTTGATCTTTCTCTGATCTGCCAGGTGCCACATCCCATTCATCCTCAGTTTGAGTCATTTGTGGGACAGGAGGCTGAACCATGATAAGGACCAGTTCTTCACAAAACACATCAAGGATGAAAATGCTCTTCCACACCTGGACGCCCACCGCAACATGGCGGCCAAGGCTACATCAAACAGTGCATGTTCCTGGATAAATCCTAGAAGCATACCATCTTTCCAACTCGGAAGCTTGGTAGGTAGATCACAAACAGGCCAAATAACTTGGAATCCTGCTAAAGGATAGGATAAAGCTTCTCAGGCTTCACCCATGTCTGTGACTCATAAAAATCTCATCAAATCCAACAGCGAACCGTCCAACCCCAAGTACGTTCCCAAACAAGCAAACCTCAGATGGACAGAATGCACCCATATACACCAAGCCTGGACGAGGTCTAGCCTCAGACAAGAGCACCGTTCTCAGAAGCTAACATACTATATTGTTTCCTTGCCAATAAAATCACACTTTTAGAATTACCTAAACGTTTAGAAATCTCCTCACCCAGACTTTTCCTTCCAAGACGCTACTTCCCTTGAGCATACCCTTAAATCACAGTTACCTCTTCCAAAAGTCACGTTTATCCAGCATTAATTCCTGACAAATGCCAAACACCCTTTTGTACTGGTAACCAAGACTCTTTGTTCTTCCTTAGCTCTGACATCTCCATCACAGGGAGTCTAGGGTAACCCAAAGCCCAACTTTCTTGGAGAAAGACAATCAGCCCTGAGGGCTAATTTAGGTGGTTCTACCTTGGTACCACGGTATCACCACATATGACCCTGATCAATGCTTGAGGGGTGGAATCAGGTTCTCTGCACCTCTAATAGAGTCCTCGAATTTTTCTCTGCTCTGAGTTACTGGACAGAGTTAAGACAACCCGGTCAGTCTCTAGTGGAAAAAACCAATACCCACATCGGAAGGGCAAACACTAGGAGATTTTTAAGAATTCTTGGTAGTCAAACTTAATACGTAATGGGGGGAAAAAAGGCCTTTTTTTAAAACTCCTGTTCTATCTTTCACTTTAAGATACTCATCAACAGTTTACAGTTTCCACTATTTCAGTCAATGATCGTGTCTCCTGGCCACACCATCTGACTAACTGCACTGGTGTATGTAACGAGTGTCTTTACTGGTTTGGGGACAAGTCCCCTGACATGTGCCCATTGGCCACCCGGACCTCACCTGACACTACCTTTACCAGATCATTACATTCTTAGCTGACTGGAGGCATCATGGGTCTCAAGTCTCAACCATACGTGTGGTCACAAGTCTTTTGACAGTCTACAACATGCATGAACCTTAAAAATGTTATGTTGAGGGAAATAAGTCAGCCACAAAAGTGCAAATATAGTATGATCCCACTTACATGAAATACCTAAAATAGGGAAATGCAGAGAGACCAAAGTATATTCAGTTTGTTAGGTTACCAGGGGCAACACGAAGGAGGGGCGGGGGAGGAGTCATTGCTTAGAGGGGAGGAGTTTGTTAATGGTGATGAGAAACCTTGGAAATGAGCAGTGGTGATGAGTGCACAACATGATACATGTAATTAATTAATATACATAATTAATGTCACGAATTGCATATGTAAAATATGTTGAAATGGCAAATGTTTTTACATAAATTTTTACCACAATTTTTAAAAAGTATTTTGATGGTAATAAAGTAGCAGCTTATCTGTGTCTGAACGTGTACAAATCAATAAGAAAGAAACACTAGGTAAGATCAGGAAAAATCCCCATGAAGTTGAAGGCTCTCCGTCCGTCCATCCATCCACCCACCTATTGAAGGAGTTTTTGGCAATAATAAATGGTGGAAGGAAAAGGCAAAATCATGACCTCTTAACTTTTAAGAGAGAATCAAAAGTAAATGAAAATATTTGGAAGCAATGATTGTGCACAATTTTAAAGAAATATAACAAGTAAATAAAAATATTCAAGGCTAGAGAATTCTGGGTTCCTACCATAAAACAGGCAGCATCAGAATTTTGTGGTTTCCCTTTTCCTCCCCCTGTTCACGAGAGTCAAGTACTTGAGCTCAGGCTTATTTTCTAATGCTTCGCTCAAGGTAAGTTAACATTCCAGAAAGGTCCTCACGCGTCACTCAAGTCCAAATGCCTGCGTGTCTCCCTGTCCAAAGGAAAAAAGAGGCAAGCAAGTCTGCACACGGCTCGTGTTAGGATCTCAAGCTCCATGGCTTCACTTGGCGGCCCAGAAAATCTGTTACCACCGAGTTGATTCCGATTCATACCAACCCTATAGGACAGAGCAGGACTGCCCCATAGGGTTTCCAAGGAGCGGCTGGTGGATTCAAACTGCCGACCTTTTGGTTAGCAGCTGAGCTCTTAACCACCGGGCCACGAGGGCTCCCCCTGCACCACAGGAGCCCAGAAGTACCGACAAAAACGCTTTACGTTAGCGCCTTTGTAAATGAGTAACTTCTTTTCTAAGGGTCAGCAAAAAACCGGTTCCCATGAGGTGGAGGTTAAAGATGTCCCAAATATCCAACTTTTCCAAGCTGCTGTACCACTTCACCATCTCTAACATCAACCACTCCCTCTCCCTCCTGTCTTTGGGTTCCCTAATTCGCTGCAACGTCTCACGGAACTCACGAACAGTATAAAGGAAATGGCTCATGCAGTTGTGGAGATTGGCAAGTCCCACATTCATGGGTCAGGTATAGGGTTTCTCCCTGGCCCTCAGTATCTGCCCAAAGGCACCCAGCTTTCCTGCTTTGTGGGCAGGAAAGCCCAATGCACCATCAGCTGTGAGTTTCTTGTTCTTTGGTAGTGGTGGGCTCCCGTCTCTGCTCTGGAGTTGTCTCTTTTTTGGCAAAACTGACCAATTCCCTCAGTGGGCCACAATCATCTTATTTGCAAGCCCCATCCAATCACCTGGGTAGAAGTCACAAGACCATGGCTAGAAAGGCCACACACAAAAGTAATTAATGTCACTGCACTTTGCTTCCAGAAGTTTGCGCCCTGTCAATTACGAGCGAAGTGCAACGCTTTATAGCCTTACTTTAAATACGTAACTGATGCCTGTTTAAAAATATAATCTAATGGTGCATAGCATTAGTTCATCTCCTGGGAGAAAGCTCAGTAAAATCTGAACTAGGAAGGAAAATACAGGCTTTGGGAGGTTTCTTCTCACACCAAGTATCAACTAACTTCCTGTTTGTCTCTATGTTTCTCTCAAGGGTTTTCCTCAGCACCTTCCGCTGTGTTTTTCCATCGCTCCCCAGGTTGTTCCAGTTTTCTTCTGGTGCTCGTCTTGTGCCTTTGGGCCAGTTCTCCAGGAAAGAGCAAAGGTGCACTCATTCAGGTGAAGTAAACTTCCCTTTGGAAGACTTCAGGAACTACTGTCTGTCGCCAGCGAGCCTTTTAGGGAAGATCTTTTATGCTGTAACTGGTCAGCTCTTGGGTAAGAGGTCGCGTTCTTCTGGAAACCTATGTAAGTGAGGGGGTGCTGAATTATCAAAAATTCTTTAAGTGCCAAGACTTGACTGCGAAGTCAGATAGGGCAGTGGGGAGGCGGCCCTGGGGATCTGAAGACCACCCTTCAAAGCTGGGGGCAGCGGATACGAAGAAAAATGTGGTAAGGAAGTGTACTATCCGCATTCTATTGCTAGACGTTCCCACTCTACCTTTTCTTCAGTAAAGTGAAAGGATCTCAAAACCAGCAACCACCCTAGAAACATAATCTCAAGACAGGAAGGAGTCTGAAGGCTTACAGAAGAAAGGCACAATGGAATTCTCTAGAAAAAAAACTCTGGTAAGAAGCATTGGTAAAATTCCACTATTGGTAACAATCGTATGATGTCTGACTCTTCTGCATGCTACTCGTTCCTTTCCATCCTGAGTGGTTTCTGCTTACTTTCTACTCTGCCAGCCTGGGAGACAGGTGGATATTAACAGGTACTCACTGAGCACCTCCCGTGGACACAAGTCAGCTAGATGCTGCAGGGGAACCCGGACACAGTGAGCCTCTCCTGGCAGAGATGGACATCATCGGTTTGACCACTGCAGAAATATTATTCTTTCTAGTGCTCTACCCAGTGCAGGGTTCAATGTCTAAGAACTCTACCCAGTGCAGGGTTCAATGTTTAAGAACCAGGGAGTAAAATATTTTAAAAGGTCTCACCCCGGCCTTATCTGCCATAGGCAGAGCCCTTTTACATGTCAACTTGGAGGTGACAACGATCACTTAAGATTATTTTTCAAACGATACTTTTGGGAACAGACCACCACCTAAACAGCCCACCAGATCTAGCAAAACAAGAACTGTACTTTTCTTACCCCGCCAATCCCAACTTTCACCTACAGCTGTGGTTTCTATAATGAAGGCCAAGTTCTAGTGCAGATGCAGTCTACGCTAGGCAACAGTGAATCGCAGTCCACAAGCTAGAACATCAGGGTTCTTCCTGGTCACTGAGGCTGGACTGTAGGCTCCTGCAGGGGTGCAAAATCCAGGACTGAAGGATGCAGGTTTCCCTCCCGGAAGCCATCCAAGCTACAAGGGAACCCTTAACAGCACCGGTGATACGGTGGCATTACCACACGAAACTGTGCACATTAATACGTGAGACTGCAGAACCAAGAAAGAAATGCGTGCCACTTTGCAAATTGTCTGGTACACTCTTACACAAAAGGCACTTTTACAAAATACAATAATTCTATATGAAGACTAAATGAGAGAATATCAGCTGAAATTTTATTTCTAGTGTATACTTGTATTTTGCTTATTTTTTATTCCAAAACAAAACCCATTGCTGTTGAGCCGAATTCTGACTTCCAGTGATCCTGTAGGACAGAGTAGAACTGCCCCCTAAGGTTTCCAAGGCTATAAATCTTCACAGACGCAGGGTGCCACGTCTTTCTCCTGCAGAGCAGCTCGTGGGTTTGAACCATCTGCCTTTCTGTTAGCAGCCGAGTGCTTAACCGCTGCACCACCAGGGCTTCTTATTTTTGATTAGAGATTCAATTACAAGAGCAGTAAAATACAGCAGAGAATCCTATTTTGGAAACATGCAATTTCATGGAAGTATACTCCACCCTTTCATAACTGTGGGTGGAGGGGAAGAGAAAAAAAAAACCCAATCATCCTGCCAGGAAAGTAACTTATCTGCCAACTTTCCAGAGAGATCCTCTTTGAAATCTCAAGCTCACAAGGAAAATGCTTTGCTATTTTTCATATTCAAAGACCTGGGAACAGTCCCTTTGGCTGCTGAGGCCCAAGGAATGGTTTTAGGTTAAGATTCTAGTCTCCCACTAAGAACTGGTGACCATAATGACGCTTGTTGAGTAAAAGTACGATCTCTATTTTCAGAGATTGTTTGTTTCTCATCTATAGAGAAGATTTGTTTGTTGATGAGATACAGGTTTCTCTGGGAGAAACAGACAGAAGCTTTCTGACAGTGTCATTAAACAGCCAAGACCTGATAGACGCTCCGAGCCCTTCCTTGGAAGCCTCCTCTATGTGGAGTGTTCCCATTCCATGGAAAGAAAATAGGCGACTTTTCCAAGTTCCTTCCTCCCCTAAGACTTTGGCAATACAGCATTTTTAAAACTTTCTGTCCTGTCTGCATGGTCCTTAGGATGTGACAATCTGGGGAGGGAGGACACAATTCTACCCCCAAATTCTTGAAGCCTGGTGTGGGAGGACCAGAGAGAGAGAGAGAAAGGCAGACCATTCTGTTGTTGTTATTAAGAACAGGGTAAGACTTAAAAATGCCCTTCCCTGGAAAAGTTCCTTTACAACTGGCAACGTCGGAGGAAACCTGCCACGATGTGCTGGAACCCTGGTCTCCCAGGACAGTGCAGTCTGTCCTAAAACTACTATTGCTTGCTGGCTGACATTATAGACAGGCCAAATACGAAACAAGTTGAAACGTTTCTCTACCATAAAAGCCAAAAAAGAAGGGACTGAGGACAAGGTGTCCTAGAAATCGGAGTCCAGTCCCGCAAAGGAGAATAATTTTAAATCTCAGATCGACAAAGATACCGGACGGAGAGAAAGAGCAGATTCCAGCCATTCCAGAGGTGTTTCCCAGCTGTAAATCCAGGTCATGGGCAGGGTGGCTCCTGCTGGTTCCCGTCTGCCAGGACCAGATGAACTGTGTGTACACAGGCGTGTAACCAGACAAACCTGAATCCCTCCCTCCCTCCATCCTTAAACCCTCGAGAAGAATTTCAGTTTATGATTAAGTATAATCATTTGTTTGGCACCTGACCCCTGCACTCTCTAATAGCTTTTATATTTACTGAGTGCTCCAGTTGACAGTCAGGTAACACTCTGCATTGTCTAAGAGACTGCAAAGCCAACGCGCCTGCAACTATGCAAACCTGAAATAACTCAAAGGGGAAAAAAAAAGACTAAAACTATACCAAAGGTAACCTTAAAAAGGAATTATTTTTCTTCTAGCTTTTTCCACATCATAAGCTGTTACACGTGCACACATAAAAATACAAATATGTGTACTCAAACACAGACAGACAAGTCTTTCTTGGCAAAAGTTCAATTCCACAAATCTTCAACATTCATCGATCACGACTCTCTTTTGCCAGGGCCATCTTGCTTCTAGTGGAGACTCCCAAAGTTCCAGTGAGTCAAATGACTGCAATTCTTTCCTAAAAAGGGTAATGTTTGTTTAAATACACACAAACACACGCAGGCCTTCACTCCTAGTGAAAAGGGCTAATGATAGCAAGGTGTTGCATCAGAGAGAGGCATGCCACAACCTGCGTCTTGCTTTCTGCTCTGAATTCTTCCATTAATTATAACAAATTATAGAGAATCCAGGCACAGTTTACACATACAATAAATTCCCTAATACAGCCTGTAATTTAATCAAAGTTTCTCTTTAAACAAGAAAATCTCATTCTCTATGATATATCGCAGAGGGAGAATGAATACCCTGACACCACCTCTTTCTTCCTGCCCAATAATTGTGTTATGGGGGGCAGATTCCTTTACACCAGTCACATCCATAGGGTTTAAGACAGTGAGAGGTTTTGCTGTTCTGGCCTGTGATGCCCTGAAGTAGGGAAGTTTGGTAACAGACAGAAAAACCTAGCCTCAAAGGGAAACACTGCCCTGAAGTGTTTGATGTTTGACATAAAATAAACCTGCATCTGTTTTTCTCTGTCTTAAAAACCTCTAATGTTGAACATGTGAAGAATGCTGAAATGAGAAATGTTTTCTTACATACATATTTACAATTAAAAAAAAAAAAAAACTCCACTCACTTGGAAAACCTTCTAAAGGTTCATTAAAAGGTTAAACATGTTACCATGTGAACCAGTAATTCTACTTCTACAAATGTGCCCAAAAGAATTGAAAACATACGTTCACACAAAAACATGTACAAGAATGCTCATTCATGGTAGCCAAAAAAGTGGAAACAACCCAAATGTCCATCAGTGGATGAAGGGATAAACAAAATGTGGTGTAACCATACAATGGAACATTACTGAGTCATAAAAAAGAAAGTATTGATACATGTTGCAACATGGATAAACCTTGAAGACAGTATGCTAAGTGAAAGAAACTAGTCACAAAAGACCACCTATTGTATGATTCCATTTCCGTGAAATGCCCGGAACAGGCAAATCCATAGATTAGTGTGTGACAGTGGCTTGTGGGGAGGGAATGGGGACGACTGCTAACAGTTACAAGGTTTCTTTTCGGGGTGATGAAAATGTTCTAGAATTAAATCGTTTGTGAATAAACTAAAAAGCCACTGAATGATACAATTTAAAATTATTAAAATGTTTAGTTTTATGTTATGTGAATTTTATCTCAAAAAAAAAAAAAAACCCTCTAAACACCCAATACAGCATACAAGTCCTTCAAGATCTTTCTAACTTCCTGTCCCATCACACACCCTATATTGAGCTGTAATAAATTTACCTGCTGCCAATACTCGCCAGGTTCTCTTCCACCTCCTTGCTGTTTAATCCACTGGGATGGCCTTGCCCACTCTCCTCCATGTGGACAACCACTCACCCGCTCATTCCAAGGCTCTGCTGAAATTCAGCTCCTCTCTTCAAGCTTTCCAAACTCCCCCAGCAAGTCAGAGCCCTCTCCCAGGCCCCAAGGTTGGTCTTTCCTGCAACCCCAGGTGCCCATCCTGTCATCAGCACCTCCCCACCCCACGGAGACCTGCTAAGACAGCGGATGGGCTGTGACCCAACTTCTAACCTCAGCACGTGGCACCGAGCGAGCACTCAACTAATGTTTCTGAGTGATGAAACCCCACAGGGACAGGGACACAGACAATGGCAAGGTCAGACAAAGACAGAAAGAAGAGAGAGAGGGATGGAGGGAGGGAGGAAGAAGAAAGGAAGGAATGAAGGCAGGCCACCCATCTCACAGTAAGGTTATTAGATGTTATTTCTATGGTGAGGAAAAGGCACCTGAAAGTTTCAGAAATGTAATCCATCATACCTCAAGCTGGAAGTCTTAAGAAATTTTGCTTTTATGCAAAGCAGGGAAAAAAAAAAAAAAAAACCTCTCTGTATGGGCCATTTGCCTACTTTGCAAATGGCTTGAACTACTTTCTGAGCTACCAAGCAGGAAAAGAGGAACTCGGGAATGAGGTGCATTCAGGGACCAACAGTAAGAAACAAACTGTCATGCTGGGCAAACGGAGCACAAATGAGGGAGCAACAAGGCTCTACACTAAGGAGCCGGCCAAAGCCTCTCCTCTAAGCTGCAGCTGTAAAACACGTAGCTGTAAGGTAATAAATACGTCTTGACTCTTCAGCTCTACATATACACCCACCTGCCCTGAACACCATGCGTTCATAACACTACCTATGGCTGACCTGTGGGAGAACGGGACTTCAGTTAACCTGGAAGCCAGGGAGTCACCTGCCCAAAGACCTGGCCCTGTGGTACAGATCCAGCTTGGTGGCTGACGATTCTGCATAGTAACCTAAATATTCCCGTGAGCTAGCAGATGGCAGAACAGTACCATTGTTAGCAATATGCCTGGTCTGAAAAAGAAAAATACGTAAAAATTAGTGAATATGAGACAAGAGAATCATCTCTGTGAACGGGCGCAAGTTCTTCCCTAAATCCCTACATTTTCATAAACAGACAACTGCTAAAAAAAAAAAAAATCAGTTCTTCTATCTATGAAGCATGTCCCAGAAATGAGAAGGAAATGCTGACTGTGGGCTTAATAAATGTTTGATGAATGAATGATGGAATGAATGTAATTAATTAATTGCATGTCCCTGGAGATTATGGTAGACTAGAAGCTCCCAGCCTATGCTAAGCCACATATATATGGCTAGACACATAGACACACTGGGTACGTGATCACTACTGGTGACCACAGAACTCAGTATGGACGGCGGTGAATGGAGAATATACTGAGTTTCTACCTTCTTCAGCCCAGTTTCTTGCCATCACAGCTCAAAAAGCATCATATTGGTTTACTGACTCAGAGGAACACAGTGGGTATAAAGAACGCTTTTTTGGAAGTTAGCCACCCACACAGTCGTGGCATCAAACAATACTGAGCTCAGCAGCAAAGCAAAAAGCCAAAACTACCTAAACTCCAGGTACTGCCTAACGTAAAGACTTCCCCGGCTGCTCAGCTAGAGTAATCCAGTCTACGCTTTGAGTTACTGCTGCACTCTGTAACCCTAACATGGTACAATCAGACTGTTTATTTGTGTGCCCCTTTTCCCTCTTTGGCTGTATTAAAAGCTTGCCTTGTTCATCTCTGCATTTCCCTTCAATACCTACTACCCCGCAGGTCTTCACTGTTCGCTGACACCAGAGCACAACACCATGACAGCCACACTGGGTGTGGCCTTACTTAAAAGCCAGGCAAGTACAGACTGGGATAAAGAAATTTTACACTGTTCTATGGTATGCTGAAATAATAAAAACACACCAAATGTCTATTATAAGCTTCCAAAGACCTGAATTCTCCATGACAGAAATTTCAATCAATTTCTCTAGACATCAAGAAATCAGAGGATTAAACACTCATGAACAAAGACAATGCTTTACTCTTGTGCAGCTGCTGTCCCTGTGTTTTCCCATCAGTATCTGTGTCATTTACTTCTCACAACAATCCTTGAAGACAGGCACTATCATTCCCATTTAAGCCAGTTGCCAACGAGCAGATTCTGACTCCTGGGGCCCCATCTGTGTCAGAGGAGAAGTGTGCGCCACAGGGTTTTCAAGGACTAATTTTTCAGAAGTAGATTGCCAGGCCTTTCTTCTGAGGTAACTCTGGGTGGATTTGAGTTTCCAACCTTTCAGTTAGCAGCCGAGGACATTAACTATTTACAGGACCCAAGGAATCCCGTGAGGAAATGGAGGCGTAGAGAGGAGCCGTGACTGACGTGCCAGGTCTTCTGATTTTATAGTCAAGGGCTCTTTTCTAGTCTAACATTTTGCCTGTGTAGTAAACTGGGGAGCCTGTGGTGTTTGCAGGTCTGGAGTATAAATTGCAAAGGAAAAATTGGAAGGGAGATGAGCTAAAACTACAGAAGGCTGTAGACACATTACAACATGAACCCACTGGCTGTGTACTAACTTTTACTGCTGGAGATGAATAATTTCTTTTTGTAGAATCTTGAAAAGCAGCTGAGGCCGTCAAGTGTGGCAACAACTGCCAAAGATAAAATACCAAACCGGCAAACAGCTCACTGCCCAGGAATCTAGCATCTTCCTACACTGTAATTTCTGCCAAAATTTTGCTTGGCGTTTTCAAGTATGGAAATATCCTCTCTAGAATTCTTCCTTTCGAACCCCCTCCAAGGCCCTAGGCCTGAAGGAGCACATGCTCCGTTTGTTGAATGTAATTTTAAAATCGTTTTAGATGTCATTTCTTCTCCTAGAGTTTAACTTTTTTAACTGCCTCAATCTCTATGAGACAATCTTTTACAACCCTGAACACACTGTAAGAATTAACGTAGGAACTATAATTTCCTCGAGAAAAAATCCAGCACCCGTGTGTCCGTTTGTCTTACTGTGGGAGCCTGTGTGTTGCTCTGATGTTAGAAGCTGCACCACTGTATTTCAAACACCAGCAGGGTCACTCATGGTGGACAGGCTTCAGCAGAGCTTCTAGACCAAGATGGAATAGGAAGAAAGGCTTGGAAAGCTACTTCCCAAAAGTTGGCCATTGAAAACCTTACAGATCACAACAGAATACTGTCCAACTTGCTCACTTTGGACGTGTCATCAGGAGGGATCAATCGCTAGAGGAGGACATCATGTCTGGTGAGGTAGGGGGCCAGTGAGGGTGAGGGAGACCCTCGGTGGGAGACGCTGGCACAACAGCTGCAATGACACGCTGGAAAATGCTGGCTATCGTGAGCCGGATGCAGGGCTGGGGGTGTTTTGCTCTGCTGTGCGTAGGTCTCCATGAGTGGGCGTCAACCTGATGGTGGCTAACACCACCACTACAGGCCAGGGGCTGCTCTAGGCGCTGGGGAAGTCACAGCGAGCTAATTCCCTGCTCTCCTCGTGGAGCTTACAGTCTAGTGGGTAAGCAAAGCAATAATTCAGTGGATTCACTCTCTGATAAGGCGAACTCTGAGAGAAGATCTGAAAGAAGTGAGAAGCTAGTGCAGAAGGGTGTTCTAGTTGTGTCCAAGCTAATTAAAATATCCATTACGTAAAAATGTGTAGTTACGCCAGCTAGTCCGTGCTAGTTCAAGCAGAGGAACAGTAAGTACAAGGACCTGCAAGAGGGAGCGTGTGTTTAAGGATGGCAAGAGATCGATGTAACGAGCAAGAGGCTGAGGAAACCAGGCCAAGATGGCTGGAGGTGGCAGCGGGGGGAGGGGTACAGGTCCTATAAGGCCTTGTACCCCAAAAAGCCAAAACCAAACCCGCTGCCATCGAGTGGATTCTGACTCATAGCAACCCTATAGGGCAGAGTAACTGCCCCACAGGGTTTCCAAAGAGCGGCTGGTGAATTCGAACTGCCGACCTTTTGGTTAGTAAGCAAGCTCTTAACCGTTGCACCGCAAAGGCTCCATAAGGCCTTGTAGGGCGCTGTAAAGATTTTCACTTTATTCAGAGTAAGATGGGAAACCAACAAAAGGTGTTAAATAAAGGAACACACACTGACAAACCAACGGAAAGGATGGTACTGGCTGCTGTGTAGACCCTGGCCAAGGCAGAAGTCGGGACACCATTCAGGAGCAATGGCGGTGGGCTGGGTCAGAGCAGCAGCAGGGGCTGTGGCAGGAAGCAGTGAGATCTGAACCGATTTTAAAGGTTGGGTATGGGGGCTAAGAGAAAGAGAGAATTCAAGGATCATGGTAAGACTTTTGGCCTGAGCCACTAAAATTTGTGGATAAAGACTTCTCCCTGTTGGGAAATTGGAAGACTGCTCTTTGATAGAACAGACTCGAGGGAAATGGATTGAAACTATTGGTTTAAAAAATTGTAACTATATTATCTTTCACTAAAAGCCACAAGTTCAAAAAAGTCACCAAACCACTGCCCTCAAATACTCGATCTAATCTTTAAAGAAAAGGGGGCTTTCTTTGATATAGTGAAGAATTCACTCTCTTTTTCTTTGCGCTTTCTCTTCCCTGCCCCCCTAATCCTCTGCTTCATATTTCTGTAAAAGAAATACCTTTACAGAATGCAGTCAACAGGTATTTCTACCTGTTTTCTATGATCTGTATCTTACATAAACAACAATATTCTCCATGTTTGGCAAAATTTCTGAAAACCCAAATCCAGGGAGCTTCCCACTTGATCCCCACTACAAGACTGCCATACTTAAAACAAAAAAATCCCATCAAATTAAAGGATGACACTAAAAAAGTGGTCTTTGCAGTAGAACTTGATCAAAACATGGAATAAAAGGCACCGGGAGAGAAAACAACAGAAGTTTCTGTAACTGGTAGTTACTGGTCCCTGCACTTCCTGCCACCTAAACTTCACTGTTTTTATGAAAACTCATCTAAAGCCACTGCCATCTTCACAGAGCTCAGTCCCAAGTACTTCCCCACCGTCTCACATTAGTTATATATTCTGTGTATGTATTTTATATAACTCCTATCACTTCTTATGACTGCGTTTACAATGCGGCTGATTTCCTCATAAATGGCAGGAGCACGCATTTAAGGTAAGTCTAAAGGAGAATTTGATCACGAGTTGATACAAACCAGAACAACATAGTGAACTCCAAGGGGTATTTATCATCCTTCCTCTGGGGGGAATCTGTAGTGATTATTAAGTAAAAATAAATTATTATTTGGGAACTGAACATCGTTTTACAATTTTTTTTTAGAGAATTCAGTACCTGATTGTAATCGCTCAGAAAACTAGAGTGTACATACTTTTGTAATTCCCAACCAGAATTCCATAAAAATGGTAAGAGAAGTTCATAAGCTACTATAAATAGTTTTACAACATCACCTTCCTAAGGATAGGGGCTTTGTCCATTTTGTCCACTGCTGTATTTCCAGTAGTCAGAAGTTCCTCGCATAAAATAGATACTCAGTCAGTATCTACTGAATGCACGTATGTATGTACGCGTGAATGAATGAGAAATTGAACTGACTGGTACATTGCTCATGACTGGCTGTCTACGCTAATTAATACATCCACTATGTAAAAATATGTAGCTACACTAGTTAGTCCATGCTAAGATATGTGGTGTTTAATAATAAAGTATTTTTAGGAAGTATTAAAATTTGGTGAGCAATTTTTTTTTCAAATCATATGATTTTATGATGAGAGGAAAAATAAAAGGAGTCCCTTTGTAATGAAAACATTAGGATTTCTAGATTTAGAAGATAATATTTTCTTAATAACCTAACTAAATTAATACTCTGGAGGCAGAAATTGTGTAACTTAGTTCCAGGAGACACAAAGTGGTTTCATACCAGGAACCGTGACCCAAGAGTAACAGGAATACCTCGAACTTTAAAAAATTCTTTCTTCCAAGAAATCAAAAGCTTACATAAAAAGATTTAATTATGTCTCTAAAATAGAAACATTATTTATCAGGTTAAGATATTATTTAACAGATTAAGAAAATAAGGGAAACTAACTGGTTTCCCCGAGGTCACACAACGAGTTAACAGTGGCACCAACAGTAATGGAACACTGCTGGCCCCTGGTCCTCTGCCATCTCTGGCAGAAGCTGTGTTGATTCCATGCAACCTCACAAGCAGACATGTCTGTGTTGGGGGGAGGGAGAATAAACATCATCACCTCCATTTTATGGATGCGGAAACAGGTTCTCTGAGGTTGATCAGCTTGTACAAAGTTACTCCACAGGTGAAGGGGTAGAACTAAAATACAAAGCCAGGGGTTTTCTCCCACAGCATAGTTGCTTCCTACCACACTCTGGCCACTCTTGAGGGCTTTGCTTTACACTGTGATCTTCCTCTTCCTCCCGTATCATCTCCTCTGCTAGGAGTGTATTCCCTTCACACCTTCCACCTTATCCATCAGTGAGCTCCCGTTACTGAGGGGAATTACCTGATCCTTTAGGTATGCTGAGGAGAAAGCAGGCTTACAGCTGCTGACCTAGCTTGTCTTCCCTTTAGACAGTCTTGATCTACTTATCAGAATCCAGTACCTTCTTCAACTGACACTTCCCCAAAGATCCCCCTTATCAATCCACCCAGGAAGGGTACCTCCAGCTGACACCTATCACAGACTACCTTATAGTTCAGGTATTTTTCTGAGACCACCTAATATCCCCAAATAGACTGGAAAACCTGTTCAGGGCAGGCGTGCCAACTTGTACTACACTGAATTTTGTAAACTGCCTTGTTGTTGTTCTTAGGTGCTGTCGAATTGGTTCTGACTCACAGCAACCCTACATACAACAGAACGAAACACTGCCCAGTCCTGCACTATTCTCACAATCGTTGTTATGCTCGAGCCCGTTGTCGCAGCTACTGCGTCAATCCATCTCTTTGAGGATCTTTCTCTTTTTCGCTGACCCACGACCCTACCAAGCATGATGTCCTTCTCCGGGGACTGATACCTCCTGATAACATGTCCAAAGTATGTGAGACACAATCTTGCCATCCTGGCTTCTAAGGAGCATTCTGGTTGTACTTCTTCCAAGACAGATTTGTTCGTGTAAGAGTGCCTTATACTTAGGGAATAGTCAATAACTGCATTAGATAAATGCTTGGCAGTGAGTCTAGAAGCCAGAGAAAGCTTTCAAGGCAGGAAGAAAAAGGAGGAGGAAGATACTTCAAGTACTGGCAAAGAACCAAGGAAGGACTGAGCAGCACGGGTGTCAGGAGAGGCTGAATGGACCAGTCAGACAAGAAAGAAGGGTTTGTGCCAGTAAGTACAGGCAATAAGGAAGATGCACTCTTGCAATGCCTCAAATGTCTTTGAATGTTTGTCTTTGTCTTCTGGGCAAAAGTAATCCACTAAATATTTTTGATAGAAGAAGGAAACTGATGACAATAATCTTTAAGATGGATGTTTAGAGTTGGTACGTATGCCGTATTATACAGACGCCATAATGTAGATTAGAGGTTCCAATCCAGGTGCCGACGAGTCGATTCCAACTCAGGTAACCCCATGTGTGGAAGAGTAGAACTGCGCTCCACAGGGTTTTCAATGGCTGTGATCTTGCAGAAGTAGGTCTCCAGGCGTTTCTACATACAAGTCAGGAGGCCAAACAATAGCGATACTAGTGCCAGACACCGTAAGGAATGTTTTTCCATTTACTAACTGGTTTAATCTTCACAACATTCTTCTGTTCGCGGAGGAACCGAGTCTTAGGAAGGATAAATTATTCACTGAGAGCAACTGGCAGGGCCAGGATTCAAATCCAAGTCTGTCCAGCTCCAAAGTCTAAGCCCCTCACCACCTCACTGCATTTTAGGTCTGCAGTAAGATACCACAAACCAGGGCTGAGCAGCTGCAGTAGGGCACAGCACTGCATAAGTTCAAGTCACAGCCCTGCCATTTACGCAGACTGCGACCGTGAGCAAGTCAGTCCACTCTCCGTCCCTTAGTTTCCTATCATTTAAAATGAGAATAATAATAACAAGTCAAAGAGCTGTTGTAAGAACTAAATGGTTTAACCTATCTGCCCATTACCATGGAGTCGATTACCGTTCACAGCAACCCTACAGGACAGAGCAGAACTGCCCCACAGGGTTCCCAGGCTGCAATCTTTACAAGAGCACATTGCCAGGTCTTTTCTCCTGGGAGTGGTTTGTGAGTTAGAATCACTGACTTTTTGATTGGCAGCCGAGCACTTAACCATCATGCCACCAGACCTTCTTTGTACAACTGTCCCCTGTTGCTGCTGATTTTGACTCAGAGACCCTATAGGATAGGGTAGGAGTGTCCCATAGTGTTTCTAAGGCTGTAATCTTTACAGAATCAGACCGCCACATCTTTCTCCTGTGGAGTGGCTGCTGGGTTCGAACTGCCGACCTTTCAGTTAGCAGCTGAGCACTTTAACCACTGCGCCACAAGGCCTCTTAACATTACTTAGACAATTAAAAATACACATTTCATTCCCCATGATCAAACCTAGACTGATTCTCCCTCATTTATTTTAATGCTTTCTAATCCAATCACTTATATATTGGGATCACCGGTAAAGGGAAGTAACGTGTTTTAGTGGTGTGTGTGTGGCTGTGTGTGCCTGTGTGTGAAAGACTGCGTGTGTATGTGTGTGAGGCTGTGTGTGTGTGAGGCTGTGCGTGTGTAGTCAGGCAAAATATAAGCATCGCAGAGCAATAGATAAGAATATCTGTAGTTCAGTCTACATTCTTCTACAGATGTTCAAAGCTCTAAATGGATATCTAATCATATTCTAGTTACAATGTTACAATACTCTAGCAAATAATCATATTAAGCGGAAAGGAAAAATTACAACTTTAGAGTGTAATGGTTAAATAATTCCTGGTGCCCTTTTGAAAATATTTGATAAACTGGACATAAATAATACAGTTTTCCTTTATCTGGTATTTTCCAACTTCCTATGGATAAAACATTTCCAAGCCAATTTTTTTTTTTTTTAATAACAGTGGAACTTTTTTTGTGAAAGACTGTCAGAATATTAGCCCTCAGGATAATACTTTTCAGTATGCAACACATAAAATCTGTCATTGTGCAGTCAAAAAGTAGCCACAGAAGTGTGTCCAGAAAATCAGGGTAACTGCTATCTAGAACTGAGCCTTTCCACCTTTAAAATTTTGTATTTGCTACAGCGTGCTTCCGGTTGGTGGCAGGAATCAAGGATTCCACAAACCAAGGTAGAAAATAATATTTTTTAGACAAACCAATTATGAAAAAAACTAATGTTTTCATGACTTTCGGCTTAAATGATTTTATTGTTGTTTCTCAATTTATCCATTGTTTCACCTTACACTTGCTTAAAGAAGTAGAAAGTGACAGATCAGGGAACGGCAAGAGAACGGATTGAAATCTCTCTGCAGAATTCTCGGTTTTGCAAAATTCTGTAGTTCCAAATCCTGGGGAAACAGTAGGGAAAGTCTCACTTAACATTTTAGGGTCCTTGGTGGCGCAGTGATTAAAGCTCCTGTTAACCTAAAGGTTGGCAGCTGAAAACCACCAGTGGCTCCGTGGGAAAAAGATGTGACAACCTGCTTCCGCAGAGATTTACAGCCTCGGAAGCCGTGTGGGGCAGTTCTCCTCTGTCCTGCAGGGTCTCTGTGAGTCGGGATCGACTGGACAGCAGTGGGGAGGTGAGTAATATCACTCCTGCTAAGAAGGTACGCAATGCGAAATTCCAGTTATTTCTTCTCTGTACCATGAGTAGTGTTTAATCTATCTCCTAACCCTACTGAGAAGATACGTTATGCATAACGTATCACACAAGATCCACTACGTCTGTCACTCTGTCACACTGTGGCACCTGCATGTTGCTATCATCCTGCAAGCTTTGTCACCAATATTTCAAATACCAGCAGGATCGCCCGTGGTGGGCAGGTTTCAGAGGAGCTTCCAGACTAAGACAGACTAGGAAAAAAAGCCTGGTGATCGATTTCTGAAAATTGTCAATAAAAACCTCATGGGTCACAGGAGAGCACTGTTCTACACCGTGTTAGAAGGTGAGCCCTCTGGGTTGTTGGTAGGCACTTGAAACACACAGTGGCCACAACGATGGATGCCAGCACACCAACGATCATGAAGATGGTGTAGCACTGGGCAACATTTCATTCTGTTGCACGTGGGGCCACGAGGAGTTGGAGCCAACTCAAGAGCAGCCAACAGCAACGTTACACAATATAGAAGTTTACGGGCCATCTGGCTAAAATGTTAAATTATGAAATAGAGGAAATACAGTCAAACATACTTTAAATATCTCACATACTCTGGACATGCTGTCAGGAGGGATTAGCCCCTGGAGAAGGACATCAGGCTTGGTAAAGCAGAGGGTCAACGAAAAAGAGGAAGACCCTCAATGAGATGGATTGACACAGTGGATGCAACAACGGCCTCAAACATAAAAATGATTGTGAGGATAGCACAGGACCTGGCAGTGTTTCATTCTGTCGCACACAGGGTCGCTCTGGGTCGGAACCGACTTGATGGCACCTAATGACAACAACATTCAAACTGACAGAAACTCCTGCAGAACCTTGTGTCGTCCGTGAAGCTGCCCACAACACCGAGCTTCTCCACTCATCCTTCTATCCAGACCACACCCTCTGTCCTCCAAGTTCCCCTGCCTACACCAGGTATCTCAATCTTTGTACTCTTTGATTCTTCCGAGTTCCCCAAAATCCACTCTGAGAGTCTCTTCACACCAAATGTACTCAGCTGAAACACCAGCGGTAACTGAGATGACAACAGAACATGGCTGATGAGTTTAAGAATCACCTGAGCCACAAACGAAAACAGGCTTTTCTTCAAGAAGCCAGAAGTGGAATACAGGAATCTGCATTTTTAGAAAATGCCACAGGCGACTCTGATGCTGTTAGTCAAAGGGTCACACGTGAAAAACCTACAGGCCCCCAGTTCTTACATGTTGTGTTTGGGATTTTTTAATAACTGTCACTCACCAAGAGTCCTTCACCTCCTTAAGTGACGGTTCACCGGACCCACTGATCCTCTTCAGACTACACCCCTCTTCAAGTTACCAGTTCCCAAGATTAGCATCAGGCCAGCTGGGCCCCTCCTGCTGCGGCCAGCCTAGCTTCATGGCCGTGAAGGGCCACTCTGACCATCTGTGAGGCTGCAAGGCAAGGCCTACCTTCTCCTGTTTCCTCGCACACACCTGATAACCTTCACCTGCCCACACTTAGCCCAGGGAGCGGGTCCAGTAGGGGTCCACTGTGTACCTGGACCGACCTGCTCCCGTGGGTGGAACAAGGGTGGGGGCACGGAGCCCTCTTGGGACATACACACTTGTGATAACAACACAATTTTTGCTTCAGTTATTTGTTGCAGCTCCACCTTTGGGAATTGCCTCAGAGAATGAGGGGCAAATCTGAGGTTATCTTCAATGATACCAAATCTTCTGTCATTTGAGGGTGGTTTTGATTTTGGGGACTCGAGTTAGTACCAAATTCAGACTTTATACAATTTCTGCTTACAAACTATAGGTTTGTAATGATGTGGGCCTTGTTAATCATCAATTCCACCACCTGTCTGTCTGTCTGTAATACTGTGACAGCTTGCAAGGTACTAGGATGCTGGGAACTATGCCATTGGTATTTCAAATACCAACAGGGTCACCCATGGTGGGCAGGTTTCAAAGGTGCTTCCAGACAAACTAGGAAGAAAGGCCTGGTGATCTTTTTCCAAAAACTCGCCAGTGAAAACCTTATGGATCACAAGAGAACATTACCCAACACTGTGCTGGAAGGTGAGTCCCAAGGTTCAAAGGAACTCAAAACACACGTGACAGCAGCAATGGTGTGAAGGTGGCACAGGACTGGGCAACATTTTGTTCTGCTGCACACACAGCCATCATGAGTCAGATCTGACGAGAAGGTAAATAACAACAACACAAATCAAACCAAACCCACTGCCATCGAGTCGATTCCAACTCATAGCGACCCTATAGGACAGAGTAGAACTGCCCCATGGAGTTTCCAAGGAGCACCTGGTGGATTTGAACTGCCGACCTTTTGGTTAGCAGCTATGGCACTTAACCACTATACCACCCAGGTTTCCCAGATCTGACTAGAAGGTAAATGACAACAACACAAACCAAAAAATCACACCCACAGTCGTTGGGTCGATTCTGACTCATAGCAACCATATAGGGCAGACCAGAACGGCCCCACAGGGTTTCCAAGGCTGTAATCTTTACGGAAGCAAACTGCCACATCTTTCTCCTGCAGAGTGGCTGGCAGGTTCAAACAGCTGAGCTTTCAGTTAGCAGCCAAGCATTTAACTGCTATGCCACCATGGCTCCTTACAACACCGCAGCCATCATCAGTTACGTTCTAAGCCTTGTGTTGGCATTGTAATAGCTCAGCCTGGCTAGACTGACCTACATTTACCAGAACTCCCATCCCTGTATGTTTCTGGTTAGTGTGGGCCTAGAGAGACTCTTCTCCAGGTGCTGTCTGCAGGGCTTCCTGGAGGAAGCCAGCGGTTTCTTGCCACCTTCTACTCTATCTTCTTTATAAACAAAAAATTTAATACCTATGTTATAAACACAATAATAGATGCGTTCTGAATTAATCCAACTTCTAACTTCAAATCTGTGCTCCTTCTACAATTGGAGGGTTTTGTTTTTTGTGCTTTTATTTCCAGCTATTATCTTCCTTGAAGATCACACCAAGTATCAGTTCTTTGATGATTCCACCCAACATTCAAAACACACAGCACCATTCTGGTAGAAACATCACTTGCATTCAAATTTCCCATCAGTGCCCTTAAAAAGTCCTTTTTTTCCCAGTTGATCATTTATTCCTAGGATCCAAATTGCTGACCTAACGTTCTCCATAGCCCCATGGGTTCCTTGCTATAGTCATTGTAAACATCTTCAAAACACTGGTGCTGGTCAAAAACATTTGTTTCTAACATTACGGTCATGCGTCACTTAATGTCCACAATATGGTCTGTGATAGTGGACATTATGTGATTTGAACGCTGTACAAACACCGTATCGTATACTTAAACCAAAACCCGCTGCCATCAAGTTGATTCTGACTCATAGCGAGAGTCACAGTAGAACTGCCCCATAGGGTTTCCAAGGAGTGGCTGGTGGTTTCGAACTGCCAACCTTTTGGGTAGCAGCCAAGCTCTTAACCACTGCGCCGCCAGGGCAGGCCCACTATAATTATATACTTAGCAAAGCTGTATGGGGTATCTTTTGTTTCACTTCCAAATCAATACTTCCCTTTTGCCTCTTGCTATTGCTATCATGAGCACTGGTCTTGTTGTGTTTGGGAGCCATGATGCATTTCACAGTAATATTTTCAAGAAAATTACACAGAGATGCAGCACTGCAATACTCAAGAGACCCGTGATACACAAGACTGGATATGCTGCTGCCTATGAATTGACCCATATGCCGTCATATGGTAAACTTTTTATTTCTAAATAGGGAAAGTTCACATTAAAATAATGATAGAAAGTACAGTACAGAACACACACAAGCCAGTAACACAGGCATTCACGAGGACTACCAAGACGTGGAGCCCTGGTGGCGCAGTGGTTAAGAGTTAATAACATGCTGTTTGCACAACGTCCAAGGAGACATATCAAGAGGCATGTGTTATAGGCTTTATGCGATTGTACCATTATACGCCTGGTAGTAACCTATATCCTGTCCTGCAATAGGGCTTTCTGAGCTCTGTTATAACCTCACGGACGTACACGTGGTGGGATAATGCCTGAACAGATGTCACACAGCGTGTCAGTGTGCTTCATCTTCATGGTTTTCTATTAAGGTATCACGTGTCTGACTTGTACGTCACTTTAACTTTGGTAAAATGTGTTGGGATCTGCTCTGAATAACGGTAACTTATTTTCATGCTGGCAGGAAGGCCCAGGTGAGATGTCTGCTGACTCGCCCCAGGGGCAAGCCCAAGGCTGACTGGCAGGCCTCGAAGGGGAGTGCCACTGCCTACAGATAGAGGGAAGCAGGCTGCCACGTGTCCTGCTGTGAACGCCCCTCCTCCGCGTTCACAAACTACACCAGCAAGCTGTATCATCATTCCATAGGCACACCTGGTAACCTGACACGTGCTGACATCCTTCTACTGTTTACTACCAATGTCTCAATTTTCCACTCTTCTCAAAGGCTGAGTGTCATCTGAAAGCTTGGCTCTTTCACTCTTTGCCCAGGGCTGGAGATTATTGATAAAACGTTAAATAAAACCCATCTCAGTTCCAATCTCTTCATAATGCTCACTATTTAGAAGATTCCATTCAGAGAACTGCCTGTTTCCCCATCCTTTGTCTCCTCTGTCTAAGCTACTTCCTCCTCTTTGACTAAACTCATCCCTTCCAAATCCACAGCGTGTCTTAACTGTTGGGGCAGGGAGAGGAGAACTGGCAAAGGCTCTGAAGGTTTAAATAAATCCTACCCGTGGGCTCTCCCACGTCTGCATGCTTGGTTCTCCTGAAACCACTACAGTATTTCTTTAAGAGAGTTCCTGCGTGGTGCAAACAGTTAAGCACTCAGCTACTAACCAAAAATTTGGCAGTTCTAAACCACAAGAGGTGCCCCTGAGGAAAGGCCTGGCAATCTGCTTTTGAAAGGTCACAACCTTGAAAACCCTATGGAGCACAGTTCTACTCTGCACACATGGGATCGCCATGACTCAGAATCGATTTGACAGCGGTTTGTTGCCTTAAGACTCAGGCTTCTGTCACTAAGCAGTCATGTGACCATGGGCAAAGTCCTTTTACCTCTCTGGTTCTCAGTTTCTTCATTCATAAAATGTGGCCAACTGGCTTATATGAGCTGCTGTAGGACTCCAAGTTTAGATATAAAACACTGACTCTGGTAAAACTTGATCTTGTCTTGACAGAAGGCAAACCGTTCTTTCTCAGATAGGCTGTTTAAGATTTGTGAGATTGATCTTTTTGGCCTACAGGACACCCGGTACCCTTCTTATGGACGGAAGTTTTATGGGTTAATCAGAGACAAGAAAGATACCAGAAGTGATAAAGAGACAGAATGTGAGCAACTCTAGGCGCATCTCCACAAGAGGAAGTACAGTGACACACAGGTAAATGAGCACCAGGGAGCGGCCCTTACGTAGAAAGAAATGTCCAAACAAGGGAAATGAAGGTCCTGTTGCTAGCTCTGCCATCTACAGCCTCTCGAAGGCTAGAGCCTGAGAGGGATCCAACCCACTGGGCCACCAAGAAGGCATGGGTTGGCCCAGGCATTAAGAAGCGGGTCACTGTAAGTCAGCACGGACTGAACAGCAACTGGTTCTGTATGGTTGGGTTGAGTTACATGGAAAGTGCAAGAATCAGAGGTCACAGCCTAAATGCGTCCACGGCAGCCGTACTGCCTCAGGGAGTGGGGTAAGCTGGGCCACACGCGCCTGTCTTTAAGGTCTCTACCTTCAATTCTTTGGAAAATGGCCCAAGCTAAAGACAAGGAGGAAAAAAAAAAGCTGCCGTGGGGTCAATCCTGAGTCCCGGCAACCCCGTGTGTGTCAGTGTGTAACTGTAAGTGTGTAACTATGCTACACCGGGTGTGTCAGTGTGTAACTGTGAGTGTGTAACTGAGCTACACCAGGTGTGTCAGTGTGTAACTGAGCTACACCATGCGTGTCAGTGTGTAACTGAGCTACACCATGCGTGTCAGTGTGTAACTGTGCTACACCATGCGTGTCAGTGTGTAACTGTGCTACACCAGGTGTGTCAGTGTGTAACTGTGCTACCCCATGCGTGTCAGTGTGTTACTGTGCTACCCCATGCGTGTCAGTGTGTAACTGTGCTACACCATGCGTGTCAGTGTGTAACTGTGCTACACCATGCGTGTCAGTGTGTAACTGTGCTACACCATGCGTGTCAGTGTGTAACTGTGCTACACCATGCGTGTCAGTGTGTAGCTGAGCTACACCGGGTGTGTCAGTGTATGACTGTGAGTGTGTAACTGAGCTACACCAGGTGTCCAACAGCTGGTCTCTGGGACGCGGGCTGCCAAGACTTTTTCCTGAGGTGCCTCTGGGCGGACTTGAACCCCCCACTTTCTGTGGAAGGTATAAACATTTATACCACCCACGGACTCCCCTGGATAAAAGAAATCTACCTATAGACCGGACTCAGCCTCCACTGGACCACCACCCCAGAATTCATTGTCTCCAGTCCTACTGGTAAGTCAGCCACCTGGGTTTCTCTGCTGAGGCTTCAACAGAAGGGACTCCCTATTACTATGGCAAAGCACTGGGTGGGGGTGGGGGGGATTTACTTCTCTGGCAAAGTAATGTAAATGATTCAATTTATTTGATGGCCAATATCTCCACTTGTTAGTAGTATAACTTCTGTTAAAAAAAAACCCAAACGGTTCTTGTTTGGAGAATAATGACAATACCGATTTCACAGGGCTCTACTAAGGACCGAAAAAGGCAATGCAGGTAAGTCATCGAGCACAACGCCTTGCACATAAATGTTGCTGCAGTGTCATGACTACTATTAAATGGCATTGGGGGGTGGAACGCAAACTACATTCTTCCTCAGAATCTCAGAGAACGAGATATCCTCAGGCTGGGAGTTGGAGGTCTTATACTCGGGCACCACCACCTACACCACAAAGTACGTAGAAAGGACGCTGAGGCTCTGGGAACATCCCTGCAGGCCTCTCTGAAGTGTGGTTCCAGCACCTTCTCCCTTTCCTCCCCACCTACCAAGAAGCCCCAGTGGTGCAGTGGGTAGGTGCTCAGCTGCTGACTGAACGGTTGGAGGTTTGAACCCCCCAGCCACTCCGCAGGAGAAAGATGTGGCAGTCTGTTCCGGTAAAGACTGACAGCCTCAGAAACCCTACGGGGCAGTTTTACTCTGTCCTATAAAGGCCGACAGCCTCGGAAACCCTATGGGGCGGTTCTACTCTGTCCTATAAAGGCCGACAGCCTCGGAAACCCTATGGGGCGGTTCTACTCTGTCCTATAAAGCCTGACAGCCTCAGAAACCCTACGGGGCGGTTCTACTCTGTCCTATAAAGGCCGACACCCTCGGAAACCCTATGGGACGGTTCTACTCTGTCCTATAAAGGCCGATAGTCTCAGAAACCCTACGGGACGGTTCTACTCTGTCCTATAAAGGCTGACAGCCTCGGAAACCCTACAGGGCAGTTCTACTCTGTCCTATAAAGGCCGACAGCCTCGGAAACCCTATGGGACGGTTCTACTCCGTCCTATAAAGACTGACAGCCTCAGAAACCCTACAGGGCAGTTTTACTCTGTCCTATAAAGGCCGACAGCCTCGGAAACCCTATGGGGCGGTTCTACTCTGTCCTATAAAGGCTGACAGCCTCAGAAACCCTACGGGGCAGTTCCACTCTGTTCTATAAAGGCTGACAGCCTCGGAAATCCTATGGGGCAGTTCTACTGTGTCCTATAAAGACTGACAGCCTTGGAAACCCCATGGGGCAGCTCTACTCTGTCCTATAGGGTCGCTATGAGTCAGAATTGACTCGATAGCAATGGGTTTGGTTTTCAATGAGTTCTTCACCTACCCTAGCCCTGACTGGATGTCCGAGCACTGAGATTCCAGGAAAAAGGTAACATAGAACATTCCAGAACGCCTGCTCCTTGTGGCCTCCTTCAACTCCAAGGTTTTCTCAAATCCAGTATTGAAATCAACACCCAACCCCGTCCATTATAATGATACCCCTAGGAGTCATGAGAATCCTTTATAGAAAGTTGATGGCTTTAAAAAAAAAAAAATCACAAAGCATAGCCTGCGTGCTCTGACATGACAAGACACCTCTTCCGTAGCTTCTGTTTGTTCTTCCCTCTCCCCGCCCTCAGTTAAAAGTAAGCACTGCAGACTGGGACCTCACGCTCTAGTCAGCTCTTGAAAAATATTTAAATTTTTAAATCTATGTTCTATTACAAATATTTATTATTTCATGGGTTGAATGTTGAATCTTTTATTCTTCTTCAGTGTAACACTAGTGAAGAACTATTCGGAATCAACGGGTAAAAGAACGAATGTATCTTTGAAAATCAAGGAACACAAGAAAAACAAAATCGATAACCTCTGCTTAAGGTATATTAAGCTATTTTCAAAACGGCTCAACAGAAACTCTACTTTTGCTTTTGAGAAGTTAAGAACAGATCAATCAAAAACTAGTAAACACATATTAACCATACAATTCATATATGTGATACTTTTAACACTTCAAAGGCAAAGGTTTTTTTGAGGTATGCTATACCTATTTCCCGTAAACACTGGTTTACTGATGGCTGAAGCACCATATGTAAGTGTATCACGCTTTATAAAGACTGCAAATCAAACATTTCAGAGGTATTAAAGGATGCTAACAGAAGAAGCTTCTTTTTGAAACACAAATGATGCCTCTAATCTATTTCCTTTTGAAATTATGACTTTCACCTCATTAAAGGCCACCTGCAATAAATAATAAATTATCAGGTGGTATTACTAAAAAAAAAAAAAAAAACTTACTATTCGTTTTGTCTTCCCTAAAAAGAGAATATTGGTAAACCACTCAGATTATGTTTAACGTCATTGTATTTATCTCTACGGCACCTTGTTCTGACGGTCGCGAGTTGGGGTAAATGGTTTGTACTCGACTGTTAACCTAAAGGTTGGCAGTTCGAACCCACCCAGTGGTAGTGCAGAAGAAAAGTCCTGGCGATCTGCTTGCGTTAAGCTCGCTGTTGTTGCTAGGTGCCACTGAGTTGACCTGATGTGTGCGGAGGGGAACTGTGTGCAGAACAGAATTGTGCCCCACTGGATTTTCAAAGCTGTGAAGATTACAGCCAAGAAAACCCTATGGAGCAGTTCTACTCTGTAACACACGGGGTCGCCATGAGTAAGCGTCAACTCAATGGCAACGAACAAGAACGAACCCTTTTTCTAGAGGGTTGCCTAGTTAACGACCTACCCTCATATCGAACAAATGGTATCTTTTTCCTAAACCAAAAGCAAATCCATTACCATTGAGTCAATCCCGACTCATAGCGACCTTACAGGACAGAGTGGAACTGCCCCAGAGGGTTTCCAAGGCTGTAGTCTTTATGGAAGCAGACTGCCACATCTCTTTCCCGTGGAGTGGCTGGTGGGTTAGAACTGCCGACCTTTCAGTTAGCAACAGAGTTCTTAACCACTGCACCACCACGGCTCCTTATCTTTTTCCAAAGGGAAGAAAACAGAAAACACAACCCCATGCACTTGAAAGACTCATGCAGTGAGGTAAGCACTAACATGCATTCTTGAATTAAGAAAAGCATAAACTGTACAAAGTCGTCTTCTTCACAGTAAAACACCAGGAGATCACAGCTGAGGGCGGAGACAAGCTTCAGCTTCCCTGGAGGAAACTGCACATTTTATAGCAGGTCCCCAGGCTCTGAGATTTTCCAGTGTGTCAGGTCCAGGATTAGAAATGGCTACTAGGGCCACTTTTCTCTTTTCCTGTCTGCAAAGATGGTGCAAATTTTATTTTTGTTCCCCCTAAGGGTTTTCTTTATTTACTTTTTATCTTTATTCACACCCATTAACAGCAGACTCAGATCCACCCATGTCTAAAAGCAAATCACAAGGCAACAACAAAGCCAAACCTGGTGCATGCAAAAAGATGGAAATAGGAGGACCAGGAGGTTGTCCTGGGCAGGACCAGCTACTTAATTTGCAGGACTCAGTGCAAAGTCAAAATGCCTAGTCCTTGTTCAAAAGGAGTCCCTAGGTGGTGTAATCGGTTAACACGCTCAGCTGCTGACCAAAACGTTGGAGGTTCGGGCCTACCCAAAGTTACCGTGGAAGAAAGGCCTGCCAATCTACTTCCCCAAAATCAGCCACTGAAAACCCGCTGGAGCACAACTCTGCTCTGACACACACTAGGCTGCCGTGCGTCAGGGTCTACTGGGTCTTGTTAAATTAAGAATTTCAAAACGGTAACAGCAGAGAATTAAACCAAGCACGGGACCCCCTAAGGGTGGGACGACTGTACAGGTCATCTGCCCATGAACCTGACCTCAGTCCTGGGAAATACCTGCAAGGCTCCTGAGGTCTCACCAAAGCAGTGAGAGCACCTTCATCTGGAAATTAAAAAAACAGAACAAAAAAAACCTATTGCCATCGAGTCCATTCAGACTCGTAGTGACCATACAGGACTGAGTGGAACTGCCCCATAGGGTTTCCAAGGAGCTGCTGGTGAATTCCAACTGCCGGCCTTTTGGTTAGCAGACGTAACTCTTAACCACTGTGCTGCCAGGGCTCTGGAAAGTAAACACAGTCAGCAATCTACGCTTGAAGGACAAACTCAAATCTCAAATCAAATACACGGAAACGGGGTAAAACTGCTTAAAGACCCAGCACTTTGGTGTGTGTGGGAGTGGGGGGTTAGGGGAGAATGCTGAGATCTGTGCATTTATTCTTACGTCCCCGCTGACTAGAAAAATGTCTAGTATAGAATAGATGCTTGCTTAGTAACGGTTGAAATGGAAAAAAAAAAATGCAAATGGCCACTAACTTTTTAGCCAGTTAACCTCTTTTTGAGGAGACAATTCTTCTTCCCCTCAAAGCTGCTGTTTGTTACAGATGGCCATCTCCCCCTCACGTACCCTCACATTAGCTGCCCAGAGCACTGTCTGAGATTCGATTCCAGTATCAGCAGCATCTTAAAATATCTGGCAGCAACAACAGGGGCTCTCGACAGTCAACACGGAGCAAAGAAGTTCCCATTCACCCGCTGGAGCAGCCAGGAGGAGGACCTGCCATTCTCAGCAAATTATTTATCCCCAGGAATCCATGCTGCATCTTAAATCTGGCTGGAAGGAACCCCCTACTTCCCGACCCACAGGCAAACTTTAAATACCCATTAAAATGACATTTCAAAAATAAAAGAACCGGAGGAACAAAATAAAGGGTGTTGTAAAAGGAAATGGAAACGCTGCCATAATTAGCGCTTTTAAAGGAGACACTTTAAACACGGGTTGGACACGGACTTGTTTACAGCCGCACAGAGGCAACTGGGATGCCTGAGTCACAATGGGCTAGAAGGCTACTGACAACCTAACAAGCGGGGAGAGCATTGGGATTTACAAGAAAGGAAAGGTGGGGAAAGCTTTTGTAGGGTCACTGGAACTACATCCTGAAACCGCGTTTAAAAAACAAAACAGAACACCGCTCGGCCTTTTTGGGGATGTAGGCTTCACCTGAAGGAGCCCTGGTGGTGCAGTGGTTAAGTGCTCAACTGCTAACCTAAACACTGACAGTTTGAATCCACCAGCCGCTCCTCGGAAAAAAAGACCTGGTGATCTGCTTCCATAGAGATTACCAAAAACCAAACTTAATGCCATCGAGCCAATTCCAACTAATAGTGACCCTATAGGACAGACAGAGTAGAACTGCCCCATTGGCTTTCCAAGGAGCAGCTGGTGGATTCAAATTGCTGACCTTCTGGTTAGCAGCGGAGCTCTTAACCACCGTGCCACCAGGGCTCTGACCATAAAGATTAGTCTAGGAAACCCTGTGGGGCAGTTCTGCCCTACCCTATAGGGTTGCTATGAGTCCAAATCAATTCGACAGCAACAGATGCAGCTCGTTCTAAGCTGGCTTTACCATCAACACGCCACAGGCCCCAAGGTTTAACTGGGAGAAAGGGGCCCCGTTATTGTCTAAAAACGTAACCACCTAATTCCTTTGTTGCAGTCCATGAGTGGTGCAAACAGTTAATGGGCTTAGCTGTTAATCAAAAGGGTGGAGGTTCAAGTTAACCCAGACGTGCCTCGGAAGAAAGGTTTGGTGATCTAACTCCCAAAAAATCGGCCACTGAAAATCCTATGAACACAGTTCTACCATGTGACATACATGGGGTCACCATGGATCAGAGTCTATGCGATGACAACTTTTTTTTTAATGCCTTGTCACTGGCTTTCACAAAAAATGCACTTACTCTCTTTATGGTGCCCAGCGGGGCAGTTTTAAATGTGGGCATTTACTTCCGGGTTGGTTGGAAGCTATAAGCTCTTCCTGATCAAGAACCACATTCAATAGTGAAGAACGCTCCTCCACACAAGCCCACACAGAGGTTAAATGTTTGTTAAATCCTTCTGGTAATAACTGCTAGGCAGGTCTACTGTGCACTGGACTGGGAATTTGCCTCATACAGAAAAACGGCGATCCTACCAGCTGGGGGCCCACAGCAGCAGAAAAGGGCAGACACAGGAGGGCCAGGCTGAAAGCAGAGGCGGCGCCCCTGGTCAGGGCATCAGAACAAGGCCCAGGGATCCAGGCTACCTCCCACGGCATCACAGCCTGCTAAGGGTTTCCTGGGCAGAACAGATGCGGGCAGGACAGACAGCCCCACCCGACCTACCATACTACAAAGGGGCACCAGGAATGGGGAAAATGTTATCCGACCTCATTAGGCCAACGGGAAGCTCCTGTGCACTGTGGAAAGATACCAGGCAACAGGGACTAATGCAAAGACAAACACATTTGGGTGAAAATAAAAATGTCCCAGAATTAAAAATTGAAAAAACTAAGCACGCACTCAGCAACTCCAGCTTTGAAGCCCAAATTCACTCTTGAAAAATTATTTTTTCTATTATAAGTTTTCTCCTTGGAACGGGGGGCGGGGGGGGGGCAGGAACCTAAAGTGGGACTTCCTCGCTTAAAGATTTGGAAAAACCCCAGATCTAAGCTAAAAGCAGTGTCCTCGCCAGCAGTCTTCTGGCTTTCCCTTGCTATTATTAAATATCCGTCTGTGTAACAAAGCATTTCTCCACCTCTCACAAACCCTCTTTTCTGTTTCTGTGCCCAGAAAAATCGGAAAGCCATGTGTTTACAGTGTGCCCGTTGCTATGCAAATCATTAAAACACATTACAAAACTCTTTCTTTCCAGTCAAGAGCACGTCACGGGGGAAGATGAACTGCTAGGAAGAGTCCCTCCGTGGAAGAGAAAGAAGGCATAATGAAACATGAGAAGCAAAGCAAATGGAAAACACGATGGTGGTCCCATCCCTGAGTCATTATAACCGAGGGGGGAAGGAGCATTTTCAAAGCTCGAGGTCATCTATTGCACATTTGGAGATGGCCTGGCAAAGCTCAGTGGTTCTCAGCCGCTTCAACTCCTATGGTTTCATGACTCATCTTCCATCTGTCTACTATCGTTGCCTTCTTTTCACCACTTTTTTCACACTTTTGTCATGATATCAAGGGACTTTTCCCCTTTTATTTGTACTCTGTGGGTTCTCCTTTTGAAATCTTCTGTCTTCTCATTCAATTATCACCTAACAGGAGGGCCTGGATTTTCCTTTTCTTTTCCAACCTAGCCATAGCATCTTGGCAGGCTTCCCTCCCTTATGAAGGGATTTGTTCCTTAACAGTCATATCCAGCAGATTTGATACAGCATGTCCAAATTAACGTCCAAAAAAGTACTACATGCCAATTTTCTAATTAAAAAAAATCTAGACTTGATAACTTTATTAAAGTCAATTACCTTATTAAAAGTTTGCAATCAACTTCATTATCAAATTCTTGTTGTGTTGTTCAGAACATTCTAGTAACTTGCAAGTTTTCATGGGTAGGCTTGTCTGGCAGCAAGAAATGAAATCAATGCCTTCTAAATAGCTCTTCCTTTTATTCCTATGAGTCCTGATATATGGGGATTCACCAAAAAAAAAACAACAACAAAGTATTAATTCTAGATTCTCAGTCCTTACTCAAGCAAAGAAATGGCTGCTCATGACTAATGCTATAGAACCTGCTTAGTCTCCAGGTGAAGCAGCCAAACCACTGCAAATCTGTGTTGGGGAAAACAAGTTCGGTTGGCTCCAGACAAAGGCTTATTTTTTAAGCACAGATGGCTGAATGGTTGCCTCCTCCAAAAGAATGCCCACAAATGAAAGACAGATTTCTATTTCTAATCTATGCAAACATCTTACTCTGCAGGGCATCCCAGAGGCTGTTTTGTGTCAGGCGCTCTGCAGATCTGAGGTGCTTTCAGAGGCCAAAGCCCATCTTCACCTGAGATGCCTGGTAGCTAAAAGCTGCAGGATGACACCAGTCACTACCTGGCTCCTAGTGAACCTTGTTTGAGCCTTCTGTGAGACATTCCTCTGGAATCCTGCCCCACCACCGCTGCTTCTCCTTGGCTGCTCTGCCCAGTAGGCAGTTTCAGTATTCAGTTGGAACCCCAGATGCTGCTCAAGCCTCCCTGGAAGGCTGATTCCCAAAGGCTCCGGTTGACAGCTGGTGGCGTTCTTCACTTTGACTCCAGCTCCTCTACCTGTCTAACACCAAACCCAGAAAGCTTGAGCATTTTAAAATGTTATTTTATCCAAACCAGTCTCTTCTGTAGTCTGCATGCCTACAGCTCCTGGCATGTATGTTGCACTGACTCACACCTGGAACTGTTGCTGGTGGCCCTCTCATTTCCCTGTCTCCCCAGCTTTTATCTCTGACTTGCTCTGATACCCCTGGCACATTCCAGCTTGAGGGGTGGGGGTGGGCAACAAAAAAACCCTGCAATGCTGAAAAAGAAACCCTAACTTCTCATTCCAACTCAGCTCTTTACTTTAAACACTGGTTTTCAAAAAGAGAAGGCTATACCTGAAACCTACACAGTTTAGTTCCAATGTTTAAGTTTACATGCTTCTTCCCCTCCTCTTGAAACTTCGTCTTAAATGAACCAGGCTACCTGACCAGAAAGAAATTCAAATAAAAAAAAAGGAAAAAAGTTCTTCCTAGCCCACATCCCCAAAAACTACTGCCAGCATAAATTTTTACTCAATACCTCAATTTGTAAGATTTAAATACTTATTGTTTTAGCTTACAAATGCAAATACTGACAGCCAAATAACACAGCTTTAAGTTTACTTGCCTGTAAAAATCTGAAATTGTGAAGGGTTTTAGAGGCTAATTCATTTATTCCCACGCCCAGGTGAACATCAGAACCACCTGCAGAATGATGTCTGTTTATTTTAAACAATGAATCCTTCCTCTAGAGCTCCAGCACTAGAGATTCCAGTTCAGATTCTGGGTACAGTCCCAGAATCCATTATTTATAATAAACGTTCCAGCTAATTATGATACAGCAGGCCACGGTCTGAGAACCCTTGATCTAGTCCAGCCTCCCACCTAACATGGCGGCCTCCTCTACGAGACGCCATAAGGCTATCCAGGGTACACTGGAATGCTTTCAGAGACTGGGACACTCACCCTTTTGTAAGTATGCTTACTCCATGTTTTACATGGCTTTAATTATTAGAAACTGTGTTGTGTTGAGCCAAAGTACCCAGTCTCTTAATTCCTTGAATTCCTTGAACTTAACATTGGCCCTAAGTTTGTGCTCCAACGCTAATACAGTATTCTTCCTCCCGCAAGTGACTTCACATTTCTGAAGGCAGCTACTGCGTCTTTGCAAGTCTTCATTTTTCTAAGCTTAAACAATCTTTAACTTTTACAAAGCACCATTTCTAAGTCCCTCACCATCTCAACAGCTGTCCCTCCACAACAGATCTCGCAGAGTTAAGTCTGTCTGGCACAGGCTTCCAGGTCTCATACTGTTCCACTACAACGGTATATGTATACTTTGACAATGAGCTTCCTAAAATAAATGATGTGTCCAAAGTCAGACACATACTCCAGCTCGGAAAAAGTCTGCCTCAGAGATCTGGACTTGTCCTTCCACTTCAACCACTAAGTTTTCTGAGGAAATTTTTGTTGGTGGAGGGTAATTAGTTAGATGTAGATTAAAAACAAACAAAAAAACTTCCAATTAAAATTGCTTCTTGCTTTTAAAAATTCACGTTTATTTTAAAGTTCCAGCTCCTTCTGGGTATCTTTTCTAATAAGTCTGTCTGAAGTAACCCTTCATTTCTCCTACAGGCTGAACTTTTTCTAATAGGCACTAATTTATAGTCTGGGTTCCACCCTTGTCATTGATTGCTTTGCATTTAACGATCCGAGAGCCAAAAGTCAGCAAGTATTTCTTAACCCACTGCTGTATTCCTAGCACTGTGTAAAGTACTCCAGGAGGATTCCAAACCCAGCAGAACTTGTCCCATTTTGAGAAGTTAATAATGTCTGGTAGAGGAAGGAACTACATAAAAGGAATAACTTGCAAGATAGTATACAGCCAAGTGCTTCAAATGAAGGTCACGCAGAAGACTAAACACCTAGGCTCTCTGGGTCAGACTGTGAGCAACCTCATGGCTTCTGTTTGCAGACACATCTACTTGATATCAGCTTTTGATTAAAAAAAAAAAACTCACTTGAAACATGTAAAATTTTCAAGCGCGTGCTTATTTCAGAAATTTAAAATCTGAAAAACTATACAGGAAAGAATCCTGTAGGCTGCTACTCCTTCTTCAAAGCATGTCACCACCAGCTCCCCAAGCACCCTGAATGCTACGACATGAGGAAAAGGTGGAAAATGGAGGGCTTGTGCAACTCCCTCTGCTCTGGGAAATATCCCACGGGATGAGGAGACTCTCCAGGTATTCTAACGGAAAAGGTCTACTGATAAGTGAACTGAACTGACACCAACAAAAATGCTCTTGCTTCGTGAATAGAATCGCGGACTGTCAGAACTTCAGCAACTTATACAAACCCCTCACTTTACAGCTGAGGGGGGAGCTATCATGCTGAACACAGCAGGTGATCTCCTCACAGTGAAGCAGCTAGTGAGCAGCAGCAGCACCTGGGTCTCCTCTGTGTGGTCCACGGCCCCCTGCTGCCTCTTGTCCACCTGAGCAGACAAAGCTCTTGCCTCTCAACATCTATCCCCTCGACTCCAGTCCTATCTCTAGTCACCACCCCATCCTCAAATCCAAAGTCAGACGGTACATCTTCTTTGTGGATGTTTCAGGAGGAGGAGCAGACAAGACAGCATTTGGCAGTTAATTTTTTATGAAATTTTAGTATATCTGTTTTACTCACCAGTGGTTAGGAGCTTGGCAATTATCCAAAAGGTCGGCAGTTCAAATCCACCAGCCGCTCCCTGGAAACCCTATGAGGCAGTTCTACTCTCTCCTACAGGGTCGCTATGAGTTGGAATCGACTTGAGGGCAACGGGTTTGGTTTTTCTTTCTTTCTTTTTTTTTACCCACAATCTCTAATTAACACTTCTTTGCTGCTACACCCAAAATTCTACCTGGCTCAAGATTACTTTACCAACATTTCAGAGAACCACTGGAGGTACCTAACCGATTCAAACAAAACTTCTAAAGCTAGAAAACCAAAAAACCAAACCCGTTGTCCTCAAGTCGATTCTGACTTACAGCAACACCACAGGACACAGTAGAATTGCCCCATAGGGTGTCCAAGGAGCAGCTGGTGGATTCAAACTGCCGACCTTTTGGTTAGCAGCCAAGCTCTTAACCACCGTGCCATCAGGGTTCCAAAGCTACAAAAAAAAAAAAAAAAAAAACTACAAAGCAACTGTTAAATAATTCCCAAGTACCCCACCCTCCTCCTACACACACAAGCCCTAAATCAACCAGCTCATCTACTTTACCTGAAGCCGTTAGCCCACACCCTTACATGGAACACAGGGGAAAATCCACCTACCTTGTGGCCTCTTGCTGCAGCCAGGACACATTGGGCACATAGAACATGACTCCGAAGAAAAGCAGAGGCTCATTAGCGAATTTGTCCAGATGCTTCTTCAGAGGTTTCTCCAGCTCCACCCACCGTGCCTGCTGGCTCTTGCTGAGATACCAGAGGCCAAAGTAGTGCGTCTAGATAAAAGGGCAAAACAGCATCAGTTCACTGCTTACAGGGCGCACCCCAAGACCACGCAGAAAACAACTTTAGCGCCCTATGTCAACTTTGGTTCCCCAGCGCAGGCACAAGAATCTGGCATTTACTTTGTAACTTAGGGACAAATTAAATGAAAGTATATCCACACGATACAGTAACCTGCACTCCTACCCATGGCTGCTGTTTGTATACATACTTGGAATCCAAGGGTAAAAACAGCACCTATGTTGGGTAGGCGGGTGTGCAGGGTAGGGGTGTGTTGACTTTTTCTAAGATCTGAAGGCTGACTTTCCCATGTGCCTTCTCAATGCCCAAGATCTCACATGGAACATGATGGCAAAGGCTAGTTCCTGCACCTGCTACAAAGTTAACTCATGACTCAACTCCTACAGACCAAACCTTCTCCAGCTGAAGGCTTCCGGGCAGCAGAATGGTTCCACACAGGACCAGATTTTAACAGAAAATGCATTCGCTCTTTCTGAACATGAACGAAGCACTTTAAAAAGCATCCCACCCTACCACTTTTATCAGTCATGAACTGCTGCAAGCCTCTCCCTGGTCCCCAGCTTTGAGAGCACGCACTCTTCACAGCTCCCAGGAACCCCTGGTGGCTGCTCTTGGAAGATTATGGTGGGATTTGATAGATGAAAGTGAAATTTTCACCAAGAGTTGAAGGCTCAACCAGTTTAGTTTTGAACAACATGCTAAATGATTAAAACAGGCACTTTCATGCTTCCAATCCCATCTTTATATTAATTCATGACGGGATTTAAGGATTAGCACAATAAGTACCAAAAAACAGATCTGTATTTGAAGCAATCTTTTATATTTCAATTATAGCCTAGAATGGTTTACAACACACCTGGAAATCTGCCTTCAAAAGGACGTTTTCATTACAATGTTTAACTTCCAAAGACATTCCGGTGTGGATACTCCCACTCCAGCTGGCTGCTGCTCAGCATTACCACAGGTCAATTCCGGCCACAAGTCAACCAAAATCCGTTATCAAGCTCTGACTCTGACTTTGCTAGAAAACTAGGTGTGTCCTTGCCAACACAGACTACAGACCCAAGTGCCTTACATGTATTTTTAAATGGATTTATTTCCAGTGGGAGCAATGATTCGATCTGCTTTCCTCCACAGTGCTCCACAGGGCAAGTTCACATCAGAAACTTATGCATTTCTCAAGCTGCAAAGTATCAACAAGCAGAGTCAAGGCCATAATTCTATCAACTGAGACAAACTTGCTTGAGTCAAGTCTGACCGTGTTGTCTGCTACCCAGCTTCAGTAGTCTATTCAAGTCATTGCCCTGTGATCAAGGAGGTGATGGAAAGGGTAAGTGGCTAAGGAGAAAGAAAACAGGTTTTGGAGTCACTTCACCTCTTAGCTTTTGCATTCTCTGGCTCAAGAATTTTGTACAAGTTACCAAGCTTTCCTGACCCTCAAAGCTTTCCCATCTGTAATATGGGAATGATGGTAATACCTATCACCCACAGAGCTGTCAGGGGTATAAATGAAACAGTGTCCATAAATCACATGCGTGCCCCGTGGTCACTACTTCATAAACGGTACTTCTGCTGCTGCTGCTCCTATTACTATTGCGACCATCACCACTGTCCACAGGTTTTCAAACGACACATCGCACTGGGCAAATCTGCTGCAAAAGACCTCTTTAAAGTGTTCAAAGCAAAGATGACACTTTGAGGACTAAGGTGCACCTGACCCGAGCCATGGTATTTTTAATCTTCTCATACACGTGTGAAAGGCGTACAATGAATAAGGAAGACTGAGGAAGAATTGACGTCTTTGAATTGTGATGCTGGTGAAGAATACTGAATATACCGTGGACTGTCAGAAGAACACACAAATCTGTCTTGGAAGAAGCACAACCAGAATGCTCCTTAGAAGCGAGGATGGCGAGGCTGCGTCTCATGCACTTTGGACATGTAATCAGGAGGAACTAGTCCCCTGGAGGACATCATGCTTGGTAAAGTAGAAGGTCATCAAGAAAGAGGAAGACCCTCTGTAAGATGGACTGACAGCGGCCGCAACAATTGGCTCAAGCATAACAGTTGTGAGGATGGCAGAAGACTGGGCAGTGTTTTGTTCTGTTGTACACAGGGTCTCTATGCATTGGGACTGACTCAACAACACCTAACAACATCAAAAACCACCACTACCGTCATCATCACCATCACTGGGAAATGAAAGCAGGCAAGCCTGAAGAATCATTTTCATCAGCACTACTGGCACCCCTAGGAACCAGGAAATTAGACAACAGAGCTTGACCAGAAATAAATGAGAAAAGGAGAGCAGAAGGCCTGTAAATGATGAAAAAATCTAAAAGATCTGAGGAAAAGAATCATCACAAAGCACTACTTGCCCTAATATTTTCTTGAGAATTTCACTACAGGTGTTTACTGGACAGTGGAATGTCACTCTGATGCTATCCTAGGGGATCTAAGATGCAGGTTTAGGCTAACCAGAAAATGAGGTAATCTGGGTATTTAATTTAATAAACTCATCTGCTAAGGGCCCAGGGCAGTCCCAGGTTACACTGAATTCCTTCATGGAACACCGAGCCGTATAAGGGTATTCCACCGTACTTTGGATGGCTTAAAGAGAGTTTGCACAGAACGAGGTAATATGGATAAGCTGTACAGTGCTATGAAATAATTATTAGAGCTGGAAAGAATCTTCCGATAACCGTGAGTGCAGAGACAGCAACCTTCACAAATGCCAAAAGGATAATCATGATTTATTATCTGTCACTAAAAGTGGTTTTGACATTTAAGGGAATTCTTTTCTTTTTGTCCATACTTCAATTTATAACATTCATTCAAATTAGTGTCACTGAAATTATAAAGGGTCCACAGTGTCTACATAAGCATTCTACAGTTTATTTGCCAAAAAATACATTTTTATTATTCCTACGCATTTAAGGTTTTCACTGGCTAATGCTTTTCAGAAGTAGACTGCCAGGTCCCTCTTCCTAGTCTGTCTTAGTCTAGAAGCTCAGCTGAAACCTGTCCTCCATGGGTGACCCTGCTGGTATCTCAATACTGGTGGCATAGCTTCCAGCATCACAGCAACACGCAAGCCGCCGCAGTATGACAAACTGACAGACATGTGGGGATCATAACAAACTATGGATAACACTGCGAAGAATGGGAATTCCAGAACACTTAATTGTGCTCATGAGGAACCTTTACATAGATCAAGAGGCAGTTGTTCGGACAGAACAAAGGGACACTGATTGGTTTAAAGTCAGGAGAGGTGTGTGTCAGGGTTGTATTCTTTCACCATACCCATTCAATCTGTACGCTGAGCAAATAATAGGAGAAGCTGGACTATATGAAGAAGGGGCATCGGGATTGGAGGGAGACTCATTAACAACCTGCAATACACAGATGACACAACCTTGCTGGCTGAAAGTGAAGAGGACTTGAAGCACTTACTAATGAAGATCAAAGACCACAGCCTTCAATATGGATTACACCTCAAAATAAAGAAAACAAAAATCCTCACAACTGGGCCAATAAGCAACAACATCATGATAAACGGAGAAAAGACTGAAGTTGTCAAGGATTTCATTTTACTTGGATCCACAATCAACAGCCATGGAAGCAGCAGTCAAGAAATCAAAAGACGCATTGCATTGGGTAAATCTGCTGCAAAGGACCTCTTCAAAGTGTTGAAGAGCAGAGATGTCATCTTGAAGACTAAGGTGCGCCTGACCGAAGCCATGGTATTTTCAATCACATCATATGCATGTGAAAGCTGGACAATGAATAAGGAAGACCGGAGAAGAATTGACACCTTTGAACTGTGGTGTTGGCGAAGAATATTGAATATACCGTGGACTGCTGAAAGAATTAACAAATCTGTCTTAGAAGAAGTACAACCAGAATGGTCCTTAGAGGCAAGGATGGCAAGACTGCGTCTTACATACTTTGGACATGTTGTCAGGAGGGATGAGTCCCTGGAGAAGGACATCATGCTTGGCAGAGTACAGGGTCAGCGGAAAAGAGGAAGACCCTCAACAAGGTGGATTGACACAGTGGCTGCAACAATGAGCTCAAGCATAACAATGATTGTAAGGATGGCACAAGACCAGGCAGTGTTTTGTTCTGTTGTGCATAGGGTTGCTGTGAGTCGGAACCGACTCAACGGCACCTAACAACAACAACAGCAACGCATTTAAGGCTAGTATTTTAAATTTCCTTTTCTCATTACCACCCATCCAGGTCATTAAACCAGATCTGATGCCCCCCTCAAAAAAAAATTTTCTATGGAGCACCCATGCACACATACCCAGGATGTTACAAATGCACACACAAACATGCGCACATACACACACACGCACACACACACCCCCACGCACACTACAAATGTACAAACGTGCGCACAAACACATGTGCACGCACACCCACGCACATTACAAATGTGCACACAAACACTCCAACATACAGCTGTACAGACATGTGCACACAATGAAAAGGAGGATGACGAGGGACAAGGGAAATCTCTTGAGCCATAACTGATATCATACAGGTCTAAAACCCAAAGTAAACGACGTCTAATGGAAAAACCTAACTTATGGCATAAAGTCTTTTGTTGCTGCACTACAACCTTTCCCAGAGGACACAGCATTTCAGGGTGTCTCACCATGAACTTATCCTATGAGATAATTACATGACTACTGAGAAATGGCCTTTCCGGTAGACAGCAGAGTTGGGGGAGGTAAGTAACCTGGAGGACACAGGTCATACCTACCCATGGCCACAGTTCTCCTCTGTCCTATAGAGTTGCTATGAGTTGGAATCGACTCTACCGCAACGCGTTTGGTTGGTTTTGGGGGGGTTTTGTGCTTGTTTATCCAGTAGAAATTAAAGTTCCTTTATACAGAGATTCCCCACATTGTTTTTTGAAGCTTTGCCCAAAGTAACCTTCTCCATTCCTACCCTACTTCTCTCTCTCTTCTGCTAGCTGTCTCTCTGCTCTGGAATATTCACTAGAGAAGGAAGACCTACCTGCCTCAAAGCTCTTACCCTGCTCTCCTCCAGTTCACAGCACAGATTCATTCTGCCTTGTCTCCGTGTGCCTGACAGGAAATGGAAACAGCCTCAACTCTCACTTCAGCTAACACCCTCACCAATCAACCGCCTGCAAATCGCCCACGGGCAGATTAACCCCCTCAGACTCCGCTGAGACCACACCAGGCCCACTCATGGCAGAGCTGCCAATTTAAACTCCAGCTCAATTCTGGAAGCATAGCCTCACTGCTAAACATTGCCACATGGCTGCGGAAAATGTGGTGGGTGATTTCAAACAGAAACCACCTCCACCATAACCAAAAGGACTCCCTGAGTAAGTGCCTGAAACATTTGCTTTGTTTATGTCTGAGGCAACAAACTGAAGCCAAGTCCATCTAATCTCACAATACCTCTGGACAAGGTACAAATCCCCTTTTATTTCTCTGGTTTTCCAGAGACAACTAAAGCCCAGAGCTCTAGTGCCATGAGTCCTGTAGTGAGTTTACTGCAAGGATGATAAAAAGACGACCAAAGAGCCAGTTCCCAGGGAGAGTGGAGCCACATCTCCGAACTAATTCCTGAACACGCACTACTACAGAACAATGAAAGGAGAGTCATGCTACATAATGTCACCATCCTGTGAGTAGTTTCCTGGTTTATTTGGTTTAGGATCTTGTATTTTAACAAAGGAAGCATAAATGTATGCACGCATTCAAAAATCTGGATGTTTCTTCAGCTGGCAGATTTGTGTGTGAGTATTTTAGCATCGAAGTGAGATCTATCTTGAGAGGATCCTAGTGAATAAATGTCTTTAAAAATAGTTTCGGGTGGTTTTGATTTCTTCATCCATTTATTTGTGAAGAGGTAGTGCTATCTTGCCACATTAACAGGAAAAGGGATTTTGAGAGTTTTGTCTCTCCGGTTTCGTGACCAGGGCCATAGCTTTGATGCCAACTATTGGCAAGGATTCCAGAAGCAGCCTTGGCAGTTATTAGCAATTAACCCCAGGATCCTATCTACAGCATTCTGAAGCACTAACGATCCAGAAGAAAAAGCTGAAAATATCTTGCCTTAGGTTGTAACAGGTTGCCTGCCTTACCCAGTATTTCAGCTGTAGATGAGGCAGCAGAGAGTTGGTATGGCTGCACAGTAACTATCCAGGAGTTACCTACAAGTATGAAAAGTTTCACTGAGGCATGGAAAATGCTTCAGAAGGAGGACTAAAAGCAGACTATAAAGCAGCACTTCATGCAATTCCACTCCAAAGGCTTTGGAAAAAAAACCACCACACATCAGCTGGATAACTGTTAAAAAAAAAAAAAAAACCCACCTGTGTGCAATCACCCTCAACTCTGGGTAGGTCTGGGATTTCTATAACTGACACGTCTATGATTAACAACTGCACCATCTTCATCTCCCTACCCAACTTCTTCATATAAGTACAGGAAAAGAAACTGCAGGGGAACGCAGACCAAGAAGCAAATCTCAAAGCCAAGAAAAACCTCTCTTCTGGGGCGGCATGGCTCACTCAGAATACACAAAAAGATGAAGCCTTACAAGTGAAGACTGGGGAATTATTTTACCTAAAATCTCTATACCTAGAAAATGGAGACACTGGTGCCAATTTACCTTACAGGACTGACTTAAGCTAGTAAGATGTCACATTCCAATTTCCACAAAGACAAAAAGTAACACAAAATTCAAAGACCAGGTATCTCCCCAGCACTCTTCCTTCAATCAATTCTTCATCAGCATTGATTATTTTAATTCTTTGCAAATACAAATGTAGATGGATATGGCCAAGCCAACTACGAAATATAGCAAAATTGCACTGCTATCTGCATACCACAGGGGATGGCTTTAACAAAGAGAAATTTATTTCCTCATAGTAAAGTAGGCTAAAAGTCCACTTTCAGGGTGTCAGCTCCAGGGGAAGACTTTCTCTCTGTCGGCTCTGGAGGAAGGTCCTTGTGATGCACCCGTCTTCCCTTGGTCTGGGAGCATCTCAGCGCAGGAACCTCAGGTCCAAAGGACACTCTCTGCTCCGAGCACTGCTTTCTTGGTGGTATGAGGTTTCCAACTCTCTGCTTGCTTCCCTTACCTTTTATATCTTGAGAAGTAAAAGGTGGTGGATCAGGGAGGTGACTTGAGAAAGGCTGGTGTCACAATCCCACCCCAATCCTCTCAACATAAAATTACAGTCACAAAATGGAGGACCGTCACGCAATTCTGGGAATCATGGCCCAGCCAAACTGATACAACCATTTTTTTTGGGGGGGGGGGCATAATTCAATCCATAACAGCCAGGGAACGAGGTATTTGATTTAATCAAATATTACCATAATGACACGTAAATTACCAACTACCAGAACCTGGAAAAAACCCGTTGCCGTTGAGTCGATTCCAACTCATAGTGACCCTATTGGACACAGGAGAACTGCCCCATAGGGTTTCCAAGAAACGCCTGGTAGATTCAAACTGCCAACCTTTTGGTTGGCAACCAAACTCTTAACCACTATGCCACCAGGGTTTCAGAAGATGAGCATAAAATCAAACCACAAAAATATCCTTAATGTAAATTAACTTTGCGTTGATGTCATGAAATGCAGGTTAAGAGTCTGTATCTTTATAATCTCTCATCATTAGTAAAATAGCAAAATGCAGAAAAGCTAATAGATTTCTACTGTAACTGATAGTTTTTAGTAAATCAGCTTTTAGTAAAGACGGAAATACAAATCTGCAAAAGAAAAGGGGGCAAAATTAGAAGATAACTGCCTATCACATAAAATGATTATCCTTATTACCGAAAGATTTTTTAGGCTCCTTTAAAACTCTAGGTCCTTAGTCCAGCTATAGGAGAGGCCCAAGAGTTACCAAATTTACCATTCCCCAGAGACTTGGATTTCTCAATAAAACAGCAGTTCTCTAAGTTGGTCAGAGATTAGCTGTGAAGAGTGTCTCAAGTAACTGTGTTAAATTATTTCTCTCTCTTCCACTTGTTTTTAAACTAAAAGTAGGTTTAAGATTATTCATATAAGGAAATCATTCTAGCATATTCTTACATTTTATTAAAATACATTCATTATTGCTATTAACATGGCCCTCCTTGTCTTTTGTGGAACAACACTGTACAATGGAAATATAATGTTACCATATTTAATTTAAACTTTTCTAATAGCTACATTAAAAAAAAAATACCCCCAAAATCAGGTAAAATTAAGTATATATTATTTAAAACAATGTATTTCAAATATTGTCTTTTCAGCATGTAATCAATATAGAATGATCAGTGAGACATGTTCAACTTTTTTTTTCATACTCAATTTTCACAATCTGACGTGTGTTTTATACTTATCAAATATCTCACGCTGGCCACACTGCAGTACTCGAAAGCCACATATGGCTACCACTTACCACCAAAAAACAACAACAACAAAACCGAGTCAATTCCGACTCACAGCTGCCCTATATCACCAGCTGCCATCTAATTGATTTCGACGCATAGAGAACCCGTGAGTTTCAGAGTAGAACTTCCCTCATGGCAGGTATCGAGGCCTTTCTTCCAAGGTGCATCTGGGTGTGCTCCAACCACCAACCTGTCAGTTAAAAATCCAGCGCTTAACCATCTGCGTCACCCAGGACTCTCCAGTGTCACCGTCCTGTGAATAGTCTCTTGGTTTACTGGACAGTGCAATTTTAAAATAATAGTAACTGTTCAAGGAATTGAAAGACTTTGGCCATTTTGGCTCAGTATAGGAACACAGTTTCTAATAAATAAAAAATAAATAAATAAAGCCATATAAAAATTGAACAAGCAGACTTATAAAAGGGCGTAAGTCCCAGTCTCTGGGAGTGTGTGCCGCGTCTGGGTGGCCTGGACGGTGTCTTGGAGAGAAGACCGCCACACTGGGCAGTTACCACGTGCCAGGCACGCGATGCTGTCTCAGCGTTCCAGAAAGTACTCATTTCACTCTGGAGGTGGCTACTATCACCACCCCGTTTTACAGATGAAAAAATCTCAGCATAGGGCAGTTAAATCCCTACCCGAGATCACACACACAGTCAGAGCCAGAGCCAAGACTCAACTTCAGGCAGTTTGCGCCAAGCTCACGTTCCTAACCACTCATCTCTGCTGCCTCTGAGGTAGTTTTTTTATTTGTTTTCTAATTGTGTTAAACATATATGTAACAAACCATCCGCCATTTCAATACTCCTCACACGTACAATTCAGTTACACTGATAATGTTGATCTCGTTGTTCAGCCATCATTTAAGGTACTTATTTTTAAATACGAGAGTTCTTACAAGGCAGCATCATTTTACCTATTTCTTTTCTAACCTAGATCAGGGATTTTCAAACTGTTTGAGCAGCGGGACCCCCGGCATCCCACCCCCTCTGCAAAGAGAACAGCTCCATTTTATCCATCGAAATGCCACCGAAGGTCTCATTGGGGAAAAGGTTTAAAGCCACGGATTGGCATATTTTGTTGACTACACTGTCAGCGTTAGGCTTTTCTGGGGCTCTCCTGCCTCTTGAATCTCTTCCTTACAAGGGTCTCTGGCCAAAAATTCACATCCATCTTTTTTCTGAACTTTAAAACAGTTTTTAAAGTTGTTTCCTATAAAATTCACTTCACGTCTTCTTGCCAGACTGTTGCTAATTCCACCTCAGCGGCTTCTCTGTCCCTCCTGCCTCCTCCATCCAGTGCCCCTACTGTTCTCCTGTTGGGTTCCTTTCCTAAAATGCAAAGCAGACCTGTCACACTTCTTGAAATCCTTTGGGGGTTTTCCATCTCATGGCAGTATTTTATTCCCCCAAACATTTCAAAAGATTACTTGAGGGCTAAAATAATTATGAAAGACAGGCTAAACATATTTAAAAGAAAAACTACAAGAACTTATGACAGCGTATCCCAATGCCTTTACCACGGCACCTTTCCCCCAACTAGGCATCTCTGTGAACTAGAGTAGGAATTCAGACTAAACCCTAAATCCACTTACAGCAATCCTACAGGACAGAGTAGAACAGCCCCACAGGGTTTCCAAGGCAGCAGTCTTTATGGAAGCAGACTGCTACATCTTTCTCCTGTGGAGTGGCTGATGGGTTTGAATTGCTGACCTTTTTTGGTTAGCAGCTGAGTACTTAACCACTGTGCCACCAGGCTCCTGGATTCAGGCTATGTGGGTTCAAATCAGCCTCACACCTTGCCAACCCAGTGACCACAGGCAGGTCACCCTGTGAGGTGGCCTCCCACCTGTAAAATGGGGCTAACAACAGCCACCTCACAAAGCTGCTATGTGAATTAAATGAGGTTAACAGTATAGAAAGTGCTCAGCACAGCACGTGGTCCATTGAAAGGCGGTGACTGTTTTATTCTTTGCGACACATTTCAAGAAACACTGTCCTACAGGATCCAGTTAAAACTCCGAGCCAGACACACCAAGCCCTTCAAAATCAGGCCCATGCCTGCCTTCCCAGCATGCCCCGAAGCCCCTCCACACAGGCACACAGATCAGTGCAAACTGAACTCTGCTGGGAAAATTCCCAGCCCCTTCCTGTTTCTGCACTTCAGCCCGCTCTTCCCTGGGCTTTGTTTCTGGTTTGTCCTATTCTCTGAACTCCAGGGTTACCGGGAGCAGGGGAGATCACATTCAGCTTTATGTCCCCAGGGTCTAATTTTAAGTGCACAAGCAGCATTCGCTGACCACATGAACCATGCCTGGACCCTTCTGATGCTATTTTAAAGAGGAGACACACCAGTGCATTCAAAGCTGGATGCTACACTCAAAAATCCACCACGCTGGGGACGGAAACCCCACCCATGGCCGTCGAGTTGATTCCGACTCATAGCAACCCTCTAAGACAGAGTAGAACTGCCCCATAGGGTTTCCAAGGAGCAGCTGGTGGATTTGAACTGCTGATCTTTTGGTTAGCAGCTGTGGCTCTTAACCACTACACCACCAGGGTTTCCCAGGGAGAGGGTAAGTCACTAACTAGATAGTAGACAAGAATTATCTTGGGTGAAGGGAAGGACAACACACAATACAGCACCACTGGACTAAACCAAAAGCTAACAAGTTTTCTGAACACAACCAAACACTTCAAGGGACAATGAAGCAGGGACAGGGTCTGGGACCATGGTTCCGGGGAACATCTAGGTCAATTTGCATAACAAAGTTTATTAAGAAAATGTTCTGCATCCCACTTTGGTGAGTGGCATCTGGGGTCTTAAAAGCTAGTGAGCGGCCGTTTAAGATGCATCAATTGGTCCCAGCCCACCTGGAGCAAAGGAGAATGAAGAACACCAAAGACACAAGGAAAATATTAGCCCAAGAGACAAAAAGAGCCACATAAAGCAGAGACTCCATCAGCCTGAGACCAGAAGAACTAGATGGTGCCCGGCTACCACCACTGACTGCCCTGACAGGAAACACAACAGAAAGTCCCTGACGAAGCGGGAGAAAATTGGGGTGCAGAACCCAAATTCTAGTAAAAAGACCAGACTTAATGGTCTGAGACTGGAGGAACCCCAGAAGACATGGCCCCCAGACTCTCTGTTAACTCAGAACTAAAACCATTCCCGAAGCCAACTCTTCAGACAAAGAATGGACTAAACTGTAAGACATAAAATGATACTAGTGAAGAGTGTGCTTCGTAGTTGAAGTAGATAAAAAAACATGAGACTAAATGGGCATCTCCTGTCCAGAGGTAAGATGAGAAGGCAGAAAGGGACAGGAGCTGGTTGGACGGACACAGGAAATCTGGGTGGAAAGGAGGAATGTGTGATCGCATTATAGGGATAGCAGCCAGGGTCATATAGCAACATGTGTATACATTTTTGTACGAGAAACTAACTCTAGCTGTAAACTTTCACCTAAAGCACAATTAGAGAAAAAAAAAAAAAATCCACCATACCGCCTATTATAATGCCCTATTATAAAAAGCTCCCTCTTCAGGATACGCCTAGGCTACAGACTACTTCTAACAACAAAGCCAAATACCCACCATAACTGTGTTCCAAGCCTTCATAACGATTAAACGTGTTGTTACATTTTTGATTGACTTTCACTTCCTCCTGTAAAATATCATCAGCTCCATTTGCAAAAACAACCTAAGCACAAAGTGAAAGTGTGAGCGGAGCAGACCCTGTGCCCACCCCCAGACCTCTGCTTGTGGTGGGGGCCGCACCCTCCTGAAGGTGTGTGTGAGCAGAGGAAGAACAAAGTGTTAGATTACTACACCTGATCCTTTAATTCAGGGATATGTACAGGGCTGATTCACAAAAGACCACTCATGCCCTCAATACTATCTGTCATGGAATGAAAGCATAACATTCAAAAAGAAAGGGATTTGCCGGAACGTGGACACACCCACTTAGGGCATGTCAAAATAAAGTCACCATTCAAGGCAAACTTCATCACAAAAATCACAGCACCAGAAAATCAATCACACCAGGACACACCCTTGACAGCAGAATCCGGACTTCACTGCTTCATCCAGACACCCCTCCCTTGCCCCTTACACTCTAGCTCTACCCAGGGATTTGCATTGATGCCTTCTCAGCCCACAATAAAGACCAGTTGCTCTTTTACATTCCTGAACCTTTGCAAAACCAGCTCTGCCTGGTGAGGGTACCCTTGCCCCCTTTTCCCCTCCTGAACGCCAGTATTTCCTTCAAAACCCAGTTCAAAGAGTAAAGGCTCTGTTGACGGTTCCCTGAGGCTCCCTGTCCCCCCGCCAGGACCACAGTGCTCAGCAGGAGCACATTCTGTCTCGATTCCTTATTTAAATGTCAAACCCCCTACTCATGCAGGTGGTGCTGAAGACAAAACCATACCTCTTCTATCGTAGTGTCCCCAGGTCCTGCAACGGTACCTGGAACAACACAGCTGCTCAATATTTTCCTTAATGAGAAACTAAATTGTTTCTAAGACTTTCAAATTTGAACTATTAGAAATTATTACACACCACACTAAGGATTTTCCAAACAGCACCTCTTCATATTTATAACACCTCTCTGGGGTAGGTATGATTATTCCCACTTCACTGGTGGGAAACCTGGCATCCAGAGAGGGTCAGTAACTTTTCCATGGTTCCCCAGCTAATAAGCAACAGAAGCACGATTTAAATCCATGTGTGAGACTCCAAAGCCTGTTGCTGGTAACTAGCTGATCACACGCTACACTGCTCCCAGAGCACCCCCAAGTCACTCTAACCTGAGTTAGTGAAGTGCCCTAAAGTAAAAGCACTGCGTGCTTTTATAAACGGTCTCCGGCCCAGTCAATCCACAGTACTGATTTTCCTTTACGCCCATATAAACATGCAGGTGTGTGTGTATCTAAACACGCATGCCCACCCCTGGGTGATGCAGATAGTTAATGCGCTCAGCTGCTAACTGAAAGGTTGGAGGTTCAAGCTCACCCAGAGGTGCCTGCAATTTACTTCCCCAAAAATCAGCCACTGAAAACCCTTTGGAGCACAGCTCTACTCTGACACACATGGGGTTGCCATGAGTTGGAAGCAACTGGATGGCAACTGGGTAATGTGCTGCTTAGAAGCAAAGGAGACACGGCTACTAGAAAGCCCGGTGAGAACATTCTCCGTGTTCTACATGCGTGAGCTATCACACTACATACATCTGTGGGGCAGGACAGTCTCCAGAATAGGAAAATAAACATCAAGGGAAGATTTGATCACTGAAACCAAAATATAAACACAGAGAACAGTGGGAGAAAGAAGTGTTCCATTTAAACAACCCCCTAGAGGACAGCAGCCAGCCTGGGGAGGACACCACAGAGAGAGACGGACCTTCTCTAACCATCACTCCTTTCTGCAAGTGAACGGAGGATGGTGCATGAGGATGGGGAAGTAGGCCCAATGTGATCAACTGTCACCCTGATGCTGTCACTTGGAAGAAGTGCAGCAGAATGCTCCTTAGAAGCGAGGATGGCAAGGCTTCATCTCACATACTTTGAACATGTTGTCAGGAGGGATCACTCCCTAGAGGACATCATGCTTGGTAAAGTAGAGGGTGAGCAAAGAGAGGAAAACCCTCAACAAGACAGACTGACACAGTGGCTGCAACGATGGGCTCAAACTTCACAACGATTGTGAGGATGGCACAGGACCGGGCAGTGTTTTGTTCTGTTGTACACAGGGTCACTGTGAGTCAGAACCAATTCAAAGGCATGTAACAACAATAAGCTGTCACTTGTCCCTATGACAGCCCAGGGCCTAAGACTGGGACACCACATTTCTTGCCCTTGGGAAGACTTGGATCTCGGGGGCCTGCAGGCATGTCAGTACATGCAACCATCAACTGTCCCACCACACCCACTAGCCGATATGTCACATAGCTCTCAAGACGCAAACACGCACGTGTGGACTTCTCAGCCAAGTCCCTCCTCCTGAGTGTCTGTAAGACTAGGAAAAGCAAGGGTCGCTTGCTATAAAAGACAGACTGCCCGAAGAGTCTTCTCTAAAGAGTGATAACGTGATTGTTGGAACTGGTCGGCCCTGTGTGTGCCTAGAGCCAAAAGGAGTCTCACAAACAGCACAAAGAAGCAAACGCCACTAGAATCTTCAGGAGCAAAACCCCCTCTCACGAGCTCCCACCAAAAGCCTCACTGGTCACGCTCACTTCATATGCTTTTTCTCTGAAGAGGAAAATACAGAAACAAACAAACATGAAAAAACCCAGCTGCATCCATCCCGTTTGTGGGGGTTTTATCCTCGACAGGCAGCCAGATGCCCACACAGGAGCTGCTCATCGACTGTTCTAACACAGTAAAAGACTCTGGTGGGAAGAGTCTCTCCTCTCCCCCAAAGCTCCCCGGCAGCTGGAAAGCACCTCCCCTGCAAGCTCTCGGTGGTGGTGTCCTTCCTTCTCACATCGGGGAAGGTCTCCTGATCCACCGAGAAGCTCCAGCCTGTGCTAAGAATAGCAGGAATCTCATAAACACAGCTCTGGGGCTGACAAACGTGGCAGGTGCCAGGAGACAGATGGCCAGTTCCTTCAGCGAGTCCTCCCCCACACTGCATACCCACACACACACTCACTCACACTCACACTTACCTCCCGCAGCTCCAGCCTCTGGGCCACGGCCTCCAGACACTCCTGGCCCGTGCTTTCCACGGACAGTGTGCACTCGATGACATTGCTGTCCAGCAGGCGGATCCGGGTGACAAAGCAGTTCTTGCTCAGAACGTTGTAGCGCCGTGTCCGGCGGAGCTTCAGACCGAAAGGCATGGCTCTGTGGCCCGCGGACGCCGCCTTCCCTTCTCGGCACACACGCCCCTGAGCTGTCCTCAGCAGTTTCGTGACTGGGTGAGTCCACCTCCGACCGTGCTCCTCCGGGAGTGGAGAAAGGTGTCCATGCCCAGTGTGGCGCTCCGGGACACAGCTACAAACGGCACATAAATGGCACAGTGTTAGCAGGACAGGAAGCTGTAGGTGGTACTGCACAGGTCCCACACATGAGCACACACGAGCACACGAGTACACACATGCACGCACACATGAACACACACATAAGCACACACACGGGCGCACACGAGCACACGTGAGTGCACACGTGAGTGCACATGAGCACACATGAGCACACACACAAGTGCACACGAGCACACACACGAACACACACACGAGCACATGTCCCCTGCCCCTACGATGAACATCTGGATTCGAGCAGCAGCAGGCTCCGGCCTCGAGGTGTCTGGGCAGAGCCACGCACTTCTTCCTACACAGGTTACATGATAAAATCCACTGTACAGCTGGGGAAGCCAGGGTGCAGCGAGATAAAGAGCTCACCCAATGGAGCGCAGAGTAAACGGCAAAGACAGAACTCAAACCAACATCCTCCCAATATGCACGTGAGTTTCACCGTCCAGCAAAGCGGGAGAGGTGGAACTTATACCCCCATTTTATGGATGAAAAAAGCGAGGCTCAATGACTCCAGTAACCCACTGAACCTGAAGTTAAAATATCATCTTGTCCCTCCTCACTCATCAGATACCGTGTCTTTAGTTTTATGAACCTTTTATTACTTTTTTTTTTTTAATTTACTTATTATTAACGTTGGAAACCCTGGTGGCGTAGTGGTTAAGTGCTACAGCTGCTAACCAAGAGGTCGGCAGTTCGAATCCACCAGGTGCTACTTGGAAACTCTATCGGGCAGTTCTACTCTGCCCTATAGGGTCTCTATGAGTTGGAATCAACTCGACGGCAGTGGGTTTGGTCCTTTTTTTTTTTTTCTATTAACGTGGAAGCCCTGGTGGCATAGTAGTTAAGAGCTACAGGTTTGGTTTTTTGGTTTTTTATTAACGTTTACATGGAGGCACTGGGTTTTTTTAGCATGGAGGATATTAAATGGAGAAATACACATTAGTCAGCTCCTTTCCACTTAAAATTTTTCTAACATATGAATTTGTTAATGCATGTAAAACCACCACTGGCCCTTTTTCAGCAAATGTTTAGACAGTCAGACATGGGAGCCACCCTGCATCATCTCGTTCCCTTCATAAAACGCTTGATGCAAGAGCCCCGTCACCTAACGACAGACGATTTAACTCACTGATAACAAGATTGACTGACAGCCTCCTGCCCTGCCAACGAAGCAGTGACATTACTGCCATGGAAAGCAGAAGAAAAAAAAATAACAATAACAACAGCGGCAGGACAGGGCCAGCCATGCTCTTGCGGGAAGGCTCCTTCAGCGTCTTTCAGAGAAGTCTGGAATGTCCAGTCTGTTCCACTTTCCACTCCATTAACCTCACAGGACCATCTCTTGCTCACGGTGCTGTTTTGTTAACTTCATCCCATAAGTCAGGCCGACCCATCCCATCTTCACACCCTTCATCCACCTGCTGACACGGAACTACCCCTGAGCCCCAAGACGCTCAGATGGGCAGATGTGAATAATGACTTACTTGTACAAATTCTTGAATTAATAAATGAAATGACTTCAGTAGTTATATGCCACTCCCTCCCAGTACCCCAGGCCTCCTGGGTTGGCAGAGCACGGCCCTACAACACAGCAAAACACTCCCGAGACTCCCACAGTCGGGCTTTGATGCAGGCCCTTGGCACATTTCTCAGAGTGACAGGTAGACGTTTTACGAAGGCTTAAAACACACAGACTAGAGACTGTGGCTAGGGAGAATATGTTAACAATTCTACATCACCTCAGGTTGGCAGAGTATCACGTTTACCTCCACAGTTGGTCAACCTGGTTTCCTGACATCTGCAGAAGTGAATATGGAGGGACCCCCCCCCCTCAAAAAAGGCAGAACCAGAATTCAAATACAGAGCTCTCAAGTGTTTACTAAACACACATTCCCTCAACTTGGTGAAGCACAGGACAGCAGATGCCAGGATTCAATTCCTACATCAGCCAGAGGGCCCCCAACAGAGAAAAACATCTGCTGTGTGGGCACAAGCCACGTTTCTAATCCTGGGCCAGGCACTTTACATTTTGGGTGTGTCTCACCTTAAACACCCCTGAAAGAATGCAGCCGGCTTGGTGCTGCAAATTTACCTCAAGCGCTCTTAAAAACACTCCCCAGGCTCACCTTCTGTGACAGCCATCCACCATACAGGCAGTCCCCGTAGTTACAAGCCAACCCCCGCCCCCCCGCAAAGCCTATTATTTTAAAAATTTGAGGTACACACAGCGGTTCACGATAACAAATGGGCACTACTTTGCTCGCACATTATTATTGTCACTGTATTATTATGTTAAAGATGTTTTGGTGTACCTGGAAGTGTTTCTTTAATGTATCTTATGCATAGAAAGGTACGTTATATACCATATACTGAGACAAACATTTGACTGACTGACATTAGATACCAACTGTGCCTAACTGTTGTGACACAGGTGCAAATTTCACGTATACACACTTAGGGACACAGCTCATTCATAATCCAGGGACTGCCTGTACATAGTTAACTGAACTCAAACTCAAACTGTAAAACAATATACACTGATGATTCCAGTTTTTATAATAAATAAATATACACAACAGCAAATAGGAAAGGAGGTAAATTCAGCAAAATTATTAGGAGTTTTCTCAAGGCTACATGGCAGTGATTTTAAACAGAACTCTATTATTTTATATATTTCTAAACTGTTCTAACATTTTACAACTGCCTTACATTATTTTTATAAAAATTTTTTTAAGTACATTATTTACTGAATATGTCATACCCAAAACCCAGTGCCAGCAAGTTGACTCCGACTCCTAGCGACCCTATAGGACAGGGTAGAACTGCCCCATAGAGTTTCCGAGGAGCTCCTGGCGGATGTGAACTGCTGACCCTTTGGTCACATTAGGAGCAAAATGTTTATATTTACGGCTGTCACAGCAACAATCTTGCAATGTATCTCCTAGAAAACACCTATTTTAAATTAAAAAAAAAAAACAAAAACTTTTTAAGTGTTCAATTAACAAGAAATTTGCCAGGTAGGGTATCAACAAAAAAGTTATAAGCAAGCCAGTCAGATCCTTCTCAAAGTCAATGTCATGAAACAAAAACTGAATGGGGAGAGGGGCAGGGTGGGCTGAGCAAAAGATACTGAGTAAAGGGGTTAAAGAGTTATTAAAACAAAAACGCAATGTGTGAAGCTTGATTAAATCCTGACTTGAAAAAACAGCTTTAAAGGACATATTGGGAACAACTAGAGAAACTGAAATATAGAATGAATGTTAGATATTAACATAGTATTGTTAGTTTTCTTCAGTTTCTGATAATGGAATGCTGGTGATGTAGGAGAATGTCTTTAGGAGACGTCTATATATCTGTATCTGTATAGTAAAACGGATATATTTAGAGTGTATTAAGGAGTAAGACGTTCTGATGGCTGTCACTTACTTTCAAATGGTTACAAAATAACAGTCACATATACACACATTCAAAGTTGAAACAAATGTGACAAAATATTAATAGCTGTTGAATCTGGGTAGTGAGCACACAGATACTCACTGCACCATTCTTGTAACTTTTCTGTTTGCCTGAAAATTTTTATAATCAATAGTATATATATAAAAAAAAAAAGTAGTAGCAACCCTCAATGCAGGTTCTAAAATGCTCCTATCCTGATAGTAGGAGATTATGCCATCGGCTCAGTTCAGACTCACAGCAACCCCACGTGTGACGGACCATCACTGCTCCACGGGGTCTTCTTGGCTGTCAACTTCACAGAAGCAAACAGCCAGGTCTTTCTCCCGTGGAGACGCTGGGTGGATGTGAACTGCCAGCCCTTATGCTAGCAGCCGAGTGTTAACGGTTTGCGCCTCTTTAAGGCTCAGTGCAAATGTCCCTGCCTCCGCCAAGGCCTTCTGCGATCCTTCCATTCAGAGGGAATCTTTAGGCTGCCTGAACCCTGCACACATCTGTGCTTTTTACAACGCACTAATTTAACATCTGTTAAAAATGCTGGCTCAACTCCTCCATCTTTAACCCCACGTTTTTTACCTAAATTAAAAGCCCATGGCATTCACACTCAGAACTTGTGTGGTCACAGAGCTCTGCCTCTGGAAGGAACTTTGAGGCGCTCAAATCTGAGACTCCCTTACCTTTAGGAGCCCTGGTGGCACAGTGGTTAAGCGTTCAGATGCTAACCAAAAGGTCGGCAGTTTGAATCCACTAGCTGCTTCCTTGGAAACCCTATGGGGCAGTTCTACTCTGTCCTACAGGGTCACTATGAGTCAGAATTGACTCAACAGCAATAGGTTTTTTTAGGTTTTACCCTCAGGAAGGGTACCCCTAAATTATCCCAGGCAAACAGTCTGCCTGACACTGACCTGTAATGACAGGGTTAGAGAATGAGATCTCTTAGTCCCTCTCACTTTGTAACAGCCTAGTCCACCTGTTAACTACACCAGTTACCAAGTGCCGTCGAGCCAACTCCAACTCACGGTGCCCTCAAGCGTGTCAGAGCAGGGCTGTGCTCCACAGGGTTTTCAACGGCTCATTTTTCAGGCCTTTCTTCTGAGGAGCCCGAGTGAACTCAACCCTTCGACGTTTTGGTTACCAGTCGAGCACGTTAACCGTTTGCACCACCCACAAACTCCTCTAACTACACACAGGCATAAAGTTCTACCTTAGACAGAACCCAGTTCCTGCTGTATTTTAGGCCCAATTCCTCTGCTTTGTCCTGACTGACAGAGAAAAAAAACTCAAAACTCACTGACAGAGAAAGCAGGGATTAAAAGTTATCCTCCAAGTATCTCCTCTGTGTTAAACAGTTCTGGCTCCCTGCAGCCGTTCCGAATCTCCCCAAGTGGCTCCTGGGGGCCTCCTCAGACGGATTTTATCACATGAACGTTACAAAACCTATAGCTAAACGCCAAGTGTTCATACAAAGGTCAGAGACTCGTGATACTTTAAATTTTTTCGATGAAGCTTCCTTTTTTAAAAAAGATACATTGGGGAGCCATCATTCTATTCCTATGAGTCTGGTGGGTTTTTTAGAAACAGAAAACCTCTTTCACAATAAAAAGGCACTTAAAATATCTTATTTGTCTACTTTTCAAGAACATGTCTAGTAAGCAATATCAAGTGACACTTGTTTCCAAGACCCACTCATGGACGTTAAAGCAATTCATTTCCTTTTTAATACAGATGGTAAGATCAATCGTGCTGACACCTGGTATTTTGTTTTTTGTTTTTTTGAGATAAACAGAAATTTGTTCTAATTTCAAAATATAATCTGCCAATTCTCTTTTTCCACAGGGTGTCTCCGAGAGAACAGCAGCGCATAGGAGAGTTAGACCCCAGCCTGTCAGAGACTAATTTAGAATGGAAAGCAAAGGGGAAAACATGGCAGAGGAAGTGCCACAAGCTCTCTGAACTCCCCCGTTTCCAAGGTCCTGCCTCAGGAAGGGTGACCTTCATGTTTTCCAGTCAGGAAAGCAACTGGAACCTGAATGTGGAGGACTGTAAGGAAGAAAGACGCCCGTTTGGCAGGAGGCGGGCCAGGGTGAAGGTGAGCTGAAGGTTCACCCTGAGAATCCAAGTTTGCAATTAGGGGAAGGAACACACAAAAGCCTTCCTGCAAGAACTGCCTCTTGGCAGAGAAAGGCCTGGGTGGAATGTCAGTGATTTACCCTCTCCAAGCCTCAGGTGTGGGGTGTTCCCTTCCCATTCCCCCTCATGCTGAGCACTCAGTAGGTGTGGGGTGTTCCCTTCCCATTCCCCCTCATGTTGAGCACTCAGTAGGTGTGGGGTGTTCCCTTCCCATTCCCCCTCTTGTTGAGCACTCAGTAGGTGTGGAGTGTTCCCTTCCCATTCCCCCTCATGCTGAGCACTCAGTAGGTGTGAGGTGTTCCCTTCCCATTCCCCCTCATGTTGAGCACTCAGTAGGTGTGGGGTGTTCCCTTCCCATTCCCCCTCATGTTGGGCACTCAGTAGGTGTGGGGTGTTCCCTTCCCATTCCCCCTCTTGTTGAGCACTCAGTAGGTGTGGGGTGTTCCCTTCCCATTCCCCCTCATGCTGAGCACTCAGTAGGTGTGAGGTGTTCCCTTCCCATTCCCCCTCATGTTGAGCACTCAGTAGGTGTGGGGTGTTCCCTTCCCATTCCCCCTCATGTTGAGCACTCAGTAGGTGTGGGGTGTTCCCTTCCCATTCCCCCTCATGTTGAGCACTCAGTAGGTGTGGGGTGTTCCCTTCCCATTCCCCCTCATGCTGAGCACTCAGTAGGTGTGGGGTGTTCCCTTCCCATTCCCCCTCATGTTGAGCACTCAGTAGGTGTGGGGTGTTCCCTTCCCATTCCCCCTCATGGTGTACTAGGCTTGCTCCAAAAGTCAGCAAAACACTTGTGAAAAGAAGGACTTGGGTGCCTTAGCACCTACTGTGGAGAAGCCATCTTTTAAAAGAAAAAAAAAAAAAAAAAGGGCATAGCAAAGAAGAATTCAGCAGTTTACACGAAGCTTTGACAATCCCAACAGAAAACTGACCAAGTTTAAAACTGGCCACAGCATTCTCCCCACCTCGACCACTGCTACCTGGTTATCACCCAAACCCAGATGACCATCAGTCCAGTCACCAGCCCACAAGGAATGGCCAAGAAGGCCGTAGCTTTCTTTCCTTCTTTTTATCTGGGTCAATAAAAGCTTCTTCTGGCTTGTGACACATCACCATCTCTCTCACACCAGAGTAACCTCTTAACTCCCCAAGTCAAATCCTGAAAGAACTGTCATATCCAACTTTGTTTTCTCTTCAATCATAAAACACAGCTTTACACATGGTTGTTGTTGCCATTGTTGAGTGCCATCGAGTCGACTTTCACCTCCTAGCAACCCCGTGTGACAGAGCAGAACTGTCCCTTAGGGTTTTCTAAGCTGTAATCTCAATGCAAGCAGATCACCAGGTCCTTCGCCCACAGAGTCACTGGGTAGGCTCGAACCAACATCCTTTCAGTTAGCAGCCGAGCACTTAAACTTTGTGTCACCAGGGCTCCTTTTTGTGCGTGGTACTCATTGCCATCAAGTCAATTCCAACTCATAGTGACCCTACAGGACAGAGAACTGCCTCATAGGGCTTCCAAGGCTACAAATTTTCACAGAAGCAGACTGCCACATCTTTCTCCTGCGGAGCAGCTGGTGGGTTTGAACCTCAAACCTTTTGGTTAGCAGCCGAGTGCTTTAACCACTGCACTACCAGGGCTCCTCTGCAGGAAGCTAAATAAATATTTATTATGATGAAAGGAAGAATGAACCCTGAGGCAGCTGCGTTTCTGCGGTTAAGGCGGCGCAGAGCCTCCGTGTGGCTTCAGGGCTGTATCAGATCGCTTGAGGAACATCGAACCTTGGACAGGTCTGACTTTTGGGGGTTGAAAAGAGGTTTATGCCATGGGAGCAAGGATGAGAGTCCAACTATTTGCACACTGGTGCTTGCTGGGGGGAATAAAAACAAAAAAAAACAAATCAAGACTTCTGAAAGAGCATGTTCGCCACCCAAGTTTTCCTTTTCTAGTCCTTGCTTATCCTGGGGGTGGTCTCACGGGCTACAGAGATACCACATCTCATAGAAGCTCTTTGCCAAAAGTCCAGTGGAACTACTGGTGCAGTAAAAACTGTTGTAGCCAGCTCATGACTGCTGAAAACAATTTGTTGGGATATTTTCTCTGTAAACACTGCACTTGAAAGGACTTTTCTAGAACAGCCTACAGTAGAACATACAGTTGTCAACAGCACCTCCAAAAGTCACTCCTGAGCAGTCGGTCAGCTTCACAAACGCTCTAATATATTAGTTTCCGGCACAAATGCGAGCTGTGGATTTCTGGTAGTTTGTACTCTCAGTTTTTCCCCTAAACATATCAGTGAAAAACTTTAAGCATTAAAAATACGGAGCAAGGACAGCGTCTGGTGATACAGACAAAGTCACATGACTGATCTGATAAATCTTTAAATATGATGAGCAAGAAGGAGAGATATCTTTCACAAAGATCAAACAAATGCTTTAATCTCTTTATTAGAGTACTTGGAGAGTCTTTACGGAAATGAAAGATGAAAATTAAAACCCAAATCCTAAACACAGCCAACACACATTCTTTTTATTTCCCATTCTATGTTATGTATACTTTTCCCTAAAGGTCTGAAACTGCAAGAAAAGCCCGTTGCTGTTCAGCTGCATGTGTGGGATTTCCCCAGCATTCCGCATTATCACGGCTCCACGCACACCTCAGAGAACTATGCAACCCTGGTCTGGGTGTGAGAAAGGAAAAACTGACGCAACCCGTCCATCCTGTGTACAACGCTGCATCAGGCACCGCTGGGTAAGTACCACATCAGTTTTCCAAGGAGAGGTTAAAAAAGGGGTGGGATGGGCAGGGGTGGGAAAGGAAGGAGATGAAAATGTCTTCTCTGATTTCCCCGAAAGTGTAACAGAAAGGAAGTTGGTTTTGCCTGGTGCAAATTAGACTATGGTCTTAGTTTCTTCTGTATATTCTTCATTGCTATGAAGTACGTGAAGCACATAAACGCACGTAATTACTTTTAGCCAAGGAAGGCTTTTGTGCAAGGTTTAAAATGCAAGCCCCTAACTTGAGTTCTAAAGAAAACAGCAGCAACAGAAGCAGGAGGGTCCTGTGGGAGGAGCCCTGGTGCTCTCTTCCTTGGAACCCCCTTTCAAACACCTGGTGCAGAGATGGAGAGAAATTTTGCCCAGAAACACATTTTCTAACTTTCCTGTGCGCTAACCATGAAAACAGGTCCCTGAACGGTGCAAACAGTTAAGTGCTTGACTACTAGCCCAAAAGTTGGTGGTTCAAACTCACCCAGAGACGCTTCAGGAGACAGGCTGGGCAACCTGCTTCGGAAAGGTCACCGTCTGAAAACCCCGTGGAACAGTTCTACTGTGCACACGTTGGGTCACTACGAGTCAGACGCGACTCCAGCGGCAGCTAACCACCACCACCACCATGCAAACGGCCTTTCAAGCCCCTTCCCAAGCTGCATGTGAAGTTACAAGAGAAAATACTCCTGCTGTGTTGTACTCAGTTACAGCCACACCTCACTTACGTGAAAGGTGCCTTCATGGCAACGTCACCTACGCAGAATATAGCTGAAAACCAGCACACAGACTTAAACATCACCAAGTCCTCAATTCCAGCTTCACAGACTGATCAGTAAACAGACAAAACCTCTCAATTCATTTAACTTTACATGAAGCTCCTTTACAAATTCCTGGTCTGGCTTCCTAGCCCTTAGCAGGCTGCGCACAGACAAGGGGCTGTCACAGACCAGCACGCTGACAAGGACTACACACACTAAGGTGGGGGGGGGGGGGGCTTGACAGGTAAACTAGGAAAAATGGCACTCCACAGCATAGAAGCTAGGAACAGGTCTCCGGGCCAAAGCACCCTGAAATAAAGAGGAAATAGTAAATAACAGCCAACATACTCTGTTTAAGAAGGCAGAAAATATATTTTACAATAATTCCCACCTATGGTGGTTAACAATAACAAAAAAAGGAAAAAAACAGCTCTGGAGAAGTATAACTTCGTATCTGAAGTAACTTCTCTCAGGCAGTAGCTCTCTCTCTTTTATTTCCGTTCTAACATTCAGAAGAAAACCACCTCCCTGAACTACAAAGGCTATAATTTCCAACTTGGGCGGGAGGTCTGGGAGGTCAAGCAGTTTGAAAAAGCCCTCCAATTCACTTCCCATGCCCTGCTTGAAGGATTACTGCCCTGAGGTTGCTAGACAGACCTGATTTTCCATATGAAGCGTCTCACAGTGTCAAAGTTTTCCCTTGTGAACTTAGTGGAACTGTTCTCCTAAGGTATTCAAAAGTACAACCTGAATAGTTACGGATGAAATAATATGTTGTCTGCGAAGTGCTTCAAAATGATGGGGGTGGGGGAACCACGTAGGGATACAAATAAAATAGTATTGGCCAGGAGGTGGCAGTCGTTGAAGCTGGGTGACGAGGGTTCATACCATTCTCTCTAGTTCTGTATGCATTTGAAAATGTCCATAACAAAAAGAATAAGAAAATCAAGTTATGTTTTAAACAATACTTGTAAAGTAACCTGGTATGATGGTTAAGGTTGTGTGTGAAGTTGGCTGGGCCATGATTCTTGGTGGTTTGGCAGTTATGTAATGATATAGTTTGGTCGTTGTGTAATGATGTAATTATCCTCCATTTTGTGGTCTGGAGTAGTCATCCCCCATTCTGTGATCTGATGTGAGCAGCCAATCAGTTGAAAAGGGAGTTTCCTTGTGGGTGTGGCCTGCATCCAATATATAAGGATGTTCTGGCAAAGCTCCCACACTCTCCATTCTGCAACAGAATGGTCACCCTCTGACCTCCAGCTCTTGGGAGGTGAGCCAGCAGCCTTCTACCTGACCTGCCGATTTGGATTTGAAAGCCCCTGCCACCACGTGAGTCAGGAGAAGTCTCCAGCTTGACACCTGACCCACAGATTTGAGACTTGCCAAACTCCACAACTGTGTGAGCCATTTCTTTGAGAATAAATCTCTTCATATGTATTTATATATATATATGCTTGACTAGTTTTATTTCTCTATAGAACCCAGCCTAAGACACCTGGTAAAATAGATAACTGTATGCCCTTTGCAGAGGGATGTTACATAAAAACAGAAGTAAGGATTTTCCCTCTGCCATTTCAAAATAAAAGTGCATTTAACTCGATCAAACTGACAGCAAGAGTTTTTAATTTTTAAAATATAGCTGGAAAAATTCTTTTTGTAGCTAAGGTGACCAGCTGGATAGAGTGCAAAGAGCGAACCACCAGGCATAAAATACGAACCCTTCCCTGTCCAGCTTACATAATCAACTGTATCACGAAAACATGGGGCCCTGGTTTACTTCTCAAAGGGGCTTTCTCAGTCTACTCATGCAGGAATCCTTTGTTCTAGGAGGCTCACCCTCCTGTAGGAGATGGTAGAATTTGCAACTCTCCAATTCCAGTTCTTTTTGCTGTCAGTGTCTGTACCCATGGTGATCTGTGCCCTGGAAGTGTCAGGACACTGCAGCCAGGAATCGAGATGGGAGATTCACACTTGCTGCTCTAGTTGTTGTCAGCTGCCACTGAGTCGATTCCAGCTCGTGGGAACCTCATGTGCAGAGTTCAACTGCCCCATAGGGTTTTTAAGGCCGTAACCTTTCGGAAGCAGGTTGCCAGGCCTTACTTAAAGGCACCTCTGGGTAGGTTTGAACTGCCAGCCTTTCGGTTAGCAGTCCAGTACTTAATCATCTGTGCCACCCAGGGGCTCCTGTCACAACACCAAGGCAGTGATAAAGAGCACCACCATTTACCAAGCAGGTACAACGAATGGGCACTCTGCTAGCGTAGTCAAGAGCCCTATGAAATGGCTATTCTTACTGCCCCCATTATAGAGACTAGGGCGCTGAGGCCGGAGGGGTTAAAGAAAGAGCCCAAGATCATGGAATTACTAATGGCAGCTGCGCTCAGAGCCCGGAGTTCTGTCTGCCCCCATGTTCTCACCCACTGGACCGTGCTGATAACATGCAGAAAGCAGGCTGGAAACTACAGTATAAAACAACAACGATAACAGCAAGTAACCATAAGCCACAGAAGAGTGATCACCTGTAACACACCGTCTGCAGCCTAGCTTTGCTTGCCCGTAAGTGAGTTTTATTCAGATATTGCAGAGATGGACCCTGAGCCTGGTGACCACATTTCAGCCCTAGGATTTCTATCCAGAGGGCACAGCAGGAGAAAAAGTGTCCCGCTCTGGCCTTAGCACCTCGCCAGACCCCCTACCTACATGACTCTCCTTTACCTCAGGGTAGGAGGGTCCTGCTGTTGTTGTGTGCCATTGAGTGGTTTTGACTCACAGCCACCTCATGCAAAAGAGCAGGACTGCCCCATAGGGTTTCCTAGGCTGTAATCTTTACAGAAGCAGATCACCAGGTCTTTTCTCCCACAGAGACGCTGGGTGGGTATGAACCGCCAACCTTTTGGTTAGCTTAACCATTGCTCCACCAGGGCTCCTTGGGAGAATCCTAACACACCGCACGTAATCTCTTCTCCAAAGAACCAATTCTAATAACACAATCACAAAACCATCGGGAGAGGTGTTCCAGGCTGGGTACGTGACTCACTAGTCAAAGCAGGAGAAACGTGCTGGAGGCGGAGGCACCTTTAACTGGCTTCACTCTTGTCGGCAGGCGTGCTCTTGAAGGGACACCACTGATGAGGAGCTGGGCTCTTCAGTGCTGGCTGCTGTGAGCGCTCCCTTAGCAAAGTTTCCCACACCTCTGCTTCCTTCCTGCCCCCACCAGTGAGGGAGTTCCCTCAGCTTCCCTCCCTGGTCCAGGACTTTCGGATGGGAGGAGGACTCATCTGTGTCACTTCCTATCCCAACAGTGAGCTGCGGCCAAGTGGCCCTGCCAGTTTTCTCTCGTGGGCCTGAGCACCCAGCTCTGAGCGCCCCAGGCGCACTGCTCATCCACTGCTCTCCCTGATCCCACCAGGAGGCCTCACCTGGACGCAAAGCAATTCCTGTGAGCAGGGCTCGGAAGCTGCCTTACTTTCTGCATTCGCACTATGGTGATGACAACGGTACCCAGTCCGCAGAGGTGCTGTCAAGATCACACGAGTTCATAACACAGCTTGTGAAGCGCCAGCCAGCACGGCGCTTGGCGCCTATCAGTCAGTCAGTGGCCGCCGAGTCGACTCCCATTCGTGACGGCCCCGTCATGTGTGTCAGAGCAGAACTGGGCTCCACAGGGGATTCCATGGCTGATTTTGGGAATTCAGTGGCTGATTTTTTTGAAGTAGGTCACCAGGCCTTTCTTCTGAGGTGCAGAAGAAATTGCTTTTTGGTTAGCAGCTGAGCGCATTAGCTGTTTGCAAAACCCAGGGACTCCACCTGGTACTTCATAAGCACTATGTATGTTTGCTGTTACTGCCATTAGTATTGTTGCTATTTTACTGAGCAATGCAGGAAGCCCCAGGAAATGCAGGCTGCCCGCTAACTACGCGGACAGTAAACACTGCTTTCCAACAAGCCAAACGTTACGTAGCAGAGAATTTTAAAGTTAAGGTAGTTCACCATAAGGAGACAAGGCATGAAAGCAAAACAAGCAGCGACAGGCCCGGCTGACTTGGAACCATGACAGGGGGTTTTAGATATGTGACCACTCCGGTGAGTCAGGAATACCACCGTGGGGTTCTAAAGCCTTATAACGCAATCACTTCTCCAAAGCCAAAAAGCTGAGTCAGGGGAGAGAGAATGAAAACAGGTATGAACCAGTGTCAGCTGTTAAGAGTTGTATAATGCGAACTGATGTAACAAAATGTTGATTACTAATTGGGAAAACAAAGCCTCTAAACAGAGATGGTGCTGATACTTACCAAAGGCACACTCCACACGCACACACACACACACACATGCAGGCACACGCACTGCGAGCCCAGCATCAGGGTCCTTTCTCCGTCCCCTGCCTCACAAAGACACACACACAGCACATGGCTTAAGTGGGTGTCTGGAACAACTTACGTGACGCTAAGTACTTCTCAGTAGCATTTCAAAGAAAAAGCACCTGTACCTCCGTACACCATGGACTGCTAAAAGGATGAACAAGTCTGTCACGGAGGAAGTACAACCAGAATGCTCCTTAAAAGCAAGGATGGCGAGACAATGTCTCACATACTTTGGACATGTTATCAGGAGGTATCAGTCCCTGGAGAAGGACATCACGTTTAGTAAAGGGTCAGTGAAAAAAGGAAGACCCTCAACAAGATGGGTTGGCACAGTGGCTACAACAATGGGCTCAAGCATAACAACAACTGTGAGGACGGTGCAGGACTCAGCAGCGTTTCCTTCTGTTGTACACAGGGTCGCCATGAGTCAGAACCAACAACAACGACCTCTAGTCCAGTAACTTTTACATCAATAACTGATGTAAAAACAATTTGTTGGTAGACCACCATTCCTGTCACCATTGGCGACTTTAAAAACTGAAGACTGGCTCAGCCACCTGGACCAGCACCGGTCAGGCCTGGGAGGCCCAGCGAGGGGAGGTGGTTCAACCCATGGTCTGCAGCCCTGTGGCGCGTGAGCACATTCAGGAACAGGGGGGCAAAAGTCCAGTGCTTTCCTTCTCAAGTAGGGTCCTTAGCTCTTCACAACTGACAAACTCAAACACGTACGATTTCTAACAAATTCACATCTAATAAATATAGCAAGTGCTACGCAGAGTGAAGCAATGCAATAGGCTCCCTCTGCTCTTCCGTTCTACCTGTGTCTCAGAGTGCTGAACATTTCAGTCTTCTCACGAAATAAATACTATTTACTAAACTGTGCTTAAGCAAAGAAATCCCTGGGAAAAATAAGTGCCTCTCTGTTCTTCAACTCGCTTGTAAATCTCTTCTCTAACTCCACATCCTTGTGCACATGGCCTCCAACTCACAATGCCATTTTCGGGAAACTTTCAGTGGAAATAGAAGCAATTCTCAAGGACTCTGTATACGGAGGCTGCGAGGAGCCCTAGTGGCACAGTGGTTACGTGCTCCGCTGCGAGTTGAAAGGTCGGCAGTTCGAACCCAAAGCCGCGGCAGTCTGCCTCCGTAAAATGACGGCCTTGGGAACCCAATGGGGGAGTTCCACTCTGTCCTGCAGGGCGGCTACGAGTCGGAGCTGACTCCACGGCGCTGGGTTTATTTGGTTTGTTTATAGTTCACCTTACGGGCAAAAGAACGTTGCTCGGCCTGAATATCAAACACTTCTACTTTTATATTATATTTATCATTCCCTCAGAAACTATCATTTGTGCGGCACAGAATACAGACTGTGTTATTTCTCAAAGAACAAAAGACATCCTCTCTGCCCACGGAGCCGTAGGAAAGGCACAGTCAGGCCCACGGAGCCGTAGGAAAGGCACAGTCAGGCCCACGGAGCCACAGGAAAGCGCGGTTGGGGCAGAAACAAAAGCCCGGCCGACACACTGGGCAGATGGGGAGAGAGGAGCCCAGACAGAGCCGAGGCGAGGAAGAAACAAGGCGCGGAGGAGCACTCACGACAACTCTCTGGAGACTCCTAGGGTTCAGGAAAACCTACAAAAGGTATAAAGAAAAAGAGCAAAAAGGAGAAAGGGATGGTGAAGGTACGTGGCTCAAAAAGCAAATAAGAGCTCTGAGTGTGGAGAGATGTGGGTTGAAGAGTCTGTCTCACCTGACTTAATTTTTCATAAATGCAGCACGTGAAATAGAAGCAACTGGGAAGCACGAACAATTACAGCGTAAAGAATAAAATCGTAAATATTCTAGTGATCGTACCAACGTGTCTGATTTTAAAAAGCTGTTCAGTTTAAACTCCAGAAAAGCCTTGGAGCTGTAGGGAGTCGTGAGTTCTCAAGCATACTTCCCCGTTGCCGCCGAGTCGATTCCAAGTCCTGGTGACCCCACGTGCGTCAGAGCAGAACTGTGCTCCACGGGGTTTTCAGTGGCTGATTTTTCAGAAGTAGACCACCAGGCCTGTCTTCTGAGGTACCTCTGGGTGGGCCTGCACCTCCAGCCTTCCAGTTAGCAGCGGAGCACGTTTCCCATGTGCACCAGCCTGGACTCTTCTTGAGAGCCCTACAGTTCTTATGTCAGACTGGCAAACGCACAGTCTAATACAGCAGCTACTACAGCAGAAAGAGGCCACCAGTGAAGAACTCTGGTTTCATTCCACCACCCGCCAGTGGATACTCTCAAGGGAGAACAAACTGACATGGAAAAAAGGGTAACGTCCCTTAGTGACTTAAGACGCTACGTTAGAACTTTTAGATGAAGGCCAAACAAGTCAAAGAAAAATTATTCAAGGTGACTGTATCTTTCTTCATCTTCTTTATGGTTGTAAAAATATATATAATATTTGCCAGTGCAACACTTTTCACGTGTGCAATTTGGCGACACCAACTGCTTTAATCATGTCGTACAACCTTCGCCGACGTCAGACGCCAAGTCCTCCACCACCTTTACAGGCACTCAAGCTTCCTAAACAACAACTCTCCCTGTCCCCTCCCTCCCGCCCATGGTAACCACTAATGAACGCTGGCCTCTTACACATCAAGGTTACCACAGCTTCAGGCTCATTTCAGTAACAGTCCTTACTGTGTAGAAATTTTTTCTTTGTAAAATATGCTTAAGTCCCTGCTCCAATTCTGTCTAATTCTCCTTAAAGCCTTTCTCCGTCAGAAGGGCCACGGGGAAGCATCCTCACTGCACCGCACCTTTATACATTTAACGTTGTGACTACAACGCTCACTGCCTCAGAGTCCTGGCATAAATAATCTGACCTCTGCCCCTTCTCTTTTTAGGTACTATTTCATCACCCTTTAATCATCTTTCTGTTTCTCTCTTAACCCTAAATTCTCCTTGTCTTCTTCAACTTGCAGAGCTAAAAGGAGACGAGTTACCTTTACAACCAGACCCCTGGTGGCAAAGTTTTTAGGAGCTCAGGCTGCTAACCAAAAGGTCAGCAGTTTGAATCCACCAGCTGTTCCTTGTAAACCCTATGGGGCAGTTCTACTCTGTCCTATAAGGTCGCTGTGAGTCAGAATCAACTGACAGTACACAACAACGACATCTTTACAACCTAACTTAGAGACGGGCCTATTTTTTAACAGAAAACACAGAGCATACAAGTTGGATTGTCCTATAAAAATCTGGATTTGAAGGAAAAGACCTCTCACTTGAGGGAGACACCAAAGAAAATCCAAGCATGCTGTTATCTGTAGCAGATGAAGAATAAGACAAAAGGAACAAGAATGTAGAACGGGTCTCGAATATCTAAGTTCAGTTTCTTCCACTTCCAGGTTACGTTCATCTATACATAATTAGAAATTTCGAGCTGGAAGCCGGGAGGTTGCTAAGTAGCTAAAGAAAGATGTTTTTACCCCTTCCCCACTTTAAAAATTGCTCCACAATGATGACAGCAACAAGGTAAAGATAGTAAAAGCTCCATGTTTGAGAATAAGGGCATTTCAGAAACCCCACATCACCGAATACGAATACAGAAGGTAGAAACCTGATCAGGCGACTGGCGTTTTCAGAGGCACAGGTATCAGGTTTTTTTTTATTCTGTTTCGTTTTGTGGGGTAAGTAGGTAGGGAAGGATTTTAAAATAGTGGAATTGTTGGGATGTCTTGATAAGGAAGTGTTACTCCCCTGGGGAGTAACCAGTCCAGATGGCAACAGAAGCCACAGGGCTCCAAGAGGGGCTTGAAATTATCTGACAAGGTTTGATCATGTGGAAAGCTGAATGAGAGGTGTCTCATAAAGCTGGTGGAGGTATCTGGGAAGACTCAGATGTTCAAAGGAAACCAAGCAAATAAAAAAATAAGGCATTTACTAACTCAAGGAAAAACAAAAATCTGTTACAAAAAAAAATGCAATACCTGGCTTCAAACCAAAACCCAAAACCATTGCCGTTGAGTTGATTCTGACTCATAGCAGTGAACAATACATATTTATACTGAATAGAAAGAACCGGGCTGAGACTAAAGAAAGTATTAATTCTAATTGTTTTGGAAGCATTGTGGCAAGGACGATGGAGTATAAATGAGTACAAGCCCTATTATGGACTGAATGGTATCCCTCAAAAGATGTGCTGAAGTCCTAAACCCCAGTACTCGCAAATGTGACCTTGTTTGGAAACAGGGTCTTTGAAGATGTTGTCAGCATGCTGCCATACTGGAGCAGCGCATCCTAATCCAATCACAGTGGTGCTCTTATAAAAGAGGACAGACATAGAGACAGTGACAGAAGAAGGATGGCCAGGTGAAAACCACAAGCGCAAGAACACCTGGGGCTGCCGAAAGCTGGAGATAAGACCTACAAGAGACTTTGAAGGGAGCTTGGCTTAGCCAACACATCGATTTGAGATTCTAGCTTCCAGAACCATGAAAGAGTACCTTTCTGTTCATTATACTCACGTGAACGCTCTATGAATTTCTGCTGTGGTATTTTTGTTACAGCAGGCCCGTAAGCTAATACAAGTTCTTATCTCCCATCACCAGCAACACCACCATCCTCCTTGCTAACATTTACTAAGTACTTGCTGTTTTATATCTTTATGGTGTGTACTTGTAATAACTAGTAATTTAGCACAGATATTTAGTAGCAAGTTAGTACAAATGAAAGGTCTACTGACTAATGAACCCAGAGACAAAAATGTGTGAATATTATTTACATACATAAAGGTAAATACCAGAAGACACTGCTAAAATCTTTCAATGTGATTGTCTCTGCCAGTATAACAAGCCCGGGATGAGGGGAGCGGTGGAAGCTCAGAAAGAGAAGGGACCACCGGGGTTGGTTTTTTCTGATGTTGTTGTTTTGAATGACTATTATAGGCCTCTTAGCTCTAATTTCTAAAGTATGTTCACATAATATTTTAATAAAAATGAAAATTAGTTTGAAGATAATCCAGTTTACCACCCTTGTTTTAAAGTGAGGAGGCTGAGGCAGAGTTCACCTGTCCTGCCCACTGTCATACGCTACATGATAAGCGAAGACTCCACTACAACCTAGGCTTCCAGACTTCTCTAGTCCAGGGCCCTCTACTCTCCTTCCCGCTGCCTCTTGGCCTTTCTGTGCTCCAGGCTGCTCACCTATAAAACAGAACAGTAGCTATCTGGCCTACCTGACTTAAAATTACTTTCACCTTAAGACGAGGCCACAGATGTAACAGCATTTTAGAAAAGCATAAAATGCTATAAGAATGATTAACTCAGCAGAAAGCTGTCTTTGCGCATGTGTGGGGGGGGAGGGTCCTTGTTTTTTTTAATGGCCCTAAGAAATTATGTTTAAATGTATTAATGAAACAGCAACAAATTGCTGCTGTTGTTAGGTGCCATCGAGTAGGCTCCAACCCATAGTGACCCCGTGGACTACAGAGGGAAACGCTGCCCAGTCCTGCACCAACTTCATGATCACTGGTATGTGCGGTGCAATATATTACCTTTGTGTGGACTTTCTAGCCATGGTCTTGTAACTCCCACTGAGGTGAAGGGCGGGACTGTGTGATTTGGTAATTGTGGCCTACCAAGGGGATTGGTCAGTTTTGCCTTAAAAGAGAGCCAATTCCAGAGTGGAGAGGAGGATCCTACTACCACCAAGGATGAACAGTCAGGAGCAAAGAGTGCATCCTTTGGACCTGGGATCCCTGTGCTGAGAAGCTCCTGGAAGCAGAGAGACAGAAAGAGAGAGAGAGCAAGCCGTGTAACCCTGAAGATGGTGAGAAGTGGTGGCTGGAGAGACACAGCAGCAGAGATGGTTTCCCAGCCCACAGAGAGAGAAAGTTGAGTGCCTTTGGGCAGAGGCCTAGGGCCAGGAAGAGGCACGCCTGGAAGACAGCTGGAAAGAGGCTGTCCTGAAGGAAGAACTGTACCCTTGAGTGGTTCTGAGCCTAAACTGTAACCTGTTACTTGCCTAGTAAACCCCATAATTATCAGTATTGTCTGTAAGTTCTGTGTGGCTACTGCAATGAATTATCGATCCCAGCAGAGAGTGCTGTCAGGACGGCTGGTGTCAGAGTTGGTAAAGGTGGCAGAGAAAGGAGGCATATCTGACCTCCACCTCATAGGAATCAGCCTTGGGCCGCTGATCTTGGTTCTCCTTCCCCCTTGTGAGGTTAGAGGAGGTCAGACACTGCCCCCATGCCGTTTTTACAGTTTGGTTGAGTCCATTGTTGTAGTTATTGTGTCAACTTACCTTATTGAAAGTTCCCCTCACTTTCGCATGCATATGAGGCAACTGAAAAGATCGGGCCTTGGGTCAGACACACCTGAGTCATTAGTGGTATCTTTGCTTCTTAAAACTTGAGGATTTTTGCGGCAGATCTGTCCAGTGAGGCAACGAATAACCAAAACCAAACCTGTTGCCATTGAGTCAATTCCAACTCATAGTCACCCTACAGGACAGAGGGTTTCCAAGCAGTGACTGGTGGATTCATACTGCCAACCTCTTGGTGAGCAACCAAGTTCTTAACCACTATGCAACCAGGGCTCTGAAGCAATGAATAGGATGGGATAATTTTTCAAATGACTCTAAGAAAACTGTGAAAAGTAATCGTCTCCAACACTTACACTCCAACAATTTGGTGGAAGGAATGACCCCAAATCACTTCAGACTAAGGAGGCACTAGGCCTCGATTCTCTCCCAGGAGTCAGCAGGCTGCCACGAAACCAAGTCACCAATGAAGGCTCCCAGACTGAGAAAAGAGGACTGCTTCTCAGGGGAGAAAAGGTCCCCCTGAATGCCCTGAAGTCCGCCTGTGGAGTCCTTTCAGCAAGGAGGCGAGATCCCGCTCAATTTCAGGAAATCTGTGATAGCCGTCAGGAGCAAGGCCTCGTCAGGCAAAGGTTATGAAATTCTCCTTCTTCATGTCGCTGTTGAGAACGGGGGAATAAAGAAGGGATGATGATGGCTCAGATGGGAAAGTGGACATGAAGGGAAATTCAAAACATAACAACCGACCTAGGCCCCCATCAGCATCCTCCACCACCACCTGTGTACACAGAGGGCTAATCTAAATGCCAGGAGCCCTGGTGGCACAATGCTTAAGCACTCAGGGCTAACCGAAAGGCTGGAGTTTTTTTTGGGGGGGTGGGGGGAGGTAGGCAAAGGATACCAGTGGCTCCACAGGAAAAAGGCCTGGAGATGAGCTCCAGAAAAGATTACGGCACAGGAAGCCCCATGCAGTAGTTCTACTCTGTCCTATAGGGTCACTATGAGTTAGAATCATCCTGACAGCACATGACACCAACCTAACCGAAAGTGTAATGACCCCTTGATTGAGCACAGGTGTTTAGAGATGCCGACAGTGTCAGTGTGGGGTTAACGAGCTGTGGTCAGTAAATCTCCAAGGCCAGAAGCCACACCTTAACTACAGCACAGTTACAGCTTACGGAGCATTCCCTCCATACTAAACACACGTTATTTCTAATGCATCACCGGTGGACCCTGCCATGGGTACTGTCCTCATTTCACAGCCCTGTGCACTGGAGCTTACAGAGTTTAATTTACCTAAGATAACACACCAGGTAGCAATTGAGCTCACACGCTCTCCGTTAGGCCTATCTTAAATAAGGTACCTTCAAGCAGAGACACACATAAAACAAGGTTCCATATTGATCAGTCGATGGAAATGTTGTGACCAGAGGCTCGCGGAAACCTAACTCTGTACTTCCCCTAGGACTGGTGGTTCAGTACTCGCTAATTCCGTGTTTGCAGCAGCTCTAGAGAGCGTAACCAGAGAGACTAAGGAGAAACAACAGTGCCTACTACGTGCCAGGCACTGAGCCAGACGATGGGAAAAGACAGCCTAAGACAGGCACTGCTGCGCTGTGCTCACCACGTCCACCTGCCGTAATGCACCTTCACTGTCTCAACGCAAACACTACGCACTGCGCACGAATGAAGGGAAGCTGCTGAAGCATCTCGTATGGCAATACCACAGCTGAGCACATAAAAACCACATGCCAGGCAGCAAAGAATTCACTGTCCCAAGTCTTATCCTATTTCTTAATATCATCTGCCCTTTTTAAAAGGCCAAACACCAGAACATCAAGGAGCACCACTAACTTCCAGTCATTCAGCCAATATCCTCTGAGCACCTACAAGGTATCAGACGCCATAGACAAAGTGCTAGTAAGATAGAGCTCTAGTTTTCGGGAAGCTCGTAATCTGGTGAGGATGAAGTCTTAAGGATCAGAGAATCCAAACGACCTTCACTGGGAAGCCGCTTTTGACAGCTGTTTAAGATTTTCTCAAACGTGGTACAAGGAAATATTACTGCTTTTCCTTGTTACAAATTTCTCCTATAAAAAGCACAGAATAGGCTCTTGGCCTTTCTACTGTGCTGGAATATATTTCATCAAAATTAGTTCACTACCACCCCTCAAAATAAGAAATTCACTCTAACCTCCCGCCATGGCGTTCAAAAACATCAGAGCTCCCTAACCCATGGTGTGGCTAAGGCTGCTCCTCAATGTGGAACAAGGTGGCATGAGGATTGTCCTTTAAGATGAGGCTCTTGCCGCCCCACAAAAATGCTAATAATGGTGATGACCACGGTAATGACAATGAGGGTTATAGTAATTGTAGCTACAATATACCAAGCCTAACGCTAGGCAGTTTGTGCATGATACACTTTAACCCTTACATCAGCCCTACAAGTACATTAATCCCCACTTTACAGATGAGGAAACCGAGGCTTAAAGAGCTTAAGGCTTTGCCCAAGACACAAAGCTAGGGAGTTGTAGAGCCACATCTGTCTGCAGTCAAGCCTCAAAGCCCGAGGACTGTACGATGCCATTCCTTGCCTGGCCCTCCACACACGCACCAGTCACGTGCAGTGGGCAGGAACCACCGTGCCATTTCGAATCTCCAGACCTTTAAGTGTTACTGCCCTCCGTTATAATCTTCATCCAGCCGAGTCCTACCGGGCTTTCAGAACAAGAACTGATGAACTCATTTAGACTTACCTTGGAAGGCAACTTCTAACCTGCCTGAAGCAGACTGAATAATCCCTTGCTGCTGAGTCGATTCCTACTCACGGCGACCCTATAGGACAGAGTAGAACTGCCCCCAAAATTCACATCCACCTAGAACGTGGCCTCATTTGGAAATAAGGTCATTGCAGATGTAGCTAAGATGCAGTCATACCAGATTAGCCACGATCCATCCATCAGCTTGTCATACTGTGGTAGCTTGAGTTTTGCTATGATGCTGGAAGCCATGCCACAGATATTTCGCATACCAGCAGGTTCAATTACTGGTCACATGCGGACATGGTCAGGGGAGCTTTCAGACTAAGGCAGAGTAAGAAGAGAGGGCTGGTCATCTACTTCCAAAAATTAGCCAATGAAAACCTTATGGATCACAATGGAGCATTGTCCAACTTGTTTACTTTGGACACATCATCATGAGGGATCAATAGCTGGAGAAGGACATCAAGTTTAGTGAAGCAGAGGGCCAACGAGGCCATGGGGGACCCTCAGAGAGATGGCCTGGCAAAAAAAGCCAAAAAAGATGGACTCGAGCTTGCCAACGGCCATGAAATTGACGCAGGGCTTGGAACATTTCGTTCTGTGGTATACGAGCTTGCACTAGCTTGATGAAAGCTAACACCACCACCACCAATGCTGGATTAGGGTGGGCCCTAAACTCCATGACAGGTGTCCTTATAAAAGAAGAGAGGACAGGAACACATCGGGAATGAATGAGGCTACATGACAACAGATGCAGAGACTGGTGAGATGCAGCCACAAGCCAAGGGACATTAAAGAATGCCAGCAATTACTGGAAGCCAGGAAGAGGCAATGAAAAATTCTTCCCTAGACACTTCAGAGGGAGCATGGCCCTGCCAACACCTTGATTTCAAATTTCTAGCCTCCAAAATTGTCAGAGAATAAATTTCTGTTCTTTCAAGCCACCAAGTTTATGGTATTTTGTATGGCAACCCTAGGGAATGAATACAATGCCCGTTCCCAAAGCAAGGTCTGAGCCTCCTCCCTGGCACTGCGCAGCCCTTGGCATGGACCTCCTGTCTCCCAGCACTCGTCCCACCGTGCCATTACATCATGAGCTGCTCAAGGCCACACATCATTTCATGTTCACTACGGAGCTCCAGAGCCCAGCACAGCGCTCAATCATAGCATGCACCAAATCAATTGTGTTGGCTGAACAAATGAATGAGGGAAGAGAACTAAAGCTAAGGGATTATACCATTCTGGATAGAAAACCTGGGTTCATCTGTTACCATAATGGCATCTCACCATGTGTCTGTCAATTTGTCGTACTGGGTGGCTTGCAAGATGCTATGGTCCTGGAAGCTTTGACACCAGTATTTCACATACCAACAGGGTTGCCCATGGTAAACGAGTTTCAGTGGTGCTACCAGACTAAGACAGATGAGAAGGAAGAACCTGGCGGTCTACTTACGAAAACTTCGCCAGTGAAAACCTTATGAATAGCAGCAGAACACTGTCTGATATAGCGCCAGAAGATGAACCCCTCAGGTTGGAAGGCACTCAAAATACAACTGGGAAAGAGCTGCCTCCTCAAAGTAGAGTCAACCTCAATGCTGTGGATGGAGTAAAGCTCTCTGAACCTTCATTTGCTGATGTGGCACCACCCAAAATGAGATGAAACAGCTGCAAACATCCACTAATAATCGGAAAGTGCAATGTACGAAGTATGAATCTAGGAAAATGGGAAATCATCAAAAATGAAACGGAATGCTTGAAGACAGATATCCTAGGCATTAGTGAGGTAAAACGGACTGATATTACATTTGGAACCAGATAATCATATGGTCTACTATGCCGGAAATGGCAAGCTGAAGAGGCGCTGCATCACATCATTGTCAAAAAGAACATTTCAAGGTCTGTCCTGACGTACAACGCTGTCAGTGGCAGGACAATATCCATGCACCTACAAGGAAGACCAATTACTATGGCTATTATTCAAATTTACACACCAACCACTAAGGCCAAAGATGAAGAAACTGAAGATTTCACCAACTTCCAGAGTCAGAGATTGATCAAACAGGCAAGCAAGATGCACTGATAATTACTGGTGATTGGAATGTAAAAGTTGGAAATGAAGAAGGACCAGTAATTGGAAAATATGTTGTTGGTGACAGAAACAACGCTGGAGATCACATAACAGAATTTTGTAAGACCAATGACCTATTCATTGGAAATACTCTTTTTCAACAACACAAACAGCAACTATACACCTGGACCTCATGAGATGGAATACACAGGAAACGAATCACTACATCTGTGGAAAGAGACAATGGCAAAAATCAGTACCATCTGTCAAAACAAGGCCAGTGGCCAAATGTGGAACAGGTCATTAATTGCTCATATGCAAGCTCAAGATGAAACTGAAGAAAATCAAAACAAGTCCACAAGAGCCAAAGTATAACCTTGAGTATACCCCACCTGAATTTAGAGACCCTCTCAATAAGACAGTTGAAGCACTGAACACTAATGACCTAAGACCAGACCTCTTGTAGGAGGACATTGTACATGAAGAAAGCAAAAGTCATTAAAAAGATAGGAAAGAAAAGACCAAAATGGATGCCAGAAGAGACTCGGAAACTTGTTCTTGAACACAGAGTAGCTAAAGCAAATGGAAGAAATGCTGAAGTAAAAGAGCTTAACAGAAGATTTCAAACAGCAGCTTAAGAAGACAAAGTATTATACAATGACATGTGCAAAGATCTGAAGCTATAAAACCAAAAGGGAAGAGCACACTCAGCATTTCTCAAGCTGAAAGAACTAAAGAAAAAATTCAACCCTCAAGTTACAATATTGAAGGATTCTATGGGCAAAAAATTGAATGACACAGGAAGCATTAAAGAAGATGGAAGGAATACACAGTCACTGTACCAACTGGGTACCAAAAAGAACTGGCTGACGTTTGACCACTGCTGGAGGCAGCATATGAACAAGAACCAATGGTACTGAAGGAAGAAATTCAAGCCACACTGAATGCACCGGAGAAAAAAAAGGCTCTAGGAATTACGGAATACCAACTGAGACATTTCAACAAATGGACACGATGCCAGAACCGCTCAGTCATTTGTGTCAAGAAATTTGGCCAACCGACTAGAAGAAATCCATATTTGTACCCATTCCAAAGAAAGGTGATCCAACAGAATCAGAAATTATTGAACAGTATCATTAATGTCACACGGAAGTAAAACTTTGCTGACGATCATTCAGAGCAGTTGTGGTAGTGCACTGACAGGGAACTGCCAGAAATCCAAGCCAACACGGAACCAGGGACATCACTGCTGATGTCAGATGGATCTTGGCTGAAAGCGGAGAATACCAGAAAGATGTTTATCTGTGTTCTATTGACTATGCAAAAGCATTTGTCTGTGTGGATCATAACCAATAATGGATAACACTGAATGGGAACTCCCATGGGAATTCCAGAACACTTAATTGTGCTCATGAGAAACCTGTACATATACCAAGAGGCAGTCATTCGAACAGAACAAAGGGGGTACTGTGTGGTTTAAAGTCAGGAAAGGTGTGGGTCAGGGTTGTATCCTTTCATCATACTTATTTATTCTGTATGCTGAGCAAATAATACGAGAAGCTGGACTATACGAAGAAGAACGGGGCATCAGGATTGGAGGAAGACTTATTAACCATCTGTGTTATGCAAATGACACAATCTTTCTTGCTAAAAGTAAAGAGGACTTGAAGCACTTACTAATGAAGATCAAAGACCACAGCCTTCAGTATGGATTACACCTCAACATAAAGAAAACAAAAATCCTCACAACTGGACCAATGAGCAACATCATGATAAACGGAGAAAAGATTGAAGTTGTCAAGGATTTCATTTTACTTGGATCCACAATCAACAGCCATGGAAGCAGCAGTCAAGAAATCAAAAGACGCACTGCATTGGGCAAATCTGCTGCAAAGGACCTCTTCAAAGTGTTGAAGAGCAAACATGTCACCCTGAACACTAAGGTGCGCCTGACCCAAGTGATGGTATTTTCAATCACCTCATATACATACATTTTTTTTTCATATACTTGCGAAAGCTACACAATGAATAAGAAAGACCAAAGAAAAACTGATGCCTTTGAATTATGGTGTTGGCAAAGAATATTGAATATACCGTGGACTGCCAGAAGACCAAACAAATCTGTCTTGAAAGAAGTACGGCCAGAATGCTCCTTAGAAGTGAGGATGGCGAGACTTTGTCTCACATACTTTGGACATGGTATCAGGAGGGACCAGTCCCTGGAGAAGGACATCACGCTTGGTGAAGTAGAGGATCAGTGATAGAGAGGAAAACCCTCAACAAGATGGACCGACACAGAGGCTGGAACTACTGGCTCAAGCATAACAATTGTGAGGATGGTGCGGGACCCAGCAGTGTATGGCTCTGTTGTACACGGGGCCACTATGAGTTGGAACCAACTCAACAACACCTAACAACAACAACAACAGCATCGTTTCCCATTTTGTATTTATAAATGAAAATAACACAAAGATGTCAGATGTCAGTTATATTTATGGTACTTTAAGAAACACGGCTTGCTTAATATGGCATAACCTCATAGCCAGAGGCATAGACAAGATTTACTTTTTAAAAACATTTTCCTTAGTAGGTTTTAAAAAATCTATGATTTCATTATAGTTAATTACGTAGGTCTGGGGTTGGCCTGGAAAATCTCTCAAAGCAAGCCTCATTTTATAGGTTCTGTCCATGCGGCAACGTGATGTCAGTTCCTGGACAGAACTGCTATGGGAGAGCTCCATGGTGGCCACACCCTGCCAACGCTGCCTGCTGGAGAATGCCCACCTTTCTTCACCAGCCTTGATAAAGCACAACTGCACTTATCTCTAGGCTTATAATGAAAACTTCAGAACATGACAAAGTCGGTTTAGAAGGAGACTAAGAACCTAAGTTAGGGATACAAGGAGGATTTCCCCAATATCCTGGTTCATCTGAGGAGCCTGCCAGAGCAAACATCCACCTTTTCCATGTTTGGTTTTTCTCTTATATTAAAACAAAAAAAAAAAAATTATTTATCACAAGAGATCTTAGTCTAAAAATCCAGCGGTTGATACTCAACAAATACAGCATTTACAATTACAGCTAGACTGCCTGGTTTATTCATAAATACTGCTGTGTTTCTTCAACTTGCAGACCACCCGTCATAATTTCAAACGGAGGATTTTGTTTTGCTATCCCATACTCTGGAGCCCTGATGGCGCGGTGGTTAAGAGCTCAGGCTGCTAACTGAAATGTCAGCACTTCGAATCCACTAGCCCCTCCTTGGAGACCCTATGTGGCAGTTCTACTCTGTCCTATAGGGTCACTATGAGTCAAAATCAAATTGACCGCAACAGGTCTGGTTAACAGGTTATCCCATACTCTAAGGAGCCCTGGTGACACAGTGGTTGAAGTGCTCAGCTGGTAACTGAAGGGTCAGCAGTTTGAACTCACCAGCTGCTCCGCAGGAGAAAGATGTGGCAATCTGCTCCTATAAAGATTACAGTCTTGGAAACCCTATGGGGCAGTTCTACTCTGTCCTGTAGGGTCACTATGAGTTGGAATCAACTCAATGGCAGTGGATTTTAATGAGTTATCCCATACTCTGCTTATTTCCATTGTGGGATAAGATCTTATAAAATATGTGGTATTAATTCATTTAATGAATTGAGCATTTATTAAAATAACCTGTTAAATATGGAATACCAGGCTGAAAATTTTGGAGAATACAAAAATGAGTAAACCTCATTCCGTTTCCCAATAAAGCAGAAGCAAGACTTGTCTAGAAACCCTGGTGGCCTAGTGGTTAAGAACTACAGCTGCTAACCAAAAGGTCGGCAGTTCGAACCCATCAGGCGCTCCTTGGAAACTCTATGGGGCAGTTCTACCCAGTCCTATAGGGTCACTATGAGTCGGATCAACTCAGTGGCAATGGGTTGGGTTTGGTTTTTTAAGATCTGTCTATAATCATGTCACTGTAACAGACGGAACGGTGCAAGGGCCACAAGAGAGTCAACCTGAGCCTTTGGCATTGCAGACTCCAAATCTGTAAATTCAACCCCAAAGGTCTACAAAATAACAAGTTACAAATCTGCCGAGATACATGTAACACTAAATTTTAATAGCAGAATTTATTTAAACAGCTCTATAAATTATTTAAGGAGCCCTGGTGGCACAGTTGTTGAGAGCTTGGCTGCTAACCGAAAGGTCGGCGGTTTGACCCCACCAGCTGCTCTGCGGGAGAGAGATGTGGCAGTCTGCTCTGTAAAGATTACAGCCTCGGAAACCCCGAGTGCAGTTCTCCTCTGTCCTATGGGGTCACTTGAGTCAGAATCGACTTGAGAGCACATAACAAGTTATCTGGAGGCTCTGGATGGTGCAAATGGTTAACATGCTCAGTTGCCAATGGAAAAGTTGGAGGTTTGTGCCGGCCCAGTATGCCTCAGAAGAAAGGCCTGGCAAGGTACATTTAAAAAATCAGCCACTGAAATCCCTACAGGACACAGTTCTGACAAACAATGGGTCCTCATGGACAGAGAGGACTTGATGACAACTGGTTCTGGTTTATAAATTACTTAAGTCTTGTGTGACCCTAAAGAGGGTCAGTGAAAAGTTCCAGATACACATTGTTGAATTTTATGGGTAAAATAAAGTGTAAAAATGGTATTTCCAAAGGTGTCCCTTATGCCCTGAGTCTGGCAATAGACAATCTGCTGGTAGGAGCTGCTGATGGAAGACAGAGCCACACCACCTAGAGGCAGGACGTGAGGAAGGGGTTTGAGGAAGAGGGAGCAAGGTCTCTATGCCTCGGATTCCAACAGGCAGCGGTTACTGTTGTTGTTTGGGAGGAGGGATGATTGTTTCAGGTGTGCTCATTCTAAGTCGGAAAAGAGTAGGCTGTGTCTGGGGATCAGAAGAAGCAAATCTGGGCTCACTGCAGGGCAGAGCAGTCACAGGTGCTAGAAAGCCAGAAGCAACTGCCCACGAGGCTCTGATGGAGAACAGCAAGTGAGGCCACGGTCAAAGTCCGTGAGTGAATGCCTGAAAGAAGTGGTCAGAGATGGAATTGCAGAGTCCAAGTACTTGCGGGTGGAAGGGTTCCCGGAGACGAAAAAGAAGTGAATCAGGCAACCAATAGAGAGTCATCATATTCCAATGAATTGATTTGAAAATGGCAGAGAAGATAAACAAGAAATTTATCCTTCATACCCCATCTTAAGATTAAAATTAAATTTTACGAGTAATCGCTCCGAGGCATAGTTGGACCAGTGAAGATGGCATAAGCAAATATTTATCATGCACCCAGTTCTGTGGCTCGTCCACCTTAGGCCCACTTTATACACAAGAGCTTCACACACAAGGTCCCATCTATATAATTAAGAGCCCTTCCAGTGGCTCCAGAGGAGAAAGACCTGGCAATCTGCTTCCATAAAGATTACAGCCAAGAAAACCCTATGGGGCAGTTCAAATCCGTCACATGGGGTCCCTATGAGTCGAAAGTGACTTGATAACACCCAACAACAACAGCCTCCTAAATTGCAAGAAGTAAGATTTCTGTTCTTGTGGTATTTCTGTTGCAGCAGCACTAGCTAACTAAGAATTTAAAGAAAGAATGGTGTCTCGAGACATTTCTAAGCCTAAGGGTCACCACCACACTACTGCATGCAGGGGTGGGGGGTGGGAGGGAGATTCTGTACCTTGACAAGATCCAAGGAGAAGAACCAGCAAAGTATAATTAGCAATGCTGACCATGTGTCATCTTCACCACAAGTGAACTTAAGGGAAAGAGATGCCTGAGAGCTCGGGATTCCTGCTATCTGACTCACGGAACTAAACAAGTCTTGGAGATTACTTAATAGATCTGCACCAAGGAGCAACTAACTCTCTGAGAACTGGGACCCGCAGTAGTGGTCAGATGTATTTTCTCTTCTCTTAGCCTCATCTCAGAAAGGGATGGAGACACACCGAGTAGCCAATGAGGTAAACTATCTAAAGACATTAGAACAGCTAAGAGCTTGGGTTCTGCAGGAAGACACTCCTGAGTTTGAATACGAAGTTTGAGACACTCCACAGGTTATGGAAGGAGTAAGTGAGATAACAGGTGCAAAGCAGTTATCAGAGTACCTGGCACAAATACTTAACAGATTATCATGATAGCTAGGACAATCAGGGGGAAGGTGGCAAAAATCAACGCTCAAGAAATGAAAAGGCGACCTGAAAGGCAATTCTAAGAACAAAAATCCATTTAATACCCTCCAGAAAAAAATAACACTAAGGCAAGAAATAAGAATTGAATGATCAAAACATCTGCAGGAATCCAAAGGAGTTTAATTAATGTATCATTAAAGCACTCCAAGAGAAAATATATTTGGATAAATCTGAAATTATCAAATAAAGACGGGGTAGGAAAAAGGCTTTTGAAATAGTATTGAAGGTAATTTTCATGTACTTTTCACACCCACAGATAAACAACACCTCATATTTCTTTTCTAAACATAAGAATAAAACTCCTGGCATTCGTGTTCCTGAGCTTATAAAGTACTCAGTAATTTTCCATTTCAGTTTTGCACTCACAGATTTAGAAACGTACTTCTGTTTTTAACAAAAATATTTATGCTCTCAAGTATTTATTGCTTCTGCATAACTAGATCCCAGTGAAGAGATGAGAAAGGTATCCCAGAGGAAATGCAGAATAACGGCAGGCAAAGTGTTCTAGAGCCGAAGGTCAAATCATGGAACACACTTTGTAACAGGATAGGGTCGAGACAGAGGGAGGCTCAGCCCAGCCCTGCCAAGGGAGCTCAGCCCAGTGTTGCCCAGGGGAGCTCGGCCCAGTGCTGCCCAAGGGAGCTCAGCCCAGTGCTACCAGGGGAGCTCAGCCCAGTGCTGCCCAGGGGAGCTCGGCCCAGTGCTGCCCAGGGGAGCTCGGCCCAGTGCTGCCCAGGGGAGCTCGGCCCAGTGCTGCCCAGGGGAGCTCGGCCCAGTGCTACCAGGGGAGCTCGGCCCAGTGCTAACAGGGGAGCTCGGCCCAGTGCTACCAGGGGAGCTCGGCCCAGTGCTACCAGGGGAGCTCGGCCCAGTGCTGCCCAGGGGAGCTCGGCCCAGTGCTGCCCAGGGGAGCTCGGCCCAGTGCTGCCCAGGGGAGCTCGGCCCAGTGCTAACAGGGGAGCTCAGCCCAGTGCTACCAGGGGAGCTCGGCCCAGTGCTGCAAGGCCAGGAATGCTAAGGGCACTGACCGCATACCCTCCACCAACTCACAGAAAACCCTGCCCGGTTCCCATAACTTCAAATAGCTTAGCAGATTACTTGTTTTCTGTTTGTCTCTTTTTTTAAGCAATGCCTTTATTTTCAGATGAAATATTACAAGTGAATGCAGAATGCATCTGAGAATGTTTGCATATTCTCTCTCTTCACCCCCATCTCCTGAGTCCTGGGACATCCCCTATAAGCCCTAAAGTGACTAGAGGACACTACTGAAAAGTCTCGAAAGAAATGACAACTAGAGAAAGATCTGAGAAGTCCTGAGGAGTAATGTAGCTTGGACATGTGAAATTCCACCATTCAGCTTTTAACTTGGGCTATATTATACAGAACTACTTTGGTAAATCATACGAATCCTATTTAAAAAAAAATACCACCTTTCATTATTAAACTACAGGGGGAAAGGAATAATAAAATTGAATCAATCGATCTAGTCTGGTTTAAATGTAAGTAAACAATATTCTAAATTGCTATAAGAAAATTTATCAGGAAAACGTAAATTAAATATGCATAAGATGTCATTTTCATCTATCAAAAATGGGAAAAAAATTAAAAAAGTCGATTGTTTTCAGCACTGACAAGGATATGGAGGCTATTTACTGGAAGATAAAGAGTTAAAACACGTTTAAAGGGAAATCTGGCATTCTCTGTCAAAATTTGCAACATCTTTAACCCAGTAATTCCACATCTAAGAATCCATTCTCTAAGATTCTACGTGCATCTGTGTAAAAGGATGTTCATCACAGCGTTATTTACGGTAGAGAAATGCCTGATACAACTAGAAGCTTACAGAACATGAAATAAAGGTGCTAAGAACAAGGTTGTCTTTACATACTTACGTGACAGAGGCCTTAAAAGCATATTGTTGAGTGGCAAAACCAAGTCCACAATTATGTATAGTATAATTCCACTTCTAATTTGTTTTTTAAACCTCTCTACATTTCATATTCACCACTCGTCTGTCAGTTTGTAAGACTGTGGTGACTTGTATGTTGTCACAATGCTGGAAGCTATACTACCAGTATTTCACATACCAGCTGTGTCACTCATGGTGGACAGTTTTCTGTGGAGCTTCCAGACTGAGAGAGACTAGGAGGAAAGACCTGGTGACCTAGTTCCAAACATTAGTCAGTGAAAACCTATGGGTCAGAACAGATACAGTGCTGGAAGATGAGCCCCCTAGGCTGGAAGGCATTCAAAACACACAGTGGCCACAACAATGGACTCCAGCACACCAACAATCATGAGGGCGGTGTAGGACCAGGCAATACTTATTCTATTGTACGTGGAGTAACCATGAGTTGGAGCCAACTTGACAGCAACTAACGACATGCTTCATGTATGTATACATGTGCATAGAAAACTCTGGAAGGATATATCACAAACCATCAATGTTGGTAGTTTGAAAAAAAAAAAACTACATCAGCATTTTGGTCCCAGTTTAATTAAAAACACACACATACACAAAGCGAGAAAGAAATGACGGCAGTGATTACCATGGTATTAAGATTCCAGGTGAATTTTATTTCCTGCTTTATAATTTTTCTGGGTTTCCTGTATTTTCTACAATGATCATGATTACTCTCATATTTAGAAAAATAACGAGTCATTACATAAATGTGTAAATGATGTGCTGAAGGGAGCTTTAAAAACTTGAGAAAATAGTATTTATTGATTTTTAATTGCCTCTTTCCCAGGGACTAATTCAAAGTCAGAGGGCAAAACTAAGAATTAAACTCCTCCTTGCTCTAAGCAATTTGGCGATCTCTCTTAAAATTATAAATGCACAAATCCTCTGATGCAGCAATTCCACTTCTAGGAATTTATTGTAAGATAGATCCCCACATGCATGAAAAAATGCTTTGTAATTGCAAAATCTGAAAACAACATAAAAATTCCACCCAAGAGGACAGGTTAAACAATGACTTTATCAATGTGGTGGGAAAATGAACGAACGGGCCCTACACACAATGAGGAGTCCCTGCGTGGAATAAACAGTTAACACACACAACTGCTAACAGAAAGGTTGCAGGTTTGAGTCCACCTAGAGGTGCCTTGGAAAAAAGGCCTGGCGATCCACTTCTGAAAAATCAGGCATTGAAAACCCTAGGGAGCACAGTTCTCCTGTGACATACTTGGGGTCGCCATGAGTCAGAGCTGACTCACCAGTAACTGGCTGGTTTATACATAATGAAATTAAAAGACAATACTCGTACTGAAGATTAGGAATACTATATTGCTGTGTATGGAAAAAAGGGGAGGGGGAATATGTCCCTGCATACACACAAAATACCTCTGGAAAAACATATTACAAACTAGTAACCGCTGACCCAGAGGTCTGACCTAAGAGGTCAGACTTATGTGCAGACGGGAGAACGGGGGGTGGAATGAAGACTTTACTGAAACATTTTGTACTTTTTTGAATTCTGCATCATGTTCATCTTTCACCCAAGCAAACAAAAAATAAACATAACTTAAAATTTAAATTTAACACATTTTTATCCCTGACCCCAGGAGAAAGGCTTCAAAGCCAACGCTTCACACAGTGAAATGATCCATTTATGTGGATTCACAAAGTCTGCCAAAGTTCACGTAACTCTGATTTTTTAAACAGTTCCATCTATCGAACTCCCTGTAAAGTTGCTATATCAGTTCCAACTTAAATATAAATTTTCTAAAAGTGCTTACGAGAAAACTACTGAAAAGGAAACAATAGTTTATGTTACGTCTCTGAATACAGAAACACTTCATATTTCAGGAAACATGACTTCAAACTACTGTATTTCCTATGGGAACACTCACCCCTGGGGACAGATGTGCACAGCCCCTAGAGGACGGAAAGGGCAAACAGCTTCACCTGCGTGTTTCTGGCAGCTCCTCTTGTGCCAGACATTTTCTCGTTGCAGGCAATGAGTCATGACACCAGTTTATGGCATTTTAGCTTTACACTTGATTCCAGCACAAAATCAATGAGGGTATGCTCAAGAATAAAAGTTCCCTGCAGAATATTCCCTCAAATGAATGGCACCAAATACATACTCACACATGTCCATAGTTTTCATATATCTGTAGCAACTGTCAAAGACACCTGAAAAACAATCATAGCTGCTTGGGACAAGGATGGACTTAGGTCTCAGATTCCCAATTACAAAGGGCCATTGATCTACTGGCGATCCCCTTTCAAAGAATGAGCCATTGAAAACCCTATGGAGCACAGTTCTACTCTGACACACATGGAGTCACCATGAGTTGGAATCAACTTGCCAGCAACTGGCTGGTTCCCAGCCAATGCTGAAATCTCCTCTACAGCATTCCCAAGTCAATTGGAACTTAGTTCCAACACCCCAAGCTCCGCAGTCCTTTCAAGCAGCATGCCTTCAGCCCTGCCAAGCGCGCCACTCCTGATAGGCTTATTATGTTCAGTGCCACCCTTTCAGCCACAAAGAAGTAAGCCACCACACCTTCCTCCTTGAACTCAGTAACCAATAACTCTCTCGTGGTCCCTAGTGCCGGTGGCTCAGGACAGCTGGCTTACTGAGGAAAAGTGCTGGGCCCCTTAGCACCACATCCAAGGTTCCAGAACCTCTGAGGGGCACACAGAAGTGAACGGACAGTCATAAATTCACCACAGGTCTCCACAGACGGTACTGCATGTCAGGAACCTTGGCTACCACAGACGGGAGAAGGGCACAATTTGCTCCAGCCCACGGATCTTCGTAAGGAAGTTCTGAAAGCAATCTGAAGCCAACGGAGGGCTGCCCTAGAACTGGCTCCTCCTCTTACTACATGTGTGGGGCCTGGGGAGCTAACAGGAGGTGCACACACCTGCAGGAGGACAGCTGTGAGTATCAGAGGAAACACCTAAAAACATCTGGTTCTCAGTAATCATTCGTTATTGTGAGAAACCACGTGAAACGCTAACCGTGCACAGGAGAGCCTGAGAAAACTAAATACAGTAAAGATTAAAAAAAAAAACTCCTAAACTGATAAACTGTATGTTTTAATTCAACACAATAGAGAAATTCATCGGGCAGACCTGGGCAGGAAGGCCAACTTGTCTAATCATATTCACGTATTCCATGTGACGACTATTTTTAAACCATATTGGAGTTAAGTGCAGAAAACAAAATAAGAATTTAATGAACAAGTAGGCTATTAACTTCTTAAGAGGTGACCCTATGCCTGTCTTATTCTCTTTGAATTCCACCGAAATCAATGCCTGGAAGGAAGACATTAGGAACTCAATAAACTCTTTTTAAGGGAATGAATTGGAGCCACCAGGTAGAGTACAGAGAAAAATTAACTTATATCCATTTTTTATAACATATCTTCAATTAATCCACAGTTATCATTATTTTGAAAAACCTATATTTATCATAATAGTTAAGAGCTTAGGCTTTAGGTATAGAGTTGTTAGGTGCTGTTGCCTCCGTTCTGACCCATAGTGACCCTATGTACAACAGAAGGAAACACTGCCTGGTCCTGTACCATCCTCACAAACATTGTTATGCTTGAGGCCACTGTTGCTGCCGCTGTGTCCACCCATCTCATTGAGGGTTTTCCTCTTTTTCACTGACCCTCTATTTTACCAAGGATGTCCTCCTCCAGGGACTGGTCTCTCCTGTTAACATATCCAAAGTAAGCAAAACGAAGTCTCACCAGCCTCCCTTCTATAAGCATCCTGGCTGTACTTCTTCCAAGACAGCTTTGTTTGTTCTTCTGGCAGAACATGTTATGTTCAACATTCTTCACCAATACCACAAGTCAAATGTGTCAATTCTTCTTTGGTCTTCCTTACACACTGTGGACAACTGATACATTCGAACTGTGGTGCTGGTGATTAGACATGGAGACCTGGGCTCAATCTAGTTCTGTTCCTTCCTAGCCAGGCAAATAATTTTCATTCTATGTAAGCCGCAGTTTCCCCACATGTAATATAAGCCTGATCTTCCTACAATACTCCTCACAGAGTGGCAAGGCATAAAGAAGAAAAATATATACAATTAATACAGTGCCCAACACATAGTTGGCCTTAAAAAAAAAAATTGTACAATAAGTTAAACATTTTTATATTACTTGAAAGCTAAGAAAGAAAAATAAGCATTTTAATTTAAGCTTTGGAGGAAATACAGTATCTGAATGTTGAAGAACTGAAAGAAGTTACCAAAAACAAAGGCAGACTTATCTGAATATGTAAAATTGTTTCATAATAAAATATAGCAAAATAACTTTAAAAAATAGTATTATGGAAAACATAAATGAAACTACTTTCCCACAACAATTATCTGCATAAAATGTAACCAGATCTCTCTCAAGATCCCCCTCAAGAAGTTTTTAAAAAGACAGTAGAAAAATTAAAAGAAAAGTTGTTGAAATTTATAATTTTAAAAACTGTTAATATAGATTATCGATAATATATACATTATCAGCCTAACCCTATAAACGTAGACAAAATATCTCAAAAGAAAATTCCAACCAAAGAGACAAAATCTAATTAGCTCAGGAATTTTGAGTTCTAATTTCAAAGTGTGAAAATTATACCACTAGTTTGTGTTTGGAGAAACATACCATTAAAATGAAAATTTAAATACACTTCTGTTAAAAATAATTCAACAAGAACATTAACAGCACCATGGCAAGCATGACTTAGCACTGTGGCAGACCCTGTTCTAAGCAATTGATAAGAACTCACTCGCCAAGTAGTCAAATAATCTCTAATAAGAAGTGTGATGGTTAAGACTGTGTGTCAGCTTGGCTGGGCCATGATCCTCAGTGTTTATATGTGAACACTCCCATGATGGAATCTACTGTGAGTAGCCAATCAGTTGAAAGGGACTTTCCCTAGGGGTGTGGCCTGCATCCGAATATAAGCAGATATTCTGGCTTTTCTGCTCTGGATCCTGAGGCTGTCTCCTCCTGTTCGTCAGACCTCCAGTTCTTGGGACCTGAGCTATCAGCTTATCTGCCGATTTTGAAATTCACCAATCTTCACAGCCTGAGAGCAAGAGCCCTACTCTCCAACCTGCTGATCTTGGGTTCCCCAGCCCCTGCAGCTACGTCAATCAAGAGAAGCCTCTATCTTGATCCACGAACTTGGGACATCCAGCATCTACAACAGCATGAGCCGTTTCCTGTTTCCTTGTTATGAATCTCTCTGTATATATATATTTATATGTTTTACTGGTTTTGCTTCTCTAGACAACCCAGCCTAAGAGGTAATCTGTACGTAAACATATGTTCAGATTTGGGGGTTGGGATAGGAAAAGACATTGACTTCTTCTTCAGACATGGCATCCTCCACACAGCTCAGGAATCAGAAGGACTGGGTCTTTAAACACAGGGAAGAGACTGCAGCCATAAATTTAACGTCAGCTGCCTCTCTTTTCTTCTTATCTCCAATAAGCAGACGTGTATTTGCAGGACAAGATAAAGGCTAAAAACAGTGTTTAAGAAACAGAAAACTCAAAACCACTAGCCAGTTTTCACTTCAGATCTCAGTTCAGAATTGTTACACTTCAGCCAGTCTTTCTGGGTCTCGTCCTTCCCCTCTCTCAAAGCAAAGTCCAGCACTTTGTGGTCCTATTATGGTGATGTCAGCACATGAGCCACCAGGTGGTGCAGTTAGGGGAAATCTTATTGTATCTCTAGCTGCAGGAAGAGTAGAGACTAACTTCAGCAACAAGTGAGAGTGGTTTACTTTCTCTGCACATAAATTATTTTTATCTGTTCAGCAGCAAACACCCCTGACTTCACTCACTCAAATAAGGCTGCACTATGTGTTTGTGTGTTTGTCTATTTTAGCTCAAAAGTGCGACTTCCACAGTACGGGCAAGTCCAGAGCAGTCATGGATCCTGGGACTCTAACCTCTCTGTACACAGAGCTTTGCCTTACGCAGCAACACGAGAAACAGTCAGGAAATTCGAGTACTTCCCCCAAAGTGCAGAGCTGGGAAATGGTAATTAGAAGGCTGCTGAAGTCACCACTTCCCAACTCCACCCTCACTAGTTAGAAAACATGGAAAAGTCAACTAAGACCAAACTAAAGTCTTCCACCTTACATTCTAGAGAACACAGCACCTGCCACCGCCTCCTGCAGTCACGCCTGGGAAGCCACCCGCACTGCACCTGAGGAGTCAGAAAGACTCAGCAGGACTGTGACTTCTCAGTCAACGCCCCCGGAGCCAGATACAGAACTTCTTTCCACACGAGCAGCCACACACCTGGCCAGGTGCATCAGGTGTATTCTTCTCCTGCAATCCTTACAGCAATCTGTGCCCTTCTCCCACATCAAGATGCTGCCTCCTGCCCTCTGGCACCTGACCGTGGCTGCCATGTCCAACTTGAAGCAAACAAGTGCCGGCCACGGCAGGAACTGGGCCTTCAGGACAGAAAGCCCACAGACCGACTTCCCAAGCCCACCCCTGAATTTGGAAGCACAGCCTGGGAATGAAGCATGGAATAGGAAGAAGACACTTGACCTAAATTACATGTTTCCAGGGTACCACCCTGAGGACCCCTGGAGAAATGGTGACAAATGGGGCTGGCCCAACCTCCATTAAGCTTCATCTTGGGGAGACCAACAGGTAAACAAGCCTCAGCATACGCCAAGATGAAGGGCTACTTGTCAGAAATTTTGGGGTACTCTAGGGTCGCCATGAGTTGGGTTTGGTTTTGGTTTTACCGCAGGAGGTACGGTATACACTGAGCCTGAGGAAGGCCAGATTGGCTTGAGCAGGATAAAGTAACCGCCTTAACGTCAGGGAACAGGCTTGGTGTACTATAAAAGGGGGCGGATGAGAATGAGGGGTTTAGAGGTGACACCTTCACCAAGGTAGGGACAGAGGAGAAGGAACAGGTGTGAGAAGGAACAGGTGTGCGCAGGAAGCCAATGAATTCTGCTCATAAAATTCTGAGTTTAAGATACTTGTGGCCAATCACATGGAAAGGCCTGGAGGCAACTGGAATTTTGAGGGCCCCTGAAGGAAAGATCACAGTTCCAGGTGAGCTACAAGTGGCAGCCATGGGTATGGCTGTGAACGCCCCTGGTGTGAACGCCCCCGGTGTGAACGCCCCCCCCCCCCTGGTGTGAACACCCCCTGGTGTGAACACCCCTGGGAAAATAGTGAGAGGACAGCAGACGACCAGATGCCAGACCACATCTCTATTAAACCCGGTTACCAGCAGGAGGAATACGCCCAAAGGACAGTGGAAACAGCCAGGGAAGGAGGCAGACCCCCAGAAGGAACCAAGATGGTAATGCTTCAAGGAGGAGGATGTGGTCAGTGTCAAGTTCCAAGGGAAGAACAAATAAGATACAGACTGAGATATGCACTACGGCTGTTAGAAGACTGCCGGTGGCAAGGGTGGGGTGGCCAGTCTCACCGCACAAAAGGCTGAAGGAGAGATGCTGCAACCCTTAGAAATTTTCCAAAGAGCGAGCCCAGCACACCTGTTTTTTTAAACTTACGAGGTTGTAGTAAACAAGGAGGGATCAGTCCCTGGAGAAGGACATCATGTTTGGCAAAGCAGAGGGTCAGCAAAAGAGAGGGAGATCCTCAACGAAACAGGTTGACACAGTGGCTGCAACAATGGGCTCAAGCATAGCAACAGCTGTGACGATGGCGCAGGACCACTCAGTGTTTCGTTCTGTTCTGCACGGAGTCCCTATGAGCGGGAAGCGATGTGGCAGCATCTAACAACAATAAGCAAAAAATATTCCAGCCCTGACTGAACTGTCAGCTCAGAAGAGATGTACAGGTAACTCTCGGGGTAAATCTAAGCCCAGAGAGATACCCAGAGACTCAGTGGCCGCCCCACCCATGCATCCTTTGCTTGGGCAGTAGAGAGAGTACTGTACCATACCCACTGCCGTTGAGTCGATTCCAACTCATAGCGACCCTCTAGGACGGAGTAGAAATGCCCCATAGGGTTTCCAAGGCTGCAAGTCTTTACGGAAGCAGACTGCCATATCTTTCCCCCATGGAATGGTTGGTGGGTTCAAACCACTGACCTTTCAGTTAGCAGCTGAGCACTAAACCACAGAGTGCTATGAAGAACTGAAGCTAAGGACAATTCCCTGGATAGATGCCTATGAAGAAAGGACACCAGGACCAGGATAATGAGTGCTCACACCATAAATCACAAACTACTCAGAACTGGGTAAGAACCAATTTTCTGCCAAGCTTTTTTTTTTAAAAAAAAATAATTTTTATTGTGCTTTAAGTGAAAGTTTAAAAATCAAGTCAGTCTCTCACACAAAAACCCACATATACCTTGCTACACACTCCCAATTTCTCTCTCCCTAATAAGACAGTCTGCTCTCTCCCTTCACTCTCTTTTCGTGTCCTTTTCACCAGCTTCTAACCCCCTCCACCCTCTCATCTACCCTCCAAGCAGGAGATGCCAACATAGTCTCAAGTGTCCACCTGACCCAAGAAGCTCACTCCTCACCAGCATCCCTCTCCAACCCATTGTCCAGTCCAATCCATGTCTGAAGAGTTGGCTTTGGGAATGGTTCCTGTCCTGGGGCAACAGAAGACCTGGGGGGCCATGACCACTGGGGTCCTTCCAGTCTCAGTCAGACCATTAATTCTCGTCTTACGAGAATTTGGGGTCTGCATCCCACTGCTCTCCTGCTCCCTCAGGGGTTCTCTATCGTGTTCCCTGTCAGGGCAGTCATCAGTTGTAGCCAGGCACCATCTAGTTCTTTTGGTCTCAGGATGATTCAGACTCTAGTTCATGTGGCCCTTTCTCTCTCTTGGGCTCGTAATCCCCTTGTGTCCTTGGTGTTCTTCATTATCCTTTGATCCAGGTAGGTTGAGACCAATTGATGCATCTTAGATGGCTGCTTGTTAGCGTTTAAGGCCCCAGATGCCACTCTTCAAAGTGGGATGCAGAATGTTTTCTTAATAGATTTTATTATGCCAGTTGACTTGGAAGTCCCCTGAAACCATGGTCCCCAGACCCATGCCCCTGCTACGCTGGCCTTCGAAGCATTCAGTTTATTCAGGAAAATTCTTTACTTTTGGTTTAGTCCAATTGTTCTGACCTCCCCTGTATTGTGTGCTGTCTTTCCATTCACCTAAAGTAGTTCTTATCTACTACCTAATTAGCGAATACCCCTCTCCCACTCTCCCACCCTCGCCCTTCTTGTAACCACAAAGGAATGTTTTCGTCTCAGTTTAAACTACTTCTCAAGTTCTTATAATAGTGGTCTTAGACAATATTTGTCCTTTTGCAACTGACTAATTTCACTCAGCATAATGCCTTCCAGGTTCCTCCATGTTATGAAATGTTTCACAGATTCCTCACTGTTCTTTATCGATGTGTAGTATTCCATTGTGTGAATATACCATAATTTATTTATCCATTCATCTGTTCATGGGCACCTTGGTTGCTTCCATCTTTTTGCTATTGTAAACAGTGCCGCAATGAACATGGGTGTGCATATATCTGTTCGTGTAAAGGCTCTTATTTCTCTAGGATACATTCCAAGCAGTGGGATTGCTGGATCATATGGTAGTTCTATTTCTAGCTTTTTAAGGAAGCACCAAATAGATTTTCAAAGTGGTTGTACCATTTGACATTCCCACCAGCAGCGTAGAAGTGTTCCAATCTCTCTACAGCCTCTCCAACATTTATTCTTTTGTGTTTTTTGGATTAATGCAGCCTTGTTGGACTGAGATGAAATCTCATTGTAGTTTTGATCTGCATTTCTCTAATGGCTAATAATCGTGAACACTTCCTCATATATCTGTTAGCTACCTGAATGTCTTCTTCAGTGAAGTGTCTATTCATATCTTTTGCCCATTTTTTAATTGGGTTATTTGTCTTTTTGCAGTTGAGTTTTTGCAGTATTATGTAGATTTTAGAGATCAGGCGCTGATCAGAAATGTCATAGCTAAAAACTTTTTCCCAGTCTGTAGGCAGTATTTTTACTCTTTTGGTGAAGTCTTTGGATGAGCATAGGTGTTTGATTTTTAGGAGCTCCCAGTTATCTAGTTTTTCTTCTACGTTCTTTATGTTTTCTACACTGTTTATAGAGTTTATGCCATGTGTTAGGGCTCCTAATGTTGTCCCTATTTTTTTCTTCCATGATCTTTATTGTTTTAGATTTTATATTTAGGTCTTTGATCCATTTTGAGTTAGTTTCTGTGCATGGAGTGAGGTATGGATCTTGTTTCATTCTTTTGCAGATGGATATCCAGTTATGCCAGCACCATTTGTTAAAAAGACTGTCCGTTTTGGGGCCTTTGTCAAATATCAAATGCTCATATGTGGATGGATTTATGTCTGGATTCTCAATTCTGTTCCATTGGCCCATGTGTCTGTTGCTGTATCAATACCAGGCTGTTTTGGCTGCTGTGGTGGGATAATAGGTTCTAAAATCAGGTAAAGTAAGGCCTCCCACTTTGTTCTTCTTTTTCAGTAATGCCTTATTTATCCGGGGCCTCTTTCCCTTCCATATGAAATTGGTGATTTGTTTCTCCATCACATCAAAGAATGTCTTTGGGATTTGGATCGGAATTGCACTAAATGTATAGATCACTTTTGGTAGAAAAGGCATTTTTATAATGTTAAGTCTTCCTATCCATAAGCAAGGCATGTTCTTCCACTTACGTAAGTCTCTTTTGGTTTCTTGCAGAAGTGTAATGTAGTTTTCTTTGTGTAAGTCTTTCACATCTCTGGTAAGATTTATTCCTAAGTATTTTATATTCTTGGGAGCTACTGTAAATGGCATTGATTTGGTGATTTCCTCTTTGATGTTCTTTTTGCTGGTGTAGAGGAATCCAACTGATTTTTGTATGTTTATCTTATATCCCGATACTCTGCTGAACTCTTCTATTAGTTTCAATAGTTTTCTGGAGGATTCTTTAGGGTTTTCTGTGTATAAGATCATGTCATCTGCAAATAAAGATACTTTGACTTCTTCCTTGCCAATCTGGATACCCTTTATTTCTTTATCTATCCTAATTGCTCTGGCTAGGACTTCTAGCACGATGTTGAATAAGAGTGGTGATAAAGGGCATCCTTGTCTGGTTCCCGATCTCAATGGGAATGCTTTCAGGCTCTCTCCATTTAGCGTGATGTTGGCTGTTGGCTTTATATAAATGCCCTTTATTATGCTGAGGAATTTTCCTTCTATTTCTATTTTGCTGAGAGTTTTTATCATGAATGAGTATTGAACTTCGTCAAATGCCTTTTCTGCATCAATTGATAAAACCATGTTATTCTTCTCTTTTGTTTTATTTATGTGGTGGATTACATTAATTGTTTTTTCTAATGTTGAACCATCCCTGCATAGCTGGTATGAATCCTACTTGGTCATGGTGAATTATTTTTTGGATATGTTGTTGAATTCTATTGGCTATAATTTTGTCGAGGATTTTTGCATCTACATTCATGAGGGATATAGGTCCATAATTTTCTTTTCTTGTGGTGTCTTTACCTGGTTTTAGTATCAGGGATATGGTGGCTTCATAGAATGAGTTTGGTAGTATTCCGTCCTTTTCTATGCTCTGAAATACCTTTAGTAGTAGTGGTGTTAACTCTTCTCTGAAAGTTTGGTAGAACTCTGCAGTGAAGCCGTCTGGGCCAGTGCTTTTTTTTGTTGGGAGTTTTTTGATTACCTTTTCAATCTCTTCTCTTGTTATGGGTCTATTTAGTTGTTCTACCTCTGTTTGTGTTAGTTTAGGTAGGTAATGTGTTTCTAGGAATTCATTGCCAAGCTTTTTAAAAATATATATATATATATATATATATATATATATATATATATATATATATATATATATAATCTCTTTCTAATGCCTCTAGAATGTTTTTTAGGTCAGCAAGAAATCCCAAAGTTTTAGTTGGGCACAACAAAGTGTAAATCTGAAAGTGCACCTTCGTGGAGGTGGCATCTGCCAGGTGACTGACCACCTGCTGCTTGCCTCTCAGCCAGGAAGGCAGTGGCTCTCTGAGGAGTCAGCCCAGGGTTGGTGACAGTGACAGAGCTCTCTGCCCACAGCAGCCCCTGTGATAAGTGGGGGACCGCAAATGTTTCTTTGCTCTTTAATTTGCATTTTTTTAATCTTTTTCCAGCCCAGATGACTGGTCCCCATAAATTACAGTGTGTAGCCGTCATGTGCAGCAGAGTACAAGGTCAAGTTGGCTAAGAAGAGCACTGCTTGTTTTGTCTTGTTTTTTAAGTTTTGCGCCAAGCAAAGGACCATTTTATATCAGTCTCTAACTACACCATGGGGACCAAATCACATGAAAAACTAGTAGGAATCATTCTACTGGGCCCCAAAGACGGCAAACTCTTCATGGAAACCAGCTACTTCCTTTGTAAGGAATGAGGTATAAAACTATGGTATGTCAACTTTTTTTGCAAAAGGAAAAAAAAAAAAACTTCACACTCCCACACATTTGAAAATGTAAACCCTGGAAGGTATGTGGTCATACTCGAGGGTAAGGAATGGTTAACCATTATTCATGCTGAGCACCAGGTCTCATCAGAGATTAGGTGTTATGTCTGGCATGTTGCAGGGGCTAACCATTAACCTGGTGGCTAACAACACCCCCAGCCATCCTCCCTCCCAGCCATCCTCCCTCCCAGCCCTCTACTTTCCAAGCCAGAGGGTGGGAAGGCAGGAATGCACCCTGTTTCTAAGACTGCAGATAAGGTTAACCCTACATCAACACTCTGTCGGTGAAAAACATCTCAGAAGTCAAGACCTCAACACATGTACCTTTCTTTCAATTACTCCTGAGTCAGCAGGGGGCCACCTGTATTAAATTCTAGAATAAAATGTTCAAGAGGTGTACATAATATTGTTTTATCCCTGAAACTACAAAATCAGCTGTCACAAAGTTACATTTGTTCTTCTCCAGGATTTTGGTGGAGGGGGGGCATTACTATCACTTTCACCCCCACGTGGCAGTTCTACTCTGTCCTGTAGGGTCGCTATGAGTAGGAACCAGGTATTATTTTCACCAGATTGACTCTATCAACTTTCTTCTGTTCCAGTCAGAACCAACTAACAACAGAGTACAGAGAAAGGTAATTTATTTACGTCTCTTATTTGGTTAGTTATCAGTCTTTTCTAAGTAGACTAGATTCTGCAGTAGGAAATGGTGCAGCTTTTGGAATACAAGCTCAGAGTCACTTCAGCTTTTCCTTCTTCACTCTCCTTGCCCACCACAACCTCTCCTCTTTTGCTGATAAAAAGCATAACCAGATTTCACATGTGCTCTCAAGATGAAAAATGACCCCTCTGGAACTGCTAACCAAAAGGCTGGAGGCACCTATTGGCACCTCAGAAGAAAGGCCTGGCAATCTACTCCCCAAAAAACCAGCCACTGAAAACCCTGTGGGCCCATACTACTCTTACACACATGGGGTCACCATGAGTTAGAGCTGAATTCAGCTGCAACTGGCCTTTTTGGGGAACAGATTGCCAGACCTTTCTTCTCAACAGACATCCATTTTTTGAACGTTAGACAGTATGTCTGTACTTTTTCTGGGCCAGTCTAAACCTCGGCCAGCACATTAACGTTCTTCTACCAATGAATACTCTGTTCTCCGGGCAGCTAAAGCCGAGGCCAGGGTTCCCAGCATGGGTTTCTGATTCTTTAATGACTCCCTGGGGTAGGCTGGGTGGATAAGCTTTTTGCTTCTATTTGCAGGATGGAACACAATCATGGTGAGATTTTTTCATGTAATACCAAGTTGATGATAAAAAATACATATTTACAAATCTTGAAATCTCACAAATTAAAAGCTACTAAATAGTAAACAACAACAACCAAAAAAAACCCATGAGAATCCTGGTCCTAAGGTAACCAATGTTACTGAATTGTACATGTAGAAATTGATGAATGGGTCTATGTTTTGCTGCATGTATTTTTACCAAAGTTAAGATAATAATTTAAAAAAAGAATCGTGGTCCAAACATCAAGCCAAATTAAAGGCATTTTGACCTTTGAGGTAAATTTGATATACATATTTAGCAGAAAAATGGTCTGGTCTGAGACTGGAAGTAGCGGCAAAACCTATAAGGTAACCGAGGAAAGGAGCAGAGCAGAGGTTGAAATCCAGCAACCTGAGAGCGCAGGGCAGTCCACAAACACTCATTCACTCATTCACCTGCTCAGTGAACATGGAGCGCCTTCCATGTGCCAGGCGTTCTTCTAGATGCTGCCCATTCAGCTGGACACATAACATTTAAACCCTGCCTATGTTCCAATAGTGGAAATCCTGGTGCCATAGTGGTTCAGTGCTACGGCTGCTAACTAAAGGGTCAGCAGTTCTAATCCGCCAGGCGCTCCTTGGAACCTCTATGGGGCAGTTCTACTCTGTCCTATAGGGTCGCTATGAGTCGGAATCGACTCGACGGCACTGGGTTTATATTCTGATACCTTATTTGACCCAGACAGGTTTATTTAAAAACTTGAATTTGTTGCTGCCATGCAATTAATTACTTTTGTGTGTGGCCTTTCAAGTCATGGTCTTGTGACTCCCATCCAGGTGACTGGATGGGGCTGTGCAAATAATTGTGGCCCACCAAGGGGATTGTCAGTTTTGCCTTAAAACAGAGCCAATTCCAGAGCAGAGAGGAGGAGTCCACCACCACCAAGGAAGAAAGGACCCAGCAGCAGAGATCGGCAGCAGGAGAAGCACAGCCCATGGGGAGTGCCTTTGGGCAGAGGACTAAGGGCCAGGGAGAGGTGTCCCTGCAAACACAGATGGGGAGAGGCTATCCTGATAGGAGAACTATATCCTGAATGTTCTTGGGCCTGAACTGTAAATGGTCTTTGAGTTCTGTGTGGCCACTGGAATGAATTATCAAATCCGGCAGAGAAGCAGAGAGTGCTGTGTGAGGGATGGTTGGTGTCAGAGCTGGTAAAGATGGCGGAGAGGGGGAATGTCTGACCTCTGCCTCAAAGGAATCAGCCTTGGGCTGTTGATCGTGGTTCTCCTTCCCCCTCGTGGGGTTGGAGGAAGTCAGATACCGCCCCCAAGCTGTTTTTACAGTTGCCAACATTTAAAAATCAAGATATATCCAATACAGATTTCCGTAAGCTCTTGAAAAAAGCTCTGACGGCACTGGCCTAAACTGTAGCCTACCACCAGCTCATGGGTTTGTCTGAGGCATCTCTGCTTGGCCACAGTCCCCACCACTCCCTGCTGCCTGCAGGCCCATGTCACTCATTTCACGCCTGCGGAGCCCACGTCTGAGTCTTTAACCAGCGCTGTATCCTGTGCGCGGGCTCTGGAGTCAGACTTCACAGGGTTTGAGTCCCACATCTACCACTACCAGCTCTTTGACTTGAGCTTATATTCTGTTTCCTCATCTTTAAAAAAAAAAAAGAAGGAGGGGTGGGGGGTGGAATAATAACGGTACTTATTTCCCAGGACAGTCATAAAGATCAAATGAAAGAATTATGCAAAGGGTTTAGCACAGCGCCTAGAGGGTTAAACCAAACCAAACCCATTGCTGTGGAGTTGATTCTGACTCATAGCGACCCTACAGGACAGAGGAGAACTGACCCATAGAGTTTCCAAGAAGTGCCTGGCGGATTCGAATTGCTGACTCTTTGGTTAGCAGCCGTAGCACTTAACCACTACGCCACCAGGGCTTCCACGGCAGGGTTTTAAAAACAAAGCCAAGCCCACTGCCACTGAGTTGATCCCGACTCATAGCGACCCTATAGGACAGAGTAGAACTGCCCCATAGGGTTTCCAAGAAGCGGCTGGTAGATTCGAACTGCTGACCTTTTGGTTAGCAACCGTAGCACCTAACCACTGTACCACCAGGGTTTCCCCGGCAGGGTTAGTTTTCTTGAAACACATGCTGTTTAATTATTTATGTATTGTGTTTGTTATTGCTACACCCATTGTCACCATCGTCATTACAGCAAGAAAAATCACTAAAATATGGACGGGATTCCAGGTCCCACATAGTTGTTAAAGAGCCCTTGACTCAGGAGCCGCAGGAGGTCATCTGCCAATCTAGATGCTCCCAGGCTACAAATTCCAGAGCAGCCAGCAGTCAACAGACAGCCCCAGGGAGCAAAGTTAAGTCTCAGGTTGTTCTTAAACAGGATAAAACACCCGTTTTAAAAAGCAATAAACCTAATGCTTGAAAGCTCTCAAGCTCTCTGCAAAGATACCATGAAGTGACCATGATTTTAAAATGTGCCGCATATGAGGGCCCTTTCGGACCTGTTGGTGCATAGGGTATTAAAAAAACTGCCCTGGGCTGTTTACCCCACAGTTCCAGAGATGGATCATTTGAGCAAAGAGTTTTCAAAATTGAAACTAGCTTAGTCCTTTTAAGGAAAAAAAAAAAAAAAAAGTTGCCGGCAAATCAACTGCGACTCGCTAGAACCTAACACCGTTTGGTTAACAGTTGAGCATGTTAACCATCTGCACCACCCAGGAACTCTGGGTAGTCATCTATGGATAGGAAAATATGATGCAGTGGTTTTCCAACTGAAAAGACAACTGGGGAATTTGTCTGATCACGCATGTCTCAGGTCGACTGCAAGGATCTTAGTTTGAATAAACTCCGAGGCAGGCGGGGCTGACCCGGGCAGTCCCCAGACTACTCCGAGAATTCCAATGTGTGCCAACTCCTCTATCATCGGATCAAACCTTCACTCCATCACCCTGGCTCATGGCTACACTGCGTGCAAGACCATACACTGAAGACTCCAAAAGAGCCCTGCTGCATGCCCTCAGGGTCCGTATCTACAGAAAGGAAAACAATCCATCTCCCAGGGCTGAAAGCACCTGAGCTCAGCGTGCGGACCAGCTCAGGCACTGAGCCATTACTCTACGTCATGTACTAAGCAGAAACTCTCTTAACCCTGTTCAGTCTCCTTCTGGGGGTTCTCCTCCTACGGTCAACACTAAACACCCATCTCCCTCCATCATCCATGGCAGTAACTGAGTAGAACTAAGTGAGAAAACAAATTCGTCCTCCTCATTACTGAATGTTTTGATCAAAGATTCTATAGTAGAATCCTGATCAAAAGGGGGAAGACTGTGGAACAAACTGTCAAATTCTGATAGAATCCAGGCTTTCTGGAACCACTAGGGCAGGATGACACCCCAAAACTACTGCCTGAGATAATCTTTAAACCTTAAACCAAAAACATCCCCTGAAGTCTTCTTTAAACCAACTAATCGTTTAGCTTAAACAGTAAAGAATGTCTGCCTCGAGCACTGTCTTCTTTTAGGAACTATCTATATGGGATCAAATTGACAACAGCAACTCGAAAGGTCAGACAGGAAGCTAGGGCGCAGTGAGTTTATGTTAATGGGGGAGGAACAATTCAGAAAAGGAGGGTGAGAAGGGTTGTATAACTTGAAGAATGTCTATCAGTGTCACTGAATCGAACATGTACACATTGTTGAGTTGGTGCATGTTGTTCTGTGCATATTTTCAACAACAAAAAATTAAATAAATTATTATATAAAAAAAGAAATTCTTCCTAATTGTCTTCTAACTTAATAAAACTGCAACATAGCCCAGGGGATGACATCTCTTCAGTGCCTTTTAGCCAGTCAACAACTCAAAATTCAGCAATTTCAATTCCTCCATAAGTAGGAAAAAAAAAAAAAATTATCTTAGGGATTAAAGACAATAAAAAACTTAGACACTTTATTCAGCAAACTTGTTGTATTGTTAATCACATATAAGGGATCTTTCCTCTTTACTTCTTTCCCTCAAAAATTGTCTCCCTATTATCACTGCCCTTGGAAAAGTTACATTTGACTAAATACAGCTTTCCTGGCCAAACTGCAATTGGGTTGATGTTCTCAGTCAGGCTTTGTCCTATATCTGACTTTAAAGAAAAGTCTGTATATATAATTTTTTCAAAGACATTCCTAATTTCTGCGGATAATTCTCCTGAACCCTGCTAAGGACATAAAAGCAGGAAATACACCTCACCCCACCCCAGAGGAGCTAGACTGGCCCCACCCACTCCACCACAGGACCCCAGCTTCTCAAGGCAGTCTCCCTACATTACCGCATGCATAGCGGACACGCCCAATGACAAAAGGGGGAAAGATTTTCACCCTTCCCCATCCATCCTGAAGCCACAGTGTCCAAGGGGCAGAAATAATTTCCTTGTGACGCTTTCGTGGTTTTAAATGTTGACAGTGTAAGAAGCTGAGGTATGTTACTAAGTTGAGAAGTAATTCACAGCACTTCAAACATCCTTCGCAAAGACGTCAGTGACCAATGAAACACACTGTTGTCCCCACTGGAGTGAAAATACAAGAGTCATCACTGTGAAATGTACGCCAGGCAGCTACTACACCTGCCAGAAACCTACCATTTCTGTAAAACTGATGGTTTATTAAGATATGTTGACTTTCCTGCTGGCCATCATTCTTGCCAGATTAGCACCAGAGCAAAACAAACAGAGCATGGTTTGGAAAAGCATGTTGGAAGCTACCTATTATTATTATTTTTATTATTAAAAGCTCGCTCAGGCAAGCCATATCACTACCAGGATTGCAGGTATTTTTGAGGACAGATTCAGAGGGAAATAGAAGGGTATTTATTTATATTTGAAAACACCAGATGAACTTTGATACAAGAAAAAAAATTCAATGAGACAGGCAGGTAGTAAGCACCCATTTAGGAAAACTCTCATCTTTCCAAGTGGGAGAAGCACGCACATTCCTTTGTTATCGTCAGACCCGGCTTGGAGGCGATTCTGTCCGGCCAGGCTAGCCCAGCCACTCTAAGCACCGGCCACACTGGGCGACCCCCAGCTTCCTGAGCAAGCCCTGCACTTGAAGGCATCGCTCTCCACCTCTCACACACAGCTCCTGCGCCCTCCTTCCTCCTGGAAACCTTTCTCATCTTCCCACCAAAAGTCCTATTCAGCCTTCAAAACCCAGCTCTTTTCTTTTTCCACCAAGGTTTTCTCACGCCTCCCAGGCAAATGTCACCCGTCCTTCTTCTAAGCAGTCACAGTACTGGGTGCCTACACTCAGAGAGTAATCACCCCTCCACTGCTGCTTATCCACCTCCTTCTGCCTCCGGTACACTGCTGCCCCGTTTCTGTTTCTGTGAAAGCAAGGTTGTGGTTGTGGTTGTTGTAGCGTGCCGTCCAGTGGACTCCATCTATTAGCGATCCTACATCACACGGTAGAACTGTCCCCTAGGATTTCCTAGGCTGTAGTCTTTACAGGAGCAGATCACCAGGTCTTTTCTCCCTGGGTTTGAACTGCAGGCCTTTAGGTTAGCAGCCGAGCCCTTAGCCGTTGCACTACCAGGGCTCCTGGAAAGCACGGTAGGTGCACTACAGAAGTTTTTCCAATAAGCAACTTGACAAATATATTACAAAATGCCTATTTCTTCCTTTGTGAAATCATTATTGCACCAAAACTTACGGAACCTAAATGGAAAACCCCTTCTCAAGGATATCTCATGGCAACACGGAGCATCAAGGAAGGGCAGGAGTAGCTGAGGACAAAGTTAGTCAATACCTTGAATTTAGAAAATGAGCCTGAATTTGATGCTGCTAGGTCACCTTACCAAGTTTAATGAGGGTAACATTAAAGAATAACTAAAATAAGAAATATCAGCCAACCACCTGTATCCAAAAATCTATCGCAGCACTAACCAGGAGCTATACATAAAAACAGAGTCCCTGGGTGGTACGAATGGTTAGTAAACTTGATGGCTAACAAATCAGCCACTGAAAACCCTGCGGAGCATAGTTCTACTCTGACACACGGGGTCATCATGAACCAGAGCTGACTTGATGGCAAGTGGTAAACTGGTAAAAAAATACATTAAAATAGGCAAGAATACACTAACTAGGCAAACTGAAACATATTTTTCTTCTGAGATGAAAAGAAAAAATGGGACGCTTTGGGGGTGGGGAGGAGGGAGAAGGGACTTAGTATGCAGAATGCTTAAAATAAAATCCCCTGAAGACGAAATCAGGCTTTGGTATCTTTCCATAACCCCTCCACTACCGCCTCCACCTCACCTCACCTCACGCATCGCAAACAATAAATGTCTGTCAAAAGACCGAGCCGGGCACTGCAACTGAAAATCTAGCGTCAATGCTCGTCTCTTCCCAAGGATGAGACTACTGGTTTACAGGGAAATAGCGAAGCACCACGTTAGGTGAGAATGTTACAGCATTTCTCTCCACCTAAGAGAGGACTCCAGCCTATCAAAGCCACCAATCTCTCTTCACCAATATTAATGAGAGACGCCCTATACAGAGTCAAAGACAATCTTCCCTAATAAATCATATGCCCAGAACTACAACATTTTATTTCACTTCTTCGTTCATTAAGGTCAGTAGGCAGATTAAATGTCTTACCCCAACTGTTCCAAACACAGGTTCGTTTGTCCAGAGCACCCACTGCGGTGCCTGATGCAGCTCACAAAGAATGAACAACAGGCGACAATGATCAAATAATGTACTTACACAGAGAGGACCAATCTTCAGAAATGAACCTTCTGGGGGTTCTCTTGACCCAGGGACTGAAACCATCCAAAAGCCCGCTGAGCGGATGGGCCCGCTGGGTCCGAGTGGGAGGGAACAAAGATGAGGTGCAGTTATTCGGCTATTTCCTCGACCCCTAACTACAGCGGCTATCCAGCTATTCATTTTCTAAGTTATATGCAGCTCAAGTGAAATAAAAGAAAGGCAAAATGAAAAAGCTACTGTACAAAAAAATACAGTCTTTACATTCAAGCAGCAAAATAAGTTAAAAGGTAGCCTGAGAAAAATGCCCTAAGAGTGTTCGCCCTGTATTCTGTTTTATATTCCAGGTACTTGGCTAATTTGATCAATGTCTTTAATTTTTTAAAAAATCTACCACGAAGGAAGCATGTTCCCACAGCAGCATCAACGGCATTCTTCTGTCAAAGGCTGCCCCGCTATTACAATTACCTGACAGAGTCTGTGACCCCGCCCATCCCCGCCTAGAACTTCCGTGTTCCCGGTTCCACACTTGCAGCACCGCAGGTTCTGAGTAATTTCTGCCAGGCTGTAATCAGCTGAAATAGCGTCATAATGTTGTCATTGCTGTTAGTTACCACGGAGTCAACTGCGCCCACAGTGACCCCATGTGTGCAGAGCAGAACTGCTCCACAGGGTGCTCACGGCTGGGACCTTTCAGGAGCACCTCGCCAGGCCTGTCTTCCGACGCGCCTCTGAATGGGTTCAAACCACCATCGTTTAGGCTACTAGTCAAGCACCCAACCATTTGTGCCACGCAGGGACTCCTAACTTCCGAACAGACTTTCATATTTTCCACAGACACTTTAGAAAAAAATAAATGTCCAACTAATAACAAAATCTTACTTCAGGTTCTAAAGCTTTCCTTTTTACATAACAGACTAACAGTAAATTATTCCTATCTGCTCATTAAACCTAGTCTGTCTGGGCTTCTGCTGGTAAGAGAGATAACTGCTTGCATAAATTGCTTTTCTAATAGCACATAAAATGAAAACTGAATCTGGATTATTGATATTCACATAGAGTTTAACCCCACGACATCTTTTAACCACAATATAAACAGGCAGACCCATCAGCTATGAAGTAAGGCTCTGCCCGTCATTTGGGGGCGGGGCAGTGAGAAGATGAGGGGCCAGGCTGACAGAGAAAACAGGAGGGAATGACTGTGGCCCCAGAGCTTCCTCTGGGGCGGTATGTAAGGTAAGGAAAAACCAAACAAGTGATGAAACCTAGAAGGTTCCACAATGTTTTTTGCTTTAAATCAGAAATGCGTTAAGCAATGAAATCAAGCCATCCACTCCACCACAGCAGAAAATACAGAATACACAAGGAATGGCGGAAAAGAAGTTACTTGTGTAAAAGAAGTTTAGGTTAGAGGAAAAAAAATTAGGTAAGAATTTTCGGCAAAACAGAATTCAAATGCTTCCAGATGCCTGGAACTGAAAGCTTGGAGCAGCAAAATGCCAAGTCGCTCAGCAGCGAGCAGGTGAGCAGAGAACCAGCCTCACGGAATTCTTCATCAAACCCACCTGTGACCAGTGCACCAGGCTGCACCGGAGACCTGACGGCCAGCTCCCCACAGCGGGAACAGGAAAGCAGGCGAAATGACACCTACAGGCCCCTTCCAGCCCCCAGGTTTACTGTGCTGCGTGCCCCATATACTTTCCCCATCGCTTTAACTTGTTGAGTTTATGGGGATCCATGTTGTGATTAAGTGCCTTGTAAATACATAGAAAACATTTCACCAGTTCACTCAAACGTTTTACTGCCCAACCTCCTGCTTGGAGGTTACACAGGGAACTGATGAAAAGAATGTCCTAAGCATTCTTTTCTACCCACCTGGACTAAAGTGGTGTTCACCCCAGGCTAGCATCTATGTATAGGGGCTAAAACGCCTCCCCCCCTTTTGTAACACGAGGCTGCCAGGTCCACATGTCATTTCACAGGAGGAATTTTAGGCAAAGAGTCATTTCCAAGTAGAGAACGAAATCTGCCTTGGGAATTGGCAATTAAAAAATGAGTAAATAAAAGAAGCTAGATGCAATTTAAAAAAAAAAATTTTTTTGCTGAAAAGGCCTGACTCACTAAAAGGTCCAGGGTATCAACGGCATGTTATTAGCCTAAGTAAAAAGGTCTCTCTTGCAAATACACACACAGCATACAGTTTTCATAAAGTATTTGCCAAAAGGGCCTCTTACCCAGCTATGCTACCCAGGTATAGAAAAGAGGTTTCTGAAATAAAAAAAATACAGCTGAAACAGATCTCTGCCTTGTAAGGAAAAGATGCATAAATACTAAGTTGAAGACAATATAAATAAATACAAACAAAAGAGGGCAAGAACAGTTCAATAAGGAAAACTATTGTTGTCAGGTGCCGTCGAGTTGGTTCTGACTCAGTGACCCCACGTACAACAGAACAAAACACTGCCCGGTCCTGCACCAGCCTCGCAGTCGTTGCTACTTTGGAGCCCATTGTTGCGGCCACTGTGTCAATCCATCTCCTTGAGGGTCTTCCTCAATTTTTGCTGACCCTCTACTTTACCAAGCATGATGTCCTTCTCCAGGGACTGGTCCCTCCTGATAACATGTCCAAAGTACACAAGACAAAGTCTCGCCATCCTCACTTCCAAGAACATTCTAGCTGTACTTTTTCCAAGACAGATTTGTTCGTTCTTCTGGCAGTCCATGGTAGATTCAGTATCTTTTGCCAACACCAGAGTTCAAAGGTGTCAATTTTTCTTCAGTCCTCCTTACTTATTGTCCAGCTTTCACATGCATACGAGGTGACTGAAAACACCATGGCTTGGATCAGGTGCACATCTGTGCTCAAGGTGACATCTTTGTTTTCAACACCTTAAAGAGGTCTTTTGCAGCAGATGTGCCCAATGTGGAAAAATGATTAGAAGTAGCAGAACACGCAGGAAAAGTATGGGCAACGCTGACACAGCATGTCCCCCCCACCCCGACCCCGTTAGAACACATCTAAAACCATGTTTCTGGAGATTCTTGTTTTGTTTTTGCTTAATCTGTAAGAAAATACAAATGTGAAGCTTCTTACTTTATTCTCCCCCACGAGTACCAGAGATTTCATATCAGTAATGCAGCATCTTAAAGACTCAAATACAGCGGTTGAGCCCATCCAGTGGCTCCGCGAGAGCACAGACCTGACGCTCTGCTCCCGTAAAGATGACAGCCTGAGAAACCCTATGGGGTGGCTCTACTCTGTCCTATGGGGTGGCTGTGAGTCGGAATTAACTGGAATGCACACCACCAGCGTAATCACTACAAAGGCAATCTTTAGATTAAGCTAATGTTTCTCCCTTTTAAAACCTGTAACTCGCAAAATAGTTGATCGACAGTTACCTAATTCAGCTAATCCACTCAAATAATCACCTGTGTTCAGAAAGGGACCAGGCAGGACACAAACACCCAGACCCACAGGACGTTACAAAGGAATGCGTAGTCAACGAATGTTTTACACCACGTTCTGAAACGAACTACCTTCCTAATTACATCTGGCTTAAACCGGCACAAAAATTAACCAGCATTCCTCAAGTTGGAACCAAATACTGGTGAGGGCGGAAGCCGCACACAAGTGCAGTGAGCAGACAGCACGTTATCTTAAATGAAGGACAAAAAAAGTGTATTTGAAGGTCACCAGAGGAAAAGAAAAAACAGCCGTAAAAACTTTGCCTGTAAACAAGACAACCAATTGTGAAAATAAATACTATGGAACTTTGTGGAACAAAGAACTAACTTTGGCCTTTTGTATCTGGTTCCTGAAAACAGCCTGAGCAATTACGGTGCTCTTTTTCTTCCTAAAATAGCCAGGCAAGTAGGGGCTACTCAGGCCCCACACCTGGCAAACTATCTTCAGAAATGGAGGGGACCCAATACAGTCATGCAGATTCACTGACTGTATGGCCATAACTACTGAGGCTCCAGTCACACACATCCACTGAGGTCCCTCCCAGTGACTAGGGGACTCTGGACATTGGAGCTTCCTTGTGGGGCTTCCAGGATTGTTGAGGACCTCCACTCACTTAGAGAAGAGTGTGTCCAGGATTGTTGAGGACCTCCACTCACTTACAGGAGGGAAGAGTGTGTCCAGGATTGTTGAGGACCTCCACTCACTTAGAGAAGAGTGTGTCCAGGATTGTTGAGGACCTCCACTCACTTACAGGAGGGAAGAGTGTGTCCAGGGTTGTTGAGGACCTCCACTCACTTAGAGGAGGGAGCAGCATGTCCCTGGGGACGATGGAAGCCTCATGCCGGGACCTCTCCCGTACCTCACCTGCTAAGTCTCTTGGCTTGTTCCTTTCCTAGTTATAACGAGTGGGTAACTATTCAGTGTAGGTAATAGTCTCCATGAATACTGAGTCATTGTAGAGAATTAATGAACCCAGGGGGCAAGGAGCCAGGAGGGGCTGGCAGTACAGAGCCGATTTGGGGGATGAGAGGGAGGCCAGCTGGTCTGAAATGCAGGGGGTTGTGCAGGTCCCTGAGCCCACGGCTGCTCCCAGATGACCTGGCCTCAGGTGGCCAGGGATGTTCTGACCTGGCTCAGGATGGCTAGGGATGAGGTCTGATCTAACTCTAGGTGGTTAGGATCTGAGAGAGAGTTTTTGCCACAGGAAGTGGCTCACGATGAGGAATGGCAACGTGGGAAGGTGAAGCCTGGATCCATTTCCAGGTGGGAACTGGGTTCATGCTGATCCTTGCCACATAGTGATAAAGGTGGGGTTTGCCCACCCTGCCCCTTTTATAGTGCAGTTCGTAGCACCATCCTTGCAAACTTATATTGCTTTGATGTGCAATTTCATCTTTAATACTTAATTGTTGTTAGCTGTCATCAAGTCAGCTCCAACTCATGGCGTCCTCAGGTATAAGAGAACAAAACGTTGCCCAGTCCGGTATCACGTTCGCGATCGTTGCTGCGTTTGAGTCCAGTGCCGTGGCTACTGTGTCCGTCCATCCCACTGAGGGTTTCTGACATCAATTACATTTAAAATGCTGGCAAGACAAGGCTGAGAGGTAAAAGGAGGCAGGCTCCTTGTACCAGCAATTCAACCACTAGGCCTGTGAAGAAGCAAGGGAACACCAACTCAAGATTGTTTCTTAAATGGCAAACGTGATCAGAAGCTGACTACCCGCCAAAAAGATAAAAAATATTCTAACTTTTAAGAATCAATCATACTAAGGTTATGACAGACGAATAAGCTATCAATCCTTGGGTGACCCTGATGTTTTCACAACACAGGGCCTAAGGGGACAGGAATGGTCCATCTTTACAGAGGAAGCGCCCTTGGATCTCGTATCCAAAGGTCAACAGTCTCTCACTAGGTGTATCTGCCTCTCCCATTCCTCCCGATACCTTCCCATTTTCCCTTCTTGTTTTGCTGTCGAGTCAGCTCCTACTCATGGCAACCCCATGTACAAAAGAACAAAACACTGCCCAGTCCCACGCCATCCTCATGATCACCAGCATGCTCAAGTCCACTGTCACGGTCACTGTGTATACTGAGTGCCTTCTAACCTGAGGGGCTCACCTTCCAGCACTACATCAGACAATGTTCTATTGTAACTCCCAGCGTTTCCAACGGCTAATTACTGAAAGTAGATCTCCAGGCTTTTCTTCCTAGTCTTAATCCAGAAATCTTAGTCCAGAAGGTCAGCTGAAACCTGTCCACCATGGGCGACCCTGCTGGTATTTGAATACTAGTTGCACAGCCTCCAGCATCGTAGCAAGATGCAAGCCACCGCGGTACGAAAAGCTCACACCACACAGATGGGCGGTGGCCCATTTTCCATACAAATCCCGTATCTGTAGTCTTTCCCAGTGAAGAATGAACCCAAAGTAATTACTGGATTTGGTAACAGGGGACCCTACGGCAGCTTCTGTTAACACGTGAGGGGCACAGGAGTCCTGGCTTCCCAGCGTTCACCAGGCAGCTGGCCCCCAGAGCACTGGCCCCAGGAGCGCTGGCCCCCGGAGCTCTGGCCCCCGGAGCGCTGGTCCCTGCTACTCAGCCCAGCCTCCTCCCCCTGATGGGGCTGATCTAGAGCCTTGCACTCCTGCTGCTCAGAGCTCAGGCTGAGAATCTATTTTTGCACTAAAATAGCATTTAGAAGAGTGGCTAGATCCTACAGCATGTTACAGAAAGAGGTTACAGGGCTTCTGCCAGATAGCTGAGAACTTAAACACCAACTTTAACGTCGTTTCTAAAGGAAAATCAATTCCTGGTTCCGAGCCAACTGATTTATACACAAATTTTCAGAACCACTCCTTTACGAAGTGGATGAAACAGTAAACGTGTCAAGGTGATAAAAGTAGAGAGGAAAAGAACAGCAATTTGTATCAATAAAAATAAATCTGTGTGTGTATAGAATATAATAAAGACTTTTCTTTAAATTAAAATCTGATAACTTAGAGTAGAAAGTAAGCACCATAAAAAAAAAGAAAGGTCTCAAAATTTCATAGAATCAAAGGAAAGACCATCAACAGATTAGACAGACAGGGAGAGGCTCTGTGGGGTCTATGTCTCAGGCTACGCTCCGTCCAGCAGCTCCTTATATACGATCTAGGGCTCCCTGTGTGGAAACTGCCGACCCACCCCCCAGTCTTCTTGTCTTCTTTTCCTCGTCTATCCCGTACCTCTCTCTAACTGCTTTCTAGACTGGAGATGTCCAGCCCAGAGTTTAAAATGCCCTTGAGTGTCTTGAATTACTTCAAAATAAGTTATGAAATTCTCAGAACAAATTAATGTAATGAGTGTATGCTACAAAGAAATCTGCAGTGCAGGGTGGCAGGGAACCTAAAACCCTGAAGATGCTGTCGCAATTCCTAAAAGGACACAAACCTCAGCTAAGCAGATGCCAAGGAGGCGTATGTGGAACGTACAGCGAAGCCACGAACACTTTAAGGACTGACAAGACCAAACACGAACAGCACCACCACCCATACCAGCCGTGAAACCACGGCCCCAAGAGACGTGGCATTTCTGAGAGGGCAGTGGACTTACAGCCAGGTATGGGTCCTTTTCCACAGGACAGTAGCTCCTGCTAAACACCGCTCAGCCTGTCAACCCCAAGGTCTCCAAGCCTTAACTAGGCAACACCTAAGTACTACTTAAAAGGACCTCAAAGATGGTGGTAAAACTTTAAAAATATATTCAACTAATACAAAATGGCACTGGGTTTTGGATTTTAATACAAAACCAGGTATATTACATATATTATAGCCCCATTTTTCTTGGGAATGATTAAAGTGTCACATAATCATTCAAAAATAGGATTGTTGCCAAAAAATGTTTAAATATACTATTTAAATTTGCTACTTCAATCTTTTCCTGGACAAAACCAAATTGGACAGCAAGTTGTTCCCTCTGAGAAGAAATGGAACAGGACACAGGTGGTTCTTCTTTTCTGTGATCACTAATTCAACTGAAGAGCAGAATTAAAAACATTTTTTTTGTAGAGTTACTGAATTTTCCAAGTGTGGAGCTGGAAACCCTAGGAATCACAGTCTATTAACCAACTAAGTCATGTTAAAAATGAGGACACTGAGTCATGAGAAGCTAAACAACTTGCCTAAAACCAAAAGAGCTCGTCGGCGGCAGACTTGGGACTCAGGTTTCTGAAATTCCACATGAGTGCACTTTCCACTCCAGCCCCGGTGATGATGGGGGATGGCTGGACAGTCTGCAAAAATTCACAACGGACTTAGCCAACTGCACATCCACGGAGCGGTCTCATCTTACATGGCCTAAGGGACTCTTGTGTGGCAATCTAGGGTCGCTTCATAATGATGATGACTTTTAAATGGGTAGTGGCTTTTTCAGACATGTGTGGTCAAAATGATTAAAATCAAGCTAGAGTCAAAAACCGTACACACACCAGCAGTAATTCAAACACAGTTCAGAGGAGTCACTGCTTGGTTTTCTAGGTCAAATAGTAATTTATTGAAAAATACTTTAATTTGTCCAGTAAAAATATGCACTATAAGGACACTATACATAGAATTTATTTAGTAAGGACTCAAAAGTCCCCAAGCATCTAGGAGAGAGAGAGAGAAAGAGAGAAAGATCTCTAGTAGACAAGAAGCAGTTCTTTGATTACCCAGAAGCAACCCAGCAGTGAAAGCGGATCCAAGACTACATGTGAGTGCTGAACGGCCCAGGGTTCCTGGGGAGTGAAGACAGTTTTAAAGGGCTTGGCTGCTGACAAAAAGGTGGGAGGGTCGAGTCTACCAGAAGCTCCTCAGAAAGGCCCGGCGATCTACTTTCAAAAACTCAGCCACTGGAAACCCTGCTGAGCACAGTTCTGCTCTGACACACACAGGTTCACCATGAGTCACTGTCGACTCAGCCACAGCTGGTACTGTCTGGCCCAGATACAGCCGAGAAGGAAAGATGGGACACTTCGAGAAAGTATATGAGAATCTAGGATTTTGGTTTTTGTTTTGTTTAAACTGGGGACGCGTGGAAGAAATGATAGAAGACAGAAAAATTTTTAAAAAGTAGAAAATCAGAGGATAGGAAACCAAGTAGTGAAGGTAATAAAGAGAACACGTGATGCCCGCAGAGAAAATAGTGTGCTGTGGCAGAGGGCAGCGGGAAGCCCCTGCCTTCAGAGGACAGCTCCGCTCGAGGCATAAAAATCAGACCTCCGTGTCAGGATATCTGGAGGTTTCTGTCCAGGTATGGAAACACTTCTGTCTGCAAGGTTCGGTCTGGTCCTTTGCTCTGTCTGCTTGTTGCTGTTAGATGCCATCGAGTCGGTTCCTACTCATAGCGACACCATGTACGACAGAACAAATACTGCCTGGTCCTGCACCATTCTCCCCATCGTTGCTATGTTTAAGCCCACTGTTGCAGCCACTGTCAACCCATCTTGTCAAGGGTCTTCCCCTCTATCACTGACCCTCTACCTTACCGAGCATGATGTCCTTCTCCAGGTACTGGTCCCTCCTGATAACATGTTCAAAGGATATGAAATGAAGTCTCGCCATCCTCGCTTCCAAGGAGCACTCTAGCTGTACTTCTTCCAAGAGAGGCTTCTTCATTCTTCTGGCAGTCCATGATATATTCAGTATTCTTTGCCAACACCACAATTCAAAGGCATCAATTCTTCAGTCTTCTTATTCATTGTCCAGCTTTCGCATGCATATGAAGTGACTGAAAACACCATGGCTTGTGTCAAGAAGGAGCCCTGGTGGTGCACTGGTTAAGAGCTCAGCTGCCAACCAAAAAGATCCATGGTTTGAACCCACCAGCCACTCCTCGGAAACCCTATGGGGCAGTTCTACTCTGTTCTGTAAGGGTTGCTATGAGTCAGAATCTACTAGACAGCAACATTTTTTTTTTTTCGGGTGGGCGGGGGGATCAAGAAACTTAATGCCATGAGTTCAGTCAGGAGTGACCAAAGCCAACTTAGAAATTTATAAGGAGAAGCCTAACTGTCAAGTGAACTCAGCTCCTTCTCAACCCAAAAGGGCTACCCAGAAAAAAAAAGGACTAGTACCTGAAAAAATCAGTTTAGATTCCAAAATGTCTGAATAAAGAGAGTTAAATCACCCTTGTGACTGTAGTAAAACGAGGACAGCCTGACACATGCGTTGATATTTCTGTTGTCTGTTCAGGGCCCCCTTTAAAAATTAATTACATTTTTAACCTTTTTTTTTTTTTTTTAAGAATTCCTTTTCATTAACCAAAAACTTTCATCAGTAGAACAGTATTTCCTCCTAGCAGGTATATCCAAGATTCCCAAAAGTCATATCTACAGACAGAATAATATTCTAACCAGAATAACATATGGAGAAAATACTGTTTACTCTAGAAAATGGACTGAGTTTTACTGCAGCTCAGAAATGCGTGCTGAGGAACACTCGGCTAGAGAAAAAACAAAGTAGAAAAATCTCACAGGGAGCTGGCCACAGCAGTGAGGCACAGGTTGCAGGCTGTGGGCCAAATGTGGTTTTTCACATTTTTTTTTTCCCTCACAGCTTTTTTTCCTTAATCTGTAAACATTAAAAAATCAATCAAGTACTTAGCAAGATAGTTACAATATTGGAAATGCCAATACTAATAAGTATTTCTCCCTAGAGCTTGATAAATCAAAATTTACTGACTACGTACTAAGGATCAATAATTGAAGGAAAGACCCTGATTTCAAGTCATTAACATCTTAATAATAAATATGTTAAATTAACCTATAAAACTAGACAATGAATAAATAAATATGAGCCTTATAAATCATAAAGCCTACTGCTAAAAAGGCTACGGAAAATAACGCTGGCAATGTATACACTGGACAACCCTGGGAAGGGCAGTTTTGCCAGCAAAGAATATAAAAATGTACATTATATTCCTTGATGCATTAATCCCACTCCTGGGAATTCAACTGAAAGTAATAATTTCAAAGACAAAAGACGTTACACATACAAATATATTAATGGCATTTTATTTATAAGAGCCAAAAAACCCTGGAAATAACCCAAAGAGTCAACAAGTGGAAATTACTAATTATAGCATATTAATCCAATGAATTATATATCCACAAAAATTATAAATATATTAACACTAGGTAGCAATATGGATAATTATACCTAGAAAGATAAGTGAGAGGGGGGAACAGAATAAAAAGTGTTTTCTCGATACACTGTTCTCCTGAGAATATTATTCCATACATATATGATACAATCGTAGTTATATAATTAATACAAAGCTTAGAAAGAACACAAAAATACAGCGGGCAAGTCTGAGTAGTAGGCTTGTGGGTGTGAATATTCTCAAGACACTTGAAGAGCTGAAGTATGGCTGTTTTTAACAATGGGCTTCAGTGTGATACTCAACAGGCCTAGGAGCCAAAGATGATGGGTCCTAATCCATAAGTCATGGATACCTGTTCACAAGGCAAGGAAGATCAAGGTCCTCAAGGTCAAGAGAGTGAGGAAGGAGAGAAGATGATGGGTCTCTCACAAGACGGCTACCTGAACAACGCTCCTGTTTTGACAACTGAGCACATTGGCACAAGACAGTGGGCAGCACAGGCTCTCCTGGGGCACAGGCAGCAGGACACGCAGGGAATTAGCCCAGCTTTGTCCTTATCAACCATCTCCAACAACTCACAGGCTTCTGTCTTAGTCACCTAGTGCTGTTATAGCAGAACGACCACAAGCGGATGGCTTTAACAAACAGCTCTACTCTCCCACGGTCTAGATGGCTAGAAGTCTGAATTCAGGGCACCAGCTCCAGAGGAAGGTTTTTCTTTCTGTTGGTTCTGGAGGAAGGTCCTTGTCATCAATTTTCCCCTGGTCTAGAAGCTTCTCAGCGCAGGGACACCAGGTCCAAAGGATGCGTTATTCTCCTGGCTCTTGTTTCTCGGTGGTATGAGGTCCTCACATCTCTCTGCTCACTTCTCTCTTTTATATTGCAAAAGAGATTGACTTAAGACACAACCTAATCTTGTAGACTGTGTCCTGCCTCATAACTGCCACTAATCCACCTCATTAACATCATAGAGGTAGGATTTACAACATACAGGAAAATCATCAGGTGGCAAAATGGTGGGCAGCGTCACATAATACTGGGAATCATGGACTAGCTAAGTTGACACATGTTTTGGGGTATACAATTCAATCCGTGACAATCAATAAATATGTATTAATCACAACAATGGGTTGTAGGAACCACATATTTGCCCCGTGTTTAAAAAGCTACTCGCTGCATTGACCATTCAGTGTTGGCGACGGACAAACCTACTGCTTAAGACAGAGACAGATGCAGGTTACATCACAGGTGGGCAGTGGTGGTTCGCTGGCTGCATTCTTGCCTTCTGTGCCGAGACCTGGGTTCAATTCCCGGCCACTGCACCTCAGGCACAGCCACCACCCCTATGTCAGTGGAGGCTTGTTGTGTGCTGCTTCGATGACAGGTTTCAGGAGAATTTCCAGACTAAGACAGGCTAGAAAGAAAAGGCCTGGAGACCTACTTCGGGGAAATCAGCAATGAAAACCCTGTGGATCACAATGGTCTGATCCTGTCAGGCATGGGGATGCTGTGAGGCAGGGGCCTCCTGGGCAGCTCACAACAACGAGAGTCATGCGAAGGCCTTCAACAGCCACGACTTCCAGCTGACAATCAGCCATCACGTTAAGCCTCTTCAGTGGATTCTACCGGAAGGCCAACACGCAGCCTAAAACAACACGTCACGTCCATCCTGACTCACGGCAACCCGACAGGACAGAGCAGAACTGCCCCACAGGGTTCCCACAAAGCTGCTGGGGGGTTCGAACTGCTGACATTTTGGTTAGCAGCCGGAGCTCTTAACTACCTAAACTGGACCACCAGGGCTCCATATACAGTCCAGGAGGGAAGAAAAAGAAAGGGAAGAGAAAGGAGAAGGCACTAGGGGATGGATAAGGCAAAACTAACTGAATCGGGGCAACAAAGTAGGGAGAACCATCAGGTGATCTACCCCAGCCCCGAAAGCGATACGTATACAACCTTTTCTACAGCGTGAGCCTCAGTTCTCCCAAAACAAAAAATTCAGTGCAGCAAAACAGAAGTGTAAGTACTTCTTTTGTTTCTAAAACTATAAATAGCTTTAAAAAAATTTACAATGAGCATGATACCCTTAAGAAGAGTTCAGTAGTAACCTTCTTTTTAAAAATTCAGCCTATATATAATGATTCAAAATAAACAAGCATCCTATTTTACCGCACCGACATTTAAAGAGCTTTTAGGCTATAATTACCTTGTTTCTTGTATATTAACATAAAGCATTCTCCATCCCATTTACTCGGAGAGCATCAGTATCCAGTATTCCAAAAACGTTTGCCTACTCCAAATGCAAAACACCATAAATCAAACGGTCCTCATCTTTCAAAGAAATCCACAATGTATTCCAAGAAGACTTATACAAAATGGACTGAAGTTGAAATAAGAATCCATTTTGGGAGTAAACACCCAAAGACTTTCAATGGTCCTGTCGTTGTCAAATCTATTCAAGTTCATATCTCTTCAACCCTGAGTGTTAACAGTCCCACCATTAGTAGTCTAATGCTCACACTGTCAACATTCTGCGGCTAGCAGCTACTTCTGTCCAAAAAGGCTGTGGTTCACACGTTGACGTCTAGTTCACACACTCAAGTGTTGTTCACACGCTGAGGTCTGGTTCACATGCTCAGGACTGGTTCACACGCTCGGGTCTGGTTCACACGCTCGGGTCTGGTTCACACGCTCGGGTCTGGTTCACACGCTCGGGTCTGGTTCACACGCTCGGGTCTTGTTCACACGCTCAGTTCTGGTCACACGCTCATGACTGGTTCACAGCTCACGTCTGGTTCACACACCAGCTTGAATCCCTCATCCTCACCTTCCACAGAGCTGCAACATTTCCTGCAAGTTTTACCGGGCTGTGTCTCAAAACGGAGAATAGGTTCCTTAGTTACATGGATTTTTCACATTCCTCCTCCAAAAGAGGTAGGGGGCAACTGCACCCCCAGGGTAGCTGCAAGATCCAACTAACAGCCCCAAACCCCGTCTCCCACTTCCCATCGCAATGCGTGTGTGCGTGACACACACACACACACACACAATCTGCCTGTCTCCCTACGCTCTGGACTGGGTAGCCTGAAGAGTTCTCGCATCTGTCCTGTATGCCTTATTGTCTTTGCTGTAAAGTCTCAGAGCCTGAAATGAGGAAATATAACCCAGGGTATCCCTGAGTAAACTTAAAAACCAAAAACCAAGCCCATTACCATCCAGTGGATTCCGACTCTTAGCGACACTACAGGACACAGTAGAACTGCCCCATAGGGTTTCCAAGGCTGTAATCTTTATGGAAGCAGACTGCCACATCCTTCTCTCACGAAGCAACTAGTGGGTTTGAACCACCAACCTTTTGGTTACCAGCTGAGTGCTTAATCACTGCACCACTGGGGCTCCTTTCAGTACATCTAGGCGCCACTATTTCTTAGCAGAAGCTGAAAATGTGTAGCAGGAGGAAACATGACACTTGTAAAGCAAACCATGTGAGAGGATACAGTCGGTAATAAAAAGTTTTAGTTTACAGTTTGGAGGGAAATATCGTAGGAAAGACCAGTTCTTACATTTCAGTTGGTATTTTCTGCTCTATAAACCATATGGCAATAGGTGAATCTGAAAACCATGGAATTAAAGTCATCCAATGTTGGCAACAGGACCAAAAATAAATCTCCTCTCTAAAGACTTTAAAATATGCCACCCATAAAAAAAAAAAAAAACCCGCTGCTGTTGAGTCAATTTCGACTCATAGCTACTCTAAAGAACAGAGAAGAACTGCCCCATACGGTTTTCAAGGAGCGCCTGGTGGATGCGAACTGCCAACCTTTTGATTGGCAGCCGTAGCTCTTAACCACTACACCACCAGAGTTTCCAAAAAAAAATATACCACAGAATTCAGTAATCTGAGTAGGTTCAGCCACTTCTCCAGTTCCATAGTAAGAATTACTACCACTTGATTCAGGTAAAAGTCATAAACCTCACACCAAATACATGTTTTGCTTTGATTTTTCACTCTTTTGTTTAATGTAAAGATATATGTAAGAAATAATAGACTGAGAAAAATATGGGGCAAAGAAAACAAAGGGAGAATGAAAAACGGTATTTCTGACAATGACTTTCAAGAAACCTAGAAAGAAAATCAGAGGAGGCCCTTATTTATTCAATTGGATAGACGAATAATAACAATTTGTTCGTTTGTTTTGAAAAACCACCATGAGTAATGACAAAAACTATAAGCAATTATGAACCTAACAAAAATGAAAATTACAAAACCTAGCAGTAGCAGGCTCTGAGACAAGTTGTGTATACTACAGTACTGATGATGGCACCCTAAACCCACAGCCCTTCAAGATATCAACCTGGCCATGTCTAACCAGATCTACAAGCAACTTGTGCCCTCTGACCCACAGAGACTACTTTGGAAACTATATCCCAAGGAGATAGTCCAAGAAAATAAATGTAACTTGTTCAACAATGTTTACAGCAATGCCATTTATAATTGTTAAAACTGGAAAGAATCCAAATACCAAGCAGTAAGGGAATCAGTCAATTATGGTATAAAGGACGAGATGTCTGTCCTCAAGTCTTTGCTCCCTTCCTATAATAAAAATGCCCCATCCATTCCCCCTGACTTGGTTGGGAATCCTGTGGGGTAAGCGTGCATCACTGATTTCAGGCTTGGCCAGGTGATACACTTTGGCCATATAAGCGTATGATGCCAGCAGACAACGTATTTGCTGCCTCCAAGAACCAGCTTTAAACAAGACTGCATGCTTCTCACTGCATTCCCACCCTTGGTCAAGAGAACAGCATGTCCCAGACAGGGGCTGTGCCTTCTGCTTGGATCCCTGAATGAGGAGGCATGTGGAGAGAGCTGAGCCCAGGCAGGTCACCCAGAGCACGAGCAACCAGCAGAGAGCTGAGCCCAGGCAGGTCACCCGGAGCACTAACAACCAGCAGAGAGCTGAGCCCAGCAGGTCACCCGGAGCACTAGCAACCGGCAGAGGGCTGAGCCCAGCAGGTCACCCAGAGCACTAGCAACCGGCAGAGGGCTGAGCCCAGGCAGGTTACCTGGAGCACGTGCAACCGGCAGAGAGCTGAGCCCCGGCAGGTCACCTGGAGCACTAACAACCGGCAGAGGGCTGAGCCCAGGCAGGTTACCTGGAGCACTAACAACCGGCAGAGAGCTGAGCCCAGCAGGTCACCTGGAGCACTAGCAACTGGCAGAGAGCTGAGCCCAGCAGGTCACCCAGAGCACTAGCAACCGGCAGAGGGCTGAGCCCAGGCAGGTTACCTGGAGCACGTGCAACCGGCAGAGAGCTGAGCCCCAGCAGGTCACCTGGAGCACAAGCAACCGGCAGAGAGCTGAGCCCAGCAGGTCACCTGGAGCACAAGCAACCGGCAGAGAGCTGAGCCCAGCAGGTCACCTGGAGCACGAGCAACCGGCAGAGAGCTGAGCCCAGGCAGGTCACCCGGAGCACGAGCGACCGGCAGAGAGTTGAGCCCAGCAGGCCACCCGGAGCACTAGCAACCAGCAGAGAGCTGAGCCCAGGCAGATCACCCGGAGCACTAGCAATGGGCAGAGAGCTCAGCCTGGACAGGTCACCTGGAGCACTAGCAACCGGCAGAGAGCTGAGCCCATATAGGTCACCCAGAGCACGAGAAACACACAGAGAGCTGAGCCCAGGCAGGTCACCCGGAGCACAAGCAACCGGCAGAGAGCTGAGCCCAGCAGGTCACCCGGAGCACAAGCAACCGGCAGAGAGCTGAGCCCAGGCAGGTCACCCGGAGCACGAGCAACCGGCAGAGAGTTGAGTCCAGCAGGCCACCCGGAGCACTAGCAATGGGCAGAGAGCTCAGCCTGGACAGGTCACCTGGAGCACTAGCAACCGGCAGAGAGCTGAGCCCAGATAGGTCACCCACAGCACGAGCAACAGGCAGAGAGCTGAGCCCAGGCAGGTCACCTGGAGCACGAGCAACCGGCAGAGTTGAGCCCAGCAGGGCACCCAGAGCACGAGCAACACACAGAGAGCTGAGCCCAGGCAGGTCACCCGGAGCACTAGCAACGGGCAGAGAGCTGAGCTCAGCACGTCACCCAGAGCACTAGCAACCAGCAGAGAGCTGAGCCGAGGCAAGTCACCCGGAGCACTAGCAATGGGCAGAGGGCTGAGCCCGGGTGACGGAGCACTAGGAACCGGCAGAGCTGAGCCCAGATAGGTCATCCGGAGCACTAGCAACCGGCAGAGAGCTGACCCCTGGCAGGTCACCCGGAGCACTGGCAACAGGCAGAGAGCTGAGCCCAGGCAGGTCACCCGGAGCACTCGCAACCGGCAGAGGGCTGAGCCCAGGCAGGCCACCCGGAGCACTGGCAACCGGCAGAGAGCTGAGCCCAGGCAGGCCACCCGGAGCACTCGCAACCGGCAGAGAGCTGAGCCCAGGCAGGCCACCCGGAGTACTGGCAACCGGCAGAGAGCTGAGCCCAGGCAGGTCACCCGGAGCACTAACAACCGGCAGAGAGCTGAGCCCAGGCAGGTCACCCGGAGCACTAACAACCGGCAGAGAGCTGAGCCCAGGCAGGTCACCCGGAGCACTAACAACCGGCAGAGAGCTGAGCCCGGCAGGTCATCCGGAGCACTAGCAACCGGCAGAGAGCTGAGCCCAGGCAGGTCACCCGGAGCACTGGCAACAGGCAGAGAGCTGAGCCCAGGCAGGTCACCCGGAGCACTCGCAACTGGCAGAGAGCTGAACCCAGGCAGGTCACCCGGAGCACTAACAACCGGCAGAGAGCTGAGCCAGGCAAGTCACCCAGAGCAAGGGCAACCAGCAGCACTTACATAACATGGGCAAGGTGTACGTGTTTGTTCTCCTAAGCCACCAAGATGCCGAAACCTTTTCTGTTACCACAGCAAAAACTAACTACATCGTCAAAATATGGCTAGTAACGGAATAGCTGATACAAGAAACACGTATTTGAAAAAAAAAAAAAAACTCGTGAAAAATTAGAAAACAAGGATAGTGGGCACAATGACATCTATGTAAAACAAGGCAAGCCAACAACAACCAGAAATTAATTTAGAATTATTTAGCAGTTTATAATTATTTGTTTTTGCCAATGAAGTTTATGGTGTATATATATATATTATCTTTTTCTTTCCACTTAAATGACACTTTCGTAATATATTTTTCAATGATTCTACCCATATCATATTCGTAACAGAAATGATTCTATCAACCACACTTTTTTTGCTTTAAGTGGTGTAAGAATTATTGAATATTTATGGCAAAAGTGAATCTAGTACAAGGGTTATTATTCAACCTTTAAATGTATAGACTTAGGGCTCATAAATCATTTTGTTAGACTGTAAGGGAGAGAACCGTAAAAACCTTCGAAAAGCAAGAGTAAGGAGAAACTATACCTTGGTGGCATAGTTGTTCAGTCCTCTGGCTGCTAATCAGAAGGTCAGCAGTCCGAATCCACCAGGTGCTCCTTGGAAACTGTAGGGGGCAGTTCTACTCTGTCCTATAGGGTCACTATGAGTTGGAATCGACTCGAGGGAAATGAGTTTGGTTGGTTTGTTTGTTTGTTTTTTTAGTTGCTCAAATAAGCTACTTTCTACTCACCGAACACCGTGTTTACAAAGCAAGGCGCAAGAGACCACAGCTACTGGAAAAATAAAGCAGTGTTCTTTTTTAATTTATCTTTACAACCAACGTGCAAAATTCCATTGCGTCTGCATGACTCGAGAATTATAAAATTGTTCATCGTGAAGAGCAATCTCACACATAAGAATTTTTCCTAAAAGAAATTTAACAACAATAAAAATTCAAAAAAAAAAAAACAACTATTTATCTGAAGATTATTAACACCTTCTATGGGATAGCAAGAAATAAGAAATACAAATTTGTCAGCCATAAAAAAGTAATTTTATAGTATAGCAGTTATCTGCAGATACACTAAAATCGTTATTAAGACTACAAGAAGTGTGAAAAGATTATATCATGAAGGAGAATATAAAACTACAACTATGAAAATATGTCTACATACGAACAAAGTCTAGAAAAATAATGAAAAATTTAAAGAATGGCTGGGAGTAGACTGATGAGTGGACTTCTATCAACTTTTTAAAGGTATCGTTACATTGAGAAGAAGAAAAGTTCTAAGCTCGTATTCACAAACCTGTGTGGTCTGTGAAACACAGCAGTGACTCTCAGCTACAAAAGCAGGAGCCAAAGGCATCAAACAGCAGGCGATCTGTAAAGCAAACCAAGTCAGCTGAGTACAGCTGGAAACATTAACTCATTTAAAAGCTTTTTTAAAAAGAATTTGTGAGAAATGTCTTCCTAATTAAGGCAACCTTGGATGGGTAAATGGAGTACATTAGGCATGATTTCGTCATTTCTCAAGAACGTGAGGTCATTCTTAGGAACACCCATTATACTATGTTCCTTAATTCAAAGACAATACCCGCCTGTGCTGGGGAAACGGACAAGAGCCCTCGATAGACGCTGAGTCCATAAAAGAACTGCCAGGGATCCATTTTGGGGTGGCACAAACGGCTAAGCATTTGCACTTGACCTTGGACTTCCGGGCCTAGTGTAAGGATTAATAACTTGGGTTGTGGAATCACAGAGAACTGGTTCAAATCCCACTTGTACTTATTAGCTGCATGAGTTTAGCAAATAACCTTTTTAAATCTCATGCTTCTCAAGGACAGCTATAGATAAAAATAACATCTCTTTCACAGGGCCGTTATAAGCTTAAAGGCTGTTGGGGAAAGTGGTTTCTGTACATAAAGCTCAGCTTTGCAAAACGCCAGGAACAGAAGCTGGAGAGGCTGATGAAGGGTAAGCTACACAACAATTGTGAGCACAGCAATGATTGTGAGGATGGCACAGGACAGGGCAGTGTTCCCTTCTTTCGTACACGGGGTGGCTAAGAGTTGGAGCCGACTTGACGGCACCTAACAACAATACTAAGCAAATTCACTTGAGATAAGAGGCTATGGTGGAGAAAAATTTATTCATGTTATATTCACAAAGTCTTTGTTAAATGCCCAATTACACAAAACAGTGTAAACAATGGCAGCTAAAAATAAAATAACAACAATGACATTTCTAAAGCCCTCAATGACTTACACCTCCCTAGCAGACCTTAGCCAAAACTCTTGCCAGTATTGTGACTAAGTGGGCAGGAGAAGGGATGATTGCCAGAATTCAGAAAATCAAGCACATTTCTGGCTTCAATAAGACAGACCTATCTAACTCTGTCCTTGAAGAACATGGTTCTTACGTGCGACTCACTTTTAATCTGAACATTACTCTTCATTATATCATAACCACATAAAATTAGATTAAACGTCTACTGTCCTTTAAACCTTCCCTTAATGTCAGTTTTGTAAATCCATTCCCGATATTTTATTTTAGGCTTGTTCTTTTTCTGTGCTCCAACTGGCATGGAGCCCTGGTGGTGCAGTGGTTAGGAGCTCGCCTGCTAACCAAAAGGTCTGTGGTTCAGCCCCACCAGCTGCTCCGTGGGAAAGAGATGTGGCCATCTGCTTCCATAAAGTTTTACAGCCTTGGAAACCCTATGGGGCAGCTCTACTCTGTCTCATAGGGCCACTAGGAGCTGGAATTCAACTCAATTGCAATAAGTTGGTTAAAACTGGCCAAAAAAAATCCAGTTATTAATTAAAAAAAAAAAAAAAACCAAGTTAGCTTTAGTCTGTTACTGAAGACTTTAAATCATCTTAATCCACCACTTAGTCACTTTCCTGTCTAATTTAGAGTCTGAGTTTCTTCAGGTCAGCAAGCAAGTCTTCTCTTCCCCAGGTACCTTCTAAACCAAGGCGTTTCCAAAAAGTATTCCATGATATACTAATGTCCCTTGAGATCACTGGCGTTCCATAAAATTAAAACAAAAGTCCTTACTGAAATGAGTTTGGCTTTGAAGCACATTTGTTTACTACAAGACATCTCAGAGTCTTTACTACACTAACTAACGTATAGGCGCTATGGCTCTCCAAGAGGGAGGAAGACTGTAAACGTCCCCAAATATCACGCTGGGCTCTACTGTTGTGTTTACGCAGATTTCAAACCACTCTGCCATTATTACAATTTTATCAGCCTACTAACGAGAAAAAAATAATGTGAAACCAAGCGCCACGCAACAGGGAGATAGCCTGATTCTCCCGCAGAAAGAGATGTCCTCCACAGACCCGTGTGCTGGGTTCTGACCCGATGTGCTGAGCCCTGTGCATTTCTCCCTTTTACCATCCCTGGAAAAATGTCAATTTCAAATACATACAGAGTAATACTGCTGTTGTTGCTAGGTGCCTCAGAGTCAGTTCCCACTCACAACGGCCCTGCATCCTCACAATTGTTGCTATGTTTGAGCCCACAGTTGCAGCCACTATATCAATCCATCTCCTTGAGGGTCTTCCTCCTTTTTGCTGACCCTCTACCTTACCACAATTCTCCAAAATGAAAATAATTTATTACAAAATTGGAAATTTCTTTGAATAACTTTAAAAAAAAACACAGCTGCCTTGAGTCGACTCCAACTCCTGGTGACCCCAGGTGGGTCGGAGCAGAACTCTGTTCCTTAGGGTTTTCAATGGCTGATTTTTGGGAAGTAGATCGCCAAGCCTTTCTTCTAAGGTACATCTGGATGAACTCGAACTGCCAACCCGAACTGCCAACCTTTTGGTTAGCAATGGAGTGAGTTAACCCAGAACATCCCAGAGCAAATCACTTCGTGCTCATAGGCAAAGGTGAGATTTCTAAATCCACCGCTAAGGACAAAGGGACGTGAAGCTCACGCTTGTACCAAGCCTGGTACTGAGAAACAAGCCTCATTCCGCAAACAACCAAACAGCTGCTCAGCACAAATCTTCCTTCCCAGCCTCTATTTTTAGATGCCTCTTTACAAAAACAATAATTTCTGAAGAATAGAAGACAGGTAGGTGTCACTGCATTACTATTGGGGAGCTTTAATTCGTTTCATGTCACTCGCACTTTCTTCTCCATAAATCATATAATTATACAATAATTTAGAGAATAATTATTCTCTAAATAATTATTCTCCAAATAAATTTTTTTTAAATAAAATAATTCATAATGCTCTTTTAAAAAATGTACTGATCTAAAAGCACAAGCTGCCCAGAATGTTAGTTAGAATAACCCACAGATTTAAACACAAGGAGTCTAAAAGCCAGGCCCATTTTTCAAATGATAATTTCTGAGGCTTGTTTATGTCTAAAAAAACAAAAATAGGTATCTTCACCATCTAAAGCACATTTTATAAAATGCATAATAAAAAAAAAAAAAAGCCTAATAGACCACAGAGTTTCACTGGCAGAAGTGAATGCTAATTGCCTCCTGGAGCCTTAAATGCCTGGGCTTGAGCTGTCACCGCTGACCCCGCTGACAGACTGGTGCAACCTTCCTAAGCCTAACATGGCATACTCCTCCTTCATTGTGGTTATCGCAGCCTGCAGTGGGGCACATCGGCCACAAAATAAACTCCCCAGCCTCTCCTCCAAACGGACGTGTTACTTCTTCAGCCTAGAACAAGCAGTGTTGACGGCAGAAGTCATCCTCACAACGAGTGGTACTGCTTCACAGCCCAGGTTTACTCACACACATACACCCTGACATGACCACAGAAACTATAAACACACTGCACTGTGGGGGAGGGGGGTGGCTGTGGAAAAAGGACTACCACCAATTAGTCAACGGGAAAAGCAGAAGAAATCATTTCTAAAACAAATCAGTTTTCAATTAGGAAACCCATGCATATAAATTACAAATTTAGATATTGAGCCCAAGAGTTTAATTCAGACATTCTTTAAAAAAAAAAAAAAAAAAAAGTTACTTCCATTAAAAACATTTTTCTTGCTTTTTTTGCTGTTGTTACCTATTGTCAAGCTGGCCCCTGACTCATGGTGACCCCATGCACAATGGAACTTAAACGGTGCCCCGTCCTGTGCCATCCCCACGATCAGCTGGGGACGGGGCTGATGCGATCCACAGGGTTATCACTGGCTGATATTCAAAAGTAGACCACCAGGCTTTTCTTCCTACTTTGTCTTAGTCTGAAAGCTGTGCTGGAACCTGTTCAACATCCTAGCAACACACAAGCCCCCATGGACAAGACGGGTGGTGGCTGCACATGAGGTGTGTTGCGTGGGAATCCATTCCATGTCTCCTGCATGGGAGGCGAGAATTCTACCACTGAGTCACCACGGCCTCAACAGCTCCCCAAACATTTAGAGAATGAGATCTGCATCAGGTGCTAAGAACCCAAAGATAAATCACAAAACACGTCCTCGAAGCGCTCACAACGTGAGGGAGATAGGTGAACAACTATGACAGTGCGATACACGCCATAGTGAAGAGTGTGCAAAGCGCCACCTCGCTGTTACATGCCGTCATGTCAATTTCAAGTCACAGTGACCCCGTGTGACAGAGCGGACTGCCCCACAGGGGTTTTTTTGGAAGGTATATTTATTACGGTGATCTCAGAACCCATGGGGTTTTCTAGGCTATAATTTTTACATGAGCAGATTGCCAGATCTTTCTCCAGGAGGGCCCTTGCGTGAGTTCAAACCAGCAACCTTTTAGTTAGCAGCCGAGCACTTAACCGCTGTGCCACCATGGCTCCTCCTGAAGTACTACAGGAAGACAGGAAAGAAACAGTGAATTCCCTCTAATGGTAAGAAGGAAATGTCATTACGTATTTGTCAAAACCCATAAGGTTCCAGGACGCAGAGCGTGGACTCTAATGCAGACTGTGGACTCTGATAACAACGTATCACTCCTGGGGCATCAGTTCTAGCAAAGGTACTGCAGGAAGGCGAGGTGTTATAAGTAACGGTATTCAACGGGAGAGCAGGAATGCGAACTCAGTACTTTCTGCACAATTTTACTTTAAACCTAAAACCGCTCTAAAAACTAAAGCGCATTTAAAAAAGAAAAAAGGAATGCCAGACAAAACACCTAAGACCATATAAAAATCATTCCACATGCTGACGAATGAGGCGGAGACTGTTACGTGACCAGACGGGAGAAGGAATTCACAGAAGTGACAGCACCCGCGAGAGTCAAGGCAGGAGGTAAGGAGAAGAAGGAGAGGGAGCTAGGTGCAGCATGAACACCAAAAACCAAACCCATTGCTGCTGGGTCGATTCTGACTCATAGCAACTCTATGGGACGGAGTAGGACTGCCCCACTGGGTTTCCAAGGGGCAGCTGGTGGATTCAAACTGCTGACGTTTGGTTAGCAACCGAGCTCTTAACCACTGCGCCACCAGGGCTCTAGATGCAGCTCAGGAGCCATGTCAGGGAGAAGCGGACAAGGCTAGGGAGGTGGGAACAAGAGCTAAGGGGTGTCACACGCTCTGCTAAGGCGCCGCACCTAACCATATGCGATCTGGAGTGTGTGTTTTCTAATTTAATATTTTAGACCTAGGAGAGAATATAATGAACATACACGTTCCCACCACCCGGCTCAGGAAACAAAACAACACCGCTTCTCCTTCCTCATCTTCTCTATTCCCCCGCCCCCCACACGCACATACACCCCTACACGCGGACACCCCCACACGCGGACACCCCCACACACGGACACCCCCACACACGGACACCCCCACACGCGGACACCCCCGCATGTGGACACCTTGTATCTGGTGTTTACCCTCCCGGCATTTCTTTATACTTTTATTATATACATCCAGCCCAGCCACCACTGAGTCAATTCTGACTCACATTGACCCTGTGTGGGTCAGAGCAGAACTGTGCCCCACAGGGTTTTTTTATTGTTGTTGTTTCTGTGATTTCTGGTAAAGCTCAGCTAATATTAGTAATTATGATACGCCTTGACAGGAAACAACTTTTTTTCTTTAACTGTGTAATACAAAATGCAGAAAGGTGCACAAAATATCATTGTACAGCTTAATGAATTGTTACAAATTAACATAGAGCCCACACAGACACCAACACCTAGAACATTCCTAGCTGGCCAGAAGCCGCCGCGTCCCTTCCCCCACGGGCACCAGCGCCCTCCCGGCCCTGAGCAGTTCCCACCGTCTGATTTTCCTGGAATTCGGTCTCTTACTTTAGAGCTTTCTGCTTCATTACGCATTCCTCACGGGCCTGGATTTCACCTGTAATCACACAGGTTATATCCCCAGATGCCTGGCTTTTTCACCCCAAATTATGGATTTAATAGTCATCGCTGATTCACCTTTTTCACCGCTAATAAACCACACCACAATTTGCTCACAAGGAGCCCTGGCGGCATGGGGGCCAAGTGCGCAGCAGCTAACTGAAAGGTCGGTGGTTCAAACCCTCCAGCCACTCCTCGGGAGAAAGATGTGGCAGACAGCTTCCGTAAAGATCACAGCCTAGACAGTTCTGCTCTGTCTCCACAGGGCTTTCAATGGCTAATTTTTCAGAAGTAGATCACCAGGCCTTTCTTGCAAGGCACCCCTGGGTGGGCTACAACCAACAACCTTTCAGTTAGCAGTCAAGCCTGTTAACTATTTGCACTACCCAGGGATTCCTATTACATGCAAATGTATTCCCAAACAACATAAAGTGGCAAGGAAGATCGTATGCCACAGAGAGAGTAGACTGGCCCCAGCTCTGGCAGGAGTGGTACCAGGGGACAGCTTGGACAAAGTAATGTGAAGACAGGTATCTTCTCCAAGGACAGTCATAGTGCAGAGGAAACAAGCAGCCTTGGAGGGCTGACGGGGGTGGGAGGGGGATGCGGAGCTGAAACAACACTGACAGGCGACCAGGCTGCTGGGGAGCCGAAAGAACAGTTACAGGTGACCATGCCACTGGGCTGAGTGCTACAAGGGAAGAGAAGAGGCTGGGGCAGGTTCAGCTCAGAGGCAGCTGACAGGCTGATGAGGGGGATGAGGTGGCTAACCAGGGCCCAAAGCACAAGGAGGGAAATGCCAAGAGCAAAATGGCATAAGGGTCTAAGCAGGGAACCAGTGCAGGGATGCTGCCCGGAGAAAGTGGTGCTTACGGTGGGTGGGCTTTACCAGGCACCAGTAAGTGTGAGGAGTCTTGGGCAAGGGAGCAGCATGACCACGGCAGAAAACCATCGGGCCTGCCCAGAAACAGCTGCAGCTTGGCAGAGCCCTGGGGAACAGCAGGCCATAAATCTGAAGAAATCAGAGGACCAGTTGGGGATTATTTCTGGAGAACCTTAACTATCCAGCTGAAGTGTGTGTATGTAATTCATAACAAATTCACTTTCATGACCATGAAATCCGCCTTAATCCCTTTTTCTGGAGAACTAAAATAATGGTGACTTGGGGGGATAACACCAGTGATATCATTGTTGCACGCTGAAGTTGTGTAAAGGATCAAGCAGTCCTGGTTACAGCAGGCTTGCAAATTTGCTTTGCATGCCGTCACGGGGGTGTCTCTCTCTTTCATTTTGAGGACTAGTAACTCAGTGGTTGAGTAGTGAGGGCTTCTGCCTTCTCCTCTCTTATGTGAGATACACATAAGACTGATCCAAGAAGGGCCACAATATGTTTTTTTCAACAGCAAGTGCCATGAGGCAAATCAAGCACCAGGAGAGGGATAGAAAACCAAGCCAGTGACCAACAGGAGAAAAGGAAAAGAAACCACGACAACGCGATTATGCCATTTATGACCCAGCTCAGACCCATAACCACCCCTCCCACAAAAAGGTACATGGTCACCTTTAGCTTTTACCTTCAGCTCCTTCATCCATAAGCACTCAGAGATTATTTTCATAACCAGCACGCATGCCATGTTTGGAAATGCCGGTCTGGGCAACGTGGATTTCCTCTACCTACCACTGCAAAAAAATCCCAGCCAGATCTGCATTTTTCCTAGGCTTTCTCCCCCTAACCCCTCAAAGGGGGCACCCTCATATGACCTCCTGGCCTGCGTGGCATTTCCGCAGATCTTTAACCACTTTTTTGCCATATCAGCCCATTCTGCTTCAAGAGCACACACACCTGGCCTGCTGCTGTTTCTAACACCCCCTCTCACTGGGAGGTTGGTACGAAGATCAATGAGTTCATGTTTGTTAAATGCTTTCGGGCTTCTCAGATGAAAGGCAACTAACAGGTTCCAGCGACCTGCGGCTGGCATTACACTAGAGGTGTTGCAGTTGACTCTTTATACTTAGGCTTCAAAGAAGGAAATCAAGGGTGCAAAGATCAGCTAGCTTTCTACCCTCTTATTAAAAGTCGTTAACTGACTGCATTTCAGCATTAGACATACAAGGGAACCTTATGTTTGCACGGGACCCTTGTTAGAGTAAGGAGTATATGGGGAAAAGGATCCCTTCTGCCCTCTTCGCTAAGCGAATTCCTCACTCAAACTGCCTGGCCCTGCAGCTCCCAACCTCCTCCAGCATAAGGGCCGCCTGGCAGCTGCCAGCCAACACATTTACTTTGAGCAAAGAGACCAAAAAAAAAAAAAAAGACAAAGTTTTGTGTGTATGTTGGTATGCATGTGGATTCACACCTGCTGGGAAAAAACAACACTCGCAAAGTGCACATTCCTGGCCATGTGTAACTCCTTGCACATATAAATAGCCATCCTTGACCCAATCCCTTCTCGGTGCAAGAACGGCACTGAATTCTCTTTTTAAGATACTACTGGCCCCATCTTACAGATGAAGAAACTGAGACTCAGAAAGGCTGTGAAGCTTGTCCAACATTGCCCAGCTAAATACAGCAGAGTTGGAGTTCAAACCTAGCTGCGCTTCAAGCTCCCAACCCTGGCCACCTTGCTCCGCCACACTGACAGCCGGAAAAGCTGCAGAACTTGCCAGGAAAAAGGCAAATTAAAGCAAAATCAGTCAGCAAGGTGGTGGGTGCGCTGCAGGTTCTAACTTTAGACATCAACATTACCTACCTACCAAGCTCTTTTTGTTTGTTTTCCCTCCTTTTTTAACCAGGCAAACAGCAATAATTTAATTGGCTGATTAAGAATTTCATCTTACCCCTCCCCAACCTCCCTTGATCGCCACCAAAGAGCGCAGCACTGTTATGAGCATTTAAGAATGTGTTTAAAAAAAAAAAAAATGCACTTAACAACTAAAAAAGTTCAAATGCAGGAGAACTTGTCTCCAAACGGGACAAGAATACGGAACCCAGATGGGCCGTAATGTGCACCCAAACGGTTGGTGTCAGCCTCCCTGAAGCAAACTTAAACCCCTAATAAGGATAGCCGGTGTTGGGGAGGAAATAATCCTCTTAGTTCTTGACCACTGGCCCATCAACTCAGGACAAATAAGAATTCTCCTAAAAATGCTGCTTTTTCTGTGACTTCTTTATGGTTCTTCCACGTTGACAGAGTCTAACTGTTCTTGCGACCACAGCTGTGTGTGCCACAGTCTGCAGAGCCCTGAACAACTCCGCCTGCTCCGGGTACAGGGAGCTGCGTCTAAGCTGACGATGGAAGCTGAGCAGTTACCCAGGATGGGCGGAAGAGGGCTTCTCTTCAGTCATCTCTCTGACGCAAGTCCTTCACTTTCACAGGAAAAAAAAAAAAACTTCTCTAAAGGGGCTGCTCTTGAGATAAGAGAAGGTGTTGGTAGAGGGGCCTAGATAAACACCTGAAGGTGTAGGAAGCCAGGGTGCTCCTCCCACTCTGATGTACTGACCTGAGGTCACAGAAAGCTGGACCTCCGCCACCTCGGCTGGGATCCAGCCACTATGAATCACACTGTGCTGTCACTCCAGTGAACAGGCTCCCTTGAAACACAAACCCCGTACACAACGCTGCTGCATTCTGGAACTTCTGCTACCTTACAGGACTTTTCTAGGCTATGCACTGAACCTTGGGCCATCAGCCTCAACCATCTACAAAAAGACAGTCAGTTCTTACCAACTTTCACAAGAAGGGAAGGCGGACCTTCTTAAAACTGCACCACAGCAGTAACAAGGCCATTTAGAAGTCGAGAATCCTACAACACACACAGCGAGCACTGCATGAATTATTCCGCACCATCTGGCCACCCGCTCGGGTTAGGCAAGAGGGCACCGTGCCATTCAGGCTCCCCTCGCTAAGGTTATCATTTCTATGGCACGACCTTTAACCCCATCACCAAATGATAAGGTAATTTGAACACAAAGGTCTGTAATGCCCAGGTATTACCAGCACCTATTGCCCCAGTGGCGCAGCGGTTAAGAGCTCGGCTGCTAACCAAAAGGTCACCAGTTCAAATCCACCAGCTATTCCTTGGTAACCCTATGGGGCCGTTCTACTCTGTCCTATAGGGTCACTATGAGTTGGAACCAACTGGACGGCAAGGGGTTTGGGGTTTTTTTTACTGCCATTTAGCGGCTCTTCAATGGGAGTCAGTACCATTTTAATGAAACCAGACATGGGTCCACCGGTGCCAAGCAAAATGCAGACGGTCACAGAACTGCTGCCTGATGCAGAAATAACACTGGGCATGGAGGTGTACCTGAAGAGAGAGACTTTCTCCTGGAAGCTACTTGTTTCCCCTGAGTGGCTGATATGCTTCCAGTTTAATTTCTGATATTAAAAAAAAAAAGCTACCCCCAGCACCATTACATTTACCCAGCCATAAACACCCCCTCCCATTGCTTTTTTGTCTTTGGATGACTGGGCACTCACCTTGTGCAGGCTGTTTTCTCCACCCCTGCCCCTGGAATTCACTTCCCCAATTACTCCACCAAGTGAGCATCACCTGCAGTCTGAAAGCCCAGCACAGGCCTCATCTCCTCCACCAAGCCTTCCCTGGCTCTCAGAGAACTCCTCTCCCGGCATATAGCTGATCTGCCTGTGGGGTTTCTCAAGGAGCCTGGAGACTCCTCCCGGAGCGACCAGATCTTGGTTTAGGATCTTTGTACCCAGTTTCCAGCACACAGCAGAAGCTCAGTATGCAGTGTGTGGAATGAATGAGTGAACTAACCCACCTCAAAAAATTAACACATTGGTGGAAACCCTGTAACAGCAGTCTAGAGACTTCCCCACTCCTCACAGAGAGCAAGTAACAGCCAGTTCCTGGACAGACTGAAGCCAAAACCCCACAATCTTCTTAAATTGTAGGCGGAGATGGGGGTGAGGTGACAGCAACTAAAGGAAGTGGAAGGCAGAGAAAGGTAAGGGCAGCCCCACCTCACTGCTCCCTCCAGAAAAAAGGTGAAAACCCCACCTACAAGGATTGAAAACTAGATTTCAGGTCAGGCTAGATGAAGACCAGGTGAAGAGAGATTACCATGCTGAACTTTGGAAATCTGAGGTGGAGACCTGGTCTGAAATTACGCGGCCACACGTTTTCCTTAGCCAGTCCGACCACCCAAGTAGGGGCCAAGACGCCCAGGCTTTGTTGGCACGACTGGGGCCTAGTGGGAGGGCATGAGAACACCTCTCCTCGCCCTCCCAAGATCCTGTCCCAGTGGGTGGAGGGTGGAAGTGCGGGCGACCTGGAGCTGCGTCCCTCACTTGGCTAAAGCGATAACAACGTCGTTCCTCTTTCATCCCCTTTTCCCAACGGCCTAAGTAACTCAGACTGCCTTGTCCAGGCTCTTTCCCTCCCCAAAAGGCAGAAGGCAACAGGGAGAAGGGGGCGAGAATGTGGGTTTAACTGCAAATTACCCAGACAGCTTTCACCTTCCAGCTTACCTCCCCAGACCAGTTGTGCGCCCACGGCTGGCAGCTCCCACCGGGAAACACAGCCTTGGCGGCGCGACCCCCTCGTGCCCCCGCTGCCCTGCCAGGCGTCCCCGGCCGCCGATCCCAAGTTGGCGTTGCCAGTGTTTGCCCGAGTCACCCGCCGGGCGCCCGGAGCGCCGAGGCGGCTCCTACCCCGGACTCCGAGTCGAGCTCAGCCAGCGCTTACCTGCTTACATGGCCCGCCGGTGCCCCGGGTCCCGCGCGGAAAGGCTGTCCCCGGCGGCGGTGGCGGCGGCGCCCCGATTCCCCGAGGAATTGATTCCAGTGGCTGGCGGGGAAGGGGCGGGGAAGGAGCCCGAGGAGGCGAAAGGGGAGTGAGGCTTCCGCTCCGACCCGGGCGCGCGAGTTGGCGAAGGGGCGCAGACGGGGAGAAGACGCCGAGCGCCTGAGGAGGGGCTTGTCCCGCCGGCGGGGGCCGGGGGGGGAGGCCGGGGCCAACGGTGAGGTGCGCGGGGACGGGCCGGCGGCAGCCACTCTGTGCCGGCGGCCCCCAGAGGAGCTGCCCGAGGACCGGGGCGAGCGGAGGAGGCGAGGCGGCAACCTGGCCCGGCCCGCGCCTGCTGCGCTCAGGGAGGAAAAGTTGGGAAGAACTTTCAGGGCCGGGAGAGCCAGAGCGGCAGGAAATGCGAGCAGCCTGAGAGGAGGGAGGAAGGGGCCGTGCAGTGGGAGGGGACGGAGCAGGCGCCAGCGGCCGGGCTCCCCCACCCGCGGCCGGCTCGGCGGCGCTGGGGCCGGCGGCGGAGGGCGGCCGGGCGCGGCGGGGGCGGAGAGGAATGTGGCCGGGAGGGTGCGCGGTGGGGCGCAGGCTCTGGCCCGGGCGCGCGCGGGTGCGTGTCCGTGCGTGTGCGCGCGAGGCCGTGCCTGTGCGCGCGTGACCGTACGCGTGCGCGCGTGGCCGTGCCTGTGCGCGCCTGCATGTATGTGTGCGCGCGTGGCCGTACGTGTGCGCGCGTGGCCGTACGTGTGCGTGCTAGGCCGTGCCTGAGCGCGCATGGCCGTATGTGTGTGCACGCGAGGCCATACGTGTGCGCGCGTGGCCGTACGTGTGCGCGCGAGGCCGTACGTGTGTGCGCGTGGCCGTACGTGTGCGCGCTGAAAGGTGGGGCCGGAGCTCGGAGCTGGAGGCGCGCGGCCCTTGGGGACGTCACAGCGCTGGAATCCAAGGAATGCCGGGCTGCAGGAGCTCTTTCTGCAGGCCCGGGAGGAGCCGCGCACTTTTCATGTGGTAGCTTTTGAAAATGTAAAAAGTGGGGACCGCGGAAGGACGAGATGAAACTGCTGTCAGAGGCATGGGAGTGGAGAAGGAAACCCACCACAGCCAACCCAACCCTGGCCGCTCCGGGGGCGGGAATAAAGCCCATCTAGATCTCCCAAGACCTCAGGGGCGGCGCAGCCGCGGGAACTTGCCCAACTCCCACCTAGAGCAAGGACCAAACCAACCCACTTCCACCGAGGAGATTCTGACTCACAGCGATCCCATAGGGCTTCCAGGGCTGTAAATTTTTACAGAAGCAGACTGCCAAATCTTTCTCCTGCGGAGCTGCTTCTGGGTTCGAACCGCTGACCTTCTGGTTAGCAGTGGAGTCCTTTAACCACTGCACCATCAAAGTCTACTTTATTTGAGGGGACCCTTCGAGCAGGACGCCCCGTAGAGCCACCGCACCGCGGAACACCAGGAGAAAGTCAGGTGGCCTCACTGGGTGGGCAATCTTGGAGACATCACCCCAAGGCACCCGGAACCTCCGTGTACTGAACGCAGTGCCTAACTTCCCTTCCATACCCCACCACCAGCACCACTTCACCCTCCAAATCGTGAAAGCAGCCTGTTTACGTTTAGAGTTAGGATATGTCGTTTTCCCGGTTCAGGCCATGCCACAGAATCGCCCCACCCTGCCTGGGTAGGCACTGGGAGGGAACTTCCTCAGCACTGCCGGAGGTGGAGTGAAATGAAATGCAGCTGGCATGATGGAAAAAGGACGGAGCCAGGCCGGGAACCTGGGTTTTAGGCCTTGCCCTGTTGGCGAGGGATTGGATGACTGAAGAATACCCCAGCCCTCGTGATCCTTGGCTTCTGGGGCTGTAAAATTAAAGGGTTTGACCGCATGATTTCTGTGGTCCTTTCAATTGCTAAAAACATGTCTTGAAGGTCTGTTACCTCGCCAGGCCTCAAGCAGTCTTTTCAACCTTTCTTCGGTTTTAAAGGGACCTTGAAGTCATTGTCACAGAAGATATTGTCCCAAATTACTACAATGCCCAAAAGTTCATACAAAAATTCTGCACAAATCCTTGGTGACTGTGACTTCTCTGAGCATTTGCCAATCTCCAAACAATAAAGAATTAGAGAAGACCCAGAGGGCAACGCAGATGACCAAAGGGATGTGAGAAGGAAAGGCTGAAAGGAGATAAGACCAAAGGTTCTGAAACTTTCAATGAAACAGAGGGATAGGCTCAATGCGGGTTTGCTGGATTTCCAAAGAAAGGTTAGTGAGGGAGTGCCTTACGCTGTTGGAGGAAGTGTGGCGAGTATACTTTGTGCTTGTGTGTTATTGCTTCCATTTCCTGGACGAGGAAAGTGAGCCTTGAAGAAATTACATAATTCATGGACACTCAGACCAGCTAGTCAGATATGATAACAGACCTTTGTCTGTCCAGCCTAGAGTGCATGCACTTTTTCTCTTGGAAACATGACGACAGCAGGGTTAGTATTAAAGATAAAGGTTTGCAAGTTCCCCAGGTGAGGCCAGGCTCCTGCTCTTTCCCAGGAGACGAGAAGCCTATTAGAAAGCAAGGGGCATTGTGGATAGTTGCTTTAAGGTCACAGCGATTCCACACCTGAGCACAGCATGCTCAGGCTGTTGCGATGGGCAAAGAACTCGCAGTCAGACACAACAGTTTGGGTTCCGCCTCTGGCCAGCTGGGCGACCCTGAGCAAGACGCTTCACCTCTGAGCTGACATTTATTTTTTAAGTGTAGTATAACGTGGAGAACACAGTGTGGTTGGATTAGTTCATTTCTCAGGTCTCCCCAGGTCTGAACTGGCATGAGCCTACACTCCTTCAAGCATTTGGCATGCCTGTGGAGGAAGCTGAGGGATAAGGCCAGGACGCGCTGGGAGGGACTGTTTTCACATCACCTTCTGAATCAAAATCAATGTTTAGGACCCCATGAATGTCAGTGGGTGTTCAGTGTAAGTAAAGCTAAGACTTAGTGCTAACCCTGTGGACTCAAGTTTTCAATGTAAATATTATGAAAATAGGAAACAACACAATATTAGTTTAAAAGCCTATAAAGTATATCTGGCCAGGCACATTTCTCTTTCTTTCAAATACATCACAGAAAGTCAATACAAATAGGAAATTTTTTAAAATAAGAAGTCCAACTTGAGTGAAAAAAACCTTTCATTCTCTGGATAAACATATAAAAGCTAGTCACAAGCTCCTTTTCAAAAAGGGAAAAAGCCACAAAATCTGTGACCTCAGGCTCAAATCTCCTTGATATGCTTCAGGGAGAAAGGGCATTCGGTTGCTGGGCTGGGCCCCAGAGACATCACTACCCGTTTACTCTAAAAAATAAAAAGCCTTGCAATTTTAGGAAGCTTACTGATACTAAATTTTCCAACAAAATCTTTCAACTTGTTTTCAGCCTAATTCAAACAATACAGGATGCAAAGCAGACTCTCAGGCTTCCATAATTCCTCCCACACACCCAATAGGTTCCTTATATACATTTATTGATTTTATACCTTCAAAAACATTGAAGTCACTGGAAGTGAAAAAAAAAACAAAACATGGTCCCTAATCAAAGCAAACTGGAAAGCAAGTAGGCTTCATTGGGAACATCGTGATGGTCTCTAGGAACCTTCTAAAAATTTTAAAGTTATGTGTGTATTTATCCCCAGCCTAATTTTAATAAAGGATTTGGCAGCTTACAGTAAGGGAGGGAAGGAGAAATGAGGGAGGGTTTTCAAGATACCCATCCTCTGTGTATCCCCTGCTCCCATTCCTGATTCCGTGAGCCTAGTAGAGACTTGGACTTGTGTGTGTGTCTGTGTATAAAATATTTTTTTAAAGTGTTTCATTGAGGTATAATTCATATTCATTAAAAAATACAAATCCATGTACATATACAGCTCTATAACTTGTTCCCATGTATACATCCATCTGACCACTACCCAGGTCAAGATATAGAAAATGTTCATTACCCCCGAAATTTCTCTGACGCTTCCCGCCCTCCAGGCAGAATAGCTTTGCTGGCTCTTGAACTTCATTTAAGTGAGCATAAGTATACTTTTATGTCTGACTTCTTTTGCTCAATATAATGTTTCTGAAACTCATTCACATTGTTGGGTGTATCAGTTTATTCCCTTTTATTGCAGGATAGAATTCATTGTGTGAACATCACAATTTGTTTATCCATTCTTCTATTGATGTATTGGGCAGGTGTATTTTTTAAAAACTTCCCACGGAATACAGTTCTGCCTGCCTCCCTCCAGTTCAGAATCACTGGCTTGCAATGAAAATATAATAAAAGAAGCCTAGATTATTAATGCCTACAAAAAATGTTAAGCAACAGAGAAGAAAGTTTACAAGTCATACTTAAGAACACTTTAATAGTAGCATACATTTGGAGCTTCTTAGCAACAAAAACACGTTAAGAAATTCACTGGCCTATGAACTTCTTGTGGTCTAGCGATTTTTTTTTTAAGTTATGTGATCCTGCAGAGCTGTCGTGTACAACCACGCACGCTGCGTGCTGCACAACTCAGGAGCTAAGACAGGCTGCAGTGTGAATGGCATGCTAGGGAGTTGTAGTGTGTGGCAGCCCTGATACTGTGAGTTCTTCATTGGGAAATGGCTTTGTGGTATCTGTTTTGGAAGGATCATTTCTGATGCCAAAGACTGACCCTTCTTCCCTCCCAGCTGCATGAGGGAGTGGGCCTTTCAGCTCCACCGAGGAGGCAGCTATCCAAAGCTGGGCTCCTGTTCCCAGGCTGACTAGGCTAGGAAGTCACACTGTTATCAAGTGTTGGTAAAATAGAACAATAGAAGACTTTCCTGGGGACAGGACTAGCAGAACATTCCTTTGTGTCTGCCGGGCCGAGCCATCTGCACCTGTTTCATGTCACATGCTGTCTCCATTTCTTCGTCTTTCTGATGTCCCAAGCCTCTCATTCCGACTGACCCTCATCCTTAGCCTCCTGGTTACCCCGTTGTCTTTGTCTCACTTCTCTGTCCATGTCTTAGGGAAAGGCTCCCTGCCTTCCAAAGGGACCCCCCCGACTTGAATCAAAGAAGAGAGAGCCCCCCCCAGAAAAGAAGAGATGACTCTGTTCCCGTCAATCTGAGCCACAAGTCACTTTTTTCCTTGTTACTTCCTTCTAGAAATAATACCAGACTCTTAGGTTAGGTTGTATTTTTCAAGCTGAGAGGGGAAAGAGGAATCCACCCTAGGGCGCTGTACCAGCAACCCTGGCAGCTGCCGTGGACCCTGTGGGCAATGACATCAGTTAGAGTAACGAACATCTAAAAGGCAGACTCACTCTAGGCAGGATGACTGATTTTTCCAATGAAAATGTACCAGATTTAGCCAACTCTTTGCTTGCTTTAAAAAAAAAAAAATTCCATATAGCAGGAAGATATATTCATCAATATATTATAGACATTATAATATATCAATAATATATTGATATAATATAACATATCAATATATTATAGAAAGGGAAATTCACACAAAGCACTAGTACTTTTACCAAGATTTAAAAGAAAGCAAAACTGGGCACAATTAAATCTCCTGCCAATTTACCATTCTCTACTAATTTTTTACTAATTTTGCCTTATGTCTCAAACATCATTTGATTCATGTATTAAAATCACACATTTGCTGATAGTACTCACCTGGCTCAGCTTGCTGGCTTTCCGCCTTTCCTCAGCCCTGACCTTGTATTCCAGCTTTTCTGGGCTTGATGGAACACACAGCTTATCTTCCTACACGCACCACACGTACACACACATACATGCACACACACACACACACACGTACACACATGTGCATGACCCACTGCCAAAGAAGAATTTGCCGACTCCTTATTGTGAAGACCTTTTTTACCCAGAAAGGGCAGATTTTCTATCCCTGAAGTCTCCTTTTTAAAATGTTTCTTCATTTTGATTTAAACAGTTTTGATATTTTAACAGAATGTTGTTGTTGTTGTTGTTGTTGTTGTTGTTGTTAGGTGCTGTCAAGTCAGTTCCAGCTCATAGCGACCCTGTGGAACACTGAACAAAAAACTGCCCAGTCCTGAGCCATCCTCACAATCGTTTTTATGCTTGAGCCCATTGTTACAGCCACTGTGTCAATCCATCTCATTGAGGGTCTTCCTGTTTTCTGCCGACCCTGTACTTTACCAAGCATAATATCCTTCTCCAGGGACTGATCCCTCCCGATAACATGTCCAAAGTATGTGAGGCATAACCTTAGTATCCTTGCTTCTAAGGAACATTCTAGTTGTACTTCTTCCAAGACAGATTTGTTCATTCTTTTGGCAGTCCATGGAATAATCTTTGCCAACATCACAATTTGAAGGTGGCAAATTAGGTCTTCCTTATTCTTTGTCCAGCTTTCACATGCATATGATGTGATTTAAAATACCCTGGCTTGGGTCAGGCACACCGTACTCCTCAAAGTGACATCTTTGCTTTTCAATACTTTGAAGAGGTCCTTTGCAGCAGATTTGCCCAATACAATGCGTCTTTTGATTTCTTGGCTGCTGCTTCCATGGGTGTTGATTGTGGATCCAAGTAAAACGAAATCCTTGGCAACTTCAATATTTTCTCTGTTTATCATGATGTTGCTTATGGGTCCAGTTGTGAGAATTTTTGTTTTCTTTATGTTGAGGTGTAATCCATACCGAAGGCTGTGGTCTTTGATCTTCATCACTAAGTGCTTCAAGTCCTCTTCACATTCAGCAAGCAAGGTTGTGTCATCTGCATAACACAAGTTGTTAAAGAGACTTCCTACAGTCCTGATGCCCTGTTCTTCATATAGTCCTTCATATTTAACAGAATAGAGTGATTTAAACAAACAAAACACTCTATGGTCATTTACATCAAACTCAGAGAGGTATTCTAACGTTAGGGACAGCAGGTCCAACATTTCTAAAATAAACAGCAAGGCTGGTTATTTGAGTCAAAACTCTTGTGGTTTGCAAAGAACGAAAGCTCACTTCAAATTTTTCAAGTAAGAAAAGAAATATGTTGGCAGGATACTGGAACATGTCACAGAATCCACAAGAAAAAAGGGGGGGTGGGGCAGAGAGCCATGAGGGGCTCTGCTCTTCTCCCCCTGGCTGGGGTCCTATCCTCTGCTTTTGACCTTATCTGGGCTTAATAACCACGTGATGCTGGGCACGTGATTAGACAATTTTAGACATGAACTTCCGTACTGTAAAAAGAGAAAAATGAAAGTATCTACGTCATTGCTGCTGTTGGCTGCTGTCAAGTTGGCCCCCGACTCCTGATGACCTCACGCACAACGAACGGAACAGTGTAGGTCCTGCTCCTCCCCATGATCAGTTAGGGATCAGATTGTTGCAATCCGTGAGAACCGCTGCCCTTATCTACCTCGTAGAGTTGGAGTAATGATTAAATGAGTCGATATGTGTAAAACCCGCAGAACAGTACCTGGTACATACTGAGCTCTCAAAATGTCACCTATGAATATTATCATCAACTTCATTCTCCCTTAGCAGCCTGGGTTTTTCTCCTTCAGCAGCTACTGTATCTCAAATTAATAAGAGGAAGTATCGGATTGGTCTGGCTTGAGTCATCAGTCTAGGGTCTTAGAGAAGGAATAAGGCTGCTGTCTAGAGCCTAAACCTTCAGGTGGGAAGGATAGTCCTTAGCAAAGAGAGCAGCCCAGAAGGGCATCTGAAAATCTGTCTCCCAAGTCAGTAAGGGAAGGGAGACATTTGTACTAAGGCCAAGTCCTAGAAATCCCTCAGTTCATTCTGTATAGCTGCGTACACCCTTTATGCAAAGGGCCAGATGTGGTTTTTCTTGTAGAGGAGAAGTACACAGCCCCCTAAGGTGTGTGATGCAAGGAGGAGGCTAAGGGAACCAGAGCACTTGCTACGCTTTAGGGACAAGGCTAGGTCCTACGTGTACATAATCTGAAGAGGTTCTTGTTACAGTGTTTGAGGTAAGTGGTATTATATCTTTTTATAGAGAAATAAACTGAGGCGCCAATATATTTAGTACTTGTAAATGGTACAACTAAGATTCAAACCTGGACTTTTTTAATTTCAAAATTCGTGTTCTTTCTAATCCACTATGTTTCTGCAAAGTTTATTGAACACCACCATGTGTCAGGCGCTAGGGTCAGGAGGTGTCAGAAGCTGTATGGTAGAAACAGGGGAAATGAAAACTTTAGGTGAAGTGAATGTTAGCAGGGCAGAGTGTGTTCTCCGTGATGGTAGTTTACCAGGGGACAGGAGTCCCTGAGTGATGCAAACCGTTAACACGCTCAGCTGCTAACCAAAAGGTTTGAGTTTGAGTCCACCCAGAGGCACCTCAGAAGCAAAGGCTGGCCATCTGTTTCTAAAAAATCAGCCACTGAAAGCCCTTGGAGCACCGTTCTACTCTGATGTACCTGAGTTCGCTCGGAGTCGGAGTCAACTCCATAGCAACTGCTTACCAGGATCCAACTGCACTTGGCCGATATTAAATTGTGCTAATGAGGAGACCTATATCCAAAATATGTCTTTAATTGTTTTGAATCCTTCTTTCCCATGATTTTCTGGGTGCACCCAGTACCAAGGAGAATGGAAACTACTGTAAAATCAGAGAGCAAATCATTTTGAAGGACTTAATATCTAGCTACTTCTTATTTCATTAAATTCCAAGATTTTTATGACTGAATGTCCTTAGTAGCATGTAAAGTCCAAGAAGTGGTAAGTTGGGTCAACAGTCCTTCTGGTACACAGAAGAGTACCTTTGACCCCAACATGAAGACACACTTTCTGGGAGTTTGGAGTCGTTTCATGACATCAGTCTCAAAAGGCCAAAATACCCCTCAGATACTCCGATTTCTAAGAAGAATTATCAATATCTTCCATGAACTGAGCTAAACTCTTCTTCATCCTGTTATATCCCACCTCGGGCCGTATCTTAGGAAGGTACCTGGCCTTAGAACTCACCGAGGCTGGCCAAGGAGCCATCAACACCTTCAGGGAGTTGCATGAGGGCAGGTAAACGATATCTGTAATTATCCTCATCTAATCTGCCCCAGAATAGCTGCTTGCTGCCATACTGGGGCCTGATAGTGGGGTTAGGTGCCAGGTTGCTAAGAATAGCTGGGATAGAAAAATCCTTACTGGAATCTTAAAATCATTGTTCATGGAAGAGACAGAAAGTAATGAGTAGGCATGCTATTATGAGAAGTCAGAAGTCAGCCAGGACAGATTCTGAGTTTAAAAAGCCAATAGACTGCATTCTCCATTATGTATATTTTTGAGTCCTTTCGCACTGTCTTAGTTACCTAGTGCTGCTATAACAGAAATACCACAAGTAGAAATTTATTATCTCATGTTTGGGAGGCTAGAATTCAGGATGCCAGCTCCTGGGGAAGGCTTTCTTTCTGTGTCAGCCCTGGGGGAAAGTCCTTGTCATCAATCTTCCCTTGGCCTATGAGCTTCTCAGTGAAGGGACCCTGGGCCCAAAGGATGTGCTCACTCTCGGCTCTTCTTTCTTGGGGATATGAGGTCCCTGCCCTTCCTCTCTGCTCACTTGTCTCTTTTATAGCTCAAAAGAGACTGACTCAAATACAACCTAATCCTGTAAATTGCCTCTAGCCTCGTTAACATAACTGCCTCTAATCCTGCCTTCGCTAACTTCATAGAGGTTAAGATTTATGACATCAGATCACAAAATGGACGACAACTACACAATACTGGGAATCATGGCCTAGCCATATTTTTGTGGGACACAATTCAATCCATAACACCCACCAACCTTGGAAGAAGAATATCTGGAGCTAGAAGCCTGTCTTTACCTTCTCATAATCATGGTGTTCAGAATAAAAAGGCAGGTCTAGATATGTTTGGTAGTATTTTCAACAGCACTAAACCTCTGAAAATATATCTAATTTGAAGGAAAAGCCTGAGAAAGCTGGATTCCATTCTCATGGACCACGGACTCTCTCTTCTAGTCTTCCTAGACACTAAAAAAAAAAAAAAAAAAAACAACACTACATCTACATAAAGCCCCCACCCAAAAGCCCCAACAGGTGTCAGTTAATTAATATGTGTTTCTGTTATCTCCCTGGCACTGGGATTTTTTTTTTTAAGTCATTTAAATATTTAGATGAAGTTGTTGAAATGTTTAGATGAAGATGAAAATGCAAACTGTAACACCAGGTGTATGGGGATAAAAATTGGGCAGATTTCCAGAGAGATGGCAAATTCAGAGATAATGGTAAAGTTAAAAAAGAACAGGGTCCATTTGTTTCTGACTTGGGCAGCTGTGGCTGGAACACCCTGCTGAGAGGTGTGAGCATGAAAGGAATCTTGTGCTGTGATTAGTGAAGGGGAACAGCCTTCACTGGGGGAGGGAAGGAGCAGGCTGTGTTTGGGATATCTTTCTAAAGAACATGGATACCCCAGCCTCAAGGGGTGAGATAGGATTACCTATGGGTTGGGCAGGCCTGGGTAAGAGAATCCAAGGCACTAAATCAAAACCTCCCCTAAGACTCAGTTGCTTCCTGGCTGCCTCCCCTAGAATGAGGGGTGACTCAGTATGATTGGCTCTGGTACCTCAAAACATGTCTAAGTAATTCCCATGGACCTGAACAAGGGCAATTAGAGGACTGGTTTACAGAGACCACTGAGGATCCAGAGATACTTCTTGTGGCCACCAGAGAAAAGGCAAATTGCCACAGAACCTCAGTTTTAAAGTGCCTTATGCTACAGCTATGAGGCAGAGTATCTTCTGACATTGTGAGTCTCAGAGTCTAGAAGGAGTTTATCAGCCTAAGATGGAAAACATTGGGCTTTACTCCATGACCACCAGCACCTCTGATTTAGTGTGATATGCAAAGATGAACATTTTCAAATGCGGAGGAGAAAAAGATTTTTAGTGCTAGATGGGGTCTTGGGAGACCCTACAGGATCTGTTTGCTGGCTACCTCTCTGATCTAGTTTCCTACTACTCTCCGCAGCTTGCTCTGCCCCTATGACACTGACATGGGACCATTCCTTGAACATGCAGGGTACTCTCCCACCTCAGGGTCTTTGCATTTGCTGTACCCTTTGCTGAGAACTCCATTCCTCCAGATGGGTCATGCATGGCTCCTTCACGCCCTTCATCCCTCAGACATGATGACTTGTGTGTTGCTGTGATGATGGAAGCTATGCCGACTGTATTTCAAATGCCAGCAGAGTCACCTAGAGTGGACAGGTTTCAGTGGAGCTTCCAGACTAAGACAGATTAGGAAGAAGGGTCTGGTGATCTATTTTAGAAAATTAGCCAATGACGACCTTATGGATCACAACAGAAGAATGCCTGACTGACTTGCTTTGGACACATCTTCAGGAGGGATCAACTGATGGAGGAGGACACCATGTTTGGTGAAGCAGAGCGCCAATGAGGGCAAGGGAGACCCTCAGTGAGATGAAGTGACACAGTCGCTGCAATGATGGACTCTAACATGCAGCAATTGTGAGGATGACCCAGAGCTGGATAATGTTTGTTCTATTACACACAAAGTTTCCATGAGTCAGAGTCAACTCCACGGCAGTTATCTGTCTGTCTGTCTATCTATCTTTCATCTATCCATGTATGTATCATCTATCTATCATCTATCTACATGTCTACCTACCTACCTACCTACTAACCTATCACCTATCTATTTACCTACCTACCTACTTACCTACCTACCTATCTGTCTATCTACCGATCTATCTATCGATCTATCATCTCTCTATCTCCCTATCTATATATCACACCCCATGGTCTATTGTAATGTCGGGTAGCATAAGTGCTAACAAGGAAGTGCTACCCTGCTTTGTCTTCCTTGCTAACACCTATGCTACCTGACATTATATTATCTATTTATGTTTGTTTATTGCCTTTCTCCCCCACCAGAAGCTCCAATACAGTAGGGCTTTTGTTTTGTTCACCATGGTATCCAACTGCCTGGTACATAGAAGATCCTCTGCAATTATTTATTAAATGTTTGAATGAATAAATAAAATTTTATTATTTTTTGCATGAGCATATCCCTTGAGTAAAAATAACTGCTAATTAGTTTCCCATGCTCAGGAATCTACATGTGCTGTTACTGAATCTTCATAACATCCCAATGAGGTAGGCATACGGTCTCCCGTTGATAGCAGAAGAAATTAAGGATTAGAGAGAAAAAGTAAATCATTTGTTTTTACTATTTTTAGTTAGTGGGTTTCTGTGTATTAGGGTTTTGACGTTCTTTGTAAGGATCTCAGTATCGCAGAGCAGCATCATCCAGGCTAACCCCCACCCCTGACACACTGTCTTCCTCAGTCAACACACTGCCCTTCTGTTTATTTGGTAATTTTTCCCCCTTTGTATCCCATTCCTAACTTACTTGCCCTCCTCCAGACTGGCATCTGATCTCACATACAGTAAATAACAGCTAAGAGTACATACTCTAGAGCCAGATTGCCTGGGTTGACATCCCGTCTTTGCCACTTACTAGTTGTGTGACCTTGGGAAGTACTTGGTCATTGTTATTTCAAATATTTCCTTCTTTCCAAGTCCTTTTTCTTTTGGTATCCCTAATAAATGGATTTGACACTTATTTCATTCTCCAAATTTCTTAATTTTCTCCCTTCTTTCCCTTCTTTATCCTTATCCTTTCCTGGTCACCTTCCAAGGGAACGCCTTGGGAACATGCTTGGCTGCTAACTTAAAGTTTGGAGACTTGAATTCACCCAGAAGCACCTTGGAAGAATGGCCTGGCAATCTACTTCTGAAAAATCAGCCATTGAAAGTCCTATGGAGTACCAAAACAAACAACCAAACCTGTTGCTGTCGAGTTGGTTCAAACTCATGGCGACCCCATGTGTTACAGAGTAGAACTGCTCTGTAGGATTTTCTTGACTGTAATGTTTAAGGAAGCAAATCTCCAGGCTTTTCTTCCATGGTGCTGCTGGATGGGTTTGAACCACCAACCTTTAGGTTAGCAGCCAATTGCAAACCACTTGCACAACCCAGGAACCAATCAAAAGATTATCAGGGTAGTAACGAAGGAAGTCAGGAGCTTCCTTGAAGAGACTCTCAGTGACCAAAGGTAAGCCTGTTTTAGCATCAAAAAGGAAAGTAATGGCAATGAGTGGAAACATTTCAACCATGTTTAAACCCATATGTTCATAGTGAATGTACCAAAGAAAGAAACAAACAAAAAACTTATGAGTCACCATTGGAACCAACTCATTATTTTGAAAAATGATTAATGAAGGAATAGAAATAAATCGTTTATCTTGCCTTGCCTAACAAATTATACCACTGAAACCGTATAGTAGATAAGGAAGGATTTTTTATTATGGAAATATTCTAGATGACAAATGAAAGATATGGTAAAATTAGAATATAACCACGTTACAATCCCTGAGAAAGTAATGGATCTAGGCATCGAACTGGCAAAAAGAGAGATAATCAGCCATTGCACTATCACCGTTTTGCATTGAGAGGGAGAACTCTAATCTGACTAAGCCTCTCACATAGATTCAATTACCAACTTGCAAAAAAATACAGGAACAGAGTAACATGTTCAAATAGACCACAGAGATGCAATCAGCAAGATGTAGGCTGTGGGAAAACTATAGGAAAAAGACGTTTTTTAACGAATATGTTCCAACAAGGAGAGGTTGAGAAAGAGGGGAATATACAAATTAATAGAGACTTAAAAGATGTGTCAGTTATTAGGACACATAACCTGATCTGTATCCTAATTCAAATAAATAAACAAAACAAAACCCATTTATGCTATTTAAGAGGAAACCTGAACACTAGTTAGATATTAAGAAATTATAAAATATTTTAAATGAGATAACACCTATTTTGCTAAAAGTAAGGAGTCCTGTTTTAGAGGTATGTACTGAAATAATTATGGTCGAAATGTTCTGACATCTGAGTTTTGCTTCAAAATAACACAGGAGGGAGGCAGGGCCAAGATGGCAGAATATCCAGACGCTTCCTGTGAACCCTTTCAACAAAGACCTGAAAAAACAAGAGAAACGATTATATTTATGACAAGCTAGGAGTCCTGAACATCAAAGACATAGTTAGAAAATGGACTGAGCGGCAGGAGGAGGGAGAGACAGTTCAGAACTGGAGAGGAGTTAACTGACCTGAATCACTGGGATCCCTCAGACGCCATTCCTGGGAGTGGCTGTGGTGGGCTGGTAGTCGCGTTTGGCAGCAGTTTCCTCAGGAAGAAGCAGCCAGCTGCACAGCTTACTCACACCTCCAGACCCAGGGAAGAACGGCACACTCAGCAAAAGCTGTATTTTACCACACCCCTCGCCTGCAAGCCAGCCTCAGCGATGGACTGCCCTGGACCTGAGATAGGCCCTGTTAAGTGTCTAGAGCCATCCTCCTGGCCTTGGAGAAAGAAAAATTTTGCAGTTGGGGGAATAGATAATTTGCCAGCTCCACGAACCTGGGGAGCTCAGGACAGAAGCGGCTCCTATCCAGGCATAAATGGTCCATTGACTTTGAATAGCTTTTCCCTCTGCATGGACCTGCGTGGGCCTATTTCAGCAGAATAGGCCCTTGTTGGCAGACTCCAGCCATTTCAGCTGTGCGGCAGAGGGTTGGGTGTTTGATGTTTGCAATTGCTTTGGCTATTACACAGGGTCCGCACCTACCCAAATCAGGGGCCTAAGGACTAGTAGCTCCGCTCAGGTCACCAGACACATGTGACGGGGGTCCAAGGATAACTGGTACCTCCCAGTCCTTACGACCAAAAACATCGGGTGCCCATGGGCCCTCTGCAGAACCTACCCACCTGTACACTCTAGGGAGCAGGGACACACTTTCCTCAGAGACACGTGGGGGATGATTCTCAGCCCCCTGCCTTGTTCAGAGTGTGTTGCCCTGCTGCAGGTACCGGTACCTACACCATTCACCCCTGCCCCTCTAAGACTGTAGGACAGAGCCTATACAACACACTTGAAGGTCAGCTACCTGGACACCTGAGCTGAATTCATACAAGAAAAGTAAATGGACTCCTAGACTGATATACCTGATAACAGCTCTAGCCATCTGGGGACAGGACGTCAGACCACCAAAGGTGAAAATAATCAGGCTAGCTCACTCAAGCAACCCATCTGGGCATATCAAAACAAAAAACAGCAAGAAGCTACAACACAGCAAGCAAACATAAAATAGACCAATATAATAAGTTATAGATGCCTCAGAGACAACAGTCAATATCAAGTCACATAAAGAAACAGGCCATGATCACCTCAACAAGGTCTCAAAACAAAGAATCAAGGGATCTTCCAGATGAAAGTGCATAACTGGAATTACCAGAGGCAGAATACGAAAGATTAATACACAGAACCCTTCAAGACATCAGGAACGAAATGAGGCAATACACAGAACAAGCCAAGGAACACACAGATAAAGCAATTGAAGAAATTAAAAAGATTATTCAGGAACATAATGAAAAGTTTAATAAGCTGGAAAAATCCATAGACAGATAGCAATCAGAAATTCAGAAGATTAACAATAAAATTACAGAAGTAGACAATTCAATAGAAAGTCAGAAAGCAGAACTGAGCAAGCAGAAGGCAGAGTTTCTGAACTTGAAGAAAAATCACTTGGCACTAATATATTTGAAGAAAAATAGATAAAAGAATTTTTTAAAAAATGAAGAAACCATAAAAATCATGTGCAACTCTATCAAGAGAAATAACCTACAAATGATTGCAGTACCAGAACAGGGAAGGAAAACAGAAAATGCAGAGAGAATTGTTGAAGACTTGTTGGCAGAAAACTTCCCTGATATTGTGAAACATGAGACGATATCTATCCAAGATGTTCATCGAACTCTACATAAGGTAGATGTTAAAAAAAGTCACCAAGACATATTATAATCAAACTTGCCAAAACGAAAGATAAAGAGAGAATTATAAGAGCAGCTAGGGATAAACAAAAAGTCACTACAAAGGAGAGCCAATAAGAATAAGCTTGGACTACTCGGCAGAAACCATGCAGGCAAGAAGGCAATGGAATGACTTATTTAAAAAATTGAAGGAAAAAAATTGCCAGCCAAGAATCATATATCCATCAAAACTCTCTCTTAAATATGAAGGTGAAATTAAGACATTTCCATATAAACAGAAGTTTAGGGAATTCGTAAAAACCAAACCAAAAGTACCGGAAATACTAAAGGGAATTCTTTGGTTAGAAAATCAATAATGTCAGGTATCAACCCAAGACTAGAACACCGGGCGGAGCAATCAGAAGTCAACCCAGACAGGGAAATCAAAAAAACAAAGCAAGATTTAAAAAAAAAAAGGCTCGAAACAGGGTAACAGCGATGTTATTATAAAAGAAGACAACACTAATACAATGAAGAGGGACTAAGAAATGTAATTACAGATCTTCCATATAGAGAGGAAGATATGGCAATACAAAGAAATAAAAGTTAGGTTTAAATTTAGAAAAATAGGGGTAAATAATAAAGTAACCACAAAGGAGACAAACTATCCTACACATCAAAATAAAATACAAGAAAAAAATAGAGACTCAGCAGAAACAAAATCAACAACAACAAATATGAGGAAAGAACAATATATAAAGATAAGCTACTAAGCACATAATATTAAGTGGGAGAAAGAAACTCAACAAAACACAAAGACATCAAAGTGATAGCACTAAATTCATACCTATCCATAATCACCCTGAATGTAAATGGACTAAATGCACCAATAAAGCGACAGAGAGTGGCAGAATGGACTAAAAAACAAGATCCGTCTATATGCTGCCTACAAGAGACACACCTTAGACTTGGAAACACAAACAAACTAAAACTCAAAGGATGGAAAAAAATATATCAAGCAAACAACAGTCAAAAAAGAGCAGGAGTGGCAATATTAATTTCTGACAAAATAGTCTTTAAAGTTAAATCCATCATAAAGGATAAGGAAGGACACTGTAAAGTGATTAAAAGGACAATACACCAAGAAGATATAACCATATTAAATATTTATGCACTCAATGATAGGGCTGCAAGTTACATAAACTCTATCAGCATCGAAAAGTGAGATAGACAGCTCCACAATAACAGTAGGAGACTTCAACACACCACTTTTGGTGAAGGACAGGACATCCAGAAAGAAGCTCAATAAAGACATGGAAGATCTAAATGCCACAATCAACCAACTTGACCTCGTAGACATATACAGAACACTCCACCCAACAGCAACCAAGTATACTTTCTTTTCTAGTGCACATGGAACATTCTCTAGAATAGACCACATATTAGGTCATAAAGCAAGCCTTAGCAGAGTCCAAAACACTGAAATATTACAAAGCGTCTTCTCTGACCATAAGTCCATAAAAGTGGAAATCAGCAACAGAAAAAGCAAGGAAAAGAAATCAAACACTTTGAAACTGAGTAATACCCTGCTTCAAAAAGACTGGATTATAGAAGACATTAAGGATGGAATAAAGAAATGCGTAGAATACAATGAGAATGAAAACACTTTCTATCAGAACCTTTGGGACACAGAGAAAACAGTGCTTAGAGGTCAGTTTCTATCAATAAATGCACACATCCAAAAAGAAGAAAGGGCCAAAATTGAAGAATCATCCCTACAACTTGAAAAAATAGAAAGAGAGCAACAAAAGAAACCCTCAGGCACCAGAAGAAAACAAATAATAAAAATTAGAGCAGAAATAAATGAAATAGAAAACAGAAGAACAGTTGAAAGAATTAACAAGACCAAAAGCTGGTTCACTGAAAAAAATCAACAAAATTGATAAACCATTGGCCAAACTGAAAAAAGAAAAACAGGAGAGGAAGCAAATAACCTGAATAAGAAATAAGATGGGTAATACTACAACAGACCCAATTGAAATTAAAATAATCACATCAGATTACTATGAAAAATTGTACTCTAACAAAATTTGAAAACCTAGAAGAAATGGGTGAATTCCTAGAAACACAGTACCTACATAAACTAACACAAACAGAGGCAGAAAAACTAAATAGACCCATAAAAAAAGTAGAGATTGAAAAGGTGATCAAAAAACTCCCAACGAAAAAAGCCCTGGACGGCTTCACTGCAGAGTTCTACAAAACTTTCAGAGAAGAGTTAACACCACTACTACTAAAGGTATTTCAGAGCATAGAAAAGGACAGAATACTCCCAAACTTATTCTATTAAGCTACCGTATCCCTGATACCAAAATCAGGTAAAGACCACACAAGAAAAGAAAATTACAGACCTATATCCCTCATGAACTTAGATGCAAAAATCCTCAGCAAAATTCTAGCCAATAGAATTCAACAATATCTCAAAAAAATAATTCACCGTGACCAAGTGGGATTCATACCACGTATGCAGAGATGGTTCAACATCAGAAAAACAATTGATGTAATCTATCCGGTTTTTGGTTTTTTATCATATAAATAAAACAAAAGACAAGAATCACATGATTTTATCAATTGATGCAGAAAAGGCATATGACAAAGTTCAACACCGGTTCATGATAAAAACTCTCACCAAAACAGAAATAGAAGGAAAATTCCTCAATGTAATAAAGGGTATTATTTTTTTTATACAAAGCCAACAGCCAATGTCATCCTAAACGGAGAGAGCCTGAAAGCATTCCCACTAAGATCGGGAACCAGACAAGGATGCCCTTTATCACCGCTCTTATTCAACATTGTGCTGGAGGCCCTAGACAGAGCAATGAGACTAGATAAAGAAATAAAGGGCATCCAGACTGGCAAGGAAGAAGTAAAATTATCTCTATTTGCAGATGACATGATCTTATACACAGAAAACCCTAAGGAATCCTCCAGAAAACTACCGAAACTAATAGAAGAGTTCAGCAGAGTATTGGGATATAAGATAAACATACAAAAATCAGTTGGATTCCTCTACACCAACAAAAAGAACATCAAAGAGGAAATCACCAGATCAATACCATTTACAGTAGTACCCGAGAAGATAAAATACTTAGGAATAAATCTTACCAGAGATGTAAAAGACCTATACAAGGAAAACTACAAGACACTACTGCAAGAAACCAAAAGAGACCTAAATGAGTGGAAAAACATACCTTGTTCATGGATAGGAAGACTTAACATTATAAAAATGTCTATTCTACCAAACGTGATCTATAGACACAATGCAATTCTGATTCAAATTCCAACGACGTTTTTTAACGAGATGGAGAAACATCACCAACCTCATCTGGAAGGGAAACAGGACCCGGATAAGTAAAGCATTATTGAAAAAGAAGAACAAAATGGGAAGCCTCACTCTACCTGATTTTAGAACCTTTTATACTGCCACAGTAGTCAAAACAGCCTGGTACTGGTACAGCAGCAGATACATAGACCAATGGAACAGAATTCAGAATCCAGACATAAATCCAGCCACATATGAACAGCTGATATTTGACAAAGGCCCAAAGTCAGTTAAATGGGGAAAAGATAGTCTGTTTAACAAATGGTGCTGGCATAACTGGACATTCATATGCAAAAAAATGAAACAAGACCCATACATCACACTATGCACAAAAACTAACTTAAAATGGATCAAAGACCTAAATATAAAATCTAAAATGGTAAAGATCATGGAAGAAAAAATAAGGACAATGCTAGGAGCCCTAATACATGGCATAAACAGTATACAAAACATTACTAACAATGCAGAAGAGGAACTAGATAACTGGGAGCTCCTAAAAATCAAACAGATATGCTCATCCAAAGACTTCACCAAAAGAGTAAAAAGACTACCTAAAAACTAGGAAAAAGTTTTTAGCTATGACATTTCCGATCAGCATCTGATCTCTAAAATCTACACGATACTGTAAAGACTCACCTACAAAAAGACAAATAACCTAATTAAAAACTGGGCAAAGGATATGAATAGGCACTTCACTAAAGAAGGAATTCAGGTAGCTAACAGGTACATGAGGAAATGCTCATGATCATTAGCCATTAGAGAAATGCAAATCAAAACTACAATGAGATTCCATCTCATTCCAACAAGGCTGGCATTAATCCAAAAAACACAAAATAATAAATGTTGGAGAGGTTCTGGAGAGACTGGAACACTTCTACACTGCTGGTGGGAATGCAAAATGGTACAACCACTTTGGAAAACGATTTGTCACTTCCTTAAAAAAGTAGAAATAGATTTACCATACGACCCAGCAATCCCACTCCTTGGAATATATCCTAGAGAAATAAGAGGCTTTATACAAATATATATACACACCCAGGTTCATTGCAGCACTGTTTACAATAGCAAAAAGATGGAAGCAACCAAGGTGCCCATTAACAGTTGAATGGGTAAATTATGTTATATTCACACAATGGAAAACTATGCATCAGTAAAGAACAATGATGAATCCATGAAACATCTCATAACATGGAGGAATCTGGAAGGCATTATGCTGAGTGAAATTAGTCAGTTGCAGAAGGACAAATATTGTATAAGACCACTATTTTAATAACCAGAGATATAGTTTAAACAGAGAAGAAAATATTCTTTGATGGTTACAAGAAGTGGGAGGGAGGGAGAGAGGGAGAAGGATTTTCACTAATTAGATACCCAAAACCCAGTGCCATTGAGTCGATTCGTAGATAAGAATTATTTTACCCAACCCAGTGCCATCGATTCGGTTCCGACTCATAGCGAATTATTTTAGGTGACGGGAAAGATAACACAATACAGGTGAGGTCAGCACAATTGGACTAAACTAAAAGCAAAAAAGTTTCCTGAATAAACTGAATGCTTTTAAGGCCAGCGTAGCAGAGGAAGGGATTTGGGGACCATGGTTTTGGGGGACATCTAAGTCAATTGGCATAATAAAATCTATTAACAAAACATTCTGCATCCCACTTTGGAGAGTGGCATCTGGGTTCTTAAACGCTAGCAAGCAGCCATCTAAGATGCATCAATGGGTCTTAGTCTACCTGGAGTAAAGAAGAATGAAGAACACCAAGGATACAAGGTAATTATGAGCTCAAGAGACCGAAAGGACCACATAAACCAGAGACTACATCAGCCAGAGGCCAGAAGAACCAGATGGTGCCCAGCTAAAACCGATGACTGCCCTGACAGGGAATACAACAGAGGACCCCTGAGGGAGCAGAAGAGCAGTGGGATGCAGACCCCAAATTCTCATAAAAAGACCAGACTCAATGGTCTGGTCTGACTGAGACAAGAAGGACCCTGGAGGTCATGGTCCCCAGACCTCTGTTAGCCCACGACAGGACTATTCCCAAAGCCAACTCGTCAGACAGGGATAGGACTGGACCATGTGATAGAAAATGATTCTGGTAAAGAATGAGCTTCTTGGATCAAGTGTACACATGAGATTATGTTGGCATCTCCTGTCTGGAAGGAAGATGAAAGAGTAGAGGGGGTTAGAAGCTGGCTAAATGGACACGAAAATAGAGAGTGGAGGGAAGGAGTGTGCTGTCTCATTGGGGGGAGAGCAATTAGGAGTATATAAAACCCACTGCCATTGAGTCTATTCCGACTCATAGCGACCCTATAGGACAGAGTGGAACCACCCCATAGAGTTTCCAAGGAGCACCTGGCGGATTTGAACTGCCGACCTCTTGGTTAGTAGCACTTAACAACTACTCCACCAGGGTTTCCAGGAGTATATAGCATGGTGTATATAAATTTTTGTATGAGAGACTGACTTGATTTGTAAACTTTCACTTAAAGCACAATAAAAACATAATAATACAGGAAGGCGGGGGGGTAAATGGATGGTGTTACAGCTAAAACAAGATTGTTAACAAGCTGATAATTATTGAAGCTGTGTGACGGCTATATGAGTTCATTATACTATTTTATTTATTTTTGCATAAGTGTGAAATAACAAGTTTAAAATATAACAAAGGTCGTATATTCTCATTTCAATCAATACTGAAGTGTATAGCTAAAAATTGAGAGTTGTCTGTTTTCACATTCCATTCCCATCGGCCCATTCCCTGGAGGTAATCCCTTTCAATTCTATACAGATGAAGACAAAGGTTTTACTTGGTTATCTATATCTGTGTCTATCTATCTGTTATGGATTGAATTGTGTCCCCCTAAATCTATGTCAACTTGGCTAGGCCACGATTCCTAGTATTGTGTGGTTGTCTTCCATTTTGTGATCTGATGTGATCCCCTACGTGTTCTAAATCCTAACCTCTATGATGTTAATGGAGCCCTGGTGGTATAGTGGTTAAGAGCTCAACTGCTGACCGAAAGGTCGGTAGCTCAAATCCACCAGGTGCTCCTTGGAAACCCTGTGGAGCAGTTCTGTTCTTTCCTACAGGGTCGCTATGAGTCAAAACCGACTCGACAGCACATAACAAAAACGACAATGTGATGTTGATAAGGCAAGATTAGAGGCAGTATATTAATGAGGCAGGACACATTCTACAGGATTAGGTTGTATCTTGAGTCAATTTCTTTATAGATATAAAAGAGAGGAGAGTGCAGAGAAGAGGGACCTCATTACCACCAAGCAAGAACCAGGAATGGAGCGTGTCCTTTGGACTTGGGTTCCCTGGGCTGAGAAGCTCCTAGACCAGGGGAAGGTTGATGACAAGGACCTTCCTCCAGAGCCGACAGAGACAGAAAGCCTTCCCCTGGAGCTGGTGCCCTGAATTTGGACTTCTAGCTTCCTAGTCTGTGAGGGAATAAATTTATTTGTTAAAGCTATGCGCTTATGGTATTTCTGTTACAGTAGCACTAGATAATTAAGACACTATCTCTATACATATATCTATAGAGTCCTTGGGTGATGCAAATGGTTTGTGTTTGACTACTAACTTAGAGGCTGGTAGTTCAAACCTACCCAGCCGTACCACAGAAGAAAGGCCTGGAGACCTGCTTCCATAAAGATTGTAGCCAAGAAAAGCCTATGGAACAGTTCTACTCTGAAACGCATGGGGTAGCCATGAGTCAGAATTGACTTGACAACAACAGGTTTTGATTTGGTTATCTGTCCATCCATCCATCCATCCGTCCGTCCATCCGTCCGTCCGTCCACTCTCCCACCCATCCACCCATCTACCCATCCATCCATCCATCCATCCACCCCATCCACCCACCCACCCACCCATCCATTCATCTAAGCACAAGAAAAAGCCAGGTGAACCATCATTGTTGCTGTGTGTCATCAATTCCAACTCATAGGGACCCTGTAGGACAGAGTAGAACTGCCCCATATGGTTTCCAAGGCTGTAGTCTTTACTGAAGCATATTGCTACATCTTTCTTCCAAGGAGCAGCTGGTGGGGTGAACCATTAGCTGCTTTACAAAATGCTGACTGTGGACATCCTACACGTGGGTGGCACATACCAAAGATTTTTTTTTTTTTAAGGTCTGGAAGTATACATACTAAACTTGTTAACAATATAAGGGAAAAGTGACATTTTCTTATACTAAATTTGGGATCTGAACTTATCAGAATAAGTGTATAGATACCTTACTTTGGAGAAAACACAACATAAAAAAATCCCAAACTTATGAAACCAATTTGTTTGGGATTCAGTAGATGGAATCTTCACTAGAAACAAGTAGCAGTAGGCTCTGGCCATGGGTTCCTTTAAAATGTGAACACCACTATTGATTTAAATTTTTTAATTTTATCGATTTACATATAACTTTTCAAATACACACACGTGCATGCACCCCTTGTTCCACGGTCTGGATCTGAATCAGGACACTTGAGTCTTTACATAACCTCTGAACGCTGTTGTTAGGTGCCGTTGAATTAATTCCGACTCGTAGAGACCCCAGGCAGCAAAGTAGAACTGCCCCACAGGGTTTTCTAGGCTATAAAATTTATATGAGCTGATTGCCTCGTCTTTCTCCCAAGGAGCCGCTGTGTAGGTTCAAATTGCCAAGCTTTCAGTTAGCAGCCAAGCACTTAACCATTGCACCACCAGGGCTCCTTCAGCTCTGTACAAAGCACCAAAATAACTGCTCAGCCCTGCCATTCTTATTTTTTAAACCATCCTTTTCAGTTAGAATTATTCCATTTAAATAGCTGTTAAGTGAACCACAGTAGACTTGTTCTGGAAGGACAAGGAGAAAAGAAAGCTCAGCAAGCATAAAAATGTAAATAGAAACTCAGGATCATAGACACGTGAACCGTATTTAAAACAGAGAGAGAAACACTTAGTGTGCGCATCCATCTTATTATTTGTCTTCTGACAAGAAGCAGAAGACGGACGTGTAGAACCACCTACTCCCGCCATCTGCCAAGCCAGCTCCATATGTTCCACAAAATCAGTGGAACCCTTCTGTGAAGTTTTCTCCAGTTAAGGAGAACATCTTTTCTACCTAATTTTTCTGCAAATTCCCTATATAAACACTTATATGATTGTACTTGTATAAATTTAATCTATTTATAAATTAATTGCAGATTGAGCCCTGGTGGTGCAAACAGTTAAGTGCTTGGCTGCTAACCGAAAGGTTGGCGGTTCCGATCCGCCCAGTGGCTCCACAGGAGAAGTACCTGGCCGTCTGCTCCCATAAAGACTACAGCCTAGAAAACCCTACGGGCAGGTCTACTCTGCCACGTGGAGTTGTTAAGTGTCAGAATGGACTCATTGGCACTTAACAATGATATATATAGACTAAAAATGATTATCCTTTTTGTGTATATAAGTTGATGTTAACATTATTTCAAAAACATTTCATAAACCCCTACTGTTGGCTAAGTGCTGATAATATTAATCTGAGTATGACTTTTTGAGGGAGAGCTTTTTAAACGTCTTCCATATTTAGAATGAAGGCAGGTCTTTGTCATCACGTTTTGATACCTCCCTATACTGAATTCAGCATTTTGAACAAACACATGCACTTTGAGAAAGAGCAAGGGTATGAGCTTTCAATAATAGAATATGGGGAAAATATTTAATAGCTAATTTTTTGGAAGAAACTTATTACCCCATTTTCTGTATTTTTAATTTTAAAAAAGAGTCCTTCAAATTAAATAATAATTGTCATAAAACTTCAAGAAATACTATGACATCATCGAGGGATGAAAACAGGAGTATGGTTTAAGGAAACAACCCTAAGCAAGAACCCTGAAGCATCACCCTGGCTGAAACTGCACTTTGCTGTAAAACTGTAAATGAAGGCTATAAAAGGATCCTAACTGCACAATTCCTAAACTCTGAAAATCACATAAAGGAAGATAACAATTCTTAAAAAGGGACCAAGATTTTTAAATGCAAATAATAGCTGTTTTGCGAAGTAAGCTACATCTTTATGCATTTAAAACAATTTTTATTGTGCTTCAGGTTTATAGTGCAAATTAGTTTCTTGGCTCAAAACTTTATACACAAGTAGTTTTGTGACATTGGTTACAATCCCCGCAACGTATCAGCACTCTCCCCCTTCCATTTCCACCCTGGGTTCACCATCTCCATTCATCCAATTTTCCTGTCCCTTCCTGCCTTCTCTTTGCTTTAGGGCAGGAGTTGCCCGTTTGGTCTCGTAGACCAGAAGCACATTTCTCACGTGTGTTAGTGTTTGTTTTATAGGCCTGTCTGATCTTTGGCTGAAAGATGGACTTTGGTGGAGGCTTCAGTTCTGAGTTAGCCAGGTGTTGGGGGGCCATAGTCTCGGGGCTTTCTTCAGTCTCTGTCAGACCAGTAAGTCTAGTCTTTTTGTGAATTTGAATTTTGTTCTCTGTTTTTCTCCTGCTCTGTCCAGGATCCTCTATTGTGATCCCTGTCAGAGAGGTTGGTGGTGGTAGCTGGGCACCATCTAGTTATTCTGAGCTCAGGCTGGTGGAGGCTGTGGTTCATGCAGTCATGCATGTTTTTTATATGACCAAATACATTCCTTCATCAATTTGAAGCCGGCAAAATCATCAGCACCAATTCTACTCCAGAAAAAAAAAATTCAAGAAAATTCCCTATACTTGTTGAGGGTTAGCCATTTCTTAAGCAAATTCTTTTACCAAGGGAGTAAACATTACTATATGATTACACAAAACTATCAATTTTCTCAAAAATGCACAAACATAATTGAGTTATAAAAATTTGGCAGGATGGGGATTTGTGATTCACAGCTCTGAGGCTCTCCATCTAGCTGGCAGTAGCCATGGCCGGGCTGTTGGTGAGCATGGTTCCAGCCTCCATGTGTCACATGGTCAGCTCACCCTGGTGTCTTAGCAAGAGTGTGTAAGTGGAGAAAGTGACATTTTCATTTGTGCTAAAATCTGGATTTGGATATAGTTCAGTGGTGCCTCATTTTGGAGACAATCTAATATAAAAATCCAAATTTATGAAATAAATATGTTTGGGAGTGGTCTCTTTTTAAGATAAATCACCAGGGCTATAACCACGAGCTCTTTTAAATTGCGAGCACCAGTACCAACTTTAACTATGAATTCAGTATTTACACGAATCTTCTCTCTCTCTCACACACACACATACACACCATTGAAGACCTGACTTGAGGTCAGAGTCATGAAATTATGACAAATTGTAACAACTGGCCACTTGGGTCTACAATTCATGTATAGGCCTTTGTTTCCCAAGCAACACACTAAGGGGAATTGGTCTAAAGCCTATTTGAACTCTAAAATTCTATGATTCTCTGACTGACTTCTCTAACATAAGCCATCTGCTACATCAGGGGCGTTAGAAGTTCATAGTTCCCCAGGCTGGAGCTAAGAGTGAGATAAGCCAAAGATTCAAGAGGGCAATTGATCCAAAAAACTAATGGACCACAGCCTATAAGACCCCAAGACCAACAACAGAGGGTCTTGGACAGAGCAGGAAAAAATGTAGAACAACAGATCAAATTCACAAAAAAGACCAGGCTTACTGGTCTGACAGAGACTGGAGGAACCAGTGAGACTATGGCCCTAAGAAGCCCTTCTGACCTGGAACTGAAGCCATTCCCAGAGACCACCTTTCAGCCAAACAACAGATAGGCCCATAAAATAAACAATAACACCCAAGAGAAACGTGCTTCTTAGAACAATCAATTGTAAGAGATCAAAAGGGCAATATTTGCTCAAAAGCAAAGATGAGAAGGCAGGAAGTGGTAGAAAATCAGAACGAACGGAAACAGGGAACCCAGGGTGGAAATCGGGAGAGTGCTGACACGTTGTGGGGAATGAAACCAAGGTCACGAAGCACTTAATGTACAAACTATCAAACGGGAATCTGATTTCCTCTGTAAACTCTCACCTAATCCACAATAAAAATAAGTAAATACAATATACATTGGAAAAAAAAAAAGAAGTCCATAGTTCTCTCACATCTCTTCATGAAACCTCCTATTTTGAAGAGTTTGCCTGTGCTCTAGGACTACACGAGTGGGGACTTCCCACTTGAGCTATGGCTACCTTATGTCTGGAATGTTCAAGACATGTTGATAATAAATAAGCTTTCAACCCTGAGACACCAGCACACAGTTCTCTGTGAGTACTAACGTATTCTAGAGTTAAAAAAAAAGATTGTATTTTCCAAAATCTCTGAAAAAAGAAGTTAATGTGTAAACTTTTCTCAACTTCATATGTTCCTCCCATAAAGTTTCTTAAATTTCTAGTGTCTGCCACCATCTGTGAGTGGTGGTTAGCAGCATAAACAAGGAGCAAATTAATATATGGAAAATCATTGATGCTTTTTTATAGTAAATTGATTCTAGTATATTGTTACCTACAATGTGTAAACAAAAGTCTAAACATGTTTCTGATAGATCTTATGTAATAGTATAACCAATATCATTCAAATTAATATCAATTTAACATGACCAGTGATGTTTCACTGAAATGAAATGAAGGCTGGCAATATAAATACGGAATAGGCCGATATACCATATTCATATTTTTGAATTGTCATGTATGTATGTACATATCCTGTACACTTTTTTTATTGCACTTTAGATGCAGGTTTACAGAGCAGATTGATTTCTCCTTAAACAATTAATACACATACTGTTTTGTGACATTGGTTGCTGTCATGCAATACCACAAAATACTGTTTGTTCAAGCCATCCACTTGTGGTTGGACAATACTGGGAATTATGGACTAGCCAAATTGAGACACATTTTTGGGGGGACACAACTCAATCCACAACAGAAGGCAAGAATTCTACCACTGAACCGCCGTGATGACAGTATATGCAGGGATAGAAAGCTATAGGCATAAGTGTATAAGCTTGCACAAGTCAGTAAACTAAAAACTGGTGGTTTTCACACGCGCCACAATGACTGTGACAACCCCAAACCCTAGGCCAGCTCCGAGAGTTCTCAGAGACCTCTATGGTTCTAGCTATAAACAAGGCTGACTAGATGCTTAATTCTGCTGGTGGGAGATAGGACAGGGGAAATCCCATAGTCACCATCATGCAGCCTCAGCAGTGAGCATGGTGTAGTTTTTTAACCCTTGAAATTATAATTTTAAGAAGCTTTTCCACCTACCATACCAAGTTCTAAGTCTATTTTTTGACTATTATGAACCATTTTGAAAAGATGTGGGATAGGAACATAAACATTATACCAGTAGACTTGTTAACCAACAGAAACTCAGGCTCCGAAATTCAAGTATTGAGGAAAACGGGGTCTGTCTCTGTTGTGTGCTAAACAGAGGTGTTTCACTAATATTGGAATAAGGGAGGAAGAGCCAGGACAGCCTACCTCAATTTGGAGTACTCGTTCTTCATAATAATGTCTACTTCATTGATTTCAGTTTTGTCATCTAAGAAAAATTAAAATACGCAAATGCTAAATCATCTGAATAATCACCCAGTGTTTTATTGCCCACGGTTGTATTTGCGTTTGCAGTTCCAAGAAACTGTAATAATCCCAACAGAGAAATGGGTTGAAAAAAGGTACAGGGTCCCACCCCATCTGGAGCAAGAGAGAATGAAGAAAACAAATGACACAAAGGAAAGATTAGTCCAAAGGGCTAATGGAGCACAACTACCACAGCCTCCACCAGACTGAGTCCAGCACAACTAAATGGTGCCCAGCTACCAGCACCGACTGCTCTGACAGGAGTCAAAAGAGCGGGTCCTGGACAGAATCAGAGAAAAAAATGTAGAACAAAATTCTAACTCACAAAAAAAGACCAGACTTACTGGCCTGACAGACTGGAGAAACCCTGAGAGTATAGCCCCCAGACACCCTTTTAACTCAGTACTGAAGTCACTCCTGAGGTTCACCCTTCAGCCAAAGATCAGACAGACCCATAAGACAAAATGAGACTAAATGGACACACCAGCCCCGGGGGCAAGGACTAGAAGGCAGGAGAGGACAGGAAAGCTGGGAATAGAGAACCCAAGGTTGAGAAGCGAGACTGTTGACATGCCATGGGTTTGGCAACTGTCATGGATTGAATTTTGTCCCCCCAAATACCTGTCAACTTGGCTAGTCCATAATTCCCAGTATTGTCCACCATTTTGTCATCTGATGTGATTCTCCTATGTCTTATGAATTCTACCTCTATGACGTTAGTGAGGTGGGATTAGCGGCAGTTACGTTAATGAGACAGGACTCAATTTACAAGATTGGGTTGTGTTCTAAGTCAATCTCTCTCAAGATATAAGAAAGAGAAGTGAGCAGAGAGACATGGGGACCTCATACCACCAATAAAGCAGAGTTGAGAGCAGAGCACGTCCTTTGGATCCAAGGTTCCTGCGCCGAGACACTCCTAGACAACGGGAAGCTTGATGACAAGGACCTTCCTCCAGAGTCGACAAAGAGAGAAAGCCTTCCCCTGGAGGTGGCGTCCTGAATTTGGTCTTCTAGCCTCCTAGACTATGAAAGAATAAATCTCTGTTTGCTAAAGCCATCCACTGGTACTTCTGTTACAGCTGCACTAGGTAACTAAGACACCTTCCACGTGGGAGATACGGATTTGAATTCCAACCAGTGCAACTCATGCGCAGCCGCCACTCGTCTGTCAGAGGAGGCTTGATGTTGCCACCATGCTTAACAGGTTTCAGTGGAGCTTCCAACTAAGATGGACTAGGAAGAAAGTCTGGCGATGTGTTTTGAAAATCAGCTAATGAAAACCCTATGGATCATAATGGCCTGACCTGCCCCTGATCATAGGGATGGTGCAGGACAGGCAGCGTTTCATTCTGTTGTGCATGGGGTTGCCATAAGTCAGCTGACATGGCAGCTAACAAGAAGAACACCATCTTGAACCCTTACTATGTATCAGGCCTTGTGCTGGACACTGGACACAAGTGGATACACCCAGACAGGCTCTTTGCCTCACAGAAGTTCCAGTCCAGTAGAGACATAAATGTTAAATAAATTACGACTTCAAGTATATTCATAATTACAAATTGTGCTGAATATTATGGTAGAAAAAAATGGGGTATCATGACAGGGAATAAGTCTGTTAACCCAGACTTCAGACACTTGAGTCTTCAAAACAATGCACCTGTTACATAAGTTGCCTCCTATAGATTAGACGCAATCCCCACGGCCAAGTTAAAGAATGCAGACATCCTGTCCTTCCTTTGCCCATCTCTCCTCTCCTTAGTCCTCATCCCCAGGTGCCAGGTACCAGCTTCCTTCCTTCTTCCTCCTTCAGAAAAAACAAGCCCCTGTGTACAATGCAGTTATGTAAACTGATGCCTAGGGTATCCAATGACCACCTAGATTTAGTCCTGACAGTGGGCTCTCTGTTGTACACATGTGTGGTTGCTCCTTGGCCCTCATTTTGCCTGGCTTCTTGGCAGCATTTCACACAGACTGCTATCTCTTTCTAGAAACATACCCCCTTTTGGCATACTCCCCCCAGCGAGTCTCTTCCCCACCACCACCACCAAATGTTGGAATTGCCCAGGTTTCAGCCCTGGCTGCTATCCTGTACTCTCTCCTTGGTTAATCACACCCATTCACAGAGTTTCAAATGCCACCTGCAGATGATGATAAATGTATATCTTTAATGCAGTCCCTTTCTTCTTGCCGTTGTTGTTGTTAGGTGCCGTCCAGTTGGCTCTCACTCATAGTGACCCTGTGTACATACACAACAAAACACTGCCCCATTCTGTGCCATCCTCACAGTCATTGCTGTGCTTGAGTCTACTATTGCAGCCACTGTGTCAATACATCTTGTTGAGGGTCTTCCTCTTTTTCGCTGACCCACTACATAGTCTGCCCTAAAACAGTTTCCATTGAGTTGATTCCAGCTCACGGCACAGGGTGTTCAATGACTGACCTCTCAGAAGCAGATCATCAGGACTTCCTTGCAAAGAGCCTCTGGGTGGATTCAAACTGCCGAACTTTTGGTTAGTAGCCGAGCACTGAACTGTTTGTGCCACCCAGGAACTCCCAGCCTAGTTCATTAAATAAATAACACCACCATCCACCTGATTGTTTAAGCCGGAAACCTGGGAACGTCCTTGATGTGCTCACCTTCCACCTTCTTCCTCCATTCCATCCACTCTTCTCATCACCTCTGCCAGCACGCTGGACCAAGCTGCCATCATCTCCCACCTGGGTCACTACGGTACCGCAGTAACCTGCTACGTGTGTGTCTTCCTCCGTTCCTGGACCCCAAAGCCACTTCTCCAGGCATCATCCATGTCTCCCCAGCTGAAAAACCTTCGATCGTCTCCTACAGTAGTTAAAAAAAAAAAATCTACGTGTGAATCCTGCATGATCTAACATCTGTAAATCTCTCCAGTCTCGTCTTGAGCTCTCTCCCTTTTGTTCGCTGTTCCCGAGACGCCCTGGCTTCTTTTCCACTCCCTTCTTTATGCCAAGCTCTTTCCTGCCCCAGGAGCTTTGGATATACTCTTCCCTCAGCAAGGAGAACTGTTCACCTCTGCGTTTCCCAGAGTTAACTCCTTACCCATTGAAGCTCAGCTTAAATACCACTTCCCCAGGCCTTCTCTGATCACCCTGCTAGAAGATTTGACGATTTTCTATCTGTATTTTTATGTGGTTGGCATACACATCTTATTTTCCCACATCCCGTGTCTTGAGAAGGGCCTAGCATTTCTTCCTCATTAGTTTTCCCAGGGCTGGACTGAGGTGCTCTTGACATGCAAGAGAATTTCTGGATGAGGGAATTGCTTCCACAAATTCTCCCTTACCCATTTTCCCAGCCTAAAATTTTGTCAGTTCGGGATATTATATTGAAATGCTCAGACGCTGTCCAAGTGTAAGCTCCAGAAGCAGGAATAAGAGTCATCCTGTTACCGGGAATTCTAAGCAGTCTTGGTAAGGTGGAGGGGAAGGGGAAGATGAAGTTCAGCTAGTTCACAGTTCTGGGTGGGACCCACTCTGACTCTCACAGGTAACTACTTTCTCAGGGCTCCTTATTCCTTCTAGTTTCTACCTATTGCCGTCCAGCTGATTCCAGCTCATGGCGACCCCAGGTGTTACAGGGTAGAACTGGGCTCCATAGGGCTTTCTTCACTGTAATCTTTATGGAAGCAGATTGCCAGGACTTTCCTTCACAGTACCACTGGGTGGACTCAAACTTCCAACCTTTCCGTTAGTAGTCCAACTGAGCACAAACTATTCGCACCACCTAGGACCTTAAACAGTTGCCATCGAGACAACTCTCTAAGGTTTTCAATGGCTGATTTTTGGAAGTAGATTGTCAGGCCTTTCTTCTGAGGCACCTCTGGGTGGACTCGAAACTTCAACCTTTTGGTTAGTAGCTGACAGCTTAACCATTTGTCCTATCCAGGGACTCCCAGTCCCTACTGCTTACCTACTGCCATCCTGGCTTTAACTCCTTCCTCTGTCTTCACCGTGGATTCCTCTGCTGTAGTCTTTCTTGCAGGTCCCACATCTGAGACTGATGATGCTGGAATACTTAATTCATGTCTGGGGTTTCTCAGATTAACACCCAGATGTGTTACTTAGTATTTGTGAATCTTGAGTTTTTTTTGCAAGAAATTTTTTTTTTTTTAGAATGCACTCTCTATCCGATACACACACTGTAAAACCAAAAACCTGTTGCCTATAGGACAGGGTAGAACTTCCTGTAGGATTCCCACGGAGCAGCTGGTGGATTCGAACTGCCGACCTCTTGGTGAGCAGTCTGAGCTCTTAAACACTGTGCTGTCAGGGCTCCAACAACTGCCTCTACGGGGAAAGCAGCTCAGGCTCAGTCTCTCCCACATACTATTGTCCTTTCACAGTGTGTGTGCAGCCCTGGGGGCACAGTGGTTAAGAGCTCAGCTGTTCACCAAAAGGTAGGCAGTTCGAATCCACCAGCTGCTCCTTGGAAACTCTTTGGGGCAGTTCTACTCTGTCCTTTAGGGTTGCTCTGAGTCGGAATTGACTTGATGGCACACAACGACAACAACCACAGAGGCAATCATTAACAGGCATGTCCTACTAAAAACCATACAACATCCGTGTCCCCTGCCCCCACCAAAGAATGGGAGGGAGAGTGTGAATACAGCAGAAGGTCCCTAACTGTGGTCAGGTGACTTCTTGAGTCACAATTATGCTAAGGTTCCCAAACTTGGCAAAATCTAGGGTGTTGACAAACTGGAAACAGAATGTCTTAACTACTTAGTGCTGCCATAACAAAGTATAGCACAAGTGGGTAGCTTTACAGAAGTTTATTTTCTCGCAGTTCAGGAGGCTAGGAGTCCGAATTCAGGGAGTGGCTCTGGGGGAAGTTCTTCCTTGTGATTCCAACTCATAGTCACCCTGGACAGAGTAGAACTGCCCCATAGGGTTTCCAAGGAGCAGCTGGTGGATTCAAACTGCTGACTTTTTGGTTCAAAGCTGAGCTTTCAACACTGCACCACCAATTCTCTTTCTTGTTGGTAGTCCTGGGAATTTCTTGGCATTCCATGGTGGTCCTCAGCATTCTTTAGCATTGCATACCATCTGTCTACCCCTACGTGTGTCTCTGTGTCTATTCTGCTTTTTTTAAAACTCAGAAGTAATTAGGTTTAGGAACCACCCTACTCTCATATGACCTCATTAACATAACAAAAGAAAGTCCCTATTTCCAAACAGCACTTAAAGGTACAAGGGTTAGTATTTGAACATATGTTTTTGGGGACACAATTTAATCCATAACACAGACCAAGACCAGAAATGAGTTTTATACTAACTCCCACCAACATTAAACAAGTAACCCCGCCTGAAATCTTTGCACCGTCAAGTGATGGAGGAAAGACAAACTGGGCTGTGAATCATGTGAGCCACTTCCAGGGATGGAGGAAAGGCTAGCTGGTGTGAGTCAGTGGCCACTTCCAGGGATGGAGGAAAGGCTAGCTGGTTGTGAGTCAGTGACCACTTCCAGGGATGGAGGAAAGGCTAGCTGGGCTGTGAATCAGTGACCACTTCCAGGGATGCAGGAAAGGCTAGCTGGTTGTGAGTCAGTGACCACTTCCAGGGATGGAGGAAAGGCTAGCTGGTTGTGAGTCAGTGACCACTTCCAGGGATGGAGGAAAGGCTAGCTGGGCTGTGAATCAGTGACCACTTCCAGGGATGGAGGAAAGGCTAGCTGGTTGTGAGCCAGTGACCACTTCCAGGGATGCAGGAAAGGCTAGCTGCTTGTGAGTCAGTGACCACTTCCAGGGATGGAGGAAAGGCTAGCTGCTTGTGAGTCAGTGACCACTTCCAGGGATGGAGGAAAGGCTAGCTGGTTGTGAGTCAGTGACCACTTCCAGGGATGGAGGAAAAGCTAGCTGGTTGTGAGTCATGTGGCCACTTCCAGGGATGGAGGAAAGGCTAGCTGGTTGTGAGTCACGAGGCCCCTTCCAGGGATGGAGGAAAGGCCAGCTGGTTGTGAGTCAGTGACCACTTCCAGGGATGGAGGAAAGGCTAGCTGGTTGTGAGTCAGTGACCACTTCTTGGGATGGAGGAAAGGCTAGCTGGTTGTGAGTCACGTGGCCACTTCCAGGGTTGGAGGAAAGGCTAGCTGGTTGTGAGTCAGTGACCACTTCCAGGGATGGAGGAAAGGCTAGCTGGTTGTGAGTCACGTGGTCACTTCCAGGGTTGGAGGAAAGGCTAGCTGCTTGTGAGTCAGTGGCCACTTCCAGGGCTGGAGGAAAGGCTAGCTGGTTGTGAGTCAGTGACCACTTCCAGGGTTGGAGGAAAGGCTAGCTGCCTGTGAGTCAGTGACCACTTCCAGGGATGCAGGAAAGGCTAGCTGGTTGTGAGTCAGTGGCCACTTCCAGGGTTGGAGGAAAGGCTAGCTGGTTGTGAGTCAGTGACCACTTCCAGGGATGGAGGAAAGGCTAGCTGGGCTGTGAATCAGTGACCACTTCCAGGGATGCAGGAAAGGCTAGCTGGTTGTGAGTCAGTGACCACTTCCAGGGATGGAGGAAAGGCTAGCTGGTTGTGAGTCAGTGACCACTTCCAGGGATGGAGGAAAGGCTAGCTGGGCTGTGAATCAGTGACCACTTCCAGGGATGGAGGAAAGGCTAGCTGGTTGTGAGCCAGTGACCACTTCCAGGGATGCAGGAAAGGCTAGCTGGTTGTGAGTCAGTGACCACTTCCAGGGATGGAGGAAAGGCTAGCTGCTTGTGAGTCAGTGACCACTTCCAGGGATGGAGGAAAGGCTAGCTGGTTGTGAGTCAGTGACCACTTCCAGGGATGGAGGAAAAGCTAGCTGGTTGTGAGTCACGAGGCCCCTTCCAGGGATGGAGGAAAGGCCAGCTGGTTGTGAGTCAGTGACCACTTCCAGGGATGGAGGAAAGGCTAGCTGGTTGTGAGTCAGTGACCACTTCTTGGGATGGAGGAAAGGCTAGCTGGTTGTGAGTCACGTGGCCACTTCCAGGGTTGGAGGAAAGGCTAGCTGGTTGTGAGTCAGTGACCACTTCCAGGGATGGAGGAAAGGCTAGCTGGTTGTGAGTCACGTGGCCACTTCCAGGGTTGGAGGAAAGGCTAGCTGCTTGTGAGTCAGTGGCCACTTCCAGGGCTGGAGGAAAGGCTAGCTGGTTGTGAGTCAGTGACCACTTCCAGGGTTGGAGGAAAGGCTAGCTGCCTGTGAGTCAGTGACCACTTCCAGGGATGCAGGAAAGGCTAGCTGGTTGTGAGTCAGTGGCCACTTCCAGGGTTGGAGGAAAGGCTAGCTGGTTGTGAGTCAGTGACCACTTCCAGGGATGGAGGAAAGGCTAGCTGGGCTGTGAATCAGTGACCACTTCCAGGGATGCAGGAAAGGCTAGCTGGTTATGAGTCAGTGACCACTTCCAGGGATGGAGGAAAGGCTAGCTGCTTGTGAGTCAGTGACCACTTCCAGGGATGGAGGAAAGGCTAGCTGGGCTGTGAATCAGTGACCACTTCCAGGGATGGAGGAAAAGCTAGCTGGTTGTGAGTCATGTGGCCACTTCCAGGGATGGAGGAAAGGCTAGCTGGTTGTGAGTCAGTGACCACTTCCAGGGATGGAGGAAAGGCTAGCTGGTTGTGAGTCACGAGGCCCCTTCCAGGGATGGAGGAAAGGCCAGCTGGTTGTGAGTCAGTGACCACTTCCAGGGTTGGAGGAAAGGCTAGCTGGTTGTGAGTCAGTGACCACTTCCAGGGATGGAGGAAAGGCTAGCTGGTTGTGAGTCATGTGGCCACTTCCAGGGATGGAGGAAAGGCCAGCTGGTTGTGAGTCAGTGACCACTTCCAGGGATGGAGGAAAGGCTAGCTGGTTGTGAGTCAGGGACCACTTCCAGGGTTGGAGGAAAGGCTAGCTGGTTGTGAGTCAGTGACCACTTCCAGGGATGGAGGAAAGGCTAGCTGGGCTGTGAATCAGTGACCACTTCCAGGGATGGAGGAAAGGCTAGCTGGTTGTGAGTCAGTGACCACTTCCAGGGATGGAGGAAAGGCTAGCTGCTTGTGAGTCAGTGACCACTTCCAGGGATGGAGGAAAGACTAAACTGGGCTGTGAATCACGTGGGCCACTTGCTTTGCTTCCTTCTCCTGATAGCAATCTTCTACCCAACTGACTGAGCACTTGGAAGTGCAGGGAGCAGGAGTAGGGACAGGATATTATCTTCAGTCTGATATACTTGGCTTTTCTTTAGAAGTACCAATGGGAGGGAACAGAGGTTGAAATTAATGAGGTGAAAATGAGATTCTGAATTAATTATCAGTGCATTTCAATGGTTTCTGTGGGTCCACTGCACTCAATTTCCTTTAGACGGCCCTGGGCAGGGAAGCCTAGTCTCATGAGAGAGAGCTACTTCTTTCTCATGAAATTCTATTCCCTGTATGCACCTCTATTATTTTGGACAGAGATTTTAAAACTTAGGAAGACTCTTTTTACTTTTTGTTTCTTGTAAAGAGCCCTGGAGACATTTTATTTAATAGATTTAATAGAGAAAGGGGCTTCCCCGGTGTCTGTGAAGCACATTTCAGTAAGGTTCCTCCATGTTACTTCTCTGCATGTGGTCCCCAGCGTAGAAAAATGTAACGTAGTACACCCTGCAGTCCTAATTTCTCCCTCAGTTCATCCTGTCCTTGTTGGAGAAATAGCTTCCATTCTTTGGATTGCTTTTAAATTCTAATGTCAGAGAACTTTTGCAAAAGCCAAATATGGGCTCGTGTTAATGTGTAGTAGGTTGAAATGTTAAATACCAGCCTGCCTGGATGCAGCAGCAGGGAAAAGCCAGTTAGTTACATTCTACTTCTTTGGGTACAGTAAACAGTGAGGAAAGTCAGGCAAGGGAGAGGGTACAGTTATTAAAAAAAAAAAGAAGAAGAAGAAAGAAAGAAAAGTACAGCCCCAAAAGAAAAGAGAAGCACTTTTGTCTCTAGCTGACCAGCTAGCTCAAAGCTTCTACCAGAAATAGTGAAAATCCTTAGCAGCTCGACTGCTTATAGAAGGAGAGCGTTGTGTGGGTTGAGGTACTTAGCTGGGTCAGGCCTTTTGGAGGACCTGGAGTTGGGCTTGGAAGATGGTGAAGACTTGGGTTAAAGAGAAGGGGGGAGAGAGAATTCCACTCAGAGTTTCAGATGCAGAAAGATCAGAAGGGATACCATGGTGGTGGGGACGACCAAGGTTGTCGCCCTACCAAAGGGAGGGGGTGCCTCAGAGGAGAGGGATACATGGTAAACCTCTTCTTCTCTGAAGGAGGTTCTGGAACAGGCCCCATCGGGACTGGCAGCAGCCTGCCCTGGCCGGGTTTGGCAGAAAGCCTTCGTTAAGAGCTTTTGAACTGCCTAAGGAAATTAGTTCCCAATTCAGCCACATTAAAATTCAACTTTTCTCTTTTTTAAGATCCTGCTCTTTTGCTGTAAGACCTTTAAAATTGCTGGAATAATGGGGCAGAAGAGAAAAAGGCTAACAGTTTTTCCTAAGCAATTAATTTAGGTCCGCTATTTGAACGACTAGTGAATATACTGTGGCCTGCCAGAACGGTGAACAGTTCTGTCATGGATAAAGTACAGCAGAATCGGTGGTGTCATGGCGGGGTTTGGGGACAGGGATCACACCGGATGACGCTGTCAGAAGGGGGACACCAAAATGTCTATAAAAATATCCCTGTAGTTAGTTATAACAACAAAAACATTTTTCACAAGCCCAGCTTACAAGTATCAACATACCTATAAGGCTAAAACTCTACACTAATTCACTTTTTGAACCTTTTAATGCGCTAGGTCAGAGCTGTCATTATTACCCAATTACAATGATACTTCAAATCACATGGTTTCTTCTGCGCACAGGACAAGCACACACCGTTGTTTTTGTTGCTGCTGGTGTTTTTTATAATTGCTGATTTTGTCAAATTTTCTGGTGTTTTAACTATAATATTGTGATAATTAGTATTTGTGAACGTATACCAATAACTTTTTTGAGAACGAAGTGATAATTAAGGGAAAAGAAGGAGTGATATATGGGAATTATGATTTACCAGTAACAGTACGAAAAACATGACTAAGGATTCTGTATGGCCTGGTATGGACGGAGGTCCTTGGGGGGGGGGGGTGACACCAGGAGTTACCACACTGGGTGACCCCAACCCTAGTGACACCACTGGCCACAATGCTCCTTGAAAGTGAGGTTGCCAAGACTGTTTCTCACATACTTTGGACATGTTTTCAGGAGGACCAGTCCCTGAAGAAGGACATCACGCTTGGTAGAGAGTCAGTGAAGAAGGGGCAGATTCTCAACGAGCTGAACTGACACGGTGGTTGCAACAATGGGCTGCAATGTACCTGCTATGGTGAGGATGGTGCAGGACTGGGCAGTGTTTCACTCTGTTATACACGGGGTCACTGAGTGGGAATCCACCGAAGGCACCTCACAACAACAATGATGTCCTAGTATTTGTGTTCCACTTAAAATGCAAATCAAAGCAGACTCATGGCTACTCCAAGCAAGGACAATCCTGGAATTCTTTCTTACACACACACACACACACACACACACACACGCACACACACACACACACGCACACACACACGCACACACCCAGAGTAACAACCTGTCTCCTCACCCATAGTCTCCAGTAAAGCTCTGACCCAGCACCCAACACCTCTGGCTGGGGAAGGCAATCCTAACTTTTGACCTTTCTTTTTTTTTTTTAATTTTGTGTTTTAGGTGAAAATTTACAACACAAACTAGCTTCTCGTTCAAAAATCTACACACAGATTGTTTTGTGGCATTGGTTGCAATCCCCGCAATGTATCAGCCCTCTCCCGTTTTCCGTTTCCACCCTGGCTTCCCCATTTCCGTTCATCCCGTTTTCCTGTCCCTCCCTGCCTTCTCGTCTTTGCTTTAGGGCAGGTGTTGCCCATTTGGTCTCGTAGACTTGAACTAAGAAGCACGTTTCTCACGTGTGTTACTGTTTGTTTTATAGGCCTCTCCAATCTTTGGTTGAAAGATGGACTTTGGGGGAGGCTTCAGTTCTGAGTTAGCCGGGTGTTGGGGGGCCATAGTCTTGGGGATTCCTCCTGTCTCTGTCAGACCAGTAAGTCTGGTTTTTTTGTGTGTGTGAATTTGAATTTTGTTCCACATTTTTCTCCTGCTGTGTCTGGAACCCTCTGTTGCGATCCCTGTCAGAGTGGGTGGTGGTGGTAGCACCATCTAGGCTCGGGCTTGTGGAGGCCTTCTGGACTAATATCTTCCTTGTATCTTTAGTTTTCTTCATTCTCCTTTGCTCCGAATGTGCTGGGACCAATAGGTGTATCTTAGGTGGCTAGTTTTTGACTTTTAACTCATAATATGCATATGACCATGTGTGCTCACTGAGCAGGACGGCACAAGGCTTATCATTTGAAAACCTTGGCCATTCCCTCCCCCGGGCAGGGGGAAAGAAATCATGTTGACCCAAGAATCTAGTATTGTTCTTTTTTTTTTTTCTAAATCCTGACTTATGCCAAGAAGATCCCAGGGAATGTTTAGAGTTTTCCAAGTTTGGCTCTCGGTCCTTCTGAAACGCTCCTTTTTGGGATATAAGAGTGTGTGTGGATCTTTATTAGACATAGTCATTGCCCAAACGCCCAGCTCAGTTTGTTCTCCTGCTCTGCTATCTTCATGTAAAACCCAGATCTCTGCGAGAAACTTAAAATAAACAACACACACACACCTGGTCTGGCACCCAAATCCTTAAGGGCTGAATGCCAGAGCAGATTCTTCAACTGTAAGAATCAAACCATTCATTGTCTGGCCGTTGGGTCTGCCAGCCAAGAAGGAACAGGAAACTTGCCTGGGAGTCACAGGAATTCGGAATGAAAACTCCCAAGTAGTTACTTGCTGTGGTTTCTGAGCTTTGTCCTGGGAGTGAAGAACAAGCCCCACTTTTCTAAACAGCATTCTAGTCAATAAATACCTCCTAGCACCTGAAGTCCTTGAACACACCCTGGTCTGCACCCTTTACATTGTGTTTTATCACCATTTTATGTTTTAAAGCAAATCTCCTATGGGTGCTGGCACACAGATTGCCCAGGTCCCTGGCTGATGACATTACTATTTAAGACGAGCAGATCAAATAGCTTCCCTGAAAGTCCTTAGTAGGCATGCCAAGCCTTTCTGTCAACCTTGGCCAAATACCGGACATTTGTCATGGGTCACACTTGATTTATAGTCCAGACATTTGTACAGGGGTGGGGGCAGTTTGAGGGGAAAGGCTCGAGTTGACTGTAGTTAAAATGTATGTGCATTTAGACTATATGCTTGTTGGCAGTCCAACTTAATAGCTCATTTTAAAACCCTTTCTTGGAAAAGGAATTCAGATTACATAATCATGGAAAACAAACCTGCTGCCACCCAGCATGAGTTAACATGTTACAGTGCTTTATAGCCTAATGTTACTAAGCCAGCTCCCAGAATCCTGCACCGAAAAGAACACTGGGTGAATGAAATCGACCAGCTTTGTTGTTCTAGCCACTTAGTAGCAATGACATAGACAATTTGCCTCTGAGGTAGATCACCATACGTTAGGACTATGGATTAGTAAATAGGTGCTTGAAGTCCCTGTGTGGTGCAGTTAATGTGCTCAGCTGCTAACCAAAAGGCTGTTGGTTCAAGTCTACCCAGAGGTGCCTTGGCAGAAAGGCCTGGCCATCTACTTCTGAAAAATTCAGCATTGCAGACCCTGTGGAGCACAGTCCTACTCTGGTACGTGTGAGGTCGCTAGGAGTCAGTCAACTCAACAGCAAGGAGTGACAGTTAAACAGGTGTTCGTTTGCTGATGATTCGGGCTATGTGATCACGGCTTCTTGGCAACCTAGAAGCCTGTTAGAGCCACTCTTTAGATTGGCTCTCCTTAGCAGGAAGACCACCCTGGGTACTCGTAGTCATCCTCGGGTCTCTCTCACTTGGCAATCTTCCCTGACACCAGACCGCTGGATGAGTGAAGAAATGAACTCTGGTCTGCTGCACCTGACCACAAGCAGAAACTGCCTGTTAAATCTAACTGAGGAATTCCGGAGTTCTGCGTTTTTTAATTATTCATTTCAGGTGGGCTTGGCGCGAAGGCACTGTGAATGAAATTTTAATCTACAACGCCTGACTCAAGAGCCATGTACAGCCTCTAAACTAAAATTCCTGCTTCAGGTTCCCTGAGGAAATCTATGAACACCATCAACCTTGGGGCTGGGTGTGCGGCCAGATACTAAGAGGGGCGGCTTTCTCCTGTCAGACAGGTAGCAAAAGAAGAAGGCTTTTGCGCCTCAGGCAAAACTTTGACCTAAATTTCTATTTTGAACACACACACACACCAAAAAAAACCCAAATAACCTGACTCATTGAATTAGTCAACAACCAGCTCAGTGTGTAATCTTTGCTGTGATTAACATACCTTATAAATTTACTATAAGTGTAGAAATCCCCACAGATCTTTCGGCAGAAATGACCGGTGATAGATGGCACCACCCATCCAGCATATGAAGTCCCAGTGTTGTCTTTTGTGTGCTTAGCAAGAGGCCTGGTGCTAGGAGCTTCACACCGATTCCCTCATTTAACCCTCACAACAACCCTGTTAGGTGGCTAAGGGCAAAGAGGGGCTGAGAGATTTGCCCAGCGTCTCACAGCTGTGAGGTCCTTCGGTCTGCTACACGACTGCACTGTCCTGCCTCCTGGCACCCAGCACACACAGATGGAGACTGAAAGGACAGCGCTCCTCGACTGTTGCAGCCAACCAGCCGCCTTTATACAGCCCGAACGCATATTGTTATATTTGACTTTTCCTTGAAAAAAAGAACACCTTTTCTCCTAAATTAAAGAATCATGTGCAAATCTGGAAAGTGCTAGCTAACTTTTTTAAAAGACTGAATTGTTCCTGTTTTCTGGCTTTAGGATTCCGGAAGCAAATTCTCTTGGAAGAAGAAATATAAGGGGTAATTTTTATACCAGGTAATTCTCTTGGTGTCTGCACAGAATGTAACAGCCAAGAGAGAAAGCTGGTTTTCTCTAGTTCCTCCTCCTCCTCCAGCTTTCAGAAGGCCAAGGAGACAGACACGCCTCGTTTTCTCCAGTTCAGCATGGCTTGCCTGCATTTCATCTTTCCGTGAGCACCTGGCAGAAGAGAAAGGGTAATGGTTTTTACCAACCTTTGCTCTCCCCGGCTGTCCTGACATCCTGGCTTCTCCAGGTAGCTGGGAGAGTCCGAATTTCCACTATTGGGGAGTTTTGACCTAACTGGACAGCCTGATAGGAAAATGTTGCTGAGAAATTCTGCATGTACTTACCGCACACTTACTACGCAGCAGGCATTGGACAAGGCTTTAGGGTCGATGCTGCCCTTACAGACCTGTGGTGGACAAGGCTTTAGGGTTGATGCTGGCCTTACAGACCTGTGGTGGACAAGGCTTTAGGGTCGATGCTGGCCTTACAGACCTGGGGTGGGTACACAGAAAGGTGGGTTCCTATGGAGCCAGGCAGGCCCCAGATGCTGTTCAAATACTGCACCTCTCTCAAAAGTGGGAATAATTTTAGGGTTAGAGTGAAGAAGTAGAAGTCAGGGCTCCCTGGGGAGAAGGGAGAAGGAAGTGACTCATCATGTTTTTCTGGGGTTTGAGGAGCTAATATTGGCATATAAACCATTTCAAAAATTATTTATTCTGTGATACGATGAAGGTAATAAGCACCTTCTCTGAAACTCTGGCTCCAACCAAAAACCGTCCAGTCGACTCTGACTCAGGGAGACCCCACGCTGTCAGAGTAGAACTGTGCTGCACGGAGTTCTCAATGGTGGGTTTTTTGCAAGTAGATTGCCAGGCCTGTCTGCTAAGGCACCCGTAGGTGGGCTGCAACCTTTTGGTTAGCAGCTGAGGGTGTTAACCGTTCGCACCTTCAGGGACTCCTAATCTGGCCCAGAGGCTTGGTGTTTATGATTTCCTCTCTCTACATGCCAACCAGGCCTTACTTACACAGGCTGTGGGTCTGAACTCATGTAACAGAACTAGGGAGACAGCAATCCTGGAGGGTGCCCGTAGGGTGCAGGGCCTGGGCGCCGCTTGAGGGGGGCGCCAACGAGCAGTTTCTGTTGGTCCTCACAGATTCCATGGTCAGCTGTGAGAGATCACTCAGCAAGGTAACACTAATTGCTCTGGGTGCTATTTTCAGATTTAGGCCCCTGCCAGGATTGTCTCAGATTTTGCACTGAAAGCTCTATTTCCCAGAAAAAACCCTCAGTCCTGGGCAAACGGTTGGTTGTGGCAACTCTTGCAGCTTGAAATGCAACAAACCTGCGCAACCTTGAAGTGTAGGTTTGTTTTTTGCTTAGAATCAACAGAGAATTTTAAATGCTACAGTCACTGGTCTTTTTTTTTTTTTTTTTCGTTTTTCAATGTCCTATACCCTAAAATGGAGCCCAGGTGGCAGAGTGGTTATGAGATTGGCTGCTAAGCAAAAGGTCGGGCAGTTCCAATCCACCAGCCACCGCATAAAACCCTATGGGGGCAATCCTACTCTGTCCTATAGGGTCATTATGAATCAGAATCAGCTAGAAGGCAATGGGTTTGGTTTGATATACCCTAAAATAACAATACAAGAACCCCCAAATCTATTTAAAAATATCTTCAACAATATAGGGCATGAATGACTTAACTGTTTCCCAGGTTTAGTCTTAGATAAGGGTGACCATTCAATTCAGTGCCAAGTTAAGACATTTTTGAGAATAAACCCATACCTGTTGCCATCCAGTCTATTCTGACTTATAGCGACCCTACAGGACAGAGTAGAACTGCCCCAGAAGGTTTCCAAGGCTGTAATCTTTGAGGAAGCAGACTGCCACATCCTTCTCCCGCCCAGTCGCCAACCTTTCAGTTAGCAGTCGAGCTAAAATTATTTTAAAATTACAATTTTTAAAATGTTTATTTTTTGACCAACAAATTGGCCTTTATTATATTGTTGGACCCATAAGATAATTCTACTAAAAACTATTTTTGAAAAGTACAATTCTGTCCTAAGAACATATCTATACATGTTTGTTAAAGGAAAAAGTTTGAAGCATTTATATTGATTATCTGAATATTAAAAAATAATACAAACAAAAAAATTGTTGGTACATATTCATGTACTTTGTTCCATTTTTTATCATGTGTTTTGCTAATACTCTAGTATTGACATATTTCTGAGGAATGTATTTCTTTCAATTTAATTTTTTCCTTATAAAATTGTTACAGTCTTTTTTAATTGATCTTTTCTGTATCCCACAGTATATTCAGCTAGGAAATTACTCTTTCTTCAGGTGCTGAGGCTCCTGGTAAGAATTCAAAACAAGTTCTGTTAAATGGAGGATTTTTCTCAATTCTGTTCTTTTTATCTTGAAATCTACTATAAATATTTCAGTACAGGTATTTTCACAGAGATCTTCTGTTTGCCTCTGTTCAGAGTAGATTTCATTAACAAATACTTTTACAAGACAAAACTTGTCAATCATTTCTATTTACACTTCAGAATATTTTGTAAATCTTAGATGCTTCAAAATTGTTAACCTTTGCAATTTCATTCTGTTTTGTTTCACAAATATAAACTTGTGAAACAAAAATAAGGTACTCCATCAAAAGATTAGATTATTCTACGAAGTCTAAATATTTCAAGGCATAATTATACAATTTCAAAATTAAATCTAAACTGGTTCTCATTTTTTAATTTATTTGGTTCTTTCCCTGCTTTTATAGAATAAACTTCAGTATCTCTCAGTTTCCAAGTTTTGTTTTAATAAGTGCAATTATCTAAAAGCTTCATAAAACATTTCTGCATTATAGATTTATTCAGCAAGAAACCTATGGACAAGAAATGTAATCTTTGTACCTCAAAATTTGTATTTATGTGATTACCACAGAACAATTTTATCATTAAACTTTTTTTTTTTTTTTACTGAATTTACAACGCCACTCACAATAATGTCAGATGAACTTTCAAAAGCTTTATTTGACTCCATAAATTGCATCAAAAAAATAGAGCAGTTATTGGGATTAATTAATGTTTCATTTGAAGCATCTGGTGACACCTAAAACAGGAGTTATTGAACTGTTTTCAGAGTTCTTCTATTAATTAGGGAACTATGGTGGCTTAAGTGCTACAGCTGCTAACCAAAAGGTCAACAGTTCGAACGCGCCAGGTGCTCCTTGGAAACTCTACGGGGCAGTTCTGCTCTGTCTGGTAGGGTCGCTGTGAGTTGGAATCGACTCGACGGCGATGGGTTTTGGTTTCTGTTAATTAAACCAAACGTATTAACAGCTTCATATTCAAACCTGTCCAAGAAGACCTCAAAATAATGTCTAAATTTTAAAGTAAATTCTGGGGCCTCTTTAGCTGTTTGTGTGTAGAGACTAGCTTTCATTCCTACAGGCCCCGTGGTGGGTGATAAATGCTGACAAAGATCACATACTCATCATCGACTTTATCCAGAAATGAAAATTCTGTGCTTGGTTTTCCACTGAACATGTCTTTTGCTTTGCTTTGTTTCTTGAATTTATTGCTGCTGAAAAGTTTCATTGCAAAATTTCAAAAAGTGCTACCAAATAAGAAAATAAATAGTTATGTATTTACATTATATAGTATATGACACATGGCGCAGTTGTTAAGAGCTGTGGTGAGCTATGGCTGCTAACCAAAAGGTCAGCAGTTCAAATCCCTCAGCCGCTCCCTGGAAACCCTACAGGGCAGTTCTACTCTGTCCTGTGGGATCACTGTGAGTCAGAATTGACTTGATGGCAATGGGTTTGATTTTTTTTTTAATATGCGACAGGCCCTTGATGGCACAAATGTTATGCCCTTGGCTGCTAACCGAAAGGTTGGCAGTTCAAGTCTACCTAGAGGCGCCTTGGAAGTAAGGCCTGGTGGTCTATTTCTGGAGAATCAGCCACCGAAAACCGTTTGTAGCACAGCTCTGTTCTGACCTGCACGAGTCGGAGCTGACTCGATGGCCACTGGTGTAGGATGCGACAAACCCATTCTAGCAGGAGTGTGCACATGGCTTTCTCTGTACATGCTCTACAGCAGGCTTGCTTATCCCCTGTTTTCCACCTTTATTTCACATTCACCAAATATTCCACCTTTCCCATTGACCCCGCTGACTGACGGCTTGGCAGCCTAGTGGCTTCATCATCTGGCAGGTCCCGCCTTGGACCTGACTCAAACACTTTTCCCACATCACCTGACATCAGAAGCTAGTTGTCCCAAGCCACCCGGATGTAAGCACTTTTAGTTTTATCAGCAAGCATCCTGTATGCGATCCTTAAAATGGAGGAGTTGGTTACCGTGTCTGAGGGGGAAAAAAAAAGGCTGTAGTTGTAGATACTACTTAGGCACAAATAAATGCCTCATTGAATTAGTTTTCTTGGTGTAAGGGCTCCGGTGGTGGTTTCAAGTCTGGTCCAGTCAGTTGGCCTAATATTATTTTAAGAGTTTCTGCTCTTCCTTCTAGTTCAGTGAGCACCTGGGGTCTTAAAAGCTTGTGACTGGCCATCTAAGATACAACAATTGGTCTGTATTCATTCACTTGGAACAAAAGAGGAAGAAGGAGATCCAGGAATTAAAGGAAATGGTTTGCAGGTCTATTTGTCTCCATGAACTACTACTTCCCTTGCCATAAGACCAGAGGAAATGGATGGTGCCTGGCTACCATTTCGGAATGTTTTGATCAGGGTCCCAGTAGATGGCTCTTGATCCAAAGGAAGAAAATTGTGGAATGGAACCTCAAATTCTTATTGGAAACCAGACTAATTGGACACATTGAGACTGGAGTGACCCGAAAATCTATTGCCTGGCAGCAGCTTTTGAACCTTGAGCTGAAACTATTCCATGAAGTCATCTTTAAACTTAACAACAATTTAGATCAGTAAGTAAAGAAGGTTCGCCTTGAGCATTGTGCCCTATTGAAGAATTACCTATATGAGACTGAAATGACAATAGTAAATCTACAGCACAGATAAGAACTTTGTATTTAACATATAATCTCAATGGTGGTGCAGCAACAGGGTGGAGATAGTGAGACTAGCGACACAAAGTGAAGCGTCTAACTGTTGTCAATATGCGGGTAAAAATGGCTGAATGGGTGTACATTCTGTTGTGTATATTTTCACACACACACTCAAAGGTTTAGGAAAAGTGAGGGGGATTGTCATTGATAGGTCAGATTTAATGACTTATTAAATTTTGAACTTTGTTTACTGGCATGTACCTCACATACTACTAGACAAGACTGTGACAGAATATGGATGTACGAAGTAATCTACCAAACCCATTCTGGATTATTTTAATGCAGCTATTAATGGTAAGGAAAACAAAACCCATTGCTGTTGGGTCAATTCCAACTCACAGTGACTATATAGAAAAGAGTAGGACTGCACCATGGGGTTTCCTAGGCTGTAAATCTTTATGGCAGCAGACTGTATACCTCTCTCTCCCAGTTAATGATAATACTCTGTTAAAAAGCAAAGAACAAGGCAAAACAAAAATCTCTGGGACAAACATTAAAGTAGGGGGATGCCAGGACTACAGGAGTAAACCCATCCCAACCAGGAAGTGTGGTCACCCGATCTATTGACCACATGGGTGCTTCATGAAATGGGTTTCTGTACTCTACCCCAGACCTTTTAAATCAGAACTAGGTGTAATCTCAATATTTCACATTTAAAAAGCTTTCCTTGTTATCCTTAGAGGTACTAAAGCTTGGAGACTCCTTCAGCTTTTGTTCCAAGATGTCAAGCTACCCGGGCCACGAAGGTGAGGCAAACCATGGGCTAATGGTTGATCTCACACCTGGTTCAAAACTGCTGTTGAAAGTGAGATGGAGACAAACTGAACCTTAACTTGCTCATATTTGCTCATATCCTTGAACAAATTTGTCTTGGAAGGTGGGAGATTTATTATTGGCTACATCATTGTCTTTTTGGGAACCTGGACTTGTACAAGTCACTTTGTTTCTTTGAGGAGCAGATTTCTGATTGAGGAACAGAAAATATAACAGGCATTGATTTAACACTTTGGAAGAAATAAGCATCAGGTGAGTAATTTTTTTTTTCTAGGAGATGCTACCGAAACATAAAAAAAGTATAAATTATTCCACTTTAAGACAGTATTTTCAGCTTTTATAAAGTCACTGAGTCTAGAATGACAAGGTTTTATCCGTGTAAACTGTTTTCTTTCATTGTGTTTTTGCCAATAACTGCTTGTGTGAATTTTTAGGACTATCTGAATCTCACTGACCTCAGTTACAAAAGGAGGATTTTAGACCTGTGGATGTTCTGGTTTCCGGAATCTATTTTTATAACTTTTAAAAATGTTTGGAATTTCTTATCTCGTGCATACGTTATTATTTCATGTATAATATATACGCTAACGTATATTCCATCATGTCGTTGCTGGTTGCTGTGGAGTTGATGCTGATTCATGACAGCCCACGTGTGCAGAAGAGAACTGCTCCGTGGAGTTTTCAAGGCTGTGACCTTTCGGGAGCAGATCACCAGGCCTGTCTCATTCCAAGGCACCTCCGGGTGGATTTGAACTGCCAACCTTTCGGTTGGTAGTCGAGCACTTAACCATTTGTGCCATTCAGGGACTCCTTTATTATATACTACTACTTTAATATCTAAAAAGTAGGATTATGGGCCATTGTTTTTCCTTTTATTTTTTTGCTGCTTTAATAAATAAATGTTATTTAAAAACAGGGCCAGCAGGAGCATTAAATAACTGAGAGAAGAGAGGGCGCTTGGAGACAGATTGCAGGAGTCAGTGTGGGGCGCTGAGGTTGTTTCTGAAGACTTTCTAAGGTGTAGGGAATCGCCTAGTGGCGGGAATTGAAAAAACATTTTAAAAGTTTAAGATGCTTTTGCTTATTCTTCAGTTCATATCACTGAGTAGAGTTCCTAAGGTTCGTAATCATTTTATTTAAATATACCAAGATGTGGACTATTTCTTTTTTTTAATTAATTTTATTTTAAATGATGCTAAGAAGTTGAATATTTAACATTTACTCCCAAACCTTTCTTTCTTAGAAGGACTCAAAATCTCCTAACATCAAGCTTTAAAAATTAATTCTTGCCCAAAAGAATGTGTGAAGTTCAAGGTTCCATGGTCAAAACAAGTCTAACCTAAACCCAAACCAAACCCGTTGCTATCGATTAGTTTCCAAATCATGGTGATGATATAGCGACCCTATAAGACCGAGCAGAACTACCCCACAGGATTTCCAAGGAGCAGCTGGTGGATTTGGAATGCCAACTTTTTGGTTAGCATCCATAGCTCTTAACCACTGCCCCACCAGGGTTCCAAAACAAGTCTAGATATGTACAAAACAAGTGTGAAAGCAGGACCCCTGTCTTCCAGAAACCCCTCGTCCAAAACCAACAAAAAAAACAAATGCCATTCTGATTATTTTTCTCATTTCACAGGTGACTGGTTTTCCATTACATAATGGAGGCTTTGGTGATATTTACAATACCAAGACAGACTTTTGACCTATCAAAAACCATACATTATATACGTATGACACCCTTCTTTTAGTTTGGGCTCCCCCCAAATCAGAGGCTTAGACTTGAGAGGAAGGAGTTTATCTGATAGTTTATTTGGGTGATGATTCCTGGAAGCCAAGTGGAGAGCAGGGAGAAGGAGACAGGGTTGGAGGAAAAACCAGTGAAAGGGTGCAGTATCTCAGCCATTGCTCTGGGGGTAAAAGCTCCATTCTTCTGGGACCCTCAGAATTGCCCATGTGAAGGACAGAAGTCCGGGGCCTGTATCTACTGGATCCTGACCCCATTAGTTGAGGGCTGCCCCTGGAAGCTCTACTTGCCTCCATACTCTCACCCTGTGCTTGTGTGCTGGCTAAGCAGCCCCCACAGCTTTGGACAAAGCAGAAAAGTTGAGAGGTCTGTGGCTTGCAGCTGAGGTGGGAAGAGTCTGAGCTAATACAGAACTGTCCACCCCAGCTGTGCCTGAAATCCAGGATGGGCCAAGAGATGTTATGTGAGGCATCAAAGTATTTGCTGTAGCCCACCCCTTAAACCCTGTTCAGACCCATTTGTCCCCCATATTAAGTTCACTCTGGCATTGTGTCGTCAAGGTAGTGGTCACAGTCTCTAAACAAGACTTTATGCACAAGGCTTGGTGGGATAAGTTACTCTCCCTGTTGTTACAACTGGCCTCAAGGCCATAGCTGATATTCATCAACTCCTCCTTCACCTGTTCTAGATTCTCCCTCCCTACCCTCCCTGCCTTGATCAGCATTAAAAACCCATTGCTGTTGAGTCGATTCCAACTCGTAGCAACACTACAGAACAGATTAGAATTGCCCCGTAGGGTTTCCAAGGGGCAGCTGGGGATTCAAACTGCCAACCTCTGGGTCAGCACCTGAGCTCTTAACCACTACGTCACCAGGGCTCCTTGACCAGCATTAGCTGGTCTAATATATTTGCCTCATGGGGCATCTGCGATCTTCATTCCAGATGGGTCTGACCCTTTAGTTGCCTTGCCTTGTTAGGCTTTTTGCCCTGTGATTGCTTGTTCACTGTTATCACTGGGAACATAGGGGTACCCCATGAATCCCCTGATTTCCAAACATATTCTTCCCTGCCCCTTTGTGTAGTGGCAACTCCAGCTTTTCACCACAATCAGAGTTGGTTAATCTCACTAGTATACTGACTCTATTATTTGCCTGCTGGTCCGCACACACAAGGAAAACAAAGAGATCAATTGTAGCTTTACGTTTTATAGAATTCTTTTGTGTTAGTAAGTCCTTCGATGGTGCAAATGGTTTGAGCTAACCACTAACTGAAAGGGTGGTGGTTTGAGCACACCCAGTGGTGCTGTGGAGAAGGGCCAGTTTTTCTTCCATTCCTTCCCTGTTCTTGGACCTGTCTATTACGGCTGTTGGGGACACAGCTTGATATATTCTTGAATGCAGATACTGCATTTGGGGGGTAGGGTCTCAACTCTGCAGAATGCTATCATCACATTGGTGAGCCTATAACTGGCCATTCCGATATGGTATCAGACCAGTTACTTCCAGGAAATAGGATATCGTAGCACCAGCAAATCCCATGGTCATGTACACATTTCTCAATAAAACGGGTCCCTTGGTTCAAGGGAAATCTTATGCAGCAGCCCAGGGGTGTAAGTCAGGTATTCTGCAAACCCCCAGAAAGGAGTGCTTGGCAGAAGCACTGCAGACGGAGAAAATAAGCCCATATCTGGAGTAGGTATCAATTCCTTCAGGGTGGAAGGGATCCAATGCAATCAGTTTGTCACTAAGCAGCTGGTTGTTTCTACCTGAGATAGTTCCATGCTGACAGCCAGGTCAGTTTGCTGTTAGCAAGCTGGTCATTTAGCAGAGCAGCTTTGGTGAGAGGGATCCCATGCTGTTGGGCCCATAAATAGCCCCATCCCAGACACCATGGCTTTTCTGATGAGACTATTGTGCAAGATGAGGGCAATTCGCCAGGCAAATTGTCCTGTCCACCTGGTTGTTTTTGTTTCCTCTGTGCTGGATGCTCTCTAGTGGGCACTGACACAAGACCCAAGGATTCACACACTTTGTTCCCGTTCTCATAAGATCTATCCATAATTCACTTCTCTAAGACTCTAAGTCTCCAGTAATTTAATCCTGCTCCTTCCAGCTCCCTGACTTATCAACCGAATCATTTCGCAGGAGTTCATGTATAACCTGACCTTGGGCCATTTCTGCCACCATATAAAGTAGGCAATAATCTATTCTTCCCAATGGAATCATGCCTACCCCCCCCATCACCTTAGTGCTGCTGTAGGGAGTAGCAGTCTATCTTCAGGACACACCAACATATTCAACCAATCCATCTGTGAACCAGGATCAGGTGTTTTTCTTCTCTGTCAACTGGTTTTGAGGAATCCACCAAAAGACCACCGACACGCATTAAGAGAGAGAGAAAGCCCTGGTGAAACAGAGTAGGTGATCTGTGGCCACCTGTTTCTATAAATTATTTTTGCCATTTGGACCTGCTCAGGCCTGATCCCAAATGTACCATGTCCATTGAAGAACGGTTGGTTGGTGCACCTAGTTGAACTTGTGACTTTGTAGGTCTGATAGTAATCAGACCGTGATGGGCAGCTGCGGTGAACACGCCTGATGTTCCACAGTCAGACGCCCAGTCCACGCTCTGGCCACGTAGCACAACAGGAGCTGCTTTTTAAATACTAAGTTCTCTAGTGGAGAAAGCATGACCTTCCTCCGGAATGCCAGGAAGTCTGTAAAGGAAATCTCTCACTGAGGCTTGCTAGAGGGTTGGCCTTATCTGTCATGACTGTCTCTAGCACTGTGGGATCTGCCAGAGGACTTGGCCAAGCGAAGACCCTGGTCTTGACTTTGTATTGCAGTGACTCTCAGCTTTCTGCTGGGCCAACGCTTGAGTTTTTCTAGTTCTATAAATCAAGCATAACCCATGTGCGTTGCCATCTATTGCTCACCTAGGAAACACAACAGCCTATTAGTCATAGCCGCAGATCCTTACACGCTTGTTGCTACTTCCATTAAGTAGCTGCGCAGGCCATTAAAACAATTACTTTCACCTTCCTGTTGACAAGGTGGTTTAGTGCTGGTATTAATGCAGGTTAGATTCTACAAAAGAAAAGATCAATAAAGTTGAACAGAAACTATCCAAATGAAGCACAAAAATAAGACTGAAAAAATAAATAGAGCCTCAGTGACCTACAAAACCAGTTCAATAGCCTAAAAAAAATGCAGTGGAGCTCCAGAAGTAGGAGAGCGGGAGAAAACAAATATTTGAACAACTAATGACCCAAAATTTCATGAAAATTATAAATGTACAGCGTCGATAAGCTCAACCAATCTCAAGCAGGATTGTTGTTAGTTGCCATCAAGCTGGCTCTGATCATGGAAACCATCACGATGACTGCTTTGTAGATTGCTTAAAGCTGATTCCCAGGAGGTGGAGGTTGACCGCACTCTGTCTCCCACCGCCGCCACGAGGGTTAGGTCAGGCTTTACAAGTTAGGAGGGCCCTGTCCTTGGGCTCGTTAATTCTCTGGACTGACTCACAGAAGTCGAGGAAGGTATTATACTTCCAAAGAACAACAACAAAAAAAAAACCAGTGCCTTCGAGTAGATTCCGACTCATAGCAACCCTACATATAGGACAGAGTAGAACTGCCCCATAGAGTTTCCAAGGAGCATCTGGTGGATTTGAACTGCCAACCCTTTTGGTTAGCAGCCGTAGCACTAAACCACTACACCACCAGGGTTTCCGTATTATACTTAAAACTGGTTTTATTACAGTAAAAGATTGTAAATCAGGATCATCAAAAGTAAGAGATGGGTGGGTGGGGTCTGGGAAGGTCGCCAGTGCAAAGCTGCTGCGTCTCAGGGAGGGCACGGCACCCTCCCTTCATTGACCAGGGAACCCTCTGAGCCTTAGTGTTCTGGCCTTTTATCAGCCAGTCCTGCATGGGTGGATAAATCACGCCTCCTGAGGCTAGCTGATATCAGCCCTCTGGATTAGTCTGTTCTGGTCTGGCCAGAAGCAGCCGTGGTGGCATGGTGGTTAAAACGCTTGGCTGCTGCCCAAATGGTTGGCAGTTTGAACCTACCAGCCACTCTATGGGAGAAAGATGTGGCAGCCTGTTTGTGTAAGGATGACAGCCTTGGAAACCCTAGGGGCAGTTCTACCCTGTCCCGTTGGGTCACTGTGAGTTGGAATTGACTCAATGGCAGTGTGTTTTTGGTTTGGTCGGGCCAGTTGCCTGGAAGTCCCGGACCAAGGCACTCCAATAACTCTGAGGGTTATTCCGCTGGAGTCAAGGACAAAGGCCACCTTGTTTATTATAAAGCTAGGCCCTTAACCCCACAATTGTGTATAACAGAATGAAACGTTTTCTGGTCCTGTGCCATCTTCCTGGTCATTGGTATGTTTGAGTCCATTGTTGTGGATATTGGGTCAATCCATCTCACTGAGGGCTTCCCTCGTTTTTGCTGACCCTCTGCTTTATCAAATAGGATGTCCTTTTCTAGCAACTGGTGTCAAACAGGATAAACACCATGAAACCACACCCAGGCATATTATTTAAAACAAAACAAAAAAACGAGGATAAAGGGAAAATAGTAAAAGCAGTCAGAGTAAATGGACATGTTAAGTAAACTTCTGGTCTGTCGTTATATGGGCTTCTTATCAGAAACACTATAAGCCAGAGGAAAATGGAATGACATCTTTAAAGCATTATAAGGAAAACAAAACAAAACAAAGCAAACCTACCAACCTAGAATTCTACATTTCACAAAAATATCTTTCAAAAATGAGGACAAAATAAATATTTTTTCAGACCAAAAAAAAAAAAAAAGATGAGAAGTTTATTGCCAGGTAAAAATTCTTTAGGCAGAAGAAATATGCTACAAATGGAAATTTTGAATGAAATTTGCCAGAGATGGTAGCTATGTGGATTATTATAAACTTGAGTTTTTAAATTTTTGTAAAAGAAAATTATTTTTAAAAAGAATAACAACCTATTATAGGGCTAATAGGGGCCTGTGGGTGGTGCAAATGGTTAATCACTTGACTACTAGCTGAAAGGCTGGCGGTTCAAAGCCACCCACAGGTGCCTTGGAAGACAGGCCTGGAGATCTGCTTCTGAAAGGTCACAGCCTTGAAAGCCCAACGGAGCCCAGTGCTACTCTGTACACATGGGGTCGCCATGAGTAGGAATCGACGTGACGGCCATTAACAACAACATGGGGTTTTCAATACACGAAAAAGCAAACTGTATGAAAACAGTAGCGCAAAAGCTGGGAATGAGAAAAGGAAATAGCTGGCTACACTATGTGTGGAGTAGAATGTTTTCTTAGAAGGTGGATTCTGTAAGATAAGGATGTACATTGTCAAGCTCAGAGCAGCTACCGCATAACTGAAAGAAAAAGCACTCTCGCTAATTAGCCAGTATCGGAGATAGAAAGAAATCATAAAAATCCTCAATTACTCCAAAATAAACCAGGAAAAGAAGAAAAAAGAAGCAAAGAATACATGGGAAAATAGGGGGAAAAAATAGCGAGATTTTAAACATAACCATTTCAATGATTACTTTAAATAGAAATGTTCTAAAGACTTCAATTAAAATAGCAGCAGTATCAGTCTGGGTAAAGAAGTAGGAACTAATATACGCTGTCAACAAGAAACACACTTTAAATATAAAGACACATATAGGTTAAATGGAAAAAGATATACCACGTAAACACAACTAAAAGAAAGCTGGAGTGGCTGTAATACTGCCAGAGAAAGATTTCAGAACAAGGAATATTACAAGAGACAAAAGGGGTCATTTCACGATGATGAGAGGATCAGTTCATCAAGGGTCACAATTTATATATCCATCCAATAATAGAGCTTCAAATGTCGTGAAGCAAAAACTGACAGAACAAAAAGGAGAAGCAGACAAATCCACAATTATAGTTGGAATTTGCAATACTCTTATTTTAGTAAATGATAGATCAAGCGGACAGAGAATCCATAATGACAGAGAAGACAAAATTGACATAATTGGTATTTATAAAATGCTTTACTCACAAACTATAAAATATACATTCTTTCAAGTGCACATGGGACACCCACTAAGCTTGACAATTTGCTGGATCCTAAAACAAGTTTTATTAAATTTAAAATGATTGGAACCGTACAGAGTACTTTTCTGATCACAACAGAATTAAATTAGAAATCTGTAACAAAAACATACCTGGAAAATCTGCCAATATTTGGAAATTAAACAATATACTTCTAAAATGCCCGTAAGTCAAATAAATCATAAGGGAAATTAGAAAATATTTTGAAATGAATGAAAATGGAAAGACAACAAACAAAATTTGTGAGATCAGCTAAAGCTAATATAAGTTCTACATGCTTATATCAGAAAAGGTTAACGTCTAAATCAATTATCTAAGCTTCTACTTTAAGAAGTTAGTAAAAGAAGAGCAAATTAAACTCCAGCTAAGTATAAAGATAAGAGCACAAATCAATGAAATAGAAAATGGACAAATATTAAAGAAAAACAATAAACGAAAAAGCTTGTTCTTTGGAAAAAATCAATAAAATGGATAAAACTCAACCTGGAATGATTAGAGAAAGAGAGGGAGAGAGAAGAAGAGAGAGAGACACTAGTTACCAGCATTAGGGATGAAAGAGGGAACATAACTATATAACAGTGAAAGGATAATATTGAAAAACTACGTGCCAATAATTTTGACAACCCAGACGAAATACACAAATTACGCAGATTAAGACACAAATTACCAAAACTGAGTAAAGTAAAAATGGAAAATCTGAAAAAGAACTTTTTTCAATTCAATATTTAAATTCATAATTAAGCCCTCCCCCCAAGAAACTCTAGCCCCAGCATTTAAGGAACAAGGATACCAATTATACACAATCTCTTTCAGAAAAGCTACGAGGAGGAAACGTTTCCCAAGCATTTTAGGAGACCGGCATTCACGTGATACCAAAACCAGGCCAGCTAGCACCCTACTTCATGACATAACAAGAAAGGAAAACCACAGGCCGATATCCTTCACATACGTAGACGCAAAAGTGTTCAAGAGATACTAGCAAATAAAATCCATGAATACATAAAAAAGGATATTACCCCATGACCAAGTGAGGCATATGACAGGGCTGTAAGTTCGCTTTAACTCTCGAAAATCAAACAATGCACTCCCCATGTTAGCCCCATAAAGGAGAACCAGCTGGAGGCGTAGTGCTTAAGCACTCAGCTGTTAACCAAAAGGCTGGCGGTTCCAGCACACCGCTGCTCCACGGGATAAAGACGTGGCAGTCTGTGTCTGTAAAGATCGCCCCCAGGAAACCCTATGCGGCAGCTCTGCTCTGTACTGTAGGGTTGCTGAGTCGGAATCGACCTGACAGCAGTGGGTTTGTTTTGGTTTACCATGGCACAATGGTTAAGTGCTCGACTGCCAACTGAAAGGTTGGTGGTTTGAACCCCTCCTGTGGCTCTACAGGAGAAAGACCTGGTGAGCTGCTTTCGTAAAGATTACGCCCTAGGAAGCCACATGGGACAGCTCTGCCGGTGGGGTCGCTGTGAGTCAGAGCTGACTCAGGGATCCCCAGCGACAGCTACCATATGATCGTCTCCGTAAGTGCAGAAACACATCTGACAAAATTCAATTGCCAATCATGATAAAAACTCCAAACAAACTATGAAGAGAAAAGAATCCCTCACCTTGATTAAAGGCATCTCCAACAACTACAACGATCGTGATACTTAATGATAAAAGACTGAATGCTTTTCTCTAAGATCAGGATGAAGAAAAAGATGTCCAGTCTCATCGCATTTACTCAGCATTGTACTTGAGCTCCTACTCAGTGGAACAAGGTAAGAAAAACAAATAAAAAAACATGTATATTGGAAAGGATGAAGCAGAGTCGTGTTGGTTCACAGATGACACATGTAGAAAATACTAACATTACAGGAAAAGCCACAAGAACTATTTGCAAGATACAAGGTCATTTTACAAAAATAAATGATTTCTATATGCTAGCAAAAACACTTTAGAAACTGAATTAAAAATAAAAAATGAAAATCCACTTACAACAGCATCTAAAACCATAAAATACTTATGGATGGATGTAAAATAAAAAATATACGTTTCAGACTTATACATTGAAAATTATAAAACATAGCTTAGAAAAATTAAAGAAGACTGAAATAATTGCAGAGATATAACATGCTCATAAATCAAAAAAGACTCAATATTCTCAAGTCTTCTGAAATTCATGTATAGATTTAATACTTTCTCAATCAAAGCCCCAGGAAGGTTTATGGAGAGATTAATAATCTGATTTTTTAATTTGTATTGAAAAACAAATGCCCTGGAATAGACAACTTTGAAAATAGACAATTTTGAAGACTTACATTACCTTATTCTATGATTTACTATAAAGCTACAGTAATTAAGACAATGTGCTACCCGTGTAAAAACAGACATACAGATGGGTGGAGCATAACAGAGAGGCAGAAATAGACCCATATTTACATCATCAATTAATTCTCAGCAAAGGTGCTAAGGTAATTCAGTGCCCGAAGGGAAAATCTCTTTAACAAATGGTGTGAGAACAACTGGGTCTTTATATGGAAATATGTAAATGGCAACACTTATTTCATACCATACACAAAAAATAAACTCAAAATGAATCATAGACTCAAATGTAAAAGCTCAAGTTATAATATAAAAAACTCCCAGGAGAAAACATAGGTACCCAAGCTTTGCAAACCTGAAATATGCAAAGATCCCTTAGATAAGAAACAAAAACCATGATCCGGGTAAGAGAATGTTGAATAATTAGACTCCATTAAAACTAAAAATTTTGAAATTGAAGAGACATGAGAAATGTTTGTAAAACAAGTATCTGGAAAAGGCCTTGTATCCAGAATATATGAGAACTCGTAATAAGAAGACCAACAACTCCATAAAAAAATGGGCAAAAATTTTAATAGGTACTTCACAGAAGAAGATATACAACCACCAATAAGCACTTCAAAGATGCTTACATCATTCGTCATCAGTAAGTACAAATTAAACCCACAGTGAGATACAAATACATACACACCCACTAGAATGGCATGAATCTGAAATCTGACAACACCAAGTATTTTGGTGAGGCTGTGAATCGGCCAGAAGACTCATGCATTGCAAGGGTGTAAAATGGTACTTTGGAAAAGATTTTGGACATTTCTTAAAAACTTAAACATGCACTTACTATTTGACCCAGTAATTTCACTTTTCTGTATTTCACAAGAGCACAAAAACCTATGTCCATGCGAAGACTGGCCACAAAAGTTCCTACCAGCTCTATTTGTAGGGGAGCCCTGGTGGCGCAGTGGTTGAGAGCTCGGCTGCTAACCAGAAGGTCTACAGTTGGAATCCACCGGGTGCTTCTTGGAAACCCTGTGAGCAGTTCTACTCTGCCCTATAGGGTCGCTATGGGTCGGAATTGACTCAACAGCAATGGATTTTTTTTTTTTTTTTTGGTTTCGGTCATTACAGTCCCAAACAGGAGACAACACAGAAGTCCAGCAGCAGGTGAACAGATAAACAAATTGTGTATCCATGCAAAGAAATACTAACCGAAACCAAACCCATTACTGTGGAGTCGATTACCGACTCATAGCGACCCTGTAGGACGGAGTAGAAGTGCCCTATAGGGTTGCCAAGAAGCACCCGGTGGATTCGAACTGCCAACCTTTTGGTTAGTAGCCATAGCCCTTAACCACTACGCCACCAGGGTTTCCCAAAGAAATACTACTCAGAAATTCAAAAGAAGTTAGTACAGTTAGGTACACCAATAAGGGTAAGTCTCAGAAACATTATGGTGAATGAAGGAGGCCGGATAAAAGCGTGCACGCGGTATAATTCCAGTCACGTGCACGTCTAGAAAAGACAAATTCACAGCGACAGAAAACAGATCCGTGGTTTCGTGGGGCTGGGAGCTGGCGGGGGCAGCTAGAAAGGGACACGAGGAATCTCTTGGTGTGAGGAAATGTTTCTATTTTGATTTTGGTGGTTGTTACAGAGGTGACACTCTTCAAAACTCATCGCACTGTATACATAACATGAGTCCATTTATTTTATGTAAATTATATCACAAAAAAGTTTTTTTTTTAAGATTTTTCAGAATGGATAAAAACAAAATAAAACCACGTGCTGCCTACAAGAGAAACATCTAAAATATAAGGTAGAGAAAGGTTGAAAATAAGGAGATGGAAATACGTATTTCAAATCATACTAACAACTAAACAACATCAAAACAAAGTAAAACAACGACAGCCCGGAGGACGTCCCTGACTTTGCAGTGGGGGAAACAACGTCCTGAGACAGACGTGTGCATAATTACATGTTGTTTTAAGCTGTATGCAGCCGCCACATTACCATGGAACTATGAAAAATAAACCCCTGCTTAAATAATAGGTTCTATTGTCTACCTGACTCAGAGAGAGACAGCTTTCATCTATGGAAAGCAATTTTTTTTTTTTTTTGAGAAAAGGGATGGATTAGAACAAATATGACAAATTGATCAAGTATGAAAAGACGTGGAATGAGAGGGGAGGCACAGTGACAGACAGAGGGGAATGTGGGATTGAGAAAGCATTTCTTTCTAAAGGGAAAGATTTGAGCAGTTAGAAGTGCTGACAGGAAGAGCCAAGCTCCCTGGGCTGTGTAAATGGTTAATGTGTTTGGCTGATAACAAAAAGGTTGGGGGTTCAAATCTACCCAGAGGTGCCTTGGAAGAAAGGCCTGGTGATCTACTTCTGAAAAATCAAAACCAAAAACCAAACCCAGTGCCGTGGAGTCGATTCCGACTCATAGCGACCCTATAGGACAGAGTAGAACTGCCCCATACAGTTTCCAAAGAGCGCCTGGCGGATCAGAACTGCTGACCCTTTGGTTAGCAGCCGTAGCATTTAACCACCATGCCGCCAGGGTTTCCTCTGAAAAATCAGCCATTGAAAATCCTGTGGAGCACAGTTCTACCCTGACACACATGGGGTTGCCATGAGTCGGAGTTGGCTCCACCACAACTGGCTTTGTTTTGTTTTAGGAAGATCCAGGGAATGAACAGTTAAAGGTTCTTGTTTGCCAGGGCACAGTGGAGACAGTGTGGGATCTGAGAAGCAAGGGGCTCCAGGACACAGAGGGATTGTTCAGTTGTAGGAAGAGTCAGAAATCCCTTTCCCGTTACTGTAACAAGAAAAATGGAGGGAAGAATGGATTGTAGGTGTTGGTAAGTTTATGGATTTGGGCAGCAGAAAGTTGAAAGGGTCCTTTCAGACATCTGGCATTTTCTCTGTGAGGGGAGGTGAGGTCATCTTCCAGCTGTGAGAGTGAGGTGGTGACTTGAGGAGATTTGAGAAATTCTGAAATCGGAGAGCAGCTCGGGGAGCAGCCCTGAGCCCCAGTTAGAGGCTGTTATGGATTGAATTGTGTCCTCCCAAAATGTCTGTCAGCTTGGCTGGGCCATGATTCCCAGTGTTGTGTGATTGTCCACCATTTTGTCATCTGATGTGGTTTTCCTGCGTTGTAAATCCTACCGCTACGATGTTAATGAGGTGGGATTAGCAGCAGTTATGTTAATGAGGCAGGGCTCAATCTACAAGATTAGGTTTATCTTGAGTCAATCTCTTTTGAGATATAAAAAAGAGATGCAATCAGAGAGACAGGGGGACCTCATACCACCAAGAAAGTAGTGTCAGGAGCAGAGCGTGTCCTTTGGACCTGAGGTCCCTGCACTGAGAAGCTCCTAGACTAGGGGAAGATTGATGACAAGGACCTTCCCCCAAAGCTGACTTGTTGTTGCTGTTGTTAGATGCCGTCGAGTCGATTCTGACTCATAGCGACCCTGAGCACAACAGAACGAAACACTGCCCGGTCCTGTGCCATCCTAACAATCGTTGTTATGCTTGAGCTCATTGTTGCAGCCACCGTGTCAGTCCACCTCATTGAGGGTCTTCCTCTTTTCCGCTGACCCTATACTCAGCATGATGTCCTTCTCCAGAGACTGATCCCTCCTGACAACATGTCCAAAGTATGTAAGATGCAGTTTCGCCATCCTTGCCTCTTTAGGAGCATTCTGGTTGTACTTCTTCTAAGACAGATTTGTTAATTCTTTCAGCAGTCCATGGTGTATTCAATATTCTTCGTCAACACCACAATTCAAAGGCATCAACTCTTCTCCGGTCTTCCTTATTCATTGTCCAGCTTTCACATGCATATGATGTGATTGAAAATACCATGGCTTGGGTTAGGCGCACCTTAGTGTTCAGGGTGACATCTTTGCTCTTCAACACTTTGAAGGGGTCCTTTGCAGCAGATTTGCCCAATGCAATGTGTCTTTTGATTTCTTGGCTGCTGCTTGCATGGCTGTTGGTTGTGGATCCAAGTAAAATGAAATCCTTGACAACTTCAATCTTTTCTCCATTTATCATGATGTTGCTCATGGGTCCAGTTATGAGGATTTTTGTTTTCTTTATGTTGAGGTGTAATCCATACTGAAGGCTGTGGTCTTTGATCTTCATTAGTAAGTGCTTCAAGTCCTCTTCACTTTCAGCGAGCAAGGTTGTGTCATCTGCATAACGCAGGTTGTTAGTGCATCTTCCTTCAATCCTGATGCCCCCTTCTTCTTCATATAGTCCAGCTTCTCGTATTATCTGTTCGGCATACAGATTAAATAGGTATGGTGAAAGAATACAACCCTGACACACACCTTTCCTGACTTTAAACCAATCAGTATCCCCTTGTTCTGTCCAAACAACTGCCTCTTGATCTATGTAAAGGTTCCTCACGAGCACAATTAAGTGTTCTGGAATTCCCATTCTTCGCAGTGTTATCCATAGTTTATGATCCACACAGACGAATGCCTTTGCATAATCAATAAAACACAGGTAAACATCCTTCTGGTAGTCTCTGCTTTCAGCCAGGATCCATTTGACATCAGCAATGATATCCCTGGTTCCACATCCTCTTCTGAAACCGGCCTGAATTTCTGGCAGTTCCCTGTTGATATACTGCTGCAGCTGTTTTTGAATGATCTTCAGCAAAATTTTGCTTGCATGTGATATTAATGATATTGTTCTATAATTTCCACATTCATTTGGATCACCTTCCTTGGGAATAGGCATAAATATGGATCTCTTCCAATCAGTTGGCCAGGAAGCTGTCTTCCATATTTCTTGGCATAGAAGAGTGAGCACCTCCAGGGCTGCATCTGTTTGTTGAAACATCTCAATTGATATTCCCTCAATTCCTGGAGGCTTGTTTTTCGCCAATGCCTTCAGAGCAGCTTGGACTTCTTCCTTCAGCACCATTGGTTCCTGATCATATGCCACCTCTTGAAATGGTTGAAGATCAACTAATTCTTTTTGGTATAATGACTTTGTGTATTCCTCCCATCTTCTTTTGATGCTTCCTGTGTCGTTTAATATTTTCCCCATAGAATCCTTCACTATTGCAACTCGGGGCTTGAATTTTTTCTTCAGTTCTTTCAGCTTGAGAAACGCCGAGTGTGTTCTTCCCTTTTGGTTTTCCATCTCCAGCTCTTTGCACATGTCATTATAATACTTTACTTTGTCTTCTCGAGAGGCCCTTTGAAATCTTCTGTTCAGTTCTTTTACTTCATCAATTCTTCCGTTTGCTTTAGCTGCTCGATGCTCAAGACCAAGTTTCAGAGTCTCCTCTGACATCCATCTTGGTCTTTTCTTTCTTTCCTGTCTTTTCAGTGATCTCTTGCTTTCTTCATGGATGACGTCCTTGATGTCATTCCACAACTTGTCTGGTCTTTGGTCACTAGTGTTCAATGTGTCAAATCTATTCTTGAGATGGTCTCTAAATTCTGGTGGGATATACTCAAGGTCATATTTTAGCTCTCGTGGACTTGCTCTGATTTTCTTCATTTTCAGCTTGAACTTGCATATGAACAATTGATGGTCTGTTCCACAGTCAGCCCCTGGCCTTGTTCTGACTGATGATACTGAGCTTTGCCATCAACTCTTTCCACAGATGTAGTCAATTTGATTTCTGTGCGTTCCATCTGGCGAGGCCCATGTGTATAGTCGCCGTTTATGTTGGTGAAAGAAGTTATTTGCAATGAAGAAGTCCCCCACGTGTCTGTCAGTTTGTCATACTGTGGGGGGTTGCGTGTTGCTGTGATGCTGGAGGCTATGCCACCGGTATTCAGATACCAGCAGGGTCACCCATGGAGGACAGGTTTCAGCTGAGCTTCCAGACTAAGACAGACTAGGAAGAAGGACCCGACAGTCTACTTCTGAAAAGCATTAGCCAGTGAAAACGTAAGCTGACAGAGAAAGAGAAAGCCTTCCCCTGGAGCTGGAGCCCTGAATTCAGACTTCTAGCCTCCTAGACTGTGAGAGAATAAATCTCTGTTTGTTAAAGCCATCCAGCTGTGGTATTTCTGTTATAGCAGCACTAGATAACTAAGACAGAGGCTATAGATTTAAACTGTCACCTACCTGCACAGCTCTGGGATTTTCTCCAGCCTTGTTGAGCAGCAGCAGTGCACCTGGGGAGGGTATGGACAGTTGCCCATGCACAGGTCTGCATACCAGGGGAGGGTACGGACAGTTGCCCACGTACAGGCATGTGCACTTGGGCAGGTTATGGACAGTTGCCCACGCACAGGTCTATGCACCAGTTTTAGGGAAGGTATAGGCAGTTGCTCATGCACAGGTCTGTTTACCTGGGCAACGTATAGACTGTTGCCCACACACAGGTCTGGGTGCCTGGGCAGGGTATGGGCAGTTGCCCACACGCAGGTCTGTGCACCAGGTTTGGGGAGGCAGAGAGAACAATGGGTGAGGAATTGAGGACTGTGAGGATGACTACAAACTGCACCATAAAAGGGATAAGGTGGGCAAACCCCAACTTTGTCACTAACTGCATGCCAAGGATCAGCATGAACCCAGTTCCCACCTGAACTGGATCCAGGCCTCACCTTCCCACATTTCCATTCCTCATCACTGGGCACTTTTGTGGCAATTCCCTTTCTGACCCTAACCACTCAGAGTTAGACCAGACTTCATCCCTGGGTGTACTGAACGGGGTCAAAACATCTCTGGTTACTTGAAGCCAGGTCATTGGGGAGCAGCCACAGGCTCAAAAGTCTGTGCAACTCCCTGAACTTCAGACTAGCTGGCCTGTGTCTCTCTAGTACCCTGGGACTGGGTCACAAGCTAGAAGGACACTATCCTTCTTTGTCAACTGCCCATGCAGCCTCTGCTATCACCCAGCCAAAGCTGGTCTACACAGACTGACTCTGCACTGCCAGTCCCTGCTGGCTCATTGCCCCATGGGTTCATTAATTCTCCGGAGTGGCTTACAAAATTTACAGAGACTTTTACTGATACCAAGAAAACCAAACCCAGTGCCGTCGAGTCGATTCCGACTCATAGCGACCCTATAGGACAGAGTAGAACAGCCCCATAGAGTTTCCAAGGAGCGCCTGGCGGATTCAAACTGCCGACCCTTTGGTTAGCAGCTGTATGTAGCACTTAACCGCTACACCACCAGGGTTTCCCCTATTACTGATAAAAAAAAAAAAAAAAAAAAAAATTTTTTTTTTTTTTGATTACTGACCGTTACCCATTTATTATAACCAGAAAGGATACAAGCATAAAGATGCACCAGTCGAGGCCTGGGACAAGGCTCAGCATGTGGCTTCCACTGTCCCTGCGGACATGCCACATCCTCTCCCCTAGGTGGGTGTTCTTACCAATCCCAAAAGCCTTAAAAAGAAGGCCTCAAAGTCCCTGCTCCCCTAGTCATTGGGATCTCCATGAATATGATTACTTGAACCTTAATGCATAGTTACAATCAATCTAAGCAATGAAGATGCATGACAACGTTAGGGAGCCCTGGTGGCACAGTGGTTAAAAACTTGGCTGTTAACCAAAAGGTTGGCAGTTTGAATTCTCTGGTTGCTCCTGGGAAACCCTATGGGGCAGTTCTACTCCGTCCTATAGGGTCATTAAGAGCTGAAATAGATTCGATGGAAAGGATTTTAAAATTTTTTTAAATGATTTCCCTTCCTGAAGTTAGTTTGCCAGGTATGGGGCCTGTACTGCCCCTACCTGCCTAGCTATTTTGGGGAACAAAGGCATCTTGATTTCTTGGGTTATTTTCAAAAACCAGAGTCAAAGGAGGGCCAAGCCAGGTTCTTTGTCCAACAAGAACACCAGCAAAAGAAGGGTTTAATTGGTGGACCATACTGTCTAAGCTGGAGTAGAAAAGACTCAAGAGTGCTGATTCACAGGGAAAAAAAGGAGGTGTTGGAGGAACCACGAGTGGACTGACTCACTGAGGGAGTGAATTTAAAACGGGAACAGAGAGCTGAGAGCGAACTCTCAGAGGACATCTACATGTGGTTGGATGGAAACCTACCTCCTCCCCCTCAAAAAACTGAGAAGCACTGGAGAAACCCTGAGAGTATGACCCTTGGATACCCTTTTAACTCAGCACTGAAGTCACTCCTGAGGTTCATCCTTCAGCCAAAGATCAGACAGGCCCATAAGACAAAACAAGACTAAATGGGCACACCAGCTCAGGGGCAAGGATGAGAAGGCAGGAGGGCACAAGAAAGCTGATAATGGGAACCCAAGGTCGAGAGGGGGAGAGTGTTGACATGTCATGGGGTTTGTAACCAATGTCACAAAACAATATGTGTATTAATTGTTTAATGAGAAACTAATTTGCTCTGTAAACCTTCATCTAAAGTACAAAAAAAACAAACTGAGGAAAAATAGAGGCAGAAGGGAACCATAAAATTCAAAAGACACAAAAATAGCACAGAAGTTACTAGAATAGTTTTCCATTACATGATTTCCTTGTTTAAGAATTGAGTGTATAAGGACTTATACTTTCTGATTTCAAAACATACTATCAAGTTACAGTAATCAAAACAGTCCAGTACTGGTGTAATGATAGACATATAGACCAATGGAAGAAAATTGAGAGTCCAGAAATAAGCCCACACATCTATGGCCAATCGGTTTTCAACAAGGGTGCCAAGTCCATTCAATGGACAAAGAATAGTCTTTTCAATAAATGGTATTGGCACAACTAGGTTCCCACATGCAAAAGAATGAAGGTGGACCCATATACCCCATACCATATACGAAGATTAACTCAAAATGGATCAAGGACCTAAATTTAAGAACTTTAGCCATAACTTAGAGCAAACACAGGGTCAGTGCTTCAGGACCTAGTTTTTGACTCTGGATTCTAACATATATGCTGGCAGTGCAAGCAACAAGCGGTGGGATAGACAATTGGACTTTATCAAAATTAAAAGCTTTTCTGCATCACAGGACTTTATTAACAAAGCAAAGACATAACCTACAAACTGAGAGAAAATATTGGGGAAGCATATAAAGGCCTAATTTCCAGAATATGTAAAGACCACCTACAACTTATCAACAAAAAGATAAATGACTCAATCAAAAAACAGGCAAATGTCTTGAACAGACATTTCACCCAAGAAGATATACAAATGGCCAACAAGAAGATAAAGAAGTACTGAACATCGTTAGCCGTTTGTTACTGTTGTTAGGTGCTGCCATTGAGTCACTTCCGACTCATAGTGATCCCATATTACAGAAGCAGATTGCCAGGTCTTTCTCCCGAGGAGCTGCTGTGGGTGGGCAGGAGGACGGTGGCTCAAACCTGGCAACTTTTTGGTTAGCAGCCACCAGGGGCTCCTTTCGTTACTCATTAAACTCTTTGCTGCTGAGTCTATTCCGACTCATAGGGACCCTATAGGACACAGTAGAACTGCCCCATAGTGTTTTCAAGGAGCAGATGGTGGATTCAAACTGCTGACCTTTTGGTTAGCAACCAAACTCTTAGCCACTGTGCCACCAGGGCTCCTTTAGTCATTAGGGAAATCCAAATCAAAACCACAATGAGATACCACAGAATAGCTATGATCAGAAAAACAGAAAACAACAAGTGTTGATGAAGATGTGGAGAAATTGGAACCCTCATCCATTGCTGGTAAAATTGTAAAATGGTACAACTATTGTGGATTGAGCCCATCAGCTGCTCCACAGGAGAAGGATGTGGCAGTCTGCTTCAGTAAAGAGGATAGCCGTGGAGGCTCTCTGGGGCAGTTCTACTCTGTTCTATACAGTCACTGTAAGTCAGAATTGACTCGATGGCAACAGGTTTGGTTTTTGATTTTTTATTGTAGAAAACAGTTTGGCAGTTCCTCAAAAACATAAGCATGGAATTATTTTATGTTCCATCAATTCCACTCCTAGATAAGTACCCCAAAGAACTGAGAGCAAGACTGCAAACAGGTTCCTATACCTCTATGTTCATTGCAGCCCTATTTACAATAGCCAAAAGGTAGAAACAACCTAAATTTCCATCTACAGATGAATGGATAAACAAAACGACGGCACTGAGTTTCAGTTTTTATTAAGAGAAATGAAGTCCTGCTATGACATGGATGAACCATGGAAACTTTATACTCAGTGAAATAAGTAGGTCACAAAAGGATAAATATCATATGATTCCATTTATATGAAATATCTGGAATTGGTAATAGTCAGGAAAGATGTGTGTCAGGGTTGTGCCTTTTCACCATACTTATTCAATATGTATGCTAAGCAAATAATAAGAGAAGCTGGGGCGCTCCTTGGAAACTCTGTGGGGCAGTACTACTCTGTCCTATAGGGTCACTATGAGTCGGAATCGACTCGACGGCACTGGGTTTTTGTTTTGGACTATATGAGGAAGAATGGGGCATCAGGATTGGACGAAGACTCATTAACAACCTGCGTTATGCAGATGACACAACCTTGCTTGCTGAAAGTGAAGAGGACTTGAAGCGCTTACTAATGAAGATCAAAGACCACAGCCTTCAGTATGGATTACACCTCAACATACAGAAAACAAAAATCCTCACAACTGGACCAATGAGCAACATCATGATAAACGGAGAATGGATTGAAATTGTCGAGGATTTTACTTGGATCCACAATCAACACCCATGGAAGCAGAGGTCAAGAAATCAAAAGACACATTGCATTGGGCAAATTGGCTGCAAAAGACCTCTTTAAAGGCTGAAAAACAAAGATGTCACCTTGAAGACTAAGGTGCGATTGTGTTTTCAATTGCCTCATATTCATGCAAAAGATAGACAACGAATAAGGAAATCGATGAATTGACGCCTTTGAATTGTAGTGTTGGCAAAGAATATTGAATATACCGTGAATGGACAAAGAACGAACAAATCTGTCTTGGAAGAAGTATGACCAGAATGCTCCTTAGAAGCAAGGATGGCGAGGCTGTGTCTCACATGTTTTGGACGTGTTATCAGGAGGGATCAGTCCGTGGAGGAGGACATCATGCTTGATAAAGTAGAGGGGCAGCAAAAAAGAGGAAGACTCTCAATGAGATGGAATGACACAGTGGCTGCAACGATGGGCTCAAGCATAACAACAATTGTGAGGATGGCTCAGGACCAGTAGTGTTTTGTTCTGTTGTACATGGGGTCGCTATCAGTCAGAGCCGACTTGACAACACCCAACAACAACAAAATGGCTGGTGGGGACAGAGTTTTATGAGGAAAGTGACATTGGAATTGGATACTGAATGGGGAGCAGCGTTTGTGAGAGGAGGGGACAGGTAAGAGCAGTCTAGGCTTCAGGAACATTCTAAGGAAAGGCAAGGAGGGTTGTGGAAAGCTTGGAACTTATTCAGAGACAGCTGCAAATGGTCAGAAATGTATTAATTCAACAATTCACTGCTTTATTTCTGCCTTCACAAGCTTATTTATAGTTGAATATTTATAGTTGAATAGGGAAATAAAGTATATAAAATGCAGAAAACATTGGTGGGCTTCCTGAAAAGGAGGGCTTATATCCAGTTTTGAAGATTCTTCTGGCTGCAAGGCATCAATCTTTGGTAGCAAGTATTCACAATCTCCTTTCCAGAATGGGATCGAGAGAGGGCAGCAGCTAGACCCTTGCATGTCCGGACTCAAATTCCATTTACTTAGCTTCTGTGTGTCTCAGTCACCGCAAAGGACCGCTAAGGATACAGTGGATGAAGAACGCATAGCAAACACAGCACCTGGTATCTACGTCCCAAGTTCAACATTTAATAAACTGATAAGCAGGTGCAGTGTCAAGTTTTCACCAGAACGCACACGCCCCGCTGGCTCTAAGACAGACCACGCCCTATTCATCAGCCGGCCCTTTCCCTGCCTTCTGCCAGAAGAAACCCAAACACACAGCGTAGACCCGCTCCGGCGCACAGCGACCCCGCAGGACAGAGCAGGACCGCCCCATAGGGTCCCAAGGCGGGAATCTTAGGGAAGCCGACCCCCACGTCGCTCTCCCCAGAGCGGCTGGTGGGCTTGAACCTCCCGCTTCTCAGCCGAGCGCTTCAGCCGCCGCGCCACCGGCCGATCGGCGTCCGGCCTCTTCCGCAGCACGTGGGCCCCGCCCTCCCGCAACAAAACCAGGAGGTGCCCCACTTCGGCGCTGGCGCAGGCGTCTCCGGGAGCGACGGCTTGATTTTAAAATCCATTCAAAAGGGCCAATCAGAAGCGGCGTTCCGAATCCGGGGAAGCAGATTGGCCCGACGATACGTACAAGTGACCAATAGGCTCGGAGGTGGGCGTGACCGGGCCGGAAGCGGACGAATGGAGACCGAGCGGCGGCGGCAGCGGCGGCGGCGGCGGGCGGTTTGAATCGGGAGCTGAGAGCTGGGCTCCGACCGCGGGCGCCGCGCCGGGTTCTCGGACAGGTGTGGTTCCCAGCGAGGTGGGCGTCCGCCTGCGCCGCGCCAGGCTCTCGGACAGGTGTGGTTCCGGTTCCCAGCGAGGTGGGCGTCCGCCTGGGCCGCGCCGGGCTCTCGGACAGGTGTGGTTCCAGTTCCCAGCGAGGTGGGCGTCCGCCTGGGCCGTGCCGGACCGCACTCTCGGACAGGTGTGGTTCCGGTTCCCAGCGAGGTGGGGAGCGCCGGTTGGCCGTGCACTGGGCGGCGGGGCTCCAGGGCGTCGACCCCTTGCTCCAGGTAAAGCTGGCGCTTTGTCCCGCTCACCTGCCTGCGCTGCAGCTGCTCCAAGCGGCCATCCAAGTCCGGCAGCCAGCGGCTCCTCTTTGAAATCCGGCCCTGGCCTTTTGTTGTATTCTGGGGATGCAAGTTTGGGTTTTGATCTGGACGGCGGGGTGGTGAGCCTATTTTTAGTGCATTTTAAGCATTTTTCTCTTCCTTCTCTTTCCCTCCTTTCCACATTTATTTGGACGTGCCTGTGTGTCAGGCTTTACCGTGTGTGAAACCCACCCAAGTCATAGCCACCCTACGCGACAGAGTAGAGCTGCCCCATAGGGTTTTTAGGGCTGTAAATCTTTATGGAAGCCGACTGCCACATCTTCCTCCCCGGGAGCTGCTGGGGAGGTTCCACCGCCGAGTCTTTTTTTTTTTTTTTTTTGGACCAGCCGAGCGCTTTAATCACTGTGCCACCAGGGCTCCTACCATGCGCTAAGGACCCAGAAATAAATGCCGTAGGTCCTACCCTTTTTTTTTTTTCCTGGTCTAAAGGACACTTTGAGGCCCAGCTCAGGTGCTGCAGACACTGACTTGGGTTTCTTGGTGGACAGAGCGAGGATTCTGATAGAAAGAAAGCTGAAAAACACATTGCCCTGCAGGCCTGGGTGGGTCCCACAGGCACTTTCTGAACCTCTTGGGGCTTAAAGGGGTTGGGTGATTCCGGCCTGAAGAGTCCCTCCACTATTCAAGGTATAAAGGTGCAGTGTTTTCTAGAGGACGAGCCTGCAAAATCAGCCTCCCAGGGACCTTAACACACAGGGCTTTCTTCAGCCCACTGTCCCTTACATCCTACAGTCAGGTTCACGGTTTGCTTTTTTCCTTTTGCCCCCAGTGGCCTGATGTAGAAGGTTGATGGCTGACGCTGAATGTGTCCGTGGCTCTGATCACAGTGGGTTGGGGTCTGGTGATTGCTTTAACCATTTTTTTATGGCTGTATCTTTTTTTTTATCTTAGACTTTGAAATAGGAAAGCATTCAAGCTGCCACTCTTCTTCTGTTTCCCTCACGTCTGTCGTCTTTCTGGATTCCTCCTTTTAATCTAGAGCTTGATTTAGTAAAACACAGACAAAAAAAAAAAAAAAAATGAATCCTCACCTGTTGCCAAAGATAACTGGAAGTTGAATGACTTTACTTTCACTTAAGTTCTAAAGGCCATACTCCTACCAGATGATTTAAATTTCCTATGAGTCGGAATTGACTTGACGGCAGTGGGTTTGGATTTTGCTTTGGTAAGATGTGGCTGAGAAAGAGATAGGGCACTTGGCTCTGTACTATAGAATGACAGATAAAAATAATGTCTTCAGGGCTAACACAATAACTAGTATATAGAGAGGGCTTAGCAGGTGGCACCGTTCTGAGGGTTTAATAGATTTTTACTTACTTCATCCTTACAGTCACCCTGGGAAGTCATCACTAAACCAGAAAACCAAACCTGTTGATGTTGAGTCTATTCTGACTCATAGGGACCCTACAGGACAGAGTATAACTGCCGCATAGGGTTTCCAAGGAGTGGCTGGTGAATTTGAACTGCTGACATTTTGGTTAACAGCCTGAGCTCTTAACCACTGTGCCACCAGGACCCTGTTTGCCATTCTTATTATCCCCATTTTACAAATGTGGAAACAGCACAGAGCAGTTAAATAATTTGCCCAAGGTCATACATCTTGCGAGTGCTGAGCTGGGATTTGAATCCAGGTTTGAGTCATTCGGGCTGCACACCTGTTTGTTCTGCCAAGGCCTGTCGGCAGCCTGGCTTTACTGCCTTTTGCAGCGATTCTGGTACTAGTGTGGCTTTCACTCTGTTCGTTTATTCACTCATGCATTCATTCAACAGATTATAACTGTAAAAGAGAAAAGGGTACCTGTGCTGTGAGAGACTGACTACAGACAGGGGGGACCAGGTCAGATCTCAGGGACGGCTTCCCAGAGGAAGATGACTAGAACTGAGGGACTAAGCATGAGTGGGAATTAACCATGTGAGGAAGGGAAAAACATCTGTGAAATAACTTATGTGTTTTGTTTATTTAGAGCCCCTAACTCATCTGAAACTTATAGCATGAACTTATAGCAAAGTGTTCATGTTTTGTGTAACGGCTGAGCTGTACAAGTCAGGTAACCATATAACAAGTTAAAACTGAGAAGTAAGAAAACTGGGAAACTAAAACTGCTCCTGAAGCCAACTTGTCAGACAAAGATTAGATGGACTATAAAACATAAAATGATACTGGTCAGGTGTGAGCTTCTTAGCTCAAGTACACACATGAGACTATGTGCGCGGCTCTTGTCTGGAGGCGAGACGAGAAGGCAGAGGGCGACAGGAGCTGGTTAAGGACACTGGAAATACAGGGTTGAGAGAAGGAGCATGCTGTCATAGGGACAAAAACTAGGGTCACATAATAGCGTGTGTTTAAGTTTTTGTATGAGAAACTGACTTGAATTGTAAACTTTAAAGCACATACACACACAGGAAAAGAAAACCAAAAAAAAAAAAAAAAAAAAACCCAAAAAAATTTGGGATGCAAGGGAGGCCAACCAGACATATTATGTCCTTTATGATCAAGGTTATTGGTTTCAGGGGATGGAGAAGGGCACTATTATACTTGGCTGTCTTTTTAAAGGTCAGGCTTTGAAACTGGATTCTTTGCAGGTGGTTAGGTAGCCTGGTTAGTCTCTGAGACCTTACATTTTCTCTTGCTGTAGTAAGACTCAACAGGCTGGTTTTTCTTTTCAGTTTATTTATAAATGTTTGACTAGTAAAGAACGGGGAACAAAATGAGCTGGGCTTTAGAAGAATGGAAAGAAGGCCTGCCTACAAGGGCTCTTCAGAAAATTCAAGAGCTTGAAGGGCAGCTGGACAAACTGAAGAGAGAGAGGCAGCAAAGGCAGTTTCAGCTGGACGCTCTGGAGGCTGCACTGCAGAAACAAAAGCAGAAGGTAACGCCGCTGAGATGCTGCTTCACACGGCTCACTCCTCGTTTGGACGGCTTATTTTATTTCGGCCTTTTAAACTTAAAGAGAAGCAATTTTGCTATCTTTAAGTGGTAATTCCCGTTTATTTTTGGGGGGTCCGTCACTTAAAATTGAATTGCCATTTTCCCCCCTCTCTATCTTCATTTCTGCTTACCTGCTAATATTTGGGGTTACTGAGTTCCATTTGAGCTTCCATTTGGGACTGTGAATTGGGGATTCCTTTTGCATTCTAAACCAACAAGGCCGAAGGTGTCTGGCTGTACTTAGAGCATTTTGCATTTCGCTTTTTGAGAGTGGGCTTTTCACCTTGGAATCCCCAACCTTCTCTTCAGGACTGCTTCAGTGTTAGCCAGCTAAGTAGTGATAAAATCCCTGCTTCTGAATGATTTTGCTTATGGAAGAATTTTCTGGTTTCTCAGGATCACTGGCTTTGGCAGCTGAACTTGGAAATGAATTAAGGGACATTTGTAACTTCTTGTTTTTGATTTTTAAAATTAAAAAAATCATTGTGGTAAAATATATGCTGGACCAGAAATCAGAAGTTGTGATAAAACCTGTATAACGTAAAATTTACCGTTTTGACCATTTTTAAGTGTACAATTTGGTGGCACTAGTTACATATACCGTGTCATACAAACGACACTGCTATTTATTTCCAAAGCTTTTTCCTTACTGCAAACAGAATCTCAGTACCCACTAAGCAATAACTTCCGACTTCTCCCTCCCCATAGCCATGTTTTGACTCCTGAAAGGACTCTCTCGCCTGTGAGTGCCATGTGCAGACTGAATACAGTGCCACGCATGACTCTGCAGAACTTTTCTACCCGTGGGCTTCAAAGTGTGGCCATCTAAACTGTGTTTCTGAGTCCAGTTCAACGAGATGGTGCCCAGCTCCCAACACTGACTGCTCTGACAGGGATCACAATAGACGGTCCTGGGCAGAGCTGGAGAAAAATGTAGAACAAAATTCTAACTCATAAGAAAGACCAGACTTGCTGGTCTCACAGAGACTGGAGAAACCTGAGAGTTAAGACCCCCAGACACCCTTTCAGCTCAGTAATGAGGCCACTCCTGAGGTTCACCCTTCAGCCAAGGATTGGACAGGCCCATAAAACAAAAGGAGACTAAATGGGCACCAGGAGCCAGGGACTAGAAGGCAGGAGGGGACAGGAAAGCTGGTAGTAGGGAACCCAAGTTTGAGAAAGGAGAGTGTTGACATGTTGTGGGTTGTTAACCAATATCATAAAACTGTATGTGTACTGTTTAATGAGAAGCTGGTTTGTTCTGTAAGCCTTCATTTAAAGTACAATAAAAAAATTAAAATAAGTAAGTAAAATGTGTTCATCTAGCATTGATGCTGGATTATTGCATTATTCCTGAGAAAATTAGTCAATGTTAAACTCATGTTTATAAATTATATCTAGCAAATTTGTGAAATAAGGGATGTATTTCCTTCTGAATGATCACTATTAGGTCGAAAATGAAAAAACGGAGGGAACAAACCTGAAAAGGGAGAACCAAAGCTTGATGGAAATGTGTGAGAACCTGGAGAGAGCCAGGCAGAAGATCTCTCACGAGCTTCAAGCCAAGGAGTCACAGGTGAATCTCCAGGAAGGACAGCTGAATGCAAGCAAAAAACAAATTGAAAAACTGGAGCAGGAACTTAAAAGGTGATTTTTTTTAATGAGGTTTATATGGATTTGGTTTGTATATGTTCAAGAGATGCGTTTATCTTTCCCTTTAATGATGTGATTATTAGATCTTGCAGTATTATTTTCCTGGTGGAGGGAACAGTGATCTGAGAAAATAATTGTTTTCTCACATACTTCAATCCTGTTACTGTATGGTTCAGTACTATATAAATTTCATTGTGGTAAAATATATGCTGGTTGCTTGCTTATTTAAAAAAAAAGCCCAAAAAACCGGTTGCCTTGAGCTGACACTGACTCATGGTGACCCCCCGGGTGTTAGAGCAGAACGGTGCTCTGCTGGGCTTTCAATGGCTGATCTTGGAAGTAGGTTGCCAGGCCTTTCTTCTGTGGCACTTCTGAGCTCGTTGACCGTTTACACTACCCAGGGACTCCTTTATTCATGTGATATGTGTTTATTGAGCTGCGGTATGTGCCAGACACTGGCACTGGGTGATACAATAAATTATATAAAAATTATCAAGTGGTTCCTGCTGTTTCCTTTTTACTTCTTATTTTCACGTGGTTGGAATTTTTTAATGAGCATGTTTTTGACTGAAAACCAGCCATCAGTGTAGTGGGAAAAAATGAAAGGGAAAAAGACATGGTAGCCATGGTCCCTGTCCTCATAAATTTTACTCTCTAGTGGAGTATTTGGACAAGCCAATCTGCAGTTTCTAGTTCATGTTGTCAGTGACAGTACAGGATGCTGTAGGGGCATGTGATGGGGTTGCTTCAAGGAAAGGTGCTCTTTATGCTGAGTCCTGAAGGCTGAGTCGGAGCTGGCCAGGGAGAATGGCCTCAGCAGAGGGCACTGCATGCTGATAAGCTGGGAGAGAGGGCTGAATGTTCAGGGAACTCCAGGTAGCTCAGTAGGGAATTGAGTAAATGGAGGCAGTGCTGAGGGCTGAGGGGTCAGCTTATGCCAGGCTGTCAGGGATTTAATTCTGTCCCCCTAAAATGTGTGTCAACTTGGCTAGGCCATAATTCCCAGTACTGTGTGGTTGTTCTCGGTTTTGTTATCTGCTGTGATTATCCTATGTGTTGTGAATCCTACCTCTATGATGTTAATGAGGCAGGATTGAGGCAGTTATGTTAATGAGTTAAGACACAAGCTATAGGATTAGGTTATATCTTGAGTTGATCTCTTTTGAGATATAAGTGAGCAGAGAGGAGAGGGACCTCTTACACCAAGAAAGAAGAGCCAGGAGCGGAGTGCATCCTTGGGATCTGGGGTCCTGTGCTGAGAAGCTCCTAGACCGGGAGACGATTGATAATAAGGACCTTGCCCCAGAGCCTATGGACAGAGAGAGGCTTCCCCTGGAGCTGCCATCCAGAATTTGGACTCCTAGCCTCCTAGATTATGACAGAATAAATCTCTGTTTGGTAAAGCCATCCATTTGTGGTATTTCTGTTATAGCAACACTAGATAACTAAGACAAAGGCTTTGAACGTCAGTCACCTCAAGGAGTTGAATTTATTGTGGAACAGTAGCAGCTATTGGAAGGTTTAAGCATGGGGGTGCCATGATGAGGTGTGTGTTAGACCACTGTGAGTGCAGAGTGGACAGCAGTTAGCGGGGAGCAAGTCTGGAGGCAGGGAGACCTTTAAGAGCCATCTAGGGGAGAGAGAACGGCCTGATAACGCGGTGACTGGGAATGGGGAGAAATAGATGGGAGAGTTATTTAGGAGACAGAATCAATAGGTCTTGGTGATCGGCTGTGGGGGAAAAGGATGATTGCTCGGATTCAGGCTTGGGGAGCTGGGTAGAGGTGCTGTTCGCTGAGAGAGCACGGATCAGGGAGGAATGTGATGAGGTCATGCTTGGACGTGGATTAAATAACAGTGACCAGTAGGTACGATATGCAGATCTGAAATGGGGGAGAGAGCTCTGGGTTAGAGGAATAAATTTGGGAGCCCTCAGCATATAACTGAAGCCACAGGAATGATGCGGATCATCTAGAGAAAGTAAAACCTTGAGAGACACCACTATATAAGAGAATCAGAGATAGGAAAAGGATCCTAAAAAGACAATTGAGGAGAAGGCAGGAGGGTGGAATGACAACCAGGAGACATGGAATCACTGAAGTCAAGGGAAGAGAGCAAGAAGGAAGGAGCATTTGTCTCAAAATTGTACAGAGGAGGCAAGCAAGACGAGACCGTTGGATTAGCAACAAAGAGTTGTTTCAGTGAAGGAGTGGAGGTTGGGAGGTGAGGAAATGATGTCACCTTTCAGAGCATGGCTGTGAGGAGGAGGGGGTCTTTCGCCAGGGGGTGGGCATGGTGAGAGAGGCTCTTTTATTAGAAATGAGAGAGCTTTGTACATATTATAAAGCTTGAGTATAAGGACTAGTGTTGATGGAGAAGTGAACAGAAAAGAGAGAAGATGAATCAGGCGTGGTCCCCGAGAAGGTAAAGGTAGATGGTGGGCCTCCAGCATGGTGGGATGGATTAGCTTTAGAGGAGACTTTTATTCATGCACTGTGAAAGGGTGGAGGGAGGAAGAGGTGAGTGTAAACATAGTCAAGATAGAAAAGATGGAAGGAAGTCAAAGCATGGTTTATGCTGATGGCTTATATTCTCTGAGTGGAAAAGCTGGTGGTGAGGACTAGGGAAGCTTATGGGTTGAGGAGCACCCATGCCTGCTTGAGGTTGGAGGCCATGAATTTATAGCGGAACTCTGTCGTTGTTACTTGTTTAACGTTAATAGAGTATTTCTGTTGGAGACTTTATTGCTGTTATCTACTGGAAGCAAGCGTGTCATGATTGGGTTTGCTGATAAGTCATTATTCTCAGCTCATGCATCGCCTCTTCCTTCCCAGAACCTGGAGCTCAGTGAAACCAGGGACACTGAGGCACTGTCTTCACTCTCTGCTTGGAGTAAGGTGCCCATGGCCGAGAGGCTGGTGTGTGTCATTAGGGTGTTCATTGTGTTTCCCGGGTTAAGCTAAATCAGAGGCGTTAGAGACTTGGAGGAGTTGAGCCCTCTGATAACATGGGTTGCTCGGTTTTGAGAAGTGCTTAGAGCTTACCTGAATGGTAGGGATGTTTCTGTACATAGACACAATCTATACCTTTCTTCCCCCATTTCTTTCTGTTTGCAGCCATATCTTCTCTAGAGGCATTATAACTTTTTTTTTTTAATTAACTTTTATTAAGCATCAAGTGAACATTTACAAATCCAATCAGTCTGTCACATGTAAGTTTACATACATCTTACTCCCTTCTCCCACTTGCTCTCCCCCTATTGAGTCAGCCCTTTCAGTCTCTCGTTTCGTGACAATTTTGCCAGCTTCCCTCTCTCTCTATCTTCCCATCCCCCCTCCTGACAAGAGCTGCCAACACACTCTCAAGTGTCCACCTGATTTAATTAGCTCACTCTTCATCAGCATCTCTCTCCCCCCCCCACCGATGACCAGTCCCTTTCATGTCTGATGAGTTGTCTTCGGGGATGGTTCCTGTCGTGTGCCAACAGAAGGTCTGGGGAGCATTGCCGCCGGGATTCCTCTAGTCTCAGTCAGACCATTAAGTCTGGTCTTTTTATGAGAATGTGGGGTCTGCATCCCACTGATCTCCTGCTCCCTCAGGAGTTCTCTGCTGTGCTCCCTGTCAGGGCAGTCATCCATTGTGGCCGGGCACCAACTAGTTCTTCTGGTCTCAGGATGATGTAGGTCTCTGGTTCATGTGGCCCTTTCTGTCTCTTGGGCTCTTAGTTGTCGTGTGACCTTGGTGTTCTTCATTTTCCTTTGCTCCAGGTGGGTTGAGACCAATTGATGCATCTTAGATGGCCGCTTGTTAGCATTTAAGACCCCAGACGCCACATTTCAAAGTGGGATGCAGAATGTTTTCATAATAGAATTATTTTGCCAATTGACTTAGAAGTCCCCTCAAACCATGTTCCCCAGGCCCCCGCCCCTGCTCCGCTGGCCTTTGATGCATTCATTTTATCCTGGAAACTTCTTTGCTTTTAGTCCAGTCCAATTGAGCTGACCTTCCATGTATTGAGTGTTGTCTTTCCCTTCACCCAAAGCAGTTCTTATCTACTGATTAATCAATAAAAAACCCTCTCCCTCCCTCCCTCCCTCCCTCCCTCCCCCCTTCGTAACCCCAAAAGTATGTGTTCTTCTCAGTTTATACTATTTCTCAAGATCTTATAATAGTGGTCTTATACAATATTTGCCCTTTTGCCTCTGACTAATTTCGCTCAGCATAATGCCTTCCAGGTTCCTCCATGTTATGAAATGTTTCACAGATTCGTCACTGTTCTTTATCGATGCGTAGTATTCCATTGTGTGAATATACCACAATTTATTTACCCATTCATCCGTTGACGGACACCTTGGTTGCTTCCAGCTTTTTGCTATTGTAAACAGAGCTGTAATAAACATGGGTGTGCATATATCTGTTTGTGTGAAGGCTCTTGTATCTCTAGGGTATATTCCAAGGAGTGGGATTTCTGGGTTGTATGGTAGTTCTATTTCTAACTGTTTAAGATAACGCCAGATAGATTTCCAAAGTGGTTGTACCATTTTACATTCCCACCAGCAGTGTATGAGAGTTCCAATCTCTCCGCAGCCTCTCCAACATTTATTATTTTGTGTTTTTTGGATTAATGCCAGCCTAGTTGGTGTGAGATGGAATCTCATCATAGTTTTAATTTGCATTTCTCTAATGGCTAATGATCGGGAGCATTTTCTCATGTATCTGTTGGCTGCCTGAATATCTTCTTTAGTGAAATGTGTGTTCATATCCTTTGCCCACTTCTTGATTGGGTTGTTTGTCTTTTTGTGGTTGAGTTTTGACAGAATCATGTAGATTTTAGAGATCAGGTGCTGGTCTGAGATGTCATAGCTGAAAATTCTTTCCCAGTCTGTAGGTGGTCTTTTTACTCTTTTGGTGAAGTCTTTAGATGAGCATAGGTGTTTGATTTTTAGGAGCTCCCAGTTATCTGGTTTCTCTTCATCATTTTTGGTAATGTTTTGTATTCTGTTTATGCCTTGTATTAGGGCTCCTAGGGTTGTTCCTATTTTTTCTTCCATGATCTTTATTGTTTTAATCTTTATGTTTAGGTCTTTGATCTACTTGGAGTTAGTTTTTGTGCATGGTGTGAGGTATGGGTCCTGTTTCATTTTTTTGCAAATGGATATCCACTTATGCCAGCACCATTTGTTAAAAAGACTATCTTTTCCCCAATTAACTGACACTGGGCCTTTGTCAAATATCAGCTGCTCATACGTGGATGGATCTATGTCTGGGTTCTCAATTCTGTTCCATTGGTCTATGTGCCTGTTGTTGTACCAGTACCAGGCTGTTTTGACTACTGTGGCTGTATAATAGGTTCTGAAATCAGGTAGAGTGAGGCCTCCCACTTTCTTCTTCTTTTTCAGTAATGCTTTGCTTATCCGGGGGTTCTTTCCCTTCCATATGAAATTGGTGATTTGTTTCTCTATCCCCTTAAAATATGACATTGGAATTTGGATCGGAAGTGCGTTATATGTATAGATGGCTTTTGGTAGAATAGACATTTTTACTATGTTAAGTCTTCCTATCCATGAGCAGGGTATGTTTTTCCATTTAAGTATGTCCTTTTGAATTTCTTGTAGTAGAGCTTTGTAGTTTTCTTTGTATAGGTCTTTTACATCCTTGGTAAGATTTATTCCTAAGTATTTTATCTTCTTGGGAGCTCCTGTGAATGGTATTGATTTGGTTATTTCCTCTTCGGTGTTCTTTTCGTTGATGTAGAGGAATCCAAGTGATTTTTGTATGTTTATTTTATAACCTGAGACTCTACCAAACTCTTCTATTAGTTTCAGTAGTTTTCTGGAGGATTCCTTAGGGTTTTCTGTGTATAAGATCATGTCATCTGCAAATAGTGATAACTTTACTTCCTCCTTGCCAATCTGGATACCCTTTATTTCTTTGTCTAGCCTAATTGCCCTGGCTAGGACTTCAAGTACGATGTTGAATAAGAGCGGTGATAAAGGGCATCCTTGTCTGGTTCCCGTTCTCAAGGGAAATGCTTTCAGGTTCTCTCCATTTAGAGTGATATTGGCTGTTGGCTTTGCATAGATGCCCTTTATTATGTTGAGGAATTTTCCTTCAATTTCTATTTTGGTAAGAGTTTTTATCATAAACGGGTGTTGAACTTTGTCAAATGCCTTTTCTGCATCAATTGATAAGATCATGTGGTTTTTATCTTTTGTTTTATTTATGTGATGGATTACATTTATGGTTTTTCTGATATTAAACCAGCCTTGCATACCTGGTATAAATCCCAGTTGATCAGGGTGAATTATTTTTTTGATGTGTTGTTGGATTCTATTGGCTAGAATTTTGTTGAGGATTTTTGCATCTATGTTCATGAGGGATATAGGTCTATAATTTTCTTTTTTTGTAATGTCTTTACCTGGTTTTGGTATCAGGGAGATGGTAGCTTCATAGAATGAGTTGGATAGTATTCCATCATTTTCTATGCTTTGAAATACCTTCAGTAGTAGTGCTGTTAAGTCTTCTCTGAAAGTTTGGTAGAACTCTGCAGTGAAGCCGTCCGGGCCAGGGCTTTTTTTTTGTTGGAAGTTTTTTGATTACTGTTTCAATCTCTTTTTTTGTTATGGGTCTATTTAGTTGTTCTACTTCTGAATGTGTTAGTTTAGGTAGGTAGTGTTTTTCCAAGAATTCATCCATTTCTTCTAGGTTAGCAAATTTGTTAGAGTACAATTTTTCGAAGTAATCTGAAATGATTCTTTTAATTTCATTTGGTTCTGTTGTGATGTGGTCCTTCTCGTTTCTTATTCAGGTTATTTGTTTCCTTTCCTGTATTTCTTTAGTCAGTCTAGCCAATGGTTTATCAATTTTGTTAATTTTTTCAAAGAACCATCTTTTGGCTTTGTTAATTCTTTCAATTGTTTTTCTGTTCTCTAATTACTTAGTTCAGCTCTAATTTTTATTATTTGTTTTCTTCTGGTGCCTGATGGGTTCTTTTGTTGCTCACTTTCTATTTGTTCAAGTTGTAGGGACAGTTCTCTGCTTTTGGCTCTTTCTTCTTTTTGTATGTGTGCATTTATCGATATAAATTGGCCTCTGAGCACTGCTTTTGCTGTGTCCCAGAGGTTTTGATAGGAAGTATTTTCATTCTCGTTGCTTTCTAAGAATTTCCTTATTCCCTCCTTGATGTCTTCTATAACCCAGTCTTTTTTCAGGAGGGTATTGTTCATTTTCCAAGTATTTGATTTCTTTTCCCTAGTTTTTCTGTTATTGATTTCTAGTTTCATTGCCTTGTGGTCTGAGAAGATGCTTTGTAATATTTCGATGTTTTGGACTCTGCAAAGGTTTGTTTTATGACCTAATATGTGATCTATTCTAGAGAATGTTCCATGTGCACTAGAAAAAAAAGTACATTTTGCAGCAGTTGGGTGGAGAGTTCTGTATAAGTCAATGAGGTCAAGTTGGTTGATTGTTGTAAGTAGGTCTTCCGTGTCTCTATTGAGCTTCTTACTGGATGTCCTGTCCTTCTCCGAAAGTGGTGTGTTGAAGTCTCTTACTGTAATTGTGGAGGTGTCTATCTCACTTTTCAATTCTGTTAAAATTTGATTTATGTATCTTGCAGCCCTGTCATTGGGTGCATAAATATTTAATATGGTTATGTCTTCCTGATCAATTGTCCCTTTTATCATTATATAGTGTCCTTTATCCTTTGTGGTAGATTTAAGTCTAAAGTCTATTTTGTCAGAAATTAATATTGCTACTCCTTTTTTGCTTATTGTTTGCTTGATATATTTTTTTCCATCCTTTGAGTTTTAGTTTGTTTGTGTCTCTAAGTCTAGGGTGTGTCTCTTGTAGGCAGCATATAGATGGATCGTGTTTCTTTATCCAGTCCGTGACTCTCTGTCTCTTTATTGGTGCATTTAGACCATTTACATTCATCGTAATTATAGATAAATAAGTTTTTAGTGCTGTCATTTTGATGCCTTTTCATGTGTGTTGTTGGCCATTTCATTTTTCCACATACTTTTTTGTGCTGAGACGTTTTTCTTAGTAAATTGTGAGATCCTCATTTTCATAGTGTTTGACTTTATGTTAGTTGAGTCGTTACGTTTTTCTTGGCTTTTATCTTGAGTTATGGAGTTGATATTCCTTTTTGTGGTTACCTTATTATTTACCCCTATTTTTCTAAGTAAATACCTAACTTGTATCGTTCTATATCGCCTTGTATCACTCTCCATCTGGCAGTTCAATGCCTCCTGTTTTTAGTCCCTCTTTTTGATTATTGTGATCTTTTACCTATTGAGTTCCATGATTCCCTGTTATGTGTATTATTTTATTTATTTATTAAAATTAATCTTAATTTGTTTGTTTTTGTGATTTCCCTATTTGAGTTGATATCAGGACGTTCTGTTTTGTGACCTTGTATTGTGCTGGTACCTGATATTATTGGTTATCTGACCAAACAATCTCCTTTAGCATTTCTTGTAGCTTTGGTTTGGTTTTTGCAAATTCTCTAAACTTGTGTTTATCTGTAAATATCTTAATTTCTCCTTCATATTTCAGAGAGAGTTTTGCTGGATATAGGATCCTTGGCTGGCAGTTTTTCTCCTTCAGTGTTCTGTATATGTCGTCCCATTCCCTTCTTGCCTGCATGGTTTTTGCTGAGTATTCTGAACTTATTCTTATTGATTCTCCCTTGAAGGAAACCTTTCTTTTCTCCCTGGCTGCTTTTAAAATTTTCTGTTTATCTTTGGTTTTGGCGAGTTTGATGATAATATGTCTTGGTGTTTTCTTTTTGGATCAGTCTTAAATGGTGTTCGATGAGCATCCTGGATAGATATCCTTTCGACTTTCTTGATGTCAGGGAAGTTTTCTGTCAGGAGATCTTCAACTATTTTCTCTGTGTTTTCTGTCCTCCCTCCCTGTTCTGGGACTCCAATCACACGCAAGTTATCCTTCTTGATAGAGTCCCACATGATTCTTAGGGTTTCTTCATTTTTTTTAATTCTTTTATCTGATTTTTTTTCAGCTATGTTGGTGTTGATTCCCTGGTCCTCCAGATGTCCCAGTCTGCATTCTAATTGCTGGAGTCTGCTCCTCTGACTTCCTATTGCGTTGTCTAATTCTGTAATTTTATTGGTAATCTTTTGGATTTCTACATGCTGTCTCTCTATGGATTCTTGCAACTTATTAATTTTTCCACTATGTTCTTGAGTAATGTTTTTGAGTTCTTCAACAGTTTTATCAGTGTGTTCCTTGGCTTTTTCTGCAGTTTGCCTTATTTCATTTGTGATGTCTCGAAGCATTCTGTAAATTAGTTTTTTATATTCTGTATCTGATAATTCCAGGATTGTATCTTCATTTGGGAAAGATTTTGATTCTTTTGTTTGGGGGGTTGTAGAAGCTGTCATGGTCTGCTTCTTTATGTGGTCTGATATGGACTGCTGTCTCCGAGCCATCACTGGGAAAGTAGTTTTTCCAGTAAATCCGCTAAAAAAAAAATGCAGTCAGATCCCTATCAGAGTTCTCCCTCTGGCTCAGGCTATTCGGATGTTAATGGAGCCGCCTGGGGAGGGTGGGGGAGGGATTGGAGAGCTAGGAGAGTAGCACCTCAGGATATAGCCAGAGTTGCTTGTCTTACTTGGGATGACTATTATATCTGAGATTTCCGCGGGGCACGTCGCCTATGTGTACTGGCTGTGTGGAGATTGCCCCCGGGGGGTCTGGCCCGCTGATGTCACGGTCAGATCCTCCGCTGTCATCCCCACCCCCAAGGTTAAAGCTCCCCTACTGGGACGGTGCACTCCCGAGTCGCTGCCTCCCGGGGACTCCCCGTCCTGCCAGCCGCGTCGTGCGCCGCCCCCGTGAACCAGCTGGCTCCCCCGCCCTGGGTCAGCTCAGGAGAGCAGAGCAGCTCCCTGTGCCTGCGCCGCGACTGCGCATCCCGACTGGGACGCCGCTCTCCCCGCTCCAAGACCAGCCACTGCCTCCCGGGGAGTTCTCCCACCGGCTCGCGGCGCAGCCCATGCGAACTGGCTGGGACCCCCCCAGGGTCAATTCAGGGGGATGGAGCTGCACCCTGTGCTCACGCCACACCCGCGTCCACCAAAATCCCAGCGGGACGGCTCCCTGGCTGGGACGCTGCTCTCCCCTCTCCAAGACCTGTCACTGCCTTCCCTGGACTTATCCCACCGGTTGCGCCGCCGCGCCGCCGGTGCGAACCAGCTGGGCGCCGCCTGCGCGAACGGCTGGGCCCCCCCCCGGGGTCAATTCAGGGGGATGTAGCTCCTCCCCTCGCTCGCGCCACGCCAGCGAAAATCCCGGAGGGACGGCTCCCTGGCTGGGACGCTGCTCTCCCCTCTCCAAGACCTGTCACTGCCTCCCGGGGACTTCTCCCACCGTCTGCGCTGCCGCATCACCCACGCAAACCAGCTGGGGCCCCCCCGGGGTCAATTCAGGGGGATGGAGCTGCTCCCTGCACTCACGCCACTCCCGCCAAAATCTCGGCGGGACGGCTCCCCGCCTGGGACGCTGCTCTCCCCGCTCCAAGACCCGTCGCTGTCTCCCGGGGACTTCTCCCACCGGCTGCGTCGCCACGCCATCCGAGCGAACCGGCTGGGCCCCCTCCTGGGGTTAGTTCAGGGGGGTGGAGCAGCTCTCCGTGTTTATGCCATACCTGCGTCCAGTCCAAATCCCGGCAGGACGGTTCCCCGGCTGGGACGCTGCTCTCCCTGCTCCAAGACCAGTCACTGCCTCCCGGGGACTTCTCCCACCGGCTGCGCTGCCACGTTGCCTGCGCAAACCGGCTGGGCCCCCTCCCGGAATGAGTTCGGGGGCTAGGGCTGGGACCCTTGTCTGTGCTGTCTGCCCCCCTGGGCTCTGCCCCAAATCGGGCTCCGACGGTCACCTGACTGGTATGCTGGCTCCAGGCTCTGAAAACAATCGCTGTCTCCCCGTATTTGTTCGTTCTCCGTCTCTAAATCTGTGTTTGTTGTTCAGGGTTCGTAGATTGTTATGTATGTGATCGATTCACTTGTTTTTCCGAGTCTTTGTTGCAAGAGGGATCTACGGTAGTGTCCACCTAGTCCGCCATCTTGGCCCCGCCTCCTATAACTTATTTTTATGTTTGTGTTTTAAAAATGTAATACATGACATGTATATAAAGGCTGCGTTTGTCATGACTAAATATACTTAGAAATGTCATCCATCCTCATGACTTGAGCCCCATGCTTGGATGCATTTCCTCCCTTTTTTCTGAAACTGTGGGTTCTTTTATATCCCCTTGTCTGTCTTTGACTTAGAATGTAGAATTTGCCTGGACTTTTTTCTATCCCTGGCCCTCCAACTCTTTTGTTGTTCCTGTAGTGGCTGGTACAGATCTTCCTTGGAGCCTTTAAATAACAAACCAAACCTTTTGCCGTTGAGTTGATTCCAACTCACAGCAACCTATAAAACCCATTGCTGTCGAGCTGACTCTGACTCATAGCAACCCTACAGGACAGAGTAGATCTGCCCCTTGGAGTTTCCAAGGAGTGCCTGGTGGATTCGAACTGCTGGCCTTTTTGTTGGCAGCCAAACTCTTAACCACCACGCCACCAGGGTTTCCACCAGAGCCTTTAGAACTTTGTAATTATTGGATTACATTCTGTCTCCCCAGTTAGACTGAGTTCCTGTGATGACAGGGGGCACATTTAGTTCTTTTACTTAAGTGTCTGTTGGATAGAGGAAGTGGTGAGAATTCTTGGAGGGGTGGGTTTCTTTGTGAGTTGATTACTACCTGGGAACAGGCTTTGCCTTTGCTCTAAGGGACCTGCTGTCCTCTTGGGCCTTTTTCTCACAGGTGTAAATCTGAACTTGAGAGAAGCCAGCAGTCAGCACCTGCTACAGATGCCTCCCTGAATCCAGGCAGTACACCCCAGAAAATTCTTCCAACTCCACTCACACCAAGTCAGTATTACACTGGTAAGGGTTTTGTTTCTTGGTATAAATACCTCTTCTATTGAGAGATTTTAATTCAGTCAAACAAATGAATTAATTCAACATTGAATCCAGCTTTTAATTTGGATGTTTAAAAAAATGCAACCACTTGTTCCACACCATTTGTGCATTTGTTGAACTTACGTGGGGCCACGGTGCTGCGCCTTTAAACTTTTCACTCTATTGTTATGTGGTATGTTTTAAAAGTTGTTCACTTTCACCTATGCTTCTATGTATTTTGATATTTGAGTAATTCAATCAGTATTTTGATCCTTTGTCCTAACAAAATGTTATTTCTGCCTAGTGTACTAAGATATTCATTTTTAGATTATCTCTTATAACGATGGCTGACCTTTGAATTCCTCCATGAAATCAGCGATTGAAAAATTAAGCTGTATTTCATTGTGTTTAGGTTCTAGGTATGAAGACCTAAAAGAAAAATATAATAAAGAAGTTGAAGAACGAAAAAGATTAGAAGCAGAGGTTAGAGCGTTACAGGCTAAAGTAAGTTAATTAAGGGCCTTATAATTGTTGTTAGCTGCCATCGAGTCGGTTTTCACTCATAGCGACCTTACCTACAACAGAACGAAACACTGCCCGGTCCTGTACCATCCCTGCAGTCGTTGCTATGTTTCAGTCATTGTTGCAGCCACTGTGTCAATGTGTCTCGTTCAAGGGTCTCCCTCTTTTTACTGACGTTCTACCTTACCAAGCATGATGTCCTTCTCCAGGGACTGATCCTCCTGATGACACGTCCAAAGTAAGTGAGATGAAGTTCTTGCTATCTTTGCTTCTAAAAGGAGCATTCTGGCTGTATTTCCAAGACAAACTTGTTCGTCCTTTTGGCAGTCCGTGGTATATTCAACATTCTTCACCAACACCACAATTCAAAGGCGTCAGCTCTTCTTCAGTCTTCCTTTTTCATAGACCTTATGAATAAGGGCCTCCTGATGAGAGTGTGCAGCTGCGGAAGTATTTTGCCGTACGCTGGAACCAGGCTAAATGAAAATGTGCTTTACAAAGTGCAGACATGTTTTTCTCATGCTGAGAAAATAAAGTTCCTGCTTATTGGTTGTGATTTTTTTTTAGTTTTAAAAATAGTTACGGGTGAGTAAAATAGAGTAGGGGTTAGTTTATCTCCACGTATGAAGTATTCATGAAAATATGCAGAAGTCATAGCATATAAATATTTCCCTGCTAAGACCTAATGATAAAGAGCATGGTTGGAGAGGGCAGGACCTGCCTCATTCCTGATTTCAGTAGCCGGCTTTGTCACCTGGAGGCAGTTGTTTCATCTGTAGACCTGCTGATGGGATGCGGTGACTCCTGCCAGAATCATTATTTGTGAACTGCATAGTTCAGAGGAGGTTATTAGCATCATCTCCTCGATCTTTTTAAACAAGCTGCTGACAAGAGCGTTTAACTCTATTTTTGATGTGGGTAAAGAAGCAGAGAGATAGGTGAAGAGCTTTGCTTAATGTCAAAAAAAAGAAAGAAAATGTAGGTTTCTAAAACGCCTACTTACAGATCAGGGCCTGGCCCTGGAAATACTTAATATATACAGAGTTTTTGTCTACCATTTCTGTGCATGATATGTTGTGCGCCAGGAAAACTGGTTTGGACCTTAATGACGGGTTTCTGCTACACCTAAGAGCTTGGTGAGATGGCACAATTTAGCAATGACTTAATGCTGAATTTATGAGTAGATGCTGTAAATATCGAGGATTTAAGAATCATTAATAACCACCTGTCTGTTAGAGTTTTAACAACTTAAATTCTTTTACGCCTTTAACCCTTGTTTTGAAGTTGCTGAAATTCTGATAGTTAGCAAAGGCATTGCTTAGCAAAACAAACAAAAAAATAAATAATTCCCTGTTCTGTCCTGGAAATATCCTGGGCTTTGTTGGTCCAGTTCAGTCATCTGTACCCATCCTCCCCCGACGTCGGTTCCCAGAGTTATTTTATGGAGGAACATGAGTCCCTATAGACGCTAAGCCTCTCACCATGGCAAGAAGATCGCTCGCTGTAAGAAATTTAATGTAGCATCTACAGCTAAGACAATTCAAAGTAGCAGACATTTCAAAAGTGTGTATTACATATAAAACTCCTTATATAACACTTTTTGGGAGAGTGCTATGGCTGAGAGTGGAATTCTTGAAAGTGTTTAGACTGATAATTAATTTTCATTCTCTGTGCCCAGCTACAGGGGGCGTGACCTATGACAGGTAAAGGAAAGCCAGTTTTGGGGTTCACAACAGCGGAGAATACTCGTGTGTTCACTGGACTACATGAAGGATGGAGAAGAAATACTGAGACTTGGTGCATTTTAACTGTGCCGAGCCTCAGATGGTACCAGCTTAAACGCTGAGAAATCTGACTTTAGAAGGTTCTGTCACCAGATCCTGGGGCTTGATGGTTTCCTTAACTTGATGAACACACCTTTTTTTTTTTTTCCTAAATTTGTTTTTTTATTAATTTTTTTTTAATTGGGTGAAAGTAGATATAGCAAACATTCAGCAATTCAATACGTTTTACACGTATAGTTCAGTTACACTGATCATGTTCTTTGTGTGTGCAACCATCATCACCACCCTTTTCTGGATCATTCTGCCGGCAGGAACATAAACTCTTGGCCCCTTGAACTGTAACTCTCTTCGCCCTCCCTCCCACCTCTGCTAACCAGGAATAAGCTCTGGTCTCTGTGTATTTGCCTGTTTTACGCAGGTGAGATCGTAAAGTCCTTGTCCTTTTGTGACTGTTTTCAAGGTTCTTCCACGCCGTAGCATGGAACATCCATCTTTCCTGATGCCTAGCAGAGGTGTTAACTCCTTCTCCTTATGGCTTCATGCTCGAAAAATCAACAGCCCCAAATCGCTATGAGTCAGAATCGACTCGACGGCAATGGGTTTGGTTTTGGTTTTGATTTTTTTTGTTGGGACTTCTAAAGGGCTCTGAAGAGTTTCTGTTTTTGCAGAAAGCAAGCCCTGCTATCCCCCAGAGCACCATGAATCACCGAGAGATTGCTCGACATCAGGCTTCCTCATCTGTGTTCTCGTGGCAACAAGAGAAGACCCCCAGTCGTCTTTCGTGTAGTGCTCGGAAAACCCCGAACAGGAGAGATTTCCCGGCACCTCACTTTGCTGGGGAACAAGAGGTTACTCCAAGTAGATCAGCTGTGCAGATAGGGACAAAAGATGCGAGTAGCAGCTTCTGTGATAATTCTAGCAACTTCCGTCTTCTGGATCAGCTAAAAGCCCAGAATCAAGGTAATTTCTTAAGCTAAATTGTTTAATTTTTCCCAACACAATTTAATAGGTGACTCTGGGCCGTTTTAGTCCTAGAAAGCACTGATGTGTTTTGTGCACCTTGGTGTCATCCTCCCAGACCGGGCCTGAGAAATACTGTCCTTTAGTAAAGGATGAAGACGTCACAGCTTTGGAAGGTACTTTTATTTGTACTGAGAAATGCTGGTGCCCTGAAGCCTTGGGGAGCAGGACACATGGCTTTGGCTTATCTTTCCAGGAGCAGGGTTACCCTTAGTTCTCCTCGCACTTCTCGTCTGGCTGCTTTGCAGACCCGTGGTCTGACCAGCCTTGGCTGGAGCTGGGGCAAGTGTCTGCAGGAGGGCTTTGCTCTGCACTGCCAGCTTGTCCATATGGGATCAAACCGGTGTCTTTGGCTGCCGCGCCTGCTGCAGCCGACAGCCAAGGCTACCAGGTGGTGTTTTGGAATCTACTCCGTAGAGTATGAAAGTTTCCAGTGCTGTGATAGATTGAAAACCACTGGTGAGGGCCGTCACGCGGCCAGGCTTTGTTCCAATACTGTGTGTGTATTGAGGGGATGGTGAAAAAAATCATTGTTGATTTTGGCGGTATGGGAGGTTCACACTACGCGGGTCTTTACAGAGGATGTAGGAGGGTGATCTTTTCCTCTGTCGAGCACTTGTTTGCATTCAGATGGGCACAGAAGGAATGTCAGCCTGCCAGTGTACACAACCAAGTAACAAGATAAACGAAGGATGCCGTAGATGCCCTTTTTGCAGCTGAAATAAACGACTGCAATTTTAGAAACGCATTCCCCCCACCCCAAGTTTGCTCTGAAAAAGTAAGGAAATCTGTTTTGCCTGTTTTCTAAAGGGCATTTGAATGCAAATGATAGAGATGAAGCACTGAAATGAAAACCAATGAAAGTAGCTCTGTGTTTGATGTAAATTGATTTATATCTGGTCTCACCAGTGATTTCAGAGCAGGGCAAAATAAATGTTCAGTTCTGAATTTAATTGTGAAATTTTTGTGGAAAATGCATGTTGATTGAAGTGTGATTTTTGTTTGTAATTTTAGAACTTAGAAGCCAGATTAGTGAATTGGAACTACGTCTGCAAGGACAAGAGAGAGAATTGAAAAGCCAAGTGAATAAATGTCAGGAACTCCAACTCCAGCTGGAGACAGCAAAAGTGGAATTAATTGAAAAAGAGAAAGTTTTGAACAAAAATAGGGATGAGCTAATGAGAACAGCAGCACAGTATGACCAGGCTTCAGCTAAGGTACTTGACTTTCTGTGGGTTATTGAAAAAGCTCCATCTTATCATACAGTTCTTTGGAAAGAGCACCTTACACTTAAATTCACGAAATAAATGTTGGTAATGATCTTCGTTAATACGGACCAGACAGTGTTGATCTAATTGAACTAGTAAGATATTTTGGAGTCGGGCCATTCTGAGGTCAAATCCAGGTTATGCATTTTCCCAGCTGAGTGACTCTGGGCAAGTCACTGATTTCTTTTACATCTCATAGTGCATACACAGCCTCTAAGGATCCCTGGTGGCACAAAGATTAAACACTTGGGTGCTAATCGAGGTTGTTGGTTTGAACGCACTCTGTGGGAGAAAGACCTGGGGATCTTCTCCCGTAAAGATCACAGCCAAGAAAACCCTATGGGGGCCTTCTACTCTGTAATATGGGGTTGCCGTAAGTCGGAATCGACTCGACAGCACCCAACAACAACATACACAGCACCTGGCACAGAGAACAGGTGTCCACACATAGTGAGGTAATGGAACGTTAAAAGAACTTTAGGACGTGTGGTGGGAATGGTTTTTACTCTTGGGATCCAGCATATACACTCCTACCATTTAGCCTTCAAGGCTTCAATTGAGGTAAAGATTTTCACCTGTTACTTGAGAGGCTTTTTTTTTTTTTTTTTATGTGTCTATTCTTCAGCCCCAACCTGCCTCCTCAGTCTTTCCTTCTCTTTTTTGTATTCATTCATTCATTCACTTGCTCACTTATTTGACAAATACTTTTTTAATTAAAATTTTTAATTTTTTGAGATAATCAGATTCACATGCAGTTTTAAAAAATAATAGTCTGTTAATATGGTGGATTACACTGATTGATTTTCCAACATTGACTTAGCCCTGCATCCTTTGAATAAACCTCATTTGGTCATGGTGTATAATTCTTTATATGCTTCTGAATTTTATTTTCTAGTCATTTGGAGCCCTGGTGGCACATGTTTAAAAGCTACTATGACGAGCTATAGCTGCTAACCAAAAGGTCAGCAGTTCGAATCCACCAGCTGCTTTTTAGAAACCCTGTGGGGCACTTCTACTCGGTCCTATAGAGTTGCTACGAGTTGGAATCAACTTGGGGGCAATGGGTTTAGTAATTTGTTAAGCATTTTTGTGTGTATATTCTTGAGGGATATGGGTCTGTAGTTTCCTTTTTTTGTACTGTCCTTGGCTGGTTTTTGTATCGTGGTAATGCTAGCCTCATAAAAAATGAATTAGAAGTTTTCCCTCCTTTTATTTTCTGAAAGAGATTGTGTAAAATTGGTGTTTAGCTTTGAGGACCCACCAAAGTGTTTTCCATAGCAGCTGCACCGTTCTACAACCCCATCAGTGGTGGACGAGGGTTCTAATTCTTCCACATTCTCGCCAATAATTGTCGTTGTCCGCTTTTCTGATCACAGCCATCCTAGTGGGGGTTAAGTGGTGTCGCACTGTGGTTTGACTTGCGTTTCCCAGTGACTAATGACACTGAGCACCTTTTCGCGGGCTCGGGCTTGACGCTTGTATATCTCGTTTGGAGAAACGTCTGTTTAAGCCCTCTGCCTGTTTTTTGACTTGGTTGATTGTCTTCTATTCTGTTTTTGAATGTATTTCTTCGTAGAACTTTTTTTAATGGTTGCTTTAGATTTTAGGTCACATGTGTGTGAGTTGTCACAGTCTGCTGTTGTCATCATTTTACCAGTTTGGGGGAAGTGCATAAAACGTGCCTCCCTTTCTGTCCCTTTACCCTCCACTCTTCGTAACTGTCTTAAATGTTTTCTCTCTCTGTACACAGTCACATCCTGTTATTTGTAGTAGTTAAAATAGAATTTTTTTTTTTTGTAGTTATGTTCTAGAAAATCCCTGTCGATAGGGAATTAGTGAATACCTTGTTCGACCTCAGTTGGGATTTTTCACCGCGCATGGGCATGTCTAAATGATAAGAAAGTTGAGGGTATTTTTTAGCAAACAGGCAAATTTGTGAATATGAAATTTGCAAGTAATGAGAACTGACTATGTTTAGAATTGCGTCAGGCTGTAATTTTTGCTTCAACTGTCAAATATAATTTAGAAAAATAAAGAGGAAGGAAGGCCTATTTTATGTACATGTATTGTTGCTTCTTACCATGTTCTTTTTTCCTCCCGATTCTAACGTCTCTTCTTTTGTCATTTCCTTTCTGTTTGGAGAACTTCCGTTAGCGATTCTTTTAGATTAGGCCAGCTGGTAACAAATTCTTAGTTTTCTTTCACTTGAGAATGTCTTGACTTCCTCTTCATTCCTGCAGGATGTATTTGTTCAGAATGGGATTCTGGGTTGTGAGCTCTGTTCTCTCAGTACCATTGTGGTGTTCCTCAGGTCCCGAGGTCCCTAGTGGTCTGCCTTCTTCTCTTCTCCTTTCTGAGGCTCCTTATGTTTGTCTTAACAGAAAGTCTGGGATTTTAGAGGTCTAGGGAAGAGTCCATCTTTTCCGCTATCTGGAGGTGGACATTCAGGCTTTTATAGTATTCCCCTAGCTACTGTTTTATACAGAGAAATACTTGATAAATATGGGTTGGATGATGAAGAATTGAGAATCTCCCTGGATCCATGTGTTTATTCTCCTCAGATAATCTCAGCTTGTAATAGCAATTTCGTCTTTTTTAAGTTAGAAAGTCTTGGATTTGAGTCCTGGTTCTGTGTGTTCCAATTGTGTTGCTTTTGTAGCTATTTAATGAACTTCTGAGCCTTGGTGGCCTGTCTCACAGGATTGTTGTGAACCCTGAGGTACTTTGTGTAAAGCCTTTAGCTCAGGCACATGGTAGACTTCCAGTAGCGTTAGCTCTTATTATCGTATTGAGTTTTTGTAGTCAACTACACTCATATTCTATTTCATTTTTGCCATGTCACGCCTTCCTAAGTATGAGAATTTACATCTGCTGCTAACCGAAGCATCGGCAGTTCAAACCCACCAGCCACTCTGTGGGAGAAAGATGTGGCAGTCGGGTCCTGTAAAGATTATGGTATTGGAAACCCTATCGGGCGGTACTACCCTGTCTTATAGGGTCATTACTTCCCATAAGTTGAAACTGACTCAACACCAGTGCATTTTTCGGATCTTTTACATCTTACCTTGTTGGTTTTGGTATGACAAGGTCATCGAGTTGTCGTTCTATCTAACATACTTGGTGAGGTCGTTTCTCATCAGATCGTCAGTTAAACTTTTTGACTTAGGACAGCTCGAGAATAGAGCCCCGGCTTTCTGTCTACAAGAAACTTCGCCTTGGCTCCTAAAATTCCTTTAGCTAATCCCCTCTGGATACCTGTTTTCCAATGAGCTACAAATCCACCTAACTGAAAATCCTGTACACCTTTCTCCATCTTGACTTTAAGGATCCTAACACTAAGTGTATCGCTGAAATCAACTGATGCTCTGTTTAAGCAATTCCCTGATCAGCCACTAGGGGGAGCCGTGGTGGCACAGTGGTTATGAGCTTGGCTGCTAACCAAAAGGTCAGCAGTTCAAATCCACCTTGGAAACCCTATGGGGCAGTTCTACTCTGTCATATAGGGTCGCTATGAGTCGGAATCGACTTGACGGCAATGGTTTACCTATCAAATTAAAAATCAATACTGTGGAACACACGCTGTTTCTAGTATCTCTCTCCCAAGTGTTCACAACCCTGTGGGATACAAGGCTTGAGCTCCTGTAGAAACGCAGTGTTGGGGCTGGCTGCCCACCTGGAGTTTAGCACCTGTGTTCCACCAGTGAGACACCTAGGCGCAGAGCACCGAGTGAGTGCCGAGGGGCATGGCTCTGTCATAATTTACAAGGACTGAGCTGAGAGTTGTGTGGAGCATTCATGACACCTAGTGGTCAGCTGCTCTTACCTGCATCGTTGACATGAGAATGTCATTTTAAGAATATTTAAACAAAACGTAAATACCTTCTCAAGGAATTCCTGATTGAGATGGTTGGTTTTATAGTTTCAAGGAGCACCAGCAGAGGGAGCCAAGGGCTCATTCATCTCCTCAGCCACACGTGGCTTTTTCCTCAGAATTGTCAGCCATCAGAAGCCTGGGACAGTCATTTCGGCCATGATTTTTTGTCTGAGCTGTTTACTTCCGTATCCCCAGTGCCTAGAACAGTGCTTGACATGTTGTTGTTAGGTGCCATCAAGTTGGTTCCGACCCAGAGCAACCCTTTGTACAACAGACTGAAACACTGCCTGGTTCTGCGCCATCCTCAAAATTGTCGTTACGCTTGAGCCCTTTGTTGCAGCCACTGTTAGTCAGTCTCATTGAAGGTCTTCCCCTCTTTCGCTGACCCTCGACTTTACCAAGCACGATGTCCTTCTCCAGGGACTGATCACTTCTGATACCATGTCCAAAGTATGTGAGGTGTACTCTCACCATCCTTGCTTCTAAGGAGCATTCCAGTTGTACTTCTTCCAAGACAGATTTGTTTGTTCTTCTGGCAATCCATGGTGTATTTGATAGTCTTGCCAATACCACAATTCAAAGGCGTCAATTCTTCTTCCATCTTCCTTATTCATTGTCCACTTTTCACATGTATGTGAGGTGATCGAAAAACAATGGTTTGGGTCAGGCATACCTTAGTCCTCAAGGTGACAGCTTTGCTTTTCAACACTTTTAAAGAGGTCTTTTGCAAAACATTTGCCCAATGCAATGCGTCTTTTGATTTCTTGACTGCTGCTTCCGCGGGTATGGATCCAAGTAAAATGAAATCCTTGACAACTACAGTATTTTCTCCATTTATCATGATGTTGATTACTGGTCCAGTTGTGAGGATTTTTGTTTTCCTTATGTTGAGGTGGAACCCATACTGAAGGCTGTGGTAGGCTCTTTTTTTTTTTTTTTAATTTTTTTATTAACTTTTATTGAGCTTCAAGTGAACATTTACAAATCAAGTCAGTCTGTCACATATAAGTTAATATACATCTTACTCCTTACTCCCACTTGCTCTCCCCCTAATGAGTCAGCCCTTCCAGTCTCTCCTTTCATGACAATTTTGCCGGCTTCCCTCTCTCTCTATCCTCCCATCCCCCCTCCAGACAGGAGACGCCAACACAGTCTCAAGTGTCCACCTGATATAATTAGCTCACTCTTCATCAGCATCCCTCTCCCACCCACCGTCCAGTCCCTTTCATGTCTGATGAATTGTCTTCGGGGATGGTTCCCGTCCTGTGCCAACAGAAAGAAGGTTTGGGGACCATGACCGCCGGGATTCCTCTAGTCACAGCCAGACCATTAAGTATGGTCTTTTTAGGAGAATTTGGGGTCTGCATCCCACTGATCTCCTGCTCCTTCAGGGGTTCTCTATTGTGCTCCCTGTGAGGGCAGTTATCGATTGTGGCCGGGCACCAACTAGTTCTTCTGGTCTCAGGATAACGTAGGTTTCTGGTTGTGGTAGGCTCTTAATACTTACTTTTGAATTCCTATTTATTACTGTTACAGCCTCTGTAATATTCCTTGAGGATTTAAAATCTCAAGGACAGTAAGGAGCAAAGGTGTCTGAACGTCTGGGGAAGTAGATAAATTTGAACCACTGAATATTTTACTTTCTGAATTTTGTATTTTTAAAGTCCTGGCACTTACAGAGTCATTTAGCCAGTAATGACTAGCTTAGCTCTTTCATCTTGTTTAGTTAATAATTAGTGACTGCTTTTTGGTCTTCTGTCAGGGTGTTACCATAGTGTTTTCTTCTCAACATTTAGTTAAAATTATAGCATTTCTAATAGTTCTAAATGAGACGACACTGAATCTCAGGGAAATCCATTAGTAGATGAAGGTTTGCTGAGTTGGGGAGTGTTTGTTTTGGACCAGGGAGTCCTCCCCAACCAGTGTGGAGTCTTCTCACTCCTCCACAGGACTTCTGAGTTACTTTGTAGGACCCGAGCAGCATGGGGAAGACTCAGAGGAATGGGGCTCAACACTGGAACACTTGAAGCATTTCGACCATTTTGTCCTAACCTAATTTTAGAAGGGCCTCCTGAAATTTAAAGTAGTTCACATTTAGAAAATTAGTTTCAGGGATAACTAGCTATATAGAAAGGCTTCAGGGAGTAGAATGTTTTCCGTATTACTTTTGGCGGCTTAGTGAAAGACCAGTTGGAATTTTCTCTAAAGTCCTGTGAACCTCCAGAAATTTTAAGTGGCCCAGTGAGAGTGTCGTGGAAGGAATCATTTTAGTATTTAAAATTTCCCACAAAATCCATGATGCTTGAAACAGACTTCCACTTGAGGATAGTGAGTACCTTCTGATTATTTTCAGGCTTAAAATTCATAGGTCGGCACCATTGCATCTTAACGTCTCATTTTCACACAACAAGATGTCGGAAGAATTGTTACCCAGAAACGCTGGTCTCTCTTTCTATAGCCCAAATTACGAAGTATTTATTTAAATGGGCTAACACATGATTACATCCTTGCTAATGTCTCTCAAGTGTGAATTTTATGTGTGCTAAAGTAATTATAGTGGTTTTGATACCCAGCTCATTTTTTTATTTCATAGACACTTGCATTTAAAACTATCAAAACCCAATGGTAAACCTGACCCAGATCTTAGGACTAATCGTCCTAAAACTTGAATATTTGCTTCTTTCCTTGAATAGTTTTTGTTTTGTATTGAACATTTTGTTTTGTCATTAGTGTATTGCATTGGAACAAAAACTGAAAAAATTGACCGAAGATTTGAGTTGTCAACGACAAAATGCAGAAAGTGCCAGATGCTCCCTGGACCAGAAGATGAAGGAAAGAGAAAAGGAGTTTCAGCAGGTGAGGTGAACGGACTCTTGAGGAGTTTGTCTGGAAGACTCTTGCCGACATTTCATAGTTCAATCCTTTGAAAAGAGGAACTGTTTATCGTAATTTGGGATATTCTATCAGAGGGGAGATGTTTCGTGACCAAAAAGTCACTTCATTTTCCATCTTTTAGTATTTGATTGGAGAAGGAATTAGAAGTCAGAATTTTGTTTTATCCATGGGTTCTGGTTTGTGTGAGACTTGATATGGAGTAGGAAAGGATCATGTTTCTTCTTTCCAACACTTTCCCTGCTGTGAAGGAAGCTGTAGTACCTTCTCCAGGTGTTTTAGAGAGGGGTGGTTGGCAAACACATAGGAAAGGTAGTTGACTATTGGGGAAAGAAGTCACAGGAAAGGCCAGGTGAAGGTGCTCTTCCTTCCCTGTGCATTGCTGCCTGTTTCCTCCAGGTGATTAGCCTGCAAGGGCAGCAGGTGGAGTGAGAGCCTGTAGTCTTGGAATTCGAGCGACTGTAGATGTTAGTCTGGTGTCCTTCTGTGGTTAGCAAAGTTCACGGGTGGCATGTGTTTTCTGTCCTTGTAAACTCAAGACCATTGTAATTGGCGTGTGGTATCTGATGCTTCAAACCCCAATGTTGAGTGTGTTTACTTTCTCAGTTGAGCTCTGACCATTGCAGCTTAGCTGTTTCTCCTTTGCCCTTGGATCCTTCAAAATAGAGATGATTTGTGTAAGATTTGGGGATGTTGGGGAAACAGGCTAGCTTCCATGCGGTCGACTGGCAGACTCCTTCCCCTTCCCTTCAGAGACCTGGATTTGATTACCAGGACCAGTAACAGGGCTGATTATGTTTATCACTGAGTGAATGGTTGTCTTGGCTCCCTATTGTCTACTGCCCTTTCACTATCTCCTTTCCTGTGCAAGGTTTATGTCTCACCCTGGAATCTCCCTTTTGAACAATTGTCAGTTTAACGTGTATATTTTCTGCTTTTTAGGAGCTTTCCCGTCAACAGCAGTGTTTCCAAACATTGGACCGAGAGTGCTCTCAGATGAAAACCAAACTCACCCAGGAGCTACAGCAAGCCAAGAGCACTCACAACATACTCCAGGCTGAACTGGATAAAGTATGGTGCCGACTTAACTTCTCTCTCCTCAGTAACCCCTGTTTTTACTTACTACCTCTTCATCACAGAAATTTGTAGCAGTTTACTCTCCCGCCACCTGTAAGGTAGGGCCTTTTACTCCCTATCCTTGCTAATGGACAGTCCTGGCTTTTCAGATGTTCTCATTCCAACTAAGGAATGAAAACGACGTCTTAACACTGTTTTAACGTACACTTCCCTGTTTCAGAAGTTGATTCACCATTTGTATTTCTAAATTAAATTTTTCTGTTTCTATCCTGTGACTGTCTTGTTATGTTTGTCTTTTTGTAAGTTGAATCGTAGGTAAGCTTTACATACTATATTAGGTATGTATACAGCGAAACCTGTGAGAGCCGGAACTCAACTGCCTTGCTTTTCCCAGTCTTGCAAGTTTTCCACTTTTGACAAGGTGCAGTCTTACCACTTTTCTGTCACTTGTTTTATTGGAAAATGTTTGCGTTTTCCTTCTCTGACAGGTTTCTGCCTTACGCAGGTTCTGGCTTTTGCAGGTTTTACTCTATTGCAAATGTGTTCCGTCAGTCTTAACTTTTTTTTTTGTTGGTTTATAATTAGTAGTTTTAGTTTTGTGGAGAAATACCTTTCTTTTGTGACTTTCTGCCCAAACGCAGCTCCTTTCATCCTCTCTTTGCTGTCACTAAATGATGTCACAGGTTCATGTTGTATTTAAGTTGGTTATAGTGCTGTATTTAGCTGTGACATGTATTGGGTCTCACCAAGATAAAAAAAAAAAAAAAAAACCCAGTGCCATCTATCCAATAACCTTTTTAATATTAAAGAACTAATGATAATTAAAAAAGATGTGCCACTTAAACCTTGTTTGTTTTTCTCTTGGTAGGTCACATCCGTAAAGCAGCATCTAGAAAAAAATTTAGAAGAGTTTAAGCAAAAGTTCTGCAGAACTGAAGAGGCACTAGAGGCCAGAGAGAGTGAGCTGAGGAGAAGCCGTGAGGTGAGGGAGCAGAGCCCAGCACTTACCAACTCCTCAATGGGGAGAAAGGGGCCCTGGTGGCGCAGAGGTCAAAGCACCCAGCTGCTAACCAAAGGTCGGGGGTTGGAACCCACCAGCTGCTCCAGGGGAGAAAAATGGGACAGTCTGCTTCCATATAGATTTACGGCCTTGGAAACCCTAAGAGGCAGTTCTGCTCTGTCCTTTGGGGTCACTAGGAGTTAGAATCGACTTGACAGGCAGTGGGTGGGTACGGGGTGAAGTGTGAGGGTTAAAAGAGAATTTCTCTGTTGTTTTTCAATAGTCTTTCATGCCATGTGTCTTCTCTTTGATTTGGCAGAAGTTTTGCAAAATGAGCATATAATCTGTGACATTGAACAGAAGTATTATTTTTATACTTTCCATCTCAGTATAATTGCTAACGTGTATATAATAACTATAGGAAAAAACATAGCTTTAATTAGGAACTTGTATAAATTTTTTTTTTTAAGAATAAGTTTAAACTACCTGGGAGACTGGAAAGATGAAAGAAGAAAAGGAGGGATTTCCTAAATGGAAAGAAATAAAACTGGTGATGGGAAGTGTTCTTTAAATCCCTTTCCAAGGGCTGGATTTTGAGTCGCCAAATACAAAACCTTGTGGAAAGTGGTAGGTTTATATAAACGAAAGCAACTACAGACGAAGAGTTTCTTGATTTGAAATTCTTATAAAAGCATCAAATTAATTAAATTATATTACTTTGGCTTCAAAAGACAACGTTAGCATAGCGTTCATCGCACGCAAGCACTAGGTAACAACATCTCTGATCTATGTTTGTTATGCCAGTGGTGGACGAGGGCTCACAAACAGCATGGAGGCTAGGAGCACCCTCTCTCTGCTGTAGGGCTTTTTCGTACTTACTTTTGATGTGGCAGATCTGAGCTTACTCAGTGTGCTGGAGTTCATTCTTAAAGGGCTTAATTTAGAACCACTTAGGGACAGTTAACAGACTGAAGCAATTTGAATAGAGCCATATATCAAGAAGTATAGCTAGAATGCTTCTTAGAGGCAAGGATGGCGAGATTACATCTCACCTCCTTTGGACATGGTATCAGGAGGGACAAGTCCCTGGAGAAGGACATCATGCTTGGTAAAGTAGAGGGTCAGTGAAAAAAGGAAGACCCTCAATGAGATGGACTGACACAGTGGCTGCAACGATGGGCTTAAGCATCACAATGAATGTGAGGGTGGCGTAGGACTGGGCAGTGTTTCTTTCATTCTGCTCTACATAGGATCGCTATGAGTCGGAACCGACTCGATGGCACCTAACAACAATATAAATCGGCATGGTAATTTTAGGAAAAAACACAACAGAAGATAGCGGCAGTTTCTTCTCCTTCAAATGTCACAGGAAGGAATGGTTTTCCACTCATCCTTTAAGTATTCTCTGGTTACTATTTGGGCTGTAAACATTCTTTTTTTAATTCTCTATAAGGAACTGTTACATATCTAGGTGAGAAAAGTTTGTGTGTACTTACCCCCAAAGCTTTGAGAGTGTACGGCGGTTGTAAAATGAGAACATCTGTCAGAGGCAAAGAGGCAGTGGTGAGAGCTGCGAGCCCCAGAGGGCCGATGCTGCCGGGGATGGAGGCCAGAACTCCAGCAGCCCAAGTGCAAGACAGCCTCATATCCCGTGATGGTTTCATCAGCGAACACTTTCAAATGGAAGTGTTTGTTTCAGCAAAACAAACGTTTGCCTTTTGGCCAGTGGGGACCAATCAGCAGATGCTTCTGCTAACATTTCCACAGGCGCCCTGGCGCCAAACTCTTCCCTCTGTGAGCTTCCCTTCCCGCCAGCAGCCCTCCCGCGACTCCGTTTGTAAAAGCGGTCGTCTGGTGAAGAGGGTCCAAACACTGTTTGCTTGGCCACGAAGCAGCAGTGGGCTGGACGTTGTTGTGCAGGTGTCTCTGAAGGTTGTTCATCCCCACAAGGCCAGGTGTGTCAGCAGCAGAGCTTCTAAAGTCGGCGCTAGCCTTTACTAAGTTAGGAGCCCTGGTGGTGCAGTGGTTAAGAGTCGGCTGCCAACCAAAAGGTCGGCGGTTCGAATCTGGCAGCCACTCCTTGGGAACACTGTGGAGCAGCTCTACCCTGTCCTATAGGGTTGCTGTGAGTTGGAATTGACTTGACAGCCTGGGTTTGGTTTTTTCTTTTTTTAACTAAGCTAAATGCATGTCATGTTTGAATTTTATCTGAATTCTATGTCAAATGAGGGTAGTCATATGAAAGTGCCTAGGACAGTGTCTGGTAATTAATTCAGTTTTTGTCTTCACTTTGGGGTGTGTGTGTGTCTCCTGCTTCGAGGATGATACCAAGAACATAAGGGTTTAGCTGGCTCTTGAACCTTGGGTTGAACTGGGATCAGAAAATTGACTTACCCAGCTGGACCGGTGGCGTATCTGGTGGGAGCGTGGTGGCGGCTTCAGAGTTCAGAGCTCTGAAGTTGCATCGTCTTCCTACCACCACCTGCCCTGTGACCTTTGGGAAAGGCTTGTCCTTTCTGAGCCTGTCTTCATCTCTGTGTAAAACCAGACTGGTTGCCGCTGTGTCGATTCTGACTCGTGGTGACCCCATGTGTATCAGAGTAGAACTGTGCTCCGTAAGGTTTTTAATGGCTGATTTTTTGTAAGTAGATCACCAGTCCTTTCTTCCAAGGTACATCTGGGTGGACTTGAACCTCCAACCTTTTGGTTAGTAGTTGAGCGCTTAACTATTTGTGCCACCGAGGCGGCCTCGTCTGTATATTGGGACTGATAATATCACTTTTCAAGGCTATAGTGGAGCCCTGGTGGCACAGTGGTTAAGAGCTATGGCTAGCTATGGCTGCTAACCAAAAGGTCAGCAACTCAAATCCATTAGCTGCTCCTTGGAGACCCTGTGGGTTTACAAGCAGTTCTGCTCTGTCCTACAGGGTTGCTATGAGTCAATCTACTTGAGGGCAGCAGTTTTTTTTAAGGCTGTAGTGATGGTGGCACAGGGTTAAGAGCTATGGCTGCTAACCAAAAGGTTGGCAGTTTGAGTCCACCAAGCCGCTCCTTGGAAACCACATGGGGCAGTTCTACCGTGTCCTATAGGCACGCTATGAGTCAGACAGAATTGACTCCATAGCATCGGGTTCGGTCTTTTTTTTTTTTTGGTACTGTGGTTACATCAAATGTTGTATAGACGTGTTCTGCCCAGTGCTTAGTAAGCAGAGTGTGCTATTCTTGCAGCCTGCCTGCTCCTTGCTTTGGTCTTCACAGCTGTCACGGCCTTTCCATGTTACCAGTGCTCCTGTCACCCGTGGACACAGAAAATGAGGAGGTGACAGTGCACTTGAGATTTTTAAGGTAGAAACTTTTCCTGTTGTGCCCTCTCACTCTGGGTAGCTCTGTATCTAATTATAAGTCAGCACAAACGAGTTTAGCAGTTTATAGGTTTTGGATGCCGGAATAACGTGACAGTTGTGCTGAAATCCTCCTTGTTCGTGTTTAGTGAACTAATGGCTGCTTATACTGAGAAATTACCAGTGCTGGAAATGTGATTTTATGGCTCAATCAGGGGTAAAGTTAACATTCAGTATCGAAGTGAATGGAGGGTTTAGAAAAGCTACTTACTCGTCCAGCAGTCAGTGCCAGCCCAGTAAGTACCGCTGGGGCTGGGCAATAAACTAACCAGCATCTGGCAGTCAAGATGGGGAACACGAGCCTGGGGACCTTTCCAAGCACAGGGATCTGTATTGCACTGGGCCCTCCAAGGAGCCTGGCCTGGCAGGAGGAATGACTGGTGGTAAGGGGAGAAGGGCATCCCCTGCGCCCTCCCTTTTTCGGGATGCAGACTTTACCCTGCAGGGGACGCGTGAAACTTCATTCATGGACGGGATCCTGAAAAGCCACACGTTAACTGGAATTTGTTTTGTCTGGCCCTCGGAAATGCTGCTCCCCTTGCCGGTCCTAAACCAGAGTTGATCTGGGTGGAATTGCTTGCTAAGCTTGAATGCTGGCTTGTGGTTACAGAGAATCTTGTGTTTTTCCAGAATAGTGCCCAAGTTCGCAAATCACGTGAGGAGGCAAGAGATGCCTGGGAGAACATATCGTTGTATGCTTAACTCATTGATAACGAGTGCACCCATTCAAGTCTTAAACGGCTGTAGCCTCGCCGGAAACTAATTGCTGGTGGATGGCAACTTGCAGATTCATTTTCAGATGCTTGTTTTCTAAATTCTGGCCTTTTAAAACTCTTGGGTTGGTCATAGCCATAGCTTTATAAGCCTGCTGGGTCCCAGGATTGGCTGGACATTTCTGCATTAGAAGCAAATGTTTACTGAGCTAACGCCAGAAGAGAGAAAGACGTGTTAATCTTTCCATTGAGCTTACTTTTCATTTAAATGTCTCCATTTATGGATAGAAACTGACAGATCGGCAGACACGTGAACATAAGTCTGATCCTCACCCCCTTCCGTGTCCCCCTCCATCTTCTCCCGCTTTCCTTCCTTCCTTTGGGATGTATTAGCTTTGCTGCAGGGTCTTCCCAGCTTTCTTGGCAAGCCTCCAGACGTAGATGTCATTTGATTTGATTAAGTTTTCAGGTTAAGAAGCTATTTTGTAAGTTGCAACATAAAAAGTGCTAAATGAACCAAGGTGGTTAAGTTCTAGTCACTCTTACGCTGAACTCCTTCTGTCAGTCTTAGCGCCAATCACGGAGGCCTGGCTGACGTTCAGTTTTGGGAAGCAGCTGCTCATAGTGCCCCAGTACTCCGTTAACGTGCTTTAAGGTGTGTTTCCTTTCACACTGGGGGTCTCATTTGAGTGGGGATTGTTCCAGCCTGGAGAACAAACAAGTTATCATGGTTTTTGTGGTTCAATGATGCTAGTTTTGACTACTAACACTGTTGCTCCTTAAAGATTGTTCTGCAAAGTTTAAGACTAATGGGCTTGCTATGCGTCAGAATAGGCTCAAGGGCAGTGGGTTTGGGTTTGGGGGGTGTGAGCCTTCGCCTGTGGGGGTTGAGCTGCCAGAGCTGTTCCCTGGTTCTGACTGATGTCTTAGTCCCGTGGAGTGTCCATTCAGTTAGTGGGAGGGCGCGGGAACAGGACAGAGGAGACAGGAACATAACCCCAACAGGTTGTCTTGTTTCCTGAGGAAATGAACATATATGCATGAACAGAACAGCTGCCAGCAAGTTTTCAAGTACTTGCTACCAGCCAGGTTCCCCCTCTTCTTGAATTTGGCTGGGCTACACGGTACCCATCTGCTGGTAGTAACCCGACTGATGATTGAAGGCGGCCTTCCAGCACAGCACTGCCAGGGCCATCTTTTTTCTGGCGGTGCAGTAGGATTTTAGAGGATGGGTCTCAGTGATTTCTTTAAGATTCAAAAATTTTCCCCACTTGTCCCAGGGGGACCTTTGGCGTTTTTGAAATGAGGTTTTAAAATCCTCATGCTAAGTGAACAAAGAATATACAACTCTATTTTCCCCCAAGGATGGGTTGTGATGGCTGGTAGTGATGTTGGCCGATCTCCTGGGGCCCAGAGGCTGGTAGACGAGATAGGCTGAGGTACTCGTTAGAAAATATTTTGGAAGTTGAAAAACAGGCGGAAGAACACGAATAGAGGATTTATAACGTTGGGCGTGTGCATCTTCATATGCTTAATAAGCAATAGTGTTTATTTGGTGTGCACATATGGCTTGGTTTTAAGAGTCAGAAAAATATACAGGTCTCCCAAGCTTAGTGCCTGGCCCTGCACACGCCTCTTGGCTCTGCTGTTGCCTGTTGCTGCAGGGTGCTTCATTAGTCAGGCAACCACAGGACCCGTTTTCAGCATGGAAGCTCAGCCCCCATCTCGGGTGCATTCCTCCTTCTGTTCTCTCCCACGGATTTTCCACAGCTTGACAACCTCTCTTTAGCACACCCTGGGTGTAGAGTCACTATGAGTCAGAATCGACTCAATGGCAATGGGCATTATTATTATTATTTTTTTTCTTTTTATTGTGCTTCAAGTGAAAGATTACAAAACAAGTTGGACTCTAATACAAAAATTTATAAACGCCTTGCTATATACTCCTAATTGCTCTCCCCCTAATGAGACAGCACACTCTTTTCCTCCACTCTCTCTTTTCGTGTCCATTTGGCCAGCTTCTGACCCCCTATATCCTCTCATTTCCCCTTCAAACAGGAGCTGCCCACATAGTCTCATGTGTCTACTTGATCCAAGAAGCTTATTCTTCTGCAGTATCATTTTCTATCCTGTAGTCCAGTCCAATCCCTGTCTGAAGAGTTGGCTTTGGGAATGGTTCCTGTCTTGGGCTAACAGAAGGTCTGGGGACCATGACCTCCGATCCTTCTAGTCTCAGTCAGACCATTAAGTCTGGTCTTTTTACAAGAAGCTGGGGTCTGCATACCACAATGGGCATTGTTTTTGTTGTTATTTGGGTGTGTATTACATTACTGGTGTCACGTCTTCCCCAACTGGGGGTACCTGCCTTGAGAGCAGGGACTCTGTCTTCAGATTTCTATCTCAGAAATCCCCGTCCACTGTCTTACACACTGTAGGTTTTGTTGAACGTAATTTGACCCATAAAGGCACCCCTAGAACTGTGGCACTTGAGATGGTTGTACGGTGGAAGGGAGGTGGAAACTTGGCATGTGGATTTTTGTCTTGTTAACACATCAAGTCTTTGCAAGGATGTAGCTCAGCATTCAGATGTGATGGGAACTTGTAGCTTCTCTCCAAGGACCTTGTTCTCAGGGTTTTTCTCACGGGCTCGCTCTGTAACAAGCATATGAACAATCAGAAAGTTCAAAAAATATCTTTCATGAGGGAAAAAAATTAACATCAGATTTGGATTATCTGCTTTTGTTTTGGACATCTATGTGTAAAATTATTTGATTTAAGTAAGTTATGTCCAACTTCCCCAAGTACTCAGAGGGAAGGCGTGATTCTTCCCCAAGTGAGATGGACAAACAATTCTGTTAGGGACCCTTATTAAGGCAGAAGTCATAGTTTTTTGAGCATTTGTTTTGTTTATAACCAACTAAATCTATATTTTAGGAATCAAAGAAGGAAAACAGCCTCCTTCAGAGTCAGTCTGAGCAAAGGGCCAGAGAAATCTGCCACTTGGAGGAAGAACTCAGGAAGGCCAAGCAGTGTTTAAATCAGAGCCAGAAGTTTGCTGAAGAAATGAGAGGTAAGCTTAGTGTTTGCAGTTACTTCTTTAAGCTACTGTTCCCACGAGGGAGGTGCGATGACTTTAGCACATCAGAGAAACATCTTTGAGTTTTTCCGTCTGTTTACCCAGAATGGAGTCTGCAGTTGATGTGGAGAAAAATTTCCTTTTCCACTGTTTACTTTCCAGAGTAATAGTTGGACATTTTTTTACTGGAACATATTGAGTCCCCAAATGCCTGGTTTTCAGCACTTTGAAACCAGAAGGATAAATATTTTCCACACAAAACACTAAACTATCGGTTCCCCTCTTCCCCGGGAGTACTATTCTTTGCGTCTCAAGTGTGTTTGTTAGTTGCACCCAGACGGCACATCTTCTCACTCATTGCTGTTTCTCTGATAATAGACAAAAACCTGTGTTAAATGTGTGTTTCCCAAGCTCTTAATGACCATTGCTTTTTGTTGGCTTACTTGATTGAATGATTTTATTTCCTTATGTTAAAGCCAAAGAATTTTGCTGTATACCCAAATGAATCTACCATTAGTTTCACATCTATTTGTTTGTGGCATGTCTTTTTTTTTTTTTAGTTGAGAGTTTACACAATAAATTAATTTCCCATTCAACAACTCATACACAAGTTGTTCTGTGACGTGGATTGCTGTCCCCGCAATGTGTCAGCCCTCTCCCCATTTCCATCCCTCCAGTTTCCCTGCCCCTCCTTGCCTTCTCATCTTTGCTTTTGGGCAAACAATGCCCTTTTGGTCTCCTATAGTTGATTGTTCTAAGGAGCACATTCCTTATGGGTGTTATTGTTTATTTTATAGGCCAATCTATTATTTGGCTGAGAGGTGACCTCTGGGAGTTACTTGAGTTCCAGGTTAAAAGGGTGTCTTAGGGCAATAGTCTTGGGGGTTCCTCTAGTCTCTATCAGTCCAGTAAGTCTGGTCTTTTTTTATGAGTTTTAGTTTTGTTCTATGTTTTTCTCCCATTCTTACTGGGACCTTCTGTTGTGTCCCTAGTCAGAGAGGTTGGTAGTGGTAGCCAGGCACCATCCTGTTCTTTTGATCTCAAGCTAGAGAAGGCTGTGGTTCGCGTGGGCCGTTAGTCCTGTGGACTAACTGCTTCCTTGAGTTGTTGGTTTCCTTCACTGCCGTTTGCGCCAGATAGGAAGAGACCAATAGTTGTATGTTAGATGGGTGTTTGCAAGCTTTTAAGACCCTGGACACTGCTCACCAAAGTAGGATGTAGAACATTGTCTTTATGAACTATGTTTTCCAGTTGACCTAGATGTCCCTCAAGACTATTGGTCCTTAGCCTTCAAGCCGATAACTCAGTCCCATGAGGTGTTTGGATATGTCTGAGAAGTTTCCGTAACTGTGCCACCATAAAAAAAAAAAAAAAAACTGTGCCCCCATATGCTTTATTATATATGCGAATATACCTGCCACACATACAAATCCATACACAGATGTCCACACTATACCTATGTGTGCGTGCACGTGTACCCCCATACGTCCCCCCACACCTGTATAGCACACATGTCTTCCTACAGAACCACCCACGAGTTTTTGGTTGTTATTACTGCTGTTGGGGAATTGTGTATGTCACAGCATTTCCTAGAGCTGTCCTTTATTCCTGCATACCTCTCACTCTCTTCACTGACCTTGGCCATGTTGTACTGATTTCCTCCATATCATGTATGTCAGTAAGGAGCCCTGGTGGCTCAGCTGCTAACCAAAAGGTCAGCAGTTTGGTTAGCAACTGAGCTCTTAACCACTGACCCACCAGGACTCTTGTCTATACGTAAGCTTAGGTAATTATCAAGTGATCTTTCCAGAAGGTACCCAGATAACAATGCCACTTTTTTACTGACCATTTTTCACAGTTTAGAATAAATACTTGCTAAAAGCATCTTTTTTTTTTTTTTTTTTAATAGTTAAGAATACTTCTCAGGAAACAATGTTAAAAGATCTTCAAGAAAAAATGAAGCAGCAAGAAAACTCCTTGACTTTAGAGAAACTGAAGCTTGCCTTGGCTGACCTGGAAAAACAGAGGGATTGTTCTCAGGATCTGTTGAAGAAAAGAGAACATCACATCGAGCAACTGAATGAAAAGTTAAGCAGAAGAGAGAAAGAGTCTCAGGCTTTACTGACTGCTTTGGAATTAAAAGAGAAAGAATATGAAGAATTGAAGGAAGAGAGAACCCTGTTCACTCATTGGAAAAGTGAAAAAGAACAACTTTTAAATCAGATGGAAGCAGAAAAGGAAACATTGCAGAATAAAATTAATCATTTGGAAACTTGTCTCAAGACTCAGCAAATAAAAAGTCAGGAATACAATGAGAGGGTAAAAATAATGGAAATTGAAAGAGAAAACCTGAGTGCTGAGATCAGAAACCTTCACAGTGCGATCGACAGCAAGAAAGTGGAGGTTGAGGCGCAGAAGCAAGCTTACAGGGAATTACAGCAGGAAGCTGAGCTCTCAGATCAGAAACACAAGAAGGAAATAGAAAATATGTGTTTAAAAACGTCTCAGCTTACTGGGCAAGTGGGCGACCTAGAACACAAGCTCCAGTTACTGTCGAGTGAAATAGCGGAGAAAGACCAGTGTTACCGAGACTTGCATGCTGAATACGAGAGCTTCAGAGGTCTGTTAAAACCCAAACATTCTTCTCCCGAGATAAAAGAGGATCATCACAGAAGCCTTTTGGCTTGTGAAGAGCAGCCTGCAGTGAGTAATTCTTTTGCAAAGATGATTGGAGAACAAGGACGCATGCCTTTAGAAAGGAGCAAATGCCAGTCGGAAGCAGACCAAAGTGCCACAGACTCAGCCGATTTACAAAACAGAATCATTTCACTTGAGCTTTCATTAGAGTCTCAAAAGCAGATGAACTCCGATCTGCAGCAGCGGTGTGAAGAGCTGGTGCAAATCAAGGGGGAAATAGAAGAAAATCTCATTAAAGCAGAACAGATGCATCAAAGTTTTGTGGCCGAGACAAATCAGCGCATCAATAAGTTGCAAGAAGACACTTCTGTGCATCAGAATGTTGTTGCTGAAAGTTTAGTCGCCCTTGAGAACAAGGAAAGAGAGCTGCAACTTCTGAGTGAAAAACTAGAAACTCAGCAAGGAGAGTATCAGGAATTAGAAAAGAGCAACGGCCTACTCGAAGGCTCTCTAAAGGAGCTACAACTTTTGTCTGAAACTCTGAGCTCCGAGAAGAAGGAAATGAGTTCCATCCTTTCTCTAAGTAAGCAACAAATTGAAGAGCTGACTCAAGAGAATGGGGTTCTCAAGGAAGTGAATGCAGCCTTAAATCAAGAGAAAATGAACTTGCTGCAAAAAAGTGAGCATTTTTCCAATTGCATAGATGAAAGAGAGAAACACATTTCAGAGTTATCTGATCAATACAAGCAAGAAAAACTTACTTTACTGCAAAGATGTGAAGAAACAGAAAATGCATTTGAGGATCTTAGGGAAAACTACGAAGCTGTGCAAGAGAAGAACTCTAGATTAGAATGCTTGCTAAATGAACGCACTAGTCTTTGTGAAAATAGAAAAAATGAGTTGGAACAGCTAAAGGAAACATTTGCGAGGGAACACCAAGAGCTTTTAGTGAAATTAGCCTCAGCCGAAGAAAGAAACCAGAGCCTCGTGCTGGAGGTGGGCACTGTGCAGCATGAGATGAGATCTGAGATTACAGACTTCCAAAACAATGCCAAGAGCGAGGCTGATGGGTTAAGGCAAGAAATTATGACTTTAAAGGAAGACCAAAGTAGGATGCAAAAGGACATTAATGCCTTGCTAGAAGAGAATGAGAGCCTGATGAAGTTAACGAAGACCTCACCTGGGCATCAGGATCTAGAACTGGGACCCACCAGCTACGCTGTGAAAGAAAGAGAGCGTGAGATAAATGAATGTAACATTGAACGTCAGATGGATCTTGATGTTGAAGCCACTTCTCTAGACAGTTATAATGCGCAATTAGTACAGTTAGAAGCTGTGATAAGAAGTACGGAATTCAAACTTCAGGCAAGTGAGAAGGAGAAGGCATACCTGCAGGAAGAATTACACAGGATTAGAGGAGAGCTAGAAAACGGGAATTTGCAACAAGGTACTCAGTCACGAGAAGTTAGTGGCCTTACAGACTGTGAAGTAGATGCAGAGGAAAAGTCTATTTCAGTGCTTCACGAGCTGTCAACAAGTCAGAATGACAGCGTGCACCTACAGTGCTCTCTTGAAACAGCCATGACCAAGCTGAACGAACTGGAGAAAATGTGCCAGATACTGCAGGTTGAAAAGCCTGAGCCACCAGCCGAGCTGAGTGACTCAGGATCGGAATGTGTCACAGCAACTAGCAAAATGGCAGAAGAGGTGGAGAAACTGGCCAATGAAGTTAAAATATTAAACCATGAAAATGGTCTTCCCCAAGGAGAGTTAGTGAAACAGATGCCAGAAGATGAATTTGGTGAACAACAAAATGTGTTCTTGAATCCTTTGGAGGACAGTAATTTCTGTGAGCACCTGACATTGTCAAACAAAGAAGTTCAAACGCACTTTGCTGAATTACAGGAGAAATTCTCGTCTTTGCAAAGCGAACACAAAATCTTACATGATCAACACTGTCGGATGAGCTCAAAGATGTCAGAACTACAGTTCTATGTCGACACTCTAAAGGCAGAAAATTCAGTCTTGTCAATGAATCTGAGGAACTTCCAAGATGACCTGGTGAAGGAGGTGACACTGGGGCCCGAGGAGGGGCGTCTTCTGTCCCTGTCATTCTCTTGTGTGACTGACAGCCCCGTTCTTAAAAGTTTTGGAGAATCCTCATTTTGCAAAGATCTTTTGGAACAGACGGGAGAAACATCTCTCTTGAATAATTTGGAAGAAAACGTTTCAGTGAACCAGTCTAATGTGGCAGAAATGTCCTGCAGCAGTCTGGAGGAGGAGAGCCAGGCCAAGAAAGAAGTTCCATCTGCCCCCGGGAGGAGCCCTGAAGACCTAGAGGCCCTCTGTCAGATGTACCTGCAGGCCCTCAGGAAGCTGGAGGAGGAAATGGAAGGTCAGGGAGTTATGAAAAATAAGGAAATCCAAGAGCTTCAGCAGTTACTGAGCTCTGAAAGGAAAGAGCTTGAGTGCCTTAGAAAGCAGTATCTGTCGGAAAACGAACAGTGGCAACGGAAGCTGACAAGCGTGACTGTGGAGCTGGAGTCCAAGTTGGCGGCAGAAAAGAAACAGACGGCGCACCTGTCACTTGAGCTAGAAGCTGCCCGGCTCCAGCTACAGGGTCTCGACCTAAGTTCACGGCCTTCGCTGGGTGCTGACATTGAAGATGTAAGTACGTGGGATTTATGTGCTGTTTCCCTCTGTTTGCACAATTTACATTTACAGTACACATTTGTTACATTGAAATTTGCACTCTAGGTTAAAAATATGCTTAGGGTTCAAGGAAATAAATACAAAATATACTAATTTTTTTTCAAAATGAATCAGAACTTCAAGAAAATGAGTAAACTTTATTTGGGGAGATTTTCAGTGATTTGACTTGTTAATTGATTCTGACTCATGCTGACCCCATGTGTGCAGAATAGGACTGCTCCATAGGGTGTGGAAGACTGTAACCTTTTGGAAGCAGATCACGAGGTCTGTTTTCCAAGGCACCTGTGGATGGGTTCAAGCCACCAACCTTTCACTGATAGTCGAGCACTTAACCATTTGCTCCACCCAGGGACTCCAAACCTGTTGCCGTTGAGGCAGTTGTGACTCATGGCGGCCCCATGTGTGTCAGAGTAGAAATGTGCTCCATAGGGTTTTCAGTGGCTGATTTTCCAGAAGTCGATTGCCAGGCCTTACTTCGGGGGTGCCTTTAGATGGATTAGAACCTTCAACCTTTCAATTAGTATCCAAGTGCTTAACTATTTGCACCACCCAGGGACTCCACAGTATTAAGTGGAAAATTACTGAAGATGCTTTAAAGTCTCCTGGAGAAAATTACATTGTAGAGCCAGAAGGTTCTTGTTAGGATGTGTGTGTGTTTTTACTCTTTGTGAGTTAATAAAGCACAATTAAATATTGAATTAGAGCTTATGAATGATAATATGTAAAATTTAACCTCTCACGTCCTTTCAGGCTATTTTTAATGTTAGAGTTATAGTCATAACATAAATGTAGAAGATTCTTTATTACTAAATAATTTTCTAACAGTTTGCTATGATACAAATATGTGATTTGGTATCATTTAAAGAGACATTTCTTTATTGAATAAGCAGTTGCTTAGTTACTGATAACTTCGATCTTTTTAGCCTACCTGCCCCGATAATAATGCTCTGTCATGTAGGACTGCATCTCCCTGGGTTCCCTCTGTCATGTAGGACTGCGTCTCCCTGGGTTCCCTCTCTCTACCTCTGTCATGTAGGACTGCGTCTCCCTGGGTTCCCTCTGTCTACCTCTGTCATGTAGGACTGCGTCTCCCTGGGTTCCCTCTGTCTACCTCTGTCATGTAGGACTGCATCTCCCTGGGTTCCCTCTGTCTACCTCTGTCATGTAGGACTGCGTCTCCCTGGGTTCCCTCTGTCTACCTCTGTCATGTAGGACTGCGTCTCCCTCGCTTCCCTCTGTCATGTAGGACTGCGTCTCCCTGGGTTCCCTCTGTCTACCTCTGTCATGTAGGACTGCGTCTCCCTCGCTTCCCTCTGTCTACCTCTGTCATGTAGGACTGCGTCTCACTCGCTTCCCTCTGTCTACCTCTGTCATGTAGGACTGCGTCTCCCTGGGTTCCCTCTGTCTACCTCTGTCATGTAGGACTGTGTCTCCCTGGGTTCCCTCTGTCTACCTCTGTCATGTAGGACTGCGTCTCACTCGCTTCCCTCTGTCTACCTCTGTCATGTAGGACTGCGTCTCCCTGGGTTCCCTCTGTCTACCTCTGTCATGTAGGACTACGTCTCCCTCGCTTCCCTCTGTCTACCTCTGTCATGTAGGACTGCGTCTCCCTCGCTTCCTTCTGTCTACCTCTGTCATGTAGGACTGCGTCTCCCTGGGTTCCCTCTGTCTACCTCTGTCATGTAGGACTGCGTCTCCCTGGGTTCCCTCTGTCTACCTCTGTCATGTAGGACTGCGTCTCCCTGGGTTCCCTCTGTCTACCTCTGTCATGTAGGACTGTGTCTCCCTGGGTTCCCTCTGTCTACCTCTGTCATGTAGGACTGCGTCTCACTTGCTTCCCTCTGTCTACCTCTGTCATGTAGGACTGCGTCTCCCTGGGTTCCCTCTGTCTACCTCTGTCATGTAGGACTACGTCTCCCTCGCTTCCCTCTGTCTACCTCTGTCATGTAGGACTGCGTCTCCCTGGGTTCCCTCTGTCTACCTCTGTCATGTAGGACTGCGTCTCCCTGGGTTCCCTCTGTCTACCTCTGTCATGTAGGACTACGTCTCCCTCGCTTCCCTCTGTCTACCTCTGTCATGTAGGACTGCGTCTCCCTGGGTTCCCTCTGTCTACCTCTGTCATGTAGGACTGCGTCTCCCTGGGTTCCCTCTGTCTACCTCTGTCACGTAGGACTACGTCTCCCTCGCTTCCCTCTGTCTACCTCTGTCATGTAGGACTGCGTCTCCCTCGCTTCCCTCTGTCTACCTCTGTCATGTAGGACTGTGTCTCCCTGGGTTCCCTCTGTCTACCTCTGTCATGTAGGACTGCGTCTCACTCGCTTCCCTCTGTCTACCTCTGTCATGTAGGACTGCGTCTCCCTGGGTTCCCTCTGTCTACCTCTGTCATGTAGGACTGCGTCTCCCTGGGTTCCCTCTGTCTACCTCTGTCATGTAGGACTGCGTCTCCCTCGCTTCCCTCTGTCTACCTCTGTCATGTAGGACTGCGTCTCACTCGCTTCCCTCTGTCTACCTCTGTCATGTAGGACTGCGTCTCCCTGGGTTCCCTCTGTCTACCTCTGTCATGTAGGACTGTGTCTCCCTGGGTTCCCTCTGTCTACCTCTGTCATGTAGGACTGCGTCTCACTCGCTTCCCTCTGTCTACCTCTGTCATGTAGGACTGCGTCTCCCTGGGTTCCCTCTGTCTACCTCTGTCATGTAGGACTGCGTCTCCCTCGCTTCCCTCTGTCTACCTCTGTCATGTAGGACTGCGTCTCACTCGCTTCCCTCTGTCTACCTCTGTCATGTAGGACTGCGTCTCCCTGGGTTCCCTCTGTCTACCTCTGTCATGTAGGACTGCGTCTCACTCGCTTCCCTCTGTCTACCTCTGTCATGTAGGACTGCGTCTCCCTGGGTTCCCTCTGTCTACCTCTGTCATGTAGGACTGCGTCTCCCTGGGTTCCCTCTGTCTACCTCTGTCATGTAGGACTGCGTCTCCCTGGGTTCCCTCTGTCTACCTCTGTCATGTAGGACTGCGTCTCCCTCGCTTCCCTCTGTCTACCTCTGTGAGGGAGGCAGGGCAGGCAGTGGAGGGGGCAACAGTGACAGTAGCCACAGCATATTCCCATTTTGCAGGTGAGGAACAGTGAGCCTCCAGGACCCATTATAGCAAGTGCTGGATCTGTGGTTAAGCCCTTGGGCTGGGAATCTGGTCATGAAACCTTTACTGCCTTTTCTTATTAATGAATGCCATCAATGCAAAGTGGAGGGGGAAGGTTTTGTGATGGAGTTTGTTCCTTATTTGATAATCATAAAGAGAAATTTTATACTTGGGTGACCTAGAATATTCCTAGCGAGAACAAATAATGAAATTTAAATTAGTTGCAATTCAGATGCTAAAACAAATGGTTTGTCTTCATGATAAACACCTTACCCCTGATAAATGCCTTGCCCATAGAAAGCACCCGCTGAATGTTTGTTTAATTGCGGTAGGTATTTGAGTGGAGAGAGGACAGTGTAGTGGAAGTTATACCACTTGACTTTAGTCATTAAGAGAATGTGTTTAGCTGAGGCAAGAAGCCCATTTTTATAAAGTAATAATTAAGCCTCCTATTTATTGTACTTTGTTTCTGCTTTAAAAAAATAAATGCTTTCCTGTTATCATATTACAATTACAGGGTATTCGGGGTGGAAATGAGAGATGTGACATAAAAGAATCAGAAGAATATACTCCAAAAGCTAAAGGAAGAACACCAAAACGTGACATTCGTCAGATTGGTGAAAAAGATGTTCAGCAGGACCTCAGCCTAGAGATTGAAAAACTAACTGAGATTGGTGCAGTCATTCAGACAGGACGACCGTCCGGGGCACCATCCTCGGAAGCCAGTTCTGAGACTCCCCTGGAAGGCAAAGATCAGGGCTGGTCAGAGTGCATCTCTGAATTGTCTTTTTCTGATCCTAATGCTTTGGTACCCATGGATTTTCTGGAGACTCAGGTAACCATTCAGAATCTCCAACTGCAGGTGAAAGAGACATCGAATGAAAATCTGAAATTACTTCATGTCATAGAGGACCGTGACAAAAAACTTGAAAGTTTGCTAAATGAAGTAAAAGAGTTGAGCTCAAAAATTGATCTGCAAAAAGTACAACTAACTACCAAGACTGAAGCTTGCATAGAATTGGAAAAAACAGTTGAGGAACTTAAGAAAGAAAAATCAGATTTAAGTGAAAAATTGGAATTCTTCTCCTGTGATAACTCGGAGATACACCAGAAAGTAAAGACTCTGGAAGACCTCAGTTCTAATTTAGAAATGACAGATAAATTGACTGATGAAGTTATTGAAGATAATGTAGCCATGGTGAATGACAACTGGAAAGAGAAATTTCTTCATGTGGAAAATAAGCTGGAGAGAATCAGGTCTGAGAAAGTTAGCATGGAGCACCAGATCCTCTCTGTGGAAGCTAACTTAGAGACATTTCAGACAGAGAAGCTGAATTTAGAAAAAGACAATGAAAATAAGCAGAAAGTTATAAACTGTCTTGAAGAAGAACTCTCTGTGGTCACAACTGAGAGAAACCAGCTTCATGGAGAATTAAGTACTGTGTCAAGAGAAAACAAAGAACTGAGTCAGATGTCTGACAGGATGCAGAAAGAACTACAGGAGCTGGAGAATCATCATGACGAGTGTCTCCATCACATCCAAATTGTGGAGGCTGAAGTAAAGGAGAAGACGGTGCTCCTTCAGACTTTGTCCTCCGAGAAGGCTGATCTCCAGGAGCAGCTGCAGAGCCTGGAGAAGGATTCACGGGCACTGTCTTTGGTGAAAGGTGAGCTGGAAAACCAAATTGGACAACTGAGTAAAGAGAGAGACTTGCTTGTAAGGGACTTAGAAAGCCTGCAAAACAAGTTGAGTGAATCAGAAGATGAAAAGGCAGGCCATTGCAAGGCCTTGGAGGCTGCGTTAGTGGAGAAAAGTGAGATTGCAGTGAGGCTGAGCTCAACACAGGAGGAGGTGCTTCAGCTGAGAACCGGCATTGAGAAACTGAAGGTCCGCATTGAGGCCGATGAGAAGAGGCAGCTCCACGTCTTAGAAAAACTGAAGGAAAGTGAGCGTCGTTCTGATTCACTTAAGGATAAAGTTGAGAATCTTGAAAGGGAGTTGCAGATGTCAGAAGAAAACCAAGAGCTTGTCATTCTTGATGCTGAGAATTCCAAAGCAGAAGTAGAAACTCTCAAAGAAAAAATAGAAGAGATGGCAGAGATGCTGAAAGGTTTAGAATTCAACCTTGTCACGGTGAGGTCTGAAAAAGAAAATCTGACAGAACAACTACAAGAAAAACAAAGTCAAGCATTGGAAGTAGAGTCCTTGCTTTCTTCTTTGAAGAGCCTGATAGAAGAAAAGGAGCAGGAGAAAATACAGATGAAAGAAGAGTCTAAAACTGCAGTGGAGTTGCTTCAAATACAATTGAAGGAGTTAAACACGGAAATAGCAGCCTTGTGTGATGACCAAGAGACTTCTATGGCCAAAGAAGAGAGTCTGGGTTCGCCAGCGGAGGAAGTGTGTCAGCTAGGAAATAGCATTGAGAAGCTCAAAGTCCGCATCACAGCAGATGAAAAGAAGCAGCTTCATGTCTTAGAAAAACTGCAGGAAAGTGAGCAAAGTGTGGATTTGCTTAAGGGTAGAATAGAGAACCTTGAGAGAGAACTGGAGGTCGCAGGAAAAAACCAAGAGCTTGTCGTTCTTGATGCCGAGAATTCCAAAGCAGAGGTAGAGACCTTAAAGACAAAAATAGAAGAGATGGCAGAAATACTGAGAGGTTTAGAATTCGACCTTGTCACGGTGAGGTCCGAAAAAGAAAATCTGACTGAACAACTACAAGAAAAACAAAGTCAAGTGTTGGAATTAGAGCCCTTGCTTTCTTCTTTGAAGACCCTGATAAAAGAAAAGGAGCAGGAGAAAATACAGATGAAAGAAGAGTGTAAGGCTGCGGGAGAGTTGCTTCAAGCACAATTGAAAGAGCTGAATGAAGAGGTAGCAGCCTTGTGTGATGACCAAGAGACCTCTATGGCCAAAGAAGTGAGTCTGGGTTCACCAGCAGAGGAAGTGCAGCAGCTGAGAAATAGCATTGAGAAGCTCAAAGTCTGCATTGCAGCAGACAAAAAGAAGCAGCTTTATGTCTTAGAAAAACTTCAGGAAAGTGAGCAAAGTGCGGATTTGCTTAAGGGTAGAGTGGTGAACCTCGAGAGAAAACTGGAGGTTGCAGGAAAAAACCAAGAACTTGTCATTCTTGATGCTGAGAATTCCAAAGCAGAGATAGAGACCCTCAAAATAAAAATGGAAGAACTGGCCCAAAACCTGAGAGATTTGGAATTAGATCTTGCCAATATAAGGTCAGAAAAAGAAAGTCTGACAAGAGAGTTACAAACCGAGCAAGGGCGAGTGTCTGAATTAGAAATGCTGAATTCTTCATTTGAAAATTTACTGCAAGAGAAAGAGCAAGAAAAAGTACAGATGAAAGAAGAATCTAAAATTGCCGTAGAGTTGCTTCAGACCCAACTGAAAGAGCTAAATGAGAAAGTAGCAGCTATGTGTGTTGACCAAGAGACATTTAAGGCCAAAGAGCAGAGCCTGAGTAGTCAAGTAGATTCTCTTGAACATGAGAAGGCTCAGTTGCTACAAGGCCTTGAAGAGGCCAGAAATGATTACATTAGTTTGCAGTCTTCAGTGGATGGCCTTGTTCAAGAAATAGAAGATGGCAGACAGGAACTAGAGAAGAAGCGTGAAGAAATAAGTACACTAAAAAATCAAATTCAAGACCAGGAGCAGCTCACCTGTAAGCTGTCCCAGGTGGAAGGAGAGCAGCAGCTTTGGGAGAAGCAAAAAACAGAACTGGGAAATCTGACAGTGGAATTGGAGCAGCAGGTCCAAGCACTGCGGTCCAGAAATGCCAGTCTGCAGAACTCTTACAAGGATCTTGAGAAGGAGCTTGAGTCAATAAAAATGGAAAAGATGTCCTTTGTTGAAAAGGTAAGTGGCTTAACCTACTTATATTTATTATGTTTTTATTTAATATTTCATTGTGTTTTCAGTGAAGGCTTACACAGCAGTTTAGGTTCCCACTCAACAATTTCTCCACAAGTTGTTCAGGGACGTTGGTTACGTTCTTCACGTGTGAACATTCCTATATATTTCCGTTCTGGTTGTTTCGTTTCCATTAACCTAGTTTCTCTGCATCCTTATGCTTCTCATCTTTGTTTTAAAGTAATTGTTGACCATTTGGTCTCATCTAGGTGATTTTTAAAAGGAACACAGTACTTACAGGTTATATTCGTTATTTTTTGAGCCGGTTTATTATTTAGCTACAAGGTGACCTTGGGTTAATTTTGGTTCCAGGTTTGAGGAGTATCTCAGGGCACTAGTCTCGTGGAGTCCTGCAGTCTCGGCCAGTCCAGTAGGTCTTTTTTTTTTTTTTTAAAGGAATTTGAGGTTTTGTCCTACATTTTTCTCCTGTTCCATCAGGGCCCATCTGTTGTGGCCCTGATTGAAACTGTTGGTACTGGTAGCTGGCACCATCTAGTTCTTCTGGTCTTAGGGTGGATGATGCCATGGTTTGTGTAGACTGTTTGTCCCGCAGACGAGTTTCTTTGAGTTTTTGGTTTCCCTCTTTTCCTTTTGTCCCAGATGAGTAGAGACCAATAGTTATATCTTAGAAGGCCACTCAGAAGCTTTTAAGATCCCAGACACTGCTCACCAAACTAGGGTGTAGAACATAACTTTATGAACTGTATCATGCCAGTTGACCTAGATGTCCCACCAGACTACAGTCCTAATGCTTCAAACCCAGAAACCCAATCCTGAGAGGTGTTTGGTTACGTCTAGTTTTTTTTCTTTAGTTAATCTATTACATTTAAATACATAGTCATGAGGGCGGGGGGGAACCGCTCTGAATTAGATTTCCTTCTAGACAGTGTTTGCCACAGTGGACCAACTTTATATGGGCTTGAAGTTTCTGTTACTCGAGTGTGGGAGCCTCGAGCCTGCTCCTGCCTTAGTAATTCCTTCTTCTGATGCATGTTCATGTGGGACACTCCGTGGAGGCCCAGGATTTTCACGTAGCACCTTGACGTCGGGTCGTGCACAGTCACCTCGACGTCGGGTTGTGCACAGTCCGGATTCTAGTTATTTTTCCCTTTGTTACGTTAGATCAGAATGGTAGCATCCCCACACCCGAATGAGAGCCACTGCTACTGAGAGCGTGTTGATGTCAGCCCCCTGACTCTTGGTAAGCTCACTTGTTACAGAGTATAACTGCTCCGTAGGGTTTTCTTGGCTGTACTCTTTATGGAAGCAGTTCACCAGGCCTATCTTCTGTGAAACTGCTGTGTGGGTTTGAACCCCCAGTCTTTGGGTTAGCAGCCAATCTCAAACTGCTTGTGCCTCCCAGGCTCCTGCATACAGAGCCCAACAGACATGAATTAGGGCCAGAATGTGCAGATACCTCCGCTCCCCCCGCCCCCATCTTTTTGCCTTTAGGTGAAAGAACTGTTAAAGATATTGTTGTAATTATAACCAACAAAACAGTCCCAGCTCCCAGGCTCCAGGGAACGTCCTGGAGATTTTGTACCTTCTGTCTTTCGCAGCCTCCTGTTCCAGGGAACGTCCTGGAGATTTTGTACCTCCTGTCTTTCGCAGCCTCCTGTTCCAGGGAACGTCCTGGAGATTTTGTACCTCCTGTCTTTTGCAGCCTCCTGTTCCAGGGAACGTCCTGGAGATTTTGTACCTCCTGTCTTTCGCAGCCTCCTGTTCCAGGGAACGTCCTGGAGATTTTGTACCTCCTGTCTTTCGCAGCCTCCTGTTCCAGGGAACGTCCTGGAGATTTTGTACCTTCTGTCTTTCGCAGCCTCCTGTTCCAGGGAACGTCCTGGAGATTTTGTACCTTCTGTCTTTCGCAGCCTCCTGTTCCAGGGAACGTCCTGGAGATTTTGTACCTTCTGTCTTTCGCAGCCTCCTGTTCCAGGGAACGTCCTGGAGATTTTGTACCTTCTGTCTTTCGCAGCCTCCTGTTCCAGGGAACGTCCTGGAGATTTTGTACCTTCTGTCTTTCGCAGCCTCCTGTTCCAGGGAACGTCCTGGAGATTTTGTACCTTCTGTCTTTCGCAGCCTCCTGTTCCAGGGAACGTCCTGGAGATTTTGTACCTTCTGTCTTTCGCAGCCTCCTATTTTGTTAGCTGATGATGAAAAGGAGGAACCTGTGTGCAAGAGGATCAGTTACTAAAGAAAATTAAAGTTTTGCCCTGATTGCTTACTTACGGACCTAGGAAAGTGAATTCCTTCAAACTAAATTTTTCCTTGAACAAATAATAAGAGGAAAAGGGAGTGTTCAGAAATGCGATTAATCGCAACTCTGTCTTTTCTAAAAACCTCAGGTTTTCATACAGCTTGCAAGAGATAGCAGTTACCACAGAGACGTGAGGCAAAGGATTCCAGGCTGTTCAGCTTTGAGATTGTTTGAGATGCAAACAATAGAGCACTTACGGGTTTAGGTAATCACGGGCGTGTTTCTTGCAGATTAATCTGGCATTGCGGATTAGCAGAGATCCAAGAACACATAAAAATCTAAGAAGCTTCCTCATACAGTATTCTCTGATGTTGAAGTTTAATTTGAAATAATCCCTTCGTGAAGGTGGTATTTCAAGATTTGGTAGTATTGTCTTTCTTTGCCATTCCTTTCTTTATTGCTGCCTACTATTAAATCTTTGCTGAAGAGGAAAGGTAAGCTTGCCAGTAGGTTTTGAGAATATTAGTTAAGTAGCTTAGTAAAGTGAAGATTAACTAGGTTTCATTTTATTATTGAAGACAAAAGTGAATGTATGTTGTATCAGGGTGGTTAATTTGACTAAAATGGATGCCCATAAAGCAGATCCTAATGAAAGATTACATTTCAGGTAAACACAATGACTGTGAAGGACACGGAGCTGCAGAGAAAAATGCATGAGATGGTACAGAAAACAGCAGCGTCCAAAGAAGAATTTGACCGAGAGAAAGATAGGCTTGTCGAAGAGTTAAAATTAGCGTCGGAAGAAATAAAAAGCAGCCAGGTAAGTTTCCCTCTGACAGGTTCATCATACTCTGATATTTAATGTGTATGCTCTCCTTGTTTTTATTTTTGTAAGACACTAGTAATGCACCGGCATTCTTTATCTTTTAAATAAAATAACACTGAGTTTCTGTCAAGATTGAATCTGCGGTAATCACAACCGCCCAGCACTGTCATGAGCCTGGAAGGAGTCACGTGTGGCCTCTGAACACATGAAAATACCAGTCTTGGAGCCCAAATACTTCTTCATCAAGGAGGACCCTTGCACTATGTTAGCTCACATCAGAAGTAGATTTTACACCTCTGGTTTCCTAGCCTGCCACAGATTATAAGCCAGAATTTGCTAGAGACAGATGCACTGACAGTTGCCGAGAACTAAAATAACAGAAGGGAAGTGACAGTAAAGTGTACTGCTTTAGGGTATTGTTAAGGGGGCAACTCTACAGCACCTGGACTGCTGTTCCCCAGGCTGTTCCCGTGGCAAACACATTGCCCTGGAGTCGGTTCTGATTCGTGGCAACCCCATGTGTGTCAGAGTATAACCGTGTTCCACAGGGCTTTCACTGGACGATGTTTTGGAATTACATTGCCAGGCCTTTATTCTGAGGCACCTCTAGGTGGACTCGGACCTCCAACCTTTTAATCAAGTGTGTTAGCTGTGTGCACAACCCTGCGTCTCTGTTCCCATTGCAGACGTTGCTAATTCACGACCTCCTTTTCTTTCTCCTGACACTTGTCACCTGTGCCCAAGGTAGTGGCTACCACTCAGGCAGAGCTGACAGGAGAAATGAAAGCTGTTTGCTAAGCCTGGTTAAATGACAAACATTCCCATATTCATAAAGTCCTCCCGCACTTTAGTCCCTAAGCATCACTTAGAAGACGACAGAAAAAAAACGGTCATGATGCTGACCTTGAATTGTCACAGAAAGTTGGAATAATGTCTGTAATATGCTGCACTCTTCTTTAAATACAGTATTTAATCTAGTTCAAATAGACAAGCTTTGGCATTTAATCTTGGTTATCGATTGACAGAATTTTCTAGAAATGCTACATAGTAAGGAATTCTTAAATGATTGGTGTTTGAACAGTGAACCTGCTGAAATCTCCTTTGCTACAAGAGCTTGGGAATATTCCCGGTATATTATTATATGTATTTCATTTTTAGGCTTTGTTGTTTTGTTTGTTTGTTTTTTGTTGTTTTCATTGGTTGCTGTCAAGTTCATTTTGACTTAAAGTGACCGACCCCATGTGACAGAGTAGAACTGCCCCATCGGGTTTCCTAGGCTGTAATTTTTATGGGAGCAGAGCTCCAAGCCTTTCTCCTGCAGAGCTACTGGGTGGATTCAACCTGTTGACCTTTTGGTTAGCAGCTGAGCACTTAACCATCATACCGCCAGGGCTCCTTTCCTAGGCTCTGCTAAAAGGAAAAGCTCGATGTCCAACCTCAGTCCTATACATGTGAATGTGTTGGTTTGCAATGACTTTATTCGTTTGCTTACTTGTTTAGTCCGTAAATAATAAGCATTAGTACAGGGGTTAGAATGTTGAACAAATAGCTATGGTTCCTGCACGTGGTAAGTAATTAAATAGGTAACGTTTAATATAATCTTAGTCTGGTAAGTGCTATAAAGGGAAGAAATAGGATTCTCTGATGTGGACTAATTGGGGAGTGGGGTGTGTGGGCATATCGAGTAACCCGAATTAGACGGAGTGGTCAGAGAATGCCACCCGCAGGGTGAGCAGCCATGCAGAGCAAGGGGCGGAGGAAGGAGCTTGCTAGGTCTGGTGAGCTGCGTGGTAAAAGCTCTGCTGTTAGAAAGAGCTTTGTGTGTTCTAGAAACTAGACGGAAGCTATTGTGGCTGAAGCCAGAGGGAAAATTACACGAAGGATCGGGGAGGTCAGAAGGCCATGGTGAAGAATTAGAATAAAATGTAAAGTGACCAGAACATGTGAGCCTGCTGTTTAGAGTGGAAATGCCGATGTGGCTAGTTCAGCATATAGATGGTATTTACAATTATGACAGCGGTAGAAGGTACAGGTGGAGGTGAGAAGGTGGCTTAGAGGAACTTCAGCCCGTGAGGTGAGATGGAGGCATCAGTAAAGAAAACAGAAGACTTGATGAGACAAGCCAGGAGAGGGTCATACTCTGGAAGCCAAGAGCGGAGGCTGTCTCAAGAAGGCGGAGCGGCCAGCGGAGTCAGTACTTCCTAGAGGTTGCGTGAGATGAGGACTGAAGCGTATCCCTGGGGCTGGGCAACATGGAGGTCACCAATGCCAGGAAATACTAGTTCAGAAGGTACTGGAACGAAGCCAGGTTGGACTGGGTTGAACAGTGAATGGGAGATGAGGAAGTGGACACAGCGCGTATGGACAAGGGTTTTGATAAGCTTGACCTTGGAGGGGAGCCCAGAAATGGGGCAAAACCTGAGCAGATGTGGGCCCATGAGAGGGCTTTTACAGAACAGAGCGTGTTTCTATGCTGACAGGAATAATCCAGTAGACTGTAGAGAGGGAGGCCAAGTAACTGGAGAGTCCAACCTTTAAGAAGGAGAGGGAGAGAGGGCATGGGGACCCAGGTCAGAAAAGGAAGGACTGGCTTCTTTATTTCTCTTTTTTTTTTTGTCTTCTTTTTTTGAGTTTTATGTATCTGTTGTAAAATATGTAATAAGATATTGCCACTTCAACAGCCTCCACATGTACTATTCAGTGATGTTAATTACGTTCAACCGTCACCCTTATCTGTTCCCCAAATTTTCTGGTGCCCTTAACAGAAGCTCAGTCTCCCCTGGGTGCTGAGTCCTCCTTTCCAGCCCTGGTAGAGGCTGGCCTTTGAAATCTAGGGAGGGAGACAGGGAATGAAGAAAGAATGAGAAGATGGGTATTGTTGGTAGGTCACTGGAGGTTGCAAGGAAGTGAGTGAGCTCCCAGACAATGGCTTCTCTTTCTGGATGACTGAAACGTGCTTGTTTGTGGGGAGCGGTCTGGGATTTAAGACAAAAAGGGATAACCATGAAATGGCCTTTTTGAAGAACGGGAAGGGAGAGAGAATTATAGTAAGATTGCTGTGTAGCCACTAAGTGTTTTTTAGAGGTTTTGTAAGTTTCCCTTAGAAGCAGCCTTTTGGGGTCACACGTGGGAAAGACAGACGTCCAGGATTGGGGTTTTGCCAGCCCTGCACAGTGGAGGGAGAGAGGGCAGAGGAGCTCTGGGGATTTGGAAGGAAACTCGAAGTAATAGGACATGGAATCTAAGCTGGGAAAGGGAGAAAATGAATGTTAGTAATTCTGGAGGGTTTGAAGGTAAAGGTGGTTCTGGTGATGAGGGTGAAGAATTGCTGCAAGTGACGTACTCAAGGAAGTGACCTGGGGGCGCGGGGCCGCGGGAGCCTGGGGGGGGGCCGCGGGAGCCTGGGGGTGCGGGAGCCTGGTGGGGGGGGGGCGCGGGAGCCCAGGGTGTGGTCCAGGGTGTTTAGCTGACACGGAGGCTCAGTGGTTCTGTGTTCTCTGTGGACGTGACCTTGGTGGCCATTGTTGGGCTGGAGGAGAACACACTGTCACTGGAGGTGAAGTTGCAATTTTAAGTGAACACATTTCTGAGGATAGTAGCACTATTCTATATAGATTCTGTCTTGCTTGTAAATAATTTTTTTTTCCCTCAGTACTCAGTATTTCCTAAAGATGTACACCCAGGTTCTTCATTATTGTCCCATGGTTTCATTACTTTTCTGTTTAGGTTCAGCTGAAGGAGCTGAAGCTTGAAAACGGTGAATTGAAGAAGAGTTTGGATTGTGCGCGCACAGACCAGATGGAGAAGGAGGGGAAAGTGAGAGAAGAAATAGTCGAGTATCAGCTGCGTCTTCAGGAGACTGAAAAGCAGAAGTCTTTGCTTCTGGATACGAACAAACAGGTAAAACATGGGGTTTGGTTACTGGAGGAGCTGGAAGGCGGGTATGTTGGCACGATAAGTAATAAGGCGTTTTTAGCAAGATCATTATTCTGCATATTATTATGCTGGATGATCCTAACAAGGGTCAGAGCATATCAATTTCATTATCCTGTCCCTGGGTGGTGCAAATGGCTTGCACTTGGTTATTAACGTGGAGGTTGGCAGTTCAAACCCACCCAGTGGTACTGTGGAAGGAAGACCTGGTGATCTGCTTGTATGAAGATTGCAGCCGAGAAAACCCTGCGGAGCACAGCTCTGCTGGGAGCACAGCTCTGCTGGGAGCACAGCTCTGCTGGGAGCACAGCTCTGCTGGGAGCACAGCTCTGCTGGGAGCACAGCTCTGCCGGATAACACCTGCTGTGGCCGTGAATTCAAAATGGCAGCAGTGAGGTTTTTTTGGTTCTTGTTGTTCACTGTTTACCTGTATGTACTGTATTTTCTGATTTGAATTTTTAGTACGTTTTTAACTTGGAGTAGGAGAGTTGCAGAGACTATTTGAAATGGTCCTTGGAACAGCAGTTTTGTTTTCCCTATAATTTTTTTTTTTTTAGCAGAGCCTCCTGGCTAAAGTAACATTTTTCTGCCCTAGTATGAAATGGAAATCCAGACTTACCGAGAGAAGTTGACTTCCAAAGAAGAATGTCTTGGCTCACAGAAGTTGGAGATGGACCTGCTAAAGTCCGGTAAAGAGGAACTCAATAATTCTTTAAAAGCTACCAATCAGATTTTAGAAGAATTGAAGAAAACCAAGGTAAATAAATTCCTCATTATTTCATGACTTGTAATGTTTTATACAGGTAATAATGTTGGTTTTTTTTTTTTTTTTAATTGTGGTAACAGTATACACAAAAAAGTATTTGCCATATCAAGGATTTTTTACACATACAACTCAGCGACTGGTATGTTCACCGTGCTGTACAACCATCCCCGCTGTCTGTTCCCACAACCTTCTCATCACTTTAATAGAAACCCTTTGCCCCAGGCAGTGACCCTCCACTTCCGCTTCCCTCAGCCCCTGGGAACCACTGCCCTACTTTGGTCTCTGTGCATTTGCCCACTATAGGGATTTCATGTAAGTGGGATCATACGATATTTGCCCTGTTGCATCTGACTTATTTCAGTCAGCATGATGTTTTCAAAGTTCTTACATGTTGCGGCGTGTATTAGCAGTTCATTGTAATTTAAGGCTGTGCAATGTTCCATTGCATGTAAATACCACATGTTGTGTGTCCATTCATCTGTGAGTTGGCGGACACTTGGGTTGTTTCCGTTATTCACGATTTGGCTATTGTGAATAATGTTGCAGTGAACACTGGTGTACAAGTATCTGCTTGCATCCCCACTTTCAAAACTTTTGGGTGTATATGTAGGAGTGAAATTGTTGGTCATATGGTAATTCTACGTTTACCTTTTTGAGGAACCACCAAGCGGTTTTCCACGGTGGCTGCACTTTTGCCACCATCAATGCAGGCGTGTTCAGCTTCACTGCATCCTCACCAACACTGTTTTTCATTTTCCTGAAGACAGCCATCCTAGTGAGGGTGAAGTGGGGTCTTATTGTGGTATTGACTTGCTTCTCCGTAGTGACTGATGGGAGCCCTCATAGCAACCCTATGTGACAGATAGAACTGCCTTATAGGGTTTCTAAAGAGTGGCTGGTAGATTCGAACCGCTGACCTTTTGTTTAGCAGCTGAGCTCTTCACCACTGCACCGCCCAGGCTCCTAAATACAAAATACTTCAAACGCTATGCTGAATCCACACAAGGGAAGTATTGTTTAACGTCCTCTCCTGTAGCCTCCCACTACATCACAGTCCTCAGTCTCTCCAGCACTTGTGCTTTGAGCATTGTTCACCTCGAGTCTTGGTCATTCCCTCCTTGTGTTGTGTTCACCCTTTGTTTCTGTGAAAACATGGCTCAACAATGAAGAGGTCAAAGCAACCCCTCCAAGCCTAAGTGTGAGGGGGTGAGGAGAACGAGAAGAGGCGTTTCAGACTAGTGAGGGATGGCTGGCCGGCTAGCTCTGGAAAGCACTCCGGCCTCCAGAACTTCAAGATCACGGGAGAATTGCATATCGAGGCCCAGGCTGCACCTGTGTTCCCAGAAGAGCTCCAGAAACTCATAGAAAGGCTACCTTCCAGAGCAAGTCTTCAACTGTGACGAAGCAATTACACAGCATTTATGCTCTATTATGTACTAGAAATCATCTAGAGATGATTTAAAGCGTACCGGAGGGTGGGCAGAGGTTGTATGCAAATACTGCGCCATATATGAAGGACTTGAGCATCCTTGGATATTGGTATCCGTGGGGGTAAATCCCCTGTGAATACTGAGGGACGACCATATTGCGTGATACAACGCATGCGCCAGGTACTGCATCATATGGGGCAACGTTTTATATTAAGATGCTGTCATGTTTCTGTAGCAGAAATGCGTGGATATTCTCAAAAGGTGGGATAAGGACTATAAATGCTTTCATATCTTGTCAGGTCAGGTTTTGCTTCCAAATTATTTTCAGAGCTTCTTTGGGTTTTGGAATTGTTGATAAGGAACTTGAACTTGTACTTCTGTGAAATGCCTGATGACACAGTTTTCCCACCATTCCATTCACTTTCCATCTGAACTCCTCTAAAACATACGTTTGTATTGTGAACCTCAATGTTGGCCTTCACTTGGCTTGACTGTAAAACAAACGACACGCTGGGTATTGAAATTGTGGGACAGCAGATGAGTATAAACAACATAATTCCCTGGGAGTTTTTGACCTATCAAGAATATGCCTTTGGACACCACACACACAAAAAAAATTACAGACCAATATCCCTCATGAACATAGACGCAAAAATCCTCAACAAAATTCTAGCCAGTGGAATTCAACAACATATCAAAAAGTAACTCACCACAACCAAGTGGGATTCATACCTGGTGTGCAGGGATGGTTCAGCACTAGAAAGGCAATCATTGTGATCCATCCCAAATCACCAACTTCCTGTGGAAAGGGAAGAGGCCCCGAAGAAATTAAGTATTACTGAAGAAGAACAAAGTGGAAGGCCTCACAATACCTGATTTTAGAACCTATTATACCACCAAGGTAGTCAGAACAGCTTGGTACTGGTACAACAACAACAAATACATAGACCAAGGGAACAGAATTGAGAATACAGATGTAAATTCATCCACCTATGAGCAGCTGATATTTGACAGAGGCCCAAAATCTGTTTAATGGGGGAAAAGACAGTTTCTTCAACAAATGGTGCTAGCATAACTGTATATCCATCTACAAAAAAATGAAACAGGACCCATACCTCACACCACACACAAAAACTAACTCAAAATGGATCAAAGGCCTGAATATAAAATCTAAAACAATAAAGATCATGTAAGAAAAAATAGGGACAAAGCTAGGAGCCCTAATACATGACATAAACAGAATACAAACCATAACTTACAATGCAGAAACACCAAAAGAGAATCTCGATAACTGGGAGCTCCTAAAAATCAAACACTTATGCTCACCAAAAGACTTCACTAGAAGAGTAAAAAGACAACCTACAGACTGGGAAAAAATTTTTGGCTGCAACAAAACTGATCAGGATTTAATCTGTAACATCTACACGATACTGCAAAACTTAAACAACAAAAAGACAACCCAATTAAAAAATGGGCAAAGGATATGAACAGTCACCAAAGAAGACATTCAGGTGGTTAACAGATATATGAGGAAATGTTTACCATCATTAGCCGTTCCAAAAAACCATAGTCAAACCCATTGTCGTCGAATTGATTCTGACTCATAGTGGCCCTATAGCATAGAGTGTAACTGTTTCAGAGTTTCCAAGGAGCGCCTGGTGGATTCAAACTGCAGACCTTTTGGTTAACAGCCATAGTACTTAACCGCTACGCCACCAGGGTTTCCCATTAGCCATTAGAGAAATGCAAATCAAAACTAAAATGAGGTTCTGTCTCACCTGAACAACGCTAGCACTAATCCAAAAAACACAAAATAACAAAAGTTGGAGAGGTTGTGGAGAGACTAGAACACTTATACACTGCTGGTGGGAATGTAAAATCGTACAACCACTTTGAAAATCGATTTGGCACTTCCTTAAAAAGCTAGAAATAGAAGTCCCATACGATCCAGCAATCTCACTCGTCGGAATATATCCTAGAGAAATAAGAGCCTTTACATGAACAGACATGTGCACACCCATGTTCATTGCAGCACTGTTCACAACAGAAAAAAGATGGAAACAACCAAGGTGCCCATCAATGGATAAATAAATTAAGGTATGTTCACACAATGGAATACTACGCAACAATAAGGAACAACGATGAATCCGTGAGACGTAACATGGAGGGATCTGGAAGGCACTACACTGAGTGAAAGTAGTCGCAAAAGGACAAATACTGTATGAGACCACTATTATAAGAACTCAAGAAAAGGTTTAAACACAGAAGAAAACATTCTTCTGTGGTTATGAGGGTGGGGAGAGAGGGAGAGGGGGTTATTCACTAACTAGCTAGTAGACAGGAATTATCTTATTTGAAGGGAAGGTCAACACACAATACAGGGGAAGTCAGCACAACTGGGCTAAACCAAAAGGTTAAGAAGTTTCCTGAACATGATCAAACACTTGGAGGGACGGAGTACCTGGGGCAGGGGTCTGTGGACCATGGTTTCAGGGGACATCTAGGTCAATGGGTGTAACAAATTTTATTAAGAAAACGTTCTGCATCCCACTTTGGTGAGTGGCACCTGGGGTCTTAAAAGCTAGCAAATGGCCATCTAAGATACATCGATTGGTCCCAGCTCACCTAGAGCAAAGGAGAATGAAGAACACCAAAGACGCAAGGAAAATATTAGCCCAAGAGGCAAAAAAGGGCCACATAAACCAGAGACTCCATTAGCCTGAGGCCAGAAGAACTAGATGGTGCCTGGATACCACCGGTGACCGCCCTGACAGGGAACACAACGGAGAGTCCCTGACAGCGGAGAAAATTGGAGTGCAGAGCTCAAATCCATGTAAAAAGACCAGACTTAATGGTCTGACCGAGAGTAGAGAAACCCCAGAAGACATGGCTGCTGCACTCTGTTAACCCAGAACTAAAACCATTCCCAAAGCAACTCCTCCAACAAAGATTAGACGTGAAATGATACTTGTGAAGAGCATGCCTTTTAGTTCAAGGAGATACCTGTCCGGAGGTGAGATGAAAAGGCAGAAAGGAACAGGAGTTGGCTGAATGGACATGGGAAATCCAGGGTGGAAAGGGGGAGTGTGCTGTCACATCACAGGGAGAGCAACTAGGGTCACATAACAATGTGTGTTTAAATTTTTGTATGAGAAAACTAACTTGAGCTGGAAACTTCCTAAAGCACAATTAGAAAAAAAAAAAAAAAAAAAAATGCCTCTGGACAGGGAACCTCAGCCTGCAGGTGTGACCCCCACCGATAAACAGCCAGCTAAGTGCAGAGTGATGCTTTAGGGACTGTGGGTTTTGCTTGCTGATATTAAGGGAGTGACAAAAATACATTGTTCACTGGGGGACTTGGGAAGACTAATTTTTTATGCATCTTTACATGTTTTGTCTGAAGATAATAATTCTTACATGTACAGTATGATTCTTAATGGTATCTCGTTATTATTTTGCTCTATGCTCATCAAAAGAAATCCAAGGTTTTAAATGGAATTACTTTTGTTTTGTAGATGGACAACCTAAAACACATTAATCAGTTAAAAAAGGCGAACGAACATGCCCAGGGGAAAATGAAGTTGTTGATCAAATCCTGTAAACAGCTGGAAGGGGAAAAGGAAATGCTGCAGAAAGAGCTGGCTCAGCTGGAAGCTGCAGGGGCAGAGCAGAAAACAGGTGGGTGTTGACTGGGGGCCAATCAGCCGCGAGGTAGCGCGTGTATGGTGCGTGTGGGTTAGGGTGCCTTTCTAGCCGCGAGGTAGCGCGTGTATGGTGCGTGTGGGTTAGGGTGCCTTTCCAGCCGCGAGGTAGCGCGTGTATGGTGCGTGTGGGTTAGGGTGTTTTTCCTCCTCGGATACCAGTGCTGATTTTTAGCAGCTGTCCATCTCACAGTCTCTGAATTTGGTGTTCAGCTTGAGGTTGTGGGATTCAGAGGGAAGCCTGTGATTTGACGTGGAATTACCTATCACATCTACTCTGTCAAACACAACCAACCAACGTTTTGATAATGAGTTGTCTCAAGAAGTGTCCACGTGGATGTACGTTTAAGTGTTTTCTATGTCAGAGGCAGCCCAGCACGTGAGCTGGTATTGGCAGTTGATAGACAGCTGATGTTGGTTCTCCTTGGCCCATCCTTGTGGGTCAACTAAAGGGAAGAGACGGGAGCTTTATTTTTGGATGTGTCGGCAAAATAAAAAAGAAATGACATTTCTCCTTGTTGCTTTCCCCCACCTCTGCCTCCAGAGTGAAATCCTATCACTCTATGGGTCGGTGAACCCTCTGGGACCACGGACTGTAGGGTAGGCCATGAGTCTTCCCTGTGTGAAGGGGAGTTTGGAGTATCTTGGGATTTCAGGGAGTCTTTCTAATGGAATTACTGCCAATCATGGCAGCCAAAGTCGACCAAGACTCCCACCTTTTGCAGTGTTCTTGTGTATGTTCATCACAGGGTCCATAGGCTCCAGATGGCTTTCGGAGCTATTTTGGATCTGACTTGGCTCCCTTTCATCTTCCAAAGCCCTTAAAGCAGAGACTTCTCATTCTTAACAGAATTTTACTGTCTATTCATGTATGGTGGAAAGAACAGACAGGGGAAACAGAAGGAGATAAAATAAATTGATGCATTTGCTGTCATACAAGTGGCTCTAGAGGAAAACTGGATGGATTGGCTAATGTACGAGTTTGGTAGATTTTATTTATTTAAGCTATCCCAATAAGAGTTGTATATCAGAATATATACCTTGATATGTTGTTAGGTGCTGTCGAGTTCATTCCGGCTCATAACAGCCCTGTGCGGTAGAGCAGAGCTGCCCCGTAGAGTTTTCTTGGCTATAATCTTTATGGAAGCAGATCGCCGGGTCTCCTGCAGAGCCTCTGGGTGGGCTTGAGCCGCGTTATTTTCGGTTAGTAGCCAAGCGCTTAACCATCTATGCCACCAGGGCTCCACCAGTTGTCTTGACATGATAACTTTCCCACCAAATGAACACATCAGCAATCCAGGAACGGGCAACGGCCAGTGTTGCTGACAGGAGCACCAAGTAACTGACGCGTGACATGTTACTCAATTTTACTTTACTTTATTAGGTACGGTCGCGGATGCTAGTGTAGATGAACTAATGGCTGAGGTAAAGGAGCTGAAGGAAACTCTTGAAGAGAAAACCAAGGAAGCGGATGAATACCTGGATAAGTACTGTTCCCTGCTCATAAGCCATGAGAATTTGGAGAAAGCTAAGGAGATGTTAGAGATGCAAGTTGCTCGTCTTTCTCAGCCGTCTAAATGTAATCTCCAGATTTCTCCTTTGCCAAATTCACTTGTTCCAGAACCATCTCCAGCCCCTTCTGTTACTGAAAGGAAGTTATCTGCTGGCCACACGAAGGCTTCGGGCAAGAGGCAGAGGTCCAGTGGAATTCGGGAGAGTGGCGGAGGGTCAGCGCCTTCTACACTAGAGACTTTTCCTAAAAAGGGTAGAAAAGCGGCCCGAAGCGGTGTTCATTCCGCAGGGGACACGGAAGATGCGGAGTTTGAACCGGAGGGGCTTCCAGAAGTTGTCCAGAGAGGTATGCCTGCTTCAAAAACAAACTTTATTTGTGCTGCTTTGAAATTCCGGGATGTAAAGCTAATTCACATGTAAGATGTCAGAAGTGTCTGTTTATGGGTTATTGTACCACATCACTAATTGATCTTTAGAAAAGGTAGTCCACTTGTTAATTGGTTTTATACATATACACGTGTGTATAGATGTCGGGGAAGGCTCTCTGGAGGAAGTGTGAGGTCTTGAGAAACTAGGGAAGCTTCTGCATACGGTGGGATATTTTTTTACTGTTATGAGAGAATAACTAGTATCTAATCATTTGTGTCACGCTACAAAAAGCTGGTAGATTTGAAATACAAATGTCAAAAATCAGATCAGAACTTGTCGTTTCTATGTTGGAAACTCCCCAAGCCAAGGACATCCTTGCAGCTTTCCCAGCTTGAGTCACATCTGATCCAGCGTGAAGACAGCAGGTAAGCTGGGGACGGCTCTGAGGATGCTGGCTCCCAGCTGGAGTCACTGACCACCCGTTTCTGTGTGTTTTTTAAACCCAGTGCTTCTCAAAGTGTGGTCCATGGACCTGGTTTATTACTGGTCCATGGCAAAAGAAGTACAGAAATTGAGAGTAAGAGTTTAGAAGTTTTTGCAGCAGCCTGACATTGTTGCAACATCCAAGAGCATAGTCATTTTTCTCTTGACTTATTGTATAAAGGAAACCCTGGTGGCACAGTGGTTAAATGCTACGGCTACTAACCAAAAGGTTGGCAGTTTGAATCCACCAGGTGCTCCTTGGAAACTATGAGGCAGTTCTACTCTATCCTATAGGGTCGCTATTAGTTGGCATTGACTCGACGGAAATGGGTTTTTCGGGTTTTGTATTCTATAAAAGTATCATTCCTCAATAGACTGGTGACACAAGCATGAATGAGTGAACTCAGTATTGATTTTCTTTACCACAGATAGTTTGAGAAGCAGTGTTCTGAGTAACTTTAGCCCCAAAATAGCACTGTCTTTCTCATTGCTAATTAAAAAAAAAGGGCCCCAAACCTCTCCTTTACTTAGCCGTTAATGCTGCTGTGAGCCTGTGTGGTCTACGCTCTCCTTCAGTATTCCTGGGACCGGCTTTCTCCCCTCGGTCATCAGAAGCCATGCAAGCTCCCTCTGGAAGGAGCTGAGCAGCAAGAGTGAAATCAGCAAGATCTTGTCACTCCTCCAGCCTAGGCTTTAAGTGGTCATGGTCGTCTACATTAGGGGGCAAGCCGCCTGCAGTACCTGTCACCATTCTACCTTCTCTCCCTTAAACAAGGACCAGCCCTTTTATTTGCCCTCTGTTCTCACCTCTTCTTTCCACTCCAGATTTTAACGGTAAGGTCTGCAGCTCTTCTTCAGATCCTAGAAAAACGTGAAGTAAACCATCCACACACGAGAAGCAGCAGCAGAGACTGTTTTTTTGTTCAGTGTTTTTCTTCCCTTTCCCACTGTGGCTACTTTATGTTTTTAATAAGAGAAACCTTGTTACATATTGATACAATTCGGTGACGTCTCAGGGCAACGGCGGCTAATCCATTGTGCACTGTGGCTCCGAGAAATTGATTTTTGGTGTTAACCTTGCCTTTGTTAAAGGTTTTTGCCGGGTGATTATCATTTCAAGTACAGACAGGTTTGCACTGATCTATGTTTGGGCCCAGCCATACTGATGGTAAGCTTTTTTGCCTTTAGGTTTTGCTGACATCCCAACAGGAAAGACCAGCCCATACGTGCTGCGGAGAACAACCATGGCCACCAGGACCAGCCCCCGCCTTGCTGCACAGAAGTTAGCACCGTCCCCCCTGAGCCTCCACAAAGAAAATCTTGCTGAGATCTCGAAACCAACAGCTGGTGGCAGCAGATCACAAAAGGTAGACTACTGTGGCTCCTGTTTGGAGTGCTGCAGGAAATTGCAGTGTTACTGAGCCAGGGCTGGACAGTGCGCCCTCTGACTCAGGAGCTCCTAGGCTTTAAAGCCTGACCTTCTTCTCCACGTGTGTAAATAAGGCTGTAGTGATGAGCTGAGAGCAAGCCCGAGGGTAAACCTTACATTCTCCTGCTGCACGGCCTCGTCCGTGACCAGACCTACCACTTACAAACGGTGCGATGGGAAGTGGCGTTGTCAGATCCACGCTCAAAGGATTTGTAAGAACATTTCAAGTGTGACTGCTGAGAGGTGTGAAGAGGTAGTGTTCCTGTGGTCGCAGACATTGGTCATTGCTGTCTCACGTGTTTTACTAGCGCCCATCTGCTTGCTGTTTGTGTTTTTATTAATCCTCTACTTTCTGGCAAAAGTACCTGTGTCTGGATGGCTGAAGAAAGGAGCTCTGTGCATGGATTTCTCTGTTCTGACTGTCGAGGTTAGGGCTAGGATCCCAGACACCTCTGTACCTTGCAAATCATCTAGTAAATGTGGTTTAAGGTATAACATTTGCTTAACACATTGCTGTGGATTCTGACTCTGAGGGCCCTATAGGACAGAGCAGAACTTCCCCGTGGGGTCTCCAAGGCTGTAAATCTTTACGGAAGCAGACTGCGACATCTTTCTCCCGTGGAGGGGCTGGTAGATTGGAACCGCTGACCTTTCCGTTAGCATCTGAGTGCTTTAACCATTGCGCCGCCAGGGCTCACCTGTCTTTATTCCTATTACTGTTTTCCGTGCCATTATGTCCCGATATTCCCATGACTACAGGAACAGCTTCTTCTCCGTAATGTAACCAGCGCCATAAGAGTGAAGCTACCAAGCTGGACCAAAGCCATTAACCGTGAGAACTACTGAACGAGAGTCACGTTTAGGTTCTCATATAACCCCATTGCCATCAAGTTGGTTCTGACTCATATTGGCCTGGCCCTGTAGGGTTTCCAAGGCTGTAAATCTTTATGGGAGCAGACTGCCACACCTTTCCCCCAAGCATTTTTAATTACAGTGCCGCCAGTGCTCCTTAGATTCTAGTATAAAACCCCCCAAAAAACCCAAACCTGTTGCCGTGGAGTTGATTCCGACTCATAGCGACCCTATAGGACGGAGTAGAACTGCTCCACAGGCTTTCCAAGGAACGCCAGGTGGATTCGAACTGCCGACCTTTTGGTTAACAGCCATAGCACTTAACCACTGTGCCACAAGCGTAGGCCCTGCCATTTCCTTAGATGGGAGACTTGTAGCCCCTACTTACCCCACAGTCAGCACTGATCCATTCCTGCCTGTCTTACAGTTGTGAGGATTAAATGTCTGCCCACTGTCTTAAGTCAGAAAACACCACGTGTAACTAGTTCCTTGTACTTGTAATATCCTGAGGCAGCTCATTTTGTTGTAATTACTTGCTTAAATATCTATCTTCTAATTTGTAGCATGAGTTCTGTGAGGTTACTTAGTCTGTGACTTACCTGTGTCCTAATGTCTAACACACTGTCTGACAGTCACAAATACTTGTTGAATGACTGTCACCCTGAAGTAACCTTGTCCTGATGTAACTGCGATGATAGATGCTTAAAAAGTGTGTAAGGAAATCATCCTGTGAGACTACCACACGGGTGGCTTTTCCCTTTTATGAGGAATTGATGGTAAAAGCAGTTTGCATGTGGCGTTTTAGACTTGTTATCTGGAAAGAAAGAGCTTTGCACACTAGGGGGCCTGCTGTGCACGCCGCTGTTGGACCTGCTGACTGTGGTAACCATGGTTTCCTGTAGGTCCCTGTTCTATGCTTTAGCTACGGGCTGTTCAGTGGGCACCAGCGGGTATGAACCGCTGAGCAAGTCTGTGCACCCCTGCAAATGAACGGGGGCTGCTTTGACAGGATGTTATAGGATGTTCAGTGGGCACCAGCGGGTATGAATCGCTGAGCAAGTCTGTGCACCCCTGCAAATGAACGGGGGCTGCTTTGACAGGATGTTATAGGAGACTCCACGGCTAGAGCCAAACTCTTCAAAACCGGCCTAGTGATTTTTCATTTAATTCAGTGTTTCCTGAGTCCTGTAAGATGCTTGCCTCACCTGTTAAGCATATTTCATCATTGAGTTTTAAAGGTAGAGAACACGGTCTCTTTTCCTAAAGCAGCTGCTTAGAAATTCAGGATTATGGGCTCGCTCCTGATGGGACTGGCTGGGTGGACAGAGAAATGATTCCCTAGGTCATTTAGCAGCACTTCTAGTGACATCTGACAAGTTTAAGGAGAAAAATGGGTAAAAGGAAGGTTAGGTGAGGATCGTTCTCTATCTGTTACAAGTCTTGGATAAGTAGGCCCAGGAGCTCCTGGGGGGCTGAGGGGCTGGGGGCTTGGGGTTGATGGTAGCTGTATCCCCCGATGCAGCTGGTCTGTGCCAGAGGATTGGCCACCGTGTTGTACAGTCCTTTGTGGGTGATGGGAGAGTCGTCAGTGCAGCATCCGTCAGCAGCTTAGGGGGGCCATGCGTTTCTTTCTGCACGTGAGATTCATTCTCACAGAACTGTCCGCACACTTGCCATCTCCCGTGGTAACTGTAGACATCGTTTTTAGGGTGTTGATCATGTGAACACACTCACTGCCTTCAGTGCTTACATACTTGGTGACTTTAACCTCATCTGGTTACTGGTGGTTCAGTGCTAGAATTCTCACCTTCCACGAGGGAGACCCGGATTCAATTCCCAACCAATGTACCTGTCAGTGGAGGCTTGTGTGTTGCTGAACGGTGTCTGTGGAGCTTCCAGACCACGACAGACTAGGAAGAAAGGCCTGGCAATTCTGCTTCCTAAAATCAACCAGTGAAAACCCTATGGATCGCTGTGGTTCTGTCTGGTGCAGGAGCGGGCAGCGTTTCCCTCTATTGTGTTTGAGGTCACCGTAGGTTATGGGCCGACTCAGCGGCAGCTAAGAACAACAGCAACCACTGGTAGGCTGACTAACCGATGTGAGGATCCAACCCACTTCCAGCTCCAATCACTGAACTTTTCTCAGTTTTGTGTCAGAGAACCAGAGTCTGGAGGGGAAAGCAAAGGAATGGGTTTTGGCTGTTTAATTGGAATTGGGAAAGCATCTTCCTGGCTCAGATTCTTTTCTCTGTGTGTAACGCCTTATTTCTTACACTGATTTAGCTTGATTTCTCCTGTGTCTGACAGGCTCCAGGGGAAGGCCTGTCTTTGATTCTACTGCTTCTACTTTAAAAAAAAAAAAAGTACCAGTGAAACTGTTTCTTTCTTACAGCTTTACATAAACGGTGGTTCTCCGCTAAGCTCTGGTCCTTGGTCAAGGGCTGCTCCGTTTCTTTCTTACAGCTTTATATAAACGGTGATTCTCCGCTAAGCTCTGGTCCTTGGTCAAGGGCTGCTCCGTTTCTTTCTTACAGCTTTACATAAACGGTGATTCTCCGCTAAGCTCTGGTCCTTGGTCCAGGGCTGCTCCTTCTCAGTGCCCGGCACGTGATCTGATGTAGAGGCAAGCTTTCCGTGGTTTGGTCTGCTGGCCAGATTCCTATGTTTTCTGTAACGACAGGTGTTTAACTGCCTCTTAAAACCACATACTTTCTATGGAAAGAATTTAAGTGGAAAAATAATTTCCTCTTTTTTTTTGCTTCAGAAGGAGGTCGCTCAGGGAATAAATGTCTGTCACATGGTTATGTCTTGGCATCTACTGAACACGAAGCCGCCCTTGTCAAGAGCCTTCTTTTTCTTTCTTGTAAAGACCCTCTTCTTGCCTGTCTCTCCCACGCCTGCCTTTAGCTTGGTGCGGAGCAGCTTTTCTCTGCTCTATTCATCTGTCCCCTTTAGTCTTCATGGCCCCATCTCACTGCTGTGTAAACCTCAGAAATCTTGACTTCCCCAGCCACCCTGCCTTCCATGTACTTCCTGTGTTCTCATTTAAAGGGTGGGCTGTCAGAGAATTTGCTCTTTCTGAACTTAGTTGTTAGATAGCTACCTTTCTGCCATAATTCACATTTAACGTGGAAACAAAACAGGTGAATACCATTACCTGAGGGACAGGTCCTTGGTCCCTTATGTTGTGAGTGAAGCTTCTAGCCTGGGAAGGTAGCTGGCTCACTCACTGATACTCTTTCTGAATGACAGCAGGGGTTCAGTGAGGAAAAATGGGGCAGGTTTGGGTTTTCACCGACGGAGAATTTAGACAGAGTCGGTTCACCAGAATTTATTGAATGTCCCCGAGGTATTCAAGCTTATCCCACGCACTAGGGCTACATCAGAGTCCCTAGGTGGCCCAAACAGTTAAGCACTCACTACTAGCTGAAAGGTTGGTGGTTTGAACCCACCCAGTGGTGCCTCGGAAGACAGACATGGCAATCCGATTCCCACAGCCTTGAAAACCCTATGGAGCAGTTCTGCCCTACACACTCGGGGTCGCCAGGAGTTGGAACTGACTCAACAGCAGCTGGAAACATCGGCCCCAACAAGGGACATGCCCCGTAAATAAGACAGCCTCTGCCTCGAAGAGCTCACCTCCTGGTCGGAGACGGTCACCCTTGGCCTGGGAGGGAGTCTCTGGCCCTCAGAGCTATAACGGAGGGCTGTAAGGTGACCTGTCGGAAACCATGGCTGCCCCCTCCCAGCTTTTCCGTTAGGTGTGGGGGCTGTCCTCAGGGAAAAAGAAATACTGAAACTGTTCAACTTCTAGAGAAGAATTTAACTTAAAACTCAGTGACATATGTTTCTTATTTTCCATGTTGTGGAAGTGTGAATGTGATACAAATGTCTAACATAAGATGTTTGTGTTTTAGGTCAAGGTTGCTCATCGGAGCCCAGCAGACTCAGGTGCTTCCATCCGAGAAGCCAGCGTAAGATCTGTCTCCAGCAGTAACCTTCCTGGGAAACGTTCGGCTGGCAGTCCCCGAGAAGGCCTGAGGGCCAAGCGAAGCCAACATGCTCCCAGCCCAGGAGCCGGACCCGACCTCAAGAGCGGCGAGAACTGTAGGGTCCAATAGAAGAGACCCAGCTGTGTGGGAAAGGGCAGTGTTGGCCAGAGGGCGGTGGCCCTGCTGGGGCTTTTCTTTAGTTGGGAGCACTTGTTCAGTGGGAAGAAAACGTGACTCCTTGTAGGTCTAGATAAAGCGGACTCTCCGTCTCCCCTGTGTCGGGAAGGCTTGGAAGGACTGGTAGCCTCTTCCTCACTGACATTCCTCTCATTGTTTAGGAAAACATTATAGCCAAGTGGCAAGTACCATATAACAACTTCTGTTTGCGGATTTTACTCTAAAAAATGCAAAAACATTTAATACTTGGAACTAACAGCTTCTAGGAAAAGGTGAACTTTTTCTTTGGTATTTCGTGTGTCTAGTATTGGGGATGAAGTAGTTGTAGATCAGCAAATCTCTGAGCTGAGTGAAATGAAGGAATCCCACGTTATATGTTTTTAAGGAAACCATGTAGATAGACGTGTGTGTGTGTGTATGCGTGCGGGCGTGTGTGTGTGTGTGCATCCTTCTCCTCACTCTGCCATATAGACCTTCACCGCTGTGAGCTGTACATATTTGTGTGTTGGGGCCCTAGGGAGGCGTGTGTTTATTCCCAGTTAGCCTGGTTGCAGGCTCCTTAGAGGCGTAGGGTATCCAGTTTCCTGCCAAATGTGCTATTGGTTTTGTCTTTTTTGAAGACTATTTTGTTGCAGTCCTCTGGTAAGTATTTTCGTATCTGGCGATCTTGTATTAAATATGGCCTTTTTTTTTTTTTTGTAAAAAAGTTACCTTTGTTTTTTGTAAAAATGATTCCTAAATAAATATATTACTAACAGCATTGATGCTATTTCTTGCTCACTTCAACAGTCTTATAAAAGATATGAGCGAGTGATAAGATCTTTGCACAAATGGTCAGGTCAATTTAATGAACATCATTTAATTGTACAGAAAAGCATGATTTGGAATGTGGGTTATGAAGAATATGTGAAAATACGCGTCCAGTCATTGCCTGGCTCTTTGTGTGCGCTCATGAAGTTGCATCAGCCAGGATACCAGTACATGGCATTTTCCAGCTCATTTATTGATGGTAGGTTTAAAATTGTCCTTTGCAAGTTGGCCTTTAAGCTACTCAGTATTCATCTCCCGACTTCTCTTCTGTCTCTTCAGTTGCTTGGGCTTGTGGCCTGGTGTAGCCTCCTTCTCATGGATCACCACAGGGCTGGGTGTGCTCAGGGGCATGGCCAGGGCCCCAGAGCTGGGATTGGGCCATCAGCTTTGTTGGCTCCTCTAGTTGTTGGAAGATTCCACTCAGTGGGCCTTGCTGGTCATTCTTTGGGTCCCTTCCTTGGTGTATAGTCGCAGTTGCTTCTACTACAGTGAATATTCAACATGCATGTGGTTTTCAGAGCCGTAGAGAATTGACCACAATCTTGCAGATGGACAGCCAGGACACTCAATATTCCTTTGCTCAGGCTAACGATACCCATGATACTATGAGCTGAGCTACATACGAGACGAGAAGGAAATAAGCTACAGAGTCCTGACAAGTAACTTATCAGCCAGTTGAGTCAAAAGTAAGAGTCCAGCGGACGATTTTATGGGGAAATGGACAAAGTCTAAAGACCTGGGAATTGGATCCTTAAAAAGACTGTTTTGTCTTTGTTTGAAAAACCTTTGACTATAAAAGTTTAGTGTGATATAGACGTTAAGAGTGAAAGTTTGGTGTCCAAATGCCTGGATTACTCATGTAACCTTGGGCAAATTACTTAATTCTCATCAGTAAAATGGGTATAATGATAATGCCTCTGGGGGTTATTGTGATGATTAAATCAGTTAAAAGCTTATTAGTTAACATTTAACTACATAATTTGCTCTTGGCTTTTAGGTGGGATGGATGTACAGATCTTGACAAACACCATTTTAAAATTGTCCTTGGCAAAGTGGCCTCTGTTGGTGAAAAACGCTTCAATAATGTTAAGCTACTTAGTATTCATCTTCTGAAAGTCACATCTATACAGATAATTAGACATAATTGAAAAAAATTTGCAGCTTAAAATTTTTAGGTCAATTTATTCATCCAACACGATACATTAACTTTCAGATTAAGTTCTACCCTACAAAATTCTCTACCCTTCAAAATTCCCACCAGTCTCAATACCACTAATGTTTATTTTTCAAATGAGTTTAGTCGCTTAGAATTATACATATTCAATTACTGATCTTGCAAATGAACCATCCACTGGTTTTTGTTTTTTTATTTGGCTTATTGAATGTATCCGAAGAAAACAGTTACTGGTGATTTTATTAACAAGTAGGTTGTGCTCCTGAAGTTAAAACCTAGATTGGTTGTTTGGAACTCAGTACATTTTCTTATAGAAATAACATTGCAAACTGCCTGAATTCAAGCTCAGAAAGACAGTTTAGCTCACGATACGTTAAAATTGCAATCAGGTTTCTTTCAGCTATACAGAACCCACATTCATAGCTTTATTTCTCTGGAAAAATATATTTTAAGAATACGGTTACCAGAAACTCAGTTTTCTACCCTCAACCATTTCTTCGCTGTGCCCCACTCCTTCCTGCCTGACTCATGTCTACAACAGCTGCTCCCAGTTTGAAAGGGAAACCTGTTGCCATAGAGTTGATTCTGACTCAGCGACCCTATAGGACAGAGTAGAACTGCCCCATAGGGTTTCCAAGAAGCGCCTGGTAGATCTGAACCTCCGACCTTTCGGTTAGCAGCCGTAGGTCACTGTAGCTTTTTACCACTGCACACCAGGGCTCCACGAATGGGAGCGTTGAGTTTTATGTTGGCTTGGTGCTGCTGGCAAGGCCAGTTCTGTGTAAGGTTGATGTATTTGCATGTGTAAATTTAGGTGGTTTGCTCCCATTGGAGTTTTATAAAATCACAAGGAGATAGGCCTGCCCCAAGCTTCATACATGTGGGGACTTGCAGATTAGGTTTCAGCCCACGACATTCCCAGCAGCCTCCGTCCCCTCATTGCAAAGAACTTTGCAGGTGAACAGACTTGTTATTCCTACCTCCTCTGGGACACCTTGAGGGTGACCTGAGTGTAATATCTATCTGTATTAAAATATTTGCCAAATGAAATCCTTGCAGTTTCAAATAATTTCACATTTAATGATTAATCTTCTGATGTGAGCCCCATTTTACTACTGAAGAGACCTCAAGAAGTCATTAAGTTAGTGGCAGAAAAAAAGCAAAGACCCCGGTTTTGGACCCCAGCCCAAAGCTCTTCCTGTGTTATTACCACATACCCCCTAGGAAGAGTAAAGGGATTCAGTCAGCCAAGAAGCAGCTAGTAGCCTGGCAGGTCCTTTTTAGGACCCTGTTTTGATCTCAGGCCTTAGGACAGCTCCACATCTAAGGAAAACGTGCTTCGTTTAACTTCATTTAACCTTTAGATGGAGACCCGAGATGGCTCAGAGGGATAATGCACTCAACTGCTAACCGAAAGGCTGGAGGTTCAAGTTCACCCAGAGGTGCCTTGGAAGAAAGACTGATGATCTATTTCTGAAAAATCTGCCCTTGAAAATCCGATGAAGCAGGGTTCTGCTCTGACACACGTGGGGTCGCCATGGGTTGAAATCACCTCAAGGCAGCTAATTTGTTTTTGGTTTTCGTAACCTTTAGATGTAGCAGGGGATTTGGCTTCCAGCTTTCCAGCAAAAGTTAAACTGCTACAGGGGATGTCGCTTCTCCCACTTTTGTTTTCTCCAACACTGTTTGTTAGGGGTTGGAGAAATTGGCACCTATTCACAGTTACAGACAATTAGCCAAACGTTGGGATTTTCCTGAGTTTTAAATGTGAACAGATCCACGTGGTGTGGAGATCACAGCTGTGTTATCTAACAGCATGTGCTGGCCGGGTGCCCGCTCCCTCCTGCTAGACCTTGAGTCCTTGGCTCGTCCACGTGAGGGCGGCATTTGTCCTGCGTACCATCTCTTTGTTGTTTTAGTGGTCAGTGTCTTGGACTTAGGCCAGCAAAGGGTCTTGATGGTGCCCGGTGTTGGCCTATGGCCCTCTTTTCCTCAGTGCCGTTTATGCAGAGTGCACACTGCATGCCCACCCAGCGGGGTGGGGGTCAGTCTCCTGGGTGCCATTTATGCAGAGCACACACTGTATGCCCACCCAGCGGGATGGGGGTGACTCTTACTGGGATGATAGACATGGGGGAGGGAAGAAGTGCCACTGCTTGGATTTGTAAATGGGTTATAGTGGATGTGGACATCAATCGTTCTCCTCCTGAAATAGCCAAGACTTGGGACAGATAGGTAAGCTATGTCTTGGCTCTGCCTCATGTTTTTTCAGAAGCTAGGTGTTCAGTGTTTGGGACAATCATGGCCTTGCTCCGTGTGGAAGTACCAGATGTTCATGGACTTGCATGTAAGATACTTTAGTGCCAGGAATTAATTACTAGAAACTTTTTTTTAAGAGTCTTTATTGAGAAGATTTACTGCAACTTCCACCTACCAATCTGTTGTTATGAAGATCAGAAGCCCCGATTAGTATCCCAAATCTTATCCCAATATGTATAACAGAATAAGACTTCCCCCCCCACCCCGAGATAATGCCATTTAAGAAGAGAATATGTGGGTTTGGAGGACTCTCACACTGATTTCCCAAATGGGCCATAGGTTGTAGTCAAGAAGAATTATTTAAACCAAGCTCAGTCAATTTCCTGTCATCCCCAGGCGGAAAATCTTTGTTGCTATGGCAGAGATAGTTGACTGCCTAACCCACTGCTACTTCTGCCTTTTTTCTTGCCAATAGAACCCTGCTTTTGTTCAGATAGTGGGTGGCAATTGGGTCAGAATATGGGCCCCAAACCAGGGAAGAAACGATACGGTATAAGCCAACTGCGGTCGTCCCCTTCTCCTCTACCACCGAATGCTGAAGGATTATCCTGCAGTGACCATTCTGAGTCCAGCAGTGAGGCATTTCCAAAGCACTGCAGATGCCAGGTCAGGAAGATGGGAAGGAACTGGGTCCTTGGTGGCAGAGTTAAGCCTTTGAACCCGCCTTGGACTTTTTATCATGGCAGAACATAAACCATCCTTTTTTTAAGCAACTTTCAGCAGGAAGTTCTGTCACTTCACCCGAAAGCTTTTCGATGTGCTTGCAAAGCTTGTTCTCAGATTGGTTTGAGAGTCGACATCTACTGTGTTTGCACGTTGAGTTCGGCCTTGCTACCGAGCAAGAAAGAAAGCCTTTTGAAATCCAGTTGCTTAACTGTGTTCCTTTCTCTAGGTCTGCCCTAAAAAGCAATTGTGTTTAGATTGGTACAGGGCACTGATCTGAAAACCCAGTGGTGCTCTCTGAAATGGACTGAGTTACAGAGGGGATCAACTGCGCACAGCACAGGCCTTCCTAATGCCCCTTGATTCAGATCCTTAAAGAGACTTCATTATTCTGTCTGTCATGGTTTCCCTACGGTTCATATAATTTAGATTGTAGCTACCAAATCCCCAAAGTCAAATGACTTTTGGAGTGTCCATACACTTCTGTCATTATGATGTGGTTTAATTACCTAGGTCTTTATCACCCCGAAGATAAATTGAGACCCTGAATGGGAAATGGCTTTCTTTGTGTCCCATGCTGTATCTGAAAACCGAGATTTCCAGCCACCCAGGGAAGCACTTTTTAGAAATAAAGCATGGACCATTCAAGGTGAATAGTTATCTGAACTTAAAAAAAAATTTTTTTTTAAACAAATGATCACTCTTAGAACTGGAAGGAATAGCAAGTTTGGACCTCAGCAAGAAAACTAGATCTTGAGTTCTATGCGTATGGAATACCCTTCACTCTGGTTTGCCTGAAGACCAGGGGATATTACTAGATAAATTGGGTCGGGAAACTGTAATTAGATTGCCAGCTGCAGAGAGAGGTGTATGTGAGCATGTTAACGGAAAGCTTGAACACCCAGAGTTTCTGGTGGCAGGATCACGTTCCCCTCCAATGCCCTCACCAAGCTTTCTCTTCAAGCCCACATCTGCACAAACTTTGCTGCTTTATACACTCTGTTGTTAACTCCTGATGAGTCAGCCTCAACTGATGGTGACCCCATGCACAATGGAACAAAACACTACCTGGTCCTGTGCCATCCCCAAGATCAGTTGTGGATTGTATCATTGTGATCCACAGGGTTTTCGCTGGCTGATTTTCAGAAGTGAATCTCCAGGCCTTTCTTCCTAGTCTGACTTAGTCTGGAAGCTCCACTGAAACCTGTTCAGCATCGCAGCAACACACAAGCCTCCACTGACCGACAGCTGGTGGCCACAGATGAGGGGCACTGACTCGGAATCGAACCTGGGTCTCATGCATGGAAGGCCAGAATTCTACCACTGAGCCTGCACTGCCTCACTTACACGCCCTAGGGCCTCTTTTTTAGTAGCTCTCAAACATGACAGTGAATGTGCCTGTTACACAATTTGGGCTTTTACATTAAAAAAATATTCTTGAGTATAGCCTGTCATTAAGTTCCCCGTTTTCCTCCCCGCTAGATTCCTTTCCCTCAGAGATACAACCTACTTGAATTAGATTCAATTTATGGAAACTGGAACAAAATTAGAAGATGAACATCAACCTTTTCAAAGGATTCTCCAGTATACCCTTTAAATAACAGGGGGTGAGAGCTCTGACATTAAATTAGAGGCAATTAACTACTTGACAGGAAGCCTGGGTTTTGGAGAGAAAAAAATTTAATATTTTATTGGGCCTTTGGTGAAAGTTTATATAGCAAATTAGGTTCCCATTTAATAATTTGTGTACATATTGTTCGGTGACATTATTTTCATTCTGGTTGTACAGTTTCCATCCATCTAGCTTCCCTGCCCCCTCCTTACTTTCTCATCTTTGCTTTAGGGTAAATGTTGACCGTTTAGCCTTATGTAGTTGCTTTTTCTTTTTTAAAGAGCACAGCACTCATGGATGATATTGTTTATCAGCTAATCTGTTATTTAACTGAAAGGTGACCTCCAGGAGTGGTTTCAGCTCCAGGTTTAAAGGATATCTCAGAGCGATAGTCTTGGGGTAACCCCTGATCTCTACTGGTACAGTAAGTCTGGTCTTTTTTAAGAATTTGAGTTTCGTTCTACATTCGCCTCTGATTCTATCCAGGACCATCTATTGTGAACCTGGTCAGAAAGTTTGGTAGTGGTAGCTGGGCACCAACTAGTTCTTCTGGTCTCAGGATAGATGAGGCCGTGGTTCTTCTCTGAGTCTTTGGTTTCCTTCTTTCTCTTTTGCTCCAGATGAGTAGAGACCAATAGTTGTATCTTAGATGGTCGCTCACAGGCTTTTACGACCCAGATGCTACTCATCAGACTAGGATGTAGAACATACACTTTATGAGCTATGTTATACCAATTGACCAAGTTGTCCTACGAGACTACGGACCTAAGCCTTCAAATCCAGTAAACCAATCTTGCAAGGTGTTTGGTTATATCTAGGAAGTTTCTGTGAACTGCACCCCCTATTTATTATGTAAGTGAATATATATGCAGCACAAACATGTATATAGCCTGCAGGCACACCTGTTAAAAATACAGAAACAAAAAAAAAATTATTGCTGTTGAGTCAATTCCTACTCATAGTGACCCTATAGGACAGAGAAGAACTGCCCTATAGGATTTCCAAGGAGCACCTGGGGGATTTGAACTGCCTAACTTTTGGTTAGCATCTGAGCTCTTAACCACTGCTCTACCAGATATAGCTATACGTGTGCAAATATGTATACACATGTACTTTCCTTTACACATACATGCATACGTATCTACCTATGTAACCACACATGGGTTTTTGGTTGATATTGCTGTCATTGCAAAATTGTGTATGTTATAGTATTTACCAAAAAATCCCTTATTCTTGTGTAATTCTTGGTGTCATCATTTACCTTGATCATGTTGTGCAGACTTCACTCACATTCGGTACTGCCTTTCCCATCACCAAAAATAACAAGTGTTTACTATCTAGAAACAAAAACCCTCACAGATAGACCAATAAGCAACGTCATGATAAATGGAGAAAATACTGAAATTGTAAAAGATTTCATTTTACTTGGATCCACAATCAACACCCATTGATGCAGCAGTCAAGAAATATAATGACCCACTCTATTAGGCAAATCTGCTGCAAAAGATCTCTTTAAACTGTTAAAAAATAAAGATGTCACTTTAAGGACTAAGGTGTGCCTGATCTAAGCCATGGTGTTTTCAATTGCCTCATATACATGTGAAAGCTGGACAGTGAATAAGGAAGACCAAAAAAGAATTGATGCCTTTGAATTATGGTATTGACAAGGCTATTGGATACACTATGGACTTCCAGAAGAACAAACAAATCTGTCTTGGAAGAAGTACAACCAGAATGCTTGTTAGAAGCAAGGATGGTGAGACTTTGTCTTACATAATTTAGGCATGTTATTAGAAGGGACTAGTCCCTAGAGAAGAACATCATGCTTGGTAAAGTAGAGGGTCAGCAAAAAAGAGAAAGACCTTCATAGATGGATTGACACAGTGGCTGCGACAATGGGCTCAAGCACAACAATGATTGTGAGGATGGAGCAGGACTGGGAGGTGTTTTGTCGGCATGAGTCAGAACTGACTTGATGGCACCTAACAACAACAACACTATCTAGAAAGTGACTCTCCCTCTCCCCCTTCCCATCCCTGGTAACCACCGAAGAACATTATTCTCTGTACATGTACCTATTCTTTTCACAAAAGTGAAATTGCACAATATTTGTCCTTTTATGATTGACTTGCTTCACTCAGTATAATGTTCTCCAGATTCAAGCATTTTATGTTTTGAGAACTCATCATTGTTCTTTATTGTTGCATAGTATTCCATTGTATATATGTACCACAATTTGTTTATCCATTTACTTGTTCATTGATGGGCACGTAGGTTGTTTCCATCTTTTGACTATCGTGGATAATACTCCAATGAACATAGGTGTGCATGTGTATATTGATGTCACAGCTATCAGATGTCAGGGGTATATACCTGGCAGTCAAATTGCTGTATCATAAAGTATTTCTCTTTCTAGCTTTTTGTGGTTATGCCATTTTACAGTCTCATCAGTCATGGACCAGAGTTCCGCTTTTTGTTGTTTTCTGTTTTTTTGATCAGTGGCCATTTTTGCTGGAGTGAGATGGTATCTCTTTGTAGTTTTGATTTGCATCTCTGTAATGGCTAATGAGCGAGAGCATTTTTTCACGTATTTGTTGGCTGCTTAGATGTCCTCTTTGGTGCAGTGTCTGTTCATGGCCTTTGCCCATTTTTAAATTGGATTGTTCATCTTTTTGTTGTAGAGTTGTCAAAGTTTTCTGTATATTTTACAGATTAGACCTTTATCAAATATGTCATTCCCAAAGATTTTTTTCCCAGTCTATAGTATCTCTTTTTACTTTTTCGATTAAGTTTTTGCTAATTTTTAGGATGTCCCAGCTATCTAATTTGCCTTCTGTTATTTGTGAATTTGTAGTTGTGACTGAGAATCTATTTTTAAAGAAAATTAGGTCCCATAGTTTTGTCCCTATATTTTCTTACAGGACCTTTATAGTTTTAGCTTTTGGAGAGAAACTTAATAGTAAGGTGTACAGGGTCACACTTCACTGAAGAAAAGGAAAAGTATCTTGTAAATCCATATATTAGTAACACGGAACATTTGGAAAACAGAAGAAGATATTGTTCATAAACCCATCCTAACTCAAAAATTATTTTTATGTGTAAGAAAGATACTCAGAAAATGTTTCTCCTCATGTAATTTTTCATGCCACAACCACAGAGCGAAGTTATTTACCACATACTCCAATTATTTAAGCAGCTTATCACCAGGTTTTCCTCTGGACTCTGAGCAGATGGGCAGAGGGGTCACACTATGGGTGAGAAGAGAATGCAAGAAAGAGACACGTTTGCACTATTATGGCTTCCACTCAAGAGCTTAGAGTTGGATTGCCTTGTGGAGGACTGCTAATTCCTGGCTGGGGAGAAGAGGTCCAGAGAAGGCTCTTATTTTACTACTACAAAACCATAAAAGAGTAGTTGTCATGGAGTTGGTTCCGACTCATGGTGGCACCATGTGTGTTAGGGTAGAACTGCTCTATAGTTTCCAAGGTTTTTCAAACTTTCAACATTTTACTTTTTTGTTGTGTCATTTATCAGGTTATTTTCTCTCAGCTTCAAACCTATTCTTCTATACTTGCTTTGTGATAACTGCAGTTGAAACTGTCTAAACCATACTTCTGCCTTGCCGTCTGGCTCCCTGATAGGTTTTACCAAGACTAGGAGCTAAGGGACACTGGAAGTTGGAAGAGGAAGGGACCAGCCCCTTCCCTTTGCTCCCTGTCAGCATCGTCCTTAGCCTCACTCCCTCGCTCTGGCAGTGGCAGTGGGTTTCAGTAGCAGCATCTGGATTCCGTTTACAGTTTTCCCAACACTCATCAGCCTCTTCGTGCTCCCTTGGAAAAGCAGCACTAGTGAGACCCTTCCTCCAAGAGTCTATCTTTTTATAGTTTCCACCTCTTCCCTTTGTCCTTTGGCCATATGAGTGGTAGCTGCTGATCGCAGTTGCTTCCTCTTCGAATCCTTAGTGCTCTTTTCTGGCCATCTTGGTTCATCAATAACTAGTCAACATTTCTTCACACTGAGTTCACTCTATTTAAATAATTGGTGCCATTTCTCCCCTTGAGTGGATCCTGACTGATACAGATAGATAATGTGGGTGGTCTTATATACTTGGAGATAATAAAAATATTTTAAATAAAAACTTCAATCCATTTTTCACTGTTCCAAATTTGTTTCAACTGTGTCCAAATTAGTGACATGTTCTAGAAACCATCTTTTCTTTCTACAATAACTTACTAACCAGGCTTGATGTTACTTCCACACTTAAAACAAACAAACCCAAATCTCCATTTCAAGTAGGTGACAATTGATATTCTGTGTTGTCCTCTCCCCTGACGCCTAGAAAGAGGGCTGACTTGGAACGGAAGCATCCAAGTCAGCACCACACCTGTGACACTTTCCAAGTCACAGGAAGCCCAACACAGGGCCCTGTCAGAGTCATCACCCCTGGGGAGCAGATGATCACAAGCTGGTCTTGCTCCTGCCAGAGGGAGGTGATGTCCCAGTGGGAGCCTCAGACTTGATTTAAATAGCCTTTTTTTAAAACGTTGCTCAGCATGAGGGTGAATAGATTTTAGGGTCGGTACTTTGGCTTGATGTTGGCTGTTCTAAGTTTAGAGGAAAATTTCTCTCTGGAGAGCTTCTGTGCCAGAAGCTGACTCATTTGATAGCGGTTTCTGCTTCTTGATCCATTTTTTCTCTCACTATGAAATGGTAATCATTAATTTATCCCTTTGCTTCACTTCACACAATATACTAAGTGAGACCACGACTGAGATGGGGAAGAAGAAAATACAGTATTTGTTAAATGTCTTCTGTGAAGCATACAACACCTGAGTGTTTTCTTGGCAATGATTCTACGACATAGAACGATTGGTTTTCATCTTTGTTCTGCAGATGATGGAACTGAAGCTCGTGGAGGTTAATTAACTCAAAGCACACGCTTAGCCAATGATAGATGTGCTCCTTAAGCACAGTCCTGTCCTTTAAACCCCAAACTCTGTCCACTCTATTATACTGGTGCATATTGACAGGAAAGGGAATTGGATCCAATGATTTGTAAGATTTTCCAGGTAGAAAATTCTATGAAATTCTGAAGAAAAGAAATCAATGGGCTTTGGTATACAGATCCATAATCTAATGATGCATTTGTTTTTTTAATAGTCTTAATTTTTTGGACAGTTTTAGATTTGCAGGAAAATCAAGAAGATAGTACAGAGAATTCCCAAATAGCCCACACCCAGTTTCTCGAATTATTAACATCTTACATTTTTATGGTACATTTGCTACAATTAATGAACCCATATTGACGCATTTTTATTAACTAAAGTCTCCATTTATTAATGGGGAGCAATGGCAGATCAGCGGTGGAATTCTTGCCTTCCATGCGGGAGACTCGGGTTCAGTTCCTGGTCCACGCACCTCACGCACCCGTCGGTGGAGGCTCGCATGTTGCTGTGACGCTGAACAGGTTTCAGCAGAGCTTCCAGGATAAGACAGACTAGGAGGAAAGGCCTGGTGATCTACTTATGAAATTAGCCAGCAAAAACCCTGTAGGTCACAACGGTCTGATCAGCAACCGATCATAGGGATGGCGCGAGACAGACAGTGTTTCATTCTGTTACGTGTGGGGTCGTCATGAGTCAGGGCTTGGCTGGATGGCAGCTGTCAACATCAACAGTAACATATTTATAAATATTTCCTTAGTTTTTACCTAAGGCCCTTTTTTTCTGTTACAGGATCCAATCCAGGATATAAATACATTTAGTTGTCGAGTCTCCTCAGGCTCCTTTTGGCTGTGACAGCTTCTCAGACTCCCCTTGTTTTTGATGAACTGGACAATTTTGAGATGTACTGGTCTGGTGTTTTGTAGAATGCTCCTCCATTGGGATTTGTCTGTTTTTCTCATGATTACACTGGGGGTGTGGATTTTTGGGAGGATGACCACAGAGGTGAAGTGCCATTCTCATCACGTCATATCAAGGCTGGATACTAGCAACATGACTTATGACTGTTGATGTTGGCCTTGATCACCCAGCTACAATCCACTGAAGTTACGCTTTACCCCCCTTTCCCATACGGTACTTTTTAAAAGGAAGTCACTCTGCACAGCCCATGTTTAGGGAGTAGGGAGTTATGCTTCCCTTCCTTGAGGGCAGAGTGTTTATACAAGTTATTTGGAATTATTCTGCCCAGGAGATTTGTCTCTTCTCCCTCATTTATTAATTGTTCAATCATTTATTTATACCAGTACGGATTTATGAATATTTACTTCATATTGTGGCTATAATCCAGTTAATCCAATACTGTTTCATTTATTTTGTTACTCAAATTGTCCCACTTTGGCCATTGGGAGCTCTTTCACTTGGCTCTTGTGTCCCTTTAACATACCTCTGTCAGTGTGAGTTTTTTTTTCTCTTGAGTACTTCTTTACTTTGGCACTTAAGACTCACCTTGTATATTTTGTGCAGCAGTCCTAGATCAGCCATTTTCCCAAGGAGCCCTGGTTCCTTTCATTGGAGCGTGGTATTAGGAACCAAGATCTGGGCATTGTTGTTGTTGTTATGAGTTGCCACGGAGTAGTAAATTCTGACTCGTGGTGGCCACTTGTATGCAGAGTAGAGCTGATCCACAGGGTGTTCAAGGCTGTGACCTTTTGGAAGCAGATCGCCAGGCCTGTCTTCTAAGGGACCTCTGGGTGGGTTCCAACCGTCAACCCTTTGGCTGGTCTTTGAGCCCTTAATCGTTTGCACCACCTCATGTCCTCACTGCTATCTGGGTGTTGTTTCTTTTCGACCCTTTCAGCTGACAGAGCAAATAAATATGCACATGCATACTAACTCTGTATATGTGTATGTATATATAACTCTGTATACGTGCATGTACATATAACTCTGTATATATATGTATCTAGAAATATTTCTATATGTAACCATCTATATTTATATTAAGCTAAACAAAAGTTCATCGGCGTCTCCAACCGTGTTCCATTACCACGGCGATGATTTTATCCTCTTCCTCTTGCTTATCTGTAAATTCCCACTCCAACAGTGAGAAACCTGGCTCTCACCATCTGCCATTACCTTCATTAATTGTTCAATTCCAGTATACACGTAGAGCAGCATCAGAATTGTTAACTCGTACCCCTTGGGAAACATCTTTATCAACTATCCAAAAAAAAAAAAAACCCAAACCTGTTGACGTTGAGTCAATTCTGACTCATAGAGACCCTATAAGACAGAATGGAACTGCCCCATAGGGCTTCCAAGGAGTGGCTGGTGGATTCAAACTGGCAACGTTTTGGTTAGCAGCCGAGCTCTTAACCAGGAAAGAATGCAGATGGCAACAAGAGAGTCTACTTGCGTTACAAATGTATGAAGTCGCCTCCCTCGTTGAAAGGGATGGAGGGAAAGGTGCTGACATAAGTAACTTTGGAAACGAATGGAGTCTGTAAGACTAAAGGCAGAAGGAGCTGCCTGAGCTCATCTTAGTGAACGCCATTCAAAATCCTTCTCAGCAGAGATCCCTACCTGAGCACAGCTATTCCTGGGGAAGCTTGGAAAAGGAAGTTTGACTTTGCTGTGAGTGCTCTCTGGTGTAGAGGCGTACTGGGAGAGGGACTGCCTGGAATGCTGCCTCACTCTGAGTTCAAGAGCAGTGGCCACTGAATTGCTGTAACATCACTGATACTCTCTGTGATACTCTCTGTGGTACTTGCATTGTGCAACTCCAGGCACAATGGAATGAAATGCTTTCAGCCCTGCTCCATCCCCCGGGAAAGGTTGAGGATCCAATGGTTGTGATCCATAGGGTTGCACTGGCTGATTTTTGGAAATAGATCACTAGGCCTTTCTTCCTACTCTGTTTTAGTCTAGAAGCTCCACTGAAACCTGTTCAGCATCAGAGCAACATGCAAGCCACCGCTGACGGACAGGCACTGGTTGTACATGAGGTGTGTTAGCCAGGAACCCAACGCTGGGCAACCACTCGGAAGGCAAGAGTTCTACCACTGAGCCACCAGTGGCCCGTCTTCATCAAACGGTGCTTAAAGATTTTCTTTGTTGGTATTAACTGTTCTGCTGAAAACTCACACCATTAAAGAACAAATAATACTATGACTTAAATTTCATGATTTATATAATTGATTCTAAGTACCTTTAATAAATCTATGATATTTTCAGACAGTTACAAAAATCTTTTTCTTTTTCTTACCCACTGTCGGGAGAGTAATTTAGAAATTCAAGGAGTGTCTTGTGAGGCATGTAAAAGATTAGACGGTTTAACAACTGACTTCAAATATTCTTACCAAAATTGTCTAGGAAGAAATGAGGAGAGAGATTCTACCCTGTGATGCTTACGGAGTAAAAACATGCTGCCATTTGGGACAAGATTGCTGTTTCTTTCTTTCTTTTTTTAAATTATTTTAGTTTATTTCAGTAAATGATTAACATGGCTTAAATACATCTTGATTTTTCTTTTTAAATTTGTCATGCTTATCATTATTCAGTGTATTTGATTTAAGGCTTACTTTTGAAATTTCAAAAGCTTGATAAACTGGTTTTATCATTCAGTGAGGTACAATTAAGAAAGAATAGAAAATTGATTTAATTGACGTTTTGCTTTGTAATTGTATACTTCTATAGATGTTAAAACAGAAAACAAAAATCGGGCTTCCGTAGAAACGTCATAACACCAAATTTTCTGATTCAACATTTTCATTCTTAAAAACAGTTCAGTAAGCCCACTTCTCTTTAGGGACTTCGGGGACGGAAAAACGGCTTACTCTTCACTGTGCAGAATCTGAGAGACAACCTTGACTTTTCATTTACAGACGGATATATGTTTTTGTACCCACAAAGGAGAAAAATTAGACTGGGAGCTCTTTTATTCCTTCTGAGGGTTATGTCCTCTCTTCCTCCTCCGTTTGCCTGAAGGAGCAAAGGTGATGAATGTGAACGCTTATTAAATAATCACTTGTTACAAATAACGGATTAGGGTTTGGGCTCTGTCAACAATTGTTGCTTGCCAGCCTATTGGCAGGGCACTGATCACATTAGGTTTTTGGGTAATCAATTTATTCTAATACAAACCACATTGGATGATTGAGACCTTTTTATTATTTTTTTTTAATGATTTTTATTGTGCTTTAAGTGAAAGCTTACAAATCCAGTCAGTCTCTCACACAAAAACCCATATACACCTTGCTACTCTCCCCCTAATGAGACAGCCCGCTCTCTCCCTCCACTCTCTCTTTTCGTGTCCTTTTCGCCACCTTATAACCCCCTCCACCCTCCCATCTCCCCTCCAGGTAGGAGATGCCAACATAGTCTCAAGTGTCCACCTGATCTAAGAAGCTCACTCCTCACCAACATTGTCCAGTCCAATCCACGTCTGAAGGGTTGACTCCGGGAATGGTTCCTGTCCTGGGCCAACAGAAGGTCTGGGGGACATGACCACTGGGGTCCTTCCAGTCTCAGTCAGACCATTAAGTCTGGTCTTATGAGAATTTGGGGTCTGCAACCCACTGCTCTCCTGCTCCCTCGGGGGTTCTCTGTTGTGTTCCCCATCAGGGCAGTCATCAGTTGTAGCCGGGCACCAACTAGTTCCTCTGGTCTCAGGATGATGTAGTCGCTGGTTCATGTGGCCCTTTCTGTCTCTACGGCTCGTAATCACCACGTCTCCTTGGTGTTCTTCATTCTCCTTTAATCCAGGTGGGTTGAGACCAATTGATGCATCTTAGATGGCTGCTTGTTAGCGTTTAAGGCCCGAGATGCCACTCTTCAAAGCGGGATGCAGAATGTTTTCTTAATAGATTTTATTATGCCAATTGACTTAGATGTCCCCTGAAAACATGGTCCCCAGACTCCTGCCCCTGCTACACTGGCCTTTGAAGCATTCACTTTATTCAGGAAAATTCTTTGCTTTTGGTTTTTTTGGTTTAGTCCAATTGTGCCGACCTCCCCTGTATTGTGTGCTGTGTTTCCCTTCACCTAAAGTAGTTCTTATCTACTATCTAATTAGTGAATACCCCTCTCCCACCCCGCCTCCCTCCCCCCTCTCCTAACCACAAAAGAATGTTTTCTTCTCAGTTGAAACTCTTTCTCAAGTTCTTATAATAGTGGTCTTATACAATATTTCTCCTTTTGCAACTGGCTAATTTCACTCAGCATAATGCCTTCCAGGTTTCTCCGTGTTATGAAATGTTTCACAGATTCCTCACTGTTCTTTATCGATGCGTAGTATTCCATTGTATGAATATACCATAATTTATTTATCCATTCATCCATTGATAGGCACCTTGGTTGCTTCCATGTTTTTGCTATTATGAACAGTGCTGCAGTGAACATTGGTGTGCATATATCTGTTCGTGTAAAGGCTCTTATTTCTCTAGGATATATTCCAAGGAGTGGGATTTCTGGACCGTAGGGTAGTTCTATTTCTAGCTTTTTAAGGAAGCGCCAAATAGATTTCCAAAGTGGCTGTACCATTTGACATTCCCACCAGCAGTGTGGAAGTGTTCCAATCTCTCCAAAGCTTCTCCAGCATTTATTCTTTTGTGTTTTTTGGATTAATACCAGCCTCGTTGGAGTGAGATGAAATCTCATTGTCGTTTTGATCTGCATTTCTCTAATGGCTAATGATCGTGAACATTTCCTCATATATCTGTTAGCTACCTGGATGTCTTCTTTAGTGAAGTGTCTGTTCATATCTTTTGCCCATTTTTTAATTGGGTTATTTGTCTTTTTTGCAGTTGAGTTTTTGCAGTATCTTGTAGATTTTAGAGATCAGGCGCTGATCAGAAATGTCACAGCTAAAAGCTTTTTCCCAGCCTGTAGGTAATCTTTTTACTTTTTTGGTGAAGTCTTTGGATGAGCATAGATGTTTCATTTTTAGGAGGTCCCAGTTATCGAGTTTTTCTTCTACGTTCCTTATAATGTTTTCTATACCGTTCATGCCACGTATTAGGGCTCCTAACGTTGTCCCTGTTTTTTCTCCCATGATCTTTATCGTTTTAGATTTTCTATCTGGGTCTTTGACCCATTTTGAGTTAGTTTTTATGCATGGAGTGAGGTATGGGTCTCGTTTCATTTTTTTGCAGGTGGATATCCAGTTAATGCCAGCACCATTTGTTAAAAAGATTGTCTTTTCCCCATGTAACTGTTTTGGGGCCTTTGTCAAATATCAAATGCTCATATGTGGATGGATTTATGTCTGGATTCTCAATTCTATTCCATTGGCCCATGTACCTGTTATTGTACCAGTACCAGGCTGTTTTGACTACGGTGGTGGTATAATAGGTTCTAAAATCAGGTAAAGTAAGGCCTCCCACTTTGTTCTTCTTTTTCAGTAATGCCTTATTTATCCGGGGCTTCTTTCCCTTCCATATGAAATTGGTGATTTGTTTCTCCATCTTATTGAAGGATGTCGTTGGGATTTGGATCGGAATTGCATTAAATGTATAGATCACTTTTGGTAGAATAGACATTGTTATAATGTTAAGTCTTCCTATCCACGAGCAAGGTATGTTCTTCCACTTATGTAAGACTCCTGGTTTCTTGCAGAAGTGTACTGTAGTTTTCTTTGTGTAAGTCTTTTACATCTCTGGTAAGATTTATTCCTAAGTGTTTTATCTTCTTGGGGGCTACTGTAAATGGCATTGATTTGGTGATTTCCTCTTTGATGTTCTTTTTGTTGGTGTAGAGGAATCCAACTGATTTTTGTATGTTTATCTTGTATCCCGACACTCTGCTGAACTCTTCTATTAGTTTCAGTAGTTTTCTGGAGGATTCCTTAGGGTTTTCTGTGTATAAGATCATGTCATCTGCAAATAGAGATACTTTGACTTCTTCCTTGCCAATCTGGATGCTCTTTATTTCTTTATCTAGCCTAATTGCTCTGGCTAGGACCTCCAACACAATGTTGAATAAGAGTGGTGATAAAGCGCATCCTTGTCTGGTTCCCGATGTCAGTGGGAATGTTTTCAGGCTCTCTCCATTTAGGGTGATGTTGGCTGTTGGCTTTGTCTAAACGCCCTTTATTATGTTGAGAAATTTTCCTTCTATTCCTATTTTGCTGAGGGTTTTTATCATGAATGAGTGTTGAACTTTGTCAAATGCCTTTTCTGTATCAATTGATAAAATCATGTGATTCTTGTCTTTTGTTTTATTTATGTGGATTACATTAATTGTTTTTCTTATGTTCAAGCATCCCTGCATACCTGGTATGAATCCCACTTGGTCCCGGTGAATTGTTTTTTTGATATGTTGTTAAATTCTATTGGCTAGAATTTTGTTGAGGATTTTTGCATCTACATTCATGAGGGATATAGGTCTATAATTTTCTTTTCTTGTGGTGTCTTTACCTGGTTTTGGTATCAGGGATATGGTGGCTTCATAGAATGAGTTTGGTAGTATTCCATCCTTTGCTTTGCTCTGAAATACCTTTAGTAGTAGTGGTGTTAACTCTTCTCTGAAAGTTTGGTAGAACTCTGCAGTGAAGCCGTCGGGACCAGGGCTTTTTTTGCTGGGAGTTTTTTGATTACCTTTTCAATCTCTTCTTTTGTTATGGGTCTATTTAGTCTACCTCTGTTTGTGTTAGTTTAGGTAGGTAGTGTGTTTCTAGGAATTCATCCATTGCTTCCAGGTTTTCAAATTTGTTTGAGTGTAGTTTTTCACAGTAATCTGATATGATTCTTTTAATTTCAGTTGGGTCTGTTGTAATATCGCCCACCTCATTTCTTATTCTGGTTATTTGCTTCCTCTCCTGCTTTTCTTTTGTCAGTTTGGCCAATGGTTTATCAATTTTGTTGAGTTTTTCAAAAAACCACCTTTTGGTCTTGTTAATTCTTTCAATTGTTTTTCTGTTTTCTATTTCATTTAGTTCAGCTCTAGTTTTTATTATTTTTTTTCTCCTGGTGCCTGAGGGTTTCTTTTGTTGCTCTCTTTCTATTTGTTCAAGTTGTAGGGATAGTTCTTTGATTTTGGCCCTTTCTTCTTTTTGGATGTGTGCATCTATTGATATAGATTGGCCTCTGAGCACCGCTTTTGCTGTGTCCCAAAGGTTCTGATAGGAAGTGTTTTCATTCTCATTGAATTCTGTGAATTTCTTTATTCCATCCTTAATGTCTTCTATAATCCAGTCTTTTTTGAGCAGCGTATTGTTCAGTTTCCAAGTGTTTGATTTCTTTTCCCTGCTTTTCCTGTTATTGATTTCCACTTTTATGGCCTTATGGTCAGAGAAGATGCTTTGTAATATTTCAGTGTTTTGGATTCTGCTAAGGCTACCTTTATGACCTAATAACGTGGTCTATTCTAGAGAATGTTCCATGTGCACTAGGAAAGAAAGTACAGGTGGTTGCTGTTGGGTGGAGTGTTCTGTATACGTCTGTGAGGTCAACGTGGTTGATTGTGGCACTTAGATCTTCCGTGTCTTTATTGAGCTTCTTTCTGGATGTCCTGTCCTTCACCGAAAGTGGTGTGTTGAAGTCTCCTACTATTATTGTAGAGCTGTCTATCTCACTTTTCAATGCTGATAGAGTTTGTTTTATGTATCTTGCAGCCCTGTCATTGGGTGCATAAATATTTAATATGGTTATATCTTCTTGGTGTATTGTCCCTTTAATCATTTTGTAATGTCCTTCCTTATCCTTTCTGATGGATTTAACTTTAAAGTCTATTTTGTCAGAAATTAATATTGCCACTCCTGCTCTTTTTTGACCGTTGTTTGCTTGATATATTTTTTTCCATCTTTTGAGTTTTAGTTTGTTTGTGTCTCTAAGTCTAAGGTGTGTCTCTTGTAGGCAGCATATAGACGGATCTTGTTTTTTAATCCATTCTGCCACTCTCTGTCGCTTTATTGGTGCATTTAGTCCATTTACACTCAGGGTGATTATGGATAGGTATGAATTTAGTGCTATCATTTTGACGTCTTTGTGTTTTGTTGAGTTTCTTTCTCCCACTTAATATTATGTGCTGAGTAGATTATCTTTATATATTGTTCTTTCCTCATATTTGTTGTTGTTGATTTTGTTTCTGCTGAGAGTCTAGTTTTTTCTTGTATTTTATTTTGATGGGTAGGATAGTTTGTCTCCTTTGTGGTTACCTTAGTATTTACCCCTATTTTTCTAAATTTATACCTAACTTTTATTGCTTTGTATCGCCGTATCTTCCTCTCCATATGGAAGTTTTATGATTATATTTCTTAGTCCCTCTTTATTATTTTAATGTTGTCTTCTTTTATATAATAACATCACTGTTACCCTGCGTTGGGCTTTTTTTTAAATCTTGCGTTGCTTTTTTTTTTGGATTTCCCTGTCTGGGTTGACTTTTGGTTCCTCTGCCCAGTGTTCTAGTCTTAGGTCGATACTTGATATTATTGATTTTCTAACCAAAGAACTCCCTTTAGTATTTCTTGTACTTTTGGTTTGGTTTTTACGAATTCCTTCAACTTGTGTTTATCTGGAAGTGTCTTAATTTCACCTTCATATTTAAGAGACAGTTTTGATGGATACATGATTCTTGGCAGGCAATTTTTTTCCTTCAATTTTTTAAATATGTCATCCCATTGCGTTCTTGCCTGCATGGTTTCTGCCGAGTAGTCCGAGCTTATTCTTATTGGCTCTACCTTGTAGATGACGTCTCTTTTATCCCTCGCTGCTCTTATAATTGTCTCCTTATCTTTGTTTTTGGCAAGCTTGATTATAATATGTCTTGGTGACTTTCTTTTAAGATCTACCTTATGTGGAGTTCGATGAGCATCTTGGATAGATATCTTCTCATCTGTCACAATATCAGGGAAGTTTTCTGGCAACAAATCCTCAACAATTTTCTCCGTATTTTCTGTTATCCCTCCCTGTTCTGGTACTCCAATCACTCGTAGGTTATTTCTCTTGATAGAGTCCCACACGATTCTTAAGGTTTCTTCATTTTTTTTAGTTCTTTTATCTGATTTTTCTTCAAATATATTAGTGCCAAGTGATTTATCTTTGAGTTCAGAAACCCTGGCTTCCACTTGCTAAATTCTGCTCCTCTGACTTTCTACTGAGTTATCTAATTCTGTAATTTTATTGTTAATCTTCTGAATTTCTGATTGCTGTCTGTCTATGGATTTTTCCAGCTTATTAAACTGTTCATTATGTTCCTGAATAATCTTTCTAATTTCTTCAGTTGCTTTATCTGTGTGTTCCTTGGCTTGTTCTGCGTATTGCCTCATTTCCTTCCTGATGTCTTGAAAGGTTCTGTATATTAAACTTTTGTATTCTGCATCTGGTATTTCCAGGAACGCACTTTCATCTAAAAGATCCCTGGATTCTTTGTTTTGAGAGCCTGTTGAGGTGATCATGGCCTGTTTCTTTATGTGACTTGATATTGACTGTTGTCTCCAAGCCATCTATAAGTTATTGTATTAGTTTATGCTTGCTTACTGTGTTGTAGCTGCTTGCTTTGTTTTGTTATGGTATACCCCTATGGGTTGCTTGAATGAGCTAGCTTGATTATTTTCACCTTTGGAGCTCTGGTGTCCTGTCCCCAGCTGGCTAGAGCTGTTAGCAGGTGTATCAGTCTAGCAGTCCATTCAGTTTTCTTGTATGAATTCAGCTCAGGTTTCAAGGTAGCTGATAACAAGTGTGTGGTACATGCTCTGTCCTACAGTCTTAGAGGGGCAGGGGTGATTGGCGTATATACCCGTATCTGATTGCAGCAGGGGTTCACGCTCTGAACAAGGCAGGGGGCTGAGAACTGACCCCCAAGTGTCTCCAAGGAAAACGCATCTCTGTTCCCTAGAGCGTGCTGGTGGGTGGGCTCTGCAGAGGGACCGTGGGCACCCAAAGTTTTTGGTTGTAAGGACTGGGAGGTACCAGTTATCCCTGGGCCCCTGTCATGGGTGGCTGGGCGACCCCAGTGGAGCCACCGGTCCTTAGGTCCCTCTTGTGGGTAGGTGAGGGCCTTGTTTAATAGGCAAAGCAATGTCAAATGTCAAACACCCACCTCTCCACCACACAGCTGAAATGGTTGGAGTTTGCCAACAAAGGCTTATTCTCCCAAAATAGGCCCACACAGATCCATGCAGAAGAGTCCACGGACGTTTTATGCCTGGACAGAAGCAGCTTCTGTCCTGAGCTGCCCCAGTTAACGTAGCTGGGAAATTATCTTTTCCCCCCAGTTGCAAATTTTGTTCTTCCCCAAGGCTGGGAGGATTTCTCCAGGTGCCCACCAGGGTCTGTCTCATGCCCAGGGATTCAGCCGCTGAAGCTGGCTTGGGGTTGGGTGGGGGGGGTAGTAAAATATACGCAAGCACTTAGCTTTTGGAGAGAGTGCCCTTCTCCTCACGTTCCGGAGGTGTGAGTGGGCTGTGTGGCTGGCCTCTTCTCCCTGAGGAAACTGTGGCCAAATGCTAGGACCAGCCCGCCGTCGCTGCCACTCCACCACTCTGGGAATGGTGCCTGAGGGCTCCCACAATTCATGTCCGGTAGCTCCTCTCCACTTCTGAACCTACTTATCCTCCCCCATCCCCTCAGTTCATTGTCTAAGCTTGCCTTTGATGCTCAGGGCTCCCAGCTTGTAACAAATATACTCGTTTCACTTGTTTTTTTTCGGGTCTTTGCTGTAAAGAGGGCTTGACAGAAGCGTCTGTCTATTCCTCCATCTTGGCTCCGCCTCCAACATTTAGCATTTTTTATGTGCGTAATGACCATTCATATCTCTTCTCTGAAGAAATGTCTACTCAAGTCCTTTACCCATTTTTTAATCTGGTTGTTTGTCCTTTTGTTATTGACTTGTCAGTGTTCTTTATATACAGGTAGTCCCTGACGTATGACAAGGTCCTGTTCCAATGACTTCATTGTAAGTCTGTTCTGACATAATTCAAATATCTCTTTTTTTTTAGTCTTCATTATAATTGTCTTTTATTTTCAGCATCATTATAAATCTTATTTTTATTTGTCTTTGGGTGTTGAAAACATTACATATAAACCTACAGTTTTATTTTAACACATAAACCCTGTACCCAGTGCCATCGAGTCAATTCATACGTACATAAAAATTAAATAAACCTTAAGAATTGACTCTGACGATGAAGAAGAGTTGGACAGCATTGGCATTTTGTCAGTTGCAGTAATAACTCCACTTGTAGAATGTTCTGGGTCATCTAGATTATCCCTGAGAATGAGGACAGCATTTCTAGACAGAAAATTAGTGAGACTTGTCTGCACGGTCCTTTCTTATTTCACAACATCTCGCTGCTTCCCCAATCTGCTTATCGACGTTAGCAAAGTGATCAGCATTTGGGTCCATGTTTTCAAGCAACTGAAGCCCCTGATTTAGTTTAGAAAAAACTCCAGATAATTCTTCACTGTAAAATTATTTGACAATTTCTCTCCTTCCTCTTACTTATTTCTTTCTTCTTCAGCATTTCTTTTCTCATCAAAATCCTTTGCTGTTCCACATTGACAATATCAAGTTTTAAATTCAGCTTTCTCACCGTATGGATGATTTTTCCACCAGTCTCTTCCATCATTTTGCCCTGATCAAATGCTTGGGATGTGTTCTCATAACGCCACAGTTTTTTCCATTTCTCCTGCATGCATTTTCCCATAACTTCCCAGTAGAAGGCAAGAACCTAGGCAGGGCTTAGTCCTGAGCTGGGAAGCCTTGGGCTGCAACAGATGTACTAATGATAAGACCTACAAAAAAAAAGATCCCAAGTAACGGTTCCTTGTAAATCGGTGTCTTAGTCATCTAGTGCTGCTGTAACAGAAATACCACAAGTGGATGGCTTTAACAAAGAGAAATTTATTTCCTCACAGTAAAGTAGGCTAAAAGTTCAAATTCAGGGTGTCAGCTCCAGGGGAAGGCTTTCTTCCTCTGTCAACTCTGGAGGAAGGTCCTTATCCTCAATCTTCCCCTGGTTAAGGAGCTTCTCAGGCACAGCGGCCCTGGGTCCAAAGGACACGCTCTGCTCCTGGTGTTGCTTTCTTGGTGGTATGAGGTCTCCTGTCTCTCTGCTTGCTTCTCTCTTTTATATCTCAAGAGATTGCCTCAAGACACAATCCAAACTTGTAGGTTGAGTCCTGCCTCACTAACACAACTACCATCCATCCTCCTTCATTAACATCATAGAGGCAGAATTTACAACATATAGGAAAATCACACAATACCAGGAATCGTGGCCCAGCCCAACTGGTACACACATTTTTACGGGGACATAATTCAATCCATGACAGTCGGGGACTACCTATGTTGTGATTACTAAACCCTTACCAGGTATTTAAAAAAAAAAAATCCATTGCCATCTACTCTATTCTGACTCGTAGCTACCCTACAGGGCAGAATAGAACTGCCCCATAGAGTTTCCAAGGAGCACCTGGTGGATTCAAACTGCCAGCCTTTTGGTTAGCAGCTGTAGCACTTAACCACTGCACCACCAGGGTTTCCTTATCAGTTGCAGGGTCCCCAAATGTTTCCTCCCATCCTGTAGGATGTCCCTCACTTTCTCCGTAATGTAAACTTGTTAACAGCATGTCTGCTTGGAAGTCCCCTGCCTCTCTGTGCAGGCATTTGAGTTTGCCACCTCTGCTCCAACTCCTCTCCAGCTCATAGTAGTGCTCCTCTGAGCACCTGTCCTGCTGTCCCGTACCCCTAACAAGTTTGGCTTATCGATTCTGTCTTTTCACTCTTTATATAAATTTTAGGCCATGGCTTTATTCTAGCCCCATTGCCATGGAAGGTCCTAACAACTTCGAAGCTCAATTGCTGGGCTTAGTCACTTTTCCAACCCTCCACATTGCTGGTTGTCAATTTGTTTGACATCTTCCCAGAAACCTCCCCTCTGTTTCCATTCTCTCTGTCTCTTCCTATCCCACCTTGCTGTTTACTCACCGGATTTGAATATCAAAATTTGGGGTATTCTGTGTTTACCTGAAACTTTGGCAAAACAAAACAGGTGAAAGATTTTATTACAGAAAGAGCTCCATAGATTAAAACTTACTTTCATTTTCCTAAAGAAGCTCAAACTAGTAAAAAATAGGAAAGAAACATAGTATTTTTTCCCAGTATCCTAGTGTTTCTGCCTAAGCCAAGAAAATACCTAAAACAGCAGAAGCTTCATTTTAGCAGGGGCTCTGTAGGGGCCAAAATCTGGCTACACCTCCAGATAATAAGCATTTGGTTCAGAAGGCTGTTAAAGGATATAAAAAGGAGGCGGAGCCAAAAGGCGGAATAGACAGACGCTTCCATCGAGCCCTCTTTACAGCAAAGACCCGAAAAAAAACAAGTGAAACGAGTATATTTGTTACAAGCTGGGAGCCCTGAGCATCAAAGGCAAGCTTAGACAATGAACTGAGGGGATGGGGGAGGATAAGTAGGTTCAGAAGTGGAGAGGAGCTACCGGACATGAATTGTGGGAGCCCTCAGGCACCATTCCCAGAGTGGTGGAGTGGCAGCGACGGCGGGCTGGTCCTAGCATTTGGCCACAGTTTCCTCAGGGAGAAGAGGCCAGCCACACAGCCCACTCACACCTCCGGAACGTGAGGAGAAGGGCACTCTCTCCAAAAGCTAAGTGCTTGCGTATATTTTACTACCCCCCCCACCCAACCCCAAGCCAGCTTCAGCGGCTGAATCCCTGGGCATGAGACAGACCCTGGTGGGCACCTGGAGAAATCCTCCCAGCCTTGGGGAAGAACAAAATTTGCAACTGGGGGGAAAAGATAATTTCCCAGCTACGTTAACTGGGGCAGCTCAGGACAGAAGCTGCTTCTGTCCAGGCATAAAACGTCCGTGGACTCTTCTGCATGGATCTGTGTGGGCCTATTTTGGGAGAATAAGCCTTTGTTGGCAAACTCCAACCATTTCAGCTGTGTGGTGGAGAGGTGGGTGTTTGACATTTGACATTGCTTTGCCTATTAAACAAGGCCCTCACCTACCCACAAGAGGGACCTAAGGACCGGTGGCTCCACTGGGGTCGCCCAGCCACCCATGACAGGGGCCCAGGGATAACTGGTACCTCCCAGTCCTTACAACCAAAAACTTTGGGTGCCCACGGTCCCTCTGCAGAGCCCACCCACCAGCACGCTCTAGGGAACAGAGATGCGTTTTCCTTGGAGACACTTGGGGGTCAGTTCTCAGCCCCCTGCCTTGTTCAGAGCGTGAACCCCTGCTGCAATCAGATACGGGTATATACGCCAATCACCCCTGCCCCTCTAAGACTGTAGGACAGAGCATGTACCACACACTTGTTATCAGCTACCTTGAAACCTGAGCTGAATTCATACAAGAAAACTGAATGGACTGCTAGACTGATACACCTGCTAACAGCTCTAGCCAGCTGGGGACAGGACACCAGAGCTCCAAAGGTGAAAATAATCAAGCTAGCTCATTCAAGCAACCCATAGGGGTATACCATAACAAAACAAAGCAAGCAGCTACAACACAGTAAGCAAGCATAAACTAATACAATAACTTATAGATGGCTTGGAGACAACAGTCAATATCAAGTCACATAAAGAAACAGGCCATGATCACCTCAACAGGCTCTCAAAACAAAGAATCCAGGGATCTTTTAGATGAAAGTGCGTTCCTGGAAATACCAGATGCAGAATACAAAAGTTTAATATACAGAACCTTTCAAGACATCAGGAAGGAAATGAGGCAATACGCAGAACAAGCCAAGGAACACACAGATAAAGCAACTGAAGAAATTAGAAAGATTATTCAGGAACATAATGAACAGTTTAATAAGCTGGAAAAATCCATAGACAGACAGCAATCAGAAATTCAGAAGATTAACAATAAAATTACAGAATTAGATAACTCAGTAGAAAGTCAGAGGAGCAGAATTTAGCAAGTGGAAGCCAGGGTTTCTGAACTCAAAGATAAATCACTTGGCACTAATATATTTGAAGAAAAATCAGATAAAAGAACTAAAAAAAATGAAGAAACCTTAAGAATCGTGTGGGACTCTATCAAGAGAAATAACCTACGAGTGATTGGAGTACCAGAACAGGGAGGGATAACAGAAAATACGGAGAAAATTGTTGAGGATTTGTTGCCAGAAAACTTCCCTGATATTGTGACAGATGAGAAGATATCTATCCAAGATGCTTATCGAACTCCACATAAGGTAGATCTTAAAAGAAAGTCACCAAGACATATTATAATCAAGCTTGCCAAAAACAAAGATAAGGAGACAATTATAAGAGCAGCGAGGGATAAAAGAGACGTCATCTACAAGGTAGAGCCAATAAGAATAAGCTCGGACTACTCGGCAGAAACCATGCAGGCAAGAACGCAATGGGATGACATATTTAAAAAATTGAAGGAAAAAAATTGCCTGCCAAGAATCATGTATCCATCAAAACTGTCTCTTAAATATGAAGGTGAAATTAAGACACTTCCAGATAAACACAAGTTGAAGGAATTCGTAAAAACCAAACCAAAAGTACAAGAAATACTAAAGGGAGTTCTTTGGTTAGAAAATCAATAATATCAAGTATCGACCTAAGACTAGAACACTGGGCAGAGGAACCAAAAGTCAACCCAGACAGGGAAATCCAAAAAAAAAAGCAACGCAAGATTTAAAAAAAAGCCCAACGCAGGGTAACAGTGATGTTATTATATAAAAGAAGACAACATTAAAATAATAAAGAGGGACTAAGAAATATAATCATAAAACTTCCATATGGAGAGGAAGATACGGCGATACAAAGCAATAAAAGTTAGGTATAAATTTAGAAAAATAGGGGTAAATACTAAGGTAACCACAAAGGAGACAAACTATCCTACCCATCAAAATAAAATACAAGAAAAAACTAGACTCTCAGCAGAAACAAAATCAACAACAACAAATATGAGGAAAGAACAATATATAAAGATAATCTACTCAGCACATAATATTAAGTGGGAGAAAGAAACTCAACAAAACACAAAGACGTCAAAATGATAGCACTAAATTCATACCTATCCATAATCACCCTGAGTGTAAATGGACTAAATGCACCAATAAAGCGACAGAGAGTGGCAGAATGGATTAAAAAACAAGATCCGTCTATATGCTGCCTACAAGAGACACACCTTAGACTTAGAGACACAAACAAACTAAAACTCAAAAGATGGAAAAAAATATATCAAGCAAACAACGGTCAAAAAAGAGCAGGAGTGGCAATATTAATTTCTGACAAAATAGACTTTAAAGTTAAATCCATCAGAAAGGATAAGGAAGGACATTACAAAATGATTAAAGGGACAATACACCAAGAAGATATAACCATATTAAATATTTATGCACCCAATGACAGGGCTGCAAGATACATAAAACAAACTCTATCAGCATTGAAAAGTGAGATAGACAGCTCTACAATAATAGTAGGAGACTTCAACACACCACTTTCGGTGAAGGACAGGACATCCAGAAAGAAGCTCAATAAAGACACGGAAGATCTAAGTGCCACAATCAACCACGTTGACCTCACAGACGTATACAGAACACTCCACCCAACAGCAACCACCTGTACTTTCTTTCCTAGTGCACATGGAACATTCTCTAGAATAGACCACGTTATTAGGTCATAAAGGTAGCCTTAGCAGAATCCAAAACACTGAAATATTACAAAGCATCTTCTCTGACCATAAGGCCATAAAAGTGGAAATCAATAACAGGAAAAGCAGGGAAAAGAAATCAAACACTTGGAAACTGAACAATACGCTGCTCAAAAAAGACTGGATTATAGAAGACATTAAGGATGGAATAAAGAAATTCACAGAATTCAATGAGAATGAAAACACTTCCTATCAGAACCTTTGGGACACAGCAAAAGCGGTGCTCAGAGGCCAATCTATATCAATAGATGCACACATCCAAAAAGAAGAAAGGGCCAAAATCAAAGAACTATCCCTACAACTTGAACAAATAGAAAGAGAGCAACAAAAGAAACCCTCAGGCACCAGGAGAAAAAAAATAATAAAAACTAGAGCTGAACTAAATGAAATAGAAAACAGAAAAACAATTGAAAGAATTAACAAGACCAAAAGGTGGTTTTTTGAAAAACTCAACAAAATTGATAAACCATTGGCCAAACTGACAAAAGAAAAGCAGGAGAGGAAGCAAATAACCAGAATAAGAAATGAGGTGGGCGATATTACAACAGACCCAACTGAAATTAAAAGAATCATATCAGATTACTGTGAAAAACTACACTCAAACAAATTTGAAAACCTGGAAGCAATGGATGAATTCCTAGAAACACACTACCTACCTAAACTAACACAAACAGAGGTAGACTAAATAGACCCATAACAAAAGAAGAGATTGAAAAGGTAATCAAAAAACTCCCAGCAAAAAAAGCCCTGGTCCCGACGGCTTCACTGCAGAGTTCTACCAAACTTTCAGAGAAGAGTTAACACCACTACTACTAAAGGTATTTCAGAGCAAAGCAAAGGATGGAATACTACCAAACTCATTCTATGAAGCCACCATATCCCTGATACCAAAACCAGGTAAAGACACCACAAGAAAAGAAAATTATAGACCTATATCCCTCATGAATGTAGATGCAAAAATCCTCAACAAAATTCTAGCCAATAGAATTTAACAACATATCAAAAAAACAATTCACCGGGACCAAGTGGGATTCATACCAGGTATGCAGGGATGCTTGAACATAAGAAAAACAATTAATGTAATCCACATAAATAAAACAAAAGACAAGAATCACATGATTTTATCAATTGATACAGAAAAGGCATTTGACAAAGTTCAACACTCATTCATGATAAAAACCCTCAGCAAAATAGGAATAGAAGGAAAATTTCTCAACATAATAAAGGGCGTTTAGACAAAGCCAACAGCCAACATCACCCTAAATGGAGAGAGCCTGAAAACATTCCCACTGACATCGGGAACCAGACAAGGATGCGCTTTATCACCACTCTTATTCAACATTGTGTTGGAGGTCCTAGCCAGAGCAATTAGGCTAGATAAAGAAATAAAGAGCATCCAGATTGGCAAGGAAGAAGTCAAAGTATCTCTATTTGCAGATGACATGATCTTATACACAGAAAACCCTAAGGAATCCTCCAGAAAACTACTGAAACTAATAGAAGAGTTCAGCAGAGTGTCGGGATACAAGATAAACATACAAAAATCAGTTGGATTCCTCTACACCAACAAAAAGAACATCAAAGAGGAAATCACCAAATCAATGCCATTTACAGTAGCCCCCAAGAAGATAAAACACTTAGGAATAAATCTTACCAGAGATGTAAAAGACTTACACAAAGAAAACTACAGTACACTTCTGCAAGAAACCAGGAGTCTTACATAAGTGGAAGAACATACCTTGCTCGTGGATAGGAAGACTTAACATTATAACAATGTCTATTCTACCAAAAGTGATCTATACATTTAATGCAATTCCGATCCAAATCCCAACGACATCCTTCAATAAGATGGAGAAACAAATCACCAATTTCATATGGAAGGGAAAGAAGCCCCGGATAAATAAGGCATTACTGAAAAAGAAGAACAAAGTGGGAGGCCTTACTTTACCTGATTTTAGAACCTATTATACCACCACCGTAGTCAAAACAGCCTGGTACTGGTACAATAACAGGTACATGGGCCAATGGAATAGAATTGAGAATCCAGACATAAATCCATCCACATATGAGCATTTGATATTTGACAAAGGCCCCAAAACAGTTACATGGGGAAAAGACAATCTTTTTAACAAATGGTGCTGGCATTAACTGGATATCCACCTGCAAAAAAATGAAACGAGACCCATACCTCACTCCATGCATAAAAACTAACTCAAAATGGGTCAAAGACCCAGATAGAAAATCTAAAACGATAAAGATCATGGGAGAAAAAACAGGGACAACGTTAGGAGCCCTAATACGTGGCATGAACGGTATAGAAAACATTATAAGGAACGTAGAAGAAAAACTCGATAACTGGGACCTCCTAAAAATGAAACATCTATGCTCATCCAAAGACTTCACCAAAAAAGTAAAAAGATTACCTACAGGCTGGGAAAAAGCTTTTAGCTGTGACATTTCTGATCAGCGCCTGATCTCTAAAATCTACAAGATACTGCAAAAACTCAACTGCAAAAAAGACAAATAACCCAATTAAAAAATGGGCAAAAGATATGAACAGACACTTCACTAAAGAAGACATCCAGGTAGCTAACAGATATATGAGGAAATGTTCACGATCATTAGCCATTAGAGAAATGCAGATCAAAACGACAATGAGATTTCATCTCACTCCAACGAGGCTGGTATTAATCCAAAAAACACAAAAGAATAAATGCTGGAGAAGCTTTGGAGAGATTGGAACACTTCCACACTGCTGGTGGGAATGTCAAATGGTACAGCCACTTTGGAAATCTATTTGGCGCTTCCTTAAAAAGCTAGAAATAGAACTACCCTACGGTCCAGAAATCCCACTCCTTGGAATATATCCTAGAGAAATAAGAGCCTTTACACGAACAGATATATGCACACCAATGTTCACTGCAGCACTGTTCATAATAGCAAAAACATGGAAGCAACCAAGGTGCCTATCAATGGATGAATGGATAAATAAATTATGGTATATTCATACAATGGAATACTACGCATCGATAAAGAACAGTGAGGAATCTGTGAAACATTTCATAACATGGAGAAACCTGGAAGGCATTATGCTGAGTGAAATTAGCCAGTTGCAAAAGGAGAAATATTGTATAAGACCACTATTATAAGAACTTGAGAAAGAGTTTCAACTGAGAAGAAAACATTCTTTTGTGGTTAGGAGAGGGGGGAGGGAGGCGGGGTGGGAGAGGGGTATTCACTAATTAGATAGTAGATAAGAACTACTTTAGGTGAAGGGAAACACAGCACACAATACAGGGGAGGTCGGCACAATTGGACTAAACCAAAAAAACCAAAAGCAAAGAATTTTCCTGAATAAAGTGAATGCTTCAAAGGCCAGTGTAGCAGGGGCAGGAGTCTGGGGACCATGGTTTCAGGGGACATCTAAGTCAATTGGCATAATAAAATCTATTAAGAAAACATTCTGCATCCCGCTTTGAAGAGTGGCATCTCGGGCCTTAAACGCTAACAAGCAGCCACCTAAGATGCATCAATTGGTCTCAACCCACCTGGATTAAAGGAGAATGAAGAACACCAAGGAGACGTGGTGATTACGAGCCGTAGAGACAGAAAGGGCCACATGAACCAGCGACTACATCATCCTGAGACCAGAAGAACTAGATGGTACCTGGCTACAACTGATGACTGCCCTGATGGGGAACACAACAGAGAACCCCCGAGGGAGCAGGAGAGCAGTGGGTTGCAGACCCCAAATTCTCATAAGACCAGACTTAATGGTCTGACTGAGACTGGAAGTACCCCCAGACCTTCTCTTGGCCCAGGAACCATTCCCGGAGTCAACTCTTCAGACGTGGATTGGACTGGACAATGGATTGGAGAGGGATGCTGGTGAGGAGTGAGCTTCTTGGATCAGGTGGACACTTGAGACTATGTTGGCATCTCCTACCTGGAGGGCAGATGGGAGGGTGGAGGGGGTTAGAAGCTGGTGAAAAGGACATGAAAAGAGAGAGTGGAGGGAGAGAGCAGGCTGTCTCATTAGGGAGAGAGTAATTGGGAGTGTGTAGCAAGGTGTATATGGGTTTTTGTGTGAGAGACTGACTTGATTTGTAAACTTTCGCTTAAAGCACAATAAAAATTATTTTTAAAAAATGCTATATGTTGTTATTCATTAGGGAAATGCAAATCAAAACCACAATGAGAAACCACTTTACACCCACTAGGATGGTATTATCAGAAAAAACGAAAAACAACAAGTGTTGGCAATGATGTGGAGAAGTTGTAACACTTGTCCATTGCTGATGGGAACATAAAATTTTGCGGCCCCTGTAGGAAACAGTGTGGTGGTTCCTCAGAAAGTTAGACATGCAATTACTGTATGACCCAGCAATTCCATGCCTAGGTGTATACCCAACAGAACGGAAAACAGGGTCTCAGATACACGTACACCAATGCTCATTTCAGCATTATTCACAATAACCAAAAATGTGAAAACAACCCAAGGAACCATCAACAGATAAAGGTATAAGATGTGGTGTATCCATACAATGGGACATTATTTAGCCATAAAGAGAAGTTCTGATATATGCTGTATGACATGGACAAACCTTGAAAACAGTATGCTAAGTAAAATAAATCAGAAAAGGTCAAATATTGTATGATCACCCTTATATGAAATATCCAGAAAGGCAAATACATGAAGGCAAAGTGTATCAGTGGTCAGCAATGGCTTGGGGGAGGAGGGATGGGAGCTGTTGCTAAAGGGGCACTGAGTTTCTGTTTGGGGTGATGTAAACGTCTGGGAATGGATAGTGGTGATGGCAGCACACATGATGAAGGTAACTAATGCCACTGAATTGAACACCTAGAAATGGCTAAAATGGCAAACTTTTTGTTATATACATTTTTTGTCATGATAAAACAAATAACTGATACGATATCAATACTCACCAATCGAAACAGACAGTGGCCGCTGGGGTGAAACAGGGTCCAGTAGGTTCCCTGTGCCACTCAGCATTTTTCTTTTAATTGCTAGACAGTGGGGAGGTCTGGAGGTCCCACAGATGGGTCTGAAGTTAGAGAGGCAGGGATATATCTGGTGGGCACAGGGTACTGATTTACCAACCAAACCAAAAAAAAAAAAACCAAACCCAGTGCTGTCGAGTAGATTCTGACTCATAGCAACCTACAGGACAGAGTAGAACTGCCCCATAGGGTTTCCAAGGAGCACCTGGCGGATTCTAACTGTCAACCCTTTGGTTAGCAGCCGCAGCACTTAACCACTACACCACCAGGGTTCCTTATTTACTAACCAATATGAAATATTTTAGTAGTTTAACAACCTGTTCAGCCATGCTGATTGTCCTGGTTGATCATCAGGTCTTCCTATGTGGGCAGCATGGGTTCTGTGAACAGATACTAGAGAGAGGTGCAGACTGAGCTGAGCCTGGGAGGGCATGCCTCTTGTAAGTGGCCAGCCATAATTAGCTGTAGCCCATTGGATTTTTATGTGCGATCTCCTCCTTTTAAAACTATTTTTTCAACCCTGTGCGGGCCAACAAAACACTCTGCAGGATGATCATGGACGTTTGTCATCACGTGAGACTTTATACCCAGGTTTCTGTCTTAACAGTTATGCATCGTAACAACAGTGTCTCAGGGAAGACACTGCAGTTGTTTTTGACCTCTGTGTTCATCTATTTCTTCATTTATTCAATGCTACCTAAGTCTATATTTTCTTCACACTTCGTCATTTGTTTCCTACAGTAATCTTCTAAGCCCATCCATCTCCATATCACAGCTAACTTCTCAGAATAGTACCTGGGCACTTGGACATCACAGAGTAATCCCCAAACTTGTTTGCTTTTTTGTTTATCCATTTAACATTTAGGAAACCCTGGTGGTGTAGTGGTTAAGTGCTGTGGCTGTTACCCGAGAGGTTGGCAGTTCGAATCCGCCAGGCGCTCCTTGGAAACTCTATGGGGCAGTTCTACTCTGTCCTGTAGGGTCGCTTTGAGTCGGAATCGACTCGATGGCAGTGGGTTTTTTTTTTTTAACATTTATTGAGTAACTTCCTTTCATGAGGCACTGTCCTAGGTACTGGTATAGAAAGACCTAAAAGACAGACTCTTCTTACTTTACCTCAAGAAGCTTACTGTCGAACTTGACCCAATCATCCACTGACGAAGGATTACTGAGATTACGGTTGACATCACCTCACTTAGTCCTTAGAGATGCTCTCTAATGGCCTTGCTACAGTTCGGTTCCCACCCTTTTTCCTCATACTGAAGTAGTGGCTTCCTAAGAATCTTGACTCAGGGCCTAGATTCTTGTTCTGTGTTTCAAACTTCAAATGAGCCACCCTGGACCACTTAATCTCTGCAGTCCTTCCATACTCAGCCGTTGTGGCTTTCAGGCTTGCTTGTTTAACCCAAACCCTCTTCTCCCTCTCAGCCCTCCTGGCAGTTCCAGGTCTTTCATTTCACCAGGATATTTTTCACCAGCCCAGCTTCTCAAGGCCTATGGCTTTCTCTGAGTTGCTAGCAAGATCACAGTTCATCCTGGGAGATTTGTGCCCAGTGTGCACTTTGCGCTTGGCTGGTACATCATATTAACAAGTTCCTAAAGGATCAGGTGTAATGCAAAATACCACATCCAGAGGCGGAAGGATGCTAGTTGACAAAAAGGAGCAGTAGATGCATCAGCAGTACATACACACACACATATATTATATATAATATATATTTATAAAATTTACATTTTGTAAGTATACATATGTTTGAAAAGGGGGACTTAGTTGTCTAAACTTCTAGAGGCAGTGAATGCCATATTTTTGCACAAAAACTGTGCACCTTCTACGTTTGTTTGCCAACTGCCAGAGGCATAGTGGGTAGGGGGGAGAGCACAAGGGGGCGTTTGCCCCCCAGCACAAGTCCAAAGGGGTGCCAGATGAGGTGTGGAATGACCACAAGTATGAAAGGCGCCTAACTGAAACAGCCGGACAAGAGTAAAGATCTGGTAGTGGTGAAGAGTGACAGCAGCACCATGCAGTCAAGACCACAGAGGCTGGTCCAGCTCAAAGGCTGGGGACGACGGTGCCTTGGATCCACTCAGAGTTGCTTCCCCTCAGTTTACTACCAAATCTGCAGCAAACAGAGCAGAGGAGGGACGTTATGTAAGGTTGAACAGGGTGGACGAGCTCCTTGGCCTCTCCTGCTCAGAGTTCTGGTCAATGCTGTTCACCTAGCAATGGGAGCATACCAGGACCTCAGTTTGGTCCCACTCCCTTTGGAGCATTAGCTTGGGAAGGGAGCCACATCAGCTTTCAAGTGTCCACCAACTGCTATATGAGGAAATTATTGCTATGCCAAGTTACAGACTTGTGTTTTCCCCTTCTTACTCTGTCATCTGTCCCCAGGGCATATAATAAGAGATATGCTTGTTCTGCTTAGAGTGTGGGAAGAACTCCCATGTTCTGTAGACCCATTTGCAAACACACATTTGTCTATGGGCATTCTCAAGCTGTACTGTCCAAAAAGAGTAGCCACTGGCTCCACGTGACTCTTTAAAATTAAATTTAAATTAATTGATATTAAATAAAATAAAAAATTCAGTTCCTTAGGCACACTAGCTATATATCAAGTGCTCAGTAGTCACATGTGGCTAGTGGCTACTGTACTGGACAACCCAAATATGGAACACGATCATTTCAGAAAGTTCTATCGGACAGTGGTGTTCTAAAGAACGAGGTAGTCTAGTCAGGTCTATGTTCTGGTTAACAGAGAGATATCACATATCCCTTAAAAAAATGAAAATTGAAAAGAAGCTCTCATGGATTGAATTCTGTCCCCCCAAAATATCTGTCAACTTAGCTGGGCCATGAGTCCCAGTATTGTGTGATTGTCCACAATTTTATGTGATTTTCATATGTTATAAATCCTCTCACTATGCTGTTAATGCGATGGACTAGCAGCAGTTATATTGATGAGATCTACAAGATTGGATTGTGTCTTAAGCCAACCTCTTTTGAGATATAAAAGAGAAGCTAGCAGAAAGACAGGAGGTACCTCATATCACCAAGAAAGCAACGCCAGGAACAGAGCGTGTCCTTTGGACCTGGGGTTCCTGCTCTGAGAAGCTCTTAGACCAGGGGAAGATTGATGACAAGGACCTTCCTCCAGAGCCAACAGAGAGAGCCTTCCCCTGGAGCTGACACTCTGAATTTGGACTTCTAGCCTACTAGGCTGTGAGACGATAAACTTCTGTTTGTTAAAGCCATCCACTTGTGGTATTTCTGTTATAGCAGTACTAGACGATTAAGACAGAAGCCAATACAATTAGCTTAACCCTGAAACTGTCCTTTGATAATTCAGAGGGGATATCATAATCTTGAAATATTTTCAGTGTGGGAGTATGAATTTCAATACACAGTGTACTGACCAAGGGCAAGACTGCTGGCAAATTGAGAGTTGGGTTGATTGAAAGCTAAATAAATCAGTGTTTGCCATCTAAACTATGGCCCAAATACAAAACTTACCCAAGTCTGGGGAATAATTTAGGAAGATTTAAAGTCATTAGGATCATTAGATCTGATCTGAGCAAGGCAAACTAAACCATGTGCCCAGTCTGATTTGAAACCAGTTCTTATACCGCCTCTAAGTCAAAGCAAAACCCTCCAAGCTTAAATATATTACAAATGTTTTTCTTTGTCTGGCTGTGTTTATTCTCGCTTCTATGTTTTTTTTCAGTATTTGTTCCATTGTTCTCTGTACCCTAATTACTCACTGTCTTAGAGCCATATACTGAAACAAGGGTGGGCCTCCAGTCCTGAACTCAACTGAAGAGGCTTTCTATACTTCCTATGTCCTAGCCCCATCCTTTATGGGGACATAATCAGTCCAGGGGTGCACCCAGCAGTATGACATTGCTACCACGATTTCTCTTGCCCCCTCATCCTTCGTAATGGAACTTCTACATTCTTTCCAAACCTTTGGGTCAGAGTGACATTTGGTTTGCCCCTCCGACCTCCAGCTGTAATTCCTTCATCTGGGCCACAGGGAGGGAGACTGAATTTCTCTTTTTATTGTGGTTAGAGTGGTCATCAAAGGACAATGGTAGGAATGTAGTCCTAAATTATTAAGTTTCGGATAGCTAAATAATACTTTACAGACAGAGGGGACTCCAAAAACATTCTGAACTGACTGGTCGGCTTAAAGAAATTAACCCACTCTTCTATCAAAAATAATTTTGTCTGGCTTTAAAAGATATGTGGTGCTATAATTTTAAGTAAATTGCTGGAGAAGGACCTCGCTCCGATTCTTAAGGGATTAAGGTCACTCTATTCGATTTTATTGCTAATAGTGGTTTACTTGGAGGCTTATTTTTTTGCTCCACCAGAAAAACATTCTCAGTTATGTTGCCAAGAGACACAAACTGACTGAGCTCCGCTGAAGGCTTGTTAGGATGGGATGACTAAGAGGCTCCCCCACAAAGCAGTAACCTGAGTTCCTGCTGGTGCCCTTTACGAAGACTATTGGGCGATTAGGATGCTTACTGTTCCAAGACCAGCAACCTGATTATGTGATTGACAGATTATTATGCCAACCAAGAGTAAAGAGTCCTGACACATGCCACAACAAGTCTGAACCATGAGAAGATTATGTTGGGTGAAATAAGTCAGTGGCAAGAGGGCAAATATCGTATGATCTCACTAACACGAAATACCTAGAATAGGCAAACATGTAGAGCTCAGAGTTTAATAGTGGGCCCTGGGGGTGGGAGGGAAGGGAAAATGGAAGAATCATTGTCTAGGTAGCACTAAGTGTTTGTTTCTGGGGAGAGAAAACTTGGCAACAGTGTTAGTGATGGGTGCACAACCCAACTGATATAATTGGTTTTGTTGAACTGTACTTGTAAAAAACGTCGAATTGACAAATGCCTTGTTCACCGTATTTTTTTCAACAACAACCACAATAAAGAAACAGAGCTGAAAGGAGAGAGAGAAGTTTAAAACAAGAATGTCTTCTCTGTTATAAGCCACTCTCCCCCCAGTATGGAAGATACAAGGCATTTCTCATTTTGAGAAATTCAGTGAATAAAAACCGAAACAAAAAGACCCAGAACATCTTTAAAAGAATGGCTATTATGAAGGAACTTTCCAAATTACCAAAGACTATAAATACGCAGGATTTCTTTGAATAATGAGATTTGGTAGAAATCTGTGTTCTAGGTTTAGGCTAATTAATTTTCCTGTTTTCCACGAAGGTTCTGGACACCTCACTATTCACTCAAGCTGGTTTACAATCAGCTGCTTTTTCTCTTGTATCGGCGTTCTTATTATCACCTGTGAACAATTCTGTCTCTGCTCCCAAATTTGTACTTCCAGCACCAGCTTTCTTTTGAGTCGTCTACGCAGACTCTGCACTTGGATGTCCAGTGGACACCTCAGACTTAACAGTGTCCAAAACTGTTCCTGTTACCGTTGCATCGATTCCGACACGTAGCAAAACTATAAGACAGAATAGAACTGCCCCGTAGTTTTCACAGCTGTAATCTTTACGGAGGCAGACTGCCACACCTTTATCTCATGGTGTAGTTGGTGAGTTTGAACCGTGAGCGACCTTTTGCTTGGCAGCTGAGTGCTTAACCACTGCACTACCAGGGCTCCTTCCAAAACTGTTAGTCACTTCCAAATCCATTCAGCCAACAGTCTTCCGATGTGTCCCCAGAAACAAACACTTAGTGCTTTTGGTAATTCTAGCATTCCAGTTGCTCAGGCCCAAAGCCTTGGAGTCAACACTGGCTCTTTCCTTTCACATCCTGTACCTAACCAGTCACAAGATTCGCTTTCCCAGTATCTCCAAAATCTGGTCACCTCTCACCTCCTTCACTGCTACCGTTAGCCACAGTGTTCTCCCTCCTGGATTATTGCAACAGCCCCCTATGAGTTTTCTCTGCTTCCATACTTGCTGTTCATGGCTTCTCACCCTAGCAACCAGGGTGTAGAAGCCATTGCAGGAGTTTGAGCAAAGGAGTGACAGGATGTGACTTGCATTTTAAAACAATTTTCTCTCTCAAATATCACCTTCTCAATTAGAGCTACTGTAAAAACCCTGTTTAAAGTTATAAGCAACCTTTCCCTCTGGAGTTCCCAATGACTTTTTAGCCTGATCAACATTTTGTAGCACTAATCACTTTTTGAAGGAGCCCTGGTGGTACAGTGGTTAGAGCGATCAACTGCTAACCAAAAGGTCAGTGGTTAGAAACCACCAGCAGCTCCGCAGGAGAGAGATATGGCAGTCTGCTTCCACAGATACTTACAGCCTTTGAAACCCTATGCGGTTGCTATGAGTCGGCATCAACTGGACGGCAGTGGGTTTGGTTTGGGAATCACTTTTTACCACAATATATTATTTATTATTTCTCACGTTTATTGTCGAATGTCTTCCCCTCTCCTTAAGTTAGAATGTAAGCTACATGAGGGCAGATACTTTGTTTGTTCACTGATGTATCCTAAGTGTTGGAACAGTACATGTCACATTGTAGGTACTCTATAAATATTTGTTGAAGGATTAAAAACAACTTTCTCTCTAATCTTTCCAGGAATCTTCAATCCTGGTCAGTGAGGGTCTACCTTTTTTCCCCTGATCCTACGCAAATTTTTTTGGAGGAAAACTCATTAACAACCTGTAATATGCAGAAGACAAAACCTTATTTGCTGAAAGGGAAGATGAAGAACTTACCGATGAAGATCAAAGACTATAGCCTACAATATGAACCACACCTCAACATAAAGAAAACAAAAATCCTCACAACTGGACCAACAAGCAACATCATGATAAACAGAGAAAAGAGTGAAGTTGTCAAGGATTTTGTTTTACTTGGATTCACAGTCAATGCCCGTCATGGATTGAATTATGTCCCCCCTAGAAATGTATCAACTTGGTTAGGCCATGTGTGGTTGTCCTCCATTTTGTGATAGTACTTTTATGTTGAGAGGATTAGGGTGGGATCATAACAACACCCTCACTCAGGTCATCTCCCTGATCCAAGGTAAAGGGAGTTTACCTGGGGTCTGGAGTGCACCACCTTTTATCTCTCATGAGATAAAAGGAAAGGAAAGTAAGCAGAGTGTTGGGGACTTCATACCAGCAAGAAAGCAGCACCAGGAGCAGAGTGCATCCTTTGGGCCCGGGGTCCCTGCTACTGAGAAGCTCCTCGACCATGGGAAGATTGAGGATAAAGACCTTCCAGAGCCTACAGCGAGAGAAAGCCTTCCCCTGGAGCCGACACCCTGAATTTGGACTTGTAACCTACTGAACTGTCTTTGTTAAAGCCGCCCACTTGTGGTATTTCTTTTATGGCAGCACTAGATAACTAAGACAATGCCCATGGAAGCAGCAGTCAAGAAATCAAAGGGATGCATTGCATTGGGCAAATCTGCTGCAAAAAACCTCTCTAAAGTGTTGAAAAGCAAAGATGTCACCTTGAGGACTACAGTGTGCCTGACCCATGCCATAATATTTTCAATTGCCTCATATGCTTGCAAAAAGTGGACAATGAGTAAAGAAGACTGAAGAAGAATTGACACATTTGAATTATGGTGTTGACGAAGAATACTGAATATACCATGGACTGCCGGAAGAATGAACAGGACTGTCTTGGAAGAAGTACAACTGGAGTGCTCCTTGGAAGGTATGGTGATAAGACTTTGTCTCATTTACTTTGGAGGTGTTATCAAGTGGGACCAGACTCTGGAGAAGGACATCATGCTTGGTAAGGTAGAAGGTCAGCAAAAAAGAAGACCCTTGATGAGATGAACTGAAGCAGTGGCTGGAACAATGGACTCAAACATAGCTACAATTGTGAGGATGGCGCAGGACTGGGCTGCGTTTTGTTCTGTTGTACATAGGGTCGCTGTGATTCGGAACTGACTCGAGGGCACCTAACTTCAACATGCAAGTTGTTGATCTGATCCCATAGCTTTTCCAGTTAGAGTTAGGTGATGAAAAGGTCTTGGGACACATCTTGTCGTGGCAGCAGTCTTATTTCCATGCTTTAAACGGCAGTTCAGTGTGATAAAATTCTGACTTTCTGTCAAACGTAAAGCGTTCTCCCTTTCCCAGCCTGATCCTGCTTCAGGCTGACTTCTGTGAGGGGAGGGGAGCACGGCTGGCTGCTGTCCCACATCCTCACCTTGTTCTACTTCTCCAGCCCCCAGCTCACTGGCCCCTGTTCGGACTCCCTCAGAACTGGAAAGAATAAAGAAAATGCATGGTACTCAGAAAGTGGTATTTTCATGATCTGTCCTTGTTTGGTGTTCATGGGACTTGGCAAACATAAACCTAGGTCTTTCCCTTGGAATACGTTTTGTGGGTTTCTAGAAAACCCCCTCATTAGGAGCCTCCAATGACCAGCCCTGTAACATGGGATGAGACTGGCCACTCAACGACACTAACTCTCGGGTCGTGGGCATCTAGGCTTCCATCCCACAAGACGGTTTCTAGTAAACCTCTTGAGCAAGGGCTTTTTAAAGATGGCTCCAGCCTGACTCCCCAAAGGCCCATAAAGGTCAATGGGAACTTCTCCCTCCCGCCTGTGTGAAAGTACAGTTTGCTCCCAATCCTGCCCTTGTCTTCTGAGGGCTGCTCCTTAGCATGCCAGAGCCCAGCCGTCTCATCTTTAGATTTTTTAGCTGAGTCAGGTACCAGCAGGGCTGGGTTACTCGATAAGCAAGGTGCTTTCCCACCAATCTGCAGTGCACAATTTCACCAGTCCCCCACCACGTCAAAGATGTGGTGAAACCCACATGAAATTGCTCGCCACAGATTTGCAAGTAAATGCAATTAAGCTCATGCATACCTTGCTCAATGTGTTTAGAAGAATGCCTGGCATATCAAAAGCACTTTAAAATATTTGCTATTATTATTAATTGCACAAGTGAAGCATTGACTATGTTGTTGCTGTTGTGTGCCGTACTGACTCTATAGGACGTAGGACTCTATAGGAGTAGAACTGCCCCATAGGGTTTCCAAGGAGTAGCTGGTGGATTTGAACTGCCAGCCTTTTGGTTAGCAGCCTGAGCTCTTAACCACTTCACCACCAATGTAGTAGGTGAAATCTTTTTAGGGAGCATCCAGTTAAGAAAGCGTTATCTTTCAGCACAATCCAGGGCAAACACCACAGTCCAGTGGGCGCATAGGTCTGGGGACGGAGCACTTGGAATAGCAGTCTAGCTTAGTGGTTCAAGTACAGGCTTGTAACCTGTTGGAAGCAGACAGATCAGGATCAAATCTTGCCTCTTTGGCTTATAAACTTTGTGACACTGGGGAGTTATTTAATTTTTCTAAGAATGTGCAAATCAATTTTAGAAGAAATAGGACCAGGATATTCCTTAGAAACTGGGATGATGGGACTTCGACTCACTTACTTTGGACATATCATCAGGAAAGACCAATTGCTAACATGTTTGGTAAAGTAGAGGGTCAACAAAAATGAGGGAAACCCCCACGAAGATGGATTGACACAATGGCGGCAACAATGACCTTAAACGTGCCGACCATCGTGAAGATGGCGCAGGACCAGGCGACGTTTTGTTCTGTTGTACCTGAGGCCACCATTAGTCAGAACTGACTTGACAGCAGCTAACAACAATGGTTTCTTTATATTTAAAATAGGCATAATAATAGCACCTACCTCACAGGGCTGTTGTGTATATGACAGTGTTTGACACATCATAACAGCTCAAAAAAAGGTAGCTTTTATTTATATTGTTATTCGTAACCGCAGCTAAAACCATAGAAAACCAGTGGATGAGGACTCTGTACTTTAGATGACCATTTTTAGAAAATGCACTTAGAGATGGTTTTTTGCAATTACTGTTATAACTGATGTGCGTCTACTGGGCGTAATCCCATTATAAGGAGAACTAAGCCCCCCCCCAAAACAAACAAACAAAAAACCCCTTCAGTATAAAATTAATACAAAAAATTTCCATTCACTGCTTATCTCAAGTGACTTCAGCGCAACTAGTTCCCAGTATGTAACACAAATCAGGTTGCTAAGACAAGGAGTGATTTGAGTCCCAGTCATTCCTGGATTTATGGGCCCATGGAACACTTCCCTGTGAAGGCATTTTGAAATCTTAGGACTAACGGCACCATGTAAATCAAAGGTGGTGGGATTCTTTCCACCAAACTCAACTGCTGGAATAGCCTCCTCCTCCCACAAATAAATCTCGTATTTTATATCTGTAAAACTTTAACAGAAAATTCACATGTCGGTTTTACTGGAGACAAATGTGTTTGGATGATCTTAGAACAGCAGATTTCTAGTTCTGAGACAGCCAGAGGGAGGGGCTGCATTTCCATTCAGGATTTCTTTGGTTGTTTAAATTTGTGTACCCATTCATTTTAGCAAAGGGAGACGAAGCTGATAAAAGACATTCTGCCTCCAGGATTATGTTTCTTTTCAAAATAGGCTCGGGGCCCTGTGCCTGGGGCGTGGGACTCAACAGCATCCCTTTATAATCAGGCTTGATGGATAAACATTTTCAGGGCTTTTTTTTTTTAATGTTTATTTATGTATATTTTATTCTCCTTGACCATGTATACTTGATGTGATGTCATTTTCTTATAGACGCTAAATAATTATTTTTTTTTAGAATTTGTTGTTGGTGCTTATGGAGGTTTAAATAATAATTTCAAAAAGACTCCAAATTTGTGGTCATTCGCTTGCTGTTTATAGTCACATGTTCCTCCCGCTGACAGAAGCCTGGGGTTCTTGTGCTTTCTTTGATCTCCCCAGGTTGCGCTTCTAAACTGTTGGCTGTTGAATGTCAGAGAAACTGTGTTCCAGATGTCAGGGACCGTGGCCTAGGCAGGTCACACCCTAGGGAGGCTTCCTATATGACCCTTTCTCTCCTTCTTCCTCCAGTCCCTGGGTGTGGGCTGCTGCTGGCTCATGTCTACTGCTCCTACTGCAGATTCTGAGAACCGGAGCTTGGGAGACAGGAATGTGGTGGAGAAAAGAGGACTTTCTCAGCATCTCTCAGGACAGTGAACTGCCTGGTCACATGTTTGGGAAGGAGGCCCAGCCACTCAGTCAATGTCTTCTGACAAGCCCTTCTTACTGCCTTTGCTTGTAAACCTTCCCCTCTCCACCAAAACCTTGTCTTCTGTCAGAGCCATGGCTGTAGTACCTGGACATCGTAAAATGACGGAGAGGAATTGGGTCCATGATGGACCTGGCTGAACTGAAAGTGCTACCACTGGAGTTTGTTTAGGTAGCAGTGCACCTGTGTATAGTCCAGGCACCCACCTGTGGCCCAGGTAATACCAGAGCAGTGTGGACTGATACCACTGCCCATGGCGACCTTGTTCCAGATAACGGTGCGTTAGAAATTTAACCTGGAACTTTGATTTACTGTCCTACTTTTAATATTGGCAACTAACTGCCCAACTAGGTGTTTAGGTTTTGCTTATGAAAACACTTCTATTACACTGGAAATATAGAGTTTTAAAAGCAATTAAAAAAAAAAACCAAACCAGTATATATCTCTAAAAACCCAAACTTGTTGCTGTCGAGTTGATTCTGACTCATAGAGACCCTATAGGACAGAGTTGAATTGCCGCATTGAGGTTCCAAGGAGCACCTGGTGGATTCAAACTGCCCACCTTTTGGTCTTAGCAGCCATAGCTCTTAACCACTATGTCACCAGTGTTTCTGGTATATCTATATTCTCTCCTAAATGTATAAACTGCGCTTTTAACAATGATGGTGGATTTTACAAGTTCTTTTTTTTTTTTTTTTAAATGCTTTTACAGTTGCAGCAGTGGGTCGACAGGAAACTGCCAGAAATTCAAGCCGAATTTAGAAGAGGACGTGGAACCAGGAGTGTCACTGCTGATGTCAGATGGATCCTGGCTGAAAGCAGAGAATACCAGAAGGATGTTTACCTGTGTTTTATTGGCTATGCAAAGGCATTCGACTGTGTGGATCATAACAAATTATGGATAATATTGTGATGAATGAGAATTCCAGAACACTCGATTGTACTCATGCAAAGCCTGTACATAGACCAAGAGGTAGTCACTCGTTTGAACAGAAAGAGGGGATACTGTGTTGTTTAAAATCAGGAAATGTGTGTGTCGGGGTTGTATCCTTTCACCATACTTATTCAATCTGTTTGCTGAGCAAATAATCTAAGAAGCTGGACTATATGAAGAAGAGCAGAGCATCAGGATTGGAGGAAGACTCATTAACAACCTACGATATGCAGATGACACAAACTTGCTTGCTGAAGTGAAGAAGACTTGAAGCACTTACTAATGAAGATCAGAGACCATAGCCTTCGGTACGGATTACACTTCAGTATAAAGAAAACAAAAATCCTCACAACTTGGACCAATAAGCAACATCATGATAAATGCAAGAAAGATTGAAATTGTCGAGGATTTCATTTTACTTGGCTCCACAATCAACACCCATGAAAGCAGCAATCAAGAAATCAAATGACCTCTTTAAAGTGTTGAAAAGCAAAGACATCACTCTGATGACTAAGGTATGCCTGACCGAAGCCATGATGTTTTCAGTTGCCGCATATGCATGTGAAAGCTGGACAATGAATAAGGAAGACCTAGGAAGAATTGACACATTTGAATTATGATGTTGGCAAAGAATACCGAGTATACCACGGACTGCCAGAAGAATGAACAAATCTGTCTTGAAAGAAGTACAGCCAGAATGCTCCTTAGAAATGAGGATGACAAAGCTTTGTGTATCTTACTTAGGACATGTTGTCAGGAGGTACCAGTCCCTGGAGAAGGACATCATGCTTGGTAAAGTACAGAGTCAGCAAAAAAGAGGAAGATCCTCAATGAGAAAGATTGACACAGTGGCTGCAACAATGGGCTCAAACATAGCAACAATTGTGAGGATGGCACAGGACCAGGCAGAGTTTTGTTCTGTTGTACATAGGGTCCCTGTGAGTCGCGGAACTCATTGGAAGGCACCTAACAAAGACAACATAGATATACAAACATCTCCCTTTTTGCTTACAGGACCTAGTAAAGGTGCGTAGTGCTGAAAAAAGAGCGTGTATGCTTATAGTATTGCGTCAAGAGCTCTGTGGTACTATCCAGAATGAGGAATGCCATGGCTTACCAGACTGTAAAGCATCCAAGTGGAGGAAAGACTTGTATGTTAAAAACGAAACTATATACTCAGCCAAAGAGAAACGAAGTCCTGATGCGTGCCACAACGTGGGTGAACCCTGAAAACACTGTGCTGAGTTAAATAAGAGAGTCACAAAGGGGCAATCACTGTAGGATCTCACGTATATGAAATAAGCAAATATACAGAAACCAAATGCATCCGTGGTTACCAGGGGTGGGGGCGGGGAAGGAGGAGTTACTGCCTAGGGGGCACTTAGTTTCTGTTTATGATGGTGGGATAATTCGGAGAAGGATAGTGAGAATGGTTGCACCATATGAAAATTGTAATCGATATCACTGAATTATAAATAAAAAATTGCTGAATTGGCAAATGTTTTGTTATGTATATTCTTATCATCATCATCAAAATAATAAAAACTATAAAAGCATTAGAAGTAAAAAAAAAAAGACAAACCTACTGTTGTCTAGAGGATTTCGACTTAGAGTGATCCTATAAGACAGGCTAGAACTGCCCTGTAGCGTTTCCAAGGAGCTGTGGGCAGATTTGAACTTTTGGTTAGCAGCTAAGTTCTTAGCCACTGTGCCACCAGGGCTCCAGAAGAAATAACCAACAAGAAATACAGCAGGGTATTTTTATAATCTTGAGGAGGGGAGAAGCTTTCTCAAGGCAAGAAGTTATAAAGGAAAAATGGGCAAAACTGACTCTCCAAAATTAATTTCCCACGATGTTTTTCTTTATAACTGAACTTTTTATTGTGAGATTGTGTACCTCACTTGAGGTTGTAAGAAACGGTACAGAGGGATTCGGACCCTTTGTATCGTTTTCTGAGTTTACCCTATGTTTACATCTAGGATTTCACAACTAGGACACTGAGATCAGTACAGCCAAGGTACAGAACACTTCCATCACATCTAGGATCCTTCTGTAGCTACACAACTCCCCTGCTGCTCCCACTCCCTCTTGAATGCCTTCCCACAGCTAATCTCTTCTCCATTTCTATGGTTTTGTCATTTCAAGAATGCTGCAGCTCCAGACATAAATCCACCCACATATGAGCAGCTAATATTTGACAAAGACCCAAAGTCAGTTAAATGGGGAAAAGACAGTCTGTTTAACAAATGGTGCTGGCATAACTGGATATCCATCTGCAAAAAAATGAAACAAGACCCATACCTCACACCATGCACAAAAGCTAACTCAAAATGGATCAAAGACCTAAATATAAAATCTAAAATGGTAAATATCATGGAAGAAAAAATAGGGACAACGCTAGGAGCCCTAATAAGTGGCATAAACAGTATACGAAACATTAGTAACAATGCAGAAAAGAAACCAGATAACTGGAAGCGCCTAAAAATCAAACACCTATGATCATCCAAAGATTCCACCAAAAGAGTAAAAAGATTACCTACAGACTGGGACAAAGTTTTTAGCTATGACATTTCCGATCAGCGCCTGATCTCTAAAATCTACGTGATACTGCAAAAACTCAACTACAAAAAGACAAATAAGCCAATTAAAAAATGGGCAAAGGATATGAACAGACACTTCACTAAAGAAGACATTCAGGTAGCTAACAAATACATGAGGAAATGCTCATGATCATTAGCTATTACAGAAATGCAAATCAAAACTACAATGAGATTGCATTTCACTTCAACAAGGCTGGCATTAATCCAAAAAACAGAAAACAATAAATGTTGGAGGGGTTGTGGAGAGATTGGAACACTTCTACACTGCTGGTGGGAATGTAAAATGGTACGACCACTTTGGAAATCCATTTGGCACTTCCTTAAAAAACTAGAAATAGAACTACCATACGATCCAGCAATCCCACTCTTTGGAATATATCCTAGAGAAATAAGAGCCTTTACACGAACAGATATATGCTTACCCATGTTCACTGCAGCACTGTTTACAATAGCAAAAAGATGAAAGCAACCAAAGTGCCCATCAATGGATGAATGGATAAATAAATTATGGTATATTCACACAATGGAATACTAAGCATTGATAAAGAACAATGATGAATCTGTGAAACATTTCATAACGTGGAGGAACCTGGAAGGCATTATGCTGAGTGAAATTAGTCAGTTGCAAAAGGACAAATACTGTATGAGACCACTATTAAAAGAACTCGAGAAATAGTTTTAACAGAGGAGAAAATATTCTTTGATGGTTATGAAAGTGGGGAGGGAGGAGAGGAGTTTTCACTAATTAGATAGTAGATAAGAACTATTTTAGGTGAAGGGAAAGACAACACACAATACAGGAGAGGTCAGCACAACTGGACTAAACCAAAAACAAAGCAGTTTCCTGAATAAATCAAATATTTTGAAGGCCAGCATAGCAGAGCCAGGGGTTTGGGGACCATGGTTTCATGGGACATCTAGGTAAACTGGCATAATAAAATCTGTTAAGAAAACATTCTGCATCCCACTTCGAGGGGTGGTGTCTGGAGTCTTAAACGCTAGCAAGTGGCCATCTAAGATGTGTCATTTGGTTTCAAACCATGAAGCAAAGGAGAATGAAGAACACCAGACACTAGGTAATTATGAGCCCAAGAGACAGAACGGACCACGTAAACCAGAGACTACATCAGCCTGAGGCCAGAAGAACTAGATGGTGTCCAGCTACAACCGATGACTGCCCTGACAGGGAACACAACAGAGAACCCCTGAGGGAGCAGGAGAGCAGTGGGATGCAGACCTCAAATTCTCATAAAAAGACCAAACTTAATGGTCTGACTGAGACTAGAAGGACTCTGGAGGTCATGGTCCTCAGACCTTCTGTTAGCCCAAGGCAGGAACCATAACCAAAGCCAACTCTTCAGACAGGGACTGGACTGGACTATAAGAGAGAACATGATACGGGTGAGGAATGAGCTTCTTGGATCAAGTACACACATGAGACTATATGGGCAGCTCCTGTCTGGAGGAGAGATGAGAGGGCAGAGCAGGTCAGAAGCTGGCCAAATGGACACAAAAATAGAGAGTGGAGGGAAGGAGTGTGTTATAAATTTTATAAATTTTTGTATGACAGGCTGACTTGATCTGTAAACTTTCACTTAAAGCACAATAAAAATTAAAAAAAAATGTTGTAGAAATGGAATCATACAGTTAAGATAGACAGGAATAAGACTGGCTAACAGATAGTACATGAAATTTCATACCAATGAGTTCAGTTTGAAGCAAAATGACGAAATTATAGAATTGCTACAAATTCTATGGTACAGAAGGTCACAGCCTTGATGAAAAATTTTGGTAAAATATCAGTTAATCCAATGTTTCCTGTACCTGTTAGGATCTTTTAAAAATATACACAATTCTAGAAAAATGTTCATCCTATTGTTATGTCTCTAGTTGTAACGAATAGGAAATATTTGTAAACTCAATGAAGACGATCAATTTACAAGGAGTAAAATGAGGTCTCTAGGTGGCGCAAATAGTTTACACTTGACTGCAAACCTAAAGGCTGGCGGTTTGAACACTTCCAGTGGTACGGTGGAAGAAAAGGCCTGGCAATCTGCTTCTGTAAATGTCACAGCCAAGAAAATCCCATGGAGCAGCTCCACTCTGCATTCATGGGGCCTCCCTGAGTAGGAATCAACTTGACAACAGCAAACAAAACAGCAACCACGGAGATGTTTTAGAGGGTCTTTTAAGACTTTTTTTTAAGACTGGCGATGCAGAGAACCTGTTTTCTCTTCTTCCTTTCTTTTTTCGTTATTTTTAGGCAATCCGCAAAAGAGACACAAAATGAAAGCCTTGTGAGCATGTAGATGATAATTGCTTTCAAAGGTGTAGAATTCCTGGTAATTTAGGGAAGATAAATACACTCCGTGAGAATTAAGTGATCTATTTGTGGTATAAAGGTACGATGTTGTAATATTATCTTCATGTGAGTTTCCTTTTGGGGGAATAAGTTACTTTTCCTGTTTCCCCAGACGGCTTCAGCCTTTTCTGTGTTTCTTATATCTAGTATTAATTTCGCTATACAGTGCTCTTGAGAATTCACAGCGTATCTAGTGTCTTCAGAAAAATGTTTTAGAGGGCTCCGTAGCTTGGTTTTGTGCTACTGGTCTCACATAATCACACACACTGTACTGATAGGTGAAAATTACTTGGAAGGTTTGGGACATTTTATGGATGATAATATAGGTATCTATCTCACCGTTGTACCTGCAATTGTCCCATTTTCTCTGAGGAAAGGAGACATAGGAACTGGATTGTCTGCAAACTTCATTTCGGTCTTGTTCATAACAAAAAGAAGTACAAACTACCAGGAAAATTAGCTTGATTTATACTAGCCTTTACCTGTTTATTTTCTGGGGTAGTTGCTAAAGTAATACGAAAGATGTATAGTGATAACAACCAACAGGAGGAGGAGACCAGATGAGCCACAGTTGGCTGGAAAGTATCCTTCCCAAATCATAGGCTCTGTGATAGGAATCGAATGTCTTCATGGACCCACGTAGATATAAGCTAAAAATAATGACATGCGATCCATCGCTGGACTGTGAGCAGCGGTGGCCATGTGATACTTGGAGACTGAAGACGAACATGTCTTAGGCTGGGAGTGTATTTCAGTGTGCTGGGAGGCAGTTGCTCAATAGAGCTTTTAGCTTGGAACCATATGGGACCGCCATTTTTATAGGTCAAATATTGGTAATTTCACGTGGTTCAGTGTATATAAATTGCTTATATAGACTACACATATTGGGAATGACATTTTAAAAGACTGGAATCCTAGACTTGTCTCATTGCGGTGGGTGAGAGAAGGGACAGCACGTGGGAGCACGTGGCACGGGAAGCAAGAGGAGTTTTCCTCTGGTGGCAGAGCAGTAAAACATGTGGACGTTAATTTTGAGGCGGGTTTTCTGGGAAGTGCACATGGTTCATTGCTCCACTACTAACCCAAAGCGTGCTGGTTTGAATCCCCCAGAGATGCCTCGCAAGACAGTCCTGGCCATCTGCTTTTGAAAGTTCACAGCCTTGAACACCCTATGGAGCAGTTCTACTCTGCACACGTGGGGTCGCCACGAGTCAGAATTGACTCCACTGCAATGAACAATGACAACATCAAAGCCCCAGTCCACCCCCACCCTCACAGTGCCTCCACGCACAGGTGCATTCACACTGGCTGGGGAGCCTGGATGGTCCAGAGGAAGAGGCGTCGGCCTTTCCCAGTGTGACCGGATTGGAGAGCCAGCTGCACCAGGAAGCGGGGGCAGCCTCCACAAACTGAGCACACTGAGCAGGACCAGTGAAAGCCTTGCAAATCGTGGCCCACGATGCCACCCCAAGTCCATATTCAGAGCAGCTGCAGTCAAACTTGTTGAGTCAGTTCTGACTCGTAGCAATACTATAGGGCAGAATAGAACTGCCCCATAGGGTTTTCAGGGAGTGGCTGGTGGATTCGAACGGTCCCCTTTTGGTTAGCAGCCAAGCTCTTAACCACTGTGCCATCAGGGCTCCACTGCAATCAGAGAGACAGATTATTTCCTGCAGGAAGTATAAAAAATGCAGTCTGGCTTGGTGGTGGGACAGCATGACACCAGAAAAAAAAAAAAAAAAGATACAGAGCTATGATAGATGGGGAACTTCCTCTCACCTATTCCTATCAGTGGTAGAGTGCTCACCTTCCATACAGGAGACCCAGGTTCAATTCGTGGCCGGTGCACTTCATGTGCAGCCACCATGTCTGTTAATGGAGGCTTGTGGTTCTATGATGCTGAACAGGCTTCGGTGGAGCTTCCAGGCTAGGAAGAAAGGCCTGGCAATCTAGTTTAGAAAATCAGCCAGAGAAAACCCTATGGATCACAGAGGTCCATTGTGCATGGCGTCAGCAAGCGTCAGGGGCTGATTTGAGGGCGGCTAACAACAACAACAACAACAACCACAACATTCCTGTCCTGGTGCGTGACTCCTAACATTTATACTTTATAGAATAATTCCAGGGAAGTTCTGGTTTGTTTTTTCCTCATAAACAGATCTAGGTTATGTAACTGGTGTATCACTTGAAGATTATTCTGAATTTATGAGCTAACACATCTCAGTGAACAACAAACCTAAAGTTCTCTATCTGAAACGTAGCTGTTTCTAGAATAACTTGTTCTAGCTGCTGGCACAGGTAGCCCGTGGAAGCTTTAAAAATCGCATGACCTTCTGGATCTAAATTTCTATCGGCTCTTCTTTGCCAAATATGGTGTCTGAAACCCTGGTGGTATAGTGGTTAAGAGCTACAGCTGCTAACCAAAAGACTGGCAGTTTGAATCTACCAGGTACTCCTTGGAAACTCTACGGGGACAGTTCTACTCTGTCCTATAGGGTTGCTATGAGTCGGAATTGACTCAATGGCAACAGGTTTGTTTTTATTTTTGGTTTTGCTGTATTACCAGGAAGAAGTACACCACAGATGCTGTAGTGCTCCTAAATTTGGGAGCACTGACTGCACACAATAGGGAGAGCAGACCAAAACAGTCACTGCTGTGCAATACCGCGTGCAATGATGGTCTCCACGTACATTCACTCTTGTTGAAGAAGGAAAACATGGTAGACATGAAGCCATACAGTCTAGGAATTATTCTCAAGGGACCTTCCACATCCACCTGGAGAGCATACATGGAAGGTAACTTCTGCATGTAGTAGGTAAAATAAAAATTTAAATGACAATTACAAATTCCAAAGAAATGCATCACAATGTCTTGTCAAAAGGGCTTGATTTCATACCCTTTGCTGAACCTGAACGACTCTGAAGGTCACACCTGGAGCTGACAGAACACCCAAACAGCAACAACAAACTGAAACTCAGCACACTGTAGATATATGCCTGTGGAAGAAAAGCGATTAAAAAGGCAAACAACTCTGAAGGGAGTCTAGGAGGGAGGAAATTACCGATCATTGTAAACCAAAACCAAACCCGTTGCTGTCGAGTGGATTCCGACTCATAGCAACCCTATAGGACAGAGTAGAACTGCCCAGAGGGTTTCCGAGGCTGTAATCTTTTACATCACCCTTGGTAAAGTAGAAGGTCAGTGAGAAAGAGAAAGACCCTCAACAAGATGGATTGACACGGTGGCTACAACTATGGGGTCAAGCATGACAATGACCATGAGAATGGCACAGGACTAGGCAATATTTCGTTCTGTTGCACATAGGGTCGCTATGAGTTGGGACTAACTTGAGGGCACTGAACAACAACAGGCTTTACGGAAGCAGACTGCCACATTTTTCTTTCATGGAGTGGCTGGGCTGGTGGGTTCAAACTTCTGAGCTTCTGGTTAGCAGCTGAGAACTTAACCACTGTACCACCAAGACTTCTGATGGATCATTGTAGGCACTCAACATTCCTTTCTACAAAGTTCCTTTATGTTGAAAAGATTAACTGATTTTAAATGACTTCAATTTATTTTTCCTTAAAAGACTATTCACTGCCTACTGTATGTCATTCAAAATTACAATGTAAACAACCGCTGGGAACACCACTTCTCCACTGAGGCCTCACGCAGCAGCCAAGATTAGTTTTTGCATTTAGTGCGCTTTCAAAACGTGTAGATTGTGATTCAATTATCATACAGCGGGCACATTTCACTCCCACATATGGAAGAACGGAAAATGAAACGTCAGAAAACTGACATCCTTGTGTCTTAGGAGATAATGACAGCTAAAAAGTTACTGCAAGTCTTCAAAAATGTGGAGTCAGCCTGGTTCCTCCGCAATTTGAATTTTAAAGCGTTATTATAAATTGTTAAAACCACATAACATTCATTTCAGGGATGTCCTCTTGCTTTGGACGTGGTGACCAGAAAATAGTTAAACTCAGACCACATGAATAGGATTCGGAGCCTCTGAGGAAGCTATCACCCTTAAGATTAGAATACATTATTATTGTTTTAGATAAGTAACAAGTTTTGCAACAAATTGGTTGCAAACACATTTCTTTGAGGTAGACTTCTAGTTTATTTCTTAGTAGTCTCATCAGTGTGGTCAAAATAAGTGCAAAAATTTCATCGTCCCACTTGACATGTTTTAGTAATTGTTCCTCCCCCCCCAGCCAATGCAAATTCAGTAAAGAAATTCAGCTTCTTCCATAATGCCTGACTTGGAGGCACAGTCCTGCTGGCCACGTAGTCCTATGGGAATTGCAGTACATGTGCTCGTTGAATGAATGAAGTGGCTGTTTGAGAAGTCAGTTTAGCAAACCACAGCATATTGACTACATTGTAGGATTCTACCCTGTCGCTTAATATTTTTCTATACGTTCATTTTCAAATGCCTGTGATAGAGCTCCTCCATGTGTCTGTTAGTTTATCATACCGTAGGGGCTTGTGTGTTGCTGTGATGCTGGAAGCTATGCCACCAGTATTCAAATACCAGTAGGGTCACCCATGGCAGACAGGTTTCAGCTGCTTCCAGACTAAGACAGACTAGAAAGAAAGACCCGGTAGTCTAGTTCTGAAAAGCATTAGCCAGTGAAAACCTTATGAATAGCTGTGGAACATTGTCTGATACAGTGCTGGAAGATGAGCCCCCCAGGTTGGAAGGCACTCAAAAAACAACTGGGGGAAGAGCTGCCTCCTCAAAGTAGAGTCGACCTTAATGAGGTGTGTGGAGTCAAGCTTTCAGGACCGTCATTTGCTGATGTGGCACGACTCAAAATGAGAAGAAACAGCTGCAAATGTCCATTAATAGTCAGAATGTGGAATGTATGAAGTATGAATCTAGGAAAATTGGAAATCGTCAAAAATGAAATGGAATGCGTAAAGATTGACATCCTAGGCATTAGTGAGCTGAAATGGACTGGTGTTGGTCATTTTGAATAGGAAAACCATATGGTCTACTATGCCGGGAATGACAACTTGAAGAGGAATGGTGTTGCATTCATTGTCAAAAAGAACATTTCAAGATCTTCCTGAAGTACGATGCTGTCGGTGATAGGATAGCACCCGTACACCTACAAGGAAGGCCAGTTAATATAACTATTATTCAAGCTTACACACCAACCTCTAAGGCCAGAGATGAAGAAATTGAAGATGTTTACCAACTTCTGCAGTCTGCAATTGGTCAAGCATGCAATCAGGATGCACTGAAAATTACTGGTGATTGGAATGTGAAAGGTGGAAACAAAGAAGGAAAGTTAGTTGGAAAATATGGCCTTGGTGGTAGAAATGATACTGGACATCGAGTCATATAATTTTGCAAGATCAATGACTTCTGCATTGCAAATAGCTTTTTTCACTGACACAAACCACGACTATACACGTGGGCCTCACTGGATGGAATATACGGGAATCAAATTGACTACATCTGTGGGAAGAGATGATGGAAAAACTCAATATCATCAGTCAGAACAAGGTCAGGGGCTGACTGAAGATCAAACCACTGATTACTCATTTGCAAGTTCAAGTTGAAACTGAAGAAAATTAGAACAAGTCCATGAGAGCTGAAGTAAGATCTTGATTATTTCCCACCTGAATTTAGAAACAATCTCAAGAACAGATTTGACACATTGAACACAAATGACCAAAGACCAGACAAGTTGTGGAATGACATCAAGGACATCATACTTGAAGAATGTAAGAGGTCATTAAAAAGACAGGAGAGAAAAAAAAAAGACCTAAATGGATGTCAGAAGAGACTCTGAAACTTGCTCTTGAATGTTGAGTAGCTAAAGCAAAAAGAAACAAATGATGAAGTAAAAGAGCTGAACAGAAGATTTCAAAGGGTGGCTGGAGAAGATAAAGTATTACGATGACACATGCAAAGACTTGAGCTAGAAAATCAAAAGGGAAGAACATGTTCAGCGTTTCTCAAGCTGAAAGAACTGAAGGAAAAATTCAAGCCTTGAGTTGCAATACTGAAGGATTCTACAGGAAAATATTAAACGACACAGGAAACCTCAAAAGAAAGTGGGAGGAATACACAGAGTCACTATACCAAAAGAATTGGTAGACGTTCAACCATTTCAGGAGGTAGCACATGATCAGAAACCGATGGTATTGAAGGAAGAAGTCCAAGCTGCACTAAAGGCATTGGCAAAAAACAAGGCTTCGGGAATTGACGGAATACCAATTGAGATGTTTCAACAATCGGACGCAGCACTGGAAGCACTCACTCATCTATACCAAGAAATTTGGAAGACAGCTACCTGGCCAACCAACTGGAAGAGGTCCATATTTATGCCTATTCCCAAGAAAGGTGATCCAACCAAATGTGGAAATTATTGAACAATATCATTAATATCAGAAACCCTGGTGACGTAGTGGTTAAGAGCTACAGCTGCTAACCAAAAGATTGGCAGTTTGAATCCACCAGCACTCCTTGGGAACTCTACGGGGCAGTTCTGCCTTCTCCTATAGGGTTGCTGTGAGTTGGAATGGACTTGACGTCACTGCATTTGGTTTGGTTTTGGGTATCATTAATATCACACACAAGCAAAATTTTGCTGAGGATCATTCAAAAGTGGCTGCAGCAGTATATTGACAGGGAACTGCCAGAAATTCCAGCCATATTTAGAAGAGGATGTGGAACCAGGGATATCATTGCTGATGTCAGATGGAGCCTCGCTGAAAGCAGAGAATACCAGAAAGATGTTTACCAGTGTTTTATTGATTATGTTAAGGCATTCGACTGTGTGGATCATAACAAATTATGGATAACATTACGGAGAATGAGGATTCCAGAACACTTAATTGTGCTCATGAGGAATCTGTACATGGATCAAGAAACAGTCGTTTGAAGAGAACAAGGGGATACTGTGTGGTTTAAAGTCAGAAAGTTGTGCGTCAGTGTTGTGTCCTTTCAGTGTACCTATTCGATCTGTATGCTGAGCAAATAATCCGAGAAGCTGAACTATATGAAAAAGAACGGAGCATCAGGATTGGAGGAAGACTTATTAATGACCTGCATTATGCAGATGACACAACCTTGCTTGCAGAAAGTGAAGAGGGCTTGAAGCACTGATGAAGTTCAAAGACCACAGCCGTCAGTATGGATTACACCTGAACGTAAAAAAGAAAACAAAAATCCTCACAACTGGCCTGATAAGCAACATCATGATGAACAGAGAAAAGATTGAGGTTGTCAAGGATTTCATTTTACTTGGATTCACAGTCAACGCCCATGGAAGCGGCAGTCAAGAAATCAACAGACACGCCTAAGAACAACAACAAGATATAGCTGATGAAATATTATAGAGAATAAAATAAAAAACCCAAACCTGTTGCCGTCGAGTCGATTCTGACTCATAAAAACCCTGTAGGACAGAGTTGACCTGCCCCATAGGGTTTCCACGGCTGTAATCTTCATGGAAGCAGACTGCCACATCTTTCTCTTGTGGAGCGGCTGGTGGGTTCAAACTGAGACCTTTCTGTTAGCAGCTGAGTGCTTTAACCACTGCACAACCAGGACTACTGTTATTGAGAATAGTTTATTTAAAACTTTCCTGCTTTTTAAGTGCTTGTACCCGATCTGTGTTCATCTCAATCTTTATAAATAACCTTGGCTATAATTTTATGGACAAGATTGAGATCAGTGTCACATGCATGTCTTAATTTTCCTCCTGGCTACCTCCAAAATCCCTTTGTACTTTCACTGGACTTTTGTTCATTCCTTTTCTACGTAAAAATTGTCCCTTGTCCTTGCTAAGTCCAAAGCTGACATCTGAGCTTACAATCGCATTTTGCCTGACCTCCTGAGGAAGACCAAAGAAGAATTGACTGGACCCATAGGCAACATCCTGATAAACGGAGAAATATGGATGTTGTCAAGGACTTCATTTTACTCGGATCCATAATCAATGCCCATGGAAGCAGCGGGCAAGAAATCAGATGATGTATTACATTGGGAAAATCTGCTGCAAAAGACCTCTTTGAAGTGTTAAAAGGCAAAGACATCAGTCTGAGGACTAAAGTGTGCCTGACCCAAGCCATGGTATTTTCAACCACCTCATATGTGTGCGAAAGCTGGACTATGAATAAAGACGACTGAAGAAGAACTGTGGTGTTAGCAAAGAATAGTGACTATACCATGGACTGCCAGAAGAACGAACCAATCTGTCTTGAAAGAAGTACAGCTGGAACACTCCTTAGAAGCAAGGATGGTGAGACTACATGACACATACTTTGGACATGTTATCAGGAGGGACCAGTCCCTGGAGAAGGACATCATGTTTGGTAGAGGGTCAGCAAAAAAGAGGAAGACCCCCAGTGAAATGGATTCACACAGTGGCTGCAACAATGGGCTCAAGCATAGCAATGATTGTAAGGATGGCGCCGGACTGGGCTGGGTTTCATTCTATTGTACACAGGGTCACTATGGGTCGGAACAGACTCAGTGACGCCTAACAGCAACGACAACTTCAGATGTGACTTCGCTCTCTTTTTTTTTCTGTATTCTTCCCAGCTTATTAGCGATTTATTCATTTATTTAGCAAATGAGCTTTGAGTACTTGGCGCTATTCTCGGTGAGAGACACAGCAGTGAACAAAATAGACAAACCCCACACCCTTAAGGAACTACCGTAGTTTAAATATAAGTTCTAAATACAAAATGGATAGTATTTACTTTTTTATATTACCTTCTGTCTCGCATTTCATGAAGCAGGATTTTAAATTGTTTTAAGTGACATAGACAAATAGCACCACTACTTCTTACCCCTAAGTGATATATGCTAGTCTCTCTATTTAATGCTATCTTAAATTATATTGTTGTTAGTTGCTGTCTAGTCAATTCCAACGTTTGGCAGCCCTGTGTGCGGGAGGTGATCTGCCCCACAGGGTTTTCAGGGCTGTGTCCTTTCAGAAGCAGGTCACCAGACCTGTCTTCTGAGGCCCTTCTGGTAGATGCAGACCACCAATGTTTTGACTAGCAATCAAGCTCTTAATTAGGATAAAAAAAGATACTCAAACTCTACAATACTATTTAATTTAGGATTAACAATTTATAATTTGTGGTTGGAAGTTACTAAGAATAGAACACACTATCAAGAAAAACCATGCTAAACCTCTTGCAAAATAAACACTGAGCTTTTGATCAGGGAAAATTTAATTTCTATACCTCTTTGAGCTTTCTTACAGGGTGACTTTCTCCCATTTATTATTTTGCTCTTGTTTTACCACCACGGGAAGTAATACTCAACGAACCTTAAAATTCGGGATGTCTTGGTGTATGTTTCTCTCCATAACAGACTTTCAAGGCAAAGCTTTTGAAGTGGAGGGAACTTCAAAGTTGGACCCTAAGCTTTTGAAGTGGATTTACCCTGAGACTGATTTTCAAAACAAGAGAATTATATGCTTCATTTTCCTCAGTACTTCACACACAACAGAGAAGAAATTTGTCCTGACAAACGGCACCTCTACCAAGGCCTAAAAGAATTTAAACAGTAACCATAGTACCTAAGTGGTTTAACTTAACATTTTGGAGGCTGCAGTAAAAATGTGTTTAAAAGCATAAAAGGAAGGTTGGAAGCTCTCTGCACATGCGAAGGATTAAAACAATTGTTTAATTTGCTAACTTGGTTTAGAAGACACAAAAATGGCTATGAGATGACTGCTCCCACCTGAGATATTTAAACTCACCCATCTCATCGATTCTTAAAATGTGTTTAAAATGCAGTTAAATACCCCCCGAAATAGAATAAAGGAATAGAAAGAGATTATCTGAAAACACACACACACTCACACACACACAATCTGATTTCCTTTAAAAAAAAAAGAGCAAAAATATTGATGGGGTAATTGGTTGTGATACAGTAGATATAATGGATACAAATTATAGCTATGTTTCAGGTTCCCTTGTTTTTTGAACAAAGTTGTAATTTTTTTTAGAGCTTTCTAAGGTCTAAATATTTACATTAATGTATGGAAAAAGTCTGAACCTCAATGTCCTTTAATTTCTAACTCGCATTCCCCCAGTGTTATGGGCTGAATTGTGACCCCCTAGAAACTATGTTGAAGTCCTAACCCTCAGTAGCTATGGCTGAGAGCTTCTTTGGAAACATCATCCTTGCAGATGTCATTTGCTAAGTTTGCAGGAGGTCATGTTGGAGTAGTGGGGACCTTACTGCACCATGACTGGTGTCCTTACAAAAAGAGGAGGAGACACAGAGGCAGACATGCAGGGAAACCGCCATGTGGAGGGAGGCAGAGCTTGGAGTCAACCTGCCACAAACCAAGGAACGCCTGGGCCTTCCAGATGCTGGAAGAGACAGGGGAGTATCTTCCCCCAGAGACTTAAGGGAGTGCACGCCCTGCCCATGCCCTGAATTTGGGCTTTCAGCCTGCACGACGGAGAGATGATAATTTTTTGTTGTTTTAACCAGAGTCTGGTAATTTGTCACAGCAGCACTAGGAAACGAATACACCCAACTAAAGATAAAAAGGAGCCCTGGTGGCGCAGTGGTTAAGAGCGTGGCTGCTAACCAAAAGGTCGGCAGTTCGAATCCACCAGCTGCTCCTCGTTAATCTGATGGGGCAGTTCCATCCTGTCCTATAGGGTCGCTATGAGTTGGAATCGACCCCACAGCAACGGGTAGTAACAGGTAGTAAGGATAAAAAAGTTCAGTACAAAAGAAATTTTAAGAACAGTATTACAACAGTAAATTATGATAAAAGAATATATTTACAACAGATAAACATGCTATTTTAATCTGGACATTAGCTTAGAACACAATTTTTGTATTGTCACTTCTGGTCATACATTTATTTCAAACTCTAGTTTCTTGACTACAGCAAAAAAGGTAGTTTATTAAAATAATTTTGAATTCCTCTAGCTTGCTCAGATTGACTTATTAGAGAAAAATCTACATTTTGGTACATCATCGCAATGTAGTAATGTGCCAACGTTTTTCCATTTTTAGAAGACAGTTGTCCCGGATTTTCTTTTCCATGGTCGAGCCTCTGACACAAGCATCTCTGCTTTATACTAACTGTTGGGTTTTCATTTCAAGGCTTGTGATCTAAACTTTAGAATTTTGGCAAATCAGCCAAAAAGCCAAATAGTCACAGTTGTTATGCTTAATTAAGCTGCGCTTGTATCCCTCACCTTGTTTAAAGCAAAGTTTGATCCCAGGTTTGAACCTTCTCTGCCCCACACTCCCTGCATACTCTCTCCTATCAGCTGGTGGGTAAACTCAGCTAATTTGAATATTAGTGTCATGTAATTTGAACATTAATACTATGGCCTATGACATTGACCCAACAGGCTGAATCCTACACCCTTTCTTTCCATTACTCCCTGGGAATTGCTTGCATTACAACATGAAGCAGATGAAGCCGGGGTCAGAGACTTCAGCTGCTATATGGGTTTCTCTTTGTTCTCCTGCCAAAATCTGCATTTTAAACTCTGCCCAGTTGCCTTGTAAATATGTGTGACTGATCACAATAGGAACCAGGTGAAAGATCAGCTCATATCAGTCTCACCACAGGCAAAAACACAGGGCAAGTCAGTCTTCTAATGCCTTAAAAAAAAAAAAAAATTTTTTTTTTTTTTAGCCTCAGAAATTCCAGGACATCAATTCCACTGCATTCTAGTGGTCAAGCAAATCTCTGTTTCATAGAGAGGGAGGGAATGGACTCCACCTCTTGATGAGGAATAAAAAACAAAACGAAACAAAAACCATTGCTGTCAAGTCGATTCTGACTCAGCAACCCTATAGGATAGGGTGGAACTGCCCAGTAGGGTTTCCAAGGCCGTAAACCTTTAAAGTGTTGAAAAGCAAAGATGTCACCTTGAAGACTAAGGTGTGCCTGACCTAAGCCATGAGGTTTTCAATTGCCTCGTATGTATGTGAAACCTGCACAATGAATAAGGAAGGCCAAAGAGGAATTGGCTCCTTTGAATTGGGGTGTTGGTGGAGAATATTGAATATACCATGAACTGCCAAAAGGACGAGCAAATCTGTTGGAAGAAGTACAACCAGAATTCTCCTTAGAAGCAAGGATGGCGAGATTGCATCTCACATACTTTGGACATTTTAGCAGGAGGGATCAGTCCCTGGAGAAGGACATCATGCTTGGTAGAGGGTCAGCGAAAAAGGTGAAGACCCTCAATGAGATGATTGACACAGTGGCTGCAACAATGGGCTCAAGCATAGCAATGATTGTGAGGATGGCGCAGGACCTGGCAGTGTTTCATTCTGTTGTACACAGGGTCACTATGAGTCAGAACTGACTCAACAGCACCTAACGAGAACAACAACAACAATAAACCTTTACATAAGCAGACTGTCACATCTTTCTCCCTTGGAGCAGCTGGTGGGTTCGAACTGCAGACCTTTTGGTTAGCAGGCAAGTGCTTTCAGCACTGCACCCCCAGGGCTCACACATATAGGGAGGGAAGGAAATGATGGTGAAATGATGGTAGCTAGTGGTTAAGAGGAAACTCTGGTGGCGTAGTGGTTAAGTGTTATGGCTGCTAACCAAAAGGTCAGTAGTTCGAATCTGCCAGAAGCTCCTTGGAAACTCTATAGGGCAGTTCTACTCTGCCCGGTATGAGTATGGGTCGGTATGAGTCGAAATTGACTCGACGGCAGTGGGTTTGGTTCTTTTTGGTTTGGAGTGGTTAAGAGCTATGGCTGCTAACCAAAAGGCCGGCAGTTCAAATCCACCTGCCGCTCCTTGGAAACCCTATGGGCAGTTCTACTCTGTCCTATAGGGTCGCTATGAGTCGGAATCAACTTGATGGCAACTTTTTTTTTTTTTTAAATCTGGGCGTGTTCTATTCTGTTGTACGCAGGGTAGCTATGAGTCGGAACGGACTCAATGGCATCTGGGAAACAAGGTCCCTGTGTGGCACAAGTAGTTTGCAATCATTTACTAACCTAAGGATTGGTGGTTCCAACTCACCAGCAGCACTGTGGAAGAAAGACTTGGCAATCTACTTCCACAAAGATTGCAGCCAATAAAACCCTGCGGAGTGCAGTTCCACCCTGTAACACGTGCAGTCACCGTGGGTCGGAATGGACTCGACAGCAACAGGTTTAATTTTCTTTTTTAAATCTGGGAAATAAGCTCTCAGAAAAGCATGCTTTCCATAGCATGTGAATTAACTCCTACCAGCCTTTAGGGGTGATGGTCTATCTGTATGCACCAAACAGTCCTTGGCAGAAGTTGATGGAGCTTCCTAATGGGTGGGCTCCTTGGTCAGTTTCTGGGGCTTAACTCTCTTATATTTTTGAAAAAATATAAAAATTCACTTTGGGGGAGTGAACTGAAGCAATAAGATTTGAAATACACTCAACTCACTTTACAACTTCAACATTATAATTGACTTTCATTTATTATGTTTTTATCCTTAATAAAAATACATTCTTGCATTTATATTATCTGCAGCAATAATCAATTTTATTAATGAAACATAAATATAATTCTGAGCCTGACTCCTTAAACTTCTTATGAAAACTCTACTAGTGTTTGAACACAAAATTTCATCATTAAAACCCAGAACCCAGTGCTGTCAAAATACCTGTCAAATGTCTTTGAAGTTAAATACTGAGGGTCTCCTAAAATCCTTCTGCCTGGTGTTTATATTATGAATGGTAAAATTGTTCTAAGGAAGCTAGTAGATGGGGAAAAAGTTCTATTTTAAATACGAACAAATACTTCTCCCTCTCTATAGGGTCGCTCTGAGTTAGAATCAACTCAACAGAACTGGGGTTTTTGGTTTTTGGTATTATAACAACAGTAAGAGAACTTCAAAATAGTTACAACTTAATCTGTATCTAAAAAGTTTTTAACAGGTTTAAACCGTTATAACTCCAGAAGGGAAAGATATTCAATGGTTAGAATATGAAGTGCCCTGGTGGCACAGCGGTTGAAGTGATAGGTTGGCAGTTGGGAACCACCAGTGGCTCCGCTGGAGAAAGACATGGCAGTCTGCTTCCACAGAGCTTTACAGCCTCGGAAACCCTGTGGGGTTGCTGTAAGTTGGAATGGACTCAGCGGCAGCGGGTTTGGTTGGTTTTGGGTGGTGCGATGGTTAAGTCCTTGGCTGCTAATAGGAAGGTTGTAGGTTTGAACGTGCTCAGTCGCTCCGGAAACGGGGGGAGCGAAGACCCGACCATCTGCTCCCTTAGAGATTACAGCCTAGAAAACACTACAGGCTGGTTGTACTTTGTCACATGGGGTCTCTCTGAGTCAGTATCAACTCAAAAGCCAGCACACAACAAGGGAGTATCAGGGGGAGCAGCACTGAGGAGGGATGGAGCCTGGAGACCGTGAAAGAAGAACTCGAAGGAGGCCAGGTTTGCTGCCGCTGCACTTGGCTCCAGGAGTCCCCCAGCTGGCCTTCCTGAGCCATCCTGAGTCTGAATGGCAGTCCCCAGGTCAGGGCTGTGGTGAAGCAGAGCTGCAGGGAGGGTTCTCCCTCTCCTGGTAAAAGCCAGCGGTCTGCTCAGCTATCTGTGTGTGTCGCCACATTAAAGCTGACAGTTCTGTAAATTGGTATGATCTTCATTTTACTGCTGAGGAAACAGTCTCAATGAGTTTGAATAACTTACCCAAGGTGATGCGGCTAAAAGCATGAGAAGTTGGAATATGGTCTGAAGTCTATTGGTCCCCAAAGTCCATTCTGTCTGCTGTTTGCAACATACGTAAACAAGCATATTCTCAACTAATCTCCCCCATAACCCCGTGAAGACAAACTGCTACAGTGTAATTTTATAGAGGAAGAAACTGAGGCTCAGAGAGTTTTTTTTTTCTCCCACACAGACAAAAAACGTACTGAATGAGCGATTTATGAAAAACAAACCCACTTAATAGAGGTGGAAGGGCTTCAACCTGCTTCTTTTGCCACCTCTTTCCCCAACACTGAAGCTCCTAAGAGTCAACTCTTGCTCTTTGGCTGCTACTTTCTCCATGTTAATAAGTGCAGAATTTATTGAGAAATAGATTTCTTAATTTAATAAATTCTAAAATTTACTCATCCGATCATTTATCAATAGGTTGTTACTTGTTGTTGTGTGCCGTCGAGTCCATTCCAACTCATAGAGCCCCCGCAGGACAGAGGAGAGCTGCCCCCGGGGTTTTCTGGGCTGTGCTCTTTCGGAGAGCTGATCGCTAGGTCTTTTCTACTGGGGAGCCGCTGGTGGGCTCGGGCCACTGACCTTCTGCTTAGCAGCCAGTGCTTAACCACTGCACCACCAGGGCTCCTTAATGGGACTTAGCGCATAGTGTTTTCTTAGGAGGTTCAAGTACTTAAGGAGTTGAAAGATTGAACATGCTTTCCTTAACGCTGGTCTCCAGAGAGTTAGAGCAAATATGCTGCATTTCACGTTTTCTTGTTTGAAATAAAAAAGCGAAAGCTCACACCTGACTGAGCTTTTATTATTATTATTATTTTTTAAATTTTTCTCTGAGGTCTGAGGTTACAGCTTTATTATATCTAAAAGGTTTTTTTTTAAAACCAGTTTAAAGCATTGTTAAAGTATTGTACTCCAGAGGTGAGCTATTCCTTTGGGTCTAATGGGATAGGTGGGATCAAATTTGGGGGAAAATCGTTGACTTGCAGCCAGCTGAAGCATGACCTAGTTCATTTTGTTGGCAAATTGCTTCCTTGACCGAGGAAAGGGCAAGGCCTGAGCACGTCTGCAGCCAGAATGATCTCTTTGTATCTGGAGGACGCGGCCTTGCCTACGTTTGAGCAAGTAACAAACTCACGTGGAGAAAGAACTTGAGAGGGAAGAGCTTTCTTTATGCTTGTGATGGCGTGGAAATTGGTACTTTATCGTAATGACAGATAAAATAAATATGAGGAGAAAAAAGGCTTGGGAAGGGGGCGATATTATTTCTCAATCTTTTCCAGCTTTGATTTCTTTCTGGCAAACGTTCCATTTTTATTTGTAAGAGTAAGACATAAATGGCAACACTTCAGCTTCAAACTTAGAAGACAGCTGTTATCTTCTGCATCAGCCACTTGTTTTTATACCCACAGGGTCGCTATGATTTGGAATTGACTCAACAGCAAGGGGTGTTTTGGGTTTTATGGGGAGGGGGTGTTGAGGAGAAGATTTATCATTAATGTTTTCTCAGTGTTAAATGAGCTAAGATACATCTACATAATAGATCTGGTGTTTAGGGAAAATATTTAATGCCACGGGAAAATGCTCAGGATATAATGAAAACTAAAAAAAAATTTTTTTTTTTTTATAAAATCAGGATACGGTATTATACTATATAGCATGAGACCACAAGACCAGAAAAAAGACTTGAGGGAAAAACAATAAAGTATTAATTACTTTAACTCTGGGTGGGAATGTTTATTGTGATTTTAATTTTCTCCTGTGCTTCTAAACTCTCTGTGGTGGTCATGTGTTATTACTTAAACAGGCAAGAGAAAAGATCCACCAGGAAAAGCAAATTATCTTCTGGCCTTTTGCCTTGAACTGCTAGATTTTCTTTGTGTTCAGATCTGGTTAAAATTTGACTCCATAAGCCTCATTTACCTTGCTGGTTTGTTGTCCCTTTATCTCACTAAAAGAATACTGCGTATTTATATTTATACAGTACAGCCTAAGAAGGATGTAAACTTATGAGATATTCCTAAACAATATCCCCAAAGGGAGAAAAGAACAAAGAAAATGAAGACAATAATAGTAAATGAGAGAAAGAACTAGGGCAAAGATGGAAAAAAAAAAAATGGAGGAGTCCATTAAATGCTAGTAAGCAGCCATCTAAGACGCATCAATTGGTCTCAACCGACCTGGAGCAAAGGCAAATGAAGAACACCAAAGACACAAGGTAATTATGAGCCCAAGAGGCAGAAAAGGCCACATAAAGTAGAGACTACGTGAGCCTGAGACCAGAAGAACTAGATGGTGCCCAACTACAACCGATGACCGCCTTGACAGTGAGTACAACAGAGAACCACTGAGGGAGCAGGAGAGCAGTAGGATGCAGACGCCAACTTCTCATAAGACCAGACTTAATGGTCTGACTGAGACTAGAATGGCCTCGGAGGTCATGGTCCCCAGACCTTCTGTTAGCCCAAGACAGGAACCATTCCCAAAGCCAACTCTTCAGACAGGGATTGGACTGGACTATGGGATAGACAATGATACTGGTGAAGAGTGAGCTTCTTGGATCAAGTAGACACATGAGACTATGTTGGCATCTCCTGTCTGAAGGGGAGATGAGAGTGTAGAGGGGGTTAAATTCTTGCCGAATGGACACGAAAAGAGAGAGTGGAGGGAAGGAGTGTGCTGTCTGATTGGGGGGAGAGCAATTAGGAGTATATAGCAAGGTGTTTATAAATTTTTGTATGAGAGTCCAACTTGATTTGTAAACTTTCACTTAAAGCACAATAAAAATTAAAAAAAAAAAAAAAAGTTGGAGGAGTCCTGCACTCCATTTCCACACACACAACCATTTAGGTTTTTCCCAAAGTCCTTCCTTCCTCTTTCCCAGTCTCCCTCTTTCCTTCTTTTCTCCCTCCCCCCCCTTCCTCTCTCTTATTCTTTCCTTATTTTATCTTTCAAATCTCTATTCCTTTCAGACACTGTTAAAAATTACAGCTGCCACTCATTGAGCATGTGCTGTGTACACCGCAGCGTAAGTAAGCTGGTAAAGGGTAGGGCCAGGCTCAAACCAAGGCCCTTCTAACTCCCCAGACCCACTTTTCCTTCCACCTCACATTGTTTCAGTATTGAGATCCAAGGGAAATAACCAGTGTGTGATTTTTCTTTCTAAAAATAGATGAAGACTCAGATTATAAAAAAGTTTGTGATGCTTCCATGCTATTTTGATTTGCCTTCAAACATAAAGAAAGCCAAAGTCATCGTATCCTCCAGCTTTTCCGATGTCAAATGGCAATGCAATAAGCAAAACATCGATTCAGGTATACTCTTTACAGCCAGAACACAAATACAGAAGCCAAATGCATAAAGTGCTGAAAACCAAGCAAGGACCGTAAGCCATGGTATGTTTCTACACAGCTCTGTCATTGTACTCTTAGATGTAATCAGCTAAGCTTAAATCAGGAGAAGTGTCCCTCCTGTGGTAGCAGCGTTAAATGGAAAAACAGCTGTATCTTGTTAAAAGACAAGGCTTCCCTGGGCAAACATTTAGCTTCAACCGACACCTCCACTCTCTTGACAGTGTCTGCTTCCTCAGTGAATTGTGAACCAATTTGCAACTTTGCTTGTTATGTTATTATTTTAGCAACAATGACTGTCATTTACCATTTTGCAAGTCTTTTTTGTCAAGATTTCTGGAGAAAATAAATTGTGTTACTGACTACAAAGCCTAATTAGAGCACAACTAATTGGCAATTCACATCTAAAACAAGATTACACATGGCATCTATGGCTTTTGTCTAATAAGGGTTTTCTAAGCATTGCTTTTTTTTTTTTTAATCAAGTTGTGTATTCACTTAATTTTGAGAGTCATCTAGTTCTACAAGGCCTCTTATGAAATGCAGCAGTTCCCTCAACTCACCCCATACCACTTTGCCCCCAGTTTCCTTGCTCCCTAAAATCTGGTGGAAATATGAACTCTCTCCGGCCCATGTGACCTTTGGAAGTTGTTCTTCACCTTTTTGGGAGCTCTTTCCCTGGCCTCTCGAGTACTTGGCCTACAGATTCCCAGGTCTTGGGCACTCTCTCTGTGAGTTCCTCCCCTCCACTCTTCCCCCTGCAGATTCTAGCCACCTGGCCTGCTGACCACCACCCTTCTGTCAGTTTGTCGTACTGTGGTGGCTTGCTTGTTTTGACGATGCTAGAAGCTATGCCGCCGTATTTCAAATACCAGTAGGATCACCCATGGTGGACAGGTTTCCACAGAGCTTCCAGACTAAGACCAGGAAGGAAGGCCTAGCAATCTACTTCCCAAAACTAGCGAGTGAAAACCCCACGGATCACAACAGAGTTTTGTCTGATATAGTGTTGGAAGATGAGCCCCTAGGTTGGAAGTCGCTCAAAATACACAGTGGCCACAACAATGGATTCAAGCATAGCAACAAACAGTGTCTCCTTCTCTGGTACATGAGGTCTCCATGACAACGTCTTTCTATGGTACATGGGGTCTCCATGAGTTGGAACCGCCTCTACGATGACTAAGAACAACCATGGGCCTTCCTGCTCTGTCTCTGTTTCGTTTCCTCCATCCCCACAGCCTGGAAACTGCCTCAAGCTGGGGCAATTGTGAGGCTCACGTCCTTTGTTTCCTTTGTCTCAGGGACCACACCACTGCGCTGCCTGTTGTCCAATGTCTGAGAAGGATTTTATCATATCCGGTTTTCTAGGTTCATACCGCAGGAGGTAAAGCCAGCTTCTGTTACTTATCCTGGCGGGATTCAGTTGTCCCTTTCTGAGGATTTTTTTGTTATGGTTTTCTTTTTAAGTTTCTTTCTACCTATCCAGTCTATTTTTGTAGCCCTCCCACCATCAACCCCCGTTTGTTTATTTTTTGTCTTCAATAACAGTGACTTTCTTCAAATGCCTGGTGATTCTAGGCCGTTTGTTCATATTTAGGACCAGAATGCGAAGACTGATTGGAAGCTTCATGCTTGTGGGTGGAGTTTGTCATCTGGTGGGTTTCACTGCAGAATGATCTAATTTTAGAATTTTAAATTAACGACTGTCTTAGCCTTTAGACCTTTAATTAATTAATAGAAAAATTTGTTTAGAATGAATAAATGTGCTAACATCCTTCAACTTGTAGTAACTGAAGCAATGATCTGTGGAATTTGTAACGGAATCTGATGGGTAGAAATAATACTTTTTGTATAATGTTAAACTCTAAGCTGACCATTCCTTACCCTCTAAGCATGTGTTCTTTGTTTTATGTAAAATTCTTTCTTTACTTTGAAAAGATGATCAAAAATTTTTTTTTATCTTGTAAGCTTCTTTGAAGACAGCAATCATGGCTTCTATTTTTTCTTTTGTCTGAATTACATTCTTTTTCTCTCCTTCAGCCTCCACTCATCTGCTCCCCACCCAGAGAGCCATCCTTGGGGAACTGTAGAGGTAAGGTTTACCTGTTTAATTTAGATGTTGTGAGCAGGTTAATTCCAGGTGTAGCCTCTCTGGTTCACAAACGATGTTGTGAGGTCCTGCAGAAGATACTCCAACACTACAGTCAGCACTAAATGGCTTACTGAGCTGTTACAAGACTTGGTGGAAGGTGATGAAGATAAATTCATGTTTCTATCAAAATCCTTCTGTATCTGTGACATATCAAATCTCTTATCTAGGAGTAAAGCGGAATTTATGGCCTCCTAAAAAAAAATTTTTTTTTTTTTTTTAAGATATTAAATGTCGATCTTAAATGGAAGAATTTTAAGGAAGCACCTCACATACTTTGGACATGTTATCAGGAGGGACAATTCGCTGAGAACAACATCATGCTTGGTAAAGTAGAGGGTCAGTGGAAAAGTGGAAGACCCTCAATGAGATGGATTGACACAGTGGCTGCAACAATGGGCTCAAGCATAACAACGATTGTGAGCTTGGTGCAGGACCAGTGTTTCGTTCTGCTGTACATAGGGTCTCTGTGAGTCGGCACTGACTCGACAGCACCCTAAAACAACAACCTGTTGTTAGCATTGTAAAACCCTCTTTTAACCATCTTTCCTCAAACGTGTACATGCAAACGCTAGTAAAAGGTAAGATAGAATGTCACTTCCCACATCATGGTGCTAGAATGACGATAATTAACACTTCAGCCAACTCTTTTCCTGAGGGAGTATTTTAAATTCTTCCTGGCCAGCTCTCCGAATAATCCATTGTTAATTACTCAGCTGACTTAGTATTTCACTCCTTAAGGAGGTTATGAACTGCTAGGGGCCACCATTTTGCATTTCAGTTTGTTGCTCTTAGCTGACCTTTGACAAGTCCCGGTCCCTGAATTAAACATCAAGATAGACTTCTGACTCATCTGGATTTTAAATTTTGGATGCTACTAGGAGAGAACTTTTAAAATAAACATTGCATTTTAATATGCTTATTTTTTTTGGAAGTGGGGAAATTGTACATTTCAGGTTTTAGAACTCATAATTCATTTCCTTAGGTTTTTAAACAGGAGAAAGGAGCAGAGGAAAACTCCGTCTTCATTATTTTAGCTCTCTGTGTTATCTGGCTTTGTGCTCTGTGAGATCATCTCAAAAAGGTTAAGTGACTTGGAAATTTACAAGATGTTTGCTGTTTCATGTCCTATCCAGTTCCTCTCCCATGGGAGTCATCAGAGTTTCTGAACTATGGGGCCGTCAGAGCAAAGCTGTCCTGAAGAAAAGGGAAAAGAGTAATAAACGTAGTATGTATCTAGAGCTATGAGGGACGTAGAAAAAAGATGATATGATTCCTAGACATATAGTGTTTTTAGTAAGATTCTGTAAATAAGAGTGACATGAAAACTTAGAGAACAATACAGGATCGTATACGACAAAGAGCTCAGTCATGTGGCATAAATGGAAAGCCCTAAAAAGGTTCAGAGAAAGGAGACATCAGTGTGGGCTCCAGGAGCTGGGGAAGGTGGCGGAATGTTCTCAGAGTTCACTTATGAAGGTAGGTAGAACTTGTCCAGAAGCCAGGAGGAAGTCATGCTTGCTCTTCAAAGGGAGCAGCGTTGAGCAATGGGGAGGCGGTGACAAGGAGGTGACCTGGAGGTACGCCTGTTAGAAGAAAAGGATCCATAATAGGTAATCTACCACCTAGCTGTCAGTTTGTCCTACTGTGGTGACTTGTATGTTACTGTGTGCTGGAAGCTATGCCACTGGCATTTCAAATACCAGCGGGGTCACTGGTGGTAGACAGGTTTCAGCAGAGCTTCCAGACTAAGACAGGCTAGGAGGAAAGGGCTGGCCATCTACTGAAAACTTTATGGATCATAACAGAACGTTGCCTGACTCACTTGCTTTGGACAATCAGCAGGGATCAGTTTCTGGAGGAGGACATCATGTTTGGTGAGGACCAGTGAGGGCGAGGGAGACCCTGGGTGAGATGGATTGGCATAATAGCTACAACAGTGCATGCGAACACACCGCTGGCAATGTTTTGTTCCGTTGTATAGGCAATGAAACCTGTGAGAACCGGAACTCTACAGAACCGCCTTGATTTTCCAGGTCTCACAAGTTTTTTGTCTTTGACAGGGCGCAGTCACTAGTTTTCTTTTGCTACTAGTTCATGGAAAATATTTCGGTTTTCCTTCTTTGACAAGTTTCCGCCTTACAAAGGTTCCAGCTTTCACAGGTTTTACTGTGTAAGATTGCAACAATTCGAGCAGCCTTGATGACAATGATCTATTTATCCACCTATCTAAAAAGGAACAGTTGGAAATAGAGCTGAAGAAAATATTTTCATCCTGAGAGAATCATCAACCCACCACAACAGCTATTTCTTCTGGAAATAATTTTCTTATGCCATGTAAATTTTGGAAAAGTATATTTGAGGTAGGGGTTTGTGTGCAAATAATGTAATGGTTCCCAAAGGCTGCAGCCTGAGACAGACGGGCTTGGTGTCTTGGCTCAGCCCTTGCTGGCTGTGTGACCTTGGGGAAGTTTTCTTAATTGGCTGAGTCTCCAAACTCCCCATGGCCTGTCTTCTCTGTACTTTTCCTGCTTTAAACCAAACCTGGGGCTGCTGAGTTGATTCCGTCTCATGGCTGCCCCACGTGTTACAGAGTAGAGCCAAGCTCCATAGAGCTCTCTTGGCTGTAATCTTTACGGAAGGCAGATTGCCAGGCCTTTCATCTGCAGTGCCGATGGATGACTTTGAATTGCCAACCTTTCAGTTAGTAGTCAGCACAAACCATTTGTGCCTCCCGGGGACATTTTCTTGCTTTGCTTTCCACTATTTCCCATAAATCAAGCTGATCTCTGCCTTGGCCCATACACTTCTACCTTCATACCTTTTATCCAGGTTGATTTTTTTTGTTTTTAATATCCTCCCTGTTTGTGCCATCTTGATGAAGGCTGGAGGCCTTTGCAAGTTATTTTGGTCCTCTTTGATCTCCCTTCCCTTTGAATTCCTATAGCATTTCGAGTTTGTAGCCTGGCTGTTCAGCCCTTATTCATAAGGACTTATGCTCTTATATCATGTACATTGAGGTATATGTGTCCCTTCCAACCCAAACCAAATCAAACCCAGTGCCGTCAAGTTGATTCCAACTCACAGTGACCCTATAGAACAGAGTAGAACTGCCCCACAGAGTTTCCAAGGAGCGCCTGGTGGATTTGAACTGCTGACCCTTTGGTTAGCAGCTGTAGCACTTAACCACCATGCCACCAGGGTTTCCCTGTGTGTCCCTTACTCGGTAACAATTTCTTTATAGCAGTGACTGTAATACAATTATTAAACCCATGGGAGGCGCTGAGCGTTCATATGGCAGTACCTTGATAATTTTGAACTTTTTAATTATTTTTGGTTGTTTACCATTATGGATTGATTGTGTCCATCCAAAACATGTGTTGGAATCCTAACCCCTATACCTGTGGAGGAGGTGCCCTGGTGGTGCAGCGGTTAAGCACACAGCTGCTAACCAAAAGGTCAGTGGTTTGAATCCACCAGCTGCCCTGCAGGAGGAAGATGTGGCAGTCAGCTTCCGTAAAGATTTACGGCCTTGGAAACCCTATAGAGCACTTCTACTGTCACATAGGTTTACTTTGAGTACACGCCTAGCAACATACCTGTGGGTGTAATCCTGTTAGGAAATAGTCTTTTCTTTCTTATGTTGATGAGGCCATATTGGTGAACGGTGTGTCTTCAACTTAACTACATTTGAGACTTAAAATGAGCAGATTAGGCATAGAGATAAGCAAGCACAAATGGAAGAAAGATAGACATCACACGGAGGTGGCCATGGAACCGAGGACAAAGATTTTGCCCCAGGGCAAACAGAGAAAGCCTTCCCCCAGAGCCAGTGCCCTGAATTCTGTTTGTTAAAGTCATCCACTTGTGGTATTTCTCTTATAGCAGCACTAGATAACTAAGACACTTACTTTGACATCCTTAAAGAACTGTTCTCTCTGCTAAATTGTGCTCATAGAAGTTAGTGGGGAAGAAGAAGTTGCCACCTCCACCAGAGCGCCAGAGTTCTGATTTCCCCTCCCTTTTTTTTGGAGATATTTCATAGCAAAAACTGAGGTAGGAAATAGGAGAATGAAATCCTGGGAGTAAACTCAGTGAAACGTATAGTAATAAAAAACCTATTTACAGAGATTTTTCTTATAAAATTTCCTCATATGATATTTTTACGATTTTAAGTGAATAAACACACAGCTGTGTTTTTGTCCCTAAGAAATTTTATGCTTTCCTCAGTAGGTCCCCTGAACATAATTTTAATTGAATTTGTATTTGTTTATTCTCCAATACTGAACATTGAGAATTATCACATATTAAAAATAATTGCCATTACATTTTCTTAAATCTTATTATCCCCACAGATCAGTTTTCTTGGGTATCTATATTAAAAATTAAACTTTTGCCACTTAAATTGCCATGATTATGAAGCTGATTATGATACCCAACCCAGTGCCCTCGAGTCGATTCGGACTCATAGTGAGCTGATTACGATAGTGTCAGAAAATTGTTCACATCTGAATTGCTAAAGCAGATTTAGAGGAATTTTTATTTATGAACATAGATGCATCACCCAACAGCAAATGTGGAACAACTTAATTGGAAGTTAGGTGGAATGATGCACATTTCTTTTTTTAATGCATATTTTCCAAAGATCTATGAGATTTTAAAAAAGGAGCTAAATTAAAATAGTTTTGTTATCTTATGTGATTTGCTAAACTCTTCTTAAGAGATTTATTAGAACAAAAGGTACAGAATTACACACTGTCAAATTACTAATGTGGTTTTAGCAAATGGTTCTGTTTTCCTTCATGTAGCATTTTACTCTTCAATTTCTGTTTATACTGGTATAAGTTATTTCTAACTTAAATTCCAGTTAGCATAGAAACACCTCTCCTTTTGTCCAAAAATACTGTAATACTTTTATTTTGAAAGAAAGTCTTACATGTCACCCTTCAAGTGGCACAAATCACCAGGCTGGCTTGGCACAGTAAACTAGTTATATTTTTTTTTTTGAGATGATTGCAACAGTTGTATTACATTTTAAAACTTAATTAATTTTTGAAAAATTAATATGTACATCTGATATGCAATTTAAATGGTACAAAAAGAGATACAATGGAAAAAAATTTCCTTCCTATCCTTGCCTACCAGCAACCTAATTTTTTTGCGAGGTCAACCACAATCTGTTTATTATATATCCTTGCAGAAATAGTCTATGCTTAACCAAAAACAAAACACTTTCACCATATTTATTCAATCTGTATGCTGAGCAAATAATCTGAGAAGCCAGACTGTGTGAAGCAGGGGGCATCAGGATTGGAGGAAGACTCATTAACAACCTGCGTTATGCAGATGACACAACCTTGCTTGCTCAAAGTAAAGAGGACTTGAAGCACTTACTAATGAAGATCAAAGACCACAGCCTTCAGTATGGATTGCACCTCAACATGAAGAAAACAAAAATCCTTACAACTGGGGCCGATAAGCAACATCATGAAAAATGGAGAAAAGTTTGAAGTTGTCAAGGATTTGATTTTACTTGGATCCACAATCAACGCTCATGGAAGCAGCAGTCAAAAAATCAAACAATGCATCGCATTGGGCAAATCTGCTGCAAAAGACCTCTTTAAAGTGTTAAAAAAGCAAAGATGTCACGTTGAAGACTAAGGTACACCTGACTCAAGCCATGGTGTTTTCAGTCACCTCATATGGATGTGAAAGCTGGACAATGATTAAAGAAGACTGAATAAGAATTGACGCCTTTGAATTATGGTGCTGGCGAAGAATGTTGACTATACTGTGGACTGCCAGAAAAATGAAAAAGTTTCTCGGAACAAGTATAGCCAGAATGCTCCTTTGAAGTGACTATGGCAAGATTTCGTCTCAAGTACTTTGGACTTTGTCAGGAGGGACCATGCCTGGAGAAAGATATCATGCTTGGTAAAGTAGACGGGCAGTGAAAGAGAGGAAGACTCTCAACAAAATGGATTGACACAGTGGTTGCAACAATGGGCTCAAGTGCAAAAATGATTATGAGGATGGTGCAGGCCTGAGCAGTGTTCTCTTTATGTAGGGTCATTGAGAGTCAGAACTGACTCAATGGCACCTATCAATGACATGGGCCAAAACGTGTTTAACCAGTTCCCTGTTGAACAAGAAAAGTTGTCTTCTATCTTTTGCTCACGCTTGACCAGTAGCCTTGTTTCTAGGACATTGAGCACTTGTTGGAGCTTTTCTGAAGGATAAATTTGCAGATGTAGATTTGTTAGAACAAAGGTACTGTGCCTTTTAAAATTTGGCAAACACTGACAAATTACCATAAAAAAGTAGCACTCATTTCATTCCAATATAACAGATAGGACCTCTTTATCTCTACTCTCACCAAAACATTATTAATTTTTTTGGTTTTTTAAGTTCTGATTTAGTAAGGTAATAAATAAAGCAATGAATATCTTAGAGCTTTATTATGAATTTCTTTTAACATCTTTCAAATATTTTAGATTAATGTTTCTATTATTTTATGACTCATTTGTTCATGTCCTTTACTCCTTTTTTTCTATTGGTCTGTTTGCCTTTATCGAAATATTATTAAATATTAATGGCTAAAGACATATTGTTGTAAATTTTATTGTGGTAAAATACATATAACAAACAATTTTTAAGTGTACAATTCAGTGATATTAATCAACTTCATTCTGTTGTGCAATGGCCACCACCCCCCCTTTCCAAAGCTTTTGTTTTTATAACCCTGAACAGAACTTCAGTACCCCTTAATCAATATCTCCCCATTTCCCACCTCCTCCATTCCCTGGTGACCACTAACCTACTTTTGTCTCTATGCATTTGCTAATTCCAGATATTTGGTGTCAGTGGGATCATACAATATATGTCTTTTTTGTCTGACTTATTTCCCTTAGCATAATGTTTTCGAAGTTCATCCGTGTTGTAGCATGTACGAGAACTCCATTCCTCTTTATGGCTGAATAATACTCCACTTTACGTATATACCGGATTTTATCTTTTCATCTGTTGTTGGACATTTGAGCTGTTTCCACCTTCTGGCTACGATGAGTTATGTAATGAACACTGGTGTACAAGTACCTGATTCAGTCCCTGCCTTCAGGTGTCTGCGGTATTTACCTAGGCTTGGAACTGCCGAGTCATATGGTAATTCTCATAGCACATGGGGTTGCCCTGAGTCGGAATCGACTCCACGGCGGTGGGTGGGTGTGGTAATTCTGTATTCCCCTGTTTGTTTTTACCGTGAAGAAACTGATTTCCTTCTTCATGTACTTGAATTTGCTCCTGGAATTTTGTGTCATACTTAGAGAGATCTTTTCTAATCTAAGATTAAAGAAAGAAAAAATTCCCTTAGTGTTTGCTTGGGATTTATGGTTTCTTTCTGTTTTGTTTTTTTTAAATACTTTAAATCTTTGCTCCATCTGGTATTTACTTAGATATAAGGAGTAAAGTGGGAATTAAACACTTTTTCTCTAAACGGCTATCTTGTTGATACACCATTATTTATTGGACAGTAAATGTAATGAGTAAGCCATCTGTATCTTCTGGAATGGAGTGACACTTCCATCATATACTAAAGTACTAAATATATTTGCTTCTATTTCTGGATTCTTCTTTTCTGTTCCGTTGATTAGTCTGGTCTGTCTTCAATGCTTAATGCCGTCTTGCCATTTTAGTTACTATAACTTTAAAGTAGATTTTAATATCTGGTGATCTAGTAGGTCTAGTCATCTTTCAAATATTTTTTTCAGTATTTTCCTAGACATTTCTATGCACTTTTCCATGAGGATTTTGGAATGATCTTGACTATAAATCCTGTTTTATTTTACTGCAATTACGATAAACATATATTTATTTAGAAAGAATTGTTTTTACAACATTGAATTTTCCTACTCTGTAACAGGGTATGCCTTCTCACTCATTCACGTCTTACCTTGTGTCTTTCAATAGTGTTTAAAAGTATTTCTTTATACAGATTTTTATTTTTTACATTTGAGCTAATTAAGTTTAGTTATCTTTTTGATGCTATTTTGAGTGTGAGTGTGTCTTCCCCTTTAGCTTGTCTTCTAACTGTTTTTGGCTGTTTCTTAAGTTAATTTTTAACTCAGTCATCTTTCTAAATCTCATATTTTTGGCAGTATAGCAGTTTTCTGGAGAATTCCCTAAGATTTTCCCGGTTTGTAAGCATATAATCTGCAAATAATATAAAATTTACCTTCTTATTTCTACTGTTTATACTTTGTGTGTGTGTGTGTAAATGCTTTGGACACACGATGAGAACAATGTTAAATAGCTGTGGTCATAGTTAACAGCTTTCTTTTGTCCTACACTTAATGGAAATTATTTTATTAGTCTTTGACTCTTCTAGAAGGCAGTTTTTAATATTTATTTGCATGTAGTTGAAAGGTCTGTTTCAATTTGTGGTTTTATTTCCACATTTATTCTTTCTTTTTTCTTTACTAATTTACCATTTATTTATTTACAAAGAGCCACACATTAAAGGTGAAAGATCCTGGTTACTGGAAATAGGAGCTGCTGGCTTTGGCTTCCGTATTCATGATTTTACTTATTTTTAGCATCTAGATATTTAACTTACCTTCTTATAAGCTCAGCTATAAGTTTAAAAGTGTTTCAGGTGCTTTACCTAGCATTTCCAGGTTTTACGGTCAGTGACTTTCAGAATATCCATGACTGGCTGGGTGGTGTAAATAGTTAATGCACTCGGCTACCAACCTAAAAGTTGGGGGTTTAAGTCCCCCCAGAGGAGCCTCTCAGAAGAGAGATCTACTGAGAAATCAGCCACTGAAAACCCTGTGGAGCGCAGTCTATTCTGACACAGGCGGGGTTGCCGTGAGTCGAGATTGACTACACAGAGCTGGCTAGTCTTCCATATGCTGGAAATGAAACCACTTTATATATTTTTAAAGGTTGCCAATTTTTTTTTTCAGGAAGTGATTTCTTTAGTTTCTCTTACTCCTCTCTCTCTTGCTATTATTTTTCTCTTTCACCCTTTTTATTAATATTTTTATTTAATAAATGTTGGCTTTTGTTTTGTAAATACAATGCATTGTATTTATTGGATTTGAAACACTATTAGAGAAGCTCAGATAGCCCAATGCTCCGCTGACTACATATTGTGAGTGAACTGAAGTTCTCTTGAATCCAGAAGAAATCGTAGATGATATCACCAGTCTCTGAGCTACGCTGGGGCAGGGGAATGTGGACGTCTTGTTCACTGCTGAATCCATCCACTTACTACATGGTCTTGGGCAAGTTACTTAATCTCTTTGGACCTCAGTTTCCTCAACTGTTAGGTCAGCATAAAGATGGGAATAAACTCATAGAATTGCTATGAAGATTAAAAGATTACTTTGTACAAAATGCCTAAAACAAACCAAACCTACTGCTATCAGGTCAATCCTGACTCATGGCAACTCCATAGAGTTTCAAAGGCTGTAAATCCCTACAGAAGCAGACTGCCACATCTTTCTCCTACAGGGCCACTGATGGTTTAGAGCAATCTTAGCTCAGTAACTTTTTAGTAAATGGTAGGTTTTAGGTGCAAAGATGGTTAAGCGCTCGATTACTAACTTAGGGAAACCCTGGTGGCATAGTGGTTAAGAGCTACTGGCAGTTCAAACCTACCCAGAGGCTCCTCAGAAGACAGGCCTGGCAATCTGCTTCCAAAAGTTCACAGCCTTGAAAACCCTATGAAGAGCTCTACTCTACACACTTGGAGTTGCCATGAATTGGAATTCAGTCAATGAACAACTTATAACAACTACAATTGCCTAGCAGGAGTCCCTGCTTAGTGAAATGATTAAGTGATCAACTGTTAACCGAAAGGTTGGTGGTTCAAACCCACCAAGAGGCACTTGGGAAGAAGGTCCTGGTGATCTGCTCCCAAAGTGTCATTGAAAACCCGTACAGCACAGGTGGCCATAAATTGGAACTACCTTGGTGGCAACTGGTTTAATTTTTGAATGCTTGGCACATGGCCGTCATTCGGGGTATTTATGGAATGAACCCAGAATGAGTGAATGTAACATAATGTAACATAATATAATGTAATATAAGGTAAATGATTGTTTCTACTCAGCAATCTCTTATCACTAGGCCGACAGTTTGGTTGTCCCACTCAAGACATGCTAAACCTTCAGTCACAGATTGAATCCTATCCCCAAAAGAAATATGGACATCCTTGTCCCAGTACCTGTATATACGACCTTGTTTGGAAATGGAGCCCTGGTGGCACAGTGGTTAAGAGCTTGGCTGCTGACCAAAACGTCGGCAGTTCAAATCCGCCAACTGTTCCTTGGAAACCCTACGGGGCAGTTCTACTCTGTACTGTAGGGTCACTACGAGGCAGCATTGACTTGACGGCAATGGGTTTTGTTTGGAAATAGGAACTTTCTTTTGTTATGTTAATGAGGTCATATCAGAGTCAGATGGGTTCTAAACCTAATCACTTCTATGTGTTGTTTTATAAAAAGAGAGCGGTAGACACAGAGACACACACGGGGGAAGACAGCAAAGGAACACCAAGGATTGCTGCCAGACACCAGAAACTAGGAGAGAGGGCCACAGAAGGAATCGACATGGCTGAGACCCCTATGTGGACTTCTGGCCTCCAGAATTTGGGCTTCTAGCCTCCAGAATTTAGACTTTTAGCCTCCAGAAGATTTTAGCTTCCAGAATTGTGAGATAGAAAACTTCTGTTCTTTAAACTGCCCCACTTGCATTCCCGCCACCTCACACAGCAGCCCTAGGAAACAAATAGAGGTAGGAAGTAGGTTCAAAAAGAGGTAAACAAAGATGTCTAGAGATTAGAACAAGGGATAATTCTGGAGGCTGGGAGTCTGAGATCAGAGTATCATCCATGTTGGTTCCTTTTATGGCTGAAGGGAGGATCCGTTCCTTGCCTCTCTCCTAGTTTCTGGTGGCTTCAGGTGTTTACAGGCTTGTGAACATGTCCTCCTGTTTGTCTTTCTGTGTCTGTTCTCTTATGAGGACAGCATGCAGCTGGAATTAGGACCTGTCTTACTCTGGTGTGACCTAGTGTTAATCGATAGCATCTTCAAAGACCCTATTTCCAAGGTCACATTCACAGGTACCAGGAGATAAGATGTCGATATATCTTTTAGGGTGGACACAGCTTAATCCATAAAAAGTTGCCCAGCACACTTGGCCTCAGAAGAACCAAACCCCTATGCTATTACAGTGGCCAGAAGATGGAGTTACCAAGCACATGACGGCTGCCTCATTTTCTCCTTTCCACACCTAGGTCTTGCACGGGTGCATTTTATCACAGAATCTATGTCACATCCTTGCCTCTATTCCACATGGCTGTGAAGAATCATAGTTTATAATATTTTATTATTGTTATTATTTGGGATGGGTTGACGTGGGAAGACTCGCAATGTGTAGAGATGTTTTTCGAGAGATGTCACAAGGCAGCTACAAGTAACCTGATCACTACAGACAAGTTTAGCCCGTAATAACGGGCTTTAGTTTTAAACTTTCCAGTAAAGTTTTGGATAGGGTCTATGTGCCCCACCAAGGTCTCTGTTTTGATTAAATTACCTAGCCTTTACCAAATCAAACTCACTGCCATCCAGTGTGTTTGGACTCATAGCACCCTTACAGGACAGAGTGGAAATGCCCCATAGGGTTTCCAAGGCTGTAAGTCTTCATGGAAGCAGATTGCCACATCTTTCTCCCACGGAGAAACTGGTGGATTCCAACTGCTGACCTTTTGTTTAGCAGCTGAGTGCTTTAACCACTGTGCCACCAGGGCTCCTCACCTAGTCTTTAAAACCAGTTGCTGTGAAGTTGAATCCGACTCATGGTGACCTGATAGGACGGACCAGAACTGCCCTATAGGTTTTCCAAGGAGTGACTGGTGGATTTGAACTGTCGACCTTTTGGTTAGCAGTCGTAGCTCTTAACCACTGCTCCACCAGGGTTCCAATCCCATGAATTAAGGTGTTTGGGACATGGTGTTCAGAATGAAATTGAAATAATCTTTTCCTATCATTTCTGGACATAGTGCTCTTCTTCAGTTTCCTTGTAGGACTTCAGTTATTGAGGTTAAGGTAAGGAGAGTTAATCCTATAGAAAATTAAGAAGAGCAAGAGGGAAAATAAATAAGTGAGCCCCTCATCAGCTGGTGAACAGTTTCCTAGATAGTGGTACAGAAACTAAGTCAAAGAAAAGGGAATGTTCTTTTTACTTTTATTCTTCAACTGGAAGAACGGTGTCTGTCCAATTTATTAAAAAGCTCCAGCCAATTGTCTTTGTAGGCTGGTTACAGATTTGTCTGGACAAAATCGAGGCTCAGTAGGCAGACCTTTTAATGGGAATTTAAGTTTAAGTAATTCATAATCTATTTTGCACTTTCCCGTAACCGGTTTCTTCCTTAAGGAAGCCTTGGCCTCTGTCTTAATTACTTTCTTTCCTTTTTTTTTTTTTTTAAAGGGTGACAATACTGGGCACCAACTCAGCTCACAGCAGTGCTGCTGCCTCGATTGATGATTTGACCTAAGGTACGCTCAGGACTTTGATAGGGGTGTTTCCCCAAGGAGCTGGGTGTCCTCTGGACGCAGGACTGGAGGTGAGCTAGCTTCTTTTCCTCTTAGATCTTTTTGAAAATGTAGTCTAGGAAAATGTCTAGCTTGAGAGGTAATTTAGGAGTTTGTAATTAGTCCCAATTTCAGATTAAACCTTGACGTAGTCTATTGAGAGAGATTAGGGGCAGAAAGAAGACAAACGTTCCTATGTGAGTATGCTCCAAGAGATAATTTCCACTAACGGGATCATTCAAGGAGTCAAAAATAAAATAAACAGGGATGTGGCCAGGTGACGTTTCCTTTTTCCCCACTTTTGCCCCTGATTTTAGAAGTAATATATGCTCCTTGTATTATATCCTGAAAATTCAGAAAAGTATGAAAAATAGACAACCAGCAAGAACCAGTGCCTTACTCAGCAGTCATTGCGATTGTCACTTGTCTTAGTGTATTATTTTCTCCCAAACATTTCCCAAAACAAGCAGTCATTCCGAACTGATAATGTTTTTCTTTCAAACACATTAATCCACTGTTATTTTTCAGATATCCTAGAGTGTGATTGGCCCAAGATTCAGCCAGATACATCATTTCCCAAGAGGAGAAGGAAGGTTCTTTTTGCAGGAAGGCAAAGATACTTTCGACTTTCAGTATAGGACCTTGAAGTCTGTGGCAAGGCAGTCTTAAAAGCCAAGTTTTATTGAGGGAGAAAAGAGCTTTCAACAATTGACAGTTTTCCTTTCACATAACAAGGGCAAAGTTTGGCAGTCTATATCAGAGGGTTTGGTTATAAAGCACAGAGAGAGAAAGAGAAATCAGAATGTGTAATTGATAAAGTTCCCATCTAGGCAGGGAAAAACAGGAGAGCTGGAGGGAGGGGGTGAAGGTGGGAGGAACAGGATTGAGGGTGAGGGAGAGGCTCAGCGAGGTCACTCTAATTGAGTTCTACCTGTTCCCCCCTCCATTCTGTCTCTTTTCTGGGCCTCAACCCAACAGTGTTGGGTTGGGTGAGGCCTAGTAAGATGAAAGGGATTCTGAACCCCAGAGGTGCTCTTTTCCCCCCGTGAGGGCTGCAGGCTCAGGGGAGCAGCAAGAGGACTGTGGGAGAGAGGCTGTGGGAAAGAAGGAGGTGGAAGCTTCCGCTATGGGGTTGACCAAGGTGCTGGTTGGCACGCTTGTCAGGAGGTCACTTTAACGCAGAGCTAACGATTGCCCAAGCTGGGGTGGAATGGAATTCCCTGCCAGAGTTCAGCGAATCTGAAGCTTAGAAGTGGGATTTCTGGGTCAAAAAATGTGAATATTTTAAGAGCATTTGTTACATACTGTCAACTTGCTTTTCAGAAAAGCTATTCTGGTAGTGATGGAGATTATATTTCACTATATCTTTTTTTTATTGTACTTTAGATGAAGTTTACAGAATAAATTAGTTTCTCTTCAAACAGTTAGTACATACATTGTTCTATGACACTGGTTAATAACCCCATGACAGGTCAACACTCTCCCTTCTCAACTCTGGGCTCCCTATTACCAGCTTTCCTATTCCTTCCTGCCTTCCAGTTCCTGCCCCACGGCTGGTGTGCCCCTTTGGTCTTATTTTGTTCCATGAGCCTGTTCAACCTTTGTCAACCTTGTCGAAGATCAGGTGACCATGCTGTTGTTGTTGTTAGGTGCCGTTGAGTTGGTTCCAACTCATAGCGACCCTATGCACAACAGAGCGAAACACTGCCTGGGCCTGAGCCATCCTTAAAATCGTTACTCTTGAGCCCATTGTTGCAGCCACTGTGTCAATCCACCTTGTTGAGGGTCTTCCTCTTTTCTGCTGACCCTGTACTCTGCCAAGGATGATGTCTTTCTCCAGAGACTGATCCCTCCTGACAACATGTCCAAAGTATGTAAGACCCAGTCTCGCCATCCTTGCTTCTAAGGAGCATTCTGATTTTACTTCTTCTAAGACAGATTTGTTTGTCCTTTTGGCAGTCCCTGGTATATTCAATAATTCTTCGCCAACATCACAATTCAAAGGTGTCAATTCTTCTTCGGTCTTCCTTATTCATTGTCCAGCTTTCACATGCATATGATGCAATTGAAAATACCATGGCCTGGGTCAGGTGCACCTTAGTCTTTAAGGTGACATCTTTGCTCTTCAACACTTTAAAGAGGTCCTTTGCAGCAGATTTGCCCAATGCAATGCTTCTTTTGATTTCTTGACTGCTGCTTCCATGGCTGTTGATTGTGGATCCAAGTGAAATGAAATCCTTGACAACTTCAATCTTTTCTCCATTTATCATGATGTTGCTCGTTGGTCCAGTTGTGAGGATTTTTGTTTTCTTTATGCTGAAGTACAATCCATACTGAAGGCTGTAGTCTTTGATCTTCATTAGTAAGTGCTTCAAGTCCTCTTTACTTTGAGCAAGCAAGGTTGTGTCATTTGCATAACACAGGTTGTTAATGAGTCTTCCTCCAATCCTGATGCCCCGTTCTTCTTCATATAATCCAGATTCTCAGATTATTTGCTCAGCATACAGATTGAATAGGCATGGTGGAAGAATACAACCCTGATGCACACCTTTCCTGACTTTAAACCAATCAGTATCCCTTTGTTCTGTTGGAACAACTGCCTCTTGATCTGTGTAAAGGTTCCTCATGAGCACGATTAAGTATTCTGGAATTCCCATTCTTTACAATGTTATCCATAATTTGTTATGATCCACACAGTCAAATGCCTTTGCATAGTCAATAGAACACAGGTAAACATCCTTCTGGTATTCTCTGCTTTCAGCCAGGATCCATCTGACATCAGCAATGCTATTCCTGGTTCCATGTCCTCTTTTGAAACCAGCCTGAATTTCTCGCAGTTCCCTGTTGATGTACTGCTGCAGCCATTTTTCAATGATCTTTAGCAGAATTTTGCTTGCGTGTCATATTAATGACGTTGTTCTATAATTTCCACATGTGGTTAGATCATCTTTCTTGGGAATAGGCATAAATATGGATCTTTTGCAGTCAGTTGGCCAGGAAGCTGTCTTCCATATTTCTTGGCATAGACGAGTGAGCACCTCCAGCGCTGCATCTGTTTGTTGAAACATCTCAATTGATATTCCATCAACTCCTGGAGCCTTGTTTTTTGCCAATGCCTTCAGAGCAGCTTGGACTTCTTCCTTCACTACCATCAGTTCCTGATCATATGCTACCTCTTGAAATGGTTGAACATTGACTAATTCTTTTTGGTATAGTGACTCTGTGTATTCCTTCCATATTCTTTTGATGCTTCCTGTGTCGTTTAATATTTTCCCCAGGGAATCCTTCACTATTGCAACTCGGTCCTTGAATTTTTTCTTCAGTTCTTTCAGCTTGAGAAACGCTGAGCGTGTTCTTCCCTTTTGGTTTTCCATCTCCAGCTCTTTGCACATGTCATTATAATACTTTACTTTGTCTTCTCGAGAGGCCCTTTGAAATCTTCTGTTCAGTTCTTTTACTTCATCAATTCTTCCTTTTGCTTTAGCTGCTCGACGCTCAAAAGCAAGTTTCAGAGTCTCCTCTGACATCCATCTTCATCTTTTCTTTCTTTCTTTCCTGTTTTTTCAATGACCTCTTGCTTTCTTCATATATGATGTCCTTGATGTCATTCCACAACTCATCCAGTCTTCGGTCACTAGTGTTTAATGTGTCAAATCTATTCTTGAGATGGTTTCTTAATTCAGGTGGGATATACTCAAGGTCATATTTTGGCTCTCGTGGACTCGTTCTGATTTTCTTCAGTTTCAGCTTGAACTTGCATAGGAGCAATTGATGGTCTGTTCCACAGTCAGCCCCTGGCCTTGTTCTGACTGATGATATTGAGCTTTTCCATCGTCTCTTTCCACAGATGTAGTCAATTTGATTTCTGTGTGTTCCATCTGGTGAGGAGCATGTGTGTAGTCGCTGTTTCTGTTGGTGAAAGAAGGTATTTGCAATGAAGAAGTCATTAAAAAAAAAATTGGTCTTGCAAAATTCTATCATTTGATCTCCAGCATTGTTTCTATCACCAAGGCCATATTTTCTAACTACTGATCCTTCTTCTTTGTTTCCAACTTTCGCATTCCAACCGCCAGTAATTATCAATGCCTCTTGATTGCATGTTCAATCAATTTTAGACTGCAGCAGCTGATAAAAATCTTCTATTTCTTCATCTTTGGCCCTAGTGGCTGGTGCATATATTTGAATAATAGTCGTATTAACTGCTCTTCCTTGTAGGCATATGGATATTGTCCTATCACTGACAGCATTGTACTTTAGGATAGATCTTGAAACATTCTCCTTGACCATGAATGCAACACCATTCCTCTTCAAGTTGTCATTCCCAGCATAGTAGACTATATGATTGTTTTATTCAAAATGGCCAATTCAAGTCCATTTCAGCTCACTAATGCCTAGGATATCAATGTTTATGCATTCCATTTCATTTTTGATGATTTCCAGTTTTCCTAGGTTCGTACTTCATACATTCCAGGTTCCGATTATTAATGGATGTTTGCAGCTGTTTCTTCTCATTTTGAGTCGTGCCACGTCAGCAAATGAAGGGCCGGAAAGCTTTACTCCATCCATGTCATTAAGGTTGACTCTACTTTGAGGAGGCAGCTCTTCCCCAGTCATTTTTTGAGTGCCTTCCAACCTGAGGGGTTCATCTTCCAGCACTACATTAGACAATGTTTCACTGCTATTCATAAAGTTTTCACTGGCTAATGATTTTCAGAAGTAGACGGCTGAGTCTGTCAGTTTGTCATACTGTGGGGTCTTACATATTGTTGTGGTGCTGGAAGCTATGCCACTGATATTCAGATACCAGCAGGGTCACCCATGGAGGACAGGTTTCAGCTGAGCTTCCAGACCAGGAAGAAGGATCTGGCAGGTGACCATAAGTGGATGGATTTACATCTGGCTTCTCAATTCTGTTCCACTGGTCAATGTATCTGTCATTGTACCAGTACCAGGTTGTTTTGACTATTGTAACTGTATAGTAGGTTCTGAGGTCAGAGTCCTCCTACTTTATTCTTCTTCAGTGGTGTTTTTCTTATCTGGGGCTCCTTCCCTTTCCATATAAAGTTAATGATAAGTTTTTCCATCTCCATCTCTTTAAAGAATGGTGTTGGCATTTGGATCGGTATTGCATTGTATTTGTAAATCACTTTGGGTAGAATTGTCATTTTCACAACGTTGAGTCTACCTATCTGTGAGCATGGTATGTTTTTCTATTTATGTAGATCTCTTTTGGTTCCTTGCAGTAGTATTTTGTAGTTTTCTTTGTATAGGCCTTTCACATCTCTGGTTAGAGTTATTCCCAAGTATTTTAATTTTTTAGGGGCTATTATAAATGGTATTGTTTTCCTGATTTCCTTCTCATCGTTCTCTTTTTTGGTGTATAGGAATCCAACTGATTTTTATATGTTCATCTTGTATCCTGTTACTCTGCTGAATCTTTCTATTAGTTCCAGTAGTCTTCTCGTGGAGTCTTTTGGGTTTTGTAAGTATAGTATCACATCATCCACAAATAGGGACGGTTTAACTTCTTCATGACAAATTTGGATGCCCTTTATCTCTGTTTCTTGCCTTATTGCTTTAGCTAAGACTTCCAACATAATGTTAAATAGGAGTGGTGATAAAGGCCACCTTTGTCTTGTTCCTGTTCTCAAGGGGAATGTTTTCAGCCTTTCACCATTAAGAATGATGTTGACTGTTGGTTTTGCATAGGTGCCTTTTATTATGTTGAGAAATTTCCCTTCTCTACCTATTTTATTGAGAGTTTTTACCAGGAATGGGTGTTGGACTTTGTTGAATGTCTTTTCTACGTTCATCAAGATAATCATGTGATTCTTTTCTTTCTTTTTATTTATGTGGTGGACTATGTTGATTGATTTTCTAGTATTGAACCATCCTTGCATACCTGGTATCAATCTTACTTGGTTGTGCATATTTTTTTTTTTTTTTGATATGCTGCTGAGTTCTATTGGCTAGAATTTTGTTGAGAATTTTAGCATCTATATTCATGAGAGATATTGGTCTGTAATTTTCTTTTTTTATGGTGTCTTTGCCTCATTTGGTATCAGGGTTATGCTGGCTTCACAGAATGAATTTGGAAGTATCGCTTCCTTTTCTATGTTCTGAAGTAGTTTGAGTAGTACTGGTATTGGCTTTTCTCTGAATATTTGGTAGAATTCTCCAGTGAAACCATCTGGGCCAGGGCTTTCTTGTTGGGAGTTTTTTTTTTTTTTTTTTAAATTACCTTTTCAATTCCTTCTCTTCTCATGGGTCTGTTCAAATTTTCAGCATCACTTTGTGTTAGTTTGGGTAGGTATTGTGTCTCTAGAAATTTGTCCATTTCTTCTAGGTTTTCAAATTTTTTGGAGTATAATTTTTCATTATACTCTGTTATAATCCTTTTTTATTTCAGTTGGGTCTGTTGCAATGCCCCCATTTCATTTCTTATTTGGGTTATTTGCATCCTCTCATGGTTTTCCTTTGTCGATTTGGCCAGTGGTTTGTCAATTTTGTTGATCCTTTTGAAGAACCAACTTTTGGTTTTGTTGATTCTTTCCATTGTTTTTCTATTCTCTATTTCATTTATTTCTGCTCTGATCTTTATTATTTCCTTTCTTCTGGTGGCTGTGGGCTTCTTTTGCTGTTCTCTTTCTATTTGTTCTAGTTGTATAGCTAATGTTTTCATTTTGTCCCTTTCTTCTTTTTTGATATGTGCATCTATTGCTATAAACTGACCGCTGAGCACTGCCTTTTTTGTGCCCCAAAGGTTTTGGTGTGACGTGTTTTCATTCCCATTTGAGTCTAGGAATTTTGTGATTCCATCTCTGATTTCTTCTATTAGCCAGTAGTTTTTCAGCAGGGTGTCATTCAGTTTCCATAGAACCGAGTTTTTTTCCTTACTCTTTCTGTTGTTAATTTCTACTTTGATGGCATTGTGGTCAGAGAAGACACTTTGTATTATCTCAACATTTTGGATTTTGTTGAAGGCTGCTCTGTGGTCTCTTCTGGAGAACGTTCCACGTGTATTGGAAAAGAACGTGTACTTTGCAGCTGTTGGGTGGAGTGTTCTATATATGTCTATGAGGTCAAGTTGGCTGATTATGCTCTTTAGCTCTTCTGTACTTTGTTGAGTTTCTTTCTAGATGTTCTGTCCTTTACTGAGAGGGGTGTGTTGAAACCTCCTACTATTATCATGGAACTGTCAATTTCTCTTTTGAGTGCTGTTAGAGTTTGTTTTATGCATTTTGGAGCCCTGTCATCGAGTGAGTAGATGTTTATTACCGTTAAGCCTTCATGATGGATTGAAACTTTAATCATTATATAGCATCCTTCTTTGTCTTTTATACTGGATTTTGTCTTAAAGTCTATTTTATCTGAGATTAGTATTGCCACTCCTGCTCTTTTTTGGAAGTTATTTGCTTGATAAATTTTTTTCTATACTTTGATTTTTAATAAATTTATGTCCTTATTTCTAAGGTGTTTCTCTTGTAGACAGCATATTGATGGATCCTGTTTTTTAATCCTTTCTGTCACTCCATGTCTCTTTATAGCTGTATTTAGGCCATTTACATTCCATGTAATTATTGATAGGTGTGAGTTTTGTAGTGCTTATTTATTTATTTATTACATAAATTAACCCATTTATTACAGGCTAGAGATAAAAAAAAAAAATTTTTTTTTTTTGGAGATATTTCAAATGGTGGAGCTTCTACTGCTCTTTCAATTCCTTCAGTCTTCTGATGGGGGACTTAACTGTGACTGCAGAGGTGGTATTGTAGGTCCAGGCACCACCAGCTACCGTTTTCATGCAGGAACCACAGTGCCAGATCCCCACAGCTCGTCTCTTCATTTTGGTTTTGCCGTAGAAGGAGCAAGTGTACTTGGCATGTTGGCTGATTTCGATTTTCTTCACCATTTTCCTGAGGGAGGCGCCATAACGGGTCCTATATTTACCGACGATCCCGACCTTCTTGGTGCGGTTTGCATCCCCCCTCCTGTGCCCTAATTCTCCCCAACTGGCCAGATCAAACTAGGGCCCAGGGCAGGGCCCGTGCTCCGAGGGCGACACGCTAACCCGGCGCACATGGACCAGACCTGTAGTGCTCATTTTTGTGGTGCTAACGTTTTCTTTGTTCCTCTTACTCTACAATGCTGAGTTCCTTTTGTATGTGGATTTCTTTTGTTTTTGTTTTTTGGGACTTTATGTTTTTCTTCTTTATTTTGATGAGTAGGTTTGTAACTTCCTTTGTATTTCACTGTATCTTTATTAGTATTAGGCATTATCTTCTGAAAGTCTTTGCCAATTTGATAGGTTTTGTTTTAATTTGCATTTTTATAACTAGTAAAATTGAAAGATGTTTCTGTTTTTCTGGATACTCGTGCTTCTTTTATGAAATTTCTTCTCTTAACCACTGCTCAACCATTTTTCTATTGAGGTCTTTGTGTTTTTCTTATTCAGCTATAAAAACTTTTCAAATGTTATGCATATCGATGCTTTGTCTGCAGTATTTATTGCAAATAACTGTACTATTTTCCTTTTGTTTTACGGGCTTTTTGAGGTCTAGGATTTATAAATATTTACGATTTCCTTTGAGATTTTTCTCATTTCTTTTATTTAATTATAGAAGTCTTTCCCATTTGAAATTAAATAAATATGTATCAACTTTTTCCTAGTTGTTTGTTTTTCAAAATTTTTTTTATTTGAAATAATTTTAGTCTTAGAGAAAGTAGCAAGAGTAATATGAAGAATTCCTTTATGCCTTTTACCCAGATTCCCCAAATGTTAATATTTTACACATTTCCCCTATTATGTCCTCTCTTTCTCCCTCTTCCTTCCTTCCTCCCTCCCTCCCTCCTTATTTCTTTCTCCTTGGCTCTAGATCCAGCTGCCTCTTCAACATTTCTACTTGGATGTCCAGTAAGAACCCCAACCTATGGGAAAGAAAGAGAGATAGAATGACTACTGTATCTCTCCGGTTGTATCTATATCTACTGCTATTTTTTAATCTGAATATTTTGTGCATTTCTGGATTAGACATTCAAAAGAAATGTTGACCCACTGAAGCCTGTTCAGATGCAGGTGATCAGAATTGTAGAGTCTGGAATACATGTCTTCTGGAGAAAGATTGAAGTAAATGGAAATGTAAAACAAGAGAAATTTAGGGGAGATAAGTAACTTTAAGTGGAAAGACCACTGAGTGCATTTTTCAGGGGTGCAGAATTTCAGCTCACTGTAATGAAACTCTTTCTAGCAATCAAAACTTCCACAAACAGAACTCTAAAAATCCGTGGCCTTCCCCTCTGGCATTTTTTTCAGGGAGATTGGACCTGTGAACATCAGGTTGGGAGTTGGAATGGAGGATACCTCCTTGTCCCTCCCAGCTCAACACAAGTACTACAAAGCACTGTCCGTTGCTGGCTCTCATCCTGAATGGCCTGTGGATGGCATTTCAATAAACAGGTCTGCCTTACTGAGTTGGCCACCCTGCAGTGGGTGTGAGTAAAATCAGGACCCATTATTCATAAAGCCAGGGCACTGTCTCCAGCCTGTGTGCTCTGTTCCTCATCTTGTGGGCTCCTGGGGAATGTTTCCAGTGTCAAGTAGAGATGCACACAAAGCTCAAGCATTTCCTTTGTAAGCTCTTAAACACTTGGATCAGCTTTTATTTCCTCTGTTGTCTTATCTGTCAAATAGGGAAATATGCACACAAAAAGCTGGTGTGCCAAAGTGCCTATCTGACTGCAAAAGTGACGGTCTTCATTTTTTCCTAGGTCACAGCTGAGTTATTTTGGACTAGGTGGTGGGTTAGGGTGGTGTTGGGTGAAGGGCAGGACATGTGGAGAGATCGCTGCATGGGATGCTATTGACCAGAGTGTGTGGTTCATGTGAATGGGTCAGAAAAGAGGCTGAGAACCTTTGCTTAAGACTATCCATGGCAGGTTGCTTGGCATAACATAATGGAAAGGCATGGTACTACTTCGTAGCCTGACTTCTTGCAGTATTTGTGTTTTTAGTGTATTAGTAGTCATTCACTGTGTGCCTTCTACATGCAGGGTATTTTCCATGCATCAGTTGTAAGCCACATAAATATCTCCAAAGTAGGAATAAATACCCTCTCCCATCATCATAGATGAAGAGGAGCCCTGGTGGTGCTGTGGTTAAGTGCTTAGCTGCTAACCAAAAGGTCAGCAGTTTGAACTCACCAGCTGTTCCAAGGGAGAAAGATGTGGCAGTCTGCTTCTATAAAGATTACAGTCTTGGAAACTCTATGAGGCAGTTCTACCCTGTCCTGTAGGGTCCCTGTGAGTCAGAATTGACTCGATAGCAGTGGGTTATTACAGATGAAAACAATGAGGTTCAGAGGGGTTAATAATTTACCCATTTTGCTACACTTAGAGGCAATGTTCAAAACATGGGCTGTTGCTCAATAAATATTTGTTGAGTAGGTGAAGGTCTTTAATCTCTATCCCCCTACTCTAACTACATATATCAGTTTATTGTTCTCCAAATGTAGATTGCATTCTCTTATTTCTAGGACTTTGTATTTATACCTATAACCCAGATATTAGCTGAATAACTTTGTCTTTGAGATTATCTAAATATGCCTCAGTTACCCATCTCTTCTCATTTGGGAAACCCAGTGTTTTCCCCAAAGTTTCTGTAAATATCTGGAGGCTCTTATCCATATAACCAATTCTGATTCTAACAGGCATAAACCCCCTCTTGATCCTACTTGCATTTTAAATTTATATTATTATTTACTACTGTGTGTTGTTATTTAGCTTCTTAGTTTATTTAGGCACTCAACTAGATGGTAAAACCTGTGAGGAAATTCAGTCTCTGTAATTCCTTAAATCACTAACACGGTGTCTTGCTCATATTCATGATTATTTGATAACTTTGGTCTCCCCTTTTGGCCTCTGCACAATGATGGAAAGAATCCTGTTGATTTTTGCTGAATATTGACTTCATAGAGCTGAACACAGTAGGTATACCCTATAGCAGGTGCTCAAAATATTAGTTGAATAAGCAAATAAATTAAGTGTGCATTCTAGGTTATTGGAAAGAGCATTGGTTTTGGAGACAGACAGACCTGGGTTGGAGTCTTGGTTCTGCCCTAAGAGCACCATGATCTTGTACAAAGCAGTTAACCTCTCTGAACTCAGTTTCCTGATTTTTAAAATGAAACTCTCGTAACACCATGCACGTGGGAGTGTTGTGAACACTTAGCATTTAGGATGAGCTTGACTTAGCATTCAGGATGAGCTTGATAAGTGGTTTGGTTGAGATGGAAACAGAATACAAATTAACTGTTACTGAGGTTGTTTCTTGATTTAAAAAGTTCGTTATAGAATAACATACATGTGTCTTCTTCTTGAGAAGTCCTGTTGTTGTTGTTATTAGGTGCTGTCCAGTCGGTTCTGACTCACAGTGAACCTGTGTATAACAGAAAGCAGCATTGCCTGGTCCTGAACACTCTAAGTCAAAAGATCCTAGGTTGCATCCTAGAAGGGACTCTGAAATCTCATCCACACAGCTTTCTGCTTGGCTGCTGTCTAATCCAGTGTTTGCCAATGGTGGGCCAAAACCATAGAGGGTTAGGATGTTTATAGACACTCCATGTGAAAAGGGTTTTGCAGTAAAGAAAATATCGAGAAGTGTTATATTAAAAGTGTAATAAGTGTCCTTTCAGCAGGACCTCACACATATTTTAATATTCTAAGAACATGGTGTAATTGGTAGCATTTTCCACTCTTAAATGACCACAGAATCCTTAAAAAAAAAATTTTTTTTGCCACATCTTGAAATATTGATCAGTATGTGTTTCTTAGAATATTCTTGAGAAAATAAAAGAGGGTTCCTTTCTACTCTTGTGCCAAAGCATTGTAAAAGTAACCCATTTCAGTGTACATGATGTCTTCTTTAGAATATAAAAGAGGGAATTGGAAAAGATTTATGGCTAGGAGTAATAGAGTGATATTCCCAAATCAATGCTTTGTGAGAATGACAGTTATGAAAATAACAGCGGCCAGCCATTCTGACGCCTCTGTTAGAAGGCAAATAAAGCCAAATTTTCTGAACTTGCTGTCATCCTCCTCCAGCTCTCAAGGCTCAAACCATCGTCTCGCACTGAGTGTGGAGTTTTCGCTGGTACACTGGAGAGAAGCCAGAAGCTTGTTTTCATTCTCAGAGCATGGCTCTTAGAAGAGAAATTCCAAAAATTTAAGCGGGAGAGGAACCTTTCAGGTAGAACCTGGTCTAAATAAACCCTTCATTGTATAGCCAAGCGACTTTATTTTTGACTCTTTATAGTTTTGTCAGAAAAAGACAAAACTCCTCTTCATCAGAGATCATTTTATGTTGCAACCCGAGGCCTGCTTGCCTTTTTCTAAGCTTTGAGATTTTGTGATGAACTGAGAAACGGCCTCTATTTGCACGTTGCATCTCACCTGTGAGTACCTGTTGGCAGCATTAGGCGATACTTTGTAGGTATTGTGCTAAGTGAACAGCCTTTATTACTGCAGTTTATTTTTTAATAATTTCCAGGAGTTGAGCTCTGCCCAGAATGCTTTGGTTGACTTCTCTATGTGATAATCTGAGTGAGTGAGACCAGTGATTTCAGTGGTAATTCCCCCTTTCTTTTTGTTTTCCTTTTGAAACACAAATTTCTCTACTTTGGAAGGCACTTACTCTCCCTGAGAAATCATTGAATTTTCTCTTTTATCAAACAGGCCTCGGGGAGGTAAGAGCTGGAGTAAGGATCTGCTGTGACACAGCCCGCACACTTTCAGTTATGTCTCTACCTTCGAAAGGTAAGATTCTATGTCATAGGAAGTTGTACTATATATATATATATTTTCAATTTACACATTTACTTGTAATGTAGCTAAAATAAAGGAAACGTTTTTTCGAGGTCTGGCTTTTCTAACGATATGTGACACTTAAACAAGTTGTCGCCCAGTCGGTACTGACTCATGGTGCCCTCGTGTTGTCAGAGCACAACTGTGCTCCGTGGGGTTTTCAATGGCTAACTTTTGGGGAGTGGATTGCCAGACCTTCCTCTGAGGCACCTCTGGCTTCACTCCAACCTCCAGCCTTTAGGGTAGCAGCTGAGCGTATTAACCACTTGCACCATTCAGGGACTCCCAGCCACACTTATTGGGTACTTACTATATGTCAACCTTTAAGACGGTTATCTAATCATCAGAACAATCTTTTACAGATGAGAAAATGCAGGCGCCAGGATATGCCCGGGCAGCAGCCCCAGAGCCTGGGCTCCTGGTCATGTCCTTCTAACGCTGAGCCTGGTGCTCCAGCAGAGTCTCAGGGAATTATTGGGGGCCGAGGGCATACCCCCCGCCTCACCCACCCTTTCTCTACAAAACCCATCCTTCCTGTGCCTATAAAGTAAAAGGCTACCTATTAGTTGTCTCAAATAAACAAAGGGGTAGGGGTAAGCTGAGAATTTGGGTGGGGTAGAGAAGTGAGGTCAGTTCTCATCGCCTTGGAAACCCACCTCAGTCAGCCAAATATGCCTGGTTAAGGGCACAACACAGATTAGCCCCTGACCCTGCCTCCCCAGGGACTTTGCCAAAGTCCTATGGGGAGGGGACTGCATAAAATGCTAAAAACAACTAAAAAATGAAAGAAAATAAAATAGGGCAGCTAATTATTTCTTTGGAGCCCTGGTGGCCCGTGGTTAAGAGCTCAGCTGCTAATCTGCTTCTCCTTGGAAACCCTACTGGGCAGTTTGGAATTGACTCGATGGCAACAGGCAAGTATGAATGGACAGAGCTGGTTGTTGGGTTGGAGACAGGATGGTATTTCCTGCAGTTTAGCCAAGTGATAGAATGGAAGACGATGGTGGCTAAGGCTGCTATCATGGGGACCTGGGAGCCTCTCACGGGTGGGAGTAGCTGAAGTGGAAGGCATGCTGTCAGTCATGGCTCATGGTGAGTGTGTGTAAGATACCCCAGGCATCCCCCTGGCCATGAGGGCCTGGGTTTTATGCTAGATTTCCAGTGACTCTGGAAGCCGGTCTTGTTACTGTGATACGTCTTTATATTGTAATTTCTATGAGGTATTGGTCACTATAAGGAGCCCCAGTGGTGCCGTGGTTAAGAGCTCATATGCCAATGGAAACGCTGGCAGTTTGAACCCATCAGCCACTCTGCAGGAGAAAGATGTAGCGGTCTTTGTTGTTAAAGATTACAGCATAGGAAACCCTATGGGGCAGTTCTACTCTGCCCTGCAGGGTCACTATAAGTCAGAATGGACTTGGCAGCGGTGGGTTAGGTTTAAGGGTTGGGTCACACAGCCTGATGTTGATTAATCCATTTGTGAGATATTTAAGGTAAGAGGTTCTAGACTCTCAATACACTACTGCTGTGCTTCCTGCCTGCGTGATCGAAAAAGGGTCTTCTTTACTTAGAAGTGAAAGACTCTAACAGGACACTGTCGTTCATTTTCATACTTTTGCTTCCATTTTTTCAACATGTATTTTATTTTCATTTTCTTGTGTATTTTCTTCCATTATGCTGGTCTTTAAAAGATTCACATTTTATATAAAAAAAAATTTTTTTTTTTTTATATAAGTAAATGGTTAAATAGAATAAATGGATTACAGTTTGTGGTCTACATATTAACAATATTCTGGTTTCTGTATGTAGCTAGAACCAGAAATTCTGTCTTTACTGAAATCCTCTAGAATTACCATCCTGTTTCCTGAAACTCCCAATCAGGAGAGAAAATGTTCTCTCTCTACCAGGAAATGAATTTACACTCATAATTTCTTGAAACAGATTCCCTGATGGGCATGTGAAAAATAACTTTTTTTCACTATTGACAAAAACTAAGCCTGGCCAGAGGACACTGAGTGACGATTAAACGGATCATTATAAACTTGATTCCTTAATCTATCTGTAGCTACGTAAGGACGCATCAATTATTCTGGTTCAAGTGTTGACGTCTGCCAATAAATAAAGAAAATGATTTTTTTTGTTTTAACATATGGCTGTGTTCCTAGGTTTGAGTAAGAGAAAGAACCATAGTTAAGTATACAAATAAATCTTTGTTAACTGAACTGGATTTGGGTGAAAAATAATGAACAATTTAATATTTGTTTTTCTAGTCAAGGGCACCTCTCCGATTAAAATATGCTTATGTTACTGACTTTTCCATAATTCATACTGCAGAGACCAGTCTTTTTCAGACACCACTGTGTCATCATCACGGCTTGGTTAAGATATAGGATGTAAAGTTTTAGTTTATTAAAAACTTTGCAATCCTCTAAACATTTTTAAATAAGTGTTTCTCTAATTATAAAGTGATAACATGCTTAATGCAGACAACTTGGAAAATATAGAAAAGCACAAAGGAAGGCAAAACAAAATAAAACAAAAGAACATTCACCCCAAAATTCACCAGTTACCACACCATTAATACCTTGGTGTATTTTGGTCCTTATAGTACTTTTTCTAGATCAGGTATGTATTTAGAACTTTCACGAGACTCACACTTTTACGTCTTGGTGGATCCTTTTCAACAAGCAGAATACAAAATTATAAACACAAAAGTAAGCATAAAGTGAGACAGAAATCACAACAAATAATAAAATTGGTAAAGTTGAAAAAATCACACAATCCAGAAAATAACAAATTATTGTTCTTATTATTTTATTGCTAGACATTATTCTACAAAACCTTCCCTTTCCCCTCTTCCAATATTTTTGGCTGATACTCATTGATTGCCTCTCTAAGACAATGATTTTGTATTGCCATTTTCTATAGAGAGACTAGAAAGATAATTTAGTCTTTTACGTTGTTGTTGTTGTTACGTGCCGTCTAGTTGGTTCCAACTCATAGTAGCCCTATGTACAACAGAGCGAAACATTGCCCAGTCCTGTGCCATCCTCACAATTATTGTTATGCTTGAGCCCATTGTTACAGCCACTATGTTAATCCATCTCTTTGAGGGTCTTCCTCTTTTTTGTGGACCCTCTACCAAGCACAGTGTCCTTCTCCAGGAACTGATCCCTCCTGATAACATGTCCAAAGTACTTGAGATGAAGTCTTGCCATCCTTGCTTCTAAGGAGCATTCCGGTTGTGCTTATTCCAAGACAGATTTCTTTACTTTCTGGCAGTCTATGGTATATTCAATGTTCTTCACCAATACCATAATCCAAAGGCATCAATTCTTTGGTCTTCTGTATCCATTGTCCAGCTTTCACATGCATATGAGGCAGTTGAAAACACCATGGCTTTTCCCTCATGTGGTTGATCAAAACTCATTTTTTATTATCAATAATTTAGAAGTCTTTTTTTTTTTTCAGTTTTACGACTCATTGGTAGTGTCATATCTGTAACTTCCTCTGTTTTTGCTGGAAGGTGGGAGTATATTTCTGGCCAAGGGGCAAGCCCTTTGACCTCATAAGGAATTCCTCCCAGGTGGCTCCCTGAGAGTGAAATGGGCTGTGGCTGAAATCATTCTCCTTGGGAAAAGATAGGGTCCATGTGCTCTAGGAGGTTCACCAGCTTAGGGTTAGAGGCTGGTACTTACGGAGGTATGTCTGGCTGCCTTCAGGCTGTTGAACCCCAAGACTTCCACCAGGGTAGACAGGGTGACCCCTGGTGGGGCAGAGGCTAGAGTTATTTCTCTCTGAACATGACCAACCTTGGAAGAGCTGTTGCAAGTGAAGTATGGTAGTTTGTGGTAAATTCACCCTGTTCTTCATACGTATTTGAAGTAAATGATATTTTAGTGGTCTGGTTTTTTTTCCATTTAGCAATGTATTGTGACTTTTTCCCATGCGAACAAATATTTTTCTCCAACATGATATTTAATACTATAGTTTACTTAACTGATGTTTTATTGGCCGACATTTAGTTCTTTTCTGATTTTTTATAAGAAAAGCTGCATCTGACATTCCCATGCACATGTCTGATGCCATCTTTCAAGGTGATTTTTTCTTTGGGTAAATTTCTAGAGGTGGCATTGATGGGTGAAAAGGCGTGCAGATTTTTTTTCTAAACTTTTGATATATACGCGTCTGTATATCTACAGAAAACCCTGGTGGTGCAGTGGTTAAGAGCTACAGCTGCTAACCAAAAAGTCGGCAGTTCAAATCCACCAGGCGCTCCTTGGGGCAGTTCTACTCTGTCCTTTAGGGTCGCTATGAGTCAGAACTAACTCAACGGCAACGGGTTTTATATATCTACATCTATCTATCTATCACCTGTCTATCTACTATCTCTCTGTCTGTCTGTCTACTTGTCTACCTGTCTGCCTGCCTGCCTGCCTGTCTGTCTGTCTGTCTATCTATCTATCTATACATATAGCCAAGTAATTGTACAGAAATATTTGGTCAATGTATCCTTCCAACAACAATGTAGGAGAATAAAAGACTGCATTTCTTGAGTGAGCAGTATTATAAATTAAAACTATTACTCAGCACCCTGGAGAGAGCTATTAAGGAACTGCGGACTGTTTTGAGAGAGACATACACAAGCCTTGCCTGCCTAACACATTTATCAGAATAAGGCCATGTAGCAGCACTTATGTGAACGACTTTCCAAAAGCTTTTCAGTGACATCAACAGCCTGTGGCCTGTCACTGAGTTTTGCTACTTAGGCAGTATGTATGATGTATGATCTGATGTTAAAAGTACTTTAAAAAGCATTCATGAAGGTTTGGATGTCCTTTGGGAGACTGAGAGAGTGTGGTGCCAACAGGAGTTGAAGCCCCCATCGAATTCACTGTCTTCAGTGCTGTGTTGATGCTCACTGGTCAAGAAGGATGGTAGCAGCTGGTATTTTCTAGCCAGGCATGAATGCATAATTACGGTTTTATGCCAATAAATGTGATGGCATGGTCATTTTTTATCTTCTTGTATTCACTATGAAATATGAAGAAGCAAGGGAAGAAAGCATAATAAAAGCTATACGATGCTATTAGTGAAGGCCAGAAAGACAAGGAACAAGAGAGTTACCTATTGCTAAGCAATTGAACCAATTACTCTTTAATTAATAATGCCTAGAATCTCTGCATGCACACAGAAAGGATTTATTTTATAAAAACTTAATGTTTTGAATATTTAGTCTTTTGTGAACCCACAGTTTAAAATTCATTAAAATCTTGTCTAGGGCAGTTCCTTCAGTGTGATGTTATAAATAAGTCAAATTTAATCAAAATTTTAATTTCACATTCCATGAAAATGAGTAGTGATTTCTCTTAATAACTGGCTCATGCATCTTTTTTAAGAAATGCAAAGGGTAAACCTACAAACATATCAGCCTAAGGTAGAGGTTATAAAATTGAATGCAAGAAAGAAAAATAAGGTTCGAACAGCACATAGCGTTTGCTACACGTTGGGTCTTACGGCATCGGGTATATGCAGTACGTTGCTGTAACCAGGCAAACATACCTCTGTCCCATTTCCCTGGGTGCAGCCACAATCTCCATTGCTCATGCTTGATGTCCAAGCGTAATACGGTTGTGCTTGCTTTGTTGGAGTCCAGATCACGTGAGGAGCTGCAGCTGTAACAGAACGCAGTTCAGTTTTTCAGCCTCCTTACTACAGGAAGGCACGCTAGAAGGGGACTGAAGTCACTTTTGAGTAAGCACACGTGCCAGATTGGACACAGGCCATTTAATGTCTTCACACAGAGTGTGTATCATCTTAGGGGTTAGTGGCTGGTGCATAATATGCTGAATTCACCCAACAATCCAATTCAATATTATCTTTGAGGGTTGCTGCAGTTATCTAGTGGTGCTGTAACAGAAATACCACAGATGGATGGCTTTAATGAAGAGAAATTTATTCTCTCACTGTCTAGGAGGCTAGAAGTAAGAATTCAGGGTGCCAGTTCCGGGGGAAGTCTTTCTCTGTCAGATCTGCGGGAAGGTCCTTGTCATCAATCATCCACAGTCAAGGAGCTTTTCCGAGCAGGGACCCTGGGTCCAAAGGACTCACTATTCTTTCTCCTGGCTCTTGTTTCTTGGTGGTATGACATCCCCTCATTTCTCTGCCGGCTTCTCTCTTTTATATTTCGAAAGAGATTGGCTCAAGACACAATCCAATCTTGTAGATTGAGTCCTGCTCATTAACGTAGCTGCCGTGAATCCCATCTCATCAACATCATAGAGAGAGGATTTACAACAATAAGAAAATCACATCAGGTGACAAAATGGTGGCTAATCACACAATACTGGGAATCAAGGCTCAGCCAAATTGATAACATATTTTTTGGGGACACAATTCAATTCATGATTGGGGTGCCTACCAGGAGCTTCAGGATCTACAAAAAAAGATTATTCAAACTACTTCCATTTAAAAAAGAAAAGTCCACAAATAATCATCTGGCAGAATATACCAAAATGCTATGGCTGATATAAGAGAAGAAGCATGAATTACTTTGAAGCATTCAAAGGAAGGAGAGATCATACGTTGTCAGAAGATCTGAGAGACGTCATGGGGAGGTGGCATTTGAGATATGCCTTAGAAGATAGAACTTGGGCAGGTGAAGATGTGACATTGTAGGTGGAGTGAACAGAATGTGTAGAGGTGCAGTTTCATAAAAACATGGCATGTTTTCGGGGGACAGAAAGTCACAGAGTCCTATAGAAATGCAGAGGGGTGGTGAATATAATGCTGTAAACTTAATCTGTGATTGAGGGAATGTTATGGCTTAATTCATCGGGCAATGGGGTGCTGGTAGACAGAGAGGTGATGGGAGATGGTTATTAAGATTTTGAGCAGGGAGCGACATGATCAGAGTCTAGACTTAGTACCAGTACTCTGATTTGAATGTGTTGTATTGCTTGGAATAGAGAGAGGCTGAAGATAGAGGACAAGAATGGAGACCATAGCCATAATCCACTGGACTGACCATAGGGACCTGAACAATGGTGGCAGAAGTGTATACCCATTCAGAATCCTGGTTGTGAGCATTAGAAACCATTTCTGGCTAACCTAGGTGAAAAGGGAATTTACTGGAAGTACTGATGAGAAAGCTGGGGCAACAACCAAAGCAAATAGTCAGAATCCAGAGGAGGAAAGAAAGCTGGAACCACAGCTTAGATGAATTCACATAAATAATGTGGTTAGAGTCTTGGGGCTGGCTCTTGCTGGGGAACGTGCCGTTGGTCTGTTGGTGATTTTGCCGTTGTGTATACGTTCTAAACTGTTTCTGCACCTTTGTGTCACTCCCTTAACTTCAAAGGTAGAAGAATCTGACTGACTGGGTTTTGGCCAGGAGACTGGAAGAGAGGGGCTCCCTGACTCGGCCTTTCAAGGTGTGAGTTGGAGTGCAGCACCTCCCCAACACTACACACAGTGAAAAAAGGGGTTTACTTGCTGGGAGGTCAATAAGAAAAAAGGGCAACGTTCACAGGACCCTAGCCCTCTGGTTTCTCAACAAGTTCATATATCCTTTCCCTATGTTTTCACTGGAGAAGGAAAAAAAAAAAAAAAGGAATATTGCTCCAATAACCAAGAACATATGCACTCCTTCTTCAGTGGAAATAATTGAAAGCCTTGTCAGATTTTGCATCTGGTTCAGCCATCTCTGAGAAATGCTCATTCTTCTTCTAGGTGTGTCTCCATCTCACCTTGCTCTTCTGCCATCTCTGAACTCATTTGTAATACCGACCATCACCGGTATCTTTAATAACGGGAGAAGGAGAGAGGAAGTGGGAAGGAGAGGTCACCAAGCCCTAGTCCAGAGGCTGTTTACAGTTTGTGACATGCCCCTCCACGACCCTGTTGAGGTCCCTCTGCCTCTGGTGTTAGAGGGTTTTCGATCAGCAGGGTGATCCCAATCCTTATTACTTTGGGACACAAGCCTTTGGTTGCCTTCCGTCTCTGAAGATGCAGTGGCCTTGCAGTATCCAGAGTGAGCCCATTAACATGTCAGATCATATCACGACCCTGCTCAAAACCCTGTGGTGGCCCTCATTTTGATCAAAATAAAAACCAACGTCCTTGTGGTGGCTTACGAGGTACTACAGGATTGGTCCATCTACTTCTTTTCCTCACCTCTTAATCCTCTCCCCTTGCTCGCTCCTCTTGGGGTACGCTGACATTCTGCTTTTCGGCCTCTGTTCTGCCCTCCTCCCGCATCCACATGGAAACTCTCCCATTCCTTCAAGCCTTTGCTCAGATGCCACCTTCTCAATCAGCCTTCCCTGACCCCTCTGCACATCCTTACCTCTTTAACCTGCTCTGCTTATTATGTTTTTCCATAGCCTTATCATTTGCCCACTTAGTATACAGTCCTGGTGGTGCAGTGGTTAAGAGCTATGGTGAGCTACTGCTGCTAACCAAAAAGTCGGCAGTATGAATCCACCAGCCGGTCTTGGAAACCCTATAGGGTGGTTCTGCTCTGTCCTATAGAGTCTCCATCAGTCAGAATCGAATAGACGGCAACAGTTTTTTTTTTTTAACTTACTACGCTTCCTGTGTTATGTCTGTCTTCATTAGAATATATGCTCCTTGAGAACAGGCATCTTTATTTTTTTCACTGCTATATTCTAAATGCTTGTTATAGTACCTGCAATGAGTAGGTGTTAAATAAATTTTTGTTATATTAGTTAATTAACTTATACCTGGATATGGCTAAATGAGAGGAGTTTCCTGTACCAGTGATGTGAAATGGAGTCCCTGAGTGGTGAGAACTATTAACATACTCAGTGGCTAATCAAAAGGTTGGAGATTTGAATGCACCCAGGGGCAGCTGGAAAGAAAGACCTGGTGAGCTACTTCTGAAAAATCAGCCACTGAAAACCCTATGGATCACAGGTCTACTTTGAGAAACATGGGGCTGTCATGAGTCAGAGTGGGCTCGATGGCAACTGGTTACCGTCACTGTTAGGTGCCATCAAGTTGGTTCTGACTCATAGTGACCTTACGAGCAACAGAATGAAACACTGCCCTGACCTATGACATCCCCACAATCGTTGCTATGTTTGAACCCGTTGTTGCAGCCACTGTGTTAATCTACCTTGTTGAGGGTCTTTCTCTTTTTTGATGACCTTCTACTTTACCAAGCATGATGTCCTTCTCCAGGGACTGGTCCCTCCTGTTAACATGTCCAAAGTCCTTAAGATAAAGTCTTGCCATCCTCCCGTCTAAGAATCATTCTGTCTGTACTTCTTCCAAGACAGATTTGTTTATTCTTCTGGCAGTCCATGGTATATTCAATACTCTTCGCCAATACCATAATTCAAAGGCATCAAATCTTCTCCAGCCTTCCTCATTCATTGTCCAGCTTTCCCATGCATATGAAGTGATTGAAAATACCATGGCTTGGATAAGGCACACCTTAGTCTTCAAGGTGACATATTTGCTTCTTAACACCTTTAAGAGGCTGTTTGCAGAAGATTTGCTCAATGCAATACATTGTTTGGTTTCTTGACTGCTGCTTCCATGGGTGTTGATTATGGATCCAAGTAAAATGAAATCCTTGACAGCTTAGATATTTTCATGCTGTTGTTTATTGGTCCAGTTGTAAGGATTTTTGTTTTCTTTATGTTGAGTTGTAATCCACACTGAAGACTTTGGTCTTTGATCTTCATCAGTAAGTGCTTCAAGTCCTCTTCACTTTCAGCAAGTAAGGTTGTGTTATGTGCATAATACAGGTTGTTAATGAGTCTTCCTTCAATTCTGATGCTTTCTTCTTCATATAATCCAGCTTCTCAGACTATTTGCTCAACGTACAGGCTGAATAAGTATGGTGAAAGCATACAACACTGGCACACACCTTTCCTGACTTCAAACCATGCAGCATCCCCTTGTTCTGTTTGAACGACTGCCTCTTGGTCTATGTACAGGTTCTGCATGAGCACAATTAAGTATTCTGAAATTCCCATTATTCAAAATATTATCCATAATTTTTTTTACAATCCACACAGTCGAATACCTTTGACTAGTCAATAAAGTACAGGTAAACATCTTTCTGGTATTCTCTGCTTTAGCCAAGATAAAACCATTTGGCATCAGCAATTATATCCCTCATTCCTTGAATTTCTGGCAGTTCCCTGTCAATGTATTGCTGCAACTGTTTTTAAGTTATTTTCAGCAAAATTTTACTTTCTTTTGATATTAATGATATTATTCAATAATTTCTGCATTCTCTTGGATCATCTATGCTTGCAATGGGCATAAATATGGATCTCTTCCAGTTGGTTGGCCAAATTTCTTCGCAAAGACGAGTGAGTTATTCCAGCATTGCTTCTGTTTGTTGAAGCATCTCAATTGGTTTTCCATCAATTCCTGGAGCTTTGTTTGTCACCAATGCCTTCAGTGCATCTTGGACTTCTTCCTTCAGTACCACCATGTTTTGATCATATGCTACCTCCTGAAATGTTGAATGTCCACCAGTTCTTTCTGGTACAGTGACTCTGTGTATTACTTCCATCTTCTTTTGATGCTTCCTGCATTTTTTGATATTTTCCCTTTCAGCTTGTGAAATGCTGTGTGTTCTTCCCTTTTAGTTTTCTAACTCCAGGTCTTTGCATATTTCATTATAATACTTAGTCTTCTTGAGCCACCCTTTGAAATCTGTTCAGCTCTTTTACTTCATCATTTCTTTCTTTTGCTTTAGCTACTCTACTTTTAAGAAAATATTCCAGAGTCTCTTCTGACATTCAGTTTGGTCTTTCCATTTTTTCTCCTCTTATAAATGACCTTTTGCTTTTTTCATGCTTGATGTTCTTGATATCATCCCACAACTCATCTGGTCTTCAGTCATTAGTGTTCAATGCATCAAATCTATTCTTGAGATTGTCGCTAAATTCAGGTGCAATATACTCAAGGTCATAGTTTGGCTCTTGTAGGCTTCTTTTAATTTTCTTCAGCTTCATCTTGAACTTGCATATGAAAGATTGATGGTCTGTTCAGCAGCTGGTCCCTGGCCTTGTTCTTACTGATAATATTGAGCTTCTCCATCATATCTTTCCATATATTACTGTGGAAAGAGTATCTGGTTACTAGTTAGTCAGAAATAATCACTAGTACCATTTTTTTTTTACCATAACAATGGACAATGAATAGGGAAGACTGAAGAATAGATGCCTTTGAATTATGATGTAGGTGAAGTATATTGAATGTACCACAGACTGCCAGAAGAATTTACAAATTTGTCTTGGAAGAAGTACAGCTAGAATGTTCCCTAAAAGCGACACTAGCAAGACTTCATCTCACATACTTTGGATATGTCATCAGGAGGGACCAGTCCCTGGAGAAGGACACAGTGCTGAGTAAAGTATCAAAAAAGAGGAAGTTTCTCAAGGAGACAAATTGACACAGTGGCTGCAACAATGGTCTCAAACAGCAATGATTGTGAGGATGGTGCAGGACTAGAAAGTGTTTTGTTCTATTGTACATAGGGCTGCTATGAGTCAGAACCAACTTGATGGCACCTAATCACAACAATAACACCATAACACCATTTCCTTCATTTTTTCTCCACTGGCATGCGATGCCTGAAGCTGTCAGCTTCACCGTTGTTGTGTTCCAGTATTAGTTGCTATTTTCAAACATTTATTGCATCTTGTATGTTAGCACTGCAACTTTGCTAATGTTTCATTTTGGGCACTGTAACCAGGTTTCTAATAGGCTAGTCCATTGTTGCATAGTGCCTGCTGCGTCTGGGTGTTGTGCAGTATGAATCCCACTGAGTCCTAAGCACTGGCTGGCTACCTTAGTCTTTTACTCAAGATCCCTGAGACCGCTGAACTCTGAGAATATTTACTGGGGACTCAGTATCTTTATTGTCATGGATCTGTCTCCCATCCTGTAGCATGCATGTCTCTTTCAAGGCATCCATAGTACTTGATATTTCTTGCTGTCCGGGTCCTATCAACATGATATGGTATCAGCAAAGTAGTGGAGTAGCATGATGTCCAGAGGGATGTTTAGGTGATCAGTGTCCTGTAGACTCAGTTCTGGCACCAAATCTCCAATTGGTTCAACACTGGGGCAAGAATGTTAAAAGGTACTGCTATGTTGCCAAGTGACAAGAATTAATTTCTGGCATTTTCTTTATATTGGGATACAGTGGTTAAGAGCTCGGCTGCTCACCAAAAGGTCAGTAGTTCGAATCCACCAGCTGCTCCTTGGAAACCCTATGTGGCCTCTCTACTCCATCCTGTAGGGTCACCATGCATCAGAATTGACTTGACAGCAATGGGTTAGAAGCACTGACTGGTTCAGAACTGCATTCCAAGTGCCAGGCCTAAACTGCCTTGCTCTTGTAAGGGGACAACTTCTAAAACAGGTGCTCTTGTTTATTAGCAAATGAGCTGGCTCTTCAAATCCTCTTTCTATAGCTAAGACCTAGCTATCTTCTGCACTGGCCAAACTGAAAGAGTTATATTGCCATGCATAGCGTCACCACCTATGCATGTTTTAAATCTTTCATGGTGATGTTAATTTCTGAAATTTTCCCCAAGAAAGTGTTAGTTTTTTTTTTTTTTTTTTTAAAGCTTCTAATAAACCATTTTCTACAGGAAGAGGAATGAACAGATGGCCACTTGGCCCTTTTTCCCTCTTAACTCCTACTGCCACAGTCTAATGAGCTAATGCAGGGAGCCTTTCAGTTCTGGGTAGATAACCTCAGATTGTGCTTGGAGATTTACTGGGATTAACATAAGAGAGACTCGGGTCTGAACCCCGTTTACTATTTGGTTGTCACCTCAGACCTCTGTTGACCAGGTTTGGAGCATTATTCATTAAATAGGTCAAATAGGACCTCAGTGAGCTGCTCATGTATCTGTCCCAAGGACCCTGGCCACTGCCAAAGAACTGGACCATTTGGATTCCATCTTGCCTGGATACCTGTTATGAAAGCCACCATACTTTGCTGGTGAATATTAAGGGCTTTGGCTCTCCAGGATTCTTCAAATCCAAGTGAAACCAGAAGATCCATTTCAATTTAGCATCTCACAATGGACTCCTCTGCCAAACCAGACCAGTTACTCTTCACAGGTGTTGGTGCTGCCCTCAAAGGCCTTGTGAATGGGGACGTCTGGATCACTTCGGGGCACGTAGTCTGGGAGCGAGTGGGTGTGCTTCACAGGGTAAACGCACTGCAGTGCTCCTATTTTCCTGAGTCTCCAGAGCCATCCACGACAGTATGCTGAGGAAGGTCTGGTGTTTCACCTGTGCCTAGTGGGGTCCAGCACCGATGCTGGCTTCCATGAACCAGCTGGGCACACTGTTAGGACTACTCCTGGCTACTTGAGAAAGGGTGTCGAATCCAGAATTTCTGCTGAGTATGCCCATGCCGATAAATTTAGGTCTAATCGAAAATTTTTCTTCCTTGGTTGAATACCTTAAAATACATTCTTACAAATATTCGCTCGAGTTTTGCCAATATAAGCAAGTGAAGTTCTATTGTTTTTGGTGTATCATCTTTTATGCTTGGGTTTGAATGTTTTATTGGCCTTCAGGGGCATGTTTGGATATGACTCCAGCTATATGACTGGAGCCAGTGAGGTGTCCCTGTGTGTGAGAATGCATGAGTGAGTGTGTGTGAGTATGTGTGGGTGAGTGTGAGTGTGTAAGAGTGTGAGTGAGTGTGTGCAAATATGTGTGGGTGAGTGTGTGAATGTATGTGAGCATGAGTGTGTGTGACTGTGAGTGCGAGAATGTGTGAGTGTGTGTGTGAGAGTGAGTGTGTAAGGGTGTGAGTGTGTGCAAGTGTGTGTGAGTGTGATTGAGTATGAGAGTGTGTGAGTGTGAACATGTGTGAGCATGAGTGTGTATGTGTGGGAAGTGTGAGTGATTGTGTAAGTGTGTGATTGAGGGTGAGTGTGTGTGCAAGGGTGTGAGTGTGTGCAAATGTGTGTGGGTGAGTGTGAGAGTGTGATTGAGTGTGGGAGTGTGAGTGTGTGAACGTGTGTGAGCATGACTTGTGTGTGTGAATGTGAGAATGTGTAAGTTTGTGAACATGTGTGAGTGTGTGTGAGCACAAGTGTGTGTGAGTGTAGGTGAGTGTGTAAGTGTGTGAGCATGTGTGAATGTGACAGTGTGTGTGTATGCACACTTGCACGCACGTGCACCTGCCTGCACCCATGTGTGTTGGGGGTGGAGTGTGAGGAGCTTTAGCTTCATCTTTCCAGGTAATTCTCTGAGGTGAAGCAAGGCAAGAAAGAGATTACGAAATTTATTCCACATATGACTATCTAATTTGGATTCGCAGATTGCTATGTAAACTGCAGAGCCATTAAATAATAACCATTCAGAAAACATGGCCAAATTGCTGAAGGCTGATTTCCCAATGGATTCACTTTCATAAAATCTCTTTTCCAGATGAAGAGAGATTTCCCTGGATCAAAGGCTAGATTTGGCTGGGTTAGAATTGGCCTCTTAAACCTTCTAAATCAAAATCAAGACCTAATCATTCCACTGAGACCTTGCCTTGAATCTGATTGTCCTTGGGATCAAAGGTTCCCGTCTGCTTTCTATAACCTCGGGTTTTTTTTCTTTTGCGTTAAAGTGTCTGATCTTCCTTAGGAAAACCAGATGAACTTGTCTCCCGCAGACAACGCCATATTAGACTTAAACAAGAACTTGACTTTCTACACTCTAGGGCTTACAACCACATAACTGCAAATCCGAATCAATAAAGAGTTTAATGAGCTCATTTAAAAGTAGAAACAAGCTCTTGTACATCATTCATGACAGTGCTTACTTTTTGCACGAAATGATCATTTTGAACTATAAAATAAGATCTCACGTATTCCTTCAGTAACAAATATAACAAACATAAAATCCAGACACGAACCTCTCCTATCAAAATTTTACCAAATTTGGTTTCTGTTGCCCCAATACCATTTGTGCTCACTTGCCTTGGGATCTGTGGAAGTTTCCAGTAGAACCAACTTCTTTTGATTCCTCTTGCAATTCTCACGATGCCAAATCACTTGCTCGTATCGCTGAACTGAGCCCAGGTGGCGCAGTGGTTAAAAGCTCAGTTGCTAACAAAAAGGTTGGTGGTTCGAACCCACCAGCTGCTCCATGGGAGAAAGATGTGGCACTCTGCTTCCATAAAGATTACAGCCTTGGAAACCGTATGGGGCAGTTCTACTGTCCTATAGGGTAGCTATAGTCAGAATCCACTCAATGGCAACGGTTTTCGGGTTTACCAGAGCAGCTGTTTTCCCTTCATTTCTGAATCCATGGAGACAGGCTTCTTGGGCAGCACACTTGGGAATTAGTTTAGGGAATTAGTAGGCTTCCCATCTCTTTGATTCCAGTTAATTTTATTTACCAGTAACCGTACCCACAGTTCCTTTTTAGACTTCAAAGCTTTTTATACTACTTTATGTTTTCTTGGCTTCTTGGTTCTGTTGCCTCTCTCTCTACTAAATTGAGAAAATTTCTTTCTTTTTATGCTAAATGTAAAAAAAAAAATTAGCAGTAGGCTCTGCCTAACCACTAATTCCTTCTTTTTTTTTGAAGCTATTTTGCCTCATTGAAAGGCTTTACTTGGTACCACACACTTCGTTAAGGAGCCCTGGTGGTACAGTGATTAAACACTCGGCTGCTAGCTGAAAGGTTGGCAGTTCAAATCTGCTCAGCTGCTCTGGGGGAGAAAGACTTAGTGATCTGCTTCTATAAAGATCACAGCCTAGACAGTGCTGTGGGACAGTTCTACTCTGTCACATGGGGTCAGTATGAGTCAGAATTGACAGCAACTAACAACAACACCACTCTTAGTTGAACCATTATTCCCAGGTACTAGAGGGCGCATTCAGAGGTTTTATCAAGAGGTGCAATGGCCATGTTTTAGATTTGATCCCTGTTTCAAAGCTGGATCTGCCTTGTTACTCAAGTATTTCCAAATTTTCTATTTTACTGTTTAGGGCTGAGAAGCAGTTGCCTCCTTCTACCCTAAAACTCTCTGAATTCATGGTCTCTGTTATCTTTTTCTGAGAGTCTCTGGGTGATGCAAATGGTCAAGTTGCTTAGCTGCTAATCAAAAGGTTGGCGGTTTCAGTCCACCCAGAGTTACCTTGGAAGAAATGCCTGGTGATCTACTTTCAAAAAGTCAGCCTTTGAAAATCCTATGGAGGGCAATTCTACTCTGACACACATGGGTTTCCATGAGTTGGAGTCGATTGGCTGGGAACTGGCCTTATTACCTTTCTTGCTTGATTTCTAACTCAGTCAATTAATTTTTTAGCTCATCTCCTTCTTGTAAACCTTGTCAAAGACAACAGTGACAACCAGGATGAAGTATTAACTGTCTCCTCACAGCTACCTCTAGAACTACATTTAGTAGGTATATGATCTGTGTCCCAAGATACCACAGTAAGAATTCTAGCAAGTGTTTTGTCACTGTATAACACGGGTCACCACCTTTCCAAACTCCGTTAACAGTTTTCTCGCTGTCTGTCTATTGACCGCTAAGCCAATGCCATATAGTTTTTAGGTTTTTATTATGGAAGCACCCAGGGCTGGATTAAGGCATGCGAGGGCCCTAAGCATTGATAACCTGTGGTGCCTCGTCCTCTACTACTCACGCATTAGAACAGGACAAGTGAGTTATATATATTCACCTGTATACTTGTGTGTGTCTTAGTTATCCTTGATTTAACTCATTTTTAAATGTAACTGTATTAGTGATGAATGTGAAAGTGGCGTATGCCATTTTAGTGGAATGACATGAACTGGATTATAAAAGTTTTAGTGGATGCGGAGGTACTAAGAACTTTGCTATATACCACAGTTTCTACAAAAAGAATACTCCACATATTCTACAACAAAGAAAATGAGAAAACTCAGTGGTTTCAACAATCAATATAAAATTCTGATGATCCTCCACAATGAAAAATTGACTTTCACCAATTTTGCTTTAAATGGCTCATGCTTCAATTCTGATGCTTGTTTCATAATAAATGCTATAATTATAAATGAACAAATGAAAAGATGTCATAAAAGAAAATTTAATGATCAGAAAACAAATATTACAACAAATTACTATATTTTATGTTTAGATAGATCTTTCATCTCTAACATGTTATAATTAGACATTTATGTCTAATTTATGTCTTACAAATTCTTCAATGGTTTTGTCACAATTAAGCTGTCAAACGGTATCTGCTTCCATAGATAATAAGGATAATGAATCGAGTCTTTCTTCAGTCACTGTATGCTGAGGGTTTTTGAGTCTCTTTAGGGACGAAAATGAACATTTTGTTGTGAAGTTTGTGATTATTAAAGTTAGGAATATGCGTAAAGCAGTTTCAACATTGGGAACTAGCATTGCATTTTATTTTCTATTATGGAGTCATACATGCCTACATGAGTAAAATTTGTCTTTCCTGAGTCTGAAAACTTAGTTCTCATATAAGAATGACATTGTTGTACTTTTCCATAAAGGTTTGTATTTCAGTCATGGAGATAAGCCTGCAATAATTTTTGGGATGCCTTCATGCATTCTTCATCAGGTATATTCATATCATTTAGGAAGGAAAATTTATTTGAAAGAACTTCATTTTACACTTTCACCCTACTTTACATGCTAGATTCCATTGTGTCAATGATGGTGAAGTCTGTGGTTACTCAAAATTGACCTCTGGCAGTCAGTACTTCTGGAGCACTTCCATCATTTATTTGTTTCTTTCTAATGCTTCTGTGATGACGAACTGCTTATAATCAGTATATAGCAGTATTTGTTTTGTTGTGTTTTCAAAATCTTCTCTTAAATTATGTAAATACCTTGTCAATGACTGGTAGAGATCTGAGCATGTCTTCGAATTTACTTCTGAATCTTGGAGCACTTGACTTGTTTGATGAAAATGCTGCAATATATTATTCCACATAACCAACATAAATACATACATTTTGTATTTTGTTGGTGATGTTTTCAGCTTCTCTTTTGGTATCTCCTTTTTGTGTTGGTCTTCAGCAATATTTTCTAAGGCATTTAAAATCTGAGCGTACAGTTCCAGGATTGCACTTGCTGCTACAGCATGTTTCCCAATGTGTATTAGAAAGACATTTTAACACTTGAGCATTGCTTAAATATGTTTTAAGAACTGCCCATTGGTGAGTAGAGGCAGCAAAAATGTGTAGAGTAACTGAACAGTAGGAAAAAAATCAACTGCTCTGGACAATAATCTATCATGCTATGTCCTATAAGATTAACTGAATGCAAAGCACATGGTCTGAAAATGGCATATTCATTGTGTTCTAAAGTGTTCTTTTGCATGCCTTTATAATGCCATAGGACTGTCCTCTGCATTCAGAAAAATTAGTTTTGCAAACTTCATAGAAATAGTGAAGTATTTGATTTGCAATTTATTCACCGGTATGACTTTTTAAGCTAGTAAGTGTAACAAATCATTGGGCAGGTTTTCCATCTGTTGAAGATACATATCTTAAAACAGTCCTTAGCTGACCTGTATGAGAAAGATCAGGAGTGGAATCTACACACAAACTTATTTCACTGAAAATAGTAGATCAAACTTTATCACTTATTGAGTTCATTAATTCTTCACATGTTGTTTTAGACATATACGATGGGTTGCACTTTCCCGCATAACAATATCTTGAAATGTGACCTGCTAAAAATGGATCAAACTGAGCAACAAGTTCAAGTAAACCCCCAAATTTCCATTTTGTGGGGATCTGTTCACTTCATTCCTTCCTGGAAAAGATAGTACATGTTCAGCTATTGTTATAATGACAGCAACAATATGTTGTAAAACAGCTTTCCAGTACTGACGTCTTTCACTAATTTGTTTTCTAGGTCATGAATTAAACCAAAGCCATGTCTTAGGTTTAAATATGACAACATACAATCTCTATGAATTGAACTGTTTTCATGTTTATCAATCATATTCGAGTTTTGACAATCACTAAATCCATCCATAGCAAATCAAGAATTAAATGATTTAGGATTGAATAGTGTCTTAGTTATCTAGTGCTACTATAACAGAAATACCACAAGCAGATGGCTTTAACAAAGAGACATTTATTCTTTCACAGTCTATGAGGCTAGAAGTCCAAATTCAGGGCACCAGCTCCAGGGGAAGGCTTTCTCTCTCTCTCAGCTCTGGGGAAAGTCGATGTCATCAATCTACCCCTGGTCTGGGAACTTCTCAGTGCAGGTACTCCAGTCCAAAGGACATGATTCGCTCCTGGTGCTTCTTTCTTGGTGTTTGATTCTCTCTTTTATATCTCAAAAGAGATTGACTCAAGATACAACATAACTACCTCTAATCCTGCCTCATTAACACCGTAGAGGTTAGGATTTACAACACATAGGATAATCACATCAGATTACAAAATGGTGGACAAGCACACAATATATTTTAAAGTTAAAGTTATAAATATTTACAAAACTTAGGACGTAACTCCATATGTAAATGCTATACAGTTAAAAAGTAAGTTGGTAGAGTTCATTGCCGTGGTGGACTTATTTGAGTTCCCTTGCTTTTTCATGTCATCCAGGACTGCAGTTCCCATTGGTTGTTTACCAGGATGTGCTCAAGAGCATACCCTTGTGTTGTATCATGGCAAAGAGCATTGCTGGCCCTCCTGGCTGGAGGTGATGGATCAGCAGACGTGGATGTACAAGGCGGCTCTCTCAAAATGGATCAGAGACTGTTATGTATTAATATAACCCATCCTTGCCCAGTAACTGCTCATGTTGGGAGTAACCGCTCTTATTGGAACAGATACATATTGGGTGAAAGTAGCGACAATTAGACTTGACAGCCCACCTCTAAAACTACCTCTTGTTTATTGTAAACAAAGAGTATACTCCCAAGATACCTACCAAAACAAGCAGTTTCATTTACACAGGAGGTATCATAGAAGACAGATTTAAACAAAGGTGTCGAAGTAGTAGGGGCCTCATAGCTTAAACAACTTTGGGTGTGGGCACCCTGGTGACACTGTGTGAACTTATTTTTGGCTGGTGTGTTCTCACACACTGGAGCTGGTATCAGTTTCATTTAGTGCCCTGCCAGTTCCCTTCAGATGCAGCACTCACTTTTCCTTGCATCCTGCGTGCTTGGCATCGATGGGTTTGCTGTGGACAACAGGGGTCCCTGTTTTGTTGATGCTTTAAATACGTGCTTACCTTGCTTCTTGGGTAACCTGTCCCTGGTGGAACTCCACTCCTAGGCACCAATTTTTGTATCTGTCAGGACAGGCTTGGCTATGCTACAATAACAAACAATCTTAAAATCTCAATGGTTAAACACAGAGAAGACTTATTTCTTGTTTATTATGTCCAAAGAGGGTTGGCTTGGCATGGTCACTCGGGGACTCTGGCTGATGGAGGCTCCCTTTGAACGCATGCTTTAGTGGTTGCAAGGCAGGAAAAAGGATGTGCAGGTTCATGCAGTGAGAGGACACACGTCACTGTGCTCACATTTCATTGGTCATGGAAAATCATGTAATCAGGCCTAACTTCCACATGGGAAGAAAAGTGCAATCTTACCATAGGTCCAGAAAGAGGAGAAAGTTGGAATACCTGTTAATTGCATAAATGCACCACAATGTCTTTATTTGTGTAATACATACATGTTTTCTTTTACTGGTTTTAATCTGTTTATAGAAAAAGTTGTGTTCTATTTCCTTCACTTAATATTATTTAATTAACATGTCATTGTGCTTTTCTACTGAAGTCATATTTTATTATTAAATTGCCACATGATATTTACCTCGTGCACTGGCGGTTCAGTGGTAGAATTCTTGCCTTCCATGCAGGAGACCTGAGTTCGGTTCCCAGGCAGTGCACCTCATCCTCAGCCGCTGCCTGTTTGCCATTGGAAGCTTGAGTGTTGCTATGATGTTGAACCATTTTCAAAGGAGCTTCCTAAGATAAAGTAGGAAGAAAGGTCTGGCAACCTACTTCTGAAAATCAACCCATGAAAACCCAATGGGCCACAACTGTTCAGTCTTTACCCAATCATAGGGATGGCCCAGGCCTGGACAGTGTTGGTTTTCTAGTGCATGGGGTCGCCATGAGTTTGGGTCAGCTTGAAGGCAGCTAACAACAGTAACAACAACTTACTTCATCATATAGTCTAAGATATTTAATTAAAAAATTTCATGCTGTTAACAAGCACTATGAATTTCTGAAGCGAAATTTTAAAAAAGCCTAAAAAATCTGAGATAGCATCAATTTCAATAATGCAATAATTACGAGGTTCCAAAAGTGTAAACACGTTACGCAGTGTTGCAATAAATGTACCCGTTACTAACCCTTAGAAAGTCAGAGATTACTGTCAGAATATGATGGAGTTTACTACTGTAGGGATAACATGTACCAGTGTGGCATTGCTGGGTTTTCTCAGAATTGCAAAATATATGTGTGCCATAAAAGAAAAAAACTCTAATATTTCAAGGAAACTTTCAATTTTATCTTTTTAATTTAGAGATAGATAAAGCAAGCCCTGATTTTCTAGGGAACAGTCAGTGGAAAAATCCAACTTTAAATTTTTCTTATTCTCAATATCTGGTGTTGCTCAAGAGGGAAATCCTTTGATCTTCAACTCCTACTCAGATATATATCTTTGTAAGGGGTGTTGTACTACGTGCTGGAACATTTTCTTTCTTCTTTCCCGATCCAGCATTAAATTATATATGACTCCCTGGCGTATAGAAATATTTCTTTCTAGTTGGAAGCTCACTTGCAGATGGTAGAATGTCATAAACATAACTCAAGAAACCCGTCACAGGCTGGGATACTCCAGGTACGTTAATGACACACATGTATGAAAAATGCATGTGGCTTTCTACTTGGCATGCACGTGCCATTTTTACTTCCTATCTATATTTAAAACTGAGAAGAGTGAAGAAAATGACAGAAACGAGTGAAATGTTTTGTTTCAGCTAAATTTCATGGTTTCAGGGTTGAATTGAAGAAATCCCTTTTAATGAAGTCTGTCTAGCCCGCCGTAATTTGTGTGGCATGCTGAGCCCATTTAATTACTAAAGCCAATTTAACGAACTTAGGAGCATTTTCTGCACAGTGTGTGAGAAATGAAGTTCTTAGCTCTTGTTCTTGAAATGAGTGTGTAATTCTTGCTATACTTTTATAAAACTACAGATAAGGGAAAGTCATAGTTATTTGAAGGTGCCTTGAAAAACTTACCTATAAAATCAGGTCCATGATTTGAAGCTTTTCCTGAACTTCTACCACTGCCATCACGACACTTGTTATTTACCGAAAAATTACTACCTGCCAGCAAGGTGCCACGCACCATCTCGTCTAGTTGTCACGGAGCTCGATCAGGTAGGTGTTCTGATCCCCGTTTTGTAGACAAAGAAATTCAATTTCAGAAAGGCTTCAGCCGAGATCACATAGTCAGTGAGTAGGGAAACGTGGATTTGAGCCAGCTCGCTGTGTTTGTCTCTTGACCATTGTGCTGGTGTTTTCTGGTCATTTTTCACATCATAGAACAGACAGGGGAAACCCTGGTGGCATAGTGGTTAAGTGCTACAGCTGCTAACCAAAGGGTCTGTCTGTAGTTCAAATCCGCCAGGCGCTCCTTGGAAGCTCTACGGGGCAGTTCTACACTGTCCTATAGGGTAGCTGTGAGTCGGAATCAACTCGATGGCACTGGGTTTTGGCTAGCACAGACAGGGGAAACCGAATGGGCTTGGGGGGCATCTATGCTGGAATCTCTGGGTGGTATAAATTGCTAAAATGCTCGGCCTCTAACCGAAAGGTTGGAGGCTTGAATTCACCCAGAGATTCCTCAAAAGAAAGGCCTAGCAATCTAAAAAAAAAACAAAAACAAAAAAAATTTTTTTTTTTTAATCTAACTTCAAAAAACCAGCCATTGAAAATCTTATGGAGTACAGTTCTACTCTGACACACATAGGGTTGCCATGAGCCAGAGTTGACTCAATAGCAGTTAGAAAAAAAAAATATTTAGTATATATATAGGATTGTTATAAGTTGGGATAGACTCCATGGCAATATATATATATACGTATATATATACACTAGGACTTTAGGTTAATACAGAAACCCTGGTGGCCTAGTGGTTAAGAGTTACAGCTGCTAACCAGAAGGTTGGCAGCCGTCTCACATAAAACAGCCTTTAAATGAAAGCACTGTGGTAAGCGCCAGCAAAGGGCAGCGGTAACGCAGCCAAAGGACTGTTATCCCATGGTGCACGCTGCACGCTCCTTTACGGTATCTCGTTGGATCCTCACAACAAACTTGGGATGTGGGAAGGTGTCATCATCACTATATCGTGGGTGATGGAGTCATATTCAGGGAACTTAACTCACTGCCACAGAGTTTTCTGTAGTGAATGGGAGAACTGGGGTTAAATTCTAAGATCAGTGATTTTTGCATGCACCAACTGGCCGGACATGGGTTCTGGAGGCTGGAGGTCTTCCTCAGTTTTGGTGGAAAAGAGTGGGGCAGAGAGGTAGGTTTTTGATATGGCTTCTATCTTTTTAGAATACTTGGATGACCTCTTGGTTGATTGATTTTTGGGATGGGGGTGAGGACAAACCTCACTACATCATCAGTTTCATGGATTAACCAACAGGTGGCACCAAGTCCCAGTGCAAACCTTTTCTGCTTGGAGCTAAACCCCAGACCACTGACCTTCCTGAGTGCTTACCAGTTAAATTAGGCAGATTAACATAGAGCCTATAGTCCTGCTTCCTAAGATATTCAGGGTCTGCTTACTTATACCTTTCAAATCAGTAAGCAAGGAATATAGGCAGGTCCCAGTACAAGGCATGAGGACTTTGGAACACTGTTGAGTACTTTGGGTAAGCAACCTAATGCCTCTAAATTTCAGCTCCTCTTCTCTAAAATGATGTGACCAATGCTTACCATTCACGATGGCTCTTGTGAGGATTATCCACGATGTACATACAGTGGCTGGCACATAACGGAGCTCTGGTGACACAGAGTTTGATTGCTAACCCAAATGGTCAGCAGTTCCAATTCACCAGCTGCTCCTTGGAAACCCCATGGGGCAGTTCTACTCTGTCCTTAGGGTCGTTATGAGTTGGGATCGACTTGACAGCAACAGGTTTGGGCACATGACAGCTGTTTAGCAAATGGTAGCTATGTGTATCCATACCTCAAAGAGAGGTGAGGAAAGCATGATATGAAAAATGTACCTTCGTGTAATTCCCTAGCCTTGGAAGAAAATGTTCAGTAGTAGGCCTGGAGTCTATTGGCTGGGTGTCATCCTTGCAACGCAGCCATTTGGAAGAGGAGCCACACTTCATGAAAAGTTAGGCTGCCCCCTTCTGTTGTTGTTATTGTTAGGTACTGTGGGGTCGGTTCCAACTCAAAGCGACCCTATGCACAACAGAACAAAATAGTGCCCAGTCCTGTGCCATCCTCACAATCGTTGTTATGCTTGAGCCCATTGTTGCAGCCACTGTGTGAATCCATTCTGAGCACCCTCAAAATGGTGGCCATCACCAACGCCTGAGGGTTATAATCCAGTATTATTATTATTTGTTTTGTTGTTCAAATTGTTCTAGTTCTGGCACTGAGAGTTCCTTCTACTTGGCTCTCATGTCCCTTTGACATGCTCTTATCTCTCTCTTTTTTTTTTTTGGTAAATTTTCTGTTCATGTATTTTCCCCATTTTTCTATTAAGTTTTTGGCCTTTTGTTCCAAATTAAAAAAAAAAAATTAAATAGGCTTTATTTTTTAGAACAGATTTATAGATAGTAGAAAGAATTCCCATATATTTTGCATTCAGTTTCTCCTATTACTAATATATTAGTATGGTACATTTATTACAACTAATGAGCTGATATACATTATTATTAACTGAAGTCCATCAATTTCCATAGTTTTTACCTAACATTCTTTTTCTGTCCCAGAACCCTATCTAGGATACCACGTTACACTTAGTCATCATGTCTCATTAGGCTGCCCTTGGTTATGACAGTTTCTCAGACTTTTCTTGTTTTTGATGTTCTTACTAAATGGTTTTGATAAATACTCTCCAGGTATTTTGTAAGATTCCCCTCAATTAGGATTTGTCTGATGCTTTTCTCACTATCAGCCTAGAGTTCTGGGTTTTGGGAAGGAAGATCACAGAGGTAAAGTGCCCTTTTCTTCTCATCATGTCAAGAGTTCATGCTATCAATGTGACTTATCACTCTTAATGTTGACCTTGATCACTTAGTTTAGGTAGTGTTTGCCAGATTTCTTCACTTTGAAGTTATTCTTTTTTTTTTCCTTTTTGCATACTGCACTCTTTGGAAGGAAATCACTATGTGGAGCCTACACTTACGGGGTGGGGAGTTATTCTCCTCCTAGAGGGTGGAGTATCTACATAAATTATCTGAAATTCTTCTGCACAGGAGACTTGTCTCTTCTCCACTTATTAATTCATTCAATCACTTATTTATGTCAGTATGAACTCCAGGATATTTATTTTAAACTTTGGGCTATAATCCAATATTACTTTGTTTTGTTGCTTTATTACAGCTTTGGCTATTGAGAGCTCCTTCAGTTGGCTCCGAAAAGCCTTTGGCACATCTACGACAATGCAGGGTTGTTTTTTTTTTTTTTTTTTTCTTTCTTTTGAACACCTCCTTTCTTACTGGCACTATAAGACGCTTCAGGTTCGTTTTATACATTTCCTAGGATTAGCCATATCTCCAAAGGGCTGTGGTTTCTTTTTTTTTTTGGAGAATGGTATCAGAAACCAAGATCTGGACACTACACATGCTTGGTGTTCACTGATGTGTTGCTAGTTTTGGGCCCTCTTATTTGCTAGGGTGAGGGAATATATACTTGTATACTAACTCATGTATCTACACCTGTGTATAAATATCTCTACATGTAACTCAATCAGTATCTATATTAAGCTAAACATGAATTCAAACTGATGTCTTCAACTCTGATCCATTGCCACATGGTTCATTCTAACCTCTTCCCCTTGCTTATCTGTAGATTCCCACTGCAACAATGAGAACTCTGACTCCTGCCATCTGCCATCCATTTATTTAATTGTTCAGCTCCAGTATATAGCAGTATCAGAATTAGTAACCCATGACCCAGTGGAAAACAACTTTATCAATTAGAGTACAGTGTCTATGTACACTGCCTTTTGCTTTCAGCCTTACAAACTCCACTCATTTCCAAGTTACTTAGGTCAACACCTTTCCCCCCACAGACACTTCAGTGAGATTGTTTCATATTTGTAATGCAGGTATATTCTTTTGTCACAGTCTGCCTTCCTTCCTGGGATCTCCCAAACTTAGATAATTTTTTTTTTAAAGAATTTGCACACATCAAGTTTCACTTTTTATGCTACAAAGTTCTAGGGACTTTGAAAAATGCATGATGTTATGTATTCACCATTATAAGATCATATAAAATAGTTTAACCACCCTACAAAATGCCCTGTGTTTCACTTAGTCAACCATCCCACCTTCTTCTAGAACCCCTGGTAACCACAATCATTTTACTGCCTCTACAGTTTTGTCTTTTCTAGAATGACAAGTAACTGCAATCATATAATACGTAGCCTATCAGACTGGCTTCTTTCATTTTGAAAAAACCAAACCTGTTGCCATGGAGTCAATTCTGACTCTTAGCGACCCTATAGGATAGAGTAGAACTGCCCCGTACTGTTACCAAGGAGCGCCTGGTGGATTCGAACTGGTGATCTTTTGGTTAGCAACTGTAGCTCTTAAGCACTACGCTACCAGGGTTTCCTTTCATTTAGCAATGTGCATTTAAGATTCCTTCATGCTTTTTGTGGCTGACCGATATTCCTTCATTTTTTTTTTATCACTGAATAATATTCCATTGCATAGACGTATCAGTTTGTTTATCCATTCACCTATTAAAGGACATCTTGGTTGCTTCCAGTTTTGGGCAACTGTTAGTAAAGCTGATACAAGCACCCATATGCAAGTTTTGTATGGACATACATTTTTAAAACAGCTGGGCAAATATCTAGGAATTGCTGGAGGATACGGTAAGACTACATTTATCTTTGTAAGAAACTGCCAGACCGTCTTCCAAAGCAGCAGCACCATTTTGCATTCTCACCAGCATTGGTTACTGTCAGTTTTTCTGGATTTTAGCCGTTTTAACACATGTGCGATGGTATTTTATTGCTGTTTTAGTTTGCAATTTCCTAATGACAAAAGATGTTTCCTATTTTTTCATATGCTTATTTGCCATCTACAGTATTTTTACGAAAATAATGTGTCCCTTCTACATTTGTTTGCCAACCGTGCCCTTCCCCCGAGAGGTATTTTTGTAAGCATTCCCTTCTATTTTTTTCATAGCAACATGTAAAAAAACTGGCATAGTGGCGTTTATGAAAATACCTTGTGGGGAGAGGGCGAAGGTTGCAAACAAACATAGAAGGCCTGTGTAATTTGGGTAAAAATGTGGTATAATCTTCCTTGGTCAGATGTCATTGTGATATTTTGCCTGTTTTAAAATTGGGTTGTTTTTTTATTGGTGAGTTTTAAGAGTCATTTGTATATTTCAGATATAATTTTGTTTTCTGATGTGTGTTTTGCAAATATTTTTTTCGTAGTCGGTGGCTTGTCTTTTCAGTTTCTCAACAGTGTCTTTCATGAATATCTCCCAATTTTTAAGAGTTCTTTCAATTATAGTTATTTTAGCCCTTTGTGGCATAGGTTGCAAATATTGTCTTCTACTTAGTAATTTATTTTTTCCCCATAAATTTTTTTATTTTTATGTAGTCAAATTTATAAGTCTTTTGTTTTATGGCCTCTGTTAGGATGCTTTATTCTACACCAAGATTAAAGAAAAATTCACCCATGTTTTTCCCTAGTACTTGTATGATTTTATGCTTTACGTTTAGATTCTTAACCCCATTTGGAGTGTTCTTTTGTACGTGGTGTGAGATATGGATCCAATCTTATGTAATGTCTCAGGACAGTTTACTAAAAAGTCCATCTTTATCCCAGAAATTTGAAATGCCACTATAATCATATACCAGATATTCATACATACTGTGTCTCTTTCCGGACTTTCTAGTCTATTCTGCTGACCTATATGCCTATTTATGTGCTAGTACCACACTGTTTGGAGCCCTGGTGGTGCAGTGGTTAAGAGCTTGGCTGCTAACCAAAAGGTCGGCAGTGCGTATCCACCAGCCGCTCTTTGGAAACACCATGGGGCAGTTCTACTTTGTCCTACAGGGTCGCTATGAGTTGGAATTGACTTAAAGACAATGTGTTTGATTTTTGGTTTACCGCACTATTTCAATTATAGAGGCTTATTGTATGCTTTAGTGTCTGGTAGGGGTAGTTCCTCCCCCAAAGTTTCCCTTTTTCATTATTTCTCTCGATTTTCTTACATGTTTGTTTTTCTATATGAATTTTTTTTTTAAACTTTTATTAAGCTTCAATGAACGTTTACAAATCCAATCAGTCTGTCACATATAAGTTTACATACATCTCACTCCCTACTCCCACTTGCTCTCCCCCTCTTGAGTCAGCCCTTTCAGTCTCTCCTTTCTTGACAATTTTGCTGGCTTCCCTCTCTCTCTATCCTCCCATCCCCCCTCCAGACAAGAGTTGCCAACACAATCTCAAGTGTCCACCTGATATAATTAGCTCACTCTTCATCAGCGTCTCTCTCCCACCCACTGACCAGTCCCTTTCATGTCTGATGAGTTGTCTTCGGGGATGGTTCCTGTCCTGTGCCAACAGAAGGTCTGGGGACCATGGCCGCCGGGATTCCTCCAGTCTCAGTCAGACCATTAAGTTTGGTCTTTTTATGAGAATTTGGGGTCTGTATCCCACTGATCTCCTGCTCCCTCAGGGGTCTCTATATGAATTTTAATGTCAGCTTTCCAACTCTGTTAAATAGTGTGTTGGTATTTTCATTGCAATTGCATTGAGTTTATAAATTAACTCGGAGAGAACTGCCACCTTTAACGTTGAGTTGCTCTATCGAAGGACAGGGGATGTCTTTCCACTTGTGCAAGTCTAATTTTGTTTCTTTCAGGAATGTTTTAAAATTTTCCTTGTGTAGATTTTGCACATTTCTTGTTGAATTTATTCCTTTTTGTTGCTATTTTAAAATTGGCATCTTTTCTACCACTAAGTCCTCTAGCTTTGCTGTTTGCATATATGAAGATTGTTGGTTTTCATATGTTAATTTTACATCTTTCATTCTTACTGAATTCTTTTGTTGTTTGAGGTAGTTTTATCATCGAGTCTCTGGGGTTTTCTGGTATATTACCATACCATCTGGAAATAGAGATGATTTTACTTCTTATTTCCATTCTGTGGCTCTAACATCCATTTTTCTGAATTACATCCCCATGCTTTTTGAAGATCAGATAGAAATGATTGGGGGTGGTGGTTGGGGAAAGAAAGCTTGTGAGGGTTACATGACTGAATAAATGGTTACATCACAGAACGTTAAGTGAGAATAAAAAGGTTTGTGCAGGGAATGTGAGTGCACACAAGAGTATCCCAGTCAGAAGAAGGTGCTTGAACTGAATATTGCATAATTAAACAAGAGCTACCCTGGCTAAACATTGCTCTGTCAGTGTTTCATTCTGTTGTGCATGGGGTAGCTATGAGTCAGAACCCACCTGATGACACCTAACAACAACAATAAACCAGCTAAAAATGAAGAGAAAGGCATGAAACCTGTCTACCGCGGGTGACCCTGCGGGTATTTGAAATATCAGTCTTTTTAGGTGTTGTCTTAGTCTTCTAGTGCTGCTATAACAGAAATATCAAAATTAGATGGCTTTAACAAAGAGAAATTTATTCTCTCACAGTCTAGTAGGCTTCAAGTCTGAATTCAGGGTGCCAGCTTTATGGGAAGTCTTTCTCTGTCTGTCTGCTCTGGAGGAAGGTCCTTCTCGTCAGTCTTCCCTTGGTCTAGGAGCTTCTCTGCTCAGGAAGCTAGAGTCCAAAGGACGTGCTCTGCTCCTGGTGCTGCTTTCTTGGTGGTACGAGGTCCCCAACTCTCTGCTTGCTTCTCTTTCCTTTTATCTCTTGTAAGATAAAAAGTGATGCAGGCCACACCCTGAGGAAACTCCCTTTATATTGAGTTTACAAATAGGGTTTATAACATTGGATCGGGGTGTGACCTCAGTAAGTGTGTTACATCCCACCCTCATCCTCTTTAACATGATCTAATCTTGCCTCATGAAGCACTGGCAGAGATTAGGATTTACAACACACAGGAAAATCACATCAATCACAAAATAGAGGACAAACACACGATACTGGCAATCAGGGCCTAACCAAGTTGACATATATTTTTGGGGGATGCAATTAATTTCATGACGAGTGTCAGCTTTTATCATTTAAGATCTAAAACAAATTAATCAAAAATAGTGAAATTTTACATGAAAGTCCATATTTCTTTTCTTGAAAATCCAAAAAAATGTTATGATGGGTCTGTATTTTCTCAAAATAAAAATTGACTGTGTTTTTTTAGTTAGTGATCCCCGACATGACCGTCAGTTTGTCATACTGTGGGGGCTTGTGTGTTGCCGTGATGCTGTAAGCTATGCCACTGGTATTCAGATACCAGCAAGGTCACCCATGGAGGACAGGTTTCAGCTGAGCTTCCAGACTAAGACAGACTAGGAAGAAGGACCCGGCAGTCAACTTCTGAAAAGCATTAGCCAGTGAAAACCTTATGAATAGCAGCCAAACATTGTCTGATATAGTGCCGGAAGATGAGCCCCCCAGGTTGGAAGGCACTCAAAAGATGACTGGGAAAGAGCTGCCTCCTCAAAGTAGAGTTGACCTTAATGATGTGGATGGAGTAAAGCTTTCGGAACATTCATTTGCTGATGAGGCAAGACTCAAAATGAGAAGAAATAGCTGCAAACACCCATTAATAACTGGAACCTGGAATGTACGAAGTATGAATCTAGGAAAATAGGAAATCGTCGAAAGTGAAGTGGAACACATAAACATTGATATCCTAGGCATTAGTGAACTGAAATGGACTGGTATTCGCCATTTTGAATTGGACAATCATATAGTCTACTACGCTGGGAATGACAACTCGAAGAGGAATGGTGTTGCATTCATAGTCAAAAAGAACATTTCAAGATCTATCCTGAAGCACAATGCTGTCAGTGATAGGATAATATCCATGTGCCTACAAGGAAGACCAGCTAATACAACTGTTATTCAAATTTACGCACCAACCACGAGGGCCAAAGATGAAGAAATAGATTTTTATCAGCTGCTGCAGTCTGAAATTGATCGAACATTCAATCAAGATGCATTGATAATTACTGGCGATTGGAATGCAAAAGTCGGAAACAAAGAAGAAGGATCAGTAGTTGGAAAATATGGCCTTGGTGATAGAAACAATGCCAGAGATCGAATGATAGATTTTTTCAAGACCAATGACTTCTTCATTGCAAATACCTTATGTCACCAACATAAACGGTGACTATACACATGGACCTCACCAGATGGAACACACAGAAATCAAATTGACTACATCTGTGGAAACAGACAGTGGAAAAGCTCAATATCATCAGTCAGAACAAGGCCAGGGGTCGACTGTGGAACAGACCATCAATTGCTCATATGCAAGTTCAAGATGAAACTGAAGAAAATTAGAGCAAGTCCATGAGAGCCAAAATATGACCTTGAGTGTACCCCACCTGAATTTAGAGACCATCTGAAGAACAGATTTGATGCATTGAACACTAGTGACCGAAGACCAGATGAGTTGTGGGATGACATCAAGGACATCATCCATGAAGAAAGCAAGAGGTCACTGAAAAGACAGGAAAGAAAGAAAAGACCAGGCTGGATGTCAGAGGAGACTCTGAAACTTGCTCCCGAGCGTCGAGCAGCTAAAGTAAAAGGAAGAATTGATGAAGTAAAAGAACTGAAGATTTCAAAGGGCCTCTCGAGAAGACAAAGTAAAGTATTATAATGACATGTGCAAAGAGCTGGAGATGGAAAACCAAAAGGGAAGAACACACTTGGCATTTCTCAAGCTGAAAGAACTGAAGAAAAAATTCAAGGCCCGAGTTGCAATAGTGAAGGATTCCCTGGGGAAAATATTAAACGATGCAGGAAGCATCAAAAGATGGAAGGAATACACAGAGCCATTACACCGAAAAGAATTAGTCGATATTCAACCATTTTAAGAGGTGGCATGTGATCAGGAACCAATGGTACTGAAGGAAGAAGTCCAAGATGTTCTGAAGGCATTGGTGAAAAACAAGGCTCCAGGAATTTATGTAATATCAATTGAGATGTTTCAACAAACAGATGCAGCACTGGAGGTGCTCACTCGTCTATGCCAAGAAATATGGAAGAAAGCTTCCTGGCCAACTGACTGGAAGAGATCCATATTTATGCCTATTCCCAAGAATGGTGATCCAACCAAATGTGGAAATTATAGAACAATATCATTAATATCATATGCAAGCAAAATTCTGCTGAAGATCCTTCAAAAATGGCTGCAGCAGTATATCGACAGGGCACTGCCAGAAATTCAGGCCAGTTTCAGAAGAGGACGTGGAGCCAGGGATATCATAGCTGATGTCAGATGGATCCTGTCTGAAAGCAGAGAATACCAGAAGGATGTTTACCTGTGTTTTGTTGACCATGCAAAGGCATTCGACTGTGTGGATCATAACAAACTATGGATAACACTGCGAAGAATGGGAGTTCCAGAACACTTAATTGTGCTCGTGAGGAACCTTTACATAGATCAAGAGGCAGTTGTTTGGACAGAACAAGGGGATACTGATTGGTTTAAAGTCAGGAAAGGTGTGCGTCAGGGTTGTATTCTTTCACCATACCGATTCAATCTGTATGCTGAGCAAATAATAGGAGAGGGTGGACTATATGAAGAAAAAGGGGGCATCAGGATTGGAGGAAGGCTCATTAACAACCTGCGTTATGCAGATGACACAACCTCGCTTGGTGAAAGTGGAGAGGACCTGAAGCACTTACTAATGAAGATCAAAGACCACAGCCTTCAGTATGGACTGCTCCTCAACATAAAGAAAACAAAAATCCTCACAACTGGACCAATGAGCAACATCATGATAAACGGAGAGAAGATTGAAGTCGTCAAGGATTTCATTTTACTTGGATCCACAATCAACAGCCAGGGAAGCAGCAGTCAAGAAATCAAAAGACGCATTGCACTGGGCAAATCTGCTGCAAAGGACCTCTTCAAAGTGTTGAAGAGCAAAGATGTCACCCTGAAGACTAAGGTGCACCTGACCCAAGCCATGGTATTTTCAATCACATCATATGCATGTGAAAGCTGGACAATGAATAAGGAAGACTGAAGAAGAGTTGATGCCTTTGAATTGTGGTGTTGGCGAAGAATATTGAATATACCATGGACTGCCAAAAGAACGAACATATCTGTCTTGGAAGAGGTGTGGCCAGAATGCTCCTTAGAGGCAAGGATGGCGAGACTGTGTCTTACATACCTTGGACATGTTGTCAGGAGGGATCAGTCCCTGGAGAAGTACATCATGCTTGGCAAAGTACAGGGTTAGTGGAAAAGAGGAAGACCCTCAGTGAGGTGGATTGACACAGTGGTGCAACAATGAGCTCAAGCATAACAACGATTGTAAGGGTGACACAGGACTGGGCAGTGTTTCACTCTGTTGTGCATAGAGTCACTATGAGTCGGATCCGACTCGATGGCACCTAACAACAGCAACAACAACAACAACAGTTAGTGATATCTCCAGATGACAAATCATATACTCTTGAGTATGCACCAACTCAGTCACTCCCTGTGTGTTCTCCTCTCTGATTCGCTCATCAACTACCAGCCTGTACCCTGCAGGCAATTTAATCCTTGCTTAAATCTTATGATCGTGTCTCCGGTCAACATTACAGAATATCAACAAAGTAGGCGTCAGGAAAGGATGGATACAGGCCACACCCCTGAGGAAACTCCCCTTAAAATTGATTGGCTGATCTCGTCAGATCACACGATGGAAGATGACCTCATAGTTACATAGCTGCCAAACCACTGAGAATCACGGCCCAGCCGAATTGACACACAGCCTTAACCATCACAGATGGCAAGCTGACATTTTCCAAACTTTTATTTTTGAAATATCTGATACTTGAAAGAAGATGCCTAAGAGCTATATTAAGTATTAATTTCTCTCTATTTCCTAAAACCTCTCCATTTTAAAATTATGTAATCGGAACTAGCAATTTACTCAAAATTGTGTAAACTCTAATTGTTTGAAGGTATTTTTGGATTTTTATGCAAAGCTACAAGTTTTGTGTAAGGATAATACTAGATTGATCTTTTCTAGTCTGTATGATTTGCAAAAGCATGGTTGCAAGCATTTTCTGCTAACATCCAATGACCCTGGGTATTCAAATCCATGCAATAAATATTTCATAGATTTACAACAGAAGAAAATAAGCTTTCCAATGCAAAGACATATGTATTTAAAAAATTATCTTTTGAGAATATATATCCACTGATTTTTTTTTTTACCTAGTTAGTAGGAAGCTCAAAATTAATCATTCTGTTATAGTATTGAACTCATTCCAGTTGTTATAGGTTCCATCTCTGAACTGGCTAGAGGAATTATGGAGAAAAGAATTTATAAAAATATTTTTATTAGTGCTCACACAAGGCCCAATTTAATTGAACACTCAACCCCAAATTCTTAAATTAGAGGGAGGATGTCTAATTTATCAGCTTCTTATCTGTGACCCCAAGGTGGAACGCTCTTTTAGCCCAGCATTCTTTTTTTTTTTCTTTTTTGAGACGAATGTGTGGAGTAATGGATGGACTGGGAAGAACTGTAGGATCATGACTTGACTCAGCTTCTTGTTAAGAGTGGGAACCACAGAGGACACATCAGGTCTCAAGCCGTTTTCTGAATAAGAATAAGGAAGATGGTCACCATGGTGCTCATGATCCGTTCAGCAGTCCTGGTCGTCTGGGAGATTCAGCCTGCATTGAATCACTCCCTCCTCTGAGCCTCTTTCCTGTTCCCAGCTGGGTCCTGGCCACCGTCATAGACCCGCCTCTGTATATCACTGGTCCACCTCCCTCAGTGCTCTTAAATCGGAACCCTGTGTCAGAATCTCAAATCTTTTTATTGGTGTATAGTGAGTGATGACTTTATTATAGCTCACCTTTTAAACCTTCTTAGCAGGTAATGTTTAATTAATACGAGGAACCAAAACCTTTTTTTGTGGTTAGGTATCATGATCAGTAAAAAAAAAAAAAAAAAAAAATTTCAAGCCCTTAATTCATTGATTCAAATACTACATTCAACATTTTTCCAAAAATGAAATAATAATAGAAATGTTATTTAGAAAGTTTCCTATGAAGGCTGGTACCTGCTCTCTTTTCCTCCTTCCCCAAAGTGTGAGGAAGATCGTAAGAAGAACTTAGAGAAATCTCCAACTCGTGGGTGCTTGGTTTGGTGATTTAACTTCTCTTTCAAAATACCACTTTTACTTTTTAAATTGTAATTTTCCTACATTGTGTGTTTTAACATTGTGAACTTTTTTTTTAATAAATAGAGGGCTAAAAATAATATATGTATAACAATCTATAACATTGAACAGATTATGGTAAGTCATTTTTATAATTCTTCCCAGAAAAAAGAGTAGAACTGTCATGAGTCAGAGGCAGCATCACTGTCCCTGCATTGTCAAATCACATGAGTTTTCTGCAGGGAAACAAGAAGTGCTGTGGGGAAGTGTAATGAAAACATAGACATGTAATGCCACCCATATTCCAACAAGTTCTAAATCTGTATCTCCTGCCCAAACTTCTTCCTAGCTCAATCTTGTATACTCAACTGCCTCTCCAATGTTCTCACTTACATGTTTAAATGGAGTCTCAATGTTGACATGTCCCAAACTGACTCTTGATCTTCCCCATCAGACCAAACCCTCTCACAGCACGCCCGCTCAGTAAATGGCACCTCTGTTCTTCTAATTCCTCTGGTAAAGTACCTTGGAATCATCCTTGATTCTTCCCATTTATTCCTATCCCACATCTGATCCATAGTAAGTCTCGCTGGCCAGTTCTATAAAATATATTCTGAAACGGACCACATACAAGTACTTTCTCCACTACTGCCTTGGTCTGAGACAGTGTCATGGATTGAATTGTGTCTCACCAAAATATCTGACAACTTAGCTGTGCCACGATTCTCAGTATTGTGTGATTGTCCACCATTTTATTGGATTTTCCTATATGTTGTAAATCCTATCACTATGATGTAATAAGGTGGGTTAGCAGCAGTTATATTGATGAGGTCTACAAGATTGTTGGTGTTGTTGTTAGGTGCCGTTGAGTTGGTTACGACTCATAGCGACCCTACACACAACAGAACGAAACACTGCCCAGTCCTGCACCTTCCTTACAATTGTTATGCTTGAGCCCATTGTTGCAGCCACTCTGTCAATCCACCTCATTGAGGGTCTTCCTCTTTTCCTCTGACCCTGTATTTGCCAAGCATGATATCCTTCTCTAGAGACTGATTCCTCCTGACAACATGTCCAAAGTGTGTAAGACACAGTCTCGCCATCCTTACTTCTAAGGAGCATTCTGGTTGTACTTCCTCCAAGACAGATCTGTTCGTTCTTCTGGCAGTCCATGGTATATTCAATATTCTTCGCCAACACCACAATTCAAAGGCATCAATTCTTCTTTGGTCTTCCTTATTCATTGTCCAGCTTTCACATGCATATGATGCGATTGAAAATACCATGGCTTGGGTCAGGTGCACCTTAGTCTTCAGGGTGACATCTTTGCTCTTCAACACTTTGAAGAGGTCCTTTGCAGCAGATTTGCCCAATGCAGTGTGTCTTTTGATTTCTTGACTGCTGCTTCCCTGGCTGTTGATTGTGAATCCAAGTAAAATGAAATCCTTGACGACTTCAATCTTTTCTCCATTTATCATGATGTTGCTCATTGGTCCAGTTGTGAGGATTTTTGTTTTCTTAATGTTGAGGTACACTCCATATTGAAGGCTGTGGTCTTTGATCTTCATTAGTAAGTGCTTCAGGTTCTCTTCACTTTCAGCAGAAAGGTTGTGTCATCTGCATAATGCAGGTTGTTAATGAGTCTTCCTCCAATCCTGTTGCCCCGTTCTTAGTCCAGCTTCTCCTATTATTTGCTCAGCATACAGATTGAATGGGTATGGTGAAAGAATATAACCCTAGCACACACCTTTCCTGACTTTAAACCAATCAGTATCCCCTTGTTCTGTCCAAACAACTGCCTCTTGATCTATGTAAAGGTTCCTCATGAGCACAATTAAGTGTTCTGGAATTCGCGTTCTTCCCAATGTTACCCATAATTTGTTATGATCCACACAGTTGAGTGCCTTGCATAGTCAAAACATAGGTAAACATCCTTCTGGTATTCTCTGATTTCAGCCAGGATCCATCTGACATCAGCAATGATATCCCTAGTTCCATGTCCTCTTCTGACACCGGCCTGAATTTCTGGCAGTTCCCTGTCAATATACTGCTGCAGCCATTTTTGAAGGATCTTCAGCAAAATTTTGCTTGTGTGTGATATTAATGATATTGTATAATTTCCGTATTTGGTTGGATCACCATTCTTGGGAATAGGCATAAATATGGATCTCTTCCAGTCAGTTAGCCAGGAAGCTGTCTTCCATATTTCTTGGCATAGACGAGTGAGCACCTCCAGCACTGCGTCTGTTTGTTGAAACATCACAATTGGTATTCCATCAATTCCTGGAGGCTTGTTTTTCACCAGTGTCTTCAGAGCAGCTTGGACTTCTTCCTTCAGTACCATCTGTTTCTGATCATATGCTACCTCTTGAAATGGTTGAATGTTGACTAATTCTTTTTGGTGTAATGACTCTGTGTATTCCTTCCATCTTCTTTTAATGCTTCCTGCGTCATTTAATATTTTCCCCATAGAATCCTTCACTATTGCAACTCGAGGCTTGAGTTCTTTCAGCTCGAGAAACACCGAGCTTGTTCTTCCCTTTTGGTTTTCCATCTCCAGCTCTTTGCACAAGTCATTATAACACTTTACTTTATCTTCTCGAGCTGCCCTTTGAAATCTTCTGTTCAGTTCGTTTACTTCATCAATTCTTCCTTTTGCTTTGGCTGCTCGACGTATGAGAGCAAGTTTCAGAGTCTCCTCCAACATCCATCTTGGTCTTTTCTTTCTTTTCTGTCTTTTCAATGACCTCTTGCTTTCTTCATGTATGATGTCCTTGATGTCATTCCACAACTTGTCCAGTCTTCAGTGACCAGTGTTTAGTGCCTCCAATATATTCTTGAGATGGTCTCTAAATTCAGGTGGGATATGCTCAAGGTCATATTTTGGCTCTCGTGGACTTGCTGTGATTTTCTTCATTTTCAGCTTGAACTTGCATATGAGGAATTGATGGTCTGTTCCACAGCCGGCCCCTGGCCTTGTTCTGACTGATGAGCTTCAGTCATTGAGCTTCTCCATTGTCTCTTTCCACAGATGTAGTCAATTTGATTTCTGTGTTCCATCTGGTAAGGTCCATGTGTGCAGTCGCTGTTTATGTTGGTGAAAGAAGGTATTTGCAATGGAGTCGTTGGTCTTGAAAAATTCTATCATTTGATCTCTAGCATCATTTCTATCACCAAGGCCATATTTTCCAACTACTGATCCTTCTTTGTTGCCAAGTTTTGCATTCCAATTGCCAGTAATTATCAATGTATCTTGATTTCATGTTCGATCAATTTCAGACTACTGCAGCTGATAAAAATGTTCTATTTCTTTATCTTTGGCCCTAGTGATGGGTGCATATATTTGAATAATAGTCGTATTAACTGGTCTTCCTTGTAGGCGTGTGAATATTATCCTACCACTGATAGCATTGTACTTCAGGATAGATCTTGAAATGTTCTTTTTGACTATGAATGCAACATCATCCCTCTTCAAGTAGTCATTCCCAGCATAATAGACTATATGATTGTCCAATTCAAAATGGCCAATACCAGTTCATTTCAGTTCACTAATGCCTAGGATATTGATGTTTATGCGTTCCATTTCATTTTTGACGATTTCCAATTTTCCTAGATTCATACTTCGTACATTCCAAGTTCTGATTATTAATGGATGTTTGCAGCTGTTTCTTCTCATTTTGAGTCTTGCCACATCAGCAAATGAAGGTCCTGAAAGCTTTACTCCATCCACGTCATTAAGGTCAACTCCACTTTGAGGAGGCATCTCTTCCCCAGTCATCTTCTGAGTGCCTTCCAAGTTCTGATTATTAATGGATGTTTGCAGCTGTTTCTTCTCATTTTGAGTCTTGCCACATCAGCAAATGAAGGTCCCGAAAGCTTTACTCCATCCACATCATTAAGGTCAACTCCACTTTGAGGAGGCAGCTCTTCCCCAGTCATCTTCTGAGTGCCTTCCAACCTGGGGCGCTCATCTTCCAGTACTATATCTGACAATGTTCCGCTGCTATTCATAAGGTTTTCACTGGTTAATACTTTTCAGAAGTTGACTGCCGGGTCCTTCTTCCTAGTCTGTCTTAGTCTGGAAGCTCAGCTGAAACCTGTCCTCCATGGGTGACCCTGCCGGTATCTCAATACCAGTGGCATAGCTTCCAGCTTCAGAGCAACATGCAAGCCCCCACAGTAGGACGAACTCTCAGACACGTGGGGGTCTCTCTCTCTCTGTACAACATAGTGTCTTAAGCCAATCTCTTTTGAGACATAAAAGAGAGAGGCGAGCAGAGAGACATGGGAACCTCATACCACCAAGAAATCAGCGCCGGGAGCAGAGCGCATCCTTTGGACCTGAGGTTTTGCGCTGAGATGCTCTCAGACCACGGGAAGACTGATGACAAAGACCTTCCTCCAGAGCTGACAGAGAGAGAAAGCCTTCTCCTGGGGCCAGTGCCCTGAATTTGGATTTCCAGCCTACTGCACTGTGAGAGAATAAACTTCTCTTTGTTAAAGCCATCCACTTGTGGTAGCAGCACTAGATGACTAAGACAAACATCATCATTTCTCCTCTATTGATTATTGCAATAGTTTCCCAACTGATCTTCCTGTTTCCTTCCTTGTCCTTTTCAGACTATTCTCGACAACTCAAAGGTCTTGTTAAAATGTAAGCCAGATCTTATCACTCTTCTGCTCAAAACACTCCAAGAGCTTCCTGTTTGTGTGGCTCAGGTAAAGGCTAGAGGTGTACAAAGGCCCCCAGCATTTCCATGATTTGGCTGACCTTACATCTCTGACCTTATCACCTCTGACTACTCTCCCCTTCTCTCACTCAGCTCCAGATACAGTGGCCTCCTTAATATTTCCTGAATACACAGGCATGATCCTGTCTCAGGACCTTTGCCCATGTTCTTCCTTCTGCATGATCATTCTTTTTCTACATGTTATTATGTGTTACTCCTTCACCTCCTGCAATCTTTACTCAATGTTACCTTTCCTTGAGGATTTTCCTGACCAGTCTACCTAGCATTGCAACCCCTCCCCAAGACTCTCTATCCCAACTTGACTGCTTTACTTTTCTCCTTAGCACTAATTATCACTTACTAATATATTTCTCTTGTTCTTTGTGAATCTCCCTCCCAAGTATATAAATTCCATGAGAACTTTGCTCATTGCTGTATCCTTCATACATAGAATAGTCCCAGGTACATAGTATGACTTAACAAATGTTTGTTGAATAAACAATCCCGTTTGTTAGTCAGGCTTGTTTTCAGTTAGATGTCAGATGCCAGATGTATTGTTGTTGGTGATTACTGCGGTGTGTCGTTGAGTGCCGTCATCGAGTCGAGTCAGTTTTTGATGCACAGCAACCCCATGTGACGGGGTAGAGCTACCCAATAGGGTTTTCTTGGCTGTAATCTTTATGGAAGCAGTTGCCAGGTCTTTTTCCCACAGAGCCTCTGGGTGAGCTCAAACTGCCAACCTTTTGGTTATCAGGCGAGTTCTTAACTGATGTGCTGCCAGTCTCCTTTATTGTGGTTTAAAGAAGTCAATTTTTCTAAGAAGTATAACTTATGGGTTAAAAACCCAATTATAATATTTTATTATCTGGTTGCCCCCAACCCCCTTCTAGGCCTTGGACTAGTCTCCAAGTGCCTCTGAAACTCTATAAAACAGAAAATAACATCTGTTGTAAAAGACCCTGAGCTCCCTGGATAAAAGCATCACACCCATGAAAAGACCATTCTTTTAAAACTTCTCTAACGTCTCTTGATGATAGAGGTGCTAAGGAAACTTTCGATGTGCTTCTGCCTTCTCTAAAGACTCTGGAAAACAGAAAATCAAATACAGTCCAAAAAAAGTATTTCCAAACAAAAGAAATGAGAGCCTCTGACATACCCGTGACGTCAAAGCAAAGCTTTACTCACATTTAATCCAATGTGTAAGGGCTCTGGTGCAGATGAGTCAACAGCAGCTAAACTAATAGATAAAATACGCAGCCTCGTATCTCAATATGAGCATTAGTGTCCCACTCAAAGAATGCGACTAACTCCAAGCTTGCATTTTTTCTCAACCAGTGGAAAATCCATTTGACTGGCGAAGGTTGTTGTAACTGATTTTTAAAAACTAAGTGATTGTACTTTATCAAAAAAAACCTCTCAGTTCTATTCGTTAGTGTTATTATTAGGAACTCATTTGCCTCAGGTAAGAAGAAGCAATTTGTGACTGATGTCTACCATGCTCCATAGTCAGTTGATTATTTGCTGAACTTTTGGGTCAGTCACCTGAGTGAGGTTTCCTGTCAGCTTTTCATAAGCTCCTTTATTGTCATAGACATAGTTAACACGTGATGGTGCCCTGCAGCCAGGTGCCCCACTGAAGATTAAGCTTTTGTCATTTGTTCTTTGGTGAGAGAGCTTGGCAGCTGCATCATATGTAGGTGAAGATAGAATAAAAAATATCACCTTGGAATTGCTGAACACGGTTTACTTTTTTAGGGTGCCTATAGGATAAAAATCTGTTTTGGGAAAAGTACAACTAGAAGTACAGCTCCTTAGAAGTGACATTGGTGAGACTTTGTCTCACTTACTTTGGACATGTTATCAGGAGTGGCCGATTCCTAGAGAAGGACATCATGCTTGGTAAAGTAGAGGGTTTATGGAAAAAAAAAGGAAGAGCCTCAACAAAATGGGTTGACACAGTCCCTGCAACAATGAGTTCAAACACAGCAATGATTGTGAGGATGGCACAGGACTGGGCAACATTTCGTTCTGTTATATATAAGGTTGCTATGAGTTGGGACTGAATCGATGGCACTTAACAACACGGCAACATAGGATAAGTAATCCTGACTGTCCTCAGAAAAGAATGCACAAAGTCTATGGTATTTTGAGAATAGAAACAACAACCCACCCACCCTAGGCATTGGACCATGGGGAAGAAGTTTCCTCAGGGATTCTGGGGTTTTGAGATGTTGAAGAGTGGAATCTGTCTGGACCTAGTGCTTTGGGCCATGGGCAGTGATTGTATGCAACCAGAGTGGATACTGCGTAACTGGAGCACCTTGGACTCAGGTCAACCACTCAAGCAAAGATCTTGTGAGTGTGCATGGGACATCACCTTCCCAAGCACAATCACTATGAAAGGACTCAGGGGCAAAGGACTGTTGCTGTGGTGTGGGCCTGGCTTTCAAGGACAGTTTCAATGGTGCAGACAGTGCTTCCCCTCCCAGAAATTCTTGGTTTCTTCAAGAGAGTCTGACTTGACTTCTTGTTCTGAAGCTGCCTTATGTCTCCTGCTGGTGAAACCCCACTGCCTTTGGGTTTCTGACCTGTCTTGCTCCCCAGCAGTCCTGGTGCACAGCAGGCCTGATTCAGAGGTAAAACTTTCATTTCTCATCCAGTTCAGTCTTTTCTCTTTTCTCTAGCTTGGGTGTAACCACAGCTCTGCGATCAGCAGTGGGAAAGAGGGTAGTGGCTTATTCTTTCGTTTTCCTTCCTTCACATTCTTCCTCATCCAGGGTCAGTGGTTGGGGAACATAGAAGATGGAATAAGGGTGAAGAGATCAAAGTGTTTTTGTTTTTTTTTTAAGTTTTTATTGCTTATTACAGTTTTCTTGGTTGTGTTTATTGTTGTCCATTGCTGTGGTGTGGGCTCTTACTCATGTTAACTCCATATACAAGAAAAATACTCCCTGGTCCTGCGCCATCAACATGATTGTTGGTCTGCTTGAGTCCATTGTAGCAGCCGCTGTGTAGTTTGGGTGCCTTCTAACCTAGGGGGCTCATCTTCCAGCACTGTATCGGGCAATATTCTGTTGTGACCTACAGGGTTTTCACTGGCTAATTTTTGGAAGTAGATAGTTAGACCTTTCTTCTTAGTCTGGAAGCTCTGCTGAAACCTATCCACTATGGGTGACCCTGCTGGTATTTGAAATACTGATGGCATAGCTTTCAGCAGGATAGCAACACACGGGTCACCACAGTAAGACATACTGACAGATGGGTAGTTGCTTTGTTATATAGATATATGGCTATGTAGTTAAATGCCAGGTGTCCAACCACAGGTTCTTCCCTCATGAGGCTCTTTTAGGGATATTTTTAAGAGTCCTCCCAGCTGGAGACCTCTGCACTGAACCTTTCTTTAACCTTTTCAATGTTTTTTGTAGCAGGCCTCTTAATATGCTCCATATCCTGTCCTCTGGAAGCGCATCCTCACAGATTTTGTTTGGTTGGGAATTCCTATCACTGGATGGCATTGGGTGGGGCCCTTTCAATATGGCCCTAACTTGGCTATCTTCATGTCTACTTGGCTAACAGGAAGACTTATGCCTTCTTTTCCATCTACAGTCCCACTCCCTCCTCTCTATCCACTCCCCACAGTTTCAGGAAACTCCTCCTAAGTCCCCTCCCCAGGATTCTCTAGTTCAGCAAACATGCAGTGAGGGCAGTGATGGTAGGCTCTCTTTTTGCAAAACCTCATGTTCTATTATTGGTTCTCCTGGGGTCCTCCTCACTCAGCTGGGGAGTGGAGACAAACGAACCTGCAGGAAGTGGAGAGGCAATACCACTACATTTTCTCTTTACAGGCACTCTGCGAAGACCCTCCCCTACTTTACCCATTCATTTGGAGAATATTTACTGAGTGTCAGACCCTATTCTAGATATAACAGTGAACAAAGCAGAGTTCCTGCTCTCATATATTCTAGAGGGAGAACAAGAGCTCTTAACAAAGAAAATATATGATGTGTCAGATGATGTGAATTTTTAACAAGAAAAATAAAGCAGATCCTGGGAGTAGGGTGTGTGAGAGGGTGGTAGTCCTGTTTTATATAAGAGGATAGCCTTCACCGATGCAAAGATCTTCGTGTGCAAATTTGTGGGAATTGAGAGGAAAGCAGTGAGGATGCTTGAAGGAAGAACAATCCAGGTGGAGGGAAGAGTAGATGCAAAGCCCAGAAGTGAGAGCACGGATGGTTTGTCCACAGAGGAGGAAGCAGCTCAGTATGGTTGGGACATAGAGACAAAGGGGAAGACTGGGGGGAGAAGAGGTTCAAAACGTGGGTATAAGGGCAGGAGAGACCTAGTGAGCAATTATAAGGACTTTAAATTTTATGTCATGGGTGATGGGAAGCACTGAACTGTTTTGAACATGAGTGATATAATCTGATGGACTTTTGCTAGAAGTCTCTCTGCTGCAGGTGGAGAGTAGACTGCGCCTGGGAGAGAGGCAGGGAAACCAATGTCCTAAGGTTCTGTAGGCGCCGACTCAGTGTCCATTCTCCTCTTCCTTTCTTCCTTCCTTCCCTGGTTTCACTGAGGTTAAAAAATCCACATTTCTCAGCCTCCCTTGCACATAAGGGAGGCCATGTGACTTGCTCTTGGCAACGGTATACAATCAGAAGTTGTTGCCTGGGGCTGGCAGGAATGCTACTTAGAAGGGCTGCTGCCTCTGCTAGTATAAGCCTTTTGCCATTCGTCTTCTTGCCTACAGCATGGGTGCGAGGGCTGGAGCAGAAGGAGCCATCATTAGGGAAATGCAGCTTAAGGCCACGGTGAGAGAACTCCACGCATCTTTCTGAATGGCTAAAATTTAAGAAAAACGACGATACAAAGTGCTGGTGAGGACGCAGAGCAACTGGAACTTTCAGACGTGGCTTGTAGGAATGAAAAATGCTGCAGCTCCGTCAGAAAACCTTTTAAGTTTAAAAATAAATTCTAACAAACTGTTACTGTTATATTCTAGCTATCCAGTCCTAGGTATTTACTCAAGAGAAATGAAAACTTCTGTTTATGTAAAAATCTACATGAAGGTTTATAGAAACTTTATTTCTAATCTTCAAAAACTGGAAATAACCTAAATGCCCTTAAGTGGGTGAAAGGATAAACAAACAATGGTGTAATCACACAATGGAATATTATTCAGCAAACAAACAAACAAACAAAACAAAAAAACCCAGACTATTGATAAATCCAATAATTTGGATGAATCTGGAATGCATTTTGCTAATTCAAAAAGCCAGGTCCAAAAGTCCACATACTGTATGATTTCATTTATATAATATTTGGGAAAAGGCAGAACTATCAAAATAAAATGAAAAAAAAAAAAAAGTCTGGTGGGGGTTGGTTACAAAAGAGCAGCATTGGAGAACTGATGAGTGATAGAGCTGTCTGTGTGTGTGATATGACAGCGGTGGTGGGCACACAACGCTCTGCAGATGCCAAAATCCATGCAACTGTGCACCACAAGGAGTGAATTACATAGCATTAGGGGGAAAACGACCAAGGTAAACCTGTCCCCTTGATTAGAAAAACAACCCAAAGTCGGCAAATAAAGCTATGTGAGGCCTGAAAGTCGGTGCTGTGGTTCAGCTGGCAGAGAACTTAATTCCCCTTCCTGAATATGTAGTCTGGTTTCCATGTTTTGAAGAAGTCCTTGTATTAGAAGTCCTTGTGCTGGACAGAGAATCGTCTTGAGACATGGACATTGGGTGGTTTCCCCCCATCTTAATATCTACTACTGAAAACATTTGAAGGGATCAGAACAGGCAGAAAGATAGGTCAGTGCTTCGTTCCTTTCCTTCTTGATATGTAAATGGTAATATGCCAGACAAACGACACCATAACCATTACGAGCATAATATGGGAACAAAATACTGAAGTTTGACTTTTTAAAAAAATCCCTTTCAACCAAGAGGTATAAATACAAAAGTTTTTATATGTAAATAGTTTAGAAGTACTAGGCTGGCGTTATTATTAGCAGTGGAAATGTTCTAGAAGGAATTAGTGCCGAGAGGCAATGGAACGAGACAGCTGAGAGCCTACAAAAGGATGGAGAGCAGCAGCAACTGAACTAAATAAAGCTGCCATCTGCTCGAGTCACCAGATGGGGAACACTGCCAGCCTTTTCCCTGTCACCAGGCACTACCGTAAGTTTTTTTTCCAGGGACATGCTGAGGAAGTCCTACACTTGAATACACACATAGAAAAGCTTCCAGGGCTTCCCTTCCGTGCCCTAAGCTGCTCAGGGTCGCTCTCTCGGAGACAGCTGTGACCAGCTCTCGGTTACTTAGCGGGGAACACCTGAAAGGTGAATGACATTCGGCAGACACTGTGCCCTCAGGGGGTGCACATTTTACAGGAAAAACTGCAGATCTATTTGAGAAAAGAGAAAAATTGCGGGGTCAATAAATTCGTTTTACTGGAAGGGCTTGATTTGTCAGAGGCTAAGATAGACGCTAGAGTCCCTGGGTGGCACAAACTGTAAAGCACCCTACTAGCCGAAAGGTTGGCCGTTTGAACCCATCCAGAGGTGCCTCGGAAGACAGGCTTGGTGATCTGCTTCTAAAAGTTCACAGCCTTGAAAATCCTGTGGAACGGTTCTGCTCTACACATACGGGGTTGCTGTGAGTCAGAATTGACAAATGGCAACTAACAAAAACAACATGGTCAGCGCTGTATTCTATCCACCAAAAGAAACTTACAAAAACTGTGATGATGCCCTCACGCATGAAGGACTTTGTTGTAGTCAAGGCTGGTGCACAGAAGGCAATATTGAACTAGCTGTCTTTATTAGGGTAACCCAAGTTAGAGCTTAAGGTGCAACAGGGGAAGTAAATGTCTAGAGGGCCCCACAGTCTCTCTTGGGATTAATCTCAAGCCAGCCAGTGCCCCCACCTAATGGCATCTGGACATTTTACTAGGATGCTAAACAGTTCAATATTCTATTTTTAAAGCAATTCCTTGGCCAGCCGGGCAGTACTGAAGTCCTGGCCTCCAACAATCATCTTTCCAGCTGTGGGAATGCAATGCTTTCCAGGAGGGTGAGATTGAGGGAAAAAGAAGGTAAGATGGGCTAAGCAATGAAAAACCTGCCCACATGTGTTTATGGTTGCATACAGAATCCTTCCTTTGTTACCTGAAATACACCTGACACATAGGCCAAGACGTGAAAATAGACGTAAATAGAACTAAATCTGTCGATACTTGCTAAAATGTGAATTCAACATATTAATAGTTTCCACAAGACTTTGTTGTTGTTGGTAGTGTTAGGTGCCATCGAGTGGTTTTTGACTCGTAGCAACCCTGTGCACAACAGAACAAAACACTGCCCAGTCCTGTGCCATCCTCACAATTGTTGTTATGCTTGAGCCCATCCTTGCAGCCACTGTGTCAATCCAATTCACTGAGGGTCTTCCTCTTCTGCACTGACCCTGTACCTTACCAAGCATGGTGTCCTTCTCCAGGGACTGATCCCTCCTGATAACATGTCCAAAGAATGTGAGATGTAGGCTTGTCATTCTTGCTTCTAAGGAGCATTCTGGTTGTAGTTCTTCCAAGACAGATTTGTTCATTCTTTTGGCAGTCCATGGTATATATTCAATACTCTTCACCAACATCATAATTCAAAGGCATCAATTCTTCCTCAGTCTTCCTTATTCATCGTCCAGCTTTCCCATGCATATGAGGTGATTGAAAACATCATGGCTTGGGTTAGGAGCACGTTAGTCTTCAAGGTAACAGCTTTGCTTTTTAATACTTTAAAGAGGCCTTGTGCAGCAGATTTGCCTGAGCAGTGTGTCCTTTGATTTCTTGACTGCTGCTTCCATGGGCGGTGATTGTGGATCCAAGTAAAATGAAATCCTTGACAATTTCAATCTTTTCTCTGTTTATCATGATGTTGCTTATTGGTCGAGTTGTGAGGATTTTTGTTTTCTTTACGTTGAGGTGTAATCTTTGGTCTTCATCAGTAAGAGCTTTAAACCCTCTTCATTTTCAGCAAGCAAGGTTGTGTTATCTACATAATGCAGGTTGTTAATGAGTCTTCCTCCAATCCTAATGCCCTGTGCTTCTCCATATAGTTCAGCTTCTTGGATTATGTGTTCAGCATACAGATTGAATAGGTATGATGAAAGGATACAGCCGTGATGCACACCTTTTCTGACTTTAAACCACACAATATCCCCTTGTTCTGTTCGAATGACTACCTCTTGATCTATATACAGGTTCCTCATGAGCACAGTTAATTGTTCTGGAATTCTCATTCTTCACCATGTTATCCATAATTTGTTATGAGTCACATAGTCAAATACCTTTGGATAGCAATTAAACACAGGTAAACATCTTTCTGATATTCTCTGCTTTCAGCCAGGATCCATCTGACATCAGCATCAAGCATAACAACATAACATCCTGGTTCCATGTCCTGTTCTGAATCCGGCTTGAATTTCTGGCAGTTTCCTGTTGATGTACTGCTGAAACCAGTTCTGAATGATCTTCAGCAAAATTTTACTTGTGTGTCATATTAATGATATTGTTGGATAATTTCTGCATTTGGTTGGATCACCTTTCTTGGGAATAGGCATAAATATGGATCTCTTCCAGTCAGTTGGCCAGGTACCTGTCTTCCAAATTTCTTGGCATAGATGAGTGAGCACTTCCAGCACTGTATCCGTTTGTTGAAACATCTCAATTGGTGTTCTGTCAATCCCTGGAGCCTTGTTTTTTGCTCCTGTCTTCAGTGTAGCTTGGACCTCTTCCTTCAGTACCATTGGTTTCTGATCATATGCTACCTCCTGAAATGATTGAACATTGACCAATTCTTTTTGTATTCCTTCCATCTTCTGTTGATGCTTCCCGTGTCTTTTATTATTTTCCCTGTAGAATCCTTCAATACTGCAACTTGAGTCTTGATTTTCTCTTCAGTTCTTTCAGCTTCAGCAATGTCCTGTGTGTTCTTCCATTTTGGTTTTCTTACTCCAGGTATTTGAGCATGCCATTACAATACTTTTCTCCTCGAGCCACCCTTTGAAATCTTCTGTTCAGCTTTTTTACTTCCTCCTTTCTTCCATTTGCTTTAGCCACTTGATGTTCAAGAGCAGGTTTCAGAGTCTCTCCTGACATCCATTTTGGCCTTTTCTTTCTTTCCTGTCTTTTTAAGGACCTCTTGCTTTCTTCATGTATGATGTCCTTGATGTCATTCCATAACTCATCTGGTCTTTGGTTATCAGTGTTCAACAGGTCAAACCTATTCTTGAGAAGGTCTCTAAATTCGGGTGGGACATACTCAAGGTCTTACGTTGGTTCTCGTGGACTTGTTCTAATTTTCTTCAGCTTCAACTTGAACTTACATATGAGCAATTGATGGTATGTTCCCCACTCCACCCCGGCCTTGTTCTGACTGATGATATTGAGCTTTTCCATCATCTCTTTCCACAGATGTAGTCAATTTGACTCCTGTGTATTCTATCTGGCGAGGTCCACGAGTATAGTCATCGTTTAAGTTGTTGAAAAAGGTATTTGCAACAAAGAAGTCATTGGTCTTGCAAAATTCTATCATGTGATCTCTGGCATCGTTCCTGTCACCACCGCCATGTTTTCCAATTACTGATCCTTCTTCTTTGTTTCCAACTTTCACATTCAAATCACCAGTAATTATCAATGCATCCCGAATGCATGCTCCATCAATTTCAGACAGCAGAAGTTGGTAAAAATCTTCTATTTCTTCATATTTGGTCTTAGTGTATTGGTTTGTAAATTTGTATAATGGTCAAATTAACTGGTCTTCCTTGTAGGCGTATGGATATTATCCTATCAGGGACAGCGTTGTACTTCAGGATAGATCTTGAAATGTTCTTTTTGATGCTGTTCTTTTTCAAGTTGTCATTCCTGGCATAGTAGACCATATGATTGTCTGATTCAAAATGACCAATACCAGTCCATTTCAGCTCACTAATGCCTAGGATATCGATGTTTATGCATTCCATTTCATTTTTGACAATTTCTGATTTTCCTAGATTCATACTTCGTACATTCCATGTTCTGATTATTAATGGATATTTGCAGTTGTTTCTTCTCATTTTGAGTCATATCACATCAGCAAACGAAGGTCCCAAAAGCTTGACTCCATCCATGTTTTTAAAGTCGACTCTACTTTGAGGAAGCAGCCCTTCCCCAGTCATCTTTTGAGTGCCTTCAACCTGAGGGGGCTTATCTTTCAACAGTATATCAGACAATGTTCTGCGACTATTCATAAGGTTTTCACTGGCTAATTCTTTTCAGAAGTAGATCACCAGGTCCTTCTTCCTAGTCTGCATTAGTCTGGAAGCTTCACTGAAACCTGTCTGCCATGGGTGACCCTGCTGGCATTTGAATACTGTTGGCATGGCTTCCAGTATCACAGCAACACACAAGCCATCACAGTACAACAAACGGACAGAGTGTGGGGGTACAAGCCATTAGTTGAGATGAAATGGGAAGTAAAGTGTGCCTTGCACAGAGTAGAGATTCTCCTTTGATCCCCAAACCCCCTTCCCTTACCAGAAGCTGTTGTACATTTTTTTCATCCCCACAGAGACACTGCCCCCTCCCCCTCCCCAATTCCCAGCCATTATCATTTTCACTGCGACTCTTGCAGCAACCTCTTGACTGTAATCTCGTGTGCTGAGTCCAGTCAATTTTCTACAGAGCAGCCAGAGTAACCTTTTTAAAACAGGCCAGGTTTCATCACTTTCTGCTTAAAACCATTCAATGGTTTCCTTTTCATTTAGAATAAAATCCAAATTTCTTGTCACGGCTTATGAAGACTTGATTGACAGAGCTTCTGTCCATCTCACCACCTTCAATACAAAACATTCACTCACTTGCTCGTAGCACTCTGGGCAACCCTCTTCCTCCACAAGTCAAGCCTGGCCCCAGCCCCAGCCTCTGCCTACACTGTTGCCTAGCATACCCTTTCCTGGTCCTTCGGGTGGCTGTCCTGTTCTTCAGATAGCAGCTCCGAGAGAGCTTCCTGACTGTCTAAAATGGCCCTCCTCAGGTACTCTTGGCACCTTTGCTTATTTATTGTCTTCCCAGAAGAATGTTCACACGATGAAGGCAGATAACTTGTCTCTTTCCCAGTGTCTGACACAGCCTAGAATGTTAGAAAGTTAAATATTTAATGAACCTGTTGCCATTCCGTTGATTCTAACTCATGGCGACCCCATGTGTTTCAGAGCAGAACTGTGCTCTGTAGGGTTTTCAATGGCTGATTTTTTGGAAATAGATTGCCAGGACTTTCTTTTGAGATGACCCTGGGGTGGACTTGAACCGCCAACCTTTTGGTTAGCAGTTGAGCGCCTTAATGTTTGCACCACTCAGGGACTCCAATATTTAGTGGACGACTCAATAAATATTAGTGAAATGAACACACGGATGAATGACTAAAAAACTTTTGGTTTCCTGATCTTTTGTTCACCGTCTCAGAAAATAGTTTTTGATGATGGCTAAGCTACAGTTCTCAACTAGCTTTTCTGGGTCATCGCCTGGAAAATGAAAAATTTTCCTGGATGGTGTACGAAATTGAAAAAGCTGCAGTATCTCGGATCAGAAGAAGGTTAACAATTTTGTCCAGTGAGGAATGTCTCTTCACGGAGGTAAAAGTCCTTCACAAATACCAGCTGATTAACGTTCATATGCCCAAGGTTATGAGACAGGTTCAGTGGCAGGCAGACGGCAGGGATCCTTGTATATAACTGAGGCGTAAGCTGTCAGTCCAGCCTGACAGAGTTTGGGAGGGCAGAGCTGGAGAGAGAATGTGGAAGTCATAACCCAAAGGAAACGGCGGAAGTCTGTGTGGGGCCCACCTTGCCTTTGCCGTCTTCCTTCCAGTGTCTGAAGTCCCATTTCTGAACCTTACTGGCCTTGCTACCTGCAGACAGTGTGAACGTGTGTTGAGGACTGCCCAACTGCTTCTTCAAACATCGCCCCAATTCTCCCTGTAGCCGAAGGAGGAAACCTAGGCTTCATTCTTAGCCCTTTCTTTCCTCTCTCCTGTGCCCAAGCCATCACCATCTGTCAAGTCTACTTCCTAAGTGGCTCTTGATTCATCCACTTTTCTCTACCTCCAGTCACCGCACTGGTCTGTGTCACCAGCTTCGCTTGCCTAGGTGACTTCAGCCTGATATACGTTGCTGTGGAGTCGATCCCAACTCGTAGCGACCCCACAGAATTGAGTAGAATTGCCCCGTAGGGTTTCCAGAGTGGCTGGTGGATTTGAACTGCTGAGCTTTTGGTTAGCAGCCTGATCTCTTAACACTGCACCACCAGGGCTCCCGGTGACTTCACCAACATCCTAAAATCGCAGTGTGTCAAGTTGTTTTCCTCAAAGATACCATCCATACCATAATCAATGATGTTTAAAGCTACAGATCAGGCCACCTTTCTCCTCTGCCTACATTCCTTTAATGATTTCTGTTGATGCTTAGATGAAGTCTTACTCTGAGATAAAACAAAACAACAACAGCGATGAAAAATGCTTCAGGGCCTTACCTTTATCTTTCAATCTTTTATAAAACTCTTCCCCTCTCCTCTAACCCACTTATTCTGTATTCTAGTGATGGTGGTCTTCTTTCAGCTTATCAAACACCATGCGACCGCTTGTCTTAGGACCTTGGAACATCGTGGCTTTGGGATTCTCTTCCTCCTCCTCTCCACCTGGCTTAGCTCCTATTTAACCTGTTAGGTTGACAGGAGTGTCACTGCTTCATTGAAAACTTCCCTTTTCTCTCAGCATAGGCTAGCTACTCCTGCTGTATCCTCACAGGGCAGCTGGTATTTTCTTCAGGGCAGTTCTCATCCCATTTTACTTTAATTGCTGGCTTACTTGTCTTCCCAACTGGATGCAAGGATCCTTGAGGAAGGGACCTTTCTAGTTGGTTTACCATTCTTAACACCTGACACAGTGCCTGGCGCAAAATAAGTGCATGATAAAGGTATGCTGACAAAAGACTGTTGCTGGCTCTTTTCCGTCACACTCAGTGGCAGCTGTTGGGAGACCTGTCTGTCTTTGCTTTTCCATCCTGCTGCTCACTCTTCACCTTTATCCTATTTGAATGAACTCTGCCTGCTGACCCCAATATCTCCAACACATACACACACACACACACGCACACGCACACACACATACATACATGCATGCAAATATGCACACATACTACACACATCCACATACTTCACGTATGTGCACACTATATATATTCACACATACATACACGCACACATATATACACACTCACACAATACACATATGCACATACTACACACATGCATACACACATGCTACATACACTCACACACACACACACAATACTACACACACGTGCACTGAAAACAAAAACCCACTGCTGTCGAGTCGAGTCAAGTCAATTCGATGACACATGCACACATACACATTATTATGGACTGGGTTGTGGCCCCTTAAAGTGTGTGTAAACTTGGCTAGGCCACGGTTCCCAGTGTTGTGTGATTGTCCACCATTTTGTCATCTGATGTGATTTTCCTAGTGTTGTAGATACTACTTCTATGACGTTGTTGAGGTGGGATTAGTGGCATTTGTGTTGATGAGGCAGGGCTCATTGTACAAGACTGGGTTCTGCCTTGAGTCAGTCTCTTTTGGGATGTAGGGGAGAAAAGTGAGTGGAGAGACGGGGGACCTCAAACCCCCAAGAAACAAGAGCCAGGAGAATAGCATGTCCTTTGGACCCAGGGTCCCTGTTCTGAGAAGCTTCTCAACCAGGGAAGACTGATGACAAGAACCTTCCCCCAGAGCTGACAAAGACAGAAAGCCTCCCCTGGAGATGACACCCTGAATCCGGACTTCTAGCCGACTAGACTGTGAGAGAATAAGTTTCTCTTTTATTAAAGCCACCCACTTGTGGTATTTCTGTTTTAGTGGCACCAGATGACTAAGACACACATGCACATGTGGACACATACACACACAATACACACTTACATACACACCATACACATGCACACACATACACATACATGCACACATACACATATGTTACACACACACACACGCACACACACACACACTCTGGCTCCTCTGGCGTCTGCTCCACCTCAATATCCAGGTTCAGTTTTAGGTCAGCTCCCCTCAGCTTGCCCTGTTTCACTGATCCCAGTTCTTCCAGTAGATACGGCAGCAACTGGAGAGAAAACAGCCATTTTTATCATCCGTTGCTGAATGTAAGTGAAGCACAAAGATGACCTTCTTAACTCAAGCAGCCATTGCGTAGATAGTTTTAGACCACGGTTTTAGGCCACGGGTAGTCCATGTGTTAGGAACTTTTCCCAAATTCGTAGTTTCCAGATATGGTAACTCTGTAACGACGAAATGGCAGATAATTATAATATCTGGGATAAGGTGCAATGTTCAGGGGCTTGGCAGATTGCTGCCATATCTTGCCCACACTTGAAAAATGTGTCTCTACGGATAATCGAGTGCTCCACCACCCCACCCACTCGCTCTCTCTCCAGGGCTTTGATTTGAATGTGAGGTTTGCCTTCCCCGGGGGACGTCAGTGAAACTCCCGGAGCTCCTCTATCCATTCTGATCACAGCCGTCTCTCTTCGTGAGAGCTCCCTCCCACCCCTCTCCTCTCAGAGGATTCTTTGCTGCAACTTGCATTTTGACACTTACCCGTGAATCCTTATGAAAAGTCACTAAAATTGGACTTTTTTTCCCCAGGCAAACTGTCAAAAATAACAAGATTATCGCAGGAGAAGGGAATTGTAGTAATACTCTTGACCTCTTTCCTACCTGTCTTGGCATTCCTTTCTCAACGCTGTCATAGAAACTGCCGACTCCTTTCTTGTCAGGGCGATTATACCTTTTCAGATTTTGACAACTGGAAGTTACAAGAGAAAGAAGCCAGGCTCTTCAGGGCCAACCCCTCCTCCCCCAGCCCGTCTTCTAACAAACAGTGCATCTGTTAAGTACACTTGTGAGAAAGAATACCGCTTACCTAGGCATATGGGGAAACATCCTATTCTCTTGGTTTTATTATGTGGTGGGCTTGACAGGTACAGTAGTCATTCCAGATTGGAAACACCTTTGTCAGACAGCAATTTCATGCAGGGCTTTGAACTAGTTCATTCTGGTTCCAAGAGTTTGCATTTTCACCCCAGATATACTGAATCAGAATCCACATTTTTAACAAGACCACCAGGTGATTCTTATGTATAATACATTTTGAGAACCACTGCTCTACTAGTGGTTCTCAGAATTGGTCCCTAACCAGCAATATTAGCATCCTTGGGACCTTGTTAGAAATGCAAATTCTCAGCAGGGGTTCCAACCAGAACAAACCAGTTCAAAGCCTTGATTTCCTGTGGTGGGCAGCCTCAGAGTCCTGCATAATATATTAGATTGACAGCTTGCAGGGAGAGTGGGGGGTTGGGGGGGTTGGAGGGGGGAAGGTGTGAAAGGGAAAAGCTTATTTTAGCCAGCAGACTTGGAAATTTTACAGATGTTATAGGATTCCATTAAAATTATGCACAATTTCTCCTCATTAGCTGACAAGCAAGATTAATTAATTTGTTTGATTATAGAAACATAAGGCTTAGTTCAGCATGAATTATAACTTATCATGGTTTTAGTATCTTTTGGGTAATTTAAAATACGTGTTGTGATTTATTAGCAGTTTATAAATCTCATTAAATCACCATTTTTTTGTGTACCATTCTTTGGCATTGCGTACCTCTAGAGGCGGTTAAAGTTTATTATTCAGTGTTCCCCTGCCATTCATAAGGTTTTCACTGGCTAATTCTTTTCAGGAGTAGACTGCCAGGTCCTTCTTCCTAGTCTGTCTTAGTCTAAGAACCAGGCATCAGGATTGGAGGAAGACTCATTAACAACCTGCGTTATGCACATAACACAACCTTCCTTGCTGAAAGTGAAGACGACTTGAAGCACTTACTGATGAAGATCAAAGACCACAGTCTTCAGTATGGATTACACCTCAACCTAAAGAAAACAAAAATCCTCACAACTGGACCAATAAGCAACATCACGATAAGTGGAGAAAAGATTGAAGTTGTTAAGGATTTCATTTTACATGGACCCACAATCAACTCCCATGGAAGCTTGTTGTTGTTGTTGTTAGGTGCCATTGAGTCAGTTCCAACTCATAGCGACCCTATGCACAACAGAACGAAACACTGCCCAGTCCTGCGCCATCCTTACAATTGTTGTCATGCTTGAGCTGATTGTTGCAGCCACTGTGTCAATCCACCTCGTTGAGGGTCTTCCGCTTTTCCGCTGACCCTGTACCCTGCCAAGCATGGTGTCCTTCTCCAGGGACTGATCCCTCCTGACATGGAAGCAGTGGTCAAGAAATCAAAAGACTCATTGCATTGGGCAAATCTGCTCCAAAGGACCACGTTAAAGCTTTAAAAAGCAAAGATGTCACCTTGAAGACTAAGGTACGCCTGACCCAAGCTATGGTATTTTCAATTGCCTCATATGCATGCGATAGACAATGAATAAGGAAGATGGAAGAATAATTGACGCCTTTGAATTGTGGTGTTGGTGAAGAATACTGAATATACCATGGACTGCCAGAAGAACGAACAAATCTGTCTTGGAGGAAGTACCACCAGAATGCTCCTTAGAGGCAAGGATGGCGAGACTGCGTCTTACATACTTCGATCATGTTATCAGGAGGGATCAGTCCCTGGAGAAGGACATCGTGCTTGGTAAAGTAGAGGGTCAGAAGAAAAGAGGAAGACCCTCAACGGGATGGATTGACACAGTGGCTGCAACAATGGACTCAAGCAGAACAACGATTATGATCAAGGCGCAGGATCAGGCAGTGTTTCTTTTTGTGGTACACAGTGTTGCTCTGAGTCAGAATCGACTCGATGGTACCTAACAACAGCAGCAACAACAACAATTCAGTGTTCATTTTAATAAGAAATTTGTGACATTCCCAAGGGCCTGAGAAGAGCCATCCATGAGTTTTTGCCCAATATTTGAGATGGGTCTGGTTGCAAGGAATTCTCCTCAGGGATAGTTTTAAAGGAGAAGTTGGTGGACAGTCCAATTTTAAACTTCTATGTAGTGTCTTATGCTGGTGCTTCCTAGTCATTTTCAATTCATGACTCACTTGGAAATATCTAAATGTGTAGCAGCAGCAGCACAGGCATGTGGTGAACAGGGTGCACATCAGGAAGCCGCAGCCCCAGAGAGGGCTCACATTATATGCAACATGTCCCATGCACCTGAAGTCGCCTGTGTCCTGAATTCTGCCTCTGGGGGAGAAAGGAGGAACATGGACTTGCGGGAAGCATGAGGAAGGTGGTAGATTATTGGGCCTGCGTTCTTCTGGGAGCATTTTAATTGGAGACGTGTCTGAGCTTCAGACAAAAAGCCAAACTTGCTTCCTGGACAAAGAGAGATAACAGACAGATATCCTTCTTTCTCCTCCCTTCCCCACATACACTCACATGAGCGCATTGTGATATAACGGTTGCGATGTTGGGAACTTAACGTTTGAGAAGAATTGTAGGCACTCCTTCTCTTCTGTCTGATATTTGAATGCCTTTTCCTACACTTTGCAATCAACACTCATGCTGCCTTTCTTAACACTGAATTGGTGTTAGGTCTGTTACTACTGCTTGCCAGCCAGTAGCTCGGTTTTAGTTGTATAGCGGTGTTTGCTCCTGTAATTAGTTAAATAAATATCTTACTATATTTCATCCTTGATAATTAAACATGAATGGAAAGCAGAAAAACCAAAGTGTTGATATAAAAAACCAAACCTATTGCCACTGAGTCAATTCTGACTCATAGTGACCCTATAGGACAGAGTAGAACTGCCCTGTAGGGTTTCCAAGAAGCAGCTGGTGGATCCAATCTGCCAGTGTTTTGGTAAGCAGCTGAGCTCTTAACCACTTCGCCACCAGGGCTCCTCTATTCTAGATAACCAAACCAAACCTGTTGCTATCATGTTGATTTTGACTTGTAGCGACCCTACAGGACAGAGTAGAACTACTGACTGCCCTATCTCTCTCCCACGGAGCAGTTGGTGGGTTTGGACTGCTGACTTGCCAATCTTTTGGTTAGCAGCCAAGTGATTAACCACTGTACCACCAGGGCTCCAAAGTGTTAATAATAGTGATGAAACTATTGAGACAAAGATTCGACACCCCCCCCCGCCAGATTGTTCAATTTTTTAGCCTCATTTGGACACACAAGGAATCAAAGATTTGCATGGGTTGTGAAATTGTAAAGGGAGAGAGAGAAAAAAAAAAAAGAAGAATCTGGGAACACACTACTGAAGATTCTCTGAAATGCAAGTCATAATTAGGAATTTTACTTTGTATTTGAGCTTTCTTGGAATAGGTAGCCACCAAATAATATGTAAGGTTATTGATCAGTGTTTTTTATATTTGGTTCCACTGTGCACGCGTTTTTTTAAAGGGCTGAATTATGTGTAAAAATAGAGGATTATTTCTGCACCACAACACCTTTCTGCCTTTCAATAAAGGGGCTCTCTTAGGTCTAGAGCATGTCCTGTGGGAATCTTGCCAATTTTCAAATCCGTAAGAACTCATTTTTAACACTTTGTTAACTACAGATATTAGTTATTTTTATTGTGTGTCTACCTTTGAGACAGGTTCAGAAGAGGATGTGGAATGAAGGATGTCATTGCTGATGTCAGATGAATCTTGGCTGAAAGCAGAGAATACCAGAAGTGTGTTTATCTGTGTTTTATTGACTGCAAAAAGGCAATTGACTGTGTGAATCATAACAAATCAGGAATTACATTACAAAGAATGGGAATTCCAGAATACTTAATTGTGCTCATGCAAAACCCGTACATGGATCAAGAGGCAGCCTTTCCAACGGAATAAGGGGATATTGCGTGATTCAGAATTGGAAAGGGTGCGTGGCAGGGTTTTATCCTTTTATCTTACTTATTCAATCTGTATGCTGAACAAATCATCCAAGAAGCTGGACTCTGTGAAGAAGAGTCCAGTACCAGGATTGCAGAAGGACTCGTTAACAACCTGTGATATGCAGATGACACCATCTTGCTTACCAAAAATGAAGATAACTTGAAGCACTTACTGGTGAAGGTAAAAATCACAGCCTTCAGTATGGATTATACTTGAATGTGAAGAAAATGAAAATCCTCACAACTGGACCGATAAAAAACATGATGATAAATGAAGAAGAAATTGAAGTTCTCAATGATTTCATTCACTTAGATCAACAATCAACATCCAATCAACATCCCTGGTGACAGCAGTCAAGAAATCAGAAGTATTGTATTGGGAATATCTGAGGCAAAAGACCTCTTTAAAGTGTTCAAAAGCAAAGATGTCACCTTGTTGTCTAAGGTGCCCCTGACCCAAGCCATGGTATTTTCAATTCCCCATATACATGTGAAAGCTGGACAACGAAAAAGGAAGACAGAAAAAGAATTGATGCATTTGAACTGTGGCATTGGTGAAGAATTTTTTGTTGTTGTTAGGTGCCACGGAGTAGATTCTGACTCATAGCGACCCTGCGCACGGCAGAACGAACCACCGCCCGGTCCTGTGCAATCCTCACAATCGTTGTTATGCTTGAGCCTATTGCTGCAGCCACTGTGTCAGTCCATCTTGTTGAATGTCTTCCTCTTTTTCGCTGTCTATTTTATCAAGCATGATGTCCTTCTCCAGGGACTGGTCCCTCCTGATAACATGTCCAAAGTATGTGAGATGAAGTCTTGCCATCCTTGCTTCTAATGAGCACGCTGGCTGTACTTCTTCCAGAACAGATTTGTTTGTTCTTTTGGCAGTCCACGGTGTATTCAATATTTTTCACCAACACCCCAATACTGGAGAACAGCTTATGGATGCCTAGTTGTGATAGGCTAGATAATGCTCCCCTCCCCCACCAAGATATCAACAACCCAATCCCTGGAACTGTGACTATGTTGCATGACATGGCCAAAGGGACTTTGCTGATGTGATTAAGTTAAGGATCTTGAGATGGGAAGATTATCCAGAGTTATGCATGTGGCTCCAGTGAAATGACGGGTCCTTATGAGAATGAGGTTGGAGGGTCAGAGTGAGAAAAGGCAATGTGACAATGGAAGCTTGGAGAGAGACTGGAAGAAGCCAGGTTTCTGGCTTTGAAGATGGAGGATGGGGCTATGAGCCAGGGAACACAGGGAAGTAATTCTTACCTACAGTCCCTGGAGGCATGGCCCAGTTGATGCCTTGATTTCAGCCCAGTGAAGCCCAGAGTGGATTTCTGAACTGTAGGATAATAAATTTTTGTTGTTTTAATCCACCACATTTGTGCTAATTTCTTACAGCAACTATAGAAAATGAATGCTCTGACCGCTGCTAGTTTTACTGCTACTATCGTTATTACTGTCTTGAAAGCACACACAAAGGAAAGACGACTTCCTTCCGCCCCGCATTTGGTCTAGGTCAAGGCATGGTAAACATAGTTCCCTCGTCTCATGTTTTAAGGGTAGACATGAGACCCACCTCCACTCCTTGGTTGGAGTTGCTTCCAGGAAGGATTCGGCTTCTAATAAGAACAGCCTGAAGGTGAGAAGTCTGGCCCCTTCCTGCCTGCTTTGAATAAAATTACAGGAGTACATACTGCTTGGAACCACATCGGAAGCCCCTTAATCATGCCAGTGAAATCTGTGATGGTAAGAGACTGAACTGTGTGGTCGGAAGACCTGACCAGATAGCAACTAAATGTTTGAGGTGAAGAGAAGCTCAATATGTTTACATCATCGAAGCACCAAAAGAGAGCATTTAGTTTGCAGTTCAGGCAGCTCACGTTTCTGCAGGGAGTTTGTGGTTTATTCAGGAACCCTGGATCATGAACTCAAGATGTTCTGTCAGAAAACAACCATCAAACAATAAGTTGGAATGACGGCTCCAGTGTAGGGCTAGAGACTCACAGAGCATCTTTTTTAAGATTTATATTTCTTCCACTGAACTTTTCATAAAAGAACAAACTAATCTAGTCCCATTATACTGAACTTGACCAGGACAGACTTGTTTCAGAAAGGCAATCAGTATATGATGGGGTCTCTGGAACTTTGTATAAGGGATTTTTTTCTTTTTCCTTTTAAGAACCTCTTCTTGCATTTCCAAGCATGGTGGATGTGAGCCCAGCCATCAGTCATCAAGGTCAGATTTCTGGGCCTCTGGCTACCCTCCTCTACTGATTGATCGCTCTCAGTTAGTTGGCGTCTTTGCTTTTTCATGTATCTGTATCCTCCTCTGTTTCTCTCTCAGCTTGGCCCCTCATTGTCACTTGTCTAGATTACTGCAGCGATCTCCCAACATGTCACCTCATGCCGTATGCCATCTCCCTCATTCAATCAGGACCCCATGCTTCAGCCAAATGGTCTTTCTGAAATGCTAAGTCCATCATGCCAATTCCCATCTTCTACCCTTTAATGCCTCAGTGGCTTAAAAGCTCAGCTGTTAACCAACAGGTTGGCAGTTTGAATCCAGCAGCTGCTCATTGGAAACCCTACGGGGCAGTTTGACTCTGTCCTATAGAGTTGCTGTGAGTCAGAATTGACTCGATGGCACAGGTTTAGGTTTTTTTTTTTGTAGTGTTCAGGGAGTCCCTGGGTGGTGCACATAGTTAAGCACTTCACTACTAACTGAAAGGTTTGCAGTTCAAATCCACCCAGAGGTATCTTGGAAGAAAGCCCTGGCAATCTGCCTCCAAAAGGTCACAATTTGAAAAACCTATGGAGTACAGTTCTACTCTGAAACATATGGGGTTGCCATGAGTTGGAATAGACTTGATGACAACTGTGTTTTTTTACCTACAGGGTAAAGTCCAAGCTCCTTAGCATCACTGCAAAATAAATCTTTCTATGGGTGGCTCCTCACTGGGGTCTCTGGCTATGGCTTTCCTCCTTAGCATCCTGAAGTCTGGTCAGCCAGAAAGTCTGCAACTCCTGGTGGGCCCAGGTGGTTTCACGCCTCCCTGCTGTTCATCATGCTGCCTTCTCCGCAGGAATTGAAACCCTTCACCACTGTGAATACTCAGCTCCACCATCTCCACTTTTGTGATGCTGTCCTGGTCCTCTTCCCAGCACTCAGGAACCATGGGCCGTTTCCGCCTTGGCGCACACTCCTGCTTCCAACCACACACTTATCTGCCTCTGTGTTACTTTACAGTCTTACTGCCTTAGAGCTTGCTTTTCCCATGTTAGTCAGTGAATTCCTGGAGATAAGGAAAAATCTTTCTGTCCCCACTCTTTCTCCTGGGGCTTAAAAAGTACCTGGCATATACAGGACACTCAATCTCATAATTAAATTTCATAAATGAATAAAATAATAAATGGGATTTGGTTAGATATTAGAAAGATAGATATTATTTAGAGCAAAAGGAAACTTACATATTATTCAGTCCAGCCCATGAATTTTAGTAGTTCTAGAATAGCACTGTTCAAATTTGAGCCACTGCCCACATGTGGCTACTGAACACATGAAATTAGGCTCTTCTCAATTGTGATGTGCTGTAAATGTAAAATACTAGTGTCTTAATTGCCTAGTGCTGCTATAACAGAAAAATACCACAATAGCATTCTGCTATTTACCTTCCATAATTACTAAGTGATTTAGGCAGGAAGATTACATAGCTTAGCAGATTCCTAAAAGATCAGCTTATCTTTTCTCATCTCAGAATAACTAGGAACTTCAGTGACTTCCTATGAAAAATTATTGGTGTAAAATTCCAGAATCAACTACAGTAACAGCTCTTTGTTTCCAGTCTAGCTTCTGGTGACTTTGTGGCTCCTGAGAAAATAGCATCTGAGCCATCGTAATGGTTTGCCTCGTCTGTTGAATTAACAATACAATTCAAGACCCTACCCTACACACATTTTCTAACCCATTTGTACATCTTCATCTGTCAGGACCTGCAGCAACTGACAAGTGCCCATTCACTTATTATACAAGTATTTGTTGACAGTCACTGTGAATATACTGGATATACCGTGTGGATCAAAATAGCCATACTCCCCTCTCTGGTTTTGAGGGATTGAATTGTGTCCCTCCAAAACCCCAACCGCTATGCCTGTGGTTATAATTCCATTTGGGAATGGGCTGTCTTTGTTATATTAAGGAGACAGGGTTAGTGTAGGGTGTATCTTGAGTCAATCTCTTTTGAGATATAGAAGAGATTAAAAACAAGCTAGCAAGCAGAGAGGGGGAAAGAGAGATGCCAAAGATCATGAAGGTCCCTCAAGAGCAGAAGCTTATAAGACACAAGGACCTTCTTCCAGAGCTGACAGAGAGAGAAAGCCTTCCCCTATAGCCAGCACCCTGAATTCGGACTTCCAGCCTCCTAAACTGTGAGGAGATAAATTTCTGTTTGTTAAAGCCACCCGCTTGTGGTGTTTCAGTTATAGCAGCACTAGATAGCAAAGGCACTGATGGACTTTAAAATCTGGTGAGGGAGATTTATCTTAAACAAATAAACAAGTAAATAATCATGTATTTAAAAACCCGTAGAGTTTGAATGGAAAGACAGCTTGGGGAGGGAGATGGGCTTGAGGAGAGACACTGGGACCTGATTCTGAAGCATCCTGGTGTTACGCAGAAAAGATTGAACTTCTCGTTGGTGATAGGAGACCTCTGAATTTTATTTAACACTATGAATAGGTTTATCTTTCCAGTGAAAGACGCACAAGAATAGGCATAAACTTGTGGCTTAGAAGCCAGTTATGAGGCTGTTATAACACTTCAAGTGGGAAATGAGGAGAAAACAGAATCAGCTGTGGCAGCCAGGTTCACGTAGGAGAGTCGCATTCGAGAAGCATTTTATAAATAAAATAGTTGTTTTTGGTAGAATATTTGCTGTTGACTTAGTTATCTAGTGGTGCTACAACAGAAATATCATAAGTGGATGGCTTTAACAAAAAGAAATTTATTTTCTCACAGTCTAGGAGGCTGGAAGTCCGAATTCAGGGCACCAGCTCCTGGGAAAGACTTTCTCTCTCTATCGGATTTGGGAGAAGGTCCTTGTCATCAATCTTCCCCAGTGGAGGAGCTTATCAGCCCAGGAACCCCGGGTCCAAAGGCCACACGTTCCTGGGTCTGCTATCTTGGTGGTATGAGGTCCCCCTCTCTCTATGCTCATTTCTCTCTTTTATATCTCAAAAGAGATTGATTTAAGACAAAACCTAATCTTGTAGATTGATTCCTGTCTCATTAATATAACTGCCTGTAATCCCACATCATTAGCATCATGGAAGCAGAATTTACAACACACAGGAAAATCACATCAGATGACAAAATGGTGGACAACCACACAATACAGGGAATAGTGGACTAGCCAAGTTGACACACATTTTTTGAGGACACAATTCAATCCATAACAGTTGTAGACTGTAAAGGGAGGGAAGAAATGAAGTATGACAGCCAGATTTCTATGTTGAGAGTCACTGGACGAACACCACTAATTTAGAGGGAACTGAAAACGGAGCAAGCATGGAGAGATCTGGTCGTAAATTACATTTGAGACACTTCCAGGCTGAGCCTGTTCTAGTGGGAGGTATGAATCCACAAACAGTGTGAGGGGCTAAGGATACAGAAATGAACGAAGTGTAGTCCATGCCTTCAAGGAGGGCATGATATAGTGGAGGCCGCAGATTGTAAACAAATCACTTCAATAGAGCATAATGCAAGCTAAAATAAGAAGCACGATTAAGAAATAATGGACGTTAAAATATAGAGATGATAAAAACAAACCTGAGCTCCTCAGCTAGCCCTAGTTCATAAACTAACAAGCTACTCTTGTTTTTAGTTGCTACCCAGTCAGCTCTGACCCATGGCAACCTTACGTATAATAGAATGAAAAGTTGCCTGTCCTGTGCCATCTTCATGATTGTCGGTATGCTTGAGTCCAGTTGGACAATGTTCTGTTCTGATCCATGGGGTTTTCACTGGCTGGTTTTCAGGAGTAAATCATCAGGCCTTTCTCTGTAGTCTGTCTTAGTCTGCAAGTTCTGTTGAAACTTGTCCACCATGGGTGACCCCACTCGTGTTTGAAATACTGATGGCATAGCTTCCAGCATCATAGCTAGCTACCACAGTACGGCAGACTGATAGATTAGTGGTGGATAAACTAATTTAGCCAAGTTAATGAGTTTCTATTAATTAGCACTCTTGAGTCTTTGATTTATTTCCCTAGGCAAGAATTGTGACTGAGTCTATGGTTATAGAGTGATATTTCTAGCAACCAAATACTTGCTAAACAATAATGAAGATAGCATTTGTTTTAAAATCTCACTTCCATTTCCACCTCCTGTCTGCAGCTGCTCTCTTTTGGCTGAGATTTTAATTGTTTCCTTTCTCATATTCTTTTCCTTTGTACATTTCCCTCAATCCAATTTTTTTAATACAACAGCATTGGAGATTTTGCTATTGCAAACATTGTTATTCTCTACTGTCATTTATGAAGTCCTGAACTACTTGGGAAAAAAATGGAAAACAAAACTGAGTTTGATATTCAATATATGTCAATTCATAAATATTTGGTCAATTTCCACAAAAACTCATATTCAAAAATTTCCCACTCATCATTTTTAAATAAAGAGGTAACTAGAGAAGATTTATGCAATTTAAACAAATTCCTCTAAGGATAACTTTTGATGTAACTGTTATGCATTGAAGAGTTGTTGGTAGGTGCTGTCCAGTCAGTTCCAACTCATAGTGACTCCACGTACCACAGAACAAAACACTGCCGGGTCCTGCGCCATGCTCACAATCGTTGCTATGCTTGAGCCCATTGTTGCAGCCACTGTGTCAATCCACCTCGTTGAGGGTTGTCCTCTTTTCTGTTGACCCTGCACTTTACTAAGCATGATGTCCTTCTCCAGAGACTGATCCCTCCTGGCAACATGTCCAAAGTATAAGAGACACAGTCTCACCATCTGTGCTTCTAAAGAGCTTTCTGGTTGTACTTGTTCCAAGACAGATTTGTTCATCCTTTTGGCAGTCCGTGGTATATTCAATATTTTTTGCCAACACTGCAATTCAAAGGTGTCAATTAAAGAGTAAAAAAAAAAAAAAGCTATCCTAGTTAAATATCTTTTTCATCATCCGGTAACAGTACAGATTGTATTAATTTCTAATAAATTTATTAAAATCATAAAAAGCATAACTTAAATACAATTACTTTTTGTAGTTCACCTTGTTTCTCTTAACTAAGGGTCAAAAGTCCATTGCAGGGGAGTGTACAGATTCAGGTTTGCCATAGCGAAAGCTGTGTGGGTAGCTCTTCCCAGCTGATTCCCTTCTCTGTTGTGGCTGTTGGGTGCTGTTGAGTTGTTTCAACTTACAGTGACTCCTTGTGACAGAGTGGAATGGATCCATAGATTTTTCTTGGCTGTAATCTTTATGGGAGCAGATTGTCAGGTTTTCCTCCCACAGAGCCACTGGGTGGGTTCAAACCTCCAACCTTTTGGTTAGCAGCCCTGTCCTTAACCACTACACCACCAGGGCTCCTTTCCCTTCTTTAGAGCGGAAGCATGTTTGGGAACCTCTTTGCTAATCATCAGCGATAAGAATTTTATTTGCTGCTCACATTCCTGTTCTCTCTTTCATCTCTCTCACTGAAGCAGAGAGATCACACATACAATCTGTGGTAATTTTGCTTTTATTGCTAACTTTTCATTCCCTTGTCAGGCCTTGTATAAACTGAAGTAGAATGTCATCATTCCTACAGAAATTGCTTTTCAAAAAATCTCCTTGTGATACAGATTTGGAGCAGCAAAATCTGTTTAAGTTAGAAATGGTTTCCTAAAGAGTGCAATATTTTTTTCTGAGTGAATTATTTTAACCAATAGTTTAAAAGATACTCTAAAATGGAGCCAAAAAGTGGGTTTCCCCAATCCTCATATCTGTTTCAAGTTAGAATAAAGAAATAAAAATTCATCACCCTACATTGTTGATGGAGATGGGCTGAGTGCTGACAATAGTACTGGGAAGAAAATTTTTTCTGGACCCAAAAACAGATCACTGATCTTTACCCTAATTGTCAAATTAAAAAAACACACACAAAAAACAAAATCAAATACCATTTAGTTGATTCCAACTCATGGTGACCCCACATGTCACAGAGCAGCCATGCTCTATAGAGTTTTCCTGTCTGTAATCTTTACGGAAGCAAATCACCAGGCCTCTCTTCCATGGTGCTGCTGGGTAGGCTCAACCTTTAAATTGCAAACCATTTCTACCACCCAGGGACCTTATATAACTATAAAGTAGGAGATAATCTTCTGTTCACCAGGTTGTGAAAGGGATCAAGTATAATGACATGAAAAAATGATTTAGAATTATAAGTACTAGATAAGCATAAGCAAGTTTTTATTCTTGCTGTTGTTGGTAGTGGTGGTGTTAGTGGCAATGCTAGTTTTGGATGTTGTAGTGATAAAGGTAGTGATATAAATACCTTATCCTCCTGAGCCTTGGTACCAAACAGTGGATTGGCTGAACCCCTAAATGCAACGTCTGTGGAGAGGAAAGAAAACACAGGAAGAAAGAATGGGAGAGAAAAATAGCATGTCTGAGAGAGAGTGGGAGACCTGAATAAAGAACAAAAGGGATAGAGTACCACTCGTGCAAAGAACAGAACAATCGTAATCTAATCAAAGTGGAAAAGATATTAGTATGTTTTTAAGGGATGCTTACAATGTAACAGTACTTCAGCAGATGGTTGGAATCCTCACAACCAGCCCACCAGGGAAATTTTGTTAGACTCATGTTGCAGATGAAGAAACTCATAATCGCAGAGTTTATGCAACATTCTAGCGTATCAGAAGCAGCACCAGAAAATGGAAATCCGTGGGCGAAGAAAATGAAATAATTTGTGTCGCTGAATAAATTTTTAGAGAAAATAGAGCGTCAAAAAAAAAAAAAAGAGGGAGAAATTTCTTCAGAGTTACTAGTTTCCGGAGAACGTAGCGTGGGTAGGTCACGGGGGGTGTAAAACGGGGATTTATGGTTTACATCCATGTCCATCGTAACTGGTGCATTCTAAGAAAAATTAGAAGAGAAAAAATGCGAAGAAAAATTTTAACCAAATATATTTTCTGTTTACCCAGGCTCAAGGCCCTGGAATTTGAATAGTAAATAGCAAGACATTCTTGTTGAAAATTATACACCTCAAGCAAGAAATTTTTACCTCCTAAAAGAGAGTATAAATAGGAAGTTTCAGAAACTTACTAGATGTGGTTTTTTTCAAAATGATGGAAAAAAAAAACAAAAAAGACCTGGTCCTAGTCACTTTATTCTACCTCAAGCATAATGCCCTTGAAAGCATAAAAATTAAAGTATTATCGCCTTTTTCTTTTTTTATTAAGTGTTTTAATGGGATTGTTGATATGTAGAAAATGTCCTTATATTTTAGAAATTCACAGTTGTCATGGATTGAATTGTGTCTCCCAAAAATACGTGTATCAATTTGGTTGGACCATGGTTCCTAGTATTTTGTGGTTGTCCTCCATTTTGTGATTGATACAGTTTTTCTGTGTGCTGTAAATCCTAATTTCTGCCTGTGTTTAATGAAGCAAGATTAGATTATGTTAAAGAGGATTAGGGTGAGATGTAACACCCTCGCTCAGGTCCATGTACAGGGAGTTTCCCTAGGATGTGGCCTGCATCACCTTTTATCTTACAAGAGGTAAAAGGAAAGAGAAGCGAGCAGAGAGTTGGGGACCTCATACCACCAAGAAAGCAGCACCCAGAGCAGAGCGCATCCTTTGGACCTGGCGTTCCTCCACGGAGAAGCTCCTGGTCCAGGGGAAGATGGATGACAAGAACCTTCCTTGACAGCCGTGGGAGAGACAAAGCCTTCCCCTTGAGCTGGCACCCTGAATTCGGACTTTTAGCGTACTAGACTGTGAGAGAATAAGCGTTTCTTTGTTGAAGCCATCCACTTGTGGTATTTCTGTTATAGCCACACTAGGTAAACTAAGACACCACTGAATCGTTTAAAAAAAAAAAAATTTTTTTTTTTAGGGATGAAAAATTGTATCTTGGATTTGCTTTAAAATATTTCATGAAGAGAAAAAGCAAGAGAGTGAGAGAAAGAGAGGTGATAAATAAAGCAAGTGTGGCAAAGTGTTGATGGCTGCTGAGTCTAGGTGAAGGACGTACGCTGGCTTAAGGTGCTACTCTCTCTCCTTTGGTGTATATTTGCAAATTTTTATAATAAAAATTAAAAAAAAGAAAGAGTTCACTTAAGTTCATGGAAGCACAAAGATAATGCCAGTGTCTATAGGTGACGAATGTGGTAAAATACGAAACAACTTAATAGCACCAAGCAACTCACATGGAAGCGTCATTTTAAGCCACAAAATTGCACTGCTTACTTTTCATCTGTTAGGGTCTTTGGAAAAAAAATAGAGAGGCAATAATATCACCGAAGCCTGTTTGTTTACTAGGAATAATGCTGGCATAATTGCTTTAATGTGTCCTAGCTCCAAATTTATTTTTAGCATTCTTTGTTGTATTGGCTAATTCAAAACATAGACACTGCCTGGCTTGGGCAAGCGTGCCATGTCACTTCCATGCCAGCAGAAGTTCGTAATCACTTGTTCTGTCTCATTTGAACTTTGTGAGAAGACACATTTTCACTTTGCAAAAGCGCACAAATAGGAAGCCAACCTGTTTGTAAAGATTTCCCCATTTAACTGCAGTCCGAACTGCTAGAACCTTAAAAACCTTTTGCACAGCCACAGATCAAGTTTTATGAGAAAGGCATAAATAAAAACCAAACATTTGATAGTAGACCTTTCTATTTTAAAATGTACATTCCCAGCTATGTCACATGTCTTTCTATTTTATATCACATAGGTCAAAATAGATTTTGTTAATCCTTTTTATTTTCTTTATCTATGAATATCTGTCTTCCCAAGTTTGATCCAGGGACTTCTGATATAGTTAAAAATGACTAAGGCAAGCTGCATATACAGGCCCTGGAATTCTTCTCTGAAATCCTTGGAGTTAGGTGTTGTGTGAAATTCTGGACATTCCAGGCTTTTGGGAAGTAATATTTTGCATAGACTATATACCACAGAACCCTCCTAATGGGGCCTGAGACAGCAATTTGTAGCTAAAAGTGGTCATATTTCTGTGACAGAAAGTATAAAAATTCATACTTGTCAGTTGCCATCTAGTTGGCTGTGACTCATGGAGACCCCATGTACAACAGAATGAAACGTTGCTCTGACCTGCATCATCCTCATAATCCTTGTGCTTGTGTTGTGTTGAGGCCAGTGTGCATTTTGAATGCTTTCTAACCCCAGGGGGCTCTTGTTTCAGCTCTATAAGGGACAATATTCTATTGTGATCCATAGGGTTTTCATTGGCTATGTTTTGTGAAAGTAGAACAAACGACAGGCCTGTTTTTCTAGTCTGTCTTAGCTGAAAGCTCTGTTGAAACCTGTCCACCATAAGCCACCTTGCTGGCATTTGAAATCTTGGTGACATGGCTTCCAGCATCATGGCAATACACAAGTCACCACAGTACAACCAACTGAGTGGGTGGAGTAAATAAAGATTTACGGAGACTCCACCACTTCAGGTCAGATGTCATCAGCAGATGAAAATACCCAGACTCTTGAACAATGATTTAGAGTTTTGGTGCTTTTGGGGTTTCAGAATTGCAGATAAGGGACCGTGGGGCTGTATATGTGGGTAAGAGTACCAGCTTTGGGGACAGACAGACTCAGGCCTAAATCTTACCTGGGATCCTCATTAGCTGTGTGACTCTATGAGCCTCATTTTCCTCATTTATAAAATTGGAACAGGAATGCTGGTGGCACAGTGGTAGGCACTGGGCTGCTAAATGAAATGTTGGCAGTTCGAACCCACTAGCCACTGTGTAAAAGAAAGATGTGGCAGTCTACTTCTGAAAAGGTTACAGTCTTGGAAACCCTATGGGGTAGTCCTCTGTCCTATAGGGTTGCTATGAGTTGGAATCGACCCCACAGCAATGGGTTTTAAAATGTGAATAATACTTACATCATAGGATTGTTGTGAAAATGATTTATGCAAAGCACTTAACAACATGCCCGGTACAGTATAAAAGGTCAAAAAGAGGTAGCTATTATAATACCTTTTTTTTTTGCTATGATGAGCTCTGGTATGTGCAATGGTTAAGCTCTCTGCTGCTAACAGAAAGGTTGGTGATTCGAACCCACCCAGCAGCTCCTTGGGAGAAAGACCTGGTGATCTGCTCCCATAAAGATTTCAGCCTAGGAAGCCCTATGGGGCAGTTCTACTCTGTCCTATAGGGTTGCTGTGAGTTGAAATTGACTCCAGGGCACACAACAACAACAGCTTTACCATTATGAGGTATAGGAATGATGTGAATGCACTTTGAAATCCTTTAAATTCACCTCCAGGTCATTTTCTCTCTGTGTTAAATGCTGAGTGGGGTGTGTACCTGTGTCCAAGCTATTAGAGAAGTTGAGCTCTAGGAAAAAGATTTTGGAGCGCTGGCTTGGATGAATTTGCCAAAACTAAATTTAGCATCCACTGGGTGATCTCGCGAGACCAGAGAACCACAGAACCTCCAGTCAGGCTGAATCTGAGAGATTCTCTAGCCTTTTCTCAGCCTCGCCCCAGCCTCTGTCACTGAATCAGTCCAGTTTTTCAAAAATTATGCAAGGAATACTGCATGCTCTTTGTAACAAAAATAACAGCCTCCTGTCCCATCTATAACAAAAACCTATTAAGGAAGAAGTGAAAGTATTTCCATTTGCAGATGACATGATCCTTATACACAGAAAACCCTAAAGGATCCTCAAGAAAACTACTGAAACTAATAGAAGAGTTCGGCAGAGTATCAGGATATAAGATAAACATACAAAAATCACTTAGATTCCTCTATACCAACAAAAAGAACATTGAAGAAGAAATCACCAAATCAACACCATTTACAGTAGCCCCCAAGAAGATAAAATAATTAGGAATAAATCTTACCAGAGACGTAAAAGACCTATACAAAGAAAACTGCAAGACACTACTGCAAGAAAGCAAAAGAGACCTACTTAAGTGGAAAAACATCTTGCTCATGGATAGGAAGACTTAACATTGTAAGAGTGTCTATTCTACCAAAAGTGAGCTATAGATACAATGCAATTCTGATCCAAATTCCAATGACATTTTTTAATGAGGTGGAGAAACAAATCGTGAACTTCATATGGAAAGGAAAGAGGGCCAGGATAAGTAAAGTATTACTGAAAAAGAACAAAGTAAGAGGTCTCACACTACCTGAATTTAGAACACATTATACCACCACAGTGGTCAAAACAGTCTGGTACTGGCACAACAGATAAGTAGACTAGTGGAACAGAATTGAGAATCCAGACATAAATCCATCCACATACGAGCAGCTCATATTTGACAAAGGCTCAGAGTCAGTCAAATGGGTAAAAGATAGTCTTTTTAACAAATGGTGCTGGCATAACTAGATATCCATCTGCAAAAAAAAAAAAAAAGAAACAAGATCCATACCTCACACCATGCACAAAAGCTAACTTAAAATAGATCAAAGACCCAAATATAAAATCTTAAACGATAAAGATCATGGAAGAAAAAATACAGACAATGCTAGGAGCCCTAATATATGGCATAAATAGTATACGAAACATTACTAACAATGCACAAACACCAGAAGAGAAGCTAGATAACTAGGAGCTCGTAAAAATCAAACACCCATGCTCATCCAAAGTCTTCGCCAAAAGAGTAAAGAGATTACCTACAGGCTGGGAAAAAGTTTTTACCTATGACATTTCCGATCAGTGTCTGATCTCTAAAATCTACATGATACTGCAAAAACTCAACAACAAAAAGACAAATAACCCAATTAAAAAGTGGGCAAAGGGTATGAACAGGCACTTCACCAAAGAAGACAGTCAGGTAACTAACAGCTACATGAGGAAATGCTCGCGATCATTAGCCATTAGAGAAATGCAAATCAAAATTACAATGAGATTCCATCTCACTCCAGCAAGGCTGGCATTAATACAAAAACACAAATAAGAGAGGTTGTGGAGAGACTGGAACACTTATACACTGCTGGTGGGAATGTAAAATGGTACAACCACTTTGGCTAGAAATAGAACTACCATAAAAAATAAAACCAAACCCAGTGAACTACCATTAGACCCAGTAATCCCACTCCTTGGAATATATCCTAGAGAAATAAGAGTCTTTACACAAATAGATATATGCACACCCATGATCATTGCAGCACTGTTTACGATAGCAAAAAGATGGGAGCAACCAAGGTGCCCATCAATGGATAAACGGATAAACAAATTATGGTATATTCACACAATGGAATACTACGATCAGTGAAGAACAACGATGAATCCTTGAAACATTTCATAACATGGAGGAATCTGGAAGGCATTATGCTGAGTGAAATTAGTCAGTTGCAAAAGAACAAATATTGTATGAGACCACTATTATAAGAACTTGAGAAATAGTTTAAACAGACAAGAAAATATTCTTTGATGGTTACGAGAGTAGGGAGCGAGGGAGGAAAAGGGGTATTCACTAATTAGATATAGACAAGAACTGTTTTAGGTGAAGGGAAAGACAACACACAATATAGGCGAGGTCAGCACAGCTAGACTAAACCAAAAGCAAAGAAGTTTTCTGAATAAACTGAATTCTTCGAAGGCCAGTGTAGCCGGGGTGGGTGTTTGCAGACCACGGTTTCAGGGAACATGTAGGTCAATTGGCATAATAAAATCTGTTAGGAAAACATTCTGCAACCCACTTTGGAGAGTGGCATCTGGGGTCTTAAACGCTAGCAAGCGGCTGTCTAAGATGCATCAATTGGTCTCAACTCACCTGGATCAAAGGAGAATGAAGAACACCAAAGACACAAGGTAATTATGAGCCCAAGAGACAGAAAGGGGCACATAAACCAGAGACTACATCAGCCTGAGACCAGAAGAACTAGAGGGTGCCCAGCCAGCTACAACCGATGACTGCCCTGACAGGAAACACAACAGAGAACCCCTGAGGGAGCAGGAGAGCAGTGGGATGCAGACCTCGAATTCTGATAAAAAGACCAGACCTAATGGTCTGATTGAGACTAGAAAAACCCCGGAGGTTATGGTTCCCAGATCTTCCGTTCACCCAAGACAGGAATCATTCCCAAAGTCAACTCTTCAGACAGGGATTGGACTGGACTACAGGATAGAAAATGATATTGGTGAGGAGTGAGCTTCTTGGATCAAGTAGACACATGAGACTATGTAGGTAGCTCTTGTCTGGAGGGGAGATGAGAAGGTAGAGGGGGTCAGAAGCTGGCTGAATGGACACGGAAATAGAGGGTGGAGAGAAGGAGTGTGCTATCTCAATAGGGGGAGAGCAACTAGGAGTATATAGCAAGGTGTATATAAATTTTTGTTTGAGAGACTGACTTGAATTGTAAACTTTCACTTAAAGCACAATAAAAATTAAAAGCAAAAGACAAACCTATTGCCGTCCAGTCTATCGGGACTCATAGCGACCCTATAGGACAGAGTAGAACTGCCACATAGAGTTTCCAAGAAGGGCCTGGTGGATTTGAACTGCCAACCTTTCGGTTAGCAGCCGTAGCTCTTAACCACTGCACCACCAGGGTTTCTGTCTCATTTATACCCACGTTCATTTTCAAATGTCAGAGACAACCTTTAAAATAGTGTCTGCTTTTGCTTCCTACATGGTAACTTTCATAGCTCTCGATAATATGACTTTATTTCTAACTTGTCGATATTAAAAATAATTATACTTTCTTCCTTTCCTCTAAAGTATCATTTTGAGTTCGTTTGTTGCTTATCTTTTAAAAAAATATAATATACTATGATTTTTATCATTTGTTTCATTAGTTACCATTGTAAGATGAAAATACTAGCACTGATTAAGGTATTCGTCAGATACCTTTTTTTTTATTAAATATCGAGAAAGTTGTCAACATTAATATATGAGTTACAACCACAGCGAAGTTTTCTATGCTTTGTCTATTGCTAGCTGCTGGGGACGTGACCCCCAATCATGGTGACCCCATGCACAAGGGAGCTAAGGGCTGCTCGGTCCTGCGCTATCCGCATCACGCACGGTTTGCAAATCAGAGCGTTGTGATCCATTGGCTTTTCATTGGCTGATTTTTGGAAGGAGATTGCTTGGCCTTTCTTCCTAATTCATCTTTGTTGGCAGCTCTGCTGAAAACTCTTCAGCATCATAGCAACACAGAAACCTCCACTGACCGATGGGTGGTGGTTGCACACGAGGTGCGTTGACTGGGCTTTGTCTATAAACCAATAAACAGAACTTACATTAGTCTGACTACATAAAAATATTCACTCCTAGGCCAAGTACGTGGGCACCGGTAGTTAAGCGTTCAGCTGCTAACCTAAAGGTCTGCAGCTCGAATCCATTGGCTGCTCCTTGGAAACCCTATGGGGCAGTTCTACTCTGTCCTGTCGGGTTGCTATGAGTCAGAATGCACTCAACGGCAACAGTTTGGTTTGGTTGGGTCAAGTAAGGGTCCAATGCGATAATCTCCCTCCAAGGCTCTGAGCGTCAATTTTAAATGGAGTCCCTTTTGTTAGCTCTGCTCTTTCTTAAAGCAGTGCCATGTTTTATTTTCTTCATATTTGGCCTTTGACATTCTTGTATGATGTTTCTTTGTTTGCGTTTCTTAAAAATCTTCATTGTGTTTCTTTTCTCCTTGTATTATATGCTCATGTTTTCTGTGCTCTGGGTTATTGTCTGAGTCTTTCTGGTCCATCTATTTAAAAATAATTTTTGATTACATATATGACACATTAATATATTCTTTCCTTGTACGTTTGAAACACTACTGATATGGCTAAAGCATTTTTGATCACCAACCCAATCTGAGACCCCACTGCATTTTGTATAATTTGAAAACTTTCCAAATATAAGAAGATTTTTCCTACTTTGAGTTTAAATTCTCTGTCTCTAAAATCTACTAATTTTCACTGTATAATATATTGATCCCTACATACTTTAATAACTTTTCTAATGATTTTTCTCTTGATTTGAGCCTTAGATTTAAAAACAAAACTCCTAGTGAATGGGAAAAAAATGCATGGCTGAGTTTGCTGCTTTTCCCTTAAGTAAATCTTTTTTCTCCTACTCTTAAGAAAACAATAACAAAATAATTAATAATCACAGAACATCTTATTGTGAGCTGGAAACTTAGTGGCTCAGAATAAAGACAAGTTTTCCTTAGAGGCAGGTGTGCAGGTGACTGAGGTCTGTTTGATGAGACATGATATGAGCTGATATGTGCAACTTCGAGCTTGTACCCTTTAAAGAAATGGCCTTGGCTTCTCCCTTTCCCCCAGATGAATAAGGGATATGATGGTGAGACATTTTGGACTCTATGGAGGAGGACAACACCCTAGGGATGATGGAACAACAGATGGAAAAATCTAGATTCCTGATGATTTTATACAAAAGGACTTCTGGTTCGGCTTGGACTTTCATATGAGAGAGAAATCAACTTCCATCTCGTTTAAGCCATTTTTAAATTAGGTCTCTGTTACAGCCAAAATTTTAACCAAACAAATAAAAATGGAAACCTCTTTAGCCAGATAAATGTATCTCTAAAAATTACCACAGAAAATATTATAGCCAATGCAATGATAAAGCATTAAAAATTTTCCTTTAAAATCAGAAATGGGCATTATAATCCTTTTCTTTTAACATTGTACAAAAGGTCTTAGACAAATTATGAAGACAAGAACAAAAACTAAAATGTGTAAGGACTGAAAAGAAAAATCAAACTGAGTTTTAAAGATTGGGCAATTCCCCTTATAAAATACCCAAGGTAAACTGCACAGGGAAGGTCAGAATAATAAGATGTAACAATAAGCGTTTAGTAAGTTTACTGTATATACAAGCAATATACAATTATCAAGCAAAATAGAGTTAGAAAGTATAATCATAGAAAAAAAATATAGTAATAACCCAAAGGAAAAAGGTGCTTTGGGAATACAAATTATAAAGCAAGTCCAAAAACTTATGGATAAAATAATAAAATTTTATTTGAAAATATTAATTATAAGTAAATAAAATGAGAGAGGTCATTCGCATAGACAGAAAAATTAATATTTATAAAATGCTAACTCTACCCCAATTTACATACGTGTGTGTGTATATAGTACAATTGCCATAAAAATCTAAGTAGGCTATTTTTGGTGTAACTTGAAAAAGAAAATTCTAAAATTTACATGGAAGAGCAAAAGGCCAAGAATAATGTACTCCTGGAGAGCAACAAATTGGGTAGATATTTCCTACCTAGATGTCAAAATTTTTAATAAAGTTATAGAAGATGAGTTATGAGCATACAGAGAGCAAGAGATCAATGAAATTGAACAGAGAGCCTAGAAACAAACTCAGGTATAAACCCGGGACTCTGCTTGATATTGAAGGTGAGATTGCAGATCAGGCAGAAAGGGTATGTTTATTCAGAATATATTGCTGGGACGATTGGTTAACTCTATGGAACAAAAAGAAGCATGAAAACGGGTCTGTACTTCACAGTATACACAACAACCGTTACGACATGAATCAAGGCCTTGAATGCAAGAAGGAAAGTATTAGAACTTCTAGACAAAAACCATAGGAGAGTATTGGTTAGAAAAGTAGTTCATAAGCAATGGAGAAAAAGCACAAACAATAAAAGATTAATTAATTTGATGATATTAACCTTAATGTAACCTGTTCATCAGAAAAGAAAAAATCATAGAGTGAAAAGATAAATTGCAGCCTAGTGGAAGATATTTGCAACACATTTACCGGGCAATGAATTAGTTTACTGAGTGTATGAGAAAGTCCCTACAAACCATCAAATAAAGGCGACTGCATAAAAGCGGGAAAAATAAACATGAATAGGCATTAGACACAAAAGAGGAGGCATTACCAGCCAGAAGATACATAAAAAGTTATCCAAGTTCGTTTATATTTAAGCAAATGTGAACTAAAAGCACAGGTACTAGCTCTACCAGGTGGGACAATGGCTAGTGCTGAAAAGGCCGTTGGGCAGTGACCACCGCAGTCTGTTGATGGGACGGGAAACTTGGTCAGCTGGTTTGATTAAAAAAAATCACAACAAACCTGAATATCTACTTATCTTATGACACAATCATTCCACTCCTGGGTATACATCACAGAGAAACTCTTGGCACATATTCTAGGAACTTGCTCAATATTAAGAATATTGGTATTTTAAGAGCAAAAAACGAGGAATGAACCAGGTAGTCATTAACAGGAGAAGGGACAAATAAACTTTAATGCCTTCATAGAAAGGAATACAACACATCAGTAAAAATAAGTGCACTGTAGCCTTTATTTAATCAACTCAGTGAATCTCAAAATCATGATTCAATAGAAAAAGTTTCAGAAGAATATGTATTTTATGATCCCACTTATATAAACTTCAAAAATAGGCCAATCAAATAAAAACTTTGTTTAGGAATATTTACACATGTATGGTAAAACTAGAAAGAAAAGCAAGGTGGCAATAACTCAAGATTCCCTTTTTTGGTGGAGAGAATTGGGGTGGGGTGATCAAGGAGGTGCAAGCAGAGGACTTCGGAGACGTTGGTCATGCTCTATTTTTTTAGGGTGAGTAGTGAATACGGGGATGTTTGCATTTAACAATTCATGTATGTTAGATACCCTCCTCTGATTGTGTGATGTAATTCACAATTAAAAAATAAAAATTAAAGAAGACTGTCTCTTACAGCGTTGGCTTCTTGTCTCCCCATTTCTCAGAGCACCACATTCTGGCTTGTGTGGCCTCAGGGTAACTGACAATCTTTTAGTTAATGAAGCAAGTGTATCTCATTTACTGGGAACCTTTTTATGGAGCTTCATTCCCTATTACTTTCCCACAGTGTCATTCTCCTCTTTCTTGCCTGCATTTAAAGACAAAAAATTATGAAACAAAAACTGAATTTCAATATATTCTAGACTTTATTCTTTCTCACATTTAAAAACAATTACCCCTCGGGGAGGGGGTGGAGGGACCGCAAACAGAGCAGCTCTACTTTCTGTTAACCAGAACTAACACATTAAAAAACGGAGAAGCAGACTTTGTAGCTAGTCAGAATATTAAACAGACCAGAATTTTTCCCCCCAACCTTTTTACAAAAATAGAAGTTCGCTGATTTGTTTCCAAAAGTCAAGCTTGAAATGTTCTTCTTTTTTTTCCAAGCAGGACATTTGTTCTAGTTTATAAAGACCAAACAACTTTATTTTTTACCACTTTTAATCCAGTAGCCAACATCATACCATGTTTTCTTACCTCTTAGTAGAAAAAAAAAAATTGTGCTTAAAATCAAAATGGCTAAACTAAAAACAAACAAACCAATAAAAACCAACAGGAAAAGTATTCCTGAGAAAGCTGGGGTGTTGTGCCATTTTTCTCAGACACTCCTGGGTAGATGAGCAGAGGTAAAAATCTGATTCTGCAGGGCTTAGAGTAAGATCGAAGACAAAAAAACCCAAGTCACAGGAGCCAAAAACCTACTGCAAAAACAAATGTCTATTAGGATCTTAGCCTTTTGTTGACCAGCATTAAGGCTGGTCTCTTGCCTAGCTGGTCATAAAAAAAATTCCCAAATTCCTAATAAATTCTTTTTTTCAAGGTAGCAAATTACTAATGAATTTGTTAGAATTTAACAAATGATGGTAATTCATATTTTGGACAAGGAATAAATAGATTTTTCTTTCCAATTCTACATTGAATCATATGGTTGGGTCTCAAACTCACCCAAGTGTTTCAAATTTCAAGTTTTTTATCCAGGGGGCGGGGTGGGGGGGGGGGACCTGGCAAATACAGGGCTTTCCTTTGATAGGACCATTTCTATGAAGAACCCCTGGTTGCAAACTTTGGTTACTTCAATTTCTTCTGACTTCTCCCATTTTATTTAATTTTGCCTTTTTGGCACTCATCTAAACTGAGACCATACACAGTGAGACTCATTTATGCAAAAAAAAAAAAAAAAAAAAATCCTATTTCTGACTTTAAATCCTGGAGAACTAGCTTTGGGCTTTGTAAGTTCATGATTTAAATGCTTAAGGCTAATGAGTGTATTTAATTAGCTGTCAATTTTCTTTATAAAGAGCTCTTTGGGTGAGAATTGCTACCCATGTTAAACTTTCTAGTCACCGGACAATCTTTACAATTAAGAATCCCAGAAAAAGTTGGTGTAAGAAATGCTCAAAACGTTTTACTGCGGTAACATGTCTGAATAATTGATTTGTTCACAGTTGTTGTTGTTAGGTGCTGTCGAGTCAGTTCCAACTCATAGCGACCCTATGCACAACAGGACGAAACATTGCCCAGTCCTGAGCCATCCCCACAATTGTTGTTATGCTTGAGCTCATTGTTGCAGGCACTGTGTCAATCCACCTCGTTGAGGGTCTTCTCTTTTCCATTGACCCTGTACTCTGCCAAGCATGATGTCCTTCTCCAGGGGCTGATCCCTCCTGACAACATGTCCAAAGTACGTAAGATGCAGTCTCGCCATCCTTGCTTCTAAGGAGCATTCTGGTTGTACTTCTAAGACAGATTTGTTCGTTCTTTTGGCAGTCCATGGTATATTCAATATTCTTTACCAACACCACAATTCAAAGGTATCAATTCTTCTTTAGTCTTCCTTATTCATTGTCCAGCTTTCACAGGCATATGATGCAATTGAAAATACCATGGCTCGGGTCAGGTACATCTTAGTCTTCAAGATGATATCTTTGCTTTTCAACACTTTAAAGAGGTCCTTTGCAGCAGATTTACCCAATGCAATGCGTCTTTTGATTTCTTGACTGCTGCTTCCATGGCTGTTGATTGTGGATCCAAGTAAAATGAAATCCTTGACACCTTCAATCTTCTCCATTTGTCATGATGTGGCTTATTAGTCCAGTTGTGAGGATTTTCGTTTCCTTTATGTTGAGGTGTAATCCAAACTGAAGGCTGTAGTCTTTGATCTTCATTAGTAAGTGCTTCAAGTCCTCTTCACTTTCAGCAAGCAAGGTTGTGTCATCTGCAAAACGCAGGTTGTTAATGAGCCTTCCTCCAATCCTGATGCCCTGTTCTTCTTCATATAGTCCAGCTTCTTGGATTATTTGCTCGGCATACAGATTGAATAGGTATGGTGAAAGAATACAACCCTGACGCACACCTTTCCTGACTTTAAACCAATCAGTATCCCCTTGTTCTGTCCAAACAACTGCCTCTTGATCTATGTACAGGTTCCTCATGAGCACAATTAAGTGTTCTGGAATTCGCATTCTTTGCAGTGTTATCCATAGTTAGTTACGATCCACACAGTCGAATGCCTTTGCGTAGTCAATAAAACACAGGTAAACATCCTTCTGGTATTCTCTGCTTTCAGCCAGGATCCATCTGACATCAGCAATGATATCCCTGGTTCCATGTCCTCTTCTGAAACCGGCCTGAATTTCTGGCAGTTCCCTGTCAATATACTGCTGCAGCCATTTTTGAATGATCTTCAGCAAAATTTTGCTTGTGTGTGATATTAATGATATTGCTCTATAATTTCCACATTTGGTTGGATCACCTTTCTTGGGAATAGGCATAAATATGGATCTCTTCCAATTGGCCAGGAAGCTGTCTTCCATATTTCTTGGCATAGGTGACTGAGCACCTCCAGCGCTGCATCTGTTTGTTGAAACATCTCAATTGATACTCCATCAACTCCTGGAAGAAGGGGCCGGTAGTCTACTTGTGAAAGGCATTAGCCAGTGAAAACCTTATGAACAGCAGCAGGATATTGTTCACAGTAAAAAATGTAATTATAAATTACAGGTGATGTAATGACCACAAAATCATCTTTTTAAATTTTCAGAGTAAATTGTTATGGCGAGATGGTAAAAAAAAGTCACCGCTGAAGGTTAAATTAACTTTAAGCCCTCAAAAAGTATCTGCCATAGTTCACAAATTTTATTTGGTAAATAAACATTTTTTTGGACACAAACTATATACAGAACCTTGTAAGATTCAGAAAACAGTCTCTACTCTCACTTATATTTCTTGGTCAATTAAGTATAATTTAGAAAAATTAACAAACTGATCATATCATAAAGAGATTTTAAAATGATCACTTTTAGTATGAATATTACTATTGTGCTTGGAGAATACAGCTTTTTATAAACATCAAATTGGCCAACATTTAAGATTAGAGTTTTCCCTGGATGGATAAAAACCTATCTCTCTTCTGAGGCCTACTGTATTTATATTTTGTTTATTTAAGTATGTACGGTAGGGTTATATTAAAGATTTTATAAGAGCTGATCCTTTTATTTAATTAAACATTTGACAGAATACATTTTTTCCACATTCATAAGTGATCATACGCATTTCCTCAAATTTTCCAGAGTAGAAAAAAATAACTATATTTGGGTGGAGATAGAACACGGAATGGAGAGTTTCAGCACAAACAGCATTTTTTTTTCATCAAGTTATGAACATGTGAACGTGGAATTATAATTGAAACCATTTTGTATACTTCACCATCATTTCATAGGGAAAAGAATGTTTTACTAATTTAAACAACAGATAAAGGAAGTTCTCCATAGGCCACAGAATTTATGAAATGCCTGCTATCGTGCCAGTCAGGTAACCACCATGTCAGGTAAACGGAGTGAAAGGTAAGCTATGGAGGGCGTTGGATACGCAGTAGAATGGCTAAGTGAAATCTACAGATAGATCAAGCTACATTTTACGTTGAAACCCAAAGCTTTTGAGATGGTTGAATGGAGAACAATCAAGTTTAGTCCATGTTATCTCCAAGAGCTGCTGGTAGATTAAAAAATTATCTGCCCTTGGCTTCCCATACTTTTTTGCTGTTGTTGTTCAAACTTTAATGATGATCTGAAAATGAATCAATAGATCTAAAACAAGCATCTGAAGAGAATGTTAGTGCCCCGAGGGCTTTAACTTAAATCACTTCAATTTACCGTAAATATAAAACTCAGGCCCCAAGAAATTGAAATATGAACAAGCCATTCCACTAGTTAAAAGCAGGTCAGTCTTAAAACCCAGGCCTCCAAAAAGTCAGGTCAGTGCTCTTTTTTCTGATGTCTTGTTCTGCTGTAGTGCCTTGTACTTAATTAGTGTGATGGTTAATTTTATGTGTCAACTTGGCTAGGATGTGGCGTCCATTTGTTAGATCAGACACTAGGCCAGTTGCTGTAGTTATGTGTGATTAAATCAGTGGGCCATAAGTGAAGTGGATTACCTTACATAACATGGATGGGCTTCAACCAATCAGTTGAAGGTCTTAAGAGAAAAAAAAGGAGTTTTCCTAGGGTGTATTCTGCCTCCAGACAATAAGCAGACATTTTTCCAGAACTCCTTCACTCTTCACTCTTCCCATAGCCTGACCTACGAATCTGGGACGCAAACTTGCAGGAATCTCCAGCCTGTTGTCTGATGTATGGATTTTGGACTTGCCAGTCCCCGACAATCACATCAGCCAATTAAAAAAAAAAAAAATCTCTCTTTCTATATATATATATATACACACACACACATGCATCCCCCTCTCTCTCTCTTTCTCACTGGTTCTGTTTCTCTAGAGAACCCTAACTAAGTCAGTAGGTGCTCAAAAATGTTTGATAAATGAATGATTGAGAGATGATTTTATATTTGTATGAGCAGCATTTAGATTCTTGAAAATGTGAACTCTAAGTAAATGGATTACAATATAATTTTTGTACAAATATTAAACATTTTTATTTAAACTGAGGGTTAAAAATTTTGGCTGCATTTCATTGTTTGTCTTTTAAAGTTTAGTAAGATGTTCCATCTTGGGATAGTATCTCCTTTCCAGAGATACAGCTGACTTATATCACCTCGTACCCCATTTCTGCTGTCATCTGTTCATATCTTGGCCACATAGCCCCAAATCATCTACGAATTTGGTATTTGACCCAAGCACTTCAGTTCTATTACTCTGCATAAGGTTGTTATGAGTTGGAGCTGACTTGACATCAAATAACAACATCCCCCATTCTTGTGTTATCCTGGGCAGGGCTCACATAGGTGATCTTTCCACTACTGCGTCCTCACAGTTACCTGACTTAACACCAACAGTGTCGTCCACACTCAACTTCAAGCCTTACCTCTAACATCTTGTGGTCACCAGGAGTGGGAGGGAGGGGGACAAGAGGAGTCATTGTGTGGGAAGCAGTGAGTTTCTGTGGTTATAGGAATTTGGCAGATTAGGGGTAAGAATTACACAACCTATTAATGTAATTGATATCACTATACATCTGAAAAAGGCTGAATTGATGAATGTTCGTTGTATCACACACACACACACACACACACACACACACACACACATATTTAAAGAACAACTACTGGTGTTGTGCATCTACAACCAAATACCTCATGGGATTTGTTTTCTTGGTTTGGAGGTTTAGGGTCATGAGCTCATTTGATACCTTGGTCAACTGGCCTGACACTGTTTTCAGTGCTTCTGTTCTACCTCCTAGTTCCTTGCATAGTGCCTGAGGCCTTAAAAAGCTTTAAAGAGATCATTCATGCTACAACATCAGGTCTCCATTCACCTGGAGTAGCAGAGAAAGAAGGAGAGTCAGGAATGAGAGGAGAAAATGTTGCCTCCATGAACACCTGCTTCCTATGCTGTGAGACCAAAATAATTGGATGGTGCCTGGCTACCATTACTGAACATTTTGATCTAAGATTCTATAGAAGAATCTTGATCAAAGGATGAAAACAATGAAACAGAATTTCCAATTTTCAATGGAGTCCAGGTCTTGAGTCTGAATAAACTCCCAAAACTACTGCCTTGAGATAATCTTTAAACCTCCACCTAAAACTTTCCTTGGAAGTCTACTTCGAACCAAACAATAAAAAAATAGTCTGGTTCAATTAATAAAGCATGTGTGCCTTGAGCATTGTGCTCTTTCAAAGATTTATATATATGGGATCAAATTGACAACAGCATCTAGAAAGGTTAGATGAGCAGCTTACAGGGCAGTGAGTTTATGTTAATGGTAGTAGAATAATTTGGAAAAGAATAGCTAGAATGGTCACACAACTTGAAGAATGTAAGCAATGTCACTGAATTTTACATGCAGAATTTGTTGAAATGGTCTTTTGACATGTATATTTTCAGTAAAATAAAATAACCCCAAACAAAATTAAAAAAACAAAAAACAAATGATGAGCAGGAAGGATAGGGATGGAGCCAAAGTCATATGATATGCCACATTATACCACCATTTGATCCCAGCCCTGCTTATATCAGAGGAGGGGCTGGTGCTTCTCTAATCCAATATATAAGGACCTCATACCCCAGGACCTGGGCTCCCTTTCCCAGGCTCTGACCATCAGCGCTTCTAGGTCTCCTGCATTACTGTATGACACAACAGGTCATGGGGATCCTTCGCAGCTGTTACTGCTCCTGTGTCCAGTAGGTCTTGGAGGAATGCTGCTAAACAATGTGTCCTTATTTGCATGATAATAAGTTTCTAAACAAACAAACAAAAATCCCCTAAACATCTGACATTAATTTGAATAAAAGAGACAAAATTCCTAGTTGCTTTTTGTTGCAAAGGTCAGAATATCCTTCCTTTCATATAATTTAATTCTATTTGAGATTTATTGTAGTAAGTGGGCTGGGACCTGCGGTTTAATGGATCAGTTTCGTGTGGCCTTTCTCTCCATGGTCTTGTAACTCCCACCCAATTTGGGTGGGACTGTGCAAATAGGGTAATTGTGGCCCACCAAGGTGATTGGTCAGTTTTGCCTTAAAATAGAGCTAATTCCAGAGCAGAGAGAGGATCCCACCACTACCAAGGAATAACAGCCAGGAGCAGAGAGCACATCCTTTGGACCCAGGATTCCTGTGCTGAGAAGCTCCTGGAACAAGGAGACAGAGAAGGAGTGAGAAAGAGAGAGAAAGAAAAAGAAAGAGAGAGAGAAGCTGTGGCAGAGAAACAATGGCAGGAGATGGCATGGTGGGCACTTCCCAGCCCTCTGAGCGAGAAAGCAGAGTGCCTTTGGGCAGAAGGTTTGCTGGAGGAGTAGAGTGCCTCGGGCACTTAGCAGCAGAGTGAAAAGAGCTTTGTAACACTTGCCTGAGCAGGGCAAAGGCTGCGGGTCAGAGAAGTGTGCCTGTGAACACAGCTGAGAAGAGACCCTCCTGACGGAACAACTGTATTCCGAGCCTGAAGTGTAACCAGTTATTTCCCTAATAAACCACGTAACTGTGAGTACGGTCTGTGAGTTCTCTGTGACCCCTGCAACGTATTACCGAACCAAGCAGAGAAGTAGAGAGGGCCGTGGGAGGGAGGGCTGGTGTCAGAATTGGTGAAGGTGGCAGAGAGAGGAGGCATGTCTCACCTACGCCTCGTAGGAATCAGCCTTGGTATGTTGATCTTGATTCTCCTTCCCCCTTGTGAAGTTAGAGGTCAGATATCGCCCCCAAACCATTTTTTACAGGACCAGAGATTATAAAGATCGTAGCAGTATCCTTGTAAATCAAACCGCATATTGCATTGGGTGGAAACCCGGGTGGCGTAGTGGCTAAGTGCTATGGCTGCTAACCAAAAAGGTCAGCAGTTTGAATCCACCAGGCGCTCCCTGGAAACTCTACCGGGCAGTTCTGCTCTGTCCCATGGGGTTGCTATGAGTCAGAATCGACTGGAGGGCAGTGGGTTTGGATATCGGCAGTGGGTTTGGATATCGCTTTGGGCAAATCTGCTGCAAAAAAACCTCTTTAAAGTGTTAAAAAGTGAAGATGTCCGTTTTGAGGACTAAAGTGTGTTTGCCCAAGCCATGGTATTTTCAATTGCCTCATACGCATATGAAAGCCAGACTGAGGAAGAATTAATGCTTTTGAATTACGGTGTTGGTGAAGAATAATGAATATACCATGGACTGTCAGAAGAATGAACAAATTTGTCTTGGAAGAAGTACAGCCAGAATGCTCCTTAGAAGCGAAGATGGAGAGACTACGTCTCACATACTTTGGACATGTTATCAGGAGGGACCAGTCCTTGGAAAAGGACGTTGTGCTTGGTAAAGTAGAGGATCAGTGGAAAGAAGGAAGACCCTCAATGAGACGGATTGACACAGTGGCTGCAACAATGGGCTCAAGCATAGCAACCACCGTGAGGATGGAACAGGACAAGGCAGTGTTTCCTTCTGTTGTACATAGGGTCACTATGAGTCGCAACTGATTCAACAGCACCTAACAACCAAACCAAACCAAACCAAACCAAACCAAACCAAACCAAACCAAACCAAACCAAACCAAACCAAACCAAACCAAACCAAACCAAACCAAACCAAACCAAACCAAAATCACTGCAGCTGAGTCGATTCTGACTCATAGTGACCCGATAGGACAGAGTGAGCTGCCCCAGAGAGTTTCCAAGGAGCGCCTGGTAGATTCAAACTGCCAGCCTCTTGGTTTGCAGCTTTAGCACTTAATCTCACCCCACCAGCGTTTCCACTAACAACAGCAGGACCCATTAAGACATCATGAAGAAGAAGCTAGCACACAAAATTTCAGTGGTTCATAAAAAGCCCTAAGCAAGAAATACGCACCTGAGCATCTTGGTTGGACCGCCCAAATGACTATTTCTCCCCTTTTCCGTCTTAGGCTATCTGTGCTTGCTTCCCACACAGATTTTGACTTAAAGCTTTACACAGTGTTAACATTTAGTGCCGAGCAGTGGTGTCAAAAGCCTCGCGGTACAGCCATGGTGGCAGGAGCATGTGACCGAGCACCAGGGTGAATCCACAGCTCAGCACGCGGAGTTCAGGGAGTCAGTTGTCCGTGAAGGGTGATGCCACATGGGGTTCCGATAAGGAGACCGAGGACAGGGGGGCGCTGTGCTGAGAGCAGAAATTTGAGTAGGTTGACCCCGTGAGCTTTTTGCAAATCCTTGTTGCTCTTTGAGTTGTCTTTCCAGTAGTTCAGGGGCTGAAGGGTTGTGGTAGCCCTAACCAGCTCAAAAGTTGCCGTGGGGCCAACGCTGATTCATGGCGTCCCAGCGTGTGTCAGAGCAACTGTGCTCCACAGGGTTTCAATGGCTAATTTTTCAGAAGCAGGTCACCCGGCCTTTCTTCTGAAGCACCTCTGAGTGGACTTGAACCTCCAACCTTTTGGTTAGCAGCTAAGCATGCTGTTTATATCACCTAAGGACCCTGTGTTTTATTGTCTATGCAAAGGCCTTTGACTGTGTGGATCATAACAAATTATGGATAGCATTGTGAAGAATGGGAATTCCAGAACACTTAATTGTGCTCGTGAGAAACCTTTACATAGATCAAGAGGTGGTTGTTCGGACAGAACAAGCGGTCACTGATTGGTTTAAAGTCAGGAAAGGTGTGCGTCAGGGTTGTATTCTTTCACCATGCCTATCCAATCTGTATGCTGAGCAAATAATATGAGAAACTGGACTACATGAAGAACAATGGGGCACCAGGATTGGAGGAAGACTCATTAACAACCTGCATTATGCAGTGACACAACCTTGCTTGCTGAAAGTGAAGAGTACTTGAAGCACTTACTAAAGAAGATCAAAGACCACAGCCTTCAGTATGGATTGCACCTCAACATAAAGAAAACAAAAATCCTCACAACTGGACCAAGGAGCAACATCATGATAAATGGAGAAAAGGTTGAAGTTGTCAAGGATTTCATTTTGCTTGGATCCACTATCAACAGCCATGGAAGCAGCAGTCAAGAAATCAAAAAATGCATTGTACTGGGCAAATCTGCTGCAAAGGATCTCTTTGAAGTGTTGAAGAGCAAAGACGTCACCTTGAAGACTAAAGTGTGCCTGACCCAAGCCATGGTATTTTCAAGCGCATTATATGCATGTGAAAGCTGGACAATGAATAAAGAAGACCGAACAAGAATTGACACCTTTGAATTGTGGTGTTGGCGAAGAATATTGAATATACCATGGACTGTCAAAAGAACGAACAAATCTGTCTTGGAAGAAGTACAACCAGAATGCTCCTTAGAGGCAAGGATGGTGAGACTGCGTCTTACATACTTTGGACATGTTGTCAGAAGGGATGAGTCCCTGGAGAAGGACATCATGCTTGGCAGAGTACAGGGTCAGTGGAAAAGAGAAGACCCTCAATGAGGTGGATTGACACAGTGGCTGTGACAATGAGCTCAAGCATAACAACGATTGTTAGGATGGCTCAGGATCAGGCAATATTTCGTTTTGTTGTGCTATGAGTCAGAACCGACTCGACGGCACCTAACAACAACAACAACAACAAGGACCCTGTGGTAGATTTAGCTCTTTCAAAATTAATTTTATGATCTTTTAAAAATAAATTTTAATCCAAGAAATGAATTAAAAAAAAATCAAATACTAAGAAAGGACAAAAAGGCTTACAAAAAATAGTAATCCCTCCTCTTTTTCCTCATCTCTAGTCTACTGTCCAGATGTAAACTCTTTGCAGTCTTTCAGTAGCTTCCTCAGGTGTTTATCTTCTCATTTCTTAATATTGCTACTCCATCTCTTGATTTGCCATTTTTAAACATTGTCTTTAAATTTTTGTTCAAGGAAGATTAGAATTTAGTTTTTTTATGCAGACCTGCTGCTCAGCCCTCTCACCCCCTCTGCATACTCTCTGAGTCCTCATAAACGTCTTTCCAATATGGTTTTATCACAATTTGAGGTAAATCAAAATTCAGGGCTTACATTTTTATTACTACATAAAAATTGTTCATGGCTGAGCCAAGTAAAAAAAAAAAACATGTAGCATACTATAATTTCATCTCTTTTCTTATACAAATATTTTTCCCATGAAGCTAATTATTGCCTCTTTTTTAAATTTGTTTTCCTTTTTATCTATTGATAAGTGTTTTTACAACCTTCAGTGACCTGTCAATACATATGCCCACATCATCAAAAGGATCAGACGATTGATCAGATTCTTGTTTTCCCTCAAAGACGTCTTTCATAACTCGATCTTCCTGCTTCTGTCTGGATGATTGTCCTCTAGGTTGTTTTGTGTTTGGCATCCTGGTATTTATAATGGAAACCCTGGTGGCGTAGTGGTTAACGACTAGGGCTGCTAACCAAAAGGTCAGCAGTTCAATCCACCAGCTGCTCCTTAGAAACTCTGTGGGGCAGGTCTACTCTGTCTTGTAGGGTTGCTGAGTCGGAATCAACCTAACAGCAACAGGTTTGGCTTTTATTTTTAGGTTTTGGTATTTATAATGAGATTTCTCTTCCAGTGTCTTTGTTGGATTCTCTGCTTCCTGTGTCCTGTGTCTTTTCTTTCTTGATTCTTTCAGTAGCATCCATCCTTCAGTGGTTTTTGAGAAAAGTACATTGGAGATAAAGTTTTGAGACACTGCATGTGTGGAAATGCATTTATTCTACTTTCACATCTTGTTGGTAATTTGGCTTGGGGTAGAATTCAAGATTTTAGATAACTGTCCCTCAAGTATTTGAAGGATTTATTTTACTGTTTTCCAGCTTCAAATATTACTAACTAGTTGTCTAATGTCATTCTTTTTCTGATGCTTTTTGTCTGATCTATTTTTTTTCTCTGTGGAAGCTTTTATGATTCCATTGTTTTACATTTCAAAATGAGGTCTCAGTGTGGTCCTGTTTTTACTCATTGAGCTTGACAGTTGGCGGGTCCTTTCAAACTTCTGTGTCATTTTAGTGAGAATTTCTATCAGTAGTATTCCTCTGATAATTTCCTCCTCCCTCTTTTATTGTTTTCTCTGTATTTTCTATTCAGAGAATGTTGGATGGACATTCATCTTCTAATTCCCTTATCTGATTTCACGTTCGTCTATCTCTTAGTCTTCTCATTTCATTCTATGAGCTTCCTCAGCTTCATTTTCTATCCAGCCTATTGAGTTTTTATTTTAGCTGTGATGTTTTTAATTTTCAAGAATGTTACCTTCTTTTCTGATTTTTTTTTCTTTAACGATGGGGTGGGGAAGGGGTAAATCTAACTGTTCCTTATATGCTCCTTGTACGTTTTCTGATGAGTGTGATGCCTGTGAGTTCTCAGCCTTTCTCAGCCTCTGTGGGATGAATAGCATTGTCTCTCATTAGCATAGTAAATCTAGTTCTGATGCCAAGGAGCCAAAAGCTGTCTTCTCAGAAACCATTTTTAAGGTGGACACCCAGGTTTCCGCTTCTTCTCAGTTTGTTGCCATCCTCGCCATTTGCTTTTGATTTCCACGTGTTGTGGTTTATCTGTCTCCTGGCTGCATCAAAGATTCATCTGTGTTTTGATTTTCATATTTTATGCCACTTGGGAATAATTTGTGACAGGAGAAGTGGACAGAAATATCTCTATTTAGCCATCTTAAATGCCTGGAATATATAGTAAATGTATAATACAGTTCTGATTTTATGAATATCAGGCAGAGGAGCCTGTCCATGACTCTTCTGCTTACTCGTTTATGTCCAATATGGAGTTATAATTTCCTATATAGTTTTACATATGCATAGCCTTATTTAGAAACCCTGGTGGTGTAGTGGTTAAGTGCTACAGCTGCTAACCAAAGGGTTGACAGTTCGAATCTGCCAGGTGCTCTTTGGAAACTCTAGGGGGCAGTTCTACTCTGTCCTGTAGGGTCGCTATGAGTCAGAATCGACTCGACGGCACTGGGTATAGCCCTATTTTTTCATTTACATAGTGAGGAAAAAAACTGCAGCAATACAATATTGCCTCCACTTGAAGGGTTAAACTGAAACTGTGTACCTTTATTAAATAAAAATGTCTGCTTATTTGAATCTGTTCTTTTCAGCAGCATTAGGTAAGCTTTGCCCTCATCTTGTGTTTAAGCTTAGGCTCTTGAGAGGTTTTTTCACAGCTGATAACCTGACATTGGATAGGAACTTCTCTGCTCACCCACTACTGCCTCATGTTAAGTGTAGATACTTCGTCACCGTTTAGAAGAGCTTGGTCTGGCCAGTTGATTGGATCCCATCCTAACTGTCAGGCAGCACAAGACAGTGGAGTGCCGTAGCTTGTTCCTGTAGCACTAATCTTCTCAGCCTAAAATTCTCTGGTTCCCTTGCAACTTTGAACATCTTTTTTGATCTCTCCATTTTCCCTTGTGGTTGAAGTACAGGCATGTAACTTAGTCTCCACCAAGGAGGCTCACCCAAGTAAGTCTGCAATTCAGAAACTAATGATATTAAGAAGAAGGTGTTGTGGGGTATCTGGTCTGGTGAGGTGGAAGCAGACATCGCTATTCTCCAGAGGAAGCAGGGCAGGGGCTTATAATAGCATCCAGGATCCAGCATCAGTGGTGGGTCTCTGCCCAGAGGCGGCAGCTCTAGCATCTCCTTGGAGCATCTTGTGGTGTAACTGGGGTGCTGGGCCAGTTGGCATAGCCTCCAAATTTGGTGTTTAGACATCTCCCCACCCTCTTCAGAATTTAAAAAAATTTTTTGCACTTAATGTATTTCTTTTATTGTGTTTCAATGAAGGTTTATAGAACAATTTTCTCATTAAGCAATTAATACACATATTGTTTTGTGACATTGGTTGCCAACCCCATGACATGTCAACACTCTCCCCTTCTAGACCTTGGGTTCCCCATTACCAGCTTTCCTGTCCCCTCCTGCCTCCTCGTCCTTATGCCTGGGCTGGTGTGCCCCTTTAGTCTTGTTTTGTTTTATGGGCCTTTCTAATCTTTGACTGAAGGGTGACCCTCAGGAGTGACTTCAGTACTGAGTTAAAAGCCAACCCCCCTCAAATATTTCCACAGTCTTTAAAAATTGCTTTTTTGTAAACTAGCTAGAGGGAGTTCTGTTTGCAGATCTTAAGGATTCACCAGTCGAAGATAGAAATGAACACCTTTTCCCATCCCTGTTGTCTCCATTCACCTGACGTCTGTTTGAGCCTTGAGTTTGTTCAGCCCTGTCACCTCAATAGTTCTTGACTGATCTACTGCATACCAAAAAGAGGTTCTCGGTTGATTTTCAAGTTCTGGTGCCAAGAAGCCAAAAAACCATCTTCCCAGAAGCCACTTCTGAGGAGGGGATGAGGAAGTGTGTACCAGGCTGGCTTTAGTTTCAGGCCACGACTCAGAGGAGACTCCAGCCACTGCTGTCCTCCCCGCTGTGCAGAGTCACTGGGTGTAGCTGGTGACCCTCGGTGTTTCCTCATTTTAGAATTCTCCCAATAACATGCAGCAGGTACGAGGGCTGCTTTCTTAGGAGAGAATTTATTTCAACTTAGGTATTTTCAGTTTATTTTTTCTCAGACACATCCCTGACTTTTTCTGAAGAGTGACAAGATGCTGAGACCCAATAGTTTCTAGCTCCTTTGGTGGATGTAGTCCAGGGGGTAAAGCTGGTCCTCTAGTTTTCAAATAAGTGGCTGGTCCTAAGGAATTCCAATCTGCTGCATGTACCTTGAGGAGACTGTTTCCATCGGATGTTGAAGCCTGGCATCAGGATTTTATTGTTAGTCAAACCAAGAGAGCTAGGAAACTAACAGCGTACAAAGCGTTGCCTGGGGCAGTATGATTCCTGGGGCTGAAGGGACTTAGAAGTTAACAACTTGATTCCACACAAACAGCATCATCTAAAGATCAGTTCCTGTAGCCCAGGACCTTTGTCTCTGTCGTGGAAACTGAGTCTTTATCTACGATCCTACTTTTTGCTCTCCAGTCTTGAGCCTTGGGGAAAATTCCTCATTTATCTTGCTCCTTGGAGTGCCTTGGAAGGGGCCAGTAAAAACTAATTATCAGCCCAAATAAAAAATGGGCAAAGGATACGAACAGGCATTTCACCAAAGAAGACATTCAGGTGTCTAACAGATATGTGAAGAAATGCTCATGATCATTAGCCATTACAGAAATGCAAATCAAAACTACAGTGGTATACCATCTCACCCCAACAAGGCTCGCATTAGTCCAAAAAACACAAAATAATAACTCTTGGAGAGGTTGTGGAGAGACTGGAACATTTATATATTGCTGGTGGGAATGTAAAATGGTACAACCACTTCGGAAATTGATTTGGCACTTCCTTTAAAAACTAGAAATAGAAGTACCATATGATCTAGCAATCCTGCTTCTTGGAATATATCTTAGAGAAATAAGAGCCCCCACACGAATAGATATATGCACACTCATGTTCATAGCAGCACTGCTCACAATAGCAAAAAGATGGGAACAACTTAGGTGCCCATCAATGGATGAATGGTTAAACAAATTCTGGTATATTCACACAATCGAATACTACACAATGATAAAGAACAATGATGAATCCACAAAACATAACATGGAGGAATCTGGAAGGTATTATGCTGAGTGAAATTAGTCAGTTGCAAAAGGACAAATATTGTATGAGACCACTAGTATAAGAACTCAAGAAAAGGTTTAAACACAGAAGAAAACATTCTTTGATGGTTATGAAGGTGGGGAGGAGGAAGGGGGTATTCATGAACTAGATAGTAGACAAGAATTATCTTAGGTAAAGGGAAGGACAACACACAATATGGGGAAGTCAGCACAACTGGACTAAACCAAAGCTGAGAACTTTCCTGAGTACAACCAAATGCCTCAAGGGACAGAGTAGCAGGGGCAGGGGTCTGGGGACCATGGTTTCAGGGGAAATTTAGGTCAATTGGCGTAACAAAGTTTATTAAGAAAATGTTTTGCATCTTCACTTTGATGAGTGGCGTCTGGGGTCTTAAAAGCTAATGAGCAGCCATCTAAGATGCATCAATTGGTCCTGACCCACCTGGAGCAAAGGAAAAAGAACACCAAAGACACAAGGAAAATATGAGCCCAAGAAGCAGAAAGGGCCACACTAACCAGAGTCTCTTTCAGCCTGAGACCAGAAGAACTAGATGGTGCTCTGCTATCACCAGTGACCGCCCTGACAGGGAACACAACAGAGAGTCCCTGACGGAGCAGGAGAAAAGTAGGGTGCAGAACTCAAATTCTAGTAAAAAGTCCAGACCTAATGGTCTGACTGAGACTGGAGGGATCCCGGAAGACATGGCCCCCAGACTCTCTGTTAGCCCCAAACTAAAGCCATTCCTGAAGCCAACTCTTCAGACAAAGATTAGACTGGAGTATAAGACATAAAATGATACTTGTGAGGAATGTGCTTCTTAGCTCAAGTAGACACATGAGACTGAATGGGCAGCTCCTGTCTGGGGGCGAGATGAGAAGGCAGAAAGGGACAGAAGCTGGTCGAATGGACACTGGAAATACAGGGCGGAAAGGAGGAGTGTGCTGTCATATTATAGGGAGAGCAACTATATATATATATGTATATATGAACTAATTATCCGAGTGGCTTTTTTAATTTTCCAGCCTTTGTTTTATATAACCCAGGGAAAACATATTTGAATGCAACCACTCAGGGAAGCAGTAAATATTGCGGATGCCTGCTTGTATTTTATTTTATAGCTTATATTTAAACCAGTGGTCTCCAAAGGTTTCTGATTGTTTCTAGAGCGTGCACCTTCTACATATGTGTTTCAGTGTATAAATTATACAGTGTTTTCTAATAATGCATAATATTATATACATGTGTGTGAATGTTGCTGTGTGCTGCCGAGTTGATTCCAGCTCACAGCAACCCTACGTGACAAAGAGAACCGCCCCGTGGAGTTTCCTTGGCTGTAATCTTCATGGCAGCAGGTCACCAGGTCTTCCTGCCACGGAACCCCTGGGCGAGTTCAAACTGCCAACCTTTGGGTTAGCAGCTGAATGCTTAACCACTGCACCACCAGGGCTCCTTATGAAGCATATAAAACAGTAATAGCCAGGTCAGATAAGAATTAATGTAAATAGTAGTGTTTCCTCCTTGCCCCCCAATGATTTTCTCGTGTGTCTATGCACCCGGCTTTGGCGACTACTGTATTACCTAGTCTGTGCGTCAGTAGGGCAAATAGATAATCAGACAACTAAGCGTTCTCTGAGAAAGCACCGCAGTTTTGAAAAGATGACTGAAAAGTTTGCAACCTGCCTGGGTTCCTATTCAGATAGGACTTGTTTCTGCCCTCGCACTTAGCCTCCCAAATGCCGCTCTCATGGGTTCCCCCTCCTGCAAAGGAGGCAGAGTGGTAGAGCGGAAAGAGAACCGATAAGGTTTTGGAGCGCTGAAATCTCAGCCCTGCCGTTAGGTGACTGTGCTACTTTGTGATTTGCCAAGTTCTCCCACCTCTTTTGGCCTTGGTCTTCTGAGATCAGAAAGGCTTCAAGACAAAAAGGATCAGACTTGGGAGCCTATGAGGCACACCCTTTCCCTGAGCAATGTGTGAACTACTGTCAGGTTTGTTACTGGGAGAAGCTGGTGCTTGTAGGAGAGATCAAGACATGCCCTGGCAGGAAGGGAGGTCGTATTGGGACTATGGTACCCACTGGAAGACAGAGCTTGAGATTTCTGAAGGGGGAGCTCCTGCTCAAGGCACTGCGTTACTGCGAGAATATCATCTGTGACATTCCTGACGGAGAGTCATCCAACCTACAGCTCTCAAGATGGAGAACTCATTAGTTTTTTAAAAGTATGCCATTCAGTTAAGAACAGTATCCACATTTACATGGAAATTAATAAATTCCACATTGGTGTATTATTTCTTAGTTTTCAAGCATTAAATGCATAGTCTCAGTTCACATTGTTCTCAATTGAATGGCATACTTAAAAACTAATGAGCTGAAAGTTGAATGAGGGTGTGCCTCATACATGGTGGAAACCCTGGTGGCACAGTGGTTAAGAACTATGGCTGTTAACCAAAAGGTCAGCAGTTCAAATCCACCGGGTGCTCCTTGGAAGCTGTGTGGAGCAGTTCTACTCTGTCCTATAGGTTCAACAGGAGTTGGAATCGACCTGAGAGCAACAGGTTTATTTATTTATTTATTTTTAACGTACATGTTAGAGTCCCTGGGTGGTGCAAATGGTTAACATGCTTATCTGCTAACCTAAAGGTTGGAGGTTTGCGTTCACCCAGAGGTGCCTCGGAAGAAAGATATGGCAATCTGCTTAAGAAAAATCAGCCGTTGTAAACCCTATGGAGCGCGATTCTACTCTGAGACACATGGGGTTGCTATGAGCCTGTGTCGAATTGATGGCAATGTTTTTAGTTGTTTTGTTTGTGTTTGTTATGTACATGGCAGCCCTCGAAATATCTGAAGACAACCCTCACGCTCCCCTTAGTCTCCTTGTCTGTGATATACACATGTTCAGTTCTTTAACCAGGTCCTTCCATGCAGTGACTTCCCTCATTATTCTATTTGTTCATCTCTGAGCACTCTGGAATTGGTTTGAAGGTTGCTGGTTCCCCAAAAGTAGCACCTAGAGCTGGTTGTCTGAGGGGTACCAGCCCCTGTAGAACAGTGCCTGGCTTTGGGAAGCAGCAGCCCATTCCCACACTCTCTTACCTACTCACTGCAAGGAGTGAATTTATAGGCAGGCCACACTTCAAGTCTCCTGGATGGAACCCCATCCTTCACTTGCTTTCGATAGCTGGCTTGAAGACTGAAACCTGAGTTGTGCATGTATTTTGCAGTTTTACTCCCCGTATGTCTTCCTACCTAGCTTGGATGTCTGCAGGCCAAATTTGGTCAGCTTTTTGGATACTAAAATTTATTCATGTCGTACAGTTTCCCCTGAGAGCCTGGATTCTGACCTCATCTTTGTCCTCAGGACTTGCAATAGCATTTTGCTGTTCTCCTTGACCAAATCCCAGGCCTTGGCTTTCCAGAATTGCTTGTCTTGTGGTTATCTCAAGCCTGGCAGAGCAAACTCTCCTTCCTTCCAGTTTCTCCAACTCATAATGTCTACACAATTAATTTCAGACTTGTAATATACGGCTTTATCTTGTCAGTTACTCTTATAAGCACGTGTTATGTTTGCCCAGTTGGATTATAAATTTTCTCTAGGTATGAACAAGAGTTTTTAACATCTTGATATTCACCACAGTGCATAGTGTAGATCTTTGAACAAATTAAATGCTTAAAAATTATTTTTTTAAAGTAAAGCAATGGTAAGGTATTGCTACTATCTTACGTACTTTGGAAAAAGATGAGGATTTTTGCACCAATCGCTGTATCTGTGTCTTGAGGAATTTGTATATTTCCTCTTTGCCAATTTTTAAGTTTTATAACATAGTGGGTATCCCTTTTAGTTTTGATTGCAAAGAATACTGTAACTAAGTTAATTTACTATAGAATACTGTAACTAAGTTAATTTACTATGTTACCCTCTATGCTTTCTTAATGTCCTTTGATTCTAATTTCTCATTTCTATTTTATTAATCTTACTTCATGCCTCTCTCTTTCTCTTCTATTTTTTGGTTCAATGTTTTAAATTCTCTTTTGAAGAGGAAGTATTTATGAACACACTTATATAAGATTCTTTTTTAATAGAAATAAATTTATTTTATTTATTTTCTATTTCAACATTCAGAAAGTATTAAAGGAACTGACTCAAAGAAGATATAAGAGGCAGAGGAAATCTGGATGCTTCCCATTGAAGGGATATTCAGAATTTTTTGCAAAACAACATGATTATAATTTTTTAAAAAGCAATGTAATTTAAGGTAAACTGTATAACTGGAGCTTTGGATAATAAAGAGGCTAAATTACTAAGAACAGAGTCATCTGGCAGAGTCTCTGTTGATGTTTAAAAGAAAGAGCAATAATTTTCTTGGAGTACATCTGCATGAAACACCTTCCCACGTAGACAAAACATGAGTTTGGAGAAGAATGAGAAATGCGGCACCTAAATCAAACTTCAACAACTATAAGGGACATGCAGTGACTACAAGGTAATTAGAGTTTTTGTGCGTTGTTTGCGAAATTATGCTTGTTTAGTTTAAAGTTTTTTCTCCACATTTAGGAGGAAAGCCCTGGAGACCTGCTTCTGAAAATCACCCAGCGAAAGCCCTCTGGGTCGCAGTGGCCTCATCTGCAGCCGTTCGTGGGGACAGGCAGGACCGGGCAGCATCCACGCTGTTGTGCGTGGTGTGGCAGCTAACAACGACAATATCCATATTACCACAATATTGCAATAAGTGGAAAACGGTTAAGTTTCATATAATTGATGCTGGAAATTACAATATCTCTCTTAGCCAAATTTTATAGGAATTTATTTTAAACTACTTACTTTTGTACTTTAGTTTTATTTTGTTCTCTAATTGGTTCAAGAAAATCAGGTATGTATAGAAGACACACATGAATAAGACCTAGGAATTGATCTTCAAGAGCTTACAGTCTGATAGAAGAAATTGTAGTCTGGACTTAACCTAATTTCATCCAGTTGCATTCATCTTTCCTCTTCAAATATGTGATGTATGGCCCAAGAGAAGGATGATGTCATATTATACTTTAATATCTCCCTGCTACGTTGGGTAGCAGTAACAACCCACACGAAATAAGTTGGGTTTTAAAACAAGATGGCACAATATTGCTATCAAACTTTTCAGTTAACCTTACCATAAATCACCGCAGTACATAACTCCAGAAAAAGGGATCACAACTTTAAAGGATTTAACGAGTAAAAGTATAAATATGAAGTCCCAGTATCAGCTGGCATACAGGAAATTCTCAGGGTGACTAGCGCAATATGAATCAAGTAATTGATGTTTAACAAACATATGGTGTTTGATTGATTGACGTAAAAGACCAGCTAACTGATTTGAACATTGAGACCAGGGTCTCCAGGCCACACCATTTTATAAACCACTTAATGTGTACCTTGCAGAAGAAGTGAAGCGTGTTGTTAGACATCAGGGTGGTGGCGATAAAGGAGAAATGGGTGAATTAGGGCCTCAACAGTAGTGGAGTCTGGGTCAGGCCTGAGAATGAGAATCGTGGTGTTCCCAGATCTGAAAGACAATTATTTGGTGATTGGAAGTCACCAAAGAGATAAGAAGGTAAGACATGGTATCTCAAAGTTCCACTAGCCGTGACTTTCAGAGGACTGAGAAAGGAAAGATGAAAGAAGATGACTAAGAAAAGAAAAATTGTCTTATTTTGTGCAACCATCACCACTATCCATTTCTGATTTATTGCAAAGGGATTTTAATATTTTAAAAACCATCACAACAAAAGTGAGATTTTGTACTATTTTAATTATGTATCTATGGATGTTATTGTTAGTTGGTGTTGAGTTGATTTTGACCCATGGTGACCTCATGTGTGCAGGGTAGAACTGCTCCATAGGGTTTTCAAGGCCATGACCTTTCAGAAGCGGATCTCCAGGCCTGTCTTCTAAGGTGCTTCTGCATGGGTTTGAATGCCAACCTTTTGGCTTAACTATTTGTGCCACCCAAACTGAAAAAACCAAACCTGTTGAGTCGATTCCAACTCATAGAGACACTATAGGACAGAGTAGAACTATCCCATAGGGTTTCCAAGAAGCGGCTTGTGGATTCGAACTGCCAACCTTTTGGAACTCCATTTATATATATATATGTATATATATATATCTCCCATATGATGAGACAAATTTGTTCTGTTATTTTGCTCATTTCCTGATACAAGCTTCATCTACTTAGCATATACTCCCAACAGGCTTATATTTTGTGTCACAACGTAAAACTACTTGGTAAGTTTTCAGACACCTACTTTAGGCCATAAAGAAATTTTTTGCAATGGTAATTATGGCAAAATGATAACAGAATAAATTATTCCTAAATAATAATCTCTCCCAGAAAAATCTAACAGGTAATGATTGTTTAATAAAAAATAAACTCACAAAATAACTTGATATAATAATTGTGCCTTGTCTTTGAGAATGAATTTATTGACAGCCTATTTTCCTAATAAACGAGCCAAGGATGAAGGGAAGGAGACTCGTCTGGGATTGTTTTAGGCTGGATTCCTCTAGAAAGAGACCCTGACACCATGAGGAATTAAGTGAAAATGGCTTATTTGGGACCTGTGTTCCCAGGGGAGTTCTGGGTGGTACAAACAGTTAACAAGCTTGGCTGCTAATCAAAAGGTTGGAGGTTCAAGTCCACCCAAAGGTGCATTGGAAGACAGCACGCGCGATCCGCTTTTGAAAGGTCACAGCCTTGAAAACTCTGTGGAGTGTAGTTCTACTCTGCATATTTATATAGAATGGCTAATGTGTGTATACACACACATATATAGCAATGCTCACAGGCTCAAAATTGTTTAACAAATGGACTACGTAAGAGTTTGGGGACCACTTTTTAAATAACTTGATACCTCACACTCTGAACAAAAATCATGTTCACTGACAGAGTCAATTGAAGTTCATTTTAGGTTTTGTTTATCCAAGAAGTTAGAAGGCAGAGAATGAGTATCCCGAGGGCACAGTTTGTTTTCCACAAGGTGTGTTCAAGAGAATGCTGGCCACTCAGTCTTCACTCCACTAAAACTGGTGGTGCATGGACTCTGTGATGGGCACGGCGCTGGAGATGCAAAACAAAACAGAGGAGGCTATTTCCACCAGCATCACAGAACACGTGGGAAGCTAGGTGAGGGCAGAGAAGTGTGATACCCAGCCGAATCTTGGCAGAGAGCCAGGGAGGTTTCCCAGAGGAAGAGGGCACTTCTGCCAATGCCGAAGGACAAGCAACTCTCATTTTCAATCCCTGGAACACTGAATTGTGTAATGGAAGTGTACCTATTTTTTTTTTTGTTATTAACTTTTATTGAGCTTCAAGTGAACGTTTACAAATCAAGTCAGTCTGTCACATATAAGTTTATATACGTCTTACTCCGTACTCCCACTTGCTCTCCCCCTAATGAGTCAGCCTTTCCAGTCTCTCCTTTCTTGACAATTTTGCCAGCTTCCAACTCTCTCTATCCTCCCATCCCCCCTCCAGACAGGAGATGCCAACACAGTCTCAAGTGTCCACCTGATATAATTAGCTCACTCTTCAGCATCTCTCTCCTACCCACTGTCCAGTCCCTTTCATGTCTGATGAGTTGTCTTCGGGGATGGCTCCTGTCCTGTGCCAACAGAAGGTTTGGGGACCTTGACCACCGGGATTCCTCTAGTCTCAGTCAGACTGTTAAGTATGGTCTTTTTATGAGAATTTGGGATCTGCATCCCACTGATCTCCTGCTCCCTCAGGGGTCCTCTGCTGTGCTCCCTGTCAGGGCAGTCATCGGTTGTGGCCGGGCACCAACTAGTTCTTCTGGTCTCAGGATGATGTAGGTCTCTGGTTCATGTGGCCCTTTCTGTCTCTTGGGCTCTTAGTTGTCGTGTGACCTTGGTGTTCTTCATTCTCCTTTGCTCCAGGTGGGTTGAGACCGATTGATGCATCTTAGATGGCTGCTTGTTAGCATTTAAGACCCCAGACGCCACATTTCAAAGTGGGATGCAGAATGTTTTCATAATAGAATTATTTTGCCAGTTGACTTAGAAGTCCCCTTAAACCATGGTCCCCAAACCCTCGCCCTTGCTCCGCTGACCTTTGAAGCATTCAGTTTATTCCGGAAACTTCTTTGCTTTTGGTCCAGTCCAATTGAGCTGACCTTCCATGTATTGAGTGTTGTCCTCCCTTCACCTAAAGCAGTTCTTATCTACTAATTAATCAGTAAAAAACCCTCTCCCTCCCTCTTTCCCTCCCCCCCTCGTAACCACAAAAGTATGTGTTCTTCTCAGTTTATACCATCTCTCAAGATCCTATAATAGTGGTCTTATACAATATTTGTCCTTTTGCCTCTGACTAATTTCGCTGAGCATAATGCCTTCCAGGTTCCTTCATGTTATGAAATGTTTCACAGATTCGTCACTGTTCTTTATCGATGCGTAGTATTCCATTGTGTGAATATACCACAATTTATTTACCCATTCATCCGTTCATGGACACCTTGGTTGCTTCCAGCTTTTTGCTATTGTAAACAGAGCTGCAATAAACATGGGTGTGCATATATCTGTTTGTGTGAAGGCTCTTGTTTCTCTAGGATATATTCTGAGGAGTGGGATTTCTGGGTTGTATGGTAGTTCTATTTCTAACTGTTTAAGATAACACCAGATAGATTTCCAAAGTGGTTGTACCATCTTACATTCCCACCAGCAGTTGTATAAGAGTTCCAATCTCTCCGCAGCCTCTCCAACATTTATTATTTTGTGTTTTTTGGATTAATGCAGCCTTGTTGGAGTGAGATGGAATCGCATTGTAGTTTTAATTTGCATTTCTCTAATGGCTAATGATCGAGGGCATTTTCTCATGTATCTGCTAGCTGCCTGAATATTTTCTTTAGTGAAGTGGAAGTGTACCTATTTTTATTAAGCAGTTTTGTTCTGCTATGAAGAAGGTAAATTGAAATAATACAGTAAGGTGAATTGTTACTCTGACATACAGTTTATTATAATTCTTTTGATATCAACTGAGAAAATATAATACGATATGTACATTTTATAAGCACAGAGGTATTAAAATACTCACAGAACTGTATTTTATCAGTATACGCATGTATCTGCCATTTTAAACAGGTCATGAAAATGAAAACATTTGAAATCATAAGGTTTTATTTTTGGGTCAATGAATGATATAGAAAATTCCTTCGGAACTAATGAAAAATTAATGACATATTGATGAGGCCTACAAATTTGAATATTCCACGAAGAACCCGGTATAAATAAAATAAGAGTTTTTAAGGTCATACATTTTGGTTTATATATAATTTGCTCATGTGCAGTTTTTTCAAATGACAGTACAATACCTGTGTATGTGTTTGTGAAAAAGCTACAGAGCATTACTCACCTGTTTGTTGGTTTGGAAATCATGTCAACATCACCTAGTGTTTTATGGCTCTAATTGTTGTTGTTAGGTGCTGTCAAGTTGATACCGACTCATAGAGACCTTGTATACAACAGAACGAAACACTACCTGGTTCTGCCCATCCTCACCATCGTTGCTATGTTTGAGCCCAGTGTGGCCACTGTATCAGTCCGTCTCATCAAGGATCTTCCTCTTTTTGCTGACCCTCTACTTTGTTCTTCTCCAGGGACTAATCCTCCTGATAACATATCCAAAGCCCATGAGACAAAATCTCACCATCCTTGCTTCTAAGAAGCGTTCCGGCTGTACTTCTTCCAAGATGGGTGGCTCTAACACTGTTATGTATTACTCAAGAGAAACTTCAATTGCATTAAAACATTGAGGCCTCTGCAAATGGTTGCAGGAAAAAGCCCACAGATGTGTGGGACAACAAATTTTTTTGAGTGCCAACTGTGTGCAGGGCAGTGTTCTGGGGCCTGGTGGTACAGTCATGACCAAAGCGTAAAGGGTCCCAGTGTCCTAGAGCTTACGTGGGGCGGGCACTGGTTTGAAACAAACATTAAACAGTACTCTGACAAATATATTATAAAATGCCATATAGTGAAATGTGCTTTGTGGAAAACTAAATTAGGTCAAGGGCTAGAGAATGATGGGGTTTGGGGGAGAGTGTTACTGTAGGTAGGTTGGCCAGGGCATACTTCTCTGGTGAGGGGACACGGGCCCAGAGAGGTAAAGGAAGTGAAGGCGTGAGCTGGACAAATACCTTGATGGGGAAAAGCGCGTGCAAAGGCCCTGAGGGGGGTGTGTGCCTGGCATGTCTGAAGGAGAGCACGATGTGTGTGGCTGGAGTTAAGTAAGTGAGGAGAAGAGTGGTCGGTGATGATTTTGGAGAGACATCCAGAGGCTAAATTGCGTAAGGCCTTACAGATCAGGTGATGGGAAGCCTGTGGATGATTTTGAAAGAGATAGGATGGGTGTTTAGGATGGAATCAGATGTACACTTTAGAAGGATTGCTCTACATGTTGGGTGGCATAGAGACCAGGAAGGGTGCAGGAAAAGCAGAAACAGGGGGACAAGTAGGAAGCTATTGAAATAATTCAGGTGAAAGATCATGGAAGCTTGGACTGAAGGGTGAAGCTTCCATGGGGAGAAGTCTACATAGCCCAGTCTCCATATCCAACATCTAAAACAAAAAAACAAAAACCACATCCGTTGCCATTGAGTCAATTCTGACTCATAGCAACCCTATAGAACAGAGTGGAACTGCCCCATAGGGTTTCACGAACTGCCTGGTGGATTTGAACTGCTGATATTTTGGTTAGCAGCCAAGCTCTTAACCACTATGCCACCAGGGTTTCCATCCAACATCTATATGTCTTTCAATGAAAAAAGCCTTCAGAAGTTGTTCATGGATTGGATTTGGGGTACAAGAAGAAAACATGTCAAATATGACTCCGTTATATTTGGCCTGAGCAACTGGGTGAATGGAGGGGCTGTTTGCTGAAATGGTGAGCGTTGAGGCACAGCATAGTTTTGGGAGGAAAGATCAGAAATTTGGCTTTAGATATTTTAATTTTAAGCTGACTATTAAGCAAAAAAGGAGCCCTGGTGGTGCAATGGTTAAGTGCTTTGCTGCTAAATGAAAAGTCAGCAGTTTTGAAACCATCTGGTGGCTCTGTGGGAGAAAAGACCTGGTGATCTGTTCCTGTAAAGATTACGGCCTGGGAAACCCTATGGGGCAGTTGTACTCTGTCATATAGGGTCTCTAGGAATTGGAATCGACTAGCTAGCACACAACAACAGCATTAGGCAAAGAGGGTATTGATGGTTCAGTGGTAGCATTCTTGCCTTCCACGTAAGAGATGTGGGTTCAATTCCCAGCCAATATACCTCATGCACAGCCATCATCCATCTGTCACTGGAGGGCTGTGTGTTGCTGTGATGCTGGACAGGTTTCAGAGAAGCTTCCAGAGTCAGGTGGGCCAGAAAGGAAGGCCTGTTTCCAAAAAATCAGCCACTGAAAACCCTATAGATCACAATGGTCTGATTCTCAACTGATCATGAGATGGCGAAGGGCCAGTCAACGTTTTGTTCCATTGGGCTTGGGGTTGCACTGATTCTGGGGCTAACAGGATGGATATATTTGTTTGGAGTTGAAGGGATTGTTCAGGGCTGGAGGTGGGAATTTCAGAGTTATCAGTGATTAGTTGGTGTTCAGAGCCAGGAGCCTGGAAGAAATCAAAGGATTTTCTTTTCTGTCACTCTTTTTCTTCTTTTAATTATTGAGTAGTAAGTCCTCAGTCTCAGGTGAGGCAGTCCATTTTTGACAGGAAAATTCCAAATGATAATGATGTATGGCAGGAGCTAATTTTGTCACAGGAGCTCAGGATTCCTTTGGAAATTAAAAATATTTAAGGTAATTATTTAAAAGGGTTTCAAGTACTTTTGATGCATTTAGACTTCAAAAAGAGCTGTTCCTAATCAGAATTTAAAGTAAAAAATTATTAAAATCAGTTCCATTTATGAAATGAAAATGAAAGGGTATCCTTTCTCAAGAATGTGAAAGGAATCTGAAAGGCATAAATGATTTGCAAAAGGTACAAAGAGGTAATGCTAAAATCTGAATCTGAAGGCAAGTCTTTCTTATTCAGCACCCCTGTTTATGCCACACCTAGAACAATCACCATATTTGGGAGATAACAAAAAGAATGTCATATTTTTTACTCCTCGGCTTTACTTTTTTTGTGAAAAAGTATAAAAACTTTTTGTTTTTTAAATCACAAAAGCATATAAAATTAAACTGTATTGTTTAAAAAATCAATAGTTCTTTCACTTAGCAGTCTGAATTACATACTTACTTTTTGTTTTGTTGTTGTTAGGTGCTCTCAAGTCGGTTTTGACTCATAGGGACTCGTGTACAACAGTACAAAACACTGCCCGGTCCCGCACCATCCTTTGTTATAGACTTTAAAAGTTCCGTTGATATTTCTGATTACAAAATAAAACATATCCATTGCAAAAATTCGCATAATATAAAAAATGTAAAGTGGAAAAAAATTACTCATACTTCCACAAGTCTACCATAGAGAGATGATCACAAGTAAAGTTTTGTTGTTTATATGTCAAGATTTTTTCTGTGCATGCACATACACATATACACATGCTCAAACTTGTTTCTTAAACAAAGAGGGCGATATAACAAAATGACAAAGCTCTGATGTATTATGAATGATTTCCCAAACGAATGCATATAGATCTACATCATTATTTGTGCTAGCTTCAGGGTATTACATTGGTAGGAAAGTCATTATTTAATTAGCAAATCTATTGAGGTACTTACCCCTGGTGGCACAGTAGTTAAGAGCTTGGCTGCTAACCAAAATGTTGGCAGTTTGAAACTACCAGGTGCTCCTTGGAAAACTTACAGGGCAGCTTTACTCTGTCCTATAGTGTCGTTATCAGTTGGAATCAACTTGGTGGCAACCCATTTGGCTTTTGGTTTATTGATGGACATTCTCTGCTTAAAAAATGGAGGGAGAATTGTGAAGTCAGTTGGTGTAAGCCACATCCTATTAGATGATGAGGTGACGGACATTAAAACCAGCACCTGCTCATAGCCCTCTTTTTTGCCTTCTTATCAAGATGGATGTGAGAAGAGACTTTGAAATTTGCTTTCAAACATCGAGCAGCTAAAGCAAAAAGGAAGAAATGATGAAGTAAAAGAGCTGAACAGAAGATTTCAAAGGGCAGCTCAAGAAGACAAAGTAAAGTATTATAATGACATGTGCAAAGAGCTGGAGATGGAAAACCAAAAGGGAAGAACATGCTTGGCGTTTCTCAAGCTGAAAGAATGGAAGAAAAAATTCAAGCCTCGAGTTGCAATAGTGAAGGATTCTGTGGGGAAAATATTAAATGACGCAAGAAGCATCAAAAGAAGATGGAAGGAATACACAGAGTCATTATACCAAAAAGAATTAGTCAACTTTCAACCATTTCAAGAGGTAGAATATGATCAGGAACCAATCGTGCTGAAGGAAGACGTCCAAGCTGCACTGAAGGGATTGGCGAAAAACAAGGCTCCAGGAATTGATGGACTATCGATTGAGATGTTTCAACAAATGGATGCAGCGCTGGAAGTGCTCACTTGTCTATGCCAAGAAATATGGAAGAAAGCTTCCTGGCCAACCGACTGGAAGAGATCCATATTTAAGCCTATTCCCAGGAAAGGTGATCCAACCAAATGTGGAAATTATAGAAAAATATCATTAATATCACACGCAAGCATAATTTTGCTGAAGATCATTCATAAACGGCTGCAGCAGTATATTGACAGGGAACTGCCAGAAATTCCGGCCGGTTTCAGAAGAGGATGTGGAACCAGGGATATCATTGCTGATGTCAGATGGATCCTGGCTGAAAGCAGAGAATACCAGAAGGATGTTTACCTGTGTTTTATTGACTATGCAAAGATATTCCACTGTGTGGATCATAACAAATTATGGATAACATTGTGAAGAACCAGAATTTCAGAACACTTAATTGTGCTCATGAGGAACCTGTACAGTTGTTCGGCCAGAGCAAGGGGATACTGAGTGGTTTAAAGTCAGGGAAGGAGTGTGTCATGGTTGTGTCCTTTCATCATAACTATTCAATCTGCATGCTGAGCAAATAATACGAGAGGCTGGACTATTTGAAGAAGAATAGGGCATCAGGATTGGAGGAAGACTCTTTAACAACCTGTATTATGAGATGATACAACCTTGCTTACTGAAAGTGAAGAGGACTTGAACCACTTACTAATGAAGATCAAAGACCACAGCCTCCAGTTTGGATTACACCTCAACATAAAGGAAACGAAAATCCTCACAACTGGACTAATAAGCCACATCATGACAAATGGAGAAGATTGAAGGTGTCAAAGAGTTCATTTTACTTGGATCCACAATCAACAGCCATGGAAGCAGCAGTCAAGAAATCAAAAGACGCATTGCATTGGGTAAATCTGCTGCAAAGGACCTCTTTAAAGTGTTGAAAAGCAAAGATATCATCTTGAAGACTAAGGTGTGCCTGACCCAAGCCACGGTATTTTCAATTGCATCATATGCCTGTGAAAGCTGGACAATGAATAAGGAAGACCGAAGAAGAACTGACGCCTTTGAATTGTGGCATTGGCAAAGAATATTGAATTATACCATGGATTGCCAAAAGAATGAACAAATCTGTCTTGGAAAAAGTACAAACAGAATGCTCATTAGAGGCAAGGATGGCGAGACTGTGTCTTACATACTTTGGACATGTTGTCAGGAGGGATCAGTCCCTGGAGAAGGACATCATGGACAGGGTCAGCTGAAAAAAAGGAAGACCCTCAACGAGGTGGGTTGACTCAGTGGCTGCAACAAAGGGCTCAAGCATAACAACGTTTGTAAGGATGGTGCAGGACTGGGCAGTGTTTCTTTCTGTTGGGCATGGAGTCACTATGAGTTGCAATTGACTTGACCGCACCTAACAACAACATCTCTTTCCTAGAGAGGTCATGGCCATAGGTGAAAGCTCCTTTCTCTTCTCTCCAACACACTGCAACTAGGGTGCTTGAGTGGACTCAGGGCCTTTCTTGTGGACTGACCATCTCTCTCTCAATGCAGCTAACACATACTCGTTCCTAAATTCAGATTAGGAATGGGGGTGGGAGTTGGGAATAAGACATTCCAGTTATGTCGAAAGCCTAAATTGTTACTTTAATCATGGTTCACTTAAGATTGATGAACAATTAGTAATTTAATATTTTGACTCCCATTCTGCTTCTGTTCCTTAGATATTGGGTTTTTGATCTGAAATTCTTTCTGGAGCAGAGATGAGTAGCAAAGAATGACTGAGGCATTCCAGCGTCATTGGTTTTGCTTCCTCTTGGTGGCAATAAAACTTGGCTCATAACCTGTTATGGCTCACTGTATCCACTCCACAAATGTTGGCTGAATGAGTCAGTAGGTCACGTGTATCTCACAACCTGAAGTCTGTTTCCTTTCCAGATCATCTCTCCCAAAGTTGGCCTCTGCTTGAGTAACAAAATGTCCAAGTGTCATAGGACTAAATTTTTAAATAATTAGAAAATGAGAGTTCTGTACTATATTTACTTAAAAAAAAAAATTAGGAGGAGAAAAAAAAAAAAACACATTTGATCATTGTAGAGAAAGATGGTGGAATTTGCCCCTTTTTTTTTTTTTTAACACGCACAGGAGATTTTAGAAGTCTAGAGCTAACATTCAGTGCCTCTTCTGATATCGATTTTGGTCTTTTCTTTCTTTCTTGTTGTTTTAATGACCTTTTGCTTTCTTCATATGTGATGTGGTTGTTGTAATCCCACAACTTGTCTGATCTTCAGTCATTAGCGTTCAGTGCATCAAATCTATTCTTGAGATGGTCTCTAAATTCCGGTGGGAAACGTTCAAGGTTGTACTTTGTCTTTTGTGAACTTGATTTAATTTTCTTCAGCTTCAATTTGATCTTGCATGTGAGCAACTGATGGTCTGGTCTGCAGTCAGCCTGTCGCCTTGTTCTGACTGAAGACACTGAGCTTCTCCATCTCCTTTTTCCATAAATTAGTTGATTTGATTCCTATGTATTCAATTTGACAAGGCCCACATGCATAGTTGTCGTTGAAAAAAGACATTTCCAGTGAATAGGTCAATGGTCTTGCAAAATAGTATCACTTGATCTGTGGTGTCATTTCTACCACCACGTCAATATTTTCCAACTACTGATTCTCTTTCTTTGATTCCAACTTCCACATTCTAATCACCAGTAATTATGAATGCATCCTGACTGCATGTTTGATCAATTTCAGACTACAGGTATTGACAAAAATCTTCAATTTGTTCATCTTTGGCATTAGTGGTTGGTGCATAAATTTGAATAATAGTTGTATTAACTGGTCTTCATGTAGACTTATGGATATTATCCTATCACCGACAGCATTGTACTTCAGGATAGATCTTGAAATGTTCTTTTTGACAATGAATGTGATGCCATTCCTCTTCAACTTGCTATTCCTGGTATAGTTGGCCATCTGATTATCCATTTCAAAATGGCCAATACCAGTCCATATCAGCTCACTAATGCCTAGGATATCAATCTTCAAGTGTTCCATTTCATTTTTGACAACTTCCAATTTTCCTAGATTCATACTTCTTACATTCCAGGTTCCAATTACTAATGGGTGTTTGCAGCTGTTTCTTCTCATTTTGAGTTGTGCCAACTCAGCAAATGAAGGTCCTGAAAGCTTTAATCCATCCACATCGCTAAGGTCGAGTCCACTTTGAGGAGGCAGATCTTCTCCAGTCATATTTTGAGCGCCTTCCAACCTGAGGGGCTCATCTTTCGGCACTATATCAGACAATGTTTTGCTGTTATTAGTAAGGTTTTCACTTGCCTTTTTTTTTCAGATATAGATCACCAGGTCCTTTTTCTCTGTCTTAGTCTGGGAGCTCCACTGAAACCTGTGCACCATGGGTGACCCTGCTGGCATTTGAAATACTGGTGGCATAGCTTCCAGTATCACAGAAACACGTAAGCCAGCACAGTATGACAAACTGGGAGTATGGGACAGAAGAGGCTCTGATACTTGCTCTTAAATGTAGAGTAACTAAAGTGAATGGAAGAAACGATGATGTAAAAGAGCTGAATGGAAGATTTCAAAGGGCAGCTCGAGAAAACAAAGTATTATAATGAAATGTGGAAAGACCTGGAGTTAGAAAATGAAAAGGGAAGAACATGTTCAGCACTTCTCAAGCTGAAAGAACTGAAGAAGAAATTCAAGCCTCACGTTGTAATATTGAAGGATTCTATGGGCAAAATATTGAATGATGCAGGGAACATCAAAAGGAGATGGAAGGAATACACAGTGTCACTCTACCAAAAAGAATCGGTTGACATTCATCTATTTTAAAAGGTGGCATATAATCAAGTACCTGTGGTACTGAAGGAAGAAGTCCAAGCTGCATTGAAGGCATTGGTGAAAAGCAAGGCTTTAGGAATTGGCAGAATACCAATCAGAGGCATGGGGGCGGGGTGTGGTGGTGGTGGTGACAAAGGACCAACTTGCTCCCAGGCACAAGGCTAAGGGGGCACCAGGCAAGGCACAGAATGACATTCCAAGGTACCACAAATATGAAGGGGCTTGACTGAGGCAGCTGGACAAGGGGGGAAGGTGTTTCTGCTGATATGTCCCCACTATCAACATCTTTTCATCTTGAAATTGTAGGGGGAGGGAGATGCAACTTAAAGATTACCCCTGAGTGCTGGAATTGGGGGAGTGCAACTTAGAGATTGCCTTGGGCACTTGTTATCTTTGCTATATTCCTGATACCAATTGAGATGTTTCAACAAGTGGATGTAATGCTGGAAGCGCTCACTCATCTATCTCAAGAAATTTGGAAGACAGCTACCTGCCCAACCAACTGGAAGGAATCCATATATGTGCCTATTCAAGGAAAGGTGATGCAATGGACTGCAGAAACTATGAAACAATATCATTAATATCACACGCAAGCAAAATTTTGCTGAAGATCATTCAAAATTACAGTAGTACATCAACGGGAAACTGCCAGACATTCAAGATGGATTCAGAAGAGGACACGGAATGAAGGATATCATTGCTGATGTCAGAAGGATCCTGGCTGAAACAGAATGCCCAAAAAGTGTGTGTCTTGTTTTATTGACTATGCAAAGGCATTCGACTGTGTAGATCATAATAAATTATAAATAACATGAAGAACGGAAATTTCAGAACACTTCATTTTGCTTATACGAAACCTGTAAATAGACCAGGAGGCAGTGTTCAAACAGAACAAGGGGATACAGCGTGGTTTAAAATCAGGAAAGATGTGTATCAGGACTGTATCCTTTCACCCTACTTACTCAATCTGTATGCTAAAGAAACAGGCTGAGAAGCTGGAGTATATGAAGAAGAACGTGGTATCAGAATTAGAAGACTCATTAAGCACCTTCAATATGCAGATGACACAAGCTTGCTTGCTGAAAGTGAAGAGGACTTGAAGCCCTTACTGATAAAGATCAAAGACTACAGCCTTCAATATGGATTACACCTCAACATAAAGAAAACAAAAATCCTCAAAACTGGACCAATAAACATCCTGATTAATGAAGAAAGTATTGAAGTTGTGAAGAATTTCATTTTAATTGGATCCACAATCAACAACCATGGAAGCTGCTGCTGTTGTTGTTAGGTGCCCTTGGGCCAATTCTGACTCATAGCGACTTTATGTACAAAAGAACAAAACAGAATGAAACACTACCTGGTCCTTTGCCATCCTCACATTCATTGTTATATCTGAGCCCATTGTTGTAGCCACTGTACAATCCATCACATTGAGGGTCTTTCTCTTTTTCTCTGAGTCTTTATCAAGCACGATGTCTTTTTCTGGGACCGATCCCTCCTGAAAACATGTCCAAAGTATGTGAGACAAAGTCTCACCATCCTTACCTCTAAGGAGCATTCTGGCTATACTGCTTCCCATGGAAGCAGTGGTCAAGAAATCAAACAATGTATTGCATTGGTCAAATCTGTTGCAAAAGATCTCTTTGAAGCCTTAAAAAGGAAAGATGTCACTTTGAGGACTAAGCTGTGCCTGACCCAAGGGGTGGATTTTCAATCATCTCATATGCAGGCGAAAGCTGGACAATGAATAAGGAAGACCAAAGAATGTTTGATGCCTTTGAATTATGGTGATGGCGAAGAATATTGAATATACATGAACTACCAGAAGAACAAAAAGTTCTATCTTGGAAGAAATATAGTCAGAACGCTCCTTAGAAGTGTAAATGGTGATATGTCCTCTCACGTACTTTGGACATGTTATTAGGAGGGACTAGCCTGTGGAGAAAGGCATCACGCTTGGTAAAGTAGAGGGTCAGCAAAAAAGAGGAAGACCCCTCACAAGATGGATGGACACAGTGGCTGCAACAATGGGCTCAAACAATACAATTCAGGGCAACGACAACAACTGAACTTGTCAGTCATGTGTGTATTTTGTAAATGGAGAATCAGACAGTCTCTACATTAGGGAAGAAGATAAAACCAGGCTCACTGCTTGCATAAACCTAGATTGGGTCTGTTGAATTTTATGTTAAGATTTTTCATCTATATTCATGAGTTGAATTGACTGGTAATATCGCTTTTCTATACTTTTCAAGTTTTGGTTCAAGGAGACTTTAGCCCAAAAAATAATTGCAAAATATTTCTGCTTTTTCTGATTTCTTGAATAGCTTGTGTAAGATCAAAATAATGTTTCTTGAATGTTTATAGTACTTACTGGTAAAATATCTGGGCCTGGAATTTCTGGAGGGAAAGCTTAAAATTGTGAATTTAATTTCTTTAGTATTTTACAAATATATATTCAGATCTTCTATTTATGTGTTGAAGTTCTTAAATTTCTTCAGTTCTTAATATCCTTTGATTATAATAAAAAAAATCTTTGTAGCATCTGTTTTCACCCTTAATATTGTTTTTTTTTTTTTTCTGTTATTTTCTTATTATAAATTAGTTTCTCTTTTCAACAAAACAAATTTTGGCTTCATTAGTCCTCCCTATCGAATCTTTTTTTTTTTTTTTTTTATCGTATCTTCAGGAGCCGTATTGGCACAGTGGCTAAAGCTTGGCTGCTACCCTAAAGGTCAGTGGTTCGAACCCACCAGCTACTCCGTGGGAGAAAGATATGGCGGTCTGCTTCCATAAAGATTACCACCCTGGGAACACTACAGGGCAGTTCTATTCTGTCTTATAGTGTCACTGTGACTCAAAACCAACTCAATAGCAATGGGTTTGGTTTTTTTTATCTTATCTTTTTCCAATTTAATCAACATTTGCTCTTATCTGTTAAAAAATTTTATTTCCTCCTGCTTCTATTTCTCTGGGGATTTATTTTGCTGTTCTTTTTCTAGCTTCTTAATTTGGATTCCTGGTGCATTAGTATTTAGCCTTATCTTTCTTACGTGGGAGCTCCAGTGCTGTAGTGGTTAAGAGCTCCACTGCTAACAAAAAGGTCAGCAGTTTGAATCCACTCCTTGGAAACCATATGGGGGCAGTTCTACCCTGTCCTATAGGGTCGCTATGAGTCGGATGGTATCCAGACATCATATCCAGCTCAGTTTTCTAGAGTTAACAAAGCCAGCTGTTGACAAGGAAAGATCCAGACCCCAGTCCAGACTGCCTTGCTCTTTAATGCATATTCTTTCAATGAGAACATCCAGAATAAATGGTAGCTATTTTCTCAACAATTTTATTTTCTCAACAATTCAGTAGCTATTGGTAGTACATGAAGAAATAGAGCAGAAAATTCACATTGGTATATTAGCAACACTGGGCAAAATTATCGGTATTTACATATGTGAAAGCCCACAAATAATTAGTTGTCTAGCTTCCAGGAATTTCATTTGAACCCTAAAATGAAAAGAGAAGTAGAAAATAGACTGACATTATTCCATCCATTCTGTTCATTGTCTAATCGAATTGCTCCATCTGGATCAGATTTTCAGTTTTTTTTATCAAACCACATTTGCCTCAGAATTAGATAAGAAATGATTCCATCTTTTTGGGAGATTGAACTACTTCTTTAGGTCTAAAACACAGTCTTTCTGTGTGTCTGAAGATACTTTGGTATGTCAGGTGAATTTTTCTTGTGATGATATAAAATGCTCAGCTTCACAGGTGAGATAATTGAGATCATCATACCATGGCCTTGGAACAAAACAAAAACCAACAAAAAAAGCGATAAAAGTTAGACTAGAGCGTGTTCAAATTGCCGTTCGGTATGATGCTTAACGCTTCTTCTGCGCTGAAGTGTTCCAACAACAGCGCCCTCTTCTTGTGCTCTTCGGGCTAACAAGGTGAAAACATCAGCTTCTCACACGTTCTTGAGGTAACACTTCGTCGTTTATGCATCTTGTTGCCTCCACTGCTCTTTTCAAATTCTGAAACTTCCCTTGAGCAAAGCTCTTAAAAGCTATTTCTAACAGTAGAAACATTAGAGTCTTTAAAAACAAAAGCAAGGAAGACAAAAATCACTGGAAGTTGTATTGTCTATTTTTCAAACATCACCTTTTTCACCACAATCCAAAAGCGATCAAGTCTTTCTGCTTTCCTCTAGCCCTTTCTTAAGTACACACACACACACATACACACACACACCCCAACACGCACACTCACAAACATTGAAGATAGTAATGGACCCCACACAGGAGAGATAATTTAATGGGATAAAATTAAGAAAATACAAAAACAACTTATGTTTTTATGTTCAAGATCCTAATTTGATCCCAAGTGAGCTGTTTCCAGGAATTGCCTTCCAGCCACTAGGAGCTAAGCACCAATGTCTCTCTAGAAGTTTTTTGAAATAATTAATTTCAGGACAATAGTTGAATTTAAAGATTGCAGTATCTGAAATAAATAAAGGATAAATTACATTTCTATTTAATCCTGTCAATGTTGCTTAAGAAAGCACGGACCTGCTGACAATTACATAAACTATGAGTATCCACACTACAAAAAGTGTGACCTCATTTTCCAAAATTATTACTTGCTTCTTTTGATGCTTTTAAGTGTTGGTTAACAAGCATTAACCACTTGGCAGAAGCCAGGAAGAAGGATACATGTTCTACTCTGACACACACGGAGTCGCCATGAGCAGGAGTCGACTCAACGGCAGCTTTTCTTACTTCTTTTTTTAATGCCCCTAGGAACTGTTGCTGAACAAAACCCATTCAGAAATGGTGATAAAGTACGCCTGAAGCTATCATATAAGGCAATAAAAATGCATTTTTATTAGTAAAATAGGATTCACACATCTTCAGAAATATATCTTTCAATAAATCTTTTTCCCCCTTTTGTATTCTGTTGAATTCTATGTTGTAAAAGGTCTCTTGGTCCCTTATTTGCCTGTAGTCCTACGACACTCTTGAGGGGATTTCTTCTGCAGGGCCAAAGATCCTTCCTACCGTCTTACAACTATTTTCCTTCTCATGTGAAGCCGCATGAGCGAATGGCTGGTGACTATAGCCTGTTGTTCTTAGAAAAGAAATAAGAGGAAGGAGACCACATAGCCTCTAATAATCCTTTGTTAAATGTTTCTCTTGGTTTAGAAAAATTATTTATTTTCTTTTTATATTTTTATGAAAAAATAGAGTCTTAAAACAAGGTGAAACACAGTTGCACCAGAACATCACCAAGGCTCATAACTTCTTCTAAGGGAAAGTGATGGTATACGTGTGCCCTCCACTGTGGCCACATGGGCTTACCTCACAGAACCTGCAGACAGCAATCCCTCTACTGTCGGACCCCACTGTTCAGAGAGTCAGTCTACTTAACGAGCCTAAGGCTCATCAGACTCCACTTAGCAAGGTCGGGAGCAGTGTGGATCTTTATCTGGGCACCACCTGTACTGTGCTTGGCAGGAGTAATGCAAAAATAAAAACTTTTGGTCACTCTTTGCTTCCTGGTGTCTTGAAATTTTTCTGTCACTGCAATCAAAAGATTCAAAGTTCTGTCTTACCCAGATTAGGGAGGCATCTTAAATGTAGCGGTTCTTAAGAAAAGAATGTATTAAAATTTTATCTGGTAAATAATGAAGAGAATATAATACATCAAAAATGAATAAAAAAATCTGAGACTAATTTTTTACATAAAATTGTATTTTACATTTAAATCACAATGACTTTTCCCTATTTCTGTAAATGGCACGATAATTCAAAATGTCTTGGGGTAGGTGTTCAAAGAGAGATATTATCCAAACAGAATCAGGTCTACCCTTCCTGTGAGGCCCTATATCTTATGTGTGACGGTGGTAGGAAGATGGTGAAAGTATTGAGTGTACCTTCCCTCCCCGCCCCAAACAGAAAGGCTACGGTTTACATTGTTATCATTATTTGACATTTTCTAGCTTTCAATCTTCCATGTTACACAGAAGTAATTTCTCCCTAGGAACAGCTAATGGATTTCTTGGAGCACTTGTTGAAAGTGAGAAAGAAAGAGAAAAAGCAATATTCACTCTGAAATTTGCACCTTTGAAAGTTGCTTCACTGCTATGCTTTATATCCCTCTTTTCTTCCCCTTCTGAGGGAGAAATGGTTATTATTATAAGACTGAATATAGACTGTGAAGTGAAAGCAAAATAAGCAAAAATTTCCCTGCACAGAAAGTAAAATTACTTTGTGGTTTCCCACAGAAGATAAATAGACCTATTGTATCACATACGTTGTTGCCGTTAGTTGCCATCGAGTAGATTCCAACTCCTGGCAACCCCATCTGTGCAGAGCAGAACTGCTCCATAGGGTTTTCAAGACTGTGATCTTTCAGAAGCAGATTGCCAGGCCTGTCTTCCAAGGCACCTGTGGGTGTGTTCAAATTGCCAATGTTTCTCCTGGTAGTTGAGTGCTTAAGCATTTGTACCATCCAGGAACTCTGTATAATATAGAGGTTTACAAAATGAGCTGGCAATGAAACACTTGCAAAAGCAAAATCTGGAAACATGTATGTGTAAATTTTATACACATGCAAAATATTGCAGTATATCATGCTAATTCCTTTCCTGCTTATTGTCTATTAAATAACTTGATCTATTTTCTATTGTCAGTTCAGAAGGACAGATTTTCATCCTGACACTGAGAATCTTTATATCTTAGACAAAATTTGTGAAACATATGTGGTAGGATAGCCTGATTGAGAAATCAATTCTTTTATTTTTCAGACTGAAGGCTAATTGGAAGTTTACCATGAAAGGCTGAGGCCTTTTTTCATGCCTGTCCCTGCTGGAGGGTCAACCAAATACTTGTATTGTATGACGTAGGTCAATGTGTCTCCAAGTTGTCCTGGAAATGCCTGTTTCAGATTTATCCAGGGTCTCTCTTGCATGTTCCTGGTATCCACCCAAGACTGGCCAAGTAAGACAGTTAAAAAGGCACTGCAGGCTCCTCAGAAAGGTAGACGTAGAACTACCACATGGCCCAGCAGTCCCAACCCTAAATATATACCCAAAAGAAGTGACAGCAAGAATGCAAACAGAAATTCATACACCAATGTTCATTACAATGCCATTTACACTAGTGAAAAGGTGGAAACAACCTAAATGTCCGTCAACGGCTGAATGGGTCAACAAAACGTAGTGTATACACACAACGAAGAACTACTCAGCCATAAAGAGAGGTGAAGCTCTGGTACACGCTACAACATGGATGGGCCTTATGCTGAGTGAAACATGTCAGTGGTGAAAGGACAGATACTACATGAACTCACATAAAATGGGCAAATGTATGGAGACCAGAGCTTATCCCATTCCTTACTACATTTTTTCTCCTTGTCTTTTTTTTGAAGGCATGCGTTTTTAGTACTGGATTGTCCTTACTAAATGAGTGTGTTTAAATGTTTGATTAGTAATATGGATTTTGAGAAAGATGATCTGGTAATAAAAGCCACCAATGAGGCCAGTGACACTGTGGCACCGCTGATCTGTGGTATGACAATACACAATGAGAGATATATAGATAACTTACTGCAGGCGTCTTTCCATTGGGTTTCACGGGGAACCTCTGGTTTTCTAAAGGTGACACAGAAAAACCAAAACAAACCCATCAGGTCTCCCTAGCTATCACACAGGAAAGCCATAGTTATGCTTGCAAGCCTTACCTCACAGAAATAAAAGGAAAAGAAAAAAAAAGGCAAAAGTTTTTAAAACTGACACATCCAGGAAGCATCACCTAATAGAATATTCAACCTACACGACAGTGAGGCTCCAACTCTGGTCTGCTGAGCTTCATGCGTTTCAAAAGGAGCCCATCTTGATGCTAAATGCATTGGAACCAGAATGACGCCTTACCTCTGAGGTCCAGAGGCATCAAAAGTGGCCGGTATACCCTATTTCTAATAGTAACGAAGGAGTTATTAGTGGCTACCTGGGGCTGGAGGAGTGGGGAGAGAGGGGTACTTAGGAGCACTGAATTTCTGTTAATGGCAGTGAATAATTTGGAAGATGATAGTGGTTATGATTTCACACCATGATGAACAGAATCAATGTCACTGAATTATACACATAAAAATTATTGAATTGGCAAATGTTTTGTTTTATATATATTTTTACCATAATTAAGAACAAAATAAATCAATAAGTACTTCAGGTGATTCTCAATCACGATGTGTTTTGAGAACCACTGGACTGAACAAGGCCCCTCACTCTTCCCTTTTGCACCCCATTTTCCTCATTTCAACCATGGAGTCTCTACTGGGGAAGCCAGGCCCACATAATTTCAGGGGAGAGAATGAGGGGAGATAGGCTGATGCTTGGAAAGAAGGCCAAAGAGGACTCACGGAGCCAAGCAGGTATGATGGAGATGTATTCAGTGAGTGACAGAGACTCACACACTTCCTCAGGAGGTCACAGAGGCCCTGCTGGGAGGGGCTCCTGGATGCTTGGGGACCTGTCTGTAAGCATGCAGGCCAGGGGTGATGGGTCCCTGTGGCCGAAGTGCAGTCTGTGCACATGACCTCCATGAAGGGCATCCCTCTGGCTTGCACCGAGAAGCAGAGTCTGGCAGATGTGACAAATGTGGACACCACAACAGACCAAAGACATTATATGACACCTTCAGAGGTTTGCATAAACCAGTGTGGGATGTGGAGACAGAGGGGTGCTCAAACACAGGCCTAATCTAACTGAATTAAACATACCGTAAAAACACCTGACAATGCATTCATGTGAGGGCAAGCCAATTCATACGACTTAATTATGTCTGAATTTATATATTCATTGAATATTAGGAGTATATCTTAGAGAGTTATTGCAGGTTCTCCATTTGTTCTGTTTCTTATCCCAATATACATGAGTATAAAATATTTATGAAACTTATGAAATAATTTCTGTAAAATCAAAAGTCCATTGCATAGGGTCAAATCCGACTCCTAGAGACCCTATAAGACAGAGTAGAACTGCCCCATAGGGTTTCCAAGGAGCAACTGGTGGATTTGAACTGCCAAACTTTTGGTTAGCAGCTGAGCTCTTAACCACTGCAGTAGGTGTAAAAAGAAAGTATGTGTTTTGATTCAGTGAGATTATGTGAGAGACTGAATAAGCATAGTAGTTAAGTGCTGGGCTGCTAACCAAAAGGTCGGCAGCTCAAATCCACCAGCTGCTCCTTGGAAATCCTATGGGGTTGTTCTACTGTCTCATAGGGTCACTATGAATAGGAATTGACTTGATGGCAATGGATTTTTGTAATGCAAATTCAAGGGAAATTCTGTTTCTTTGATAGCTCAGTAGTATGTAATGTTTTTGGGGAAAGCACAAAGTCGTCCATTAAGTGTTTGTCCTTCTCTTAAACTATTGATGCGAGCATTTATATTTCTAGGAAATCCTCTGTGATAGTTGAAGTTGTGTGTCAGCTTGGCTGGGCCATGATTCTCAGTGGTTTGACACTTGTATGATGATGTGATTGCTTCCATGATGAGATTTAATATGATATGATCACCTCCATGACGGGATCTGCTGTGAGTAGCCAATCAGTTGAAAGGAAGTTTCCTTGGGCATGTGGCTGCATTGAATATAAGCAGATATTCTGGCAAGGCTTGTGGGCTGTTGCTCGTTCTGGGTCCTGCAGCTGGCTTTTGTCTGTCTGACCTCCAGTTCTTGGGACTTGAGCTAGGAGGTTACCTGCCCATCTTGGGATTCATTGATCTTCGCAGCCTATGAGCAAGAGTCTTGCTCTCCAACCTGTGGATCTTGGGTTCACCAGCCCCTGCAGCTACGTGAATCAGGAGAAGGCTTGTGGTCTTGCATCCTGATCTTGGAATTCATCAACCTTCACAGCCTGCGAGCAAGAGCCCTGCTCTCTGACCTGCCAATCTTGGGCTTGCCAGCCCCTGTGGCTACATGAATCAGGAGAAGCCTCTTGCCTGGCCCACGGACCTGGTATGTTCCAGGCTCTAAAATCATGTGAGCCATTTCCTTGATATAATTCTCTCTGTGTATATATTTATATACCCTTTACTGGTTTAGCTTCCCTAGTGAACCCTGCCTAAGACACCTCTCCCCCACCAAAAAATAAAAACATTGCTGTCAAGTGGATTCTGATTCATAGTAAATAATGTGTAAATCATATACCGAATAATAAGATTAAAACATTATTTTGATATGGTTTTCTCTCATTTCTGAGAGAAATATAAAAAAAAAAAGAGAAATATAGTGAGGTGAAAATTGAGTAATTTTGAATTGAGTTATTTTTGTTGTACTAATAAAACTATTAAACACTTTCTGTTATCCAGACATTTGCAAATAATTTGCAAAAGTTTATTTTGGACTCTAGATAACTGTCCAAATTCCCCTCTTTGTGTCTGAAATACAGCCCAAGTGTTCTAACAAAGCTTTAGCCGGATTTTTCTCCTTCTCCTCCTCCTCCTTGTCCTTCTCTTTCTTCTTTTTAAAGAGAAAGGCAGTCTGAATCACAGCACTATAGGCTGTTCTAGGCTGTGAGTATTGTGGCAGGCAGGACATCTTTAATTAACTCATTGGATATGAATGAAAGCCTTTGGATTTGGCAAAACACTTGTATCTGGTTAGGATGTCAGTGTCCTAGAAATTGCAGTGCACCGTGAAGAAGACAGCCAGGTTGTTTGTTCTGACACTGTCAGCAATTACTTAGGTGCCTCAGAAGTAAGCTACTTTGTGTCTCTGTGACTTAGGTTTTGCATCTGTAGAATGGGGGTAAGATTCCCCTTTATGCCTACCTTCCTGGGTTATTATGAGCATAACTTCAGCTTCTCCCTGAGGACCAAGTGCTTCTTGGGATAAAGCCAAGCTGGACATCAACTGTGAGAACAATGTAGATGCCACAAGCACCGAGAGGAAAAGAATTCAGGATATAGTGAGGGTGTAGGCCCAAATCATTCAGAACTTGCTGGAGAAAGAAGACAGCAAGGTCAACAGGAGCGGGGGCTGGGATCGCAGACACGTGGGAGTTTAGGTATTCAAAGTCCCAAACATTTTTTCTTGGCTTAGCCAGGGACGTTGTCAGTGTCTGCTATCAGCTACAAACAGGAGCTTTCGGGGATGGAATGACAGGAAGAAATTGAGAAGTTGAGGGTGGAGGGTATGAAGAAAGAGGAGAATGAAAGGCACAAGGGAAGAAACAGATATTTCTGGTATTCAAATCTTGTCTTCTGTGGGGACAACACAATGAGAAGAACAAGAGAAGGAAGAAAGGGAAAGCGGCCTCCATGAAGTCTACAAGGGGAGAACAGTAGAAAAACCCTTTCAGGAAGGATTCCACTCCAAATTTGCCGAACATTTAGCAATAAGGAACAGTGTAGCTAGAGGGTATGTAGTGGCGACTGATTATATATTTAATTAGGATGAGTGCAAGAAGCGTATTCGCTGTAATTCAAATTCTGGAGGCTGGGACAAATGTGTTTTAGATCAGCAGAGAAGCGAGTTCTATTTTTAACATTACTTTAAGAGAGAACTAGAATTGCTGGAACTTACTCGAAGACCTCATCATCTGTCACCTAGACTAGTGTAATTGACTCTATTTTTCTTCCTACTGCTAGTCACTTCTGATAATTCATCCCGGGCATTGCTGTCAGAGTGATCTGAAAAGCAAAATAAACCAGACCAAAACAATTCCCCCAAAACACATAAATCTGGTAATTTCTTAAAGCTATCCATTGCCTGTAAAACAAGGTTTAAATTCTTCAATGTGTAATCTGCCCTTTCGATCATACTCCAGCCAGCCTGCCTCTCTACCCTTATCTCCCAACCCCCTTGATTACAGGAAACCCAGTCTATTACCAATTTTCTCTTCCCACAGAATTACTGGAAACCTTGAAAACACATTTGTCCTGTATGTCTCTTGCAGAACTAGCATCATCCAGCCCTTGTTTTCTGGTCTCTGTGCTGCCTGTGGGCCACTATTCATTGTACTCAAGATCACTCTTACCTGGACTGTAGCTGCTCTTAAGTCTGAAATTGAAAGGTCTGAGATGCTTCCTGCTTGCAAGATAACAAGTCAGCTTGCCACAGTTTTCTATCTATCTGTCATCGATCTATCCATTGATCTGTACATCGACCATCTGTCCATCTATCCACCCGTCCGTCTGTCCGTCCATCCGTCCATCCATCCATCTAACTCTCTCTCTATATCATCTCCAATCCTGAAACACGACGTTAGGATCAGAGAACAGAACTTTTTACTCACATAACAGCTTGCATCAGTTCCCGGTGCCCCAATTCCCCATGGGGTGGCACCCAAGAACCAGATGTACCTGCGCATGCAGTGATTTGCACAATAGAAGAGAAGCCCCCAAATTAGGAAACTCAGAGTTTATATAGGAGATGCTGACAAATAAGCCCATCCTTGCCTGGCAGGGATGGGGTGGGGGATCCAGGGCAGAGACAGAGAAAGAGTGACAGAAAAGAGAGAGACCTTTTCTTGTCATAATCAAATTGTCTCTCTGCAGAGCAGACATAGGTGTCTTTCCTTCACCACCCTGGAATGTAAATAAATTCCAGGGAGATAAATCTCTCTCATTTTCTGGATGTCTCTACTTTAGGGTTGTTAGGCAATCATCTTTTAGTTCAGGTGTCAGTGCTCTTTGCTCAGAAAGCTCTGACTGTGCAGAAACAAGGAAGTATTTCTGAGCAAGTGAAAATATTTATGACATGTGCTATGAGTGAGCAAGGAGCCCCGATGGTGCAGTGGTTAAGTGCTCAGCTGCTAACCGAAAGGCTGGCAGTTCAAACCCACCAGTAGCTCTGTGGGAGAGAAGACCAGGTGATCTGCCCCTGTAAAGATTTACGGACTCTGAAATCCTATGGGGCCGTTCTCCTGTTCTATAGGGTTGCTATGAGCCAGAATAGATTGGATGGCACACAACAACTTGAGCAACCACTTGCCTCTAAACAGCTGTTCTTTCTTGTAGCATTGCTGGCCATGGGTCCTTATCTGAATTTCCTAGGTGAAAGATGAGGCAAGGCTACAACATTTATCAAGATTTTAATGGCAATTTGGGAATAATGGAAGGAAATTACAACACAGAGAATAACTTGCAATTGGTTCTAGCGTTGATCACTTCCAGAGCTCAAAGGCCCAGGAGCAGGCCCAGACTCTGAGAGTACCTTCCAGATATCTTGTCCATGTCACAGAAACCCAGTGGCTGAGGCCATCTAACCTCCACCAGTTAAGACTGCCCTGGAGCAGACTGGTTCTCGGAGAGGCTGCATTAATATCCACCAAAAACCAAACCCATTGCTGTCAAGGGGAATCCAGCTCATAACGACCCATTAGGACAGAATAGAATGGTGCCATAGAGTTTCCAAGACTATAAATCTTTATGGAAGCAGACTATCACATCTTTCTCCTGCAGAGTGGCTGGTGGGTTTGAACCACCAAACTTTGGGTTCACAGATGAGTGCTTAACCACCAGGCTTAACCATGAGGGCCCCTTGTATTAGCACAGGGATAGTCAAACAGTACAGTGGAGCATAATAGAGGGCCATGGTTCAATTTAAACCAGATATATGATGACGCTGGCATTGCATATCAGTGAGGAAGGGACACAGGATTCAAAAAATGGTTCTGGACAAAATTTAATATTGAAGCAAATTGAAAACGCTCTAAGCAAAATTTGATTTAAAGTGGATTAAATACTTAGGTGTAAACAATAAAACTTATTCTATTTTTTTGTAATTGTTTACTAAGAAGTCGGTTTCCATATCAGGCCATGAACTCCTTTCATGGACTGTGTCGTGTTCATCATTTTATCTTCAGTTACAATATTGTTCCTGCCACATAAATGGTCTCACTGCATGATGCTTGAAAATTTGATTTAAGACACAGAGATGTCTCCCTGGCGCTAGGACTCTTTGGAAAAAAACTATAGTAATATTTTTTATTATTTCTCCCTGCCTTAATTTTTAAATTTGTGATATCTTATATACAATTCCATAAGAATTTAAGATGAAACATATTAGGGATATAAAAAAGATTAAAAGGAGCCCTGGTGGAGCAGTGGTTAAAGCCATTGACTGGTAACTGAAAGGCCGGCAGCTCAAAACCACCAGTGGCTCCAAGGCGACAGATGTGGCAGCCTGCTTCTGCAGAGACTTACAGCCTTGGAAACGCTGCAGGGTTGCTATGAGTCGGAATCGACTTGACAGCAGTGGGTGGGTGGGTTAAAAGGATTAAAAAAAAAGGTAAAACCAGGGAGAAAGTAGACTTGTAAAAATTTATTTTTTCTGAAAAATTACAATGTTTTAATGGACAATTAATGGATTATAATGGATAATTTTAATAAATGTTAATGGTAGTATCATATGGATAAATATAAATAGGTAATATTAGTAAATAGTAACGAGAATATTTAAGGTAAGGAAGTCTACATTGCTTCCTAGCTCTTATAACCCCAAATTATTACTAAATATGAGGAATTAAGAATATTTGGCATTCAATGCATATTCATTAAAACAACTGAATTAATTAAAATAATTTTTGATACCAGCAAATTTAAATTCCTATTCATCAGGCAGTTTATGCTATTGTATCTCTTAGTTCAGGGGCAGAAAATGAAGGTGATGGCAACAGGTTTGATTAACATTTGATCCAATTATACAACAACAACTCCACATTTAAAATGATGTTGGAATGTGCAGCGGGCATTTGTCATTTGTTTTTGTCACTCAAACGTTGTCCGGCATTTGGGGATTCCCCACCTTGAGGAGGGAGATTGACAAAGAACCCCTCCTGCTAAAGGCGTTTCCTCAGTCTCCCTCACAGTTAGAGTACAGGCCTATCAGCGGGTGTCAGTATGTCACTCAGCATCCCTCAGGTCAGGCCTCATCTCAGGAGCCGGTGAGGCAGCAGGGCAGGGGTGGGCAGCTTTCTTTGGCCACAGCAGTAGCTGAAGGCTGGGCTCCTGAGTGCACGCTGGGTACGGCCATGAAAGAGGCTGCAGCTCAATGAAGCAGTGGTTGCACAGGCAACGGTGGGACGTTCCCTTTCCTAAGGGGCCTGCTCACAATCCACCCCATGAAGCCTTGTCCTGGTGCCTCCAGAGCAAACCGTTTCCTTCCAAACTCCGTGTTAGTCCCTTTCGAAAAATGCTATGTGTGGAGCATTATATTTCCAGCCCCTTTTCACAGTTTCTTGTTTGCTGGCAATAAATGTCATTTTTCTTGAGTCTTTGGAGTCCTTGCCCCCAAATTTCCTATGAGCAAGCACTCCAGCTCACACACACACACACACACACATCTCCACACAAAAAACAATAATACAATACAATGCAGTGTCTACGAATACAGAAAACAAGAAACATCTATCTCGGAAAAACAGTCAGTCTTCTACTAGAAACATCTGTGCTCAGAATGGACACTGGGCTGTTGAATGGTTTTTTGTTTTTCCCAGAAAATGAAGGAGCAATTTGCCTCAAAGATTAATTCACTTATCTGTCAGGAGACAAAAGTATTGCGGTTTTAAAATGGCAGTTGTTCCAGGTTTTAGCCACAAGAGTAAGAAAGGATGATTAGGTCACGCATGTCTTACAGAAAGGAAAGTGCAAAAATAGGATCAGCAGGATTTAAGATGCATGAAATTACAGGGTTTTGACTAAAGCAAGCGAGAGCCAATATGATGGATGCGTATCTTTCTTAGCAGGGGCCCAGCCTAGCCCAGCCCCCACAAAAAAATCCATTGCCCTTGAGTAGATTCTGACTCACAGCGACCCTATAAGACAGAGTAGAACTGCCCCCCAGGGTTGCCAAGGAGCGCCTGGTGGATTTGAACTGCCGGCCTTTTGGTTAGTAGCCATAGCACTGAAGCACTACACTGCCCTAGCCCCCAGCCTGCCTTATCTTTGCATGCTCTCCTTAGGTGGGCTTTGGTGGGAAGCAGACCCATACTTTCACTGTGGAAACTGAATAAAGCCTGTTGCTCCCTCCTTCTACCTCTGGCAGTCAGAGCATGGGCACATGATTTCAACTCAGCCGCCTGGGCACTCCTGCCTGGGGACTAGACCCTTGACCCTTGAGCAGGTGGTGTGCACACACACTGGTGGCTGGAATTTGTCTGTGGAGCTGCTTGGTTTTAGCGGTGGCTATGGCAATGTGTTTTCACTGCCTAACGCTTTTCAGAAGTAGACTGCCGGGTCCTTCTTCCTGGTCTTTAAAGTCAGGAAAGGTGTGCGTAAGGGTTGTATTCTTTCACCATACCTATTCAATCTGTATGCTGAGCAAATAATCCAAGAAGCTGGACTATATGAGGAAGAATGGGGCATCAGGATTGGAGGAAGACTCGTTAACAGCCTGCATTATGCAGCTGACACAACCTTGCTTGCTGAAAGTGAAGAGGACTTGAAGCACTTACTAATGAAGACCAGAAACCCAGCCTTCAGTATGGATTGCACTTTGACATAAAGAAAATGAAAATCCTCACAACTGGACCAGTAAGCAACATCATGATAAACGGAGAAAAGACAGAAGCTGTCAAAGATTTCTTTTTACTTGTATCCACAATCAACACCCATGGAAGCAGTTGCCAAGAAATCAAATGACACATTGCATTGGGTAAATCTGCTGCAAAGGACCTCTTTAAAGTGTTGAAAAGCAAAGATGTCACCCTGAAGACTAAGGTGTGCCTGACCCAAGCCGTGGTATTTTCAGTTGCATCATATGCAGATGAAAGCTGGACAACGAACAAGGATACCAAAGAAGAATTGATGCCTTTGCATTGTGGTGTTGGTAAAGAATATTGAGTATACCATAGACTGCTAAAAGAACAAACAAATCTGTCTTGGAAGAAGTAAAACCAGAATGCCCCTTAAATGCAAGGATGGTGAGACTGCATTTTACATACTTTGGACATGTCAGGAAGGATCAGTGGAGAAGGACATCATGCTTGGCAAAGTACAGGGTCAGCAGAAAAGAAAAAGACCCTCAACAAGGTGGATTGACACACTAGCTGCAACAATGAGCTCACGCATAACAACAACTGGAAGGATGGTTCAGAACTTGGCAGTGTGTCATTCTGTTGTGCATTGGGTCGCTATGAGTCGGAACCCACTCGACAGCACCTAACAACAACAATATGGCGATTACACCCTGTTGCTGCCTCCAGAGCCCCTTAGTGTTGGTTCACCTTCCAAACCTGCTCCTCTGCTTTGTGAACCCCTCCACTGTTTTATCAATTCCATCTATACATAAAAGCTACCACCGTCTGTGGTTTGTTCTACTGAGGTGGCTTGTGTGTTGCTATGATGCTGAAAGCTATGCCACTGGTATTTCTAATACCTGTAGGATTACCCACGGTGGGCAAGTTTCAGCAGAGCTTCCAGACTAAGACAGACTAGGAAGAAAGGCCAGGAGATCTACTTCCGAAAATGAGCCAATGAAAACCGCAGGAATCACGACAGAATATTATCTGATGTAGTGCTTGACGATGAGCCTCCTAGGTTGGCACTTAAAATACACATTGGCTACAACAATGGACTTGAGCATACCAACAATTGTGAAGATGGTGCAGGAGCAGGCAGTGTTTTGTTCTGTGACACTTGGGTCGCCATGAGTTGGAGCCAACTCATTTGCAGCCAGGAACAATTATTATAATAATTTAGTCACTCTCAATCTTTATAAAATCCTAAGTTAAAAAAAAAAAAAGTTAAATAACCCCTCTAATTTCTAATTTGTATATGTAAGACATATACATATGTCTTATGTTTTTGTTTTTTGGTTTTTTATATGTAAGACTGATATTCAAAGTACCTAACAGCTGATTTATTACCTGCAGTGACCAATCAGAGTAGCCTCTAGTTAAATAGAGTTCTGGGGTCCCCTGCAGTGTGACTCTTTATCCCTTTAATTGATGGATCATGAAGAAGCGTGGTAGATGGAAGATGTGGATGTCTAGGGGAAAGAGCCACAAAAGCCAGCCAAGAGCTGTTTACAAACTTGATGGAATATTTCAATATTATAAGAACCCTGGTACGATTGCATCGGTGTCACCAGCGGAATATTACCCCAGAGTACACTGCCCAAGATTAGAGCGAATATTCTGATTTCCAGAGTGGGCAAAATCAAGTAAGATCACTCTTTCCAGAAACGTGTAGTAAGGGTTCTTCTTTTTGCCTGGTTAGCCCAAAAAGCCAAAAAAAGACACATTAACCAGTAAGCAAGGTACGCAACAGCTTACTTCTGCTTATTACTATTCTGTAGTGCACAATTTCACCTGGGTTTCACTACAACTTTGAGGTGGTGAAACACGGGTGAAATTATGTACTACACACTAGTGAGTAAGCACAAGTAAGTCCATGTATACTTGCTTATTGGATAATCCTTCCCTGGGTTAGTCAAATTTCTCAAAAGTAGGCAAATTTTTCAGAAATAGTAGTTAAGGAGAATGAAAGGTTTCCTCTAGAGCGGTGCGCTTGCGTGTACGTGTGTGTGTGTTAGGGGAGTGGGCACTGTTCTCCTTTGCCCACCTCTTCTGCATGCCCTCTTTCTTGCTCCCATACAGAGGGACATTCTATTGGGTTGGTCATGATGCTGGAAATGGTAGGATCACTGTGTGCCAAGAGGCTGTTCCTCCACCTGTGGGTGGTTCCCTCCCTCAGGCACGCAGATGTGTGAGATCAGCTGTCTTTCTCCTCTCCTGGCTTTTGCTTTAGAGGTCTGTACCACATAACCAGTTAGAGGAGAGTAAAAGCTTAGATAGCATTCTTCCAAGGCTTTTAATCTAGGCCAAGTGTTCTGATTTGGAATGGTGATTTACATGGCATTTGTTTCATCTTTCAAATGTTTGCTTTCTCGGAGGACTCATGGGGACAGAGTGATTGGCCCGGAAGAATTAGGGCATCTCTTGGTTTGCTAATTAAACTCCAGTAAAACTTCACCTTTCTTACTAAAAAATAGGATGAACTTTAGCATATAAGAGAAACGATTAAAGGAAGGAATGTCTTGATCCACTTCAAAAATGGCAGGAGCGTGAAGGGACATATTTCAAAAGGGGAAGGCAGTAATCAGTGAAGCCAAAAGTTAGAGAGACTTTGAGGAACAGAATAGATATTTCTATAAGCTTGAATACAGTCCGTGAAGGTTATAGATGGCAAAACAAAGATAAAAGAATCTTAAGTAAACACTGAACATCTGCAAACAAAAGAAGAATCAAAGTTAATAAAAGGAAGATAGAAATAATCAACAATAACATTATAGACAAAAACGGCACTACGGACTTCCTAAAAATTTCAAGAAGAAGGGAATATGAGCGGCAAGATGAAAAACACTCCACTCAATATGGCATTTATACAGAAATGGTGGAGAATGTGATAATTATTAACTGAACTATTAACACACACAGTGTGGGTGATTGAAAGCTACAGATACATGTTTTACTAACTTTATCCTTTTGCATTTGTAAGTTTTAGAAACATATATGATGGCTAAATTCCTTAGGAGCTTGACTATCTCTTAATCTAGAGATCCCTTAATCTGTACTGTCTGTTACCTGAGGCTGAGTTCCCTGGGAAACAGACACCAAGACTGGGATTTGTGTGCAAGAAGTTTATTGGCGAGCTCTGAGAACAACACCCATGAGGGAGTGAGGGGAGCCAGTTTGGGCAAAGGAGGGACTTGAGTTGTGATATAGTTATAACTTAATGCTCAGCCTATCCCACAGGGAGTTCTGGAGCTGATTACACTCGTTAGACTTGTCCAGAATCAGGAAAACACCAATGCAAGAGGGCCAAGCTTTCGTACATGAATTAGCCCGTCTTGGGAAGCGGGCTCTCCTTGTTAAAGGGGAGGGTGTGCTTCAGTGAGGCAGCTCCCTCTGGCTGAGAACAAGGCCCACCTGGGAATGGTGAGTAGCCAACTCTCCCAGCAGCTGGTGGAATGAGCTCCTTGATCCTGAAGGCAGGGCCTGGGTAGCATACCATGGCATCCACCACACCACTTTTATGAAATATTTACTCTTAGGTAGGACATTAATTCTTTTTTTTTAATAATTTTTATTGTGCTTTAAATGAAAGTTTAAAAATCAACTCAGTTTCTCACACAAAAACTCATATATACCTTGCTACACACTCCCAATTACTCTCCCCCAAATGAGGCAGTCTGCTCCCTCCCTCCACTCTCTCTTTTCATGTCCATTTTGCTAGCTTCTAACCCCCTCCACCCTCTCATCTCCCCTCCAGGCAGGAGATGCCAACATAGTCTCAAGTGTACACCTGATCCAAGAAGCTCACTCCTCACCAGCATCCCTCTCCAACCCATTGTCCAGTCCAATCCATGTCTGAAGAGTTGGCTTCGGGATTGGTTCCTGTCCTGGGTGAACAGAAAGTCTGGGGGCCATGACCACCGGGGTCCTTCTAGTCTCAGTCGGACCATTAAGTCTGGTCTTTTTATGAGAATTTGGGGTCTGCATCCCACTGATCTCCTGCTCCCTCAGGGGTTCTCTGTTGTGTTCCCTGTCAGGGCAGTCATCGGTTGTAGCCAGGCACCATCCAGTTCTTCTGGTCTCAGGATGATGTAGTCTCTGGTTCATGTGGTCCTTTCTGTTTCTTGGGCTCCTAATCGCCTTGTGTCCTTGGTATTCTTCATTCTCCTTTGATCCAGGTGGGTTGAGACTAATTGATGCATCTTAGATAGCTGCTTGCTAGCGTTTAAGACCCCAGACGCCACATTTCAAAGTGAGATGCAGAATGTTTTCTTAATAGATTTTATTATGACAATTGACTTAGAAGTCCCCTGAAACCATGGTCCCCAGGCCCCTGCCCCTGCTACGCTGGCCTTCGAAGCATTCAGTTTATTCAGGAAACTTCTTTGCTTTTGGTTTAATCCAATTGTGCTGACCTCCCCTGTATTGTGTGCTGTCTTTCCCTTCACCTAAAGTAGTTCTTATCTACTATCTGATTAGTGAATACCCTCTCCCACCCTCCCTCCCTCTGGTAACCACAAAAGAGTGTTTTCTTCTCAGCTTAAGCTATTTCTCAAGTTCTTATAATAGTGGTCTTATACAATATTTGTCCTTTTGCAACTGACTTAATTTCACTCAGCATAATGCCTTCCAGTTTCCTTCATGTTATGAAATGTATCACAGATTCCTCCCTGTTATTTATCGATGCGTAGAATATACCATAATTTATCCATTCATCCATTGATGGGCACCTTGGTTGTTCCCATCTTTTTGCTATTGTAAACAGTGCTGCAATGAACACAGGTGTGCATGTATCTGTTCGTGTAAAGGCTCTTATTTCTCTAGGATATATTCCAAGGAGTGGGATTGCTGGATCGTATGGTAGTTCTATTTCTAGCTTTTTAAGGGAGCGCCAAATCGATTTCCAAAGTGGCCGTACCATTCAACATTCCCACCAGCGGTGTAGAAGTGTTCCAATCTCTCCACAGCCTCTCCAACATTTATTATTTTGTGTTTTTTGGATTAATGCAGCCTTGTTGGACTGAGATGAAATCTCATTGTAGTTTTGATCTGCATTTCTCTAATGGCTAATGATCGAGAACATTTCCTCATATATCTGTTAGCTACCTGAATGTCTTTTAGTGAAGTGTCTATTCATATCTTCTGCTCATTTTTTAATTGGGTTATTTGTCTTTTTGCAGTATCACGTAGATTTTAGAGATCAGGTCCTGATCAGAAATGTCACAGCTAAAAACTTTTTCCCAGTCTGTAGTTGGTCTTTTTACTCGTTTTTCTTCTACATCCTTTATGTTTTGAATACTGTTTATACCATGTATTACTGATCCTAACGCCCCTATTTTTTCTTCTATGAACTTTATCATTTTAGATTTTATATTTAGGTCTTTGATCCATTTTGAGTCAGTTTTTGTGCATGGAGTGAGGTGTGGGTCTTGTTTCATTTTTTTGCAGATGGATATCCAGTTATGCCAGCACCATCTGTTAAAAAGACTGTCTTTTACCCCATTTAAGTGTTTTGGGGCCTTTGTCAAATATCAACTGCTCATATGTGGATGGATTTATGTCTGGATTCTCAATTCTGTTCCATTGGTCCATGTATCTGTTGTTGAACCAGTACCAGGCTGTTTTGACTACTGCGGCTGTATAATAGTTTCTAAAATCAGGTAAAGTAAGGCCTCCCACTTTGTTCTTCTTTTTCAGAAATGCCTTATTTATCTGGGGCCTCTTTCCCTTCCATATGAAATTAGTGATTTGTTTCTCCATCTCATTAAAGAATGTCCTTGGGATTTGGATCAGAATTGCATTAAATGTATAGATCACTTTTGGTAGAATAAACATTTTTATAATGTTAAGTCTTCCTATCCACTAGCAAAGTATGTTCTTCCACTTATGTAAGTCTCTTTTGGTTTCTTGCAGAAGTGTACTGTAGTTTTCTTTGTATAAGTCTTTTATATCTCCGGTAAGATTTGTTCCTAAGTATTTTACCTTCTTGGGGGCTACTGGAAATGGCATTGATTTGGTGATTTCCTCTTCAATGTTCTTTTTGTTGGTGTAGAGAAATCCAACTGATTTTTGTGTGTTTATCTTGTATCCCCATACTCTGCTGAACTCTTCTATTAGTTTCAGTAGTTTTCTGGAGGATTCCTTAGGGTTTTCTGTGTATAAGATCATGTCATCTGCAAATAGAGATACCTTTACTTCTTCGTTGCCAATCTGGATGCCCTTTATTTCTTTATCTAGCCTAATTGCTCTGGCTAGGACTTCCAGCACAATGTTGAATAAGAGTGGTGATAAAGGGCATCCTTGTCTTGTTCCTGAACTCACTGGGAATGTTTTCAGGCTCTCTCCATTTAGGGTGATGTTGGCTGTAGGCTTTGTATAAATGCCCTTTATTATGTTGAGGAATTTTCCTTCTATTCTTATTTTGCTGGGAGTTTTTATCATGAATGAGTGTTGAACTTTGTCAAATGCCTTTTCTGCATCAATTGATAAAATCATGTGATTCTTGTCTTTTGTTTTATTTATGTGGTGGATTACAATAATTGCTTTTCTAATGTTGAACCATCCCTGCATACCTGGTATGAATCCCACTTGATCATGGTGAATTACTTTTTTGATGTTGTTGAATTCTATTGGCTAGAATTTTGTTGAGGATTTTTGCACCTAAGTTCATGAGGGATATAGGTCTGTAATTTTCTTTTCTTGTGGTGTCTTTACCTGGTTTTGGTATCAGGGATATGGTGGCTTCATTGAATGAGTTTGGTAGTATTCTGTCCTTTTCTATGCTGTGAAATACCTTTAGTAGTAGTGATGTTAACTCTTCTCTGAAAGTTTGGTACAACTCGGCAGTGAAGCCATCTGGACCAGGGCTTTTTTTTTTGTTGGGAGTTTTTTGATTACCTTTTCAATCTCTTCTTTTGTTATGGGCCTATTTAGTTGTTCTACCTCTGTTTGTGTTAGTTTAGGTAGGTAGTGTGTTTCTAGGAATTCATCCATTTCTTCTAGGTTTTCAAATTTGAGTATAGTTTTTCATAGTAATCTGATATGATTCTTTTAACTTCAGTTGGGTCTGTTGTAATATCACCCCTCTCATTTCTTATTCGGGTTATTTGCTTTCTGTCCTGTTTTTCTTTTGTCTGTTTGGCCAGTGGTTTATCAATTTTGTTGATTTTTTCAAAAAACCAGCTTTTGGTCTTGTTAATTCTTTCAATTGTTTTTCTGTTTTCTATTTCATTTAGCTCTGCTCTAATTTTTATTATTTGTTTTCTTCTGGTGCCTGTGGGTTTCTTTTGTTGCTCTCTTTCTATTTGTTCAAGCTGTAGGGATAATTCTTTGATTTTGGCCCTTTCTTCTTTTTGGATGTGTGCATTTATTGATATAGATTGGCCTCTGAGCACCGCTTTTGCTGTGTCCCAAAGGTTCTGATAGGAAGTGTTTTCATTCTCATTGAATTCTATGAATTTCTTTATTCCATCCTTAATGTCTCCTATAATCCAGTCTTTTTTGACCAGGGTATTGTTCAGTTTCCAAGTGTTTGATTTCTTTTCCCTGTTATTGATTTCTACTTTTATTGCCTTATGGTCAGAGAAGGTGCTTTGTAATATTTCAATGCTTTGGAATCTGCTAAGGCTTCCTTTATGACCTAATATGTGGTCTATTCTAGAGAATGTTCCATGTGTACTGGAAAAGAAAGTGTAATTGGTTGCTGTTGGGTGGAGTGTTCTGTATATGTCTGTGAGGTCAAGTTGGTTTACTGTGGCATTTAGATCTTCCATGTCTTTATTGAGCTTCTTTCTGGATGTCCTGTCCTTCACTGAAAGTGGTGTGTTGAAGTCTCCTACTACTATTGTGCAGCTATCTCACTTTTCAGTGCTGATAGAGTTTGTTTTATGTATCTTGCAGCCCTGTCATTGGGTGCATAAATATTTAATATGGTTATATCTTCTTGGTGTATTGTCCCTTTAATCATTATGTAGTGTCCTTCCTTATCCTTTCTGATGGATTTAACTTTAAAGTGTATTTTGTCAGAAATAATATTGCCACTCCTGCTCTTTTTTGATTGTTGTTTGCTTGATATATTTTTTTCCATCCTTTGAGTTTTAGTTTTTTTGTGTATCTAAGTCTAAGGTGTATCCCTTGTAAGCAGAATATAGACGGATCTTGTTTTTTAATCCATTCTGCCACTCTCTGTCTCTTTATCGGTGCATTTAGTCCTTTTACATTCAGGGTAATTATGGATAGGTAAGAATTTAGTGCTATCATTTTGATGTCTTTTTTGTGTTGTTGACAGTTTCTTTTTCCCACTTGATTTTATGTGCTGAGTAGATTATCTTTATATGTTGTCCTTTCCTCATATTTGTTGTTGTTGATTTTGTTTCTGCTGAGTCTCTATTTTTTTTCCTGTATTTTATTTTGATGAGTAGGATAGTTTGTCTCCTTTGTCGTTACCTTATTATTTACCCCTATTTTTCTAAATTTATAACTAACTTTTATTTCTTTGTATCGCTGTATCTTCCTCTCCATGTGGAAGGTGTATGATTACATTTCTTAGCCCCACTTTATTATTTTAATGTTGTCTTCTTTTATATAATAACATCGCTGTTGCTCTATTTTGGGCCTTTTTTTTATAATCTTGCTTTGTTTTTTTGGATTTCCTTGTCTGGGTTGACTTCTGGTTGCTCTGCCCAGTGTTCTCGACTTGGGTTGATACTGGATAGTATTTATTTTCTAACCAAAGAACTCCCTTTAGTATTTCTTGTCATTTTGGTTTGTTTTTTATGAATTCCCTAAACTTGTGTTTATCTAGAAATGTCTTAATGTCACCTTCATATTTAAGAGGCAGTTTTGCTGGATATATGATTCTTAGCAGGCAATTTTTTTTTCCTTCAATTTTTTAAATATGTCATACTATTGCCCTCTTGCCTGCATAGTTTCTGCCGAGTAGTCCGAGCTCATTCTTACTGGCTCTCCCTTGTAGGTGACTTTTCATTTATCCCTCGCTGCTCTTATAATTCTCTCTTTATCTTTGGTTTTGGCAAGTTTGATTGTAAAATGTTTTGGTGACTTTCTTTTAAGATCTACCTTATGTGGAGTTTGATGAACATCTTGGATAGATATCTTCTTATCTTTCACAATATCAGGGAAGCTTTCTGCCAACAAATCTTTAACAATTCTCTCTGTATTTTCTGTTATCCCTCCCTGTTCTGGTACTCCAATCACTCGTAGGTTATTTCTCTTGATAGAGCCCCACATGATTCTTAAGGTTCCTTCTTTTTTTAAAATTCTTTTATCTGATTTTTCTTCAAATATATTAGTGCCAAGTGATTTATCTTTGAGTTCAGAAATTCTAGCTTCTACTTGCTCAATTCTGCTCCTCTGACTTTCTATTGAGTTGTCTAATTCTGTAATTTTATTGTTAATCTTCTGAATTTCTGATTGCTCTCTGTCTATGGATTTTTCCAGCTTATTAAACTTTTCATTATGTTCCTGAATAATCTTTCTAATTTCCTCAGTTGCTTTATCTATGTGTTCCTTGGCTTGTTCTGTGTATTGCTTCATTTCCTTCCTGGTGTGTTGAAGAGTTCTGTATATTAAACTTTTGTATTCTGCATCTGGTAATTCCAGGAATGCACTTTCATCTAGAAGATCCCTGGATTCTTTGTTTTGAGAGGCTGTTGAGGCGATTATGGTCTATTTCTTTATGTGACTTGATATTGACTGTTGTCTCCAAGCCATCTATAAGTTATTGCATTAGTTTATGCTTGCTTCCTGTGTTGTAGCTGCTTGCTTTGTTTTGTTTTGGTATACCCATATGGATTGCTTGAGTGAGCTAGCTTGATTATTTTCACCTTTGGAGCTCTGGTGTCCTGTCCCCAGCTGGCTAGAGCTGCTATCAGGTATATCATTTTTGGAGTCCATTCACTTTTCTTGTATGAATTCAGCTCAGGTGTCCAGGTAGCTGATCATCAAGTGGTGGTACAGGCTCTGTCCTACAGTGTTAGAGGGGCAGGGGTGATTGGTGTATATACCAGTAACTGATTGCAGCAGGGGGTCATGCTCTGAACAAGGCAGGGAGCTGAGAGCCGACCCCCAAATGTGTCTGAGGAAAACGCATCTCTGTTCCCTAGATCGTGCTGGTGGGTAGGTTCTGCAGAGGGACCATGGGGACCCAAAGTTTTTGGTTGTAAGTGCTGGGAGGTACCAATTATCTTTGGATCCCTGTTGCCGGTGGCTGGGTGACCTGAGTGGAGCTACCAGTCCTTAGGTCCCTGACGTGGGTAGGTGAGGACCTTGTTTAAAAGGCAAAGCAATGTCAAACGTCAAACACCCACCTCTCCACTGCAGAGCTGAAATGGCTGGAGTTTGCCAGCAATGGCCTATTCTCCTGTAATAGGGCCACATAGATCCGTGTAGAAGGGAAAGGTGCTCAAGGTCCACGGATGGTTTATGCCTGGACAGGAGCCGCTTCTGTCCTGAGCTCCCCTGGTTAATGGAGCTAGCAAATTATCTTTTCCCCTGAATTGCAACTTTTTTTTTCCTTCCCCAAGGCCAGGAGGATGGCTCTAGGTGCTCACCAGAGTCTATGTCAGGCCCAGGTATTCAGCCTCTGAAGCCGGCTTGGGAGTGTTGGGGCATGGTAAAATAAATACTTAGCTTTTGCCAAGAGCGCCATTCTCCTCAGGTTCCAGAGGTGTGAGTAGGCTGTGTGGCTGGCTGCTTCTCCCTGAGGAAACTGTGGCCCAACGCTAGGACCAGCCCGCCACCGCCGCCGCTGCTGCCTCTCCGGGAATGGTGCCTGAGGGCTCCTCACGATTCAGGTCTGGTAACTCCTCTCCACTTCTGAATGGTCTCTTCCTCCCCCTGCCCCTCAGTTCATTGTCTAAGCTTGCCTTTGATGCTCAGGGCTCCCAGCTTGTCATAAATATACTCGTTTCACTTGTTTTTTTGGGTCTTTGTTGTAAGGAGGGCTCGCTGGAAGTGTCTGTCTATTCCGCCATCTTGGCTCTGCCCTGAGATTAATTCTTGATGTTATGCTTTTTTCCTTAAGAAGAGCATGTTAGCATTAGGCAGAGAGCCAGATCATACTGAGGGAGAAGTCACTGTGGCTGTCTGAGGCACATGCATAGAGGAAAAATATAAAACTGAATAAAACCAAACCCAGTGCCGTGGAGTTGATTTCAACTCATAGTGATCCTATAGGGTAGAGTAGGGTTTCTAAGGAGTGGCTGGTGGACTCGAACTACCAGTGCTTTGGTTAGCAGGCAGTCTTTTAACCACTGCACCACTGGGGCTCTGAGGAAATATATAAGATTAAAAAAAATCAAATTATCACTCTTCCAGGGGTGCTTCTTCTGGGGGATAAGTTACTGGAAACTTAGTATTCTGTATTTAATCTCTTATACCCCTTGGAACAATTTGATATATTGCCTGATCTAGTGACCTCGAAGATTTAATGCAGCTCCTGAAAATGTCTGATTTTCACTAGGGAATAGCTTATGCACTAGGGAATTGCTATGCTAATGTTAGATTAAGAAGCCCTGGTGCAGCAAAGGTTAAGCGCTCAGCTGCTAATCGATCCACTCCCTGGAAGAAAAGACCTGGGAAGACTACAGCCTAGGAAACTTTATGGGGGCAGTTCTGCTCTGTCTAATGGGAATGCTATGAGTTGAATGGACTGGATGGCACACAACGAAAACAATGTTGAGTTGGTTTCCTTGGGGACTTAGCCTTATCAATTAAAATGGAAGTGATGAATGGCCCCTTGGATGTGCCTATGACTATTCTGTAGCTGTGAAATAAGAAAGTCATGTTCTGGAACATAGGAACGGATTACCCAATAAAGCAAGGTATGCACGGGCTTACCTGCGTTTAATTATTAATCTGTAGTGCACAATTTCACCTTGCTTACTGGTTAACCCATCCCTGTGAACGTTTTCAATATGCTTACCTGTTGGTGACAAGAAATGGGTTAAAAACAAATAAGTTATTAGAAATAAGAAAAAATTAAAACAGCAGTTACACCCCAAATCTGCCAAATCTCATACTGATTTTTTTCCCTCAACGAAACAGGAGGAGATCCAACAGTGTGTTGTGGTCATATGTAACTTGACCTCTGCAACTTTGACACTGTGGTCAGTCTCTCCTTCCAGAAACTTTCCTCCCTTGGTTTTTAGACATCAGTTTCTTCCTGCTTCTCCTTCTCCATTATGGCTGCCCTCCAGCTTCTCCAAGGACCTCACTTTCTCTCTCTACCATGTAACCATTGATATCTCTTGGGTTTTATTGTCGCCTCTCTTCTTTACTCACATTACACTTGACCAGGGTGATGTAATCTATTCTCATGCCTTCAAATCTACTAAAATTCTTATGAAGTTTAAATATCTCTCCAGAACCCCAGATCTGTATAAATCCATTTAGCTGCTGGACATCTTCCTTGTATGTTCTACAGACATTTCAACTCAACCTGTAAGAGAGGGAACATGCCTACTCCCCCATTATTCGCTACCTTGGTGTTTATCATTATCATTTACTGTAATTCCAGTTGCCCAAGTAAGAAAACAAAATCACCCTTGAGTTTATCTCTCCCTCCACAAAGCCAGTATCCAAGCTATCTTCAAGCACTGTTGATTCTATCTCCTCACTAGCTATTAAAACAATATTCTTTTTATCTGCATTGTTACTATTTTAGGCTTTTATCATCTCTCCCCTATATTTCTGTGCCTACTACTTTTGTTCCGTTGCAACTCGCCTTCCTTTCAGTCATTTTTAACAAGGTGAAAAACATATAATTCTCTTAATAGTTGGTGTGAGAATTTCTTCTGAGGAAGAAATGTTCTTTGTGGGAAAATGCCTTGATAAGTCTGCTTGGGGGCAAGTGAATCATCCCAGGACAAGGATGTCTGGAGGGACAGGACATCAAAAGGGTATCCCAGAAAGGAGGGTGAGAGACTCAGCGGTACAAAGGAGAGAGAGACAAGGAGCAAGAGAGAGTGCTCAGGGATACTCAGCTCAATCCAGGGTGGTGATTGAGTAACATTTTAAGAATAATGTTCCTATACCCATCAGTTTGCATCGTTGTGATGCTAACCTTTCTTTATATTCCGTAAGAAACCTCCAGGGTAGTTTTCAAAGCAAAACAAAACAAAAATAAATGCACACACACACACACACACAACCAAAAAGAAAGACTTGGTGTACATGAACTTGTATGTGTTTGAAACTGAAGGAGAGCACTGGATTTCCTGTTAGAAATGTTGAAACGAGGTTGAAATGGAATGGAGATCCGAGAGACTGGGGAGCTCCAGAGACAAAAAGCCCTGGGAATTAGGAGAACTCTATGGGAGGACCAGGAACTCCTGTAAACCACGGACTTGGGTGGGGTTCAAGGGCATTTCCATTGTGTCAGTGGGCAGGCTGAATGCTGCTGACATCTAGATGACACATTCGTCACACTGTACTTAGAGCCACTGTCATTTCTAAACCACAAACACATCTTTCCCAAAATTCCTTAATGGCTCCCAGTAGCTTCCAGATAGAATCCAAATTTTTTAGCAGTGAATACGTGGACCTCCAGGATCCTCCATCTGCACCATTAGCTTTTTCCATTTCCTCCTCAATCTCTACACTTGAGCTAGCTGGTTTACAAACATGTCCTGAGCTTGATTACCTCTATCATGCACTGGATGCTTGCCTCCAAATCTTTGTCCGGCTAAACTCATTTTTTGATTGATTTAATAATATTCTCCGCCCCCCCGCCCATTCCTCTGTCCTTCCTCCTTTTTTCATTCACCTGACATGTGAAACTTCTGCTGATTCGTCATCTTGGGAGTTGGAGGAAGGGGATGTTAATTTCCTTGGATGTATATATATTTAACATATGTGAATGAATGTATAATAATTTATTACCACAAGAGATAGAGAAAAAGGCACTCTCTGGAATTCTTGGAGAAAGCAATACGTTTGCAAGGAACTCAGTTGAGTATGCTTACGTACTTTGGGCTGATGGCTAAGGAATTAGAATCTAGTATATACATGTAAAAACACAATTGCAAAACAAGGTAGAAAATGTGATAGAAAGTGTATGCAGAAAGTCCTAAGGCATTGTGTGAAAAGGGGACCTGATCCAGTTTCAGGGGTCAGGGAGTGGCTTCTGAGGCCCAGGCACCTGCATTTATAGGATAACTGGAAGCTACTTTTAGTATTTGTGAAAAGCCAGCTGAAACAATTCATTTACTTGGCAAAGCTGCCCATGTTAATTAAAATGTCAAGCTTCTTTCCTTTAGCCTGGAATTAAAATTAAGGCGCTGGGGAAATATTTGTTATCCCAGGCTGATTAGAAGCTCTGATTGTCAGTTGTGTCTTTGATGAATGAAACTTGGCAAATGGATTAATTTACTTAATTAATGAAGTTTAACAGATAAAAATCTTGCAAAACAAGGGTTCTCTGTGGAAACATAGTATAAGAGGTATCGGTGGTGGATAAACTGGCCAACACTCTACTTATAAACCTATTTTGTACCTTAAGAACCAGCAAGGGCTGGCACTGGTTTGTGTGTAGTCACGCGCACAGGGCAGCCTTTTCCGCCCTCTCCCTGAGCAGAGTTAATCTCCATTTATTCGATGGGTAGCATGGGCCACCACTTTGGGCCCCCTTTCACGCTTGGTTCCCTCCTGTGTAGGGAGGCAAAGCTGCACAAGCAGATCCCAATTCACCACCTAAATGTCAATGTCACAATCCGCCCGAACCCACGTGATAGCTTTGTTTTCCTCCTGCTGAGCAGCAACTGGAAAGGGACCTGTGAGCATGCTTTCAGCAGCTGATTAGCTAGGAGAGAGTGCAAAAAGAAGAGGCTTAGCTGCTTGGCTTAACGCACATAGAAGTCAGCATTATCAAGACAGACAAAAGGCAGCTGTCTCCAGGCCAGTGACGGCACCTCTGCACCTGGGTCAGCAGTGCTAGCCACACTAAAGCTGAAGTCCCTGTGAGCCGCCAGCTGTGAACAGGACAGAACGCTTTCCTCTCTGCAAGCCCCTCACTGCAATTAGAACAGAAGCTTCAAATGAGGAATGTAGAAATGTGGAAAAGGAGGATTTAAGAAGTCTCTTCTGGGGATAAAATTGACGAATCTGCCCCCGTTTACTACCTGTGTAAGCTGAGCAATTCGTTTCTCCCTGGCCTCGCTTTCTTCTTTATCAAGCGTGGATTCTAAAATCTATTTTGTGGCTTGCGTTGAAGTTAACGTAGGTATGCTGGGGTGGAGGTCCCTGGGTAGTGCAAACAGTTTGCACTCGACTACTAACCTGAAAGTTTGGCAGTTCGAACTCACCTGGCCATGCCTGAGAAGTAAGGCCTGTGGATCTGCTTCCGTAAAGATTACAGCCAAGAAAACGGATGGGGCGATCTACTCTAACATGCACGGGATTGCTGTGAGTCAGAACCGACTCGACAGCAGCGCGTGTACACCGGGCTAGAGAGTGTCCCCCCCAAATTCCTGGCCGTCACACGGGCATCAGCCTGAGTTTGGCTAGCACTGCTGACCCGGGGCACAGGTGCTGTCACTGGCCTACAGACAGCTGCCTTTTGTCCTTCTTAATAATGCTGGGACCTCAGAAAGCCCTTGTTGGAGATAGGTTCTTCGCAGCTGTAATCGGCTAAGTTAACATGAGGTCATACCGGAGTAGCGGAGGCCCTAATCCAATATGACTGGTGTCCTGATTAGAAAAGGAGAAGCGTCACAGATGCAGAGGGGAGGTGGCCATGTGGAGACAGGCAGAGGATGGAACTCTGCTACCACAAATCAAGGAATGCCTTGGGCTACCAGAACCTGGAAGAGTCCTACCCTACAGGCTTTGGAGAGAGTTGGGCCTGTTGACACCATGATTTCAGACTTCTAGCCCCTAGAATTGTGATAGAATGAGTTTCTGTTGTTTTAAGCCACTCATTTTGTGGTACTTTGTAATAACTGCCCTCAGAAACTAAGCCAGTAGATCAAGTCCCTGGTGGATAGCTGGACTTTTCTTGATATTCTGTTGTACGAGTCTGCCCAGCTGTGCTCCATGTTCAAGTCTGCTTCTTGAGTTTTCATTCCCCTAGTTCTTTTCTCTCCTGGCCCCACTCTATCACAAGATCTTTTTACTGCACACGGATATCTGCCTATTTTCCTAATGACAATGTCTACTTCCTGGACTTCTGTAGTACCCGCTGTGATAAGGTATAATTTCAAACTGATTCTTGCCAATTTCCCGATTCTCTGATTTAAGCGCAACGTTTGAGTTTCATTCTCCTCCTGGTGAGTTCCATTTGCCTCTCGATAGATTGCAGGTGCAGTTTCCATTTGTGACGATGGGAGTTTTTCTCCTGAAATCAATTCAGAGGCACCCCGGCTGGGGAAGAGAAGAGCATCAGGCAAAAAATAAAAGCAGATATATGTGCTCTTAAGCAGAGGTGTAGCTAAGGTAAGGCAGGTAGGGCGCTGGGTGCTGCTTGAGGAGGGGTGCTAATGAGTAGTGTCTGTTGGCAGTCGCAGGTTCTGTCAACAGCTGTGAGGGATCATTCGGCAATTTAAAACGAATTGCCATAGATGCTGTTTTCAGTAGATAGGCTCCTGTTCTTAAAGGATGTTCCAGGTTTTCTGACAATTACTTGGGCAATTAAAAAATTTTTTTTCTCCATTTTTTTCTATTGTACTTTAGGTGAAATTTGCAGAACAAAGTAGTTTCTCATTAAATAATACACGTACTATTTTGCCACATTGGTTGTGACGTGTCAACACTCTCTCCTTGTCAGCCTTGGGTTCTCCATTTTCCATTTGTCCAGCTTTCCAGCCCCCTCCTGCCTTCTTGTGCTTACCCCTGGGCTGGGTTGAACTGTGAGTGTTATTGTTTGTTTTACACAAAACCCAAATCAAACCCATTGCCATAGAGTTGATTCCGACTCATAGTGACCCTATAGGGCAGAGTAAAACTGCCTCTTAGGGTTTCCAAGGAGCAACTGGTGGATTCAAACTACTGACCTTTTGGTTAGCAGCTGTAGCTCTTAACCACTATGTCTCCAGGGCTCATGTTTATTTTATAGGCCTGTGCAATCTTTGGCTGAAGGGTGAACCACAGGAGTGACTACAGTACTGAGTTAAAAGGGTGTCCGGGGGCCATAGTCTCAGGGTTTCTACAGTCTCCGTCAGACCACTTTGAGCTCTTCTTTTATGTAGGGTAGGAGCCCAAGTGGAAAGTCATTAGGATCCTTTCCACTTAGGACATTAGAAAAATTTTTACTATGATTTTCTATGTAGTTGTAGGGTAATATTATTCAACTATATGCATCCCCTCCTAATGCAGTGAGCTTTGATCTTCCCCAAAGCATGCTGGGGATGAATTCGGGCTGGACTGAGGCTAAGGTGCAATGCCAGGAGCGGTGTGACTGTGCCGGTGGCCAAGGCTGAGGAATGCCTTAGCAACAAGAAGGAAAACATCTGGGCCTGGACATGAAGTCACTGGGAATGCTGACTGCCTGAGGACATGGGAGAAAAACCATGAGCCGTGGTCCTAGCTGGAACAGTATATAAGCTTGCGTCCCTCGCTAGATGGTTGTGGAGCGCTAAACTCGTCTAGCTGCTGCCCTGGGACACAGTCCCGTAAGTAAGCCGAATAAACCATATGTCTGGTTCATGATCACTGGTTCTGGAGTCTCTCTTCGGTCTCTTGGAGATGCGCCTGACCTTCGGTTCAGGTGCCACTGAGTTGTTACACAACAGTAGTAATACCTTTCCTTCAGCAGGGAACTGCCAGAAATTCAAGCCAGATTCAGAAGAGGATGTGGAACTAGGGATATCATTGCTGATGTCAAATGGATCTTGGCTGAAAGCAGAGAATACCAGAAAAATGTTTACCTGTATTTTATTGACTATGCAAAGGCATTCAACTGTGTGGATCCTAACAAATTATGGATAACATTGGGAAGAATGGGAATTCCAGAACACTTAATTGTGCTCATGAGGAACCTGTAAATAGGCAGTCATTCGAACAGAACAAGGGCATACTTTGTGGTTTAAAGTCAGGAAAGGTGTGTATCAAGGTTGTATCCTTTCACCATACCTATTCAATCTGTAGGCTGAGCACATAATTTGAGAACCTGGACTATATGAAGGAGAATGGGGCATCAGGATTGGAGGAAGACTCATTAACAACATGCCTTATGCGGATGACACAATCTTGCTTGCTAAAAGAGGACTTGAAATACTGTTGAAGATCAAAGACTACAGCCTTCAGTATGGATTATACCTCAACATAAAGAAAACAGAAATCCTCACAATTGGACCAATAAACAATATTATGACAAACTGAGAAAATTTTGAAATTGTCAAGGGTTTCATTTTATTTGGATCCATAATTGACACCCATGGAAGCAGCAGTCAAGAAATCAAAGGACGTATCACATTCGGCGAATCTGCTGCAAAAACTTCTTTAAAATGTTGAAAAACAAAGATGTCACATTGAAGACTAAAGTGCACCTGACTCAAGCCATGGTGTCTTCGATTGCTTCACATGCTTGTAAAAGCTGGACAACGAATCCGGAAAACCTAAAAAGAATTGACACCTTTGAATTATGGTGTTGGCAAAGAATAATCAATATACCACAGACTGCCAGAAGAATGAAAAACTCTGTCTTGGATGACGTACAGCCAGAATGCTCCTTAGAAGCAAGGATGACGAGGCTTCATCTCATATACTTTGGACATGTTATCAGGAGGGACTAGTCCCTGGAGAAGGATATCATGCTTGGTAAAGTAGAGGGTCACCAGAAAAGAGGAATCATTGAGATGGATTGACACAGTGGCTGCAATAATGGGCTCAAGCATAAAAACGATAGTGAGGATGGCACAGGTCGGGGCGGTGTTTCGTTCTGTTGTACTTAGGGTAGCTATGAGTTGGAACCAAGTGGAAGACACCTAACAACAACAATACCTTTCCAGATCACGTAGTAAAATATTTTAAAAGTGGTTATACATCTATCATCTTATCTGGTTCTTCCAGAAGCCCTTTCCAAGGATCATGAAATCATGGCTATAGCTTGGAATCTTTTAGGTTAGTGTGTTCTTCTTGCTGCAGAGGAAGCCAACTCTAGAGAAGTTAAGTAATTCAGACCTGGGTCTAGAACCACTTCTACCAAGTTCTAGTTCAGTGCCCTTTATTGAACAACTTGACCCTATCAACTGGAACAGATCCACCTCCTTGACCTCCTCCCACTATGGAAGAGCACACTCTGCGTTCTAGGTAAATTTTAGATTACTTCCAGAAAACAGAGTCAAGAACTTTGAATTTCTTCTGCCTATAAATAAATAAATAAATAATAAACAATTTGGATTTGGGTAGTGGTGACTGTGGTACAACATGGCGAATGTATTTAACATCACTGTATTGTAAGTATAAAAATGGCTGAACTATTTTGTTACATGTATTTTATCACAATAAAAACTTAAAAAACTCACTCCACTGGAAAGGAGTTAGTTACAGAGGAACAGGGTCGGGGAGAGAAGGTAGGGTAAAGACTTGGAAAGATGCTGACCTCAGACAGCAGTTGTGAGGTTCAAACGCATTAATGCAAGTAAACTCCTTAGGACAAAGTAGGAGTTCACCATGGTTTAACTATTATTATTATTTCTCTGTGTCCCTAGCCCTCTAGGGAATTGTGATAACACTCCAAGGTTAATCCCATAGTACGAGAAGTGCAAACGTTTGAGCAGCAATGGAAAAGTGAACCCATAGATAAGATGAACAGTTTCCATTTAGATCAGCTGAGGCTCCCGTCTTTTGAGCAGTGATGAAGTGAAGCTGTAGACATCTTTTTACTTTTACAGGGTCAGGTTAGAAGAAATCATTCATCATCTTCTACAGGTTTAGCAGGTTTGTGTTGTTACTTTTTACATTTTTTACCCCAGCAACCCTTTCAAAGGGCTTATCTCATGTTCTTCTCAATGACTTAGCACTAACACATCTATTTTGTATGTCTTTGATGGAATCATTCCAATCCCATAGGGCACTGTCCTTCCTATGAGAACATTAGCCCATCAATGCCCCTGATGTTAGGGCACTCAAATGCTCTAAGTTTTAGACATTTACTAAAATGTTAGGATTTTCATGACTCCAAATAATTTCTGTTGTTGTTGTTGTTAATTGCCGTTGAGTCAGCTCTGACTCATGGCAATCCCGTGGACTGAAGAGTAAAATGTTGCCTGGTCCGCCATCATCTTCATGATGCTTGGCATGTTTGAGTCCATTGTTGCAGTCTATTGAGTCAATCTGTGTCATTGAAGGTTTCACTTTACAAACATGATGTCCTTTTCTAGTGACCAGTCCCTCCTGATGATGCATTGGAAGTGAGTTGAAGTCTCAGACAATATTATGTGATCCATAGGGTTTTCATTAGCTAGATTGCCAGGCATTTCTAACTAGTCTTCCTTAGTGTGGGAGCTCTACCGAAACCTGCTGGTATTTGAAACACTGGTGGCATAGGTTCCAGCATCAGAGTAACATGCAAGCTACCACAGTAAGACAAACTGACAGATGGGTAGCTGTCGTGGATTGAATTGTGTCCCCCCCAAAATTTCTGTCAACTTGGCTAGGTCATGATTCCCAGTATTGTATGATTGTCTACCATTTTGTCACATGATGTGATTTCCTTGTGTTGTTAATCCTATTGCTATGATATAATGAAATGGATTAGTGACGCTTATATTGATGAGATCTACAAGATTAGATAGTGTCATAAGCCAATTCCTTTTGAGATAGAAAACAGAGAAGTAGCAGAGAGATATGGGGACCTCATACCACCAAGAAAGCAGTGCCAGGAGCAGGTTGAATCCTTTGGACCTGGGTTCCTGCGCTGAGATGCTCCCAGACCAAAGGAAGACTGATGACGAGGACCTTCTTCCAGAGCAGACAGAGAGAAAACCTTCCCCTGGAGCCGGCGCCCTGAATTCGGACTTCTAGTTTACTGGACTGTGAGAGAATGAACTTCTCTTTGTTAAAGCCATCCACTGGTGGTATTTCTGTTATAGCAGCACTAGATGACTAAGCAGTGGAAATATTTTCTAGACTTAGCCATAGGAATGGCATAGAAGGAAGTGTCTAAGAGAATAGACTCAGAGACAGGCTGCTGGGATTCAATCCAAGCTCCGTTGCTTGCTAGCTTTGTAGTCCAGGCAATTTATTTAATCTCTCTTTGCTTTAGTTTCCACATCTGTAAAATGGGAATGATAATAGTACAACCTGATAGAATTAAATGAGTTAATATTCATAAAACACTTAGAGGAATGTCTAAAACTTATACTAAATGCTATATACTATAAGTGTTTGCCACAGCTGTTATTGTATAAGTTAGAAAGATATTAAGATTCTTTTCTATAATTCTCTATGCGAAGCATGTAATTTATGTGATACATTGCTTACTTAATTACCTGCACTTTAGAAACATCTACTGTGGGTCTTTGGTACTCACTGTTGAATAAAGATGCCATAAACCACAAGGAAATAAAAAGTAGTTTTGGAAACCAAAAAGTCATTGGCATCGAGCTGATTCCAACTCATAGCAACTTTACAGGACAGAATAGAACTGCCCCATAGGGCTTCCAAGGGGGAGGTGGTGGATTCAAACCGTCGACATTTTGGTTTACAGCTGAGCTCTTAACCACTGTAATACCAGGGCTCCAGTTTTGGAAAAGAACAATATATATGCATATAAAAAAGAACAAGAAAAATAATACAGTTGAAGAATCAAGGAAGGCCTAAGACCAGGAACTTATTAGCTGTCTGCCTAGAGAGCTCCAGTGTGTAGTGTGTGCAGGCTTGCAAAGAAGCCTGGTATGTCAGGGATGGATTCAGAGATTAAAAATAACTCTGGAGAGTCCAGACACCTATGCCCAAAACGTAATGGTCAAATCTATTTACATTTTTGGAGAGATAGTCTTTCTACTTTTGTTGTGTTTTTTCTAACCACTAAATCGTAAGGTTTTGTGTAGTGTCTTTCTTAAATGCCTCTTGTTAATTTAATCCTAGTCCCTTCTTGAGTGGTCCTCTATGAAATAAAGAGCTCCCCGACTCAGTACCAGCTCTGCAACTTTTTCATATACTTGAGTGCTAATTACTGCAGTCATTTTTTGACTAACAATCAATTAATGATGATATTAACCCTCAAGAAATTAGCTTGGATCCCAGACTGCCTTGGAAAATGGGAAAATCAAATGACAAAAATATCAGTAATGAAAAGTGTGCCATTGATCAGGCCGTTTAGTAATTGTCATTTACGAATTATCAAGTTAAGCACTTGGTCAGATGTCTGAGTGTCAAACCCATCAGCTGTGTGATGCTCAGTCACTAACTTTTTGTGCCTCAGTTTTCTTGTATCACAATAGTAGTAAGACCATAATGAGGTTAAATGAGACACGCAGGAGAGGCCTCTGCAGCGTGTGGTACAAAATCAATACTCAGGTGCCTCCTTGCAATCCATTGTTCACCCAGCAGCTGGGCTGAACATGAAGCAGGCCCTATCTCTTCCATATTGAACCCACCTCCAATGTCTTTCCATTGGCTCTGGGATCACACCCAAACCTTGACTATGACCTACAAGGTCCATGTGGTGTGGGCTCTGCCTGCTTCTCTGCTCTCAGCCTGTTTCCCTGTCCTTCTTGTTTTGATGGCCAACTTTCTGTCTCTCCAATATTCTTTCCTGCCTCAGGAATTTGCTAATTCTCTGTACATGGGGAGTCCCTGGGTGGTGCAAATGATTAATGTACTTGACTGCTAACCAAAATGTTGGAGGTTCAAGTCCACCCAGAGGTGCTGTTATGGATTGAATTGTGTCCCCCAAAAATGTGTGTCAACTTGGCCAGGGTATGATTCCCAGTATTGTGTGGTAGTTCTCCATTTTGTGATCTGATATAATTATCCTTTGTGCTGTAAACCCTAACCTCTATGATGTTAATGAGGCAGGATCAGAGGCAGTTATGTTAATGACACAGGACAGAGTCTACAGGATTAGGTTGTACCTTGAGTCAATTTCTTTCGAGATGTAAAAGAGAGAAGGGAGCAGAGAGGAGATGGGCCCCCTTCCACCAAAAAAGAAGAACCAGGAGCAGAGTACGTCCTTTGGACCCAGAGTATCTGTGCTGAGAAACTCCTAGGCCCAGGTGAAGATGACAAGGACCTTTCCCAGAGCCGACAGAGAGAAAAGTGTCTGAAACTCAAGAGGGGCAAAGAAATAATCTTAAATGAACATTCTTAGGGTATTCAATATTAAGTAAATTATACTATTAATTGATATATATTGTAATTTCTTACATTAAAATATCGTCCTTTATAATAATATGATATGATTATCTAAACAATTATTGAAAAGTAATAAAATGCCTTGAAGCTTTTGTAACAATTAACAGCGAGACTTATTTCCAGGGCTATTGAGAAGAAAAGCCTTAAATTGAAACACTTGGCTGGGTAACTATTTGAGTTCAATTTAAGTAATTGCAATTTTAAGTTACGTGAGTAAATCTCATCAGATAAATTTCAGAAAGCTATTTCTGGTAATATCTAGCATCATGTAATGCTGATGATTTGGCACACATAGGTTGAACCGTTAGATAAATATTTGCTAGACTGACTTCATGCCAGCTGTGTGAGCCAACTAATTAATTCTCTTTTGCTTAAACTAGTTTGAGTTGGATTTCTGGCAATTTAACACAAAGAATACTTATTCAGATACTCTCTAAGCTTTATTTTCTAATTTATAAAATGGAGATGAAAATCACTACTTCATAGAGTAAGATTTGGATTATGGGGGTGGTGCAATCATTTAACCTGCTCGGCAGCTAACCAAAAGTTTGGAGGTTCGAGTCCACCTAGAGGCACCTCGGAAGAAAGCTCTGGCAATCAATTTCTGAAAAGTTAGCCGTTGAGAACCCTATGGAGCATAGTTCTATTCTGACACACATGAGGCCACCATGAGTTGAAATCACCTTGTTGGCAACTGTAGTTTTTTTTTAATAAGATTTAAATGAAATGCTGTAGGTAAACCACACAACACACATTCCATCCTTCATAAATGAACTCTGGATTCAACAGCAGACAAGCTCTCCGGTTTCCTCCACCACAGTGGTTCCAGTTACTATCTGCTGCCTCCTCCTGGATAGGCCACTCGGCTGTGGGGCTGCGTTCCCCTCACCAAACCGGTCATGGAGTCTGGTCCTGCTCTTGGCAGTCACATGCTTTTAGGAAGGCCAGGTCTCTGCCCTGCTGTGCCCCAGAATTGTGGAAGATGTCACCTAGAGAAGACAGCACTCCCACAAGGATTCCCGAGGCCACAATTAAAGCACAGATGAGCTGATTTTGGTCCTGGTTCAGGCACATCTGGTGGAACAGCTGTGAGGACAAGGACATGTTTATCCCTTTTGAAAAGAAAAGTGGTGAATAGGCAGGGCCCTCAGGGAGTGCAGTACAGCAAAGCAGAGACCTGTTCCCAGCATCCAAACTTGGGATGGAAAAATAATTGAATAAAAGCACAGCTTGTTTATAAATCAAATAGCTTAAAGGGTAAGGAGTCGCAAGAGTACAGAAGTGAACTAAAGCCATTGAGGCCACTTGCCTTTGCGCCTCCCGCCCACTCCTAGTATTTAGTAGTGGGGACGTATAAGGTATATCAGTATCTCGTCTCGAAATTTCCTCCACTGGCAAAACCTATTCTTCCTTATTACTGGCAGGTGAACTCCCTTGGGGTTTTATTTGGGAGGTGGTATTACTGATGACCTAAAAAAGTCACCAAAATTTACTATACCTCTCAAAAGCTGGTAATTTTTTTCTTTCCTTTGGCAAGATTGAAAAGATGTTACTATGACTTTTTCATGAATGAATTCAGTAGCTCGGGCTTTTGGTCTTACTGATTTATGATTACGACTTTTATAAGAATTTTGTTTTAAAAAGAAGTGCCTGCCTCATATTTCCACAAACTAGCAAAAATAAAACTTAAGCATGTATGATATTTGGAGAAAAGGAAACTAGTTGTAATTTTATGATCTGAACTCTCAAGTATAATAACTATGCATTTTCATTTCCTTTTTTTCCCACTGTCCTTATAAGCAGATGAAGCTTCAAGAAAAGAAAGAAGAATTGGAAACTGGTAATAAGCTAACAGAAACCCTGGTGGCCTGGTGGTTAAGTGCTACAGCTGCTGACCAAAGGGCCGGCAGTTCAAATCCGCCAGGTGCTCCTTGGAAACTCCATGGGGCAGTTCTACTCTGTCCTATAGGGTTGCTATGAGTCGGAATTGACTCGACAGCACTGGGTTTGTTTTTTGTTTGTTTAATAAGGTAACTGGGGAAAGCATGTTATATTGGTTATTATCAGATATTTTTCAAATCCTCCTTTGTGTGGGGAACTTTATAAAAAATCAATTTTAAAATAATAATCCATGCTTTTGGAAGGAAGAATTTCAGGTCTATTTTTAAGAGGAAGAAAAAGCCTTACAAAACATATGGGCTTAGCTTTATAGGAAACAGCTTCTAGACAAACACAGATGAATGATTTAACAGCAGCAGGACCTCCATTTATGTAAATACTGGACTGTGGGGCTCAGAAAAACAAACTCAAAGAAAAACAGTATTAATCAGCTGGAGGTTTTTTTCTTCCCTTTTCCTCTCAACATTCTAAAAGAACAAGCAGATCAACACTAAGGAATGCTTTCAACAAGAACAACAAGCAAAACACGGTTTGGTGCTTCCCTTGATGAAACTTTTCAGAGTTATTTGGAGACTTTTTCTTAGCTAGTCTTAATTTTGATAAAATATTGATTGTTCAACTTCTCGTTGACCCAGCAAATATGCTGCACACCCTTATGATGAAAGTAGGCATTAAAATACACCTGACTTACAGAATAATTCACCCAGATTAAAAGCGCCTGACTAAATAACATCTTTTTTGTAGAAAGAGACACCAAAGAGTCTTAGCTTGGAATCTCATGTTAGCTAAAGAAGCAAAGGGAAGTAGAGATTTAAGACAGTTTTTTTTTCTGTTTGTTTGTTTGAACTAACCTAGATCTAAGACACTTTCACCTAAAATAATCAGGACACTGGAAGATAATTTTTCTTCCTTGATTTATCACTATAATATTCTCTACTGAATGCTTATTGTTAGCTGCAGTTGAGTTGGTTTCAACTCATGGCAACCCTACCTACAACAGAGTGACACACTGGCCTTGCACCATTTCCAGGATGGAGTCCATTGATGTAGCCACTGTGTATTTTGAGTGTCTTCCAATCGAGGGGGCTCATCTTCCAGCACTCTATTGGACAATATTCTGTTGTGATCAGGGGCAGGTTATCCAATAGGAAAGGCAAGGTAAGCATGGTGGGTGTGGTATGCACCATGCTTATCAGAGCATCTGTAGTGAACAATTTCACGTGGGTTTCACCACATCAGAGATTTAGTGGTGAAACCCATGTGAAATTGTTCACTACAGATTAGTAAGTAAACACAAGTAAGCCTGTGCTTACCTTGCTTACTGGGTCATCTGCCCCCGCCAGGGATTGTAAGTTGGGGAAGAAGCTTTGATTCTATAGGAAGGTGCTGTGAGGTTGGGAGAGAGACAGATGCCAGCCATACCCAGAAGCAGAGTCTTTGATGTGGTGGAAAAAAATGTGAAATTGTTCACTACAGATGATCTGATTGGCAAGGTAAGCACCATGCTCGTCTTGCCTACTGGATGATCTGCCGCTGGTTGTGATCCACAGGGTTTTCATTAGCTAATTTTTGAAAGTGGATCACCAGACCTTTCTTCCTCGTCTGCCTTAGGAAGCTCTGGCGAAACCTGTCCACTTTGGGTGATCCTGCTGGTGTTTGAAATAGCAGAGGTGTAGTTTCCAGCATCACATCAGCCTGCAAGCCATCCCATTAAACACACTGACAGGTAGGTAGGAGACTGAATGCTTCGTTTAGGCAAAACCTGTGCAAACACACCTGTTCTTAAAGCCAGGTGATAGACTGCGGGCACCTGCTAGGTGAGCGTTCAGCACCTCACATCCTGCCAGCCAGAAGAAAGTGTCCTTTGGCTCAGTTCCTTTGTGGCCTGGTATTTTCTTTTTGTACTTTAGATAGTTTTGTTTACACAGGCAGAAATTCATCGTGGAGATCAGGATGGTGTAAGTTTTAGATATAAAAACAAAACTGTTTTTCTAAATAACATTTTGACCATGAGATTAATGCATTTAGATTATTGAGTGACTGATGTTAATTAGAATCTGTATTTAAAATTCCCTTTATAAATGTCTTTGACAGGGAGAAAGGCTATACTCAACTGTGTTTTTTAATGCCAAGATGTATTTCACTTTATTCTTATAAATAAATAGGTATGTTGTTGTTGCTGTTAGGTGCCTTCCAGGCAGCTCTTACTCACAGTGACCCTATTATACACAACAGAATGAAACACTGCCTGGTCCCGCGCCATCCTCACAGCTGCTGCCATGCCTAAGCCCATTGTTGCAGCCACTGTGTCAGTCTATCTCGTGGAGGGTCTTCCTCTTTTTCACTGACCCTCTACTTTACCAAGCTTGATGTCCTTCTCCAGGGACTGGTCTCTCCTAATAACATGTCCAGAGTATGTGAGATGAAGTCATGCCATCCTTGCTTTTAAGGAGCATTCCGGCTGTACTTCTCCCAAGATAGATTTGTTTGCTCTTCTGGCAGTCCATGGTACATTCAATATTCTTCACCAACACCCTAAGTCAAAGGTGTCAATTCTTCTTTAGTTTTCCTTATTAATTGTCCAGCTTTCACATGCATATGAGGTTGAATGAAAAGACCTTGAGTTGCGTCAGGTACACCTTAGTCCTTAAAGTGATATCATTGCTTTTTAACACTTAAAGAGGTCTCTTGCAGCAGATTTGCCCAATGAAATGTGTTGTTTGATTTGTCTTGACTGCTGCTTTCACAGGTGTTGATTGTGAATCCAGGTAAAATGAAATCCTTGACAACTTCAATCTTTTCTCCGTTTATCATGATGTTGCTTACTGGTCCAGTTGTGAGGATTTTTGTTTTCTTTATGTTGAGATGTAATTTATACTGAAGGCTGTGGTCTTTGATCTTCATCAGTAAGTGCTTCAAGTCCTCTTCACTTTCAAGAAGAAAAATTGTGTCATCTGCATATTGCAAGTTGTTAATGAGTCTTCCTCTAATCCTAATGCCCCATTCTTCTTCATATAGCTGAGCTTCTTGGATTATTTGCTCAGCGTACAGATTGAATAAGTATTGTGAAAGGATACAACCCTGACACACACCTTTCTTGATTTAAACCACATAGTATCCCCTTGTCCTGTTCCGACGACTGCCTCTTGGTCTGTGTACAGGTTCATCAAGAGCACAATTAAGTGTCCTGGAATTCCCATTCTCTGCAGTGTTACCCATAATTTATTATGACCCTCAGAGTTGAATGCCTTTGCATAGTCAATAGAACACAGGTAAACATCTTTCTGGTATTCTCTGCTTTCAGCCAAGATCCATCTGACATCAGCAATGATATCCCTGGTTCCGCGTCCTCATCTGAATCAGGCTTGAACTTCTGGCAGTTCCCTATCGATGTACTGCTGTAATCACTTTTAAATGATCTTCAGCAAAATTGTACTTGTATGTGGTATTAATGATATTGTTTGATAATTTCTACCTTCTGTTGGATCACCTCCCTTTGGAACGGGCACAAATATGGATCTCTTCCAGTTGTTTGGCCAGATAGCTGTCTTCCAAATTTCTTGTCATAGATGAGTGAATGCCTCCAGCATTGTGTCCGTTTGTTGAATCATCTCAATTAGTATTCCTTCAATTCCTGGAGACTTGTTTGTCACCAATGCCTTCGGTGCCGCTTGGACTTCTTCCTTCAGTACCGTAAGTTCTTGATCATAAGCTACCTTCTGAAATGGTTGAACATCGACCAGTTCTTTTTCATACAATGACTGTGTATATTCCTTCCATTTTATTTTGATGCTTCCTGAATCATTCAATATTTTGCCTGTAGAGTCCTTCAATATTGCAACTGAAGGCTTGAATTTTTTATTCAGTTTTTTCATCTTGAGAAATGCTGAGCATTTCTCCCTTTTTGGTTTTCTAACTGCAGGTTTTTTTTTTTCGTTTCATTATAATGCTTTGTCTTCTCAAGGTGCCCTTTGAAATCTTCTGTTCAGCTCTTTCACTTCATCATTTCTTCAGTTTGCTTTAGCTACTCTATGTTCAAAAGCAAGTTTCAGTCTCTTCTGACATCCATTTTAGTCTTTTCTTTCTTTCCTGTCTTTTTAATGACCTCTTGCTTTCTTCATGTATCATCTCCTTGATGTCATTCCACATATCATCTGATCTTTGTTCACTAGTGTTCAATGTATCAAGTCTATTCTTGAGATAGTGGCTAAATTCGGGTGGGACACACTCAAGGTCATACTTTGGCTCTCGTGGACTTGCTGTGATTTGCTTCAGCTTCACCTTGAACTTTCGTATGAGCAATGGTTGGTCTGTTCCACAGTCAGCCCATGGACTTTTTCTGACTGATGATGTTGACCTTCTCCATCATCTTCCACAGATATTGACCATTTGATTCCTATGTATTCCATCTGGCGAGGGCTATGTGTGTAGTCACCATTTATGTTGTTGAAAAAAGCTATTTGCAATCAAGAAATCATTGGTCTTTCAAAATTCTATATGTGATCTCTGGCTTTGTTTCTGTCACCAGGGCCATATTTTCCTACTGTTGATCCTTTTTGTTTCCACCTTTCACATTCCAATCACCACTAATTATCAATGCATCTTGATTGCATATTTGATGAATTTCAGACTCCAGAAGTTGGTAAAAATCTTCAGTTTCCTCATCTTTGGCATTAATTGTTGGCGCATAAACTTGAATAATAGTTGTACTAACTGGTCTTCATGTAGACTTATGGATATTATCGTCTCACCGACAGCATTGTACTTCAGGATAGATCTTGAAATGTTCTTTTTGATGATGAATGCGATGCCTTTCCTCTTCAATTTGTCATTCTCAGCATAGGAGACCGTATGACTTTCTAATTCAAATGGCCAACATCAGCCCATTTTAAATCACTAATGCCTAGGACATCAATCTATGCAGTCCGTTTAATTTTTAATGACTCCCAATTTCTCTAGATTCATACTCCATACCTTCCACATTCTGATTATTAGTGGATGTGTCCTGCTGTTTCTTCTCATTTTGAGCCAAGCCACCTCAGCAAATGAAGGTCCTGAAAACTTTACTCTGTCCATGTCATTAAGGTTAACTCTGCTTTGAGGAGGCAGCTCTTCCCCAGTCTTTTGAGTCCCTTCCAGCCTGAGGGGCTCATTTTCCTGCACTACATCAGACAATGTTCTGCTGCTATTCTTAAGGTTTTCACTGGCCAATTTTTTCAGAAGTAGACTGCCAGGTCCTCCTTCCTAGTTTATCTTAGTCTGGAATCTCCACTGAAACCTGTCCACCATGGGAGACCCTGTTGGTATTTGAAATACTGGTGGCATAGCTTCCAGCATCTCAGTAACACTTAAGGCACCACAGTACGACAAACTGACAAACGTGTGGAGATGAAGTACTCTTATCGCTATCTATACTGTGAACTGTTGCCTGTTGTATTTCAGTTTTGATTTTTATGAAGTGTTTTATCTGTGTTTTTTTGCATATGTACATTCATAACCATGGGAAGTAAATGTGGTTTTGGGGTATTTAAAATATGGAAAAACTAAAAAAAAAAAAAAAAATTTTTGAGACCAAATACCTTTTTCTGTTATTGAACCTTAAACTCTGCATTTTATGATGATAAGGGTGAAATGCAATATGACAAACAGAAAGTTGTATGAGAGCAAGTATTGTAATTTCTGTTCTTATGGACTTCTGAGAATAATTGAATCTAGCCCTGAATCTAAAATTATACTGACTCTCTCTGTATCCTCTCTGTTCTGGTGTACGCTGAAGAATGTCATCATGCCAGTCAGTCTGCTTCTTGAGTTTTCACTCCGTAGCAAATCACTCAAAGGAGAGAATGCTAGACAGAGACATGCTCTGCTCCTAACTTGAGTTCTCTGTGGAGCCCAAACCTGTGCAATTATTAGCTCTTTCTTCACCTCTAGGAATAGCATTTTTTGCATGCTTATTATGTATTAAGCATTATACCAAATACTTTACCATGTTTTCTCCTTTAATTCTTCTAATGAGACTACAAAGTTTGGTCCTTTTGCTGTCGAGGAAACAGGGATTCACAGAGATCAAAAACTTGCTTAAAGCCACCTGTCTTTGTAGCACTCAGTAGTAGGGAGAGAATTTGAACTCATGTGGCAGATATATGTAATCACTAAATTGTCCTCCACCTAAGAATGACAAGTTTGATAAACTCTCAATTGCTGAACATGTTATCCCTATCATTATCCGGGGATTTAATTTCAGCATTCCTGAACCTGTTGTAGAGGCGTCTCATCTCTTGTAATATTACAGTTTTGTGGGTTTTATATACAATATGCTGTGGAACCATCTTGCATATATTACCCATGAGGAGGTCCTTTGGTATTTGCTCAAGGAATTGGGCTCCCTTTTCCTGGAGATCCCTGGATACGTATGGGGGAAATGAATCAAAATCTGCCTCAGTTTTCTCCATAGAAGTTATCTAAAGCTTCAGGCTATATAAGAAAAGATAGTGTAGAAAGTGCCGCTTTATTTCTGATATTACTCAGTCACTTTTAACTGTGCTGTTGGTGAAGAATATTGAATACACTAAGGACTGCCAAAAGAACGAACAAATCTGTCTTGGAAGAAGTACAGCCAGAATGCTCCTTAGAGGCAAGGGTGATGAGACTTCATCTCACGATTTTGGATATGTTATCAGGAGGGACCAGTCCCTGGAGAAGCACATCATGCTTGGTAGAGGGTCAATGAAAGAGAGGAAGACCCTCAACAAGATGGACTAACACAGTGGCTGCAACAATGGGCTCAAGCATAATAACGATTGTGAGGGTGGCAAAGGATCAGGCAGTGTTTCAATCTGTTGTACATAGGATTGTGATGAGTTGGACCGACTCGATGGCACCTAACAACAACAGTTGCTGTTGCTGCAGACTTAGCCTTTGCAACAAGTGATGCAGCTGGCCCCGTGTACAGGAGTGGGGGTGTCAGAGCATGCATTGCACAATATGTCTAGTACCAGGAGACTGGAGTGGCAGGGAGGAACAGGTCAACCATTGCTCCCAGGGTGATTTGATAATAGTCACATCATTACAAGCAGCTACTCTAGAGTTTGGAGGTATTTTCAGCTCAGTCTCTGCATGAGTCACCAGGATATCAAGTCTCTTTAACCATGGAAAATGCTAAAGTATGTTACTAACTAGTCTTACAGAGAGTCATTTTATAAGAGTTTACCTTCCATAGATAAATTTCTTTTAGTTAAAGAACTAGGATAGGCAATGTATATTCGGATTGCCTGGCAAGTTGTGTTTCAAATTTTATCCGTATTGTGTTCCTTTCTGGAGATAATGTTCTCACATGTTTGTGTTTTGTGACTGAAAGACGGGCACCATCCAATTCTGCCAAGGCTATTGAAGTCCTTGGAGACGACAAAGTCAACTGGAAAAGCTATCAAAATTAAGAGTTAATTTTCTTTCTCAGAGTGAAAGTCTTTCAAGAAATAATTAGAAAAAGCACGCTTAAGTTGTGTTCACGAGCTAGAAAAATAGTATTAACTAGACATGGGAGCACAAATTTCTTAAAAATGTCCTCATGATATTTGGCATTTATATATTAATTTCCCTTTTGATTAAGCTCTTGGCTTGGATCTGTTTGCATAGTTTTAAAATATGTCTAACTAAAGGGATCATAATAATTACAACTGAACCATCTGCCACCTTGTTTCTTTAGCGGCAGAGAGTGGCATGCTTTAGTATTTTAAGTTATTTAACTCCTAGCTAATGAGAATTTTTTAGAAGCATAATGGATCTTACACTACATTTTATAATCAATATAGCACTATACATAGCCATGGAACATATTTTTCAATAACTTTTCAAGAATGTGGGCACCCTGGGTAAAAGAAAATCAAATAAAAGCATTAACGTCTTATGGAGAGAACTCACAAGGAAATAGTCTAAGAGTTTATTATGTGGTTCATTAAACATTTATTCACTATTTACACTGAAAGGTCAATTTGACTTACTCTCTACGGGGAACAAGGCGCTGAATTACGTGGGGGAGGGTTGCGAGCCAATAAAAATTAAGATTGTAAGAAATATTGTCTTAGTTTTCAAATAGCTTAGTGTTTTAGATCTGTGATGGAAACATCAGCAAAACACAATGATAAATTGTTTTATATGTAAAATGACACAAACTATTATTGTGACATGTGCTTAACAATAGTCTTGTCAATAATCAATTCTTTGGTATCTCTAGTTTCTGGTAGCAGGGATGTATGAAACCACGTAAAGGTGAGATAATGAATTCTCAGTTTTAGGTGGTTCTTGAACTGGGTTAGGTTGAAGACTGGCAATCAAAAAGCAGTTTAATTTCCTAGATATTCTGAGTGAAATGAGGGATATATTCTCTCTCTTTTACTTTCCTCCAATAATTGTCATTGAGTCATCCATGGACTTGATACAGAAGTCCTGTATGGAGAAAATGTTAAATACTGTCAACATTTTCTTTCTTTCCATATTCCTTCTAATTGAGACCCAAGACTGTAGTAAGGATTTTTTTTTTTTTTTTAACTTTGCTCCATGTGCATATTTGAAAATCACAGGGAATTTGTTGTAATTTGTAGTAAGAAATACACTAGATTAGGAATTGGTAGTATGGGTTTTAGTGCCAGTGACAATGGGCAAAATGTTGAACCACTCTTAGCTTGGGTTTTCTTATGTGTAGAACTAAGGGGATTGGATCAGGCAACTTCTAAGGCTTCTATCACTGCTGTGATTCTAAGACTCTCAGAATTTATTCAGCTAGTCCTCTGCTAAGTATTGTGGAGAATACAGAAGTAGTATTGGACATTGTCTTTGCTCTCAAGGCATTTGCAGTCTTGTCTCAATAGGGAGATAAGATTAAGTTGTTTAAAAAAGTATAAGTCTGTTGGATGCATCTCTTTTTCACATCTTGTTTTATGTCCTAAGGGCTTTAGAAAGACCTAGTCTTCTTCCTTTTTGAAACACTTCTCTTATGTCTCTCAGTGCACCACACTTCCTCTGACCTCATTGGCTGTGCCTTCTCGGTCTCTTTGATGGCTTATTTTCCTTGCTAAATATTTTTGTTGCCTTTCTTTGGGTCTTCTTCTCTCTTTGTTTTCATACTCTCTCCCTACATGACCTTATTGATACTCATGGTTTTAAATGTTATCTATATGCCACGGACTCTCACATTTATATTTTTGCTAGACTTTTCCTTTGAGCTTCTGGCTTCTGTTTCATATTATATACTTGACCTCTCTACTTGGGTTTCCCAGAGATGTTTCAAATTTAGCACATCTAAATCTCTGCTCTCCCCACATTCAGTCATTCTAATATAGTGCAACCGTCTGTCCAGTTCAAGCCAGAAATATCAGGGCCTTCCTTCCTTCCCTCTCTCCCTCTGTCTCTTCTTTCTTTCTTTGTCCCTTTCATAGTCAAGCCATCAGCATATCTTGCTAATTATCCTTCTGATGCTTATCGTGATCTTGTTTACGTCGCTTCATCACCATGCCACCACCTTAGTCAAGGCAACTACACTTTCTCATTTGGACCACATCAGAATGCTAATTGTTCTGCACTGATACTCTTTTCCTCTATAGTTCTCTTTCCATAGGGCAGCCAGAGCATCTTCTTTTTTTTTTTTTTTTTATTAACTTTTATTACGCTTCAAGTGAACGTTTACAAATCAAGTCAAACTGTCACATATAAGTTTATATACACCTTACTCCGTGCTCCCACTTGCTCTCCCCTAATGAGTCAGCCTTTCCAGTCTCTCCTGACAATTTTGCCAGCTTCCAACTCTCTCTATCCTCCCATCCCTACTCCAGACAGGAAATGCCAACACAGTCTCAAGTGTCCACCTGATACAAATAGCTCACTCTTCATCAGCATCTCTCTCCTACCCACTGTCCAGTCCCTTTCATGTCTGATGAGTTGTCTTTGGGAATGGTTCCTGTCCTGTGCCAACAGAAGGCTTAGGGACCATGACCTCCGGGATTCTTCTAGTCTCAGTCAGACCATTAAATATGGTCTTTTTGTGAGAATTTGGGATCTGCGTCCCACTGATCTCCTGCTCCCTCAGGGGTTCTCTGTTGTGCTCCCTGTCAGGGCAGCCATCGATTGTGGCCGGGCACCAACTAGTTCTTCTGGTCTCAGGATGATGTAGGTCTCTGGTTCATGTGGCCCTTTCTGTCTCTTGGGCTCTTAGTTGTCGTGTGACCTTGGTGTTCTTCATTCTCCTTTGCTCCAGGTGGGTTGAGACCAATTGATGCATCTTAGATGGCCGCTTGTTAGCATTTAAGACCCCAGACGCCACATTTCAAAGTGGGATGCAGAATGTTTTCATAATAGAATTATTTTGCCAGTTGACTTAGAAGTCCCCTTAAACCATGGTCCCCAAACCCTCGCCCTTGCTCCGCTGACCTTTGAAGCATTCAGTTTATCCTGGAAACTTGTTTGCTTTTGGTCCAGTCCAGTTGAGCTGACCTTCCATGTATTGTGTATTGTCCTTCCCTTCACCTAAAGCAGTTCTTATCTACTGATTAATCAATAAAAAACCCTCTCCCACTCTCCCTCCCTCCCCCCCTCGTAACCACAAAAGTATGTGTTCTTCTCAGTTTTTACTATTTCTCAAGATCTTATAATAGTGGTCTTATACAATATTTGTCCTTTTGCCTCCGACTAATTTCACTCAGCATAATGCCTTCCAGGTTCCTTCATGTTATGAAATGTTTCACAGATTCATCACTGTTTTCATCGATGCGTAGTATTCCATTGTGTGAATATACCACAATTTATTTACCCATTCATCCGTTGATGGACACCTTGGTTGCTTCCATCTTTTTGCTATTGTAAACAGAGCTGCAATAAACATGGGTGTGCATATATCTGTTTGTGTGAAGGCTCTTATTTCTCTAGGGTATATTCTGAGGAGTGGGATTTCTGGGTTGTATGGTAGTTCTATTTCTAACTGTTTAAGATAACACCAGATAGATTTCCAAAGTGGTTGTGCCATTTTACATTCCCACTAGCAGTGTATAAGAGTTCCAATCTCTCCACAGCCTCTCCAACATTTATCATTTTGTGTTTTTTGGATTAATGCCAGCCTTGCTGGAGTGAGATGGAATCTCATTGTAGTTTTAATTTGCATTTCTCTAATGGCTAATGATTGAGAGCATTTTCTCATGTATCTGTTAGCTGCCTGAATATCTTCTTTAGTGAAGTGTGTGTTCATATCCTTTGCCCACTTCTTGATTGGGTTGATTGTCTTTTTGTGGTTGAGTTTTGACAGAATCATATAGATTTTAGAGATCAGGCGCTGGTTGGAGATGTCATAGCTGAAAATTCTTTCCCAGTCTGTAGGTGGTGTTTTTACTCTTTTGGTGAAGCCTTTAGATGAGCATAGGTGTTTGATTTTTAGGAGCTCCCAGTTATCTGGTTTCTCTTCGTCATTTTTGGTAATGTTTTGTATTCTGTTATGCCTTGTATTAGGGCTCCTAGGGTTGTCCCTATTTTTTCTTCCATGATCTTTATCGTTTTAGTCTTTATGTTTAGGTCTTTGATCCACTTGGAGTTAGTTTTTGTGCATGGTGTGAGGTATGGGTCCTGTTTCATTTTTTTGCAAATGGATATCTAGTTACGCCAGCACCATTTGTTAAAAAGACTATCTTTTCCCCAATTAACTGACACTGGTCCTTTGTCAAATATCAGCAGCTCATATGTGGATGGATTTATATCTGGGTTCTCAATTCTGTTCTATTGGTCTATGTGTCTGTTGTTGTACCCGTACCAGGCTGTTTTGACTACTGTGGCTGTATAATAGGTTCTGAAATCAGGTAGAGTGAGGCCTCCCACTTTCTTCTTCTTTTTCAGTAATGCTTTGCTTATCTGAGGCTTCTTTCCCTTCCATATGAAGTTGGTGATTTGTTTCTCCATCACATTAAAAAATGTCATTGGAATTTGGATTGGAAGTGCATTGCATGTATAGATGGCTTTTGGTAGAATAGACATTTTTACTATGTTAAGTCTTCCTATCCATGAGCAAGGTATGTTTTTCCACTTCAGTAGGTCCTTTTTAGTTTCTTCTGGTAGTACTTTGTAGTTTTCTTTGTATAGGTCTTTTACATCTTTGGTAAGATTTATTCCTAAGTATTTTATCTTCTTGGGGGCTACTGTGAATGGTATTGATTTCGTGATTTCCTCTTCGATGTTCTTTTTGTTGATGTAGAGGAATCCAAGTGATTTTTGTATGTTTATCTTATAACCTGAGACTCTGCCAAACTCTTCTATTAGTTTCAGTAGTTTTCTGGAGGATTCGTTAAGGTTTTCTGTGTATAAGATCATGTCATCTGCAAATAGAGATAATTTTACTCCCTCCTTGCCAATCCGGATGCTCTTTATTTCTTTGTCTAGCCTAATTGCCCTGGCTAGGACTTCTAGCATGATGTTGAATAAGAGCGGTGATAAAGGGCATCCTTGTCTGGTTCCCATTCTCAAGGGAAATGCTTTCAGGCTCTCTCCATTTAGAGTGATGTTGGCTGGTGGCTTTGTATAAAAAAAAAATTTGTATAGATGCCCTTTATTATGTTGAGGAATTTTCCTTCAATTCCTATTTTGGTGAGAGTTTTTATCATAAATTGGTGTTGGACTTTGTCAAATGCCTTTTCTGCATCAATTGATAAGATCATGTGGTTTTTGTCTTTTGTTTTATTTATATGGTGCATTACATTAATGGTTTTTCTAATATTAAACCAGCCTTGCATACCTGGTATAAATCCCACTTGGTCATGGTAGATTAATTTTTTGAAATGTTGTTGAATTCTATTGGCTAGAATTTTGTTGAGGATTTTTGCATCTATGTTCATGAGGGATATAGGTCTGTAATTTTCTTTTTTTGTGATGTCTTTACCTTGTTTTGGTATCAGGGAAATGGTGGCTTCATAGAATGAGTTAGGTAGTATTCCGTCATTTTCTATGCTTTGAAATACCTTTAGTAGTAGTGGTGTTAACTCTTCTCTGAAAGTTTGGTAGAACTCTGCAGTAAAGCCATCCAGGCCAGGGCTTTTTTTTTGTTGGGAGTTTTTTGATTACCGTTTGAATCTCTTTTTTTGTTATGGGTCTATTTAATTGTTCTGATTGTGTTAGTTTAGGTAGGTAGTGTTTTTCCAGGAATTCATCCATTTCCTCTAGGTTTGCAAATTTGTTAGAGTACAATTTCTCGTAATAATCTGATATGATTCTTTTAATTTCATTTGGTTCTGTTGTGATGTGGTCCTTCTCGTTTCTTATTTGGGTTATTTGTTTCCTTTCCTGTATTTCTTTAGTCAGTCTGGCCAATGGTTTATCAATTTTGTTAATTTTTTCAAAGAACCAGCTTTTGGCTTTGTTAATTCTTTCAATTGTTTTTCTGGTCTCTAATTCATTTAGTTCAGCTCTAATTTTTATTATTTGTTTTCTTCTGGCGCCTGATGGACTCTTTTGTTGCTCACTTTCTATTTGTTCAAGTTGTAGGGACAGTTCTCTGATTTTGGCTCTTTCTTCTTTTGTATGTGTGCATTTATCAATATAAATTGACCTCTGAGCACTGCTTTTGCTGTGTCCCAGTGGTTTTGATGGAAGTATTTTCATTCTTGTTGCATTCTATGAATTTCCTTATTCCCTCCTTAATGTCTTCTATAACCCAGTCTTTTTTCAGGATGGTATTGTTCAGTTTCCAAGTATTTGATTTCTTTTCCCTAATATTTCTGTTATTGATTTCTACTTTTATGGCCTTGTGGTTTGAGAAGATGCTTTGTAATATTTCGATGTTTTGGATTCTGCAAAGGTTTGTTTTATGACCTAATATGTGGTCTATGCTAGAGAATGTTCCATGTGCGCTACAAAAAAAAGTATACTTTGCAGCAGTTGGGTGGAGAGTTCTGTATAAGTCAATGAGGTCAAGTTGGTTGATTGTTGTAAGTAGGTCTTCCGTGTCTCTATTGAGCTTCTTACTAGATGTCCTGTCCTTCTCCGAAAGTGGTGTGTTGAAGTCTCCTACTATAATTGTGGAGGTGTCTATCTCACTTTTCAATTCTGTTAAAATTTGATTTATGTATCTTGTAGCCCTGTCATTGGGTGCATAAATATTTAATATGGTTATATCTTCCTGGTCAATTGTCCCTTTTATCATTATGTAGTGTCCTTCTTTATCCTTTGTGGTGGATTTAATTTTAAAGTCTATTTTGTAAGAAATTAATATTGCTACTCTTGCTCTTTTTTTGCTTATTTTTTGCCTGATATATTTTTTTTCATCCTTTGAGTTTTAGTTTGTGTCTCTAAGTCTAAGGTGTGTCTCTTGTAGGCAGCATATAGACGGATCGTGTTTCTTTATCCAGTCTGAGACTCTCTGTCTCTTTATTGGTGCCTTTAGTCCATTTACATTCAGAGTAATTACAGATAAGTATGTGTTTAGTGTTGTCATTTTGATACCTTTTTATGTGTGTTGTTGACAATTTCAATTTTCCACTTACTTTTTTGTGCTGAGACATTTTTCTTTGTAAATTGTGTGTTCCTCATTTTCATAGTATTTGACTTTATGTTTGCTGAGTCGTTACGTTTTTCTTGGTTTTTATTTTGAGTTATGGAGTTGTTATACCTCTTTGTGGTTACCTTAATATGTACCCTTATTTTTCTAAGTAAAAACCTAACTTGTATTGTCCTATATCGCCTTGTATCCCTCTCCATATGGCAGTTCTATGCCACCTGTATTTAGTCCCTCTTTTTGATTATTGTGGTCTTTTACATATTGACTTCACTGATTCCCTGTTTTGAGCATTTTTTTTTAATTAAGCTTAATTTGTTTTTGTGAATTCCTTATTTGAGTTGATATCAGGATGTTCTGTTCTGTGACCTTGTGTTGTGCTGGTATCTGATATTATTGGTTTTCTGACCAAACAATTTCCTTTAGTATTTCTTGTAGCTTTGGTTTGGTTTTTGCAAATTCTCTAAGCTTGTGTTTATCTGTAAATATCTTAATTTCGCCTTCATATTTCAGAGAGAGTTTTGCTGGATATATGATCCTTGGCTGGCAGTTTTTCTCCTTCAGTGCTCTGTATATGTCATCCCATTGCCTTCTTGCCTGCATGGTTTCTGCTGAGTAGTCTGAACTTATTCTTATTGATTCTCCCTTGAAGGAGACCTTTCTTTTATCCCTGGCTGCTTTTAAAATTTTCTCTTTATCTTTGGTTTTGGCAAGTTTGATGATAATATGTCTTGGTGTTTTTCTTTTTGGATCAATCTTAAGTGGGCAGAGCATCTTCTTAACCCGTGTCATATAATGTCACAATGCATCAAAGTCTTTTCATTACTCTTAAATTAAATCCAAAACACTTTGGGACCCTGCCCCATTCCACAGCTTCATTTCATGCCACTTTCTCCTGGCTCACTGCTCTCATGGTCCCATTAGTCTTTTGTTTCCATCAACAGACCAGTTTCCTTCTTGTCTAAAAGGCTTTGCATTGGCTCTTTCCTCTGCCTGCATCATTCTTCATTCCATTGTTTTAGGGCCAACTCCTTCTCATTCTTCTCCATCACACTTGATCACCTCTTTAAAGAGGACTTCCAGGTTTATTGAATTTAAAATATTCCATTCTTTACTATTTTTTATAACAGCCCTTCTTTTTCATTGCACTTATCACAACTTAGAATTATTTTATTGTTATTTTTAGTTTTGGGGAAATCTTCTTGATGCTGACACTGTTAAATGACTACCAAATATCCATTCCTATCAGTTGCTGTTAGGTCGATTCTGACTCATGGTGACCCCACGTATGTCAGAGTAGAACTGTGCTCCATAGGGTTTTCAATGGCTGTGGCTTTTTGGAAGCAGATCACCAGGGTGTTCATCCAAGGGGTCCCTGGGTAGATTCAAATTACCACCCTTTCAGTCAGTAGCCACGGCCATGCAGACATTTCATTACTACTTTGTCCTTATTAACAAACTCTGATATTTTTCAGAGCTGCAATGTGTCCAGCTAAAAAAAAAAAAAAAAAAAAAAAATTATTTCCCTAAACTCTTCTGCTCCTTGGTGTGACGATGTGATACAGTTATGGCCAAGAGTTTTAAGCTGACAATTTCTGGGCGAGCTTTAGCTTTCCTGATAGTCTCCTGCTTCTGAAACTCCTGTATTATTTCTACCTGAAATGTAGATATTTGGTCTAGAAGTTCAACAGCAATTGTAAAATCACAAGGATGAGAGCCATGAACTAAGGGTAATGGAGGGTAAGCCTGGGTCCTTGATAAAAGCAGTGCTTGACCAGCTGTACTGAGCCTGGACTAACTTTGAATCTCTTGTTAAACTAAAACCCCATCTACTTGATCTATTGATTCCTAGGTTTTTGGTTATTTTGCTGTCTGATGCATCCTTTGTAGTTATATTTCTCACATACAACTATACGAGTGGGAGCAGGAACCATGTCTGTCTTGTAATTCCAGCATCTTGTAAAATGCTTGACACATAGTAAATTTTTAATTAATAATTGTTCAATGAATTGTCTAAGTCTAAAATTTGAAGCACAAAAACAACAAGAAAAAATCCAAACAGTCTAGGGAAAAACATTTTGAGTGTATACAGCAGAAAAAAAAAATGTTAATACCTTTAAAATATGAAGAGCTGTGTAAATTGAGGAAAAATATTAAGGAAAACCTTTAAAACTAACAGATAAATGGGAAAAAAATACCAAAACACTATTTGCTTTTGGAAGAATAAGATTAATAAATATAAGGAAAAGTAAATTAACATTGTTAATGAAATAAATACTGATTAAAGATAAATTAGCGTATTTTGCCTATTAATATAGTAAAAGCTTTGAAAGAACCCAACATCATAGAATGCAATGTGAAACTGATGCTTTTCTTACCATTAAGAATATAAACGGGCTCAACACTTGGGAGATCATTTTACTGTTATGCATCAAAAACTATAATAGTTGTTCCTTTTGATTCAGCAATGCTTTTTCTGAGAAGTAATTTTTTTTTGTTAAAGGCCAGTAATTTATACAGGAGAAACAAGATTACATCATTATTTATCATTTGGGAAAAGAAGAAGCAACCTAAATTTACAACTAGAGAAAAATAGTTGCTCCTCGGCTTCTCTGGAATATGACGCAGTCATTACATCTAATTATGAAGTCTTTGCACAAACACAAAAAAAGATTAATCTCGGTGCTGGCACAACCAAAACGAAGAAGTAGGAATAATAGTCCTCTCTTTGGAGAACCATGGATGACAGTGGTGAGGCCTTCACTGTGGGTACCACATATGGTAGTATTTATCAAGCAACCAAAGGACTTCAGAATTGTCCACGTGGAGTCAGCCACAGAATATGGGGAAATTTGACATCTGTTAAATCAGAGCATCACACTTGGGTGGTAGATTTGAAGTTTGAGGAGACTTGTTTTCCATGCTTGATTGTAGTGTGGTTTAAGTTAGAGGGAAAGAAGATCCCTCAATCTCTGTCCACTCAACGTATGTTCTAAGACTCCTGTGGATGCCTGAAATCGTGTACAGTACTGAACCCTGTATGTACTATGTTTTGTCCTATACTTCCACACCTAGGATAAAGGTTAATTTACAAAGTGGGCACAGTAAGAGATTAACGACAATAACTAATAATAAAATAGAACAATTATGACAATATACCACAATAAAAGCTATATGAATGACAGGGATAGCATGAGATTTCATCACTCTCTGTACTCGTTTAACATTTTTGGACTGAGGTTGACCATGTATAACTGAAACCGTGAAAAGTGAAAGGAGGGATAAGACGGGTTCCTGTACTGGCAGCAATGAGTCCCTGAGTGGCACAAATGGTTACGTGCTTGACTACTAGACTACCCAGAGGCACCTCGGAAGACAGGCCTGGCAATCTGCTTCTAAAAGGTCATAGCCTCAAAAACTCTATGGAATGGTTGTATTTTGCATACATCAGGTCACTATGACTCAGAATTAATGCCATGACAACTAACAACAACATATTGGCAACAAAGCACAGACTTTGTCACAGCTGTGTCCACAGTGGTAGGCGGTATTCTTCTAAGTTTAATAGAAGGAACTGGTGTTATGTTGACAATATTTACCTCTGCACAATCGTCCAGTGATCCTCAACCTGCTGAAGGTCCTTCCCAGTTGTCTCCAGCCAAGTTACACCCACCCATGCAGACACTGCAGCCTATTTAACAGCCCTGAAGTCCCAGGATTAATGATGCCTAACTTTAATACAAAATCTTTCCTGTGTAACTAAAGCAGGTGGATTTAGGATCACCGTCTGTTTTATTTGGCTTTGCATCAATTAGAAATATAAGCATTCCCAGGTTATGAATGGGACCTATTCCTAACTGCGTCTTTAAGTTGAATTAGCTTGACTGCTAACTGAAGGGTTGGCAGTTCAAACCCACCCAACAACTCTGCAGGAGAAAGACCTGAGGACACTGTGCTACCACGGCTTCCCCATAAAGATTACAGACAAGAAAACCCTATGGGGCAGTCCTACTCTGTTGCATGGGTTTGCCCTGAGTCTGAATCTACTCAATGGCGCCCAACAACTGTATAATATATATTAGTGGTGTATATATATAACATTATATATTATACTATATATTATATGTATGCATATTATATATAATATTACAGTATATACCAATAACTGCTTCAGAAAGATAAGGAAAACCAGGAGAGATTGACAAAAACATAAAATACTCTGAGAGAGAACAAAAACAATTATTACTGGAGCTGAAGGAAGAAAATAGACACAAAAGAAGTAGAAAATATAAATGGAATGAGACAAGAGATGAAAATTAACGTAAGCATCTTCCTAAGAAATTAGAAGTTAACGAAAGTCAAGAAATCAAAGACTTACAGCATAGGTGGGGCTTTCAGTGGCAAGTGTTTCCAGACCACACTCTTCTGTTTGATTTGAACCACCCTAACCCAAAATCGTTCCATAACTTCAGGATTTTTTTCCCTACAGTGTCAGTGGCTGTCATGTAAACATACCTATGAAGTTTTTTTTTTTTTTAACCCAAAATCATTCCATAACTTCAGGATTTTTTTCCCTACAGTGTCAGTGGCTGTCATGTAAACATACCTATGAAGTTTGAAAACATAGGAAGGGATGGAAGAAAGGGAAGTAGCTAAGTGAAGCAGCTTAAATTGCTGATTCTGTGATGTATGAATGAAACAAAACAATTATCCAAATGACTCCCTGTAGAATTCAATTCGGAGAGCAATCAGCTCAGCTCTATCTCCTGCCTCTGAGTAGTCCTTCCTGTTTTGTGTGAGATCTGGCTCCGCTGAGACTGAGGTTATTTTGTTTTATGTTTTATTTTATTTTTGTTACTTGGGCTCCTGTTTTTGTCTTCACGGGCCAATTTAGATGGAACCTGAAGGAACTGTCCGCAACACAATTTAATATAAACACCTGCTATTTATTGAACGTCTGGCAGGTTCCCATCTTTTATAAGGAAATACAGTGGATTATCTCAATTAATCCTCACAATAGTTCTGGAAGCTGGATATTCCTTCATATTTCATACATACAGAGACAGCAGTATAAGGAATTAATCTATGGCTTCTGACAAGTGACCCAAGCCTCTCCGGTTCCGAAGACAGTGATTTTCCCATTACATATGCAACCTTTTTTCTTTTTTAAGTTTTTCTTCCTTTGAGATTCAGCTTTGACTGTGCAGATGCGATTTTCAATTTTTCCTGAAGACAAAGGTAAAGAAAACAGAGTTATTACCTATGTATGGCATTTGCAGATTTTAGTATCTCCGACATAGGAAAGAATTGTAATGATGCCACTCAATATTCCAACTACCTCTGGTAAAAGGAAGATCAGAAGACTGGAAAATTTGACATGGCTTTGCTGTGTCAAATGCTAAATAGTGCTGCACAGGACGAAAATTCTTTGGAAGAAGACCACGAGTCTAACGATTTTTGCAGGTGTTTTAGCGCTAAAGTCTGTTCACTCAGTGAATACACGTTTTTGCAAAGGATGTAGCTAGGAAAAATTTTACGTATTTTTTTCAAGGAAGGGCCATGAAAATGCCAGAAATATATAGGTAATTATTTTGATCAAGTGTTCATGTTACTCGTTATGATCCCAAGTCAATTTGTAGTTTATAGAATCATTTGTCAGAAAGCTTGGAAATATGGCACATTGGTAATCGCAGCTGAAGCAATTACAGTTGGTTTCTTGATTAAAAAGAAAGAAACTGAGTATTACTCATTAATTACCAAAGCTGTAAAGAGTCTCCATCCAAATATATACTTCCTAGCTTGAGGAATACAAGGCGATATGACATTTGTAAAAACCCCATGCAACTTGGCTAAGGGAATCCAGATTCTCAATGTTAAGTGAAGAAAGATTTAAGTTTTGCTGGTAACCTATTCAATGGAATGCAGAGAAAAAAATTAGAGTTTTCAGTAAGGAAAATGTTGATCTGTCAGGAGATACTACTAAGGAGAAGGGGTTCACCTTGACTATAATGCAAACTACAAATCTGTATGTAACCAGATGACGACTAAGGTCAAGATCTGAATCGGTTAACAGCTTGATTTAGACGTTTTGTGAGGACCTGCGAGCCCTTGAGACTTCCCTCAGCATCTGAGTTGACACAGAGCGGCATTAAGTATCCTGGGATTGCGTTGTGACGTCTGCTCCCAAATAAGACTGATTTCTTTTAAAACCCTGGGTTAATTTCCATTAAGCATGCGAGTTCTTTTAGGAACTTTCTTGTGTGGGCTGTCGCTCATTTTCATTACTGTGTTCCCCTCCCCCATCATTTAGGACAATTCATTAGAAAATCCACCAAATTTATTTGAAGCAGCCCAATTAATCCTTTGAGATGCAACAATTAATATGCAAATCATGCTACATTAAGAGTCTGGGAGGAATGAACTAAATTGAAAATGCACAGCCCTTCAGATATTAAAAGGAGATACTGTTCTGCCATGGCAGATTTTTCCATGTGATTTTTCTCGTGTAGTTCATTTCATTATCTCCTTGCCTAGGAGTACAAAAAAAATGGCTGTGCCTGTCTGGAACGCATTACATCAGGAACCTAATCGAAAGATATTCAACATGATGGTCATATTGACAAAAGACCTGTTGAGGCAGATAACAATATACATAAATAAATATGAATTCAGAGCAGAGTAATTACATCAAAAAGTAAATGATTATCATCGCCGTTTCCTTCTCGGTGATGCTCACAGGGAAGTCCAGGACCAAGAGGTCATTTTGAGAACTTTGTCAAACACCTTCACTCATGCATCTAAACTCCCTGCCATGCTTCGGTTTTAACTGGTCTTTCCTGACCACTGGGTAATGTTAGGGAGATATGAGTGTTGTCAATGAAACACCTTCAAGCAGTGTCTGCTACTCACCGAATGCTTTCTATGTACATACAACTCACTGTTCTCAGTGCTTAGCCTAAACCTCACACACAAAAAAAATAAAATAGGTACTATCATTACCATTGGAGCCCTGGTGGTACAGTGGTTAAGAGATTGGCGGGTAATCAAAAGGTTGGCAGTTCAAATTCACTAGCTGCTCCTTGGAAACCCTGTGGGGCAGTTCTACTCTGTCTATAGGGTCACTGAGTCGGAATCGAGTCAGCAGCAACAGGTTTGTTTTTTCCTGGTTTATCATCACCATCTTACAAGAGAGGAACCAGAGAGCAAAGTAATTTACTTGAGGCTGCCTAGATCGCAGTGCCAGGCAGGGTCTGGGCCCAAGAATCTAACATTGTCGTTGTTAACTACCTTCAAGGCAGTTCTGATTCATGGTGACCCCATGTATAACAGAATGAAACGTTGCTGGTCCTGTGCCATCTTCGTGATTGTTGGTATGCTTGAGTTCATTGCTGTGGCCCTTGTGTCAACACATCTCATTGAGGGTTTCACATGCCCTCCACTTTAGCAAACGTGATACCCTTCTTCAGCAATTGGTCCTTCCTAGTGATGTGCTAAAAGTGAGTGAGTCGAAGTCTCAGGCAATATTCTGTGACCCATAGGGTTTTCATCGTCTGAATTTTACAAGTAGATTGCCAGGCATTTCTTCCTAGTCTGTCTTAATCTGAAAGCTCTACTGAAACTTGTCCACCATGGACAGGTATTTGTCCACCATGGACAGGTATTTGTCCACCATGGACAGGTATTTGTCTACCATGGACTGATATTTAGAATACCGTTGGCATAGCTTCTGGCATCCTAGCAACATACAAGCTACCACAGCAGGACAAACTGACAGATGGGTGGTAGAATCTAATACTAGAGACTGTGTTTCTAACCACTCTGCTGTCTCTGAGAAAAGCACCAGGAAATATCACTGGCAATTATATGAGGTTCAGGGAGGTTAAGTATTATGCTGTTAGGAAATTAGAGACATGAATATTGTTGTAGAGATAATGATCACATTTGCTCTTTGCTATTATCCTTGCTATTATTATTCTGGAGCCCTGGTGGCACAGTGGTTAAGAGTTTGGCTGCTAACCAAAAGGTCAGCAGTTTGAATCTACCAGCTGCCCCTTGGAAACCCTACGGTGGAGTTCTACTCTGTCTTATAGGGTGTCTATGAGCCGGAATCAACTCAACAACAAATGGTTTTTGTTGTTGTTGTTATTCTAAATATGAATAAGAATTTAATGCATGGGTACCTTGTTTCTTCACTTAGCTCAGGAGGCTCTGAGTGTATCATTTCCTTATTTTACCTCAAACTTTCTCAATAAGAGATAGGAAGAAGCCAAATTTGTCCTCATATTATAAGCAGAGAATATTAATTTGGCTACACAGACATTGGCAGTGAATATTTGAAAGAGAATTGAATTAATTATCAAAATTATTTTGGAAATACTTTTTACAGAACTCCCCAGCTCTCAGGTTCTCTCTTTCTTCCGGCATACCTACCGTTCTTCTTCATCTTCATCATCAACCTTGTTGTTTTTCCCCAAAAGATTTGTGGTAACTGGACTCCACGCTGCATGCAAGAGTCTCAGCCAGAAATTAATTAACTCAATTAACCAGTGATTATTAAGCATTTATTCCACCCAAAGTGCTGCATCACCTGGTAGAAGTGCTGTTAATAACAATCTAAAAATGCTCCAACGTACTAGAGTTTGGAGTTTGGCTGGGCTGATAATAAATGATGTACGCAATCGTAATCGAAAGTCTTCCGAGAGAAGATGTTAAAAAAAGGACAAAATTACGTAGAAATTCACAGAGTATTTCCACCTGGGGACTAGAACTAGGCAGGAGGGAAATCCGAGGAAAGTCACTATGAAGGAGGCTTTTGAATTGAGCTTTGTGGGAAGAATAAGTCGTGTACGTGTGTGTGTGTGTCAATTTATTGATTATGTGACAGCTTTGCCAAGTTTTCTCTTAAAAGCGAGATAGTTTTTATTGAGAAAGATCCCTTCCTGGGCCACAGAGTCAGTATAGCACACACAGTGTGAACCACAGCTCTGAGGCTTAGTCACTGTGTGATCTGGGGTAAATAACTCTGCCCCTGTTTCCTCGCCTGTAAAACGGGGATGACAGGAATATCCGCTTCATAAGTACAAGTCAGACAGAGAAAGATAAAGTTTTTAAGGACTCATGAACATTAAAACATTGTTGAATTTACCACTTCACTTTGCCTGAGAAGTCTCAGCTTTTGGATAAGGCTGTAAGAACAAATACATTGCCCGAATATTGCTTGTGTGAAGCTGTGTAAAGTACAAGAGAGAAAACAGGATGGGACCCACTGAAAAATTAAATAGCCCTTCAAGAGGGTATCTCTAGAACTCTTTCCAAGAGAATGAAAAACAATCATTTTCTTCTGTCCCAAATGTTTAGGTAGCAAAGAGGTATTCTTCATCTTTGTCTTTCCAGAAAACCAAAAAATGATTCTCAAAGCTAGACAAGAATAAGGCATAACACGTATGTGAAAACGCTCCCCTCCGTCAGCCGCGGCTCCCTCTGCAGTTTGCTGTTCTTGCTGGCGGCCGCCAAGCCGATTCCAGCCTGTCGGGTTAGCGCAGTCGACGTTGCTAACCCAGGTGAAGGTGGAGGCCGCTCATTTCCAGTCTCACTGTATTCCCGAAGCTTTCAGATGTGTTTTCACAGGGATGCTCAGGTATCTGTAGGAAAAAGCCACCTGAAGGATCTTGTCTAAGTGCATCCAGGTGCCTGGTAATTGTTTTTCCTCCTTCCACGGAAATTTGTACAAAGAGAACCAGCTAAATGCTTATTGACTAACTGGAAATCTTGGGCTTGGGAGATACTTGGAAAAGAACAGAAGGGGGAACTAGCAAGATAGGAAAGAAGGCGAGCGTGCTTGCTGATGATCGGACATGATGTTTACCCATTTGCCCGCTGACTGTTTCCTTTATGAAGCTTCTGGTCAGAAATGGGCTGAAAATTAAATTAAACTTACCTCTCATATCATACTCTAGAATGATAAATGTATCTTTTAGTGTTTGATGTTTGTTGATGGATATTGGTGTAATGAACTGGTATCTTTATATTTCAGAACAATTTGTCTCAAATGACAGTCACTCAGTTCAAAAATTGTTTAAGCAAAGAAGGGAATTTATTGACTCATTGAACTGGGAATATTTCAAGGGGGCTTCTGACCGAGGCATGGCAGGGGCTCTGGTAATGTTGTTTGGATGAACAGAAAATGGAGGCTGTTACTTGAAATAAGAAGGTGCACAAGAAATTAAATAAGATACCAGAACCAGTTGCCATGGAGTTGATTCTGATTCACGGTGGCCCCATGTGTGTCAGGGCAGAGCTGTGCTCCACGGCGTTTTCAGTGGCTGTATTTTCAGAATAGATTGCCAGGCCTTTCTTTCAAGGCACCTATCGGTGAACTCCAACCTCTAACTTTTTGGTTAGCAACTGAGCATGCTAAACATTTGCACCATCCAGAAATTCAAACCAAGACACCTGGGTAATAGGATTAAGGCTCAAGTAAAACATCAATGAGTTTAATTTTTATTTGGAATCAATCAAAAGGAAAGCTAGGTGTCTTAGTTTCATCACTCTTGGTTTCACTCAAATGATAATTATCATAACCACCATTATGCTAAGGAGCCCTGGGGGCAAAGTGGTTAAGTGCTCAGCTTCTAACCAAAAGGTCAGCAGTTCTAACCCACCCAGTGGCTCTGCGGGAGAAAAGACCTGGTGACCTGGTGATCTGCTTCAGTAAAGATTACAGCCTCAGAAGCCCTATGGGGCAGTTCTACTCTGTCCTATGGGGTCTCTAGCCCTTTGGGGCAGTTCTGCTCTGTCCTATAGGGTCGCTAGGAGTTGGAATAGACTCTCCAGGAAAGATTACAGCCTAAGAAGCCCTCTGGGGCAGTTCTACTCTAACCTATGGGGTCGCTAGCCCTTTGGGACAGTTCTGCTCTGTCCTATGGGGTCGCTAGGAGCTGGGATAGGCTTAATGGCATGCAGGTACAGCAGCATCATTAGAATGCTTTATGGATGCACACACTCTCATATCTTCTTCTTAAAAGTCCTGAGAGGAAACCTATCTGCAGTTCTCCATTATCAAATGTGGAGCCCTGGTGGCTTGGTGGTTAAGAGCTTGGCTGCTAAGCAGAAGTTCAAATCCACCAGCCACTGCTTAGAAATCCTGCAGGGCAGTTCTGTCCTATAGGGTCGCTATGAGTCTGGATCTTGTGTTCTATGCTATTCAGTTTACTTGACGAAGTCTTTATTTTCTGAACCTCTGCCTGCTGGTATCTGGAAAATAATTGCTTGATTCAACCTCGTCTCTGTTGCTTCTTCTGTTCCTTTTATTTTATTTTAAAAAAGTTATCGTTTAGCCCTGATGCATTTTTTATTTGTTTTGATTCCAGATTTAACACCTCTTTGATTCATAATAATATTAATGAAGATAACGGTGGTGATAATGAGGCTGATGAGAATGGATATTAACTAATCATGCTCAGTATAGCAGGAACTCTTATGAGTCCTTTACCTGCATGAATGCCATTTTCCTAATAACCTTAGACACAGGCACTGGCACTGCCTTCATTTTGCACATGGGGAAATCGAGGCACAGGGAAGTGAATTAACTTGCCTCAGGTCACAGCGGTGGAAGATGAACCCAGCTCGTTTGGCTAGAGTTCCCTCAACACGAAGGAGAAAATGTGCTACATAAAGCTTGAGGAAAATAATGCTTTTTTTTTTTTTTTTTTTTTTACTATGTGTCAGTCTGCCTTTCAATAACAGCAATAATTATGATAATAAGCACACTATGGAATTTTATGGTTTACAGTCTACTCTAACTGCTTTATTTCCCAGAATAGCGGCTCCCTCTGGGACATACTTAAAGTCGGAGTGGGGGCGGGGATGGGTGTGGTAGGCATCAGAACCAAAAGGAGCAAAGACTCAAGGTCAGCTGATGAACAGGGGTCATTATTTAGGGGAGACATGGAACGCCATGTGGGAGAAGAGCAGAGCAGGGGCATCACCTTCAACTCCAAACGTGTAGACCACACTCATCATCAAAACAAGCTCTGATGCACACAGTCCCTCATTCTTGTTACATTTCCTTCCAGGGGCATTTCTGTCTCTGTATTGATGGGCCTGCAGGGCTGTCATCCTGTTGAATTGTTTCTTAATCCAGTTCTGTCTGGTTCCTTCCCCCAAACTATTTAAGTAGTATTTACAAAGGCAGTCTTAGACATATTTCAAAAGCTGGGTGTATTTCAAAAACTGCCCCGATACTTCTGAGAAGCAGCCCTAACTAAAAAATACCACGGCAGAATCCTATAATTGGAAGGACTTTGGCAAATCCCAAATCTCAAACCCCTTGCTGTCAAGTCGATTCTAACTCATAGTGACCCTATAGAACAGAGTAGAACTGCCCCATAGGGCTTCCAAGGAGCAGCTGGTGGATTGAAACTGCTGACCTTTTGGTTAGCAGCCAAGCTCTTAACCACTGCACGACCAGGGCTCCCAAAGCTCAGAGAGAAGAAGCAACCTGCAGACACAGTATGGTGCGGCTGGGGATAGAATCAGCTCTCCTCTTCTCCTCACTGCTCTGTCTCCTGTCTGGCAGGAATGGCATCCCTAAGAAGGAGTTGGCAAGAGTTCTCTCACTACTACTCCTCCCACATTGTCTTGTTAAACCAAAAAACCAAACCTGCTGCTGTGGAGTCAATTCTCATTCATAGTGACCCTATAGGACAGAGTAGAACTGCCCCTTAGATTTTCCAAGAAGCTCCTGAGGGATTCCAACTGCCGACCTCTTGGTTAGCATCCATAGCTCTTAACCACTACACCACCAGCGTTTCCATTGTCTTCTTAAGTGCCCGTAAATGGTAGAGCTGGCCCTGAACATGTGTCCATGGGACTTTAGAAGGCACGTTCCTTCTGCTCTGCCCAGGGAGATTCTGGTCCCCGTCCTAAGAGTGCAGCTCGAGTGTTGAGCACCTCTCTAAGATTGTTCTACTCCCCCCTCTGCCAGTTCTTCCTCTGCCAGCTACCCTCTTGGAACATGGTTCTCCCCATCCCACCTTCACCATCTTTGTTAAAGTTCTCACATTTCCAACATAAATTCAAACCTCAAAGTAGCAGAACTCTGCCCTGACTTGTTCTGTGTAGTTCTGATAACCTCCTGGCTTACTCAGAATCTGTGTCATTTGTACCTTGTAACACATAGTATTTCTCATTATAGATGGATTTTTTCAGTAAGTTTCTCCTGTATTTTCCACTTTTATTTTCTTATGTTAGAGCAAAAACAGAGATAAGCTTCCTCATATATATATATTTTTTATTTACATGCTCAGTATTGATTAATGGAACACACTTGGTAAGGAAGACCTGCCATGGAAAGTGCGAAGGTGTGCTTTGTCATACTCGGAATACATGATCTTTCTCAGCTCTAAAATAACATGCCATCTGACACTATCTCAGCCCAAGGAAAATTAAAAGCCCAAACTTTCCAAGACTCAGTTGGTCTCAAATTGGCCTGAAAGGTCAGTAGAATCCAAGCATTTGTTAGCGTCTATCAGGTACATGCTGTGTTCTTCTTCATACAGTCTAGCTTTTCGGGTCACGTGTTCAGCATACAGAATGAATAAGGTCAGACGATATAACCCTGCTGCACGGAAGGATAACTGATACATTTGAACTGTGGTGTTGGCAAAGAATATTGGCTACACTGTGGACTCCCTGAAGAATGAACAAAGCAGCCATAGAAGATATACAACCAGAATGCACCTTAGAAGCAAAGATGGTGAGACTTCAGGTTGTTTACTTTGGACATGTCATGGGAAATGGCCAATTTCTAGAAAAGGGCATCAAGTTTGGTAAATTAGAAGGGAAATAAAAACAGAGGAGCCCCTCCACGAGATCGATTGACACAGCAGCCGCAACAATGGACTCAGACAATGGGCCAATGGAAGTATAAAATCATAATAATGTTTAATTTCTTGAATTAAAGAAGGGTAGGTTAGAAGTTGGGGACAATATGAAAATAATTTAAGGATAATTAGAGCCTTAAATTTTCTTAAAATAAGTATGCATAATAAATTGCTAGGATAATCCCTAGGAGAACAGAAATATAGTGCATAGCTTTCAAGTTCAAGGGGGAAAAAAGGAATATCAAACTTCAATCAATTAAAGAGAGAACAAGAAGAGAGCGAGAAAGAGGTAATTAAAATAGAAAGAGATAGAAATAAATATAATTTTTTTCTATTTGAACTATTGTTCAAATATGTATGTTAGCTATCATAACACATATAAATGGACTAGCTCTCCATTTGTTGTTCTTAGGTGCTATCAAGTTGGTTCCGACTCACAGTGACCCTATGTACAACAGAACAAAACACTGCCTGGTCCTGCATCATCCTCACAATTGTTGCTATGTTTGAGCCCATTGTAGCAGCCACTGTGTCAATCCATCTCATTGAGGGTCTTCCTCTTTTTAGCTGACCCTCTACCTTACCAAACATGATATCCTTCTCCAAGGACTGGTGCTTCTTGATAACATGTCCAAAGTACAGGAGACAATGTCTCGCCCTCCTTGATTCCAAAGAGCACATTGGCTATATTTCTTCCCAGACAGACCTTTTCGTTCTTCTGGCAGTCTATGGTATATTCAATATTCCTTGCCAACATTGTAATTCAAAGGCATCAGTTCTTCAATCTTCCTTATCATTGTCTAGTTTCCTCATGCATATGAGACGACTGAAAATACCATGGCTTGGGTCAGGTGCACCTTAGACCTCAAAGCGATATCTTTGCTTTTGAACACTTTAAAGAGGTCTTTTGCAGAAAATTTGCCCAATACAACACACGTCGTTTGATTTCCTGACTGCTGCATCCATGGGCATTGATTGTGGATTCAAGTAAAATGAAATCCTTGACAACTTTCATCTTTTCTCTGTTTATCATGATGTTGCTTATTGGCCCAGTTGTAGGGATTTTTGTTTTCTTTATGTTGAGATATAATTTATACTGAAGGCTATGGTCTTTGATCTTCCTCAGGAAGTGGCTCAAGTCCTCTTCACTTTCAGTGAGCAAGGTTGTGTCATCTACATATCACAGGTTGTTAATGAGTCTTCTTCCAATCCTGGTGCCTCATACTTCTTCATATAGTCCAGGTTCTCGGATTATTTGCTTAGCATACAGGTTGAATAGGTACAATGAAAGGATACAACCCTGACGCGCACCTTTGCTGACAGTGAACCACACGGTATCTCCTTGTTCTGTTTGAACAATTGCCTCTTGTTCTATGTCCAGGTTCCTCATGACCACAATTAAGTGTTCTGGAATTCCCATTCTTTGCAATGTTACCCATAATTCTTTGTGATCCTCATAGTCGAATGCCTTTGCATAGTCGATAAAGCACAGGTAAACATCTTTCTGGTATTCCCTGCTTTCAGTTGAGATCCATCTGACATCAGCAATGAAATCCCTCATTCCATGTCCTCCTCTGAATAAGGCTTGAATTTCTAGCAGTTCCCTGTCAATGTTCTGCTGCAACCATTTTTGAGTTACCTTCAGCAAAATTTAGGAAGTAAAAATTGTCAGGCTCTAAAAAAAATAAAATGCATCTATTTGTATGAGATATACCTAAAATATAAATATAGGGATATAAAAAACCCAAAGGCAAACTAGTTGCTATCAAGTTGATTTTGAATCACGGAGGCTCCATTGTGTTTTCACAGTAGAGCTGCCCCACAGAGTTTTCAGTGGTTGCGAATTTTCAGAAGTAGATACTCAGATTTTCTTCCGAGATGCCTCTGGTTGGATTTGAACCACCAACTTTTGGTTAATAGCTGAGTAAGTCATTAACCATTTGTACCTCCCAGGGGCTTTAGGGACGTATAAAAGTTGAAAGACTTGAAAAAGATACACAAGGCAAATATTAAGACTTTATTTATGAAGCTTTCTAATCAACACAGTTTGGCAAAGACGCTGGGATGATCAAATCGGCATGCCACCTGGTTCTGCCACCCAGTGGCGCTTACGCCAGACTTGACTCTGGAGCTGTTGACACAAGTAGGAAGGGGTGGGCCACCCCCACTGGTGGCAGAGACTATAACATTGGGCTCATGGAGCTGAAGGGCAATGCAGCAGGTGATGGCCATGGTTGCAGTAATGTCAGGTTTCTGGTGCAGAAGTCTCAAACTATCATTTGTGCTTGGTGGGTCTGCAGCATTTTCCTCATTAGAACAGTTCTGCAGGGTGATTTTGGGTATTTTTCCTGGAAGATTATCTGGAGCTAGGAATTCTGTGTGCAATTTGTACAGCCAAAAAACCAAACCCATTGCTGTTAAGTCGATTTTACCTCATAGCCAGTGACCATATAGGACAGAGTAGAAGTGCCCCCACAGGGTTGTCAACGAGCGGCTGGTGGATTTAAACTGCCGACCTTTTGGTTAGCAGCTGAGCTCTTAACCACTGCGCCACCAGGGCTCATATCAAGAAAGAAACACCCTCCCGCTGTGTCTTTTCACTGAGTCAGCTTCTGTTGCTAGCACCTAAGAATGCTGACTCACACAGAAAGCTGCTTTTCCATGAGGTAGAAGAAAATCCCCTTCAAAGTGCTTGACCCGGGATTGCTGACTCGGACCCCGTCTCTGTGATCCCTCCTGCAAAATGGAGCACAGCCTCTGAAATTCTCCCGCTTTGCCACGGTTTTGCGTTCCTCCATTTTCCAGCAAAACGTCAAAGGTTAGGAGCTCTGTTCAGAAATACATCAAATTTAGAAATAAACTGAAATGAGAAACGCTTGTTTCGTCTAAGGCAAATATCTCTTTGCAGAAGTTGATGAAGATGATTAAAACAGAACCTGCAGCTGCAGAGCCTTGGTAAATGAGATTGATTGCTGTTGGGTGGTAAAACCGGTATCCAGTTTGGGCATTGTTTTTTCCTTCCTTTCCGCTTGAGTTATTTCTGAAATCGAGCCTTGTTTTTGTACCCATTTGACCCAGCATTAGTTTGAGTAAATAATCATTTGTATAATTTTTTTTCATGCGTGCCACCCTGGGAGACTGTAAGCCTCAGAAAAGCAGTTGTACTCTGCTTGTTCACCCGTTTGCCTGGGGTGTAGCCCTGCGCCTGGCACATACTAAATGACTGATAAAAATACTCTAAGGAAACCAGAAACAAGAAATGAATGGAATATGGTAAGCAGACAGCCTTTTCTTTTTTATTGTTACTATACTATGGATAGATTCCCTGGTGGCACAGTGGTTAAGAGCTATAGCTGCTAACCAAAAGGTCAGCAGTTCGAATCTACCAGCCACTCCTTGGAAACAATATGGGGCAGTTCTACTCTGTCCTGTAGGGTCACTATGAGTTGGAATCAACTTGATGGCAATGGGTTTTTTGCTATGAATAACTCTGAAGGAGTCTTGGTGGCCCAATTGTTAAGCCCTCAGGTGCTAACCGAAAAGTTGGTGGTTCGAACCCACACATTGGCTCTGCAGGAGAAAGAGCTGACGATCTCCTCCTGTAAAGGTTACAGCCAAGAAAACCTTACGGGGGCAGTTGTATTCTGTCAGGTGGGGTCACTATGTGTCAGAATGGACTCGATGGCACCTAACAACAACAATGTGGATAACTTCTAACCTCAATTTCTTCCCTGTTTTCCATCAAAAGGCAAAATTGATGAACTGTTAAATTCTGTGACATACAGAAGGATATGGGACTAATTCTGATCAATATACAAAGTATTCAAAAACTCAGTGAAGTGGCCATTTTAGTCTGAAGTTTTCTAAATGTAATGCTATTGAAGACATTTTAAAATGTAACGTACCTGACATGATTGGTTAGGCTCAAAGAATATGGTGTGTTCATATCTCCAAACTAACAAAGTAACTTGATTTATAGAGGTTTAAAATTCTCATTCAAATCTCAACTTTTTCCACAATTTTTTTTCTCTATTGAGTGGCCTTAAGATAATTAGAGATTTTATGTCTCACACAGGCTCTCTCCCAGAGTTTTCGTCAAGACGTCTCTCTAGAAGTTTCTGTTTTAATGAGCTTTCCTTTCCTTAGGAATTATTGTTTTTAGTCTATACGTGAAATTTCCACTTCTTTCCAGGACCCTCTTAATTAAACAATTCATCTGCCAAGTCAGTGCTTATTTCTTCCTCTTCTAGATTAATAGTTTGAGAGTTTTACTCCAAAAATCCTTTCTTGATATTTGGGATGAAAAATGAAATATTAAGTCAAATCTGCAGTGGACTTCTTTGATTGCATTTGTGCTTTTTTTTTGGTACTTTGACTGAACCAGTACCTCCTTGGCATTGTCATGAATGTAAGTGGTGGTGGAGTGGTGGTGAGATGGATTAAGTGATGTTGACTAGATCTTGCTGAGGGCCTGGTCTCTTCATTCCAGGCTCCTTCTCCAAGTCTCCAATCCTCTCTTTCCTACCTCCAGCCTTTTGTCTGAATGATCAGCCCCCAGTTATTCCACGTAGGGGCAGAGGAATCTGGGGCTTTCTTCATTTTTTAAAATCTATTTTTATGGTATCAACTCTGTATCTTGCTTCTTTGGGTGTCAAGAGTCCGTTTGTAACTTGTAAAACCCAGAACATCCATCTTTTCTCCGTCTTGGTCTTCATCCTAGAACAATGCTAATTTCCCTCGAGGGAGTGATTGACCAGTGAGATTATATGCAAAGACAAGCAGGGAAGAAAAGCACCTGGATTACTATTTTAAGACAACGTTTCACTGCTTGTGCAATTTTCCAGAAACGGTGCTGGGACTTCCTAGAACTAATTCCTTCAACCACGTGGACATGGATGGCCTCAATTTACAGAAGAAAAAGCTGATATGCAGAGAGGTTAGGTCAGTGCTTAAGGTCCTGCAGCCTTTGGTAGTAGGGACAGAATTGGCATGTAGGCGTGTCCGTCTTTAAAACTCAAGCTCTAATTGTTAACAGTGGCGATTCTCAATTTTAAATGGTGCATAAGTATTTAAGTGCATTTATAGGCTATTAAAGATTCATTTTGCTTATGGTTAATGGAAGGAGACTATTGAAAGAATAAAATGGTGGCCTGCTCTGAAATGGGCATAGTAACAACTACTGGAGTTCATGGTAACAAAACCAGTTGCCCTTGCGTCAACTCCGACTCATGGGGATCCCGTCTGTATCAGAGTAGAACTACACTTCACACGGTTTCAAAGGCTGATTTTTGGAAGTAGATTCCTAGGCCTTTCTTCTGAGGTTCCTCTGGGTGGATTCCAACTCCCAGCGTTTCAGTTAGTAGCCAAGTGCTTAACTGTTTGCACCACCCAAAGACTTCCATTGTAGGGTCCTGTTACTGCCATAGGGCGCACAGTGAAGGATGAATGAGCCTCATTTTCTGTCCTGTGGTTGTGAGGCTGCACATGTGGAAAACTCTAAAAGACAGCTTTCCTAGGTTTTCAACAGGGCAGGATGGGAGAAAAAGTCTCTCTACTACAATGAAAGGAGCAGCACTCAGGCCACTTAGGTTTCCTAGGGTTTAGCCCACGTTTGGGAGCAAAGTACCAGTTACTTTGTGCCTCGACACACCCTGTCACTTGTTCATAAAACACTACTGAGAAATGACAGAACCAGCAGGCCTAGAAGCTACTGCTGACAGGAAAGAATGTCAAGGGACGCAGAACCTTTCTTTTCCACAGTTTAGGAACGCTTTCCTCTGCAGAGAGGAAAATGACCAGTCTAATAATTTTGATGATGATAATCATAACGATGATGAAATGGTGGAAATTATTTCCATGTGTTGTGTTTTGGCTTGTGCACGGTTTGGGCATATAATTTTATTAGTGAGGAAAAAAAAATGATCTTGACAGGCCCACCGAAATGGAATAAGATCATAGAATTAATTAAATCTATTTGTCATTATTCCTGGCTGGTTTTACTTGTAGATTTTTTTTTTTTTTAATAACTACATACATATATATAAGTTTATAACAAAGTAAGTTATTTATATGAGTTCGAGTTCACATAAATTACTTCATTTTTCCTTTGGAAAATACCTGTTACCACTTTATTATCTTACTAATAATTAAATTTTAACCAAGAGATTGGCAAACACACATTAATGATTTATTTACTAGACCAAGGGCTGCAGAACAGCTCCACGATGCCATACGATGAGAGTGAGGTGAATGTTGTGGGTGAAACTGGGAGGACGTAGCCTCAAAGTTCCAAGATGATTAAGGAGAGGTTGAAGGCTTGGGTTTCTTTACCGACCAATGGAAGAGAAGAGAAGTATCTAAAAAAGAGTATTACAGAAGAGTAAGACTTGTTTACCGTCTCCAACAAAGAGAAATTAGAGATGGGTTTAAATTGCAGGTTTTGATTAGTAGTAGGAGTGTCTGGATGGCACAAATGTTAAGTTCTCTGCTATTAACCAAAAACGTTGGCGGTTTGAATCCACTCAGAGGTGCCTTGAAGTCAAGTCCTAGTGGTCTGCTTCCAAAACCGCTGAAAACTCGACGGAATGCACTTCTACTCTGAAACACACGGGGTCGCCTTAACCGCAGCTGGCTTGGTTTTAAACAGTAGTAGAGAGTTTTTCCAACTTTGAAGTTGCAAAATACAGATACAGATTCACCAGAGAAGATTGCATGCTGATTCATTTACTCCATGTTTGTTGGGTGTTATGGGTGAGGCACTGGGTAGGCACTGGGGACGCAGGAATGGAGGAGAGACAGGGCCACTGGCTTTATTCACCTTACAGTCTTGCAGGGGTGACACGATCTTCCTGGATGTCCTAATGACTAGGACGGAGGAGGTCTCCAAGGAATTATTACTTGAGGTTCTGAGGCCTCACCTGGTTAAATCTAGAAGAGGAATTGCCTTGTTCCCTGAGGAACAAGGCAGTATTTTTAAAGTGTAGGCAAGGACAACCATTTTTTCTAGGTACATCAAGGTCTGTGGGCAGCACTCCCCTTCCTGCTGCCTCAGACTCTTAGGAAAGTTTTAAAAGGGAGCTCAACATCAGCGTTAGGACGAAAAACTTGCCTTCTGGGGTGATTAGACAGAAGTTTCACTTCTCCTGCATCCACGTGCCCCTGGGCTGAGGAAATTTAGCGAAGATCTGAGAAAGGGGATGGCAGAGAAGAAAAGGGGTCAAAGCTTGAGAGAGGTGAAGGGCCAAGGAGGGAGGGCTCTCTGCAGAGGTCCATGTGCGGGAGGGTGTATTTTGCAAGCGGACGGGTGTGTGCTCTGAATCTGCCTGTGACGTTTAGCCCTTGGCGAGACAGGAACACTCATCGTGAGTGCTCTTCCACATTCCCGATTTCAGGGAGGTGTCTACTGGCAAGTTGTTCATTTCATGCTTCTCAAATCATAACGCTTGGGAGGCTGCAGTGACTTTGTAAGCTCGCTCCTGTCCACTTGCTGGGCCTCCTGAACGCTCACGTGCAGACTGAGTCCAACTCAAGTCCTCAAACCCTGTCTTCCTGCTCAGGGACTAAGTCTGCTCTCACTCGGTGCACATTTTCAATTCACTGGGCTCCTTCCTCGTCTCTTGTGACCAGACCCTTACTTGTAATGGGGTCCCTGTCTTAATACTTGCCTAGTACCTTCGTTCCTTCGCTCCTGAGTTCCTTTCCTCCTGTCCTTTTAGAGAGACAGTTCCCGAGACTGGTCATTATTTTCTCCTGCTAGGTCTCCTTGATGCTAACTGTATCTCGCTGGAGGTTTATCTGTTGGGGCAGCCCCCAACCTCCTACTCAGTCTCACCGATCTGCAGTGCACCCTGTATTTCTCAGTCTCACCGATCTGCAGTGCACCCTGTATTTCTCAGTCTCACCGATCTGCAATGCACCCTGTATTTCTGTCCTTGTTTGGTAATGGTGGATGTAGAGGATCATCTTTAACTCATCAGAGCCCCTTCGTTTTTTATACTCAGTTGGTAATGCCACCGTTTGTGGCGTGTTGGTGTCCTGGGAATATTGCCTATGATTGGTGCTTGCTGCCTATGTAAATCCTGACATTGGAAGTTGTTGGTACTGGTCTGATGAGCTGTTTCCTAAGCTTACCTCTTACAGCCGCAGAAGACAATGGGAGAGAGGAATGCTAGTTGCACATGTTAGGTATAAATTGGGAGATGACATACTGTCCTTAGTATTAAGAACAGTGTGATGGCAGGGGACACTGCTGGACCCCATGGTCTGCTCCCCCCTGAACTCTGTGAGGAGAGAGTCTTCCATCCCCCATCTGCCTGGAGTCCTGAGGCTGCTGTCCTGAGACTTAGCCTGCCCCTGGGAGTCCCCGCCCTTACACAATTCGAAGGTCCAATCTTCTTCTTTTATTGTTTTGCTCCCAGTAATTAGAGGTGAAAGGAAGATGCCCAAGGATGCAGGTTTTTGTTCTCTGCTCCCCTAACTGGTCTTGGGGGCAAACTTTCTCTTTTGGAAGAAGGAGAAAGAAACTTTATAGTTTTGAAATGCAAACCCAATTTACTTCGCTTGCTGAAAAACTGCTGTAATACTTCTCTTTCCTGTCCCAACACGCCCTCCTGTGGCCTCCTGATGGCAGTTTTCTTGCTTGTATTTTGGACAGTGATATATCAGCGTAGGTGTTTTATGTTATTCATCCATTCATTCGTTTAAAACCCTAAGGCACTTCAGAAGTCACTTGCAATGTTACTTGCATTGTGAATGTGAACAGCGAAATAAGATACAGTCCTTGGTTTGAAGGGGGGCAACTGACCGATGACCTAGTAGGTGGTGTAGCGTGACACGGAACCTATGGCAAAAATACCTATAGAATGCGGTCCAGGCAAAAAGAGGAGGGGCAAATGCCGTCACTGAATTTCCCCTCAGGTGAGTCTGGAAAGTCCCCTAAGTCCACCCCAAACCATTGAACCCTGGCTCCAACACTGGGGCTTGGGCAGGCTTGCTTTTCCTAGTGAAGCCCCTGGGTGCCTCTTGGACTTATCATTCTCGTCCACAAAACTGCAAAGAAACAATGACTCCAAAGTGTTTAGTTATCTTCAGCTTGAAGCTTTACTTAATTACTCAGTGCCATCGAGTCGATATTAGGTTTTGTCAATTTATCGTAATCTCAAGCAAATGCCGGTAAACATCATGTTGTTGTTGTTGGGCGCCTCGGCGTCTGTTCCGACTCACGGCCACTCCGTGTGTTACAGAGGGGGCTGCCTGTGCTGTTGTTGTTGTTGGGCGCCTTGGCGTCTGTTCCGACTCACGGCCACTCCGTGTGTTACAGAGGGGCCTGCCTGTGCTGTTGCTGTCGTTGGGCGCCTCGGCGTCTGTTCTAATTCAGGGCCACCCCGTGTGTTACACAGGGGCTGCCTGTGCTGTTGTTGTTGTTGGACCTGCCTGTGCTGTTGTTGTTGTTGGGCCTGCCTGTGCTGTTGTTGTTGTTGGGCCTGCCTGTGCTGTTGTTGTTGTTGGGTGCCTCGGTGTCTGTTCCGACTCACGGCCACTCCGTGTGTTACAGAGGGGGCTGCCTGTGCTGTTGTTGTTGTTGGGCCTGCCTGTGCTGTTGTTGTTGTTGGGTGCCTCGGTGTCTGTTCCGACTCACGGCCACTCCGTGTGTTACAGAGGGGGCTGCCTGTGCTGTTGTTGTTGTTGGACCTGCCTGTGCTGTTGTTGTTGTTGGGCCTGCCTGTGCTGTTGTTGTTGTTGGGTGCCTCGGCATCTGTTCCGACTCACGGCCACTCTGTGTGTTACAGAGGGGGCTGCCTGTGCAGGCGCTTCTTGGCTGTGGTCTTTGGGGGTGCAGATCACCAGGTCTTTCTCTCGCGGAGCCGCTGGGTGTGTTTGAACTGCCCACCCTTCAGTTATCAGCTGAGTGCTTAATCACTGTGCTACCAGAGCTCCTTAGAAAACATCATAGTAAACTGGATAAGCAAATTTTGTTTTTTTTTTTTTTTTGCTCTGAACTAACGAAAAATTGAAAGCTGTAAAGAGGAAGCTTAGAAGTTTAAAACTGGGCGTTGCTGCGTACTTAGACTTCATCAGTTTGAAAACAAGTATGCTTCACTGCTATTTAAAAGCAGAAATAAAAACCTTAATTTTAAGAAACTAGCACTGAGTATGTTTTGAGACTGGACATATGGCTTCGTTTCCAGCATCTCGGCAATCGGGCCTCTAAGGGCTGGCTGGAGATGCAGGCAGTGACAGCTACTCTACCGCAATGAATTTTCAAGCATTGACTACGGTGCTACATGATGTTATTAGTCATCAGAAAGAAAGCCCCACTCCGAGACTGGAAAATGGGTCATATTTTCAAACATCTAATGCATTTGGCCTCATATTTTTCTGTGAGTTAGAACCTTTAGAAAGATAAAACTAAGGTAGTCATAAATGACTGTCAGTGACCCCACGATAAAACATTGTCGATTAAGAGCAAACTCACCTTGAAGAAATTTCACAGTGTTTGTCAGCAGCCCAGTTGCCCAAAGAGAGGCACTGTTGACTGATTTGGAAGAGTGGTTTGGTAGAGAAGTTTAATACTGTTATTAAAATGCTATCATCTCATTTAATTGTCACACCATCTATGTAGCACAGGTTGTCTTATCCTGTTTAGTAAATGAAGAACTCAAGAGAAAATGATATCAGGTGTCTTGTAGTCTCAGACAACTGGCCAGGGGCAGAACTGGGATTTGAACTTACCAACTCCATGCAGTTCCATTAGACCTCACTACGGTCATACCAAAAATACTGTAGGGTCTTTGAGAACAATGATTATTTTTAGCATTGATGTTCCGTCTTGTACCAAATACTATTCTGGGAGTGGATGGTTTGATTTTCCCAACTGTTAGCACTACTTTCTAGAGAAGTGTAAGTTATTATACCAAACCAAAGCCAAAATATGAAACTATCACAACCCACTCTTTGGCATTCTGTGCTCTTAGACTAAAGTGCTCTCGAGAACTGCGAAGTGTCAAGTCAACCCTCCACAGTTTCATGGAGGCTGGTAGAAGATACAAGACTCCTAGTCCAGGGACAAAGGATGGTTTATTACTCAAGGCAGTAGCAGTAGCAGTAGCCAGAGTATTGGCATTTTTGGTGCCCAAGCTACAATTCCTACAGTTAATGGAAAGAGGGATAGATAACTCCTTTACACGTAGTGGGCTGCATTCCAGGAGGGAACCCTGAGCTTAGAAAACTCAAATCTTTTGGAGTGGGCAGTAGGCATGCCTGCCCTTTGCTCTGGAGGGAGGCACTATTTCTATCTTCCAAAGTTGTTCACTGTACGTACAGACATCCTTGAAAAGATAGTACAGGACAAAGGGCAGTTCGGTAGCTTGTAAGACATGCTGAAAAAATAAGAGGTCCATGGGGAATTGTCTCCTAATACATGTAGTTCTTTACATGTTTACATGATAAGGTCATTCTAACTTCTGCAGCTTCATTACACCAACCTCACTCGCTATGCCTCAGGTACTCTGGTCCTTTGTCAGTTCCTGAGGCAGAATTGACTTGATGGCAATGGGTTTGAGTTGTGCCATGCTTCTTTCCTTCACAGTCCTTTCACATGGTTTCTGTTTGCCCTGAAATGACCAACCTCCACCCTCAACTCCTTATTTTCCAGGTCTCAATTTTAAGCCTCATTTTCTCATGGAAACCTCTGTCCTCTCACCAGCCCCCCAATGCCTTGAATGGCCTAAGATTTTATGTCACTTGTTTGGAAACCCTGGTGGCGTAGTGATTAAGTGCTGCGGCTGCTAACCAAAGGGTCGGCAGTTTGAATCCGCCAGGTGCTTCTTGGAAACTATGTGGGGCAGTTCTGCTCTGTCCTATAGGGTCACTATGAGTTGGAATCAACTCAATGGTGCTGGGTTTGCTGTTTTGTTTTTCGTAAACAGCTGCCTTCTCAAAGTAGAGTCAACCTTAGTGAGACAGATGTAGTAATGTCTTCAGGGCCTTCACTTGCTGATGTGGTATGACTCAAAATGAAAAGTAACAGCAGCAAATATCCATTAGTAACTGGAATGTAAAATGAACAAAGTATGAATCAAGAAAAATTGGAGCCTATAAACCCTCAATGCAATGGATTGGCACAATAGCCGTGAGAATGGATTCAAACATACTAACAATCTTGAATATGGCACAGGGCCAGGAAACATTTCATTCTGTTATACATACAGTCACAGCTGGCTCAATGGCAACAACAGCAACAACAACAAAGCTAACAGGTAATCCTGGCACAGCTTCATAGATGCTGGCGGAAGACAAGAGATTCCCGGGTCAGAGAGGTCTTTATTACTCTCGACCCCACAGACACCAGAGCTTCATGTTCTCATCAGTTGCCCACGTTCTTAAAGTCTCACAGGGGTGAAGCACAGAAGCTCAGATGGATGCTGCACATACAGTGGTCTGCATCACAGCTGAGGAACACCAAGCTTGAGAAAACCCAATCATCTAAAGAAGATGGTTAACAAAGCTTTACCCTGGAGGGAGATGGTATCTTTATTGTACTGGCCAGGAAACAAATCTTCCCTACGCCCCAGACGGATGTATTATCTCCATCATCCGAGGTTGTTTCTTATGTAAACATCCTTGAAAAGATATCCTGGAACAAAAACAGATGCAAGAGGTGCAGAAACATAGCAGGCCCTCAGAGAACGGTCTCCCAACACACCATGCCCCCAAAACTCATCTAGGTTATGGTAGTTCTCCTTGTTAAAAATTTTTATGAAATTCTGTTCTTTTTGATAGCAGTTGTTAGAATTATATTTAATGGACTATTAGTGTAATTATTCATTCAATTTCTGCCTTTCCCACCAGATTTTAAGTTCCATGTGACCAGAGACTATATTTTGTATCCTGAACACCCAACTGTATAAAGCATGTAAGAGGTGTTCCTCAGAAGCTTGCTGAATGATGAGTGAACATGATCAGGTCCTCCCTAGTGACTTGAAGCCTCCTTCAGGAAGCCTTCCCAGATTTGCTGGTTATGAGTGGTGTCCTGTAAGCTCCTGCCGTAGCCTGTGTGTGCTCCTATTCTAGCACTCACAGCACAGTTGAAATGTTGTCCCTGTTTCTCTGAGTTGTTAGACCCTGAGTTTCTCCACAGCAGAATCCGGTTTATCCCCTGCGGCTGGAGCCATTCTTTGCACAGAGTGGCCGCTTAATGAATCCGTCCTTATGACTATGCAGACCTCATTCCACATTAGGACCACCTCTTCGAGCAAACTTCTGCGGCTCATTCACTAACATCCTGAGAGAGAAGGGATAAAAGAGTCAATGTCTAAAATTACACCATTGTGATTCAGGGTTGGGACCAAAGTGGAGAAGTGGGTAGTTTATTTGGACAGCAGCAATTACTGAGATTGGGGTTATCAAACCTTTAACCAAATAAACACGATCAATGGTTTCAGCTGTTTTATTTTTCTTTTATATATGATACTTTTAGAGAAAAGATTACCACTGTGATATTCAGGATGTTAAATTGAAACTGCTTTTGTTTAACTGGGTGGTAGCATAGCTTAGTTGAAAGTGCTTGGCTTTTGAATCAGAAAAACCAGGTAGCAGTCCCTGGATGGGACAGCTGCTGACCAAAAGGTTGGAGGTTTTAGCCCTCCCAGAGACACCTTGGAAGAAAGGCCTGGCAATCTACTTCCAAAAAAATCAGCCATTGAAAGCCCTGTGGAGTATAATTCTACTCTCACGGGCCATGCATCAAAATTGACTTGACAGCAACAGGTTTTTTCGTTGTTTTTTTTGCTTCATCTTGGCTTCTTGTTGTGTGTCATTGAGTCAATGCTGACTCAAAGCGAGCCTATAGGATGAGTCGAACTGCCCCATAGGGTTTCCTAGGCTGTAATCTTGTGGAAGCAGATTGCCACATCTTTCTCCTATGGAGAGGCTGGTGATTTCAAGCTGTCAACTTTTTGGTTAGCAGCCCAGGACTTAACCACTGCACCACCAGGGCTCCTTAATCGTGGCTTAGTCATTATGAATTCAGACTATAACTCTTCTGTTTTCTCAGTTCAGAAATGGTGATTATTATATCCATGTCATTGTGCCAAGAAATGGACTTTTGTTAATTGTTTTGTAAACTCAAAATCTATGACTTTTTTTGTTTTTTAATGTTTGGTGAATTCTCCGTTCCATAAGGGTTTTTTTTTTTTTTTTTTTTTTTTTTGATGAGGGGGAAATGACAAGACCTTCTTCCCCTAAAGAGCTGGAGGTGGCCTTTACACTATGGCTCAGGCACATGGCAAAGGGTCTGCAGTCAGGCTCATGTACTCCAGTTTTGAGTCTGCAGACAATGACACAACAGAGGAGCTCATGCCCTCTCTGCCTCTCCTCCCCCTTTCTGTCAACATGGGCAGCAGCCATGATTGCAAGGCTTAGTTCTTGGCATAGAAATGACAGCAAGCATAGGGTTCAGCACCCGATGGTGGCTCGTCACGTCACTCCTGCAGCATGGTTTGGGCATTGCTCCTGGAAACTCGGCCTCGAGCCCAGCTCACCAGCATACCCAGTGACTCTGGGAACTGCCCGTTATCTTTAATTGCACACCCTGCCTAGTCCTCAGAGTCAGCTTCTGTTGCTTAGATCTGAAATCCTCAAGTGGTATAGTTCCTAGTGGATGTACAGGGCCCAGCATGTGTCCAACGGGTTTGGCAAATGACAGTCAGGCCGAGAAGCTCAGGTCAAGGCTGGGTAGAGAGGCTTCATCAAGTCCTGAGTCTGCACCCTTCAGCGCCCGATGCTGTGAGCGCTGCACACAACTCTAGGTTCAGAAAGTGAGAACAAGACAATCTTCTATGATTCGGGCAAACATATATGTCCCTCCCTTTGACTTCGTTGCTTCAGGTATTTGATCTGGCTTAAATGCAGAGAAGTAACTCTTTATTGTTCACTTGCCAGTGGAGCTTCAGCTAAGGGTGCTCGGTAAGCATGCAATGCTGCTCCCTACAAAGCCAGGTGTAGCCGGTTTGGGGGACACACCAGTCACCCATCGAAATGGAAGCATTTACAAAGCCCTTGAATTACCAAACATTTGGCACCAGATTCTGGCATTATTTTGCCATCCTGCATTTTTTGACGGAAATGTTTATGTTCTTTGGTCATAGCATTAAAACTTTATATGCAGAGTTAACCTTTAATCTTGCTTTTAAAGACTTTTTAAATTCCCTAATACCACAAAGAATAATAAACTATAAAAACATCCTATACAAATGGGTTGCAGAGAAGTAGAGGTGTAAAAAATGAGGGACAACGTGTCTTTTAAAGGAGCCCTGGTGGTCCAGTGGTTAAGCACTTGGCTGATAACTACAAGGTTGGTGGTTCGAACTCATTAGCCACTCCACAGAAGAAAGATGTAGCAGCCTGCTTCAGCAAAGATTACAACCCAGGGAACCCTACAGGACAGTTCTACTCTGTCCTATAGGGCTGTCATGATTAGGAATTCACTCAATGGCCGTGGGTTTGGTTTTCTGTTTTTGTCTTTTAATGCACTGGGCTTGGAGTTATGGGGCACTGATTTCTCTTCCCTCAACTCACCCCCTTCCCAGGGGTCTGATGGCTAGCAGGAGGCTTGCAGCCTTCAGGCCTTAGTTTCCCCATCTGTGAGAGCTGGTGATAATAGCTATGTCACGGGGCTGCAGTGAGGACAGCACAGCCCAGGGTGTCCTCTGAATCTGAAACTATTTTGACATCATTGAGAGTGAATTATTGGCCAAATACTTCGCATGATGAAGGAGAAATGCCAGGTTCTTCTGAAGGGCAATTAATGTAGACCCTCAGGAATTTGCTTTTTTTGCTTTTGGTATTTTCTCATTATCTTAAAGAATGTACCAAAAGCTATTGTTTCCCGTTATTATGGAGAGAGGTCTTTTCTCACAGGGGTGGCAGGATCAGCTCAAAAGAGAGAGAAAATTCAGACTGTGATGAGCTGGGGCTGTACAGGCCAGGTTTTTATTTAGGGGGAGGAGAAGATGGCTTGGGGATTGTGGTCCTGGAAGGGGGAGGAACTGCTAGTTACTTAGGTCTCTGTTTCCTGCTCCCGACAGGCAACCTACAAATGCAGTATACAGGGTGCTTGGCTTGCGTTTCCCCAGGCACACATGAGGGAACAATTTGCTACTGTCCTTATGATCACTGAGGGTCTAAACCTACACGTGCATGGGCTGAGAGGAAGCATTAAAGGGATGAGAGCAGTTTTAAAGACCTGCCCCTTTGAGTCTGAACGGTTGATAGACGTGAGTGCCAAGCAGAATGTCTTGCAGTCGGGGATTCGTACGTGCTTTGATGTATTGCCAGAGCTGTTTGTAGGGTTCATCACTGTTGTGGCGTTGGCCTGAAGCCTTTGCTTGACATGGGTCAGTTGCCAGGCCCTCCTGCCAGGCGGCTTGGGTGGTTAGTGCTGTCTCCCAGCATTGAGGCAGCTTTGTCACGGCAGTGCCTTAATGCGCCCTTAAGTCATTGCTTTGCCTGCCACGATTTTGCTCAGGCTCTTTCAATTTTCCTGACAATACTTTGTCAAAGCTATTCTATTGCTGGGGAGCGAGGTTCTTCTCCTTCTGCCTGGAATTTTAATAAAAGCAAAAGTTGTTTAAAAGAACATCAAGGGAAGCCTTGCTCAACAGAACCTGGCATAAATCTTCAGGTATGTAGTTAGTACCTCAGGTGGAAGTATTGCAAAATACTGTCTACTATTTGTTGTTAGGTGTCATCGAGTCGGTTCCGACTCATAGCGACCCTATGCACAACAGAATGAAACACTGCCCGGTCCTGTGCCATCCTTACAATCGTTGTTATGCTTGAGCTGATCGTTGCAGCCCCTGTGTCAATCTACCTCATTGAGGGTCTTCCTCTTTTCTGCTGACCCTGTACTCTGCCAAGCATGATGTCCTCCTCCAGGGACTCATCCCTCCTAACAACATGTCCAAAGTATGTAAGATGCAGCCTCGCCATCCTTGCCTCTAAGGAGCATTCTGGCTGCACTTCTTGTAAGACATATTTGTTCTTTCTTTTGGCAGTCCATGGTATATTCAATATTCTTCACGAACACCACAATTCAAAGGCGTCAACTCTTCTCCGGTCTTCCTTATTCATTGTCCAGCTTTCACATGCATATGATGTGATTGAAAATACCATGGCTTGGGTCAGGCGCGCCTTAGTCTTCAGGGTGACATCTTTGCTTTTGAGCACTTTAAAGAGGTCCTTTGCAGCAGATTTGCCCAATGCAATGCGTCTTTTGATTTCTTGACTGCTGCTTTCCTTTCTGTTGATTGTGGATCCAAGTGAAATGAAATCCTTGACAGCTTCAATCTTTTTTCCGTTTATCATGATGTTGCTCATTGGTCCAGTTGTGAGGATTTTTGTTTTCTTTATGTTGAGGTGTAATCCATACTGAGGGCTGTGGTCTTTGATCTTCATTATTAAGTGCTTCAAGTCCTCTTCACTTTCACAAGCAAGGTTGTATTATGTGCATAACGCAGGTTGTTAATGTGTCTTCCTCCAATCCTGATGTCCCATTCTTCTTCATATAGTCCAGCTTCTCGGATTATTTGTTCAGCATACAGATTAAATAGGCATGGTGAAAGAATACAACCCTGACGCACATCTTTCCTGACTTGAAACCAACCAGTATCCCCTTGTTCTGTCCGAACAATTGCCTCTTGATCTATGTAAAGGTCCCTCATTAGCACAACTAAGTATTCTGGAATTCCCATTCTTCGCAATGTTATCCATAGTTTGTTATGATCCACACAGTGAAATGCCTTTGCGTGCTCAATAAAACACAGGTAAACATCCTTCTGGTATTCTCTGCTTTCAGCCAGGATCCATCTGACATCAGCAATGATATCCCTGGTTCCACGTCCTCTTCTGGAACCAGCCTGAATTTCTGGCAGTTCCCTGTCGATATACTGCTTCAGCCATTTTTGAATGATCTTCAGCAAAAGTTTGCTTGCCTGTGATATTAATGATATTGTTCTATAATTTCCACATTTGGTTGGATCACCTTTCTTGCGAATAGGCATAAATATGGATCTCTTCCAGTCAGTTAGCCAGGAAGCTGTCTTCCATATTTCTTGGGATAGATGAGTGAGTACCCCCAGTGCTGCATCTGTTTGTTGAAACATCTCAATTGATATTCCATCAATTCCTGGACCCTTGTTTTTCACCAATGCCTTCAGAGCAGCTTGGACTTCTTCCTTCAGCACCATCGGTTCCTGATCACATGCCACCTCTTGAAATGGTTGAATATCAACTAATTCTTTTTGGTATAATGACTCTGTGTATTCCTTCCATCTTCTTTTTTTTTTTTTCAAATGTTCTTTTTTTTTTTTTAATTAACTTTTATTAAGCTTCAAGTGAACGTTTACAAATCCAATCAGTCTGTCACATATAAGTTTACATACATCTCACTCCCTACTCCCACTTGCTCTCCCCCTCTTGAGTCAGCCCTTTCAGTCTCTCCTTTCCTGACAATTTTGCCGGCTTCTCTCTCTCTCTATCCTTCCATCCCCCCTCCAGACAAGAGCTGCCAACACACTCTCAAGTGACCACCTGATTTAATTAGCTCACTCTTCATCAGTGTCTCTCTCCCACCCGCTGACCAGTCCCTTTCATGTCTGATGAGTTGTCTTCGGGGATGGTTCCTGTCCTGTGCCAACAGAAGGTCTGGGGAGCATGGCCGCCGGGATTCCTCTAGTCTCAGTCAGACCATTAAGTATGGTCTTTTTATGAGAATTTGGGGTCTGCATCCCACTGATCTCCTGCTCCCTCAGGGGTCCTCTGCTGTGCTCCCTGACAGGGCAGTCATCGATTGTGGCCGGGCACCAACTAGTTCTTCTGGTCTCAGGATGATGTAGGTCTCTGGTTCATGTGGCCCTTTCTGTTTCTTGGGCTCTTAGTTGTCGTGTGGCCTTGGTGTTCTTCATTTTCCTTTGCTCCAGGTGGGTTGAGACCAATGGATGCATCTTAGATGGCCGCTTGTTAGCATTTAAGACCCCAGACGCCACATTTCAAAGTGGGATGCAGAATGATTTCATAATAGAATTATTTTGCCAATTGACTTAGAAGTCCCCGCAAACCATGTTCCCCAGACCCCCGCCCTTGCTCCGCTGACCTTTGAAGCATTCATTTTATCCCGGAAACTTCTTTGCTTTTGGTCCAGTCCAACTGAGCTGACCTTCCATGTATTGAGTGTTGTCTTTCCCTTCACCTAAAGCAGTTCTTGTCTACTGATTAATCAATAAAAAACCCTCTCCCACCCTCCCTATCTCCCCTCCTCGTAACCACAAAAGTATGTGTTCTTCTCAGGTTTACTATTCCTCAAGATCTTATAATAGTGGTCTTATACAATATTTGTCCTTTTGCCTCTGACTAATTTCGCTCAGCATAATGCCTTCCAGGTTTCTCCATGTTATGAAATGTTTCACAGATTCGTCACTGTTCTTTATCGATGCGTAGTATTCCATTGTGTGAATATACCACAATTTTTTTACCCATTCATCCGTTGATGGACACCGTGGTTGCTTCCAACTTTTTGCTATTGTAAACAGAGCTGCAATAAACACGGGTGTGCATATATCTGTTTGTATGAAGGCTCTTGTATCTCTAGGGTATATTCCCAGGAGTGGGATTTCTGGGTTGTATGGTAGTTCTATTTCTAACTGTTTAAGATAACGCCAGATAGATTTCCAAAGTGGTTGTATCATTTTACAATCCCACCAGCAGTGTATGAGAGTTCCAATCTCTCCGCAGCCTCTCCAACATTTATTATTTTGTGTTTTTTGCATTAATGCCAGCCTTGCTGGTGTGAGATGGAATCTCATAGTAGTTTTAATTTGCATTTCTCTAATGGCTAATGATCGTGAGCATTTTCTCATGTATCTGCTGGCTGCCTGAATATCTTCTTTAGTGAAATGTGTGTTCATATCCTTTGCCCACTTTTTGATTGGGTTGTTTGTCTTTTTGTGGTTGAGTTTTGACAGAATCATGTAGATTTTAGAGATCAGGCGCTGGTCGGAGATGTCATAGCCGAAAATTCTTTCCCAATCTGTAGGTGGTCTTTTTACTCTTTTGGTGAAGTCTTTAGATGAGCATAGGTGTTTGATTTTTAGGAGCTCCCAGTTATCTGGTTTCTCTTCATCATTTTTGGTCATGTTTTGTATTCTGTTTATACCTTGTATTAGGGCTCCTAGGGTTGTCCCAATTTTTTCTTCCATGATCTTTATCGTTTTAGTCTTTATATTTAGGTCTTTGATCCACTTGGAGTTAGTTTTTGTGCATGGTGTAAGGTATGGGTCCTGTTTTTCGTTTTTTTGCAAATGGATATCCAGTTATGCCAGCACCATTTGTTAAAAAGACTATCTTTTCCCCAATTAATTGACACTGGTCCTTTGTCAAACATCAGCTGCTCATACGTGGATGGATCTATGTCTGGGTTCTCAATTCTGTTCCATTGGTCTATGTGCCTGTTGTTGTACCAGTACCAGGCTGTTTTGACTACTGTGGCTGTATAATAGGTTCTGAAATCAGGTAAAGTGAGGCCTCCCACTTTCTTCTTCTTTTTCAGTAGTGCTTTGCTTATCCGGGGCTTCTTTTCCTTCCATATGAAATTGGTGATTTGTTTCTCTATCCCTGTAAAATATGACATTGGAATTTGGATCGGAAGTGCGTTAAATGTATAGATGGCTTTTGGTAGAATAGACATTTTTACTATGCTAAGTCTTCCTATCCATGAGCAAGGTATGTTTTTCCACTTAAGTATGTCCTTTTGAATTTCTTGTAGTAGAGCTTTGTAGTTTTCTTTGTATAGGTCTTTTACATCCTTGGTAAGATTTATTCCTAAGTATCTTATCTTCTTGGGGGCTACTGTGAATGGTATTGATTTGGTTATTTCTTCTTCGGTGTTCTTTTTGTTGATGTAGAGGAATCCAAGTGATTTTTGTATGTTTATTTTATAACCTGAGACTCTGCCAAACTCTTCTATTAGTTTCAGTAGTTTTCTGGAGGATTCCTTAGGGTTTTCTGTGTATATAATCATGTCATCTGCAAATAGTGATAACTTTACTTCTTCCTTGCCAATCCGGATACCTTTTATTTCTTTGTCTAGCCTAATTGCCCTGGCTAGGACTTCCAGCACGATGTTGAATAAGAGCGGTGATAAAGGGCATCCTTGTCTGGTTCCCGTTCTCAGTGGAAATGCTTTCAGGTTCTCTCCATTTAGAGTGATATTGGCTGTTGGCTTTGCATAGATGCCCTTTATTATGTTGAGGAATTTTCCTTCAATTCCTATTTTGGTAAGAGTTTTTATCATAAATGGGTGTTGAACTTTGTCAAATGCCTTTTCTGCATCAATTGATAAGATCATGTGGTTTTTGTCTTTTGTTTTATTTATGTGATGGATTACATTAATGGTTTTTCTGATATTAAACCAGCCTTGCATACCTGGTATAAATCCCACTTGATCAGGGTGAATTATTTTTTTGATGTGTTGTTGGATTCTATTGGCTAGAATTTAGTTGAGGATTTTTGCATCAATGTTCATGAGGGATATAGGTCTATAATTTTCTTTTTTTGTAATGTCTTTACCTGGTTTTGGTATCAGGGAGATGGTGGCTTCATAGAATGAGTTGGGTAGTATTCCGTCTTTTTCTATGCTTTGGAATACCTTCAGAGGTAGTGGTGTTAACTCTTCTCTGAAAGTTTGGTAGAACTCTGCAGTGAAGCCGTCTGGGCCAGGGCTTTTTTTTTTGTTGGGAGTTTTTTGATTACCGTTTCAATCTCTTTTTTTGTTATGGGTCTATTTAGTTGTTCTACTTCTGAATGTGTTAGTTTAGGTAGGTAGTGTTTTTCCAGGAATTCATCCATTTCTTCTAGGTTTTCAAATTTGTTAGAGTACAATTTTTCATAATAATCTGAAATGATTCTTTTAATTTCATTTGGTTCTGTTGTGATGTGGTCCTTCTCGTTTCTTATTCGGGTTATTTGTTTCCTTTCCTGTATTTCTTTAGTCAGTCTAGCCAATGGTTTATCAATTTTGTTAATTTTTTCAAAGAACCAGCTTTTGGCTTTGTTAATTCTTTCAATTGTTTTTCTGTTCTCTAATTCATTTAGTTCAGCTCTAATTTTTATTATTTGTTTTCTTCTGGTGCCTGATGGATTCTTTTGTTGCTCACTTTCTATTTGTTCAAGTTGTAGGGACAGTTCTCTGATTTTGGCTCTTTCTTCTTTTTGTATGTGTGCATTTATCGATACAAATTGGCCTCTGAGCACTGCTTTTGCTGTGTCCCAGAGGTTTTGATAGGAAGTATTTTCATTCTCGTTGCTTTCTATGAATTTCCTTATTCCCTCCTTGATGTCTTCTATAACCCAGTCTTTTTTCAGGAGGGTATTGTTCATTTTCCAAGTATTTGATTTCTTTTCCCTAGTTTTTCTGTTATTGATCTCTAGTTTTATTGCCTTGTGGTCTGAGAAGATGCTTTGTAATATTTTGATGTTTTGGATTCTGCAAAGGTTTGTTTTATGACCTAATATGTGGTCTTTTCTAGAGAATGTTCCATGTGCACTAGAAAAAAAAGTATATTTTGTAGCAGTTGGGTGGAGAGTTCTGTATAAGTCAATGAGGTCAAGGTGGTTGATTGTTGTAATTAGATCTTCTGTGTCTCTATTGAGCTTCTTACTGGATGTCCTGTCCTTCTCCGAAAGTGGTGTGTTGAAGTCTCCTACTATATTTGTGGAGGTATCTATCTCACTTTTCAATTCTGTTAAAATTTGATTTATGTATCTTGCAGCCCTGTCATTGGGTGCATAAATATTTAATATGGTTATGTCTTCCTGATCAATTGTCCCTTTTGTCATTATATAGTGTCCTTCTTTATCCTTTGTGGCGGATTTACGTCTAAAGTCTATTTTGTCAGAAATTAATATTGCTACTCCTCTTCTTTTTTGCTTATTGTTTGCTTGATATATTTTTTCCATACTTTGAGTTTTAGTTTGTTTGTGTCTCTAAGTCTAAGGTGTGTCTCTTGTAGGCAGCATATAGATGGATCGTGTTTCTTTATCCAGTCTGTGACTCTCTGTCTCTTTATTGGTGCATTTAGTCCATTTACATTCAGCGTAATTATAGATAAATAAGTTTTTAGTGCTGTCATTTTGATGCCTTTTTATGTGTGTTGTTGACAATTTCATTTTTCCATATACTTTTTTGTGCTGAGGCATTTTTCTTAGTAAATTGTGAGATCCCCATTTTCATAGTGTTTGACTTTGTGTTAGTTGAGTCGTTACGTTTTTCTTGGCTTTTATCTTGAGTTATAGAGTTGTTATACCTTTTTGTGGTTACCTTATCATTTACCCCTATTTTTCTAAGTAAAAACCTAACTTGTGTTGCTCTATATCGCCTTGTATCACTCTCCATATGGCAGTTCAATGCCTCCTGTATTTAGTCCCTCTTTTTGATTATTGTGATCTTTTACCTATTGACTTCCATGATTCCCTGTTATGTGTATTTTTTTTTTAATTAATCTTAATTTGTTTGTTTTTGTGATTTCCCTATTTGAGTTGATATCAGGACGTTCTGTTTTGTGACCTTGTGTTGTGCTGATATCTGATATTATTGGTTCTCTGACCAAACAATATCCTTTAGTATTTCTGGTAGCTTTGGTTTGGTTTTTGCAAATTCTCTAAACTTGTGTTTGTCTGTAAATATCTTAATTTCGCCTTCATATTTCAGAGAGAGTTTTGCTGGATATATGATCCTTGGTTGGCAGTTTTTCTCCTTCAGTGTTGTGTATATGTCGTCCCATTCCCTTCTCGCCTGCATGGTTTCTGCTGAGTAGTCTGAACTTATTCTTATTGATTCTCCCTTGAAGGAAACCTTTCTTTTCTTCCTGGCTGCTTTTAAAATTTTCTGTTTATCTTTGGTTTTGGTGAGTTTGATGATAATATGTCTTGGTGTTTTTCTTTTTGGATCAATCTTAAATGGGGTTCGATGAGCATCCTGGATAGATATCCTTCCGTCTTTCATGATGTCAGGGAAGTTTTCTGTCAGGAGTTCTTCAACTATTTTCTCTGTGTTTTCTGTCCCCCCTCCCTGTTCTGGGACTCCAATCACGCGCAAGTTATCCTTCTTGATAGAGTCCCACATGATTCTTAGGGTTTCTTCATTTTTTTTAATTCTTTTATCTGATTTTTTTTCAGCTATGTTGGTATTGATTCCCTGGTCCTCCAGATGTCCCAGTCTGCATTCTAATTGCTCGAGTCTGCTCCTCTGACTTCCTATTGCGTTGTCTAATTCTGTAATTTTATTGTTAATCTTTTGGATTTCTACATGCTGTCTCTCTATGGATTCTTGCAACTTATTAATTTTTCCACTATGTTCCTGAATAATCTTTTTGAGTTCTTCAACAGTTTTATCAGTGTGTTCCTTGGCTTTTTCTGCAGTTTGCCTTATTTCGTTTGTGATGTCTCGAAGCATTCTGTAAATTAGTTTTTTATATTCTGTATCTGATAATTCCAGGATTGTATCTTCATTTGGAGAAGATTTTGATTCTTTTGTTTGGGGGGTTGGAGAAGCTGTCATGGTCTGCTTCTTTAAGTGGTTTGATATGGATTGTTGTCTCCGAGCCATCACTGGGAAACTAGTTTTTCCAGAAAATCCACTAAAAAAAAAATGCAGTCAGATCCCTATCAGAGTTCTCCCTCTGGCTCAGGCTATTCGGATGTTAATGATGCTGCCTGGGGAGGGTGGGGGAGGGAACAGAGAGATAGGAGAGTAGCACCTTAGAATATATCCAGAGTTGCTTGTCTTGCTTGGAATGACTATTATATCTGAGATTCCCGCAGGGCGCGTCGCCTATGTGTGCTGGGTGTGTGGAGGTTGCCCCCGGGGGGTCTGGCCCGCTGGAGTCAAGGTCAGATCCTCCGCTTCCAGCCCCACGCCCAGCGTCAAGGCTCCCCTACTGGGACGGTGCACTCTCGACTCCAAAATCAGTCGCTGCCTCCCGGGGACTTCTCGTCCCTCCAGCCGCGTTGCCGTGCCGCCTCTATAAACCCGTTGGGCCGTCTCCCGGGGTTAGTTCAGGTGGGTGGAGCAGCTCCCCGTGCTTGTGCCGTGACCAAGTGTCACGGCTGGGACGCTGTTCTCCCCGCTCCAATACCATTCGCTGCCTCCCGGGGACTTCTCCTACCGGCTGCGTCCCACGCCGCCCGCGCGGCACAACTGGGCCCCCTCCCGGGGTTAGTCCAGGGGGGTGGAGCTGCTCTCCGTGTTTATGCCGTACCTGCGTCCAGTCCAAATCCCGGCGGGATGGTTCCCTGGCTGGGACGCTGCTCTCCCCGTTCCAAGACCAGTCACTGCCTCCCGGGGACTTCTCCCACTGGCTGCATCCCATGCCGCCCGCGGAACCGGCTGGTCCCACTCCTGGGGTTAGTTCAGGCGGGTGGAGCAGGTCTCTGTGCTTGTGCTATACCTGACTGGTACGCTGGCTCCAGGCTCTGAAAACAATTGCTGCTTCCCCGTATTAGTTCGTTCTCCGTCTCTCAATCTGTGTTTGTTGTTCAGGGTTCGTAGATTGTTATGTATGTGATCGATTCACTTGTTTTTCCGTGTCTTTGTTGTAAGAGGGATCCGAGGTAGCGTCTGCCTAGTCCGCCATCTTGGCTCCGCCTCCCCTTCCATCTTCTTTTGATGCTTCCTGCGTCACTTAATATCTTCCCCATGGAATCCTTCACTATTGCAACTCGAGGCTTGAATTTTTTCTTCAGTTCTTTCAGCTTGAGAAATGCTGAATGTGTTTTTCTCTTTTGGTTTTCCATCTCCAGCTCTTTGCACATGTCATTATAATACTTTACTTTGTCTTCTCGAGATGGTCTTTGAAATCTTCTGTTCAGTTGTTTTGCTTCATCAATTCTTCCTCTTGCTTTAGCTGCTCGATGCTCAAGACCAAGTTTCAGAGTCTCCTCTGACATCCATCTTGGTCTTTTCTTTCTTTCCTGTCTTTTCAGTGACCTCTTGCTTTCTTCATGGATGACGTCCTTGATGTCATTCCACAACTCGTCTGGTCTGTGGTCACTAGTGTTCAATGCATCAAATCTATTCTTGAGATGGTCTCTAAATTCAGGTGGGATATACTCAGGGTCATATTTTGGCTCTTGTGGACTTGCTCTGATTTTCTTCATTTTCAGCTTGAACTTGCATATGAGCAATTGATGGTCTGTTCCACAGTCTACCATTTACAGACCCCTAATTTGATTAACAAGGGAGCCCTGGTGGCGCAGTGGTTAAGAGCTCATCTGCTCACCACTAGGTCAGCAGTTTGAATCCACCAACCTCTCCTTGGAAACCCTATGGGACAACTCTACTCTGTCGTATAGGGTCGCTATGAGTAAGAATCATCTGGACGACAAGGATTTTGTTTTTTTCTTAACTTGATTAGTTGAGTCCCTGGGTGGTGCAAACAGCTGATGTGCTCGGCTAATAGCCAAAAGTTTGGAGGTTTGAGTCCACTGACAGGCACCTCAGAAGAAAGGTCTGGTGATCTTTTTCTGAAAAATCAGCTTCTGAAAACCCTAGGGAACACAGTTCTACTCTGACACATATGCCGTTGCCATGAGTTGGAATTGACTTGTTGGCAGCTGGTATTGGTTGGGTCACCCAACTAGCATGGGTGCCTTCTTTTGCTTGTGAAGCAGGGGCTCCTCTAGGAGCCCTCCATCAACGTCAGGCTCCCTGAGAATGTCTTCTGGTTCCTGGGCCTTCAGATATAGTTTAGATACTTCTATCCAGATGCTCAGTCATGGACAACACACCTGCTTAAAGATCTTATTCTTACACTCCTTTCTTATGGCTGTAACACTGGACTACCAACTTCCTCTGTCCCTTCTGGAAAACTTGTATCTCCTACTCCTTCAACCAAATTTCCTTGTCCTAATCAGCAGAACTTCTTGCATACAAGGTCATAAAATTTAACTGGGTGTTTGAAACTTATTTTACAAGCAGATATTGATTCTAATTTAGCTGCAAGTAAGTTCCTACCCATTTCTCCCCCAAATTTTATTGTTGTTTCCCTGAAAGAGATGGCTGGGATTTAAGAGAAGACTACAGGCTTTGGAATCAGACAACCTGGATTTGATTCCCAGATGTGTTTCTTATGAGCTTGCCAACATGGGCCTGATGAATTTCTCTGAGCCTCAGTTTTTTCACACCAAAAAATGGGGATAATATTTTCTATCCCACGGGATTGCTTTGAGGATTAAATGGAAAAAAATGATTGGAAATCACTCAACATGTCATAGGCACTCAAGAAATACGAGTTTCTTTCTCATCATGTTTGAAATGATTGCCTCAATCTGTCATCCTTAGGGATGACTCTACCATCTATTTTCTGTAGGTCATGCCAAACAAGATAGCTCTAAATTATATACAGAACACTCCAGCAGTACTGTTCAGTGAGAAGCTAACAAGTCTTGTTAATTAACTAGATTCCCTGTTAACCCTGTGTGTTTGCAGAACACAACAAGTGACAGAAATTAGGAAACCATTGTCATAATACCTGAAATGAAAAGGTAATTACAGGGCCTGCACTGTGGCCCTGTGTGTGGAATGTTCTCAGTCACAGGTACCTCATTTTCCTGTGATCACTAGTGAATGGTTTGCATATTTTCTCTGAACACACCTAGACACTTAATTACCAAAGAGAGATTAAATGATTAGATCTCTTGTTTGAATGAGCTGGAAGATTCTAAAGATCAGAAGATTCCAAATTTTTGAACTTCCTGTTAATGAAGCTTTTGTTAAATAAACATCCATTTAGCAATTGTAGCCACTGCTTCGTTTAGAACATGGCGATCAGTGTCCAAAGGTGGCCTTTGACTCTTTGATAATTAATTTCAGGGCCACATTAGAAAACACCCAGAAGCTTCTAATCAGGGAGTAACAACTAATTACATCCAAGAATTGATAAAAACTTCTAGCCTCATTGAACCTCAAACTATATATCTTTCTGATTTAAATTAGAACCTTAACTATTTGGTTATAATTTCCAGTAACTTGGGATTAAAATATGAGTGAGAGGAAGGTAATTGGTGACGAAACAAAGCTGAGTCAGGACAATCAGTGATGCGTCGATACGCCATCATTTTTGATTCCGAAGAGAGTCAACTTACACGTATAGTCACGAGTTTTCTTCTTTCTGAAATGGCTTCATTGGGGTTTGTTTATTATCCTTCCAGTCGATTGGAAAAGACATTAGAAGACACCAAAGTTGTGCCTCAAGATTTAACGTAGTGACAATTACACTTTATGTGGAGTCTCGGTGGAAAACATCCATTCCTCTGATCCTTTTATTAGGCTGGTTCTGGAGTATGTTTCTTAATTCTGCATCCTGCTGCTTTTACCTGGTGGATCCTGCTGCTTTTACCTGGTGGATCCTGGGGAGACTGATTCACTTACAGCTCATTCTTGACTGTCTAGATCCAAGCATCTTACTTACTAACTTTAGTAAAGATACCAATTCTTAATTTGGTTGGCTGTCACTTCTGTGGTTTTCTTTGTGTTTTGCAGAGTTTCTTGTGTTAGATCCAATAACAGCTAACATTGTTGTTAGACGCAGTTGAGTTGATTCCGACTCATAGAGACCCCATGTACAACAGAATGAAACATGTCCAGTCTTGTGCCATCCTCACAATCGTGGAGGGTCTCATTGAGGGGCTTCCTCTTTTTCCCTGACTCTCTACTTTACCTAGCATGCAGTCTTTCTCCAGGGACCAATCCCTACTGACAACATGTGCAAAGTATGTGAGACATAGTTTCGCCATCCTCACTTCTAAGGAACATTGTGGTTGTACTTCCAAGACAGATTTGTTCTTTCTTTTGGCACATGGTGTATTCAATATTCTTTGCCAACACCACAATTCAAAGGTGTCAATTCTTCTTCAGTCTTCCTTATTCATTGTCGAGCTTTCACATGCATATGAGGTGATTGAAAACACCATGGCTTGGGTCAGGCACACCTTAGTCTTCAAGGTGACAGCTTTGCTTTTCAACATTTTCCCTGGCCCCAATATTTGAAGACCAGAGTTAGTAAAAATGATAAGTGTTGGTATAGGACTCAGAAGCCTAGTAGAGACTCTACAAAGAATAATTTCATTTCCTGTTTGACTACTTTTCATTCCTCCTCCTCCTCTGGTGGAGATAGTAGTGCCTGTATCAGGCCAAGGGAGGAAGGAGGAGAATAAGAAAATGACCAGGGCTGTGTGTGCATTGAACAATCAATGTCTAAAGGGTGGAGGGTTAACTAGCAATTATATGCACCTTGGGTCCTCAAGCCAAATTTTGCCCAGGAGATTCTACCAGCCTTTCACATAGCAATGACTTTGCCACCAACCCTCAAGTACTACAAAAGCTATTTGGACTTAGGGTGTCTTAGAAATGATTGGAGACAGCGAACATGGCTGTACAAGGATGGCTGAATTAAAGCACCTTGAAAACAATCTTGTGACTTGCTTAAACACTTGTGCCAAGAAGGAGTCTGGAGGCTCTGGACTGACTGCTACCGGTATCGAGATAGACTCCAGAGAATTAGTTTAACTAAATGTTTCGGATGACTAGGCCTTTTTGGCTCTTAAGCACCCAGCTAGGGTCTTATTTTTGTGAAAGTCTCATCCCAAATGCAGTCAGGCAATGAGTAACTGGAAATAGAGTCTTAATGAAGAAGCTAATCCTGAAAAGCTACCTTCTTGAAAAGTAGCAAATTAGATCCAAGCTGGGCAGCAGAATAGAAGCACTGGTGATGCAGTGGTTAAGTGCTCAGAAGCTAACCAAAATGTCAGTGGTTTGAACCTACCAGTTGCTCCTCGGGAGAAAGATGTGGCAGTCGGCTTCCACATCTCCGAGATTACAGCCCTGGAAACCCTATGGGACAGTCCTACTCTGTCCTATAGGGTCACTATGAGTCAAAATTGATTTGATGGCAATGGACTTGTGTATTTTTTGGGCAGCAGAAAGCAAAAATTGCCTGTGTCAATTTAACTTTAATTATAGAGTCTTATGCCATGATTCTGAAAGTCAGGAATCTTTCTGTGGAATTCATAGCAGTGGGAAACTTTAAGCATCTCAGATGTACTGAAGAGAACTAAGACATGGATAATGAAAAAAGGAGCTGGAAGACCTGATTTATGGGGGAAGATGAAAGGAATTTAACATGGATGACTTGGCTAAGTGAAGAACATAGCTCCTTTGATTAATAACTATGCTTTTTTGAAGTGCGTAAGAACTGAGAAAAAAATCAGTAAGTTTTTGGGTGTGGAAACATGAATAATGGAATGAATTAAGTACAGGAAAAGAGGCTGAATATAAAGTGTAAAACATCTCTTTCTGGGTTTTTCAGAGGTAACTCTTGGGGTACTTTTAATATATTGTCTTATAAAATGAGTAAGTTGTTAATATTTCCAAGATTTTTCCTTCAAACAAAAGAGACAAAAGCTCCAAAGGGCTTTAAAAGGTGAATTTTGTTTGCCTGTAGGGAAGCAGAGAAAGACAGTGGCCAGGGTGTTGATCCCTGCTTGTTCAGAATGGCCTGAACACACATGATTACATCTTACAAGGCAACTAGTTTCTTTTGGAAGTTGGAAAAGTCTGGAGTTAAAAAAAACTAATCTAATGTCAGCAAGATTACGTTAGGGGCTCGGCTGTCAAGGCAGAGACCATAACTACACCTGAGGTGGGGGAAGGGGGCCTCGGGGATTCTAGGCAGGATGGTACAGTGGTTAAATACATGGACTTGGGTGCTGGTCAACCGCGGTTTGAAATTCAGGGTGAGTGTTTACCACTTGTTTAACCTGGGGCAAATGCCTAATCTTCCTAAGCCTCAGTTTTCTTTTCTGTGACATGGGGCAGCTCCTAGGGTTATTGCGAGGGTTATAGCAAAGACCATATCTACAGGTCACATCCTGATGCATAGTAAGTACCCAGAAAATCTTAGTAATTACTGTTATTGTTCCCTCTGCCCTCTGCCCCGACCCCTTCGCCAGCACTTTGGCTCCTTCCACAGGGGATGGTCAGTGACGGGTCACTACAGGGAGAGGTGAAGGAGGACGGGGGAGATACGGTTATTGTCCCCGAGAAGGCACGGGTTGTTTCGCATCTCTGTATATTTTAAACCATGTCTTACACTAAAATTTGAAAACTCTGAAATGTCTAAATCATAATATTTTAATACACGTTCAATTTTATTATATTTTCCTATGTGCAATAGCTACTTCGTTCCTCTTTTTTCCCGTGTCTTAATTTTCTAGTTTTATTTGTATTCTTCCTCTGACTGATTTTTAAAATTCTAACTGATATTTATTACAATATTGTGGTTCCTGGTCTCCTGATAAAAACCAGTTGCTGTCAAGTGGATTCTGACTCATGATGACCACAGATGTGTCAGGGTGGTTGTGCCTCATAGCTTTTTTAAAAAATAATTTTTATTGTGCTTTAAGTGAAACTTTACAAATCAAGTCAGTCTCTCCCACAAAAACTTACATACACCTTCCTACATACTCCCAATTGCTCTCTGCCTAATGAGACAGCCCGCTCTCTCCCTCCACTCTCTTTTCGTGTCCATTTCGCCACCTTCTAACCCCCTCCACCCCCTCATCTCCCCTCCAGGCAGGAGAGGCCAACATAGTCTCAAGTGTCCACCTGATCCAAGAAGCTCACTCCTCACCAGCATCCCTCTCCAACCCACCATCCAGTCCAATCCATGTCTGAAGAGTTGGCTTCGGGAATGGTTTCTGTCCTGGGCCAACAGAAGGTGTGGGGGCCATGACCACCTGGGTCCTTCCAGTCTCAGTCAGACCATTAAGTCTGGTCTTTTTATGAGAATTTGGGGTCTGCATCCCACTGCCCTCCTGCTCCCTCAGGGGTTCTCTGTTGTATTCCCTGTCAGGGCAGTCATCGGCTGTAGCCTGGCACCATCTAGCTCTTCTGGTCTCAGACCGATGTGGTCTCTGGTTTATGTGGTCCTTTCTGTCTCTTGGGCTCGTAATTACCTTGTGTCCTGGGTGTTCTTCACTCTCCTTTGATCCAGGTGGGTTGATACCAACTGATCCATCTTAGACGGCCACTTGCTAATGTTTAAGACCCCAGATGCCACTCTCCAAGGTGGGATGCAGAGTGTTGTCTTAATAGATTTTATTATGCCAATTGACTTAGATGTCCCCTGAAACCATGGTCCCCAAACACCCGCCCCTGCTAAGCTGGCCTTGGAAGCATTCATTTTATTCTGGAAAATTCTTTGCTTTTGGTTTAGTCTAGTTGTGCTGACCTCGCCTGTATTGTGTGTTGCCTTTCCCGTCACCTAAAGTAGTTCTTATCTACTATCTAATTAGTGAATACCCATCTCCCACTCTCCCTCCCTCCCCCATCTCGTAACCATCAAAGAATATTTTCTTCTCTGTTTAAACTATTTCTTGAGTTCTTATAATAGTGGTCTTATACAATATTTGTCCTTTTGCAACTGACTAATTTCACTCTGCATAATGCCTTCCAGATTCCTCCATGTTATGAAATGTTGCACAGATTTATCCCTGTTTTAATCGATGCGTAGTATTCCATTGTGTGAATATACCATAATTTATTTATTCTTTCACGTGTTGATGGGCACCTTGGTTGCTTCCATCTTTTTGCTATTGTAAACAGTGCTGCAATGAATATGGGTGTGCATATATCTGTTTGTGTAAAGGCTCTTATCTGTCTAGGATATATCCCAAGGAGTGGGATTGCTGGATCCTACGGTAGTTCTATTTCTAGCTTTTGAAGGAACCGCCAAATTGATTTCCAAAGTGGTCGTACCATTTTACATTCCCACCAGCAGTATATAAGTGTTCCTGTCTCTCACAGACTCTCCAACATTTATTGCTTTGTGTTTTTTGGAATAATGCCAGCCTTGTCGGAGTGAGATGAAATCTCATTGTAGTTTTGATTTGCATTTCTCTAATGGCTAATGATCGTGAGCATTTCCTCATGTATCTGTTAGGTACCTGAATGTCTTCTTTAGTGAAGTGCCTGTTCATATCTTTTGCCCATTTTTTAAGTGGGTTATTTGTCTTTTTGTAGTTGAATTTTTTCAGTATCATGTAGATTTTAGAGATCAGGGACTATCGGAAATGTCATAGCTAAAAACTTTTTCCCAGTCTATAGGTAATCTTTTTACTCTTTTGGTGACGTCTTTGGATGAGCATAGGTGTTTGATTTTAGGAGCTCCCAGTGATCTAGTTTTTCTTCTGCATTGTTAGTAATATTTTATGTACTGTTTATGCCATATATTAGGGCTCCTAACGTTGTCCCTATTTTTTCTTCCATGATCTTTATTGTTTTAGATTTTATGTTTAGGTCTTTGATCCATTTTGAGCTCATTTTTGTGCATGGAGGGAGGTACGGGTCTTGTTTCATTTTTTTTGCAGATGGATATCCAGTTATGCAAGCACCATTTGTTAAAAAGACTGTCTTTTCCCCCATTTAACTGCATTGGGGCCTTTGTCAAAGATCAACTGCTCATATGTGGATGGATTTATGTTTGGATTCTCAATTCTGTTCCATTGATCTATGTATCTGTTGTTGTACCAGTACCAGGCTGTTTTGACTACTGTGGCAGTATAATAGGTTCTAAAATCAGGTAGAGTAAGGTCTTCCACTTTGTTCTTCTTTTTCAGTAATGCTTTACTTAAATCCAGGGCCTCTTTCCCTTCTATTTGAAGTTGGTAATTTGTTTCTCCATCTCATTAAAGAATGTTGTTGGAATTTGAATTGGAATGGCATTAAATGTATAGATTGCTTTTGGTAGAATAGACATTTTTATAATGTTAAGTCTTCCTACCCTTGAGCAAGGTATGTTTTTCTACTTATGTAGGTCTCTTTTGGCTTCTTGCAGAAGTGTTTTGTAGTTTTCTTTGTATAAGTCTTTTACATCTCTGGTAAGATTTATTTCTGAGTATTTTATCTTCTTGGGGGCTACTGTAAATGGTATTGATTTGGTGATTTCCTCTTCAATGTTCTTAGTGTAGGGGAATCCAACTGATTATCGTATGTTTATCTTGTATCCCGGTACTCTGCTGTACTATTAGTTTCAGTAGTTTTCTTGAAGATTCCTTCGGGTTTTCTGTGTATGAGATCATGTCATCTGCAAATAGAGATAATTTTACTTCTTCCTTGTCAATCTGGATGTCTTTTATTTCTTTGTCTACCCTAAATGGTCTGCCTAGGACCTCCAGCACAATGTTGAATAAGAGCGGTGATAAAGGGAATCCTTGTCTGGTTCCCAGTCTCAAGGGGAATGCTTTCAGCCTCTCTCCATTTAAGATGATGTTGTCTATTGGCTTTGTATAAATGACCTTTATTATGTTGAGGAATTTTCCTTCTATTCCTATTTTGCTGAGAGTTTTTATCATGAATGGGTGTTGAACTTTGTCAAATGCCTTTTCTGCATCCATTGATAAAATCATGTGATTCTTGTCTTTTTTTTATTTATGTGATGGATTACATTAATTGTTTTTCTAATGTTAACCATCCGTGCATACCTGCTATGAATTCCACTTGGTCATGGTGAATTATTTTTTTGATATGTTGTTGAGTTCTATTGGCTAGAATTTTGTTGAGGATTTTTGCACTTAAGTTCATGAGGGATATAGGTCTGTAATTTTCTATTTTGTGGTGTCTTTACCTGGTTTTGGTATCCGGGATATGGTGGCTTCACAGAATGAGTTTGGTAGTATTTCGTCCTTTTCTATCCTCTGAAATACCTTGAATAGTGGTGGTGTTAAATTCTCTCTGAAAGTTTTGTAGAACTCTGCAGTGAAGCTGTCCGGGCCAGGGCTTTTTTTTTTGTTGTTGTTGGAAGTTTTTTGATTACATTTTCAATCTCTTCTTTTGTTATGGGTCTATTTATTCGTTCTACTTCTGTTTGTGTTAGTTTAGGTAAGTAGCGTGTTTGTAGGAATTCATCCATTTCTTCTAGGTTTTCAAATTTGCTAGAGTACAATTTTTCATAGTAATCTGACATGATTCTTTTAATTTCAGTTGGGTCTTTTGTAATATTGCCCATCTCATTTCTTATTTGGGTTATTTGCTTCCTGTCCTGTTTTTCTTTTGTCAGTTTGTCCAACGGTTTATCAATTTTGTTGATTTTTTCAAAGAACCAGCTTTTGGTCTCATTAATTCCTTCAATTGTTTTTCTGTTTTCTTTTTCATTTAGTTCGGCTTTATTTCATTGTTTTCTTCTGATGCCTGAGGGCCTCTTTTGTTGCTTTCTTTCTATTGTTCAAGATGCAGGGATAATTCTTTGATTTTGGCCCTTTCTTTTTTTTGTATGTGTGCATTTATTGATATAAATTGACCTCTGAGCACTGCTTTCACTGTGGCCCAAAGTTTCTGATAGCGAGTGTTTTCATTCTCATTGGATTCTATGAATTTCTTTATTCCATCCTTAATGTCTTCTATAATCCAGTCTTTTTTGAACAGGGTATTGTTCAGTTTCCAAGTGTTTGATTTCTTTTCCCTGCTTATTCTGTCATTGATTTCCACCTTTATGGCCTTATGGTCAGAGAGGATGCTTTGAAATATTTCAATGTTTTGGATTCTGCTCAGACTTGCTTTATGATCTAATATGTGGTCTGTTCTAGAGAATGTTCAATGTGCACTAGAAAAGAAAGTATACTTGGCTGCAGTTGAGTGAAGTGTTCTGAATATGTCTATGAGGTCAAGTTGGTTTACAGTGGCATTTAGATCTTCTGTGTCTTTATTGAGCTTCTTTCTGGATGTCCTGTCCTTCACTGAAAGTGGTGTGTTGAAGTCTCCTACTATTATTGTGGAGCTGTCTGTCTCACTTTTCAATGCTGATAGAGTTTGTTTTATGTATCTTGCAGCCCTGTCATTGGGTGCATAAATATTTAATACATGAGGATATAATATATATATCCTCATGGTATACCCGTTAAAAAAATCCGTTGCCGTCGAGTCCGACTCATAGCAACCTCATGGTATATTGTCCCTTTAATCATTATATAGTGTCCTTCCTTATCCTTTATGATGGATTTAACTTTAAAGTCTGTTTTGTCAGAAATTAATATTGCCACTCCTGCTCTTTTTTGGTTGTTGTTTGCTTGATATATTTTTTTTCATCCTTTGAGTTTTAGTTTGTTTGTGTCTCTAAATCTAAGGTGTGTCTCTTGTAGGCAGCCTATAGACGGATCGTGTTTTTTAATCCATTCTGCCACTCTCTGTCTCTTTATTGGTGCATTTAGTCCATTTACATTCAGGGTAATTATGGATAGGTATGAATTTAGTGCTATCATTTTGATGTCTTTTTTTGTGTGTTGTTGACAGTTTCTTTTTTGCCACTTAATTTTATGTGTTGAGTAGATTATCTTTATATATTGTCCTTTCCTCATATATGTTGTTGTTGATTTTTCTGCTGAGTCTCTATTTTTTTCTTGTATTTTATTTTGATGAGTAGGATAGTTTGTCTCCTTTGTGGTTACTTTATTATTTACTCCTATTTTTCTAAATTTAAACCTAACTTTTATTTCTTTGTATTTCCTTATCTTCCTCTCCATATGGAAGATCTATGACTACATTTCTTAGTCCCTCTTTTTTATTTTAATGTTGTCTTCTGGTACATAATAACATCACTTTTACCCTGTTTTGAGCGTGTTTTTATCTTGCTTTGTTTTTTTGATTTCCCTGCCTGTGTTGACTTCTGATTGCTCTGCCTAGTGTTCTAGTCTTGAGTTGATATGTAATATTATTGATTTGCTAACCAAAGAACTCTTTTTAGTATTTCTTGTAGTTTTGGTTTTTACAAATTCCGTAAACTTCTGTTATCTGGAAATGTCCTGATTTCACCTTCATATTTAAGAGACAGTTTTGCTCTATATATGACTCTTGGCTGGCAATTTTTTTCCTTCAATTTTTTAAACATGTCATCCCATTGCCTTCTTGCTTGCATGGTTTCTGGCGAGAAGTCCGAGTTTATTCTTATTGGCTCTCCATTGTAGGTGACTTTTTGTTTGTCGCTACTTGCTCTTAAAATTCTCTCTTTATCTTTAGTTTTGGCAAGTTTGATTATAATATGTCTTGGTGACTTTTTTTTAAATCTACCTTATGTGGAGTTCGATGAGCATCTTGGACAGATATCTTCTCATCTTTCACAATATCAGGGAGGTTTTCTGCCAAGAAATTCTCACCAATTCTCTCTGAATTTTCTGTTATCCCTCCCTGTTCTGGTACTCCTATCACTCGTAGGTTATTTCTCTTGATAGAATCCCACATGATTCTTAAGGTTTCTTCATTTTTTTTAATTCTTTTGTCTGATTTTTCTTCAAATATATTAGTGCCAAGTAATTTATCTTCAAGTTCAGAAATTCTAGCTTCCACTTGCTCAATTCTGCTCCTCTGACTTTCTCTTCAGTTGTATAGTCCTATAATTTTATTGTTAATCTTATGAATTTCTGAAAGCTGTCTGTCTATGAATTTTTCCAGCTTATTAAATTTTTCATTATGTTCCTGAATAATCTTTCTAATTTCTTCAATTGCTTCATCTGTGTGTTCCTTGTCTTGTTCTGCATATTGCTTCTTTTCCTTCCTGATGTCTTGAAAAGTTCTGCATATAACCTTTTGTCTTCTGCTTCTGCTAATTCCAGGAATGCACTTTCATCTAAAAGATCCCTGGATTCTCTGTTATGAGAGCTTATTGAGGTGATCATGGTCTGTTTCTTTATGTGACTTGATATTGACTGTTGTCTCCAAGCCATGTATAAGTTATTGTATTAGTTTATTTTATGTTTGCTTACTGTGTCATAGCTTCTTGCTTTGTTTTGTTTTGATATGCCCAGATGGGTTGCTTGAGTGAGCTATCGTGATTATTTTCACCTTTGGTGCTCTGGTGCCCTGTCCCCCGCTGGCTAGAGCTATTATCAGGTATATCAATCTAGGAGTCCATTCACTTTTCTTGTATGAATTTGGCTCAGGTGTCCAGGTAGCTGATCATCAAGTGTGTGGTATAGGCTGTGTCTTAGAGGGGCAGGGGTGATTGGTGTATGTACCATATCTGGTTGCAGCAGGGAGTCACTCTCTGTACAAAGCAGGGGGCTGAGAATCATCCCCCACGTGTCTCTGAGGAAAGCGTGTCCCTGATCCCTAGAGTGTACATGTGGGTGGGTTCTGCAGACAGACCATGGGCACCCAATGTTTTTGGTTATAAGGACTGGGAAGTATCAGTTATCCTTGGACCCCTGTCGCAAGTGGCTGGGTGACCTGAGTGGAGCTACCAGTCCTCAGGCCCCTGATGTGGGTAGGTGAGGACCCTGTTTAATAGACAAAGTAATGTCAAACATCAAACACCCAACTCTTTGCCACACTGCTGAAACAGTTGAGGTCTGCTAACAAGGGCCTCTTCTCCTGAGATAGGCCCGCACAGGTCCATGTGGAGGGGAATGGTACTCAAAGTCCACGACTGTTTATGCCTGGACAGGGGCCGCTTCCGTCCTGAGCTCCCCTGGTTAGTGGAGCAGGCAAATTATCTTTTCCCCCAACTGCAAATTTTTCCATTCTCCAAGTCCAGGAGGATGGCTCTAGGTGCTCAACATGGCCTATCTCAGGCCCAGGGAATTCAGCTGCTGAAGCCAGCTTGGGGGTGGGGATGGGGCTCAGTAAAATATACGCACGTACTTAGCTTTTGCCGAAAGCGCTGTTCTTCTCAGGTTCCGGAGGTGTGAGTAGTCTGTGTGGCTGGCTGCTTCTCCCTGAGGAAACTGTGGCTGAACACTAGTATCAGCCCACTGCCGCTGCTCCAGGAATGGTGCCTGAGGGCTCCCCACGATTCAGGTCCAGTAACTCCTCCCCACTTCTGAACTGTCTCTTCTGCCCCCCACCCCTCAGATCCTTTTCTAAGCTTGTCTTTGATGCTCAGGGCTCCTAGCTTGTCATAAATATACTTGTTTCACTTATTTTTTTCAGGTCTTTTTTGTAAAGAGTGCTCACCGGCAGCACCTGTCTGTTCCGCCATCTTGGGTCTGCCTCCCGCTTCATAGGATTTTCAATGGCTGATTTTTTTTTTTCAGAAGTAGATCACCAGGCCTTTCTTCTGAGGTGCCTCTGGGTAGACTCCAACCTCCAACCATTTGGTTACCAACTGAGGGTTTTAACCATTTGCACCCCCCAAGGACTCCATTATAAGCTATCTCAAATCCTTTGTGGAAGAAGACAGGATATAACCAAATTAAATATATATATATAGTTGAAAAACTTATGAAACAGAAATTATATATGTTATTTAGGAATATATACTCATATTGTTAAAGAAATTCATGTCAATGAAAAATTACAAAGTATGGTTGCTGATTACCCCTGGGTTCGAGAGAGAGGAGAGTTTGAGAAGGATAATCAAGAGGGCTTTGGCTCTCCTGGTAACCTTTGGAATGGATATAGGGAAATCAGTAGGGTGCAAGCTTGTGTAAAATGACATAATCTCCACTCTGCTTGATCCTGAGAAAATGGGAGTAAAGATTGAATAATAGGACCGATATGATAAATCAAGGTGCTGAGAATTCTACACACAGTTGGCTTCACTGCATGTGTCGCTCGTGACTTGGTTCTCTTCTCCTGAGTTTGTACCTTCTGTTTCTTGCTGGTCTGAATATTTTCTGTCATCATTTTATTTTCTGCGAACTGGTTATATATACAAGGGTTCTATTAACAGCTTTGGCGTCTAAAGTTCTCCATACCCCATGCTTTACAAGCATCGTCTGATCCAGTCATTCCTTAAATTTCTTTATTTCCTCATCCTAAAATCTTCATGGATTCTTTACTCACAATCAGAACAGAATCAGCTAAATTGAAAGCCCAGCCTCTCCAGGAAGGCTATGAGGTCAAAGAATGGACTGGCTGAGCTGTCCTGCCTGGGTTGTAAGGTCATGACTCTGGGTGAGGAAAGCCTAGAAGAGGAACAATTGGAAATTAGAAAATAAAGATCTTGGGTGAAGCAGATACAGAACAGGAAGAGATATCAAGAACACAAGATGGAAGCAGTTTGCCAAGCCAAATGGGATACGTGGGCCAAAGGAATTAAGTTTGGTAAACCAGTAAACGTTAGAAGTCTAAGTGATGTGAGGAAGTCAGATGAGAGGCCGAAGCTTAGAGAGCAGACATTATGTGTCACATAGACAGTGACTGGCAGAGCTGGCCTCCACTCTAGGTGCCTCTTATACCATAGCTCCTGTCCATGACCACTGTGTTATGAACCTGTGTGCGGCTTTCATAAGTAGCCCTGGTGGCACAACACTTAAATGCTTGTCTGTTAACGGAAAGCCTGGCTGTTTGAACCCACCCAGTGGCTTTGCTGGAGAAAGACCTAGCAATCTGCTTGTGTAAAGATTACAGCCAAGAAAACCCTGTGGGGCAGTTCTATGAGTCAAATTTGACTCAGTGACGCCCAACACCAATTTCGTGGCTACTTTTATTAAGGTGTGCTCAGGTGTACATTCCTTCACCTGTCTATAGAAATCTAGTTTTTATCTCAAGCTTCTATTGTGTTGATGCAGACATTTTAATTTAGTCATTACCAGGGAAACTCAGTCACATGGAAGTTTGCTGTCTGTCACGTCAGGATTGAGGCTCTATGTGCCCTTCTTTTCCCTGGAATTCAGGCTGTACCTGGAAGACTGTGAAAATACTGGAGAGATGTTTATTTCATGCTTTGGATTTGTCTTGGTCACCTGCTGGAGTCCATTCATCTGACCCTCTGGCTTGTCGCCACCATAGTGGCACCTGTGGTATTACAATAGCATTCTCAGTGGAACCCCTGCTGGCCTGGCCACTCCGCAGTCTCTGCCACGGTGCACGCTGGAATTCCCCTGCAGCCCACCCACCTGCACTGCCACTTTCAGCCCACTGCTGTGCCCAGCCTGGGGAGGGCCTCTGGGGCTCAAGGACTCTCCTGGGTGGCCCCCTTTCTGCTCCCTGGTGGTCCCATCACGTGGGCATAGTGAACTGCTTTTCAGGAACTCCGCCTTAAAATTGAGGCCCCTGTCTCCCCAACTTTGGGTGCAAAAACTACATTAGACAGCTGGGGCATTGTAGAGTCCCATGGTTGCTGAGCCTGAGGAAGTTAGTGGGTGGAACACAGCCTTCCTAAGTGCCTGTTCATAGTTAGCTCTCGTGGTTGGTCTCTGCTGTTGTCTTCAGGGTCTTGTCTTCTCCAGCCCACGTCGTTCTCCACCGAAACTGCTGCGGGGGTGGAGAACTGAATCAGGGTGACAGCATCTACCTCCTAATCCTTCCGTCTTATTTGTGGATCTGAGATTTGTGAACGTACTTGTCCAGTTTTCCCTTTATGAAACTCCCCTCATGCAAAACGGCCTTCTGGTGGAGGGAGGAGGTGGTGAAAGAACAAACCAATTAGAGCTGGCTTATTATTTCCTAACTTCTGTGAAATCATTACACCTTGTCAGAGGCATCTTTTTGAGGGACATTTTCCGGGGATTTAGACTGTTATTTTGTAGAGGTGGTGTTGAAAAGTTGCCCGAAATACTTAGGACATCACATGTTTAGCAAAAGTTACTTAATTTGCTATTCTGCTATTGCTTCAGGAATCCTGACATTTTAGGCAGATTAAAAGGAGTAATTATGTAACTTATAAAATTACCAAGTACTGTGGCAGTTCATGAAACACCTAAGCTAAGCACATCTCAGGGCAGGTGTTGCAAATTCAAGGGTAAGGGTAATTTGGCGTTGGCGTGGGTTCCTAGTTAGATGGGCTTTTGCAATTCACACCATCAGTCATTCCTGTTTGCACAGGAAAATGTCCTGTTACAACAATCTTCAAGGAATTGTCCAGATTCTTTTGTTATGCTAAACTGTTTCTATCCTGGACTCTCTCCTCATGGCTACATCTAAGCGGGAACCAAACTGTATCTCCGGAATATTTGTCATGGCTTTCCATCCTCATTATTACTGCCTTAATCCGGACCTTAATTCTCTCTTTTCTGGAATACTGTAAAAGCCTCCAGGTTTCTTCTGCGTCATTCAGTCTATCCTGCTTACACCGGGTATTTATGAAACACCAACCTGATCTTTATTCTCCGCGTTAAAGTTTTTGCTCCCTGCCTGCTGCTTACAGAGGAAACTACCAAGCCCTGAGCAAGGTGCACAGGGCACTGTGCAACCTGCCTCCAGTCCAGGTAAGCATTCATTCGCTTGCTCATTCAACAGATTTTTATCGAATGTTTTGTGGAAATACGTACAATATAAACCTGCAGTTTTTACTCTGGCGTGGCTTGGGGTGTGAGTGAGGAGTAGGCAAGAAGGAGAAAGACAAGAACAGCAACTATTACACACGCTGTCATTGACGCCACAGCAACAGGGTCTGGGTAGTGGACCACACAGAAGGTGCGATGGAAGTGTTGGCCACGTCCTGCCGGGAACCCAGGAAATGCCCGTCTTCTGTTACCGCTTCTCTCCTTCCCCAGCCCACCCTTTAATTCAGCCATTACACAAGCCCAGTCTTTCGCCTGTGCCAGATTATGAGATTTTTTCTTTTATTGTGGTAAAATATATATAACAAAACATTTTCACATGTACAATTCAGTGACTATTCACGTTCCTGGCATTGTGCAACCATCACCAACATCGGTTTCCAAACTGTTTCACCATTATTAACAGAAACTCAGTGGCCCCTAAGCAATGCCTTCCCCGTTCCCCGTCCTCCCGTGCTTGCTAACCACTAATACTTTGGCCTCTATGTATTCGTCCATTACGTTGTTGTTAGGTGCCTTTGACTCGGTTCCGACTCATAACGACCCTACACACAACAGAATGAAACACTGCCTGGTCTTGCGACTTCCTCATAATCGTTGCTGTTTGAGCCAGTTGTTGCAGCCACTGTATCAGGCCATTCTGTTGAAGGTCTTCTTCTTTTTCGCTGACCCTCTTCCTTACCAAGCATGATGTCCTTCACCTACACCACAATTCAAACGCATTAATTCTTCTTCGGTCTTCCTAATTCACTGTCCAGCTTTCACAGGCATATGAGGCGATTGAAAACACCGTGGCTTCAGTCAGGCACACCTTGGTTTTCAAGGGGACATCTTTGCTTTTCAACACTTTAAAGAGGTCCTTTGCAGCAGATTTGCCCAATGCAATGTGTCATTTGATTTCTCGACTGCTGCTTCCATGGGTGTTGATTGTGGATCCAAGTAAAATGAAATCCTTTACAATGTCAATCTTTTCTCCGTTTATCATGATGTTGCTTATTGGTCCAGCTGTGAGCATTTTTGTTTTCTTTATGTTGAGGCGTAATCCATACTGAAGGCTGTGATCCTTGATCTTCATCAGTAAGTGCTTCAAGTCCTCTTCACTTTCAGCAAGCAATGTTGTGTCATCTGCATAACTGCGTAATGAGTCTTCCTCTACTCCTGATGCCTTGTAGTCCATTTTCATGGATTACTTGCTCAGCATACAGATTGAAGAGGTATGGTGAAAGGATACAACCCTGACACACATCTTTTCTGACTTTAACCCATGCAGTGTCCCCTTGTTCTGTTCAAACAACTGTCTCTTGATCTATGTAGAAGTTCCTCATGAACACAAGTGTTCTGGAATTCCCATTCTTTGCAATGTTATCCATAATTTGTTATGATCTACACAGTTGAATGCCTTTGCCTAGTCAATAAAACACAGGTAAACATCCTTCTGGTATTCTTTGCTTTCAGCCAGGATCCATCTGACATCAGCAATGATATCCTTGGTTCCACGTCCTCTTCTGAATCTGGCTTGAACTTCTGGCAATTCCCTGTCGATATACTGTTGCAGCCACTTTTGAATGATCTTCAGCAAAATTTTACTTGGATGTGACATTAATGATATTGTTTGATAATTTCTGCATTAGTTTGGATCACCTTTCTTGGGAATAGGCAAAAGTATGCATATCTTTCAGTTAGTTGGCCAGGTAGCTGTCTTCTATATTTCTTGGCCTAGGCAAGTACGCACTTCGAGTGCTGCATCCGTTAGTTGACACATCTCAATTGGTATTCTGTCAATTCCTGGAGGCTTATTTTTTGCCAGTGCCTTCAGTACAGTTTGGACTTCTTCCTTCAGCACCATCAGTTCCTGATCATACGCTACCTCCTGAAATTGTTGAACATCGACTAATTCTTTTTGGTGTAAGACCCTGTGTATTCCTTCCACCTTCTTTTGAAGCTTCCTGCATCATTTAATATTTTCCCCAGAGAATCCTTCAATATTACAACTTGAGGCTTGGATTTTTTCTTCAGTTCTTTCAACTTGAGAAATGCCAAATATGTTCTTCCCTTTTGGTTTTCTATCTCCAGCTCTTTGCACGTCATTATAATACTTTACTTGTCTATTCTAGATTATTTTGTATAAGTGGGATCATATAATATTTGTCCTTTTGTGTTTGACTTATTTCACTGAGCATGATATTCTAGAGGCTCACCCATGTTAAGGCATGTATCAGAACTTCATTTCTCTTTGTGGCTGAATAATCCATTCTATGCATATACCATGGTTCCTGGATGGTGCAAAAGTCTGCAGTTGTCTACTGATCTAAATGTCAGCTGTTCAGATCCACCAGATGGTGCCGTGGGAGAAAGGCCTGGTGATCTGCTTCTGTAAAGATGCAGCCCTATGGAGTAGTTCTACTCTGTAACACATGGGGTCATCATGAGTTGTAGCCAACTTGATGACAACGAGTTTGGTTTGGGTTTGTATGCATATACCACATTTTGTTTATGCAGTCATCTATTGGTGGACGTTAGCGTGTCTAGATTATGAGTTTCGGAATGAGCAGGCTCATCTTTCTCATCTCTCTATTCCCAGAGTTGCCTAACACAATACTTGGCACATTGTGACACCCAGTAACTCTTGGTTGAATTAGGACATTGCATTGAAATTTACTAGAAATATACTGAAGTTTGGAACTATATTGTTATTGAACAGTGTTCACTGCAATGGCATTTGTTAAGGCAATAATAAATTTATCATTTGTCTGTAGTCCACCCTTGGGTTTTGGTTTAGTCCACCCTTGGGTTTTTGGTTTAGAATCTTTTTTCCCCCTCCATTTTGAAGCATTGGTGAAAAAAAAAAAAAAATGTATAATTCAGCTATTCATACTCAATACCCAGACTCTGTACTTAGCCCTCTCAAGACGTGGGCTTCTGAAATTCTTAGAAGACACACCTAGTTATAAGAGTGAACTTAAGGTGATAGAGCAAACGCGGTCACTTAAAGCACTGAGGAGCTATGAATTAAGAAGTCAGACTGGTCATAGAAAGCTTTATGGAGAGGGTAAGCTTCAAGCCTGATTTTGGAAGACAGGATAGGTGAAGACTGATGCATAGAAGCAAGAGAGAGAATATTCGGGAAGGCAGCCTGTGTGGAAAGGCAAGAGCTGAGTATACCTAAAGCCAAACCAAACCCATTGCCAGGGACTACATCCCGACTCATGGCGACCCTACAGGACAGAGTAGAACTACTCCGTAGGTTCTCTAAGGAGCTGCTGGTGGATTTGAGCTGCTGACCTTTTGGTTAGCTGCTGAGCTCTTAACCACCGAGCCACCAGGGCTTTGAGAACTGAGTATAGGACATGAGAAATGGCTTGATTAGAATATAGTGAGGAGAACGTTTACTATAAAAACTAAGTGCTTAGGGTGCTTGCTTATTTATTTTTTTAAGATTCTACTTTGTGTGTATTTCTTGATTGCCTGGATTAATGGCAGGAGGTTAAAAAGAAAGCAAGAAAGCTGAAGTTCAGAGAGAATCCCCTTGAATAGTACATTAAATTCATTTTAATTGCATAACATTCCTTGTTTTGAAGCAGACTTTTATTATAAGGTGGTACCAAACCCACTGCCGTCGAGTCGATTTCCATTCATAGCGACCCTATAGGACAGAGTAGAACTGCCCCATAGAGTTTCCAAGGAGCGTCTGGCGGATTTGAACTGCCGACCTCTTGGTTAGCAGCTGTAGCACTTAACCACTACGCTACCGGGGTACAGTGGGCCGTTATTTTTATTTTTTTTTAAATAATTAATTTTATTTTTTTAGTTGTTGCTGAAAATATACTCAGCAAAACATACACAGCTGCAACAATTTCTGCTTGTACAGTACAGTGACATTGATTACATTCTTCAAATTGTGCAGCCATTCTCCTCCTCCTTTTCTGAACTATTTCCCACCTGTTAAGACCAGCTCACCGCCCCTAAGCTTCCTATCTCATCTTTGGGGTTGGCATTTCAGTTTAATCCCATACTTGACAGCGTTGGGTTTTTGGGTTTTAGATCTTCAAAAGAGCACAATGCTCAGGTAGACGTTCTTTACCGCTTAGGTTAAAATATTGTTCTTTGACTGCCCAGCTGCCCTCCCTTCTTCAGTCCCCTAGCAGTCCCCTTTCTCTTGGCAACTTCTCCAGTCTCCATTCCCACCACATGTTCCTGGCTGACATTTCACCTCATTGGTAGCTCATCCATCTGGGCAAAGGAGTGAGTGTCTGACCAAGCTGGGCTAGTCCTTCCCAAGGTCTTTTCAAGTTGGACTAAGGGAAGATGGGAATCCCTTTGGTGATGAGTGAAGCTGTGAGAGAGAAGGCAAGGATAAGTAAAGGGTCATTTCCCATCTTCTAAGGAAAGCGGCCCTGAAAGGAGGAAGCTGGAACTCCAGAGAGAGGCAGATGTAAGGCAGAGGGGAGTTCTGCTAATGTTCTAGGCCCTCTGCAGTTTTCTCTAAGTCCGGCTGTGGCCTCGAGTTTGCTGTATGCATCCTGACTCCTTGGCCAGAAAATCTCCCTTTGCCGTTTGAGGTTCTTTTGGGTTTCTGTAAGTTGCAGAAGCTGATCTGGCGAGTTTAATGAGTTAAGATGCAGAAAATCATAAAGCGCTCTCATGTCACTGTGAGGACACTCTCACGGGAGCTAGCTGACTTCCACTCTCCACTACCCTCACTATTGATTCAGAAGAACCCCTGTTTTTCGAATAGTCTAGATTAGAACACCACTCCCTCAGCTTCTGAGAATGAAGTGTCCTTGAGGGTCACCTTCTCCTGCCGAGCTCTGAGTGTCCAGCCTCCAACTTTCTCAGGGTGGTGAAGAAGGCTTTACCCAGTAACCAGGTATTCACGTGCATCAGAGTAGAACCGCACGCCATAGAGTTTTCAATGGCAGATTTTTCAAAACTAGATTGCCAGGTCTTTCTTCGGAGGTGTCTCTGGGTATACTCGAACCTCCAAACTTTAGGCTAGCAGCCCAGCACATCAGGTGCTTGCACCACCCAGGGATTCTGAAGGCTTTGGGGGGGATAAAAGGATCTTTTTCCTGAGCTCAGAGTCTGATAGTGTCTTGTTCCTTTTGGTGCATCTGGCGTTCTCCTGGGGGAGATGGGCCCTGTAGTGGTCAGATTGTTGTCATATTTCATCTGTTTTCTTTTGGGAAAGGTTGAGCCCTCTCCTTTGTTTTGTGATGTCTGGGGGCACTGTGTTCATGTGATTTTTGGCAAGTTAGTTTGACCACGGATTCCTCAAAGTGTCTTTCTCTGAGGCAATAGAATGTGTGCTGAAGACTCATTTTAAAAATTAATAAAAGTTTTTTTGGGGGGGGCCTATATTGGTTAAGATATAATTATTTATCAGAATGATTATATTATTGCTGGACTCTTTTGAAGCAGAAGCAAAACACTAAAAAAAAAAAAAAATCTGCAACTGTAAATATTGCCATTTAAGAAAACAAAGATTTTGAGAATCTCTTTAAGATTCGAATCACTTACCATCTTTGCAGTCAAACCTTTTGTTTAGTAGGGTCTAATGCAGAGCATCTTTTTTTTTTTTTTTTAATTTTTATTGTGCTTTAAGTGAAAGTTTACAGACCAAGTCAGTCTCTCATACAAAAACTTATATACACCTTGCTATTTGCTCCTAGGTGCTCTCGTTCTAATGGGACAGGACACACCTTCCCTCCACTCTCTATTTTTGTGTCCATTCGGCCAGCTTCTGACCCCCTCTGCCCTCTCATCTCTTCTCCAGACAGGAGATGCCAACATAGTCTCATGTGTCTACTTGATCCAAGAATCTACTTGATCCACTCTTTCCCAGTATCATTTTCTATCCCATAGTCCAGTCCAATCCCTCTCTGAAGAGTTGGCTTTGGGAATGGTTCCTGTCTTGGGCCAATGGAAGGTCTGGGGACAATGACCTTTGGAGTCCTTCTAGTCTCAGACCATTAAGTCTGGTCTTTTTATGAGAATTTGGGGTCTGCATCCTACTGCTCTCCTGCTCCCTCAGGGGTTCTTTTCTGTGTTCCCTGTCAGGGCAGTTATCGGTTGTAGCCAGGCACCATCTTGTTCTTCTGGTCTCAGGCTGATGTAGTCTCTGGTTTATGTGGCTCTTTCTGTCTCTTGGGTTCATAATTACCTTGTGTCTCCGGTGTTCTTCATTCTCCTTTGGTCCAGATGGGTTGAGACCAATTGACGCATCTTGGATGGCCGCTTGCTAGCGTTTAAGACCCCAGATGCCACTCACCAAAGTGGGATGCAGAATGTTTTCTTAATAGATTTTATTATGCCAATTGACTTAGATGTCCCCTGAAACCATGGTCCCTAAACCCCTGCCCCTGCTATGCTGGCTTTCGAAGTGTTCAGTTTATTCAGGCAACTTCTTTGCTTTTGGTTTAGTCCAGTTGTGCTGACCTGTCCTGTATTGTGTGTTGTTTTTCCCTTCACCTAAAATAGTTCTTAACTACTATCTAATTAGTAAATACCCCTCCCCCCCATTCCCTCCCTACTCTCGTAACCATCAAAGAATATTTTCTTCTTTGTCTAAACTATTTTTTGAGTTCTTATAATAGTGGTCTCATATGATATTTGTCCTCTTTAGTGCAGAGCATCTTGCTGGGATTTGGGGAGACCAAGATGAACATATTTCTCAATTTCTAGGGAATTAGAATTGTGGACAGATATCAGGGCACATACTGGTATAGCTAGACTGTCCCCAGGCTAGACAGAGATGGGGAGGGGAAAAGAAAAGGTTCACAAACATGATAAAAAACAAACACCAAAAGCAGCAAAATTTCTCTGGCTTATCTACTATGTATGGTCTGACTTACCATTCCCACCTCAGATCTCTCCCGAGTGCCGGAAGCTCTGAGGGAGCACTGCACTTGTGTTAACCCACGTGGATCTTTTGTCTACTGAGTGTCCAGAGTCCTTCATCATGCTTTTCCAGGGAAGGTCTCCTGGCCACCCTGGCAGCCCACCATGATCTCTCTCTTGCTTTAGCTTCTTCGGGGTGTCTCTTGCCAGCATGGATCCGAAATGTCCTCCTCTCTACACGTAGGTGGGCCTGGCTTCCTAAACAGCCTTTGCACTTCTCATGGGCCCTTTCCTCCTGGGTGGCAGCTGTGTCCACTTGCTGCAATGGCCTACTGACTGGGCTGTATAGCAGCATCATTGTGTGATCAGCGTCTCACAGAGAGCTAAAGGAAGCAGCCCTTTTATTTATTTACCTTATAAGCTTCAAGTTCTGAGGCTTTCTGTCGAGTTCTGCTGGAGTTACTGGGTAGGGATGGTGATGGGCCAGCAGACTATGGAAACAGCACACGTTATATGGAACTTAAAACTACCCTCCTCCCACAGGTTGACCCACTGGGCTTGGATCAAGCGTGTGAACATTCAATCTTTCTTTGCCAACAATGAATTATTTCCATAAGGTGTTCCTTTGTTTTCTATGCAAATAGAAATGTATTTAAAGCACAAAGAACAGTGCCTGGAAAGTCATACGTGCTCAAAAACTGATAGGAATTGAAAGTTTAAATAGAGTGGATGAGGCATGTAGGGTGAAGGAAGTATTCCGGTAGTTCTTTTTTGGAGCTTCCCACTGCTGCTGAGTGGGTGAAAATGACTGAGGACCACTTTTTGCTTTGTGCCTCACAAGGGGAGGAAAAAATTCAGATGGAAAAATAAATGAGGAAAATGGATTCTTGTACTCCTTACAACCTCTTATCTGATGTATTGAGCACTTTAATTTCTCAGCATGATGCTGTCACACACAGGACGTGGCCAGACCAGCTCAGGGCTGGGAGAGAAGACTCCATTGCTCTCATCCAAGGCTCTTATATGTTCTAAGATAATCTGACCATATAACGGTAATGCCAGAACATCTAGTTGAGCTATTTGAGTTTAAAAAGCTATTAATAAACAAAGGAGCCCTGGTGGTGCAGCGGTTAAAGTGCTGGGCTGCTAACTGAAAGGTTGGCGGTTTGAACCCACCAGCCACTCTGAGGGAGAAAAGACCTGGCAATCTGCTCTCGTAAAGGTTACGGCCTCGGAAACCCTATGGGGCAGTTCTACCCTGCCCTACAGGATTGCTGTGAGTCGGAATGGACTGGACGGCAATGGGTGTTAATAAACAGGGCTCTTATGCTCCCCCACCATAAAACACCCCACCATAAAACACCAGTTTGTAAATGCCGAGCTTTATTTGCTCCAGGTTTGTCTCGTTACTTATTTGTGGCAGGAGAGACTTCACTGACTGACCTGACTCTGGCTTTGGATCTGTTTCCCTTCTAATCGGTTTAAACTCAAAATCGATTGTGGTACCCTATAAACCATGTCTCTGAAGCAAAGCCGCCGATTTACCCCGGGAGGACAAAACAAAGCAACACCTGCAGTTCTCTCCAGTTGAGCTTCCTCACACAGAAGCCTTCAGACAAGCCCCAGGCGCGGTCTCACCTGAGTTGTCTTTGGAGCCATGACAAAGTCAAATGAGCAGGATCGGAAATATGTCTGGTATTTGTCTGAATCTGTTTGGTTCTGAGCGTCTCTTGGCTGAGAATGCAAACTCATCACGGAAAGTCTATGGCAGACAAGCAGAGAACTACCAGTGGGCCTGGGGTACTGAGTTACAGTTGAAACAACCAAACCCTTGATGAAAGCGTGGGTATCCTGTAAACGCCAAAAGGGTTAAAAACAAGAAGTGGGAAAAAGAATTATTCAGGATAGGTTAACCATCTGCAAATGAGATAAATTGCAAAGATGGTTAAAAAGAAGAACAGTACACAAATATTGGGCAATGATCCAGGCAGTTATCTTGTCTGACCTGCATGAGGTAGAAGCAGTGGGGTTTGATTATAGGAGGAGGCTTGATGGATTCCCTGCCAGTGGGTCCCTTTCCCTCTGAATTACCAGCAAATAAATAAACTAGCTCCGATAATGACGAAATGCAGCAAGGAGTCGCTGAATTTGTATGCCTTCTGGTTTGTAATGTGGCTTCTTGACCTTTTTCCTGAGGTGAACACCTGAGTACCATTGTATTCTGGTTCATGGATTAAACGTCTCTTTGCAGCTTAATCTCATAATCTCATTGCAGTTGAAAGACCCCAATGAGTACCTGGAGGGCGTGGCCCACATTGTGCTCCTCACAGAGCCTCCAGTGCCCGGCCAAGGCTGGGACACAAAAGGTGCTCCATGAATACAGTGACGGGAATGGGAACTAACCAATGTCCCTTCTTTTTGCCCAGACATGCTTTCAGCCCATTTCCCCGAGTCTCCTTTAGGTCATTTCCTCTTCCACCACAATGAACTACCTGTGACACCCAGGAAACACAAAGTGAGGAGACACAAAGCCAAGGACTTTGATTCCCAAAAGCACTCCCCTGCTAACACGAGCTATTTCACGTATCTGATGAGAGACCCCAAATCAGTCTGGCACCGCCGTGACGGTAATTGGCAGGCTAATAAACGGCGTTTCGCCTGGTAAATCACAGAGGGCTGGGCGTGTTTTTCACACCCTGACAGCTTTAAGTTCCTACCTGACAGCGGTCTGTCAGACTGCAGCAAGAAAGGGCCTCAGGGAGGCTCAATGCTACTCTGTGCAATTGCAGCTGAATGTAAAAAGTGGTCTCGATTTTATTGCTTGAAAGTGGTCTTTCTCACTGGGCCTGGAACCTGAGATATCGTCATTGTCCCAGTGTGTTGGAAAGGCAGATGTCTGGGATTTAGTCCCTTTCAGTTACAGTTTTCACTCAGCTACTAATCCAAAGGTTGGTGGTTTGAATCCCCTCAGCAGCACCAGGGAGGAAAGGCCTGGCAATCTACTTCCCTAAGATCACAGCCATTGAAAAGCCTGTGGAATGAAGTTCTATTCTGACACACGCGGGGCCGCCGTGAGTCAGAATCAGCTCGATGGCAATGGGCTGTTGGGTCAGTTGCAGGAAGCTGGATTGTCCCTAAACATTTTCGAGCACCGGGAAAACCTTCCAAAAATGCACAGACCTAAGGATCAGAAAGACAGTTTCCGGGTGTTTGAAAGCAAGCGATTATCAGTGAGTCAATGAGCCTTCATTGATAAAAAGTGAGGGTAACACTGTTTCACAGGAGTGTTGTGAGAGTGGAGACAATACATGCGACTGGAATTTATGAAAAGGGACTTATTACTGCAGAGAAGTGGCTCTCAGCTGGGGTCATTTTGTACCCTTCCCGCTGCCTACCCCAGGACATCTGACAATGTCTAGAGACATTTTGGGTTGTCATGTCACCTCTACCATTGAAAGCTGTCTGTGCTGGGATGTGTAAGGGACCTGCTCTCAGGCTTGCTGTGCTTATGGGGTCAACTTGTTGGCAGGGTTTGCTCATGACTACCACTTTACTGGCATACATACCCCAAACAACACCCTTCAAGGAGAGTGGCTGTGAGTCTTCTGATTTACTCAGTCACTTTTTTTATTCTGACCCCATCCCTTCCTCCCTCTCTCCCTCCCTTCCTTTCCTGCACTGGACTGAGCTCTCCACATACAGCAGGGTACAGGAGAGATTAGAGAGGAAGCTTTGGAGAAATGTCTGTCTTCTCTAGATTCTCACCCCTTCAGCACTACCCAGTGTTCTAGGACGTTGTTGTTGCTGTTGGCTGCCATCGTGTTGTTTCTGACTCACAGCGACCTTATGCATAACAGAAGGAAACATTGCCCAGTCCTGTGCCATCTTCATGATCGTTGGCAGGTTTGAGTCCATTGCTGTGGCTCTGGTGCCAATCTATCTCATTGAGAGGAGCCCTGGTGGCGCAGTGATTGAGTGCTGGAATCCTAACCAAAAGGTCGGTGGTTTGAACCCACCAGCCGCTCTTTGGGAGAAAGATGTGGCAGTCTGCTCCCATAAAGATTGTTGCCGACAGCCTTGGCGACCCGGTGGAGCAGTTCTGCTCTGATGGTCGCTGTGAGTCAGAATAGACTTGACAGCAGTTGGCTTGGTTACCGGTTTCGGTATCTCACCGAGGGTTTCCCTCACTTTCACTGACCTGCTGCTTTACCCCCATGGTCTCCTTTTCTGGTGATTGGGGTTTCCTGATCATGTGTCCGGAGTAAGCAAGACAAAGCCTCCCGGTCATTGCTTCTAAGGTGCGCTCTGGCTGTATTTCTTCTAAGACTGTTGTAGTGTGGCTCCTGCCAGCAGCATCGGCATTGCCTGGAAACTTGTTAGAACAGTGAGCTCTCAGGCCCCATCCCAGACCTCCTGAATCAGAAACTCTGGGAACAGGACTCAGCAATGTGTGCCCTTAGCAAGCCCTCCAGGGGATTTGACGCATGCTCCAGAGTGAGGCTGTACCGACAGTGTCTTCAGTTCTCTTTTTTGCTGTCAGCATAGTCACTTATGTCCACAGGGACTCTCCAGTATCTCAGTCTTCGAGTCCTGCCACAGGGTGACAGAGCTATCATTTCACTAAAACGCCCTTCAGCTTCTTCACTATGGAGAATTCCGCAATAGTTTCACAGATAGGGTGATGGAAGCTGGATTCTCTAATTATCCTTTTGTTGTGGATTGAATTGTGTCTCCTGAAAATGGGTGTCAACTTCATTAAGCCATAATTCCCTGTATTGAGTGGTTGTCCACCATTTTGTGATCTGATGTCATTATCCTGTGTGTTGTAAATCCTCACCTTTATGATGTTAATGAGGTGGGACACAATCTTCAGGATTAGGTTGTATCTTGAGTCAATGTCTTTTGAGATATAGAAGATAGAAGGGAGCAGAGAGGAAACGGACCTCATGCCACCAAACAAGAACAGCCAGGAGCATAGCACATCCTTGGGACCTGCAGTCTCTGCTCAGAAAAGCCCCTAGATCCAGGGGAAGATTGATAACAAGGACCTTCCCCTAGAGCCATCAGAGAAAGAAAGCCTTCTCTTGGAGCTGGCACCCTGATTTCAGAGTTCTAGATGGTGAGAAATAAACTTGTTTGTTAAAGCCACCCACGTGTGGTATTTCTGTTATAGCAGCACTAGATAACTAAGACACCTTTCGTCTCATTGAGAGCATTGGCTATTTCTTCCCCCGGAAATTATTTTTCTCTGGTTGAGATAGGAGCATCCAGTTGCAATGATAAATGTCCTATTGTGTTCTGGTTAGACTCTAAGTTCCAAATTCTTGTAGTTGCAGACAAAAGGAAGAGGGGTGGAGCCTTCTTAGCTGCTTTAGATAAACAATGATCCTTATAACTTAGACTCGTAAAATATTTTCAGTGTACAGAACCCTTTTTACATCCTGAAACATTATTTTCCTCACCTGTAACGTGGTGATAAGTATACTTAGCTAATTTTTGGGAGTCCCTGGGTGGTGCAAAGAGTTAATGTGCCCAGATACTAACTGAAAGGTTGGAGGTTTGCATCTCTCCAGAGGCAGCTCTGAAGAAAGGCCTCGTGATTGACTTCCAAAAAATCAACCATTGATAACCCTATGGAACGCAGTTCTACCCTGACCCACGTGGGGTCACTGTGAGTCAGAATTGACTCTATGGCAGCTGGTTTTAATACGGTTTTTAAAACAACCCTGTGAGTTTGGTTTCCCATTCCTCAAATGGGAAACTGAGGTTCAAGTCATGTGATGCAAGACGTCAGTGCCGGAAAGAGTAGCTATCAGAGGTAACTTGGGCCTGGTTCTCTCTACCTGATTGTCGTTTCGTTGGGTGCTGTCGAGCTGGCTCTGATTCATGGCGACCTCATGTGTTACAGAGTGGAACTGCTCCATAGGCTGTGATCTTAATGGAAGCAGATTGCCAGGCCTTTTCTTCCGTGGTACTGCTGGGTGGGTTTGAACTGCCAACCTTTAGGTTAGCAGTCGAGGGCAAACTGTTTGTGCCACCTGTTATCATTAAAAAACTAAGACAAGGAGGCGGGGCCAAGATGGCGGACTAGGTGGACGCTACCGCGGATCCCTCTTGCAACAAAGACTCGGAAAAACAAGTGAATCGATCACATACATAATCTACGAACTCTGAACAACAAACACAGACTTAGAGATGGAAAACGAACAAATACGGGCAGACAGCGATCGTTTGCAGAACTAGGAGCCAGTGTACCAGGCAGGTGACTTTTGGAGCCCGATCTGGGGCAGAGCCCAGGGGGGCAGACGGCACAGACAAGGGGCCCAGCCCTACCCCCCGAACCCATCCTGGGAGGGAGTCTAGCTGGTTGGCGCGGGCGGCGGAGCGGCACAGCCAGAGGGAGAAGCACCCGGGAGGCAGTGATTGATCTTGGAGCGGGGAGAGCAGCGTCCCAGCTGGGGAGCCGTCCGCCGGGAGTTTGGCAGGAAGCGGGCGTGGCGCAAGCGTGGGGATCAGCTATATTTCCCTAAAGCGACCCCGGGGCGGGGCCCGCATGTTCGTGAGGGGGACGGCCACCCAGTTCGCGCATGCGGCGCGGTGCACCAGAGGGAGAAATCCCCGGGAGGAAGTGACTGGTCTTGGAGCGGGGAGAGCAGTGTCCCAGCCGGGGAGCCATCTGCTGGGATTTTGGTGAAAGCAGGCGGGGTGGGAGCGCGGGGATCAGTTATATTCCCCTGAATTGACCCAGGGGGCGTGCCCACCTGGTCGTGCGGGCGACGCCCACCCAGTTCGCGCGAGCAGTGTGGTGCACTGGAGGGAGAAGTCCCTGGGAGGAAATGACTGGTCTTGGAGCAGGGAAAGCAGCGTCCCAGCCGGGGAGCCATCCCGCCGGGATTTTGGCGGACGGGGGCGGAACGTGAACGCGGAAATCAGCTCTATATTCTGTGGTGCTACACTCCTAGCTGTCTGATCCCTCCCCCATGCTCCCCAGGCGGCTCCATTAACATCCGAATACCTTGAGCCAGAGGGAGAATTCAGATAGGGATCTGACTGCATTTTTTTTTTAGCTGACTACTTGGAAAATCTAGTTTCCCAGTGATGGCTCGGAGACAGCAGTCCATATCAAACCACATAAAGAAACAGACCATGACAGCTTCTCCAACCCCCCAAACAAAAGAATCAAAATCTTTCCCAAATGAAGATACAATCCTGGAATTATCAGATACAGAATATAAAAAACTAATTTACAGAATGCTTAAAGATATCACAAATGAAATTAGGATAAATGCAGAAAAAGCCAAGGAACACACTGATAAAACTGTTGAAGAACTCAAAAAGATTATTCAAGAACATAGTGGAAAAATTAATAAGTTGCAAGAATCCATAGAGAGACAGCATGTAGAAATCCAAAAGATAAACAATAAAATTACAGAATTAGACAATGCAATAGAAAGTCAGAGGAGCAGACTCGAGCAATTAGAATGTAGACTGGGACTTCTGGAGGATCAGGGAATCAACACCAACATAGCTGAAAAAAAAAATCAGATAAAAGAATTTAAAAAAATGAAGAAACCCTAAGAATCATGTGGGACTCTATCAAGAAGGATAACCTGCGGGTGATTGGAGTCCCAGAACAGGGAGGGGGGACAGAAAACACAGAGAAAATAGTTGAAGAACTCCTGACAGAAAACTTCCCTGACATCATGAAAGACGAAAGGATATCTATCCAAGATGCTCATCGAACCCCATTTAAGATTGATCCAAAAAGAAAAACACCAAGACATATCATCATCAAACTTGCCAAAACCAAAGACAAACAGAAAATTTTAAAAGCAGCCAGGGAGAAAAGAAAGGTTTCCTTCAAGGGAGAATCAATAAGAATAAGTTCAGACTACTCAGCAGAAACCATGCAGGCAAGAAGGGAATGGGACGACATATACAGAACACTGAAGGAGAAAAACTGCCAACCAAGGATCATATATCCAGCAAAACTCTCTCTGAAATATGAAGGCGAAATTAAGATATTTACAGACAAACACAAGTTTAGAGAATTTGCAAAAACTAAACCAAGACTGCAAGAAATGCTAAAGGAGATTGTTTGGCCTGATGACCAATAATATCAGGTACCAGCACAATACAAGGTCACAAAACAGAACGTCCTGATATCAACGCAACTCAAATAGGGAAATCAGAAAAACAAACAAATTAAGATTAATTCTAAAAAATAAATAAACAAAATAATACACATAACAGGGAATCATGGAAATCAATAGATAAACGATCACAATAATCAAAAAGAGGGACTAAATATAGGAGGCATTGAACTGACAGATGGAGAGTGATACAAAGCGATATGGAATGATACAAGTTAGGTTTTTACTTAGAAAAATAGGGGTAAATAATAAGGTAACCACAAAAAGGAATATCAATTCCATAACTCAAGAAAAAAGCCAAGAAAAACGTAACGACTCAACAAACATAAAGTTAAACATTATGAAAATGAGGATCTCACAATCTACTAAGAAAAATGTCTCAGCACAAAAAAGCATGTGGAAAAATGAAATTGTCAACAACACACATGAAAAGGCATCAAAATGACAGCACTAAAAACTTACTTATCTATAATTACGCTGAATGTAAATGGACTAAATGCACCAATAAAGAGACAGAGAGTCACAGACTGGATAAAGAAACACGATCCATCTATATGCTGCCTACAAGAGACACACCTTAGACTTAGAGACACAAACAAACTAAAACTCAAAGGATGGAAAAAAATATATCAAGCAAACAATAAGCAAAAAAGAAGAGGAGTAGCAATATTAATTTCTGACAAAATAGACTTTAGACTTAAATCCACCACAAAGGATAAAGAAGGACACTATATAATGATAAAAGGGACAATTGATCAGGAAAACATAACCATATTAAATATTTATGCACCCAATGACAGGGCTGCAAGATACATAAATCAAATTTTAACAGAATTGAAAAGTGAGATAGACACCTCCACATTTATAGTAGGAGACTTCAACACACCACTTTGGAGAAGGACAGGACATCCAGTAAGAAGCTCAACAGAGACAGGGAAGACCTACTTACAACAATCAACCAACTTGACCTCATTGACTTATACAGAACTCTCCACCCAACTGCTGCAAAATATACTTTTTTTTCTAGTGCACATGGAACATTCTCTAGAATAGACCACATATTAGGTCATAAAACAAATCTTTCCAGAATCCAAAACATCGAAATATTACAAAGCATCTTCTCAGACCACAAGGCAATGAAGCTAGAAATCAATAACAGAAAAACTAGGGAAAAGAAATCAAATACTTGGAAAATGAACAATACCCTCCTGAAAAAAGACTGGGTTATAGAAGACATCAAGGAGGGAATAAGGAAATTCTTAGAAAGCAACGAGAATGAAAATACTTCCTATCAAAACCTCTGGGACACAGCAAAAGCAGTGCTCAGAGGCCAATTTGTATTGATAAATGCACACATACAAAAAGAAGAAAGAGCCAAAATCAGAGAACTGTCCCTACAACTTGAACAAATAGAAAGTGAGCAACAAAAGAACCCATCAGGCACCAGAAGCAAACAAATAATAAAAATTAGAGCTGAACTAAGTGAATTAGAGAACAGAAAAACAACTGAAAGAATTAACAAAGCCAAAAGCTGGTTCTTTGAAAAAATTAACAAAATTGATAAACCATTGGCTAGACTGACTAAAGAAAAACAGGAAAGGAAACAAATAACCCGAATAAGAAACGAGAAGGACCACATCACAACAGAGCCAAATGAAATTAAAAGAATCATTTCAGATTACTACGTAAAATTGTACTCTAACAAATTTGAAAAGCTAGAAGAAATGGATAAATTCTTGGAAAAATACTACCTACCTAAACTAACACATTCAGAAGTAGAACAACTAAATAGACCCATAACAAAAAAAGAGATTGAAACGGTAATCAAAAAACTCCCAACAAAAAAAAGCCCTGGCCCAGACGGCTTCACTGCAGAGTTCTACCAAACCTTCAGAGAAGACTTAACACCATTACTACCGAAGGTATTTCAAAGCATAGGAAAAGACGGAATACTACCCAATACATTCTATGAAGCTACCACCTCCCTGATACCAAAACCAGGTAAAGACATTACAAAAAAAGAAAATTTTAGACCTATATCCTTCATGAACATAGATGCAAAAATCCTCAACAAAATTCTAGCCAATAGAATCCAACAACACATCAAAAAAATAATTCACCCTGATCAAGTGGGATTTATACCAGGTATGCAAGGCTGGTTTGAATATCAGAAAAACCATTAATGTAATCCATCACATAAATAAAACAAAAGACAAAAACCACATGATCTTATCAATAGATGCAGAAAAGGCATTTGACAAAGTTCAACACCCATTTATGATAAAAACTCTTACCAAAATAGGAATTGAAGGAAAATTCCTCAACATAATAAAGGGCATCTATGCAAAGCCAACAGCCAATGGAGAGAACCTGAAAGCATTTCCCTTGAGAACGGGAACCAGACAAGGATGCCCTTTATCACCGCTCTTATTCAACATCGTACTTGAAGTCCTAGCCAGGGCAATTATGCTAGACAAAGAAATAAAGGGTATCCAGATTGGCAAGGAGGAAGTAAAGCTATCACTATTTGCAGATGACATGATCGTATACATGGAAAACCCTAAGGAATCCTCCAGAAAACTACTGAAACTAATAGAAGACTTTGGAAGAGTCTCAGGTTATAAAATAAACATACAAAAATCACTTGGATTCCTCTCCATCAACAAAAAGAACACCGAAGAGGAAATAACCAAATCAATACCATTCACAGTAGCCCCCAAGAAGATAAGATACTTAGGAATAAATCTTACCAAGGATGTAAAAGACCTATACAAAGAAAACTACAAAGCTCTGCTACAAGAAATTCAAAAGGACATACTTAAGTGGAAAAACATACCCTGCTCATGGATAGGAAGACTTAACATAGTAAAAATGTCTATTCTACCAAAAGCCATCTATACATATAACGTACTTCCAATCCAAATACCAATGTCATATTTTAAGGGGATAGAGAAACAAATCACTAATTTCATGTGGAAGGGAAAGAACCCCCGGATAAGCAAAGCATTACTGAAAAAGAAGAAGAAAGTGGGAGGCCTCACTCTACCTGATTTCAGAACCTATTATACAGCCACAGTAGTCAAAACAGCCTGGTACTGGTACAACAACAGGCACATAGACCAATGGAACAGAATTGAGAACCCAGATATAAATCCATCCACGTACGAGCAGCTGATATTTGACAAAGGACCAGTGTCAGTCAATTGGGAAATGATAGTCTTTTTAACAAATGGTGCTGGCATAACTGGATATCCATTTGCAAAAGAATGAAACAGGACCCATACCTCACACCATGCACAAAAACTAACTCCAAGGGGATCAAAGACCTAAACATAAAGACCAAAACGATAAAGATCATGGAAGAAAAAATAGGGACATCCCTAGGAGCCCTAATACAGGGCATAAACAGAATACAAAACATTACCAAAAATGATGAAGAGAAACCAGATAACTGGGAGCTCCTAAAAATCAAACACCTATGCTCATCTAAAGACTTCACCAAAAGAGTAAAAAGACCACCTACAGACTGGGAAAGAATTTTCAGCTATGACATCTCCGACCAGCGCCTGATCTCTAAAATCTACATGATTCTGTCAAAACTCAACCACAAAAAGACAAACAACCCAATCAAGAAGTGGGCAAAGGATATGAACACACATTTCACTAAAGAAGATATTCAGGCAGCCAACAGATACATGAGAAAATGCTCCCGATCATTAGCCATTAGAGAAATGCAAATTAAAACTACTATGAACTTCCATCTCACACCAACTAGGCTGGCATTAATGCAAAAAACACAAAATAATAAATGTTGGAGAGGCTGCGGAGAGATTGGAACTCTCATACACTGCTGGTGGGAATGTAAAATGGTACAACCACTTTGGAAATCCATCTGGCGTTATCTTAAACAGTTAGAAATAGAACCACCATACAACCCAGAAATCCCACTCCTCGGAATATACCCTAGAGATACAAGAGCCTTCACACAAACAGATATATGCACACCCATGTTTATTGCAGCTCTGTTTACAATAGCAAAAAGTTGGAAGCAACCAAGATGTCCGTCAACGGATGAATGGGTAAATAAATTGTGGTATATTCACACAATGGAATACTACGCATTAATAAAGAACAGTGACGAATCTCTGAAACATTTCATAACATGGAGGAATCTGGAAGACATTATGCTGAGCGAAATTAGTCAGAGGCAAAAGGACAAATATTGTATAAGACCACTATTATAAGATCTTGAGAAATAGAAAAAACGGAGAAGAACACATACTTTTGTGGTTACAAAGGGGGGCGGGAGGGAGGGAGGGAGGGAGAGGGGTTTTTTTTGATCAATCAGTAGATAAGAACTGCTTTGGGTGAAGGGAAAGACAACACTCAACACAAGGAAGGTCAGCCTAATTGGACTGGACTAAAAGCAAAGAGGTTTCCGGGATAAAATGAAAGCTTCAAAGGTCAGCGGAGCAGGGGCCGGGGTCTGGGGAAATTGGTTTGAGGGGACTTCTAAGTCAATGGGCAAAATAATTCTATTATGAAAACATTCTGCATCCCACTTTGAATTGTGGCACCTGGGGTCCTAAATGCCAACAAGCGGCCATCTAAGATACATCAGTTGGTCTCAACCCACTTGGAGCAAAGGCAAAGGAAGAACACCAAGGTCACATGACAACTAAGAACCCAAGAGACAGAAAGGGACACATGAACCAGAGACCTACATTATCCTGAGACCAGAAGAACTAGTTGGTGCCCGGCCACAATCGATGTCTGCCCTGTCAGGGAGCACAACAGACAACTCCTGAGGGAGCAGGAGACCAATGGGATACAGACTCCAAATTCTCATAAAAAGACCAGACCTAATGGTATGACTGCGACTAGAGGAATCCCAGAGACAATGCTCCCCAGAACTTCTGATGGCACAGGACAGGAACCATCCCTGAAGACAACTCATCAGGCATGAAAAGGACTGGTCAGTGTGGGGGAGAGAGATGCTGATGAAGAGTGAGCTAATTAAATCAGGTGGACACTGGAGAGTGTGTTGGCAACTCTTGACTGGAGGGGGGATGGGAAGATAGAGAGAGAGGGAAGATGGCAAAATTGGCACGAAACGAGAGACTGAAAGGGCTGACTCAATAGGGGGAGAGCAAGTGGGAGAAGGGAGTAAGATGTATGTAAACCTACACGTGACAGACTGATTGGAATGGTAAATGTTCACTTGAAGCTTAATAAAAACTAAAAAAAAAAAAAAAAAAACTAAGACAAAACCCCATTCATCCCTGCGATTTAGTTTTTAATGCTGACTCGGGCCTGTCTGGTCATCCAGTGCTCTCCCCGATGACCTGTTTGGGAAGCAGAGTGTGCCTCTTTCCTGTTCCCTCTGCTGATCTCCGGTGCACTCTGAAGGGGCCCCGCCTTCCATTCTCTTCTGCAGACGTGTAGACGGGAGAAGACAGAATTCTCTCTCTGCCTCACTACGGCTTAAACCAAACCAAACCAGTTGCCCTGAGCTGATTCTGCCTCATGACAACCCCAGGTGTGTGGAGTCAAACTGTTCTGTGGGGGTTTTCATAGCTGTGACCTTTTGGGAGCAGGTTGCCAGGCCTTTCTTCTGAGGCACCCCTGGATCAGTTCAAACTGCCAATCTTTTGGCTAACTGTCAAGCACTTAGTTGTTTGTGCATATAAAAGAAGAGTTGTGACCAGAAAAAAACAAAACACCAACGGCATAGTCCGAGCCACCAGTGGTAGGACTTTGGAGACTGGAGATACACAGCTCCTCAAGACCCTGGAGAAGGTGACTCTTTCTGTAATGGCTGAGTGTCTTCATAAAAGAGCCTGAGGACCTTCTAGGGAAGACGGGCTTTGTCCACAGTTTGGACCAGGGTTCCTATATTCGAATGATGAACACCGCCTGCTGCAAAAACTGCGGATGACGCTCCCAACAATTACAAAAAATGTACCAAGATACACTCATTTACAAGACTTCGCAGGACACCAGAAAGTGACTGAAACTTCTGTGGAGCAGTTGAGTAGGAAAGAGTGATGTTGTGGTAAGGGGTTTACTTTTGTGTGTGTGTGTGTGCCTTTGTAAAGCCCCACAAATGTAGCAGGGAGAGGATTTTGAATGATGTGTAGGCATGTCAGGTCGTCTTGGAGAAAACATAAACTTCTGGGAGGCTTGGAAATAGAGATGGAATTTTCCTAGGCTCTCTTAAGGAGAAATGGGTGCCAAGATATAGGGTATAATTAGAATTTGTTAAAGTGTATTCCCGGCAACCACCTATTTAATTAGGTCTTTTGTGTCTTATTTTTTCCTCCTTTTCAAGGTGAGAGTCAATTGTTTGGCATCTTTTAGCTTTACTTTAAGGCAAATCTTTCTAAAATAAACATGTGTCCTTGGCTGATACAACGAAATATGAGATGAAATTCACAGCAATACCTGAAAACCACATTAAGTCTATATAGATTCGTGCTTTCTCTCGGGGACCACTCCGAATGCACGCATACTGTGTTCTCAGAGAAATGAATTAGATTGTCATTTGTGACTGACAACAATTTGTCTCTGTTCTTTAAAATGACTTCTCTCTCTATAAGAGGAATTTACTCAAAATACCATATTGACTCCATTCGCATGAAAAGCACAGTGACGAGGACCCTACAGACTGGAAGTGACATTTATGTGAATGAAATTAAATTGAACTTTTAGAAGATTTTTTATGTATTTTAATCATTGACTATGAAGTGAATAAAGTTTTTGAAATGTTCAAACCATTCTATTGTTGCTAAATTAAAATACGGCACTAAAGGTGTGAGCTGGTTTCTGTCCTTCTTCCAGGGCCAGCTAGGCAAAGAAAGGACCAGGTCCTGCCAACTGAAGTAAGCTTGAATAGACCTAGCAGGTGTGAGTTTCACAGCTAGACCTGGACTCTCGGGTTAGCTTTGATTGAAGATGTCAACCAGCGTGGCTCCCAAGCAGAAGGTTTGCAGTCTTGACTCATTAATGACTGCTTGAGTAGCAGTCCATGGTCACTTCCAGGGAGACAGGGGGAGGGGATATTGGACAAGACTGACCACCCTCCTGCCTTGGATTATGGGACCAGTGTCTCTAAATTTCTTTCATGACACCCTTCCCCACAATGATGTCAATTTGAGATAATTATATACCCTTCTGTCTACTTATGGGAACCCTGGTGGCATAGTAGATAAGTGCTATGGCTGCTAACCAAAAGGTTGACAGTTTGAATCCACCAGGCACTCCTTGGGAACTCTATGGGGCAGGTTTACTCTGTCCTGTAGGGTTGGTATGAGTTGGAATCAACTCGAAGGCAACGGGTTTGGTTTTTTGGGTTTTCTACTTATATTGTCAATTTCTACTATAAACACAGAGAGAATCCTATGGTATGAATTATATGCAAATTAATTGGAACTTATTTTCATCCTACCTTGCACTTTCCAACCTCCCTGAATTAATCCTGTGTTTTCAGTCACTTTAACTCAGGGACCCCAAGCTCACATCCTATAATAAAATAAAAAAAAAACTTCCTCGCTGGAGTGAACCTCGGTTATCCACGTCTGTCCTTGTCATGCTAAGAATGTCTTCCTGTTTTGATTTCTTATAGTTGACAGTTGGCCTGTTTTTTTAAGAGTGTTTAATGATTTAATTCCTGCTGCATTCTCAACACTTGATTTTCTGCTTCTCTGGCAATGATTCTTCCCTCTGCCCATTAGGATTTGATCTCTTAGGTTTTTCAGCCTTAAAGTCATCTCACTAGGGTGCTGTTTGTTTCCAGATCCCAGGTGGATGAACGACTTGGACACCGTAGTTTCCTCTGACCTCTGAGAACTGCCACCTGGCCCTGCCGTGTTTGGTTCTGAAAGCATAAGTTCTTGTTGTCTTTGTGGCAGTATGGTGATGTAACTCAAGCCCCAAATAAATCACGACAGTAACAAAAGAGATGGGCTAGGATTTTACAGGTAATATCCGATTTAACTTTCACTGTTTGGAGGCAGACTGGGCACCTGTGCTTGTTTCCCCTCTTTTCTGTGAGCCCATTATGATGAGAGCAGAGAATTCAAAAAAAAAAAAAAGGTATAAATCAAAGATTGAAAATTAGAAAACCAAAGGCTGGATCTTGCTTGGGGATATATCTCGATTGGCCTATAGAATATTAAAAACTATTATTTGCTAATGTTTGAAAACTGACTAATTCTCATTAAAGTTCTTACTTCTGGCTTATTTTGGAAAAATCAAAGATTTGGCAACCCTTGTACTGCCTTGCTCACAGGTCAGCAATTGGCTGGGGGTAAATAATGGTTGCCCATTTAGATGGATAATAAGTCTTCAACATTCTGCTACACAGTTATTTTTTCTACCTGATTCTGGTAGTCTTTGATTTTGTATTCTTTATAAAAAATCCATAACAGAAAGGGAAAAGCAGAGGGGAATCAACCGATTTGAGATTTCAACACATTCCTAGAAGATTGAAAGTGAACAGAAGGAAGCCACATGCTAAAATGCTCAGGAATGGAACCAGCAGGACCCTTGTGAGACTTTGGAGTCCGGTCAGCAGGTAAAGGAATGTGGAAGGGAGCCTGGAGATGAGAACAAAGGGTGGATTTGAATGTCTGTTTTGGGGCAGTCAACCTCTCTCCCCAAAACCATTACAGTAAGTAGATGTCTTCACTCAGGTCCCAAACTGGGCTTCTCTTCAATTTTTCCTCAAAAAAAGTTAAATGCACTACTCAGGGGGAATTGGAGTAGCTTCTATGTATGCCTAGGCTCCAGGGCAATGCCCCCCTCTTCTGGCATAAGGAACGGGAAGGCCAGCCTGAGAACCAGCTCTGGGCTCTCAGCTGCTCACAGTCACAGAACTTCAAGGCAGCCATTTTTGGCCTTGCTCTTAAATATGAATCAACAGTCAAGGATCGCCACCTACTTTTAAAAAGCTTACAAAATGAAGGAGATATAAAGGTAAATGTGTGAAACCTAGTCTGAGAATAAGTAGATAATTCATGGTAAAAACAAACAAAAAACCCAAAACACAGCATTAGTATTATCAAAGAGATTAATGAATAATGCATTCTTTAAAAAAAAAAAGGAAAATCAAAGAGCAAGAAAAACAACTTAAAAATTAAACGTGATTTATACAAAAGTAAAAAACAGCATCAGTAGATAGATTTTTTAAAAAAATCGACAAAAAAGTAAAAAGCATACAGAGATTAAAAATATAGTAAAAAAGAAAAGATACACGGTACAAAGAACAGTCTTGAGCTTTAATATCAAACTCACTGGAATTCCAGTAAAGCGGAACAGAGCAAAGTAGAGGAAATTATGAAAGAAAGAATGTTGTTGTTGTTAGGTGCCGTTGAGTTGGTTCCGAGTCATAGCGACCTTATGTATAACAGAATGAAATACCGCCCGGTTCTGTGCCACCTTCACAATCATTGGTATGCTTGAGCCCATTGTTGCAGCCACCATGTCAATCCGTCTCGTCCAGGGTCTTCCTCTTTTTAGCTGGCTATCTGTCTTACAGAGCGTAATGTTCTTCTCCAGGGACGGGTCCCTCTTGATAACATGTTCAAAGTATGCGAGATGAAGTCTCGTCATCCTTGCTTCTAGGGAGTGTTCTGGCTGTACTTCTTCCAAGATAGACTCGTTAGTTCTTCTGGCAGTCCATGGTTGTTATGGATTGAATTATGTCCCCTCTAAATGTGTGTATCAACTTGGTTAGGCCATAATTCCCAGTTTTGTGGGGCTGTCCTCCATTTTGTGCTTGTAATGTTTTGTTGAGAGGATTAGGGTGGGATTGTAACACCACCCTTACTCAGGTCACCTCCCTGATCCAAAGTAAAGGGAGCTTCCCTGGGGTGTGGCTTGTACCACCTTTTATTTCTCAAGAGATAAAAGGAAAGGGAAGCAAGCAGAGAGTTGGGGACCTCATACCACCAAAAAAGAAGAACGGGGAGCGGAGCATGTCTTTTAGACTCAGGGTTCTTGTGCAAAGATGCTCCTAGTCCAGGGGAAAGTCGATGAGAAAGACTTCCCTCCAGAGCTGACAGAGAAAGAAAGCCTTCCCCTGGAGCTGACACCCTGAATTTGGACTTTCAGTCTACTTTACTGGGAAAAAATAAACTTCTCTTTGTTAAAACCATCCACTTGTGGTATTTCTGTTATCACAGCACTAGATGACGAAGACAATGGTACATTCAATATTCTTCACCAACACCATAATTCAAAGGCATCAATTCTTCTTTGGTCTTCCATATTCATTGTCCAACTTTGGCAATGCATATGAGGCAAATGGAAAGACCATGGTCTGGGTCAGATGCACTTTAGACCTCAAAGTGACATCTTTGCTTTTCAACGGTTTAAAGAGATCTTTTGCAGCAGATTTGCCCAGTTGATATATGTCGTTTGATTTCTTGACTACTGTTTCCATGGATGTTGATTATAGATCCAAGTAAAATGAAATCCTTCATAACTGGAACCTTTTCTCCCTTTATTATGATGTTGTTTATTGGTCCAGTTGTGAGGATTTTTGTTTTATGTTGAGGTGTAATCCATACTGAAGGCTGTAGTCTTCGATCTTCATCAGTCCTCTTCACTTCAAGTCCTGTTCACTTTCAGCAAGGAAGGTTGTATTATCTGTGTATTGCAGGTTGTTAATGATTCTTCCTCCAATCCTGATGACCCGTTCTTCATTTTATAGTCTAGTTTCTCAGATCACTTGCTCAGTGTATTGACTGAATAATTAAGGTGAAAGGATATAATCCTGCTGCACACCTTTCCTGACTTTAAATCACACGATATACCTGTTGTGTTCAAACAACTGCCTCATGGCCCATGTACAGGTTCTTCATGAGCACAATTAAGTGTTCTAGAATTCCCATTCTTCAAAATGTCATCCATAATTTGTTATGATCCTCGTAGTCAAATGCCTTTGCATAGTCAATAAAACACGGGTAAACATCTTTCTGGTATTCTTTGCTTTCAGCCAGGATCCATATGACATCAGCAATGATATCCCCAGTTCCACGTCCTCTTCTGAATCCAGCACAAATTTCCAGCAGTTTCTTGTTGATATTCTGCTACAACCGTTTTTGAATTATCTTCAACAAAAATGTGACACCATTGCGCTTCAATTTGCCATTTCCAGCATAGCTGACCATACGATTATCTGATTCAAAATGGTCAATACAAGTCCATTTCAGCTCACTCGTACTTAGAACATTGATCTGTATGTGTTTCATTTCATTTTTGACGACTTCCAATTTCCCTAGATTCACACTTTATACGGGAAACCCTGGTGGTGTAGTGGTTAAGTGCTATGGCTGCTAACCAAAAGGTCGGCAGTTCAAATCCACCAGGTGCTCCTTGGAAACTCTACAGGGCAGTTCTACTCTGTCCTATAGGGTCGCTATGAGTCAGAATCGACTTGACGGCAGTGGGTTTGGTTTTGGTTTTTTTGACACTTTATACATTCCACATTCTGATTATTAAAGGATGTTTGTAGCTGTTTCTTCTCATTTTGAGTCTTGCTACATCAGCAAATGAAGGTCCTGAAAGTTTTTCTCCATCCACGCCATTAACGTCAACTCTATTTTGAGAGGCAGCTCTTCCCTAGTCATATTTTGAGTGTCTTCCAACCTAAGGGTCTCATCTTCTGGCACCATACCAGACAATGTTCCACTGCTATTCATAAGACTGTCACTGGCCAGTTTTTTTCAGACATAGACTGCCTGGTCCTTCTTACTTGTCTTAGTGTGGAAGCTCTGCTGTAACCTGTCCACCATGTGTGGCCCTGCTGACATTTGAATACTGGTGACATAGCTTCCAGCATAACAGCAACAAGCACGCCACCGTAGCACTACAAGCCGAAAGGTGCATAGTGGAAAAGAAATAATAGAAGGCAATTTCTCAGGACTAAAGAATGACATGAGTCATTAAATTGAAAGGGGCCCATTGAGGGCCATATATAGTGAATGTCTCTTCAATATAGGTGTGAGGGGCAGTTAGGAAGTGAAAGCTGCTTGAGCTTTACGGAATTCCTCACTTTTGTGTCTAGTCGGTTGGATACCAGGTAAATTATACTATCTTATCTCTTGCATGCTTTTACACACTCTCTGATATACTTGGAACCCTTGCAGTGCAGTGGTTAAGAGCTCAGCTGCTAATCAAAATGTTGGCAGTTCGAATCTACCAGCCGTTCCTTGGAAACCCTATGGGGCAGTTCTACTCTCTCCTATAGGTCTTCTATGAGTTGGAATCGACTCTGCGGCAATGGATTTTTGGTTATGCTATAATGTGATCCTATATTTTGTGTGATAGTATATTTTTTGGGCCCCAGTCTTTGTGTTATGGTGTGTTATACTGTTAATTTCAGAAAAACATATGTGCAATAGGTCTAAGAACAAAACTGGGCAATGTTTTGTTCTGTTTTACATTAAGTTCCCATGAGTCGGGGCCACTTCAATGGCAACTAACAACAGCAATAAATGTTCTAGAAAGCCATCCAAACACTTTGAGGGACAGGGTAGCTGAGACTGGGGCCTGAGGACTATAGTTTCGGGGGCCATCTAGGTCAATTGGCATAACAAAGTTTAAGAAAATGTTCTTCATTCCTCTTTGGTGAATGGCATCTGGGATTTTAAAAGCTTGGAAGTGGCTATCTAAGGTGCATCAATTGGTCCCAACCCACTTGGAGCAAAAGGGAATGAAGAAAACCAAAGACATTAGGAAAATATTAGCCCAGAAGACTTAAGGACCACATAAACGAGAGACTCTACCAGCCTGAGACCAGAAGAACTACATGGTGCCTGGCTACCACCAATGACCACCCTGACAGGGAACACAACAGACAGTCCCAGATGGAGCGAGAGAAAAGTGTGGAGGAGAACTCGAATTCACTTAAAAAGTTGAGACTTAATGGTCTGACAGAGACAGGTGGAACCCTTGAAGCCATGGCCTCCAGATGCTCTGTTAAACAAGAAGTGAAACGAGTCCTGAAGACCACACTTCAGACAAAGAGTAGACTGGACTGTAAAAGAAAATAATACATGTGAGGAGTGTGCTTGTTAGTTCAATCAGACACACAAGACTAAATGTGTGACTCCTGTCCGGAGGCAGGGTGAGAAGGCAGGAAGGGACAGGAGCTGGTTGAATAAACACAGGGAACCCGGAGTAGAAAGGGGGAGTGTGTTGTCACATTGTAGGAATTGCAACTAATGTCACAAAACAATGTGCGTAGACATTTTTTTTAAAAAAATTATTGTGCCTTAAGTGCAACTTTACAAATCAAGTCAGTCTCTCACACAAAAAATTATATACACCTTGCTACATACTCCCAATTTCTGAGACAGCCCACTCCCCCCTCCACTTTCTCTTTTCGTGTCCATTTCACCAGCTTCTAACCCCGTTTACGTGCTCATCTCCGCTCCAGGCAGGAGATGCCAACATAGTCTCAAGTGTCCACCTGATCCAAGAAGCTCACTCCTCACCAGCATCCCTCTCCAACCCATTGTCCAGTCCAAACCCTGTCTGAAGAGTTGGCTTTGGGAATGGTTCCTGTCCTGGGCCAACAGAAGGTGGGGGGGCCATGACCACCAGGGTCCTTCCAGTCTCAGTCAGACCATTAAGTCTGGTCTTTTTAGGAGAATTTGGGGTCTGCATCCTGCTCCCTCAGGGGTTCTGTGTTGTGTTCCCTGTCAGGGCAGTCATTGGTTGTAGCTGGGCACCATCCAGCTCTTCTGGTCTCAGGCTGATGTAGTCTCTGGTTTATGTGGCCCTTTCTGTCTCTTGGGCTCGTAATTACCTTGCATCCTTGGTGCTCTTCATTCTCCTTTGATCCAGGTGGGTTGAGACCAATTGATGCATCTTAGATGGCCGCTTGCTAGCGTTTAAGACCCCAGATGCCTCTTTCCAAGGTGGGATGCAGAATGTTTTCTTAATAGATTTTATTATGCCAATTGACTAAGATGTCCCTGAAACCATGGTCCCCAAACCCCTGCCCCTGCTACGCTGGCCTTCAAAGCATTGAGTTTAATCAGGAAACTTCTTTGCTTTTGGTTTAGTCTAGTTGTGCTGACCTCGCCTGTATTGTGTGTAGTCTTTCCCGTCACCTAAAGTAGTTCTTATCTGCTATCTAATTAGTAAATACCCCCTCCCACCCTCCTCTCTCTCGTAACCATCAAAGAATATTTTCTTCTCTGTTTAAACTATTTCTTGAGTTCTTATAATAGTGGTCTTATACAATATTTGTCCTTTTGCAACTGACTAATTTCACTCAGCATAATGCCTTCCAGGTTCCTCCATGTTATGAAATGTTGCACAGATTCATCATTGTTCTTTATCGATGCATAGTATTCCATTGTGTGAATATACCATAATTTGTTTATCCATTCATCCATTGATGGGCACTTTGGTTGCTTCCATCTTTTTGCTATTGTGAACAGTGCTGCAATGAGCATGGGTGTGCATGTATCTGTTAGTGTTAAGGCTCTTATTTCTCTAGGATATAATCCGAGGAGTGGGATTTCTGGGTTGTATGGTAGTTCTATTTCTAACTGTTTAAGATAACGCCAGATAGATTTCCAAAGTGGTTGTACCATTTTACATTCCCACCAGCAGTGTAGAAGTGTTTCAATCTCTCCGCAGCCTCTCCAACATTTATTGTTTTGTGTTTTTTGGATTAATGCCAGCCTTGTTAGAGTGAGATGAAATCTCATTGTGGTTTTGATTTGCATTTCTCTAATGGCTAAGTATCCTGAGCATTTCCTCATGTGTCTGTTAGCTACCTGAATGTCTTCTTTACTGAAGTGTCTGTTCATATCTTTTGCCCATTTTTTAATTGGGTTGTTTGTCTTTTTGTAGTTGAGTTTTTGCAGTATTATGTAGATTTTAGAGATCAGGCGCTGATCAGAAATGTCATAGCTAAAAACTTCTTCCCAGTCTGTAGGTAGTCTTTTTAGTCTTTTGGTGAAGTCTTTGGATGAGCATAGGTGTTTGATTTTTAGGAGCTCCCAGTTATCTAGTTTTTCTTCTGCATTCTTTATAATGTTTTATATACTGTTTATGCCATGTATTATGGCTCCTAATGTTGTCCCTATTTTTTCTTCCATGATCTTTATTGTTTTGGATTTTTTATTTAGGTCTTTGATCCATTTTAAGCTCATTTTTGTGCATGGAGTGAGGTGTGGGTCTTGTTTCATTTTTTTTGCAGATAGATATCCAGTTAAGCCAGCACCATTTGTTAAAAAGACTGTCTTTTCCCCCTTTTAACTGTTTTGGGGCCTTTGTCAAATATCAACCGCTCATATGTGGATGGATTTATGTCTGGATTCTCAATTCTCTTCCATTGGTCTATGTACCTGTTATTGTACCTGTACCAGGCTGTTTTGACTACTATGGTGGTATAACAGGTTCTAAAATCAGGTAGAGTAAGGCCTCCCACTTTATTTTTCTTTTTCAGTAATGCTTTTCTTATCCAGGGCCTCTTTCTCTTCCCTATGAAGTTGGTGATTTGTTTCTCCATCTCATTAAAGAACGTTGTTGGAATTTGGATCGGAGTTGCATTAAATGTATAGATTGCTTTTGGTAGAATAGACATTTTTAATGTTATGTCTTCCTATCCATGAGCAAGGTATGTTTTTCTACTTATGTAGGTCTCTTTTGGTTTCTTGCAGAAATGTATTGTGGTTTTCTTTGTATAAGCCTTTTACATCTCTGGTAAGATTTATTCCTGAGTATTTTATCTTCTTGGGGGCTACTGTAATTGGTATTGATTTGGTGATTTCCTCTTCAATGTTTTTGTTAGTGTAGAGGAATCCAACTGATTTTTGTATGTTTATCTTGTATCCCGATATTCTGCTGAACTCTTCTATTAGTTTCAGTAGTTTTCTTGAGGATTCCTTTGGGTTTTCTGTGTATAAGATCATGTCGTCTGCAAACAGAGATAATTTTACCTCTTCCTTACCAATTTAGATGCCTTTTATTTCTTTAGCCTAATTGCTGTGGCTAGAACCTCCTGGTGGCATAGTGGTTAAGTGCTATGGTTGCTGACCAAAGGGTCAGCAGTTCGAATCTGCCAGGTGCTACTTGAAAACTCGATGGGGCAGTTCTACTCTGTCCTATAGTGTCGCTATGAGTAAGAATCAACTTGACACCACTGGGTGGGTTTTAGGGCCTCCAGCACACTGTGGAATAAGAGCGGTGATAAAGGGCGTCCTTGTCTGGTTCCTGAGCTCAAGGGAAATGCTTTCAGCCTCTCTCCATATAAGCTGATGTTGGCTATCGGCTTTATATAAATGCCCTTTATTATGTTGAGGAATTTTCCTTCTATTCCTATTTTGCTGAGAGCTTTTTTTTTTTTTATCATGAATGAGTGTTAGACTTTGTCAAATGCCTTTTCTTCATCAATTGATAAAATCATGTGATTCTTGTCTTTTTTTTAATTTATGTAATGGATTACATTAATTGCTTTTCTAATGTTGAACCATCCCTGCATACCTGGTATGAATCCCACTTGGTCATGGTCAATTATTTTTTTGATATGTTCTTGAATTCTATCGGCTAGAATTTTGTTGAGGATTTTTGCATCTAAGTTCTTGAGGGATATAGGTCTGTAATTTTCTTTCTTCTTTTTTTTTTTTTAATAACTTTTATTAAGCTTCAAGTGAACGTTTACAAATCCAATCAGTCTGTCACATATAAGTTTACATACATCTCACTCCCTACTCCCACTTGCTCTCCCCTTCTTGAGTCAGCCCTTTCAGTCTCTCCTTTCTTGACAATTTTGCCGGCTTCCCTCTCTCTCTATCCTCCCATCCCCCTTCCAGACAAGAGTTGCCAACACAATCTCAAGTGTCCACCTTATATAATTAGCTCACTCTTCATCAGCGTCTCTCTCCCACCCGCTGACCAGTCCCTTTCATGTCTGATGAGTTGTCTTCGGGGATAGTTCCTGTCCTGTGCCAACAGAAGGTCTGGGGAGCATGGCCGCCGGGATTCCTCTAGTCTCAGTCAGACCATTAAGTTTGGTCTTTTTATGAGAATTTGGGGTCTGTATCCCACTGATCTCCTGCTCCCTCAGGGGTCCTCTGCTGTGCTCCCTGTCAGGGCAGTCATCGATTGTGGCCGGGCACCAACTAGTTCTTCTGGTCTCAGGATGATGTAGGTCTCTGGTTCATGTGGCCCTTTCTGTTTCTTGGGCTCTTAGTTGTCGTGTGGCCTTGGTGTTCTTCATTTCCCTTTGCTCCAGGTGGGTTGAGACCAATTGATGCATCTTAGATGGCCGCTTGTTAACATTTAAGACCCCAGATGCCACATTTCAAAGTGGGATGCAGAATGATTTCATAATAGAATTATTTTGCCAATTGACTTAGAAGTCCCCGCAAACCATGTTCCCCAGACCCCCGCCCTTGCTCCGCTGACCTTTGAAGCATTCATTTTATCCCGGAAACTTCTTTGCTTTTGGTCCAGTCCAATTGAGCTGACCTTCCATGTATTGAGTGTTGTCTTTCCCTTCACCTAAAGCAGTTCTTATCTACTGATTAATCAATAAAAAACCCTCTCCCACTCTCCCTCCCTCCCCCCCTCGTAACCACAAAAGTATGTGTTCTTCTCAGGTTTACTATTTCTCAAGATCTTATAATAGTGGTCTTATACAATATTTGTCCTTTTGCCTCTGACTAATTTCGCTCAGCATAATGCCTTCCAGATTCCTCCATGTTATGAAATGTTTCAGAGATTCGTCACTGTTCTTTATCGATGCGTAGTATTCCATTGTGTGAATATACCACAATTTATTTACCCATTCATCCGTTGATGGACACCTTGGTTGCTTCCAACTTTTTGCTATTGTAAACAGAGCTGCAATAAACATGGGTGTGCATATATCTGTTTGTGTGAAGGCTCTTATTTCTCTAGGGTATATTCCGAGGAGTGGGATTTCTGGGTTGTATGGTAGTTCTATTTCTAACTGTTTAAGATAACGCCAGATAGATTTCCAAAGTGGTTGTACCATTTTACATTCCCACCAGCAGTGTATGAGAGTTCCAATCTCTCCGCAGCCTCTCCAACATTTATTATTTTGTGTTTTTTGCATTAATGCCAGTCTTGCTGGTGTGAGATGGAATCTCATCGTAGTTTTAATTTGCATTTCTCTAATGGCTAATGATCGGGAGCATTTTCTCATGTATCTGTTGGCTGCCTGAATATCTTCTTTAGTGAAATGTGTGTTCATATCCTTTGCCCACTTCTTGATTGGGTTGTTTGTCTTTTTGTGGTTGAGTTTTGACAGAATCATGTAGATTTTAGAGATCAGGCGCTGGTCGGAGATGTCATACCTGAAAATTCTTTCCCAATCTGTAGGTGGTCTTTTTACTCTTTTGGAGAAGTCTTTAGATGAGCATAGGTGTTTGATTTTTAGGAGCTCCCAGTTATCGGGTTTCTCTTCATCATTTTTGGTAATGTTTTGTATTCTGTTTATACCTTGTATTAGGGCTCCTAGGGTTGTCCCAATTTTTTCTTCCATGATCTTTATTGTTTTAGTCTTTGATCCACTTGGAGTTAGTTTTTGTGCATGGTGTGAGGTATGGGTCCTGTTTCATTTTTTTGCAAATGGATATCCAGTTATGCCAGCACCATTTGTTAAAAAGGCTGTCTTTTCCCCAGTTAATTGACACTGGTCCTTTGTCAAATATCAGCTGCTCATACGTGGATGGATCTATGTCTGGGTTCTCAATTCTGTTCCATTGGTCTATGTGTCTGTTGTTGTACCAATACCAGGCTGTTTTGACTACTGTGGCTGTATAATAGGTTCTGAAGTCAGGTAAGGTGAGGCCTCCCACTTTCTTCTTCTTTTTCAGTAGTGCTTTGCTTATCCGGGGCTTTTTTCCCTTCCATATGAAATTGGTGATTTGTTTCTCTATCCCCTTAAAATATGACATTGGAATTTGGATCGGAAGTGCGTTAAATGTATAGATGGCTTTTGGTAGAATAGACATTTTTACTATGTTAAGTCTTCCTATCCATGAGCAAGGTATGTTTTTCCACTTAAGTATGTCCTTTTGAATTTCTTGTAGTAGAGCTTTGTAGTTTTCTTTGTATAGGTCTTTTACATCCTTGGTAAGATTTATTCCTAAGTATCTTATCTTCTTGGGGGCTACCGTGAATGGTATTGATTTGGTTATTTCCTCTTCGGTGTTCTTTTTGTTGATGTAGAGGAATCCAAGTGATTTTTGTATGTTTATTTTATAACCTGAGACTCTGCCAAACTCTTCTATTAGTTTCAGTAGTTTTCTGGAGGATTCCTTAGGGTTTTCTGTGTATATAATCATGTCATCTGCAAATAGTGATAACTTTACTTCTTCCTTGCCAATCCGGATACCTTTTATTTCTTTGTCTAGCCTAATTGCCCTGGCTAGGACTTCTAGCACGATGTTGAATAAGAGCGGTGATAAAGGGCATCCTTGTCTGGTTCCCGTTCTCAAGGGAAATGCTTTCAGGTTCTCTCCATTTAGAGTGATATTGGCTGTTGGCTTTGCATAGATGCCCTTTATTATGTTAAGGAATTTTCCTTCAATTCCTATTTTGGTAAGAGTTTTTATCATAAATGGGTGTTGAACTTTGTCAAATGCCTTTTCTGCATCAATTGATAAGATCATGTGGTTTTTGTCTTTTGTTTTATTTATGTGATGGATTACATTAATGGTTTTTCTGATATTAAACCAGCCTTGCATACCTGGTATAAATCCCACTTGATCAGGGTGAATTATTTTTTTGATGTGTTGTTGGATTCTATTGGCTAGAATTTAGTTGAGGATTTTTGCATCAATGTTCATGAGGGATATAGGTCTATAATTTTCTTTTTTTGTAATGTCTTTACCTGGTTTTGGTATCAGGGAGATGGTGGCTTCATAGAATGAGTTGGGTAGTATTTCGTCATTTTCTATGCCTTGAAATACCTTCAGAAGTAGTGGTGTTAACTCTTCTCTGAAAGTTTGGTAGAACTCTGCAGTGAAGCCGTCCGGGCCAGGGCTTTTTTTTTTGTTGGGAGTTTTTTGATTACCGTTTCAATCTCTTTTTTTGTTATGGGTCTATTTAGTTGTTCTACTTCTGAATGTGTTAGTTTAGGTAGGTAGTGTTTTTCCAGGAATTCATCCATTTCTTCTAGGTTTTCAAATTTGTTAGAGTACAATTTTTCATAATAATCTGAAATGATTCTTTTAATTTCATTTGGTTCTGTTGTGATGTGGTCCTTCTCGTTTCTTATTCGGGTTATTTGTTTCCTTTCCTGTATTTCTTTAGTCAGTCTAGCCAATGGTTTATCAATTTTGTTAATTTTTTCAAAGAACCAGCTTTTGGCTTTGTTAATTCTTTCAATTGTTTTTCTGTTCTCTAATTCATTTAGTTCAGCTCTAATTTTTATTGTTTGTTTGCTTCTGGTGCCTGATGGATTCTTTTGTTGCTCACTTTCTATTTGTTCAAGTTGTAGGGACAGTTCTCTGATTTTGGCTCTTTCTTCTTTTTGTATGTGTGCATTTATCGATACAAATTGGCCTCTGAGCACTGCTTTTGCTGTGTCCCAGAGGTTTTGATAGGAAGTATTTTCATTCTCGTTGCTTTCTATGAATTTCCTTATTCCCTCCTTGATGTCTTCTATAACCCAGTCTTTTTTCAGGAGGGTATTGTTCATTTTCCAAGTATTTGATTTCTTTTCCCTAGTTTTTCTGTTATTGATTTCTAGCTTCATTGCCTTGTGGTCTGAGAAGATGCTTTGTAATATTTCGATGTTTTGGATTCTGGAAAGATTTGTTTTATGCCCTAATATGTGGTCTAGTCTAGAGAATGTTCTATGTGCGCTAGAAAAAAAGTATATTTTGCAGCAGTTGGGTGGAGAGTTCTGTATAAGTCAATGAGGTCAAGTTGGTTGATTGTTGTAAGTAGGTCTTCCCTGTCTCTGTTGAGCTTCTTACTGGATGTCCTGTCCTTCTCTGAAAGTGGTGTGTTGAAGTCTCCTACTATATATGTGGAGGTGTCTATCTCACTTTTCAATTCTGTTAAAATTTGATTTATGTATCTTGCAGCCCTGTCATTAGGTGCATAAATATTTAATATGGTTATGTCTTCCTGATCAATTGTCCCTTTTATCATTATATAGTGTCCTTCTTTATCCTTTGTGGCGGATTTAAGTCTAAAGTCTATTTTGTCAGAAATTAATATTGCTACTCCTCTTCTTTTTTGCTTATTGTTTGCTTGATATATTTTTTTCCATCCTTTGAGTTTTAGTTTGTTTGTATCTCTAAGTCTAAGGTGTGTCTCTTGTAGGCAGCATATAGATGGATCGTGTTTTTTTTATCCAGTCCGTGACTCTCTGTCTCTTTATTGGTGCATTTAGTCCATTTACACTCAGCGTAATTATAGATAAGTAAGTTTTTAGTGCTGTCATTTTGATGCCTTTTCATGTGTGTTGTTGGCCATTTCATTTTTCCACATGCTTTTTTGTGCTGAGACGTTTTTCTTAGTAGCTTGTGAGATCCTCATTTTCATAATGTTTAACTTTATGTTTGTTGAGTCGTTACGTTTTTCTTGGCTTTTTTCTTGAGTTATGGAATTGATATTCCTTTTTGTGGTTACCTTTTTATTTACCCCTATTTTTCTAAGTAAAAACCTAACTTGTATCCTTCTATTTCGCCTGTATCACTCTCCATCTGTCAGTTCAATGCCTCCTATATTTAGTCCCTCTTTTTGATTATTTTGATCGTTTATCTATTGATTTCCATGATTTCCTATTGTGTGTATTATTTTGTTTATTTATTTATTTTTTAGAATTAGTCTTAATTTGTTTGTTTTTGTGCTTTCCCTGTTTGAGTTGCGTTGATATCAGGACGTTCTGTTTTGTGACCTTGTATTGTGCTGGTACCTGATATTATTGGTCATCCGGCCAAACAATCTCCTTTAGCATTTCTTGCAGTCTTGGTTTAGTTTTTGCAAATTCTCTAAACTTGTGTTTATCTGTAAACATCTTAATTTCTCCTTCATATTTCAGAGAGAGTTTTGCTGGATATATGATCCTTGGTTGGCAGTTTTTCTCGTTCAGTGCTCTGTATATGTCGTCCCATTCCCTTCTTGCCTGCATGGTTTCTGCTGAGTAGTCTGAACTTATTCTTATTGATTCTCCCTTGAAGGAAACCTTTCTTTTCTCCCTGGCTGCTTTTAAAATTTTCTGTTTGTCTTTGGTTTTGGCAAGTTTGATGATGATATGTCTTGGTGTTTTTCTTTTTGGATCAATCTTAAATGGGGTTCGATGAGCATCTTGGATAGATATCCTTTCGTCTTTCATGATGTCAGGGAAGTTTTGTGTCAGGAGTTCTTCAACTATTTTCTCTGTGTTTTCTGTCCCCCCTCCCTGTTCTGGGACTCCAATCACTCGCAAGTTATCCTTCTTGATAGAGTCCCACATGATTCTTAGGGTTTCTTCATTTTTTTTAATTCTTTTATCTGATTTTTTTTCAGCTATGTTGGTGTTGTTTCCCTGGTCCTCCAGAAGTCCCAGTCTACATTCTAATTGCTCGAGTCTGCTCCTCTGACTTTCTATTGCGTTGTCTAATTCTGTAATTTTATTGTTAATCTTTTGGATTTCTACATGCTGTCTCTCTATGGATTCTTGCAACTTGTTAATTTTTCCACTATGTTCTTGAATAATCTTTTTGAGTTCTTCAACAGTTTTATCAGTGTGTTCCTTGGCTTTTTCTGCATTTATCCTAATTTCATTTGTGATATCTTTAAGCACTCTGTAAATTAGTTTTTTATATTCTGTATCTGATAATTCCAGGATTGTATCTTCATTTGGGAAAGATTTTGATTCTTTTGTTTGGGGGGTTGGAGAAGCTGTCATGGTCTGTTTCTTTATGTGGTTTGATATGGACTGCTGTCTCCGAGCCATCACTGGGAAACTAGATTTTCCAAGTAGTCAGCTAAAAAAAAAATGCAGTCAGATCCCTATCTGAATTCTCCCTCTGGCTCCAGGTATTCGGATGTTAATGGGGTCGCCTGGGGAGGGTGGGGGAGGGATCTGAGAGCTAGGAGTGTAGCACCACAGAATATAGAGCTGAACACCACGTTCACGCTCCGCCCCCGTTCACCAAAATCCGGGCTGGACAGGTCCCTGGCTAGGACACTGCTTTCCTTGCTCGGAAACCAGTCACTTCCTCCTGGGGACTTCCTCCGGTGCGCGGCACCGCTTGTGGGCACTGGGTGGGCGTTTCCCGCACGAACGGGTGGGCCCGCCCCCAGGGTCTATTCAGGTGATTATAATTGGGTCCCGCGGTCACGCCCCGCCTGTGCGCGCGCCCAAATCCCAGCGGGATGACTTCCGGGTTGAGACGCTGCTTTCCCCGTTCGGGAACCAGTCACTTCCTCCCGGGGACTTCTCCTTCCGGAATGCCACACCTCTCGCGCGAACTGGGTTGGCGTCACCTGCACGGCCAGGTGGGCCCGCCCCCTGGGTCAATTCAGGGCAATAAAAATGGACTCCGCGCTCACGCCCCGCTCGTGCACGCGCCCAAGTCCCGGCAGGACGGCACCCCGTCTGGGACGCTACTTTCTGCGCTTCGGGACCAATCACTTCCTCCCGGGGACTTCTCCTTCCGGTGTGCCACACCTCTCGTGCAAACTGGGAGGGCTTCACTCGCACGACCAGGTGGTCCCGCCCCCTGGGTCAATTCAGGGTAATAAAAATGGACCCTGCGCTCATGCCCCGCCCGCGCGTGCGCGCGCGCCCAGATCCCAGCGGAATGGCTCCCCGTCTGGGATGCTGCTTTCCCTGCTTTGAGACCAGACACTTCCGGGGATTTCTCCCTCTGGTGTGCCATGCCACACGCGCGGACTGGGTGTGCGTCCTCCCGCACGAACGTGTGGGCCCCGCCCTGGGGTCACTTTAGGGAAATATAGTTGACCCCCCCCCCGCTCGCGCCCCGTCGGCTTCTCGCCTAACTCCCGGCCAGACGGCACCCCAGCTGGGACGCTGTTCTCCCCCCTCCCAGATCAGTCACTGCCTCCTGGGTGCTTCTCCCTCCGGCTGCGCCCCTACGCCGCCCGCGCCAACCTGCTAGACTTCCTCCCGGGATGGGTTCGGGGGGGAAGGGGTGGGCCCCCTTTCTGTGCCGTCTGCCCCCCTGGGCTCTGCCCCAGATCGGGCTCCGAAGGTCACCTGCCTGGTGCGCTGGCTCCTGGTTCTGAAAACAGTCGCTGTCTGCCCGTATTTGTTTGTTTTCCGTCTCTAAGTCTGTGCTTATTGTTCAGAGTTCGTAGATTGTTATGTATGTGATCGATTCCCTTGTTTTTCCGAGTCTTTGTTGCAAGAGGGATCCGCGGTAGCGTCCACCTAGTCCGCCATCTTGGCCCCGGATCCTCTATTCTAGTGATTAATTTTTAAACATTATTTTAAAAATTCTGTAAAATTGGTGTCAATTTGGCATAGACCAGGCTTTAGTTGATTTCAAATTTTAAAAGCCACAAGCTTAACGCACCCTTTTTGAGAACATTAATTCCACCTTGCACTACTCAGTGGTTTGCTTCTCTCAGGATGAGCAGCATCAACATCACTTGGAAACTTGTTAAAAACCCTGCATTCTTAGACCCCACCCTGATCTGCCCAAACACAAGTTCTGGGGATAAGGTCTAGGAATGTGTCTTAACAAGTCCTCCAGGTAATTATGATGCAGGCTAAGGTTTGGGTGCCACTGTTGTAACCAAGAGGTCCCTACAGCCAAGAAAACCATATGGAGCTCAGTTCTACTCTGTAACACATGGGTCTTCATGAGTTGGAATCAACTCAATGGCAACTTGTGAGCCTTGTAGGCCTCCCCATTGGTAGCTGTTTCCTCATTTGCATCCCTAAGTCCTTGGCTTGGGGTAGGGATGAAGGGTTGTTCTCCTCACTCCTTGTTGCCTCTTACAGGCCATTTACTTTCCTTTCTTAAAGCACTCACACACAAACACACACACATGCATGCACACAAATGTGCCATCAAACCAGATTTACCACCCATTACACCTTCTTATCACCATCATCCTTTATCTTCTGCCCTATGTACAGACAAGGTGAGAGTTTTCACATCTTAAAGCACAAAAGATAAATAAAAATCCTCTCTTGAACTCTCTTCCTCTTCTAGCCACTGCTCCATTTCTCACCTTCTTTTTACAGCAGAACTTAAAATAATTCTCTAAATATTCTCCTTCCTTTCTCTTTTAAATCCACTAAATCAGGCTTTGGCTGACACCACTCCCCTAAAACTGCTCATATCAAGGTCACCTTCACTTTGCTAAATCCAATGAGCAATTTTAGTCCTCGTCAACCTAACCTGTCAACAGCATTTGACAGCTCAGCACACCTACCTCCTCAAAATACTTTCTTTGCTCAGTTTCAGGTCACCACACTCTCTTGCTTTTTTTTCTCCGCTTCTTTTCCTTTGCTAATTTTATTTCATATATCCAACTGTTGAACAGTTGCCTATTCCATCTATGCACATTCCTGCACTTTTTTTTCTAGTCTCATGGCTTTAAATACCATCTATATTCTTATTCTAGACCCAACTGCTACCCTGAACTCTAGAGTTCAAACCTATATCCAGATGTCTTCTCACCAAATCCATTTTTCTGATTAACAGACATCTCAGGTAAAGATGTCCAAAACTTAGCTACTAATATTGCCTCCCAGATCTCCTTCTTTACAGGCTTTCCTATTCCAGCTGGTAGAAACCCTATTCTCTGAATTTCTTTAGTCAAAAACTTTGCGTTATCCTTGACAAATCTTTCTTATTCCACATCTAATGCAACAGCAAACTTCGTTGGCTTTACTTTCAATATCCATCCATCATTTGACTACTTACCACCCCTTCTCCATCACCTATCTGTCAGTTTGTCCTACTGTGGTGGCCTACATGTTGATGTTGCTGTGATGCTGGAAGCTATGTCATGGTATTTCAAATATCAGCAAGGTCATCCACAGTGGGCAGGCTTCAGCGGAGCTTCCAGAGTAAGACAGACTGGGAAGAAAGGCCTGGTGATGTACTTCCAAAAATTAACCAACGAAAACCCTATGGATCACAACAGAATATTGTCTGATATAATGCTAGAAGATGAGCCCCCTAAGTTGGAAGTCATTCGCAATACACAGTGACCCAACAATGGATTTGAGCATACCAATGATCTTGAAGATAGAACAGGGCTGGGCAATGTTTAGGTCTGCTGTACATGAGGTTTGCCATGAATCAGAGCCAAATCAATGGCAACCGACAATTACAACATCCCCTTTCCTGCTACCATCTTGGTATTCGTGCCCTTAAGTCATTAATCAAGGTGACAATTACCCCACCTCACATTTTAATTTTCTCCTCTACGGTTTCTATCTCTCTTCCATACTTTATTTTCCTCTCCTTATAACTGAGCGATATAACATATGGTCTCTTATATTTATTTGGGTTGTTTATTGCCTCTCCTCTGCACTAGAATACAAACTATGAAAGTGGGAATCTGTGTCTCTTTTGCCATGTCCCAGCAACCACAGCAGTGCCTGGCACGTGGTAGGTGCTTCATACCTATTTAAAAGTCAATGTTATTGGAAAAATCCATGATGAATAAAACACTAAAATTTTAAATAAAGACAAGATCAGTATTACTGATTTTCACTTGCCCAGGCTCTAATATGGCTCTGCTCAGAACTGGTTGTATCTTTTGGCACCGGGTAGCTGTACGTTAAGTGAATGAGTAAATGAAGACTAGCAAAGGTGGTGGGGTAAGAGGTGCCTGTTATCTCAGAGACCTTGCTCATTGTCTGGCCTCCATCGCAGCAGCAGCCAATGTGCACTGAGTTGTGCCAAGCACTGATCGAAGTGTATCCTGTATATATGAGCTCATATAAGCCTTTCAGAAACCCTGGTGTGTAGTGGTTAAGTGCTACAGCTGCTAACCAAAGGGTTGGCAGCTTGAATTCGCCAGGCGCTCCTTGGAAACTCTATGGGGCTGTTCTACTCTGTCCTATAGGGTTGCTATGAGTTGGAACCGACTCGATGGCAGTGGGTTTTTTTTTTTTTTTGGTATAAGCATTTCACAAACCCTAGGAGTAGGTATCATTGCTATCACTCCCATTTTACAGTTGAGGAAAAGGAGGTCCTGAGAGATCAAATGACTTGTCTGAATTCACGTGCTAGTCAGTGATAGTGGCTTCACCAGTTCTTCTGTGGATAAGTCTGATGCATCTACAAGGCACCGGGAGAAATTCCAGGAAAAGTGAATCTAAGCAAATTCCTTTGACTGTTATAGAGCAAGTTCACACGGACACCAAAATAAATCATGAAAACATAGGAAAAAACAGATGTCACGATCCAAACATTGAGCTGGAGAAACTAATGTGGAATTATTTTATGAAGCATGTCAAACATATGGAACAAGTTATAAAGCAGGGCCATTACAGTTAAAAAAAAAAAAAAGTACCATTGGCTTCAGGAACCAGGGTGTAAGTAGACTTAGTGGAGGTGAGAAGAAAATGAAGAAAAGGGAGGAATCATCCTGCCCTCTGCAACATCAGAGAGTGCTTACTCTGCTGGTTTTCTTATCATTATGAACCTTTTAAAATGATCCTTCCCAGTAAGAACTGAATTATGACCCCCTTAAGGGACCCCCTTAGCAATTCACTAAGCTCTAAATGGCTTTGTACAGAAAGGAGAGAATCACAGGTGGATCACTTGCTAGAGGTTATTTGCAAGTCTATTTATAGCGAATGCCATTGGCTGCAGACTCCCTAATTTGGAATTTACACTAAATGGGCTTCGTTGAGGTTTATTCTCTGAATAAAGATTTGCCATTCAAAATGTAAAGGAAGTTTTCAGGGACTAACGTTAAGTTGTTTAATAGACTATAATCTCTGTACCCTTTATAGGAACATGGGCTTCCCTTGTTTTGTGAAATAGTGGAAGTTTATTGCATTTTATGAATGTTCGTAATAACATATGTAAAGGTCTTTCAGAAACACTTTAAGAGTTGAGCAAAGGTAAGAGGACTTTCATATGTGGAGTCTATATTTTAAAAACAAATTACTTGAGTAGTGACATAAATTTGGCCAGGCCTTCTGGCGAAAATTTTCAATTTCCCTCTTCCCATCTCAAACATTGCCCACAGAAGCATTCTCAACTTGAACCGTGGATCCACAGACTTGCCTTCCAGGGCACCCTAGCTATCAGACCTGGCAGCTCAACCTTTTTTTTTTTTTTTTTTTAAATTAGACTAGAAAATAGATGTGTTCTTTCCTGGGCTTCTGGTGGAGATTTGTATTCTAACGTGACTTTCTTTAAAATGTGTTACAGTCAAGTCAGATTTTCCTTTATTCTCCTTTTACTTTTACATGAATTTCTGGAACCCTTCAAAATTCCAGAGAGGACTGACTGACAGCCCTGCTTAGTAGTTTTTACAAGACCTTATGACTGCTTTTCCACTGGCACCATTTTGTTCTGTGTGTTCTTGAGAAGTGGAAACTCGGCTCATGTGATTTTGGGGTGTGCAAGGAGCAACCCCTGAGACCCAAGTCCCTAAAAGCACACGTGTAAATAACTGAGGCATTTTAAAGTGTTCATTTACAAAGGGTGCATGGACCCCCAAATGCCATTTTCTCAGTATAACAAGCAAACTGATTTGGTATCTCTCAACAGGAAAATAAGAACCGAACCAGGGAGAGCTGAGACTTGTAAATTAATACCAGGTTTCTTTGGTATTTCTTCAACTAGGCATATGACTCCAAGACAAAGCGCTGGATTTATAATACTGGCTCTGGTAGGCAAGATCATATAAATTACCATCTTAAGTTATGGGCTATAAGATAAGAGGGCCGGGGAATTTTCATGGCAAAGTCACTAAAATCCCCCTGCTATAAATGAGTGGTGTGACCTTCTTGGAGTGGCTCCTGCCCCGGAGGGTCAAAGGGCCAGTCTCTTTACCCCAGACATATCACGTTAGCCTTTATTCCAGTCTTTACCCTCGTGGCTTTCTCAGCTGGACAGCCCTTGACCAACAATTCTAAGATGACTCCTCTGCAAAAATATTGTCGTGGTGGCTTTCTTCTCTAATCCTTCTGCTTGACAAGTGCTGAAAGGTTGTGATCGAGATTAGATTACAGGCTTCAACCAAAGGCTGCGTAGGTCATGGGTCACTCTTCATTGTTTTGAAAGGCTATGAGTGGATATTAAATTATTCCTCACCCACCAGCAGGGATCATCCAAGGAGAAATGGTCTGATTTCTGAAAATGATCCATAGATCTGATAAATCAAATGATACTGATCTGACTCAGTGGTATGGGACTGTTGTTATGGTTAGCTCTGTTGAGTTGGCACCACCTCGTAGCAACTTTATGTCCAACAGAACGAATGTTTGTCTGGCCTGCGCCATCTCCATGATTGTTGGTATGTTCTAGTCCATTTTTGGAACCACTGTGTGTTTAGACTGCCTTCCAACCCAGGGGCTTATCTTCCAGTACTATGTCATGCCATATTCTGTTGTGATCCATAGTGTTTTGTTTATATATATACATAAAAACCAAACCATACCCATTGCCATCGAGTCAATTCCTACTCATAGGTGACCCTATAGGACAGAGTAGAATGGACCCATAGAGTTTCCAAGGAGCTCCTGGTAGATTCGAACTGCTGACCTTTTGGTTAGCATAGCTCTTCACTACACCACCAAGGTTTCCATGTACATATATAATTTATTTTTGTTGTTGTTACTGAGAATACACACAGCAGAGCATACATCATTCAATAATTTCTACACATACGATTCAATGACACTGATTACATTCTTCAAGTTGTGCAACCATTATTACCCTTCTTTTCTGAGTAGTTCCTCCCCCATTAAAATAAACATGACTGCCCTCTAAGGCTCCTATCTAATCTTTCAAGTTGCTGTTGTCAATTTGATCCCATATAGACAGTTCTTAAAAGAGCATAAGGCTCAAGGCAGACCTTTTTTACTAGTCAAGCTAAAATATTGTTTGGTTTTAAAAAGACTTCAGGGAATATTTTTGATTTAAGGTTTAAAGATGATCTCAGGGCAATATTTTGAGGGGTTCATCCACCACCCATGGATCCAGAAAATCTGGATTTCATGAGAATTTGAATTTCTTTTCTGCATTTTCCCCCATTTGATAAGGATTCTTCTGTGGAATCTTAGATCAAAATGTTCAGTAACGGTAGTTGGGCACTACCCAGTTCTTCTGGTTTCTTAGCAAAGGAGGCAGTTGTTCATGAAGGCAATTAGCCACACATTCCCTGCCCTCCTCCTAGTCCTAACTTTCCTTCTTCCTCTGTTGCTCCAGGTGAATAGATACCAATTGTTGTGCCTTGGATGGCCACTTGCAAGCTTTTAAGATCCTAGGCACTACGCAACGAAGTAGGAGGTAGAACAGAAGCACTAAACATGTCATTAGTCCGATTAACTGGAATGCCCCATGAAAACATGACATTAAGCCCACAAACCAAGGATCCGAATCCCATGAGGGGTTTGGTTTTACATAGGTAGCCTCAGCAGCTACTCTTTTTTAAAATTTTTGCCATTTTTTAAAATATATCACACAACTTTTGCCAATTCGGCTATTTATAGGTGTACAACTTATTGGCATCTCTTACAATAATTGACTGTACAACCCTACCCCTTTATCAATGTGATTTTTTCATCATCATAAACCAAAACTCAGTACTCCGTGAGAAATAACACCCACTTTCCCTCTCCCTCCCGCCCCAGGTATCTCAAATCAACTTTGATCTCTATGCTTTTGCCTGTTATTGTCTTTTTATGTAAGTGAGGTCATACAATATTTGTCCTTTTGTGATTGACTTATTTCACTTAACATAACGTCTTCAAACTCCATCCATACTGTAGCATGTATCAGGACTTCATTTCTCCTGCTGGGTGAGTAGTATTCCACTGTATGTATGCACCAGGTTTTGTTTATCCATTCTTGATGGGCATTTAGGTTGTTTCCACCTTTTGGCTGTTGTGAATTGTGCTGCAATAAAGATTGGTGTACAAGTCTCTATTTGAGTCTTTGTTTTCAAGCCTTTTGGGTGTATACCGGGGAGTGGAATTGCTGGGTCATGTGATAGTTTTACTTGTAGTTTTTCGAGGAGCCACCACACTATTTACCACAACAGCTGCACCATTTTGCATTCCAAGCAATGGTTAAGGGTTCCAATTTCCCCAGATCCTCGCCAACATTTGTTATTGTTGTTTTTCTTTTTTTTTTAAATCTTCCCATCCTGTTCTTGTTGTTAGGTGTCATTGAGTTGGTTCTGACTCATAATGACCCTATGTACAACAGAATGAAACACTGCCTGGTCTTGTGCCATCCTCACCATTTTTGCTATGTATGAGCTCATTGGTTTAGCTGCTGTGTCAATCCATCTCATCGAGGGTCTTCCTCTTTTTCCCTGAGCCTCTACATAAACAAGCATGATGTCCTTCTCCAGGAACTAGTCACTCCTGATGACAGGTCTAAAGTATGTGAGATGAAGTCTCTCTCCAAGGAGCACTCTGGCTGTACTTCTTCCAAGACAGACTTGTTCGTTCTTCTGGCAGCCCATGGTATATTCAATATTCTTTGCCAACACCATAAATCAAAGGCATCAATTCATCTTTGGTCTTCCTTATTCATTGTTCAGATTTTGAATGCATATGATACTATTGCAAATACCACGGCTTGGGTCAGGTGCACCTTAGTTCTCAAAGTGGTATCTTTGGTCTTTAGCACTTTAAAAGGTCTTTTGTAGCAGATTTGCCCAAGGTAATATGCCCTTTGATTTTTTGACTGCACTTCCATGGGCTTTGGTTGTGGATCCAAGTAAAATGAAATCCTTGACAAATTTAATCTTTTCTTCGTTTATCGTAATGTTGCTTGCTGGTCCAGTTGTGAGGGTTTTTGTTTTCTTTATGTTGAGGTGTAATCCATGCTTCATCAGTAAGTTCTTCAAGTCCTCTTTGCTTCCCACAAGTAAGGCTGTGTCATCTGTATATCCCAGATTGTTAATGAGTCTTCCTCCAACCCTGTTGTTGAGTTCTTCTTCATATAGTCCAGCTACTCGGATTATTTGTTCAGCATACAGATCAAGTAAGTATGGTGAAAGGATACAACCCTGATGTAAACCTTTCCTAATTTTAAATCATACAGTACGAATTGTTCTGTTTGAATGACTGCCTCTTGTTCTATGTACAGATTCCATAAGAGCACAATTAGGTGTTCTGAAATTCCCATTCTTTGCAATGTTATCCATAATTTGTTATGATCCACAAAGTTGATTGCCTTTGCATAGTCAATAAAACACAGGTAAACATCTTTCGGGTTTTTAAACATCTTTCTGGTATTCTCTGCTGTGATCCAAGATTCATCTGACATCAGCAATGATATCCCCCATTCCATGTTCTCTTCTGAATCTGGCTTGAATTTCTGGCAGTTCCCTATCAATATGCTGCTGCAACCACTTTTGAATGATCTTTAGCAAAATTTTACTTGCGTGTGTTATGAATGATATTGTTTGATAATTTCCATATTCTATTGAGTCATTTTCTTTGGAATGGGCATAAATATGGATCTCAGCCAGGTAGCCATCTTCCAAATTTCTTGGCATAGACAAGCAGCACCCCCAGTGCTGCATCTGTTTGTTGAAGCATCTCAGTTGGTATTCTGTCAATTCCTGGAGTCTAGTTTTTTGCCAATGCCTTCAGGGGCAGCTTGAATTTCTTTCTTCAGTACCATCAGTTCTTGATCAAATACTACCTCCTGAAATGGTTGAATGTGTCGACCCGTGATTTTTAGTACAGTGACTCTGTATTTTCCTTCCATTTTCTTTTCCTGCTTCGTTCAATGTTCTTCCATCTTTTTCTTCTGCTTTCTTTGTCATTCAATATTTTGCCCATAGAATCCTTCAAAATTGTAACTCAAGGTTTAAATTTTTTCTTTAGTTCTTTCCTCTTGAGAAATGTCAAGTGTGTTCCTCCCTTTTGGTTTTCTGTTTCTGTGTCCAGGTCTTTGCACATGTAATTCTAATACTTTGTCTTCTCTAGCCGCCCTTTGAAATCTTTTGCTCAGCTCTTTTACTTCATCATTTCTTTTGTTTTCTTTAGCTATTCTATGTTTAAAACCAAGTTTCAGAGTTTCTCCTGACATTCATTTTGGTCTTTTCTTCCTTCCCTGTCTTTTTAATGTTCTTTTTGCTTTCTTCATGTATGATGTCCTTGATATCATTCCATATCTCGTCTGGTCTTTGGTCTTCAGTGTGTCAAATCTATTTTTGAGGTGGTCTCTAAATTCAGGTGGGATATACTCAAGGTTGTATTTTGGTTCTTGTGGACTTGTTTTAATTTTCTTCAGCTTCAGCTTGAACTTGCATATGAACGATTTATGGTTTGTTCCACAGTCAGCCCCTGGCTTTGTTCTGACTGATCATACTGAGCTTCTCCATTGTTTCCTTCCACAGAGGTAGTTGATTTCATTTATGTGTATTCCATACATAGAGGTCTGTGTTTATAGTCGCTGTTTATGCTGTTGAAAAAAGGTATTTGCAATGAATAAGTCATTGGTCTTGCAAAATTCTATCATGCAATCTCCATTGTTGTTTCTATCACCGTATTTTCCAACTACTGATCCTTCTTTGTTTCCAGCTTTCCTATTCCAATCACCAGTAATTATCAATGCATCTTGATTGCATCTTTGATCGATTTCAGACTGCCAAAGTTGGTAAGAATCTTCAATATCTTCATCTTTGCATTAGTGTTTTGTGCATAAATTTGAATAGTAGTCATATTAACTGGTCTTTCTTTTTTAAAAAATAATTTTTATTGTGCTTTAAGTGAAAGTTTACAAATCAAGTCAGCCTCTCATACAAAAACCCATATACACCTTGCTACACACTCCCAATTACTCTCCCCCTAATGAGACAGCCCGCTCTCTCCCTCCACTCTGTCTTTTTGCATCCATTTTGCCAGCTTCTAACCCCCTCCACTCTCTCATCTCCCCTCCAGGCAAGAGATGCCAACATAGTCTCAAGTGTCCACCTGATCCAAGAAGCTCACTCCTCACCAGCATCCCTCTCCAACCTATTGTCCAGTCCAATCCATGTCTGAAGAGTTGGCTTTGGGAATGGTTCCTGTCCTGGACCAACAGAAGGTCTGGGGGCCATGGCCACTGGGGTCCTTCTAGTCTCAGTCAGACCATTAAGTCTGGTCTTTTTATGAGAATTTGAGGTCTGCATCCCACTGCTCTCCTGCACCATCAGGGGTTCTCTGTTGTGTTCCCTGTCAGGGCAGTCATTGGTTGTAGCCGGGTGCCATCTAGTTCTTCTGGTCTCAGGATGATGTAGTCACTGGTTCATGTGGCCCTTTCTGTCTCTTGGGCTCATAACCACCTTGTGTCCTTGGTGTTCTTCATTCTCCTTTGATCCAGGTGGGTTGAGACCAATTGATGCATCTTAGATAGCTTCTTGCTAGCGTTTAAGACCCCAGATGCCACTCTTCAAAGTGGGATGCAGAATGTTTTCTTAATACATTTTATTATGCCAATTGACCTCCAGCACAGTGTTGAATAAGAGTAGTGATAAAGGGCATCCTTGACAGGTTCCTGATCTCATTGGGAATGCTTTCAGGCTCTCTCCATTTAGGGTGATGTTGGCTGTTGGCTTTGTATAAATGCCCTTTATTATGCTGAGGACTTTTCCTTCTATTCTTATTTTGCTGAGAGTTTTTATCACGAATGAGTGTTGAACTTTGTCAAATGCCTCTTCTGCGTCAATTGATAAAATCATGTGATTCTTGTCTTTTGTTTTATTTATGTGGTGGATTACATTAATTGTTTTTCTTATGTTGAACCATCCCTGCATAATACCTGGTATGAATCCCACTTGATCATGGTGAATTATTTTTTTGATATGTTGTTGAATTCTATTGGCTAGAATTTTGTTGAGGATTTTTGCACCTAAGTTCATGAGGGATATAGGTCTATAATTTTCTTTTCTTGTGGTGTCTTTACCTGGTTTTGGTATCAGTGATATGGTGGCTTCATTGAATGATTTTGATAGTATCCCGTCCTTTTCTATGCTCTGAATTACCTTTAGTAGTAGTGATGTTAACTCTTCTCTGAAAGGTTGGTAGAACTCTGCAGTGAAGCCCTCTGGGCCAGGGCTTTTTTTTTGTTGGGAGTTTTTTGATTACCTTTTCAATCTCTTCTTTTGTTATGGGTCTATTTCATTGTTCTACCTCTGTTTGTGTTAGTTTAGGAAGGTAGTGTGTTTCTAGGAATTCATCCATTTCTTCTAGGTTTTCAAATTTGTTTGAGTATAGTTTTTCATAGTAATCTGATATGAGTCTTTTAATTTCAGTTGGTTCTGTTGTAATATCACCCCTCTCATTTCTTACTCAGTTTATTTGCTTCCTGTCCTGTTTTTCTTTTGTCTGTTTGGCCAGTGGTTTATCAATTTTGTTGATTTTTCCAAAAAACCAGCTTTTGGTCTTGTTAATTCTTTCAATTGTTTTTCTGTTTTTTATTTCATTTAGTTTGGCACTAATTTTGATTTTTTGTTTTCTTCTGGTGCCTGCGGGTTTCTTTTGTTGCTCTCTTTCTATTTGTTCAAGTTGTAGGGATAATTCTTTGATTTTGGCCCTTTCTTCTTTTTGGATGTGTGCATTTATTGAAATAAATTGGCCTCTGAGCACCGCTTTTGCTGTGTCCCAAAGGTTCTGATAGGAAGTGTTTTTATTCTCATTGGATTCTATGCATTTCTTTATTCCATCCTTAATGTCTCCTATAATCCAGTCTTTTTCTGAGCAGGGTATTGTTCAGTTTCCAAGTGTTTGATTTCTTTTCCCTGCTTTTCCTGTTATTGATTTCCACGTTTATGGCCTTATGGTCAGAGAAGGTGCTTTCTAATATTTCAATGTTTTGGATTCTGCTAAGGCTTGCTTTATGACCTAATATGTGATCTATTCTAGAGAATGTTCCATGTGCACTAGAAAAGAAAGTATACTTGGTTTCTGTTGGGTGGAGTGTTCTGTATATGTCTATGAGGTCAAGTTGGTTGATTTTGGCATTTAGATCTTCCGTGTCTTTACTGAGTTTTTTCTGGATGTCCTGTCCTTCACTAAAAGCGGTGTGCTGAAGTCTCCTACTATTATTGTGGAGCTATTTCACTTTTCAATGCTGACAGAGTTTGTTTTATGTATCTTGCAGCCCTGCCATTGGGTGCATAAATATTTAATATGGCTATATCTTCTTGGTGTATCGTCCCTTTAATGATTATATAATGTCCTTTCTTATCCTTTCTGATGGAATTAACTTTAAAGTCTATGTTGTCAGAAGTTAATATTGCCACTCCCTGCTCTGTTTTAATTGTTGTTTGCTTGATATATTTTTTTCCATCCTTTGAGTTTTAGTTTGTGTCTCTAAGTCTAACATGTGTCTTTTGTAGGCAGCATATAGATGGATCTTGTTTTTTAATCCATTCTGCCACTCTCTGTCTCTTTTTTGGTGTATTTAGTCCTTTTACATTCAGCATCATTATGGGTAGGTATGAATTTAGTGCTATCATTTTGATGTCTTTTTTTGTGTGTTGACAGTTTCTTTTTCCCACTTGATTTTACGCGCTGAATAGGTTTTCTTTATATATTGCCCTTTCCTCATATTTGTTGTTGTTGATTTTGTTTCTGCTGAGTCTGTATTTTTCCCTTGTATTTTATTTTGATGAGTAGCCTAGTTTGCCTCCTTTGTGGTTACCTTATTATTTACCCCTATTTTTCTAAATTTAAAACTATTATTTCTTTGTATAGCCGTATCTTTCTCTCCATATGGAAGTTGTATGATTACATTTCTTTGTCCCACTTTATTTTTTTAATGTCGTCTTCTGTTATATAATAATATCGCCGTTACCCCATGTTCAGCTTTTTGTTTTGTTTTGTTTTTAAATCTTGCTTTGTTTTTTTTGATTTCCCTGCCTGGGTTGACTTTTGGTTCCTCTGCCCAGTGTTCTCGTCTTAGGTTGATATCTGATATTATTGATTTTCTAACCAGAGAACTCCCTTTAGTATTTCTTGTAGTTTTGGTTTGGTTTTTACGAATTCCCTCAACTTGTGTTTATCTGGAAATGTCTTAATTTCACCTTCATATTTAAGAGACAGTTTTGATGCATATATGATTCTTGGCAGGCAATTTTTTTCCTTCAGTTTTTTAAATATATCATCCCATTGCCTTCTTGCCTGCATGGTTTCTGCCGAGTAGTCTGAGCTTATTCTTATTGGCTCTCCTTTGTAGGTGACTTTTCATTTATCCCTCTCTGCTCTTATAATTCTCTCTTTAACTTTGGTTTTGACAAGCTTGATTATAATATGTCTTGGTGACTTTCTTTTAAGATCTACCTTATGTGGAGTTCAATGAGGATCTTGGATAGATATCTTCTCATCTTTCACAATATCAGGGAAGTTTTCTGCCAACAAATCTTCAACACTTTTCTCTGTATTTTCTGTTATCCCTCCCTGTTCTGGTACTCCAATCCCTTGTAGGTTATTTCTCTTGATAGACTCCCACATGATTCTTAAGGTTTCTTCATTTTTTAAAATTCTTTTATCTGATTTTTTTTTCAAATATATTAGTGCCAAGTGATTTATCTTCGACTTCAGAAATTCTAGCTTCTACTTGCTCAATTCTGCTCCTCTGACTTTCTATTGAGTTATTAATTCTGTAATTTTGTTGTTAATCTTCTGTATTTCTGATTGCTGTCTGTCTATGGATTTTTCCAGCTTATTAAACTTTTCATTTTACTTGGGTCCACAATCAACAGCCATGGAAGCAGGAGTCAAGAAATCAAAAGACACATTGCATTGGGCAAATCTGCTGCAAAGGGCCTCTTTAAAGTGTTGAAGAGCAAAGATGTCACCCTGAAGGCTAAGGTGCACCTGACCCAAGCCATGGTTTTTTCAATGACATCATATGCATGTGAAAGCTGGACAATCAATAAGGAAGACCGAAAAAGAGTTGACGCCTTTGAATTGTGGTGTTGGCGAAGAATATTGAATATACCACGGACTGCCAAAAGAACGAACAAATCTGTCTTGGAGGAAGTGGGCCAGAATGCTCCTTAGAGGCAAGGATGGCGAGACTGCGTCTTACATACTTTGGACATCTTGTCAGGAGGGGTGAGTCCCTCGAGAAGGACATCCTGCTTGGCAAAGTACAGGATCAGCGGAAAAGAGGAAGACACTCAACGAGGTGGATTGACACAGTGGCTGCACCAATGAGCTCAAGCATAAAAACGATTGTAAGGATGGCACAGGACTGGGTGGTGTTTCGTTCTATTGTGCATAGGGTTGCTATGAGTTGGAACCGACTCAACGGCACCTAACAACAACATTAAACTTTTCATTATGTTCCTGAATAATCTTTCTAATTACTTCAATTGCTTTATCCGTATGTTCCTTGGCTTATTCTGCGTATTACCTCATTTCCTTCCTGATGTCTTGAAGGGTTTTGTATATTAAACTTTTGTATTCTGCATCTGGTAATTCCAGGAATGCACTTTCTTCTAGAAGATCCCTGGATTGTTTGTTTTGAGAGCCTGTTGACGTGATCATGATCTGTTTCTTTATGTGACATGATATTGACTATTCTCTCTGAGCCATCTATAAGTTATTGTATTAGTTTATGCTTGCTTACACATAGCTGCTTGCTTTGTTTTGTTTTGGTATACCCCTATGGGTTGCTTGAGTGAGCTAGCTTGATTATTTTCGCCTTTGGAGCTCTGGTGTCCTGTCCCCAGCTGGCTAGAGCTATTACCAGGTATATCAGTCTAGGAGTTCATTCAGTTTTCTTGTATGAATTCAGCTCAGGTTTCCAGGTAGCTGATATCAAGTGTGTGGTACAGGCTCTGTCCTACAGTCTTAGAGGGGCAGGGGTGATAGGCGTGTATACTGGTATCTGATTGCAGTAGGGGGTCGTGCTCTGAATAAGGCAGGGGGCTGAGAACTGACCCCCAAGTATCTTTGAGGGAAACACGTCTCTGTTCTCTAAAGCATGCTGGTGGATGAGTTCTGCAGAGGGACCATGGGCACCCAAAGTTTTTGGTTGTAAGGACTGGGAGGTACTAGTTATCTTTGGACCCCTGTTGTGGGTGGCTATGTGCCTTGAGTGGAGCTACCAGTCCTTAGGCCCCTGATGTGGGTGGGTGGGGACCTTGTTTAATAGGCCAAGCAATGTCAAACGTCCAACACCCACCTCTGCACTGCACAGCTGAAATGGCTGGAGTTTGCCAACAAGGGCTTATTCTCCCAAAATAGGCCCACACATGTCCGTGCAGAAGGGAAAGGTGCTCAAAGTCAATGGACGTTTATGCCTGGACAGGAGCCGCTTCTGTCCTGAGCTCCCCCAGATTATGGAGTCAGCAAATTATCTTTTCCCCCCCAGTTGCAAATTTTTTCCTTCCCCAAGGCCAGGAGAACGGCTCCAGGTGCTCACCAGGGTCTTTCTCAGGCCCAGGGATTCAGCCACTGAAGCTGGCTTGGGGGTGGGGGGGGCGGTGCGGTAAAATTTACGCAAGTACTTAGCTTTTGCCGAGAGTGCCCTTCTCCTTGGGTGAGTGGGCTGTGGCTGGCTGCTTCTCCCTGAGGAAACTGTGGCCGAATGCTGGGACCAGCCTGCTGTCTCCACCGCCGCTCCGGGGAATGGTGCCTGAGGGCTCCCCTTGATTCAGGGCCGGTAACTCCTCTCCACTTCTGAATGGCCTCTTCCTCCCCCTACCCCTCAGTTTGTTGTCTAAGCTTGCCTTTGATGCTCAGGGCTCCCAGCTTGTCACAAATATACTCATTTCACTTGTTTTTTTGGGTCTTTGTTGTAAAGAGGGCTCAACGGAAGCGTCTGTCTATTCCGCCATCTTGGCTCTGCCTCTAACTGGCCTTTCTTGCAGGCATGTGGATATTATCCTATCACTGACAGCGTTGTACTATTTGTGCCAGCCATACTAGTGGAAGTAAAATGGTATATCATTGTGGTTTTGATTTGCATCTCTCTGATGGCTAATGACGTTGAATCGCTTTTCATGTGTTTGGTGGCCATTAGAATGTCCTCTTTGGTGAAATGTCTATTCAAGTCCTTTGCCCATTTTATGTTTGGGTTATTTTTTGTTGTTGTTCAGTTGTTGAAGTTTTAGATGTATTTTGACTATTGGATTCTTAACAGATACATGGTTTCCAAAGATATTTTCCCAGTTAGTATCTTGTCTTTTCACTTTTTGGGGAAAGTCTTTTAATGAACAAAAGTTTTCCATTTTATTAGGTCCCATTTATTTATTTTCATTTCATGTTGTTTGTGCTTTTGTTATTTTATTAGATAATCCATTGTTAAAAGCTAGGCCCAACAGCATTACCCCTGCTTGTTCTTCAAAGAATTATATGGTTTTAGTTTTCACATTTAGGTCTTTAATCCATTTTTAATTTGCTTTTGTATACGGTGGAGGCAGATATGCTATTTCATTTTTCAGCATGTAGAAATCCAATTTTCCAAACACCATTTACAGAAGGGACTCTTCTTTCATTGTTGAATGGAATTAGCACCCTTGTCAAAAAATCATTTGACCATAGATGTGTGGGTTTATTTCTGGACTCTCAATTCTATTCCATTTGTCTGTGTGGCTATTGTTATACCAGTATCAGGCTATATGATTACGGTAGCTGTATAATATGTTTTAAAATTTGGAAGTGTGAGCTCTCCTACTTTGTTCTTCTTTTTCAATATTGCATAGGGTTTTCATGGCTAATTTTCAGAGGTACACCTGTATTGGTCTGGAAGCTCTGCTGAAAGCTGTCTACCAGAGATGAATCTCCTGATATTTGAAATATCAGTGACATAGCTTCCATAATCATAGCAACATTCAAGCCACTACAGTATGACAAATTGACGGTGGCAGAATACTTGTCTACCATTCCATAAATTAATATGCATGTCTTTATTTAGAACCAAGCAATGAGATTGATGAAACAAATTCATTAAATAAGTCTGCTGTGCTTTGCTAGGTTAAGAGTGTATACTACATATGCCATTAAAAATTTACCTTATCATCTACCCAATATTTCATAAAATAGCACACATAAAAAGAGCTGTCAAGTTGACATTTATTTAAAAATATCTCTGCTGTTAGCAACCCAACTGAAGCAGAGCTTCAGTTTCAGGCCACGCAACATTTAAGAGAAAAAATATTTGAAGTTAAAAGTTATATGTCTTCAAAGTATTCACCATACAGTCATTCACCACATAATGACCACTCATGCAATGTCCAACTGCATATATGTCCATGGTCCCATAAAGGTTATAATAGTGCTCAGAAATCCCCATTGGACAAGGGACATAGGGGAAGTAACCAGACATAGCAAATGCAACAGTTTCCCACTCACATGTGTATCTCATGTTTCTTGTATACAAAACAGTTTTGCTGCCAGGCTTACAATGGCACAGTATGTGTATAACCTATAATACATATGTCTTGATAGTCATAGTAAATGCCTGTGTTACTGGCTTATGGATGTACTGTACTGTACTTTCTATTGTTAATTTAATGTGAATGTTTCCTACTTACAAATAAAAAGTTTACTGTATAACAGTGTATGCTTTCACTCATAGGCTGCAGTATCCAATCTCATATATCATGCATCTCTTGAGTGTTGTAACGTTATCCCTCTGTTTAATTTTCTTTTGAAAATATTACCATCAAGTGCACTATGGCTCCCAAACAGCAAAACCAGTGCTAGTGATAGAAGTAGCAAGAGGCAAGGGAGAAGTAGCAATTTGGAAGTGAAATAAAAGGTTATTAAGCAACACGAAGGTGGAAAATCAGTGAATGCTATTGCTCAAGGTTTAGGGATGTCCGTTTGCTGAGTATATGATGGGGGTTCGCATGATGACCAAATCACATAACGTCTTTACTTTGCAGAACGTATCGTGGATGTTAAACGACGCATGACTGTATATGTACACACACATGCACACATGCACAAATAGGTAGGTAGGTAGGTAGATAGGTAGATAGATAGAGAGAAAGGGAGAAAGGAGGGAATACGAAATTCTGCTTTCCTAAAAGATCAGTGTTCTTACTGTTCATTTCCCAAAGTTTATGGCTGATATTTTACAAAGTACATACTTATTAGTTTGTGTAAAGCTTTTTTTCACTAGCAAAGAACAAAACCATATTTAAAATATTAACAAAACAAACTTCTGTGGTTTCTGTCATTCATAAATTGTTTATATTTAAGATCTTGTTTCATAATGTCACCATATAGTAGTTAAGGGTATAATGTGGTATGATGTTTTGTAAGGGACAGCAATGGAAAATAAATTATTACAGATATCATATATAATATATATTGATACATAACTCTAACTCTAAAACTCTATCTATCTATCTATCTATCTATCTATCTGTCTGTCTGTCTGTCTGTCTGTCTGTCTGTCTGTCTGTCTATCTATCTATCTATCTATCATCTTTCTATCTATCTATCTAATCTATCTATCTACCATGTTGTTTGTTGTTAGGTGCTGTTGAGTCCATTCCAACTCATAGCGACTCCATGCACAGCAGAACAAAACACTGCCCAGTCCTGCACCATCCTTACAATGATTGTTATTCTTGAGCCCATTGTTGCAGCCATTGTGTCAGTCCATCTCGTTGAGGCTGTTCCTCTTTTTTGCTGACCCTCCACTTTAGCAAGCCTGATGTCCTTCTCCAGGGACTGATGCCTCCTGACAACATGTCCAAAGTATGTAAGACACAGTCTCACCATTCTTGCTTCTAAGGAGCATTCTGGTTGTGCTTCTTCCAAGACAGATTTGTTCATTCTTTTGGCAGTCCATGGTATATTCAGTATTCTTCACCAATACCACAATTCAAAGGCGTCAATTCTTTGGTCTTCCTTATTCATTGTCCAGCTTTCACATGCATATGAGGTGATTGAAAACACCATGGCTTGGGTCAGGCGCACCTTAGTCCTCAAGGTGATAACTTTGCTTTTTAACACTTTAAAGAGGTCTTCTGCAGCAGATTTGTCCAATGCAATGTGTCTTCTGATCTCTTGACCGCAGCTTCCATGGGTGTTAATTGTGAATCCAAGTAAAATGAAATCTTTAATAATCTCAATCTTTTCTCCGTTTATCATGATGTTATATAAAACTGCATATATATATATATATATATATATATATATATATATATATATATATATATATATATTTAGCTTTGGAAACCCTGGTGGCATAGTAGTTAAGAGCTATGGCTGCTAACCAAAAGGTCGGCAGTTCAAATCCACCAGGCACTCCTTGGAAACCCTATGCGGAAGTTCTACTCTGTCCTATAGGGTCGCTATGAGTCAGAATCGACTCAACGGCAACGGGTTCAGTTTTTTTTATATTTAGCTATATATAAAACTCTCTATATATGTATAGGAACCCTGGTGGTGCAGTGGTTAAAGAGCTTGGCTGCTAACCAGAAGGTAGGTAGCTCAAATCCACCAGCTGCTTCTTGGAAACCCTATGGGGCAATTCTATTCAATAGTAATGGGTTTGACTTTGTTTTTTTACATATGTGTGTAATTATTCACACACATATACATACGTGGATCATGGATGTCTTGCCATGGGTTCCCTTGAAAAGAGAACTTGGCACAAGGCTTAAGTGCTAATGCTTCACTGGGAGGAGAATCCCAGGGTAACAAGCGTGAGGGAAAAAGGAAATAAGGCAGGGAGAAACAGGGAGCAAATGCAGATAATGTGTTATCCTCTGGTCACTGCTTCACAAACAGCCACAAAGAGACAAAACCATTCTCTTAGCTGTGCACCTGCTTGGCTGTGTGCAGTGCTGTTTGGACAGATGTTATGGCAAAATACAGCCCACACAAGGGAGAGTGAGGTGAAATTTATTTCCCAGCACCCTCTGAGAGGTAAGAGTCCTAGTGGTACAGTAGTTAAGCAGTCGACTGCTAACCAAAAGCTTTGTGGTTTGAACCCACCAGGTGCTCCTCTGGAGAAAGATGTGGCAGCCTGCTTCTGTAAAGATTGCGACATTGGAAACCCTGTGGGACAGTTCTACTCTGTCCTATACAGTCCTTTTTAGTCCAAATTGACTTGATGGCATTGAATTTTTATACACAGATCCTTTGTAGTGCTCCTACCCCCCACTGACTGGGCTTGACCTTGTATCTTGCATTGGCCAATGTGATTTTAACAAATTAACCCAAGTAGAGGCTTTAAAAAGCACTTATACTTTTCCACGTCTTCCCTTGTTTCTTCTCTGATTGCCTTTAGAACACGCTCAAGCTAGCTGAGAACACGTCTGGGCTACTCTGTTAGAAGGATATGAAAGACATGTACAAGTGAGAGACACAAGGAAGAGAACTTGATTATTCCCACTGAGGCTATCCCATACCAGGCTATAGTCACCTGCCCCCTAAACATGCCAAAGAGCTCAGCCAAGATCAGTAGAGCCACCTACCCAACACACAGCTGATTACATGAATGAGCCCAGCTGAGACCAGAACCGCCACTGAGTTCTTGAGTAGGCTAATGATACGGTGTCCAATTAGTGAGATTTTGGAGGTATTTATGACATATTTTTCTCACGAGAAATGAACCTATAGGAAGGGCTTCAGCAGTCACTCACTTAATGATATGCCAAGAAAATGTTATTATATTTGCAAGTTGCTCAGGAGTAAAGGAAAGAAAATAATTGAAGGGTTGCTTCGGGGTAGGTTGTGTCGATTTGGGAGAATGTAAACATGTCTCATCTAAAAATTGAACATGTTCTGGGGACATTCAAGCCCAATGTTTGTTTTCAAACCTGTGATGCCTTTGGATTACGGTACCGGTGAAGAATATTGAATGTACCATGGACTGCCAAAAGAACGAGCAAATTTGTCTTGAAAGAAGTACAGCCAGAGTGCTCCTTGGAAGCGAGGATGGCAAGGCTTCATCTCATATACTTTGGACATGTTATCAGAAGGGACCAGTCCTGGAGAAGGACTTCATGCTTGTTAAAGTGGAGGGTCAGCGAAAGGGAAGAAAACCCTCAACGAGATGAATGGACACAGTGGCTGAAACAATGGGCTCAGGCATAACGATGATCATGCGGATGGTGCAGGACCACGCAGTGTTTCGTTCTGTTGCACCCAGGGTCACTGTGAGTTGGAGCCGACTCGATGGCACCTAACAACAACAAGGGGGATCTTGGGCTGGCATACAGAAAATTTTCACAACAAACAATTGCATTCACTGTTACTCTGAGATCTCTGTGCAGAAATACGTGTGAAAATAAGTGCATCAGGGACCTCAGAAAGTTGGGCAGGGCATTTTAGTTGCTTATCTGAGCCACGCAACTTCAAAATCTGGGATGGAAACCTCCTAAGAATAACCATCCTCACGAAATTTCTGATCCCTCTTGTTTCTGGCAGAATTTAAAATTCTGAGGAAATGGTTCATGTCGCAAGACTTCTGTGTGGTGCTAGCCAGCACCAGGAAGGAGAGTGATCCAGGAAGGGAACACCAACCCAGTGTGGCTGCATGTTTTCACGCCTTTGAAAAGGTTTTGGTTTGGCTCAAACCAAGGAGGAGCACTTGGGGTTTTTATTTTGTGCCAACTCATTCAAATACCATTCACCTGACTCACGCAGTTTCGAATGTCAGGAGGCAACAAGGGAGGGAAGAAATCTGAAATATTCCTGATGTTCAAACATATTTTGAACAAGACTCCTGCTTGCTGGGAGAAAGAGCAGAATACGAAATACACCCCTGAGCAAGACGCACTTCCACAGCCTTTGCTGGTGAGGGGCGGAGGGGGGAGTGGCAGTGCTATTGGTTTAACAGTCCATTCGTGGTGTGTCAGTAACACAGGTGACACTGAGTGAACAAGACGCAGTTCTTCCCTTTAGAGAGCTCACCAGGTCAAGGCAGGCAGACACACCTGGACCAAATGACTGCCTGTCAGAGCTAAGTAACGCACGTCACCGGTGTTTTGGGGGATGACCTTGCCGTTGCACTCCATCTCACCATTGCTGACAGCACTGCCTGGGATGACCTGCCACCTGTTGTCTGCTTGGCAAATTCCAATTTCTCCCTCAAAAACTGGCTCAGACACCACCTTCCCTTGATCTTGCCAAATCCGATTAACTCTGCTCATCCCTGCTATGTCTCTACTTTGTACACATTTATATTATTTCATTTAACACTAAAAATGTGTGCTTAGGATAGTGCCTGGTTTACAGTAGGTGTTCCTAAGTGAAAAGGGATTGTACATACCCTTCTCTATTGACTCTTCCCTTTCTGAAACACTTGAGTCTTCAGTCATTGTTAACCTCGGCCTCACCTCTCAGCCCCTGCTAAGCAAGCCTGTGCCATTTCCAGAGCAACTCTGGTTCTGGCAGCTTTTGCACACCTACCACCTCCTCTAGGGCCCTCTCTTAGCCCTCTCACATGCAAATATCAGAGTCAGCAAAGACTCAAGTGTTGGTACTTTTCCATCGACTGGTCTAATCCTGAGATGCTAATTTAAAGGGTTTTTTTCTGTCAACTTCTGGACTTCAGCACCATTTACAGAACGGAAATACTTGAGGTCTGACCTTATGGTCATTTCAAGGTGACATGCCTGTATTTATCCATATTTAGACTTGAAATACAGAATCTGCTCCATGAAGTAAAACAGGATAAGGATAATCGGATTTAGTTTATTTTTCAGGTTGTCAGTGGTGGGGTCCTTCCCCAGATTCTAGTATGAGAAGGTACTGATGAGGCAAAGGCCCGGGTTCACATCTCCGTCTTGTTCAGTTGGCATTATTCTTCTTCATGGACCTGGTTTTTCATTCCCCTTAATTTCGGCCAAGTCTCCTACAAATTAGTGCAATTGTGCAAAGGGGTGTCCAAGAAAAAGGGCGTAGGAAGGGTTCTGTGAAACCCACTTCTGCTTCTGGAAAAGAAAGCGACAGTTTGTGTGCTATTGCTGTGGTGTGTGTGCACGTGCATGAGTGTGTGCACCTGTGTGTGCATGTGTGTGTGTGTGTGTGTGCATTTGTGCGTGCATGGCAGGGACATCACGGCCAGTTTTTGCATATGCACAGATACATATGTCTGTCTAGTTGTCCAGCGTTCACCGTTTCAGTAAGATGGAAGGATTATGTTACTTAAACACTGGTATTTAATGCACGTTATCACATTTATTATCATAGCAAGACCAGATGTTTAAAATTTGGGCTAGAAATTCCATAATACGGATTGCATTAGCTCAGGGTCACCCTCCCACCTAACACTCGCTGCTCAGCTGTGTTTTGTTATGGCTCTAATAGAGCAATAATGTGTTTCCACAAGCCTCAGTCTGGGATTAGATGACATGTGGGCTAATTCTGGTGAGTTGAGCAGACTGGTAGGGGGTTACACAAATCAGAGCAATTTGCTTTCCCAACACTAAGGGAATATGTGAAGAATTATTGCTGATAGTTAAGGCATCTCCGTTGCCCTCTCACTGGCTCTCACTCGCTCTCATTCTTGCCTGCTCTCTCTCCTTCCCTCTCCTCTTCTCTTACTCTCTCATTCATTCTTTCTCATTTGCTCCTTTATTTAAAATCTGTTGTCATTTTACTATCTCCAAATGTTCCCCAAACTTCTTCCAGAAACCGAATCTACCCTTCTAATCACTTTCTTATCTCAGCAAAAGCCTTTCTTACATTGCTCCTGTGCTGATAAAGTTAAAACAATCAAGCTAAGAAAACCGATAGCATTCCTGATTTTAAAAATCATCGTCAATGCAATTTAGACAAGATTGAAGAAAAAAAAAAAAGGCAGACAGAAAGAAAAGCCTGGGTGGAACCATGCCAGCAATTCATCTGTTTGCATTAATAGGTTCCAGCAATGGTACTGCAGGCACGGAAAGCATGTGTACCCCTGCACTTAGCAAGCACGTGAGCTTAAAAATAAACTTTGACAATGGAGAGCTCCTCGTCCTCTTAGGAATGGAAAACATTAGGTACTTCAAAGCGTACTAAGCCTGATTTTCCAGTATAGTTGGGATACTGTTACTGTGGCAATTGGGAGCATCTTTAGGCTGCACACAGCACGTAGATGCTTCGTGGGTAGATAGTCCTGGAGCCACAAACCAGAGAGGATGAATGATGCTGGTAATTTCGATGTGCTCATTCATAAGGAAGAAACTTCCGTCCTAGGTTTCCTGGAGCAGCTGGGATATGGCACCTCACTTTAATTCGGGGGTTTCTTCCTGACCCCAAAACGAAGAATCGGAGTGGAGAACTCACTTGCACGCAGCAGCGTTTGTTCATTTTTAGTGTTTCTGGACAGGAAATTGATCTACAGGGTAACCTTTCCCACAAAAAAGGAAAAAGTATGGGACGATGGCTTGTTAGTACAAGTGACTCTGTCTCGGAAATTACGGACAAGAAACTGTGGAAGAAGAAGGGCATTAAAGATCAAAGGCACGATGACTCCTGATGAACACATCACCGAATGATGAACCCACGAGCAAAGAGAAACTTCTACTGTAAGTACCTTCGCAGTAATCAAGTATCTTATTTGCTTTTGAAATTTCTGGAGTGTGCTGAGTAGATTTCCAAGCGTAAGTTTGAAGTACGAGGTCTTCATTATAGACAAGTCTATAATTAAACTCACTGGGTGGCTCCAACAGGGGATTAGTTCCTGGAATTTCTTCCGTGACCTCGCAACACTGAGATAACTGCACGTTAACTCAGGCACGTTTTATGCAATAGGTTTGTTATGTCAGGCTTTTCTTGTGTAATATATTATCCTGACAATGCAACGTATGCATCTATCAAGTCCAGCGCGTTTGGATTCTGGTAATTTAAACTACATTCACTTTGGTTTCCTATTGCGGTTAATCTTGCAATTTGTTCAGATATAGATTCACATATATTATTTAGAACTTACTGAGAGAATATTAGCGACTTCCTGGGTGAATCACGGGAGAAAGATGTGGCAGCCTGCTTCTGTAAATATTTATAGCCTTGGAAACCCCATGCGGCAATTCTACTCTGTCCTTTAGGGTCGCTATGAGTCAGAATCAACTCTACAGCAGTGAGTTTTTTTTTTTTTTTTGGTTAGGGAAGAGATGGGTAAGAATCCTAAAAATGGGGGGGGGGGGGGAAGGTATGATAGTTTATATCTTGGGAACTAAGACCTAGACTCTTTTTACATTTCCATAGTTTATTTGGTAAATGGTTTTGCTTGAAAATTATTTAGATGTTTCTATATGACTGGCCACCCCATAGAAATATTGTTGTGGTCTTGGACGTGTAAATCAAGCTCATCAAAACATAACCCTATTTAAATACTGAATATAGTGTAATCCACCTGTAATGCCTGGCACGTAGCACACATTTAATAGATATATTCTGAGTGTTGGAATAAATGCTGGTGTTGTGTAATGGGGCAGATATCCTGATTGCACATTAGTCATTTTACATCAGGATTTTACTCTATGAATTTATCCATAAGTTCCTTTAAATTCTGTTTAACAAAGAACAGTATAGTAATGGGGTTACCTTAAATATTTTTTCTCCATTAGAAATTAAAAAACAAAAAGCAAAATTTCTAATTAATTGCTATTCTTGGTTGTTCTTCTCTTCAAATACAGAAGCTTGTGCAACTTACTATTTATTTGCAGGGGTATCTTCAAGTTTTTGGAGCAGTAGAGTATGTAAGTAATAGATGTCACCTTATTGTCAATAAAATATGGAATGTCTAGGTGCTAGCATGTGGCATTGGGACTTAGAATTTGCATTTTTGGGACCCCCCTCCACTGAGGATTGAAGGGTAGGCCAAGACATTGGCCAAGTGGTCAGTAGGGGAGGTTGTTTTTCAAGTGTAAGGGGCATAAAAATAAGCTAAGAGGCCAGTAGATGAAGAGACACTTGGAGTCAAATTCAGTGCGTCTGGAGTGACAGAGAAGCAGTAGAAGAAAGGGGGATTGAAGTGGAGTGGGAGAGAGCTGGAGAGGCAGGACAACTCACTATGGGTGGACCTCCATCTGATGTGATGCCAGATAGCACTGTTGCAGCATTCTTTATTGATTTATTTTTCTAGACCACTTGGGATAGCTAGTAATTAAACTGGTTATGCATACTTCTGCTAGAACAAGTAGGAATCAAGAATGTTGTCATGAGATTTCATTGCATTAAACATGGTAATGGGATCCATTGGGTAGGACCTGACAGAAGCTGTAACTAAGCAATGATCATCATTAATGTAAAATAGTTCTGAAGGATCATATAAAAACATTTAAGTGGCTAATCTTAAATGATTCCATTAACAGTTCAGCGCAGGCTTCTACGTAAAGGTGTATTTTACAGGTAAATTATCCAGCCAGATCTATCAGAATGCAATGCTAATTAAAGTAGGATATGCCATAGGAATCATTTGGAAGTTCTTTTAAGAATCAGAAGGGTGGTTGGTAGCATTGGCATGAACACGTTTTCAGGCTAACGTCATCTGGGTTTATTATGCAGAATTCTGGGACTTCAGTCAAGAAGTGCTGCAGCATTACAGAAGCCTTAAGTCTTTCTTTTTAAAGAAAGGAGAGACATTTGATTATAATAATGGGGCTAAGTAAATAATATAGGGTACAGTTGTTTAGATTTTGAAGGGTAATCTTAAAAAAGGAAACCCTGGTGTCATAGTGGTTAAGTTCTACAACTGCTAACCAAAGGGTCGGCAGTTCAGATCCACCAGGTGCTCCTTGGAAACTCTATGGGGCAGTTCTACTCTGTCCTATAGGGTCGCCGTGAGTTGGAATCGACTCGACGGCGCTGGGTCTGGGTTAATCTTAAAAGTGAAAAATATAGGTTTAGGCCCTCAGCATGTAGTTATTGATGACTAATGATAGCCCTGGTGACTCAACAATTAAGTGCTCAGCTGCTGACTAAAAGGTCAGCAGTTCAAATCCACCAGCAACTCCTTGAAAACCCTATGGGGCAGTTCTACTCTGTTATATAGTGCCTCTATTAGTCGGAATCGACTCGATGGCAATAAGTTTGGCTTGTTTTTTTAAAATTATAAGTAGAATTTTTATGACACATTACGTAGGTTTTATCTAGTTAGTTGTTGATCATCAGAAAATATTATAGCCAGAGCTGTTCAAAGATTTGCTGCACCGAGAGGAATGGGTTTTCGGTCACTGGTGGTGTGATGCAGATGAGGGGCTTCAGCAGAGAGCCAAAGGCAAGCCATTTGAGCCAGATAGACCTGTGTTGGGATCCCAGGTTCCCCACATGACCTTGAGCAAATTACTTAAGCTCTAAGCCTTTGGTTCCTCATCTATAAAATGGGCTTAATAATTCTTTCCTCTTAGAATTGTCGTAAAGATGAAATGAGACAGTTTACATCAGCTTCATGACATACAGCAAGTTTGTGATAAGATGGTTGAAAGACATGGCCTCTAGGGACCTTTCTAACTTTGAGATTCTAATATTTCTAGCTGTGTACTGCAATTTAAATTTCTCTACTGTGCTGAATGCTACCCAAATATATAACTAAATAGAAATTCTATGTTCCACCCAGTGAGCTCCTAATTGTAAAGCAAAGCTACAATAAATACAAGAAAAGAATGAGTAAGATCATCAGGGTGAGTGAATGGAAAATAATGGTGGGTTGATTTTTAAGATGTCTTAGATGTCTTCACCACCACACACCATTAGTTGCCCTTGTGTTGACTCTCACTCATGGTGACACTGTGTGTTATAGGGTAGAACTTCTTCATAAGGCTTTCTGGGCTGTAGTCTTTATGGAAGCAGATTGCCAGGACCAACGGGTGTGTTCAAACTGCCAACTTTTTGGTTAGTCATTGTCGTTAGTTGCCGTCAAGTCGATTCCAACTAATGCTGACCTCATGTGAGCAGAATAGAACTGCTCTATAGAAGTGCTCAGAAACCCTGGTGGAGTAGTGGTTAAGTGCCAGGGCTGCTAAGAGGCCAGCACTTCAATCCACCAGGTGCTCCTTGGAAACCCTATGGGACAATTCTACTCTGTACTATAGAGTCTCTATGAGTCAGAATCAACTCCACTGCAAAGAGTTATAGAAGTGCTGTGGTTGAGTATTAACTGTTTGCATCATTTAGATTGAGCACAAACCATTTCTGCTTCCCAAGGACCTTACCTGTTAACCCGTTGCCGTTGAGTCGATTCTGACTCATAGTGACCCTATAGGACAGAGTAGCACTGCCCTACAGAGTTTCTGAGGAGTGCCTGGTGGATTCGAACTGCCGACGTTTTGATTAGCAGCCATACCTCTTAACCACTATGCCACCAGGGTTTCCAAAAAAATACGGAATGGACCTTAGGTGGTCTAAATCAATTTTATTGAGCATTCTACAGTCCGTGATTATTAAGACACTGGGAACCTTGGTTTGGCCATTGTCAATCATGTCGTCCTTTCATCTTTCATATATATCCTTTCTCTAATTGTCTTTGGTAACGCACTGTAGCCAGGAAAGTCATTCTCAGTAGAATTTTTTTTTTTAAGCTTTAGGGCTGAAAGTGTTCATCTTCTAAGTGTTCTCTATGCTTTCTTTCTATGGCATCTGCCAAAGTCAAAGTTTTACATGGGTGGTGTATTTTGACACAGTCACTTGTGCCTAGCACAGGTCCAAACCACTTGGACAGGACCATCACTCTTATGCTACTGCTTCAACTGACTTCAGTGCTGTTTACACACCACAGACATGAAATAACAATCTACCTGTTAGATTTCCTATCTGGAAAATCACTATGTCTTTGGGAGAGTTTTGATGGTGGCTATTAAAGAAAATATTATCATGGATTGAATTGTGTCCCTCCAAAATATGTGTTTACTTGGTTAGGCCACGATTCCCAGTATTGTGTGGTTGTCCTCCATTTTGAGATTTTCTTATGTGTTATAAATCATAATCTCTGCCTGTGGTTAAAGAGGATTAGGGTGGGATGTAACACCCTTGCTCAGGTCACATCCCTGATCCAATGTAAAGGGAGTTTCCCTGGGGTGTGGCCTGTACCACCTTTTATCTCTCAAGAGATAAAAACAAAAAGGAAGGGACTTCATACCACCAAGGAAGCAGTACTGGGAGCGGAGTGTCCTTTGGACCCGGGGTCCCTGCATGGAGAAGCTCCTAGTCCAGGGGAAGATTGATGAGAAGGCCGACAAAGAGAAAAAGCCTTCTCCTGGGCCTGCTGCTCTGAATTTGGACTTTTAGCCTACTTTACTGTGAGGAAATAAACTTCTCTTTGTTAAAGCCATCCACTTGTGGTATTTCTGTTATAGCAGCACTAGATGACTAAGACAATGATCTTGTATTTATATCATGCTTTGTCCTTTTCAAAACATTTCCACATATATTATTTCATTTTTCTCTCCCTTGAAGTAGAGAGAGAAACTACATTCACCCCACTTGCCGCGTAATACTGATGATAATCCCAGAAGTTAAGCAGACTTGTCTAACGAGAAGACTGGGTATGAATACTTTGAGTCTAGTACAACTTGCCTGCCAGTTTTATGACCATCTTAGATTTTTATCCAGAAATATGATTCGTCTGCTTCTCTCATGCTTTAAGAGGGACTTTAATCTTGAACACTAATTAATACTTTCTTGGTATTGTGCCATCCACAGAGGTTGGACCAACAGGGCACACACACACACACACACACACACACACAAAATAGAATGCCACTGGGTTCAACCTCAGTTGAGAACACAGGAAAACTTGACTTTCTGGAATGATCTTCCTGGGTGCTGCGAACGGTTAAGTATTCAGGTGCTAACTGCAAGGCTGGCTATTCAAATCCACCCAGAGGGACTTTGGAAGAAAATTCTGGTGATCTCCTTCCAAAAAATCAGCCACTGAAAACCCTGTGGAGCACAGTTCTACTCTGACACGCATGGGGTGGCCATGAGTAGGAATCAACTCAGCTGGATGGCAATTTTTTTTCTTTCGTCTTCTCTAAACTCCAAGAAACTAAAGGGGTCCATATTTACTCACTTATTTATTTTACAAAGGAATCATGGCCACAAATGTGTTCTTGGCTACCTCCCTGGCTGCAACGGCATGCAGCCAGACAACTGTATTTTCTGCTGCTGTGAAATCTCCCTGCAGACTTGAGATTTACGAGGCTCATTATTGACTAGGGGTTCTCAAAATTGAGGCACAGAAACTAAGTCATGCAGGAGCCAGGCAGGGGCAGTGTATAAGCCAGTCTGGGTGCAAAGTAATAGGGACAGGCAAGTGTAATGGTCAACAAGACAGTGCATGACCAATCCACAGGGTGCATTGCTTGGCCCAGCCTCCCGTTACCTGTGGGAACATGGGCTCAGTGTAGCCGCATATACTCATTTTGCACAGACACTGGAGATCCATATTTTCAAATAAAATCTCTGAATTTCAAAGTCTTGCAAAGTGATTATAAAATAAATGAATGAGTGTGTAGTCCAAATTAAGTTCATCTGTAGCTGGATCTGGCTTGTGAGCTGTTTGGATGCTATGCTAGAAATACTCAACAAAATAGTTGGATGAACCTCACTGAGGTGTATTCACCTAATAGGTTAACATAGAATGTTTGAGAATCATCAGTCTACAACTATATACAAACATGGTTGAATCTCACAGAGTAGTTACTGAAATTAGCAAGATTCAAAAGACTATATGATTCCACTTCTATAAATTCTCCAACAAGCACAGCTCATCTGTGCAGTTTAAAGTCAAGATAGTGGAGACCCTTGGGAAAGGTGAAAGGCTGAGAGGAGGAAGGTGGAGGCTGTTTGGGGGCTGCTTATATTGAGTTTCTTGACATGGTTGCTGGTCACAGTTTGTGAAAATTCATCAAGTTGTAGCTTGGTATGTGAGATTTTTTGAATGTATCATTCTTCCATGTAAAGTTTAAGAAGAAGTTGGACCACCACCTGGCAAGGGAACTGTTTCAGTTATAACGGTATTTTGTTGTTTTCGTTACGTGCTGTTGAGTCAGCTCCAACGCATGGTGACCTTATGCATAAGAGAAAAAAATGTTGCCATGATCACTGGTATGTTTGAGTCCATTGTTGCAGCTACTGTGTCAATCCATCTCATTAAGGGTCTCCCTTGTTTTCACTGTGACTCTACCAAAGATACGGGAGCTTTATATACATATATATGTACATATATACAGTCTTTGGCATAAGCCTAGAAACATTTGATTAAAGTCTATCTAATAATACACGTACATCTGGGGAGAGAACTGAATAGCAGGAAATTCTTATTTAACAAGTGGCCCTGCCATTGGGTGCTGCAAACAGTATGTCCTTAACTGGGCTGTATTTCTCCCAGGCAGGTGGAGGCAGAGCATGGGAGGGGCATGCAGAGTGGCTAATTCTAGCGACTGTGCATCACAGCGTGCATTGACTCCTGCAGTTGCAGCTCTCTCCTGGATGTCTCCCAGAACAAGCAGGGGCTGAAACCTGTCATAGAGAACACCTGGAATTCTGGGGCAGGAGGGCTTCATTCTGGGGTGCTTGGCTGCCACGTTCACCACAGCATGAGCAGCAGCTTTTCTCGGATGCCATGTTTCCGCTGGCTAGCCCCTTGGAATTTCTTGGACCTACCTTCTTACCCCTTTTTAAGCCTAGCCTTTGGTTTATTCTGTGGGCCTCTTTTTTTTTTTTTTTTTTTTAAAGTTCCCTTTTGCTTAAAACTGTCATAATCTTTGTTGCTTGGGAATAAAATTCCAATATAGAAATGGGTTCTGGAGGTAAGAAGAGGGAGGCTTTTATCCCTTAGCATTCCATAATGGGGAGTGACACCCATTTTAAGATTATATATGATGGGTGATACCTCCAAATATGGGTGCTAACAGGACAGCATGTGTATGGTTTCAAGACAGCCACAACATAGAGGATATCCACTACTGTTGGCTAGCAGGCCAAATGCAGCAAGGGTCGTCCTGGAGACAAACCTGCAGCGGGATCTGAAGATGAAGGTTTGCTTTCATCCACGATGAGGAGGATGTAAATCAATCCAGAGGCTGCAAAGGTGCATAGATGTAATCAGGGATGGATTATCCAGTGGGCAAGGTAAGCATGGTGCTTACCTGCACACCAGGTCCTCTATAGTGTGAAATTGCTCAGTACAGATTAGTCAGTAAGCACAAGTAAGCCCATGCTTCCCTTGCTTACTGAGTCATCTGCACCTGTCAGGGACTGTAAATTTGAAAAGAGGCTTTGATTCTGTAGGAAGGTGCTGTGGGATTGGGAGAGAGACAGATGCCAGCCATACCTCGTAGCAGAATCTTTGATGTGGTGAAACCATGTGAAGTTGTTCACTACAAATGATCTGGTGAGCAAGAAGAGGAGTGTGCTTGCCTGGCCTGTTGGAAAATCTGCCCCTGGATACAGTCATTGTTGCCGTTGTTGGGTGCCGGTGATCCTGACTCACAGTGACCCCATGTCACAGAGCAGAACTGCCCTATAAGGCTTTCTCGGCTATTATGTTTATGGAAGCTGATTACCAGGTCTTTCTCCCACAAAGCTGCTGGGTGAGTCTGAAACACCAATCTTTTGGTTAACAGTCAATTACTCAACTGTTTGTACCACCAGGGCTCCTTGATACAATCATTATATCTAGATACCCAATGACTACATAAATCAACAAAGTTGCAGAAGGTAAAACTAGCTGGACCATTCCTCAAAGGCTGGTAAACTAACTGTTACAGGTACAGGGTTTGAAGTTCAGGGTATGGTATTTTTTATTTCGGTCTAGTAAATAGGGCGTCTTTCTTAGTTTGACTGAAGGCTTTATCCAGCAGGAACCACAGTTCACAGGTGCAGGAGAAACAGGGAAAACCATATAGCAGCAAGGTCCATATATCTCACATAAGTTGTCCACTAAGCGATTTAGAAATGAAATATGTTGATGCTTTTTATATCAGTTGCTTCATACGTGCAATATTGTTTTAGCTCAATTCCTAAGTTTTTTTTTGTTTGTTTGTTTCCCATTCACAAGCTTAATATTGCCACACATTCCATACAATGCTTCTGTTTGGTGGCATCTCATGAAAATGTAAGGTTAAAGAGGAGCTCATTGAATAGAGGACTCAGATGCATTTTGAATTTAACAGACAGCATCTTAGAGAAGACTTTGCTCTGCAAAAGCATTGCTCAGACTATGATGCTTGTCATTTCTCTCTCCTGTGAGAGAAAAAAGACTCTCAGGTTAGATTAAACACAGCAGAGCTAACACAGGGGCTATTAGGGGAAAGAAGAATAGCAAGTCAATTCTGACCTACGGCAAACCCATGTGCAGAGGAGAGCTGTGCTCCATAGGGTTTTCAAGGCTGTGACCGTTCAGAATGAGGTTGCCAGGACTTTCTTCCAAGGTGCCTTGGGGTGAATTTGAACCACCAACCTTTTGGTTAGTAGTCGAGTGCTTAACCTTTTGTGCCACCCAGGGACTCCCAGAGGTGCTATTACAAGGCATTAAATACTGTGATACCTGAGTATTTTTTTTCCATTATGCTGTTTTTATTCTTTTGAAACCCGAGATAAGAGGTCAAGGTGAATTGAACAGCAATGTGCAAAAACAACCAGCAGCTTTTCAGGCTCTGGCTTTTTCACGTTCTGAACAGTGCAAGCCTGAAAAAGTTCTGGTTCCTTTTTCTTCAATTTTAAAGGTTTGTTTTATATTTGAGAAAGGTATGCAATCCTCACTTCTGCAGGGTTAGATAGTCTGCTCAAGGAAAGGAGAGTTCATGTTTTTAAAAATGTGTTTTAGAGGAGGCGGGGCCAAGATGGCTGACTAGGTAGCAGCTACCTCGGATCCCTCTTGCAACAAAGACTCGGATAAACAAGTGAATCAATCACATACATGACAATCTACGAACCCTGACCATCAAACACAGATCTAAGGAGTTGACCTGAGTGACAGAGACTGAGAATGAGCAAACACAGGGAAGCAATGACTGTTTTTGGAGCCTGGAGCCAGCATCCCAGTCAGAAAACCTTGGCGCCGGGCTTTGGACTGGGCACAGGGGAGCTAAGCACGGCATCCTGAAACGGTGCAAACACGGGACGCAGCCCTAGCCCCCAGAAGTGACCTTGGGGAAAGCCCAGCCAGTGCATGCAGGCAGCGCAGCGACGCTGCTGACAGGAGAAGTCACCTGGAGGCAGCGACTGGTTTTGGAGCCCGGAGTGCAGCGTCCCAGCCGGGGAACCTTGGCGCTGGGGTTTGGACTGGGAGCGGAGGAAACGACCACAGCTTCTGAGACAGCACAAGCACAGGACGCGGGCCTCACCCTCAGGGGCAATCTTGATCCAGCCAACGCACACAGGCTACATGCCCCTCGGGAATCTCAGATAAAACAGTCATCACCAAGCAAGATAAGTAACTTTGTCTATATTCCTGGGTGCTACTCTCTCCTATCTATCTGATCCCCCACCTTTCCCAGGCAGCGACATTAACATTGGAATTTCCTGGGCCAGGGAGTGAAGTGCTCTGCATTTTTTTTTTTTTTTGTCTTTTCCTAACCCATTCTCCTGGCCTGAGAGAAGCAGCTACAAAAAACCCAGGGACCAAAAATCCTTCCCTGACTTCCCGAAATTGGACTAAAAATACAGAACCAGCTCCAGCCAAGCATATGAGATCCACAGTCTTGGGCTTTCATCCCTACAGGGAACAAGGTGGCTATTATAATGCAAAGGCAATTCTGATAGGGATCTGACTGTAATTCTTTTAGTGGATTACTGGAAAGACAAGTTTCCCAGGTCTGATATCTCTACCTATTAAACAGAGCCCTCACTGACCCACAACGGGGAACTGAGGGCTGACGCTCCACCCAAACAACCTAGCCTCCTGCCATAGGGTTCTAAAGATAGTGACATCTACCAATCTGTAGAGGTACGTGCATTGGGTGCCTAAGGTACAGCTGCAGAGCCCACCCACCAAAGTGCTTTAGGAATAGAGACACACCTAACTCACTGGCACTTGGGAAAGCCTGTCAGCATCCTGACCCACCTGGAATGTAAACCCCAGCTGCTACTAGAATCTGGTGCACACAACTATCACGACTACTCCTCTAAGTGAATAGATGACAGTCTACACCACACACTTGGTGACCTCAAATCAGATTCTACTCAAGAATAGTGAATGGACTCTTAGGCTTATATATCTGGTAACAGCCCAAACCACCTGGTAATAGGACATAAGTGATTCAAAGGCAACAACGATCAAGACAGCGTAATCTAGTAGCCCATCTACGTACATTGAAAGAAAACAAAACAAGATAAGACTCAGTGAGCAAATATAAAATAAATCATTACAATAATTTATAGATGCCTTGGAGACAGCAGTCGATATCAAACCACATAAAGAAGCAGACCATGATTGCTTCTACAACTCCCCAAATTAAAGAATCAAAATCTTTCCCAAATGAAGATACAATCCTGGAATTGCCAGATGCAGAATATAAAAAACTAATTTACAGAATGCTTCAAGACATCAGGGATGACCTCAAAAATGAAGTAAGGCAATCTACAGAAAAAGCCAAGGAACACACTGATAAAGCAGTTGAAGAAATCAAAAAGATTATTCAAGAGCATAGTGGAAAAATTAATAAGCTACAAGAATCCATAGAGAGACAGCATTCAGAAATCCAAAAGATTAACAGTAAAATTACAGAATTAGACAACTCAGTAGGAAGTCAGAGGAGCAGAATCGAGCAATGGGAATTGCAGAGTGGGGGAGGGGGAGGATAAGGCAATTGACACCAATATAGCTGAAGAAAATTCAGATAAAAGAATTAAAAAAATGAAGGAACCCTAAGAATCATGTGGGACTCCATCAAGAAGAATAACTTGCATGTGATTGGAGTTCCAGAACACGGAGGGATAACAGAAAATACAGAGAGAATAGTTGAAGATCTTTTGGCAGAAAACTTCCCTGACATCATGAAAGATGAAAGGATATCCATCCAAGATGCTCATCGAACTCCATATAAGACTGATCCAAAAAGAAAATCACCAAGACATATTATCATCAAACTTGCCAAAACCAAAGATAAAGAGAAAATTTTAAAAGCAGCCAGGGATAAAAGAAAGGTCTCCTACAAAGGAGAATCAATAAGTTCAGACTACTCAGCAGAAACCATGCAGGCAAGAAGGCAATGGGATGACATATATAGAGCACTGAAGGAGAAAAAATGCCAGCCAAGGATCATATATCCAGCAAAACTCTCTCTCAAATATGAAGGTGAAATTAAAACATTTACAGATAAACACAAACTTAGAGAATTTGCAAAAACCAAACCAAAGCTATAAGAAATACTAAAGGAAATTGTTTGATCAGAAAATCAATAACATCAGATACCAACACAACACAAGGTCACAGAACAGAACATCCTGATATCAACTCAAATAAGGAAATCACAAAAACAAATTAAGATTAATTTTAAAAAGAACAAAAAGTTCAAAACAGGGAATCATTGAAGACATTACGTAAAAGATCACAATAATCAAAAAGAGGGACTAAATACAGGAGGCATAGAACTGCCATATGGAGAGGAAAACAAGGCAATATAGGACGATACAAGTTAGGTTTTTACTTAGAAAAATAGGGGTAAATATTAAGGTAACCACAAAGAGGTCTAACAATTCCATAACTCAAAATAAAAACCAAGAAAAACATAATGACTCAACAACCATAATTTCAACTACTATGAAAATGAGGAACACACAATTTACGAAGAAAAACATCTCAGCACAAAAAAGTAAGTGGAAAAATGAAATTGTCAACAACACACACAAAAAGGCATCAAAATGACAGCACTAAACACATACTTATCTATAATTACACTGAATGTAAGTGGACTAAATGCACCAATAAAGAGACAGAGAGTCTCAGACTGGATAAAGAAACATGATCCGTCTATATGCTGCCTCCAAGAGACACACCTTAGACTTAGAGACACAAAAAAACTAAAACTCAAAGGATGGAAAAAAATATATCAAGCAAACAACAATCAAAAAGGGGCAGGAGTAGCAATATTAATTTCTGACAAAATAGAATTTAAAGTTAAATCCACCACAAAGGATAAAGAAAGACACTACATAATGATTAAAGGAACAATTGACCAGGAAGATATAACCATATTAAATATTTATGCACCCAATGACAGGGCTGCAAGATACATAAAACAAACCTTAACAGAACTGAAAAGTGAGATAGACACCTCCACAATTATAGTAGGAGACTTCAATACACCACTTTTGGAGAAAGATAGGACTTCCAGTAAGAAGCTCAATAGAGACACGGAAGACCTAATTGCTACAATCAACCAACTTGACCTCATAGACTTATACAGAACACTCCACCCAACAGCTGCAAAGTATACTTTTTTTTCTAGTGCACATGGAACATTCTCTAGATCACATATTAGGTCATAAAACAAACCTTTGCAGAATCCAAAACATTGAAATATTACAAAGCATCTTCTCAGACCACAAGGCCATAAAAGTAGAAATCAGTAAGAGAAAAATCAGGGAAAAGAAATCAAATACGTGGAAACTGAACAATGCCCTGCTAAAAAAAGACTGGGTTATAGAAGACATTGGGGAGGGAATAAAGAAATTCATAGAATGCAACGAGAATGAAAACACTTCCTATCAAAACCTCTGGGACACAGGAAAAGCAGTGCTCAGAGGTCAATTTATATCAATAAATGCACACATACATAAAGAAGAAAGAGCCAAAATCAGAGAACTGTCCCTACAACTTGAACAAATAGAAAGCGAGCAACAAAAGAATCCATCAGGCACCAGAAGAAAACAAATAATAAAAATTAGAGCTGAACTAAATGAATTAGAGAACAGAAAAACAATTGAAAGAATTAACAAAGCCAAAAGCTGGTTCTTTGAAAAAATTAACAAAATTGATAAACCATTGGCCAGACTGACTGAAGAAATACAGGAAAGGAAACAAATAACCCAAATAAGAAACAAGATGGGCCATATCACAACAGACCCAACTGAAATTAAAAGAATTGTATCAGATTATTATGAAAAATTGTACTCTAACAAATTTGCAAACCTAGAAGAAATGGATGAATTCCTAGAAAAACACTACCTACCTAAACTAACACAATCAGAAGTAGAACTAAATAGACCCATAACAAAAAAAGAGATTGAAAAGGTAATCAAAAAACTCTCAACAAAAAAAAAACCCTGGCCCGGATGGCTTCACTGCAGAGTTCTAAAAAACTTTCAGAGAAGAGTTAACACCACTACTACTAAAGGTATTTCAAAGCATAGAAAATGATGGAATACTACCTAACTCATTCTATGAAGCAACCATATCCCTGATACCAAAACCAGGTAAAAAAAAAAAAAAAAAGGTAAAGACATCACAAAAAAAGAAAATTACAGACCTATATCCCTCATGAATATAGATGCAAAAATCCTCAACAAAATTCAAGCCAATAGAATTCAACAACATATCAAAAAAAATAATCCACCATGACCAAGTGGGATTTATACCAGGTATGCAAGGTTTTTATGCAAGGTTGGTTTAATATTAGAAAAACCATTAATGTAATCCACCATATAAATAAAACAAAAGACAAAAACCACATGATCTTATCAATTGATGCAGAAAAGGCATTTGACAAAGTCCAACACCCATTCATGATAAAAACTCTCAGCAAAATAGGAATTGAAGGAAAATTCCTCAACATAATAAAGGGCATCTATACAAAGCCACCAGCCAACATCACCCTAAATGGAGAGAGCCTGAAAGCATTTCCCCTGAGAACGGGAACCAGACAAGGATGCCCTGTATCACTGCTCTTATTCAACATTGTGCTAGAGGTCCTAGCCAGAGCAATTAGGCTAGACAAAGAAATAAAGGGCATCCAGATTGGCAAGGAAGAAGTAAAATTATCTCTATTTGCAGATGACATGATCTTATACACAGAAAACCCTAAGGAATCCTCCAGAAAACTACTGAAACTAATAGAAGAGTTTGGCAGAGTCTCAGGTTACAAGGTAAACATACAAAAATCACTTGGATTCCTCTACATCAACAAAAAGAACATTGAAGAGGAAATAACCAAATCAATACCATTCACAGTAGCCCCCAAGAAGATAAAATACTTAGGAATAAATCTTACCAAAGACTTAAAAGACCTATACAAAGAAAACTACACAGTACTAGTGCAAGAAACTAAAAGTGACCTACGTAAGTGGAAAAACATACCTTCCTCATGGATAGGAAGACTTAACATAGTAAAAATGTCTATTCTACCAAAAGCCATCTATACATACAATGCATTTCTCATCCAAATTCCAATGACATTTTTTAAAGTGATGGAGAAACAAATCACCAACTTCATATGCAAGGGAAAGAAGCCCTGGATAAGTAAAGCATTACTGAAAAAGAAGAATAAAGTGGGAGGCCTCACTCTACCTGATTTTAGAACCTATTATACAGCCACAGTAGTCAAAACAGCCTGGTACTGGTACAACAACAGGCACATAGACCAATGGAACAGAATTGGGAACCCAGGTATAAATCCATCCACATATGAGCAGCTGATATTTGACAAAGGCCCAGTGTCAGTTAATTGGGGAAAAGATAGTCTCTTTAACAAATGGTGCTGGCATAACTGGATATCCATTTGCAAAAAAATGAAACAGGACCCATACCTCACACCATGCACAAAAACTAACTCCAAGTGGATCAAAGACCTAAACATAAAGGCTAAAACGATAAAGATCATGGAAGAAAAAATAGGGACAACCCTAGGAGCCCTAATACAAGGCATAAACAGAATACAAAACATTACTAAAAATGACGAAGAGAAACCAGATAACTGGGAGCTTCTAAAAATCAAACACTTATGCTCATCTAAGGACTTCACCAAAAGAGTAAAAAGAACACCTACAGACTGGGAAAAAATTTTCAGCTATGACATCTCTGACCAGCGCCTGATCTCTAAAATCTATATGATTCTGTTAAAACTCAACCACAAAAAGACAAACAACCCAATCAAAAAGTAGGCAAAGGATATGAACATGCACTTTACTAATGAAGATATTCAGGCAGCTAACATACAGATACATGAGAAAATGCTCTCGATCATTAGCCATTAGAGAAATGCAAATTAAAACTACGATGAGATTCCATCTCACTCCAACAAGGCTGGCATTAATCCAGAAACACAAAATAATAAATGTTGGAGAGGCTGTGGAGAGACTGGAACTCTTATACACTGCTGGTGGGAATATAAAATGGTACAACCACTTTGGAAATCTATCTGGCGTTTCCTTAAAAGTTTAGAAATAGAACTACCATACAACCTAGAAATCCCACTCCTCGGAATATATCCTAGAGAAATAAGAGCCTTTACATGAACAGATATATGCATACCCATGTTTATTGCAGCTCTGTTTACAATAGCAAAAAGCTGGAAGCAACCAAGGTGTCCATCAATGGATGAATGGTTAAATAAATTATGGTATATTCACACAATGGAATACTACGCATCGATAAAGAACAGTGACGAATCTGTGAAACATTTCATAACATGGAGGAACCTGGAAGGCGTTATGCTGAGTGAAATTAGTCAGAGGCAAAAGGACAAATATTGTATAAGACCACTATTATAAGATCTTGAGAAATAGTATAAACTGAGAAGAACACATTCTTTTGTGGTTACGAGGGGGGGAGGAAGGGAGGGTGGGAGACGGTTATTTACTGATTAGTTAGTAGATAAGAACTACTTTAGGTAAAGGGAAGGACAATACTCAATACAGGGAAGGGCAGCTCAACTGGACTGGACCAAAAGCAAAGAAGTTTCTGGGATAAACTGAATGCTTCGAAGGTCAGCGAAGCAAGGGCGGGGGTTTGGGGACTATGGCTTAAGGGGACTTCTAAGTCAATTGGCAAAATAATTCTATTATGAAAACATTCTGCATCCCACTTTGAAGTGTTGTGTCTGGGGTCTTAAATGCTAACAAGCGGCCATCTAAGATGCATCAATTGGTCTCAACCCACCTGGATCAAAGGAGAATGAAGAACACCAAGGTCACACGATAACTATGACCCCAAAACAGAAAGGGCCACATGAACTAGAGACTTACATCATCCTGAGACCAGAAGAACTAGATGGTGCCTGGCCACAACCGATGACTGCCCTAACAGGGAGCACAACAGAGAACCCCTGAGGGAGCAGGAGAACAGTGGGATGCAGACCCCAAATTCTCATAAAAAGACCAGACTTAATGGTCTGACTGAGACTAGAAGAATCCCGGAGGTCATGGTCCCCAAACCTTCTGTTGGCCCAGGACAGGAACCATTCCCGAAGATAACTCATCAGACATGGAAGGGACTGGACAATGGGTTGGAGAGAGATGGTGATGAAGAGTGAGCTACTTGTATCCGGTGGACACTTGAGACTGTATTGGCATCTCCTGTCTGGAGGGGAGATGGGAGGGTAGAGAGGGTTAGAAACTGGCAAAACCGTCATGAAAGGAGAGACTGGAAGGAGGGAGTGCGCTGACTCATTAGGGGGAGAGTAAATGGGAGTATGTAGTAAGGTGTACATAAGCTTATATGTGACAGACTGACTTGATTTGTAAACTTTCACTTAAATCACAATAAAAATTATTTTAAAACAATGTGTTTTAAATTATCTTTACATCTACATCAAGTAAAATTCACTAATTTTTGTGTGTATAGTTGTGTGTCACCACCAGTCTACCAGTTTGTTGTGTTGTGGTGACTTGCATGTTGCTATGATGCTGGAAGCTATGCCACTGGTATTTCAAATACTAGCAGGGTCACCCGTGGTGGACAGGTTTTAGCAGAGCTTCCAGACTGAGATGAGGAAGAAAGGCCTGGCAATCTGTTTCCAAAATTAGCCAATGTAAACCCAGTGGATCAAAACAGAATATTATATCTGATATAGTGCTGGAAGATGAGCCCCCCTAGGTTAGAAGGCAACATGAATTTAAGCACACTGGTAATTATGAGAATGATGCAGGGCTGGGCAGCATCTTCTGTTGTAGGTGGGGTTAGCCTGAGTCAGAGCCAACTTGATGGCAATTAACAACAACATAGTTTTGTGAGTGTTGATAAATGTATAGAATCTTGTAACCACCACCACAATCAGGTTACAGAGGAGTCCCTTCACCTCCCAAAATTTTCTCATGCTGACCCTTTATAGTCAAAACCTCCCCCATCCCTAATTGCTGGGGCTATTGACCTGTTCTCTATTCCTAAAGGTTTGCATTTTCCATAATACCGTATGGATTAAATCAAATGATTTCCAACTTCTAAATTTTCGTTTCTTTCGCTTAGCAGACTGCTTTTGCAATTGGCCCCCGTTGTTGCATGTTGTCAGTAGTCTGTTTGTGTCCATTGCTGAGCAGAACTTCACTGTAATGACGTACCAGCGTTTGTTTACCCACCTACCGTTGGAGAACACTCGTCTCTGTAATGGCGTACCAGCATTTGTTTACCCACCTACCGTTGGAGAACACTCGTCTCTGTAATGGCGTACCAGCATTTGTTTACCTACCTACCTTTGGAGAACACTCGTTTCTTCACGGTGTCTTGGCGATTACAAATAATGCTGCTTAAATACACTGTAATGTACACACTTTTTTTTTTTTTTAACGTGTTTTTATTTCTCCAGCATAAATACCTAGTAGGGGGTTGACAGATCATAAGGTAAATTGTTGTTTAGCTTTATAAAAAACTGCCAGACTGCTTCTCAGAGTGGCTTTGCGTTTTCACCAGCCATGTTTGAAAGTTCTAGTTACTCCATGTCCTTGCCAGCACTTGGTATTTTCAGGTTATTTATTTATTTTTGGTTTTGTTTTTGGTTTTTAGCTGATCTAATAGGTGTGTAATGGTAGCTCATTGTCTCACATGTGGAGCATCTTTACATGTGCTTATTAGCAATCTGTGTATTGTCCCTTGTGACATGTTCATTCAAATCTCTTGTCCTTTTTTTTTCTTTTAAAATACTGGATGTTTGTTGACTTTTTTTTTTTTTTTTTTATAATAACTTTTATTAAGCTTCAAGTGAACGTTTACAAATCCAATCAGTCTGTCACATATAAGTTTACATACATCTCACTCCCTACTCCCACTTACTCTCCCCGTCTTGAGTCAGCCCTTTCAGTCTCTCCTTTCTTGACAATTTTGCCGGCTTCCCTCTCTCTCTATCCTCCCATCCCCCCTCCAGACAAGAGTTGCCAACACAATCTCAAGTGTACACCTGATATAATTAGCTCACTCTTCATCAGCGTCTCTCTCCCACCCGCTGACCAGTCCCTTTCATGTCTGATGAGTTGTCTTCAGGGATGGTTCCTGTCCTGTGTCAACAGAAGGTCTGGAGAGCATGACCGCCGGGATTCCTCCAGTCTCAGTCAGACCATTAAGTTTGGTCTTCTTATGAGAATTTGGGGTCTGCATCCCACTGCTCTCCTGCTCCCTCAGGGGTCCTCTGCTGAGCTCCCTGTCAGGGCAGTCATCGATTGTGGCCGGGCACCAACTAGTTCTTCTGGTCTCAGGATGATGTAGGTCTCTGGTTCATGTGGCCCTTTCTGTCTCTTGGGCTCTTAGTTGTCATGTGGGCTTGGTGTTCTTCATTTTCCTTTGCTCCAGGTGGGTTGAGACCAATTGCTGCATCTTAGATGGCTGCTTGTTAGCATTTAAGACCCCTGACGCCACATTTCAAAGTGGGATGCAGAATGATTTCATAATAGAATTATTTTGCCAATTGACTTAGAAGTCCCCGCAAACCATGTTCCCCAGACCCCCGCGCTTGCTCCGCTGAGCTTTGAAGCATTCATTTTATCCCGGAAACTTCTTTGCTTTTGGTCCAGTCCAATTGAGCTGACCTTCCATGTATTGAGTGTTGTCTTTCCCTTCACCTAAAGCAGTTCTTATCTACTGATTAATCAATAAAAAAACCCTCTCCCACCCTCCCTCCCTCCCCCCCTCGTAACCACAAAAGTATGTGTTCTTCTCAGGTTTACTATTTCTCAAGATCTTATAATAGTGGTCTTATACAGTATTTGTCCTTTTGCCTCTGACTCATTTCGCTCAGCATAATGCCTTCCAGGTTCCTCCATGTTATGAAATGTTTCAGAGATTCGTCACTGTTCTTTATCGATGCGTAGTATTCCATTGTGTGAATATACCACAATTTATTTACCCATTCATCCGTTGATGGACACCTTGGTTGCTTCCAACTTTTTGCTATTGTAAACAGAGCTGCAATAAACATGGGTGTGCATATATCTGTTTGTATGAAGGCTCTTGTATCTCTAGGGTATATTCCGAGGAGTGGGATTTCTGGGTTGTATGGTAGTTCTATTTCTAACTGTTTAAGATAACGCCAGATAGATTTCCAAAGTGGTTGTACCATTTTACATTCCCACCAGCAGTGTATGAGAGTTCCAATCTCTCCGCAGCCTCTCCAACATTTATTATTTTGTGTTTTTTGGATTAATGCCAGCCTTGCTGGTGTGAGATGGAATCTCATCGTAGTTTTAATTTGCATTTCTCTAATGGCTAATGATCGAGAGCATTTTCTCATGTATCTGTTGGCTGCCTGAATATCTTCTTTAGAGAAATGTGTGTTCATATCCTTTGCCCACTTCTTGATTGGGTTGTTTGTCTTTTTGTGGTTGAGTTTTGACAGAATCATGTAGATTTTAGAGATCAGGCGCTGGTCGGAGATGTCATAGCTGAAAATTCTTTCCCAATCTGTAGGTGGTCTTTTTACTCTTTTGGTGAAGTCTTTAGATGAGCATAGGTGTTTGATTTTTAGGAGCTCCCAATTATCGGGTTTCTCTTCATCATTTTTGGTAATGTTTTGTATTCTGTTTATACCTTGTATTAGGGCTCCTAGGGTTGTCCCAATTTTTTCTTCCATGATCTTTATCGTTTTAGTCTTTATGTTTAGGTCTTTGATCCACTTGGAGTTAGTTTTTGTGCATGGTGTGAGGTATGGGTCCTGTTTCATTTTTTTGCAAATGGATATCCAGTTATGCCAGCACCATTTGTTAAAAAGGCTGTCTTTTCCCCAGTTAATTGACACTGGTCCTTTGTCAAATATCAGCTGCTCATACGTGGATGGATCTATGTCTGGGTTCTCAATTCTGTTCCATTGGTCTATGTGTCTGTTGTTGTACCAATACCAGGCTGTTTTGACTACTGTGGCTGTATAATAGGTTCTGAAGTCAGGTAAGGTGAGGCCTCCCACTTTCTTCTTCTTTTTCAGTAGTGCTTTGCTTATCCGGGGCTTTTTTCCCTTCCATATGAAATTGGTGATTTGTTTCTCTATCCCCTTAAAATATGACATTGGAATTTGGATCGGAAGTGCGTTAAATGTATAGATGGCTTTTGGTAGAATAGACATTTTTACTATGTTAAGTCTTCCTATCCATGAGCAAGGTATGTTTTTCCACTTAAGTATGTCCTTTTGAATTTCTTGTAGTAGAGCTTTGTAGTTTTCTTTGTATAGGTCTTTTACATCCTTGGTAAGATTTATTCCTAAGTATCTTATCTTCTTGGGGGCTACCGTGAATGGTATTGATTTGGTTATTTCCTCTTCGGTGTTCTTTTTGTTGATGTAGAGGAATCCAAGTGATTTTTGTATGTTTATTTTATAACCTGAGACTCTGCCAAACTCTTCTATTAGTTTCAGTAGTTTTCTGGAGGATTCCTTAGGGTTTTCTGTGTATATAATCATGTCATCTGCAAATAGTGATAACTTTACTTCTTCCTTGCCAATCCGGATACCTTTTATTTCTTTGTCTAGCCTGATTGCCCTGGCTAAGACTTCCAACACGATGTTGAATAAGAGCGGTGATAAAGGGCATCCTTGTCTGGTTCCCGTTCTCAAGGGAAATGCTTTCAGGTTCTCTCCATTTAGAGTGATATTGGCTGTTGGCTTTGCATAGATGCCCTTTATTATGTTGAGGAATTTTCCTTCAATTCCTATTTTGGTAAGAGTTTTTATCATAAATGGGTGTTGGACTTTGTCAAATGCCTTTTCTGCATCAATTGATAAGATCATGTGGTTTTTGTCTTTTGTTTTATTTATGTGATGGATTACATTAATGGTTTTTCTGATATTAAACCAGCCTTGCATACCTGGTATAAATCCCACTTGATCAGGGTGAATTATTTTTTTGATGTGTTGTTGGATTCTATTGGCTAGAATTTTGTTGAGGATTTTTGCATCAATGTTCATGAGGGATATAGGTCTATAATTTTCTTTTTTTGTAATGTCTTTACCTGGTTTTGGTATCAGGGAGATGGTGGCTTCATAGAATGAGTTGGGTAGTATTCCGTCATTTTCTATGCTTTGGAATACCTTTAGTAGTAGTGGTGTTAACTCTTCTCTGAAAATTTGGTAGAACTCTGCAGTGAAGCCGTCCGGGCCAGGACTTTTTTTTGTTGGGAGTTTTTTGATTACCGTTTCAATCTCTTTTTTTGTTATGGGTCTATTTAGTTGTTCTGCTTCTGAATGTGTTAGTTTAGGTAGGTAGTGTTTTTCCAGGAATTCATCCATTTCTTCTAGGTTTTCAAATTTGTTAGAGTACAATTTTTCATAATAATCTGAAATGATTCTTTTAATTTCATTTGGTTCTGTTGTGATGTGGTCCTTCTCATTTCTTATTCGGGTTATTTGTTTCCTTTCCTGTATTTCTTTAGTCAGTCTAGCCAATGGTTTATCAATTTTGTTAATTTTTTCAAAGAACCAGCTTTTGGCTTTGTTAATTCTTTCAATTGTTTTTCTGTTCTCTAATTCATTTAGTTCAGCTCTAATTTTTATTATTTGTTTTCTTCTGGTGCCTGATGGATTCTTTTGTTGCTCACTTTCCATTTGTTCAAGTTGTAGGGACAGTTCTCTGATTTTGGCTCTTTCTTCTTTTTGTATGTGTGCATTTATTGATATAAATTGACCTCTGAGCACTGCTTTTGCTGTGTCCCAGAGGTTTTGATAGGAAGTATTTTCATTCTCGTTGCTGTCTATGAATTTCCTTATTCCCTCCTTGATGTCTTCTATAACCCAGTCTTTTTTCAGGAGGGTATTGTTCATTTTCCAAGTATTTGATTTCTTTTCCCTCGTTCTTCTGTTATTGATCTCTAGTTTTATTGCCTTGTGGTCTGAGAAGATGCTTTGTAATATTTCGATGTTTTGGACTCTGCAAAGGTTTGTTTTATGACCTAATATGTGGTCTATTCTAGAGAATGTTCCATGTGCGCTAGAAAAAAAAGTATATTTTGTAGCAGTTGGGTGGAGAGTTCTGTATAAGTCAATGAGGTCAAGTTGGTTGATTGTTGTAATTAGATCTTCCGTGTCTCTGTTGAGCTTCTTACTGGATGTCCTGTCCTTCTCCGAAAGGGGTGTGTTGAAGTCTCCTACTATAATTGTGGAGGTATCTATCTCGCTTTTCAGTTCTGTTAAAATTTGATTTATATATCTTGCAGCCCTGTCATTGGGTGCGTAAATATTTAATATGGTTATGTCTTCCTGATCAATTGTCCCTTTTATCATTATATAGTGTCCTTCTTTATCCTTTGTGGTGGATTTAAGTCTAAAGTCTATTTTGTCAGAAATTAATATTGCTACTCCTCTTCTTTTTTGCTTATTGTTTGCTTGATATACTTTTTTCCCTCCTTTGAGTTTTAGTTTGTTTGTGTCTCTAAGTCTAAGGTGTGTCTCTTGTAGGCAGCATATAGATGGATCGTGTTTCTTTATCCAGTCTGTGACTCTCTGTCTCTTTATTGGTGCATTTAGTCCATTTACATTCAGGGTAATTATAGATAAATAAGTTTTTAGTGCTGTCATTTTGATGCCTTTTTATGTGTGTTGTTGACAATTTCATTTTTCCACATACTTGTTTGTGCTGAGGCGTTTTTCTTAGTAAATTGTGAGATCCTCACTTTCATAGTGTTTGACTTTATGTTAGTTGAGTCGTTACGTTTTTCTTGGTTTTTGTCTTGAGTTATAGAGTTGTTATACCTTTTTGTGGTTACCTCATTATATACCCCTATTTTTCTAAGTAAAAACCTAACTTGTATTGTTCTATATCGCCTTGTATCACTCTCCATATGGCAGTTCAATGCCTCCTGTATTTAGTCCCTCTTTTTGATTATTGTGATCTTTTACCTATTGACTTCCATGATTCCCTGTTATGTGTATTTTTTTTTTAATTAATCTTAATTTGTTTGTTTTTGTGATTTCCCTATTTGAGTTGATATCAGGACGTTCTGTTTTGTGACCTTGTGTTGTGCTGATATCTGCTATTATTGGTTCTCTGACCAAACAATATCCTTTAGTATTTCTTGTAGCTTTGGTTTGGTTTTTGCAAATTCTCTAAACTTGTGTTTGTCTGTAAATATCTTAATTTCGCCTTCATATTTCAGAGAGAGTTTTGCTGGATATATGATCCTTGGTTGGCAGTTCTTCTCCTTCAGTGTTCTGTATATGTCGTCCCATTCCCTTCTTGCCTGCATGGTTTCTGCTGAGTAGTCAGAACATATTCTTATTGATTCTCCCTTGAAGGAAACCTTTCTTTTCTCCCTGGCTGCTTTTAAAATTTTCTGTTTATCTTTGGTTTTGGTGAGTTTGATGATAATATGTCTTGGTGTTTTTCTTTTTGGATCAATCTTAAATGGGGTTCGATGAGCATCTTGGATAGATATCCTTTCGTTTTTCATGATGTCAGGGAAGTTTTCTGTCAGAAGTTCTTCAACTATTTTCTCTGTGTTTTCTGTCCCCCCTCCCTGTTCTGGGACTCCAATCACCCGCAGGTTATCCTTCTTGATAGAGTCCCACATGATTCTTAGGGTTTCTTCATTTTTTTTAATTCTTTTATCTGATTTTTTTTCAGCTATGTTGGTGTTGATTCCCTGGTCCTCCAGATGTCCCAGTCTGCATTCTAATTGCTCGAGTCTGCTCCTCTGACTTCCTAGTGTGTTGTCTAATTCTGTTATTTTATTGTTAATCTTTTGGATTTCTACATGTTGTCTCTCTATGGATTCTTGCAACTTATTAATTTTTCCAGTATGTTCTTGAATAATCTTTTTGAGTTCTTCAACAGTTTTATCAGTGTGTTCCTTGGCTTTTTCTGCAGATATCCTAATTTCATTTGTGATATCATTAAGCATTCTGTAAATTAGTTTTTTATATTCTGTATCTGATAATTCCAAAATTGTATCTTCATTTGGGAAAGATTTTGATTCTTTTGTTTGGGGAGTTGGAGAAGCTGTCACGGTCTGCTTCTTTAAGTGGTTTGATATGGATTGTTGTCTCCGAGCCATCACTGGGAAACTAGTTTTTCCAGAAAATCCGCTAAAAAAAAAACTGCAGTCAGATCCCTATCAGAGTTCTCCCTCTGGCTCAGGCTATTCAGATGTTAATGAAGCCGCCTGGGGAGGGTGGGGGAGGGAACAGAGAGATAGGAGAGTAGCACCTCAGAATATAGCCAGAGTTGCTTGTCTTGCTTGGAAAGACTATTATATCTGAGATTCCCGCGGGCGCGTCGCCTATGTGTGCTGTCTGTGTGGAGATTGCCCCCGGGGGGTCTGGCCCGCTGGAGTCACGGTCAGATCCTCCGCTTCCAGCCCCACGCCCAGCGTCAAGGCTCCCCTACTGGGACGGTGCACTCTCGACTCCAAAATCAGTCGCTGCCTCCCGGGGACTTCTCGTCCCTCCAGCCGCGTGGCCGTGCCGCCCCCGTGAACCAGGTGGGCCCCCTCCCGGGGTTAGTTCAGATGGGTGGAGTAGCTCCCCGTGCTTGTGCCGCGACCGAGTGTCCCGGCTGGAACGCTGTTCTCCCCGCTCCAATACCAGTCGCTGCCTCCCGGGGACTTCTACCGGCTGCGTCCCACGCCGCCCGCGCGACCCGGATGGTCACCTTCCCGGGGTTAGTTCAGGGGGTGGAGCAACTCTCCGTGTTTATGGCGTACCTGCGTGCAGTCCAAATCCCTGTGGGACGGTTCCCCGGCTCGGGTGCTGCTCTTTCTGCTCCAAGATCAGTCACTGCCTCCCGGGGACTTCTCCTAACGGCTGCGTCCCACGCCGCCCGTGGAACCGGCTAGTCCCCCTCCCGGGGTTAGTTCAGGGGGGTGGAGCAGGTCTCTGTGCTTGTGCCGTACCTGACTGGTATGCTGGCTCCAGGCTCTGGAAACAATCGCTGCTTCCCCGTATTAGTTCGTTCTCCGTCTCTAAATCTGTGTTTGTTGTTCAGGGTTCGTAGATTGTTATGTATGTGATCGATTCACTTGTTTTTCCGTGTCTTTGTTGTAAGAGGGATCCGAGGTAGCGTCTGCCTAGTCCGCCATCTTGGCTCCGCCTCCGTTTGTTGACTTTTGAGAGTTCTTTTAAAACTATGGATACAAGTCTTTTGTTGGATTTATGATTTGCAAATGTTTTCTGTAGCTTTTTTTGTTTTTCATTCTCATAACATCTTTTATAGAGTTAGAATTTTACTTCTGAAGAAGTACAATTGACCAGTATTTCTTTATGAACCACATTCTTGGTGTCCTTTTTAAGGATTATTTCCTTAACCCCAAATCATAAAGATTTTCTCCTATATTTCCTATTTCCAGAAGATTGATAATTTTATGTTTTACATCCAATATCCACTTTGAGTTATTTTTACATAATGTGTGAGGTGTGGATCAAGATATATATATTTTTTGCATATGAATGTTCAATTGTTTCAGTGTCGTTTGTTGAAAAGAATATCCTTACCTATAGAATTGCCTTTGAACTTCTGTTAAAAATCAGTTGACTGTAATTCTATAGGTCTATTTCAAGACTTTACTTCATTCCATTAATTTATGTGTGTATACTTGACTGAGGGAGCCCTAGCAGGGAAATCGTTAAGTGCTTGGCTGTTAACTGGAACGTTGGCGGTTCCAACCCTCCAGTGGCTCCTGGGAAGAAAAAAACTGGCAATCTGCTCCAATGAAGATTAACCAAAAACCAAACCTGTTTCCACTGAGTCGATTTTGACTCATAGTGACCCTGTAGGGCAGAGTAGAACTGCCCCATACGGTTTCCAAGGAGCACCTGGTGAATTTGAACTGCCAGGCCTTTGCTTGGCAGCCGTAACTCTTAACCACTGAGTTGCTACCAGGGTTTCCCCAATGAAGGTTAGAGCCTAGGGCAGTGATGAGTTGGAATTGACTTGATGGCATGTAACAATAACGTACTTTCACTAATACCATACTGACTGCTGATTAGTATAGCTTTATAGTAAGTCATGAAATCAGGTATTGTGAGTCCTTTTTGAAAGTTGTTTTCGATATCATATGCCTTTACATATAAGCTTTGGAATCAGTTTGACAGTACCTACAAAAATTGTGCTTAAATTTTGATTAGGGTAGTGCTAAAACTATAGATTAATTTGGGGCACATTGACATCTTAAAAATATCAAGCCTTCTAATCCACTTATTTAGCTGTCCTTTGTTTTTTCTCACCAGTGTTTTGTAGTGTTCAGCATACAGATTCCACACATTTTTTTGTTAGATTTATACCTAAATATTGCATTGTTTTGGAGCTATTGTAAATGATTCTTTAAAAAAGTTATATTTCCAATTTCTCATTGTTAGTATCTAGATATGTAAGAGTTTAAAAATATGTGTATGTGGGGAAATTTGTTAAGCTCATTTCTTAGTTCTAGGATTTTTTTTCTGTAAAAGCTTTAGGTTTTCTAGGTGCATAATCATGTCGTCTGTGAATAATGACTGTTTTATTTCTTCATTTCCAATCTGTGTGCCTTTTATTTCCTTTTCTTGCTTTATTGCACTGGCTAAGGCTTTCAGTACATGTTGCATAGGACTGGTGAGAGTAAATATCTTTGCCTTGTTCCTAGTTTTAGGCAGAAAGTATTTATTCTTCATCATTGAAGATAATGTTAGCGATAGCTTTTTGTAGATGTCCTTTATTAGGTTATGAAAAACCAAACCAAATCAAACCTGTTGCCGTCGAGTTGATTCTGACTCAGCGACCCTATAGGAGGACATCAGGTTATGAAAGTTCCCTTCTATTCTTAGTTTGATGAGAGTTGTTATCATGAGTAGATTTGAATTTTTTAAAATGCTTTTTCTGCATCTACTGTTGTGATTGTATGTATGTGTGTGTGTGTTTTTCTTTAGTCTGTTAATAGGGTGAATTTTAATGGATGAATTTTGAATGTTGAACCAGTCTTGCATTTCTGGGATGAACTCCACTTGGCTGTGAGGTATTACCTTTTTTATGCATTGTCGGGTTCAATATGCTAATATTTTGTAGAGGACTTTTGCGTATATGTTCATGAGAAATATTGCTTTGGCTTCAGAGCAATGCTAGCCTCGTAAAATAACAAAAGTGCTCCTTTCTTAGCCTCTCAGACGGTGCTGATGTTAATTATAAACTGTTATTTTAAAATTAACACACAGGAAGGAGTTGATCAGGTAGCCATGATGCTGCTCCGTGTAAAGAGTGAGAATCCAGAAATGTGTAATAAATAAAACAACTGGAACACACAGCTAATAAAATTTAATAAGTCTGTCTCATAAAATTGACTGTTCAGACTTGTAATGCAAATATGATGTGAGTTAGTAAACCACATCCAGCCAGGAACACCATTCATTCCCACATCCCTGTCATGAGGTTATATTTATACAAGGAGCCCATCTGGTAATTTTTCCATGAACTGATAAGAGCGTGTTCCCTTGTTCTTTCTATGGCCATCCTGAACAGTGTAATAGACAAGTTCTCAGAGAGATAAAATTTCCAGGGCTGGCGGAAACCCACAATTATCTCCCTGCCCTGCTAATGATACAGATGTAGGTGGCTTTGATGGTATTGTGATACCAAGTGTAAGAATATCAGCTAAAGAAAGAGTTGTAAACTCTGAAACTAGAGCAATGTGGACTAATATAGTCATCTTCAACCTTTGTCTTTCAGCCACAATGTGAGAAGTCAGTAGGGCGTGCTGTGGCGGTTATAGTGCCTGGTTTGCGCTTGCCAGTTGGCAATCTTAGATTAGTCAGTAAATTTCTCATTGTATACTGTAAACGTAATTAAAGTTCCTTTCCAATTTCCTTCTTATCTCTAGTTTCCCAAGTGTGAATTCTCTGGTTTGTTGGGATTTGAGTTTCTGGGATGTCTTTAATATATCGAACTCCCTCATGGTATGTCCTCAAATTTCTCTTTGCCAGGGATAATTTCTTGCAGCAGTCTTTTGTGTGCTCTGGACTCTGGTGGTGTCTTTATGGGCTGTTTTCTTTGGTGGACTAAGTTCATGTCCTATGGGACTCACTGGTTCTGAACTGCTTTTCATGTCTTCTTCTCAGCTTGAGATTTCTAAGAATGCAGACTCACACTTAAACCACACAGACTCCAGGAATCTTTGGAAGGTAACTCTGAATCCATTCATGACCTGGGGTTGGGTTGTTCATTTCTTGATGATGCATCCCATGGTTACATGGTGGAAATTTTTTCCTCTCTGTTAAAAGTCCTAGCAACAGAGGGCTGTGCTCCCATTGGCATTTTACTCAAGGAGCTTCAATCATTTCTCACCACCATAGGTTTTTTCTTAATTTATATCACCTGGAGATTTAGCTTTGTTGCTTTAGAACTTAGTAAATTCCAACAGAGATACTTAATGTACTGCTGGATTACCAGAAATTAGGAGAGATCCAAAGGGAAAACATTAAAGCAAAGAAAAGTAAGACTGTAAGATGAACCCAGAATTCTGAGCAAATATAAACATGAAGGTTGTCCTGGAGGCAAATACAAACACCAGTGCTAGAAGGGTAAATCCTCATCTCCCTCTGAACCGGAAACTCCTTCATTAAACTGAGACATTGAAAGACCTAAGCACCCTGACTTCTCTGTGCAGGAAAACATTGCTAGTTTAGGCCCTCAGGATTAAGTGTAAACAAGTGTGAGCTTCCAATCAAAATCTACCAAATGCCAAAGGAAACAAACCGTATGATCAAGAGTCAATAGGGGAAACAATGAGGAACCAACAGAACATCAAAGGACTTGAGACCTTGGAATGAGACAATATTTAAAATAATTCTATATGAAATATTTCACAATATAAAATGGAATAAAAATGAGTAAGGATTAAAAGTCTATGAAAAATTAACAGACACGTTTGAAAAAGAATCAAAACATATTTTAGCAATTAAAAAATATGATCATTGAAACACAAAACTCAAAGGACCACTCAAACACTGAATAGAAGACCAATGAACAGGAAGATAAGTATAAGGAAATTGTTCATAGAGCGTTCAGCACAGGGAGACAAAGGGATGAAAAATACAAGAGATAAAAGATACGGAGAGTACAATAAGAACTCACAACATGTATCTAACTGGAGCTTTATTTTGGGGGAATAAAGAAAAGGTACGATTCAAAGAAATGATGACAGAGAATTTTCCACAAATAATGAATGCCATGAAACAGAGGTATGTAAAACATCAAGCAGGTTTGTAAAAAGGAAACTACATTTGCCTATATCGTATGTAAAACATCAAAGGTAAATTAAATAGAAGATCTTAAAAGCAGCCAGAGTAAAAAGACAGATTACTTACAAAGGATTGATAATTAGTCTGATAGCTAGTTTCTATATAAATAAATTTAAGAACTTCAATGAAATGAATGATAAATGTATAAAACTAACTATACAAAAGGCACATCGCCTTGGGCAAATTGGCAGCAGGGGGTCTCTTTAAAGTGTTAAAAAGCAAAGATGTCACCTTGAGAACTAAGGTGTGCCTGACTGAAGCCATGGTGTTTTCAGTCACCTCACACATATGTGAAACCTGGACAATGAATAAGGAAGACCAAGAAGAACTGATGCCTTTGAATTGGGGTGTTGGTGAAGAATATTGAATATACCATGGATCGCCAAAGGAACAAACAGATCTGTCTTGGAAGAATTACAACCAGAATGCTCGTTAGAAGCAAGGATGGCGAGACTGCGTCTCACATACTTTGGACATGTTATCGGGAGGGACCAGTTGCTGGAGAAGGACATCATGCTTGGCAGAGTACAGGGTCAGGGAAAAAGGGAAGACCCTCAAGGAGATGGACTGACACAGTGGTTGCAACGATGGGCTCGAGCAGAGCATGTAAATTCTACCAGTACCTTAAGGAAGAGAAACAATTCTGACAAAATATAATATATTCAAAATACTTTTTATGAAGTGAGATCACAGGGATACCAGTCACATAAATTAAAAAAAAAAAAGAAAAACCTACAGAAAAATCTTACTTACAGACTTAAAAGTCCTAAATAAAATATCAGCAAAGAGAATATAGCAGCAAAGAAAGAAAATAGAATAAATGGAATTTGTTATAGGGATGCAAAGATTGTTCAAAATTAGGAAAGCTATTTAATATAATTTACCATATCAGTACATGAAAGGAGAAAAACAACATAGTTATGTCAAAAGCCGTTGATAATAATTACATCCATTCTTGATTTAAAAACATAAACTCTTAATAAAATCAGGTTGGATGTATATGTCTTGAGTATTTAAAAATATATCTCAAATCAAAAGTCAACATCATGCTTAATGGGAAACATTGAAGCATTACCATGAAGGGTGGGACTAAGACAAGATGTCACCATCACCACTATAATTTAGTGTCCATCTTAACGTCCGGGTAAATTTGATACTGGTCTGAATGTAGCAGCCAATGCGCCTAGATAAAAAAAAAAGAAATGAAAGGCATACAAATGGGAAGGAGGCAGTAAAATTTTTGTTACTTTATGATGATATTATTATGTACATAGAAACCTTAAGAGAATTAATCAAATAACTGTAGCAAATAAAAAGAAAAAACCACCAAGGTGGCTGGATACAAAATTAAGGTATCAAAATCAGCAGCCTTCAAGTATATGTAAAATCACCAATTATAAGATATAGTGAGAAAAAAGACTGTGTTTATAACAACAACAAAAGGGATAAAATCTGTAGTAAAAAAATGTAACTATCAGTGTGCAAAATTCATATTAAGAAAATTGTTCAGAATAACCAAGGGACATAAAAGAACATTTGAACAAATGGAAAGGAAAGTCATTTTCTTGGGTAGATACCATCTTTCTATGTTAACATATAAATTTATCATACTCCTCATAAAAATAGCAAAAAGATTTTTTAAAATCTAGGCACTTTTTTTTTTTTAGGCACACTGATTCTAACATTCTTATAGAAAAAAAAAAAATAAGCACAAAATAATAGCCAGGAAATTATTTAAAAATATGACAAAAAAGATAATAAAACATTCTATAAAGCTATAGTAATTAAAACAATGATGTATAACTGCCTGAATAGACCTATGAATAGTACAGGCTATAAAATCCAGAAATAGATCCAAATACGCGTGAGAACTTAGTATATAATAAAAGTGTCATTTCAAATCCGTGAGAAGAGATGGAGGATTAATAGATGTCTGTGATAACTGAGCAACAATTTAAAAAAATGAAAGACTATTCCCTGCATTATGGCTTCTACCACATAAACACAGACGGATGAAAGATTTAGGCAAATAAAAAATAACACCCAAGGTGGGGAGTTTTTCTAAGCATGAATCGAAAACCACAAACAAAACTGCAAAGATTAATAAATTTGATTACCTGAAAATATTTTGGAAGACAACACCATAAAAAGACAAATGACAAAATGGGCTATGTATTTACAAATTATATCATGGAACACGAAGCTAATTTCTGTATATAATTATGTATATAAATTAGCTAAATATATAATACATATGAATATATCCAGAGTGCCCACAAATTGACGTTAAAATGCCTGGCCTAAGTAGAAGAATGCACAAAGGATGCACCTAAACACACACACATGAAGTCAAAGTAAAAGTAAATACGAATGGCTTTTGAACATAACACCAGAAGAAAGATAAAGTACATAATGGATCACGTGTGGAAGGTTATTATGAACAAAGCCTAAAAATAACTTAGAACACTTCCATTTACATCCTGTAAACCAGCACTCTGTTCTACGGTGAGCTAACTGCAAGTGAGAGCAGGAGGTGTAATAGGTCCCAGTAGAAAGTGGAAACGGGTCAGAAGAATTAATACATTTGAACTGTAGTTATGGTGAAGAATATCGAATATATCATGGACTGTCAAAAGAATGAACAAATCAATTTTAGAAGAAATGCAACCAGTGTTTGTTACAAGTGAGAATGGTGAGACTTCGACTTGCTTACTTTGGCCATATCATCAGGAAAGACCAATCACTAGAAAAGGACACCATGTTTGGTAAGGTTGTTGTTAGGTGCCATCGAGTTGGTTCCGACTCATAGCGAACCTATGCACAAAAGAACGAAACACTGCCTGGTCCTGCGCCATCCTTATAATCGTTGTTAGGCTTGAGCTCATTGTTGCAGCCACTGTGTCAATCCACCTCGTTGAGGGTCTTCCTCTTTTTCGCTGACCCTGTACTGTGCCAAGCATGATGTCCTTCTCCAGGGACTGATCCCTCCTGACGACATGTCCAAAGTATGTAAGACGCAGTTTCGCCATCCTTGCCTCTAAGGAGCATTCTGGCCGCACTTCTTCCAAGACAGATTTATTTGTTCTTTTAGCAGTCCGTGGTATATTCAATATTCTTCGTCAACACCACAGTTCAAAGGCATCAATTCTTCTTCAGTCTTCCTTATTCATTGTCCAGCTTTCACACGTGTATGATGCGATTGAAAATACCATGGCTTGGGTCAGGCACACCTTAGTCTTTAAGGTGACATCTTTGCTCTTCAACACTTTAAAGAGGTCCTTTGCAGATTTGCCTAATGCAATGGGTCTTTTGATTTCTTGACTGCTGCTTCCATGGCCGTTGATTGTGGATCCAAGTAAAATGAAATCCCTGACAACCTCAATCTTTTCTCCGTTTATCATGATGTTGCTCATTGGTCCCGTTGTGAGGATTTTTGTTTTCTTTATGTTGAGATGCAAACCATACTGAAGGCTATGGTCTTTGATCTTCGCTAATAAGTGCTTCAAGTTCTCTTCACTTTCAGCAAGCAAGGTTGTGTCATCTGCATAATGCAGGTTGTTAATGAGTCTTCCTCCAATCCTGATGCCCTGTTCTTCTTCATATGATCCAGCTTCTCGGATTATTTGCTCAGCATAGAGATTGAATAGGTGTGGTGAAAGAATACAACCCTGGCACACACCTTTCCTGACTTTAAACCATTCAGTATCCCCTTGTTCAGTCCGAACAACTGCCTCTTAATCTATGTAAAGGTTCCTCACGAGCACAATTAACTGTTCTGGAAATCCCATGCTTTGCAATGTTATCTATAATTCGTTATGACCCACACAGTCAAATGCCTTTGCATAGTCAATAGAACACAGGTAAACATCCTTCTGGTATTCTCTGCTTTCAACCAGGATCCATCTGACATCAGCAATAATATCCCTGGTTCCACGCCCTCTTCTGAAACTGGCCTGAATTTCTGGCAGTTCCCTGTCGATATACTGCTGAAGCCATTTTTGAATGACCTTCAGCAAAATTTTGCTTGCGTGTGATATGAATAATATTGTTCCATAGTTTCCACATTCAGTTGGATCACCTTTCTTGGGAATAGGCATAAATATGGATCTCTTCCAGTCAGTTGGCCAGGGCAAGAAAAATGAGGGAAACCATCCATGAGAGGCACTCATGCAGTAGCCACAAAAACAGACTCACCACTGATCATGAAGATAACGCAGGACTGGGCAACATTCTTTTCTTTGTAAACCATAAAAAAACAAAAACCCATTGCTGTTGAGTTGATTCCAATTCATAGTGACCCTATAAGACAGAGTAGAACAGCCCCGTAGCGCTTCCTCGTGGATTTGAACTGCCGACATTTTGGTCAGCAGCCATAGCTCTTTGGTCACCATAAATCAGAGCAAACTTGACAACAACCAATGACAAAAGCAATAGCACCTGGCACAAAGCTCTAACCTTTGGAAGAGATGGAACAGAAGGGGAAAATAACATTCCAGGCAGGGAAAAGAGCAAGAAAAGCAAAATATTGTAGGTACTAGCTTTCATAGCATACTTTAATTTTCCTTTATAGTGAAAAAAGTAGTTATATAATTTTATTTATGAGACTTGTTTTTGTAATCTAAGGTCTCTGTTGGGTATCAGATATTTAGTGGGTTTAAAAAATACAAAGTCTGTGTTGGATAAAGCAAAGGGAAGAAATGGCTCATCTGATTGTTCTGTAAACACCACAAACCCCAAATAGTTAACAGTATTTCCTGAAAAGCATGGCAGACCAATCTGAGAACAGTAGATGAAACTGGGAGGGGTTTTACCCAATCCAGGAGTGCAAGGGGCTCTTGGTGAGGTCTTAAGGAACTAGAGCAATCTAGACCCAAAGAACTCACCAAACCAATGAGCCAGGAACCATATTGTTCGTAATGCTGTTATCTTGAGATTCTTTTGCGTGTAATGTGGGATAAAGCAAATGAGTAATTATGGCTTATCCTATCATTCCCTGTGACCTCGGGACTCAAGATTCTTGAAAGAGAGAAAAATGAGATACAGATGAATGTAGAAGTTAACTCAAAACTTTTCAGTTCTGAATTTTAATTGGAACTATTGATATTAACTTGTGAAGTATTTTATATACGTAATATATTTCTACATAATCCATATAGAGACAAATTGTGTATATGTGATCAAAAACATATATGATAGAGTAGGTGTGTAATACATTGTATATGATGTAGATATATTCCCTAGCAGTGTCCACTGGAAAGGCCTAGAAAAAATTACCAATCGCCCAGTAGCAATGACAATCCTTAGCACCCAAACTATGGTTTTCCCACTTAAAAAAAAAAAGGCATCTTTGAGAAATGGATGATTCCAGGTGTGGGGAAGGAAATATACAAGATGAACATGGAGTACCTTATCGTGCCAGATGGTGAGGAAGGTGCCAAGACTAGTAATGTCGTGTCAGAAGGATTATGGAACCAAAAAGAAAGTCTACTATTAGCTAAAAATGGGACCATTTGGGCAGCATAATAATTACAATGAACTGAAACCCAACAAATACTTAAATCCTTGAGTTTCTAATAATACGAAAGAAATTAAGTGGAGATTCAGGGAAGGCCTCTCTAAAAGTGAAATTTAAGGTGAGATTTAAAGTAGCAAAGAGCCAGTGAAGAAGAGCGGAGCAGATACACGCACTGGCCCAGTGACTGGGAGTGCTCAGCCCTGTGGCTGGGAAACAGTGAGTAAAACACAGAAGAGCTCAAGATGAGGCTGGAGAAATAAGCAGGGCCCATCACTCAGGACTGTATAGTCATACTGAGGGCTTGGTCTTTCATTCTACAAGCCACGGGAACTTATTGAAAATTTTTATGCAGGCAAGGGACATGACCAGGCTTTTGTTTTCAAAAGATCATTCTGGTTGCTACATGGACGATGGGTTGGCGGAGTCAAGAGCAGACTCAGAAAGAGTTAAGAGGCTGCTGCAGGTGACAGAAGATGCTAGTGTGGTCTGGGAAGCACACGTGGCGTGCAATTCCCTCTTAACATGTTTTTTTTCTCTTTTTTAAAGCCATCTAAGAAATTCCTTGTGATTTCTCGAGTAATTTTTATAACCTGCTATGTCCTATGTCTCTGTGAGCCGGAATTGACTTGCTGGTAACGGGTTTGGTGTTTGGTTTACGCCCTAAGTACCCGATAAAATGAGCCCTCTTGTCCTTAGTCCACTGATATCAGTAACTGCATGTGGTATACTTTTCCATAACAGAACCAGACTCCATGTAATCTTCATATTTATACTCAAGCAATTAGGACGCCCTTTTCATAGACTATCTGTACAGTAGAGTGACATCTCTTTGCTTCATAAATCTTGTGAATGGATAAAATTACTTCATTAGAAAATTACTTACTCTAAGGGTTTATTTTACCATTTCTGAAGCAAAGCAAAACCTTCCAAAAAGAAAGGGTGGGGGGAGGTTGCAATAATGGACTTTATACTTCTTAACTAGAGTGGCCCAAACAGTTAAGTACTTGACTGCTAGCAAAACGGTTGGTGGTTCAAACCCACCCAGAGGCACCTTGGAAGACAGGCTTGGTGAGCTACCTCTGAAAGGTCACAGCCTTGAAAACCTTACGGAGCAGTTATACTCTGCACACATGAGATCACCGTGAGTTGGAAGTGACTCGATGGCAACTAATAACAGCATATATAAAGAAAAACAACAAGTATTTGTATGTAAAAAGGAGCTATTTCTTCCCTTGAAAAACACTCAGAAACTAAGATGTCCAGTATGACAAAGTCATTTTTTTTAATAGCTGGTGCCAATTAGTTGCTGCACCTGCTCTGATATTCAGTGCCAATATGCTAAAGTTTGTTAAATATTTAAAAATCACTCTGCTCGTAAGTATTAAAATAATATTTCCAATTCTCATTTGGAATATGTTTTAATTAACACATCTTCTATATGGTTGGAATCAGATGAGGATAGGTAGCATTCAGAGACACCACATAAAATTATTTTTGTTTTTGAGGGAAGATTGTTAAAGAGACTTACAGGTATCTCCTAGGGTGTCTCTTCTTGCGTTCTTTATTATTCAGTATGTTTGGTTATTCCCCACGGAGAACGCTCCAGCTGGCTTGCCTCTCGTATTTGCTTGTCTTCCTTTTTTGAGACAATATTATTGTATCATTTTTTAAAAAAAGAGACCACAATTTCTTCACCATATCATATCAAGAAAAAAAAAATCAGGAGAATTTAGTTCAGGGGTCATCAGGGATTTATTGGTCAAATTTCATAGTATTGAACGTCCCTTGTTGAATGTGTGTGCCTTTACCTTTTCTGCCAACCCTTGGGTAGTTTGCTAGGTACCCTTCGGAGCTGTGATGTTTTAGATAACTTTGACGGAGATATGACTTCATTCTTTAAGGGCTAGTTTTGTGCTGTGACCTCAATAATGTTTGGGACCACATCTACCGAAAAAGTATCAAACTTGGAAATATTGTCAATAATGAAAGATAAGGTGTGATTACAAAGAAGTTGAGACTGCTTTTCTTGACTGGCTTGAAAATTGGTTAAAATCTACTGACAACACTTATTTTCACGTGGGTCCCATATACCTCCTCAGAAGCCAACCTTAAAAGAGGGATTCCAAAATATTTTCCGTATCAGAATCTTGACATCTCAGTGGTTTTCCGATGTGATTATTGAAGGCTAGTACTCATTTGAGTTTGTGTATTCTAGAAAATTTTCTTTGTGCTTTATTCTATAATTCCACTACATATTCTCAGGAAAAATTATTAGGATTAAAGAATCTGCAATTTACATGTCATATATGGGATTGTTGCTGTTGTGTGCTGCCAAGTCAATTCTCACTCATAATGATCCTATAGGATAGAGGAGAAATGCCCCACAGGGTTTTCTAAGCTGTGAACTTATACCGGAACAGATCACCAGGTTTCTTCTTCTGTGGTTGGGGGGTTGGAACCAAATACCTTTTCGGTTAGCAACCAAGCCCTTAATCATTGTGCAACCAGGCCTCCTTATATGTGTGGTACTATCTTCTAATTTCATTTTATAAGTCTCCTGGTCTGTCTAATTCTTATCTTCTAATTTAATCAAATGCTTCAGTAGTTATGGGAAGATTTAATCATAAACAATTTAAATGATTCCAACTTTTTTTTTTAATCACAGAATGTGTGATCATTAATGTGTGTCAACTTGGCTGGGCCATGATTCTCAGGGACTTGGCACTTATGATGTAGTTTGGCAGTCGTTTGATGATGTGATCACATCTGTGAAGAGATTTGATATAATGTGATCACTTCCATGATGGGATCTGCTGTGACTAGCCAGTCAGTTGAAAGGGAGTTTCCTTGGGAGTGTGGCCTGCATCAAATATAAGTGGAATTTCTGGCAAGGTTCCTGGGCTTCTGCTCACTCTGGATCCTGCAGCTGGCTCCTGTTCATCTGACCTCTGGTTCTTGGGACCTGAGCCAGCAGCTTACCTGCCGTCTTGCCTGCCCATCTTGGGATTCATCGCTCTTTGCAGCCTGTGAGCAAGATCCCTGCTGATCTTGGCTTCGCCAGCCCTGGGGCTATGTGAATCAGGAGAAGCCGCCAGCCTGACCCATGGATTTGGGACGTTCCAGCGTCTACAACTGTGTGAGCCATTTCCTTGATATAATTCTGTCTCTGTATAATTTATATGCTTTACTGGTTTTGCTTCTCTAGAGAACCCAGCCTGAGACAGAATGTATATTTTTATTGATGGATGATAGTTGGATATTGGATTTTAAGAACTTTTTTTTTTAACAGTCATCTATCTTCGGACAGTGAAAAATTATGCTTGCAGCAATTTTATGAATGCTTACAATTCTCACACTCCAAACTCATATGTTTAAGAATATAATTTGATTTTCCTGTAATGAACTTGACTTGACCTAGGGTGGAAACAGGGTATAGGGCCCCTTCTTAGGAATTCAGGAGGATCTAATCTCTCTTTCACTCCCTGATGTTCCTTGTATTTTTCAGGGCAGATAATCTTTATCTTTTCTGAAATGGAAAAGCAAAGGACAAAAAAAAAAAAAACCTGATTTCACACATTGTAATTTTTCTGACTTTAATGTTTATATGAGGAGTTTGGCTTTTGAAACTCAAAAGCAAGTGATTTACTTTTGTTCTTCCCCTTTTCTCCCCTGAGGCTGTAAGTCTGAAAGTGGCTTTCTCCACTGTTGTACAGTCGCTTGAATAAAATAAGATTGCTAGGAGTGAAAAGAGAAACAACTCAATTACAGCATCTAAGCACTGATAGTATGCCTGTGAACACAAAGCTTCCCACAGTTTACAGATTCTGAAATTAAAGGAGGTGACCCTAAAATATAACTCTTCACTTTTAATGGTCCCATTACTACTGTAAAACAGCCTTATAAATCCTTTCCGAATTAACGATCTTGCGTTTTAGGAACTTTAAGATTTAGTTCGTTTTTTGTTGTTGTTGTTTTTCCTTGTATGGTTGATGAGGAAGGAAATTTATTCCTGGACATAAACCAGCTCTTTGCGTCCAGACAGCCATCTATTACACAGACATCTTCCTGTGTCCTGCTATCTGACAGAGGACGACTGTTAGATTCTCTAGCAACAACATGCCAGCTCAGCGACCCTGGAATGAACTGCCTTTTGAAATCTCCCCTCCAGCCACAAGTATGTCACTTCAGTATTATTTTATAGCTTGAATCAGGTTACACTGAAGCATTTAGAGAATGGAAAGATGACAAGATTTTACTTTAAATGACTTCACAGCAATCATTATCTGTAGTTGAGTACCCTGGTTAGGGGGCTGCCACGTTATAAACAGATTTGACATCTAGGAATGCTCTAGCTGAAGTCTGCTAGGCCAGCGAGTGTCTTTTAATAAGCAATGAATTCCTAGATTTGTTTTGACATCTATTCTTCCTAATAATGGGAGTGACACAGAGAAACTGTAAATTTAAGAAATACATTTTAGTGTGCTAAACCCTCTATTTCCAGGTGAGAACATTTGGATAAGAGAGGCGGCTCAAAGCTCTGTGATTCAGGTGCAGTGGTTACATTTGACCGCAGATATCTCTACTCTAAATTTTACATTATGTTTGTTTTGTTTTGTCTCCCCTTCACTGTACCACACTCTTCCATCTTTATTCTTTTAAAGAACAATTTATTGTCTCACAGTTTTGGAGGCTAAGAGTCCTAATTCAGGGTGCCAGCAGGGCGATGTTCTCTTTTCTAGGAGAAGACCATTCTATTTCCCTTTCAGCTTCAAGAAGCTCTAGGCGTTTCTTGGCACTCCTTGGCTCGTAGACTGATTCTCACATGGTGTCTTGCGCCTGTTACACCATGCTCTTTTGATGTTCTTGTCATTCAGATCCAAAGAGAAGAAGGGCTCAATTTACACCCCAGCTCTAGGGATTTTCTCAATCAGTTCCAGGAAAATCCAGCAGGGTGGAGAAATAAGGCTGCTGCAAGAAGAAGGGAGGGGAAAGGAAAAATGGCTCCACTGTAGATGAGGGTATTAATTTTGCTCCTGGCAGAGTAGATGGGGCACGAGCTTCTTGAGTCAGGGATGGCATCCTGAATGGGACCAGTGCTTCTGACAGGCACAGCCCTGCCCTGACATTCTGTTGACTCACTGGAACCACCAGGCATCTGTGGAACAGAAGTGACAAGAGCTACACGCACTACAAAAATCTGTGGGGTGGGGCAGTGTTTGGTCTAGCAAGTCCAGACTGGAACCAAGGCCAGGATGTGTCAGCTCTCCACACTGCATCCATCGCAGCTTCTCATAGCATTAGCTCACAATTTTAAGTTCGCAGATTTGCTCAGTGTTGCAAGTGCCCAGCCCACTTGCCCAGTGAACAGTATGCTCCTTCTTCCGGCATTCAAGCTACCCAGGCCTATGTAATCTTCCAGGTTTGTCAACACTGCTTCCATACACAGCTGTTGCTCTAGCCCAGATTCCTTAACCAAGGTGCTTTGAAGATGTCTTGCATTTTCTACTTCAAGCTTTTCTCATGCTAGTTCTCTGAGCTCTCAGATTCTTACCTATGTATTAAAGGCCGCCTCCTTCATAAAGCTTTTCATGCCTGGAATTCCCACTGAACAAATATTGCTTCAATATGCAAAGATCCCCAGATGAGAAACACACACACAAAATTCAGTGATTCATAATTGATAAGCAGCCTGGCTGCCTATCAAAAATGATCGATAAAAACAAAGCTAATTGCCCTCACCGTTGCCTTCATGTTCATCCCTGCCCCCATAGCTAACGAACTTAATAACCTACAGACTAGACTTCCACACCTTTCTTTTTCCTCAAATAAACATACATATCCATTGGAGTTTACTTATTTATTTTTACTGAAATAGGATCATATTACACACATTACATTTCAACTTGTGTATTTAGCTTAATGATATATCCTGGATATAAACTGGTTAGAGCCAATATGTCTAGTGACTCAGAGCCAGGGCTTCAAGACCACACTGCCTGGATTCAACTCCTAGCCCTGAAGCAAAATAATCGTGTAACTTTAGGAAAGTTAGTTAACCCTTAGTTTTCTTACTTGTTCAATAGATATAATAATAGTGTCTACCTCATGGGGTTTTGTGAAGGTTAAAGAAGTTAATATATAGAAAGTACTTAGGACACCAAACTCAACAAATGTGATTTACTATACATTCTTGTATAAATACATAACAATTCACGTGACATAATTTAGTATATATTTTGAATATATAGGTAAGGATAACATATGTGTATTATTGTATATTGCCTATGCAAGCTAGAAGATAGTAATCTACTGGTTTCTATGAATATGCACATAAACTTATATATTACACTCATAATGCTTTCCTTCAGTGTAATCCTTTCTTTCCTTGTATTGCCCTCTCCCTTTCTTCTCCCTTCCATATTTGCCTCTCCTATCCCAACTTAAGGAGTATAAACATTAGTGAGTGTAAGCTCTTTCAACCAGTGTAGCCTTACATGTATTCTTCTCTCTCGTTCCTCATGATTGCCTAAGCACGTCTCACGTATATACATATAATACACTTGTCTGTATATGTGAGTGAGTGTTCTACATGTGACAAGGACATGAATTTTGGGGGGCCAAAGGATGGAATGTCATGAGTTGAATTGCGTCCCCAAAAATACGTGTCAACTTGGCTAGGTCATGATTCCCGGTATTGTGTGATTGTCCATTTTGTCATCTGACATGATTTTCTTGTGTGTGATAAATTTTACCTCTATGATGTTGATAAGATGGAATTAGCGGTAGTTACATTAATGAGACAGGACTCAATCTATAAGATTGGATTTTGTCTTGAGACAATCTCTTTTGAAATATTAAAGAGAGGAGCAAGCAGAGAGACATGAGGACCTCATACCACCAAGAAATAAGAGCCAGGAGAATAGCATGTCCTTTGGACCTGGGGTCCTTGTGCTGAGAAGCTCTTCAACCAGGGAAGGATTGATGACAAGGACCTTCGCCCAGAGCTGACAGAGAGAGAAAGCCTTCCTATGCTTTACAAACATGGAACCATATTCAGCACTCTGTTAAAAAAAAATTGCGTCTTATTTTTCTCACTCAGTAACACTCTTAGAAATCCTTCTAGGTCAGCAGGTGTGGCTGAATAATATTATGTTCTGTGAATTACTATAATTTAATCCTTTGTGTATACATTTTTGCCACTACAAACGAATGCTACTATAAACATTGGAAGACGTATTTCCTTGCTTACTGGTGGACGAACTTTATAGGATATATGTTCAGGACAGGAATTGCTAGGTCAAAGGTTTATATATTTTTAATTTTATTAAATGTTGCCAGCTGGCTTCTAAAGAAACGGTAACAATTTACACATCTACCAGCAATGTGTGAAGTACCTTTTCCGTGTACGCCACCAGCAGAATCATCACTATTTAAAATTGTTGCCAGTTTGATAATTGTGAAGTGACGGTTCACTGTGACTTCCGTTACCATTTCTCTATTAGTGAATTTGAAAAAAGCATTTACACTTATTTTTTGGCCATTTGGATTGATTTGCTAGTCTGTGAATTGTCTATTTATATCTTTTGCTCATTTTTCTATTAGGTTGTTATCTGTTTCTTGTCAATTTTTAAAGCTCTTTTCATGTAATTACAACTTTAAACCATTATCTGTCATCTGCACTGCAAACATGTTTTCTAAATCTACTGTCTGTTTACTCTCTTTATTTATAGTGTCCGCTGCCACGCAAAAATTCTTTATTAGATTTCATCTAGGCCTTTCGGGGAAGACCTAGTAAAATATTGATATTATATTTAACACTTTATCCACCTGAAATTTATTTTAGATGGAATTATTTCTTTATGTTTTTTTCCCGATTGGACAGTTTGGGGAGAACTTTTGTTAAATAGATCATTTTTTTTCCTCCCTATTATGGACTGCATTGTGTGCTCCCAAAATATGTGTTGAAATCCTAACCCCTGTACCTGTAAATCGGGCTTTCCTCTTGTTATGCTAATGAGGCAGTACCGGAGTAGGGTGGAACCAAGATCTAATTAGCTCTGAGAAGAGCAGGATAGGCACCGCCAGACACACATGGGGAAGACAGAGCCCAAGTAATGCCAGGGAACTCATGGGGCTACTGACAAGGAAGGATGTCTCTCTAGAGCCCTACTCTGCGTGTACACGTTTTGTTTTGGAATAAATATTGATTTACAGATAAGTTGCCAAGATAGTACAAAGAGTTCTCCTATTGCCTATATCTGTTGTTCAGCTTCCTACTGTTAACATCTTACATAACCACGTGTTATGGATTGAATTGTGTCCCCCCAAAATATCTGTCAACTTAGCTGAGCCATGAGTTCCAGTATTGTGTGATTGTCCACCATTTTATGTGATTTCCCTATATGTTGTAAAGCCTATCACTATGATGAAATGAGATGGATTAGTGGCAGTTATATTGATGAGATATACAAGATTAGATAGCGTCTCTTAAGCCAATCTGTTTTGAGATATAAAAGAGAGAAGTGAACATAGAGACATGAGGACTTCATACCACCAAGAAAGCAGTGCTGGGAGCAGAGCGCATCCTTTGGACCTGAGGTTTCTGCACTGAGATGCTCCCAGACCAAGTGAAGACTGATAACAAGGACCTTCCTCCAGAGCTGACAGAGAGAGAAAGCCTTCGCCTGGATCTGGCACCCTGAATTCGGACTTCTAGCCTACTGGACTGTGAGAGAATAAATGTCTCTTTGTTAAAGCCATCCACTTGTGGTATTTCTGTTATAGCAGCACTAGATGAGTAAGACACCATGGTATACTTGTTAAAACAAAAAAATAACGTTGGTACAATACTATTAACTAAATTGCTGACTTTTTCAGATTTTATCATTTATTCCCACCAGCAGTGTTACCGCCAACATTGATACGTTATTATATCAACAATTGACCCAACATTGATATATTATTATAAGCTGAAGTCCATATTTTGTTAGGTTTCTTTAGTTTTTATCTAATGTCCTTTTTCTGTCCCAGGATCAAATCCAAGGGACCACATCTTCATTTAGTCTCTATGTCTCCACCATCTTCTGTGATGTGTGGCAGTTTCTTAGTCTTTTCTTGTTTTGCACGACCCTGATGGCTTTGAAGAATATTACTGGTCAAGTGTTCCATAGGATATTTCTGAATCTGAGTTTGTCTGATGTTTGCTTATGATTAGGCTGGAGTTTGGGGGAAGAGTATCACATAGGTGCTGTTTCTTTCCTGTCACATGGTATCTGAGGGCACATGATATTAATATGACGTATCATTGGTGATGTTAACCTTGTTGACCATGCTTATCACATGGTTTTTCACCATGAAGTTACTGTTTTCCCTTTCAATACTCTATTTTTTTTTTGGTAGCAATTCACTAAGTTGATCTCACACTCGATGGGAGGAGAATTGAGCTCAATCTCCTGGGTGGAAAACTATCTATGTATATTATTCAAAATTTTCTGTAAGATTTTGTTCCTTAGCCCTCAATTATTTATTTGTTTAATCATTTAATTATGTCTATATGGACTCATGGATATTTTCTGTTGATTATAACCCAATAATACTATTCTTATTATTATCATCCTGGTTTGGTTTAGTTTACTTTTGCTCAAATTGCTACAGCTTTTGCTAGTAGGAGCTTTTCCAGCTTGGCTCCTGTGTTCTTTTGACGAACTCCATTCTTCTCCTGTATGTTTTTTTTTTTTTTTTTTCCTTTTCTTTCTTTCTTTTCACTTTCTCTCTGGTACTGCCAGATGCTCAAGGCTCGTCTTATATTTTTCCTGATCTAACTGTAGAATCTGCCATTTCTGTAAGGAGTTCTGGTTCATTTTATTGGAAAACAGTATTAGATACCAAGATTTGGGAATTGGGAATGTGCTTTGCTATGGGGTTGTCACTGCTCCTTGGCAGAGCAAGGATATGTATGTATGTATGTATGTAGTGCTCAGCTGCTAACCAAAAGGTCAGCAGTTTGAATCCACCAGGCGCTCCTTGGAAACTGTATGGGGCAGTTCTCTCTCCTATAGGGTCGCTATGAATTGGAATTGACTTGACGGCAAGGGGTTTGGTGTGTATGTATGTATACTAACTCATGTGTAAACATATATCAATTTTTATATCTGTACCTTTCTGAAAGGAGTCCTGGTAGTGTAGTGGTTAAGCACTCGGCTGCTAACCAGAAGGTCAGTGGTTCAAACCCACCAGCTGCTCTGTAGGAGAAAGGTGTGGTGGTCTGCTTCTGTAAAGATTGCCAGCCTTGGAAACCCTATGGGACAGTTCTTCTCTGTCCTATAGAATCGCTGTGATTTGGAATCAACTCAACAGCTACTGGTTTGATTTTATACCTTTCTGTATATTTTTTCCCTAAATTTTATTTATTTCATTGTTCTTTTGAGAATAAACACAGCAAAACACACACCAATTCAACAGCTTCTACGTGTACAATTTAGTGACATTGATTGATCACATTCTTAGAGTTATACAATTCTCACCCTTCTTTTCTGAGTTGTTCCTCCCTCATTAACATAAACTCTCTGCCCCTAAAGTTCCCATCTAATCTTTTGAGTTGCTGTTGTCAATTTTACCCCATATAGATAGTTCTTATATTTCTTGGAAACCCTGGTGGCATAGTGGTTAAGTGCTACAGCTGCTAACCAAGAGGTCAGCAGTTCGAATCCACCAGGTTCTCCTTGGAAACTCTATGGTGCAGTTCTACTCTATCCTACAGGGTTGCTATGAGTCGGAATTGACTCGACAGCAGTGGGTTTGGTTTTATAGATAGTTCTTAAAAGAGCATAATGTGCAAGGTGGGCCCCCCCCCCCTTTTTTTAACTAATTATGCTAAACTATTGTTTGGGTTTAAGATGACTTCAGGGGATATTTTTGGTTTAAGGTTTAAAGATTATCTGTCTCAAGACAATAGTTTCAGGGGTTCATCCACCCTCCATGGCTCCAGAAAATCTAGAGTCCATGAGAATTTAAAATTCTGTTCTGCATTTTATTCCTTTTGACCAAGATTCTTTTATGGGCTTTTTTATCAAAATGTCGAGTAATGGTAACCAGGCACCATCAAGTTCTGGTCTCTTGGCAAAGGAGGCAGTTGTTCATGGATGCAATTAGCCACACATTCCATATCCTCCTTCTATTCCTGGCTTTTCTTCTTCCTCTGTGGCTCCAGGTGAGTAGAGAGCAGTTGTTGTGCCTTGGGTGGCTGCTTGCAAGCTTTTAAGACCCCAGGCATAACACAATGAACTAGGAGGCAGAACAGAAGCACTGAACACATTATTAGGTCAGTTAACAGGGAATCTCATGAAACCATGACCCGAAACCTCCAAACCAAGGAACCAACTCCCATGAGATGTTTGGTTGTATATGAGCAGCCTCAGCAGCTACTCTTTTTTTTTTTTGTCAATGTTACAAATATACCTATCACACAACTTTTGCCAATTCAACTTTTTACAGGTGTACAACTTATTGTCAGTAGTTACAATAATTAACCGTGGAACCCTTAGTCAATGCAAATATTCCATCACTATTAACCCGCCTTTCCCCCCTCCCTCCAGCCCCCGTTAACCACTGATAAACTTTGCTCTCTATACATTTGCCTGTTCTTGTCTTTTTGTGTAAGTGAGGTCATACAATAGTTGTCCTTTGTGATTGGCTTATTTCACTCGGCATAATGTTTTCAAACTCCATTCATACTGTAGCATGTGTCAGGACTTTGTTTCTCCTGTTGGCTGAATAGTATTCCATTTCATGTTTGTACCGGATTTTGTTCATCCATTCATCTATGGATGAGCATTTAGGCTGTTTCTGGCTTTTGGCTATTGTTAACAGAGCTGCAGTGCACATTGGAGTACAAGTCTCTTTTTGAGTCTCTGCTTTCAAGTCATTTGGGTCAATGCCTAGGGGTGGAATTGGTAGTTCTATTTTTCGTTTTTTGTGGAATCAGCACACTGTTATATATATGTTCTGTATGTGTTTTAAACATGCACAAATTCACACTGACACTTCTGATTCTAATCCAATGTCTTGGGGGCTCAGTTTAGTCTCCCCAACCACTTACTTATTTGTAACTTCTTTCTCTGTTAGTGAGAAATCTGGTTCTGATCATCTACAATTTATACTTATTTGTTCAGCTCTCTAATATATATGACTCGATGGCAGTGGGTTAATATATATGTAGTTATAGAGTTGCTACCCTCTACCCCTTTGAGAAACAAATTACCAAGACTTCTCCTCTATTTTCTGAAAGAGCTATGTAAGGCTAAATTATTTCCTCTTTAAAGAGATTTAAATCTCTGATAGAATTCACCAGTGTCTAGAGCTTTCTTTATTGGAATGTTTTAAATTAGAAATTCAATCATTCAACTGTTAATTATTAGTACTATCAATAAATTTGATTACTGTTATCAATAATTCATAACAAATATTAATATCATAACATGATTAAGATTTTAATGTAATTAATATGGACAGAGTCTATTTTTCCTTAGTCACTTTTATTAATTTGTGTCATTCAAAGAATTTGTCAAATTTCATCTAAGTTATCAGATTTTTTTTTTTTATCATATTTATGGTTGTTAAGTTTTTCATAATGCCCTTGTCTTTTTAGGATTTGTAGAATCCATATTCATCTCTTTCATTCCTAATATTGTTCATTTGTGTTTTCTCTCTCCTTGTGAGGAATTCTAGTTCCCCAGTCTCCTGTGTTCTAATCTGGGCAAGTGGGGGTTGTAAAGAAAATTCAGCCCACTTGTTTATCTCCACCTTATCTCCTTAGAGGCCAGAGACTGTGGATCTCACTAAGGACATGAGAGACCCACCCACCCCCTCCAGGGATCCAAGGACCTCCGAAGGCCAAGCCTTTCCCAGGACCCACCTCATTCAGTTCCTTGCTCTAGGACTTGTCTGTGTTGCCCATGTGCTTCGGCCAGCCCCACGTGGAGGAGGCTGACAGCTCTTTGCTCGTGTCCTCCAGGTATACTTTGTCAGTTGGCTCCAGCAGCTGCTGAGCCTCATGAGATGAATAGTTGCATTAAGAGTTGAGAACAGATAGAGGTGGGATGTGCTGAGATGACTGTTGTTTTTCTGTGCCATCGAGTGGATTCCAACTCTTAAAGAACCTGTATAACAGAGTAGAACTGCCCCTTAGGGTCTCCCAGGCTGCAATCTTTACACAAGCAGATCACCAGGTCTTTTCTCCTGCAGAGCTGCTAGTGGGTTTGAACCTCCAGCCTTTTAGTTAGCAGCCAGCACTTAATCATTGCCCCACCAGGGCGCCTTGCTAAAATGATAACCCCTTTCATTTCAGTTGGAAACCCTGGTGGTGTAGTGGTTAAAGAGCTACGGCTGCTAACCCAAGGTCAGCAGTTTGAATCTACCAGGCGCTCCTTGGAAACTCTATGGGGCAGTTCTACTATGTTCTATAGGGTTGCTGTGAATTGGAATCGACTTGATGGCAACAGGTTTTTTTTTTTTTGGCTCATTTTGGGGAGACCTGGTGGCATAGTGGTTAAGATCTTGGCTGCTAACCAAAAAGTCAGCAGTTGGAATTCACCAGCCACTCCTTGGAAATCATATGGGGCAGTTTTACCCTGCCCTATAGGGTTAGTATGAGTCAGAATTGACTTGATGGTAAAGAGTTTTTTTTTTTTTTCCATGCAGGGTTCAAACTGTATTCTTTAAATTTAAACCAGTGAGCATTACCTATACAGCTTTTTCTAAAGATTCACACAGTGTTTCTAATAGGGCAGACAAGCCCCAGAGTCATTTCTGATATTTATTATGCTTATTCCACATATCTGATTTTTTTTCTAAAGAGTTTGCAAGGGGCACTGAAACACAGTCAGTGGATTGCCTGTACTCCTGAAACAGGGAACTCTCTTCCGTCATCTTTCAGTAAATTTTCGGGAAATGTTCTTCATTTACAATGTTTAATCAAGAGGCTTGGTTATCTGAAATCCTCTCTATTTGACCCTTCTTTAAACGACATTGAATCCACTGAAAATTATTCTCTTCCATGTACTTCTGCTTTCTGAATGCCACTTTATTTCCTTCTGTTTCTCTTCTCTCTCTTCTGTTATAGGGTCATTTACATGAAAATGCCATTTTAAGATGGTTTATCAATATGTTATGATTATTTTCACCTGCTGCAGAGAATACACTACTACATCTTTTGTTGTTGCCATGGAAACAATTATGCTATGAAAAGGAGAGAATAAAGATTTCCGTTTAAGGTAGAACTTAGTTTGGGCAGATAATGCTGAACAAATGAAAGATGCTCGCTATCTGTACCTGAGGGAGAAGATATAAGTTAGATAGTAATTAGTTGCTTTGTTTTAAGAATATCAGTAAGAATATGAAATCCAGTTTACAGTCGTTTGTGTGAGTTTTGCCTGTACAATCACAAAGCTAAAAAGAACGTCTTCTGTGTCTTATTGGTCTTTCACCTTTGTCAACTGTGTCAGGCCACAAAAATACCCTAACATGGATATACTCCTATTTTAACCAGATAATCCCTAACTTAGAATGCAGTTCTTCCAGAAAGAAACTCCATCTGTTCATAAAGCTTCTCCAGGGCTCCTAAGAACAAAATTAGTAATCTTGAAAGATGAAGGGAGAGCGTGACGAGCTATTTATTACAGAAGTCACTGACTTACATCGTAGTTTCCCTAGTGTTTCCACTTGGGAGGTTCTTTTTTTCAGTTTTCCGATAAAACTCATTCATAGATGTTATGTTTCTAAGTAGAAATAAATCATCGTCAAAGACTGTGGTATTGGATATTGAAGAGAAGTAATTCGAAGGTAAACTATTTTGTAAATGGATAGAGGAACTCAATTTAAAAATGAATGCAAATAAAGAAAATCTAATCTGAAGAGGAGGCAGGGTAGGGGAAATTTATGACTTCAGAATATTTGTTAAAATTATTGTTGGAAAAAGAAACACAATGCTATCTCATGGACTATTTAAAAAATCTCTATACGTTCTCTTGCTGCAAATGTTTTTCTCATTTTAGGCTGTGGATAGTTCAGTGCTTGGATCTTTGCCATCACATACAATTTGCTTTCTAATAATTTATTATTTACCCTTTGGAGAACTCATCTACTCTAAGCCTCCTGAGATCTGGGTGATTTGATCAAAGGAGGAATGAACGAAGGTTTTTTCTACTATTGTTTATTGCCTTTCAGGACAGTTGATTTTCTGCAGTGTATTGCAATTAACTGGGGACAGCAATCTGGCTGGGCCATTTTGAAGAACCTGTGCAATGTCATTCTGTGGGCAGTTTTGGAAATGGGGGAGCAGAAACACGGTGTGATGGAAGGAGCTCTGAGCCGAGTGTTTAATATATTCCAGTTCCTGTGCTAAGTATTTTCAATTACAGAACAGTAACGCGTTGGTGAACGTCATAAATTTTGGAGCCAGACTGCCTGGGGCTGAATGTGAACTCCCTACTTACTGCTATGGGATGTTGGTCCAGTTGTTTAATCTGTCTCTGCCTTAATATGTCCATAAGTATTAAGAAAATAATAATCTCTCCACTTTAGAGGCTTGCTTCAAGGCAGAGAATCAGTGCTATGACCTTTAATTCTTTAAAAAAAAAGTCTATAAAAGTTATTATTACTTTCATTTTACAGATGATGGAAGAGATAGTTTGAGAGGTTGCATAAGTTGCCCTAGGTCACACTTAGTTCAATGGAGATATTGGAATCTGAGCCTAGGCCTGTTTGACTGTAAAGAGGAGATTCTTTATGGTATCAGATGTGGCTCTGCTTGTAAGTAACTGTGTGATATTGGGAAAGATAGTTCACCCCTCAGAGCCTCAATTCACACAACCACATGATTGATGAGGGTGCCGGGCTTAATATAAACAATGAGATCTACTCAATTAATGGAAGGAACTACTTTATGAAGTAGGGAAGTCGCTGTCACTAGAAGTGAAGACTACCTCATTGAACTGGCATGATAGAGCGTTGAAGCACTTTGGGACTTTAGCTACAGCATGGCCCCTTGCCAGCTATGACAACTTGGTCAAACCAGTTCTTTTTTTTTTTTTTAATCTCTAATTGAGATTTAGCTATCTGTCAAAGTTTCTGTGTTCACCAGCACTACACCAAACCTGTTTCCATAAAGCTGACCGCATCTGTTACAGAGTAGAACTGAGCTCCATAGGGTTTCCTTGGCTTTAAGCTTTACAGAAGCAGATTGTCACACCTTTTTTTCTGTGTTGCCGCTGGGAGGGCTTGAACTGCCAACCTTTAGGTGAGTAGTCAAATGCAAACAGTTCATGCCACCCAGGGACCTCAGCACTATACCAAGTGATAATAATATCCATCAGACATGCCAACCTCTCAGGGCTGTTTGGGGTTCAAATACAACATGCTACATGAATGCTGAGTGAACAGCGCCTGTGCTTTGCAGACCTGAAGGATTGGTGTTCTGTGGGGACCACGCCCAATCTCTCCCTGACTCAGGCAGCCAAGCAAAACAGGCTCAAGGAGGCCGCTACAGTCTGCAACCTCTGACCCAGGGCTCCGTTTCCCTTTAAGATTTGCATTCTTGTGTTTTACTCCTTCACTTCATCTACCATCTCACTTCTAGCTGAAGTAAGAAAAACCATCAAATTTTCAATGGCAGTTCTCAGTGTTTCAGAAACCAAATATTCCTTTAGCAGAACACACCTGCCTTTACTCAGTCCATGCTGTTACACTTGTGAAGCTTAAGGAACTCATTCTGCCACTGCCTGGAGGTTTACTTTAGGTAAATCACTTTTGCTCACTAAGCTGTAGCTTCTGACCTGTAAACTGAGGCTAATAGGGGCCACTTCCAGAAGCTGTAACAGGAATTAAGTGTGGTAGCATACCTAAAGTGCTCAGCAGAGTGCCTGGCTTGTTGTATGGGCTTGGAAATTTTCTGTGGTTCATGCTGTCTCTACCGTTAACTGGAAACTCAAGAAAATCATACGGAGTTAGATTTTGATATGGTTATTTTGCTGAAAATATTGAGTTTTTAAACTCATATTTGCTCTCAAAACTGTGTGTATACATGCCTGGAGAGATACTCAGAATTAAGACATTATTCCTGCCATTGATGATTTTTAGATGAATCAAGATGTTTACAAACTCTATTTTAAGGTATATAACTTAATCCTGAAGGAGCACAGCCTGGTAAATATGGATTTGTCATAGTGCATCAATTGGGGGCTATGCAGAGGTATGCAACACAAAAGGCCCTTGTTCTGCAGGAGTTCATGGTTCCACAGACATTCAGGCAGAGAGCTATGGACAGGACACGGGGCAAGGGAACAGTACTGATCAAAATCATCTAATTACATTTATGGGCTTGTCTTGTCCAACTGAAAATGAAACCTGTTGCATTGAGTCTATTTCGACTCTCAGAGACCCTGTAGGGCAGAGTAGAACTGCTCTATAGGGTTTCCAAGACTGTAAACTTTAAGGAAGCAGGCTGCTGCATCTTTCTCCCACAGAGTGGCTGGTGGGTCCAAACTGCTGACCTTTCGATTAGCAGTCAAACACTTTAACCATTGTACCACCAGGGCTCCTTGCGGCTTGCCCATAGTCGGTGTTTTCATTGGAGGTGCTGAGTTAGGAAACTGGGTGGGGAAAGAAACTTGAGAAGGTTTCCATAGGAGCTGAGGTTTCATAAAATGGGTTAGTAATGGAGTCAAAAGGGCCTGTTGTTTTGTAGAGACAAAGACCACATCTGGTCTAAAATATCACCTTGGGAAGGGGCATCAGCCCAAATGAACTGAGCAGACAAAGGGAAGTTAGAGTAAGTTTGCCAAAGAGTAAGACCAGGAGAGTAGAAAGTACAAGCACATTATCTTTACATTGCATTTTTTAAAAAGTTTCTCTCACTAGCACTATTGTTTGACAGTTACTCATGGTGCTAAACTTAGTCACTGTTTACTTCTCCCTCTTTTATCAGATTCTGCCTCTTCTTTCAAATGCTCTTGGATCTTAAATAGATTTTACTCAATATTATTCTCTCATGAATTCATGACTCATTTTGTCCTTTGCTATATGGACTAACCTATAGAAAAAATTTCCCAAAACAACTGTTTTTAAATCCCATTTACTTTCTCTGAATTTACAATGGCTCCCACTGACCTACTGGACAAAATACAGACCTCCTTCACTCTAGGGTCCCTCCTTGAAGATAATCTTATTTCTCACTGTGTAACAAGTACTTACCAAGCACCCACGAAGTATCACATACTCCCCTAGATATGGAGGATCGTGCCGTAAAGCAGTATGTGTTCTCACAGGGCTAACTAACCATCAGTATTTGCATCAAAACGTGTTTCAGTGCAGTGTTTCTCAGAGAACAGTCAGCAAAGCACCAGTCCCATGAGATGATTTAGGGGAGGATAAAGGGTACTATATATTAATAAATTCCAGAAATAACATAAACATTATTCTCTTAGTAGTTTCTAAAACTTATTAGCTCTGAGAATTCTTATGATAAAGAAATCTGTTAATCATCATTTAACCTAGAATTTCCCAGATTTATTTGAACAATGCCTGTTAATATCCTAAAACACACACTGGAAAGGCTCGTTGTTGTCAGCTGCCATCGAGTTGGCTCCAACTCATAACGACCTCGTGTATAACAGAAGGAAACATTGCCCAGTGGTCCTGAGCCATTTTCATGATTGCCGCCATGTCTGAGTCCACTGTTTTGGCCACTGTGTCAATCTGTCTCACTGAGGGCCTCTGTTGACCCTCCACTTTCCCTACCATGATGTCCTTTTCTAGCAATTGGTCTAGAACTGGTCTAAAACCATTTCCAATTGGTCAATTCTAAGACCAATTGGAAAGTGTACATGGGATTTTTTTAGTCAGGAGATCTGAGTTTAAATGCCAGTTTGCGGAGTCTCAACTTTCTTAATTATAAAATGTGGATAATAATATCTACATCATAAGGTTGAACATTAGAAGTAATAATTTCTTGGGAAAATTAACCCACCAGTTGATTTAATTAATTGATTAAATGATTACCACCTATTGCCATGATCACACAGTGACACATTTCAGGATGGAACACTGGGACTAAAAATGGACAAAATTTGATGTGGAGATATGAAAATCATAAGCGTGGGGGAATGCCTTAGGCCATAATTAGGGTTCCTAATCGGCAAAAATGATGTTCTATTGTTAGGTATTGGGGGTGAGTTAGTGTGTGTTTGTGAGAGTGCATGTGTGAATGATGATTATGGTTTGGGAAGAGTTTCTTACTCGGCAGCTAAAAATAAACCTGGGATTAGCCAAAGTATGAGGCAGTAATTACTCCTACCAATAAAATAACCCTTAGTGGTCTCATGAAACCCAGCAATGGTCTGCAGAAGTAATTCGTTTGGGCCTTTGTGCCATTAATTATGTCCCTGTATGAGCTGCTGGAGGGATCTAATCTCTTTTCTGAATGTGACGATTTTTCTTTGCAAACTAAAATTCAAAGAGAACTGTAATCTTGCTTGTTGCTCTTCATCAAAGGATGACCTTGTGAGTAATGCTTGAGATAAGGATTTTTAAGGATTATGCATATCTTGGCTTTTTCTAAATGCATATAAAACAACTCAAAATATGCACATAACCTTTGCTTAATTTGCTAGACAGCATTTGAAAATTCTGTCCTTGAATTATCTGAAAGCTCTGTACTTCAGTTATTGTGTACGGTTTGCCCTTGAATAATTCTTTTTTAATTAAAAAAAATGCCCTTGAATAGTTATCCAAGGTAGTCTATGTATTCCCAATACGTTTTCCTAGTACTCACTTCACCTATAAATAAACTTTTCCATTGCATTGTCCCTGTTTTTACCACACTAACATGTGTGACTTCTGCAAATGTGCTCATGTGTGTTCTATGAATATGTCCCTGTATGCTAATATTGGTACAGTTGGTAATTACCCTGCTAAAGGACCCACCACTGGCAAAACAGGACATCTATGATTTTATAAAAACATTTCCAGAATGAATTAAGTGGAATTCTACACTTTTTTTGTGGGATGAATTATTCATATTAGTAGTTCAAATAATCATGAGAAAACCTGGTGTAGCAATGAATTGGTTACAAGACAAGAGTGATTTAAAAATATTTAGATCTTAAGCCATACTCAGGCTTATAAATCCTAGGCTATAGGCAGGAAAATAGAACTTAATGAAATTGTCTTCTGGGATGAATAGAAATCCCTGTTGGAACAAATGGTCTTGATCTGGAAAATATGATTTGAGAAATACAACAGCTCTGTATTTTAGACAGAATGGTGTCTTAGTCATCTAAGATAAGAAAATTATAAGCACAGGGAAATACTTATAATTGAAATATCACAAGTGGATGCCTTCAACAAACAGGAGTTTATTTCCTCACAGTCTAGGAGGCTAGAAGTCTGAATTCAGGGCATCAGCTCCAGGAAAAGGCTTTTTCTCTCTGTTGGCTCTGGAGGAAGTTCCTTGTTATCAATCGTCCCCTGGTCTAGGAGCTTCTCAGCACAAGGATCACAGGTTCAAAGGACACGCTCTGTTCCTGGTGCTTCTTTCTTGGTGGTACGAGGTCCCCCACTGTCTGCTCCCTTCATTCACCTTTTATCTTTTGTAAGATAAAAGGTGATGTAGGCCACACCCCAGGGAAACTCCCTTCACATTGGATCAGGGATGTGACCTGAGTAAGGGTGTTACATCCCACCCTAATCCTCTTTAACATAACCCAATCTTGCCTCATTAACTACAGGCAGAGATTAGGGTTTACAACACTTAGGAAAATTACTTCAATCACGAAATGGAGGACAACACAATACCAGGAATCATGGCCTAAGGAAGTTGACACATATTTTTGGGGGACACAATTAAATCCTTAACAGATGGCTATTAGCATAAAAAGTATGCTTAAAGGATGAAATATATACATATTCATGGATTTTAATTTTTAGTGTTAGATTAATACTTTCCAGGTGTATGGATTTGGTTGGGGACTATATTCGACTAAGGTCAAATTTGATCTTAGTATGTAAGAATATGGAACTTAAGGAGACTACATTCTTTGATGTTAGAATATGCATTCTGATGCTTGTGCTTTCGACTTTGAAAGATCACAGGTAAGTCACCAGGTGTCCAATGGTCAGGAGAAGGCTGTCCGTATGGTAAACAGATGCAGGTTTGGTTGAATTACTATCACATTTATAGGCTCAGATACCTTTTTTCCATCTGTTTAAACTTGTATCCTCTTATACAAACAAAATTTTATGTCCTTCTTTTATATTTCTAAAAATTTAGAAGTAACATGACTTTGAGTAATGGTAATATTAAAAGAAAAATATTTTACATTGAAGGAAATATTTCTTGACATTACCATGTGATATAAATTTGAGCACTGACTTTACTTGCTTGTCACAAGCTTTTTTATCCAAGAAAGTATTGACATTTCAGAGAAGGTAGGTCAATTTCAGTGTTAAGCTTGCACAAAAGAGAAATTAATATCTATGAATATGGAATAATAACTTAAGTATACCCCTTGTTTGGACAGGCTAAACTATTCTTACAGTTATTTGCTAGAAATTGTCTAAGATAATCAAGTCCAGCCTAATTTAAAAACCTCTTTTTAGACAGTGCCTGGAAAAGATTGAAAATCATTAAGGACATGGTTCCTTTTAAGATTCAAAGAGGGAAATTGTAGCATCTCAAAAGGAAAATATTGCCTGAGTTCATCCTGAGGAAAGATTAAATGTAATTTAACGATCTCCTAGTAAATATTTTTCACAGAAGATGGCAAATATGGTAGCCCCAATTCTCCAAATAATAGTGGGTTTTATATAATATTAATAAAAATAATAACCTTATTGAACATTTACCATTATCGTGATTGTGTAACCTTTGTACTAAGAATTTAGCATTAATTTTGAAAGATACAGAACTTTGGCTTTTTTGAATTTTCTAATTTCATTCCCCCCAAATTTGAATGAAGTAGTTAGGATTATTATTCTTATTTTAGAGATGAGACTTTGAGAGGCTTGGGAAATGAGACTTAGATTAAGTGACTTGCCCAAGGTTATGGATCTAGAAAATGATAGACCCTAGACTGAATCCCTAAGTCCTTAATATCAAGCAAAACTTCCTGCTATACAGTCTCAATCCTGCTTAAAAACGATGTTGGATTTTGCTCCCTCTGTGCATTAAAATTTCAAGTATCTTTGGAAAGTTTGCCAATCTCCTCTGAACAGTATTTTTTATGTTTTGAAATTATGCAACTTTTCCCTTTGCCTCAACAAGGAAGAAACTACAGTATATATCTCACAAATCTGATCTCATGTCTTCTTTAACAATCTCCACGTAAAGTGAAGCACCAATTGAGATGTTTCAACAAATGAACGCAGGGCTGGAAGTGCTCACTTGTCTATGCCAAGAAATTTGGAAGACAACTACCTGGCCAACCTACTGAAAGAGATCCATATTTATGCCTATTCCCAAGAAAGGTGATCCAACCAAATGTGGAAATTATTGAACAATATCATTAATATCACACTCAAGTACACTTTTTCTGAAGACCATTCAAAAGTGGCTGCAGCAGTATATGGACAGGGAACTGCCAGAAATTCAAGCAAGATTCAGAAGGGGATGTGGAACCAGGGATATCATTGCTGATATCAGATGGATCCTGGCTGAAAGCAGAGAATACCAAAAGGATGTTTACCAGTGTTTTATGGGCTATGCAAAGGCATTTGACTGTGTGGATCATAACAAATTATGGACAACACTGTGAAGAATGAGAATTCCAGAACAATTAATCGTGTTCATGAGAAACCTGTACATAAAGCAAGAGACAGTCATTTGAACAGAACAAGGGGATACTGCACGGTTTAAAGTCAGGAAAGGTGTGTGTCAGGGTTGTATCTTTTCACTATACTGATTCAATCTCTATGCTGAGCAGATAATCTGAGAAGCTGGACTATATGAAGAAGAACCAGCACTGGAGGAATGGGTAATACCCTGTGCTATGTAGATGACACAACCTTGTTTGCTGAAAGTGAAGAGGACTTGAAGCACTTACTGGTGAAGATCAAAGACTGCAGGCTTCAGTATGGATTATACCTTAACATAAAGAAAACAAACAAACAAAAAAGTGCATTGCATTGGTCAAATCTACTGCAAAAAGACCTCTTTAAAGTGTTGAAAAGCAAAGCTGTCACTCTGAGGGCTAAGGTGTGCCTGACCCAAGCCATGGTATTTTCAATTGCCTCACAAGCATGCGAAAGCTGGACAATGAATAAGGAAGACAGAAGAACTGATGCCTTTGAATTGTGGTGTTGGTGAAGAATATTGAATATACCATGGACTGCCAGAAGAATGAACAAACCTGTCTTGGAGGAAGTACAACTAGAATGCCCTTAGAAGCAAAGATGGTGAGACTACGTCTTGCATACTTTGGACATGTTATCAGGAGGGCTCAGTCCCTGGAGAAGGACATCATGCTTGGTAAAGTAGAGGGTCAGTGAAAAAGAGGAAGACCTCAATGAGATGGACTGACACAGTGGCTGCAACAACGGGCTCAAGCATAACAAGGACTGTGAGGATGGCACAGGACAGGGCAGTGTTTCGTTGTTGTACAGAGGATCACTATGAGTTGGAACCGACTTGACGGCATCTAACAAAAACAACAGAGGTTGGGTCATCTCTCAATCTCAGCGTAAAACAACTCTGTGAACACTGATACTGAGAAGTGAACATGGGAGATGTCAGCCAATGGATGGGAGAAATGTCAATCATGCCATAGTCCTGTAAGCAAAATTTTAATTTTGTTTCTTTAAATATCTACTTCTTAGACTTGGTACTCATCATCACTTGACATTGCTTGAGGTCAGACCTAAATGAATACACTTTGATGATATTTTTTATTTTCTGCTTCCAGGAATAGGGGGATCTCCCACACTAGGATAGATAAAAATAAAAGTTTTATGTTTTAACTAAACCTTTTATTTTGAAATAATCATAGATTCACATTCAATGTAACAGGTAAGATTTTTCCGCCTAATGGTAACATCCTGCAAAACTAATAGTACAATATCACAGTTGGGGTATTGGTGTTGATATGATCCACCCATCTTACTCAGATTTCCCCAGTTTTACTTAAATTTGTGTGTGTGTGTGTACTAAGTTCTGTACAATTTTGTTGCCTTTGTAGCTTAGTGTATCCATGACCAAAGTCAAGGATCTTTAGTATTACCCTTTTATAACTCCACCAGTACCAACCTTCCTCCTACTGAACCATTCCCCTGTCTTCCTTCCCTCTGGCCCCAGGCTTCTGTCCCTAACCCCTGGTAACCTCTAATCTGCTTTCCTGCTGTAAATTTTAATCTTTTCAAAATGTTGTATAAATGGACTCATGCTGTATGTAAACTGTTGGGGCATCTTTCACTCAGCATAATTCCCTGGAGATCCGTCCAAATGTTCATATATGAATACTCCATTCTGTTTTATTGCTGGTAATAGTTCATGGTGGATGTACCAGTTTGTTTAGCCATTCACTCATTGAAGAGCATCTGGGTTATTTCCAGTTCCTGTTTATTACTAATAAATCTTTGGAGCCTTTGGGTGATACAAAAGGTTAACAGGCTTTGATGCTAACTGAAAAGTTGGGAGTTTGAGTGCACTCAGAGACACCTCAGAAGGGAGAACCGGTGACTATTTCTGAAAAATCAGCTGCTGAAAATTCTAAGGAGCTCAGTTGTACTCTGATGCACATGGGGTCTCCATGAGTCAGAATCAACTAGATGGCAACTGGATTTAATAAAGGTGCTATGAACATTCACATATAGGTTTTTGTGTGCAAGTATGTTTTCGTTTCTCTGATGTTCAAGAGTGCAATTGATGGGTCATATGATAATTGCATGCTTTGTTTTATACGAAACTGTCAAACTGTTTTCCAGAGTGGTTGTACCACTTTACATCCCACCAGCAGTGATCCATTTTTCTCCACTTCCTAGCCAGCATTTGATGTTGTCACTAATTTTTATTTTAGCCATTCTAATAAGTGTGTCACTGTGATTCAGTGATGATGGCAATGAGTTTGATTTTTTTTTTTTAATTTGGTAGTAAGTGCGTAGTGATGTCTCACTGTAGTTTTAATTGGCATTTCCCTCACGGTTAATAACATGAAACGTCTTTTCCTGTACTTCTTTGCCATCTGTATATCCTCTTTGGTTTGCTCATCTTCTAATTGGATTTTTTTTACTGTTGAATTTTGGGAGATTTTTAAATATTCTATGTACTAGTCTGTTGTTGGGTGTGTGGTTTGCAAATACTTTTTTCCCACGCTCTAGGTTGTCTTCTCATCCTCTTGGCAGGGTTTTTTGTTTTTCTTTTTTGGAGTGAAAATTTTTAATTTTGATGAGGCCAAACTTATTAATTTTACTTTTTATGGATTATGTTTTTGGTGCAAGTCTAAGAACTTTGCCTTAGCCCAAGGTCATGAAGATTTCTCCTATTTTCTAATTTTACTTTTAAATCCATGATTCATTTTGAGTTTGTGTTTTTTTAAGGTGTGAGTTTTAGGTCAAGATTTTTTTTTTTTTGGCCTCTAGATACCCAATTGCTCCAGCACCAGTTGATAAAATGTCCATACTTCCTCCATTGAATCGCTTTTAACCCCTTCATCAAACATCACGTTTGGTACATTTACATGGGTCTATTTCTGGGTCCTCTGTTCTATTCTATTGATCTCTACGTGTTTATTCTGCCAATGTCTTCATTACTATAGCTATACTGTTGTTGTTGTGTGCAGTCCAGTAGATTCTGACTCATAGCAACCCTACATGACAGAGCAGAACTGCCCCATAGGGTTTCCAAGGCTGTAATCTTTACAGGAGCAGATCACCAGGTCTTTCCTCCCAGGAAGCCACTGGGTAGGTTTGAACCACTGGCCTTTCAGTTAGCAGCTGAGTACTTAACCATTGTGCCACCAGGGCTCCTTATAGCTAGATATGTAATAGATTCCTGAGATAGCTTTAGCTATTCTAGAGCCTGTGCCTTTCCGTATGAATTTTAGAATAAGCTTGTCTGTATCCACCGAAATCTTGTTGGGGGGTTTTATAGAAATTTTAGATCAATTTGGGGACAAGTAACATCTTTACAATGTTGAGTCTTCTCATCCATGAACATCCATTTTTGAAGCCTTTTTTTTTCATGTTTTTAATCAGCATTTTTTACTTTTCCACATAGAGATCCTATATATAATTTAAAAATTTTAACCCAAATATTTCATTTTCTTTGGAGCAATTATAAACGGTACTTTCATTTCAGTTTTTACATGTTAATATATAGAAATATGGTTGATATTTGTGTGTTGGGGAGTTTTTTTTTTGAAGTTGTTCATAGCTCGAAAATCCCTTAGTACTACATTGTAGCTAGGCATTAATTAGTTCATTCAACACATATTTTTGGGGAGTCTTTTATGTGCCAAGAATTTTTCTAGTTGATGGGGACCTAACAGTGAACAAAATAAAGTTCCTATACTTCTCGAACTTACATTCTAGTGGAAAGGGGTGAAGGGGAGAGAAGACAGAAAGAGACAACAGGTCAATTAAAAAATATATATATTTATAATGTGTCAGATGGTGGTAAGTATAAATTGTGAATAGTACTGCAGATTGAGGATACGATGACCATATAATTTATCTTCCAACTGAGCACTTTTGAGGATGAAAGATGGCACTAACCAAACGGCATACAAGAACAAAAGATGTAAACTGGACTCTGCCCAGCAAACTGAGATGTATGTCCATGGAGAGTGCTGATTTGGGCTGGGGGTTGCTGTCATTAATGCCCCCTAGACAAAATCCACCAGGAACACACCAGTAGTTGAACAAAGTTGAATTTATCAGCTTGTTGCAATGAGGGAGCACACACACTGTAGGAAACTGTGGGATGTCTCAGTAAGAGTCTGTGAAGAGGGGCTCATTATTGGACTTGAGGTCGTGTTAGTGATTTTGGGAAAGTTTCTTGGTAACACGGTTTTGCTCTTAACTTGGTATTGCCTGGAAGTCAAGACAATTCTACGATTGCCTGAATAATCTTAATAATTTCTGTGGAGAAGGTGGGGGAGGTGAAATGAGGCTAAAACTGTAATTGGTAAGGAAAGGGCAGTCACTTCTATTAGCAGAAGCAACGAGAATCCTTACTCATTTTGCAGTTTCAACAGCGCTCTCATTTCATTTTTTGTCGATATGCAGACACGATTACAGAGTGGTATTCTTTTTGTCTTCACCTATCACATCGCAGAGTAGCCTTACCTGGTGTTGGTGGTCTAAGAAATTGTGTATACTCCGAAGGAGAATACCATGTGCTCCTTGTTAGAGCCAGGACAGTTCCATGCTGGGGGCAGCTTTTTCTTCCTTAGTCTTTTACCTTAAGTGGTCAGGGACAGGCCTTCTGACAAGAGAACACTTGACCAGAGGGCTGAAGGAAGTAAGGCACGAGCCCTGGGGAATCGGGCCAGTGTTCAGGTTCCAGAAGCAGCAGGGGCAAGTGCTCTGACATGGGCATGTGCTTGGCATGCTTGGGAACAGAAGGAAGGCCAGCGTGTGGTTGGAGGGAAGTGTGTTTGAGACGCAAGTGTTAGGAAATCATGTGGAGAAGGCAATAGTAGCCCAGGTCATAGGGGTCTTGCAGGCAATTGTTATGGCTTTTGCTTTATCTCTGAGTAAGAAGAGAAACCTTTGGATGGTTTTGAGTAAATTTAGTAATATAGAGATCCTACCCTATTTTAAAATAAGGGATATGCTCACCTTCAAACAGAAACCCCTTATTATTTATAATGTTGAGTTATTCATTCATTCAACAAATATTTATTAAGTACCTACTATGTTCCAGGCCGTGGTGGTATAGGAGTAAACTAGACAGACAAGGTACCTCCTACTTATATTTCAGTATGTGGTACAGGGAAAAATGAATAAGTAATATGATTTTAAAAAGAGATGATAGATATACCCACACTGAAATTAATGCAGTGTAATGCTGGTGGCACAGTGGTTAAGAGCTACAGTGAGTTATGGCTGTTAACCAAAAGATTGGCAGTTCCAATCCACCAGCCACTCCTTGGAAACCCTATGGGGCAGTTCTACTCTGTCCTATAGGGTCACTATGAGTCCAGGCAACTTAACGGCAACAGGTTTAATGAAATGTAGAATGCTGAGGTAGAGGAATTACTGACAAAGGGTGGTCTGGGAAGAACTCCCTGAGAAATAATATTTGAACAAACCCTTAGATACTATAAAGGAGGCAGCATTCCAAGGAGGGTATGTATAATGAACCTGCCATGTTTGAAAAATGGTGTAAAAACCAGTGAAACCAGAGAATTATAAGGGGGGCATGCTAGAAGGTGAGATGGTGAGCAGTTCTTGGTGTAAAGAGAAGCCATTGGTGGGTTTTAAGAAGAGGAATGGTATAATCTGACTGAGGTTTTCAAAAATCACACAGACTATAGAGTGGAAAATGGACTGAAGGCAATTGGAGTGACCCAGGTGAGACATGATGGAGCTTGAGCTGGGCCACGTGGTGGGTGTGTAGGAGGTGTTTAAATTCAGGATAAATTTTGGAATTTTTCCTGGAATTTCCAAGCTTTAAGGACTTGTTAGACTCAGTGATTCTCAACAAGGACCAAGTTTTCCCTCCAGGGGACTTTGACAATATATGGTGATATTTTGGGTTGTCACAACTCAGGGGAGGGAGAATGCTAAGGGTAAAACCAAAAACCGAACCCGTTGCCATCTAGTCAATTCTGACTCATAGCAACCCTATAGGGATTCTAAGGAGTGGCTGGTGGATTCGAACTGCCCACCTTTGGGTTGGCAGTTGGTCTCTTAACCACTGTGCCACCAGGGCTCCATGCTAAGGGTATCTAGGGGTAAATTCTAGAGATCCTGCTAAGCCTACATGCCTACATTGCATCCTACAATGCCCAGGGCTACTCCCACAGCAAGAAATTCTGCCATTATGGTGGTTAAGGTTGTATGTCAACTTGGCTGGGCCGCGATTCTCTGTAGTTTGGCAGTTATGTAATGATGTAATCACTTCTATGATGAGATCTAATATTATGTATTCCCCTCCATGATAAGATCTGCTATGAGCAGCCAATTCACTGAAAGGGAGTTGGCTTGGGGGTGTGGACTGAATCCGATATATATGGACTTTCTGGCAAAGCTCTCTGGCTTTTGCTCTGCTCTGGATCCTGCATTTGGCTCATTATCATCTGACCTCCAGTTCTTGGAACCTGAACCAGCAGCCTGTCATCTTACCTGCTGATCTTGGATTCATCAGACTCCGCAGCCTGTGAGCCAGAATCCTGCCATCTGATCTGCCAATCTTGTGTTGGTCAATGCCTGCAGCTACATGAATCAAGAGAAGCTTCCATTTGATGCCTGACCCATGGACTTGGGACTTCCCAGCCTCTACAACTTCATGACCCATTTCGTTGATACAAAGCTCTTTCTTTCTCTCTCTCTCTTTATACACACTCTTCACCAATTTTGCTTCCCCAAAAAAAAAAAAAAAAATTTTTTTTTTTTTTAGAGAACCCAGCCTAAGACACCTGTCCAAAATGTCAATAACCTTGGATTGGATGCTTGGGAGAGGGATCAATAATGATTCCTAGGTTTTTGGCAACAGCAATAGGAGAGTGGTGTTTATTAGCCTTTGATTTTGTGTTCTGAGAGAATGGCAGAGGAGGAGTTTTGCATAGTGACTATGGCTTATAATTAATTAACATACTATAAATATGATGCTAATTGTATTGCTCTGGTTTTTTGCAGGTACTAGATTCCCGTTTTCTCCTTTTTGTGAGTGGTAGTTATGTCAAAGTCTGCGAGTAGATGCAGGAGATGAGCAATAGGTGACGTGTTTCTCCCAAACCCAGAGGGATGCAGCCTTCTCACGTCTTTATCTGCAGAGTTTTCTGGTGTTTGTATTTCTAGGTTCAGCCATTTAACAATGGACTTGAGTCTCCCATCTATAAAATGGTAGCAAGTTGAGGAACCATTCTTAAAGCCAACCCTTCAGACAGGGATTGGACTGGATTATAAGACAGAAGATGATGCTGATGAGGAGTGAGCTTTTTGGCTCAAGTAGACACATGAGGCTATGTGGGAAGCTCCTGTCTGGAGGGAAGCTGAGAAGGCAGAGGGGGACAGGAGCTGGCTGAAAGGACATGGAGAATACAGGGTGGAGAGGAGGAGTGTGCTGTCTTATTAGGGGGAGAGCAGCTAGGAGTACATAGCAAGGTGTATAAAGTTTTTGTACGAGAGACTGACTTGATTTGTAAGCTTTCACTTAAACCACAATAATTTTTTTTTAAAAATGGTAGCAAGTTGAGCAAATCTGTGGCAAGACATGAAAACTAAACTCCTCTCAGGCAAATGGATGTTACCTGGACTTCTCCTGGGGTATAGTGACAACTAAGATCTTTCCTGGACATTCTGGGTTGCAGACGGGGGAGTATTAAATGTCAGTTACTCAAATAACAAATAAGTGAGAGCCTGGTAGGACATGAGGTGGACACTGGAAAATTTTTTGAATGAATGATGAATGAATGAATGAACAAGTGATAAGAAAGAAAGTAGAAAAGGCAGGTTATACCAGACTGTGGAACACGCTAAAGATACGAGTTATCGAAGGTTTTTGCGAACAGATAATTTACCTGAAAAAGTGGTATTTCTATGTTTGAACTCAAATCACAATAGTAGTAGGGAAATTTTAGAAAACAGAAAATTTTAAAAAATAAGAAAGAATGTTTTCTGTGTTGTATTTCTAGTTTATAAAGTTAGGAAAAGCATTAGATGTTTGTGAGCTAAGCATAAGCCTTAGCCGTTGTACTTTGATTTTGTTGTACTGTGATTTCTCAAAGCTGCCTTTTCTCACTTAATCAAAAAGCCCTCTGCCTTAAATAAATGATAGCATGGACTGAGAGCTGCAAGTATATTTTCTGAGCTTTGCTATTTCTGTAAGTAACAATTCTATGATTAAAGAAATCTCTGGTGGCTGAGATTTTCTTTAAACCTGAGTTGTACATGTCGTTTCTTGGTAGAGAGAGATTGGATAGTTAAAAACCAAAAAATCAAAGCCGTTGCCATCGAGTCGATTCTGACTCGTAGTGACCCTAGAGGACAGAGTAGAACAGCCCCTAAAGTTTCCAAGGAGCACCTGGCAGGTTTGAACTGCTGACCTTTTGGTTAGCAGCCATAGCTTTTAGCCACTGCTCTACCAGGGCTTCCACCAGATAGTTAGGAGGCTATTAAAGGGAGTTTTGAGTTTTTCTCCTTCAAGTCAGACACACAGCTCCTTTTAAACCTTAGCCCTGAGGGTCGAAGTCCCCAGGCAAATTTGAAAAACTGTGGAGAGGTCTCAAAGGCAGCTTTGTTTTCGACAGCATCCCGGCACCAGGAACGCATAATTCATTACATGAGTATAAAGGTGCTATATTCTGTTGAGTGTGACTTAGCTTCCCCAGACAGGTACCAAATGCATGTTTGAAATGGTCGATTCTCCTTGAGGCCAGATGGCAGGCTTACCAGTGTTGTGGGACTTGCTGGGGACAGGGGGGCACCAACATGAACTTATAGTGCTCCCCCCGCCCCACTGGAAGGCAAAGCCTGCAAGTTCTGTGTCAAGGTAGCCAGTGGGTCTTTCTATAAATAGCAAGTGATAATGCAAACCATAGAAATATGTGGAGACAAGGGAAGTGCCTGACTGGGCATATTTTTCAAGGCGTAAGAGAGGGTTTTTGACATTTTCCCACACAAACCTATCAAGACTTGCCCAGAAAGACTATTCTCAGTGCACATGGAATTTAAATTGCTTTTCGTTTTCTCCTAACATGTTCTTGCCACAAGGTCCATTTTCACTTGTCTTTACCAAATACTATCAATGTCCCTAAAACCCTATCTTAAAGCACTAATATGAATAACGGTCATAGAATTAAAATTCCGTGGTAATTTGATTGGATGAATTGCTTATTTAAGTATATTACATGAATATCATAATTCATCATGAAATATGGAATATGTGAGAATTCTCAAAAGCTTTGACCTTGAATAATTACTTCATGTTTGTTATAAAATATGGCACACCATCTCCTAATATGTGTTACCATTATTTCTGAGTAAACAGCAGATCAAGAGCTGAGACTGTCAGCGTATGGGTGTCCCTACACCACCTCAGACAAGTGTCCTATATTCCCAGTCGCTAGGTATCCTTGGGCCCTGGTGGCGCAGTGGTTAACCTTTTGGCTGCTAACCAGAAGGTTGGCAGTTGGAATCCACCAGCCGCTCCTTGGGAACTCTATTGGGCAGTTCTACTCTATCCTATAGGGTCACTATGAGTCTGAATCGATTAGAAGGCAATGGGTTTAGATATCCTCACTACATTCCAGAGAGAATAAGGCACATGTCTCTTCCTCAGGAATATGAGCTAAGAAGCTATGAAGAAGGATTTAAAAGTGAATACTCCACTGTTGGTTGGTTTTAAGTAAGACGCCACAAGGCATTCCCAAAGAACCCTTCTGTGTTTACAAGTATGCTCTCAGGAGCTTGCAGGCAGCAGAGAAAAAAGACATGGTCTTCTAGTTGCTATTTGAAAAGCTTTGATTTTATTCTGAGGATGTAAAATAGGCCCCCAAATTCCCTCTGCAGTTTCCTGTCTTCTTTTGAGTTTCATTTTTCCCCCACTTGAAAGAACAGAGACAAGCTTTCTAGCCTTCCTTCTTTTCAAACTTTCCTCCCGCCTTTCAGTCATTGCAGTCTAAACCCATTACCTTCTGGCTGGATCTCCGTATCTGGCAGGAGTGTGTGTTGGGCCTATAGTAGGAACTCTTGTTACTTGCCACTGATCTTCTGATCTGTACGAAGAATAGTTAAAATCAGTTAATATGGAAATCTAAATTCAGTGATCATGAATTGCACCATCCCTGAAGGACTCCTGTCTGCGAACCACTGCAGACTTTTCTTTCATGTACAATGACTTGCAGTTTGCAAATCCTAAAGCATACATTTAAAGCCAAAGGCCACCTCAAAGATGAATTGTTCTGTGTTTTACTGTCTTTAAATGGGTCATGTTACCTGAAGGAGTGGCTTGTAATGTAAAGATACTAAGAAACGCAGGAAGCTAGGCCCGTAAAGATATCTAGAATGGCTTGTTATATAGCAGCTGTATTTACTACTTGTGTTTATCAAAAGTGCTGGCTAAAGATGAAGTTTTAATGCAATGACTTTCCAAAGGTCTGCTTTGAAAGAAGCAGCAGAGGGGATAAGGCAATGCTACCTGGCAGTTATGTCAATATTTTAATGTATAAAACATTTGCACAGAAGCAGCACCCACACTGTGCTTGTCACACAGAAGTACTGGGAGCAGAAGCTCAGACAGCTGCCGAGTCCAAGAGGCTCAGGTCTGACTCCTGGAGACATATTATCTATTCCAAAGGCTTAACTGCCTCACCAACAGAATAGGAATAATATTAGTAATTATCTCAAATGTTTTTTGCAAAGCTTAGCACACGCCTAGTTCATAGTGCTGGGGCACTGGTGGTTCAGTGGAAGAACTCTTGCCTTCCATACCAGAGACCCCAGTTTGATCCTTGGCCAGTGCACTTCACGGGCAGCCACTACCCATCTGTTAGTGGAGGCTTGTGTTCTGCTATGATACTTAGAGCAGGTTTCAGCAGAGCTTCCAGACCAAGACAGACAAGGAAGAAAGGCCTGGCAATCTACATCCGAAAATCAGCCAATGAAAACCATATAGATTGCAATGTTCTGATCCACAGTTGATGACAGAAATGGCACAGGACCAGAGAGCATTTCATTCTGTTGTGCATGGGGTCGCCATGAGTCGGGCCAACTCTCCAGCAGCCAAAAGCAATAGCTCGGAGTAAGAGCTATATTAAGCTACTACTTACCTCTATCATTTCTTTTTAATTTTTTTACACAGCTGCTCATTTCCCAGCCTGCCCTTAAGCATTCTCTAGCTATATATATATTATGTAGTTGGATCATCCAATAGCCAGATTAAGCCCATGCTTGGTGGACAAGCAAACCAGAGGCACAATTGTTTTTGGAGCGAAGTTGAAATATGCATATTTAAGCAAAGAAGCAATTATGAAATAATCATAATTTTCTTGGACTTTCTCCCTTTCTGTGACTATCTAGCCTGAGTCATCACCAGCGAGCAGCCAGATTTCTATAAAAACGTCTGCTTCCTCCGTGGCCTCCTTCCATTTGTTTCCAAACGTAAAACCGCTCCCCTATTAACCACCTCCACGGGCTTAGCTTTGCGCTGGGAATAAAATCCACCCCCCCTTTCCTTGTTTACAAAGCCCTCCATCATCTCCCACATCCACCTCTTCAACTGCAGGCCAGTTTTCTTCTCACCACCTCCCTCCAGCCACACCGAGGAGGGTCCATCTCTGTTCCTGGCTGTGCCATCGAGTCGCCTCCGGCTCAGAGCGATCCTGTTACCACAGAACAAAACACCGCCCGGCCTTGTGCCATGGTTTCTTGAACTTGCGAAATTTTGTTTTTTCACCTTTAGGGCTTTTCAAACGGCTATTTCTTTCTTTTCTTATCTTCGCATGCCAGGCTCCTTCTTGTCATTCTGATTTTAGCTTAAAATCACTCCTCTGAGAGGCTTTCTCTCGCCACTCTACTAAAAGTCACCCAATATCTGGGACCTCTTTACACTGCTTTATTTCACTGCCTGAGCACTTCTTGCTTCCTCTTTTCTGGCTGGTGTGTGTGTATGTGTGTGTTTAAGTATATGTGTCTCCTTCTTCGCCCCTAGAATGTCAGCTCCAGGAGAGCCAAGGCCCTCTCTGCTGGCTTCCCAAATCTTTCCCAGTGCTGAGAGCTGTGTTCAGCACACAGGAGGAAATCAATGAATACTTTGGTAAATGCTGTTGAATTAAGACTCAGCCTCTGAATACAGAAACTTTGCTAATGTCTGAAATAGTTAACAGGTCATCAGCATTCGCATTCTAGTCAGGCCAAAATTTCAGAAAGCTTCCCCACCTCTCTCCTAATTTGATAAATTAATAAAAAGCACAATACGCCACACCGATGGTGATAAAAATAATGTGTGATACTATTTAGAAAAAAGATTAGTATGATTTTCTTTTCTTTTTTTATTCTCAATGTACAAACAGCTCTCCCGAGTCAGTCTGAGGCATCCATCTGCCTTGAGAAGCAGTAGGGATCAGGATAGTTACGAAAAGAAAAAACAGGGCTTCACCAGCCAGGCCTGGTGAAGCTAGATCACCAAATTTTATATATGGGATTTTATATATATATAATGTTCACTGTCCAGTTTTTACATGCATATGAGGTGACTGAAAATACCATGGCTCACTCAGCCCTCAAAATAATACCTTTGCTTTTTTTTTTTTTAAGAGATCTTTGGTAGCAGATTTGCCCAATGCAATGCATCTTTTGATTTCCTGACTGCTGCTTCCATGGGTCTTGATTGTGGATCCAAGTAAAATAAAATGCTTGACAACTTCAATCTTTTCTCCATTTATCATGATGTTGCTCATTGGTCCAGTTGTGAGGATTTTTGTTTTCTTTATGTTGAGGTGTAATCCATACTGAAGGCTGTCGTCTTTGAACTTCATCAGGAAGTTCTTCAAGTCCTCTTCACTTTCAGCAAGCAAGGTTGTGTCATCTGCATATCGCAGGTTGTTAAAGAGTCTTCCTTCAATCCTGATGCCCCGTTCTTCTTCGTATAGTCCAGCTTCTCGGATTATTTGTTCAGCATACAGATTGAATAAGTGTGGTGAAAGGATACAACTCTGATGCACACCTTTCCTGATTTTAGACCACACAGTATCTTCTTATATAAGTATACACAGATATAGGTATAAATATATGCATTTATTTATTTCTGAATAGGTTTACTAATTATAGAGGTTATAAATACTCAGAAGTTTTGGACCTCACAGCAGCACAACAGTATATTAAAATAAATAAGTTTAATACAGAATTGGGACCATGTTGTGTATTGTTTTAACCTTCCTTTTAAAATTTGACATTCTTCTGCCTAAGTTGAATATTTTGTGCATAATTTTACTCTGTCCCATGCTCAGTTTCTAAACACTTTCAAATTCATTTCATCGTCCTGAGAACATTTTCAAAAACAGCTTTTAATGTATGCATAGTATTCAACAACGAATATATATTATGCTTTATTTGTGCACTGCCCTAATAATGGACAATAAACTTATGAAAACATTTTTTCTATCATAAATAATTCTGTTTATACATAGCAGTTTGTATAAATTACCCAGTTCGTCAACAAATGGTGACATATTAACTAGTGCATGTGAGACGGTAAGTTCAGTATTGAGTCGTCGTCTGTCACTGCCTATTACCATCTTCAAAAACATGGCCTTTATTTTTTGTCAAAATGTTTTCAAGCCTCTGTATTCAGCTTCCATGTAAAAAGACTGAGTTTTGGTGTCCCTTAAATTTTGAAAATAATTAGGTAGAAATATGAGTCTCTCCAGCACTTACATAGTTTACTTTTCAAATTAAGTTTCAACACCCCTGACGTAATGGTCATATATGTTCAGAAACACTTCATATGACCATTAAATGTTCGTATGTTTAAAAAGGAAAAGAAAAAATCTTTAACCAAAGAACGAGTATTTTCATCGTTTTATTTGTGTGGAATTTTTGTGATTCAAAAATCATTCATGCAGCTTCTAAAAAACTTAATACAGTCTGTCACATATGCAAACGCTGTTGTGTGTTTAAAATTAATCAATTTACCAGCACGTGATCTTGGGGCCTTCATATAAAAATATTTTGAATTTGTTTGGGTAACTCAATGGGATTTAAAAGGAAAGTGAATTTCTTTAAAAATATTCCACAAGTATTATTTCTCTCTAATAGAAACTGTGTGGTCCTTTCAATCAGTCCTGGGACTACTGTGGCTAAGCCTGAGACACCATGGCGCAGGCTGCTTCTCGGAGAGAGGATTACTTAGGAAATAGTCAGCGGGGAGACAGGATAGAGAAGGAATTATTAGGGGCTTTTATTTGTTTTATTTTAAACAGGAAACAATCTTGAAGTTGTAGAAGCTTTAGTTAAACACTGACTTTACACTCTCAAAGTTATTGGTACGTTAGACAGTTTAAGTAATTTTTCAGCATAATGATAGACGCCTCCAACCTGTGGCACCATATTATGATCGTAACGGTAGCATTCTCCCTTTCTGCTCTAGCCAGTGCATGGCTTTCATTCAATACTACACAGGTCTCTGACAGAGTTAATTGTCTAGGCCTGTTCTGAAGGCTAGAAATTACTCTCAGGGAATAAAAGCAATATGTTGGAAGCCAAAGACACAGATAAGAGTATGGGCTTAAATTTAAAAATAAGAGATGAATATTGGGTAACAAAGACAGCCAGTATTGATTTGAATATCTACAATTTTTTTTTTTTTTAAAGTACCACTTCAGATCAGCTTAAACTCCTTGAAATCTACACAAGACATATGGTCAACTCATAAGCCAAGCTTGCTGAACCATGTGGCCAATACCTTAGTTATTCTACAACATCAGGTATTCACGTGTTGGTAGAATGCACCAGAAAATGAACATGGTGTCCGGTTTCAAAAACCAGGGAAGACCAATTGCTAGAAAAGGACATCATGGTTGGTAAAGTAGAGGATCAGGGAAACCCTCAATGAGATGGATTGACACAATAGCCTGAACAGGGGACTCACACAAAAACATCACAAAGGTCATGAAGAAGGCTCAGGACCAGGCAGCGTTTCATGCTGTTATACCTAAAGTCGCCCTGACTTAACAGCAACTAGCAACAAGAGGAAGGCAGGACAAACCTTGAAAATCAACAAGAACCCTAAGTCTGAAATATGTAATAAAATCATTAAATCAGCATTTACGATAACTAGAGGTGGAATGGGCTGGTGTTTATTTTATCAGTGTTAAGAAATATTTTGCTGGGCAAATTCGTTGTACAAATAAAATCCCAGAAGGTTTGTCTAAACCAAAGGTCTACTTTAGAACTTTTTGGTATTTTTAAAAAATAAATTTCACTGATTCCGAGTGCATTTTTTTACTCTTCAAACATTCATTAGGACATCTACTATTGAACAGTTGGGCACCGATCAGATGTTTTTGGATATAAGATATGCAAGATATAGGCCCTGATTTCCAGGGAGGATGGGCACACTAGAAAACCAGTGAGTACAGTACAGTTGGGACATGAATCAGAAAAGGAGGAACACAGTACAGAAGAATCAGGAGTTGGGAAAGGCCCTATGAGAGGAGAAGCGTGAAGGAAGGTAATGCTAAATCTTGGGAGGAGTCTTGAAGGATGAACGGAAGTGAATCAGATGCATTTGGGTCAAGGAGCAAGAACATGTGCAAAGGAGTGGAAGCATAGGGGAGCTTGCCTGGTTAGGGGAACTGTTAGCTGTAGAAAGGCTGAGACTTGGGAAGCTGGAGTGGCCAGGTAGAATATGGGCATGCATTTGACCATGCAATTGAAGAGTTATATTTCTTGCTAACAGCCTGAATTTTATCCTGAAGCCTATGGGAAGCCATTAGAAGGGTTTCAGCAGATTGTGCTATTATCAGATTCGTATTCTGACCATACATGGGGTGGAGATTGGAAATACACATGGCCCAAGGAAGGGCACTGTCTAGGAGACTCCTTCAGTAATCCAGGTGAAAAATGACTAGGTAACTGGTCCATCCTGCTTAGCCAATCCCCATCCACATCTCCAGGTATGCTTGCATCTTGGATTTTCTACTTGATGTATCATGAAGGCTACTTTTTCTGCCTCTTCAGAGATTAACTGTGCTAATGATAACTTTTTTTTTTTTAATGATAACTACTATCTATTGAGCTCCTTATAATGTGCCAGATACAATTCTCAACGCTTTACGTGTAATAACTTATGTAATCCTAATAACAGCCCTGTGAGGAAAGTGCTATTATTATCTCCATTTTACAGAAAGGAAAGACAGGATCAAAAAGGTCACAAAGCCAGAAAGTAACAGAAACTGGATTCAAAGTCAGTTTTTAACAAATTTGCCATACTGTCTCTTTGCTCACACTACTGTCTTCAATAACAAAATGCTTTGGATAATTACTTTCCCTCTCCTTTTTCCTGATTACTGCTCACAGCTTTACTTTGATTTTGTTTTGTCCTGAGATTTTATTCACCCAAACTCAATAGTGTTCCAGTTTCTGCTCCTATCCTCCACTCTGGCCCAGTCCTGGATTGACCCCTCATTGTTATTGTTGTGATTAGTTGCAGTAGAGTTAGCTCCAACTCACGGTGACCCCCCCTCACACACAACAGAACAAAACTCTGCCCAGTCCCGCGTCGTCCTCACCCTCGCTGCTATGTTCAACTCCATTGTTGCTGGCACTGTGTATTTTGAGTGCCTTCCAACCTAGGGGGCTCATCTCCTAGCACTATATCAGACAATGTTCTGTTGTGATTTCCACTGGCTGATTTTCAGAAGGAGACCACCAGTTGTTTCCTCCTACTCTGTTTTAGTCTGGAAGCTCTGCCAAAACCAGTCTACCGTAGGTGACCTTGCTGCTATTTGAAACACTGATGGCATAACTTCCAGCATTGTAATCAATACACAAGCCACGTAAGTATGACCAACTGAGATACGAACGACAGCCTAGTGGTGGGACTGGCCTCTCAGCTGGTGTTTGTCCTTTTTTCCCTCTGCCTCCAATCTAAGTAGTAGGATGGAGAAGAAAGGCTGATGTTTACAACTATTTAGGAGTGAGGATTTGTGGAATTCATTGACCACATGCATGTATTGGGTTAGGGAGAGGACAGGCACAAGGCTGAATTTAAGATTTTAGATTTCTGTCTTTGGCAACTCATTGTCGCTGCCACCATTACCTGAGACAGAGAATCAGAAGCAGGTGTGCATTATGGCTATTTGCAGAGGGAAAAAAGGGAATGGAGGGTTTCTCTTTCACATATTTTATCTTACAAAACTTGCTGGATTTCTAAATGGTTATTATATAAATGAAGGCATAGATCTGGAATACAGTTACATAACACAGTTCAGTGATTTAGGGAGTCTTCTGTGTGAACACGCTCTGTGGTTAGTGTCAGTTGTTTAATATATTTGAAGACAATGCGTGTGTGTTTTTTGTTGTTTGATTTTTATTCTAGTCAAAGTAATTAAAGAGCATGATTTTAAGTCACATAATTCTAAAGTCCTGTAATAAAACTCTAGCTCACCTGCCTCAATTCTGTTCCTCTGAATTGGGTCACTGACAACACTAACTTCTAAAGAATATGTTTATATAGCTATCTTGATTTTTATGTTTTAGATATTATTTACTGACTTCCTACTGTAGAACATAAAAATTCTTTATAGTTCTCTCTCTCCACCACTTCCATTGCTCATACTCAAAATGTAGTTACATTACAATTATTGGTTGAGCTGATATATACAGTGTTTACATTATTATGATTAAAAAATATTCATAGCAGACTCGATGTGAGCCAGTACTTCCCATCTAGTACTACTTTGCCTTTTCCTTGAAATTAATAATTGCCTCATACTTTTATTTGCTCAGTTTTCTATGTGCCTATCACTAAGTTGGAAACCCTGGTGGCATAGCGGTTAAGCGCTACAGCTGCTAACCAAAGGGTCGGCAGTTCAAATCCGCCAGATGCTCCTTGGAAACTCTATGGGGCAGTTCTACTCTGTTCTATAGGGTCGCTATGAGTTGGAATCGACTCAACGGCACTGGGTTTGGTTTGGTTTTTTGGTATCACTAATTTGTCTTTCAAGTCTTCGATGGAAACATAAATCTTCTCTCAGTGCATCACCCGTGAGGTAATCTGTCAAGTTCATTTTGATGGGCAGGCATTTCTCCAGCCCTCTTTACACTGGCTCTGACTCAGACCGTTTGTTCTCTAAGCCTGCCAGATATCTGAAGTCCTTTTACCTTATCCTGTGAATTGTTTTTGCCTCACTTCTGTATCCTGGGTCCCATGGCTTCCAATATCTTGTTCTGCTTCATAGCTTTGCTGGAGCAGATCATCCAGCAGCCATCTGAAAAAAAGTCCGTAAGACTGGGCAGTCTGCAGTGTGCCCTGAATGCTAATGACAGGCATGCTTTCTGATGTCCATCTTCTGACTTGATCAGAAGAGCCCATGATGATTGTTAAATGTTTTCAACGTCATTTCAGCATGGAACGTAACTATTTTGAGAATTTGCATGTCTAAAAATAACTCAAACATACCAACGATCATGAAAGATGTTGTAGGACTGGACAACGTTTCATTCTTTTATACACAAGGTATAAATCAGAGCCGACTTAACCACAACTAACAACAACAGAAATAACCCTATTCTATACTTGCATTTGATTAATAGTTTGGCTAGGTATAGAATTCTAAATGTGGACATCATTTTTTACTCAGTATTTTGAAATCATTGCTAAATTGCCTTCAATTTCTAGTGCTAGTATCTGGGGCCCAGTATCATTCTAAGTCCTAGTTTTTTGTATGTGAGCTGTATTTTGTCTCCTGAAATTTTATGGATCTTCTTTTTATCTTCACTGTTCGGACCACTTTTGTCTTTTTCAACTTTTGGGCTGTATACTCTGTGGGTCTTTTTAGTTTGGTGACTCTTAGTCTTTAGTCTTGGACATTTTTCATGTATTATTTCTCTGATAATTTTCTCTGTTAAAATGTTATGTATTTTCTTTTTCTGGAACTACTATTATTTTATCACTAGAACGTCTCAACTAGTCCTTTACCTTATATTTTCTTCCTAGTCTTTAAAAAAAAATTTTTTTTTTCTTTGTGGTAAGTTTGTTGTTGTTACGTTTTCTGTATTAGATCCTCCAATTTATCTGCTTAAACTTCTCTTCAATTTTTTTTTATTTCTGTTACCCAAATTGTAATTTTCAACAGTTTCTTTTTGTTCTCTGAATGTTCCTCTTTTATAACCTCCTGTTCCTTTGTTTATGCAGTATCTTCTCTTATCTCTGAGCATAACAGATAACTGTTTATTATATAGTTTCTTTTAAGTTTTATTTTGTTCCCTGAATTGTCTGTGTTTGTCTGAGATTTTTGCTTTTCTATTATTTTGATCTTTCTTGAGTTAAAGGCTACCACTTTTGACTAATGACCCCTAAAAAAAAAACCATTGCTGTCAAGTCGACTCATAGTGACCCTATAGGACAGAATAGAACTGCTCCATAGAGTTCCCAAGGAGTGCCTGGTGGATTCAAACTGCCAACCTTTTGCTTAGCAGCCATAGCTCTTAACCACTATGCCACCATGGTTTCCAATGACCCCTGGTGGTCCATTTATATTTAACAGAACTAAGTAGCAGTGTGGGTGTATATGGTGGGGAGATCTTGTTGAGCGGTGGATTTCTGAGTGGTAGATTTACTATAGGTGATCAGGCAGGCAGTAAGCTATAGAGCTTTTATCTTGGGTCTATCATCTTCTGCAGAGAGGAATTATCTAAATCCTATGGAGGCAGCTTAAGCCTGGATGTCAGCACTCTGGAAGCCAAGCAAAGGAAGAGATCATTTCTTTAAACTACCTTAAAAGTAGAACTGAGTCTTCTTTAACTTGATTTCAATTTCCTCCCACTTGTTTAGATTAGTGAGACTTCTCTTCATGAACAGTTACTAAACATCTGGACCAGTCCTATAAATTATCTGGTTGTCACTGAATATGTTAACATGTATATAGGGTTCTAAAAATCTTCCTTGCACATGATTATATTACTTAACTTGCCACAATAACTGAAATTTATACCATTAGAATCAATGAAGGAAGCCTCCCTTCAACCCACTTACACTGCCTGAAAGAGCAATTATCAGATGGTATCAGCTCTTCATCTCTCACCCTTTGAAAATTCTGTTCTGTGTGGGCAGAGCAAATCACTTTTGATTGGGAGAAGAATTGTTTGTTGTTCTTAGGTGCCGTCGAGTTGCTTCTGACTTGTAGCAACCCTATGTACTATAGAACTAAACACTTTCCAGTCATGCGCCATCCTCACAATCCTTGTTATACTTGAGCCCATTGTTGCAGCCACTGTGTCAATCCATTTCGTTGAGGGTCTTCCTCTTTTCCACTGACCCTGTACTTTGCCAAGCATGATGTCCTTCTCCAGAGGCTGATCCCTCCTGATAACATGTCCAAAGTATGTAAGACTCAATCTCACCATCCTTGCTTGTAAGGAACATTCTGGTTGCACTTCGTCCAAGACAGGTTTGTTTGTTCTTTTGGCAGTCCATGGTATCTTCGATATTCTTCTCCAACAGGACAGTTCAAAGGTGTCTTCCTCTGCTTCTTTATTCATTGTCCAGCTTTCACATGCATATGAGGTGATTGAAAATACCATGGCTTTGGTCAGGTGACAGTCTTCAAGGTGACATCTTTGCTTTTCAACACGTTAAAGAGGTCTTTTGCAGCAGATTTTCCTAATGCAAGAAAAGGCTGGAAGACTTTTCAATATTTTAAAAGTTGCATGTGCAGCTAGTAAAGGTGATTGTGATAAAGGATTTGTTGTGTTGCAAGTAGGGGTTGGTCAATGGTTTTGAAGTAAGGGAAAATTTACATAACATTCAAAGACAAGTATGAGTTGTCCTTAAGTCAGACATTCATAAACCGGTGACTTACTGAAATTAACTAGCAAGTCTCTCGTTCTAAGTTGCGGCTTCGTTTTCATAGGGTTATGCCACTTTATTGGGTGGCAAAATGTGGACATTTATCAGCAGTCTGTGGACTCAATTGGTCTAGCTATTAACAGGTTCTATGTCTTTGCAAGAAAAGTTGGGAGGAAAAGAGGCAAGGATTCCTCCTCGGAAATGTCAAAAGAGAAATTCACTTCTCCTTCCTTGCCAGTGTTCTAAACTGAGGTTGCAATCGATGACCATAGGACTGTTTTTAATGTGGATATTTATATTAGCGTGCATGGCTCAAGCCTTGCCTGTTATTTCTGACCCCTGCCTCTTATTAAGCTCAGATTTTTTCTTTGACAGTGGAGAGGGCTGACCAGAGTAGTCTGACAAAGTGTAAAAAGGCATGAAAGAGACTCTTTGCCCATCTCTCTTTGCCTCATCTTCATTTGCGCAATTTCAGGCCAAGTATTAGATTTTGGAGAATAAATATTCTGACTCTAAATTAGATCAGGGAAAATTGTTCAGTCTGAAAAATCTCTGCATGTGTCAACTCAGATAAACCTTGATAACATCACATCGAGTAAAAAAAAAAAAGATGAGAAGTATTCATATGATACCATTGATGTAAATTGTAAAATATTTATGGCTACATACGTATATTGGAAAGATATATTCACAAGCAGGATGAACACCATCTGCAGAAGAATGGTCATTTGTGGGGAGAGAGGAAGAGGGAGGGAATGGGGGTGGGCTGGGATGAATTGGGACTGTGACTGTATAGACTTTTCCGTAAAAAGGAGAATATATGTCTGAACTACATATAACAAATGTTCAACCCATTTAAAGTCTGGGTTTATATTACTTTCAGTTTTTTTAATGTACTTTCGAAATATTTAATAATTAAATACCCCCACGCATGTCAATTTGTCGTACTGTGGGAATTTGTGTTTTGCTGTGATGCTGGAAGCTATGCCACCGGTATTCAAATACCATCAGGGCCACCCACGGCAGACAGGCTTTAGCTAAGCTTCCAGACTAAGACAGAATAGGAAGAAGGACCTCGTGATCTATATCTGAAGAGAATTAGCCAATGAAAACCTAATGAATAGCAGCAAAACACTGTCCGATACAGTACCAGAAGACGAGCCCCTCAGGTTGAAAGGCACTCAAAAGATGACTGGGGAAGAGCTGCCTCCTCAAAGTAGAGTCAATCTTAATGACATGAATGGAATCAAGCTTTCAGGACCTTCATTTGCTGATGTGGCAAAACTCAAAATGAGAAGAAACAGCTGCAAACATCCATTAATAATCAGAACATGGAATGTACGAAGTATGAACCTAGGAAAGCTGGATATCATTAAAAATGAAATGGAATGTATAAAGATCAATATCCTAGGCATTAGTGAGCTGAAATGGACTGGTATTTGTCATTTTGAATCGGACAATCAAATGGTCTGCTGGGATTGACAACTTGAAGAGAAATGGCATTCTATTCATCCTCGAAAAGAACATTTCAAGATCTATCCTGAAGTACAATGCTGTCAGTGATAGGATAATATCCATATGCCTACAAGGAAGATCAGTTAATACAGCTATTATTCAAATTTACATACCAAACACTAAGACCAAAGATGAAGAAATTGAATATTTTTACCAACTTCTGCAGTTCTGAAATTCATCAAACATGCAATCAGGATGAATTAATAATTATTGGTGATTGGAATGTGAAAGTCAGAAACAAAGAATAAGGATTGGTAGATGGAAAAAATGGCCTGGGTGATAGAAACGATGCCAGAGATCTCATGATTCAATTTTGCAAGACCAACAGCTTCTTCATTGCAAATACCTTTTTTCACCAACATAAACAGTGACTATACACACTGACCTCGCCAGATGGAACACACAGGAATAAAATTGACTACATCTGTGGAAAGAGATGATGGAAAAGCTCAATATCATCAGCCAGAACAAGTCCAGCGGCCAACTGCAGATCAGACCATCAATCACTCATATGCAAGTTCAAGTTGGATCTGAAGTAAATTGGAACAAGTCCATGAGAGCCAATGTACTACCTTGAGTATATCCCACCTGAATTTAGAAACCACCTTGAAGAATAGATCTGATGCGTTGAACACTAATGACTGAAGACCAGATGACTTGTGGAATGACATCAAGGACATCGTACGTGAAGAAAGCAAGAGGTCATTTAAAAGACAGGAGATAAAGACAAGACCTAAAAAGATGTCAGAAGAGACTCTGAGAGTTGCTCTTGAACATCGAATAGCTAAAGCAAAAGTAAAAAAAAAAAGATGAAGTAAAAAACTGAACAGAAGATTTCAAAGGGCAGCTGGAAAAGATAAAGTATAATGATGACATATGCAAAGACCTGGAGATGGAAAACCGAAAGGGAAGAACACACTTGGCATGTATCAAGCTGAAAGAACTGAAGAAAAAATTCAAGCCTTGAGTTTCAATAGTGAAGGAGTCTATGGGGAAAATATTAAATGATATGGGAAGCATCAAAGGAAGATGGATGGAATACACAGAGTCACTGTACCAAAAAGAATCTGTTGATGTTCAGCCATTTCAGGAGGCAGCATATGATCAGGAACCAAGGGTACCAAAAGAAGAAGTCCAAGCTGTACTGAAGGCACTGGAGAAAAGCAAGGCTCTGGGAACTGACAGAATACTAGTTGGGATGTTTCAAGAAACACATGCAGCACTGGAAGTGCTGACTCATCCATGCCAAGAAATCTGGAAGACAGCTACCTGGCCTACTGACTGGAAGAGATCCATATTTATGCCTATTACAAAAAAAGGTGATCCAACTGAATGAAGAAATTATCAAGCAGTTTATCATTAATATCACATGCGAGCAAAATTTTCCTGAAGATCATCCAGAAGTGGCTGCAGCAGTATATTGACAGGGAACTGTCAGAAATTCAAGTCGGATTTAGAAGAGGATGTGGAACCACGGATATCATTGCTGATGTCAGATGGATCCTGGCTGAAAGCAAAGAACTACCAGAAAGATGTTTACCTGTTTTTTTTTTTTTTTCTTTGACTGTGCTAAGGCATTCAACTGTGTGGATCATAACAAATTACAGATAATGTTTTGGAGAACGGGAATTCCAGAACACTTAATTGTGCTCATGAGGAATCTGCACATGGATCAAGAGGCAGTTGTTCAAACGGAACGAAGGGATACTGAGTGGATTAAAGTCAGGAAAGTTGTGCATTTTCAGGGTTGCAACCTTTTACCATACCTATTCAATTTGTATGCTGAGCAAATAATCCAAGAAGCTGGACTATATGAAGAAGAACAGGGCATCAGGATTGGAGGAAGGCTCATTAACAACCTTCATTATGCAGATGACACAACTTTGCTTGCTGAAAGTGAAGAGGACTTGAAGCACTTACTGATGAAGATCAAAGACCACAGCCTTTGGTATGGACTACACCTCAGCATAAAGAAAACAAAAATCCTCACAACTGGACCAATAAACAGCATCATGATAAACGGAGAGAAGATTCAGGTTGTCAAGGATTTCATTTTATTGGATGCACAATCAACGCCCATAGAAGCAGCAGTCAAGAAATCAAAAGAGGTGTTGCATTGGGCAAATTGGCTTCAAAAGACGTCTTTAAAGTTTTGAAAAGCAAAGATGTCACCTTGAGGACTAAAGTGCACCTGACCCAAGCCATGGTGTTTTTAATCGCCTCAAATGGATCAGAAAGCTGGACAATGAATAAGGAAGACCAAAAAAGAATTGATGCCTTTGAATTGTGGTGTTGGCAAAGAATACTGAGTATACTATGGACTGCGAAAAGAATGCACAAATCTGTCTTGGAAGAAGTACAAACAGAATGCTCCTCAGAAGCAAGGATGGCGAGACTGAGTCTTACATACTTTGGGCATGTTATCAGGAGGGATCAGTCTCTGGAGAAGGACATCATGCCTGTAAAGTGGAGGGTCAGTGAAAGAGAGGAAGACCCTTAACGAGATGGACTGACACAGTGGCTGCAACAATGGGCTCAAGCATAACAACGATTGTGAGGATGGCACAGGATTGGGCAATGTTTTGTTCTGTCGTACATGGGGTTGCTATGAGTTGGAACTGACTTGAGGGCACCTAACAACAACAATAATTAAACGTTTACAAAATCTGTGTATACAAATCAATATATAAGAAAAGTCTTGAGGCTCCTGAAACAGTTCAGCTCATTTCGATGGCATGCTACCTACCTCAAGGAACTTGCAGTTAAGAAGAAAAGGAGGATTTGACAAATACCCTCAACAAAATGTAGATATCACAATCATGATATATTAACAGTTATGTTAACATGCTTTGTTGTTGTTGTTAGGTGTCCTCGAGTCAGTTCCGACTCACAGTGATCCTATGCACAACAGAGCTAAACGCTGCCTGGTCCTGAGCCATCCTTACAATCATTGTTAGGCTTGAGCTCATTGTTGCAGCCACTGTGTCAATCCACCTCGTTGAGGGTCTTCCTCTTTTTCGCTGACCCTGTACTGTGCCAAGCATGATGTCCTTCTCCAGGGACTGATCCCTCCTGACAACATGTCCAAAGTATGTAAGATGCAGTTTCACCATCCTTGCTTCTAAGGAGCATTTTGATTGTACTTCTTTCAAGACAGATTTGTTCATTCTTCTGGCAGTCCATGGTATATTCAATATTCTTCGCCAGCACCACAATTCAAAGGCATCAATTCTTCTTCGGTCTTCCTTATTCATTGTCCAGCTTTCACATGCATATGATGTGATTGAAAATACCATAGCCTGGGTCAGGCACACCTTAGTCTTCAAGGTGACATCTTTGCTCTTCAACACTTTAAAGAGGTCCTTTGCAGCAGATTTACCCAATGCAATGCATTTTTTGGCTTCTTGACTGCTGCTTCCATGGGTCTTGACTGTGGATCCAAGTAAAATGAAATCCTTGACAACTTCAATCTTTTCTCCGTTTATCATGATGTTGCTCATTGGTCCAGTTGTGAGGATTTTTGTTTTCTTTATGTTGAGGTGCAAGCCATACTGAAGGCTGTGGTCTTTGATCTTCATCAGTAAGTGCTTCAAGTCCTCTTCACTTTCAGCAAGCAAGGTTGTGTCATCTGCATAATGCAGGTTGTTAAAGAGTCTTCCTCCAATCCTGATGCCCCTTCTTCTTCGTATAGTCCAGCTTCTCGGATTATTTGCTCAGCATACAGATTGAATAGGTATGGTGAAAGGATACAACCCTGACGCACACCTTTCCTGACTTTAAAGCAGTCAGTATCCCCTATGCTAACAGTTCCTAAATAAAATGATTGACTCTATTTCCTAGATAAATTTTGAGGAAATCTAGGTCAGATTGAAACCCATTGCCTTCCAGTCATTCAGACTCCTAGCATCCCTATAGAACAGAGTAGAACTGCCCCCACAGGGTTTCCAAGGAGTGGCTGGTGGATTTGAACTGCCCACCTTTCGATTAGCTGCTGAGCTCTTAACCACTGCACCACCAGACAAAAAATTTATACTTATCAAATTAAAAAACAATTTACTTTCATATGTATTTACTATCTTGAAGTAATTGCTAACAAAATATTCTCAAAGAGAGGTCCTCACAATGTAATTGGTAAATGCTCCCATGTTGTTTATTTAAATAAATGTCTGTCGTATACCTTAGAAGATGTTTCCTATATGGTCCCTTCCCAGCTGTCTTTATAATTACTTTGTTTTTTCAAGGAAAGTTTGCTTTTCCAGATAGATAATGAACTCTTTACCAAGAGGGTTGTCTAGTTTTCACATTTTTATCTCCCACTCTCTGAAAATTTTTGCAGTCTTAGATAAATAATAATGATGGTTAATATTTATTGAATGCCTTCTATGTGTTATGGAAACATAGTAAATGGGTACATAATGCCAGACTCAGTATTTGGGGCCAGGGTAATGGGGGCACCAGGGAATATGTCCTGGAGTTGGAGAAGAACTGCACTTCCCAAAATATGCGAATACCGTATATGAAGAAGAAAATATATGAAAAGAGTGGAGACGACATCCATCACATCAGGCAAAAACCCCAACTACAGTTAATTACCAAGAAGTTTGGCAGTAAGGCATTTTGAAATTTGCAGAATGTGCCACTGGCTTACTCTCTTGAGAAAATATCAATGGAAAAACACTAATCAATTTTTTTTCCCCCCACCCAACCTTCATCCAAAGAAAACCAACACAAAGCTTAGCATTCCGCTCTTGGGGTTGATGGAGAAACAGAAAAGAAAGCAGGTTTATTCTATTCATAGTTGTGCTTGGTGGCTACAGATTTCCATTAACAACTGTTGAAAATAGAACAGTAAATATTTGACATCTCCATTTTAATTAAAGTGAGTATAATACGATACTGGGATGATAGGGACAAGAGAGATTGCCGATAAATCTGCAGAGGAGACAGGTACAATATGGGTCACAGCAGCAAACACACATCACACCTGCTAGCTCAATCGAAATCTCCCTTCCCGGGACCACTGTTGTTTTTTCCTGTTATTGGCATACATTGGTCGTCTTAGCAGCCAACAATTCAGGGTTAACAAAAGTTTTACTTTAACTCAAACTCGTTTATGAAAAAGAAGACTCTTACCTGTTTCCAGAAAACAATGTTGACAACAACTGAAAGAGGGGAAGAAAGTCCAGAAGCAGGTAAAGCTATGCGGCTGCTGAGGATGTAGACAGTATGGTCAACACAATGAGTTTAAGGGAAACAGTCAAAAATGTCAGCTCACAGCCAAGGGGAAACCTGAGTCTGTGCACGCTAAAGGGTACGGCATCACATCTGTAATGGAGAGGACATACCTTAGGTCTGTATCTGGGCTCCCAATGCAGCCAGGTGAACCCACTGACTGTCTTCCTTCCCAGCCAAACTGGCTCACACCCATAGGCTGTTTGTTGGCTGCATTGTTCTAAGGACTTCTCCCATAGAAAGGAGTGTGGGAAAGGCTTCCCACCCGGGGAAGGAGCTGCCTGAGTTGTACAGTCTTCTTCTTTCTGGAATAGCATGGCTGAAATCTGACTCTCTCTTTTGCAGACTTGATTGCTTGATTACTTCCTGGATCTCAATTGCTCATTTGGATCCTAGGAGCCAACTTCCAGGTGTCTGCTAAGCAAAACTCCAGAAGGCAATAGGTCCCTTCGCTTTTGTTTTCATTTCTTATCTCAGACCCAGTTTCCCTCCCTCTTTCCATGGTTCAGTGCTGTTGCTGGTAATAATAATAATAATAGCAACTCATTTATTGAGTTCTCACTCATAATTCAGGCACTGTTTTAAGCATTTTTCATGTATTAACTCTTTAAGTCTCATTCAGAAGTTGAAGTTGCTGTTGTTTTCATCACCATTTTATAGATAAGAAAAGTAAGGCACTACTGGTAAGCGGATGGGCAAGGATTTAAATCTAGGCATCCCATAATCTTCACCAACAGAATATGCTATCTCTCTTGTGTGAATCTGCTTGATACTAGAACTGCTTTAGATATTGGAGAACATGGAAGAAATACAGTGACTCTTAATGTACCGAAAAGTATCTTGATGTGAATTAAATGTTTTTTGATGATAAATGCCACAGTTGCAATGAATCCCTTCTTTGATCATAAGAACTGGTGATTTTGTGTGTGTGGGGTAGTGGTCTTTTCTTCATACCCATTCGAGAAACACTTGAATACTTACTATGTGTTCTATGGAATTAAATTTAAAAAATTCAGATGAGATTCTGTCCTCTGGGAGCTTTTATCTAGTAGAGGAAGACAGACATATGGACAAATACACACAAGGCTAAAAGGTGCTACCAATGCTCATCGGGGCACACAGACAATTGTGATCACATTAATCAGAGATAAAGAACAGGGTACAACAGGGAACAAATGAATTAGGTTAAAGAACAGGGAGAGTCAGAGAACAGGGAGAGTGAAAAGGAGAGAAAACCTCAATGAGATGGATTGACACCGTAGCTGGAACAATGAACTCAAACATACCGACCGTCATGAAGATGTCACGGGACTGGGCAACATGTTGTTCTGTCACATAAGGTCATCAGGAGTCAGAGCAGACGCAACGGCAACAACAATAAAGAACAGCAAAGGCGTCACAGAGGAGGACACGCAGAAGTCAACTGACCAGATTAAATTAGTTTTCTAATTATAATTTTTATCTTCTAGTGTGTGAAGAAGCAGATTTCACAGGGATTTGGGGGCCAGCCTTAGCTTTCCTCATCATGTCTTGTTCTTATTCAAACGATAGTTGAATGGATTATGTAGAACTGAAGTTTTTATTCCACTTCCCGTGGGTCCTCTGACAGCCCGGAAGTACCTGTGCATAATTGGCTATGTTGGCCCCAGTGTTCTGTCGACATGTCTTTGATTCTCGAGGTCTGAGCAAACTTGTGGAGATTGTGACAATCCTGAATCAACGTTTTGCCCTCAGTCGTTACCTAATAATGCACATTATCTCCTGGAAGGCTTTGTAGACATGATGGATGGGACAGTCTGTGTCTTCTTAGGCAAGGTCAGAAGTGTCCTCTATAACAGCAACCCTTAGAACAATTCGGATGTGATCTCCAAGCTGAAAGCTGAACCAACCTAAGAGCGTTCCTTGGTAGCTAACCTGTATCTCTTGGGCTATAGCTGTGGGCTGTTGCAAGGGTAGAGACAGACCCCCACATGAAACACGTAGCCATGTGGCAGAAGTAAGCAGGTGCAAACCTGAAGCCTGACAGAAAGGTGTAATTGAGGCAATTCCATCAGAAGTGAGTAGCACCATCTTATAGGAGAATAAATGACAACTTTCCAGATTTATTCTTCCCATGGAGGGAGATAAGCTGGGGAATCCTCAGAAAGAGTGAGGTACTTCATCAAATTTGCAGACTGGTGGGTGTTTGGGCACCCAATCTTGGGTGGATGAGGGTTGCTTCTTCTGTAATATAGCACAGTCCCTGAGCTCCAGGAAGGAGGAGCTAATGCAGTAGAAGGTAGTTCCCATGCATGGCCTAGCAGGGGAGTAAGCATCGGTGAAGGGTGACAGCAGAATCAGGATTAAACCCCAAAAAACCAAATCTGTTGCCATTGAATCCATTCCGAGTCATAGCGACCTCCGTAGGACAGAGTAGAAGTGCCCAATAAGGTTTCCAAGGCGTGGCTGGTGGATTTGGACTGCCAATCCTTTGATTGGCAGCTGAGCTCTTAACCACTGTGCCACTAGGGTTCCAGAATCAGGATTAGGGTGGCTGTAACTGAAATGAGATCTTTCCACACTTAGGCCAGTCCAGTGAATAGAATCATTGCATCTTATTGCAGACGTGGCCTCACAGAGCATCCGATGTTACCTTAACACACGGCTTGCAGTCAGGTGGTCCCAGGACCATGTGCTGTCTGCAGGTGCATTTTGCTTGCCTCGCACATTGTTTATTTTAGAAAGTTGAATTAATTGCCCCATTTTAAAACAAGAAAATTTCTTCTAAAACTATTTGGACAGCTGGCTTCTCTTGAAAACCTGGATAAGCTAATACTATGTCCTGTCAGGGCAGTATCAGCTAAAGCTGACTAGACTATCTTCTTCAGCTCAATGGACCCAAATCGCACATGTATGTTACCTGCCAGGCATGCAGACATTTGAGATTCAGAGCCCTGATTTACTGCAGGATTCTTGCAATAACACCTCTTAAAAACGGGGCTTTCATTCATTTAACAAGTATCAACTTTGGGCCTACTGTGTACAAGATAGCTGAGGAACAAGATGACAAGGCCCCTTCACTCTTGGAACTCGTTTAGACCCACAGGCAGTTATTAACTGTTTGAACAAGTAGTTTAATGACAACTGTGATGGGGTGATGAAGGGGGAGCACGAAGTGAGAGCACGTGTGTGTGGGTGGTCTGGTCCTGTTTGGAGTCAGGAAGGTTTGAGGGTGAACAGACGTTACTTCCCAGTGATGAAGAGACAGGTGCAGTCTAGGCTGGAAGCACTGGTCAATATGAAGGCGAGAAGAAGTAGGGTGCATTCAAGAAACTGGAAGAACCTAGCTCGTGGCTGAACACAGAGAGGCAATTGCAGGCCTGGTGAGGTGGTCCCTGTATGTTGTTCCTGTGTGCTGTCAAGTCCATTCCGACTCATAGCGACCCTATAAGACAGAGTAGAACTGCTCCATAGGACTTCTTAATCTTTATGGGAGCAGACTGCCAAGTCTTTTCACCCAAGGGGCCTGTTATGGATTGAACTGTGTCACCCCAAAATGTGTTGTCAATTTGGCTAGGCCATGACTCCCAATGTTGTGTGGATGTCCTCTATTTTGTGATCTGATGTAATCTTCCTATGTGTGGTAAATCCTAATCTCTGCCTGTGGTTAATGAGGCAAGATTAGGTTATGTTAAAGAGGATTAGGGTGGGATGCAACACCCTTACTCAGGTCACAGCCCTGATCTGCTGTAAGGAGAGTTTTCCTGGGGTGTGGCCTGCATCAGTTCTTATTTTGCAAGAGATGAAAGGAGAAAGAAGCAAGCAGAGAGATGGGGGCCTCATGCCATCAAGAAAGACATGCCAGGAGCAGAGAGCATCCTTTGGACTTGGGGTGCTGAGAAGCTCTTAGACCAGGGGGAGATTGATGACAAGGACTTTCCTCCAGAACTGACAGAGAAAGAAAGCATTCCTCAGGAGCAGGCACCCTGAATTTGGACTTCTAGGCTCCTAGACTGGGAGAGAGTAAATTTCTGTTAAAGCCACCTGCACATGGTATTTCTGTTATAGCAGCACTAGACTGCTAAGACGAGGCCCTGTGTTGCTCTGTATTCACTTACTTGAGTCCCTGGGTAGTGCAAACAGTAATGCTAACTGAAAACTGGGAAGTTTGAGTTCATCCAGAGGAGCCTTGGAAGAAATGCCTGGCAGTCTACTTCCAAAACATCAGCCAGTGAAAACCCTATGGAGCTCAGTTCTACTCTGACATACATGCGGTCTCCATGGATCCGAAGCAACTCCACGGCAACTGGAAAAAAACCTACTACTAGCTAAGTTATTTAGGGAAGTTACTTAGATTCTCTGAGGGTAATAACAGTACTTACCTCATAAGGTTGCTACGAGGATTAAATGTGATAATAAGTGAAATATTACATACATATTATTAATATTAGTATGTCAATGCCTGGCATATAGTAAGCACTCCGTATACTTTACCTATTGTTCTAATTCCTTTTGTTATTACTACCATTGACAGGGAAAGTAGAACAGAGCCTGGGATGCCCTTAGTATTTTGGTCTCAGTCCTGAAGGTGACAGGAAGCTAGTGCATGGTTTTAGTCAAGGCATTGACATAAGCAGATTTTCTTTTAAAAGGGCCCATCTGGCTGACGTGTAAAGGATGGACTGGAGACCTGTCACGGTGGGTGAGAGGACACTGGGGATTGCTGACGAAGGCAGCGGTAGTCACAACCCTGTCTTGACCACTTTGGAGAATTTGGAGAGATCACTCAACCATTCTAACAGATTTGGAAAAATCCACAAAAAGCTGTTTCCTTCTAGATTTAGGGTCTCTTTCTAGACAAACATGGCCTAGGGTGATACATGGGTTTTTAACTCAATTATTCCATAAATTTACTGAGTGGCCTTGGGGAAGCTTTATATGTACTCATTTAATCATAGAAACAAACAAAAAAAATGTGTAAGAAAAAGTTAGATTCTGTACATGATGCAATCAACGTCTTTACTTACTGAACACGCTCAGGAATATGTTTACAAGGTCCCTAATACATTCTCTATTTGCTTTTTTATTACATTTATTCTTTCAACTTCACTTTGGAAAATAAATTGGATGACTCGTTCTTTGCAGAGCTATACTTATTGCTATCAGAATTTGGTGGCCTCAGGTGAAGGTAAAATGCTGGGCTGGCAAATGTTCACAGCGAATGTAAACTTTAAATGAAGTACTGGTCGTGCTGAGAATTCATTAGATGATGAGAACTACCAAAATCATTGCAAGGGTTTATGGCCAATTTTAATAAAAAGCATAACACTTGATATAATTAGTTTGCTTAAATTTGGAAGACTTAAAAAATTATCGAATGAATTCATCGTCAGTAGAGGGTTTACCTGTGATGCCAGAGGGGAAAAGGTAAAAGTCTAGATTCATATGAGCTACCTGCTCATTTTTCTGTGATAGTTTATGATACCCAGGGAAAACGGACTCCTGGAGCCGAATTTCCTGTCTATAAACCAAACAAATTCTAACGTTTTCTGAATTCACTCTCTCAGAGTACCATTTTGTAAGAATTTCTTTCCTTTATAGTGCCCTTATTCAATATCTTACTCCCAGCTGGGCAAAAAGCTGTATATAAATATTAGCTTATTTTTAATCAATGACATTTGTTGCGTATATACTGATTAAACACCCATGCAAGAGACAGGTGTTTTGATTTAAATGAAATTTTCCAAACTAAAAAGAAATTGTGTGGGTTTAAGAACTACCACTGTAAAAAAGAAATTTTGTTTACGTTAAAAAAACTTATCTTTATATTTTTTGTGAGTATGTGTGTTACAAAGTAAGCAAATCCACAAAGCTATTAATAAAAATATTGCTGAATGTTATACATTTAAGGTAACTTTTATTTTATGAAATGAATCTGTTGATTTTGACGAATTTTGCAGAGTTTTTTTTTTTTTGGCAAAATAACATTTTACATTTTTCATGGTGAGATGATTTAATCTGAAAACCTCTCAGTAACTCAATGGCATACTGAACAGACAAGGTGGCGAGTCTTTCTTTCTTTAGCACCCTAGCTCCGTGATGACAGGGATTCGGTGCATCGTCTTCTCTGTATTGTCAAATACCAGAAAAAATGCCTTCCTGGGACACAATGGTGCTTAATAAATATTGTTTGAATGAATGAATCAATGTATTAATTGAACTGTAAATGGCATAAAACGTTTAGCTGGTGTGTTGAGTTGAATTGTGTCCCCCAGAAAGTTATGCTGCAGTACTAACCCCTGGTACCTGGGAATGTGCCCTTCCTTGGAAATAGGCTGTTTGCAGGTGTGATCAAATTACGATGAGGTCACGGTGGAGTAAGGTGGGACCTAATCCAATGATTGGTGTTCTTATAAGAAGAGGGAAATTTCAGCTCAGGGCAAGGAGGGAGAACGCCACGTGGCAACGGAGACAGAGATTAGAGTGATCAATTTACAACAGAGGAATGGCAAGGGTTGCTGGCATCCACCAGAAGCTGGGAAGAGGCAAGAGAGAAGACTCCACTAGAGCCTGCAGAGAGAGCATGCCCTTGCCAACAACGTGATTTTGGACTTCCGGTCTCCAGAACTTTGAGATAATCAATACACTTACAATAAATTTCTGTGGTTTTAATCCACGATGTCTGTTGTCACAGCCGTCAAAGGAAAACCAATACAGGTTGTGTTGCAAATAGAAAGACTTCTCACTGAGCAGTTTTGAGACTGAGAGCAGACGTTGAGTAGAGGTTAATATGTGCCAGGACCTGCCATGATCTACCAGCTGTGTTGGCAGAGGACCCAAGGAGTCATCTAGCCCAGCTTCTCACCATTGTATAAACCGCCTCCCTGACGGCGTGCTATCAGCACCAGGTGCCTGATGGTGGAACACATTGCCTCAATTCAAGACTCTGCATTGGTTTTGGATAATAATATGTCGTTGGGCAAGTTTGCCTTTCAGTTCCTCAGTCTTCGTATCTTAAAGTAGGGCTAAAAATAGTATTTAGTTTTGGGGGAGAACTAAATTAGTTAATACATATAATGTGTCTAGACAGTTCCTGGCACATAAAACCCACTCAATAAATGTTAATTATTTTTCTAACAAGTCATTAATTAATTTGAACGTTGTCAGTTTATTATCTCTCAAAGAGGCAACTTCATTTTTAAGAAGTCTGATTGATAGAAAATGTTTTTTACATTAAGCTTAAGTCTGCTTGCTATGATCTACCAGTTGTTCCTAGTTCTGCCTTCCATTTACAATAAGTTTAATGTTTTTTCCATTAAGCCTCCTACTACTCAAATATTTTAAAACAGTTCATCTCCCTGACCCTGAATCCTTCTCGCTTCCTCACTTACCCCTTCTCCTAAACATGTCTTCTCTTTTTGGCCAAATTCCCAATTGTGCTCAACCACTTCTTCCGTGTCATCCTTCCTTGTATTGGGTATCCGTCTCTGAGCAATCACCTCTTTATCAAAATTATTCTTGCAACATAGCACTCAGAACTGGCCGCAGTTGTCCAGTTGTGTTTTAGCCAGCTGCGGGGCTATCGTTGTTGCTAGCTGCCATCAGGTAGTCCCCTGACTAATCACAGCCCCACGCACATCTGAATGAAACACCGCACAGTCCTGTGCCATCCCCGTGATCAGTATAGATCAGACGGTTGTGATCCATAGGTTTTCATTGGCCGATTTTCAGAGGTAAATTGCCAGACCTTTCTTCCTAGTCTGTCTTAGTCTGGTAACTCAACTGAAACCTGTTCAGTATCATAGCAACATGCCCGCCTCCAGCGGCTGTGCATGACGTACATTGGCCAGGAATCGAACCTGTGTCTCCCACGTGGAAGGCAAGGACTTTACTCCTGAACCACAGTGCCTCACTTTGTAGGGCTATTAGCACTTGCATTTTAGAGATTTCTTAAAGTAGTCTAAGGCATGGCTGATATTCAACATAACAACAACTTGTGGGGTGGGGGGAGTGGGACGATGTCCCACAAGAAAGAATGCAGGGATGCTGGCCCTAGTGCTGAAGTAGCGGCCTGGAGGCCCATTGCTGTGCCAGGTGTTAATCTTACATTTCTTGATGATGGGGAGTTGGGGGAGTTACCCCAAATGGGAGGAGCCGGACCATTGAGGGGCACTGGAGATAGGCAGGGCCTGGGGATATAGCTATTTACTAGACTATAGAAAAAAAAAAAGAAGTAGTGTAGAATTTTAATGAGCTATACAGCCTGATCTTAGCCGTCCTTAGCTTTTGTAGCTTTTTTTTTTTTTTTTTTCAATTGCTTTGTATTTAGACATAATTGGGGACTTCAGTCGAGTTACCTGTGGAAGCTGACTGGCTGAGGCTGTAGTCTCAAATTAGTTCTCTGACCTTACAGGTTTCTCTAGTCAATCTACTTTAATTTAATTAGTTCAACCCAATTACTCAACACAATGTGAAGATCCTTATAGACCTTTATTAACCAATTTCATGAGCCTTGTGTACCCAACTATAATTCTACTTAGGAAATTTAGTGAGAAATATAACTGTCAAACAAAGTAGAAATTTATATTTGTTAATCAATTTAGCTTCACCTCATTTGAAAATCCATATGGGGGCCAAAATTTAATCAGAAGTTTGCTTGGCAAGCATGTAATTGGATGACCTTAATTGCTTGTACTGTTAGGCTTGATGATCCATGCACCCTACTCCAACAGAGGCCTGTATCCAAATCTTGAACCAGTATACTTCCTCTGGTCCAGTGGTTCTTATCTTCTGAGTCCAATTTTAATGTTACATCTTTAGACGGGCCTTCTCTGACCCTTGGAAGAGCCCTGGTGGCACAGTGGTTAAGTGCTACAGCTGTTAACTAAAAGGTCAGCTGTTTGAATTTACCAGCTGCTCCTTAAAAACCCTATGGGGCAGTTCTACTCTGCCCTATAGGGTCACTACGAGTCAGAATCAGCTCCATGGCAATGGGTTCTCTGACCCCCCAGGATTGAATACTCTTATAGTAATCAATACCTTCTCTTTACGGCACTTATCAAAATTCTAATTTTATATTTGTTAAATACCTTCCCTTTCTAGACCATAAACTTCATGAAGACAGTAACCTTGCTATAGCCATAGATCACATGTTAGGCATCTAGTAGGCACTCAGTAAATATTCAGTGAATGTAATTCATTCTTTCTGATCTTATATCATGCCCTTATATTACTCAGATGATTAAATAGACATCACAATTCATTATAGACTTGAGTGTTTTGGGTGGTGTTGTTTGGTCAGGAGTCTACTGGTTCATATGATTAGGTCAAAGGAAGCCCAGGAGAGTACAAAATTATTTCAAGGACCTACAATGTTGAACACACCTATGTTCTCTCATTTTGATTCTTACAAAAGTCTCCGGTGAGTTAGGTGTATTACCCCTGCTTTGCAGCTGAGGAAACAGATGGCTAGAGAGATCAAGTGACTCTGTAAACACATGGTTCAGAAATGGTAGAGACAGGATACGTGCAGAGGTCTCTGTGACTCCAAAATTCCAGGTCCTGATGGAATTATGGGAAAAGACAGTGATGTGCTGTGGCATTTTGAGTAGGCCAAGGTCAAAAAGCAAAATAAACATGAAAGTGAAGCCTCATATATGTCATGCTGCTAGTTGGAGTAGAACAACAGTTCTGAAAATGTAAGAAGGACAGCATTATAGAATTTGGGGGAGCTAAATCTTTTTACTGTATATTTCAGATTTTCCTGCCCACTAAAATAAAGCTAAGGGCCATTGAGCAATCTTGCAGCATGAAAGAAACAGACCCAACCTAACCTTCCTATTATACTGTGATGGGACTTAAATGACTTATAAGAGCCGCCTCCTCAAAGTAGATTTGACCTTAATGACATGGACAGAGTCAAGCTTTCAGGATCTTCATTTGCTGATGTGGCACGACTCAAAATGAGAAGAAACAGCTGCAAACATCCATTAATAATCGGAACCTAGAATGCACGAAGTATGAATCCAGGAAAATCGGAAATCATCAAAAATGAAATGGAATGCATAAACATCGATATCCTAGGCATTAGTGAGCTGAAATGGACTGGTATTGGCCATTTTGAATTGGACAATCATATGGTCTACTATGCTGGGAATGACAACTTGAAGAGGAATAGCGTTACGTTCATTGTCAAAAAGAACATTTCAAGGTCTATCCTGAAGTACAGCACTGTTAGTGATAGGATAATATCCATACCCCTACAAAGAAGACCAGTTAATATGACTATTATTCAAATTTACACACCAACCTCTAGGGCCAAAGATGAAGAAATTGAAGATCTTTACCAGCTTCTGCAGTCTGAAATTCATCAAACATGCAATCAAGAGGCATTAATGATTACTGGTGACTGGAATGTGAAAGTTGGAAACAAAGAAGGATCAGTAGTTGGAAAATATGGCCTTGGTGATAGAAATGATGCTGGAAATTGCATGGTAGAATTTTGTAAGACTAACCACTTGATTGCAAATAGCTTTTTTCAATGACATAAATGGCGAGTATACATGTGGACCTCACTGGATGGAATACATAGGAATCAAATTGGCTACATCCGCAGAAAGAGATGATGGAGGAGCTAAATATCATCATCAGTCAGAACAAGGCCAAGGACTGACTGCTGAACAGACCATCGACTGTTCATATGCAAGTTCAAGTTGAAGCTTAAGAAATTCAGCCTTGAGTTGCAATATTGAAGGATTCTTTTTTTTTTTTTTTATGGGCAACATATTGAACGACACAGGAAGCATCAAAAGAAGATGGAAGGAATACACAGAGTTACTATACCAAAAGGAATTGGTCGACGTTCAACCATTTCAGGAGGTAGCATATGATCAAGAACCGACAGTATTGAAAGAAGTCCAAGCTGCACTGAAGACATTGGCGACAAACAAGGCTCCAAGAATTGACGTAATATCAATTAAGATGTTTCAACAAACGGATGCAATGCTGGAAGCACTCACTCATTTACGCCAAGAAATTTGGAAGACAGCTACCTGGCCAGCTGACTGGAAGAGATTCATATTTGTACAAAGAAAGGTGACCCAACAGAATGTGGAAATTATTAAACAACATCATTAATATCACACACAAGTAAAATTTTGCTAAAAATAATTCAAAAATGGCTGCAGCCATATCTCAGCAGGGAACTGCCAGAAATTCAAGCCAGATTTAGAAGAGGACGTGGAATAAGGGGTATCACTGCTGATGTCAGATGGATCCTGGCTGAAAGCAGAGAACACCAGAAAGATGTTTACCTGTGTTTTATTGACTATGCAAAGGCATTTGACTGGGTGGATCATAACAAATAAGAGATAACATTCAGAAGAATGGAAATTCCGGATTAGAACTGACTTGACAGCACCTAACAACAACCTGTGACCTGGTTCTTGCCAATGAGACATAAGAAGGGTCTTCTGAGTGGGCTTCTGATAAGGATTTTCCAACTCCCCTTTCTGCCTCAAGACTAGATCATCAACTCTTAACTCCCGCCTGAGTTTCCAGCCTGCTGGCCTGTCTTACGGATTTTGGACTTGCCACCTCCACAGTGGATTGAGCCAATTTACTAAACTAAATCTCTTTATTTATAATCGGTTCTTTTTCTCTAGAGAACCCTGACTGACGCACTGCCTCAGCAGGTGAAGTTGAGGGAGGGTTGGGGAATGTCTGTGAGGCAAAGTGATAGCACCCAGGATGTTCTGGAATGAAAAAGAGAGGCCAGGTCATCAAGCACACTGTTTGAGAGCTAGAAGTTTGAGGGGGCAGCAATGGGGGCTGGCTTGGGTGTTGGGTCTAGGAAGAAAGGCTGGTGATCTACTTCCGGAAATCAGCCCAGGAAATCTCTACGGATCACAGTGGTCAGATTCCCAACAAATCATGGCGATGGCACAGGGCTGTGTGATGGCAGCTAATAACCAGGTTGTTCAGAAAGGAGTTAAGATGGGGAATGAGTCAGTTTCCTATTTTAGAAAGAATATCCAACTGCACTATTGTTAAGACCAGAAGTTGAGGAAAATGTGTTTAAATTCCAGCAGGGAGGCTGTTAGGAAGATATTTTTAATGGGGGAAAGAGGTGCCTAATCTATTCTGGAATTAAAAAAGTAATTTGGTACTTTTATCATCGATGGTCACTGTCTTGCAAAAGGTTTACAACGTTGTTTTTACAATCAGGAAGCTTTCTGCTGTCAATTACCTCCTTAGGTCCTCACCTCTATAGCTTTCATTAGAAGTTCTCTCTGTAACTGGAAAAATACTCCAATTTGGCCAAGCAGCAGTTATGAAAGCAAGCTCTCTCAGACAGTGGTGGGCTGGAAGGGTGGACCAGGTCAGCAGGGCAGTCCTGCTGCGAAAAAGAGAAGAGAGAGTTCACTCTGGGAGAAGGGACTGAAGTTCTGATACCTCAAGGGTGTCCTGAGAGGACTTGCCTATTATAACAGCAGCTTCGAATCTACTTGCTTTCTTCCCCTCCTGTTCCCTTCATGCTGTCATAGCAACGCCGTCTTAGGGCTTGGGCGGATCTGGTATCGCCAAGAGAGGATCTCGATGGTGCGGAAGAAGGAACAGGGGCAGGGCGTCAAGTCCAGACTGAGGTCCCAGGTCTTCCACCCCACTGCTCCTACCAAGAACACTTTTCAGCTTTTGTCCCCAGCAAAGGGGGCTGGCCCCGAGAGCCCAACCGGTTTTTCTTTCAGTCCTTCTGTATTTCTTGAATTTCTTCACGTTGGCCCCGTGTACGCTCCCCATCCTTCTGGTATTGGACGTTTGGCTGACCAGAGCTCCCCGCCCAGGTCAAGCACCCCTGGAGCTGGTGTAGGGTTGCCGGGGGCTCCATAACCCGGTCCCAGGCGTGGTAGGAGCCAGCGTTCTCCTTACCTCCCCAGGGGTCTCAGTACACCAACGGGGGCATTTCCCTCTACAACCCTGGGGGATCACGAGGGAGGGGAGGACGCCCAAGTGCAGGGGTCCGGGACCTGCGTCCCGGCTCCGGGTTCCACACCCCTTAGGTCCACCAGGCAGAGCAGGGATGGAGCTCAGTGCGGTAGGCACGTCCGATAGAGAGGGTGAGGACACGGGGGCTGGTGGCGGCAGGCTGAGCGAGGAAGAGCGGCAGCAGGCGAGCCCAAAGGGCTGTGCCCCCCGGGGGAGGCGGACCCGGAGGAACTTTGGGGGCCGCCGGCGAAGCCTGGGCTAGAAGGGGTGCGGAGAGGCGAGCCGGGCGACGCGGCCGGGAGCGGGGAGGAGGCGGGAGGAGGGAGTTCCGAGACGAGGGGCAGCCGCCGGCGGAGGAGCCAGAGGGGCGAGCCCGCAGGGAGAGGCGCGGCGGGCGGGCGGGCGGACGGCCGCAGGCAGGAGGGCGCGGGGCGCGCGGACCGTGCCACCCACCCGCGCGGCGCGGATCGCTGAGCGAGGGGAGACACAAAGACATGCGAAGAGGGGCTGAGCCAGCCTCGCGCACAAAGACGCCGGGGCGCACGGCCGCTCGGGCTGCACCCACCGCCCCCGCGCCGCGCCGGGGCCCGGCGACCGAGGAGCCCGGGGCCGAGCGCGCGGCGGCGGCGGCGGCGGCGGCGGGCGGGACCCCGGGCGCCCCAGCTCTCCGGGTGACCCGGGCCCGGCCGCAGGCGCGCGCGGGGGCGGCGGCGCCGGAGCCCGACTTGGCCTCGGCCTCGCCCTCTGCCCGGCCCGCCGGTGTCCCCTCCTTCCCGCGATCTCGTTTCTTCTCACGCTCCCCCCACCGCCCGCGTCCGGCCCCGCTCTCCCCACCTTGTAAAACAAAGCCGGGGAAAATGCCTGCCCGTGCACTTCGGAGCGCGCAGCCGGTCTCCGAATAAGAAGTGAGTACAATGGCGTGTCTGTAAAAAGAGCTTCAAGTCCGTCCTTTTCCAAAACATTGTGAATGCTGCATGCCTCATGCTTCCCAGCGCCTCGCGGGAGAGACCTGGCTGTAGAGCAGGAGGTGAGACCCCCGGCTCCCCCTGCGGTTCCCGCTCCGCGCCCTCCCGCCGCAGCCTGTCCCCGGAGGGCTGCAAACTCTCCGCTCCAAGCCAGCCGGCGTTTTCCACCTTCGCTTCCCATCTAAGGTGTTGGCTTAAAATCTGCGTTTGGAGGCAAACCCATCCCCCGATCCTCTCCTGGCCGCTTCGTCTCTTTTCCGCCCTGCTTGGGGTTTTTGCATCTGCCTTGGGTATGTGTTTGGAACACCTGGGGCGAGTTTCCCACAGAGGAGGAGGGCCAGCCCTGAGGAGTAGCCGACACAGGACGCACGGTGACCCTGATCACACTTGTTGCCCGTGGTGAGCTAGGACGGGCAGTGGTGCTGAAAAAAGCTCCTTGCTTTCTCCCGGACCCGGTCGCCAGGCGCGGCTCGGAGCCGGCGAGGTTGGGAGGCCAGAATTAAGAAACTGATGTGCTTGCTGCCTGGAGCTCTGGTGGCGCAGTGGTTAAGCGCTTGTCTGAGAGCCTAAAGGCTGGCAGTTGGAACCCACCGGCTGCTCCACGGGCGCAAGATGTGGCAGTCTGCTTCCTTAACGATTTACAGTCTTGGAAACCCTAGGGGGGCAGTTCTGTTCTGCCCTATAGGGTCACTATGAGTCGACATTGACTCCAGGGCAGTGGGGTTGGTGTCTTGGTTTTTTGTGGTGTGCTGGGGGCGGCGGGGGGTGGGTAGTTGTGGGTAGTGAAGGTGTACAGTGTGTGTGGAAGAGACCAATCTTCAGTCCTTTTTCTAAGGAGCTCTCTCCGTGATCATACCTCAAACGAGGTGGAGATGGAAACCCAGAGGGTTCCCGTATTAGACTGAGAGGAAAGGCTGTAGTGTTTTTATTTTGTTATTTCACTAGACTTTTTTTTTTTTTTGCCCACTCTGCCTGCCAAACGTGCATTATGTGTATTTCAGTGAGTTAAAAAACTAAGGTAATATTTTAAAAGAATTAAATCTTGCCAGGAAATGCAATATAGATTACATGATGGAAATGTATATATATAAACCTGTCCTCTTTTCCCCAAAGCATATAATATACAATGATAATACCTTAGCTTGGGATTAGGATTTGGGCGCATCGGGGCAAACCGTTTGGGGTTTCCTGTTCTACAGACTAGAAACCACCGATGTGGAAAATCAGAAACGTAAGAGCAGGGAGGTGCAGATGAGAGATGTGAAAGCTTTCCTCAGAGAGAGAACTTGGAGCTTCTATGTCGTTTTCTCTTATTCATTCCAAACATGGCTTGTTTTTAGATTATGACTTTAATTTTTCCCTCAGATTCACTCAGCAGCTTGGGGTGGGGTGGGGGAGTCTGCAGATGACAGTGAGTTAAGGGTTATCAGCACTTCTGTTATGAAAGGGCAAAACAACAGCAACAACAAAAGGCTGATGTTAGCATTGCGCACGGTGCTACTTCTGAGTGAGGTTGCTTCATAAACCTTGTGTTTTAAAGGTGGCTGCCAGCTTCGGCTTTCTCCGGAGCAGATGGCTGTGTATCAGGAGGGCACTGTGTGCATACCTGTGTGTCCTAGGCTGAACCATAAGAAACTGCTGTCACGAGCAACACTTGTGCGGAATCTCCACTAAAGCCATGGGAACGCTAAGCTCATCAGAGCTCTGACTTCATCTCTTCAGTCAAACCCCTTTGCTGTGAGGAGCCCCCTGTCATCTGCTATCATGTGGCAGCACTGTTAGGTCTAGGGCTTCAAAGAGCTTTGTTTGCAAAGCTTCATTTTCATGGCTAACCAGAGATTTATAAACTGAAATCGTGGTAGTCCTGCACTTAGCTCACGTGGGAGTCAGGAGGGCAGAGGAGGTAGCCATGTGAAAATTAACACACTTTATTCTCTTCTCGTCCTCAAGCAATCTCAGGAGTCCTGGTGGCACAATGGTTAAGAGCTCAGGCTGATAGCCAAAAGGTCAGCAGTTTGAATCCAGCAGCTGCTCCTTGGAAACCCTATGGGGCAGCTCTACTCTGTCCTGTAAGGTTGCTATGAGTTGGCATTGACTCGACGGCAATGGGTTTTTTTTTTTTTTTTTTTGGCAGGGTATTTGGGTGCAATTCCACGGGTATTTCTTACATAGTTACCTAACAGTGTCTTTTTTATCAGGTTATTATTTGATAAAACCTATACTATATGCTACAGTAATTTTACTTGTATTTATAGCAGTTACTGGACTTTAGACTGACTGTACTTGGTTGAGCTGTTGGTTTTGTGGTGGCCTATTTTTTGGTCATTCTCTAAACCCTTTCGGTTCAATATTGTCATTGCAGTAGAACGTTCTGTAGTAGATGGCTTATTTTTTCCTTAGCGGATGGAGTCCAGCATCTCTTATATTTTCTAAAAAGAAATCCATTAATGGTATTTTTGAACAGTTGAGATGAATAATAAATGGATTTCGAGTCACCTCAGAGTATATGGGGATTTGTAAGAGAACATATAAAACCACCCTAAAGGAGCAATTTGCTTTGCACAGAGCACGCAGGGTCTAAGGTGTGAGCCAAGGTTTCACGTTTTGTTTTATTTGTAATTGTTCATTGTCGAAATGGAAGGACTTGTCTGTTGTTGGCTGTACCTAGGACTGTTGTCACAATGTGTAGCAATAACTTTTATTTTTTAAACATATCAGAGATTGAATAATGAAATATAATGAAGCGTTAATCACAAACCCACTATGGAGGATAAGCAAAAAGAAATGATTTGGCCATTTGGTGGTGTATTTATCCTTCATGCTTTATCAGAGAATTACTGCGGAGTTCTTTTATGTAACAATATTTGGATCACAAATTCATGTATAATACAATTCCCTTTTTTTAATGAATTTTTAAGCAAAAATAGAGAATCTTTATATTGGTTGCTTGTGGTGTAAAGTGTAAAGTTCCTGAGAACAGGGTAAACCCTGAGCATTCTTCATGAGTATTCGAATATCTAGTTTAGTGCCATCAACTCTTAGAAGTTTAGTAAGTATTTATTGACTAGCATGGTGGACAGATATAAAAAGAGTGACCCATTTTTTAGAAATTAGGAAAACCTCAGGCATTTTTTTTTTTTTTTTAAGTTTCTTGGTCCGCCTCCTGTTTTCCTCTTCCCATCTGGAACCCAACTAGCAGCAGAGAGTCAAGTCCCAGCCCTCTCTGCCTTCATTCCATATATGTGGTCCTGGGTGAGATCCAGAAAGAGCTGGCTTAGCTTCTGGAGCTTCATTCAGGAGAGCAGGAGAGCAAGTGGTGTTAAGGCAGCCTTTGCTGACCTCCAACCAGTGCCTCTCTCATCTCGTCCAACCTAACCCTCCTTCTCTTTTGTTGCCAGTGGCGGCACCCGACTTGTTGGATCCTAAATCTGCTGCTCAGAACTCCAAACCAAGGCTCTCATTTTCCACGAAACCCACAGTGCTTGCTTCCCGGGTGGAGAGTGACACGACCATTAATGTCATGAAATGGAAGACGGTCTCCACGATTTTCCTGGTGGTTGTTCTCTATCTAATCATTGGAGCCACCGTGTTCAAAGCATTGGAGCAACCTCATGAGATTTCGCAGAGAACCACCATCGTGATCCAGAAACAAACGTTCATATCCGAACACTCCTGTGTCAACTCCACCGAGCTGGACGAGCTCATCCAGGTAATGGCACAGGTGGAGTTGTTACTCCATTTCCTCTTGGGAGAAAGAGTAAATGTAGGAGCCAGCTTGAACATAGCGCAGCTCTCGTGTGCTGCTAGGGTTCGACTCCATCTCCCCTCTCAGCAAACACCTGCTTATCCCTGGTTTCTTTGTCTCCTGCTTTTGTTCCCCCTTTTCTCACTTTTGCCATCTTTTCTTTTCTTTCTCTTTTACTTCTCTCTGCTCCTGCTCCTTCTCACCTTCTTCTGCTCCTGCCTGACTGTTTTACTGTAGCCAGGTACACTCATGGGCATGGGCTTACCTTGCTGGACGCCCTCATGGGTAGGATGACTATGGCCCCCTGAGAAGACCTTCGCTGTAGGAAATGGGAGGAGAACGAGAGGCAGGAAAGTGTGTTCACCTGGGCAGTGGGCATCATAAGACAGGAAAGATGACCTTGCAGCAGTGGGTACTTCTTATAATTAAGAAGTTGTAGCTCACTTAATTTGTATAACGAAGGAATAACTGTTGTAAATGCCTTTTTTGAGGTCTAGAGTGAAGTGATTAAGTTTTGCTCCTCTAAACTCCAACTAAAAGCAATTTACTACGACACAGAAAAATAAAGCTTTTGAATAAAAACTAATTTAGTTTTAATTTACTCTATAATAGCAAAATAGTAAGCTTCTGGAAAAATATTTTGCTGTAAAAGTTGAGCCAAAAATGATTTAAAGTTTCAGTTAGGCTCTTTAGAGAGGCTATATTTTTGTTGTAGATTTTCTTTGCCTGAGACTGTTCATTGGCCAAACCAAGAACCTTGTTCGAGAAGAAAGCCCAGAATTTTCTTACAGGGAGAGATTTATTTGGTTGTTTAAAATGTTTTACTCATATTTTCCTGTAGATCCTACTTTTCTTACCTGGTTTAAGTCAAATTGGATTGAAAAATTATCTGCAGGTTATCTTTTGAGCATGTCCTTCCTCATTTCATATATATTTTTACAGCATTTGAAGAAGTTGGGATACTAGATGGAAGGAAGAGCTTATTATTAGTTTTGATCCAATTTCTTGTTCTGATACCTTTACTGTTTTTCTTGTCATCAGTCCCCAAATGCTACCTCTGTCCTTTCTAGTCCTCAGTCTGTTCTCTGAGTCCCACTTAGTTCTTACCCCATTCAGAGACTTCTGCATCTCACCCATTTGACTTACATTTTGAAAAGGGTCCTTGCGTACTTACAGACTGATCTCTCTACCACTCTTAGATGATAGTGGTATTCGTGGTATTGACAGTGGAACTGTCAGCTATTATTGTCGTCCCAGCCACCCTACTCCCCATTGCAACATAAGATCGCTCTTACTCTTTCTTAGTGCCACGTGATCCTAAGAGGAACTAAAAACGCTGCAGAATCTCCACTTCCCTTGAGTTTTAGAAGAAGAACTCTTGGCTGCCTTGGTGGAGGCAGCCTGGCATAGAGCAAATGCAGAAATTTTGGAATCAGATCAAACGTATTTCAAACTCCACCGGAGTACTTTACTAGAGGTGTCATCTGGAACAAGTAATTTTTTCTCTCTAAGACTTAAACGATCTATCTGGATGAGGAAGGAATAACTATCAGTGGGGCTGTTAAGTGCTTGACCACTAACCGAAAGGTTGGAGGTTCAAACCCATCCAGAGGTGCCTTGGAAGAAATGCCTGGTGATATGCTTCCAAAGGTTACAGCCCTGAAAACCCTGTGGAGCCCCGTACTACTGTGCAATCCGTGGGGTCGCCGTGACAGCAGCTGGCTTGGTTTTTTTGTTTGGGGTTGTTGTGACGAGTAAAGAGATATTACATGTTAGGCAATTAGGTGCTCAAAAAGTGTTAGGTTTTTTTTTTTCCCCCTCCCTTACCCCTTTATTAGATCCCTCGTGGTGCAGTAGCTAAGAGCTATGGCTGCTAACCAAGAGGTCAGCAGCTCGAGTCCACCAGCTGCTCCTTGGAAACCCTATGGAGCAGCTCTCCTCTCTCATATAGGCTAGCTGTAAGTCAGAATTGACTCGACGGCAGCTTTTTTTTTTTTTTTTTTTTTGTAAATCCTTTTATTAGGTTGTAGCCTCTGCGGCAGGTAGTAGCGTTCTTATTATCTACAGTGAGACGGTTGGTCTTGGGCAGGAAGAAAAAACAAAGCAAAGCAAAGCCAAGCAAAAATCAATACACAACCTGCAGGGTCAGGATAATACTGGAGGAAACCTGTGTGAATTATGGAAATGGTCTCCCTGTTCAGCACTACCAGATTTATTCAGATCTCTGAAAACAACTTGCAGGTCAAGGCAGGTGGGAGGAACCTGGAGGTGAATACTGATCATTTTTGCTACGTTGTTTTTGGAGTGCACACAACAGCACTCGAATGTGACGTAGCTTTTCTTCTCTCTGGTCCGCAGGGCAAAATCCTCTTCAACTTTATCAGTGTTCACTGCTGACTGAGTGTGTTTGCTTCTTAAACACCGTTTTTATGCTCATTCAGTATTTTTCAATGCAGAGTTTGCCCATTATTTATTGTGATATCCCTCATGTTCAGAACACTATGGTTTTAGTAATTATTTTTTTCTCCTTGAATTTAATTTTTCTTGATAAGAGAAATCTTTATATGGCATGACTTCAAGGATCAAGATGAGTGTATAAACAGGGAGGAAGGACAGTGAGCCCATCATCATGTGTTAGAATTACATTTCGGCCATATGACGCAGAAATTTCCAAGGGTCTCCTCCAGATTTATTTTCCCATTGACTCTCTCTTTGCAACCTTGTGGATCTGCACACTGGGCAGTAATGTCACATTATTAGGGTAAGGAAATGAAGACACAGGAAGTCCCAATGACTTACCCCATACACAGCACCGTGAGAATGAGAATTCAGGTCTTCGACGTCTTAGTCTGACTTTGTTCCCAGGAGTCTCTGCTGTTTCAGGGCTCAGCTTCTTTAGAGTACAGTCTTAGTCTTGGTGGAAAAGGAAATCCAGATTCCTTCCTTGAAGGGTGGGGAAGGAGAAGAGTGTGGGTGGTCAGAACATGAGGCCCCGTGGCAGGTGCAGTTAATCAAATCGGCTCCAGGCCCCAGATTATTAATTACACCTCTGGGTGGGCTATGGTAACCTGATTCCATGCTGTGGTTGCGTCAGAGGGTGGATGGGGACAAGAAGAAAGGTGGAGAAAGGAGTATTAAGACACATGAGAGCAATGACTTCCTCTGTTATAGACTCACAGCTTGTGTGTAGGCTGGGAGTGCTCTTTCTGATACCAGCTTTGCAGGATGAGATTAATGAAGGGCAGAGTATCAAGACAGAGAGACCTTGACGGGGTGTGGGTGTTTTGAGCTGTATGATTTTCAACTCCCGTTACATTTAATTTAGTGTGATGTCATGCAGAAAAGATACATAAACACTTTTAAGTTTTAAGATTTATGAATACTATTAACAATAAATCCAAAACTAAACCCACTGCCGTTGAGTCAATTCCAACCCATAACGACTCTGTAGGGCAGAGTGGAACTGCTCTATAGGGCCTCTAAGGCCATAAATCTTTAGAGAACCAGACTATCAAATCTTTCTCCCATGGAGCAGGTGGTGGGTTCCAACTGCCAACGTTTCAGTTAGCAGCCGAGCTCTTAACCACCGTGCCACCAGGGCTCCTTTACCATTAACAATATATAAAAAAAATAGTTAATATTTATTGAAGAAGCCCTGGTGGTATGATGGTTGAGCGCTCAGCTGCTAACTGAAAGGTTGGCAGTTCAAACGTACCAGCCGCTTCTCAGGAGAACAGACCTGATGATTTGCTCCTATAAAGATTAAACCCAAACCCAAACCACTGCCATTGAGTTGATTGCCCATGAAACCCAGTGGTAGTTCTGCTGTGTCCTATAGGATTGCTATGAGTCAGAATTGACCCAATGGCACATAACAGTAGCAACAAGATTTACTGAGTGCTTATTATGTGCAAATTGATGCCTTTGAATTACGGTGTTGGTGAAGAATATTGAATATACCATGGACTGCCAAAAGGATGAACAAATCTGTCTTGGAAGAAGTCCAGCCAGAGTACTCCTTACAAGTGAGGATGGTGAGACTTCATTTCACATACTTTGGACATGTTATCAGGAGGGACCAGTCACTGGAGAAGGACAACACCTTTGGTAAAGTAGAGGATCAGTGAAAAAGACAAAGACCCTCAACGAGATGGATTGACACAGTGGGTGCAACAGTGGGCTCAAACATAGCAACAATTGTGAGCATGGCGTAGCACCAGTCAGCATTTCATTCTCATTGTATATAGGGTCGCTATGAGTTGGAACCGACTCTACGATACCTAACAATACTATGTGCAAGGCACTTTTCTAACCGTTTGCATGTATTAGCTCCTCTAATTCTCTTTAAATAACCCTCTGAGGTAGGTGTCTGTCTTATCTGTATTTAACTTAAGTGGAAATTGGGGCAGAGGGAAGTTACATGCAGTAGTAGGTCTGTTATTCAAATTCCAGAGTTTATACTCTGAGCTCCTACATATACTGCCTCTATAAAATTGGTAATAAACACTTTCTGTAAAGTTCCTCACCATTCTATGCATTAGGATATACGAAATATTAAATTCCATTCCTCCGTACATGGTGATATATTTAATGTACTTCTCTCTCCAACATGGAGGGTATATAACCTGAATTCTAATATTCTTCCTGGAGATTAGGATCTTAGAGGTGTTCTGTGAGTCGGCAGAGAGGCAGAGTTAGATTAGACACACCTGGTTATTTCTGTGTTTGCTGGACAATTAAAAAGATAGGACAAAATTTATGATTTCACCATTGATAATGAAAATACCTTTCTAGCATTTGACATTTGTTTTCTAAATCAAGCCACATGCCAACATGACGTAGACACAGAAGGCATTCTTTCTGTTTTTGGAGTGAAGAAACTGACACATGTTTGTACAAGGTCATCCTGTGGCCTTTGATCTAGATCCTTTGTGGTTTTTGCTAAGGGCGTTATTTTCTTTTTGCACTGTTCCTTCTTCTCACTTTGATTTTTACCAGTTCATTCAGTGGTGGTTATTGAGCACCTCCGATTGTTGCCTTCTGTGCCTGAGTCCCTGGGTGGTGCAGACAGCTAACATGCTTGGCTGCTAGTTGAAAAGTTAGAGGTTCGAGTCCACCCAGAGGTGCCTCGAAAGAAACGTCTGGTGATCCACTTCCAAAAAATCGGCCAGTGAAAACTCAGTGGAGCTGACACACGTGGGGTCACCGTGAGTCGGAGTCGACCCAGCAGCCACTGGTGGTGGCAGTGTTGGTGCTCTGTACTCAGCTAAATAAGATGGTGAAAAAAGCACGGCTTATCCTACGTGCTTCGAGTCAACCGGAGCTATGTGCGTAGTTACTACACGGCTATACTACGGTTACAGTACGGTTACACTACAGTTACACTACGGTTACGGTACGGTTATACTACGGTCACACTACGGTTACGGTACGGTTACAGTACGGTTACACTACGGTTACGGTACAGTTACAATACGGTTACGGTACGGTTACACTACGGTCACACTACGGTCACGGTATGGTTACACTATGGTCACACTACGGTCACACTACGGTCACAGTACGGTCACACTACGGTCACACTGCGGTCACAGTACGGTTATAATATGGTTACAATATGGCTACAACGTGGTTACAATGTGGTTACAACATGGTTACAACGTGGTTACACTATGGTTGCAATATGGTTACACTACAGTTACACTATTGTTCCAATACAGTCACACTATGATTACAGTACGGTAACACTGCAGTTACACCATGGTTACAATATAATTACTGTAGAAGTGCTTAAATGTTAGAAGAAGAAAGTTAATTCCTTATTGAGAATTGGGAAGACACAGCAGAAGTGACAGAAAAATTGGATTTTAAGGGCTGAATCAGAATGCTCTAGGGGGAGATAAGGGGTCAGCAGACATTCCAGGCAGAACTGGTGTGGCGTGGACCAGCCACTGGAATTGTCCGGGTGCGAGGGGTAGACCATGGCCTGTTCCACACCTGGGAAGGTGGCCTTTACGCTGGCCCTGTTCTCTTCCACCTGGAGTGGATGTGCCTTTAAGGGCACTCGGCAATATATCAGTGATACCTGGAGCTACAGGATAAATACATAAACATACCTTCCAAGGGTGCCAATGATAGTAGAGTTTTTTTTTTCCCAAAAGCATTATTTTATATTAATAATCATTCATTCATTAGTAATCATTCTAATAATCATTAATTCAAGAAATTATTTATTGAGTGTCTTCTGTGTGTCATTGTCCTGGGCACCTCGATAATGGGAGAATAATAAAAAAGATGAAAATTCTTGCCCTCGGAGAGCATACATTCTACCAGGGGAAGACAGTGTGTTAGAGAGTAAGAGGTCTGAGGAGAAAGAACAAAGCAGTGAAGTGCGAGAGGCTGTGTCTGGTGGTGGTGGTGATTCAGTGTAGACAAGACCACTAGGAAAGCTTCACTGATGCGGTGCGTTTCCAGTAAAGGGAGTGGGGGGACTAGCTAAGTGACTGTTTTGGGGGTAACACTCAGGCAGCAAGTTGTTCTACCTGGCTTGTAGAAGAAAACAAGGATGCTGGGAGGGAGTGAAGGAGATGATATCAGGCAGGTAAAGGGGCAGGTCATGTAGGGCCTTGTCAGTCAGAGTAAGGAGTTTGGTTCAGAAGCATGTCCTGCTCCAACTTAAGTCTCAACGGGATCACTCTGACTCTGATGGAAATAGACTTCAGGAGGCCCCAGGCAGACACAGAGCACATCTAGGAGGCTGTTGAGATAACTGTGACGAGAGACGGTGGCTTGAACCAGGATGGGGGCAGTGGCGTTGTGCAATATGGTCAGATTCTGGATATATTTCAGAAGGAGAGTCAATGGGATTTATTGATGGACAAGATGTGCTGTGTAAGGGAGACGAGTCAAGGATAACACCAGGGTTTTTGTCCTAAGGAGCTAAGAGAATAGAGCTCCCTTTTTCCAAGATGGGGAGGAGTAGGGGAGGGACTGGTTTTAGAAGATATTGTCAAGAGCCTCATTTTGAATATTGCACTAATAGTGGCAGCCTGTGTTAAATTCCTAAGGAAGATTCACGGTACCCATTCCGATAGTGCTTACAAACCTACAGTTTATTGCAAGAACGTGAGGCAGTGTAGGAACAGCAGTCTTGTAAGCTTAGACATCACAGGCAAGACTGCACAGACATGGGTCCGGAGAAGCCAAGCCCACATTCCAGTTGTCCACCTTCTCCAAGGCAATAGTGGGACACATTTCTCTCTTGGATCAAGAACTACCTCTGAACCAGGGAGCTTCAAATGGGGGTTTGGCTGGGATTTCTTACACCCTGCTAGTCACATAGGCGTAGTTTTGCTGCATAAGCAGTCCCAGTGACAGAGCTCTCTGCACGTCTCAGGAGAACAAGTGCAGATCACCAGTCCCACTGTTATCAACAAACAATGCTGACAAGCTGGTACTAACCTCCTGGAACTCCTAAGGTCATGGCTACGAAGCGGCATTCTTAATCAGTATGCTGCCTACCTTTACGTGGGAACAGTGCTGTTCAAGTACTTCAGCAGAACAGGTTAGGCCAATTCCTAGACTCTGTAATTAACCTTTACAGCAGAGACTTAGTAAATTGGAGATACTTGTCAGATCATTTAAGTAGAAACTTTAAGTAGGAAGCTGGAAATGTGAGTTTGGAGTTCTGGAGAGGGGCCCAGGCTGATACATTTGGAAGTCATCATTACACAAAACCTAAACCAGGTGCCATTTAGTTGATTCTGACGCATGACGACCCTGCGTGTATTAGAGTAGAACTGTGCTTCCTAGGGTTTTCAGTGGCGAATTTTTTGGAAGTAGACCACCAGGACTGTCTTCTGAGGGGCCTCTGGGTGGATTCAAACTTCCAACCTTTCAGTTAGCAGCAGAGCACATTAACTGTTTGCACCACACAGGGACTCCTGTCGTTACAGAGAAGATGTTTCAGGCCAAGAGACTGGATGAGGTCACCCTGGGAGTGAGCGTGGACTGAGAAGAACAGAGATTTACGCAAGATGCCATGAGCACTTGCATGTAGAGGTCAATAAGGAATAGAATCCAGAATTCTTGGGAATATTTGATTTACTATTTTGAGGGTATTTCTTGTGTTTTAGTGAGCAGCATGGCTATGCCTCTAGACCTCCTAAGGTTTCCTCTTTCTTTGCCTTTAGCTGCACTTTAAAATAAATGTGTAAGAAGTGTGTGTTCAGCCGTGGGAAACCATCGAAGGTATTGGGGAGACCATTTGTGTTCAGATTATGACTCTTTTAATGGTGAATGCAATGGTTTACCTTGTGAAGAGGTGGCTTAGAGCTGACTGTATGTGATAGTGATATTGTCGTTGTTGTTTCTGTGTGCCATCGAGCCGGTTCTGACCTGTAGTGAGCCTGTAGGACAGAGCAGAACTGCCCCATAGGGTTTCCAAGGAGTGGCTGGTGGATTCAAACTGCTGACCTTTTCATTAGCAGCCTGAGCTCTAGAGAGTGATACCACATGATCCTATTAACAATGTTTTGGTGGCTTTCTTTTTAATTTGTATGAACACCCAGGTATATAAGTATTTGGCCTCAGTCTTAGAAAGAGTATAATCATCTCCTATCTGTTTAATTATGGATGTGATAACATGTTATCCAGAAAGCATCTAAGGGAGGCTGCTTTTCTGACAAATGGTTTTACTCTTCTTGTTCAACTTGTGCAACTTTTGGGATCTACTGTCGATTCTAGGGACACAGCTTTGACAAAAAATAGCTTACTAAGTGTCCAAACTTTCCATAAGTACATTATATACTTTTGGTTAAGGTATTGTGCCTGAAAAAAACACTTTTAAGCAGTATAGTGTGTAAACTTCTTGGACGAATATTAACCTGTTAGTTGGGATTATTTTACTGGATTATATAGCTGCTACCCAAAAGGCAGAATCCTTGGATGGTGCAAAGGATTAAGCGCTCAACTACCTGCCAAAAGGTTGGTGGTTCAAATCCACCTAGAAGTGCCTCAGAAGACGAACCTGGTGATCTGCTTCCAAAAAGGACACAGCCTTGAAAACCCTATGGAGCAGTTCTACTCTCTACACATGGGGTCGCCATGAGTCAGAAAGACCTCGATAACAACTAACAACCACAACCTAAAAGGCTGGATTTTGACGGTGAGGATTACTTGGGAGCTCTGTCTTGAGAGTTACAAGAAGGAATTAGGCTACTGAAGGGGGAAATAGAAGTCCTAAAGAAAACCTTGTGAATTTCCAGTTTTCCTAGGACTCTTCTGTGCCCATTTTTCCTAGTGGACTAACCCATGATTGACTCCACTTCTCACCCATACTTTTATACTATCTTGGCTTTCAGAACGAAAGGGTTGAAAGGGAAATGCTTGGTCAGGTTTCAGTCCATCAACTAACAATTGAGATGTTTTCATGTACTGTTTCCAAATAATGTTACGGCTTTAAACAGTACAACAGGTCGTCAGAAAATCACATCACCTCCAAAGGACTTATGAGGATTCACTAGTTAATACTAGCTAAAAAATTCAGAAAAGAAGTGCTATGTATCAATAAAATATCACTCAAATTGATGTGATTAAAAAAGAATGTTATTTAAAAATAATAGCTAGGAAGATAGTTTGTAGCTAGAATGGTTATTCTGCATATACATTGTAATACATTTTAAAATAATTTTTGACTGACAATTTATTCTAAGCTAAAACAAGCCTTGAATATTAAGCTCTGTCAAATAGAAGGTGTTAGACTGAGGTCTGACCCAGGTGGCTTGGTTGGTAGTAATTATCAGAATGGCTCTCAAGCTGTTAGAGCTGTACGTTCCATGTTTGTATTTTATCACGTTTTATGAAGTTTTATACTTTAATGTTGTCGAATCGGTGCCAACTCATAGTGCCCCTATGTGAGTCAGAGTAGAACTGTGCTCCATAGGGTTTTCAGTAACTGATTTCTCAGAAGTAGATTGTTTTTGTTGTTGTTAGACGTTGTCGAGTCAGTTCCGACTCATAGCGACCTTATGTACAATATGTACAATAGAACAAAACACTGCCCTGTCCTGTACCATCTTCACCGTCATTGCTATGTTTGAGCCCATTGTTGCAGCCACTGTGTCAATCCATCTCTTCGAGGGTCTTCCTCTTTGTTGCTGACCCTCTGCTTTACCAAGCATGATGTCCTTCTCCAGGGACTGGTCCCTCTTGATAAGATGTCCAAAGTATGTGAGACGAAGTCTCGCCATCCTCACTTCCAAGGAGCGTTCTGGCGGGATTTCTTCCAAGACAGATTGTGATTCTTCTGGCAGTCCGTGGTATATTCAATATTCTTTACTAACACCGTAATTCAAAGACATCAGTTCTTCTTTGGGCTTCCCTATTCATTGTCCAGCTTTCCCATGTACATAAGGTGATTGAGAATACCATGGCTTGGGTCGGGTGCACTCTTGTCCTCAAGGTGACATCTTTGCTTTTCAACACTTTAAAGAGGTCTTTTGCAGCGGATTTGCCCAACACAATGCGTCATTTGATTTCTTGACTGTTGCTTGCATGGGTACATTAAATGTATATTATACACTTTAAGGTACATTATATTTTTTTAATTCCTACATCCCTTAGACATGGATATTTTAATTCACATTTGTAAAGTGAGGAAACTAGAACACAGATAGGTTCACTGCCTTACAGGTCAGAAAAAGGCCACATGCACCTCAATCAGGTTCTTCCTTGTGACCCCAGCTACAGTGGCCGCCTCTCAAACGTACAGGAATGCGTGCGCCACAATACCTGGTGACGGGATTGTCAGTAAATACTGGGTCATAGCTGCACCTGCTTAGAAGCACTTTTATATATAGTCTCTGTTTGCTCATATTAAAAAAAAAAAACCATTGACTGTGGAGTTGACTCTGACTCACGGTGACCCCGTGTGCGTCAGAGTAGAACTGGGCTCCATATTGTTTCCAGTGGCTGATTTTTTGGAATTTGATTGCCAGGCCTTTCTTCTGAGGCAACTCTGAGTGGGCTGAAACCTCCAACTTTTTGGTTAGCAGCCGGGTGTGTTAAGCTGTAGGGTCACTATGAGTCAGAATCAACTCAACTGTAACGGGTTTGGTTTTTTGGTTTTTAGGGACTCCTTGGTCAGGAGACAGACAGGCTATTCACCGTAGAATCACCCTTTTGCAAATGAGGAAAGTGAGGCCCAGTGTGGTTAACCCAAGGCCACTCAGCCATTTTTTAGCGAGAGGTGCAGAAAGGGCTTTAGAACCGTGCGACTGCAGTTCAGGTGACTCTAGAGCTTGTCTCTGCTCTACCAGAATGCCACTTTGGGAGCTACATTGTTTTGTGTTTTCTTGCTCTGGGCTTCTCTTTTCTCCAACTCTGTAAACCAAACCAGATTATGACCTTTGCATGTAGGACACACACTCTAAATTTTATGTTGCTGATGGATTAGAAACCCAGTAAACCCTGCTTAAGGTGTCTGTGTGCTCTGTGGTGTGCTAGCAAAGACCAGCCCCAGAAGACACGGCAGGTCTGTAGATGCATGGTAACAATACTGGAGCACAGTTACAAGGCCACAAATGGGAGACTCAAGTAGTATGCTAAAGCTCACGTGGCTGGGTGCTGGTCGTGCTGAGGCTTACCAAGGTGAGGTAGGACAGGGAGGGCTGTTACAGCCAGAGGACTCTTACCCAGAAGGAACAGGCCGGCCTGCATGGAAAGAGGAAGAACACAGGAGGGAAACAGTTGCAAGACCACACTCATTTGTTGCTCGGCCTGTAGGATTATACTTTTACCCTTGTCTTGTTTTCTAACATTAACAAAGATAATAGTAGTTGCCTGTTGTGCAAAATTCAAATTGATGTATAAAGAAGAAGGAAAGCGTCTGAATTCTTTCACCCAGAGATGTCCAAGGCCTCATATATATATGTGTATATATACATATATAGATATGGCAAGGGGCGTGTGTATTTTCATACATAAGTTAATCACACACTCACACACACTGTTTTTATATATACATATACACATATACATAAACACAGACAGTAAAACCTGTGAAAACCGGAACCTGTGTAAGGCAGAAACCTGTCAGAGAAGGAAGACTCAAAATATTTTCCGCTAATAGAGAGGATAGAAAAGTGGTAAGACTGCACCCTGTCAAAGACGGAACACTTTTGAGACCCAGAAAAACAAAGCAGTCCTGTCGAATTTGGCTCTCACAGATTTCACTGTGTATATATATATATATATATATGCTCACAGTCGTTATGTTTGAGCCCATTGTTGCAGCCACTGTGTCAACTCATCTGGTTGAGGGTCTGCCTCTTTTTCGCTGACCTTCTACAAAGAATGACGTCCTTCTCCAGGGACTGGTCCCTCCTGAGAACATGTCCAAAGTAAGTGAGATGAAGTCTTGCCATCCTTGCTTCTAAGGAGCATTCTGGCTGTACTTCTTCAGAACAGATTTGTTCATTCTTCCGGCAGTCCACAGCATATTCACTATTCTTTGCCAACACCATAATTCAAAGGCATCAATTCTTCTTTGTTCTTCCTTATCCTATATATATATATATATAATATATGTATATATTTCCACCTGTAATTTTACACACGTGGGATCACACGTTTATGCCATTTTGTTGTCTCCATTTTTCACTCACCACTGTAGAGCATGTTGCGGGAGTATTCCAAGTCTTGGGTTTAGATATGCTTTATAAGCGTTTTGATGTAGGGGATCTGGCAGAGTTTCTAACTCAGATCCCATTGTGGGGACTGCGGTTTGGACTGGAGCTTGGAAAATCTCACCCAGCGACTCTATGGATCCATATACAACAAGGGCCATTTTAAATTCACATAGGTTTTGATAGACAATACAGACAAACTGATTTAACCAAATTTTTAAGGAAATGGGATATGCATCGTAACCAAAGTATTGACCAGAGTTCCTTCAAAGAGACAGGTTCCCCGTTAGATTTGTGATGCCGTTGGATACAGAAACCCTTGATTTCACAGTGTTAGTACTGCATAAAGTGGGGCCTATTTGCGTCATTCTAGGCCATCCTTTCTTTACCATACAATTTCTAATCTAAAATTTCATCGTCACAGCTAGTGCTTTGCTGCGTGTACTTTTGAGGATGGTTCCTGGATCAGTAGAGGAATTGGTAACAAGATAGAAAGCTCAGTGCCTGAATGGAATACAAGGCTGTTTTCACATGAATAACAAACCCAAGATCAGCTGGGAAGGGAGGGGCTTCTACCTAAAAGTGCGTTTATAGAGAATTATATCAGCATTACTGAGAATGGTTATCTCACCCTGTGGATAATAGTAAAATTTAATCCATCGCATTCGTATATAAACTAAAAATATGATTACTGGAAGAACAATGGCTTAGTGAGGTATACGAGAAGACTGTAGACACGTTTGGTTGTGGAGAAGTAACGGTCGTTACGCTGACGGCCACAGCTTTCTTTTCAGGCTCGGCTTCACAGACTGTTCCTTTCCTCGCTCTCTCTCCCCCTCCACCTCCCCCCTGTCCTCCCTTCCCCTCCTTTCCTCTTTTCCTTCATTTGGTTTTTCTTTTTCTTATTCTGAAACAGCTATTCCGTTATTGGCCATCTCTTCCCTGTCAGGGTGAATGTTAATCAAGATAAGTTTTTTTTTTTTTTTGGCAGCATCTGAAATTACATAACTTTATTGCCCTCTGCTACCTTTCTGACTTCTTTCCTTACAGTTTTAGTTCTGGATTTAAAACCAAGACTGTGATTTTTTTTAACTTCAGACAGTGTTCGCTAATGGATGGTGGCAGATGAACTTAAGGAAAGTTCTCTAGAAGTTATCTTTTCCTTTGTGATATTTGTTGGAACTGTGAAGGTTATTCTGTAATTCTTTTAAAGTGAAACTTAGAGTTTGAGGGCAAGTAAAACAGATTTAAATTTCCTTATGATCCTTTGGTCAAATTGGTTCATTTTCTCGACCAGTAAAGAACAGAGAAAGAGAATACTCTTGTCCCAGCCATAGCACTGCATAAGAGAGGAACTTCTGGGAAATGAATGGTGAATCCATTCAACCGTTCAACTGGGGCCCTCTACTCTGAACTGGTAGGCATGGCCTATGGCCCCGTTCACTCGTATGTTATCATTGATTAAATATCCACATAGGCAAGGCCATACCCATAAGTAAGGGAGGGGGACGATCTTCTTCATCCCCTTCAGCTGTTTCCCTGCCTTTCGCTTGTGTGAACATCTGAATAAGTTGGCTCCATCGAGAACAGGAGTGCACGTAGCTGACTCAGATTTCTACTGTTAACAGTGAGTGGTACCAACGGGCATTTCAAACAGCCATAGTTCCCTTCATAAAAGCAGCCTTAACACGGAGGATCCATCCTGAGCATCGTGACATGGTGAAAAATCTGCTGTGCTTCTAGTATTTATAAACTTAATTTATCTAAACTGTGTGAATTTAACTGCCTTTCAGCCTATCCCTTCTTTTGAGATAAATGGTTCACTTTCCACTGAATAAAGTTATTCTTTTCATTTGATCTTTTATAAAATTATCTCCTTTAAATTTTAAGCCATTTATCTAGTGAATTTTGCGAACAGAGCCATGTAATTCCCTGCTAAAGGTAGAGATACTGTCTTTCTTGTCTTTGTATCTTCTGCAGCATTTAGAGTTCCTTCTTGCTCAATCCTTTATGCTTTTGTAATCCACAGTCTTCGTGTCTTGGGTCTTTGCCTTTCTAGTACTCTGGTTTTCTAATCTATTCCTTGGCAGTTCTAGTGTCCCTTGATTATTTTAGTTGTCCATTTCTGAGCTACATACAACTCAGTGAAAACTTTGAAAAGTGCCAGTTAGAGCTGTGGGAAGCTTTCCATAAGAGGAGGGGTCATAATTTAGTAAACGAGTGGATTTCTGTTTTTTTTTTTTTTTCCAGTTTTATTTCTGCTACCCCTCTGGTGATGTCTAGTGTTTTGAAGGTTGGCATTGTTGAATGAAGTCCTCAGGTGAAGATTGCTGGTGGCTTTTGAACCTTCGTTGAGGTTACTGAAGTCACTGTTTGAAAAGTGTAGCATGGGTGATTTTCTCCCGAATTCATTAGTTTTCACTTGACGAGAATGAATCTCAACTCTCATTTGTGTGCCTGTTCACCCTGGTTTGTGAAATTTTTTAAATTTAATTGAACTGTTGGATATTTCACAGTCTTAAAGATCATGCTGGTATTTCCAGACTTTGATATTTCTCTGGTCAGTGTTAAAACATCCCAGAACAGATATCTAGATTTACAATGATTCTTTGAGATATGTATTTATTAGATCTACATTTTTAAATGATAAAATGCTTTCTTTTATATCTCTGTCTCTTACAACTAGTCAGTTTTTTTTCAACCTTTAGTCACAATCTTCTTTTATATTCTTTTTATATTTTGTGAATTTATTTTTCTCTGTGTCTTTAGTTACCCCCTTATAATCGCTATTTGATCGATGAAGCTTAGAGAATAGGTCTCTATTGTAGTGCTATTTTATTTTTCCTTGTGATTAGTTAGACTTGTGTATGAGTTCAGTCATGTTATACCATTTATACTTTGTATGATTTTACTCTGTTTTGCACTGGTTTTTTCTCAGAAAAACTCAGGCTTATGTAGAATTCCACTGTTATGTGTAAGCTCCAGAGATCAGGCTAGTGTGGCGCAGTGGCTAAGCACTTGGCTGCTGACCAAAAGGTCGGCAGTTCAGATCCACCAGCTGCTCCCTGGAAACCCTATGGGAGAGTTCTCCTCTGTCCCATGGAGTCGCTATGACTCAGCATTGACTTGATGGCATCGGGTTTTTGGGTAGTGTAAAGGGTTAATGCACTTGGCTGGTGGCTGAAAGGTTGATGGTTCAAGTCCACCCAGAGTCTCCTTCGAAGAAAGGCCAGGCAAAGTGTTTCCAAAACATCAGCCATTGAAAACCCTGTGGAGCAGAGCTCTACTCTGCTACATATGGGGTCGCCATGAGTTGAAATTGACTCAATGGGAACTGTTTTAGCTTTTTGCATATTTTGTTTTGTACTGGGAATAAAGAAGGTCTTATTTGCCTTCATGTAGCCATGAAGGTGCTTAAAATTATGTTCTTTAATAGGAATGATTATTTTATGCACGTTAAAAGACCAAGACCTATGTTTCGTTCCTTTGGCAAGGAAGAAGCCAGTGAATGTGGCAGAGGTCTCGTTAGCCTTGCCTTTAAGCTCATTTTGGTGATTTTTCTTTTTTTTAGATAAAATAAAATATACAGTGCCAATTGCATGACAACCCATAAAGAAACTGGAAGATTTCTGGGTGCCGTTCTTACCTTCCTAGAGAATAGTGCACTGGAGATTGGTAGTGGTTCTTAGAACATCTGTTTTTGTACCGCCTCTCAGAAGGGGGTTGAGGATGCTGCTGCTTTCCATTACTCCCAGCCCACACACAGATCACCAACTGCGTAACAAAGAGGGAGATCAGTATTCCCAGTTGTTGTTAGGTGCCATGGAGTCCATTGCCATATATAGCGACCCTATTTATAGGATGGAGTAGAACTGTCCCATAAGATTTCCTAGGCTGAAATCTTTATGAGAGCAGATTGCCAGGTTTTTCTCCCGCAGAGCTGCTGAATGAGTGTGAGCTGTCAACCTTTCACTTAGTAGCTGAGCGCCTAACTGTTTGGTCTACCAGAGCATCTTCCCAGTTATTACCAAGTAAAATTTTGGTAGACAAACTTACATTGAGTCATCAGTCAAAAGAACTATCACTCATATATATGAAAAAAACATTGATTTTCAGTATAGTTTTGTGAATATAAATTTCTTAGACATTTCAATACAAACTGAATATCCTGAATTCTCTTTCTGAGTTCTGATTCAGAAACATCTTTGCATTTATCATGTTCAGGTAGCATGCTAGCTGTGGTAGAGACCTGCAGTAAGATAGTTGGTGTGAAGATCTACTTATGTAAAGCGAACTGTAGTTAAAATGCACATTCATTTATTCATCCTGCATTTAATAGTTTTTGAATGGCGTTTTTCTAAGTGTGGGACATGGCACCAAACTGAGAGAGCCCTGCTGACGTGGAGCTGCTAATCTAGTGGGGAGGGATGAAAAGTAAATAAATAAGCACATGACCAAGATAGTTCTGGGAAATGCTGATGTTCTCTGAGACAGAACAATGGCCTTGTGAGAGGGAATGATGGCGGCGGGCTACTCTAGTTGAGCTGTGGACAGAAACGTTTACATGACATTTGAGATGAGATTTGAGTGCAGAAAAGTCAGTCATGTCAAGATCTGTGGGAAAGTATTCCAGGCAGAGAAAATAGCAAATCAAAGGTTAGAACATACTTGGTGCGTTCTAAATCAAAAGAAAAACCAAACCCATTCCTGCCAAGTCAATTCCTACTCGTAGCAACCCTACAGGACAGAGGAGAACTGCCTTGTAGGGTTTTCAAGGAGCAGCTGGTGGATTCAGAGTACCGACCTTTTGGTTAGGAGCCACAGCTCTTAACCACTAGGACCCATAAAAAGGCTGATGTAGCTGGAATGTTATGGGTCAGGACACCTGTACAGGATGCAGTGAGAGAGGTGGCAGGCTAAGGCCTTATAGGGCACGTAGTGAAAGGAATTCCTTTGTGTGGCCTTTTGTCTTGGTTCTTTGGAAAAACAGCTTTAGAGATTTTCCCCCTAAGTCCTGAGGAGTTACCTTTGCCCTAGTTTCCACCCCAGAGGGTTTGTTTCTTTTGTCCAGGTTGATTCCACATTTTCTGGGTAAGCTGTAAACAACATGGTTTGATACTTTTTGTCTGGTCCTGGGCTACAGCCTGCCTTGTGATTGCTATGCTCCTTGCGGGAATTGGTCAATATACTGTGTAAATTAAGTGACTATAGGGTATGCAAATGAAGTTACTATGGCTTACTATGCAAATCAGGTGTCTGTGGCCTACTGAGAGGAGATTGGTCAGTTCTAGGAAAGCCATGCCTTGAAATTGACAAGAAGTTTTTGTATGTATGCAGTCAACCCCACAGATGTTTTTTCAGACAAAAGGCAAGAAGAAGCAGGAAGGAGAAAAGGCAAGAGAGGAGAAGGGGAGAGAAAGAAGGCAAAGAACCTCCGAAAAGAGCTGTAACATGGGTTAAGGGCTATAATACCAAAGACAGTGAGTGGCCCAGAAGGAATCCAGCATCAGAGCGGGCAACCACAGGTCTGGAATGGGTCCTATGGCAGAATCAGTGGTAACAGACAATAGGGCTGAGAGGAGGCCTGTCCTGAGGGGGCCAAGAGGAGTCCTGCTTGGCCAAGAGGAGCTAAGAGAGCTGTCCTGCACTGGAGAAGGGAGACTTTGCCTACAAGATTCCTGATCTTGATCCCAAGTTGTACCCTGTTGCTACTTTAATAAACCACGTAACTGTAAATATGGTCTGTGAGTTCCTTGTGGCCACCGCAATGGATTACTGAACCCAGAAGAGAAGTAGAGAGTGCCGTGGGAGGAAAGGCTGGTGTCAGAATTGGAAAGCAGAAGTATGTTCGACCACTACCTCATGGGAATCAGCTTTTTGCTGATGGTGATTTTTATTATCTTCCATGAATTTAGACAAGTTCTGATGTTACTACTAGTTGGCATTTTACAGGGTGTGATAATGGTCTAGATTTTAAGTGCAATGGAAGCCAACAAATAGAAAATTGTAGAAGGATACAAACAATTACATCATAATTGTGTTAGGGAAATAATGGTAAATTGTTAGAGGGATTAGAGTGAATGCAATTGGAAAGATTAGGTGAAAAAATTTTAATGACAGTTGGTTTTGAGAAGAATTTTGAGAAGGAAACCCAGGAGGGGATATGGTGAGATGGGGCTACCTCGGAGAGGAGAGGACACAGTGTTTCAGGAGGAGATACTAAAGAATGATGATACAGGTAATGTGTGTCCATCTGGGAAAGATGGAAGAGAGGAGATGGCAGGATGGCGGGTGATGGGTCTCAAGCCTGAACTAGATACGAATTCAATTCAATGAGTCTAAGACACCTTACAAAAAAGCTTAGTTTTATGAGCGTAGATATCACTAGATGGTTTTTTGCATGGGATCTGTGTAGCAGAAACCTTTATTTTTATTTCCTTACAGTAAATTCTGATAACATGTTTTAGGTTAGAAGATGTATATTTCACTGTCTTTCTGAAGTGATTTTTTCTTTGAAATCCTCCACAAGATTAGTGTTTGTGGGCATGTTACAGGTCACACGGTACCAAAAATGATTGTGTAATTGCTTTTTTCTTAATATAGGTTTCCCTTTTCCTTCTGGTTAACAAGTTCCGAAGCTTCACACAACTTTTCATTTCTGGAAGACGTTTTATTAGATGATGATATTTGGCTCTTGGTTTGAGCAGGCCTAAAAATCTATTTCATGATGTTAATTTTAAATAATTTGGCTTAATTAAAATTTTAAATGATGCTATTTTATAATGATGATATAATCCCTGAGGCATATTTTTCTTGGACATCTGTACAGTGCTATTATGCAAATAAGCATCTTTTGACAGGATGGGAACACCTTTATTCTCCATTACTCAGTGTGTCATGACCTTGTTATTTTCTGATCTAGACAGAGAGAGAGTGTGTGTATCTGTGTGTGTTTTCCCTGAGATTCTTCCCTGATGCAGGATTAAATTGCTTCACATAACCTTCTTGATAGGGAACTAATGAGGTGTCCTTCTTCTTGAGGAGGAAGAAAAAATAAGTTGATTTTATATATAAACCAAACTAGGACGTGCCTCTTCAAGTCTAAAAGAAAATGCAAAGAACAAGCAAAACGGTAACTGTATCTGAAAGGCTGGCAGTTATACAAAAAAAAAAGCGTCAACAAATTTTTATGTAATGTATTTTAAATTGATTGGATATAGCATCTTTAGAAGTAATCTTGCTGAATTTTGGACTTGGAATCTCTAACAGATATTGCCTAGTCAAACTCTTTCATCGTAGAACTAAGAAAATAAATAGTCCAATCATTCTCCTAAGAGCATGCTACTCTTTAGTGAAGAGCATCTACTAGTGACAGACAAAGACTGGATCTCTGACTATCAACTCTTCAAATTTTTCCCACTAGTTTCTCCTTTTTCCTTTTTGTTGTTTCTTTCCCTTGTAAGTATCAATGTCTTTCTAGAATCAGAGCCAGCCGTTCTAACACTTTTTATTTTTTTGAAGTAAGTAATCAATGTGTGTTATGCTTTAGCTGCTAGAGCTACCATTTGCCTTGAACTCTGTAGAGAATGTGACCCGTTGGTTTGCATTGATCATCTTGGTTTTCTCGCTGCCATTGCTTGCTGCCTCTCTTGTATTGCTGAATGAACCTCTCAGAATTTCAGTATTACAGGGCGTTCTGTTGACACAGGTTGGCCTGTGGGAAATAGGACACAGGAGGACAAAAGCAGAAACTTCCAATGGAGAAGCCAGGTAGGAGACAGTGATGGCCTGATTCAGAACAGAAACAGTGGACGTGAAGAGATGTGGTCAGATTTGGGATATTCTGAAGGTCAAGCTAACCAGATTTGATATGAGTTGTGAGAGAAAGAAGTCAGGGCTGATACATGAGGAACTGGGAAAATAAAATTGTCACTCAGTGAAATGGAAACACCTCTAGGGGAGCGGGTTTTGGGAGATCAGGAGCTTCATTTTGGCATGTGGTTGATTTGAGTTGCCTTTAAGACATCCAAGAAGAGGAGAGGTCCAGGATGAAGATACAAACCTAGGAATTATCAGCATGTTTGTTGTTGTTGAGTTGGTCCCCAATACATGGCAATCCCATGCGTAAGGGAACAAAATGTTTCTCAGTCCTGCACTGTCCCCAGGATCAGTTATGGATAAGACTGTTGTGATCCATAGGGTTTTCACTGGCTGATTATTGGTAGTAGATCACGAGGCCTTTCTTTCTTGTCCGTCTTAGTGTGGAATCATCACAGAAGCCAGTTTGGCATCACAGTAACATGCCAGCCTCCACTGATAAATGAGTGGTGGCTGCGCATAAGGTGCGTTGGTTGGGAACTGAACCTGGGTCTCCCACGTGGAAGGCAAAAATTCTACCACGGAACCACCCATGACTCTGTTCTTCTCCGTACATCCTCTCTCCTAGGAGATTTCATTCTGCACTTTAATCTCCTGGGAATGAGGATGGATGGAGAAGTGCCATGGGCTCAGAGGTGAGGGGGATAAGAAGGAGCAGTCGGGGGGTGGGGGTGGAGAGTTAGAGAGCTTGGTGTGCTATGAGCCAAGCGAAGAAAGTGTTGCAAGTAAAGAGAGCTCGGCTGCTTAAGGAGTCAAACACTGTTTAAGAAGCTTAACTCCCTATTCCTTGGCTTGTAACATACAATTAGTACTCTATTCTCCGAAGCCATGATAATGATCTTATGCATACTTAGAAAACAGTGAACACAGAATATACCACAAATAATTATTGACCAGTCAACCTTATATTAGACACATAACTGGCTGCATCTGACACAAATGTGTAAGACAAAGCCTGATTAATATTTGGGATACATTGTAATCACGTGGGTGAGATAAACAAGATGTTCACGCATCTTCAAACTTATGAATGTATTCCTTTAAAAAATTCATTTTTAAATAGATTTATCATTTGGAACTTTCAAACTGTTCTCAAGTAGGAATAAAATTGTAGATGATAACTATGTCCATAGCCAGGCACCTACAACTATAATACAGCTAAACTATAACCCCAAGATCCAAAACTAGTCTGCCGGATTAGTTTATTATTGTTTTTACTTATTTTGACCTAGTGATCCCCTTAACCTCTCTAGGCCTCAGCTTTCGTGAAAAAAAAAAATACTCTGCATCAGATGCCTGTTCAGTGACACCGAATGGGTAGTGGTCACTAGGTTAATTTTGGCAGTGGTGAAGCACCTCAGGCCTTGCCCTGCTGGTTCCAAATAGTGACTTAAAGGGAGGTGGCTGTCCAGAGAGCACTCAACAGATGCACCAAACCACAACCAAACCAGTTGATGTCAAGTTGACTCTGGCTCGTGGCGACCCCATGTGTGTCAGAGTAGAACTGTATTTTGTAGAGTTTTCAATGGCTGATGTTTTGGGAAGTAGATCCCTAGTCTTTTCTTCCAAGGTACATCTGGGTGGGTTTGAGCAGCCAAGTGTATTAACCATTTGCACCATCCGGCAGGTGATTAAAAATGAAAAAGTGAGTGCGATTCAGGTGTGCTCAGTCATCGCCAAATGCTGGCATTCTTCTCCTTCCACGCCTCCCGCGGACCCCCCAGAACCGCACGCCCCCCGTGGACCCCAAGGAACCGCATACCTCCCATGGACCCCCCCCCCATGAACTTCAGGCTACTTTACTGACTTGTCCTTCTTTCCCCTCATCCAGTCTAAACATTCCTCCCTCCTTCCACCAGCATAGACGTGCTCTGGGGTTGTCGGCTTTAGGGGACAGGTGGAGTGGTGGTCACTAAGAATCCTTGACCCAACTTGGTGTCCCTCCAGGCATCAGACCCCACCCTCCACTGGAGACTGCCCTGGCCACCACACCTTCACATTCCTGCCCTGTGAGCAGCGAAGACAGTCTTGTCCCACGCGTATCACCTGCCCTTTGGGGGCTTCCTCCATTTCCTAGGTTGCTGCACTCTGATCTGCTCTTGGGATTGGTGTTCTTGTGTGACTGAAGAAGTACAATGCACTGTATGAGTGACCGATGTGGACATCACCGGAGCAGGTGCCTGTCTTGCCGGCAGTGCTGATGGCTGCGGAGTGACGCTCTCAGGTCAGCCTGAGAGAAGCCCGAGGGAAGGGTTTAATTGCGTTTTTGTAGAGTAACTGCTGGACAGATGTCAGAGGGTAGCTATGTCGTTCCATTTGGCTTAAAAACTGCAAGAAACCCTATTAGGTTCTTGTTTCTCAAAAGAAAAAAAAAAAAAAAGATGGATTTCAACTAGTTTAATATTTGCTTTACCTGGTGAGTGCATGGGTGTGTAATTGAGAAAGGGGAGCACTTAGGGAAAAGCTAAGCAGCTAAGACATGGTGAGTATGAATCACTACATTTTGGGAAATTATTCATAGATTATTTTTGCCGCCTTGATTTTGTGACATTGAGCCAAGAAATATAAACATACTAAGCAGTTTTGCAAGGCTTCCCTTTTTCTGCATAATGTTAGCAAGTCATCAGTAAACTCACTGCGCACCGTGTGAAGGAATCTTACCCGGAACCTGAAAGCAGAGGCATGGCTTGTAGGCTCGTTCACGGCAGGGAGCCAGCTCAGTTGAAGAGAGAGGGATGCACACGTTTCACAGGGCCTAGAACGAAGGGCTGTCTAGCGGAACAGTGTCCGAAGGTCTTGGTGTGTGACGTTTCACCTTGTCGACGACTGATTGGTGTCGCAGGGAGTTTTATGTGTTCGAAATACAAATTGCGTCAGTGGCTGTTTAGTTGACTGTACGTGTGCGTAGAGTTGAGATTTCCAATCCTTGCAGGGATTTTTTTAGTTACATATTCATGAAGGGCAGGAAAAAAATTTGTTTATAAAACCTATAATAATAAAAAGAAGTTAGCTTTCTGTGGGAACTTGAATCATTTCCTTAACTTTTTCCCTCTGATTACTTTTTTATGGGTATATATAAGGCATTGCTTTGCTTTAAACTTCTATCTGTTATGGAAATACAGGCTTAAGTGGACTAGAAAATCAAATGAATAGGCATCAATGACATCCTACTGGAAAAATCTAAAAGAATTTCCAAATTGGGGAACTTTATGGATTAAGATAATTGAGAGGAATATACCCTTTGGTCCTTTTTGACCTATTTCTTCTCATCGGGTTTAGAATAGCAGGCCTTAAAAACACAGCGCGTGCATAAACGTTGTTTAGCCTGGTATGCCTTAGGGAAAACGGTGTAAAAATATTGTCTTAGGTGCTGTGTCTCCCTGATCTCAGTCTTCTGCCTACTCAAATCTATTTTAAGGATAACCTCTTTTTAGAAGAACTTAGATAAATGGAGTGACTGTAGCTTGTATTAAGTGCCTGTCTTCTTCTTCTAGAACTGTCTCTTCTTTTTAGAAGAACTTCTTAGATAAATAGAGTGACTGTAGCTTGTATGAACTGCCTATCTTACTCTGCTAGAGCTAGCTCTTCTTTTTAGGGAAACAGCCTTCACCTTCTACCCTTCTACTTGCCCTTTTTCTTCTCTCTGACTTCTCCCTCTATCTTTTTGTTTTCTTTTATTAATCTTTTCCCCAACTTATACTAAGATAGGAGTCCCTGGGTGGTCCAGTTAACTCCCTCAGTTGCTAACTGAGAGGTTGGAGGTTCAAGTCCACCCCGAGGGTCCTCAGAAGAAAGACCTAGTGATCTACTTTTGACAAATCGGCCACTGAAAACCCTGTGGTGGACAGTTCCACTCTGACACACGTGGGGTCACCATGAGTCTGCGTTGACTTGACGGCAGTTGGTTTTTATGCTGAAATGGGGTGAAAGGAAACCAGAAAGATAGAGACTGACATTCCCATAGAATAATAACACCCCATACAATAATATAGACTCTAGGAAAAGTCATGGAAAAGTGCACAATGAGGGGTGGACAAGTTTCAGTGGGCTTCTCTCATGTCTGCTTTTTTCTGGCTCCTTCAGAGTTACGAGGACCCTAGGGTCTTGACCATGTCTCATCTTTTGTAAGCACCACAGTGCTCACTTCTCCTATGGCTCAAAGTAACATAGAATTTGAACGTTTCAAGTTCAGTCCTTGTTTGAGGTGTAACTCTTCTCTATAACAACTTTGCTGATGGACATTTAGCCTCTGCTTGGATGTCATTATACAAAAGCATTCAGTGATAGAGGAACCATTATGTAAACTATGGTACATGTAGCTACTCTGTGAGAGATGGTGGTAATTTGAAGTGATGGTTATAAAGACTTCAAAATGCCTTGGAATGTGCTTACGTGGCGTGAAAATATTGGAAGGCAGATTTTATGATTGTTGTTGTTGTGTGCTGTTGAGTCAGTTCTGACTCATAGCTATCCTACAGAGCAGGGTAGAACTGCTCCATAGGGTTTCCTAGGCTGTGATTTTTATGGGGGCAGATTGCCAGGTCTTTTCTCCCGCAGGGCTGCTGGGTAGCTTTGAACCACCAACCTCTGGGTTAGCTTTCAAGTGCTTAACGCTCGATCCACCAGGGCTCCTGATTTTATGATTACAACTACTAATGAAGATTGAATATACTAATGTTACTAAAAGATAGTTTTAGGGACTGTGAGTGATTTTTGTCTCTTTTTTAGTCTTCATTTTCCAAATGTATGATATGTGTATTACTTTCATGATTTAAAAAGTCTTCCTAAATGGAAATAACCAGGAAAGGCAACCTAATACCCAGCAGAATGTCTCTTGCTTCCTGCCATTGTTGATAACATCCACCTCCAACCCCTCTCTGTTCTTCCTTGCTTGAGATTTTAAGCGTTTGTTTCCACCAATAGGAAATAAATTTACACTTTCAAAAGAGCAAGAAAAACCTATACACTTCATTAGTCTGTATAAAAATAGCTGTGGCATGCTGTGCCAAATCTCTAAATAGAAGGAAAGGAGTGGAAAGGCAAGCCAGATACTTACTTTTAGATTTGTTCACTCAAGTCTGATGCATGGAATAAGAATTGTTTTGATCTTTCAAAAAAGGATGCACCTTTATGAAAAATTTCTAATGTGTGCTCACATCTTGGTTGTGCATTACTTAGAAAGACACTCGAGGGTTTTGAAAGCCTTTTAAGAAAACATGAAATGCATTTTGACTCAAACTGGTTCCAACAAAAACAATAGACTAAAAACATTATTGCATATTAACTTTCTCACTTAAAAGATATGCTCTGGGGAAATCTTGAAAGCATACTTCTTTACCAGAGTCTAAATATAGTATAATTTAATCATCTGTGTTCTGTATAAAATATGCGAATGTATCACTTAATTTTTTCCCCTCCATATGAAATCAGAAATATATTTAAACAATTAAAAAATATGATTTATGTTAGGAAAAGAAGACAATCTGCCTCGGCTGTGTGATTTAAAAAGCTCAGGTAACAAATAAACAGGATTATCTCATCAAGACATATCAATATCATTTAATTGTGGATTTCCATCTTCATATGCTATAGAATCTCTGCAAAACTAAGTTACATTTAATATCCCAAGTTCACTTACCAAACTGGAAGCTAGACTGTAAATAAGGAATATTGGATATCGAATGACGAGTATAAATTTACTCTAATAAAATTTAATTGTTTTAAATATTAGCTGATATACTTAGATTTCTCAAATATATGCAAAAATTGAACTCAAGTTTCCATGTTTTCTCAGAATGATGTTCTCAGCAGGTATTGAGTTTAACTTAATCTAAAAAAGACTGTATGCTTCACAGTAGAAGAGAATCAAGATCATAAGTTTAGTTTGCTATTAATACTTGCCTGCTTATTGGAATTACTTTTAATTCTGCGGTAATAAATATCACACTGCAATGAAATTTAGCATGCAATTATACATTGCTTTGTCGTTAGGTGCCATGGAGTCGGTTCCAACTCATAGCGACCCTATGCACAACAGAACGAAACACTGCCTGGTCCTGCGCCATCCTTACAATCATTGTTATGCTTGAGCCCATTGTTGCAGCCACTGTGTCAATCCACCTCGTTGAGGGTCTTCCTCTTTTCCACTGGCCCTGTACTTTGCCAAGCGTATGTCCTTCTCCAGGGACTGATCCCTCCTGACAACATGTCCAAAGTATGTAAGATGCAGTCTTGCCATCCTTGCTCCTAAGGAGCATTCTGGTTGTACTTCTTGTAAGACAGATTTATTCGTTCTTCTGGCAGTCCATGGTATATTCAATATTCTTCCCCAACGCCACAATTCAAAGGCATCAATTCTTTGATCTTCCTTATTCATTGTCCAGCTTTGACATGCATATGATGTGATTGAAAATAACATGGCTTGGGTCAGGCGCACCGTAGTCTTCAAGGTCACATCTTTGCTCTTCAACACCTTAAAGAGGTCCTTTGCAGCAGATTTACCCAATGCAATGAGCCTTTTGATTTCTTGACTGCTGCTTCCATGGCTGTTGATTGTGGATCCAAGTAAAATGCAATCCTTGACAACTTCAGCCTTTTCTCCATTTATCATGATGTTGCTCATTGGTCCAGTTGTGAGGATTTTTGTTTTTCTTTATGTTGAAGTGTAATCCATACCGAAGACTGTGGTTTTTAATCTTCATTAATAAGTGGTTCAAGTCCTCTTCACTTTCAGCAAGCAAGGTTGTGTTATCTGCATAATGCAGGTTGTTAACGAGTCTTCCTCCAATCCTGATGCCCCGTTCTTCTTCATATAGTCCGTTTTCTCGGATTATTGGCTCAGCATACAGATTGAATAGGTATGGTGAAAGAATACAACCCTGACGCACACCTTTCCGGATTTTAAACCAATCAATATCCCCTTGTTCTGTCCGAACAACCACCTCTTGATCTATGTAAAGGTTCCTCATGAGCACAATTAAGTGCTCTGGAATTCTCATTCTTTGCAACATTATCCATAATTTGTTATGTCAATAAAACACAGGTAAACATCCTTCTGGTGTTCTCTGCTTTCAGCCAGGATCCATCTGACATCAGCAGTGATATCCCTGGTTCCATGTCCTCTTCTGAAACCAGCCTGAATTTCTGGCAGTTCCCTGTTGATATACTGCTGCAGCCGTTTTTGAATGATCTTCAGCAAAATTTTGCTTGCATGTGATATTAATGATATTGTTCCATGATTTCCACATTTGGTTGGATCACCTTTCTTGGAATAGGCATAAATATGGATCTCTTCCAGTCAGTTGGCCAGGAAGTTGTCTTCCATATTTCTTGGCATAGATGAAACCCTGCTGGTGTAGTGGTTAAGTGCTACGACTGTTAACCAAAGGGTTGGCAGTTCGAATCCGCCAGGTGCTCCTTGGAAACTCTATGGGACAGTTCTACTGTCTTATGGGGCCGCCATGAGTTGGAATCGACTCGACGGCACTGGGTTTGGTTTATACATTGCTTATGGAAACACAAATGCCGTTCTTTTGTACATTGCTATGAAATTGCAATTTTTGTAGGCCAAAATTGCTCGAATATTGGCAATTTTTTATGGTTTAACCTAGTGTGACCATTAGCCGAGAGCTACTTTGGAATGTTCTTGAGGAGTACGTAACAAACTGCTTGCTCCTTTGTGGATTATCAGCAGTACCAAATTGTACTCTGACAGAAATGTCATTTCATGAGAGGAGAGGAAGCCAGTGGCACTGAAGTTTTTCCGGAATACCAAGAAAGGAAAAAAAGTGAGGAAGAGGAGTCCAGTTCCTGGTTCTTACTCTCAGTGGTGTGAAGGACGTGCTTTTTAAATTCACAATAAATCTCTATGCTCCTACTGCTTGGATGAAACTAATTTAGCAATTATAATGGCCCAAGAAGTAGCCCCAGTGATTGACTCCTAACCTTACAGCAGTGACTAACATCTTACTAAAGTTAGAGGAGGGGTTTCTTATGTAAATAATGCCCATAAATAACATTTCATATTTGTATATGGCCAGTAAAGTTAAAAAAAAAAAATTCAGATCCACAGCTGTTCCTGTTGACTCAGACATACCCACCGAGGCTGCCGAGGCTCCACCAGCGCTGTGTGAATTCTGGGCCTGAGTTACAGCCATCTTGAGGTACTGGTTTTATTAGTAGAACCTTCCAAGGCAATGTGCATCCACCCTCCGATATTAGGTAGTCGTGACACTGACACGTAGCCAGAGTGGTAAGAATGGGATGCATCAGCCTTTGACAACAATACTCATAAATGAGGGCATTTTTGTGAAGCAGTGATAAATGATCATGACACATACCAGGATATTTTCTCAAAAGGTACTTTGGCAATAAGAGCACTATTTATTATTTTGCCTTCCTTATTATGCATTCTTCAGGCTTTTCAAACTGATCCTGCTTACATGGTTTACGTGTTCAGATGCAGCGTTATGAAGGTGTAATTAGGTTCCTTCTTTAATTAAAGACTAGCCTCTCTCAGGATAAAACTAGTCCCCCCGCAAGGGAATAGTGTCAAATAAAGAACTATAATTGTACCTAACAGAAATTTGGCAAGAGAATACTTAGGTTACTCCTTGAGAAACTATAATTTTACAGATGTCAGTATAATTATAAGTGGATTTGGCCATTGTGTCAATTTATTGGAAATAATGTCCTTTTCAAAAGGAGAAAAAATGAGAGCCATTTGAATTATCCAGTTAACAAAAGTTGTCATTGAACCAGTTATACATACATCATTCGTGTACCAGCAGTTCAGGACTTTTTTATATCACTTAAATTTTTTCAAGTTAGCAATGTGTGCTTAGTTTTAGGATTATAGATGTGGTGACATATTTTAAAAGAAATCCCGATTATAGTATTAGAATTCCTGGGTGGTACTAAACATTAAACATCGAGCACCCGACTACTAGCAGAAAGGTTGGCGGATCAAACCTGCCCAGAGGTGCTTTGGAGGAGTGCCCTGGCGATCTGCTTCTGAAAGGTCACAGCCACTGAAAACCCCATGGAGCAATTCCGCTCTGCACACCTGGAGTCACGGGAGTCAGAATCGACTCGAAGGCAACTAATGACAACAAGGAAGCATATTTTAATAAAATCCTGATGCTGATATTAACAGAAGGGTAATTGGGGAAAACATTCAGAACGTTCTGTATTGTTCTGATGAACGCGAGCATGTGGCCTCTGAGTAGAGGGGGAACAACGTGAAATCAGAACTTCTGGTGTCACTTGTATTTTGCCATCCACAATTTTATCTACTCCGAAAATGATACTTTTAGGCCCTGCTGAGGTTGTTCCATGTCTAATATCTTTTCCTTCAAAAAAAAAAAAATTCAAGTACGTTATACACATGAAAAAGTCGTCCTCTGGCATTAGACCCAAGAGAACATTTTTTGATTGTCGGTTTTTGCCTTGAATTCCAAGTCTGTGCAAGTCTAATACGACTACAAGCAAGTGTGTCGTATCAGTGTTTGATGTTAAAGCTGAATATAATTCCAAATTCACAGTAGGACTCTGTGAACTTTGGTTCTAAAGCCATTGTCATGGAAACCAAGATTTTCCATAATTTCCTTAATGTGTAATTACCCTTATCACTTCTAAGAGCACAAGCCTACTTGGGATCTGTTTCTTAAGTTTAAGCCCATGGCCTTTAATTGAACCACATATCCAACTTCTTTTCCTTAGCATTCATTCTATGCTTGTCTATAAACTGAAGAGAAAAATTGAGGTGAATCCAACTAAGATTATCTTTTACTAGTTCTTCGTGTGTTTTAAGTTTGGAAGCCCTTCCTAATCAACACTTTAGGTTATCGAATATTAAGATGAAAGCCATAGGATTCCCACATTCTCTTTATCTTATGTTTTTAAACAATTCAGCTTATTTCATAAGTTGTCAACGCAAGGTAATTGTCCACAGAAGTTGCCTTTAGTGTGAAAAGTGATTTTTTATTATGGATGAGATGGTACTTTAGGTACATAATATGGTGCGTTCAGGAGCGTTTCTCGTGAAGGTATTGGTTAAGGGCTCTGATGGCTGAATTGGTGTTGAAATTGCAGAGATTCTTAGATGCTATGCCAGTGCATTGACAGAGCATATCAAGGACATCCAGTTTCCTGCGGATGTTAACCAAAAAATCTTGCACAGAAATATAAAACGAATTTACAAGAATATCCCAGAGAAAGGACCTCATGGTAGACTCATTCTCATAGTGATGTGACATGCTTCTAGCTCCATCTCAAGCCTCTGTTGCAATAATCACAGCTCTGTGATAACTATTTACAGCCCACACATTGCCAGACACTACTGTTTTCTGATTATAGGTCTGTATTTGCTTTTTTCAAATTTAAATAATTTGTGTATCTTATCCAAATGTCTGGGTAACAGTGTACTTCACATTGACAAGCAAAGAACAGGCTGAAATGATGGTGGAGGACAGACTGTTAGAGGAAGTAGATTGCTTCTAGTCAGTATAATAAAACCTTACTTAATGGGGTGGACTCTAAAGACTCGTTTTTATCTTTTCCCATCTATAACTATATCACTCATGTTTTTACTTTGCTGTTGTCTGCCTATTGCCTAGCACCATAGGCCCTTGGTAAATATTTTTCGAATAAATGAATGTGTTGAAGAAATGTTTGGAAAATATACAAGTATACTTCGGATGTAGTTATAGTCTGTCTAAATCCCTCCTCCGATTTTACCTGGATGCATTGATTTTTTTCCTGAGAGTTATGAAGCTGGGGATTACTGGGTCTGTGCCTACAACATTCATGTGGACATGGGCCAGCGTGGTGTCTCCATGTTTGTTAACAGTGAAGTTGATCCTCCCAGAGTAACTAGATAAGAGCAGAATTATTATAATATCGATCTTTGAGATTTATGTGGCATTGATTTGTTTTCCAGCTATATAGCCTATGAATTCACTAGAGTTATTGGAAACCGATAACTTTTTATTTGCTTTATGCTAAAAGTGTCATTTTGTATTTCTTTACTTATTACATCTTTTGCATGCTTACTGCTCTCAAACTATTTCCAAAGACATTTTTACAATTTTAGTTTTTTAAAATTTTATTTATAGTCCTTTCTGTTTGTTGGTTCTCTTAATTTATTTAACTAAAAACCATTTTCTTGCAAACAGTCAATATATTTAATGATAAAATACTCAAGCTATTGAGGATTTTATGTGGCAAAAATGAAGACATTGGCTATCATTAGTTTTTTTTAATATTGCTCTAGGAATACTGGCCAGTACAATAAGACGGAAACCCTTGTGGCGTAGCGGCTAAGTGCTATGGCAGCTAACCAAATGGTCGGCAGTTCAAGTCCACCAGGTGCTCCTCGGAAACCCTATGGGGTGTTGCATAGGGTCGCTATGAGTCGGAATCGACTCGATAGCACGGTTTTTTTTTTTTTTTTTTTTTTACAATAAGATATGAAAAGTAGTAAAACACGGCTATTGGGAGATGTGGCAATAAAATGTCATCATTTTAAACCATAAGCTTGCTTACCTCAGTTTTTCGGGTGGAGAACACAGTCAAACAAGACAATATAAATAGAGTTCAGATTAGCGCAGTGTTTCTGTAAATGTGGTTCCCAAGACCCTTTCAGAGATTTGATGAGGTCAGAGCTATCTTCTTAACAATACTAAGATGTTCTTGCCTTTTGCACTCTAGTTGTCCCCTGAGTGTACAGTGGAGTTTTCGAGAGGCCACATGATATGATATTGCAGTAGATTGAATGCACTAGTGTGTGTGAGAATCTAGCTATCTTGTATTAAGCCAGACGTTACAGATATTTACAAAATTATAAAACAGTGCCTCTCCTCTCACTAAATATTTTGTTTATTTTGGAAAACATAATTATTTTCCATAAAAGTAGATTATTTATGTTAAAACATAATAGATTTATTTTTTTACATGAATTATTCACTAATCATTAAAAATGTTTATAAATTCAAACAAATATAATAAATTTAGGTAGTTATAACCTACATAGGAACCCTGATGGCACAGCGGTTAATAGCTCAGGCTGTTAACCAAAAGGTCGGCAGTTCAAATCTACCACCTGCTTCTTGGAAACCCCATGGGGCAGTTCTACTCTGTGGTATAGGGTCTCTGTGAGTCAAAATCAAGTTGACGGCATCAAGTTTATAGGTAATAACCTCCATAAACAAAAACTTTTTGAGGTCTTCGATAATTTTTAAGACTATGAAGAGGTTTTGAGATCAAAAGTTTGAGAAATGCTGGTACAGAGAATGGGCAGTATACATGGTTAAGAGCTACAGCTGCGAACCAAAAGGTCAGCAGTTTGAATCCACCAGGCACTCCTTGGAAACCCTATGGGGCAGTTCTACTTTGTCTTATAGCGTCGCTATGAGTTGAATGGACTCAATGGCAATGGGTTTGGTTTTGGTAAACCATAATGATAACCAGTTATAATTGAAAATGGAAGAAATACTTTACGTAACATAGCCTCACAGACCTATATAAAATGTATAATAATACTCTATTTTGGGATATAAAAGAGGACCCAACACATGGAGATTTATACAGTGTTCTTTCATGGGAAGTTTGACAGTTGTAATGGTGTCCATTTTTCTTAATGAATGTATAGATTTCACATATTTTCCACCAATGGGAATATATTAAACCTATGGAAATGAAAATTTCCATAACATTTAACTAAGCAGCAGTAATGGCTTCTCTTCCATGGCTCCTTGGTGATCTTCATGTGGCATGGCATCTGTCTTCCCCTACCTCTGCTTGGTTGCTTCCTTGCTTAATCTGCCCCGTTTATATCTCAAAAGAGATTGACTCGAGACACACCCTACACTAATACTGTCTCATTAACCTAACAAAGAAAACTCATTCTCAAATGGAATTTTATAGGGGTTAGGATTTACAGCACATATTTTTGGGGGACACAATTCAATTCGTAACAATGCTTTTCTATAGGTTTCCAACTTTTTTTGCAGTGAGCATGTATCACTGGCAATGTAAGTAAAATCAATACAGTTCAATGAACTTTATGCACAGCTATTAAAGATTTAATTTCTAGATTAAGACAAACATACCGTAATAGCTTAGAAATGAGATTTTGATATAACTCTTCAACTCGGATTGCCTCTCTTTCAACCTGACAGTTACTTCCTGGGGAAGTACCTCTTCTTCAGAGTATAGTCAGCTACCCTTTGCCAATGAGCTGTGTCACTTTAAACAAGCCACTTTGCCTCTCCGGATCTTTAATTTTCTCATCTATCAAATGAAGTTCCTTCCAATAATAAAATCTGAAAACTAAGTGATAAAGAATCCTAAAACTCTGTTTTCAAAAGAAACATCTCCTCCCACAATCTGTATCTCTCTTTTTTACTACACATTTTTTTTTTCCTAGCATATTCTCTTCTTATGCTTTTTTGCTTCCCAGTATCCCTCCACCCACCCCAAAGTCTGATGATCTCACCCCCTTGGTAAAATTGTATAATCCTCAAAGAAGAGATTATAAGGTCATCTTCTGTCCATTTCCCAGAACCTCCTGAGGCAGCGTCCAGATCCTAGTGGTCCCTAGATAAATATTGCTTACTGATTGTCATCTAAAAGTCTTGGGAGATTCTTATCATCATAGAATATGTAGAGGACTGTAGAGAGTCCAAGAATCTAGACAGAAATGGGCTGAGTTAATCTTGATACTGAACTTCAGTTGCTCTTGCCTCTTCATCCTAGCCCAGTTTACTAGACCTTATTGATATATGGTCTTTACAGTTAGATACAACCCAGACATAGATGCATATGTTTTTAAAATTTGAAATCATACTTTTTTTTTTGATGAAGGTACTATTTATTATTTAAAATGTTGTGTGTTATCTGCAATTTTAACTCCGTGGTACTGACTAGAGAATAATTACTGTATTTAGCTGTTAATTCAGTAAAAAAAAAATAAATAAATATGTTAGTGGATGGTGATATGAATGCATATTGGTACAACACTGTGAGATTTATGTGGATCCATCCATTGATGTAAAATACGATTTTCTTATAATTTAACTGTTACTAAATCATTGGTATAAAATCCTAATGTATAATGTATACTTTAAATGGAAAAGCTAAGCTTTAGAGCCAGTTCTCTTAGTCTGAGCAGTCACTTCTGGGGTGGAATGAAAGCTGTTTGATGCCTCCGTGTGATTCATGTGTACTGATGATTTCTTTTTAAACTTGCAGCAAATAGTGGCAGCAATAAATGCAGGGATTATACCTTTAGGAAACACCTCCAATCAAATCAGTCACTGGGATTTGGGAAGTTCCTTCTTCTTTGCTGGCACTGTTATTACAACCATCGGTAGGAGACAACTTATTTTGTTTTTTATTTTAGTAAAGTTTGTGAGCTAAAATTCATTTGTTTGATTTTTTTTTAACAGTTGGTCAAAATGGTCTACTTAAGCTAGAAAACTAGATTTTAGTAAATTAGTTTTGAAGTGGGGTTTTAAAGGCATGAACAAAGGGATGATGGAAATGAACTTGTTATTGTTTCAGAATATTTACTTAAATTTAAGATATATGTGAAGCTCTAGAGCAGTGCAGTTGAGCTATCTGATTAATGATAGGAATGTCAAGAAATGGGTTGAAGTAGACGCTTTACTGGGCAAGTGGCTTTTAATTTTGCTTTTTTTTTTTGATTCTTTATTGTAGCAGGAAAGAGTTTGAGTACAATTTTAATATTCCTTTCATGAAGTTTTCATTTGATGTCATTTCTTTTCCAATTTGTGAATTTTAACTCTACATTTCAACAGGCTGTGCCTCTTCTTAATGTGCTTGTCTGCTGTGATTATTTCAGGTCTTGGCTTTTATACACTGTATTTTTCTAGTAATGTGTGAAAATGTTAACACTGAAATGTGAGGATGAAAACAAAAAGGAATAAAACTTTAGGCCCTTGCTGTTTTGCCTTTTAATCATTTCATTTGTTATAAAGTTAGCAAGGGTCACAGATGGGACACGGTCTTGTTTTCCAGCCACACATACGCTCAGCACCTCTTAGGCAGCAGAATGCCCAAGAGCTCTCCAGACGATATAAATGCAGCTCCTTAGTTGAAAACCATGCTTGCAGTGCCGTGGGGGTTGGGAAGGGTTCCAGCTGTCCTCAGGAGCCCTGGTGGGCATGGTGGTGTAAACGGTTATGCGCTGGACTGCTAGCTGAAAGGTTGGCAGTTTGAGCCCACCCAACCACTCTGCAGGAGAAAGACCTGGCGATCTGCTCCCATAAAGATTACAGCCTAGAAAGCTCCACGGGGCGGTTCTGCTCTGTCACACGGGGTCGCTATGAGTCGGAACTGACTCAGTAGCTCCTGATAACAACACACAGCTGCCCTGCCCCATGAAAGGAGGTGACTTTAAAGTATTTCTCTTGAGCAAGGAAAGGAAACTGGCCCATCACAGTTGGGGAGGAATTTCAGGAGGCAGAAAGATACGTGTAAAGGGAAGCTCTTCTCCACGAAAGCTCAGGATGAGATTTCCTCTCATGGGTCTAATTTCTGGTTATGGGAAATGAATCAGTGTCCTACAAGTTTCAATTTTATTCTCCAGTGTCCCTGATATATTATGAAATGTGTAGTTTTCAAATCCGTACTTTATATCAAAGTCTTAAGTAAGAGAACATGAACAATATATGGATGGAATATTATTTGAAAGTCTTCCTGTGAAAGAAATTTTAGGGTCCTGTCATTATATGAATTTGCTGTGGTGCTTCTTTGTGCTGGGTCACTTACCAGTGAAATACCTTAGCTTGTTGATTTTGCCTCAATTAAGAGGTCAAGGAATTGTGTTTACTCTTCCATTTCCTTCAGCTGCGTCAAAAATTTTTGTGTGGCTGTGAATATTTGGAAGAATGGCAGCCTTGATTTCTAACCATAATAACAGGTTAACTTGGAGGCTTAGACATCTTGGTCATTTCTACTATGGAAATAACTATTTATTGTGTAAACTACTTAGAGCCTGAATGGAAAAAAAAGCTCACAGACTAAGCGAGAATGGTTTGTTTCTGCCTGAAGAAAACTCAGAAGTCCAAGTTATAACTCATCGTGACCACCACTAAATTGTTTTGCAAGGGACTCAGTCATTATACAGACTTACCGTTGCATCGTATGTTTATAAACAGTCTCATTTTTTGAATCCCCAAATTCAGTAAGTTTTGCAGACATATACTTCAATGCGTGAAAAAAACTAAACCATTATTACCAGCTTTACCCCAAATTATAGCCATTAAGCACAGTGGCAGATGATTTAGGTTCTTAGGTAGCTGCCCGAAAGCCCAAATCTCTTACTGTTGCATCTCTGGCTTCAGCCTTTGGTGGATTCAGTCATTCTGGGTCACCCCCATGGGGACCTTTTACTCTGTGGTCTTCTGCTCCTGTATCAAGGCCATCTCCTGACTTTGGACTAGATCATGGTCTAGGACAGGGTAAAATATCTATCCTCTTTCATAAATGTGTATTTGACATCCTAATAATTTTTCTATGAAATACAAAATATAATATCACTACTACTAATCATTATATAAGCTTTGAAGTGGTTTTTAGCAATCATAGAAATTGAAAGTTCCAGCACTAGCTGCATTGCATGAGTCATTTAAAAATAGAACTTGAGAGAGTTTCGGAAAAATAATTGCAGTGGCTTTTATAGGGTGTCTGGTACAGGCAGTGCTTCACGGAGTAGGATTGGTTGCAGTTGTTCGAGACTTGTCTGTTCAGTTTTATAGATTTGTCTTTGAAGCCAAAGCAGCCCTTACATTCATTGTAAATAGGCCCAAGGTAAATTTGGTTAGGCAAAATAGTCAGAAAATTAAAATTTAAGACCTAATTTCAGAGAATCCCTTCATAGCCCTACAAATTCTTCCCCAAATCATGCCCTCCACACGCTTCCCAAATCCCGTTCTCCACTGGCACAGACTGACACTCATCCTTGACTGTTCTCTTTCTCTTGAGAACACCTAATTTCTAGTCCATCAGCCAATCCTGTTGACTCTGCCTTTAAAATAGACCCGGGGCTTAACCACTGCTCGCCCATTTGAACTGCTGCCATTTTGGTTCACGTCAGCATCATCTCATGTCAGGATCATTGCACAAATCTTCTGTTCAGAACTCTGAGCAGGACTTGGAGCAAAAGCCATGGTCCACCACCTGTCTCTCCTAGTAAGATACACATTCTGTGAGGTTTGGGTTTTTGCAATATTCCCAATGCTGGCAGGTGCTTAATAAACATTTTTTTTTAATTAAAAATAAATAGGCATTCTAAATGGTATGGACTGTGGCTTATTGGAAATTACATAACACTAAATTGATACCTGTGATACCTTAGCTTTTTCAGCAGATTACATTACTAAATTTTTTGGTTTGGTTTCACTTATTTATTCAACAAGTAATACAACACTATGTACCTGCCAATGCAATGGTAAGAGATGTATACCTTGACCCTAAGTTGCTCACAGACCAACCCAGGAGACTAATGGGCAAGTAACTATTTACAACACACTGTGCCATGCACTATGGGTTAAGAGTAGTTAATGGGAACAAATAGGAGGGACAGTTAATATAGATATCGAGGTAGTGGTGGGTGAGGAAGGGGCAAAGAATATGTCCTTTTCCTTAGCAGGTGTCATCCCAGTGGAGACTGGAAAGAGAGTTAGGAATTTAGCAGGTGGATGAAGGTGGAAAGGAAGCATACTGGGCATCAGGAGCACATGTGGGAAAACTAAAGGGTAAGAGGCAGAATGGCCTGTTTGGGAATTATAAGTTGTCTAGACAGTTGTTTGTAGTTGAAGGCATTCACCCGCAGGACCTTGTAAATCTAGCCAACAGAAGTGGCTTCTGGTGGATCAGCACTAGTTCTAATGGCTGCCAGGAATATAAAGGAAATAAGGACACAGATCCTGATTGCAGTCAAATTTGGGAGACAGAATTTACACATATGAAATAACTACAGAATAACAGGAAAATGTCTCATATGATCACATGTTATATGGAACAATGAACGTTTAAGTGCTGTAAGAATACAGAAAACGGAAAGAGCAGTATGGGCTGGAACAGGGAGGAAAGGGTTAACTGGAGAAGTTGAATTTGAACTGTATTTTAAAGAAAATGTATTGATTTAGATTGGTGGGGGTGAGGTAGTAAGCCGTCCAGTCTGTGGCATGGATAAGCAACAGTACAGAGAGGAGTGAGCTTGATTAATCTGGGGGCCAGAAAGTAAGTATTTGAGTATTTGATTAGACCAGAGGAATTGTTTAAGGAAGTCGTGGGAAATATCGCTGACTGATGTAGATGGGAAGAATGCAGTGTAACGTAATACGATCTTAGAGGATTTGGAACTACTATAATGGGATAGAACGTGGGTTTTTGGAAAGTGAAGTGACAGGTTAAGGTGACATTAGAGGATACATGTCTCAGTGAGAGGTAAGTAGGGGCTGGCAGCTGTGAGAGCAGTTAGGAGGACACTGTAGCCATTGGCGGTGGAGCGTGCGGGGCAAGAGGGATGGGAGTATTGACGGGGATTATTGGAGTTGGTGTTGAAAGACGAATTTAAGAAAAAATGTTGAAATGTTTAGATGGAAAAATCCACAGGCCTTGGCAACGAATGAGTTCCCTGGGTGGTATAAATGGTTTGCAATCAGCTACTAACCTAAAAGTTGGCGATTGGAATCCACCCAGCAGGGCCATGGAAGGAAGTCCTGGTGATTAGGGCCAAGAGGGCCCTACGGAGCAGTTCTGCGCTGTGACTCGTGGGATCCCAGGAGTTGGAATCGACTCGACGGCAACGGGATTTTTTTTTGGTTTGGTGACTAATAGAATGAAGAGGGAGGAGCCACATGTTGAAAGAAAAGTGAACGTTTCTGCAGCAGCTTGTCGTTCGTAGACCACGCTAGCAGAGCTTGTGAAGAAGAGGAAGTTACAAAATGGCCAAGATTTTATCCATTGTGTCGCATTAGGACCACCACTTATCCGTCAGTTTGTCCCACTGTGGTAGCTGGCACGTTGCTGTGATGCTGGAAGCTCCACCACCAGTAGCTCAAACACCAACAAGGTCACCGATAGTGGAGAGATTTCAGCAGGGCTTCTAAAAAAATCAAAAAAAAAACAAAACAAAAAAAATTTTTTTTTAGTTTTTCCAGACTAAGGTAGACGGGGAAGAAAGGCCTGGTCATCTACTTTTGCAAATGAGTGAATGAAAACCCTATGAGACCTCGTCAAAACGCTATCACAACAGAACACCATCTGCTATAGTGCTGGAAGCCACTCATAATGCACCGTGGCTGCGACAATGGCCTCGAGTACACCAATGATCACGAAGATGGTAGAGGACCGGGAAGGATTTTGTTCTGTCTGCGCCACCTAGACAGCAACTAACAATATTAGGAAATTTCCTCTTGGTAGCATTTTTTCCTTCAGTGTTTGTTGGTTCACTCTTTCCTTCAGTGAGACTAGAGACACGAGCCGAATAGTCTCCTCCGGGAAGTCACACTGGGATCCAAGAGAATGACGACAAATCAGCACATTAATAAATGAGAACGTTGAAGACTGTAACAAATGCTGCAAAAGAAGTTCACGGAGTGTGATGATAAGGTAGATGATGAAGCCAGAGCAAAGGGTGGGAGGCGTTCCTTAGAAGGCTAATTTGAGAAGAACTCTCTCAGGAGGTGATGCTTAAGCTGAAACCACGGAGAAAAAGAATTCAGCTGTGTAAAGAAGGGCGGAAAGAGGGCTTCAGGCAGAGGGCACTGCAATGGCAAAGATTCTGGCATGTTCAAGGAATCCTGGAGGAAGGGGGGCTGGAGGAAGAGGTGAGGTCGGCCAGACGGAGCACGTAGGACTTAGTGACGTCTCTAAGTTCACGGGAAGCCACTGGAAGGTTGAAGCGGAAGAGAGGCATGGTCTGACTCTAGCTGCCGTTGGGAGGGCAGAAGTGGACGCAGGAAGACCAGTGAAGGGGTCCGTGCGTTAATCCATGTGAGAGAAGACTTTGGCTTGAGCTAGGGAGGTTAAGAAGTGGTCGGGTCTGTGATTAAAAAAAAAAAAAAAAATTTTACGGATGGAGTTATACTTATCTCTTAGAAGAGTGCCATAGGAGGGTAGTGTTTTAAATTTTAAGTTACTTTAAAGTTAATAAAAAATCATTTAAACTCTAAGTAAGGCCATGGGCAAAACTGGCCTCATGAACAACTCTATTCTGTTTTGAGTTTAAAGACTAGGATAAAATGAAAGATCGTTTTATTACCCAAAGGCATTAAAATATAATAAAGTTTTTCCCAATGTAGAGTAAGCTGGAATGCCAGGGTCTGGATCTGCCTAGCTTTGTTACTCATTCATCATGATTTCTGAGCGTCAGACTGTGAATAACAAGGACTTCACGATGCTGTGTAGTGAGTAAGAGTTAAACTCCGTGTTCACTCTAACAGAAGCTCTTACGGAAGACGTTTCTTTGGAGTAACATTTCTTACACTTACAAAGGATTGTTTTGTTTATTTGTTTGTTTTGCTTTTTACCACTTGGGTGTAGAGACTGAATTCGGTTATTTAGTTAGTGTGCTTAGTTTTTCTATATTTTGAACCAGCCATAAAACCCATTGCCTCTGAGTCAATACCAACTCTTAGTGACCCTACAGGACAGAGTAGAACTGCCCCATAGGGTTTCCAAGGAGCAGCTGTTGGATTTGAACTGCCGACCTTTTGGTTAGCAGCCGAGCTCTCAACCATTGAGCCACCAGGGCTCGGAACGAGCCATAGGAGCTTTGGATTTGTTTTTACCTAGATGGAATTGCTAAAGGTGTTATGATAATGATCTCAGATTTACTCCAGACAGTATTTCACCCATTCGGCATGATGTCTAATTAAATGGTTAGGAAAACAACAAAATGCCAAAAAAAAAAAAAAAGAGAAAGGTTTGGAGTAATTTCAGGAAGCAGTTCCAGATAAAAGGGTGAGGGGGACCTTGGCAACATAGAGGGTTTCCTGAAGCCTGTAACCCTGTTATGCGTTTGCAGCAGGAATCTAGTACGTATTTGTTGGATGTGTTAGGAAACTTTAACTTAAAGGGTGAGGGAAAATTGTAAAAGAGTATTTTCTGTTCAACTTTGTGACCTCATGAAGCTACCTCCTGATCTTGGAAATAACGGACTTGAAGCCATGATGTAGAATTTGACAATAAGCATTTTCCCAGGGGATGATGTCCTTCCAGCTTTGGGTGTTGGGTATTATTAATTTACTCCACTCATAACTCCGTAGCATTTCACTAGTCCCTTGGCTGCTCCCAGGGAACTGTGTATTGAATTTTCGAAGCCCATTTCCAAGGAAAGTTATGGTGCTTTCAGGCAGCTGAAAAGGCAGATGATCTCACAAGGTGACTTCCAGCTCCAAGTCTACAATCTCATTGCATTTTTCATTATGCCACCTTGTTAAAGTGGATGATTATTTTTCCAAAATATGTAATTCTGCTATTGTTATAGCATTGGAAGTTGAAATTGAAAAAAATTATTTTGGATCTTTGATTCTCTGTTACTCTCCAATCCATTAAATTAATGAAAATAAGACCCATCTCAAGTTATTAGCATCCATTTCCTATCCTTCAAAATCTTCATGTAGGCTTTGCTTATTTTCTAAATTAAAGTGCATTTTCTCCGAGAAAATATCTTATTAATGATAATGGTATTTAAGGAAGCAGTCTGAAGTACAGAATTATATTTGATTGGTAATAAAGCTGAATTGCTGAGCAAATAGTGGTACGGACTCCAGGACAATGGTGAAACACATTAGTCACCTTCTCTTCTTACATGTGCTACATCAGCCCAGAACAGGTTCAGTGGAGTGTACCTTGTTTTCACAGCCCTGTGCTGGTTGGGAGGAGATTCGGGAGCTATAGGGGTGTGATCTTTGCAGGAGTGAGACAGGCTGTTGTTTTGGCAGGAGGAGAACAGAGAGGGAGATAACAGCTCTAAGAGGAACTGGCGGCTCAGCGAGAGGAGGCCTGGATGTTGGGTAGCGGGTTGAGTACTAACACGCCAGTCACACATATCTCAGATGTGTTCAAGTCAAGAATTGCTTGTACTCTGAAACAAAACACACTTGCACGTATTTGAGCATACTTCAAAAAGTTTCCGATAACATATTTTTAATCTTCTGAAAAGCAATCACTGTTGTGATCTTGAAATTGCCCAAAAATTGGAAGTAAAGAATTGACATGAAATCCAGGCCCTGAATAAAGACAGAATGTACTTTTTCTTTTCTTTCTTCCCTGCCAACCGCTGAAATCCAGTGCTCTTGCCCTAGATTACAGATTTTATAGAGCATCTGACCCACCACCAGAAATACCAAGTACTGCTCTGAATGTGATTAAAGCTAAGTGAGATGATTATCAGAGAAAATAGTTTTTATAAGTGTCACAGGTATTTCATTTGATAAGGAAGGAATGTACTAACATTTGTCTGGGCTCGTCTACCTTCAGCTAGTAATTATGCTACATATTTGTTTTCCTCCCAATCCCTTTAAAGGAATTTCTTTAAGGCTTGTGCAGTTTTACTGTTGGAAACTTGGCGTTGTTATTTCTGTGGTGCTGTAAATATAGCATGATGTTTACCAAAGAATCCCTGCCCCAGACGAGGTTCATGCTTAAGGATTGTCATTTCTGTGCACACGAAGTACAATGCAGGCGTGACTCATTTTACATGGAAAGGAATTTCACGCAGCCAGCTCTTGGTTCTAACATAGCAATGGGGAGGGCTAGTGACAATTTGAACAACGGAAAGTCACAGGTCATCAAAATAAATGAACATTAATTACTATTCTTAAACTTCTTCCCCGTCCAATTTATTTTTACAACAAAAACAATAAACATGTGGCCAGGCTTACTGGATGTGTTGTGTCTGTATCCTGGAAGCTTCTGTTTCCCTTGATTGGAAATGCTAACCAAGAGTGAAATTCCCAAAGGCAAACACAAGAGAAGGAAAAAGGAAAGAAGGGATATGCAATAAGTCAGAATCTGCCTAACTACTGTTTGAAGAATGTATGTTTTAGTGGCTAATTTCAGTGCCTTTCAGTAACTTAATGAATGCAAAAATATCGATGTTTAAGTGTAACAGACTGTTCATATGGCCTCTTAATTAGTATTATACTGTAGCTATCATGTGCTGTACGTATTCAAGTAGACACTTAGCCTGGTTTTACTTACGCAGCTTAGAATGAAAACATTTCTACCTTTTCTTTTCTTTTTCTCCTAAGGAATGATAAATAGAAGGAACTTCATACTTTGTTTCAGAGAATCGAAGTTCAGGTATTGTCTTTGACACTAGCTGGGGTTGTGATTGACCAAATCACAGTTCTTCCATAATCCTTAATTTTCTCATTGGCCAAAAGGACTAGTATTTCCCATAATCAGAGCTGGCATGAAGTTCTAATAAAATTACTTTATTTAAAATAGTTTGTGCACTGAACAACAGTATTCTAATTTAAATTAAGCCAATATTCTTTTTTTTTTTCACCCGTTTCTTTACGTAATTAATGTTTACAAAGAAAGGAAATCCATCGTTTCTTAAAACTTGAACCCAGACTTTTTAATTCTTATAATATATGCAATGCTTACCTTCATGCGCCTTATTCTGTCTAGCAGAATTTGAATGTATAACATTAAGTCCCAAACCCCTTACTCCCGCAATACTGTCTCAGACTTCATTAATTTCTTTATCTAATTAATTTTCATTTTTATTTAATGAAATGGATTGGTTATTTTAATGCTATATAGATAATCCAAATATGATCATCATATTATACAGCCTCGAGGTGTTAACATTAGATACCGAGTATGAAGAATTAATATTTGTACAGACCTGTTTTCTATATAATTTTTTAAATCTATGCCTCTGTGTTCGTTTGGATGTGCTAAGAGATGTTCTGTAACAAGCAAACCCCAACTCTTGGTTGCTTTACAGAATAAAAAGCCATTTCTTGTTCACACCGCATGCTCAGTGTGGATAGACAGCAGGCCTCTGCTCGCTCGGCCTGCTCAGAGACCTCCACAGAGCTCAGGTCTCCTCCAAGTCCTTCCACGATCATGCGGCTCAGGGAGGGAGCGTGGCTGATGGAGCTTTCTGAAAAGCTTTATTATTTTCATTTGCGTGACATCGGCTACGTCAACTTCAGGAGTATTTAGTGATAGCCCTACTGGCTGCTGTAGTCTCTTTTTACATAAACATAATGATGAATAACCAAAAAAAAAAAAAAACCCAATTGCCGTTCTGACTCATGGTGACCCTGTGTGTGTCAGAGTAGAACTGTGCTCCACAGGGTTTTCAGTGGCTGATTTTGGGGAAGTAGATTTTTTTAGATTGCCAAGCCTTTCTTCTGAGGGACCTCTGGGTGGACTTGAGCCACCAACCGTTTGGTTTGCAGCTGAGCACGTTAACCGTTTGCACCATCCCAACCAAAAAAACCAAACCAGTTGGCGGTGGAGTCGATTCTGCCTCATGGCCCCCCATACGCGGCAGAGTAGACTGTGCTCTACCCCGGGAATCCGCGATAGTGGATACCCTTCCTTAACGTTATTCAAAATCCAAGATGAACGTTATGATAAAAAATCGATTTTATATTTTAGCTTGCTTTTCCAAACTATGTCTCCCAAGCTCCCTCACTGCAGTAAGATTTTGTATTTTTCACGTGTAATACAGGCACCTGAAGTGCTTTCGAAGGGGTTTTTTGTTTCAGAAAGACTTCCAAATAAGAGTTTGAAGTGCAAATGTCTCTAAATAAAAATATATAAGGTCCTAAACATAGTTTTTTTGGGCAGAGATTTTGCTGTTATTGGTGACATTGTTTAGGGATTCCATAGCTTTTAGGGCATTGTAGCAGTTGCTACTTAATAAGATCAAAGCTGTGATGATAAAAAAAAAATTCAAATTGTTTAGGAAAATAAATGGAAAGACACAATTTGCATGTGGCATGTTGGCCGAACAATGAAGGGTCAGCAAACTGCTTGTCTGTGTCACAGTTGTTTGTGTGTTGCCTTTAGCTGCCTTTGCAGACTAATGACAGAGCTGAGTAGTTGCAGCAAAGACCCTGTGGTCTGCAAAGCTGAATGTATTTACTATCTGACCCTTTACAGAAAAAGATTGCCAACCACTGGCCTAATAGAGCATAAGGCAAGGAAAAAGAATACAGTTTATACACAGAAGACCTGGATTTCAGTTTTGATCCTAACACTGACTCCACTGTGTGATTCTGAACAGACCATTTAACTTTTCTGAGTTAATTTTGCTCCTTATGTGAGCAGTCTAAATGACTTCATAATAAGTGAGCAATAATAATTATGGTTGGTGTAATGGAAAAGACCCAATTGTAAATCTTATTTCATAAATGCTGTGTGTTTTGCCTTTCTGTGATGTTTCCTGGTTGTCTTTTAGAAGTATTTGCTGGAAGTCAGAAGGTGTGCAGTGCAAATTGCCTTTCAGAATTCATGGGAACTGTAAGGGCAGTTGAATCAAGACAGCTTAAAAGAGATGTTTTGCTTTTGTCAATATAAAAAGGAAATCATTTGCTTTTACATGGTTACAGCGGACATGCAAATAGTGAAGAATTAATGGTATGCTCACTTAAAATCAAATGCTATACATTTCCATTGAAAAACTTTAATAAGGAGATCTCTTACCCTGTACAGAATCAACCCCTGCTACCATTCTCTTGTTATCATTCTAGCATGAATGTGTGTGTGTGTGTAGTATAAATAGGCAGATAGATATGCCAATATGTATGTGTATTATTTGTGTATATACATTCCTGTATTACAGAAATGAGAGCTGTTCAGGACCTGGCTAACTCCAGATAGTAACAGGTCTTGGGAATTTTTTTCTTATCATTTTCTGAAGATTCGTTTTATTATTTTAGCAGCTACGTAGTATTACATTTTAAGGATATGTTATAATTTTTGAATCCTCTCTTGATGATCATTAATTATTTCCCATTACAAACAGTGCTGCATTGAGTATTAAATGTTGTGTGTATGTGTTTCCAGGATTTCATTCATCCAATACCACTTCTTAGCCGTCCTTTTGCTATGCATTTTTTAAAAATCATGATTGTGATTCTGTTTGACTTATAAAATTGTATGAATAAGATGAATCTTTTCTCACATATGTTAATATGTGATTAATGTAATAGGAAAATGCAGAATGTATACAAAGGCAAATAACCAGATATAATAACCATGTTCCCTTATGCTGATTTTCCTATGTATGCTTGACATAGATGATATATTATAATCACTTTTTTTTTTTTTTAAGGATATTTGACAAACTGGTATCCATGGTTCTTATAGATAGATGTTTTGAGTTTTATGGCATATGATATATGCCATCGAACGACATATTAGTTTTTCAGATCAGAATATAAAAATAAAATAATGACTAAGACCTTTTTGATATGAATTTTGAGAAAATCATTACTTAGTTTCTTTGTCATTTATAATGGCTACTGATTACACTGTGCCACTTCTATAAAGAAAAAAAAAGTTTCATTTACTTATTCTCTGGGCAGGTTGATCTAGCCATTAAATTATTGTGTCATTCAAACATAAGATCCAAAATGTGCCACTTAAACTGAGGGGAAAAAAATATGAAATGTGTAATACCATATAAATGTCCTGTTATGCTGAGGATTTATCTCAGATTAGCATAGGTAATCCTCATGTCACTTTTTTCAGTAAAGATATAGGGCTGGAATAAATATTTGCATATTCGTGAGTGCTTTTCCCTTGCTTGCACACATGAAAAGATAGTTTGGTTGGGTATAAAATTCTGGGATCACGATTTTTTCTCATCAAAACTCTATAGCTATTTCTTTATTGTCTTTTGCCATGTACTGCTACACAGGAGAAATTTGATACTAGCCTGATTTTCCTTCCTTTATAAGTAACCTCTTCTCCTTAACTGGCTTTTTAAGAGATTTTCTTTTATTCTTTTTCTTCTTTCATTTATTTTGTTTGGAAGTTGTTGAGTTCTTCTGTTGTGCATACTCAGTTCTTGTTAAAACCAAAACCAAACCCATTACCATCGAGTTGATTCTGACTTATAGTGATCCTACTGGACAGAGTAGAACTGTCCCATAGGGTTTCCAAGGAGTGTCTGGTGGATTCAAACTCTCAACCTTTTGGTTAGCAGCTGTAGCACTTAACCACTATACCACCAGGGTGAAAGTTTTATTTAATTATTATAGCTTTGATTATCTAGTGATTCTGTTTTCCCACCTTCAGGGAGATTGACAATTTTTGGTGTTGTTTTTCTATTCTCTGTTCTCTATCCACTTTGTCTCCCTTTACTTTTCCTGTAATCCTGGGAAATCTTTTGTGTTCTATAAGCTGCATCATTGATTTGAATTCTATTATTTCAGTTCTTGTCCTTAATTATCTTGAATGCCATTTTAATTTTGCAGTTGCACATTTAATTTCTTTTCAATCTTATGTATCCATCTTTTTTTTTTCTTTATTTACATTTGTCTCTTGATCCCAATCAGTGCATTCTTTGTTGGCTTTGGCCTCCAAATTCATAGATACATTGTTTTATTCTCTCCTGTTCTGGTTGCCAGACATCTCCTGGGTCCAGCAGTGTACCATTTTCAGAGACATGCTCTTCCTTTTTATTTATGCATTCATTCACTTAGAAAATATTTACTAAACTCCTGTTGAGTGGTTTCTAGATACTGGGAATACATCATAATAAAATGTATAAAAAAATCTGGTGAGAGATTTCAAATAATATAGAAATTAATTATATAACATGTTAGATGTTAATTATATACCCTTGGGGGAAAAATAGGCCAAGAAAATAGGCTAGACTTGGGAATTACAAATTTTAAAAGTCTAAAAGATGACATTTTCCAGTTTTCTATATTGTTTGTTTGCACTTTGGATTTGTGCTTTTAGCCTGTGGACATAGAGTAGGTGTGGGAGCCTTAAAATTTCCTCCTGCTTATTCTCTAAGAGGCTAAACACAGTAGCAGAATAGCACAGGTGGTCCACCAGTTAGTACAACGCAGTCTACCTTCTTCTGCTGAGTGGGAAATCCTCCCCTCCTCTCTCTGTATAAGCACTGAATTGTTATAGAAACAACGAAATACATTTTCTAGCCATGGTTTGGAGCTTTTTTTTTTTTTTTTAAATTGTACTTTAGATGAAGGTTTACAGAACAAACTAGTTTCTCATTCATTAAACAGGACACATACTGTTTTGTGACATTGGTTAACAACCCCCCAACATGTCAACACTCTCCCTTCTCATCCTTGGGTTCCCTATTACCAGCTTTCCTGTCCCCTCTTGGCTTCTAGTCCTTGCCCCTGGGCTGGTGTGCCCCATTAGTCTCTTTATGTTTTATGGGCCTGTCCAATCTTTGGGTAAAGGGTGAACCTCAGGAATGACTTCATTACTGAGCTGTAAGTGTGTCCAGGGGCCCATACTCTCAGGATTTCTCCAGTCTCTGTCAGGTCAGCAAGTCTAGTCTTTCTTTTTGAGTTAGAAATTTATTCTCCATTTTTCTCCAGCTCTGTCCGGGACCCTCTATTGTGATCCCTGTCAGAGCAGTCGGTGGTCATAGCCAGGCACCATCTAGTTGTACTGGACTCAGTCTGGTGGAGACCGTGGTAGATGGGGTCCATTAGTCCTTTGGACTACTCTTTCCCTTTTGTCTTTAGTTTTCTTCATTCTCCCTTGCTCCCAAAGGGTTGAGACCAGGGGCGTAGCCTAGATGGCTGCTCAGTGGCTTTTAGGGCCTGCTCTTGGGGGTAGTTTTATTAATTTCTTGATAAAGTCCTGAATTCCTGGATTAAAGTTTTGTAATAGACTAAATTTAGCGTAAAGGGCTTAATCTGAGGTAGTCTTGATATCTGGTTACAGAATAGAGAAAAACGAAATATTGAATCAAGGGCAAGGGCAGGCCTTATCATAATTGTCTGTTTTTTTTTTTTTTTTAGTGCTTCAAGATCAAATGAGATTGGGTATAAGTAATTAAATTGTAAGAATGTAGCATGGTATGCAATCGTTTTTCACACTTCCCTTTAAAAAAAAAAAAAAGGAATACTTCCTTTAAATTAAAAGACGAATTTGTAGCATATAAACTGGGTGAGTGGGTCTGTTTTTGCATGCACATGTCTGTGTGTGCTGAGGTTTTGTTAAAATACTTATTCCAGAGTATTACTTTGAGGATTAAATGAGAAAATAGATCCAAAGTGCTTAGCGTACCACAGTCCTCTGCTCAGAGTAGATTTTCCATCAGTGTTAAGTGCCTTTTACACATCTTTTCAGTTCAGATTGAGTGATGGACCTTCTCCTAACCATCTTCTTCCAACCCTAAACTTAGAGCACAGACTCTGCAATCTGTGGGGAATCGGGGAAAATTAACTCTAGGCGACAAAGCAAATTGCCCTCACAAAGCAGCATTATCCATTACGTAGGACAGAACCAATAAGAAGATTAAGAATGTCTGATCAATAAATTGCCAACAGTTATTGGATAGATTAGTTGTGGTTTTAGGTGCTTCTTTGCTTGACAGAAATAAATAAGAGGTTTAGATTGGTAAAATCTATAAAATTTAAGAGACTTTGAGAGGCCAGGAAAATTATGGCATCAGACTGAAAGATTTATCTTTTGTATGGTCTCTTGTGTAATAGTAGAATAATAGCAAACAAATATAGTATTTAGTATGTGTCAGGTGCTGTTTTAAGTATATTCGTGCATATTAACAAATTGCATCCTTACAGCAACTCTATAAGGTAATGGCTGTTAGTATCCCCATTTTTGGGTAAGCTAACTTAGGTACGGAGAGGTTAAACAATACCTCTAAGTCACATATCTAGTACAAGGCATGGCAGGGGTCTTAAACCCAAAGGACCTGGCTGTGGTGTAAGTAGTCATAACCTTCGAACTTTCTTCCAGGTGAGGCAGACCTATATTGCAGAGTATGTGTTCAGGTCTGTCTTACCGGGCCGAAAAGTAAGTACAGTGAACTGAGGAGGCCTGTACATCTCTCCCTCCTAATGTTTAGAAAACTTCATTCTAGGATCCCACCTTCCTAGGTGCAGGGGCTAGACCACTGCCTTTGGAAAATTTAAAAGTAATTTGCATAAAATCTGGAGAGAGAAAGCCATAGGAATGTATTACCGAAGTATTCTCCAACGCTGTTTTTACTTGTAAATATTGAATTAAGCAAAGTATCCCCTCCTTTACCATGTGTGAGAAAAGCCTGTATGATATTTCCGCTGAAATGGCATTGCTTCTTTGATATTGAGGGTATAGTTTTTAAACATGGAAGTGTATACCCTATGGTGTATCTAAAAAAAAAAGATACAGAAATAATTAAATTACCTCAAAGATATTTGTCTGCATCGAAGAATGCATGGAAATCTAATTTTGTATCAGAGACTAGATGTTGGTAGATGTTATGTTTAAACTGAGTTTAACGGATGCCCCTTAATGCTCTGGGTGTTGTGTCCATTTGTCTGACGGCCCAGTCTCAGCTCTCATCGCTCAAGCTTGTACCTGCAGTGTCATGTATCTTTCGGGTAGTTTGGCTGTCACAGGCCCCCTCTCTCTCCTGTCTGAAGCTGTCGGTAGTTGATGATTTGAATTACTGCCCCAAGGTAATAGCCAAGGCAAGGATAGTTCCTTACGCACTAATTTAAAATAAAATTATATTGAATACAGTCAACAGGTGAAAACTTTGCATTTTTCTCTTCAGTCTGTGCTGCCTAATTGCTACCAGTGCCTCTGTGTTATGCTGGCCTCAGTTTTCACATTTGTATGGTAACGATGGGGTTAGAATTCTCTAGGCCAGTTCAACTCTTACATTTCATGGTTTGTTTAAAAACATTTAAGTGTCTTTTTCCCTCTATTCCTGGCACTTCCAGTAGAATACAGAAAAATAACAGAGCGTCACAGACGAGACACTGCTTGGCAGCCCCATGAGAGATGTCAGGGCAGTTTTTCCCGAATCACAGGCTTTGCTGTAATAAGATTACTGTGTTTGCCACTTGCTAATGAAGGGTGGCCGACTCTGACAGCCATCAGGGCCTGCTCGGCTGTGATAATGAGAGGTGAGCGGCAGCAATTTACAGCATTTGATACCAGGGATTATCCAATTGGATATCAAGTGGCTGCATTTGTACTGTCGTATAATCTGGAAAGTAAAGATCGTGAAAAGAAAATGTGGGCTCAAAACACGTCTCATGGGACGAAGGGCCATCAGCAGTAGCATTGCCGTCATTACCACTGTTGTTTTGTCAGCAGCAGGCATTTATCAAGGCCAGTGGCAGCGCCCGAGTCGTGCTCTGTGACTTTAGCTGACGTTTTGCAGTGCTTCATGTGCGTTATCTCACATGACCTTTTACGGATGGGGAAACTGAGGCAAGGGGTGGTGTAGTCACTTTCTCAGTGACAGAGCAGTATTGCTAGGATGCAGACTCAGACGTCTGGGCGCTAGAGCCTGCTACGCTGCCTTCAGAATATGGGAAAATAAATTTCAGTGACTCTCTTTGCAGTTGAGGAAAATCATTTCAAATCACAGGCTTCCTTGGCAATTCAGATTTTAATGTCCACCAAGACCCAACTTTCTAAAACTAATTTTTTTTTACATTTTGCATTTATTTTTGTCCAGGATTAGTTTTAGAGCAGTTTGATAACAGAAATTGTGTAGTTTTATCATTTTACTGCTTATGTGTAGTTTTATTTGTGTTTTATGGTTTACTGTTTGATGCCAAGCCTTGATCAGAAGTCGATTGTACTGAAGTTCCTGTAGCAAAATTCCTTTAACAATAATCTTTCAAATGTGGTTTCCAGGAAATGCATTTTAATACAACTTTGGATTCCCTTTCAATCTGGTGAAAATTATTCAAATTCAAAGATTCCCATTTCTTTGATGCTATTGGATCAATTTTTCCCTCTTGGAATAAGAGAAGAGAGAACCAGATTATATGAGCACATGAATTTACAGCCGTTTACAGAAATATTATGTCTTTGCACCTTGAACAGATCTCTGTTTGTTAGCTTGAGCTTCAGAGAGAAAGCTGGCAGAAACTTGGTGGCCATGCTGTAGCAGAAATTCACACCTTTGAACTCAAATCCAGAGCAGTGAGATACTCTCACTGTGGAAGGCATGTGGGGACCGAGAAGGACTTCTCCCACGTCATGCTCACTCCGGGCCATGCTCAGGAGGGAAATGGTGGGAGAAGCACTGTTGTTACTTGCCATTCCGACTCATGGCAACCGTGTGTGTGCAGAGTAGAACTGTGCTTCGTAGGGCTTTCAAGGGCTGATTTTTCACTACTAGATCTCCCGGCCTTTCTTTTGAGGTGCCTCTGGGTGGTTTTAAACCACCAACCTTTCAGTTATTAGTTTAACACTTAACCATGGGTGGTAACCAGGGACCCTGGAAGAATCACTAGTGCTATTTAAATCTGCTGTCTGACCTGTGTTCTCTCTTGCACAGTCTCTCTCCTGCCCCCTGTACCAAGCACATATTCCCATAAGTGAAGAGAGGCTAGGAGGCAGTTCTAATGTGTTAAAGAACAACTAGGGAAGTGAGAAAACACAATGCACAGAGATTATTAGTATTTTGTTGTTGCTGTTGCTGGCAGAATTCCTCTGTAAGGGAAATTCTGCTCAACTCTGGCTGCGGTTGTAAGTTACAAAGGTGTATCTTGTAGTAAAAAGTGTTTGGTAGAAGTTAGCTCAAAAAGCAACTTAAAAATACTTCCTATAAATTTGCACACTTACAACTGTAATATAAAATTTTATGTAAGTTGCAACTAAAAATAGCAAGGGAGCCATCTTGTGAAATACTATTTGAACTGCAGGCTCAGGGTTTCTGGGCCAAGAGGGAGTTAAAATAAAAATAAAAACAGCCCTTTGATTTAGTGACTTTACTTGATGCGTCTAATTTGACACACTCTGCATTCTTCCATGTCTGAATAAACCCACGGCCATCGAGTTGGTCCTGGATCATAGCGACCTTGTAGGACAGAGTAGAACTGCCCCATAGGGTTTCCAGGCCTGTAAATCTTTACGGAAACAGACTGCCAGGTCTTTCTCTCACAGAGCGGCTGGTAGTTTCCAGCTGCCACAGTCTGAATAGATAAAACGGTAATTATTTGGAGAATGGCATACCCAGGTATGGATCTATACTCTGGTTATATAATGGAGGGGAACTCTGGTTCGTGGAAAAGTGTAGCGTTGGTCCCAAATACTTGCTCTGACCAACTGAGTTCATGGTTTAAATTTCAGTCTTAGCATTTAGTAACTGTTTCACCATTGGCTCACTTCAGCAAAGCTCAGTTTCCGCCTTCAAGGAATGGGGATGATTAGCTGTACTTAATCGTCATAGGGTTGTTGTGGAGGTTGAGTCAGGTACACGTATAAAGGGATTAGCCCCGCACCTGGCATGTGTAGAGAAAGTTTTCAATAGAAATAACGTTAGCTATTTTTTTCACTGTTGTTGATGAAAATAAGAGATGGCTCTGTAGTAAGGCCACAGCCGGCCTGGAAGATACGCTGATCCGGGAAGCTCTGAGCACGAAGGCGTGGAGGCCGCTCTACCCTGACGCTGATGACGCCTAAGCTTCACGGCTGCCCATCTGCATGTCCTGCTTCCTAACTGTGTATTCTTTTTCCTAAAGAAGCTCCCCAAGTACGTAGCTTTAGACTGACTTGTTTCTGTCACAGGAATCTACAGCAGACTCACTTCTATTGATTTTTAAAAAATGTGTATGTGCAGCCCTCTTCCCTGTTCCCTTTCTCCACGTGGGGAACAATAATTTAGTTGTTCTGGGATGGAACCCGAGCATGTGTAATTTTTTATGTTTCATACAAATTCTGATGTGCACTCATGGTTTGAACCAATGATATAGAACAGTGTAGAGCTTTGGGAAAGTTCTGAAATGAATATAGTTTTTATCAACCAACCAAGCAACCAAGCAACCAACCAGTCAATCAACCAACCAATCAACCAGTTGCCTTCAAGTTGATATCAGGACACTGTTTAATTTTCTCTTAATTAGACTCAGAATTTTCTGAAACCATGTTCTTTCTTTGGTGTTTGGTTAGGTTCTTACTTTATACTGCATAGTTATGCTTTTGACTAGCTTTTTGTAGACAACAAAATAGATGTGATTGTCTTCTCACTTTGATTTCTGAAACCTTGCTGTTTTTCTCAGGTTGCTAATTGAGCGCACCTTGAATTTAGTTGTTCTGTTTCTCCCCATCCCACCTATAGCCTTCTACTCCCACACCCTACAATATTAATGTTGTTTTTCTGCATCTAAAATAATTTAAATTGTTTTACTATTAAATAATATTTTAATTGTCACTTTTAGGGGTTATTTTACTTTATTTTATTACAATTTTGTATGAATCAGGGATTCCACTGTCTCTATCCTGAATAAAATTAAAAGCAGCATAAAGAATCAGAACAGCAGAACTGTCTGCATTTAATCATGTCTGTTTAATTTTATTTTAAATAATTTAAAGGAAACCCTGGTGGCATAGTGGTTAAATGCTACAGCTGCTAACCCAAAGGTCAGTAGTTCAAATCCGCCAGGTGCTCCTTGGAAACTCTATGGGGGCAGTTCTACTCTGTCCTATAGGGTCGCTGTGCGTCGGAATCGCCTCGACGGCAGTGGGTTTGGTTGGGTTTTGGTTTTATTTAATTAAAATATGATGTATTAATAAATATTCACAGAAAATTATTCCCAATTGAATATATTTTCTTGAACATAGCTGTGAGCAAGATACCTAAATTTTTGTTTCAAAAATGATTCAACCATATTTCTGCTCCCAAGAAATTTATGATCAGGAAGAGAGACAAGAGCATGTAACTAAAAGTCAAGAATTCATGTTAGAATAGCCCACACTTTGCCCCAGGAAGCACACAGTGCTGTGTATGTCAGGAGGAGCCCTGGTGGCACAGTGCTTAAGAGCTACAGCTGCTAACCAAAAGGTTGGCAGTTCGAATCTACCAGCTACTCCTTGGAAACCCTGTGGGGCAGTTTCTACTCCATCCTGTATGTTCGCTTTGAGTACAAATTGCCATGATGGTGATGGGTTTATATGTTAAGCAGCCCTGGTTGCACAGTGGTTAAGCACTCAGCTGCTAACCCAAAGGTTGGAGGTTTGAACCCTCCAGCCACTCCGTGTGAGAAAGCTGTCAGCTTCTGCAAAGATTATTGTTGTTGTTAGGTAAATATTACAGCCTTGGAAACCCTATAGGGAAGTCTTCTCTGTCACATTTGGTCACTGTGAGCGGAAATCAACTCAACAGCACACAACGACAGCAACATGTATGCTGAAAGAAGACAAGAGTGCACAGCTGGTTGAAAGGGCTCGCAAGGGCTGTGTGCTGGAAGCAGTATGTGGGAGCCCGTAAAGAACACAGAGGATTTGAACATCACAACTGAGGGGCCACGGTTGTTCCAGGCAGTAAGAACAAAGAGCATAACAAGTGTAAGGCATCAGAAAGTTCACATTATTGTTTTCAACAGGTAGCGATGAGCCTGGTGTTAGTGAGATGCAGGGCCAGGGACATAAGGACTGGTGGTTTGTACTTAAGGAGCTCTCACTTAGTCTGCAAGCTGCAGGTGTCAGATGGAAGCTGTGCGTTAGGGACAGTCGGCTCTGATGAGATGAATTTGAATGAGAAGAGACCACAATCAGGTTAGCATGCTTCATCGTCCCTCCAAAAGAGTAACCAATTTGAGGTCTTGCTGTAGTGGCCAAGAGACTGGTAAGAAGCAGGAAAAGAGAGGAGAAAGGTTGTGATGATGATGGGGGTCTGCCTCACTGCCTACAAAGCCATATGGCTTTTAAGAAATGGAGACATGGAGACTGGGGAGCTCTGGTCTTGTGGGGGAGCCCTGGTGGTGCAGTGGTTAAAGGCTCACCTTCTAACCAAGAGGTCAGCAGTTTGAATCTACCAGCTGCTCCATGGAAACCCTAGGGGCCAGCTCTACTCTGTCCTGTAGGATCGCTATGAGTTGAAATCAGCTCAACAGCATTGGGTTCAATGGGTTTGACCTTGTGGTGACTGTTGATGTTTTAAACATGGTGGTGGTGAGGCATGGGTGTTGGGCTGATGAAAAGGTTGAAGTGTTGTGCAGAGGACTCAGGGTTCAGACCCTCCTCAGCGCCGCTGTCAGTGGGGACGTGGAGGCTGGAGAAGGCACAGTCTTCTATAAAAAGATGCTCCATGAAGAAAATGTTTGTAAGACAATCCATGAGCTATAAAGAAAAGGGTGGCCAAAAGAGAAGGGCAGGGCAGAGTGGTTACCACCATAGCCCTTTTTTAGCACATGTTTTCTCCTTAATTTTTTTTTAGTGTCATGTGTTTTCAGTATTGGAATGTGTGCTAATTGAGCGTGTTTAAATTTTTGGTTGGTACTATGGACTTTGAGAAATAGGATCTGGTAATACAAGCCACCAATGAGGTGAGTGGCACTGTGGCTCCACCAATCTGTGATGAGACAGTATACAATGAGAGCTATGTGGATAACTTAGTGTGGCGCCTTTCTGTTAGGTTACAAGGGGAACCTCTGGTTTTCCAAATATGACACAGGAAAACCAAAACAAACCCGTGAGGGCTCCCTAACAATCACCCAGGAAAGCCATAATTATGTTTACAAGCCTTATCCTGCAGAAATAAAAGGAAAAAAGGCAAAAGTTGACAAAACTAACACATCCAGGAAGCATCACCTGATAGAATTCTCAACCTACACAACAACGAGGCTCCAACTCTGGTCTCCTGAGCTTCATGCATGTCAAAAGGGGCCCACCTGGACACTAAATGCATTAGAACCATAATAACGCCTTACCTCTGAGGTCCAAAGGCATAAAAAAGTGGCTCGTATACCATTAATCCAGTAGTAACGAGAGAGATAACTATCTACTAGTCATTCCGTAAACACAAACTCTGCATTACTGTAGGGAGGAATATTACCAAGAGGGAATTAGGAGACGTACTATTCAGGAGTCAAATCAATAAATAGAACCAAAAAAACCCAGTTGTCGTTGAGCTTATTCTGACTCATGGTGACCCCTGAGTTTCAGACTAGAACTGTGCTCCATAGGGTTTTCATGGCTGTGACCTTTCAGAAGGACATCACCACGCCTTTCTTCTGAGATGCCTCTGGGGGGATTTGAACCACCAACCCTTCAGTCAGCAGCTGAGCACTTAACCATTTGTGCCACCCAGTTACTCCCAATAAACAGGAACTGCAGGTGAAACCTATGTGCAGAAGAGACTTCAAGGGATACAAGCAAGTCAGGAGAGGCAGACCTTCAGGGAGCATGTTTTCATAACCCATCAAACTAAACAGCAGCTGGAGAACTTTTCAGGTCCAAGCTCTGACATGTTCGTTACCAGGTACTTAGGAAAACCTCAACACTCAGAATGACGAACTGCCAGTGTAGAGTTAGAGAGATTAGGATGAAGGAAAGAAGCTGCAGTAGCACAATGGTTGGAGCGCTCAGCTGCTAACCAGAAGGTCAGTGGCTCTAACCCACCAGCTGCTCTGCAAGGAAAGATGCGGCAGTCTGTTTCCATAAAGGTTTACAGCCTTGGAAACCTTGTAGGACAGTCCCTCTGTCTACTCCGTAGACTGTCCTAGAGGGTCACTATGAGCTGGGGTTGACTCAACAGCAGTGGCTTTGGTTTTTTACGGGTTTAATCTAAGTGGTGATGGATCCTCAGAGATAAGCCGGGTGAAGAGTGGTGGGGTAGGGGAGCATACATTTGAGACCAAGGAAGAAACGTAATCCGACAGGACCAAGAGAGAAGTAGTTTAGTTCAGCTAACTTGTTTGTATCTTTTATCTGCCTAGTACTTATTCTCACGTAATGTATAGGGCAGATTTTTTTCCATCCAAAATAGTAACCAATTTCCTCAGCACTGTTCGTTGAATAATCATTCTATTTCCAAATTACCTGTGATGCTCCTTTTAATAAGAATTAAAAAATGTGCTATTCTTGACCTTATCCTATTTTCTGTTCTGTTTCTTTCTGTTCCGTTTCATCCCACCCTATACTAGCCCAAGCCATTCTCCAAAGTTCCTGCATATGTCTTGACAAGATTATTTCCAGGTGTTTTATGTTTCTTTTAATCATGTTGGAGCCTGGTGGCACTGTGGTTAAGGAATTGGCTGCTAACCAAAACCCTGGCAGTTTGAATCCACTAGCTGCTCCTTAGAAACCCCACAGGGGGGTTCTCTGTCCTGTAGGGTCACTATGAATTGGAATCAACACGAAGGCAATGGAGTTTTAATATTGTTCGTAGGGTATTTTTCCATTGTACATTTCCAATTAGTGCTCACACATTGTAAGACTGTTGGTTTCTGCATGTTTGTCATACATTCAGGTAGTTACTGGGCTTTTCTGAATCCTACGATTATCAGTGTTCTCTTGTATTTGCTGGGTGTTTAGTTATTTTCCACAAGTAATGTATTTGTCTTCTCCTTTATAGTAAATACACCTCTTATTTGTCTTGGCATCGCATTTGCTGGAACTTTCAGAATAATATTAAACAGTAGTATTAAAATAGATAGTCCTTTTTTTTTTCAAGGGAATTCTTCCAGTTGTATTTTTATGTTAGCATGATATTAAATGTTTTGAGAAAGATACTCTTTGTCATGATAAGACAATAATTTTTATTTCTAGCTTTTTAAAGGGCTATCACTGGTACAGAACATTGTCCAATATCTTGTCGATGCATAAATTTAATGTAATTATAGAATTTCTTACTCTTTTTTTTTTTACTATTGTGCAATATCTCAAACCTGTCGAATTGTCTGGAGAGAGTGTTATTGCACACAGTCACCGACCCACGCACCTTTATCAAATCTTAGCACTGCCTTAGGGTGTTTTCATTGTTTTATTGTTAAGTAAAACACAGTACAGAAGGGTGAAGCCACTTCATCACCCCCAATCCCATTGGGTAGCTAAATGTGCGCTCCCTTCACTGACTCCTTGACCTTCTCCTCAACTTGGGCGGATACCCATGTTTCCAGAAATGTTTGGGTCTCTTTTGTTTTTGTTGGTCTGGCCCTCCTTCTACACTACCAAAACCACAGAAACAAAAACCAACTCTGTCAATTCCAACTCATGGTGACCCCATGTATTACAGAGTAGACTCTGCTTCATAGGGTTTTCTCAGCTGTAAGCTTTACAGAAGCAGATTGCCAGGCCTTTCTCCCTCAACACTGCTAGGTAGATTCAAACAGTCAACCTTTCAGTTATTTGTCCAACATAAACCATTTGCTCCACCCAGGGACCTTTTCCAATACCACGTTGTCTTAATCATGTCACTTTAAAATAGGTATAAAAAACCCAAACCCAAACCCATTGCTGTCGAGTCGATTCCGACTCATAGTGACCCTGTGGGACAGAGTAGAACTGCCCCATCGGGTTTCCAAGGAGCGCCAGGTGGATTTGAACTGCATACCTTTCGGTTAGCAGCTGAATCCTTAACCACTGCACCACCTGGGTTTCCACAGTAAGTGTAGTCAGTCTTTACATGACGTAGGCAAATTCTCTCGTCATATTCTTTTTTTATTTTTCCCAAAAATTTCTTAGCTATTACTGGTCTTTTACCTTTTTATATAGTTTTTAGTAATAAGTTCATCAAGTTTCACTGAAAACCCTTTGGAAAGATTTATTGAAATTGTATTAGATTTAGGTATTAATTTGTTAAAAATTGATGCCTTTACATCTCTTCAGGTCTTCTATGTCATTCAATAATATTTTCTAATTTTATCTATAAAGTGTGTATTATTTATGATATTTATTCTCAGATGCCTTAATTGTTATTGAGTTTTTGTGTTCTTTTTTTTGATAACATTTTCTAATTGTTTATTTCTGGGATATAGAAATGTGATGTGACCAAACACTGGCCCAAAGTGCCTGGTTCGAATCCCAGCTCTGCCACTTTACTAGCTGTGTGATCTTGGGAAAATTATTTAACCTCTCTGTGCCTCAGTTTCCTGACCTGAAAAATGAAGAAAATAGTACCTGCCTCATTATGATTATTGTGAGAATTAAGTGAATTAATATGTTTCAAAAGATCCCTGGTGATGCAGTGGTTAAGCACTGGGTTACTAATCAAAAAATTGGTGGTTCGAACCCACCAGCCACTCTGAGAGAAGAAGATGTAACAATCTACTTCTGTAAAGATTATAGCCTTGGAAACCCTATGGAGCCGTTCTGCCCTGTCCTACAGGGTCGCTATGAGTTGAAATCGACTTGATGGCAACCACAACAGGATTAAGCACCAAACCAAAACCACTGCCATCAAGCCAATTCGTAGCAACCCTATAGGACAGAGTAGAACTGCCCTGTAGGGTTTCCAAGGAACATCTGATGGATTTGAATTGCCGACCTTTTGGTTAGCAGCTGTGGTTCTTAACCACTATGCCACCAGGGTTTCATTGGTGCTTAATAAGCACATATAAATATTTGTTATTATTATTGTTGTTTTCTTGACTTTGAATCCAGAAAACTTTTTCTTAACTTTATTATATAGACAAGCATCTCATCCCCAAAATAATAATAGCTTTAACATTTACTATCTTGTTTTATACCTTTCTTTTTCTAATCCTATAGCATTGACCCCCATTACAATATTATAGAGAAGCCATGATGATGGATTTATTTGTTTTGTCCCTCATTTTAATGACGGCACTCAGAAATTTCACCATTAAGTATATGTTAAAAAAAGTATATATATGTTAGCTATTAATTTTTTGATAAAACCAAGTTAATAAAATTTTCTTTCACTTTTAATTTGCGAAATGTTCTCTCATCAATGAGTGATCGATTTTGTTGAATTATTTTTCTGCACCCTTGTAACCATTCATAGGTTCTAATAGGCCTTGCGTCTTGGCTGCTAACCTAAAAGTTGGTGGTTTGAACCCACCCAGCCACACTGCAGAAGGAAATGCCTGGCGATCTACTTCTGTTAAGATTATAGCCAAGACAACCCTGTGCAGCAGTTCTACTCTGTGACACGTGGGGTCCCGTTGGTCCGAGTTGACTCAACGGCAGCTAACAAAAACAGGCCTGGCGTGGTCAGGCTTCCTCAGGTTCCACAACTCTCCCCATGTCACCAAAGCTACACTGTCTTCCTCAATCTTCCTCAACACATGCTGGGCCTGCTGCCTCAGTGCCTTTGCACGGGCTGATCCCTCTCATCCCCCAGGTATTTTCATGGCCCACTTCCTCATCTCTTTTACATCTTTGCTCAAGTATCTCCTTCTCAGTGAAGTCCGTGCTGACTAGTCATTTAAAATTATAATCCTTACCTCCTATATTCCTAACCTTACTCCTCCTTCTCTGTTTTTCTCTTATAGAATATATTGATTTCTAATTATTATAATTTATTTATTTTCTTTACTCTCACCTTCTTCACCAAAAAGAATGTTAAAAGCCAAAACCAAACCTGTTGCTGTCAAGTCGATTCAGACTCATCATAGTGACCCTGTAGGACAGAGTAGAACTGCTCCACAGAGTTTCCAAGGAGCACCCGGTAGATTTGAACTGCCGACCTTTTGGTTAGCAGCGGTAGCACTTAACCACTACACCACCAGGGTTTCCAAAAGAATATTAGCTCCATTCAGAGAAGACTTTTATATTTTCTTTACTTTTTGTATCTATATTGGTTAGCTCATTGTAGGTGTTCAAAAAATATATCAGAAATAAATTGGATGAATGAATCTATTGGGATAATAATGGTGATCGTTTTTGTTCTGTGAATGTAATATGTCATACTAACTGATTTTCTAATGTTCAATAGATATAGATATGCCATTTAAAAAAATAATTTTGTCAATTTTTGCTTAATATTTTACAAAGTTATGGTGCTGCATAGATTATTATTATATCATTTTTTTAATTACTTATTTTACTATTAGCCATTCTCATTTGAGTATGAATGTATTTAACCTTAAATTTTGATTGCTATTAATATTATCAAACTGACCTTCTTTGGGTTAGAACTTACTGACAAATCTTTTTCCAGCACTTTATTTTCAATATATGTGTGATTTTTATATACCTTAATAATCTCTTTGTCTTTAATCTATTTACATTAATTATGATTATTGATATATTTGAACTATTTGCTACCATTTTTTAGAGGTTTTCCTTATTTTTTAACTTATATTTTAGCTAATAATTTTTATTTCTGGCATTTTAGCTAAACAATACTTATTAAATAGTCTGACTTTTTTCTTTTTCTGTGCCCACTTCTATTTCTTCTGTGCTGTGTTTTCTTTCTGGGTTCTCTTCTTACTAAAGTACACATTTCCAAAGCACATCAGTCTAGTGATTTTAGTGAGAGTTCCCTGAGCGATAAGGTTTCTTGGACTTTGTACGACTGAAAATTGCTAACGTGTAACCCTCGCTCTTCTTTGATAATTTAGCTAATTATAAAATTCCAGGATAGTGGTTTTGTTGCCTCAGCACTTTGAAGATGTTAATTGCTCTGTTATTGTTCTGTGACTGTTGTAGCTCATGTGCTGTTCCTTTCTACGTAATCTCTTCTCTCCTTCTATTCAACTACTTTTTAGATTTTATCTTTATCCTTATGTTCTTCAGTTTCTCTACGATGTGTCTTCATATGGATTTATATTTATTTCAGTATGAGTCCTCAAGTGTTTAGTTCTGGAAAATGCACAGCTAACAGTATTTCAAATATTGTTTCCCTGCTCTTCAGTCCGTATTCTTCTTCCGGAACTCACATGATTGTTGGAGCCTCATCCTCCAGGTCTCTTAAGTAGTCCTGCATGTTTTTATTTTAAGTCCCTTTTCCTTTCTGCATTGGGCTTTGTGTGAATTTGTCAGTACTGTCTTCAGATTCACTAATTCTTCCTTCATTTTTATCAGTCAAAAAAGTTTTTTTTTTTTTATTTCATCTGTTTCTTAAAAAATTTTTTATTATGTTTCATTTCAAATATTTTTTCCTCTGATTTTTATGCCTTTTCATTGCATAATTTTAGTAAAAATTTTGGTTTTTTCTCTGAATATTCTAATATACCTCTTAAAATTTCATTGAGGTTGTCCCATGAAATTATTTTCATTTGGAGTAATTTCCTATTCTAGAAGTTGTGTTTAACTATCTTTCTTAGCATTTGATTTATTCATGAACTTTTTGTTTACAGACTCATGTTCAGTGGAAAGTTCTTAGATTCACTGTCTCCTTCACTCTTATTTTCCTCCTCACTCCTCATTTATCCTGGAATCCATGCAGAATTTCCTGATAGAGTCCACTCAAACATTTTTGTCCCGCGGTGGAGTCATTTCTAGGCCATCCTTGGGTCTGTTCTACCGTCCATGCATACATGCTACGTGTTAAGAGCAGCCGTGTTCTCTGCGTAGCCGTGGCTTTTGCATAGACCTGACTTCATGATAAATGATGGCAGAGGTTGAGGAGATGAGACAGATGACACTGCCAGAAGATGTGAGACTCATACACCAGGACTGACAGTCAAGAAATGCAAAATTATCTTCCCCTCTGCTTCCCAGTTGGCTTGCTCTTCTGTTTTAGAGATCAAAGTAAATATGGGTAGCGTAGGAGGAACAATTTGAAAAAAGGGGAAGAGAGTGGTTGCACAACTTGAAGAATGTAGTCAGTGTCACTGAATTGTATATGCAGACATTATTGAATTGGTATATGTTCTGCTGTGTATGTTTTCAACAGCAACGACAACAAAATAAATTATTTAAAAAAGAAAAAGGAAACACAGACCCAACATTATGCTAACCCAGCTTTTTAAGTCAGTGGTTTAATGGGAATGTTTCTCATATATATTCTGTCTTCCTCAATTTTGGGGGTAGCAAATCTTTGTCCAGATGTGTGCCTTCACTACTGTTTTAAAGAAAAGTTAGTGGATAGCATATTTAGCTGATTTTCTTTATAATTTCGAAGTTTTTGGAGTAGTGTTTCCTTCATCCCTTTGTGCAGTTTCTGGAGCAGTGTTTGGCAAACGGTATTCACTGAACATATTTACTTGAACGGAAATAATAATAACTCTTTGTTGTGATGATATTTCAGTTATTTTTTCCAGTGTATAGTTTGGTACTTTATGAATTAGAATTCGTCAGAGTAAACTAGTATGCATTCTTTTTCTTATTAAATTTTCTCTCTATGGAATTGGGGTAATAGAGTCCTCCCTTCTAAATCTGTGGTCAGACTTACTCAGGTGGTTTTTAAATGCATTTTACTCTAGAAGGGTCTATATAAATGCAATATATATATATTATTGCTTGTATCATTCCTTTTGTCAGTAAACGTAATCATAAACTGCTGCCTCTACTTTGAAAGCTGGCTAAAAGATTCAACATTTTCATGAACTGTCTATTGTCAAGTAGAACTCTTAATTCCAAAGTAAGTAAGCTGAAGCCAAAATGTCCAAATAGCTTAACTGTGTTACTTAATCTCAGTAAGTCTAATACAAAGGGTAGGAAGGCTGCTCTTATCCAGAAGTGTTGCTTGTTACAAGCGTAGCCTGCCATTTTTCCACAGAAGTGAATTTGTATGTAAAAGTTAGCCATTCGACAAGCTTTCAGTAAATATCCCATGCGCACATAACTGATATATTTTGGATTTACAGGTTTATAATTATGGATACTTGAAATTTCCAAGTAACTACTTGTGCTATGCAGGTGACACAACTTTGCTTGCTGAAAGTGAAAAGGACTTGAAGCACTTACTGATGAAGGCAAAGACCACAGCCTTCAGTATGGATTACACCTCGACATAAAGAAAACAAAAATCCTCACAACTGGACCAATGAGCAACATCATGAGAAACAGAGAAAAGATTGAAGTTGTCAAGGACCTCATTTTACTTGGATCCACAATCAACACCCATGGAAGCAGCAGTCAAGAAATCAAAAGATGCATTGCGTTGGGCAGATCTGCTGCAAAGGACCTCTTTAAAGTGTTGAAAAGCAAAGATGTCACCTTGAAGACTAAGGTGTGCCTGACCTAAGCCATGGTATTTTCACTAGCATCATATGCATGTCAAAGCTGGACAATGAATAAGGAAGACCGAAGAAGAATTGATGCCTCTGAATTGTGTTGTTGGCGAAGAATATTGAATATATCATGGACTGCCAAACGGACGAACAAATCTGTCTTGGAAGAAGTACAACCAGAATGCTCCTTAGAAGCAAGGTTGGAGAGACTGCATCTTACATACTTTGGACATGTTGTCAGGAGGAATCAGTCCCTGGAGAAGGACATCATGCTTGGTAAAGTACAGGGTCAGCGGAAAAGAGGAAGACCCTCAACGAGGTGGATTGACTCAGTGGCTGCAATAATGAGCTCAACCGTAGCAATGATTGTAAGGATGGCGAAGGACCGAGCAGTGTTTAATTCTGTTGTGCATAGGGTCGCTATGAGTTGGAACTGACTGGACAGCACCTAATAACAACAACAATGTATATTCTTAAGCAACAATCCAACCTTTAAATAACTGTGGTTTGAGGCTAAATTAGGAGAACATCTCTAGGAAGCAAATGCAAATGTATAATGGACTCAGGTCATCTTCAGCTTTGAATAACTCAAAAATGAAAGGGAATTTTTGCTCTTTGATTAAGAAGAGGTATGATGGGACCAGAAACAAGGGTGTCTGGATCTTTACTCACAACAAAGTGTTTGCTTTTTGCTTAATGTTTGTACTATTCTTTTGACATACTGCATCATTGTCTATCTTTGTGCAGCCATATTTATCCTTCTTTTTTTTTGATGGTTCTGTCCCAGGAGTATGCTAGAAAATTATTATCCTGTCTTTTCTTCATGTTTTATGATCCTATTTTTTAAATACGTATTTAATTATTTGATCCATCTGATACTATTTAATGTAAATTATGAGATTAGGGACATGATTTAGTTCCGAGTAGCTTGCTACTTATCCCATCGCCATATATTAAATAACCAACTCCTTTCATATTTACGTGTCATATTTATCAAATATTAAATTCATTTACATGCCTGAGTCCCTTTCTGTGCTTTCTATTTTTTTATTAATATGATCGATTTTTTTACATAGTGTTAATTATTAAAACTATAAAATATTTATTGACTATTTTTATTCATTTTATTCCAGATGAGTTTTAGAACCATTTCATTAAGTTATTTTTAAAAACCTATGGAATTTTGATTGCAAACATAGTATATTAATTATCTTGTAGATAATTTTATAAAAATAAGACTTTTCCACATAGGAACTTATTATTTCTCTATATGTTTTTCTTTTTCTTTATTGTCTTTCTAAAGTACTGTTAAGTTTTTTGGGATCAAATGCCAGTCAGTCAGTCAAAAAATATTTATTGATTGCCAGGTATGCATCAATTAATAATGTAGAACTTATGCAAGGTTCTGAAGTTATAATAGTAAAAAGAAATTAAAAAAATAATAATAATAGACTAGGCTCTACACTCATGAAACTCATAGCCAAGAGGGGAAGGTAGGCATGAAGTGGGTTGTAGCAAATAATTAAGTACAAGTATGTACAGTGCTTTCAGGGGTTGTTATTTGTTTAAAGGAGCCTTGGTAAAGGAACGCTGGGCCAGCATACAGATTACAGCCTTGGAAACCCTGTGGGGCAGTTCTGTCCTACACTGTCTCTATGAGTTGAATAAACTTGACTGCACACGGCAACATTATTATTTATTTAAGGTCCCTAGGTGGCACAAATGGTTTGTGCTCAATCCTAACCTAAAGCTTGGTGGTTTGAACCCACTTAGCAGTATTGTGGAAGAAGAGGCCTGGTGATCTACTTCCCTGAATATTATAGCCAAGAGAAAAAAAAAACCCTATGGAGAAGTTCTACACAGTAACACATGAGTCAGAATCAACTTGATGGCAACTAACAACAACACCATTATTTATTTAGCATAATAATTTGTGATTTAAAAAAAATTGCCTGTCTACTTAGGACTGTTCAGATTGGGGTGATATATGGGTGTCCTTCTGCTATATGATTCACAGAGAGGCTTACAGTGACCATCCATGGAGGGTCCTTGCCTGGAAGTGAAGCCAAGAAGAGATGGTCGTTCTTCCTGGTGATGCAAGTGGCAAGGTCTGGCCCACCAGCATTGGCTTCCATCTAGCCCTGTGGTACAGACCACCTATAGTCTTTCAAACCTTGTGTCTAATCAGTGGTGTGTTGCTAAATGTTTAGCAGTTAGCTGGTTGGAGGAAAAATAAATAAAAGCCCTACCTTGTAGCGTTTGCTGATATTCTGTGGTGTAAACATTCCCACTGTAGCTGATTTCAAGCTACCAATGTGAAGTCAGTCAACTTTCAAAATTCCTGCAAATTTAACAATCAGCCTCAGAACCAACTTCAGTATACCATCAAACCCCTTTACTCCCACCCCTCCAGGTCCTGTCCTTTGGCCTCTGCCCTACCCCACCTCCTCCAAGGTCATGCCCCATCGGTCTTCTCTATTCTCCCAAGCTCCTTGGAAGCTGGTTTGGCTGCCTCTCCTCTCACTCTCTTGTTAACGCATACGTTATGCCATAAACTGAAAGCTTTGCTTTCCTCGGGGGAGGCATTTTGAGCGAGAACACCTTCGTTTAAGAGGCCAAGAACAACGGCTTAATGCTGCTCCTTTTTCATCTTGCTGTTAAAGTCCTATTTCACCTTGAGGCAATGGAGATGTTGTTGACCAACTAAGGAAAGAGTCAGGAAGTCCAGACAATCCAAAGATTAATACTTCAAAAGCCTAGCATGCTGTATGCTTGTTAGTCAGCAGATGCTTTTCATCTGAGGTCCATAGATCCATTAACAATATCGAGCCATTTAACCAGTGTCTGTCTTCATTGGTTAGAACACGTGATAAATCTGTGGAGGGAAGTCTAGTTTTATAGAGGAGAGAGGAAAAAAACATGAGGGGCCGTCCCTTAAACAGCCCCTTGATTCTCTCACCCTGGGAAATTTTTGGGGGAGCTCGGGGCACACCTTCCATGTCAGAATACTGCCAGGTCACTTTTTTGTGCACTGGGGGCTGGTACTCAGTGAGGGATGCCATCTTTGAGGCACGTATTCTGCCTTGGAGTTCAGCATAATGGCAGATGCGGAAATATCTGAAAGGTGAAGCAGCGGATATTCAGAGAAGAATTATACCAGGATTCCTCATTCCTGCTCCGTTCGGTCTCCTTTGTGTTAACTCTGTCATGAAGATAATGAAAAAGGGTGCAGAGATGCCCCAGGGACTTGCCTCCACTTTGTGACCAATGACAGGTGGATTGGCTTTCCTTCCATCTAGAATTCTCTTTGGACTTTGGGCCATTTCTTGGGTGATGTAAACAAGGTTGCCTGAGGAAATCCTCTGTCGATTTTTCCGAAGGTGTTTCAGAGCGGCCTGTAGGCTGAATCTGAATCACTGATTGATGAAAACTTAGAGCTTTGTTTCTTATGCCCTTTGAACTTGCATGAGGTAGATATCGTGAGCCCTCACGATAGCTAGGCTTTTTTTTTTCCTCTGTCTTTTTGTCATTTAAAGAAAAAGCCTTTTTCATAACAGTGCTACAGTCAGAATTAAAAAAAAAAAAAGTAAAAGCTGTATCTTTTATTTCTCTTCCTTGCTCTTTTCTGGAGGCAGGTTACTTCTTAAACATGTGACTTTAAAGACATTTGCCCTCTTATGCAAACGCAGAGAATGGGATGCAGTAGGTTAACTCTAAGGAGTCCCTGGGCCATGTAATAGTTAAGCATTGGACTGCTAACTGAAAGGTTGGCAGTTCACACCCTGAGGTGCCTTGGAAGACAGGCCTGGCAATCTGCTTCTGAAAGGTCACAGCCTTGAAAACCCTGTGAAACAGTTCCATTCTGTACACATGTGGTCGCCATGAGTCGGAATGAACTTGATGGCAACTAACAACAATAAGTATAACTTAGATGCCTGTGCTATCTCAGGCCATGTAGCTACTCATCTGGAGAAGGCAATGATGGAGAGTATTAAATCTTAGCAAGACTCCCTGGGGAAATCAGAAAGCCCACGTCAAAATAGCCCGCCTTGCTGACTTGGCAAGGCTGGTCCTCTGCTTACTAATGTAAGGACAAATGGGCTTGAAGCTGGTAAGCTCCATTCTTGAATGGTGTGTAGAAATGGCGCACCATCCCCAATAGGTCAACCTAAACATTCTCCAACTTTTTAACCTTGGAATGTTCTTTTACTTCTTCAGATTGCCTTGATACAAGACTTCTGGGCCTTTATCATGTTTGCCCTGGATGGATCCTTTCTATCCATTGCTCTGACATGTAGCATTCCAAGCATTAGTAGATAAGTTCATTGATTCTTTACATCAGACCACATGGTCTCCTTAGTCTTGGAGTGTTAGCCGTGAAGGCTCTAGGTCCTGATTTGAGGCTCTTTCCCTTCCCCAGGGCTCTCAGCCCCTCCTCATCATCTGAGCAGAACATGTAAAAACTTCTGTGTCCCTTACAACCCATGGAGGTTTCTGAATCCACGTCCCACTGAGAGGACAGTGGGTGGACAAGACGTGCTCTCTCGTCCTCTGATACTTTGTTCCCCACCAGAATCTGCTGGGGACAGAAGGAGCTGATTATGGCTTTTTAATTTTTTTTACTTCTTCTTTGTGAAATGGAAAGACAAGTTTATTTATATATCTATATATAAATATATATAGTGTATTAGATGAAAGTTTACAGAGCAAATTAGTTTCTCTTTAAACAGTTAATAAACGAATTGTTTTATGACATTGATTGCCAACCCTGTGATGTGTCTACACTCTCCCCTTCTTTGCCCCAGTTTTCCTGTTTCCATTTGTCTGGTTTTCCTGTCTCTTCCTGCCTTCTCTTCTTTGCTTTTGGGCTGGTGTGCCCATGAGTCTCATATGCATGAATTGAACTACAAAGCCCATTCCTCACGTGTGTTATTGTTGGCCCTATAGACCTGTCTAATCTTAGGCTGAAGGGTGAATCTCAAGAGGGACTTCAGTACTGAGTTAAAAGGGTGCCCAGAGGCTATACACTCAGGGTTAATATATTTTTTAAAAGAGTATTACTCTTTTAAAAAATACACTTTTAGTGTATTTTTAAATTAATGTTATGTCATTTGCTATTCTATTATTTAATCTGCTTTCATGTTTTCTGTCATTATTTTGTTATTTTACAGATACCACAACTAGTGGCTTATGTAGGTTTGATTATCAGAATATTCGTATACTCTCCAAGTGTCTCCCTATAAATGTCTTATTAATTAAAAAAGAAGAAAGAGTAACTGGAGAAACCTAGTGGACATGCCTTAACCAAGTACCATATTTTTATGCAAAGAATGCATTTCTTCTGTTTGTTTGCCAACCACACCCTCCCCCTGCGAGGTATTTTCATAAGCGTGCTGTGCTAATTTAGCCAGTATCATTTATGTGATATTCCTGACCGAAAAGAACAACTTGAATGTAGTCGTAAGGACATATTATACAATTCAAATTGAGGAACATTTTACAAAACAACTGACCTGTATATTTCAAAAAGAAGTCCCTGGGTGACACACATAGTTAACGCGGTTGACTGCTAACTGAAAGAAAGGTTGGATGTTCGAATCCGCCCAAAGTTGCCTCAGATGAAAGACCTGGTAATCCACTTCCGAAAGATCACAACCACTGAAAACCCTGTGGAGCACAGCCTACTCTGATATGCATGGCGCGACCATGAGTGAGTTGGAGTCAACTTGATGGCAGCTGGGACTAGCATTCTTCAGAATTGTCAAAGTCAAGAAGCACAAAGAAAGGCTTAGGAACTATTCCAGATTACAGGGGACTAAAGAGATATGCCAATGAAATGCAGCGTATAATTTTAGTTTGGATCTTGGAACAGGAAAAAAGTGTTATAGTGGACACTAACAGGGCAATTGGCAAAATTTGAAAATAGACTAAAGATGAGATGATAGTACTTTATCAATGTTAACTTTTCTGAATTTGGTAATCGTAAGGTGGTTATTTAAAGGAATGTCACTTTTTCTTAGGAAATACACACCCAAGAGTTTAGGAATAAAAGGGCAAGATGTCTGCAGTTTACTCTCAAATAGTCAGAAAAAAAAAATATGTATGTGTAGAGAGAATTATGAAGTAAAGAGGAAGCAAAACCTATTGCCATCAAGTTGCTTCGGACTCATAGTGACCCTATAGGACAGAGTAGAACTCATTCATAGGGTTTCCAAGGCTGTAAACCTTTATGGAAGCAGACTGCCACATCTGTCTCCCGCTGAGCAGCTGGTGGGTTCAAACTGCTGACCTTTCAGTTAGCAGCTGAGTGCTTTAACCACTGTGCCACCAGAGCTCCTTCACAGTGGAACGATGTTAACAATTAGTGAACCTGGGAGAAGCACATACATGAGTTCTTTGTACAATTCTTGTAACCTTTCTGTAAGTTTAAAATGGTTTGAAAATATAAGGTTAACAAAAGAAAAAAAGGAAAGGAAAACAAAGAAAAGGAAAAACCAAACACGCTCCAGAGCTCAGGCCTAGCGTGTGTCTTCTCCTCTCATTAATCCACTAAACAGTTATCGCTGGTATACGTTGGTGACCAATCTGTTGTTGTATCAGTGGAGATTTTTCAGTGGTTATCTTATTTAACTTCATCAGTCTCTGCTCTATGAAGCACGCTTCTCTTGTGATCTTCCTGAAAACACACTGCATGGTAAGGATCAGCATGAATCCAATCCCCAAAATGTGGATATCGATCCAGTCCTCACATTACCACTTCTCCATCCTCGTCACCAGCTGCCCCTATGGCACACTCTCTCTGTCTGACCCTTTCCATCTGGAGCTACGTCAGAGCTCATAAATTAAAAGGACACCATCCTTCAGACTGCCAGGAAGGCAGACCACAGCTGCAAGTTGGACGTCAACCCTCTGACCTGCTGAACACAAATTAGGGACTGGTTTCCCACTACCCATTCAGGATGCCAGCCACAAGCTCAGGAGTCCACATGACATCCTTAATTTCTGACTTGCTGGCTCCTACTACCTTTTCAGGTTCGATAATTCACTGGCAAGACTCACAGAATTTATGAAGAGTGTACTATACTTTGGATACTATGCTTATGACTACAGATTTATCATAGCCAAAAAGGATTGAAATGAATAGACGCACAGGGCAAGATCTGGGAGGGCTCCCAATGCTAAGCTTCCATGTTCCCAGAGGCACGCTGCCCTCCTGGGAGGGGATGTTCTCGTCAACCAGGAAGCTCTTTGAGCCTCCGTGTTCAGGGCTTTTATTAGCCAGCCCTGCATGATAGGCTAAATCATGCCTCCTAGGGCTAATTGATGTTGACGTTCTAAGCGAGTCTTTTCTGGTCTGGCCAGCCTCCACTCACCAGCACAAATTCTCAGGTGTGGCCTGCAAGCCCCAGACCAAGGCATCTCAATTACAGAGTTATTTCTCCAAAGCCAAGGATAAAGGCTACCTTACTATAGGGTCGCTATGAGTTGGAATTGACTCGACAGCAGAGGATTTGGTTTAGTTTGGTTTACTTAGGGGAAAACTAGGTCGTTTACCCCCCCACACCATCCTTTATCCTTTCACAGCATGTCCTTGAGGGCTGTCCTTCTCTCCTCACTTTAAATGTTGGTGATCCTTGAGGTTTTATACTAAATTCTCTTCTCTTTTGAGTCCACACATCTTCCCGAGTTTTCATCCACTGTCTAATTTGTATTTCCAGTGCAGGTTACTGTTTGGGGTTTCAGATCCATACATGCAACATGCAGTAGATTTCTTCTTGGGTTCCCCCATTGGCATACATCATTATGATCCTTACCTCCTTCTGCCCCAACCTTGCTCCCTAACTCTGCTCTTTTTATGAGTCAGGTGACAGCACCTAACAAAAACAAGAACATCTCAAAGAAGTTCTGCCACGATCTACCACATTGCCCTTGCCAGAACCTGGGCATCATCCTCGATACTGCTGCTTCTTGACTCTGACAAGCATCCTCCTCTCTGTGGCCAGAGTGAACATCCAAATTGCCAAATGTGTTCCTGTCATCCCAGCTCGAAAGTCCTGTAGTGTCTCACTTAGCTGGCACGAGGCCCTCACTCTTTAGCATGGACGTGATTCTTCACCACGCACCCTCAGTTTACCTTTCCTCCTTTATCTGCTGCCACTCTCACGCACCCTCTTCTCCATTCATCTGAAATACTTTTAGTTTCCCAAAGGTGCTAAGTTCTCTTTTTTCCTCCAAGACTTTACACCTGTGGTCCTGCAGTCTTGTTACAAACCCTGCTTCTCCTTTACATGGCCAACCCCTACTCAGTCTCCAGATCACAGTGTGGGTTTCCTACATGGAGCCTATCTCACCTTCCGAAATCCATATGCACCACAAGCATCCTGTGCTTTCTGTAACGAGCATACAGACGGATGGGTCAGTGTCAAGTCTGTGTTCCTCACTGCGTTGTAAGCTCTGTGAGAGCCTGGGTGAGACCTGTTGTCTTAGTTATCTAGTGCTGCTATGACAGAAATACCACAAGTGAATGGCTTCAACAAACAGAAGTTTGTTCTCTCACAGTCTAGTAGGCTAGAAGTCCAAAATCAGGGTGCCATCTCCAGGTGAAGGCTTTGTCTCTCTGTCAGGTCTGGAGGAAGGTTCTTGTCATCAATCTTCCTCTGGTTGAGGAGCTTCTCAGTGCAAGGACCCCAGGTCTAAAGGACGTGGGATTCTACTGGCTCTTGTTTATTGGTGGTATGAGGTCCCCATGTCTCTCTGCTTGTTCCTCTGTTTTATATTTTAGAAGTGATTGGCTGAAGACACAATCCAATCTTGTAGATTGAGTCCTGTCTCATTAACATAATTGCTGCTAATCCCATCTCATCAACGTCGTAGAGATAGGATTTACAACACATAGGAAAATCACATCAGATGACAAAATGGTGGACCATCACACATACAATCATGGCCTAGCCAAGTTGACACACATATTTTTGGGGGACATGACTCAATCCATGACACCTACCTACTTCACAGTTGCATCCCCAGTGCTTAGCATCAAAACCAAAACCAAACCCATTGCCATCAAGTTGATTCCAACTCATAGCAACTTTATAGGACAGAGTAGAACTGCCTCATAAGGTTTCCAAGGAGTGACTGGTGGATTCAAACTGCTGACCTTTTGGCTAGCAGCCAAACTCCTAACCATACCTGGCAAATAGTATATGCTCAATCAACATTTTTGAATACATGAATGCGTACTGAAACCTGTGGTAAATCATTACATGTATGATTCGTGTGTTGAGTCATTCCTAAGAACTTGTCATTTTAAGGAATCCTAGAAGACAGATGTTCCAAAATTTTAAGTACTACAGGTGATTATATGGCCTCTGCCTGCTTCTTGCAGACATTTACTCTGTTTTGGCTGTAGTTATTTTAGCATGAGCGTACTTCTTATAGCTTGCATCTTCTACTTCTGTTCTTTGCCTTGAATCAAACTAAGTCTGTTCCCTATTCCATGTTTTAATCATCTGGATGGATGAAATCCATTAGTTTGCCTCCCTCCACTCTCAGTTCTTTCTTTTTTTTTAGCATAAATACCCCTGAGCCTTCCAAGTTGCATTCCTCTGTAAGTGCTATTTTGCCAATGTCCCTTTAAAAATGGCACCCACAATTTGACAGAGCGTTTCGAATATAGTGCAGAGCATAGAGTACCCATGACCTCATTACTGTCTCATTATTAGTTTGTGCATTGATAGGGCTCAACACATTGCTCCTGTAATCATTGCTCCTGCCATTATTGCTACCAGTAGTAGTTATAATAATTACCATTGCACCAAACATGTCGAGCACATATAGTAAAATAGAATTGTGTTAAGAACCTTCCTGTAGTTCTACTGTCATAAGCCCATTGCCATTGAGTTGAAGTCCAACTCACAGCGATCCTATAGGACATAGGGATCCCAAGGCTATAATCTTTACTGAAGCAGACTCCCACATCTTTCTCCCATGGAGCGGCTGATGAGTTCAAACCACTGGTGTTTTGGTTGACAGCCGAGCACTTAACCATTGTGCCATGAGGGCTCCTTTCTGCATCACATAGGATCGTTATGAGTCAGAATCGTCTAAACGGCACGTAACAACAATGAATGTGTAGTGATATCTGGTTGTTACTTTAATTTGCAATTCCCTAATGATATATGATCTCCATATCTGCTTTGGTGAAGTATCTGTTCATACCTTTTGTCCATTTTGTATTTGGGCTGTTTGTTGGCTGTTGGCTTTCTTGTTGTTGAGTTTTAAGAGCTGTTTGTTATTTTGGATACAAGTCCTTTATCAGAAGTGCATTTTACAAATATTTTCTCCCCGTCTATGGCTTGTCATTCCATTCTCTTGAAGAGTGTCTTTTGCAGAACAGAAGTTTAAATTTTAATGAAGTTCACCTGACCGATTTTTTCTTTTGTGAAGCTCTTACTGTTTTTTTTTTTTTTTGTCCTGACTGAGACCACTTTCAATCAGAGAATTTTAGATTTTAAGTGAAATGCTTTTAAAAATTATAATGTTTATATGTCTTACTGTAATTCTGGAAGTTTTTATTAGACAATCAGTATAACAAACTAAAAAAAGTTGGTAAATCCACAGATTTTAAAGGCTCTAAAGTTAGAAGCAGAAGTGGGCTGCGGACACTCAGCCTGTAAATTAATCCCAGTTCTGTGGACCACTAATTGTAACATTCACAGTAGTTGTCTCTAGTGTTTGCCGTCAGAAAAAGCTGTGAATACAAGCTTTTCAAACACAGAGTTATGTTACAGATATTCCCAAAATGGGCAGTGGGCCTGAGATACAGGGAACACTACGGTTAACTGTTGGCTGCTATGAGGAATTGAGGATCCTGCTCTCAGACACTATGTGAAATACACACATACACAAAGACCCTATCGAATGTCAGTCCCCTTTTGCCTTGCAACACAACTGCTTCAATCAGGTCTCCTTTAACCAGAATCTGCATACGTTGTCAGAGAAACCACGATTCTCGTTGAGGCTAGAAAGATGTATTTCAGATGCAAGTATTTATCAATCTAGTATTTTATTGTGCATTCAAATATAAAAATATGGCCAGGAGCCATCAAACACTTGAAGAATTCACTAAAAATCCTGAATAGATGAATTGACAAGCAGTGCACAGCAAACTGACTACATGTTTGAAGAGAAGGAGAAGGAGAAAAGCGGAAATGTCATGGGAAGAAAAATCTGAGGGTTAAAAGAAATATTGTCCCACCGCACACACACACACACACACACACACCACATACATATATATGCTCTCTTTGTATCTAACAGAGTAACTGTGTTCTTTTCAAACAACCAGGAAACAAATGCAAAAATTGGCCTTCAGAAAGTCACAAAGAAAATCTCAATAGATTCTAAAAAGTAAAATTTGTACAGGTCATAGTCTTTGCCTTTAATAATCATAAACTGAAAAGTAACAACAAAAACCTAATCCCAAAATATCTATCTGCATTCTTGACTAAGAGAAGAAATTAAAACTAAAATTCAGAAATACTTTAGTATGAAGGACAGAGGAAGGATTATACGTCAAAAGAGGGGCTCTGTGCCCTTCTGGAAGGCATGCATTCTCTACCCCATGTATGTGTGTTGATATCACTTCTGTTATCAAAAAAAAAATAAAGTCAGTGAAGTTGTACTGGTAGAATCGTAACTAGTATATATCCTTACATAAATATCCTCACATGAAACTGGAAGACCTTCAAAACCTTCTGAACTTTAAAAATAATTCACTTAATGATTTTTAAGTTTTTAACAGTTTTTTTATTTGTTTTGTTAAATAGTTGAATAAAGTCAAGAATTAAAAGTTACTACTAAAATTTAATCTTTAAATAACTTAAGCGTATTTGAATACTTTTAAAATAAGGCAATCTGCTCTTCTAACTAAATGGCAGTAAAAGCTTTCTAAGTCAACAGGATCATCAGTACAGAGATAGAAGTGTACTTATTGAAAACATTGATTTTATTGTGTGTGTTAGCTCCTCTGTTTTCATTATCTTATCAAACTGTGATTGGAACATTACCTATTCTTTGTGTCTTACTGAAACTTTTTCTTAAATATTAACATTTTATATCAAAATATATTAACCCCCCCAAAACAAAAAAAAAGTTACCTTTGAGTTGATTCCGACTCATAGCAACCCTGTAGGACAGCGTAGAGCTGCCCCATAGGGTTTCCAAGAAGTGGTTGGTGGATTCGAACTGCTGACATTTTTGGTTAGCAGCCGAATGCTTAACTACCGTGCCACCAAGCTTCCCAAAATACATTGAAAAAAAAAAAAATTTTTTTTTTGTAAGAGGCTACATAATACAAAAGCAATCTTAACTAGTTGAAAATTGTAATTGATATCTTATGATATTTGGGAATTTCTGAATCAGACTTGAGGTTGCATCCTTCAAGCTATTATTCATCGTTGCTCAACTGATTGTTTTTTGTGTGTGTGCTAGGGTTTGGAAACATCTCACCACGTACAGAAGGAGGAAAAATATTCTGTATCATCTATGCCTTACTGGGAATACCCCTCTTTGGCTTTTTGTTGGCCGGAGTTGGAGACCAACTAGGGACCATATTTGGAAAAGGAATTGCAAAAGTAGAAGATACATTTATTGTGAGTATGAGAAAATTTGAACAGCATATGTTTATGGGTTAATTTTTAGAAATATTAAAACTTTTATATAAGCTCAGGTACAGTTAGAGATTCACTTCTTGGGTTTCATAACAATTTATAGATACCTCTAGTTAAAAAAAAAAATTTTTTCTAGTATGTAACTCACTGTATCATAATTATTTTTATATTTATCTCAATAAATATGTCAATGCATTAGAAAACTCCACAAAAATGTGGGAAAAAAACACACAAATCAGACAGTCTTAAGTTCAAATTCCAGGTATATTGTCTACTAGGTATTTTCTCTTGTTTTCCTCTCAAACCTCCATTGTTTTCATTTATAAAACCAGAATAATGATACTGACTGTGAGGACTTCCTCTGAAGGTGAGACGTGATCTAAGTCAAAGCTTAACATAGTAAATGACAGACAAAATTTTATTATTTAAAAAAATCGCTTTGCTCCTCTTGTTTGTTGCTTGTGGCATTGTAAATTTATGTCGCCTTTTTGGAAAGGATGTAATAGTACACAGCAAGCACAACATAGGTGATCATATAACTCAATTCAGTAATGACAATGATAGGAATTAATCTATAAGGATGTATGTAATTCAGCAGAACCAGAAGTAGTTTCAATGAAGATGTTCATGGTTGTACTGTATTAACACTCAATAGCAAAAATAAATGAAAAGACAATGCTTTTATTAGAGTTTTAAGTGAAATAAAAAAATAATAATACCACCATGATTACAAGCTTGTGTTGTTAAAGAAAACTATGGGGGAAAAATGATTGTGTTAGGGGGTGGATTATGAATGACTTAGTACTACAATCACCACTATTACAAATAGATTTTATTTATTATTCAGTATTTTATTTTTTTACAAAAATCAACAGAATGTTTTACACTTTTTTGATAAAATAAGACCATTGAATATTGTTTCTTCAATTTAAATTAAATCCCTGCTTTACCATTAATTATGTTTCAGATTTCAGATCAAAGTTAGCTCTCAAATATTTTTACTATAGACTGGTGTAAGGCACGGTTAGTCCAAAATGGGAGATTTTTGGTTTCTTTTGTTATTATGCTTGTCTTACATTGGTATTAAAATTATCTTGCATTGTTATCAGTTGAGAGGGTGGATTAGCGGTAGGAACGTGGTAACTGAATTGTTCATTCATTCCACACGTTGAGTGCCTGCTGCGTGCTGGGTATGTTTCTCGTGTTACATATATGTCAGTACATGAAACAGACAAGCTCCATGCTCTTGGGGAGATTACATTCCAGCGGCCAAGATTCAGCCCTCCTTACCGAGCGCTATCCTGTGAACTTAACAAACATGCCCTCATTTAACTCTCATGTACCTGGGAAGGACAGTGGAGTCGTGGAACTCTTATTTTTGCTTCCTACAACCCATGTTTTCATTTATGCAAACCAAGCTGAGTGGCAGTGTAAACAAAGGGCTGGGGTGGGAAGCCTATGTTTCCATAGACCTTTATCTCTAAAAATGTTCAGGCACTAAGATTCAGTGATGTTGATGTGGTGGGGAATATGCCCTATGATTTTCACAATAGTCCAGTCAGAGATTAAACTATATGGCTGCTAACTCTATGGGCAGTTCTACGGTCATCTAGGATCGCTATGAGTCAGAATCCCCTCGACAGCACACAACAACAACCTCAAATAAAACAATTGCCATTGAGTTATTTCAGCTCATGACGACCCCATGTGTGTCAGAGTAGAACTATGCCCCATAGTGTTTTCAGTGGCTGATCACCAGGCCCTTATTGAAGTATCTCTGGGTAGACTTCAACCTCTCCAGCCTTTTGGTTAGCAGCCAAACACATTAACCATTTGCTCCAGCCAGGGACTTCTAACCCCAAAGAAAGAACTGGAAATAAAGTGCAGTGTACACAAACTTCACTTAATACTTTACACCATGGAGATTCCTGATTGGTAAAGGAGGTGGGAAAGTATGGATAAGCTGATGAGAGCTGAAGTTCTGGGTTTTGAAGATGTGTCATTGCCTATGTATCTTGTAGCTTCCTTGGTCCTTGGTGTATACCTTAAGGCCACAGAACAGAGTGACAATATATTTGGCTCATACGGGAATCAAATTATGGGTGTGAAATCTGTTAGCGTTGTACTCTAGTCAGTTGAATTAATGATAGGAAAAAGTCTTCATGAAATTTATAATTTTATGAGTATCAAAGGTAAATATTTAGTCCTTGATTCAATCTTGGAAACCCTGGTGGCATAGTGGTTAAGAGCTGCGGCTGCTAACCAAAAGGTCAGCAGTTCAAATCCACCAGGCACACCTTGGAAACCCTATGAGGCAGTTCTCCTCTGTCCTACAGGGTTGCTGTGAGTTGAAATCCACTTGTCGGCAACGGGTTTGGATTCCATCTTGTCTATTTTTAAATATTTCTAGATTGTGTTTGGCCCACAATCCATTTTATGCCTATCCCATACCACTGCCGTCAAGTCGATTCTGACTCATAGTGACCCTATAGGGCAGAGTAGAACTGCCCCATAGAATTTTCAAGGAGCTCCTTGTGGATTCGAACTGCTGACCTCTTGGTTAGAAGCTGTAGCATTTAAACATTACGCCACCAGGGTTTCTTTTATGCCTATAATAGAATAGAAATATTTCAAAAGCAGTGCAGTCAGCAAATAATGGTTCTGTAAGTCTGAAGGAGCATTCTTAGCAAATGTAATTTACTTTTGGAAGTGTTAAGGCTATGTAAGGACGGAGTTTCATCATTATTAGTGTGGATTGTGTTGAGTAATTTATGTTATACCCAGTTTTTTTGTAAGCAAAGACAATTAAAAATTAAACATAAAAAGGAATAAAATACACAAAGTAAATTAACTTGCTAATTTACTGGTAACAGTGTAGGTTAGTTTTTAGGCACACCAGCAGTCAATGAATCTCTGTTTCTCTCTGCCTGTCTCTCTCTGTCTCATGCCTAGAAGTGGAACGTTAGTCAGACCAAGATTCGCATCATCTCAACCATCATATTTATACTGTTCGGCTGCGTGCTCTTTGTTGCTCTGCCCGCGATCATATTCAAGCATATAGAAGGCTGGAGTGCCCTGGACGCCATTTACTTTGTGGTTATTACTTTAACAACCATCGGATTTGGTGACTACGTTGCAGGTAAGGCTTTCCTGGCACTGGCGCTGCTCTCCTGACCCATGTTCCTGGGTTTGCAGCACGACACAGCTGCGGAGGCAAAAACACTTATCCTGGGATAGTGGAGGCGGGCAAAAGGGTAGAGCTGGGCATTTATTTTTTATTCTTTGCAAGAAATTTCAATTGCTGTTTGTGCAGAATTTTGCATTCCCACTCTGATTTCAGAAACCAAATATCTACCTCTTGATTCCCCTCTCTTCCACCACCTAACAATGATACAAGAATTCAGGTTCAGCTTACCCTTGCTCTTTCTGCTTAGGTCCTTCCATACCTTAGTGGTGAAAAACAGCTGGAAACTTCTGAAAGTTTTCTTGGCTACCCAAAACCTTCTTCTGTCCATGCTGTTCACCTCATTTACTTTTCAGTTCTCAGGATGGTGTCTTCGACCTTACCTAGAGTATCGACTCGACGGCACTGGGTCACTCACTGGGTCAGAGTATCTACATTGTTCTGTTCACATTTTTTGCTTTTTTTTCTACAAATGTTATTTCAACTGCTTTTTGCTTTATTGTTATATCTCCTAGGTCTTAGGTCCATTTATCATTTCAACACTCTCTCACGGTTGTATTATCCAACTATCATTATTGTTGAAACTATAATTATAAATAAATTACAATAACTGTGGTGCAGGTGAGTATGGTAATGCCCCATCATGGACCATTTGGGCTAGCTTTATAAAATCTAAATCGTTATTAAAAAAAATTTTTTTTTGACGTATTGGAAAAACCTGCTAAACATTATGGTAGTTATTAGTTGCTGTCAAGTCAATTTTGATTCCTGGGGACCCCACATGTTACAGAGTAGAACTGCTTCATACAGTTTTTTGGATGTAATCTTAATGGAAGCAAATGGCCAGGCCTTTTTGTCCGTGGTACCTTCAAAGACTTTGAACCTTCGACCTTTAGGTTAGCAGTTGAGTGCCAGCCTAGACATTATAGTAGGATTGTGGTATTAAACTCTTAGAATAAACTTGCAAGCGTAATTCAGTTTTACACTTTCTGAACGTTAACTGTTCTTCCTTGACCCAGATTTCTGATTTGAATATTTTCAGAAAGGAAAATGAGATGTACAATTGCTTAAGATCTCAGAGAAAGCTGATAATCCCTCTTTATTAAGTTGTCAATTCCATTTTAACTCGGCAAGCCCTCCTACGTGCTATCCTTGAAGATGAGGATGTGTTCGTGAGAAAAGTTTTGCTTTATGTAAAAAGTCCTCTGCGCACATCTGTGTATGGGACAGAGGACCTGGACAGAGGGGGGATCCTTTGCTGGAGGTCTTTGGAGTGAGAATGCGGACGAGGCGGCAGATGTGGCAAAGCCTGGCCAGGAAATGTGTGCCCTTTGCAAGGTTCTTTGGAAAAGTAGAAATTTAAAAGAATCTTGGAAAATAATTGCCTTTTAAAGTTCCATGGAGAACACAAATTAGCCTTTGCTTCTGTGTGCTTTGTGATTTTGACTCTAAAACCAAATGAAACCCATTGCCATCAAGTCGATTTCGACTCATACATAGTAAAGTACTTTTTACTTTTCATGGGTCATAATGTTCGTGACGCAACATATTCGGGCATAATGAACTTCGAGTTCATAAGTAAATACCCATTTAGGTTTGCCTGCACAGAACTGTTTTACCACCGGTAATGTGGAATCTAAAACATTTCAGAGACCACTGTCCTGGACAAACAGGCACAATGCTCAGGCCTCTCTGTCAGTGAGACTGAATATAGGGGCTCAGCCTTCAGTAATTTCTCCCCAGGAAGATATCGCTTAGAACATTTTAATTTTGTATGTATATTTATGGAAGGGACATTTCTGAGTGGCTGGTTGGTTACCTCAGTGATGGGGTCAGCTCCTCTCTCTACCTTTTTTCCTGTTGGCCCATTTTGTCCTTTCCCTAGTCCTCCATGTGCTAGGGCTGAAAGGACCTGGGAAGTCAGAGGTCAGAGGCTAGCTCAGCCAGTGCATCTCACCTGCAAATAAACAGGCCTCTTGGCTAGGAGTGCAGCTCACAGAGTGACACCTTCCTTACAGGGTGGGAAGAGAGAAAGGACATTATTTCCCAAATTGGCACTTACTTGATTTTTATCAATGCCTATTTTTTTTTTTTTTTTATAATATAGGAGTCCCTGGGTGGCACAGAAGGTTAAACACTAGACTACTGGTTCCAAGGTTGGTGGTTCAAACCCACCTAGCAGCACCTCAGGAGACAGGCCTGACGATCTGCTTCCAAAAGGTCACAGCCTTGAAAACCCTATGGACCAGGTTCTACTGTGCACACATAGGGTCGCCATGAGTCCACATCTACCAGACGGCAACCGACAACAACAACAACAATGATTTGTAATGTAGATAATATAATATGATGTGGATACGGAGCCCTGGGTGCACAGTGGCTAAGAGCTACGGCTGCAGACCAAAAGACCGGCAGTTCAAGTCCGCCAGCTGCTCCTTGGAAACGCTGTGGGGCAGTTCTACTCTTGAATATAATTTGGATATAATGTGATATAATGTGGAGTCCCTGTGTGGTGCAAACGGTTAAAAGGCTGTGCTGCTAACTGAAAGATCGGCGGTACGAACCCACCCAGAGACTCCTCAGAAGACAGACCTGGCAGTCTACTTCCAAAAACTCAGCCATTGAAAACCCTATAGAGCATACTTCTACTCTGACACACATGAGGTCGCCATGAGTCAGAATCAACTCGATGACAACTGTTTTTTTTAAAAAATAATGATTTATATTCAGATTTGTAGAGTTAATGGCAGTGTTGCGTTTGAGACTTAATTGTTGATTGCCTATGTTCTGTTTCTCACCCTCTGTCACTTTATTTTCCCTTTGACAAGAAGTCCAGGGTGACGTCATTAAACCATGCCTGTCGCACAGACTGAGAGCTAAAGCATCCCTTCCTCGTTAAAATCTAAGAAATAGTATTAGTTACACAGAAAGGAGGGAAAGACTGCCTTCTAGTACTTACGCAGGCTTGGTTTTAGAACTTGCCTTCCAGGTCCGTGACTTTAAAAAATAAAAAATCATTTGGTGATTCTTCAAAATTGAGAAAAGTCAAATAATTGTCCAATTTAACACAAGTAAAAAAAAAATTTTTTTTCAAGTTTGGTGGCTCCTCCCGCACGTAATGTTATGGTTATGGTTAGAGCGGGTCAGAAAAGCCAAGCACCGCATTTCCATTGCTTGTTTTGAAGCTGCCCATATAAGTCCTTAAAAAACTCCTTTTCATAAGGCAGATTAGTTCATGAGAGGTAACATAAGCACGTGAAAGCCAGATGAAAATTTATGGTTTCACAGAGCAGTGTCCTCAGATTACCTAGGTTTATAATAATAAAAAAAAAATAGCCCAAATTTCAAATGTTCTGAGAAATCCTCATGGTTGATCTTATGAAAACACATTTTCCATATGAATGTAAGTTTATTCAGCCATCCAAATACATCTTCTTGGAATTTTGATTAGTGAAATTTAGTGTATTTGGATGAATAGTGAAATTCCTTCATCTCCCATGTAGTTATTGAATGCTCCTGGGTTAATCAGGCTTCATGCTTCGTGTCTTGTGACCCCTCTGTATAGAAAATGTAATTTGGGACTTTCCCAGGTCAAATTCCTCTTCATCTGGTACATTTACTGTCACAAAAATTTTTATAACTTTTCATAGCCCTATGTTCATTTGCCATCATATTTTTTTCTTTCGATTTGGCAAAAATATCTGTAGATCTCATTTTGAGAATTAAGTTTTCTTGGAACTGTGTTTAAAAAGCCATTAATGGAAATGCAATATTTAATAACCAAACTATTGCTTTCCCTAATCCCTGAAAATATGACTCATGCAGTGAAGTGCTCAGAGCCTGCTTAACTAAAAAGAATTCTGTCATGAGAACATATAAATCTCTATGTAAGAACCAGGGCAAATTTTTTGTTCAAAACAGGTTGTTCTAGTAGGGAACTTCTAGAAAACGGTTCCTGATATTGCCTAAGAGCTTTATAACTATGTCGGAGGCCAGTTATTAAAATCCCTGTCTTGAGTTGATCACTGAGTCCAATTTTGCCAGGAATTACACAGATGACAGGGAGAACACCTGAAGCGGAGTGAGCTGTACTGTGGAACAGCCTCTGCTACCACTTCCACCTCAAGGGCCCAGAAAAATGGCTGCTTTTGGAAAGGGAGGGTTTGAGTGATTGGTAACGAGATGTGTTGGAGTCATCCATCATTCATTCATTTACTCACTCACATGTTTAGTGAGCACATAGTGTATGTTCAGTAGTGTGCTTAGCACCTAGTGATAATAATTGCCCTACTTCCTCTTCCTGTGGGACCAGGTACCCAGTTGCCGTTAAGTCGAACCTGACTCGTGGTGGCCCCATGTGTGTCGGAGCAGAACTGTGCTCTGTAGGGTTTTCAGTGGCTGGTTTTTCAGAAGTAGGTCACCAGGCCTTTCTTCTGAGGCACCTCTGGGTGGACTCTAACCTCCAACGTTTCTGTTAGCAGCTGAGCATGTTAACTATTTGCACCACCCAGGGATTCCACGAAACCCAGGAGCAACAATTCTTTTTCTCTTTTTGGTGGTGGTTCTCTTGTTTTGTAATATGGGAAGAATCAAGGGACCTGGTCACCCCTTACAGTGGTTAAGAAATTAGCTGCTAACAAAAAGGTTGGCAGTTTGAATCCACTGGCTGCTCCTCGGAAACCCTATGTGGCAGTTCTGCTCTGTCCTGTAGGGTCACTATGAGTTGGAATCAACTCAACGGCAATGGGTTTGATTTTTTGGTTGGTCACCCCTTAATTTAGCCAGTGACTCTCAGAGAACTCACAAAGCAGTTGACAATTCTCTGTGTGATTAATTAAATGGAATTGCACTCAGTTTGTTGCAGAGTCCTAGAGACTGTGGACAAATCGAGAATGTATTTAACTTCTAGGGTTCAGGATGGAAATAAAGAAGCATTGTAGAAACACACTGAGAAAAAAATGAGGAGGAAAACATTCAGTGATTGATAGTTAGGCCTAGTGAGGCAGGCACTAAATTGCATTACAACTAGTGAAAAAGGCTCTAAATTGCTCTGTATTGAGATTTGAAAGTAATTTTTTGGGAAAACAATTTTGTGCATCTTATGTACTGTAGATTTCTGTCTTTCTTTGACCATGAGACTATGTTTGCTCCAATGACACCTTTCCTAATTGTAGACTAAGGACCGAGAAGGAAATGGTCAATGCCTTGAATATCAAAATAAAAACTTCCCAAATATGGGTCCAAACGCAAAAAGTTTTAGTTATAATTTTTGGCCTTGTATTTTTTCTGACTTGGTTGCATATACATGAGAAGTTCAGTGAGCTCTTGCTTAGTACTAAAATCATATTTCCATTTGCAAAAAAGAAAACAGGGTTGACAGCATCGTTGGAAGAACCTGTCTGTTCCTGAAGCACTGAGACAACATCTCCCTCAGTTAAATTACTTTACTATAAAAAAAAAAAAGAAAAATATTCTAAAGCAGATGATAAGGATTTTTTTTTCTTTTATATTAAGGCAAGATATTTTTAATTAGTAAAAGTAAGGTCAAAAGAACAAAATTTAAAAAATTGAAACCAATATTTGAGATCTAAACTAAAATGTTTATAAACCAATGCAAAGAACATTTTTTTTAAGAACAAAATTTTATGTCTAGATCTATAGTCTATAATAATTTATTATAGAAAACCAGAGAAGGTGCATGGATTTGATAACCTTAGTCCAGAATGGCCAGGAGTTAAAAACTGAACTTCCGTGGGGGAGGCAGGAGAAGCCTAGACTCAAGCTCTTTAGTGCAGGAAGAGGGACAACTGCTGGGTGAGGGCAGAAGCAGGGTGGGGAGGCTACTGTTAAAACAGGGGTCACTAGTAGTTGGAAGCAACTTGACAGCAATGGGTTTTTTTGGTTTTAGGCCTATATGGCTTCTAGGCAAGAACCTTGTGGGTAAGAGGCCCTCCTTGTTTGACTCCAGTCCCCAGTTAAATATCTACCATGCTCTCTCTCCAGTTACCATCAAGTTGACTCAGACTCATGGTGACCCCACCTGTGTCAGAACAGAGTTGTGTTCCATAGGATGTATCAGTGGCTGATTTTTCAGAAGTAAAATACCAGGCCTTTCTAAACAGAGGCGCCTCTCGGTGGACTGAAACCTCCAACCTTTCCGTTAGCAGCCGTTAACCGTTTGTGTGTACCGGGGACTCCGAAATAAGCATAGAGGCCAGGTTATGTAGGGCAACCAGGGCCAGAATGAAAGAGCCTTCCAGGACGTAAATAAGGTGCCTGCCATGGTCTCACAGCTGTTCTGGTTGCCCTCCTCCACCTCCAGGAAGGACTATTTGGGACCAGATAAGAACTTCCTTAATGCCAGGTAAAGGGATCCTTACCATCCGAACACTCAGAAAACCCATCTGGGGAGAGAATGGAATCCTAGCCATAATGCCAGCCTGAACCTTCTCCAAGTGACATTTTTAGTAGCTTACTCTGCTGGATTGGATCAGGCCAGCTGATGTCCTCAGAGGTCCAAGAGAGATGGCAGCTTGTAAGAGAGGCTGTCACAGAGCATATAAGAACAAGAGTCAAGACAATTAGACTTAAGTTAACTACTCGGAAGTATTTATAATTTCCTGCAGCCTTGCCGTCTCCACCCCTCTTTGCTGTTTTCATTACCACCTGTCTGCTCTCCTGTAATGATGAGCTGGGAAGCTCTTAAAGGACTTGTGTGCCTATTTTCAGTGGTGACAAAGGAACAAAGCAGTGGGGTGACTATTGGTGCCAGGTCAGTAAGGACCCCTGCGGAGGGAGTGGGTGGTAGCACCCTGCAAGCAATATCTGTGGTGTCTGTGGAAAGAGAAAGTGGGTGGTGGGGTGGAGGTGGGGGAGGGGTGTGTAGGGAGTCCATCCAGCACAGAGAGACCACCCTAGGTCCTCAGTAAGCAAGAGGCCATATACGTGTTCTCTAAATATACTTAGACTGAAATTAATGCTTATAATGGCAAAATTTTTAAAAATGTTTCTTAATTTAAAAATAAAACTAACAGCTCTTTTTAGCAAGTTACCCTAACATTGCAGGGATTTTAATTTGGATAAAATTCATGAATCAAGCGAATTGACTAATGTGGAAATTAATTCATTAATCTTAGATTTCAAAGAGTAAATAGGATCTGTGAGTTGTTTGATGATGTTCTTGTTTGCATTAATTTTTCCTACATCCTTTGACTGGGGATATTTCATCTCAAGGGCTGCAATTAAGAATGGGAAAACACTTTTTTTCCTGGGCTTGGAATCCACTAACACTTGTGGTTTGAACATTTTACCCACATATAGACCTTTTAGTGATTAAGCTAATTTTCTCTTTTCAAACTGTGACATTCTGTTTATAAGAAGGAAGACTTAGAAAAAGTCATCTTGAGCATGAACTAACTCTTCTAAAATCAACATCTTGGTGAACTTATGCGTTAAGTGAGTCACAGTTACTTGGATGAAGATTTTCTGGTTTTGAAAGAAAAAGTACTTGGACAAAAATGTCATTTTAGTTTCATGGAAATGGAAACATTTGAAAAATGGAATTTGCCAGCAAGCCTATCATATGACAGGTTTCCGCAGACGTTTCTTAAGTCACTTCTGTGAATTTGTAGAGCCACGTCTTACCCGTCACGGGATACGTTAGCTTCCATACCCCTTCCCCGAAGTGACTCTTTAAAATGTTGCATGAGGTAAAATATTGTTACAATAACATTGAAAATAATATGATTCATTTTGTAAACTGTATTCTTAAAATTATTGTTTTTCCCCAAAGAAAGCTGCATTTGTTCCTATTTATATTATTAACCTGATAGAAAAATGTTCTCTTTTTACTCTGATCCTTTCATATTTGAAAATATGGTAACTCAAAGTCTAATGGAGCAATGGAGAAAGTTGTGGCAGACGGCTTCCGTAAAGATTTGCTGTGAGTCAGAATCAACCTGATGGCAGTGGGCTTTTTTTTTTTTCTTTTTTTGAATGTTGTACTCAGTCCCTGAATGGGGGAAGCAGTTAGAGCACTCACTGTCTAATCAAAAGGTTGGAGTTTCAAACCACCTAGAGGTGCCTTGGAAGAAAGGCCTGGTGGTCTGCATCTGAAAAATCAGCCCCTGAAAACCCGATGGAGCACAGTTCTACTTTGACATATGTGGGGACGCCATGAGTTGGAATTGACTCCGTAGCAACTGGACTGGATAAGGTTACACTCAAAATTTTATGTTTGAGTTTTAATACATACTTGCTACTTTTTGTTTTGCGTTACTTACTAACGGCTAGTCTGAACACATGGATTGAATTTTTGTGAACTGAGTGATGCCATGACTCCTGTCTGAGTCCTACCATCTGTACGCTGTTGACTGTGAAACCTTCATCTCCTGCTCTGCCTTGTTGTTAGCTCTGTGTTTCAGGATCCTGCTGGGATCTCCACCTCTTCTTATCTGAGGCACTTCAAAACTGTCGTGTCTCGCTTTGAACTACTTTTTCTTAGTCACTGTTCTTCTTCTGAGTACCCTCTTCAGTTATTGGCATCATCTCCCAGACGAGGGTCTGTGGCCACCATAGAGCTCTTTCTTACACTTATCACACCAACTGTTTGGGCTTCAATCCCTGATGATTCTGCCTCTGAAATGTCTTCTTTCCATTCTTGTCCTAACTTGACCCAATAATTTCTTAGCTAATTCAGCTAGGGTCTGAACTGAAAAGGGAAGCTGAGATTTCCAAAGGATTCAGTTGGTCTGTGGAGTGAGATTTGTCATCCACCACACACGTTGGCATCAGAAGGGAGCGATCTTAGTTTCCCTGGCCTGTTATCCACAATCAGCGCAGTGAGCAGGGTCAGCTAGATGGAACCCGAACAATGCAGTACCCCATTATGGTTCATTGTCTACGCAAGGGGGTCTTTCAGGCTACATTTTGAATTTCTTAAGAGAGGGACTCAATAGCGACACTATAGGATAGAGTAGAACTGCCCCATAGAGTTTCCAAGGAGCAACTGATGGATTCAAATTGCCGACCTTTTGGTTAGCAGCTGAGCTCTTAACCACTGCGCCACCAGTGCCCTGGGACTTAGTAAGTGCCCCATAAATATGTGCAGGATATAGGTTGTATTGGAATGTATACAGATCCTCATTGGTGTACTTACTGTACCAAATAGGTGGAGACGTAACTCAGGGAATAAAGAAAAAGAGCTTTTTTGTGAATTTTTTTTCTTGAAGCTAAGAATTTTAACTTATGACAAACATGGGAATTTTTCTGCGAAATCAGAGAACAATGGCAGTGTCATCTGTAAATTACTCTTTGTTCTGAGTTAGACTAATCGAGACATAATCTCTGGCACTTGTTATCAATTCTTTACATTGATACCTTTAAAATAGGAACTGGATCTAGGGTTGCCCACTTTCTGTTCAGTTTGGCATGGAATCGATTGGTTGCGATGTATTTTTGACAGTAAGGTGAATATAGCAAGTTAAATGCATACCTAAAAGGTGTAGTCTCTACCTTCTGCCTGTTAAAATAGAGGCAGAAAAAAAGACTGGTACAGGTGGAATAGTTAATGTACCAGAGTATTGAAACAGATTAAAATAAATGAAAAAGACACACAGTGAGGAAAAATCACTGTCACCTGAGGAAATAAAGAAAAGCTTTATTAAGAAGAACTTATTTAACTGTTTCTTGAAAACCAGGAAACCAATTACGTGAGTGGAAAGGCAGGAATTCTCTATGAAGAAAATAACATGGATCGGTTAACGAGAATATTAGATTTCTGTGTTCTGCAAGTCAATATTCCGTTGATAATTTTAGCAAATACCTATATTGTCTACTTTTATAAATGTGAAGTTATTTTACTTTTTCTTTTCCTTACAGGTGGATCAGATATTGAATATCTAGACTTCTACAAGCCGGTGGTGTGGTTTTGGATCCTTGTCGGGCTTGCCTACTTTGCTGCTGTTCTGAGCATGATTGGTGACTGGCTCCGAGTGATATCCAAAAAGACGAAGGAAGAGGTGAGCATTAAGAAGGTTCAGAAACACTTCTATTCAGATAATTCAGTAACGGTTATTTTTAACCACTCATATTTACCTTTGGCTATGAATTTGCCCTATGAGGCTATGGGAAGATAATGAGTTATAAATTCATTCACTTAACAAATATTTACTAAGCAGCTTTTATGTGCCGGAGGCTGTGGTAATCCTGAAGATTATTTGTAACTAAAAAGGATCAAATTAAAATATTTTCTTCAGTTTTTCCCATTTTTTTTTTGTCAAGAGTACAAAGCGAATTTTATTCTGTAAAGAAAAATATAATAGAAAACATTTGTATCACGATATCAGTAGCATCATATAAAGGATGTCCTACTATTGTTTTTTGCTTACTATATTCACTTTGTTTTTTTATATCCACTTATTTCCATTTTACATATGTCTCATGTCTCATGTATGTATAACTGCATATACACATACGTAAGCACACACATACATGTTCTGTGTATGCATTGTGGCTAATTTCCCAGTGTACAGATTTTAGCTTTTTCACAGAGATGTCCTTCAACTTAACAGATGTAGACATGAACGCTAGAATTTGGTACATTAAATTATGGACCTTTTGAAAATTAATCTTCATTTTTAATTTTCATAGTTTGAAAATTAAATTTTCATTTCATAACTACAGGTCCAGAAGAATTATTAATTTGAGTGTGATAGAGTAGTGTTTTATTATAAATTCCTTTGTTTTTTCCTTCTGGATTTTACCTTACTTTACTAATTGTCTCAGAGAAGAACATATCTCTGAAACCTGCTGCTATATTGCCCCACGGTCTCCCTTTAAATATTCCTGCCATTTCATTTTCTGCTGTTCGTGGCCAGGAGATACTAGTGTTAAAATATTTGATTGCAACGATGAGCATATACCCAAGTGAAATAAGACAGGAAATGATCAAATTTAAATTTCTCTCTACAAGCAAATATTGATTTTTTTTTTAGTTTTATTTGAACTCTTCAGGTCATATAATTTTTTATCACCATCTGAGGTACCTATGATAACTAGGAAGAGCGTAAGTTATCCAACGCTTCCCTTCACAGCTACCGTAGTTCTCAATTGGGAATTCACCTGTTGAATCTGTACACATTAATCTGCATCTTAGTTGCACAGTAGAACCAAAATATTTTTATTATAAACAAATCAGCAATATAATATGCTTTAAGATTCTAGTTTAAATATTGTGAAACACTTTGCTTTGAACAGGTCTTCAGCTCTTTCACCTGAATCTCAGGCTCCTTTTGTGTGTGTCTGTGAATTACCGTTATTCCAACCTCATGTACACCTTTAAGGATCTTGAAATGCTATATTCCTTTCCTAGGGCTTCCATAACACATTACCACGAACTTGGTTATTTAAAATGGTAGAAACGCATTCTCTCACGGTTCTAGAGGCCAGAAATTTGGAATCAAGGGGTCAGCAAGGTACACCCCCTCCAGAGGCTCTAGGGGAGAACCCTGCCTCCTCTTCCAACTTCCCGTGGCTCCAGGCATTCCTTGGCTTGTGACTTCATAACTCTAGTATTTGCCTCCATCTTCCCGTAGTTTTCTCATCTTATCCCTGTCTCCCCTCTCCATGTCTCTAATAAGGACATTTGTCATCCTGGGGCTACTTGGATAATCTAGGATGATCTCAGCTAGAAGTCATTAAGTCAGTCACATCACAAAGACCTGTTCTTCTTAATGAGATTATATCCACAGGTTCCGGAGGCCAGAACGTGGAGACACTGTTGAGGGTGCAGGGCTATTATTTAAACCACCTTGGATGCTAAGAGAAAAAAGGACACAGTGGCTAGGAAACATTTTGGGTAACATAGTTAAAAGTAAAAGCTCGAACACTGAACCATAAACAAATTAAAAAAAAAAAAAACACAAGCATTTATTTCTTATATAAAATAAAATGTAACAGAATATATCTCATATATTTAAGAAAATTATTGTTTTGTAAAACTTTATATGTATATATATGTGTGTGTGTGTGTGTGTGTGTGTGTGTGTGTGTGTGTACAGATATACACACACACATCAAGCCAAAACCAAACCGGTAGCTGCGGAGTAGATTCCAACTCATAGCAACCCTACAGGACAGAGTAGAACTGCCCCATAGGGTTTCCAGGGCTGTAAATCTTTATGGGAACAGAGTGCCACACGTTTCTCCCGCTGAGTGGCTGGTGGGTTCCAGTTGCCGACCTTTCCATTAGCAACAGAGTGGTTAACCACTGCGCCACCAGGGCTCCTTTTCATACACACACAAACGCATATGTATATTAAATATAAGATACATATGTGGACACACACACACGACCATTTCAATGTGGATCGTAGTAAGACTTTAATGTGGGTCACTAAGGCCCACAGAGAGCATGGGACAGTTTTCTCTCTTTAGGAAATTGGTATAAAAAATTAAAGTGTAAACATCTTTATTATTAAGAGCCAGAACTTTTTGTGATAGGACTAGCTGATACAACGCATTGGCACGTTATTTCCAGATTAATCACCAATTTTTTCAAATAAATTTAAATTTCTACGTTAACTGACTCATTTAATACGAAAAACCAGCTCAGGTGCCTACTCACGGGTGATCTTGATGACTCCCAACCAAAAGCATGAAATGCGTTACTGTTTTTGTGCTAATTAAGCACTGAAAAGTGATAAACTTTTTTTTTCCACCACGAGTTTTTTGGCTTCTACATAGTATTTTGGATGACACATACTGTCTAGTGACTGTGTGTAGGAAATTGACATACTCACGATTCTGTGAACAAAGATTTATATAAACCCACTGGAGCCGCAGCTGCTCCGAACGGTTGAGCCCATTGAAATGTGACTGTCAGCTTGAGCAGACCTGTGTTTTCTGATTTACAATGCAATTTAGGGAAATAACAACATGGGGTCACAAATTCAAAAAAGAATATGAAGAAAGGGAACAGTAATTTATAGTTTATCTACATAGTACCAGGGCCAAGTTTTTACAAAAGAAGTACTGCCAAAATTTGTACAAAAACCCAAACCGTTGCCATCTAGTCAGCTCCAACTCATAGCGACCTTACAGGGCAGAGTAGAACTGCCCCACAGAGTTTCCGAGCAGTGCCTGGTAGATTCGAATTGCTGCCCTTTTGGATAGCAGCTGTAGCTCTTAACCATTCATTATGCTACCAGGGTTTCCAAAATTTGTATAGCAGTAGAAGAAAGGCTATTAGATCATTTTGGTTTTGAAGTAACTCACCGAAGGCTATAATTAGACAAAAACCGACTAAATATATTCTAGTTGTCATCTTCTTTAGATTAACCAATGGTGGGTGACTGTATAATTCGTATTCCTTACCCTTCTGTACCATAACTAATCCAGATATTCCAAGTTTTAAAAACTCAGAGTTCAGAAGCAAAGAGATTATTTCTAGTTTTCATTTTAAATGATTGAAAATGCTAACTATTTTTTACAACTGAGAATCCTTGCTGTTCAAAAATGTAACTAGTACCACCCCCCCCCCAAAAAAAAAACAAAACCCAGTGTCGTTGAGTCGATTCCGACTCATAGAGACCCTATAGGACAGAGCAGAACTACCCAATAGAGTTTCCAAGGAGCACCTGGTGGATTCAAATTGCCGACCTCTTGGTTAGCAGCCGTAGCACTTAACCACTACGCCACCAGGGTTTCCATAACTAGTACTGAGTATCAAAAACTGCAAAATAAAATATAGCTTCAAATTTCTAAATGATAATACTAGAACACATGCTTTCCCTCAATGGGGAGATTTCGGCTGTTACTAAATCCAAGTCTTATACTATTTTTCAAAAACAAATCTTCTTAAACCATGTTGTTCAAGTATGAATTCATGTTGTTGTTGTTGTTAGGTGCTGTCGAGTTGATCCAACTCATAGCGACCCTATGCACAACACAACAAAACACTGCCTGGTCCTGCACCATCCTTACCATGGTTGTTATGCTTGAGCCCATTGTTGCAGCCACTGTGTCAGTCCCCCTCATCGAGGGTCATCCTCTTTTCTGCTGACCCTCTACTTTACCAAGCGTGAGGTCCTTCTTGAGGGACTGATCCCTCCTGACAACATGTCCAAAGTATGTAAGACGCAGTCTCGCCATCCTTGCTTCTAAGGAGCATTCTGGTTGTACTTCTTCTGAGACAGATTTGTTCTTTTGGCAGCCCATGGTATATGCAGTGTTCGTCTCCAACACCACAATTTAAAGGCATCAGTTCTTCTTTCTTCCTTCTTCCTTATTCATTGTCAAGCTTTCACATGCATGTGATGCAATTGAAAATACCATGGCTTGGGTCAGGCACACCTTAGTCATCAAGGTGACATCATTGCTTTTCGACACTTTAAAGAGGTCCTTTGCAGCAGATTTGCCCAATGAAATGCATCTTTTGATTTCTTGACTGCTGCTTCCATGGCTGTTGACTGTGGATCCAAGTAAAATGAAATCCTTGACAACTTCAATCTTTTCTCCATTTATCATGATGTTGCTCATTGGTCCAGTTGTGAGGATTTTTCTTTTCTTTATGTTGAGGTGCAATCCATACTGAGGGCTGTGGTCTTTGATCTTCAATAGTAAGTGCTTCAAGTCCTCTTCACTTTCAGCAAGCAAGGTTGTGTCATCTGCATAACACAGGTTGTTAATGAGTCTTCCTCCAATCCTGATGCCCCATTCTTCTTCATATAGTCCAGCTTCTCGAATTATTTGCTCAGCATACAGATTGAATAGGTATGGCGAAAGAATACAACCCTGACGCACACCTTTCCTGACTTTAAACCAATCAGTATCCCCTTGTTCTGTCCAAACAACTGCCTCTTGATCTATGTAAAGATTCCTCATGAGCACAATTAAGTGTTCTGGAATTCCCATTCTTTGCAGTGTTATCCATAGTTTGTTACAATCCACACAGTCGAATGCCTTTGCATAGCCAATAAAACACAGGTAAACATCCTTCTGGTATTCTCTGCTTTCAGCCAGGATCCATCTGACATCAGCAATGATATCCCTGGTTCCACGTCCTCTTCTGAAACCAGCTTGAATTTCTGGCAGTTCCCTGTCGATATACTGCTGCAGCCTTTTTTGAATGATCTTCAGCAAAATTTTGCTTGAGTGTGATATTAACGATATTGTTCAATAATTTCTGCTTTCAGTTGAATCACCTTTTTTGGGAATAGGCATAAATATGGATCTCTTCCAGTCAGTTGGCCAGGAAGCTGTCTTCCATATTTCTTGGCATAGACGAGTGAATGCTTGAGCACTGCATCCATTTGTTGAAACATCTCAATTGATATTCCATCAATTCCTGGAGCCTTGTTTTTCGCCAATGCCTTCAGTGCAGCTTGGACTTTTCCGTCAGTACCATCAGTTCCTGATCATATGCTACCTCTTGAAGTGGTTGAATGTCAACTAAGTCTTTTTGGTATAATGACTCTGTGTATTCCTTCCATCTTCTTTTGATACTTCCTGTGTCATTTAATATATTCCCCATAAAATCCTTCACTATTGCAACTCAAGGCTTGAATTTTTTCTTCAGTTCTTTCAGCTTGAGAAGCACCGAGCGTGTTCTTCCCTTTTGGTTTTCCATCTCCAGCTCTTTACACGTGTCATTATGATACTTAATCTTCTTGCGCTGCCCTTTGAAATCTTCTGTTCAGTTCTTTTACTTCATCGTTTCTTCCTTTTGCTTTAGCTGCTCGACATTGGAGAGCAAGTTTCAGAGTCTGCTCTGACATCCGTCTTGGTCTTTTGTTTCTTTCCTGTCTTTTCAATGACCTCTTGCTTTCTTTATGTATGATGTCCTTGATGTCATTCCACTACTTGTCTGGTCTTTGGTCATTAGTGTTCAGCGCATCAAATCCATTCTTGAGATGGTCTCTAAATTCAGGTGGGATATACTGAAAGTCATATTTTGGCTCTTGTGGACTTGCCCTGATTTTCTTCAGTTTCAGCTTGAACTCGCATAGGAGCAATTGATGGTCTGTTCCACAGTCGGCCCTTGGCCTTGTTCTGACTAATGATATTGAGCTTTTTCACAGATGTAGTCAATTTGATTCCTGTATGTTCCATCTTGTGAGGTCCATGCGTATAGTCGCCATTTATATTGGTGAGAAAAGGTATTTGCAATGAAGAAGTTGTTGGTGGTGCAAAATTCTATCATTCAATCTGCAGCATTTTTTCTGTTACCAAAGCCATATTTTCCAACTGCTGATCCTTCTTGGTTGTTTCCAACTTTCGCATTCCAATCACCAGTAATTATCGATGCATCCTGATTGCATGTTCAGTCAATTTCAGAGTGCAGCAGCTGATAAAAATCTTCGGTGTCTAATCTTTGGCCTTAATGATTGGTGGGTAAATTTGAGTACTAATCATATTAACTGGTCTTCCTTGTAGGTTTATGGATATTATCCTATCACTGACAGCGTTGTACTTCAGGATACATGTTGAAATGTTTTGACGATGAGTGCAACACCATTCCTCTTCAACTTGTCATTCCCAGCATAGTAGACTATATGATTGTCCAATTCAAAATGGCCAATACCAGTCCATTTCAGCTCACTAATGCCTAGAATATCGATGTTTATGTGTTCCATTTCATTTTTGACGATTTCTAATTTTCCTAGATTCGAATTTTGTACATTCCAGGTTCTGATTATTAATGGATGTTTGCAATCTGTTTCTTCTCATTTTGAGTCATGCCACATCAGCAAACGAAGGTCCTGAAAGCTTGACTCCATCCAATTCATTAATATCGACTCTACTTTGAGAAGGCAGCTCTTTCCCTGTTATCTTTTGAGTGCCTTCCAACCTGGGGGGCTCATCTTCCAACACTATATCAGACAATATGAACATATAGATGTGATCATATGTGGCCTTATGTCCTTCCTGTTTTTTTATGTTAAAGCATATTCTGGTTCCAATGAAGAATAATTTGAATGGAAATATTATGTTTGGAAGTAAGGTAAAATAGATTGTTTTTCATGAACGTGCTGAAATAAAACATCTTGGTATAGCTCATCCCTCTGAAATATTTGAAGAGGGAATCGTTCGTGGAAACAACACTGTACTGTTTCAGAAGTACCATGTATAATTTCAGTTGATCTGCATTCCTCAAGGAAGACAATAATGAACTCAGTAATTTTTCCCTGGAGACGTAAGATTTTCTGTGGTAGTGTTTTATTTGTTTCATGGTTTTTGTAAACTGAAAGAGAGCAGACACGTGTCTAGCAGTAAGGAGTGGTGTGACTACTTTTTCAATGAAAAACATTTTTTCTATATATTCTGTCTTGAGGAGATGATGTTTTCATTTAGAAAATAAAGATTATTTACATATTATGCATAACATGACAATACTCATTTCTGAGGCTGGTGCAGTAAAAATAAGAAGTGACCCCAAATTCAGAAGGTGAAATCCATGCCTACTTGGTAAACAAACAGAATAGTATGTCCCCCGTTACACACAGGTGGAATTTAGTTTCTTACTCTTTACAGTTCTTGCATCTAAAAGACCCCACGGTCTCATTGACAACATTTGGAATGTCCCTGTCCCCGGTGGCAGATAAACATTGCTGCAGTCCCCACCGTCACATGCCAGTGTAGCTGGCCACCGTGAGTGGAGGCCAAGCAAAGCTTCTTTCCCACTGTTGTTTCTTTCAACTCTGGGGATGTTAATGCATGTAGTGAAGCTTACTTCAGTAAGCTGGCATTGTACCGTATCAAGAAAATGCACTTTGATTGGGAAGTTCTGATACCAAGACCCTTTGAAAGACTATCCCTGGAACTTATATTTGGCCCCGGCATTGTGAAGGGACCTGAGAATATCGAAGGACACAGTTTTCTTCTGCTGGCCACCAGTGGCAGCATTTGGTCTCCTCCCAACCTCACTCGGGTGGCAATGCCTCCCTTCAGTGAAAGAGCTGTGACTTGAAGACTTTACCTTGACCATGTTGTTGTTTTTGGTAATGTTGACTCAGTTTTCAACTCATAGCGGCTGCATGTGACAGAATAGAACTGCCCCACAGGGCTTTCTAGGCTTTAATCTGTATAGGGAAACCCTGGTGACATAGTGGTTAAGAGCTATGGCTGCTTACCAAAAGTTCAGCAGTTCAAATCCCCCAGGTGCTCCTTGGAAACCCTATGGGGCAGTTCTACTCTGGCCTATTAGGTTGCTATGAGTTGGCATTGACTCGATGGCAAAGAGTTTGGTTTTGGTTTTGGTTAATCTTTACAGGAGCAAACCACCAGCTCTTTCTCCCATGGAGCCACTGGGTGGATTTGAACCACCAACCTTTCAGTTGGTACTTGTGTGCTTAACTGTTAAGGCATCAGGACTTCTGACCTTGACTATACATGGACAAGTAAAGAGCAGTACAGCCTGGGCCCTGGAGATATTGCAGTACTTTATCATTATTTTTTATGGGAAAAGTGCTTTTAATATGAAGAGTTCCATATGCCATTTGAAATAGTTTGGACTTTATTCTGAAAAGCTTAGGGAACTATTGAAGAATTTTAAGTAAGTAGAGTGACATGGCGAAGGTGGATTAGAAGCAAGCAAAACTGGGTGCAGGGGAATCAGCTATGAGAAATTATTGCAGGATTCCAGGTAATGTAGAATGAAGGCCCTATGATGACAGTGGGCTAGAGGTGAAAGTATGGGCTTCAGAAGTATTTGCGAGAGAGAATGGATAGGATTTGGCATTCCATCAGCTGTGGGTAGTAAAGGAAAGGAAAGGGAGCAAGACATCCATGATTTGAGCTTTGGATGGGATTAAGGAACACAGGAAAACAAGAGATTTTGACTAGGTGGCAGGAACGAGATCGTTTCATTTTGGACATGTGATCTGTGGGCCTGTTGGACATGTAGGTGGTAAACTCACATCTAGATTATTGGGTATACAAGCATGGAACGTAGGAAGGATGGAAGATGGAGAGAGACTTTGGGGCATCACGATTACGTAAACGGTGAGGAAAGTTGTCAGTACAGATGAATTCACCTAATGAAGATTTGTTGAGTAAGTAAACAATAGAGCTAAAAACGGAACCCTGAGTAGCACCTTAATTTCAAAGGCTGAATGTAGATATTATAAAGGACCATTTAGCAAAAAAGGAAACAAAAGTTGCCATCTTGTTGATTCCAACTCATAGCAACCCTGTAGGACAGAGTAGAACAGACAGTCACATCTTCCTTCTGCAGGGCGTGGCTGGTGGGTTCAAACTTCTGACCTTTTAGTTAGCAGCCTGTCACTTAACCACTGTGCTGCTAGCTCTCCTATTCAGCAAATAATGCCAACAAATTGATTCATGGCTGGGTCTAGAGGAAGGACAATGGAGTTGAGGGTTTGGAGAGAGGATAATTAAAGTGATGGATCAGATTGGTTAAAGATGATAAAAAAAAGTGAAGAAAAAGACCCTAATAAAAGGCTGACCCAATAACATAAAATAGACAAATTAAGTGACTATATTTCCCTGTGAGGTTGTGCTCCAGGGGTGCCACTCCTACAGAAAACATTGTAAATATCGCCTCCTGGAATGGTACCACACAGTAGGTATATACTAGGATTGTTCTTTGGGGACATCAAGTGCAATCCCAAAGGACGGCATTCACATTGTATTTTATGAAAATGGGAGCCTCTGGAGCATAACTGGGGCTCTGGTGGCACAGTGCTTAAGCGATTGGCTGCTAACCAAAAGGTCAGCAGTTCAAATGCACTAGCTGCTCCTGGGAAACCCTGTGGGGCTGTTCCACTCTGTCCTGTAGGGTCGCTATGAGTCAGAATTGACTTGACAGCAATGGGTTTGGTTTGGTTTATGGAGCACAACTAATGGAAAACTACATGAACTGTGTTCTTTGGTGTTGAGCAAAGTAGCAGCAGCCCCGATTACTAGGCAGGTATTTTTGGGGATACATATGCAGTAAATACACACAAATTTGTGTGAATGAGTGCACACACGTGTATATATGTTGAGTGTATAGATATATGTTTAAATATATATATATACACATATCTATATCCATGTACATATATACATGTTGATATCATATATGTGTGTATACATGTAGATAGCCATGTATGTATATACATATAGATATACATGTACGTATATGAATGTAGATATCCATGTTCATATATACATGTAGATAACCATGTATATATGTACATATAGATATCCATGTAGGTATATACATGCAGATATCCATGTATGTGTATACATGTAGATATCCAGGTACCTGTATACATGTAGCTATCCATGTACGTGTACACGTATAGATATCCATGTACCTGTATACATGTAGATATCCATGTATGTATATACAGGTAGATATCCATGTACCTATATACATATATGTACACATATAAATGTATAGAGAGACAGAATGGGAGATGGGAAGAGGGAAAGGGAGGGCAGAGAGAGGGAGAGTTGAATTACATACCTGCTTTCCTTTCCAAAGAAAAGATGGAGAGCTGTCACGTACTCTGTCCATCTTAAAATTGCTTAAATATTAATTGCCAGAGGTGCTAGGAGGAGGTGCAAATAATTCATAAGCTAAGGGGTCAGAAAAGTCTTTGCAAAAGAAATAAGTAAAATTTTAAAAGGTAGGGGGTTGGGATGGAGGGGTGATGTTCTGTGTCAGTAGAACAGCTTGTCAAAAGCAGAGAAGTACGAAAGCACAGAGTACTGGAAGGGGGGCAGAATTTAATCCATAGACTGGCAAAGAGGATTTTTGCAGAGGCATACTGAAAACTAAGCTGTGTACATGGGTTTGTAGGATTGTGGAGAGCCTTAAACGTGAGATTGCAGATTTGGGGTTTCCCTACACTATAGATGGCGGTGGGGTGGGCATGAGCTGTGGAATGATGATGTTAGAGTGGCAGGGAAGGGACAGGACTGGAGAAAAAGGAGAAAAGCATGGAGACCGGCTAGGAGATTATTTAAACAAACAATTCATTACTAAATCAAACGTTCGTTCATTCCACAGCATTTTCTGATCTTTACTATGGGCTCTGGCTACTGGCTAAAGAGTCAGCCTTCGTCTGTGGTAGTTTAAGGCCGATGTCTTTATAGAGAGTATTCCATGGGTGATAGGTTCCCTTAATAATCTTTGTAATTGTTTGCTTTTACTTTTCTTCTTCTAGGGATGGGAAAAAAGGAGTAGTTTTTTACAATAAACCACTTAGTCTTTGTTACAGATCAATTCTCTTCTGTTTTTTCTCCACTTTCTTCCATCCGTCCCTCTGCTCTTCCTTTCTCCCTCCCATCCCCTTCCCTCCCCTTCCTTTCTCTTTCCTTCCTCTCCCTTCCTTTTTGTTACCTTCCCTTCCATTCCATTCCCTTCCTTTCTCTTCCCTCTTTCTTTCTCTCTTTCTTCAGACTGTTATCAGACTTTGTAGTTATTTTAATTTCTAACATAATAGGGGTATGGTACTCTTTAGTACAATTTTTTTTTTGTATTGATTTTCTTATACTTTTGTTGAGTTACTGAAGTAATTATAAATTACTACTTGAATTTGGACTGTGGGTATACAGTGATCTTAAGACTTCTCGGGTTCCCATTTTAATGCATATGACTCCTCTTAGGCTAAGGAGTAACTAAAATAGAGATATGCAGTGTCATGATGGGCTATTAAACATTGGGAAAAGATAAAGAGTCCATCTCTTCTACCTTATGGCAGAGTGTCCCTCACTATACTGTGGGCAGAAGATCAGAGAAATCAGACTTTGGAACTCATCTGCTGGTCCATAGTTGGCTTTACCAAGTGATATCCAAGGAGAAAATCCCTTCTCTTTACAGCCCAGCATCAGCTCCCCACGTTATCTGTGTTTTCAACAGGCCTTTGGAAAGGGGAAGAAAAATAAAAGAATAACAGTGTAAGAACTAAATTATGCTTTCTGGCAACAGTGACTGTCACGAGACAGAATGTGTCTAATTCATAAATGAATTTTATGGACAGTAATTTCTGTAGATCCAGGACCCCTAATTATATCTCCTCCCCTTCCTTCTCTACCACCACGGTCACTACCACCTTTTCCTCTCATACGTGGGCAATTTCGACATATTAAAAATAAGTTCCCGAATCAGACCCATCTGTTACTACCCAGCAACAGAAAAGGGCTTTGTGAACTTAGCTTTTTCACTGACTGTTATAGTACAGATAAGTGAAATCTGGAAACTGAAAGTTTCCATGTTCTTTTAAATGAATAGAAAAAATTTGTATGACTTCTAAAAAAATGTGTGGGCTTTGGAGTCACATAAAACTGAGATTTGATTCTATCTCAAATATTCAGTGGCTCTGAAAACTTCATCAAGATAACGAATCTCTCCAAGTCTCCACTTTCTTGTAAAGTGAAGGTCACAGCACCCTCGTCGTGAGGTGCCTGTGATGATTCCAGGCATAGAGTTATGCTAAAAGGCCTGCTGAATCCTAGTTCTTTTCCTCGTGAGTTTCCAACAAAATTGGTATCAAGTTGTCACCCTAAGTGAAATAATCACGTAAAGCTCTAAGACGAGCTTCTATATATCATCCATGTTCTGTATAAAGCTTAAAATGCCATGAATACTTACATGTCCAAATATCTTACCTGGTTGAAATAATAAGTAAACACAAAGGGTAAACAAGAAAATATCAAGGGTATGTGTATTTGCATATTGCTAGAATTTACTCACAAAACAAGAAAATCAGAATAGTTACCAAATAAAAAACCAAATCCACTGCTCTTGAGTCGATTCTGACTCACGGTGACTCCATGTGTTACACAGTAGAATTGCTCCATGGGATTTCCTTAGGTATAATCTTTTCAGAAGCAGACTGCCAGGCCTTTCTTCAGTGGTGCGCCTGGGTGGGTTCAGATCACCAACCTTAGGTCAGTAGTTGAGGGCAAACCATTTGCATCACTCAGGACCTTATAGAATAGCTGAACCCGAACCTGCTGCCGTCAAGTTGATTTTGACTCATAGGACCCTATAGAATAGCAAGAGGGAGGAAAAAACTGGTATAGGAATTTCCAGTATGTATTGTGTTCTATGAACTCAAAAGCTAGCTCCTACATAAATGTTTCTTAAATCTGCTCATCGATCACTATTATCTTCATTCTTTTCTTGAATTTGAGCAACAGATTTTCCAGTTTTCTGCTAGAATTCTTTTGGAGTCTCCTTTTATTAAACTGAGAGGCAGTAGCTCAGTTGTTACCTGAAAAAAGGAAAAATCATGCAGGAAGATCCCTTTGCTTGCTTTTTGTTTATTTTAGGTTAACCCTCACTATTTATAAATTGTAACTTCTTTGTGCTTCAAGCATTTCCAGACTGTCATCTGATAATGGAAATTCAGGGTAATTTTTTCTGTTCATTTGGACATAACAGGAAAATAAGTCACTAGTTTTTGGCCTCACGGCACTCCACAAGCAATTTTGTCTTCCTTAGCTAGAGAGCACATTACGGGGTTTAGTGCATCGAGCTATAATGGTGCCTGTCTTTTTGTTTTAAGGCTGCCTGTTTTAAGACTGTCCTTTTGTTCTGAGGATTTGTGTTAGGAAAAGTGGCCACCGTGAACTCTGCTTTCAGAATTGGTTTTTGGACTTCCTCCGTCAAAGCAAAGTATTGTGCTTGCCCATATTCGAAGCTAAAATCAATCACATTTCACATACAAAAAATCAAACCTGTGTTTGCTGAGAACAAAAGCGAGTGTGTTTTCAAAGATGGACCAACAAAATGAATTTGTTTTTAATTCCTCATTATATATGGCCCTTTCCAAATAAATATTGGTTCATACGTGGCCTGTTAGGGTTAGAGTACAGGGGATACTTTGAAATTTAATTAGAGATTTGATCAACTTTTTTCCCCATCTTTTATTATTATTATTATTATTGTGCTTTAGGTGAAAGTTTACAGAACAAACTACTTTTTCATCAAACAGTTAGTACCCACATTGTTGTATGACATTGGTTAACAACCCCACGACATGTCAACAGTCTCCCCTTCTCAGCCCTAGGTTCGCTATTACCAGCTTTCCTGTTCCCCCTGCCTTCCAGTCTCTGCCCCAGGGCTGGTGCACCCCTTTAGTCTTGTTTTGTTCAAGGGGCCTGTTCAGTCTTTGGCTGAAGGGTGAACCTCAGGAGTGACCTCATTACTGAGCTGAAAGAGTGCCTGGCCATACTCTCAGGGTTTCTCCAGTCTCTGTCAGGTCAGCATGTCTGCTATTTCTTCTTGAGTTAGAATTTTGCTCTCCATTTTTCTCCAGCTCTGTCCAGGACCCTCTATTGTGATCCCTGTCAGAGTAGTCAGTGGTGGTAGCCAGGCACCATCTAATTATACTGGACTCAGTCTGGTGGAGGCCGTGGTAGATGTGGTCTATTAGTGTTTTGGACTAATCTTTCCCTTGTATCTTTAGTTTTCTTCATTATTCCTTACTCCCAAAGGGATGAGACCAGTGGAATATTCTAGATGGCTGCTCATAGGCTTTTAAGGCCCCAGACGCTACTCACCAAAGTAGAACCTAGAACATTTTCTTTATAAACTATGTCAGCCCAGCAGTTCGGTCCCTCAGGGAGTTTGGATGTCTATGGAGCTACGAACTTGCCTTGTACAGGTTGTGCTGGCTTCCCTGGTACTGTGTAGTGTCTGACCCTTCAGAGATCAACTTTTGCAACAAAACACGGTGATCTGTTTAGTGATCGGTGCGTGGCACCCTAATTGTAGCAAGTGAATTTAGCCCTTCCTGCCCCAAACTTGATTTAAAGCAAAAGAATGGGTTCCAATTAATGGTGTGTGTGTGTGTATGTGTGTGTGTGTGTACTCTCTCATTTCAGAACAAGGAAGAACCCTTGTTCTTCCTCCAGAAAATACGGTCATCATCAGTGCTATTCGTGACATATTTTCGTTTTTCTCCGCACCCAGACACCTGTTAGGATGACTCTTCCTCTGCTCCCTGTGACTAGCGAGTCACCTGAACAGCTCTGGCCAATGCGTGTGGGCAGAACTGATGTGGGCAGAACAGGTAGAGGGTTCAGCTGCGACTGTAAGCCCCTTCCGAGCTTCCTTGCTCTGGCATGTGGACCATAAATCATGGGTGCTGTGTCAGCCGGGATCCCTGAATAAGTATAGGAACAGAGGCTCCTGGCCGACTTGTGGACATGCAGCAGGAGCCACGTGCTTTAAGCTACTCGGATAAAGGGACTGTTTGTTCTATTTTACAATCTCTTCTATGCTAAGTCAGTAAGGCACTATCTTAGGCTGTTATAGTCTTAGTCTTAGTGCTGCTATAACAGAAATACCATAAGTGGCTGGCTCTAACAAAGAGAAGTGTATTTTCTCACAGTCTACTAAGCTAGAAGTCCAAATTCGGGGCGTCAGCTCCAGGGGAAGGCTTTCTCTCGCTGCCGGCTGTGGAGGAAGGTCCTTGTGGTCAACCTTCCCCTGGACTAGAAGCTTCTCTGCACAGGAACCCCGGGCCCAAAGCACATGCTCTCCTCCTGGTGCATCTTGCTTGGTGGTGTGACATCCCCAACTCTCTGCTAGCTTCCCTTTCCTTTATCTCTTGTAAGATAAAGGGGGACGTGGCCTGAGCAAGAAGGGTGTTACGTCCCACACTAATCCTCTTTAACCACAGCAGAGATTATGATTTAGAGGACATAGAAAAATCAGAAAATGGGGGACAACCACACATGGCCTAACCAAGTTGATACATATTTTGGGGGGGGGACAGAATTCAACCCATTACAGGCACCGTAAACATTGTTGGTTTAATTTAAATAAAAGGATAAAGATAATAATAATCTGGGAGATTTAAACTTTCTGTGCCATGCTCACGTTGGGTGAGTTGCATATTAGTTTCCAAACCCCTGACAGCCTGAGGTCTATCGTCCGCACTTGCCTTATTTAGGGTTTTCTAGTGGTTTTGCCAGGGAGGCGGTGGGAGAATTCTTGCCTTCCGTGCAGGAGACCCTGAGTCCCGCCCGGCACACCTCCTGCGCAGCCACCGCTGGTCTGTCAGTGGACCCTTGTGTGTTGCCATGACGCTGAACAGGTTTCAGCGGAGCTTCCAGACTAAGGTGGACTAGGAAGGAAGGTCTCGTGATCTACTTCTGAACAGTAGTCAGTGGAAACCCTAAGAATCACAATGGCCCAATCTACAACCGATCATGAGGCTGAAGCAAGACTGGGAAGTATTTAGTTCTGTTGTCATGCGGTAGCCAGGAGTTGGGAGCAGACTCCAGGGCAGCTTATAACCAGGGTTTTGTTAGAAGCATCGGGGTAAAAGTTGAAGTAAAATAGAACAACCTGCTTTGTTTTAGGAAATGGTAAGTGGGCTGGCTTTAAATTCCATGGAGACTAGATATTCATGTTCCTATAAAAGGGTAGTTTCTGCTCCAGGCCTCACTGTATCTGTGTCTCTGATTCTATACACTCATTCAGGATTAGGCCCAATGATATTGAATCTGTTTATTTTTAGACTTCCTGTAGGAAGGAATCCTAAACTGAACTTAGGTTTCATAAAACCAATGCATAATACCAAAGTAATTACAAATGTAAAAGAGCAGGATATCCTTATATATAATATTATTTTGAGATTTTTAGGTTTAATTTTATGAAATAATTTATATTAAACTATTTCTGAACTTAAAAAATCACAGTTCCATATGTTTCAACCTAACATTCTAAGGATTTGTTGTTGTTGTTAGGCGCCATTAAGTCCATTCCCAGTCATAGCAATCCTTTATACAACAGAATGAAACACTGCGCAGTCCTGCACCATCCTCGCGATCATTGTTACACTTGAGCCCTTTGTTGCAGCCACTGTGTCAGTCCATCTTATTTAAGGTCTTCTTCTTTTTCATTGGCCCTCTACTTCTCCAGGGACTGATCCCTCCTGATAACATCTCCAAAGTATGTGACAGGTAGTTTCGCCATCCTTGCTTCTAAGGAGCATTCTGGTTGTACTTCTTCCAAGACAGATTTGTTCATTCTTTTGGCAGTCCATGGTATATTCAGGGTTCTTTGCCAACACCACAATTCAAAGGCACCACTTCTTTTTTGGTCTTCCTTGTTCATTGTCCAGCTTTCTCATGCATATGAGGCTATTAAAAACACCATGGCTTGGGTCGGGTGCACTTTAGTCCTCAAGGTGACATCTTTGCTTTCCAATACTTTAAAGAGGTCTTTTGAAGCCAATTTGCCCAATGCAACATGCCTTTTGATTTCTTGACTGCTGCTTCTGTGGCGGTTGATTGTGGATCCAAGTAAAATGAAATGCTTGACAACCTGAATCTTTTCTCCATTTATCATGATGTTGCTTATTGATCCAGTTGTGAGGATTTTTACTTTCTTTATGTTCAGGTGTAATCCATACTGAAGGCTGTAGTCTCTGATCTTCATCAAATCCTCTTCACTTTCAGCAAGCAAGGTTGTGTCATCTGCATATCACAGGTTATTAATGAGTCTTCTTCCAATTCTGATGCCCCATTCTTCTTCATATAGTCCAGCTTCTCCGATTACTTGTTCGGCATATAGACTGAATAGGTACGGTGAAAGAATACAACCTCGATGCACACCTTTCCTGACTTTAAACCATGCGGTATCCCCTTGTTCTGTTCCATCTCTGATGGAGCCCCAGTAGCACAGTGGTTAAAGTGTTCAGCTGCTGACCAAAAGGTCTGCGGTCCAAACCCACCAGCGGCTTCCTGCAGAAAGATGCGGCAGTCTGCTTCTGTAAAGACTTACAGCCTTGGAAACCCGTGGGGCAGTTCTCCTCTGTCCTGTAGGGTCGCTAAGAGTCAGAATCAACTCGGCAGCAGTGAGTTTGGGTTTTTTTTGATCATTCCGGGTGAGTTTATTCTATTGTGCCTTCCCTGTCTCGAGTGCAGAGAACAAACCAGCACAAGACCAGCTGATATAATAATAACATCTATGAATGTATAAGGAGTCCTGGTGGCTTGGCTGCTTACTGAAAGGTTGGCAGTTCGAACCCACTAGCCGATCTGTGGGAGAAAAGACCTGGTGATCTGCCCCTGTAAATATTATGACCTAGGAAACCCTATAGCGCAGTTCTACTCTGATATAGGGTCCCTGTAAGTCAGAAAGGATCCCTGGTGATGCAGTGGCTAAAGTACTCAGCTGCTGACCTAGAGGTTGGTGGTTCGAACCTACCAGCTTCTCTGCAGGAGAAAGATGTGGCAGCCTGCGTCCACAAAAATCTACAGCGTTGGAAACCCCGTGGGGAAGTTTTACTCTGTCCTGTAAGGTCGCTATGAGTCAGAATTTACTCCATGGGAGTGAGTTTGTTTTTGTCTTGTTTTGTTTTTTAATGAGTCGAAATCAACTCAACAGCACACGACAATAGCGTAAACGTATAACCAGTAACTGACCAGTTGCCATCGAATCGATTCCGACTCCTGGCAACCCCCCATGTGTCTGAGCAGAACTGTGCTCCACAGGGTTTTCAATGGCTGATTTTTCAGAAGTAGATCACCAGTCCTTTCTTCTGAGGTGCCTCTGGGTGTACTTGATCCTCCAGCCTTTTGGTTAGCAGCCAAGTGTGTTAACTGGTTTCATCACCCGGAGACTATACATATATACTCTCTCCCCAGTGGAGATAACCTTTTAAATTATTTAACGTGACATTAGATATATAAATCTGAAGCAGTACACTTCAGTTACTTCCTCAGGTACAGGTGTCCCCAGGAACGATGAATAGGCACTTGACTTGTATGCCTGTGGTTAAACAAACAGAAATACTTGCCAAAGTAGTCGCTTTCCTAATGCAGGAGGTATTACTGTAGAGATAAACTCTAGTTCCCATTCAGAATATCAGGGGGCTTACAATCACTGAAATGTTTATTTTTTTCATCTTGTATCTGTTTATCCCTGCTACATACACTTCATAACCACTCTGGTTCTTCTGTTTTCATAACCTCTGTACATCAAAAAGGACTTAAGTATCTTCCGAGCAAAATGTTTTGTGTGGACTATTGACCTAAAAAAAAAAAAAAAAAAAGCTATGAAGAAAAGCAAGCTTATTGGCAAATCTTACCATACAAAGGAATCCATCTCCACAATTGGAGACTATGGGTATAAATATGGTGATATTTTTCATGAGATTTTTCACGAATGCCAAAGATTGTGATGTGTTGGTGGCTTCTTCAATTTTTGTGATGCACATCACTGAGAAGCTAAGTCCATTATTGAGTGAATTTTGTGCCATCTCTGTATATGTTCATGTTGTACATATTCGTGTGTGTGTGTGTATGTGTGTGTATTCCCAACTTTACTCCTATTTGTGTCACTTCTAGGAGCCCTGTGGCGCGGTAGTTAAAGCACTTGGTTGCTAATGAAACGGTTGGTGGTTTGAACCCACCAGCTCTTCCACGGGAGAAAGATCTGGCAGCCTGCTTCCGTAAAAATTAGAGCCTTGGGAACCCTGTGGGGCAGTTCTCTTCTGTCTGTAAGGTTGCTATGAGTCAGAATCAACTCAACAGCAATGGGTGTGGTTTTGGTTTGGTTTGTACTATGCTTTCAGAACCTGTTAGACAGACTTTGGCTAAATACAAGCTCAGTTTAGAGACTACTGTGTGTGATCGATTCATAATTCTGAATGAACAAGCAGGGCAGCAAGGACATAGATCAGCAGAGCAGGCTAAGACTTGCTTTGCAATTGAAGCCACATGGACTGCAGACTTTGTCATAAGTGTGAATTCACCAAAAGGCAGTGTAGTGTAAGGCTGAGTATGGGAGAAACAAGGATTTAGCTGCAAAGAGTTTCTGATCTGCAAACTGGGGACTATTATGCCACACAAAAGATGTTTGCCAACCCAGAGCACAAATGGCTTCCCTTTCCAAGAAAACTCATTTATTTATTTGTTCATCAAGCATGCGTTGGTTGCCTGTGGTGTGTCAGACATCTTACCAGGTATTGGGAATACATATATGCAAAAAGTCAGCGTGCCTTCAAAAACAGTTAATTTCAAAAAGAACATATTTCTTCTCCTTTGGAACTTAGCAGGAAGGTTCTTTTTGGAGATGGTGTGTCTGAGATTCTGTTGGATCCACTTAGGGGTTCTGCATAGTGGCTTTGGGAAAGGAGTACTTCCATTCCCTCTCCTACAACAGTTTTACGTAGGAGAAGAGCCTTGGGAAGCATGGCACTTAAATGCTAACCTAGATGTTTTATCTTCGTGCTCCATTAATGACTACATGTAAAATAAAATCTGTGTGCTTCTTTTTTTGGGGGCGGGGGGAAGTTTGGGGGTGGTTGTGCCTGATTGGAATAAAAGTTTTTTTTTTTTTTATTGTGCTGTGTAGAGGCTATGAAAAATGAAAAATTTTATGTGGTTTTACATCCCAGATAGGTAAAGATTTTGTTATCTTGCATTTCACCAGTGGGAAAGCCCGGGAGGTTCAGGCAGGTTTTGTTTTTCTTTTTGTGGTGGGAAAAGGAGACCATCATTCATCGTTTTTTGAAGGAAGCCTGATGAAAAATTGCCAAGTTAGCACACTCTTCTAATTTTAAATAAGTAGATTAAGTCTTACAAAAAACTTCCTCCTATTTTACAAGCATTGTAAGCTATGGGATTATTACCCTCAGTGAGATGGACTGACACAGTGGCTGCAATAATGGGCTCAAACATCGCAATGATTGTGAGGATGGCACAGAACCAGGCAGTATTTCATTGTATTGTACATCGGGTCACTGTGAGTCGGAACTGACTCGATGGCACCTAACAACAGAGTTATTAGAAATGATAATTATTTTAAAATGGAAATAAGCTAAACCTGAATTTCATAAAATAGTACTTCCTTCAAATAAACAGAAAAAGTATTAGAAATTTAAATTTGAAATTGCCTCTAGATTCCTTACTATGCTAAACAGACTCTAAGCTCCTATTATCAAGTGTAGGTTCTGTAAGTTGAAAGCACTTAATGAAAGTGTCTTTCAAAAAGTTCTTGGGAGATGTTGAAGTGCTAGAAGTTGATAATTTGACATTCTGTTTTTAACCCATTTAACTCCTGTTGTCTATGTATGGGGTCTTTGCATAAATACATCCAGAGACAATTTTAGGTTTCATATTCCTGTATCATTGCCTTTTTGAAACTGGTCACAGTTACAAATATTTTCCATTTGTCCACACTTAGGGTCTATGAATAGCATCATATTTTTGTGTTTACTAAGGTTCTCAGGTATTTTGTCTCATGAAGCAATATAGGTATGGATTTTACACTTAGGCAAACTAGCAGTTTGAAGAGCTTTGTAAACTAGACAAAAAGAAATTGGTTAGTTCTTTCGTCTTTTCTCCTTTTTTTCCCCCTCTGGAAGTTCCCACCTTCTATTACTCAAAAGTTACAAGCAACGAACTTTTATATCTGAACAAAAGGAAGACAAGAAGGCTAGTGAGAACTTTGCTATGGTGCCCAAAGATGTTAAAATCAGACCTAGGGAAAGGTTCCATCTCACTTCACCCTCTCTAAGCATTGGTTTAATGTCAGAGACAATGAAGTCGAGTTTACTTCCCAGACTTCAGTCGATATCAAATCAATAACAAAAGATAATCCCAGCAAGGTACCCAGAGAGGCATTTGGCCTGATCCTTGCTTCTCCACTGCCTTTTCTCTCCTTCCTGGTTATTCCTCCTCCTCTAGCACTTGATGTAACATCAGTTAACCAGTTGCTATCTGGTCAGTTCTAACTCATGGCAACCCCACGCATTACCCAAGTGGTGCAAACGCTTAACAAGTTCAGCTGCTAACTGAAAGGTTCACAGTTCGAGTCCACCCAGAGGTGCCTAGAAGAAAGAGCTGGTGATCTACTTCCAAAAAGTCAGTCATGGAAAACCCTGTGGAGCAGTTCAAGTCTGACACGTGTGGGTCGCCATGATGTAATACAGGCTTCATAAAATGGCCAGACCCAGGCTATAATAGAAACTCATTATGACACAGCTCTCTGTTAAATGGATACAGACAAAAATAGCTCAGTCATGTTCTCCAAAGCATACCGTGATGTAATCCGTTCCATGTATGAAAGCCGGCCCGCCCGAGAAGATCAGCACTGGGCACGAAGGGATGCCCTCGCATTGTCTTCCTTGGCAGAGACCTTTTCTTTTCATGTAGTATAAGCGGATGCACTGGGCAGCGCCGATTGCCACAGGCGAGGGGGCGTGTGTCCACCAAGCTCCCTTCCTGGTACCGAGTAGAAGCATTCGTTGAAGCTGTGCTGACGTACAGCTCCTTGACTCCCTTTCACAAAGGAGTCTTCCTGTGTTTTATCCTTGCAGTCAGGGGTATGTTCTCCACTAAATTCTGCATTCACAAGCCCTCAGTGGACACAGCTGGGGAGACTGAGCACTGCAGACCTCAGGGCTAGCCTTGGCACTCCACTAGGGTGGGGGCTACCCACGCCTTGCTGTCACATTCTCAGCATTTCTGTTCCCTCTTTATTTTCTGTCTGCTCTGTTTCTTAGGCAGCCTCACTACACTTCAACCAGGCTAACTGAAATACAGAGGCACACCTATAAGACAGCATGTCACCACACAGCGAGCAGCATCTCTGTGGAGCTCATTTGGCGGCGCTAAACTCAGCCGGGGAAAGGCAGCTGTGAACACTTGCTCAGTGTGCAGCGAACACTTCGTCGAGTCGGTTCCCACTCGCGGCAACCCTATGTACAACAAAACAAACACTTTCCAGTTCTGCTCCATCCTCATAATTGTTGCTGTGTCACTGTGCAGCCACTGTGTCAGTCCATCTCACTGAGGGTCCTCCTCTTTTTCACTGACCCTCTACTTTACCAAGCATAATGTCCTTCTACAGGGACTGGTCCCTCCAGATAACATGTCCAAAGTATGTGAGAGGAAGTCTTGCCATCCTTGCTCTGAGGAGAATTCTGGCTCTACTTCTTCTAAGACAGATCTGTTTGTTCTTCTGGCAGTCCGTGGTATAGTCAGTATTCTTTGCCAAAACTACAATTCAAAAGTGTCAGTTCTTCAGTCTTCCTTATTCATTGTCCAGCTTTTGCATGCATATGAGGCAATTGAAAATATCATTTTTCTTACACATTCAAAAAAGGATGAGAGCACGATTCTTTTTCATTGTATTTAAAGATGGTGATCAAAGGGCATTCTCCGTCCAATAGAAATATTATATATATAACATATTTTATATATGCATATATAATAGAAATATAAGGCACAAATGCAAGGCACATATGTAATTTAAAGTTTTCTAGTGGCCTCATTAAAAAAAAAAAAAAAGGAAAATCTGATGGCATAGAGGTTAAGTGCTATGGCTGCTAACTAAAAGGTTGACAGTTTGAATCCACCGGGCCCTCCTTGGAAACTCTATGAGGCAGTTCTCCTCTGTCCTAGAGGGTCACTATGAGTTGGAATCAACTTGATGGCAACAGGGTTTGGTTTGGGTTTTTCATTTAAAAAGTGAAAAAGAAAAAACAGGTAAAATTAATTTTAGTAATATATTTTATTTAACCCAATATATCAAAATTATTGTCATTTTGAAATGTAAATATTGGATCATGTAAAAAGTATTATGAATGAGACACTTTACATCTTATTTCTTATTATGTTTTCATAATCTGGTATATAGAGACCAAATGAGCAACACCTGCCCAAAAGCAAAGAAGAGAAGGCAGGAAGGGGCAAGAAAACTAGACGAGCCAGGGTGGAAAGGGGGAGAGTACTGACACATCCCGGGGATTGCAACAAATGTCACAAAATAATTCGTATAAATTTTTGAATGAGAAATTAATTTGTGCTATGAACTTTTACCTAAAGCATAATAAAGTTAAAAAAAAAATCTATATACATAGTATACTGGAGCACATCTCGGATCGAACCAGCCACATTTTAAGTGCTCAGCAGCCACAATGGCCGGTGGCCCCTGGCATGGACTGCACACCTGTACTAGCACCGGGGCTGGTGGTCACCTGTCTTTACAAAAGAGCCGCTGCTTTTGTGCAAATGATGGAGATTGTGCTTGTCCTCCTAGATGTTTTACTGTCCTTAGATGATATTATCTTAAGGAGTTAGGAGAAAAAGACAAACTGCAAAAACAGTAACGTAGTATGTGCAAATTCGCATTGCTTACTCTTTCCCCAATCTGAAGCAATTCTTAGGGAATATCTGTGGGCTTCGTATTTCTGTTGCTGCCTCTGCCTCTCATCCAGTGTCAGAGTGAACAGCCATGCGTGGGTCTTCAGTGACTTTAGAGGATTTTTGCAAAAGCTGAACCACACCCACACCCGTGCAATTGTACATGAGAAAGTTTACAAGAGAAGAATTGGGAGTTTTCCTTGATCTTCTTAGACCTATGGGATATTTTTCCCGTATACCATTATGCCAAGTTTAAATTTTTTAACTTTTTTTTTAAACCAATAAAGCCTATATTCAGTGATCAATGTGTTAACCCAGAAAACAGCAGCAACAAAGAACAAAGTGAAAACTTGTTTTCTCATGTCTTTATTGCTCACGTCTCACCTTTTTCACTCTCAAACTCTCCAGCAGCTCATGTCTAACTCGCACTGACACAGATCTGACAAAGCATCCGAAAACAGACCGGTTGGACCCTGGAAGCCTAAATAATGTTTCCCTTGACTTTCATAGAAAAAAGAGTACTTTCCAACATGCTTACATTTCATGAATACAAACTGAATTGAATGGGTTCAAGTTTTAAAATAATCACCTCCAGTTTACCTACTTAACTGGATTTTTGACCATTGGTATATTTGATTTAACTATTACTATAGGTTTAGGGCATATAGGCTTTTGTTTTTAAGCAGTTAATTTTATCTACACAATTTAGTTTTTTTAAAACTCTGTTGGGTGGCCTTGCGATGGGTGCCAGAGTGCAAATGTGAAGAAGGCACACGTCCAGCCCTGGCCTGGCGGTGGCCCGTATTCCTGGAGTGCACATAAAGTGCCCTTTTGGGGTAAGTTAGCTACTGCTAAATATAGGCTTCCTGAATAAGTTTTGAAACATGATTGAATGTTTGATTTTATCGAAGTATACAACGGTCACACTTTATAGGGAAAGCCTTTAAGGTTAGAACCTACCCCCTCATTCAGGCGTTACTTTAGACTTGGTATTTTATGCACAGCTACACACCTTAAGAACTTAAACTAACAAATGATTACTACCCATCACTATAGCCCTCCTCACCAGACAGTAGTATTCACAGTGTTTCCACATTAAATAGCTGGTTACTATAACTCAATCATATTAAGGACCCCTGGTGGCACCATGGTTAAGAGCTCGGCTGCTAACCAAAAGGTCAGCAGTTCGAATCTACCAGTCGCTCCTTGGAAACCTTACGGAGCAGCTGTACTTTATCCTATAGAGTTTCTATGAGTTGCGATGGCAACTGGCTTGGTTTTCTTTTTTTCGGCGGGGGGGGGGGGAATCATATTAAAGTGTGTGGAATTTTATTAAAAGTACATAAATTATTTTATATTGTTCTATATTTTTCCATGCCCCCATTTTTACAACAAGGAAAATGATATTGTGTAAGAATTTCCCCCTCAAAAAGAAAAATGTTACAGAGTCGGGTGAGCCCCATAAAATGGATTGTTAAAGGAATCCAAACACCAGGCCAGTAAGGAGAATTCCCAGCACATCCAGCCGCTCTTCGACAGGGACAAAAACGAGAAGTTGCGCTCACTCCACCACAAGTGTCTGTCTGGCTTTGCAGCCCCACCTCATCACGAAGGCAGTCAGCATTGTATGTAACACTTTGAAAATTTTAGAAGATTCTATTTAAGCTTATGGTGTTAGTATTTTTCTTGACATTGTTTTTATTAAAAACTGTTGTATGTAGTCCTCACACAAAGATGTTAATGTGTGTGCTATTAAGAATTGTGGAGAAATTGTTCACTAAAAAAAGCAGCTTAGATAAAGGAAACCATATGAATATTACATATACTTTCCTGAAAACCAGGAAAAAAAAAAAATCATGTACTGTTTTGTCAAGATAATGGGGCATGCAAGTAATCCTTTTAGTTTTTTTTTAAGTGGTAAAGAGAGTAATTTGAATTGTTCTTTTAACAGCACAGTTCAACAATGCAATGAAATGTCAATACTTCAGAAAATGAATTAATGATAATTGTTAGGAATTATAGTCCAGGCAACCTCAGAAATTGGAATGCAAAGTAAGCTTACCATTCTCTGTACCGATTTAACCACAGGGATGTTCTCAACCCAGCTCGCTTCTTTTAGTATTTAACTTTCCTCAAAACATTAAGGTGTATGAGCATCTGAGGACTGAGAACCATAAATTAAAACCCCACTGTCGTAAGGAACAGGAAAGTGCATTGGTCAAAGGTGAGAAAAACCTTTTTAGTTTTATTCTTGGTGGAGAAGATGACTCAGTGGTCATCAAATCCTAAATGTTTAGCTTTGCTTCGGGTGCTTTTGAAGGCGTCCCTTGGGGCCAAGTTTCTCTGCTTGTTACTCTGCCCACATCCAAACAATGATGATATCCACACATAAATAGAATTATTTTAAGAAATGTTGAAGCTCTTGCAAGTATTATCCAATACTTAAGTTGACTGTTGGCCATTGGAAAAACCTCGCAAGATACAAAGTTTCAGAGAAACATTCCCAACCAGTTATGAGTCTGGGAAAGGAACTGGGTTACCTATAAAAGTGACTGTTAGTCCTCGTTAGTAAAATGAGAAAAGAAAGTGAAGTCACTTAGGTAGGATAAGATCTGGAAGGAGGAAAATGACTAGAATATGATTGTAGGATGCAAAAAAAATGGTCTTTTACCTGAAATGAAAGTCCCTGGGTGGTGCAGGCAGTTAAGTGCTTAGCCACTCGTTGAGAAGTTAGCAGTTTGTATCCACCCAGAGGCACCTTGGGAGAAAGCCCTGACAATCTCCTTTGAAAAGGTCACAGTCATTGAAAACCCTACTGAGCACAGTTCTACCCTGAAACACGTGGGGTCGCCATGGATAGGAGTCAGCCTGATTGCAGCTGGTTTGGTTTGGGGTTGGTACCTGACTTAAGAACCATAAGGGAGTAATTCAGAGGATAAGACTGGTGGACGGGGCTTTAAGAGAAACAAAGTTTGAATTCTCTCTCACCACAGAAGGCTGGCAGAGCTGCTGTCACTGAGTGTTCAAATCATACCACGAATTTCCACTCTAAGGTAGCTAACCACAAATAATTGGAACAATGCTGCTGCCGTTTGTTTTTAGAAATGGACAATATAAAATATTAGAAAATTTAGATTTTTATTCCTCTCTTCATGTCTAGACACCAAAACTCCATAAAAAGAATAGAGAAGTCTCAAAGATAACAGGTAGTTGACAAACGTAAAAGCGATGCTGTCGGGTGTGTAGCTCAATCAGAGAACCTAAACTGGAGAGACAGAGGAGGGTTTAAGAGATGTTCAGGGGACCAAGCTTTGGGTGGCTCTGAATGTAAAAGTGAAATAGAGAGTTATGGTCAATGAACAAATAATTTAGGTCAGAGTTATTCTAAATTTGGGGGTGTCTTTGGCTGGAATCTCTAGAGAGGCAAAACTAGTAAAGCATATAACTATATATACAGATTTATATTAAGGAAATTGCTCACGTGGTTGCAGAGGCTGGAACATCCCAAATCCATAGGTCAGGCTGGAAGCTTCACCTGATTCATGTAGCCTCAGGGGCTGGCAAACCCAAGGCAGACAGCAAGGCTGTAGCTCACAGACTGCGAAGATCGACAGATCCCAAGATTGGTAGGCAGGATGCCAGGTAAGCTGCTAGCTCCAGTCCCAAGAACCGGAGGTCAGATGAACAGGAGCCAGCTGCAGGATGCAGTGCCCACAAGCCTTGCCAGAGAGTTCACTTATATTCAAGGTAGGCCACACCCCCAAGAAAACTCCCTTTCAGCTGATTTGCTGCTCACAGCAGATCCCATCATGGAGGTAATCAGGTTATTATATGTGACTACCAGAGTACACCATAACTGCCAAACCACTGAGAATCATGGCCCAGCCAAGTTGACACATAACCTTAATGATCACAGGGGGATTTTTCCAGGTTCATATAGACAAATTACATAGCAGATTTAAAATTCTTAAAAAATGGCCTACCTTTTGATAATTATTTGTTTTACTTTATGGAAAACAGAACTGACGCGATAGCCTTACCTTTTAATTGTGGAATCTACTTTGCAGTAGCTAAGATTCAACAGTGACATTCCAGGTAACCATGGCTGGTGGGGGCAGTTACTTCTGCCATGGAGAGAAAACGTATGTAGGTGGAAGTCACCCTGGAAGCCATATCTCTTATCAAAAGTAGAGTAAGATCATATGTCTTCCTGCCACAGAAGCCTGGCTCAGAAACGGATCAGAGGACAAATGAAAGTATAAGAAAGTTTGCTCCTCACAAATTAGCTTTGCTTTCTGAGAAAAACATTTTGCAAAACTGTTGAGAGGAAAACGATCTCCTTAGAAACGGCAGTTGACAAAGACCATGCATTTAAAAACTGATTTTGTTTAATTTTTCAAGCTAAGAAAACTGAACATTGTCTTGAGGTTATGTTACACTGTTAGAAGAAATGACTGTTCCAATGAAGATTACCCCAGGCTAGAGATAACGAGAGTTTCAGAAGATAAATAATTAAAAATATAAGAAAATCAAGACAGGGAATTGCCCTTTCTTCACACCTAGGTATTCAGTAAAGTAGAATGAATTATAGTTTGGTAAAGTGTAGCCAGGCAGCCTTTGGTTCTGTTGTACATAGGGTTTGTCTGAGTCGGAACCAACTCAATGACATCTAACAACAGCAACAAACGGTGTAGAGCTCTGATTCGGCAAGATAGACTCATTCTCAATTAATCTTTTTTTTTTTTTAAATAATGTTAAAGAATCCTTCAAGGTATTATTTTACTTTGAAATCTGGAAGAGAAAGACTCTGGGTGACCACCACAGCCAGCGCTGACACGTAGATGGTACTGGGTAAATGAATAGCAGTAAGTAGATCTCACCCTCCCCAGGTCTCTTCAGAGCTGAGTGTGCCATACACTGCATCTGGGCAGCTAGTGTAATGACACCAGAAAGGCAAGTTTTAAACGGAAAAACAAAAACTCCTCAATTTTCGTACCTCATAAAAGCTGGGTCCAAGCCCAAGGCCTTGTATGTAGTAGATAATCAATGGGTGATTGTTGAAATTCAGTTTCCATTTTTACATACTTTTAATATCTTTATGTTGTTGTTGTTAGTTGCTGTCAAGTTGATTCTAATTCATGGCAGCCACATGTGTTACAGAGAAGAACTACTTCACAGAGTTTTCTTGCCTGTAATCTTAACAGAAGTGGATTTCCAGGCCTTTTCTCCAAATTACCACTGGGTGGGTTTGAACTCACAACCTTTAGGCTAGTAGTCGAGCACAAACCATTTGTGCCACCAAGGGACCTATCTTTGCCTACACCCATTCATTATTTTGGGTGTAATCAGAACGTAGACCAGGATGTAGATATAATTTTGTTTTCTTTTTCGATTTGCCTACTAGAATCATAATAGTAAACAATAGTCTCTATGGCTGATTTGTGGAGTGCTGATGGTTTGGTGGAAGAATTATTGTCTTCCATGCAGAAGACCTGGGCTTGACTCCTGGCCAAGGAACCTCACGCACAGCCATCAGCCATCTGTCAGTGAAGGTTGTGTGTTGCTGTGGTGCTGAAGAGGTTTCAGTGGAACTTCCAGACACAGCTGGACTGGGAAGAACGGCCTGGGGATCTACTTCCAAAAATCAGCCAGTGGAAACCCTAGGGACCACAGCAGTCTGATCTGCAGCCAATCACGGGGATGACACAGGACTGGACATTGTTTAGTCCTCATGCTATTAAAAAGTAGTGCTCAGAGAATATCTCATTACAGACTTACTTTTTCCTTTGGTGGAAATTTTTGCCCAGAATAAATTAGTATTAGTTATTGAGTTTATCTAAGAATGTAAATATTTTAGTGATTATTAAAATTGCTTTACAAGGTGCTTTCTCTTCAGTCTGTACCAGCACACACTGAGATAGAATTTATGCAAGATCAGCTTCAAATGAGAACTCCCGAGTGTGTTTGTGCGGGAAGAGGGCAGTGCCAGGCAGATGTCCCCAGTTAGAAACCACGCGGTTGTCTAGTTTATTCAGATTACCGTGCTGTGTAACTTCATGCGGAGAAGACATAAACAGAATGCACCGTCTCTGTCATTAAGCTTGCCATCGAGTTTGGGAGACTAAACTTGTTTCATTAAATTACTATTCTCAGAGCAGAGCCTGCGATGCAGCAACGTGGAGTTGGTGGGAAGGAAAGGGAGCATGATGGGAAATAGGACAGTGATCCTTACCCTCAAGGAGTCAGCCATATAGTTGGTTGATTGGAGTCAGTGGAGTGATAAGTACTCCATGTGGTTACAAATGAGCTTACTGTAAGTGTTGTAAATTGCAAGCTTCTAGAACAGTGAACTTTCACACTATATAGGCCATCTTATCGGTCTTATGTGATTTAGCAAAATTGTCCTGAAAGAGCTGGAGTACAGTGAGTTCTTTTTTTTTTAAACCATATTGCTACAATTTCAAGGACCTTCTTGGCATTATCTGAGGTACTTTAGAGACCCTGAGGACCGTAGGTTTGGAACCACTATTGGTGGGAAGGGTGAATATTGGGCCTCTGTAATCAAAGGGAACTCGTTACCTTGAAAATCTATTAGGTGCTTGTCTTAGTCTTCTAGTGCTACTATAACAGAAATACCACATGTGGATGGCTTTAACAAAGAGAAGTTGATTGTCTCACAATCCAGTAGGCTAGAAGTCCAAGTTCAGGGTGCCGGCTCCAGGGGAAGACTTTCTCTCTCTGTCGGCTCTGGAGGAAGGTCCTTGTCATCAGTCTTCCTTTGGTCTGGGAGCAGCTCAGCTCAGGACCCTCGAGTCCAAAGGACACGCTCTGCTCCCGACACTGCTTTCTTGGTGGTAAGAGGTCCCCATGTCTCTCTGCTCGCATCTCTCTTTTATATCTCAAAAGAGATTGGCTTAAGACACTACCTAATCTTGTAGACCTCATCAATATAATTGGTGATAGTCCATTTTATTACACCATAGTGATAGGATTTACAGCACACAGGAAAATCACACAATACTGAGAATCATGGCCCAGCTAAGTTGACAGATATTTGGGGGGAACACAATTCAATCCATGACAGTGCTTAGTTGGGGAACACAATTCAATCCATGACAGTGCTTAGTTGGGGAACACAATTCAATCCATGACAGTGCTTAGTTGGGGAACACAATTCAATCCATGACAGTGCTTAATAAATGTTTTGAGTTGGTGATGGAGATGTTAGCAGTTCTCCGAAAGTGCAATTCCGCTAGCCCTTCTCTAGCTTTAAAGGTTGAAAATTCCATCAAGGACGTGAAGAGCAGGTTCTGGAACACCTGTGGACAGGTATTTCCTGCAAGTGGTGGGAGGGGCCAAAACGGCTTCATAGTCCTCAGGGTTAGGAGACTGGTAAGTGGAAGAATATGGCAGGGAGAAGGGAGAGAAAAGGAAAGCTGACTTAAAGGAGCTGTGCAACAGGTATCCGGTCCTTCCCATTGAGGCCAAGATTCAATAGCATCAGAGGCTTCTTGGAATAAAGAGGAGGCTCTACATAGACTAAAAAGTTTGTGGAAATATATTCTGAACTTTTCCTATGAATAGACCTAGCTGTGAATAAATTTTATTCATTGGCTACATCTTCCTGCTGAGAGGAACGGGATTAATCCAACAGAGTTGGTCAGGAAGCAGATCTTTTTACTTGAGCACGCAGTGAAAACATGATTGATTTTCTGGCATTCATTCATTCATTTGTTTAGCAAGTACTTATTGAATGCCCAGTCTGTATACTCCTCTAGGTGCTGGGAATACTGAGCAGAAGGTGGCAGATATTTTCCCTCTACTGCCAGGAAGCCAGGATAGCAATGAAGCCAGTAATTATAATACATGGGGATGAGAGTGATACTAGGGAAGTAGAGAGTGCGATAGGTAAAAATAACAGATGATCCTTGTGTTAGTTTCCTAGAACTGCCATAACAAGTACCCAAAAATGGGTGGCTTAAAACAACACAGTTCTGGAGGAAAGAAGTCCAAATTTAGGGTGTCAGCAGAGCCATTCCCTCTCCAAAGGCTCTAGGATAAGGTCTTTCTTTGTCTTTCCCAGCTTCTGGTAGCCTCAGGCTACAGCAGTGTAACTCCAATCTCTGCCTCCATCTTCATAGGCTGTCCTCTCTGTGTCTCTACACTTGTGCCTCTTCTCCGCTTTCTATAAAGACACCACTTATGTTGGATTAGGACCTACCCCACTCCAGTACGGCCTTACGTTAATTTAACTGATAACATCTTTAAAGACCCTATTTCCAAACAAGATCATGTACACAGGTACTCGGGCCTAGGACTTCAACATGTCTTTTGCGGGGAATACAACTCAATCCATTACAACCCTAATGTAGCCCAAGAGAATTTCTAATTTAATATAAGTAGTTACTATCTCAGGGTTGGCAGTTCCAATCCACCAGGCGTTCCTTGGAAACTCTATGGGGCAGTTCTACTCTGTCCTATGAGGTCGCTATGAGTCGGAATCAACTCAACGGCACTGGGTTCTGGGATCTCAGGTGTTGTTAGGTGCCATTGAGTTGGCCATGGAATATGCATGTTGCTTCCTGCCCTTGCTCGTGATATACTGGTTAAACCAGCCTGCCTCTTCCTGTCTCTTCTCTCTCTCACTCATGCATAGGTACAGTTCCTGCAGTGCTTCTTCCATCTGTCCTCCTTCATTAGTTCCTTATCCTTCTGCAGCCCCCCTTCTCTTTTAACATTAATAAACTACTACTAATGTTATTCACTGATGTTTCCAACCACTAGATCACCAAAATCTTTTTGTTTGTTTTAGTCACTTCTAATGAAAACCTTCCTAAACTGAAAACCATACCTTTCCTTCTCTCTTATACCCTTGTCTGCAGTTTCACTTGAGTTGAGGGCCGGTGAACATCTTTGTGAATAGAAGTGGTTTACCCACCTTTCTTGTCTATGGGACTCTCGGTGACTCTACTAAATGACCCAGACGAGGTGTCGTTTCATTTTTTTGTTTCTTTATTGACGGTGATGGGGATGAGTTCTTGTGTAAATCTGAAAAATGACTTTTCTTTCTCGTTTCTTACTATCCTGTCAGCTCTCATGCCACGTGATTATCGGTCTATCTTTTCATAGTTCTGCATTCCTTTCCTTCTTTACAAATCAGATCACCTGGGCTGCAAGGACTGTGTGAAAGTTGAGATAGTTGGAATCCCAGTGAAGGGCTCTTCCTTGAGTCAACTGCATGAGCTGCAGAAACACCCATTGTGATCCTTTAGGAGCTGATTTTGCTCATGTTTTGGTTCTTAGCTTTGCTCCTCTTAAGTGAAGTAGGTTGCTAGGTGCTATCGAGTTGGTTCCAACTCATAGTGACCCTGTGTACAACAGAACAAAACACTGCCCAGTCCTGCACTATCCTCACAATTGTTGTTGTGCTTGAGCCCATTATTGTGGCCACTGTGTCAATTCATCTCATTGAGGGTCTTTGCCTTTTTCACTGACCCTCTGCTTTACAAAGCGTGATGTCCTCCAGGGACTGGTGATAACATGTCCAAAGTATGTGAGACATAGTCTCACCATCCTTGCTTCTAAGGAGCATTCTGGCTGTACTTCTTCCAAGACATATTTGTTCATTCTTCTGGCAGTCCATGGTGTATTCAGTATTCTTCCAAGGAGCACTCTGGCTGTGCTAAGTTATAAGGAACAAATATTATATTTGACTAAAGTGCAGAAATTTTTTTTAATAAAAACCCAGTGAAACAGACTTTTTAATCTGGAAGGAGTCGTTTTAATTGTCTAGATCATTACAAGCATTAACATTTCAATGCAGAGAAATTTTACTTATATAAATGAGATATTCTTAGAATCTTAGCTTTGAATTTCTTTGAAAAGAAAAAGCACCTTCTGGGTTCAAATATACACTTTCATCACCACTAAAAGATAAATGTCTGTACTTTAGGACACTGTGTGTTATTTGAAGAATAAGAAATACATCATCATAAACAATTCTATACGGTTAAAATAGTTTTTAAAAAGGAATGGGAGTAATTCTTCTTTGTTTGATTGCCTTAGTTTGATTGTATTTGTATCTGTGTGTATCTGTGTGAAAGACAGATTCTTTTTTCCTTTTTTTTTGTTCTTATTGTCAAGCTTTGAACGAGCAGTTTTGTCCCTAAGTCTAATAGCATCAAGTGTACTAGAAAGTAGAGGGCACAGGAAAGAGGAAAAAGATACCATTATTGGTTTAGATGAGTCAACCTAGTACATATTTATGAGTCAGCTTTCATTTTTTCCAGCATGTTTGTATAATTAAGGCAATGGACCCTCAACCTAATGTACTCTGCCATCCGGTGGGTTTTCATGTAATATGGATTTGCCTGGCAGCCCTTCAGAGATGTTTAGTTCTTACAAAGCTAAGATTTTCCTGGGGAGGCAGAATAATGTGCTAGACCTGACCAGCCACATTGGAATCCCAACTCTCCCACACGATCACTGTCTGTGTTAAGGCAATTTTTTTTTTTTTTTTACCTCTCTGTCCTCAGTTTCTTTTTTGTAAAATGGAGGTGTAATAGGATCCTCCTCATAGAGTTGTCATAAGCATTAAATAAGTTAAAAGTTTTTACAGAGCAATGCCTAGCACGTGGTAACTACTGTACACTCACAGAAAATGGTACGCAATCCCATGATACAGACCTGTGTTAACAGCGAGAGCCCTTTTTATCATGATAAATGTTTTTGGAGTTCTACTATGAATTCATTATTGTATTTTACTGTATTACTCTAACTTTTAATAATCATAATTTTTTAGCAATTTAACTGTAAGTGTAACTAATAAGTTCCATTTGTCTGATAATAAATGTAAACGTGAGTACTTTCTTGCCTTGGCCTTCTTCTGGCTGATGCAATGCAGCAGTGTACCTAGCCAGGGTGACTGTTCAGCCCGTGTTTATTATGTTTGCCTTCAAGGTGCTCAAAGCACACGCTGCCTTAAACATGTCTATAACTTAGGGTTTGGGCAAACCACGGCCCTTCTGCTGAGATGTACAGAACTGAGCAGTGCTGCTGTTGGATGCTTGCTTAGAGAATGTGAACTGTATTTCGGGGAGACTACTCTATTTGGTGATTTTTCTACCACTTATTCCTATATGTGGTAGTCTCCTTTAAGCTCTCAAAGTACCCTTGGCTGGTGCTCTTGAGTTGATTCTGACTCACAGCAACCCCATGTGACAGAGTAGAACTGCCCCATAGGGTTTTCTTGGCTGTAATTTTATGGGAACAGATCTCCAGGTCTTTCTTCTGTGGAGCCGCTGTGGGAGTTCCAACCACCAACCTTTTGGTTAGCATCCAAGGGCTTCGCCTTTGAGTCTGCAGAGTTTCTTCTCTTGGAATTAGCAACTGCTAATTTGTAATTGTATAGTCCTTTATAGTTTAATAATATTTATGCCTATATCTATTAATTTCACTTCTTTCTCTTGTAAAATAGGTTATTATTACCTATTTTATAGATAAGTAATGGGAAGCTCAAAAAGATTAAATATAAATGATACAGCTAGAATGCAAGCCTTCTCCCACCCCCAACCCCCAGTTTCCTGACAATTTCCATTGGTTACTGTAGCCCTTGCTATCTCCAGAGGTTACCTTTCACCCTTTGGGATGCACTAGAGAAATTTGACAAAAAATATGTCCACAACATTGGGTAAGAATCCCAGCCTCTGGGAGAGATGTAGTGTAATTAAAGATTAGAAATTAAAGAAGTTTATGGACTCAGATAAGTCAGAGCTTTTCTTGCATTTTGCCTTTGCCTAACTTGTAGGAATCACTAATTTGTAGAAGCCCGTGCCTAGACAGAAAGCTTTGTGTGTGTGCCATTAGGCAACCCGAGAGATCATGGTGACTTTGTGCAACTTACTTCTCAAGAAACTTCAGATTGAGTCCAAGGGAGGTTTCCAGTCTTTGCTGAATTTATCATAACCACTTAAGTTTCAAATTTCAATAGAGAGACGATTAGAATGTTTGAAGAACTTTCTACCCGGGTGTCAATACTCAGGTGCTTCTTTGCCATGAAAAGGCAGAGATTACCTGAATGTGCAGAAAGAGCAAACAGTGTGGCTACTGGGAACCCTACTGAGTCTGAAAACCATGGGGATCAGAGAAAAATTTCGGTGTCTACAAAAACTGAAAATGTTCACTCATTTGACTCAATGGCTCCATTTTTGATAACATTTATACTTTTGCAAAGATACAGTTATAAGAATATTCACAGAAGTATTATTTTAATAGCAAAAAAAAAAGGAACCTACCCAAATATCTATCAATAGGAGAATATTTAAATTATTTCATGTCCATACATCCTGTGGAATGTTCATCAGCTGATACAAACTACAAGGTAGGATAATGGAAACTAACATGGAAAGACAGCTAAACCTGGTTAAGTGGAAAAAGCAATTTGCAAAACTATGTTTAATATAAAACCACTTTTACAAAAATATTAATGATGATCATAATGAAGGAGGAAGAAAATCAGTTGAGTCTCCGTAGAGAGAGATAAAAAATGATTGGAGGTGTATGTGCTGTCCTATTGCTGACGGCCACTATTGAGGTCTGAGATGACAGTGAACATGCATTTTCAATAATACATATATTCATTTAGCAGGTATTTATTGAAAGACTTCTACATGGCAGGTACTGTTCTAGGTGCTGAGGATACTCAAAAAGTTTACCTTCTAGTTGGAGGGGATAGGAAATAGATTTTTCTTTAATAGATAGAAATTAAGAATTTCTATCTACTAAAAATGGAGCCCTGGTTGCGCAGTAGTTAAGAGCTTGGCTGCTAACCAAAATTTCAGCAGTTCGAATCCATCAGCCCCTCCTTGGAAACCCTATGGGGCAGTTCTACTCTGTCCTATGGCGTCACTGAGTCAGAATAGACTCGACAGCAATGCGTTTTGTTGTTGTTGTTAATGAATAAAGTATGGGCCCTTCTCCCAAAAACTTAGTTTAAACAGTAAGACAGACAAGTAAACAGAAAACATAAACTGTGGAAGCGTTTATTTATAATAAAAGAGTGTATGGAATTTGTAGGGAGTCAATTCTCAGTAACCCCATGTTTGTTACCACTGATCAGCACTGCCTATGCTTTTTAATCTGAGAGTCTACCCCGCTCCCCCTCAAAAAAAAAAAAAAAAACCCACAGAATTTAGCATTGAACAATCACTTTTATGTCTAAGTATAGTTGAACATTGTCCCTTACAGGAATAAGTGTCTCCAAGTTAAATTGCTATAAATTTAGCACCTCCTTCTCTGCAGGTTTCCTCTCAGTTGCCTCATGGCTAAGGAATGCTTGATCTTGCCAGTTATGTGTGCCACAACGTTCTCATTTTTCCAGCTTTACTTTTTTCAGAGCCAGACTCAGATAACAAGCAATTATTTTTTGTTAGGGCGATATAAATAAATAAAAGAACTTTTAAAATGAAAAGTAGATCATCCGATGTGTGTGTATGCATGACCATGGATGCGTGAGGAAGCGTTGACCTGCTGTGTGTCACCCTCCAAAGATCCTTAAACAGTGGCCATTCTGTGTTTATGTAAACACACACGTGTGCACGCGTGCACAGCTGGTATCTATGGCTACCCACGTATTTGTAAGAAGCTGTTTAAACATGCATACATACATGTACCCTCTTCTGGTTCTAATCTTCAGTGTAAAAATTTAGACAACATTAGTTATATTTCCACATCAGAGTTGAAAACAGCAATCAGCAGAGCTGTGGTTTTTTGCTTGCCTGGGAAGGGATTATAGCTGCACCATCCTGCGTGTATCCCTTGGGGAAGAGGCCTGTTTCACAGCTGAGGAAATGGCCACTCAGAGAGTTGTGTGCCTTAATTGATTCTTATAAACAGTAATTAAGAAACTATGCCTTGGACTCATTCGCTCCCCAGCTGACCTCAGAATAGACTTTCCAGTTCTCATTTCTTTGCTCTCCCTGAAAATAGAAACAAAATATTTTATTGTTTATTCAGGACACAAATGAAATGAACGAAAGATAAGCCACAGAGAACATTCACCGCCGTGTTGGTGTCTCTTTCTTTCCTCTGCATGTGTGCTCCAGGTGGGAGAATTCAGGGCTCATGCCGCTGAGTGGACAGCCAATGTCACAGCCGAATTCAAAGAGACCAGGAGGCGGCTAAGCGTGGAGATTTATGACAAATTCCAGCGTGCCACCTCCATTAAACGGAAACTCTCAGCAGAACTAGCCGGAAACAACAATCAAGAGCTGACTCCTTGTAGGAGGACCCTGTCCGTGAACCACCTGACCAGCGAGAGGGATGTCTTGCCTCCCTTACTGAAGACTGAAAGTATTTATCTGAATGGTTTGACACCACATTGTGCTGGTGAAGAGATTGCTGTTATTGAGAACATTAAATAGCTCTGTCTTTGAAGAGCCTTAGGCATAGCCATAGGTGAGGACTTCCTTATGTTCTTTATGACTGTTGCTGGTAGCATTTCTTAAACTGTGCATGAGCTCAAAGCGGGGGGGGCGGGGGGGAAACAAATAGATAACACCCATCATGGTCATCTACCATCAAGAGAATTTGGAATTCTGAGCCAGCACTCTCTTTTCCATGATGCTTGTTGAATGGCCCACTGCCTTGGACAAGTGGGAAACAAGCAACGTCTGATGCCTTTTCGTGCCCAGACTGTTTTCCCCTCTTTTTTCCTAATGTGCCAAAAGGCCTCCGAATGAGTTATAATTGTTTCTGGTAATGATGTAGCTTTGAGGGATCAGCCCTTAACTTTTCAGGGTCTACCTAACTGAGCCTAGATGTATGGACCATTTATGGACCATTTATGGATGACAACATTTCTTTTTGTGAATGGCAAGAAATTCTTATGCATCCTTTTACCTAAGAAATTTCTGTCAGTGCCTTATTTTATGAAGAAACAGAACCTCCCTAGCTAATGTGTGGTTCTCCTTCCCCACTCCACCCCTAGGCTCACTTCTGCAGTCCCAGTACTCCCATTTCAGTACCACACCCTGTAGGAAAGAGTGTGTAAAATGACTGAAGTGAGGATGCCTGAAGAACGAATAGATGCCAGGTTAGAGGGACATTGAAGCAGCCCTCAGAAACCATAGCGTTAAAGGCACTGCAGAGAAACGAGGTGCAATGATGGCCCCTCTGAGTATTTACTTGACTCAGGTACCAATGGTACATAAATACCGTGTAATTATTACCAGGCCTGTTACATTGGCTGCTCCCCAGTTTTTCCTGGCAGTAGTTGGAATTTATTTACCATTTAGTAATAAAGATACATTTTTTTAAAAGACGGAAGAAGAAAATCCATGCATATAAATGATCTGACAGAAGAAAGCTGTTAAAAATGGTTGTTACTGAAGATGATTTGTGACAGTTGGTATAAATGGCCATGCTGATGAAAAGAAGATAGCAAACGATGTTACAAGCACTTGCTAATAAACATTCTACTGCCAGCATCTATTTGCTTTTTGATGTACAAGAGGCTGATGTGACTTTTTTCCTTGTGTGACTTTTGCCAGAGAAGGGAGGTGAGGCGGCCTTGGCCTTCTGCAGTCGTTCCTCTGGATTTGGGACTGAGTGTGAGAGCAGTTGAAACTGGGATCACTGTGACTTTGTACATGGAGGAGAAATGCGGATTGCGGGCGAAACTCATCTCTGCCGTTAGAGAAAAAATTAGAGAAAAAGAGGTTATAGCACAATTTAAACCTGGAGAGGTTTTGTTTTTCTTTTTAGATAGAAAAGGCTGACGAGCATTTTTAGTTTAATTTTATAGCCTGTAATTCTTTGGATGTTTCCAAGATTCAGAAGAAATTCAGTAAAAGCACCCAGTAGATTGCTGCCTTTTCCTTTATTTTCATACTTAGGTCTGTTGAACATTGTATGTATGATTTTTAAAATATGGAAAGAAAAATGATTTCCCAAAATATAATTGTAAAACTGATTTCTCTCTCTTTCTTTTGGTATCTGAATAAGCAGCATTCAGATTAAAGTCCTAAAAAGCAAGCCCATGAGTATCATATAAATAAATAAATAAATAAATAAATGCTTATTTTCCAAAATTTAAATTTAAGCTAGAAATGTAAATATTCAGTTAACTTGTTGAAGGTACTTTTATAAATTAAAAAAAAAAAAAATCTAACCAAAATTTTAGAAAGCCAGGCTCTTTTAGAAAGAAAGCTACACCCATTTCCTCAGCACCTGCTCTGAAAGCTCACATGGTGGGCTGCACCATGCGTAAACTGTGAATTGTATTGACGAATAAAGTTTGTACTTAAAGCCAGCATTTTCTGAGTCTCCTGCTTGTTGCCGAGAATTTAGATCTGACTCTGACTAAACAGAGCGCCAGGATGTCATTTTCATTCTGTGCTTTTTATGGCTTCTTCGTTAGCAATTTCAAGGAAGATTTTGATGCGCTATTCCTGCCCTCTTGATAAACGTGTGGAATGTTCTTAATGGTGGCTGCTAATCAAAAGCAAACATCCTACAATTCTGTTTTGAAATATGACCTTTAAAATAGCGTATAAACATAAGATTGTGTCTAGTAAATTATATCTATATCCAGTTTTATCACTGTTAGATTTGTCTTGACAATGAAGTGGACTGAATGCTGAACACAGGCACCTGAAGGTTATCTGTCGTAAGAAGAAAATCAGGCATTTCAGTAATATTGAAGCCTAAAGAAGGAAATTGCAAACCCGTCTTCTAAACCCCATATTGCAAATATTTGGACAATATACCTTGTCAGTAACCAAAACCAAACCAAATCCACTGCCATCGAGTCGATTCCGACTCATAGCGACCCTATAGGACAGAGTAGAGCTGCCCCATAGTGTTTCCAAGGAGCAGCTGGTGGATTTGAACTGCCGACCTTTTGGTAAGCAGCCATAGCTTTCAGCCACAGTGCCACCAGAGCTCCACCTTGTCAGTAGCTTACGTAAATTTATTTATTCATCTCTAAGCACCTCAGTAAGGAGTCCTGGTGGCACGGTGGTTAAGCATTCGGCTGCTAACAAAAAGGTCAGCAGTTCAAATCCACCAGCTGAGCCTTGGAAACCCTATAGGGCAGTTCTACTCTGTCCTATAGCATCACTATGATTCAGAATTTACTCAACAGCAGTGGGTTTGGTTTTGTTTTCTCAAGCTTTATTTAATTTTTGCAGAGAGAATATGGATAAAAAATTTTATATAGTCTACAATTTTCTAGTGAGTTTATTTCTTCATTGGACCAGTTTAAAAGTGAGTAGCTTTACCCGGAAGTATATTGGGAGGAAAATTAAGTGCTAGAACTAGCAAGGATCAGGAATAACCTGATATGTGTTCTTAGACAAGGATCCTAGGCAATGCTCTCTATCCACCTTACAACTACTAAATATTAACGTGGATCCTCGGAGTTCTTTCACTTTTTTATGTAAATCCATATACTTAGCTACATAGTTCATTTCATGCACTTTTCCCCCTACATTTTACTTCTCCAATACAGAAAAAGGTAAAACTGCTGAAGCGAAGAAGGAGTTGAATAAGTTGCCGTTTCCCCTTCAAAAAATAAAATGAGATTAGCGTGTTGGGCTTTGTTTATTTCTCAAGTTGTAAGGGATGCCTGGCGTATAAGAAAGAGTAAATTACACCTACCTGTGTCAAAAATAGGTAGAATTCGTTGATTCTTGAAGCTAGAAATCCAAAGAAACTAAAAGAAATTTTAGATATAACACCAAAAAAAAAAAAAAAAAGTTTAGACATTCTGAAGACTTGAGATAATTGTTTATGCCTAAGAACTGGAGGTCTAGGTCAAATTTTGTTTTTGTTTCTTAATTTTTTTCCCTTTTAGTAAAATAATAACTTTTTAGTGGTGTGAGTTCCTTATTAAAGTGTGATTCTAAAATTGCTTTTGTATAAAGTGTAAGATGTCTCTGAATACTCAACCCTATTAAAATTATGGTTCATTATCGTATGAATTTTGCTACAGCTTGTGTTTACTCAATGTCTTATTATTGACAAACATACCAGCTTGCACATCCTCATGTGGCCAGTGCCATGGTGGCATGGTGTAAAGATGATAACTTTTGATAGAAACTTTTGGGGTCACTTTTTGTGGTTAAACTAATAAGGGGGAAACTTTCACAAGCGCTGGGCGATTCCTTTAATCCCACGCCAATTCAATGATTTATACCCCTTTTGTTTCACATATGGTGACTTTCTCATCCATGTTTTAACTGTCGTTGTTAGTTGTCTTGGGTCAGCTCCAACTCATGGCGACCTTCTGTATAACAGAATGAAATGTTGCCTGGTTCTGTGCCACGTTCATGATCATTGGTATATTTCAATTTCTCTTCCCTAAAAAACAGGGATCAGTTCAATGGACCAGGAATTTTGACTCCCCTCTTTTGTTTTAACTCAGTACCATTTCTTTACTAAACTCCCTATTTTACTGTTTCTAAAGCCATTTATTATTTTCCTAGTATTAGTACTATACAGTACTTTTCTGTATCATGCTTGTCTCAATTTATAGGTATTTTTTTTTCTTTTTATTGGGCGTTCCTTTCCAGAGTATTTTTGTACATTTACCAAAATCTCACCGCCTAGTCTTTAGTCTGTTTCCACTGTCCCTTAGACTTGAATTTCTCTCTGTGCCCTAGATCCATCTAGCCGTCATTGAACATCTCCACTTCTCAGAGGCATCTCAACATATCCAAGACCAGTTGCATAACCTTTCCTCAGATCTGGCCCTCTTCATCACAAGGCTTTGCTATCTGGAATGCTCACTCTTCTCTTGTTCCTCAAGCTTTTTCTGCCTAACAAACTCCTACTTAACCTTTAGAACCCACCTCGGGTATCACTTTTTCTGATAAGCTTTCCCTGACACTAGGTCAAGTGCCTCAGTAATATGACCTCATAAAGCCTTGTTAATTCCCCTCAGTTCATGGTTGGTATTTGTCACTATTCTTATTTGATTAATATCTACCTTTCCTGTTAGAATGTAATTCATTTGTTTTAGCTGACTGTTTTATTCCCAGAGCCTAGGAAAGTACATATAGTAGGTGCTCAATACATATATGATGAATAAATGTGTGCAGATAAAAACATAGGTTTAACTGTTACAACCATCTGAAGAGGAGCCCTTGTGGCCCAACAGTTAAGTGCTCAGCTGCTAACCAAAAGGCTGATGGTTCGAACCCACCAGCTGCTCTGTGAGACAAAGACCTGGCGATCGACCTAGTGATCTGCTTCCATAAGAAAGAAAACACTACGGGTCAGTTGTACTGTGTCACATGAGGTCTCTGTGAGTCGGAATCAATTCGATGGCACCTATCAACAACAACCGTCTGAAGTATCCTTGTGAGTAAGTATCCTAAATTTTCTCAGCTCCACAAATAAATTTACCAGTCCTACTGGCTTAGTAGTAAATGTGATACAAAGAGCAGTTATTTCCCCTATTAACTAAATAACAAGCTGGTACTAGTGTGTGTGTATATATATATATATATATCGTTTATATTTATATATAAATGTATATATGTATTTTCAACTTGAGGGACTGATAGTTTCTCATTATACATACACAGTTATGCCTTATAAGCAAGGGTTCCGTTTTAATTTCCAAATTTTGACTTGTGAGAGATGCTAGCAAAGCTTTTCAATTATAATTTATTTAAAAATTTACTTTAAAACTTATTTTCTAATTCTGTTAAACAGATGCCTTTTACTACTAGAAAGCTAAAGGCACATTTACTATCTTTCAGACTTAAGAAAATTGATGATGAGTCTTTGAAGAAATCCTTTATTTAGCACACCTTGTACCGTATCCAGGAGTGAATGTTAGCTACTTACGTGGCATAATTTTAAAATTATCCCATAGAATAAACCTTAGTTTCTGTTTAGTTGATGCCTGACTTTGGTGGATGATGCTGCTTTTCACACTATACAATTAGAAGAGTTTCTGGGTGATTTTTATTATTCTATACACTATGTTTAAAAAACACTTAGATTTTTAAAATTGTTGACATTAGACTGGATATTTCTGGATTTTTTCTTTAAAAAAATTTAAGCAAGCATCACTAAGTGGTGCTATCTGATCCAGATTCAGTTTTTGCCATCACCTAAGTCCTTCAGGGTTGGGAAGATCCGGTATCAAGACATCTAACTAATCTATTTTGTTTCTCAGTCAATCGGGCACAGCAATTCAGTTTACACACGTACTCAAAAAGATTAATATTGCCAAGGTCTAGATACATACAAAGGAGCCCTGGTAGGGCATTGGTTAAGCTCTAGGCTGCTAACCAAAAGGTCAGTGGTTCAAACCCACCAGTGACTCCACTGGAGAAAGATGTGACGGTCTGCTTCTGTAGAGATTACAGCCTTGGAAACCCTATGGTACAGTTCTACTCTGTCCTATAGGACCACTATAAGTCCAAATCGACTCGAAGGCCATGGGTTTAGATATATACAAGGGTAGCCAAGTGTATGAATCTCTTCAGTGACTAGATGGTATGAATAAACAAAACACTATTGCTCTGCTCATGGTTTACATTAAAAAAAAAATGCTGTCAAGTTGGTACCAACACACAGTGACCTTACAGGACAGAGCAGAACTGCCCCGTAGGGCTTCCGAGGCTGTAATCTCTATGGAAGCAGACTGCCACATCCTTCTCCCACAGAGCGATTGGTGGGTTTGAACCACCGACCTTTCCATTAACAGCCAAGTGCTTAACCACTGCACTACCAGGGCTCCTTATGGTTTACCTAGCCAACAATTATCAAGAGCCTTTTATACGCCAAACACTAGAAAACTGAGTTAGAAAAACGTCTGCTTTCTAGAAGATGGCAAGCCATTAGAAAAACAAAAACAACTAAAATATAATTGATATATATTACAAAGGGGCATGCAAAGTACTGAGAGTACTGTGAGTACCGTGAGGAAGGAAGAACTATCGCCTTGACTTGCAAAAGGCTTTATAAAGAAACTCACATTGAATTGCATCCTGGAGGACCTGTAAAATTTCATCAGATTTAAGAGATAAGAATGAGCCAAAACATGGCGCAATTAGACACCATACAGTAATTTTGTGTGGGTTGAAAAGGAAGTACACAGTGTTACTCCAAAATGGTGAGGAACACAAAGGCTGGAGTCATCGGATCTGGGTCTGTACCTCTGCCCTGCCACGTCCTTGGTATGTGACTTCAGGCAAGGCCTTTGTTTTTCAACATCTCTGTCTCACTTCCCTCCTATTAAAACGGGCAGAACAGTGCTTTCCAATCCTTAGGATTGTTTTGGGGTTTAATGAACTCGTCCGTGTAAATCGTTTAGTGCAACCCCTGGAACATTCCAAGGGCTCAATAAATATTTGCTAATTATGGTATAAATACTACAACTAATAACAATAAAAAGCAAAATAAGCAAACCAGTTGCCATAGACTCGATTCCAACTCCTAGCAGCCCTCTGGGACAGGGTGGATCTGTCCCGTAGGGTTTCCAGGTAGCAGCTCGTGGATTTGAACTGCGGACCTCGTGGCCAGCAGCCAAGCTCCTAACCAGTTCTCCACCATGGCTCCGGATAGGGAACGGGTAAACAACAGTAGAGGAGGCTGGAAGGATTGATTGGTGCCAGACAGTGACGGGTTTGAGCTGCCAGGTGTTGAGGTGGTCAATTAAGACAATGAGCCAAACTGGAAGTCCCAGTCAAGGCTTGATGCACTTACTGTGACAGTGCAGTCAGGAAGAGGAAGAGAAAGGCACCAGCTCCCCAGTGTTCCATTTTCCCCATGGAATGGCACTGAGTGAGGGCCAGATGACAGGAAGTGCAGATGGGGAGAACTGTCTCGGTGCTGAGAGCCCTGCACAAGCGCACCTGCCTTTTTATAGACCCAGGGACCCTGGAGGAGGGAGAGGGGAAGGGATGGAAGTGGAAAAGTACTGGATCAGGATGGCTAAAAGCACCACTCCCGAGGCATTTCCGAGCCACGTCAATAAGGAGATATAGGTGGAGGTGCCTCGGGAGTGCCTCAACCTACAACCCCAACGAGGAGGTCTAGAATGGAGGCGCATGGCCTAGGGATGCAGATGTGCATATAAGCATGGCTGGCCACTGGGGCAAGGGGGCCCGAATCCTTGACTGCAACTCCCTTCAGAGAACAACAGCGCACTGGCTGTGCACCAATGCTAGTGTTGGAGGGCAGCTCCCTAATGAGGTCTGCTAAGGAAGCCTTGTGATTCCCTATGGTTGGGCCTAAGAGATCATATATAGGATTCATCCTGAAGCCGGGCTCCTCAGAAGGAACCGTTATGCCTTTCTGAGAAGGCTGGAGTTCTCAATGGAAAGTCATATCATTTTAATAGGGAGAAGTGTGAATAGATTTACTCTGGCAGTCAGGTGGGATAGATGCTCAGGGAGGAGATGATGCACATGTGAGGAAGTCAGAGAAACCCTACAGCAGTCCCTGAAAGAGGGATTCAGGTCCGAACCAGGCCAGGGGTGCTGGGTGGATGCTGGTGCCTTCAGTGAGGATTAGGAACACAGGGGTAGGAAGAAGAGGGAGAAGATTTGAGGATGAGACTGATGTTTTTGAATCCAAGATGCCTGTGGGACCACCATGATGAAAGTCCTCAACTAGAAGTTAGAATATTCCAGTGTGTTCAGGTCAGGGACCCAAGGCAGAGAAAAGAACGTGGGACTGGCTGACATCAGGAGGGTTTCACATCACTAATGAAAACTTGAAGTCCCCATAGTCAATATCATGAAATAAAAAGCTTCTTTTAAACACTAACCCAATTCTGAATGACATTTAGGTAAGGTGCCCTTTACTCTAAATAGCAGCCCGCTCGTGCATGGTGTGTGTACGTTAAGCCTTATTTCATTCTAAAATTAACCCACTTTGAATTGTCTATGTAGGTTACATGTGTTTCATTGAAAGTAAAAAAATAAATAAATTAAAAAAAAACCTCATGAATTAAATAAGGAAGTCTTAAAACCTAAATGCTAATTAAGCATTACTTGTGGGCTGACGTTACATTAATTACTGTATACACTTTCTTTGTGGTAAATAGTTTTCATCAGCAAAGCATGTATATGTACGTGTGTGTGTGTGTGTGTACTTTTCCTCAGCCCTGAGCTATTTCATTTTATTGTTGTTGTTGTTAAGTGCCGTCGAGTTGGTTCCGACTCATAGCAACCCCTATGCACAACAGAACGAAACACTGCCTGGTCTTGCACCATCCTTACAATCGTTGTTATGCTTGACCCCATTGTTGCAGCCACTGTGTCAATCCACCTCTTTGAGGGTCTTCCTCTTTTCCACTGACCCTGTACTTTGCCAAGCATGATGTCCTTCTCCAGAGACTGATCCCTCCTGACAACATTTCCAAAGTGTGTAAGACGCAGTCTCACCATCCTTCTAAGGAGCATTCTGGTTGTACTTCTTCTAAGACAGATTTGTTCGTTCTTTTGGCAGTCCATGATATATTCAATATTCTTTACAACACCACAATTCAAAGGCATCAACTCTTCTTCGGTCTTCCTTATTCATTGTCCAGCTTCCACATGCATATGATGTGATTGAAAATACCATGGCTTGGGTCAGGCACACCTTAGCCTTCAAGGTGACATCTTTGCTCTTCAACACTTTAAAGAGGCCCTTTGCAGCAGATTTACCCAAAGCAATGCATCTTTTGATTTTTTGACTGCTGCTTCCATGGCTGTTGATTGCGGATCCAAGTAAAATGAAATCCTTGACAACTTCAGTCTTTTCTCCATTTATCATGATGTTGCTCATTGGTCCAGTTGTGAGGATTTTTCTTTTCTTTATGTTGAGGTGCAACCCATACTGAAGGCTGTGGTCTTTGATCTTCAATAGTAAGTGCTTCAAGTCCTCTTCACTTTCAACAAGTGAGGTTGTGTCATCTGCATAATGCAGGTTGTTAGTGAGTCTTCCTCCAATCCTGATGCCCTGTTCTTCTGCATATAGTCCAGCTTCTCAGATTATTTGCTCAGCATACCGATTGAATAGGTGTGGTGAAAGAAGACAACCCTGATGCACACCTTTCCTGGCTTTAAACCAATCAGTGTCCCCTTGTTCTGTCCGAACAACTGCCTCTTGATCTATGTAAAGACTCCTTATGAGCACAATTAAGTGTTCTGGAATTCCCATTATTCACAATGTTACCCATAATTTGTTATGATCCACACAGTTGAATGCCTTTGCATAGTCAATAAAACACAGGTAAACATCCTTCTGGTATTCTCTGCTTTCAGCCAGGATCCATCTAACATTAATAAAAAGGTTCTGTTAATTTTAATGTATGTTCTCAGGACATCTTCTCTTCCTGAAAAGAAGAGAAATAGAATTAATTCATGTATTTAAAAAAAAAGGAAAATAGAAAAGAAAACATACATGACAACCCTGGGGGACACTGATGGTTCCTGAGTCAGATGCCCTCTGCTGTCTCCATCTAGTAGACCAGCGTCCCTGTCCCCATCTGCTCTGAGTGTTGAATGCTAACAGTTCATAGCTGCCTCTTCTCTGGAGACCTTCCCTCTGCAGAACAGGCACCGCCTCACTGGGAGGTTGCCTGCTGCCGCCCTATTGTGAGCACAGCCCACAGCCAATGACTGATGCGGGGGTAACAACAGGCAAACCTTTTTAGCTCCAGGGGGCACTAATTCTGTGGTATAACTGATGCTCCAGGGCTCCCTGTGGGATCAGGATGAGGCTAGACTCCAGCTAAGACAGCCTGCTTACTTAGTGTCTTCTCCACCTTTTCCTGTTTCCCTCACTCTCTTTCTCCTGAACGCACCCACCCTCCAACATCGTAAGCACCTAAATCCTTGTCTCAGGCTCTGCTTTGAAGATAACTTTAGAAGCTCCATATGTGAACAGAAGGTCAAGTTCAGGGTGGGCAGAAACAAACAAAAAAAATTGTTTTATACCAAGCTGATGAGCCGCTTACATGGCCTTTAGTCCCTGGGAGACCAAAGTGAAAAGAGAAATTTTGTCAGTGACTCAGTTCTCATTGTGCATGATCAGAAAGTGTATCCATGTCTTACGGAAACAAAGCCTCTCCAGGATCAAGTTCTAAATATAATATTTCATTAGAAGTAAACAAAAAAATTCTTAAGAATTAAATAAATAAGTCTTAAAACCTAGATGTTAATTACTTGTATATTAATTAATTGTATATGGGGTTTCATACAGGTGACAGAGAGTGGTACAAGGGAAATATCCACAATGTCTGTATGAAAAATATACAGTGGTTTTCACAAGACTGATCTTTATATTATTTCTAGATAGAAAATAATGGTATAATATCAATTTTAGCTTAGTGAAAATACTTCTTTTCCATTGGTCAAAATAATATGGTCTAAGTGCATATCTTTCTTGTATCTGGCTTCATAAAGTTTTGAATTTCTTTAGCAGGGTTTTACAAATTTCAGTGTTTGTGAGAATAACCAGGAGTTTATTTATGACAATATGGCTTCTGGCTAGATGTGAGTTTCTCAACCTCTGCACTATTGACATTTTGGACCAAATAATACTTTGTTGTTGGGGGTTCACCTGTGCATCGTAAGGTTTTTGTCAGCATCATTACCCAGTACATGCCAGTCGGCGTTGTTAGTTGCTGTCAAGTCATTCTGACACATAGCCACCCTGCATAGAACAGAACGGAACACTGCCCCATCTTGCACCATCCTCACAATCTTTGCTATGTTTGAGTCCATCGTTGCAGCCCACTGTGTCAGTCCATCTCATTGAGGGTTTTCCTCTTTTTCAGTGACCCTCTACTTTACCAAGCGTGATGTCCTTCTCCAGGGACTGGTCCCTCCTGATAACATGCCCAAGGTACATAAGATGAAGTCTTGCCATCCTCACTTACAAGGAGCACTCTTCTTCCAAGACAGATTTGTCCATTCTTCTGGCAGTCCATGGTATATTCAGTAGCACCCCCTAAGTTCTGACAAACAAAAATACCTCCAGACATTTCCAAATGTCCCCCAGGGGGATGAAATTATTCCTCATCCAAACCACTGAATAAATAATTATATGTGTTATAGTGAAGAGTACCATAATATGTACCAAAGGGAAATAACACACTCCAGGAAAAGAACTAAGTGGACACCTAATTAAGCATATGCAGCTGAGAGATACTCAAAAACTAGGCAACACTGTTAGAGATACAGAATTTGTTCAGGTCCAATAGTTGTATAGGACGAGGAAGTGAAACCAGATGAACAAGGAGAGCCAGCTAAGTTGCCTGCCGTTCCTTCTGCGTTAACTGACTCAATTCAAGTGCTGCACAGGGAGCTCCCTTGATTCGGTTTAGGTTAACTGGATTTAAAGCCTTTCTTGACAGCGTAGTGAATTCTTACACTGCCCCATCCGTGGGCAGCCATTATAACTAAGCGAAGTGGTCAGATAGTAAGCAATTCTGTCGACTATGCTTGCTGTAAGCCTGCCTTAGCTAAATCTGCATTTCAGAGCTTAGCGGCTGTCAAGGATTGAATTGTATCCCTCAAAATTATCTGTCAACTTGGCCAGGATAATTCCCAGTATTGCATGATTATCTGAAACTTTTGTCATCTGATGTGATTTTCCTATGGGCTTTAAATCCTATCTCTGTGATGTCAATGAGATGGACTGAGTGGCAGTTATGTTAATGAGGCAGGGCTCAGTCTACAAGATTAGATTGTGTTTTTAGCCAGTCTGTTTTGAGATATAAAAGAGAGAAGTGAGCAGACAGACTTGGGGACCTCAAACCACCAAGAAACAAGAGCCAGGAGAATGGTGCATCCTTTGGATCTGGGCCGAGAAGCTCCTAGTCCTGGGAAGCTTGATGACAAGGACCTTCCTCCAGAGCCAACAGAGAAAGAAAGACTTCCCTGGAGCTGACACCCTGAATTTGGACTTCTAGCTTACTAGACTATGAGAGAATAAATTTCTCTTTGTTAAAGCCATGTATTTGTGGTATTTCTGTTACAGCAACACTAGATAACTAAGACAGTGGCCTAGGAATAAGCCTTTCTTAAAACTTCCTTTTACCTGTAACCTAAAATTTTTGAGAGTACTGTAATTCCTTGGTAGGTCTTTCCTCACCCACTTCATCTCTGAATAAGAAGCCTGCCGCAATGGTATAGTTTTCCTTGAGAAGGTCTTACTATCATCTGAGCAGCAAATTCCTTCAGCGAAAGAAGGCTCTTTGAGTTTCAGCGGAGGAAACAAAATACTTGTTTTCTGCTAATTTGTGAATATTTTCCCCATTAAAAAAAAAAAAAAAAAATGGCAAGGCTGAATTATAGAGGCTTAATGTTTACAAATGGATAATTCCTTATAACCAGCCATGGAACACAACCAACATCACAACGAGGGATCCTAATTTCATTAATTATTTTGGCAGTGGCTCTTAGCAGAAAAATATCTACTTAATTAGGTCCTGATAATTTTCTGCCAATTAGGTTTAGAAATTCCCTTTGTTCAATGCAAGAAATACACTGATGATCAAAGATTGAGAATGCTTTTGACATCTACACCCTGTTTATCCAAGGACTTTTCCCAATTTCTGTAAATTGATGGCTCTGAAGTTTTGACTTAACTAGGTCAATCTGACTTTTTGTTGGTCTCACTGTAAAGTATCAAAGCTCTATGTCAGCCTTTCCTGAAATTGTTCAGTAGAACGCTACCCTTCATGATGCTTTGGGAAAAAAGGAATGTTCTGTAGTCAAACAAATTTGGGATACTGTGAATCGACTCGACGGCACTGGGTTTTTTTTGGGTGTAGTATATGAACAAAACCAAACCCATATAGAGTTGATTCCAACTCAAAGTGACCCTATAGGAAAGAGTAGAATACCCCATGGGGTTTCCAAGGCTTTAATCTTTACAGATGCAGACTACACCTTAAAGATTCACAAAAAAACAATAGCAAGCTAGAAGGCTTTGAGAAGTCCTACACTAAAGAATCTGTATTAGTTAAATTGCAGCTGAAAACAACAAACATTGACTATGTCACAAAGTGTCTAAGAATGAGGAATCAGGGAACTGCTTGGCTGGATGGCTCTGTTTCAGGGTTTCTCATGAGGTTGCAGTCAAGATGTTGGCCAGAGCTGCAGTCATATGAAGGCTTGACTAGGGCAGGAGGATCTACTTCAACGATGGCTCACCCAGATGGCTGTTGGCAGGAGGCCTCAGTTCTTTACCACATACACCTCTCCACAGCACTGGCTGAGTATCCTCAGGGCATGCCAGCTGGCTTCCCCAGCTGAGAGACAAACAGCAAGCAGGAAGCCACAGGGCTTTTTATGATCTAATATCTAAAGTCAAGCACTGTTACTTCCATTTTTAATTCAATTCATTAGAAGCGAATCACTAAGCCAAGCCGACACTCAAAGAGAAAGGCATTAAGCTCCACATTTCAGAGGGAGTGTCGAAGAGTTTGTGGACATATTTTAAAACACTACAAAATCCAATTATTTAACCCATCATTAAAAAATGCTTTTGACCCCAGAAGCCTTTCCCACATAATACATATTAATATAGTTAATAGTCTTGTAGAATGGAACTTAATTGGGGAAATGCTGTTTTTTTCACTCAAGGAAATGCAGTCAATGAAACAGTATAAAATTTGTATGTTGTTGTTGTTAGGTGCTGTCGAGTCAGTTCTGAACAAAACACTGCCCAGTCCTGCACCATCCTCACAATCTTTGTTATGCTTGAGCCCATTGTTGCAGCCGCGGTGTCAATCCATCTTCTTGAGGGTCTTCCTCTTTTTCACTGACCCGCTACTTTATCAAGCATGATGTCGTTCTCCAGGGACTGGCCTCTCCTGATAACATGTCCAAAGTGTGAGACACAGTCTCGCCATCCTTGCTTCTAAAGAGCATTCTGGCTGTACTTCTTCCAATACAGGTTTGTTCATTCTTCTGGTAGTCCATGGTATATTCAATATTCTTCACCAACATCATAATTCAAAGGCATAAATTCTTTGGTCTTCCAAAATTTGTATATATATTGGTAATTTTACAAAGTATCATCCTTGGTTTCTTCATTCTAAATTTTATACCTTGCATTTTTTTTATATATTTCCATAGAGAAATTAGTTAATTCTAATCCTGAAAAATAGTTATATAAATATAAAAAGCTCTACTCATTCCTCGAATAACACTTATAATGCTTATTTTATGTATACGCTATGTACAGCATGCTATAGTTGAAGGCACTCTTGTTGTTTAAATACCATCCTAGACCAAAAGATTTATCCCACTTCACATAGAATGATAACAACTTCCATAAGGATAAAGTGATGATAATGGCCTCTGGGAACATTCCCTTAGACAGTTGTCGAGAATTTGTAAGTATAAGGATCAAGACAGAAGTAGACATAGACACAGAATTGTTAGATACTGAGAGCCTCAATTAAATGAACTAAACCTTATTCTACATTTTTGGCTTCAGATGGGAGTTCAAACTTTTTAACATGTGAGCTAATAAAAATAATTTTTAGGCAGATTATTTCTTCTCAGATAGTGCATAACCCATTCTGCATACTTACATGAGTAAATCTTATAAAACAAAGAAAAAATACATTACTATAATTATAGGTTATATTGGTTTTTTTTTTAATAACTTTTATTAAGCTTCAAGTGAACGTTTACAAATCCAATCAGTCTGTCACATATAAGTTTACATACATCTCACTCCCTACTCCCACTTGCTGTCCCCCTCTTGAGTCAGCCCTTTCAGTCTCTCCTTTCTTGACAATTTTGCCTGCTTCCCTCTCTCTCTATCCTCCCATCCCCCCTCCAGACAAGAGTTGCCAACACAATCTCAAGTGTCCACCTGATATAATTACCTCACTCTTCATCAGCGTCTCTCTCCCACCTGCTGACCAGTCCCTTTCATTTCTGATGAGTTGTCTTCGGGGATGGTTCCTGTCCTGTGCCAACAGAAGGTCTGGGGAGCATGGCCGCCGGGATTCCTCCAGTCTCAGTCAGACCATTAAGTTTGGTCTTTTTATGAGAATTTGGGGTCTGTATCCCACTGATCTCCTGCTCCCTCAGGGGTCCTCTGCTGTGCTCCCTGTCAGAGCAGTCATCGATTGTGGCTGGGCACCAACTACTTCTTCTGGTCTCAGGATGATGTAGGTCTCTGGTTCATGTGGCCCTTTCTGTCTCTTGGGCTCTTAGTTGTCGTGTGGCCTTGGTGTTCTTCATTCTCCTTTGCTCCAGGTGGGTTGAGACCAATTGCTGCATCTTAGATGGCCGCTTGTTAGCATTTAAGACCCCAGACGCCACATTTCAAAGTGGGATGCAGAATGATTTCATAATAGAATTATTTTGCCAATTGACTTAGAAGTCCCCTTAAACCATGTTCCCCAGACCCCCGCCCTTGCTCCGCTGACCTTTGAAGCATTCATTTTATCCCGGAAACTTCTTTGCTTTTGGTCCAGTCCAATTGAGCTGACCTTCCATGTATTGAGTGTTGTCTTTCCCTTCACCTAAAGCAGTTCTTGTCTACTGATTAATCAATAAAAAACCCTCTCCCACCCTCCCTCCCTCCCCCCCTCGTAACCACAAAAGTATGTGTTCTTCTCAGGTTTACTATTTCTCAAGATCTTATAATAGTGGTCTTATACAATATTTGTCCTTTTGCCTCTGACTAATTTCTCTCAGCATAATGCCTTCCAGGTTCCTCCATGTTATGAAATGTTTCACAGATTGGTCACTGTTCTTTATCGATGCGTAGTATTCCATTGTGTGAATATACCACAATTTATTTACCCATTCATCCGTTGATGGACACCTTGGTTGCTTCCAACTTTTTGCTATTGTAAACAGAGCTGCAATAAACATGGGTGTGCATATATCTGTTTGTGTGAAGGCTCTTGTATCTCTAGGGTATATTCCGAGGAGTGGGATTTCTGGGTTGTATGGTAGTTCTATTTCTAACTGTTTAAGATAACGCCAGATAGATTTCCAAAGTGGTTGTACCATTTTACATTCCCACCAGCAGTGTATGAGAGTTCCAATCTCTCCACAGCCTCTCCAACATTTATTATTTTGTTTTTTTTGGATTAATGCCAGTCTTGCTGGTGTGAGATGGAATCTCATAGTAGTTTTAATTTGCATTTCTCTAATGGCTAATGATCGGGAGCATTTTCTCATGTATCTGTTGGCTGCCTGAATATCTTCTTTAGTGAAATGTGTGTTCATATCCTTTGCCCACTTCTTGATTGGGTTGTTTGTCTTTTTGTGGTTGAGTTTTGACAGAATCATGTAGATTTTAGAGATCAGGCGCTGGTCGGAGATGTCATACCTGAAAATTCTTTCCCAATCTGTAGGTGGTCTTTTTACTCTTTTGGAGAAGTCTTTAGATGAGCATAGGTGTTTGATTTTTAGGAGCTCCCAGTTATCGGGTTTCTCTTCATCATTTTTGGTAATGTTTTGTATTCTGTTTATACCTTGTATTAGGGCTCCTAGGGTTGTCCCAATTTTTTCTTCCATGATCTTTATCGTTTTAGTCTTTATGTTTAGGTCTTTGATCCACTTGGAGTTAGTTTTTGTGCATGGTGTGAGGTATGGGTCCTGTTTCATTTTTTTGCAAAGGGATATCCAGTTATGCCAGCACCATTTGTTAAAAAGGCTATCTTTTCCCCAGTTAATTGACACTGGTCCTTTGTCAAATATCAGCTGCTCATACGTGGATGGATCTATGTCTGGGTTCTCGACTCTGTTCCATTGGTCTATGTGTCTGTTGTTGTACCAATACCAGGCTGTTTTGACTACTGTGGCTGTATAATAGGTTCTGAAGTCAGGTAAGGTGAGGCCTCCCACTTTCTTCTTCTTTTTCAGTAATGCTTTGCTTATCCGGGGCTTCTTTCCCTTCCATATGAAATTGGTGATTTGTTTCTCTATCCCCTTAAAATATGACATCGGAATTTGGATCGGAAGTGCGTTAAATGTATAGATGGCTTTTGGTAGAATAGACATTTTTACTATGTTAAGTCTTCCTATCCATGAGCAGGGTATGTTTTTCCACTTAAGCATGTCCTTTTGAATTTTTTGTAGTAGAGCTTTGTAGTTTTCTTTGTATAGGTCTTTTACATCCTTGGTAAGATTTATTCCTAAGTATCTTATCTTCTTGGGGGCTACTGTGAATGGTATTGATTTGGTTATTTCCTCTTCGGTGTTCTTTTCGTTGATGTAGAGGAATCCAAGTGATTTTTGTATGTTTATTTTATAACCTGAGACTCTGCCAAACTCTTCTATTAGTTTCAGTAGTTTTCTTGAGGATTCCTTAGGGTTTTCTGTGTATATAATCATGTCATCTGCAAATAGTGATAACTTTACTTCTTCCTTGCCAATCCGGATACCTTTTATTTCTTTGTCTAGCCTAATTGCCCTGGCTAAGACTTCCAACACGATGTTGAATAAGAGCGGTGATAAAGGGCATCCTTGTCTGGTTCCCGTTCTCAAGGGAAATGCTTTCAGGTTCTCTCCATTTAGAGTGATATTGGCTGTTGGCTTTGCATAGATGCCCTTTATTATGTTGAGGAATTTTCCTTCAATTCCTATTTTGGTAAGAGTTTTTATCATGAATGGGTGTTGGACTTTGTCAAATGCCTTTTCTGCATCAATTGGTAAGATCATGTGGTTTTTGTCTTTTGTTTTATTAATGTGATGGATTACATTAATGGTTTTTCTGATATTAAACCAGCCTTGCATACCTGGTATAAATCCCACTTGATCAGGGTGAATTATTTTTTTGATGTGTTGTTGGATTCTATTGGCTAGAATTTTGTTGAGGATTTTTGCATCAATGTTCATGAGGGATATAGGTCTATAATTTTCTTTTTTTGTAATGTCTTTACCTGATTTTGGTATCAGGGAGATGGTGGCTTCATAGAGTGAGTTGGGTAGTATTCCGTCATTTTCTATGCTTTGGCATACCTTTAGTAGTTAGTAGTGGTGTTAACTCTTCTCTGAAAGTTTGGTAGAACTCTGCAGTGAAGCCGTCCGGGCCAGGGCTTTTTTTTGTTGGGAGTTTTTTGATTACCGTTTCAATCTCTTTTTTTGTTATGGGTCTATTTAGTTGTTCTACTTCTGAATGTGTTAGTTTAGGTAGGTAGTGTTTTTCCAGGAATTCATCCATTTCTTCTAGGTTTTCAAATTTGTTAGAGTACAATTTTTCATAATAATCTGAAATGATTCTTTTAATTTCATTTGGTTCTGTTGTGATGTGGTCCTTCTCATTTCTTATTCGGGTTATTTGTTTCCTTTCCTGTATTTCTTTAGTCAGTCTAGCCAATGGTTTATCAATTTTGTTAATTTTTTCAAAGAACCAGCTTTTGGCTTTGTTAATTCTTTCAATTGTTTTTCTGTTCTCTAATTCATTTAGTTCAGCTCTAATTTTTATTATTTGTTTTCTTCTGGTGCCTGATGGATTCTTTTGTTCCTCAGTTTCTATTTGTTCAAGTTGTAGGGACAGTTCTCTGATTTTGGCTCTTTCTTCTTTTTGTATGTGTGCATTTATTGATATAAATTGGCCTCTGAGCACTGCTTTTGCTGTGTCCCAGAGGTTTTGATAGGAAGTATTTTCATTCTCGTTGCTTTCTATGAATTTCCTTATTCCCTCCTTGATGTCTTCTATAACCCAGTCTTTTTTCAGGAGGGTATTGTTCATTTTCCAAGTATTTGATTTCTTTTCCCTAGTTTTTCTGTTATTGATCTCTAGTTTTATTGCCTTGTGGTCTGAGAAGATGCTTTGTAATATTTCGATGTTTTGGACTCTGCAAAGGTTTGTTTTATGACCTAATATGTGGTCTATTCTAGAGAATGTTCCATGTGCGCTAGAAAAAAAAGTATATTTTGTAGCAGTTGGGTGGAGAGTTCTGTATAAGTCAATGAGGTCAAGTTGGTTGATTGTTGTAATTAGATCTTCCGTGTCTCTGTTGAGCTTCTTACTGGATGTCCTGTCCTTCTCCGAAAGTGGTGTGTTGAAGTCTCCTACTATAATTGTGGAGGTATCTATCTCGCTTTTCAATTCTGTTAAAATTTGATTTATGTATCTTGCAGCCCTGTCATTGGGTGCATAAATATTTAATATGGTTATGTCTTCCTGATCAATTGTCCCTTTTATCATTATATAGTGTCCTTCTTTATCCTTTGTGGTGGATTTAAGTCTAAAGTCTATTTTGTCAGAAATTAATATTGCTACTCCTCTTCTTTTTTGCTTATTGTTTGCTTGATATACTTTTTTCCATCCTTTGAGTTTTAGTTTGTTTGTGTCTCTAAGTCTAAGGTGTGTCTCTTGTAGGCAGCATATAGATGGATCATGTTTCTTTATCCAGTCTGTGACTCTCTATCTCTTTATTGGTGCATTTAGTCCATTTACATTCAGGGTAATTATAGATAAGTAAGTTTTTAGTGCTGTCATTTTGATGCCTTTTTATGTGTGTTGTTAACAATTTCATTTTTCCACATACTTTTTTGTGCTGAGGCGTTTTTCTTAGTAAATTGTGAGATCCTCATTTTCATAGTGTTTGACTTTATGTTAGTTGAGTCGTTACGTTTTTCTTGGTTTTTATCTTGAGTTATAGAGTTGTTATACCTTTTTGTGGTTACCTTATTATTTACCCCTATTTTTCTAAGTAAAAACCTAACTTGTATTGTTCTATATCGCCTTGTATCACTCTCCATCTGGCAGTTCAATGCCTTCTGTATTTAGTCCCTCTTTTTGATTATTGTGATCTTTTACCTATTGACTTCCATGATTCCCTGTTATGTGTATTTTTTTTTTTTAATTAATCTTAATTTGTTTTTGTGCTTTCCCTATTTGAGTTGATATCAGGACGTTCTGTTTTGTGACCTTGTGTTGTGCTGATATCTGATATTATTGGTTCTCTGACCAAACAATATCCTTTAGTATTTCTTGTAGCTTTGGTTTGGTTTTTGCAAATTCTCTAAACTTGTGTTTGTCTGTAAATATCTTAATTTCGCCTTCATATTTCAGAGAGAGTTTTGCTGGATATATGATCCTTGGCTGGCAGTTTTTCTCCTTCAGTGTTGTGTATATGTCGTCCCATTCCCTTCTTGCCTGCATGGTTTCTGCTGAGTAGTCAGAACATATTCTTACTGATTCTCCCTTGAAGGAAACCTTTCTTTTTTCCCTGGCTGCTTTTAAAATTTTCTGTTTATCTTTGGTTTTGGTGAGTTTGATGATAATATGTCTTGGTGTTTTTCTTTTTGTATCAATCTTAAATGGGGTTCGATGAGCATCTTGGATAGATATCCTTTCGTCTTTCATGATGTCAGGGAAGTTTTCTGTCAGAAGTTCTTCAACTATTTTCTCTGTGTTTTCTGTCCCCCCTCCCTGTTCTGGGACTCCAATCACCCGCAGGTTATCCTTCTTGATAGAGTCCCACATAATTCTTAGGGTTTCTTCATTTTTTTTTATTCTTTTATCTGATTTTTTTTCAGCTATGTTGGTGTTGATTCCCTGGTCCTCCAGATGTCCCAGTCTGCAATCTAATTGTTCGAGTCTGCTCCTCTGACTTCCTAGTGCGTTGTCTGATTCTGTAATTTTATTGTTAATCTTTTGGATTTCTACATGTTGTCTCTCTATGGATTCTTGCAACTTATTAATTTTTCCAGTATGTTCTTGAATAATCTTTTTGAGTTCTTCAACAGTTTTATCAGTGTGTTCCTTGGCTTTTTCTGCAGTTATCCTAATTTCATTTGTGATATCATTAAGCATTCTGTAAATTAGTTTTTTATATTCTGTATCTGATAATTCCAAGATTGTATCTTCATTTGGGAAAGATTTTGATTCTTTTGTTTGGGGGGTTGGAGAAGCTGTCATGGTCTGCTTCTTTAAGTGGTTTGATATGGATTGTTGTCTCCGAGCCATCACTGGGAAACTAGGTTTTCCAGAAAATCCGCTAAAAAAAAATGCAGTCAGATCCCTATCAGAGTTCTCCCTCTGGCTCAGGCTATTCAGATGTTAATGAAGCCGCCTGGGGAGGGTGGGGGAGGGAACAGAGAGATAGGAGAGTAGCACCTCAGAATATAGCCAGAGTTGCTTGTCTTGCTTGGAATGACTATTATATCTGAGATTCCCGCGGGCGCGTCGCCTATGCGTGCTGGCTGTGTGGAGATTGCCCCCGGGGGGTCTGGCCCGCTGGAGTCACAGTCAGATCCTCCGCTTCCAGCCCCACGCCCAGCGTCAAGGCTCCCCTACTGGGACGGTGCACTCTTGACTCCAAAATCAGTCGCTGCCTCCCGGGGACTTCTCGTCCCTCCAGCCGCGTGGCTGTGCTGCCCCCGAGTACCAGTTGGGCCTCCTCCCGGGGTTAGTTCAGATGGGTGGAGCAGCTCTCCGTGCTTCTGCCGTGACTGAGTGTCCCAGCTGGGACGCTGTTCTCCCTGCTCCAATACCAGTTGCTGCCTCCCGGGGACTTCTCCTACCGGCTGAGTCCCATGCCGCCCGCGTGACCCGGCTGGTCCCCTTCCCAGGGTTAGTTCAGGGGGGTGGAGCAACTGTCTGTGTTTATGCCGTACCTGCGTCCAGTCTAAATCCCTGCTGGATGGTTCCCCGGCTCGGATGCTGCTCTTTCTGCTCCAAGACCAGTCACTGCCTCCCGGGGACTTCTCCTACCGGCTGCATCCCACGCCGCCCGCGGAACTGGCTGGTCCCCCTTCCGGGGTTAGTTCAGGGGGGTGGGGCAGCTCTCTGTGCTTGTGCAGTACCTGACTGGTACGCTGGCTCCAGGCTCTGGAAACAATCGCTGCTTCCCCGTATTAGTTTGTTCTCCATCTCTAAATCTGTGTTTGTTGTTCAGGGTTTGTAGATTGTTATGTATGTGATCGATTCACTTGTTTTTCCGTGTCTTTGTTGTAAGAGGGATCCGAGGTAGCGTCTGCCTAGTCCGCCATCTTGGCTCCGCCCCCGGTTATATTGGTTTTTGATAAGAGAGATACATTCCATCACACTGAATATTTAAATATGCCTTTATTACATAGCATGTGATTATTTTATGCTGAGAAAATATTTTTGCATATGAATATCTTTAAACCTATCTACAATTTCTTTTTCTGTCAGTCCCTCATGCGTCTGTCAGTTTGTCATGCTGTGGGGGCTTGCATGTTGCTGTGATGCTGGAAGCTATGCCACCAGTATTCAAACACCAGCAGGGTCACCCATGGTGGACAGGTTTCAGCTGAGCTTCTAGATTAAAATGGACTAGGAAGAAGGACCCAGTGATCTACTTCTGAAAAGAATTAGCCAGTGAAAACCCTATGAATATCAGCGGAACATTGTCTGATATAGTGACTGAAGATGAGCCCCTCAGGTTGGAAGGCACTCAAAAGACAACTGGGGAAGAACTGCCTCCTCAAAGTAGAGTCACCTTTAATGATGTGGATGGAGTCAAGCTTTCTGGACCTTCGTTTGCTGATGTGCCACAACTCAAACTGGGAAGAAACAGCTGCAAACATCTATTAATACTCGGAACGTGGAATATTTTCAGTATGGATCTAGGAAAACTGAAAATCATTAGAAATGAAATGGAATGCATAAACATCAATATCCTAGGCATTAGTGAGCTGAAATGGACTGATATTGGCCATTTTAAATCAGACCATCACATGGACTACTATGCTGGGAATGACAAATTAAAGAGGAATGGCTTTGCATTCATTGTCCAAAAGAACATTTCAAGATCTATCCTGAAGTACACCGCTGTCAGTGATAGGATAATATCCATATGCCTACAAGGAAGACCAGTTAGTATGATTATTATTCCAACTTATGCACCAAACACTAAGGCCAAAGATGAAGAAATTGAAGATTTTTAACAACTTCTTGCAGTCTGAAATTGATCCAACATGCATCCAGGATGCCTTGATAATTACTGGTGATTGGAATATGAAAGTTGAAAACAAAGAAGAGGGATTGGTAGTTGGAAATATGGCCTAGGTGATAGAAATGATGCCAGAGATCGAATGATAGAACTTTGCAAGAACAATGATTTCTTCATTGCAAATACCTTCTTTCACCAACATAAACAGTGACCATACACAAGGACCTCGCCAAATGGAATACACGGGAATCAACTCGACTACATCTGTGGAAAGAGACAATGGAGAAGCTCAATATCATTAGTTAGAAAAGGCCAGGGGCCGATTGTGGAACAGACCATCAATTACTCATATGCAAGTTCAAGTTGAAACTGAAGAAAATCAGAACAAGTCAACGAGAGCCAAAGTAAGACCTTGAGTATATCCCATCTAAATTTAGAGACCATCTCAAGAATAGATTTGATGGGTTCAACATTAATGACTGAAGACTAGGCAAGTTGTGGAATGACATCAAGGACATAATATATGAAGAAAGCAAAGGGTCATTTAAAATATAGGAAAGAAAGAAAAGACTAAAATGGATGTCAGAAGAGACTCTGAAACTTGCTCTTGGATGTCGAGTAGCTAAAGCAAAAGGAAGAAATGATGAAGTAAAAGAGTTGAATAGAAGATTTCAAAGGCCGGTGGCTTGAGAAGACAAAGTAAAGTATTATAATGACATGTGCAAAGGTGTGGAGGTAGAAAACCAAAAGGGAAGAAAATGCTCAGCATTTCTTAAGCTGAAAGAGCTGAAGAAAAAATTCAAGGCTTCGGTTGCAATATTGAAGGATTCTACTGGGAAAATACTAAATGATGTAGTAAGCATCAAAAGAAGATGGAAGAAATACACAGAGTTACTATACCAAAAAAAATTGGTCAGTGTTCAACCATTTCAGGAAGTAGCATATAATCAGGAACCAATGGTTCTGAAGGAAGAAGTCCAAGCTGCGCTGAAGGCACTGACGAAAAACAAGGCTCCAGGAATTGACGGAATACCAACTGAGATGTTTTAACAAACAGATGCAGCGCTGGAAGTATTCACTTGTCTATGCCAAGAAATTTGGAAGACAGCTTCCTGGCCAACTGACTGGAAGAGATCCATATTTATATCTATTCCCAAGAAAGGTGATCCAACCGAATGTGGAAATTATAGAACAATATCATTTCTATCACACACAAGTAAAATTTTGCTGAAAATCATTTAAAAGCTACTGCAGCAGTATATCGACAGAGAGTTGCCAGAAATTCAAGCCAGATTCAGACCAGGATGTGGAACCAGAGATATCATTGCTGATGTCAGATGGATCCTGGCTGAAAGCAGAGAATACCAGGAAGATGTTTGCCTATGCTTTATTGACTATGCAAAGGCATTCGACTGTGTGGATCATAACAAATTATGGGTAACATTGGGAATTCCAGAACACTTAATTGTGCTCATGAGGAATCTGTACATAGATCAAGAAGCAGTCTTTAGAACAGAACAAGGGGACACTGAATGGTTGTGTGTCAGGATTGTATCCTTTCACCATACCTGTTCCATTTGTATGCTGAGCAAATAATCTGAGAAGCTGGACTATATGAAGAACAGGGCATCAGCATTGGAGGAAGACTCATTAACAACCTGCGTTATGCAGATGATACAACCTTGCTTGCAGAACATGAAGAGGACTTGAAGCACTTACTAATGAAGATCAAAGACCACAGCCTTCAGTATGCACCTTAACATAAAGAAAACAAAAATCCTCACAACAGAATCAATAAGGAACATCATGATAAACAGAGAAAAAGGTTGAAGTTGTCAAGGACTTCATTTTACTTGGACCTACCATCAACACCCATAGAAGCAGCAGGCAAGAAATCAAATGATGCATTGCATTGGACAAATCTGCTGCAAAAGACCTCTTTAAAGTGTTAAAAGGCAAAGACATCACCTTGAAGACTAAGGTATGCCTGACCCAAACCATGGTGTTTTCAATGCCTCATATGCATGTGAAAGCTGGACAATGAATAAGGGAGACCAAAGAAGAATTGACACCTTTGAATTGTGGTGCTGGCAAAGAACATTAAATATACCACGGACTGCAAAAAAGAATGAACAAATCTGTTTTGGAAGAAGTACAACCAGAATGCTCTTTAGAAGCAAGGATGGTGAGACTACATCTCACATACTTTGGACATATTATCAGGAGGGATCAGTCCCTGGAGAAGAACATCATGCTTGGTAAAGTAGAGGGTCAGCAAAAAATAGGAAGCCCCTCAAAGAGATGGACTGACAAAGTGGCTGGAACAACGGGCCGAAGATAACAAGGATTGTGAGGATGGCGCAAGACTGGGCGCTGTTTTGTTCTATTTTACATAGGGTCGCTATGAGTCAGAACTGACTCGAAGGCACCTAACACAACAATTTAACAAAAAAGCAATTGGCGGATTGTTGCCCTTTAAAATTTTTTGAAGAGATTAGTATGCATCATAAGCACAAACTGGCAAACCTATTATAGATTCAGATATTGCATGTCACGCTCTGCTCTTCTCCAGATTTTCAGTGAATATGTGGCAAGATTAAAGATGATTAGCTTAATCTTCGCGTGCATGGCTTTGCTCACTTGGGAAGGAGTAGTGGTAATGAGAGTATAAAAGCTCCTTTTTGCCAAACAGTTGCCCTCTATTTCCTGGGCACAGTCATTTTACAAATGATCATGGCCAGTCATTTTGCAAATGTTTCCTTGAAATAATTAAGAAATAATGTGAGAGAATATTGATGGTTCAATAAAAACCAGAAGTTAAAAGGTTATGACAGAAGCACTAATTTCTTACAATAATCACACTTCAGAGAGTCTATAAATTCATCACCCCATATTCTAATGTACTGTACCCTCATATATCATACCAAAGATTCAAACAGATGACTGCTCCAAGCTCTCAGGACTTATCATCCCTGAGTCTTATGTAAATGCCATTCCCATTTATTTGAGAACAAATAAAAATTGCTTTTGCTGGTTGTCACTCATAAAGCTTTAAGGGAAGTATACTCTACTCCAATATCACTTTTGAAATAATGCTATACCAGCTTTTAAATGCAATTTCATTAAGACATGCGCAGAGAATACAAGATATAAAATGGTATATGCTGTCAGAGATAGACACTGCTAGATTTGGAGGTTAGAGCTCATTTGGTTCAAGGTTCACAGAAAGCCTCATGGAAGAGCTAGCATGTGAGATGTGAATAGCAAGGGTGATGGGATTTTGAAATTAAGGAAGAGTTGTAAGTCTTTGGAGTTGTTTCACTCCTCTTGCTTTCTCCTCCTCTACATCCATGGTTCATCATGTCAGGTTGTATCTATCTCCTAACTAGTGCATTAGTGTCAGAGTTTGGGTTCTCTGAGAATCAGACACAAAAATAGGATTATATATGCAAAAGTTGTATTTGGGGAAATGTTTACGAAGTATAAATGGAGAAGGAGCAGAAGTAGTCAAAGGGAGCCTTCAGATTGCTGTGCATATCTGATACCTGTGAAAGGAGGGAAGGAAGGAAAGATTAGACAGGAACATTCTCAGATCATAAGTCAGTTCTGAGAAAGTTCTGGCCAGACTGTTGAGAAATCCCCATCCAAAGTTGGCCATTAGAGGAATCAGCCCCACAGCAGGCAGGAATAGCCTTGTTCTAGTACTTGTGCTCTGCTCCCCTTGACTGGGAACAGCTTGGAAGAAGCATGGCTTTTCATGAGTGCCACAGTGGACTCCAAGGTATGGCAGCTAGAGGCTACCAATCAGTTCCCTACAGCAGATTCACTAGAAGTGAAATCTGAGCAGGACAGTTCTAAGGCCACCACAGTTCATTTCTCCACACAAAGTTGGAGAGTAGTTCCTCCATGGTTCCCGTGGGCCTTTATTCCTGAAAGGAGACTGAGAACAAGTTCGGTAGTAGGATGCCCTAAAAGCCCTCATTGCTGCGATTGGTTTGGGGGCTGAAACTGGCACTCATTGCCTGTTTAATCCACTATTCATGTTAAATTCTCTTCACTGTCAGCAGGCCTTGGAGGCTTATCTGATGATGTGACCCAAACCTTTATTCTTGAAGGGTCTGATTCATTGGTACTCTCATACCCATTTCAGTCTGCATTGTTGCTTGTGTTCTTCAGAGGTACAATTAGGCAAGTGAAAACCAAAAGACCGAGTGAATCACTTGGGCACCTCACCCCTTCCCCTACGCCTCCACCGTGTAAAAGCGGCTCTATGTCCTTTCGCTGATAAGGATCAGCCATGCCTGCCAAGATGGTACCTCCTCTTCTTACTTCCTGAAGAGTAGACTCAAGGAATTCAAAGTGCCCTGGCTATAGCCAAAGCTTATCATCCAATGGGACCCTTGTTGTGTTCCTTGGCAAGGGCATGCCCCCTTTGGAGACTAGAATCTGCAACCCTGCATAGCTCAGCTATAGGAAGCAGAAAGCTCCCCAGTGAGTCATTGGGAATGATGGGAAATGGCAGCATACCTTCCATCCCTTAGTTCCCAGACCCATGTATCCCTTCTGTTGGGGACACAGAACCACATAGAGGTCTCTAATTTAATCCATATACTGTATTCTTAAAAGGCAGTGCCTCATTCTTAAAAACTATTACCTCCAAGCTGGTACTTTGACTGTGTTTCTGTGTTTTCAGTAGTCATTTCAATAATTTATGAGGCCATCTGCTTCTGATGGCTTGGTACATTACAAAAGTGGATCCCATGGTCAGAAGCCCACTTCTGCTCCTCCTTCACTGTGAAGTGCATTCTGTGATCAGATGTTATGTTGTGTAGTATCTCATGCCTGTGGATTAGGCACTCCATACCTCCCTGGATAGTGGTACTTTCTGAGGTTGTGTGGACAGGAAAGGCAAACCCATACCCAGAGTAGTTTTCTATCCCTGTGAGGACAACTGCTGACTCTTCCAAGTTGGAGGAGACTGGATATAGTCAACCCACCACCAAGTGGCAAGCTAGTCTTCTTGAGGAATAGTGCCACATTAAAGCCCTGGTGGCGCAGTGGTTAAGAGCTTGGCTGCTAATCAGAAAGTCAGCAGTTGGAATCCACCAGCTGCTCCTTGGAAACCCTATGGAGCAATTCTACTCTGTCTTATAGGGTCGCTATGAGTTGGAGTCGAGTCGACGACAATGAGTTAGTGCCACATCAGAGGCTCAGTGTTGATCTCTGTTGCTGGGAGTCTGGCCATTCAGAGGCAGCTATCATCAGCTAGATTGACTGAGTAGGAGCCCCTGAACCAAAGCTGCATTGGACAGGAATGGTCTGGTCCTATTATCCCTATCGTATTAGTTGTTGGCTGGCATGAACAATGGGGTGGATCCAAAGGTGCCTAAGCTGGAAGTAGTCAATTCACTATAAACTTCATATAAGGTTATCTTGAAGGAGATCTGAAGAAGGGAGTACTTCTGTGGCCAGAGCAGGCAGTTTACCCCACATACACTGGGGAATGTAAAGGTGTGGACAAGAAGATAAACACGAATATGTATGTCATATGCTTCCTTGTTCCTTGGTTTAGATGGCTTTTACCGATACATGGTGCTCTGTCTCTCAGCACTGACAGTCTCCCCACCCCACCCCCATATAGCCTATGAGAGAGATTGTCTATTTCAACAGCCTCTAGTGGCCTGAAAGGCTTTCCAGAATTTGATCCGTTTTGATTTGACCAGATCTCCACTGATTGTGATTGACTCGAATGTAGTTAATACGGACACTTGTGCCCCATCCATAAAGAAATCCAGAACTCTCTCACTTTTTTTTTTCAACCTGACCTCAGTCCTATTCCATATTGACTCATGTCTTGTCATCTGTGATCAAAAGTGTATTCAGAACAAAGGGAACAACTTGGTAAGGCTGAAGGGAACAAGTGAGAGATAAAATGTTAAAGGTAAGTTGAGGCTAGATCATTGACACCCTGAGGTCTTTTGAGCGTCATTTTATTTTCAAATTGTCACGGAATATTAAGTTTTTAGTGAAAAAGAATATTACACCACATCAAGAAACCTTCACTGCACCTCCCTGTGAAAAACACAAGTAGAAATGATGTCTCCTATTCTTTAAAAGAACAATTAATTTTTTAAAACAGCATTAATTATGAAAAAAGTACTCATCTTTTCATTACTTACTGTTCTTTTAAAGCCCACCTGGGTGAAAACCTCTGCGTGATCCTTTGTAAGATTTTGCTTCTGCTACAAAGCATCCTTTCTGCTGTTAAACATATTCTATTTGATCTCATTACCCAACTGAGTGAATGGAATTGTTTACCTTTCATGTCCCAGGGAACTAGATTATTAGATAAGAAAAAAAGTATACATGTTAAGACCAATGCAGAGGAAAGGAAGGCTCTGGAATAGCCCCAGGGTGATGCTGAATATAAACCAAATATACCAAGAAACCTTCCATTACTTTTTAAATGAGTCTATATGTCTAATGACTGTGAAACTGGATTAGATATAATCATCTCAAATAAGTTGGTATAATTCTAGCATGTTCGATTACATCTGTTCAGAAGCCATATGTCTTTCTTTCATCAATTAAAGGTAGTAAGGAGAAGCTTTAATTAGTGCCAGCCCTTTGAGAAAGAAGAATATAAAGATTGATAAGCCTGGAATTTCAAGATCTCAGTGGCCCCCAAATATGTTTCTTATTGGTCTCCCAAAGGTGCTATCTCTTGAAAACCTGATTAGAAGTAAAAATATATTTTCAAAAGAGGCGTAAATAGTAGCTATGTTTACAAAGTCATCTCACTTCTGGGATGTTATCCCAATGAAATAATCTTAAGGAAGGAAAAAGTCTGTAAATACAGAGATAATTTAGAAGTGTTGCTTATGTCACTAGAGTTTACTTAAGTCATGATTAGCTAACGGGAACTAACATGTTCACATCATTATTAAAAGCATGAAATTCTTGAGGTCTTTCCCCACTGTCTGGTAAACAATCTTCCCTGAGGTATTTCTAGGAGCTCTAGAGGTCTCTCCCGTGTGCTCACTAACAAGTCTTCACCCCCTGGACGTCATTGTGGCTCTGTGTCTCTCACCTCCATCATTGCCAAACCTGTTGCCATCGAGTCCACTCCGAATCACAGTGACCCTCTAGGACAGAGAAGAACTGCTCCACAAGGTTTCCAAGGATGTCATCTTTGCAGAAGCAGACTGCCAAATCTTTCTCCCACAGAGCAGCTGGTGGGTTCAAACCACAGACCTTTCAGTTAGCAGCTGAGCGCTTGACCTCTGTGCCACCAGGGCTCCTTGTCTCTCACCAGACACTGCCACCTCCCCTGAGGTGTTACCACATGAAACCCTTCAGTGGCATCTGTGACTCCTCCATTGCTTAAGTGCCCCTGTGTTTGGCAAAATGATGGAGAATATCCCAAAGCAATTTTGTGGCGTGATCTCACTATTTTGATGCGAAATTTAGTTAAAAAATGATTTTGGTTGTTACCTGCAGCCCTTTTGCCTTCGAGATAAAGAAATGAGCCCATGTGTCTGGATGAGCTTCTGAGAGGCAGCCTCAACTCTGGACCAAAAATCAGTATTTCTTTCTGATCCAGACATTGCGTTGCTGTGCTAAAAGTACCACGACTGGGCCTGTCCTCCAGGTCCTCCGCCCAGAATAGACAGGTTTCTTTTCAGTCGCAGAAGATCCATCTGCGAGATGTGCCTGAAAAAAAAAAAAACAGTTGCCATTGAGTTGATTCCAACTGGTGTCAAACCCATGGGTATGTCAGAGTGGAACTGTGCTCCACTGGATTTTCAACAGCTGATTTTCAAAAGTAGATGGATAGACCTTTCTTCTGAGAGCATCTGGGTGCACTCGAACCAGCAACCTTTCGGTTAGCAGTTGACTGCATTGACTGCTTGCACTACCCAGGGACTCCATTAAGATGTGCCTAGAACTATCGAAATTTCAGATGAGGCTCAATGTTGCGTCTCTGCTACGTGCTTATTAGCTAAAAATTAGGAACAGAGTTCTCAGTAGGAGAGAAATTCAAACAAATGTGATCTGAATCTTAAAAAGTTTAAATATTAAAAGATTGCAAATACATGGGAAAATAGGAAATGTACAGACGGATATTATGTATAAAAAGTACAATTCCTATACATGTTTTTATATGGCTAATGGTTATAGAGTAATGTGATAAGATAAAGAGGTGCAGAGTGTTGTATTTTTTGGATGATATTTTTTTACCAAAAACTTTATTTAGCAATCACATCTTATATACCTAGTGATTGTCTTAATAAACATGAATGAAAAAAAAAAACAAGTATTAGAATTGTGCATTTCCCCAAAATTATGGTATGCAGCAAGGAGAAGCATATATACAACCCACTGACATTTACAAAACTCATGAAAAGGATCCAGTAAGATCCCAGGGGAGAAGGAGAGCAGACAGAAATTCTGACAGAAGTCTGAAAGTATTTCAAAACCAGAGAATGAGGGCTGGCTGAGGCAGGATGCCATAATGGGAACTGGCCCATAGGGATCTCCACTTACAGGGGAAGACAGCAGGGAAGAGGATTTGATTGTGGGAAAAAAAAGGAAAAACCCGTTGCCATCGAGTCAATTCCAATTAATTCATAGTGACCTTATCTATAGGACAGAGTAGAACTGCCCCATAGGGTTTCCAAGTAGTGGCTGGTGGATTCAAAACCCAGTGACCCAATGCCATCGAGTCAATTCCAACTCATAGCATCCCTATAGGACAGAGTAGAACTGCCCCATAGGGTTTCCAAGGAGCACGTGGCGGGTTCGAACTGGAAACTCTACAGGGCAGTTCTACTCTGTCCTATAGGGTTGCTATGAGTCGGAATCGACTCGACAGCAGTGGGTGGATTCAAGAGGGTATTAAAGAACAAAACCAATTGCCATTGAGTAGATTCTGACTCATGGCGAACCCATGAGTGCAGAGTAGAACTGCTCCATAGGTTTTTCAAGGCTGTGAACTTTCGGAAGCAGATCTCCAGGTCTGTCTTCCAAGGCACCTCTGGGTGTGTTCGAAACAGCCTTTTGGTTAGTAGTTGAGCACTTAAACATTTACCCCACCCAGAAAGGGCACGTTAGTCCCTTTTTTATTTTGTTTTGGGCTGACCGTGCCTGCAATACTTGTTTCTTCCTGGATTGTGATAATGTACTGGCCAGGGGCCTAATACAGAAACTAAAGCAAACTTTTAAGCTTACGTTGATTTTTGTGCTTGCTGTGAACTCATTTAAACCCTCAGAGTTGCTCAGCGCCTTGACTCATCTCCCTTTAAACACCTGGGTGTTCATTACAGCTGAGCAGCATGTGGGATTTATGTGATTGTAGCTAATAGGTGGCTTTAGAGCCACCGCAGAGACCTGGCTTAAGTCATTCTCGCCAATAAAAGTTCAGATAAGAAGCAAGTTCCTAGTAGTCTATCTGCTTAACTGAAAAAACAGATCTTTGCTCACTGAATCCCAGGGTTATGAGGTTTTCTTAAGTCTTTCTGAAATTTTAATGAAAAACCTAAGGCTGGTCCAAGGCTGCTGAAGGGAAGAGTTGGCAAGCTGAAAATAAGCTCAGAAGTTGAACACCGGGATCCTATCTCAAAGTGAGAGGAACTGTTTCTGTCAGTCTGCTGTGCAGTGACCTGAAGAGCTGAGTCTACTTGGTAACCGTTTCTGAAATCTTGTCCAGAGAATAGAGCTGAGATCGGCTGGCTCTCCTGTGTATAAGTCACTGATCACTAAGAATAGCAGATGCTTATATTAGAGGCATTCGAAGAGGAAAGGGAAAAGATCTTGCACAATACTGGTCCGCTGATAAGTGTCCAGAGCCCTCGTGGCACAGTTCAAATTCACCGTCAGTTCCTCGGAAACCTTATGGAGCACTTTTACTCTCTCCAATAGGGCTACTGTGAGTTGGAATCAACTCAAAAGCAACAGGTTTGCTTTTTTTTGTTGTTGTTGAATGTATGTCCAGTGATGGCCCAAGATGGAATATCTCCTAATCTAATCGTAGAGAATATATTTTTACTTACTTGGGAGCTCAAATGTAATTTATATAATCATATTTTCTTAAAGTGTTGAAGACAGGTAATTTTGTTTTACTTTATCCATCTACAATGAGCAGTGCTTTAAGACTGTTTCACATGGAGTGTATGTTTGGGGGGCAAGTTAAGGAGGCGGTGGAGAGGAGATGATTTACCAGACACGTTTTTCTTTAAGCAACAGGGCAGGAGAAAGGACGCTTACAAATTTGTAAATTTTGTTAGACTTAAGAGGCTTTGAAAGGGGTCTGTGCCAGGATATGTTACCCCAAAATACTTTCTGGATTGACTATTTCCAGCTTACAAATAAGCATCCCATTCTACAGATCAAGATCCTTGTAAGCCATAGCCTGGGTGTCTTGCCTCTTCTCATTCAGGATTACATCCTCATCATTATAATAGCTACCATCAAGGTAATAAAAAAAAAATAGCTACTATTTAATGCCCAAAATGCACTAGAGGAACCAGATACCAAGGACAAATTGGTCAGACCCCACAGTCACTGGTTTTCCCACTATGCTAAGCTGTATCCCAGAAAGCCCTACTGCCTGTAGTCTTGGGTTTCCCATGTTAAGTCTTGGCTTTAGTGGGTGCCAGCAATAACTTTTCCTATAAAAATGGCTCAGGAGGTCCTTCCATGGAGAAACACCCAGTTCTCTCCTAAACCAAGATTCCTGGTCTTTTAGTAAACCACAGCCCTGATGTCGGAAGGTAGCTCCTGCATTTCCAGACGACCTTTGTTCCACATTCTCTGCTGAATCTGGCTTGAATTTCCAGGAGTTCCCTGTCAGTCCATGTACTGCTGCGATTGCTTTTCAATTATCTTCAGCAAAATTTTATTTGTGTGTGAAATTAAAAATATTGTTTGACAATTTCTGCATTCCATTGGATCACTTTTCTTTGGAATGGACACAAATGTGGATCTCTTCCAGTTGGTTGGCCAGGTAGCTGTCTTCCAAATTTCTGGGCATAGAGGAGTGAGCATTTCCAGCGTTGCATTGTTCGCTGAAACATCTCACCTAGTATTTCATCAATTCCCAGAGCCTTGGTTTTTGCCAATGCCTTCAGTGCAGCTTGAACTTCTTCCTTTAGTACAATTAGTTCTTGATTATATGCTATCTTCTGAAGTGGTTGAACATTAACCAATTCTTTTTGGCCAAGTGACTCTGGGTATTCCTTGCATCTTCTTTTTATGCTCCCTGCTCCATTCAATTTTTTGCCTATAGAATTCTTCAGCAACTGGAGGTTTGAATTTTTCCTTCAATTCTTTCAGCTTGAGAAATGCCACCACTTGTCTGTCAGTTTATTGTACTGTGATGGATTGCACGTTGCTGTGATGCTGGAAGCTATACCACTAGTATTTCAGATACTAGCGGGGTCATCCATGGTGGACAAGTTTTAGCAGAGCTTCCAGACAAAGACAGACTGGAAAGAAGGACCTGGTGATCTACTTCTGAAAAAACTGGCCAGTGAAAACCTTATTAATAGCAGGGGGACACTGTCTGATATAGTGCCAGGAAATGAGCCCCTCAAGTTGGAAGGCACCAGAATACAACTGGAGAAAATCTGCCTCCTTAAAGTAGAATTGACCTTAATGACACAGATGGAGTGAAGCTTTCAGAACCTTCATTTGCCGATGTGGCATGACTCAAAATGAGAAGAAACAGCTGCAAACACCAGTTAGTAATTAGACTGTGGAATATAGGAAGTATAAATCAAGGAAAATTGTTGTTATTGTTAGGTGCCGTCGAGTCGGCTTTGACTCATAGCTACCCTATGTAGGACAGAATGAAACAGTGCACGGTCCTGTGCCATCCTCACAATCATTGTTATGCTTGAATTCTTTGTTGTAGCCACTGTGTCAGTCCATTTCCTTTAAGGTCTTCCTCTTTTTTGTTGACCCTCTACTTTACCAAGCATGATGTCCTTCTCCAGGGACTGATGCCTCCTGATAACACGTCCAAAGTATGTGAGACATAGTCTCACCATCCTTCTTCTAAGGAGCATTCTGGCTGTACTGCTTCCAAGACAGATTTGTTCATTCTTTTGGCAGTCCATGGTGTATTTAATATTGTTCACCAGCACCACAATTCAAAGGCATCAATCCTTCTTTGGTCTTCCTTACTTACTGTCCAGATTTTGCATGGATATGAGATGATTGAAAACACTATGGCTTGGATCAGGCACACCTTAGCCTTCAAGATGACATCATTGCCTTTTAACACTTTAAAGAGATCTTTTGCAACACATTCGCCCAATGCAATGTGTCATTTGATTTCTTGACTGCTGCTTCCATGGGTATTGATTGTGAAGCAAAGGGAAATTGGAAGTTGTCAAAAATGAAATGGAGCATTTGAAGATCAATATTCTCAGCATTAGTGAGCTGAAATGGACTGGCGTTAGCCATTTTGAATTGGACAATCATATGGTCTACTATTCTAGGAATGAAGAATTGAAGAGGAATGGCATTGCATTCACCATCAAAAAGAACATTTCAGGATCTACCCTGAAGGACAACACTGTCAGTGATAGGATAACATCCATACACCTACAAGGAAGACCAGTTAATATAACCATTATTCAAATTTATGAACCAAGTACTAATGCCAAAGATGAAGAAACTGAAGTTTTTACCAACTTCTGCAATCTGAAATTGATCAAACATGCAAGCAAGATGCATTGATAATTACTGGTGATTTGAATGTGAAAGTTGGAAATAAAGATTGGTAGTTGGAAAATATGGCCTTGGTGATAGAATATGTATATGATATCCCAAATACTGATGTTTAATCAATGCCTATTAAATTGAGTGGAAGTAAATTGAGTGGGCAATTACTATTTCCTTTAGTCTAAGAAATTTGTCCAGTGATAATCTTTGCTGAGATTTGACGCATTGGATGTTGGCACAGAAAAATAGGTACTCTGGTTGAACTGGAGCCCTGGTGACACAGTGGTTAGGAGCTTGCTGCTAACCAAAAAGTCAGCAGTTCAATTCCACCAGCCACTCCTTGGAAACCTTGTGGGGAAGTTCTACTCTGTCCTGTAGGGTCACTATAAGTCGGAATTGACTTGACAGCAACGGGTTTTAGGTTTTTGGAGGTTGAACTTGAAAAGAACTATTCATGGTGGAATTTAAAAAATGCTGTACCATTAGTTCTAGTCCTAATCATACCACTACCTGACTGTGAGATGACAAGCTAGCTGATCCTCAGTTTACCCATCTTGCAAATACAGGAACAAACCCATTGCCATTGAGTCGACTCTGACTCGTAGTGACCCTATAGAACAGAATAAGGTCACCATAAGGTTTCCACGGAGCAGCTGGTGGATTTGAGCTCCTGACCTTTTGGTTAGCAGCTGAGCTCTTAATAACCACTGCACCACCAGGGCTCCAAATAGAGGACTGAGACTGAATAATCCCTTTAAGATCCATTTCAGATAGTATTATGCCTTCAAGTTTAAGACACCTTGCTTTGTAATCTCCCGAGTCCTAAAAATCCTTCTGCCATGTTGAGAAGTAGGATGGGAATGAAAAAGGGCCAAGAACAGACCGGTTAAGTCCTGTAGAGACGGTAAGTGGCGGGAACTCATATTGCCAGTGGAGAAGACGTGCGCCCCGTTTACCCTAACGCCACACAAATCATTTACTTTCATTTTCAACCTTACTTCAAGCTAGCAAGGTATTTCCACACAAGGTCATGAGAAAATAGTCCAGGGCCCCACAGGCGTTAATCTTTGGGACAAACCGTGTTGGGCATTTGTTGTGTGGCATTTCATTCAGTGGGAGTGTATGCATGTTTGGCAAGTCTTAGCTGTCGCTTTCCTACAGAAGATCTTTAGAAAGCATGCTGGCATGCTGCCAAGTGGAGTATTTGTTCTTCTTATTCCCCATACAGTAGCTATTTATCTGTCTCCAAGGCAATTCTCGCTGTAACGTCTCAGAAGCAGATGAGAAGCTTGGAGCCAGGAAGGACAGCAGGCACAAGTGGACCCCGTGATCCTCTGGCTGTCGGGGAAGACCTCTGCCAGGAACAAGACAGCTGAGAGACTTTAATACTCACTAAAGAAAGATGCAAAGGCTAGTCGGTTCTTGAGGATTAAAACATAATCTTTTTCCAAAGTGTTTACACTACAACTAAATATGTTTAATATTCACAGTGAGGCATTTGCTTTGCTTATAATAATTATTACATGACAGTTGCTTGAATTTTGAAATCTTGCATTTCCAGTGGAGACCAACCTCAGCAATTACACTGAGCCTGGTTATCAACTTTGTAGGAAGTGCATTTTGATTGTCATTTTCTCAGTGTCTTAATATATTTTACAAGGTTCCAAAAGCACTGAAGATGCTTACAATAAAAGATATATATAATAGAAAAATAAGATTATAATCAAAATTCAAAATCACATAGAAAAAGTTTATATATTAAGTTGTCAATGTATGTAGTCTTACTTCTATGACCAATTTTTTATGCATTTATAAATCAGCTGCCTGGGGAGGTGGGTATGTGTTTAATTTGTTTGTTTCCCTCCATACCAAGAGGGAATCACTTCAGCTTTATTGAGCACATATATATGAGGCACCCTCAAGGGCTTTATATTATAAATATTGACATTTAGTCATTTCAAGAAGCCAAGAAGGTGGATTTTATTATTCTCATTTTTCATATAAGAAAAACTATAACATAGTCACACCAAATAATTTACTTAAGGTTATACAAAAATAAATGAGAGATCTGAGGTTTTAACCCAAGTTTCCTTGGATATAAAACCCATGCTTCTTTCACTACCACATGGATTCCAGACAGAATATAAGTTTTGAGCATCGAGATAAGAATCAAATCTGTGCAGGCTAAGTAGTCGTAGGAGCCCTGGGAGTGTCGTGGTTCTGAGTTATAGTAGCCAACCAAAAGGTTAGCAGCTGGAATCCACCAGCCACTCACTGGAAACCCTATGGGGCAGTTCTACTCTGTTCTAATAGGGTCACTATGAGTCTGAATTGCATTGACAGCAATGGATTTTTTTTTTTAACTAGTCATAGGCTAATGACAGTTATATTTTCCAGGTTTTATTCCTCATTAATTGGATGTATATATATTTTATAAATTTATCTGAAATTTAGACTTCTTAAATATAGAAAGAAGAGAATCAGGAAAGAAGAGATTTAGGGGTATACATTGGTGAGATTTTTTTTTTTTTTAATGTCCCTCCCTACTTCTATTTTGGTGCTAATTGGCCAGTTTTCTGGAATTGATCCTGCCACAGATGACCCTTAATTTCTCCTTATCACACAGATATACACTACTCTAAACTCCCCCTCGTGGCTTCCTGGAACCCGTCCACTTTTGCATACCCAAACACTCTGAGTAAACCCAGTGCTAAGCATATCTTGTGAACCAACCTAAGTATAAAATTTATGGGTGGCAGAGCTGCAGATACTTCAAGTGTTCCACGGTTGGGTTTCTATGTGCCACCATTAGCAACTGTGTTGAATTCCTTTGGGGAATACATGTCACCTTCTATGAGTATAAGGGGTGGCCACCATCATTTTGTTCCCTGCGTTGTACTTGGTGACCACCGTTGGTGGCAACAGTAGCAACAAAAAATGAAGAGTAAATTTTAGGAGAAGTTATGAGTCGCACATTTGAGGTAGGAGGGTGTATGCAGAAGACAGGAACTCCCTTTCTCATGACTCATCTTGCTCTTTATAAATAAGATGTTCAGTTAAGGAAGAATGTACTGTAAGCTCTCCACTGGAGAGCAGAATTAATAAATAGTGATCAATTTTTGAGACTACTTACATCTTGAATGAAACCACTACTTTCTAGTAATTCCTCAGGGATGACGTCCAGCTTCCTGTTCATCATCAGGGGAGTTTGCCTTTATTTTGTTATTCTAAACAAGATTGGAAAGACCACACATTAAAATTTTTATAGATACTCCTGTTGTTGTTGTTCTTAGGTGCCATCGAGTTGATTCCCATTCATAGCGACCCTATGCACAACAAAACGAAACACTGCCTGGTCCTGTGCCATCCTTACAATCATTGTTATGCTTCAGCTTATTGTTACGGCCACTGTGCCAGTCCACTCCATTGAGGGTCTTCCTCTTTTCCGCTGACCCTGTACCCTGCCAAGCATGATGTCTTTCTCCAGGGACTGATCCCTCCTACAACATGTCCAAAGTATGTAAGACACAGTCTCGCCACCCTTGCTTTTAAGGAGCATTCTGGTTGCATTTCTTCTAAGACAGATTTATTTGTTCTTCTGGCAGTCCATGGTATATTCAATATTCTTCGCCAACACCACAATGCAAAGGCATCAACTCTTCTTCAGTCTTCCTTATTCATTGTCCAGCTTTGACATGCATATAATGTGATTGAAAATACCATGGCTTGGGTCAGGCACACCTTAGTCTTCAAGGTCACATCTTTGCTTTTCAATGCTTTGAAGAAGTCCTTTGCAGCAGATTTACCCAATGCAAAGCGTCTTTTGATTTCTTGACTGCTGCTTCCATGGCTGTTGTTTGTGGATCCAAGTAAAATGAAATCCTTGACAACTTCAGTCTTTTCTCCATTTATCATGATGCTGCTCATTGGTCCAGTTGTGAGGATTTTTGTTTCCTTTATGTTGAGGTGCAGTCCATACTGAAGGCTGTGGTCTTTGATCTTCATTAGTAAGTGCTTCAAGTTCTCTTCACTTTAAGCAAGCAAAGTTGTGTCATCTGCACAATGCAGGTTGTTAATGAGTCTTCCTCCAATCCTGATGCCCCGTTCTTCTTCATATAGTCTAGCTTCTCGGATTATTTGCTCAGCATACGGATTGAATAGGTATGGTGAAAGAAGACAACCCTGACGCACACCTTTCGTGGCTTTAAACCAATAGGTATCCCCTTGTTCTGTCTGAACAACCACCTCTTGATCTATGTAAAGGTTCCTCATAAGCACAATTAAGTGTTCTGGAATTCCTATAACCATGAAATTATTATTATTATTATAATTTCATGGTTATAACCATGAAACCCCCACATGTCTGTCAGTTGGTCGTACTGTGGGGGCTAGCATGCTGCTGTGATGCTGGAAGCTATTCTACTGGTATTCAGATACCAGCAGGGTCATCCATGGAGGAGAGCTTTCAGCTGAGCTTCCAGACTAAGACAGACTAGGAAGAAGGAGCTGGCACTCTACTTCTGAAGAGTATTAGCTAGTGAAAACCTTATGAATAGCAGTGGAAAACTGTCTGATATAGTGCTGGAATATGAGCCCCCCAGGGAGGAAGGCACTCAAAAGATAACTAGGGAAGACCTGCCTCCTCAAAGTAGAGTTGACCTTAATGACGTGTATGGAGTAAAGCTTTCGGGACTTTCATTTGCTTATGTGGCATGACTCAAAATGAGAAGAAACAGCTGCAAACATCTATTAATAATTGGAACCTGGAATGTACAAAGTATGCACCTAGGAAAATTAGAAATCATCAAAAATGAAATGGAACGCATAAACATCAATATCCTAAGCATTAGTAAGCTGAAATGACTGGTATTGGCCATTTTGAATCAGACAATCATATAGTCTATTATCCTGGGAATGACATCTTGAAGAGGAATGGTGTTGCAGTCATCATCAAAAAGAACATTTCAGGATGTATCCTGAAGTACAATGTTGTCAGTGATAGGATAATATCCATACGCTTACAAGGAAGACCAGTTAATACGACTATTATTCAAATATATGCACCAACCACTAGGGCCAAAGATGAAGAAATGGAAGATTTTTATCAACTGCTGCAGTCTGAAATGGATCGAACATGCAATCAAGATGTATTGATAATTACTGGTGATTGAAATGCAAAAGTTGGAAACAAAGAAGAAGGATCAGTAGTTGGAAAATATGGCCTTGGGGATAGAAACAATGCTGGAGATCAAATGATAGAATTTTCAAGACCAATGACTTCTTCATTGCAAATACCTTTTTTGACCAACATAAACGGCAACTATACACATGGACCTCACCAGATGGAACACACAGAAATAAAATTGACTACATCTGTGGAAAGAGATGATGGAAAATCTCAATATCATCAGTCAGAACAAGGCCAGGGGCCGGCTGTGGAACAGACCATCAATTGCTCATATGCAAGTTGAAGGTGAAACTGAAGAAAATCAGACCAAGTCCATGAGAGCCAAAATATAACCTTGAGTATATCCCACCTGAATTTAGAGACCATATGAAGAATAGATTTGATGCATTGAACACTGGTGACTGAAGACCAGACAAGTTGTGAAATGACATCAAAGACATCGTACATGAAGAAAGCAAGAGGTCACTGAAAAGGCAGGAAAGAAAGAAAAGACCCAGATGGATGTTGGAGGAGACTCTGAAACTTGCTCTCAAACATCGAGCAGCTACAGCAAAAGAAAGAAATGATGAAGTAAAAGAACTGAACAGAAGATTTCAAAGGGTAGCTTGAGAAGACAAAGTAAAGTATTATAACGACATATGCAAAGAGGTGGAAATGGAAAACCAAAAGAGAAGAACAGGCTCAGTGTTTCTCAAGCTGAAAGAACTGAAGAAAAAATTCAAGCCTCGAGTTGCAATAGTGAAGGATTCTATGGGGAAAATATTAAATGACACAGGAAGCATCAAAAGAAGATGGAAGGAATACAGAGTCATCATACCAAAAGGAATTGGTTGACATTCAACGATTTCAAGAGGTGGCATATGATCAGGAACCGGTGGTACTGAAGGGAGAAGTCCAAGCTGCTCTGAAGGCATTGGCGAAAAACAAGGCTCCGGGAATTGATGGAATATCAATTGAGATGTTTCAACAAACAGATGCAGTGCTGGAGGTGCTCATTCATCTATGCCAAGAAATTTGGAAGACAGCTTCCTGGCCAACTGACTGGAAGACATCCATATTTATGCCTATTCCCAAGAAAGGTGATCCAGCAGAATGTGGAAATTATAGAACAATATCATTAATATCACACACAAGCAAAATTTTGCTGAAGATCATTCAAAAATGGCTACAGCAGTATATCAACAGAGAACTGCCAGAAATTCAGGCTGATTTCAGAAGAGGACGTGGAACTGGGATATCATTGCTGATGTCAGATGGATCCTGGCTGAAAGCAGAGAATACCAGAAGGATGTTTACCTGTGTTTTATTGACTATGCAAAGACATTCGACTGTGTGGATCATAACAAATTATGGGTAATCTTGCAAGGAATGGGAATTCCAGAACACTTAATTGTGCTCATAAGGAGTCTTTACATAGATCAAGAGGCAGTCGTTTAGACAGAACAAGGGGATACTGATTGGTTTAAATTCAGGAAAGGTGTGCATCAGGGTTGTATTTTTTCACCATACCTATTCAATCTGTATGCTGAACAAATAGTATGAGAAGCTGGAGTATATGGAGAAGAACAGGGCATCAGGATTGGAGGAAGACTCATTAACAACCTGCATTATGCAGATGACACAACTTTGCTTGTGAAAGTGAAGAGGACTTGAAGCACTTACTATTGAAGATCAAAGACTACAGCCTTCAGTATGGATTGCACCTCAACATAAAGAAAAGAAAAATCCTCACAACTGGACCAATGAGCAGCATCATGATAAATGGAGAAAAGATCAAAGTTGTCAAGGATTTCATTTTACTTGGATCCACAATCAACAGCCATGGAAGCAGCAGTCAAGAAATCAAAAGACGCATTGCATTGGGCAAATCTGCTGCAAAGGACCTCTTTAAAGTGTCGAAAAGCAATGATGTCACCTTGATGACTAAGGTGTGCCTGACCCAAGCCATGGTATTTTCAATTGCATCATATGCATGTGAAAGCTTGACAATGAATAAGGAAGAAGGAAGAAAGAAGAACTGATGCCTTTAAATTGTGGTGTTGGAGACGAACACTGCATATACCATGGACTGCCAAAAGAACAAACAAATCTGTCTCAGAAGAAGTACAACCAGAATGCTCCTTAGAAGCAAGGATGGCGAGACTGCGTCTTACACACTTTGAACATGTTGTCAGGAGGGATCAGTCCCTGGAGAAGGACAACACGCTTGGCAGAGTACAGGGTCAGCAGAAAAGAGGAAGGCCCTCAATGAGGTGGATTGACACAGTGGCTACAACAATGACATCAAGCATAACAACGATTGTAAGGATGGCGCAGGACCGGGCTGTGTTTCATTCTGTTGTGCATAGGGTTACTGTGAGTCGAAGCTGACTTCACTGCACCTAACAACAACAACAACATAACCGTGAAAATGGCCTGTGAAATGAAAGGCATAGAATTTTCCCCCGAAAGAAAATCCAACCAGAATGACGGATATTCGGAGGTGGTGATTTCTTGTTGATCTGATTTTGCTATAAATTCTCTACACTGTGTTGTTAGGTGCCCTCGGGTTGGCTCTGACTCATAGCAACACCACATACAACAGAACAAAACACTGCCTGGTCCTGTGGCATCCTCACAATCCTTGCTATGTTTGAGCCCATTGTTGCAGCCACTGTCAGTCCATCTCACTGAGAGTCTTCCTCTTTTTCGCTGACCCTCTACTTTACCAAGCATGATGTCCTTCTCCAGGGACTAGTCTCTCCTGATAACATGTCCAAAGTATGTGGGACAAAATCTCACCATCCTGTCTTGTAAGGAGTATTTTTGTTGTACTTCCTCCAAGACTGGTTTGTTCATTCTCCTGCAGCCTGTGGTATATTCAATATCCTTCATCAACACTGTAATTCAAAGCCTCGATTCTTCTTCAGTCTTCCTTATTCATTGTGTAGCTTTTTCGCGTGCATGAAAAAAAAAAAAAATGGAACATTTCATGGCTTGGGTCAGGTGCGCTTTACGCCTCAGACTGACTTCTTTGCTTTTTAACATTTGAGAGAGGCCTTTTGCAGAAAATTTTTCTGAAAGTCATGCATTATGAGTTCTTGACTGCTGCTTCCCTGGGCCTTGATCCTCTATTCTTAGTGTAATTTGAGCAGGAGCCAATTATAGATCTTGTTATTTCAGTTTCTGTACTTATATCTGGTTCTGTGACTATAAAATATTATGATTGTGATAAAAATGTTGTGAAAGTAAAAGGAAGAAGGAATAAATAGCAGTCATTCTGGAGTTCCTCCATTGAAGGGTAGTTTCTGAAGAATAAAAAGGGTCATAAGTGGGTCTCCCTCTGGGTTCAATAAACAATGCCAGAGATTGGTGTTATTTTTTGCCATTGTTTTCTTAAATTTATCACCTCAAAGAGAAAGGAAATTGATTATATATACTTCTCATGTTTGAATGTATTATTATAACTTAATCTAAGACTATCAAAAATCATACTTTAAATAGGGACTAAAATGAACTATATAACTCTGATATCTTATTTCAATGTTTTCACCAATAGTCGCTCACTTTCAGCATTTTGGAACGCCTCAACCCCTTACTGTCAGCATATGCTCAGATGTCCAAGTTTTCCGACGAGTCCTCTTTTCCAGTTATGTTTGCCCTGAGGTCTGAGTCTGGAAGATCAGCTGGCTGATGTCCCTTCCTTCGTCTCTAATTTGTCTTACTGTTCTTCTCCCCAAAGCTGTCTGCATCCTTTAGGTGTCTCACTTGCTGCTGGGTATTTCCTGCCCTGGCAGGTGCCCTTTTCCAGTGCTTCCTCCCAGATGTTAGGGGACTTTTACATGCTTGGTTTGGAGTTTTTCTTACAAATATGTGATAGGAGTGTGCGTTTCTTAAAATGCCATTGCTTTATGTCAAAGAATAAATAAGATTCAAGTAACAATTAAGTTTCTTCTAGCTTATTCCCAAGGGAGAATCTGAAACTCTGAGTAACTAATTACAGGTGACTCTAGGCTAGGTTCTGTTGATAGAAAGGTTATGTTGTTAATGTGCTATTTAGGCAGAAAAGGTGGGAACAGCTGAATTTATAGAACAGTAAGCATATTTACTAAATGTACATTACTAACTGAACTAAATATTACAGAAATTAAACTTTTTGTGATCTAGAAATGAATTAAAGAACAAATAAAGGAGTTTAAAAATCCTGTGATTTATGAGTTGTCTCTATTGTTTGTATGAAAAAGTCAGCTTCAATACAATTGGGAATACTTTAGGCTTGTTATGTTGCAATTTTCCTTTTTTATGGGTTGTTATGCTCCCTCCAAAAACTGCTGAAGTCCTAAACTCTGTACCTGTTGATGTGACTCTGTTTGAGTCATGTTTATAAGCTCATATCTGAATAAGGTGGGACCTAGATGTAATCCTTATTGAGTGGTCTCTTACCAAAAAGGGAAAACAGAGAGAACCACATTCAGGGAAGAAAGACACTATGTGGTGGTGGAGGCAGAACCTTCTCCAAGCCGAGGAATGCCAAGAATTGCTGGCAGTTACTAGAAGCTGTACTGAACAGGATTACCGTGGCAACAACCTTGTCATTCCTTTTGGGTGGGATTTTGACTTAGAGGAATTCAGTCATAATCTCACAGATGGTAGCTTCGCCCCATTGGCTCCTCAGCCAAACCCATACACCAAATGTCTGAACCTGCGTTTCGTCTCGTACTGACAATCAACATCCATGGAAGAAGCAGTCAGGAAATCAAACGATGTATTGCCTTGGGAAAATCTGATGCAAGAGACCTCATTAAAGTGTTAAAAAGCAAAGATGTCACCTTGAAGACTAAGGTGCACCTGATTCAAGCCATTGCATTTTCAATAGCCTCATATGTATGTGAAAGCTGGACAATGAATAGGGAAGACCAAAGAAGAGTTGATGCCTTTGAAGAGTTGATGCCTTTGTTTGCAAAGAATATTAAATATACCATGGACTGCCAAAAGAATAAACAAATCTGTCTTGGAAGAAGTACAACCAGAATGCTCCTTAGAAGCAAACATGGCGAGATTTCATCTCACATACTTTGGACATGTTATGGAGGGACCAGTCCCTGGAAAAGGACACCGTGGCGCAACAATGGGCTTAAGCATAGCAAGGATTGTGAGGATGGCGCAAGACTGGGCAGTGTTTTGTTCTGTTGTGCTTAGGGTCACTATGAGTTGGAACCAACTCGACAGCACCTGACAACAACAACCAGAAGCTGAAAGAGACAAAGATGGAACCTCCTCCAGAGCCTATGCCCCGATATGGACTTCTGGCCTCCAAAAAGGTGAGACAATAAATTTTTGTCTTTAAAGTCACCCGCTTGTGGTATTTTTCGTGGCAGCCCTAGGAAGTTAAGGCACCAGTCTTCAATTTGCAGTGGCTGTCCATTACTTTTGTCTGTCCTGAACCCTTTCCAGCCTTGCTCTGATGACAGCTCCCCAAGTTTCTTTGGAGAAATTCCCTTCTCCCATTCCTTGTGACTCCATTGATGCCTGCAGTTTGAATACCCATCCTGCTGACCACAGTGACTGGCTTCCTGTCAACGTCCCTCTGCAAACTTTTTCGTGCCAGAAGAATCTTGTAGGCCATTTCTTTCCTTTCTTGATGTGTTATTATGAACTTTTTACTCAGCCATAGACTGTTCCAAAGGTGGTCTTGCTGGCTATGACAGAAACAGAGTTTTTTATTCCTTTGAAGACTCAAATAATTTCTAATGCTGGACATGAAACAATCCACTTGAGTTCTGGTATTGTTCTAAACCCATAGTTTTATTACCATTACCACTTTTCAATCTTTTACTTACACCCTGTGCTGTGTTCCCCATACTCTTGTCAAGTTTTTTAATAACGAGTGTCCACTACAGTGAATCCAAGGTTTGATCCATAGCAGCTCCAGGCCAGCTGCACACACCAAGGCACTCTGGTTTCAGTTGGTGGAACAGGGCAAAACCTTGAAACTATTTAATCAAAACCTGTTTGCCACAAACCTTCTCTTGCCATCCAGAGGGGATTAATTTCTTAAGAAATTGATTATCTGTGGAACCTGGGTGGAAAGCTACCAGAAACTTTACATCAAAATTTTGAAAGTTATTTAATTTACTGAACTCACGTACCACTAGCCAAGGTGAATCTCTGTACACCCTACCATGCAACCTTGACTTCACAATGTCCCTCTAGCATTTTAAGGATCACCCTCTTTCATGCTGAATCAAATCTCACTCCCTTGTACCAAAAGTCCAGGAGCCGGAGAGTAATGGTGGAAGTTTCCTCTTGGCTCAGTTCTAGGTGGATAATTTAACCTGAGTTGCAAATGATACTAGACTTGAGGTCAATTTTCACACAGTAGCTCCAAAAGTGTGACCAGATAATGTGGTACCAACTGCCTCTCATCGCAACTAACTTACATCCAGAAGAAATACCAAATGTCCAAAATGGATGAAGAAGCAACTTAAATCCTTACTGCAAACTCGTTTTTAAAGAGCCAAAGAGAGGGCTTTTATATCATGCCATGCCGCAAAATACCATAAAGCCTCTCATCCATCTATCTCCTCAAGGGTCTTTTTATCACAGCCTGACAGCTACCCTCCAATTCTTGGCCTCTTCCAACTCTCCTAATATCTCCCAGTATGGTTCTCCCTCTTTCTTTGCTTCTCTGACCCATTTTCTTTCTCTTCTTTAATAGTTTTCTACCCTTCAAACAAGAAATCTATGTAAACATTCTAAGGCCATATAATAATAAGATGTCCATTTAAGAGACAAAAACAAAACCAGAGAGAATTTAATATAAATTATTAAGGAAACAAAGGAGTAAACTAAGAGTATAAAATATAAAAAATACATATATATTAAATTTTTTCAGATATAAGAAAATTGGAAATCATCAAAAATGAAAGGGAACACATAAACTTTGATATCGTAGGCATTAGTGAGCTGAAATGGACTGGTATTGGCCAATTTGAATCAATCATATAGTCTACTATGCTAGGAATGACAACTTGAAGAGCAATGGCATTGCATTCATCGTCAAAAAGAACATTTCAAGATCTATCCTGAAGTACAACACTGTCAGTAATAGGATAATATCCATACACCTACAAGGAAGACCAGTTAATACGACTGTTATTCAAATTTATGCACCAACTACTAAGGCCAAAGATGAAGAAATAGAGGATTTTATCAGCTTCTGCAGTCTGAAATGGATCAAGCTTGCAATCAGGATGTGTTGATAATCACTGGTGATTGGAATGTGAAAGTTGGAAACAAAGAAGAAGGATAGGTAGTTGAAAAACATGGCCTTGGTGATAGAAACAGAGCCGGAGATCAAATGATAGAATTCTGAAAGACCAACGACTCCTTCATTGCAAATACCTTCTTTCAGCAACATAAATGGCGACTATCCATGTGGACCTCGCCAGATGAACGAACACACAGGAATCAAATTGACTACATCTGTGGAAAGAGGCGATGGAAAAGCTCAATATCATCAGTCAGAACAAGGTAAAGGGCTGACTGTGGAACAGACCATCAATTGTTCATATGCAAGTTCAAGCTGAAACTGAAGAAAATTAGAGCAAGTTCATGAGAACCAAAATATGAACTTGAATATATCCCACCTGAAATTAGGGACTATCTGAAGAATAGATTTGACCCATTGAACACTACTGACTGAAGACCAGATGAGCTGTGGAATGACATCAAGGACATCATACATGAAGAAAGCATAACAACAATTGTTAAGGATGGTGCAGGACAGGGCAGTGTTTTGTTCTGTTGTGCATAGGGTCACTATGAGTCGGAAGCAACTCAACAGCACCTAACAACAACAACAGTGCCTGTCAGGAAACCCTGGCGGCATAGTGGTTAAGAGTTCAGCTACTAACCAAAAGGTCAGTAGTTCAACTCCAGCAGGTGCTCCTTGGAAACCCTGCAGGGCAGTTGTACTCTATTCTATAACGTTGCTATGAGTTGGAATCTACTCGATGGCAATGGGCAACTGGTAGTGCCTATCAATAGCAGAGCCTAACAGAGATCAGCTAGCAAAGCAGACATGTGGTTTGCAGAGTCTGTCCCCAACATCACAAAGCGAAGAGACAATGAATGGCTTAATAACCAGCACAGGCTTCTTCTAGTTCTGCTCTTATCCCTATTAGCTTTAGAAAGCCACGGTAGATACCTGCTTAGAAGGCAGATGAAGGAATAAAAACTGTATTATCATGGTATTCTAATATATTTTAAACTAATTCAATAAAACCATGTTGATCCCTATTCTAAAAGTATTTGGCATTGTTGACAACTCCCTCTTATTCTCTTGACCTTGTGGCATCACTGTCCTTTGGCTTTTCTGTAATTTCTGACTGTTCCATTTCAGGCTCATTTTGCAGGATTATGGCTTCACCTTCTTTTTTCCAAATTTGCCCTTGCTCCTGTACTCACCATTCAGTAAATAGATTTAAGTTCCACACAGTCACTCAAGCTAGAAATTGAAGAGTCACTGTAAAGTCTGCACTGTATCTAGCCTGCCGCTTCAAATGGCATAAGAACCTGGGAGTTTTACTCCCTATTCATCTCTCAGATGTTTCCTCACCCCACCCATTTTGCCCCTAACTTTATTCAGGCCCTCATCACCACTCAGCCTCCTCCTGATTTGATCAGGCTCTTCTTTTTCCTCTCTGTCTTTATTGTGCTTTAAATGAAAGCTTATAATTCAAGTCAGTTTCTCATACAAAAATTTATACACACATTGTTATGTGACCCTAGTTGCTCTTTCTACAATGTGACACCACACTCCTCCTCTCCAACCTGTACTTCCCATGTCCACTCAACCAGCTCCTGTCCCCTTCTGCCTTCTCATCTCGCTTCCAGACAGGAACTGCCCACATAGTCTTATGTGTCTACTTGAGCTAAGAAGCACACTCCTCACCAGTATCATTTTATGTCTATAGTCCAGTCTAATCTTTGTCTGAAGAGTTGGCTTTGGGAATGGTTTTAGTTTTGGGCTAACAGAAAGTCTGGGGGCCATGTCCTCTGGGATCCCTCCAGTCTCAGTCAGACCATTAAGTCTGGTCTTTTTACTGGAATTTGAGTTCTGCATCCCACTTTTCTCCTGCTCTAACAGGGGTTCTCTGTTGTGTTCCCTGTCAGAGAAGTCATTGGTGGTAGCACGGCACCATCTAGATCTTCCGGTCTCAGGCTGATGGAGTCTCTGGTTTATGTGGCCCTTTCTGTCTCTTGGGCTCTTATTTTCCTTGTGTCTTTGGTGTTCTTCATTCTCCTTTTCTCCAGGTGGGTTGAAACCAATTGATGCATCTTAGATGACTGCTAGCTTTTAAGAACCCAGATGCCACTTGCGAAAGGGGGATGCAGAACATTTTCTTAATACACTTTGTTATGCCAATTGACTTAGATGTCCTCTGAAACCATGATCACCAGACCTCCCCCCACTCCACTACTCTGTCCCCAGAAGCATTTGGTTGTATTCAGGAAACTTCCTAGCTTTTGGTTTAGTCTACTTGGGCTGACGTCCCCTGTATTGTGTGTTGATCTTCCCTTTACCTAAAATAATTCTTGTCTGCTATTTAATTAGTGAATACCCCTCACCCTCCCTCCCCACCTTCATAACCATCAAAGAATGTTTCCTTCTGTTTTGAAACTTTTTCTTGAGTTTTTGTAATAGTTATCTCAGACAATATTTGTCCTTTTCCAACTAATTTCACTGAGCATGATACCTTCCAGATTTCTCCATGTTATGAGATGTTTCGTGGATTCATCATTGTTCTTTATCTTTGTGTTGCATTCCATTGTGTGAATATACCATAATTTATTTATCCATTAATCCATTGATGGGCACCTTGGTTGTTTCCATCTTTTTGCTACTGTAAACAGTGCTGCAATGAACATGGGTGTGTGTGCATGTATCTACTTGTGTGAGAGCTCTTATTTCTTGAGAGTATATTCCAAGGAGCGGGGTTGCTGGATCATATGGTACTTCTATTTCTAGCTTTTTAAGGAAACACCAAATCGATCTCCAAAGTGGTTGTACCATTTTACTTTTCCACCAGCAGTGTATAAGTGTTCCAGTTTTTCCACAGCCTCTCCAACATTTATTATTTTGTGTTTTTGGATTAATGCTAGCCTTGCTGGGGCAAGGAAACCCTGGCGGTGTAGTAGTTAAGTGCTACGGCTGCTAACCAAAGGGTCAGTGATCGTGAGCATTTCTTCATGTATCTGTTAGCCACTTGAATGTCTTCTTTGGTGAAGTACCTGTTCATATCCTTTACCCATTTTCTAACTGGATTATTTGTCTTTTTGTTGTTGAGGTTTTGCAGTATCTTGTAGATTTTAGAGATTAGACGCTGATGGGATTTGTTGCAGTCAAAAATGTTTTCCCAGTCTGTAGGTTGTCTTTTTACTCTTTTGGTGAAATCTTTGGATGAACATAAGTGTTTGATTTTTAGGAGCTCTCAGTTACCTAGTTTCTCTTCTGGTGTCTGTACATTGTTAGTAATGTTTTGTATACTGTTTATGCCATGTATTAAGTCTCCTAGTGTCCCTATTTTTTCTTCCATGATCTATATCATTTTATATTTTATATTTAGGTCTTTGATCCATTTTGTGTTAGTTTTTGTAGATGGGCCCTTTTAATCCATTCACCACACTTCTCTGCTTAAACTCCTTCAATAATCCCTTAAGTAAAAAGTTCCATTACTTCCACCCAGAGGTTTGTATCACCAGAGGTACTTTAAAAAATGCAGATCTTGAACCCCACCACTGGAGACCCCATTTTAAATTGGTCTAGAAATGCACCCAGTATTTTATACTATTTAAAAGTTCTTCACTTGATCCTAATGTTTACCCAGGGTGGCAAACTGATGGTTTAACCTTAGTCCCCAATGCTGTTTATAATCTGCCCATGTGTATTTCTCTAGCCCCATCTCCAAAGACTTTCTCTCAACACATGATGTGCTTTTCTCATAACGTACGACTTGCTTTCTTGCTTCAAATGCCCTCCTCACACCTACTGTTCCTTAAAAATTCCTGATCATTCTTTAAGATTCAACATAGGCACTAATCTGGAAAGGGATTATTCTCAACTCCTACAGGTGTATCATGAGCTGCTAAGAGCACAGATTTCAGAGTCAGAACGTTTTAATCTCAACTCTCCCACCTAATAGCTATGTGACCTTGGGCAAGTTGACTAGGCTGTCAAAATCTTAAAACCTCAGCCGTAAAATGGGAATAATATCTATCTCAGAGGGTGCGTACACCATATAAATAAAGTAATATATTTGAACTGCCTAGCATAGTGCCTGGCAGTAAATATTATCAAGTAATCACCATCAGCATACACCTTATTTCGCTTATCTTTCATTTTGTGTCACAATACTTAATACAGCAGGTGACGCATTGTAGGTACTAAATAAAATGCCTGTTGAATGTCAGTGGTACACACTATACCCACTTTTTTTAAAAAAAAATAATATTTAGTGAGCATTATTTATATGTCAGGCATTGTTCTAGCCACTGGGGAGAATCTGGTGGCCTCTATACACCACTAAATAGAGTATATGGAGTGTTTGCAAGAAGAAAGGGTGGAAGGAAAGGAAGAGCAGAGCGAAAGAAGGAGGGAGGGAAAAAGAACGGAAGACAGCCTCTGAGCTGCCTGCCCCTCCTTCATAACTTCTTTACTTTTCATGGCGTTTTTAAAGAAAATCTATGCAATCTCCAAAGACCTCTTCCAGTTATCACCCTCTCCACAAAGTCGTCACCAATATGCTAGTTGGAATCAATCATTCCCCGGTGAATATGTGATCATTGCACTTGGCATCTGGTTAACACCCACCACCTTCACCTCCCGCTGGAGACAGCTGGTCTACCTCTCACGTCTCCAGCAGACTGTGAACTCTTTGAGGGCAGAAGCAATATCTCTGCGTCTTTCATAATAAGCAGCCTAATTCAATACACACAATGGTTACCCAACAACTGATTTTTGGGTGGCAGCCTTATTACCCAGGGTTTATTTTATCCCTCTCTGTACTGGCATTTACTGAAATATTTGTACCACAGTCAACAGCATCGTCATCATCGCAAAGCCATAAACATTGTAGACATTGTAAAAAAGGTGACTTTTTTTTTTCTTTACACCGACTAGGAAAAAACACAATGGCAAGACCACTTATCTCTGAAACTTCTGCAGTGAAGGTAGAAAAATGCCATAAAAAAAAAACAAAACACATATTTCTGAAACCTCAATTTCCTGTGAGTCATCCTTGGGGAAAAGCAATATGAAAAGAATCAACGCAGATTCCAGATGGAAAGACTCCTTGAAACACCCTCAGAGTTGCATGAGGATGTCTTCTGAAATCAATTGTTCATGATTTATTAAGCTATACTGGGCCTGGAGGAGAAACGTGTGACCTAGCCTGGTCTCGCTCTCTCTCCAACTCCCGTTATCTCAAGTCCTCGCTGTAAATTTGCCTAAATAAGCAGTATTTGGTGGCGTTTGCAGAATGCAACAACTATTACTTGGCAGCTTCTTTAACTCACTTGCTTTAACAGGAATAAGTGTTCAGCCTTATTTTTTATTAAGTGAATCAATTACATACTACCAGCATACTACCAAGAGGCAATGCAGCACGGAGATTAGGAGCATGGGGTCTGGAGTGAAATTTCCTGGGGTCGAATGCTAACTCCAGTATTTATGAACTCTGTGACCATGAACTGGTTACTTAACCTGTTTGTGCCTCAGTTTCCTAATCTTACCTGTCTTCTAATATGTGTCTGCAGCATTAACATGTGTCAAGCTGGTAAAACAGGATATGAACACACAATAAGTCATAGATATCATATTAAAATTATCCCATTCCTTCCTTTCCTCCCTGCTTCCTCCCTCCCTCCCTCCCTTCCTTTCTTCTTTCTCTCTCTCCCTCTCTTTCTTCCATTCTTCATTTTTTCTTCATTTCCACCTTTTAGCAAATATTATTGAAGAACCATTTTATGCCACCACCACCCATCTGTCCATTTGTCCTACTGTGGTAGCTTGTGTGTTGCTGGTGTGTCGTTTTCAAATACCAGCAAGGTCACCCACGGTGAACAAATTTCAGTGGAGCTTCCAGATTAAGACTGACTAGGAAGAAAGGCCTGACCATCTACTGAAAATTCTCCAATAAAACCTTATGGATCACAACAGGACATTGTCTGACTCACTAGCTTTGGACACATCATCAGGAGGGAACAATCACTGGAGGACATCATGTTTGGTGAAACAGAGGGCCAGTGAGGGAGCAGGAGACGCTGGATGAGATGGGCTGGCACAAAAGCTACAGCAATGGAATCCAACATGCCAGTGATTGGGAGGATGACGCAGGACCTGTCGTTGTTCACTCCGTTGTATATAAGGTCACCACGGGTCAGAGGTAACTCGACAGCAACTATCTATCTATCCATTGTATGCCCAGCACTCCTCTATGTGCTAGGAAAAAGAAGAGAACAGAAAACTTCATTTCATGAGGGACAGTCTTTTTTCATCAGGAGAAGCTTGAAAATAAACAAATAGATCTACAGCATGAAACAGAAGTGTGATGACTGAGATGTACTCTGAAGGAAAATAAGGCAAAGTAAAGTGAAGATGAGACTATTGCAAGTACAAAAAGGAATGATAATATATGGGACCTTGAACTAGACCAAAAGGGATAGCTGTTTTAGGATTAATGGTATTTTTTTAATGTGTGCATGCTACTTTAGAACTTACTCCAAGACAGTGCTCATCCAAACTTCTGTACTTTGCTTTGTCAACTTGTGTTTGTCTCTCAGGTATTTGGAAGCCCAGACTGACATAGAATACAGCTGGCAAGGAAGAAGGGGCACCTGAGGGCTTGATATACACTCTAGAATCTACAGGGAATCCACAAAGCCTGGAAAGCAATGATGGAGGGCAGTTCAGGTTGTGCAATATTAGAGAGGCCCTGAGTAAGTAATAATAGTGGTAGTATCATCTTACAAATTATGAAACTAAGACTTAGGCAGGGTAAGTGACTAGCCTTGGTTTCATAATCTGTAAAATGGGGATATTAATATCCACCTCATGGGGTTGTTGGAGGGATTAAGCCGATGGATAGAAGCAAAGGATGGGAGATTTAAATTTAGCACAGTCAGGCTCCAAAGTCTAGGGTATCTCCACCAGCTAACACCTCTGATCCCAGCAGACAGGTTAACAGTGGCATTAAGGAAGTCTTGCTTCAAGGGTGAGAGTCCTTGAGGATGGATAATGCATGCTGTCTTAGAGACGGAGGGGCTGTCAAGAAAGGAGAAGTTTCTCAAACTGGAGTAACTAATAAACTAACAAAAAACCCAGTGCTTTCAAGTCAGCTCTGACTCGTGGTCGCCCCACGTGTGTCGGAGCAGGACGGTGCTCTGTAGGGTTTTCAGTGGCTGATGTCTCAGAAGTAGATCACCAGGCCTTTCTTCCAAATAGCCCCTGGGTAGACTTGAACCTCCAGCGTTTCTGTCAGCAGCCAAGCACTTAACTATTTTCACCACCCAGGGACCCTGGAGTAACTGAAAAAAAAAAAAAAACACTGAAGTGCCTGGTAATTAAGTAAAATGGAAACTTGAGTGGAGGGGGAAGAGATTCCAGAATATGAGTATAGGATGGTAGCTTATTAAAAAGATCAAGACAGAGCCCAGTTATTACAAATGAGTCACAGGTTGATATAAAATTGACAGCAAATTTTACCTCCTGACTCAACGGGAAATTAAAAAAAAAAGCCCATTGCCATCGAGTCAATTCTGACTCATAGCAACCCTGTAGAACAGAATAGAACTGCCCCATAGAGTTTCCAAGGAGCACCTGGTGGATTCGAACTGCCAACTTCTTGGTTAACAGCCATAGCTCTTAACCACTACACTACCAGGGTTTCCATCAGGAAATCTATAGATGAGGATGGATTCAGTTATTGTGTTTAGGATGTAGCTAAGATACATGGGAAGCAAAGAACTGGCGGGTTATGATGACATTGAAAAAATATGTAGGTCATAGATGCACCGTTATTGTTGATTATGAGTTAATATCCTTAATCCCCAATCTTTAGAATTCCTGATCCTTAATCTTTAAATAGTAATGGCTTCTTTTGTTTGTTTGTTTTGGTAAACTTCTGTTTTATTAGGTGCAAAACTTCAGAGGTAGACATGTTACAGTAGAAAGCACACAGGTTTTAAAGTTGGAACTTGAGTTTTTATTTTATTTCCAAATCAATGTGACCTTCCAAACCAAAACCAAACCCAGTGCCGTCGAGTCGATTCCGACTCATAGCGACCCTATAGGACAAAGTAGAACCGCCCCATAGAGTCTCCAAGGAGCGCCTGGCAGATTCAAACTGCCGACCCTTTGGTTAGCAGCTGTAGCACTTAACCACTACGCACCAAGGTTTCCAGTGTGACCTTAGACTAGTTACTTCATTTTTCTCAGATTCCACAATTACAAAATGGGCACTATTCCTGTTCTATATTTTTTTACATTAAGATAATGTTAATAAAAAATTTATATTAAGATAATGTAAATTAACACACTTCAAGTGTGCAAGATATGGGTGATATTTTTGTGTTCCTCTAAAGCTGCAAGTAAAATTTTACCAAACAAGTTCTATATATTAGCACATTTCATACTTTGAGTTCGAGTTATTTAGGGTAATTGTGGTGATTCTTCAGCCAAATTTAAACTCTTGTAAAGTGAATACTTGCTTCTCTGCTTCATCTATTTATAACTTAAATTTCACATGTTGGCTTTGCTCAATTTTTAAAAAAACAGCATCTTGAGCCCAGGTGATTGAAATACTTCAGCCGAGTTAACGTGAGTGGAAGGCCACCTCTGTCAGAATACTTCTGAAAGCTGCTCCTATAGGAGATCATGGGGAGAACCTGACAGTTGAGTGTTGAAGGCTCCTTGGATTCTTCTGCTGGTGGCAATATGAAGTGAGTAGACTTCAGAGGTGGTCCTAGCTGCAGATGGAAACTCTCAAGAGCCCACTGCAACTGCAGAACAGAGGGCAGCTGTATTGTGCAGCTGACCATAGCTCACTTGGGGGAGAGGCAGGAAAGGTTAAGAACATGGCAGAAAGAATCTGACTTTTATATGGGTCCAGCTATGGAACATTATGCAAGTATTCGCTTTCTTCTTTCTCCACAAGTATAAATATTCTTTAATGAATTCTGCCATTATGAACCCGATTATTTTTCACTTTAAAAAGGCCCTGGGATGGGGAGAGATGTTTGGTTCTCTACTTTGATTGCCTAGAGGCTTGGGACTTAAATGGACCTCGGTAATGTGAAGAGGAAGAGTTAGGTAGACAGATGTAATGCTCTCAATGCTCTGAGTAAGTGAAGGAGCTAGAGGACCCGGGCCGTGTTGATAATGATGGTCGTGCCTTTCCAAGAGTGAGAAACTCACCACGGCTCTGTAAGGTAGGAGAGCCCGCTCAGTTACCTCACGGACTAGGTCACTTCATCCATCTAGTAGCTATTTACCTAAATTTTAGAAAACATGCATAAGAAGAAAAAGGTATTTCTAGAGTATAAATCTTGAAATTGAATCAACTCAGTAGGAACTAAAACAGCAACAATAATGTGATAGTAAACGCCCCGGGCTGCTGGTACATGAAGCTAAACAGTCCGTGAGATAAAATCTTCGAGTTCTCCTAGACTTCACTTAAACTGTCAGTTTTATTTAGCAGAATTTTCTAGGTTTGGCAGCAGATAGCAATCTTGCACATATCCACAGAAACATCAGAAATGCCCACAATATTATTCTTTCCCTGATCTAAATTCCACCCAAATTAAAACCAGGGATGCAGTTTTCTTCCAACCAAAATTAACTTTGCAACTGTGTTGTCCAGATGTACAACATCTTTGACAGTTTGTTTATGGATTGTACACAAGTACTGCTTTGGAAAACAGAGAAGCTGTTGTTTTGGCAGTTGACTGACAAAGCACTTGGGGTAGTTGTTTGTGGAACCTTTACTGGAAATCTGAACATCTGACTGACTCACACGATGGCTTTGTGTGGTTCTTCTATCAATCTGCCAGTATTCTCCTAAGCCTTCAGAATCTTTTACACAACTTAGCTTGCTATCATGTTCTATTAAGATACAGCAGTGGTTTAGGAGAGTATGTGTGGCATTTCAAATTCTAGACTCCAAGAATGATGTGTCCAAGTTAAGTCATTATGATTTTGGCATTGCTCTGAACGTCAATGATTTTCTTGCAGAAGAGAGGAGAAGAGATGTGTCTTTTTTCCACTGTTTCTTCTCTGTTGATGAATTTGGATACTACATCCAAAGTTATTTAGAGTCATCTTGCTATTTTGCCACAGGTAATATCTTCAATGATATACGAAAAAAAAAATTACAACCTGGTTATATCTTCATAACGTCCTATGCTCTAGTAAAATTAGTCTTTAAAAAAAGTCAAATTGAGTCTGTATCATGGGCAGAAAAAAATGTAAGAGTGTTATTATCTGCCGCTGTTCTTAGTTGCCAAGTCATCTCCAACTCATGGTGGCCTTATGTACAACAGAATGAAACATTGCCCAGTCCTGTGCCATCTTCATGATCTTTGATTTGTTTGAGCCCATTGTTGCGGTATTGTGTCAATCCATCTCACCGAGGATTTCCCTTGTTTTCACTGACCCTCTACTTTACCAAACGTAACATCCTTTTCTAGTGATTGGTCTTTCCTGATGACATGCCTAAAGTAAGCAAGACAAAGTTTTGCCATTCTTCCTTCCAAGGAGCATTCTGGTTGTATTTCTTATAAGACTAATTTGTTCATCCTTCTGGCTGTCCATGGTATATTCAATACTCTTTGCCAGCACCACAATTCAAATACATCATTTCTTCTTCTAGCTTCTGTTTTTATTGTCCAACTTTTGCATACATGTGATGTGATTGAAAAGATCGTGGCTTGGGTCAGGTGCACGTTAGTTATCAAAGTGACATCTTTGCTTTTTAGAACTTTTTAAGACGGTCTTTTGCAACAGATTGCCCAGTGCAATGTTTTTGTTGTTTTTAGTTGCCGTTAAGTCGATTCCAACTCATAGCGACCCCATGTGTACCGAGTGGAATTGCTTCACAGGGTTTTCAAGGCTGTGAGATTTCAGAAGCAAATTGACAAGCCTGTCTCCTGAGGTACCTTTGGGTGGGCTGGAACCACCAAACTTTTGGCTAATAGTCGAGAATTTAACTGTTTGTACCACCCAGGGACACCCCCCCACCCCATGGTAAAATGAGATCCTTTACGTCGTCTTTTTCTTTGGTTCTTTGGAAAAACAGCTGGGAAAATTTTTCCAAGCCCTAAGAAGTTACCTTTGCCCTAGTTTTACACCCCAGAGAGTTTGTTACATTTCCTGGGTAAGCTGTAAATAACTTGGTTAGAAACTTTTTGACTAGTCCTGGGCTGCATCCTGCCCTATGATTGGTATGCAGTCTGCAGGAATTGGTCAACAGACTGTGCAAATGAGGTAACTATAGCCTACTATGCAAACGAAGTGTCTGTGTCCTACCAGGAGGGGATTGGTCAGTTTGTGGCCCCCGCTCGGTAGGACCATGTCTTGAAATTGACAAGGAGTTGTATATAAATGCAGTCAACCCCACAGAGGTTTTTCAGACAGAGAGAAGCAGGAGGAGAAACAGTGGAAAGAAGCAGAAGGAAGAAAGAGGAGAGAAGCAGAAAGAGAGAGGAGTCAGGGGAGCTTCTTAAACAGCTGTAACACAGGTCAAGGGATATAACACCGAAAACAGCGAGAGGCCCCAAAGGAGCCCACCACCCAAGTTGGTGGTGATGGATGGCAGGGCCAACAGGAACCTATTCTGAGGGAGCCAAGAGGATCATGTCCTCAGGGGCCAAGAGGAGGTCTGCATGGCCAAGAGGATCTGAGAGAGCTGTCCTGTGCTGAAGAAGGGAGACTTTGCCTAGATGTTTCCTGATCCTAATCCTGAGTTGTACCCTGTTACTTCCTTAATAAATCACTTTGACCGTAAGTATGGTCTGTGAGTTCTGTGTGGCCATTGTAATGGATTATAAGACCCAGAAGAGAAGTAGAAAGTGCCATGGGAGGGACGGCTAGTCTCAGAATTGGTAAAAAGATTGGAGGTATGTCTGACCTCAGCATTCTAGGAATCAGCTTTGGGCTGATCCTGGTCATTATTCCCATGAAGTTAGACAGGTTCTAACACTACCACTACTCTCACCATTTTACACCCCCAATGCAATACAGTGTTTGGTTTCTTGGCTGCTGTTGTATAGGTGTTGATTGTTGATCTTAGTAGAATGAAATCCTTGCAACTTCATTTTTCCTCCATTTATCGCCATAATTTTTTTTTTTTTTTCCTGTGTATTGGACCAGTTGTGAAGATTTTCATTTTCTTTATGTTCAGGCTTTCTTCATACTGGACTAGTCTTTGATCTTCATCAGTAAGCCTTACCTTCAAGTTGTCTTCACTTTCAGCAAGTGAGGCTGTGTCATCTGTATATTGCAGGTTGTTAATGAGTCTTCCTTCAACCCTGATGCCATGATACTGTGTTCTTCTTCATATAGGCTGGCTTCTTGGATTATTCCACATAGAGATTGAATAAGTAAGGTGAAAGGATACAACTCTGCCACACACCTTTTCCAATTTTGAACCACGTGGTATCCCCTGGTCAAATGACAGACTCTTGATCTATGTATAAGTTCTGCATGAGCACAATTAAATGCTCTCAAATTCCCATTTTCTTAAATTATCCATAATTTTTTATGCTCTACACAGTCAAATGCCTTTGCATAGTTGATAAAACCCAGGTAAACATCCTTCTGGTATTCTCTGCTTTTAGCCAAGATCCATCTGACCTCAGCATTGATATCCTTTATTCCACATCCTCTTCTGAATCTGTTTGAAGCTTCTGGCAGTTCCCTGTCGATGTACAGCTGCTATAATGTTTTAATTATCTTCATCAAAATTTTACTAGCGTGTGATACTAATGATGCTGTTCAATAATTTCTGCATCCATTTGATTATTTTTCTTTAAAGTGGGTACAAATATAATACATCCAAAAGTTTTATTTAAAACTATTTGCTTGCTTTGTCATGTATAGACCATTTAGACTCTTAATTGTTTCAGTTACTGGTGTCAGAATTTCAATATGGAATTAATGTCATTTCACCTTAAACAATATAAGGTATATAGCATCCATTCTTTATAAGGCACAGCCTCTGTCCTTGGGGAATTTACAAGGTAAGATCTGACTAACAAGGTAGAAAAATACCTATAAAATAATAGAGTAAGAGTTATGAATGAGCTCAAAATAGGCAAAGGCTGAAACAAACAAAAATATGATACTTCTACTTCAAAAACTTTTAGAGTCATTGATACAATGGAAGTCAAACCTTCTGGGTATGTGGGAGCTGAACCGTTCATCTGACGAACTGCTATTGCTAGAAGTCGTGACGTGTGTAGGCAGGTTTGAGTTCAGTAGTGCATGTGATTCATGAGCCCTGGTGGCGCAGTGCTTAAGAGCTTGATTGGTAACCAAGAGATCAGCAATTCAAATTCACCAGCTGCTCCTTGGAAACCCTACGGGGCAGTTCTACTCTGTCCTATAGGGTCACTAGGAGTCAGAACAACTCAATGGTGAGGTTTTTTTTTTTTTTTCCTCCTTAGGCTTATTCCCAGAACAGCACAATGGGTGGTTCAATACCATTGCGGTAGATCTAAGGTTTAGTTACCATTCGGTATGTGGAGCACCTGTAGACAGGTTAAAGGATGGACGTTTAGTGACAGCCTTTAAAAACCACCCATCATCTACTCAGTGCCCCCTTCCAGCTGGACAGTCAGCATGGTGAGAGCACATTTCAACAAGGCCAAGTAGGTCCCATCTGGGTGGGCCAGCCCTTGAAATTTCCTAAAAGTTGGCCTGCCAGATCACAGCTGTTGACATTACACTTTGTGCAATTCTTTGGCTTTCCTCCAAGAAACAGTTAAGGCTCTGAGATGAGAGGAAATTTCCAGATAATTCAGATGCATCTTTGTCTGTATCTCACAGGGTGCGTAAGTCTAATTGTACTTGTGAACCCAAGTCCTGAAGGTTTAGCCAATTCATGTGTATTTATCTGGGAGGTAGATAATGAGTAAGAATTAAGTCTCCACTATTCTTTTTTTTTTTTTTTTTAGTCTTTTTAAATATTTTATTTTGTTGTTCAGAATATACATGACAAAACATGCACCAATTCAACAGTTTCTACATATACAATTAAGTGACATTGGTTACAGTTTTCGATTTGTGCAACCGTTCTCACCCTCGTTTTCTGAGTCGTTCCTCCTCATTAACATAAATCCATTGCCCCCTAAGTTTCCTATCATATCTTTCGAGTTGTTGTTGTTAATTTGATCCTGTATAGATAGATCTTAAAAGAGCATAATGCTCAAGGCAGACATTCTTTACTAGTTAAGCTAAGCTATTGTTTGGTTTTAAGAAGACTCCAGGAGATATTTTTGGTTTAAGGTTTGAAGATTATCTCAGAGCAATACTTTTGGGGTTCAACCAGCCTCCATGGCTCCAGAAAGTCTAGAATCCATGAAAACTTGAAATTCTGTTCTGTATTTCCCTCTTTTGATCAGGATTCTTCTGTAGAATCTTTGATGGAAATGTTCAGTAATTGTTGCTGGGCACCATTCAGTTCTTCTGGTCTCATGGCAAAGGAGGCAGTTGTTCAGAAGCAATTAGCCATACATTCCATTTCCTCCCCCTATTCCTGACTCTCCTTCCTCTGTTGCTCCAGATGAGTAAGACCAATGGTTTTACCTTGAATATTTGCTTGCAAGCTTTTAAGACCCCAGGCACTACTCAACAATTAGGAGGCAGAACAGAAGTGCTAAATATGAGATGAGGAAAATTAACAGGCATGCCCCATGAAACCATGACCCTAAACTTCCAAATTAAGGAAAAAAATCCTATGAGATGTTTGGTTGTAGATAAGCAACTTCAACAGCTACTCCTTTTTGTCATCATTGTAAATATATCTATCACAACTTTTGTCAGTTCAACTTTTTACAGGTGTATAACTTATCACAGCAATTAAGTTTATCAGCTGGACAACTCTATCACTGTTGTTTTCAGGCGCAGTTGAGTTGGGTCCCACTCATAGCAACCCCATGCACAACAGAACAAAACACTGCCAGGTCCTGCGCCGCCCTTACAACTGCTGCCATGCTTGAGCCCATTGGTGCAGCCACTGTGTCAATCAGTCTTGTTGAAGGTCTTCCTCTTTTTCGATGACCCTCTACTTTACGAAGACTGATGTCCTTATCCAGGGACTGATTCCTCCTGATAACATGTCCAAAGTATGTGAGACGTAGTCTTGCCATCTTTGCTTCTGAGGAGCACCCTGGTTGTATTTCTTCCAGATTTGTTCGTTCTTTTGAGAGTACTTATTATATTCAGTATTCTTTGCCAACACCACAGTTCAAAGGTGTCAATTCTTTTTCGGTCTCTTTATTCATTGTCCAACTTCTGCATGCATAGGAGGTGATTGAAAACACCGTGGTGTGGGTCAGCACACCTTAGTCCTCAAGGTGGCATTTTTGCTTTTTGACACTTTGAGTAGATCTCTTGAAGCCTATTTGCCCAGTGCAATGTGTCTTTTGATTCTTGGCTACTACTTCCATGGGTGTTGATGGTGGATCCAAGTAAAATGAAATCCTTGACAATCTCAATCTTTTCTCCGTTTATCATGATGTAGCTCACTGGTCCAGTTGTGAGGATTTTTGTTTTACCTTGAGGTGTAATCCATACTGAAGGCTATGGTCTTTGATCTTCATCAGCAAGTGCTTCAAGTCCTTCTCACTTTCAGCAAGCAAGGTTGTGTCATCTGCATAATGCAGGTTGTTAATGAGTCGTCTTTTTCCAATCCTGATGCCTGGTTCTTCATATAGTCCAGCTTCTAGGATTATTTGCTCAGCACAGAGATTGAATAGGTATGGTGAAAGAATACAACCTTGATGCACGCCTTTCCTGACTTTAAACCATTCAGTATCCCCTTGTTCTGTTGGAACAACTGCCTCTTGATCCACGTACAGATTCCTCATGAGCAAAATCAAGTGTTCTGGAATTCCTATTCTTCACAACATTATCCATAATTTGTTATGATCTACACGGTCAAATATCTTAGCATAGTCAATAAAACACAGGGAAACATTTTTCTGGTGTTCTCTGCTTTCAACCAGGATGAATCTGACATCAACAACGATATCCCTGGTTCCCCATCATTTCCTAAACCCAGCGTGAATTTCTGGCAGTTCCCTGTAGACATACTGCTGCAGCCACTTTTGAATGATCTTCAGCAAAATTTTGTTTGCATGTGATATTAATGCTATTGTTCAATAATTTCCGCATTTGATTGGATCACCTTTCTTGGGAATAGGCTAAATATGGATCTCTTCCAGTCAGTTGGCCAGGTAGCTGTCTTCCATATCTGTTGGCATAGACAAGTGAGCACTTCCAGTGCTGCATCCATTTGTTGAAACATCTCAATTGGTATTCCATCTATTCTTGGAGTCTTGTTTTTTGTGAATGCCTTCAGTGCAGCCTAGACTTCTTCCTTCAGCACCATCAGTGCCTGATCATATGTTACCTCCTGAAACGGTTGAATGTCAACCAAAATTTCTTTTGGTATAATGTATCTATGTATTCCTTCCATCTCCTTTTGATGCTTCCTGCATCATTTAATATTTTCCCTGTAGAATCCTTCAATATTGCAACTTGAGGCTTGAATTTTTTCTTCATTTCTTTCAGCTTGAGAAATGCTAACAGTGTTCTTCCCTTTTGGTTTTCTATCTTCAGCTCTTTGCACATGTCATTATAATATTTCCCTTTGTCTTCTTTAGCCGCCCTTTGGAATCTTCTGCTCAGCTTTTTTACTTCATCATTTTTTCCTTTTACTTTAGCTACTCGATGTTCAAGAGCAGGTTTCAGATTCTCTTCTGATACTCATTTAGGTTGTTTCTTTCTCTCCTGTCTTTTTAATGACGTCTTGCTTTCTTCATGTATGATGTCCTTGATGTCATTCTATAACTCGTCTGGTCTTTACAGTCATTTGTGTTCAACGCATCAAATCTATTCTTGAGATGGTCTCTAAATTCAGGTGGGATATATTCAAGGTCGTACTTTGGTTCTTATCGACATGTTCTAATTTTCTTCAGTTACAACTTGAACTTGCATGTGAGTAATTGGTGGTCTGACCCACAGTCAGCCCCTGGCCTTGTTCTGACTGATGATACTGAGCTTTTTCATCTTCTCTTTACACAGATGTATTTGATTTGATTCCTATGTATTCCATCTGGCGAGGTCCATGTGTATAGTCACTGTTTATGTTGGTGAAAAAAGGTATTTGCAATGAAGAAGTTTGTCTTGCAAAATTCAATTATGCCATCTCCAGCATTGTTTCTATCACCAAAGCTACATTTTCCAACTGCCAATCCTTCTTTGTTTCCAACTTTCCGATTTCAATCACTAGTAATTATCAGTGCATCCTGATTCATTGTTCAATTTCAGACTGCAGAAGTTGGTAAAAATCTTCAATTTCTTCATCTTTAGCCTTAGTGGTTAGTTCATAAATTTGAATAATAGTCCTGTTAACTGGTCTTCCTTGTAGGAGTATGGATATTATCCTATCACTGACAGTGTTGTACTTCAGGATACATATTGAAATGTTCTGACGATGACTGCAACACCATTCCTTTTCAAGTTGTCATTCCCAGCATAGTACACTATATGATTTGTCCGATTCAAAATGGCCAGTACCAGTCCATTTCAGCTCACTGAGGCCTAGGGTATCGATGTGTATGCATTTCATTTCATTTTTGACTATTTCCACTTTCTCTAGATTCATACTTCGTACATTCCTGGTTCTGATTATTAATTGATATTTACAGCTGTTTCTTCTCATTTTGAGTCTTGACACATCAGCAAATGAAGGTATTAAAAGCTTAACTCTACTCACATCATTAAGTTCAACTCTACTTTGAGGAGACAGTTCTTCCCCAGTCCTATTTTGAGTGCCTTCCAACCTGTGGACTCATCTTATGGCACTGTATCAGACAGTGTTCCGCTGCTAGTAATAAGGTTATCACTGGCTAATTCTTTTCATAAGTAGACTACCGAGTCCTTCTTCCTAGTCAGTCTTAGTCTGGAAGCTCAGCTCAAACCTGTCCTCCATGGGTGACCCCACTGGTATTTGAATACCGGTGGCATAGCTTGCAGCATTACAGCAACACACAGGCATTCACAGTAGGACAAATTCACAAGCCCCCATGCATCTGTCAGTTTGTCGTACCATGGGGCTTGTGTGTTTCTGTGAACTCTACCCTTAATCAATGTGATTTTTTCCATCACTACAAATGAAAACTCAGTACTCCATAAACAATAACCCCCCTTTCCCCTTCCTTCCATCCTGGGGTAACCACTAATAAACTTTGGTCTCTATACATTTTACTCGTCTTGTCTTTTTATATAATGAGGTCATACAATATTTGTCCTTTTTATTTCACTCTGCATGATGTCTTTGAGCTCTATCCATATTTTAGCAAGTATCAAGACTTTATTTACCTTATTGGCTGAGCAGTATTCCGTTGTATGTGTGTACCACATTTTGTTTTTCCATTCATCTGTCGATAGGCATTTGGGTTGTTTCCACCTTTTGGCTATTGTGACTAGTGCTGCAACAAACATTGGTGTACAAGTCTGTTTGAGTCTCTGGGTGATGGTTAAGATTGTGTGTCCACTTTGCTGGGCCACGATTCTCAATATTTTGGCAGTTGATAGTGTTTTGATCATTTCCCTGTTGAGATTTGATATGTAATCACCCCCATGATGGGATCTGCTGTGACTAGTCAATCAGTTGAAATGGAGTTCCTTGGTCATGTGGCCCATATCCAGATATAAGTGGACATTCTGGCTTTTGCCTGCTCTGGATCCTGCAGTTGGCTCCTGTACAACTGACCTCTGGTTCTTGGGACTTGAGCTAGCAGTTTACTTGTGGTCTTGCCTGCCAATCTTGGGATTCACTGATCTTCACAGACTGTGAGAAGAGCCCTGCTGTCCGTCCTGCCAGTCTTGGTTTCACCAGCCCCTGCAGCTACATGGATCAGAAGAAGCTCCTATATGACCTGTGAACTTGGGATGTTCCAGCCTCTACAAGCGCATGAGCCATTTCCTTGATCTCTCTCTCTCTATATATATATTTATGGAAGCCTGGTGGCATATTGGTTAAGAGCTACAGCTGCTAACCAAAAGGTCAGCAGTACAAATCCACCTGGTGCTCCTTGGAAACCCTATGGAGCAGTTCTACTCTGTCCTATAGCATTGCTATAAGTCAGAATCCCCTCGAGGGCAACAGGTTTTTTTGTTTGTTTTTTAAATATATTTATAAACTTTACTGGCTTTGCTTCTCTAGAGAACCCAGCCTAAGACACTCTGCTCTCAAGTCTTTTGGACATATACTTAAGGGCGGACATATACATTGCTGGGCCATATGGTAGTTCTATTTTTAGTTTTTTGAAGAACTACTGCACTGTTTTCCATAGTTGCTATACCGTTTTACATTCCCACCAGTAATGGCAGGCATTTCCACATGAAGAAAAATGAAATAGGATCCATGCCTCACACCATAACAAATACAAAATGGGTTAAGGACTTAAATGTGTAAACAAGCAGAGACAATGCTTTTAGGCCTAGCTTTCAACAATGGATTATCTAATATAATAACAAAAGCACAAACAGCAATAGACAAAATAAATAAATGGTACCTCAGAAAAATTAAAATTTTTGTTCATCAAAAGACTACAAAAAAAGTGAAAAGACATGCTACTGACTGGAAAAATATCTTTAGAAAACATATATCCGATAAGAATCTAATAACCAAATACATATAAAACTTAGCTTAGAAACAAAAAGACAAATAACCCAATCATAAAATAGAAGAAGGACTTAAATATTTTACCAAAGAGGATATTCAAATGGCCACCAAACACATGAAAAGATGTTCAACATCATTAGCCATAAAATCTAACCAAACGTGTTGCCATCGAATTGATTCCAACTCATAGTATTAGCCATCAGAGGGGTGCAAATCAAAACCACAGTGAGATACCATTTCATTCCCACTGACAGCTCAGCTGCTAACCAAAAGGTTGGCAGTTCAAATCCACTAGCCATTCACTGGAAACCCTACGGGACAGTCCTACTCTGTCCTATAGGGTCGCTACGAGTCAGAATCGACTTGAAAGCAATGGGTTTGGTTTGTTTCTTTGTTTTAGGATGGCTAAGATTAAAAAAAAAAAAAGCAAAAACAGAAAATATCAAATGTTGCCAAGGTTATGAGGAAATTGGAACCGTTATCTGTTGTTTTCACTATTCTTAATATACTATTAATCTGTTCCTTTTGGAGATCTGAGTTCAAGTCTAGTTCAGCCACTTATCTATGAATCACTTACCTGTAAATCGCTTAACATTCTGATCTTCATTCATATCACTAACACAATTGACACAATTTACTAGTTTCTGAATGAAATACTTGAAAGAATATTATTAATCTAATATGATAAAACCCACTGCCATCGAGTTGATTCCGACTCATAGCAACCCTATAGAACAGAGTAGAATGCCCCATACGGTTTCCAAGAAGCATCTGATGGATTCAAACTGCTGAGCTTTTGGTTAGCAGCTGTAGCTTTTAATCACTACGCCACCAGGGTTTCCAGTGTAATAGTCACTATTAAAAAAAACACACTCTAGTTGTATAAGTAGCACTCTAGATGCAAAAGTATTATGATATTAAATATTTTATTTCACTTAAATTGAATGATCAATTTATCTAACACATGTTGATTTTCTGTTAGTATGCCCTCCATTCTACTTCAATATATTGGCCAATCTCTTTTATCATAATCAAGTTTATACATATATATATAATATATATATTTTAATGTTTAGACATAACATATAATGAAAGTAACCTCAAAGTATTCTATAGACAAAAATCTTTCCTCAGTCCTGTGGGCTCATGACGCTTATAATTAAGTCCTTAATTTTAAACCTATGTGTCTCCCTAGAACAATGGTTCTCAAAGTGCAGTCCTTGGGCTGGTCTTATCTAGGAACTTGTGCAAAATCTCATGCTTTTCCTCCCTCCCCCTCCCCCTGACGTACTTACTAAATCAGAAACTTTGAGATGGGGGCCATTATAATAATCTGTATTTTAGCAATCTTTCCAGATTACTTTGATCCATGTTAAAGCCGGAAATCTGCTGCCCTAGATTATGAACTTCATGAGAAAGAGACTGTGTGTCTTTTGTTCAGACTAAATCCCCAGTGCCTAGAATAGTGTTTACATTTGTTAAATAAGTACTCATTGAATAAAAGAAGGAATAAATTACTTGCTCACAAATAGCAAAGAAAAAAGTAGGAGGGATAACAGATATAGTGGATGGTAGTGTTAGAATCTAAGCTGATCCCAAAGGATGGTTTGAGTGATGCAGTGGGAATAAATTTAACAAGAATAAACAGATTCTTACATTTGAATAAGGAAAAGAAGTGCTCCTGCATCAGTACATGCTAGGAAGATATGACTTGTAAGCAGTATGTAAAAAAGAATTGGATTTTAATTGAAAATGCATTTGATGAGCCATAGTAGGTATAGTTGGAAAAGAAAGATGTTCATATAATCTCAAGAAAAGCCTGGCAATCTGCTTTGGAAAATCAGCAAATGAAAAAACCCTGAGGATCGCAAAGGTCTGATCTACAACAAATCGAGGGGATGGCACAGGACCAGGCAGTGTTTCATCCCACTGGGCATGAGTTCACCATGAGTCGGGGGCTGACTTCATAGCAGCTGACAATCACACAGGGAGTCTCAATCTGCATTATAGGAAGTATGATAGTCTATCTTGAACAAGGCAAATACCGATCCTGCTTGTACTGGCCAGACCTCATTTGAACCATTATGTTCATTTCCGAGGAGAGACACACTCAAAGCGTTAAAAGAAAAATAATGTATTAACCCATTTATTTACTAGTTTAAAAAAAAATAAAAATGAAAATGCTAGTTGCTGGGAGTGGGTATACAAGGATGAGTAAAATACAGCCACAAATTCTAAGGAGCTAGCACATGACAGGAACCAGGGCTCTAGGACAGCAGTAGCAAGCTTGGGTGCCTGCAGTAAGAGAGTTCTCACCAGGCCAAAAGGGAGGCTTGGCTAATAGGCTCTGCGGGTCAGGGAAGCAATAACTCTTAAATATATCTCCTTTCAGATACAGCTTAAAAAATTGGAAATGTCTACGTTGGAGAAGAGTAGGCAAGTAATAGCTGTCATAAAATATTTGAACTGCTATTGTAAGGAGGAAGGTTATGCTTCTGTCTTCAAATGTGCAGAGTTGTAGATAAGACCAATGGGTGTAACTCTGAGGAGATAGAAAGTTTGATATAAAAAAGAACTTTCTAAAGTCAAAGCTATCAAACGATGGAAGAAATTTCTTGGGAAAAAGGGAGCAAATGCTAGAGACTACTAAAAAACACTTTAGCTTTGGAAGAGGGTTGGAGTACATAACTTTTATAGCTCTTTTTTACTCTGAGATTCTCTAATTTATTGTGATTCTAGTTAGGAGGGAGAACAAAATATTTTGCTTGAACTCTTTTCCTTTTTATTCTAAAGGCAAAGTTCTTTTCAATTCCCTTAGATTTTATTTTCACTACTTGTCCATCAGTTTGTCATACTGTAGTGGCTTGCTAGTTGCTAATATGCTGGAAGATATGCCACCAGCATTTCAAATACCAGCAGGGTCACTCATGGTGGATGGGCCAGGAAGAATGATCTGGCTACCTGCTTGTGAAAAATTGGCCAGTGACAACCTATGAATAGCAGAGGAATATTGTCTGACGTGGTGCCAGATGAGCTTCTCAGGTTGGAAGGCACTCAAAATGCAACGGGGGAAGAGCTGCCTCCTCAAAGTAGAGCCAACCTTAATGATGTGGATGGAGTCAAACTTTCAGGATCTTCATTTGCTGACGTGGCATGACTCAAAATGGAAAGAAATGGCTGCAAAAATCCACTGGTAATTGGAATGTGGAATGTAAAAAGCATGAATCTAGGAAAACTGGTAGTCATCAAAAATTAAATGGAATACTTGAAGATCGATATTCAAGGCATTAGTGAGCTGAAATGGACTGGCATTGCCATTTTGAATCAGACGATCATAAGGTCTGCTATGCCAGGAATGCAACTTGAGGAGGAATAATGTCATATTCATTGTCAAAAAGAACATTTCAAGATCTATCCTGAAGTTCAACGCTGTCAGTGATATGCCTACAGGGAAGACCAGTTAATACAATTATTTTCAAATTTGTGCACCAATCACTAAGGCCAAAGATGAAGAACTGAAGATTTTTATCAACTTCTACAATCTGAAATTGATCAAACATGCAATCAAGATGCATTGATAATTACTGGTGATTGGAATGTGAAAGCTAGAAACAAAGAAGAAGGGTCAGTAGATGGAAAATATGGTTAGTATTAGAAAAAATGCCAGAGATTGCATGATAGAATTTCGTAAGACCAGCAAACTGTTTTTGGAAATACCTTTTTTCAATAACATAAATGGTGACTATATGTGTGGACTTTGCCAGGTGGAATGGACAGGAATCAAATCGACTACATCTGTGGAAAGAGACGATACAGAAACGCAATAGCATCAGACAAGGTAGGGCCAGTGGCCAACTGCAGAACAGACAATCAGTTGCTCATATGCAAGTTCAAGTCGAAGCTGAAGAAAATGCAAACAAGTCCACAAGAGTCAAAATACAAACTTGAGTGTATCCCACCTGGATTTAGAGACCATCTCAAGAACAAATTTGACTCATTAAACACTAATGATGAAAGACCAGACAAGTTGTGGTATGATATCAAGGATATCACACATGAAGAAAGCAAAAGATCATTAAAAAGACAGGAAAGAAAGAAAAGACCAAAATGGATGTTAGAAGGGACTCTGAAACATGCCCTTGAATGTACAATAGATAAAGTGAACAGAAGAAGTGAAATAAAATTGCTGAACAGAAGATTTCAAAGGCTGGCTCCAGAAGACAAAGTAATATAATGAATATTGGATTTAGAAAACCAAAGGGAAGAACATGGTCGGCATTTCTCAAGCTGAAAGAACTGAAGAAAAAAATTCAAGCCTTAAACTTCAATGTTGGAAGATTCTATAGGCGAAATGTTAAAAGATGCGGGAAGCATCAAAAGAAGATGGAAGGGATACACAGAGTCCTGTAACAAAAAAAAACTGGTCAACGTTCAACCATTTCAGGAAGTAGCATACGATCAAGAAGTGATGGTATTGAAGGACGAAGTTCAAGCTGCCCTAAAGACACTGGTAGCAAACAAGGCTTCAGGAATTGAAGGAATACCAATTGAGATGTTTCCACAAATGGATGCGACACTGGAAGCACTCACTTGTCTGTGCTAAGAAATCTGGAAGACAGATACCTGGCCAGCCGATTGGAAGAGATGCATAATTGGGCCCATTCCAAAGAAAGGTGATCCAACCGAATGTGGAAATTATCAAACAATATCATTAATATTACATGCAAGTAAAATTTAGCTGAAGATAATTCAAAAACGTTTGCAGCAGCACATCGACAGGGAGCTATCAGAAATTCAAGCTGGATTCAGACTAGGATGTGAAATGAGGGATATCATTGCTGATGTCAGATGGATCCTGGCTGAAAGCAGAGAATAACAAAAAGATTTACCTGGGTTTTATTGACTATGCAAATACATTCACCTGTGTGAATCATAGCGAATTATGGAGAACATTGTGAAGAATGGGAATTGCAGAACACTTAATTTTGCTCATGAGGAACCTGTGTATAGATTAAGAGGCAACTGTTTGAACAGAGCTCAGGGATACTGCATGGTTTAAAATCAGGAAGGGTGTGAGTCAGAGTTGTACCCTTTCACCATACTTATTCAGCCTGTATGCTGAGCAAATAATTTGAGATGCTGAACTATATGAAGAAGAACAGGACATCAGGACTGGAGGAAGATTCACGAACAACCTGCATTATGCAGATGACACAACTTTGCTTGCTGAAAGCAAAGAGGATTTGAAGCACTTACTGACGAAGATCAAAGATCATAGCCTTCAGTATGGATTGCATCTCAACATAAAGAAAACAAAAATCCTCACAGCTGTACCAATAAGCAACCTCAGAATAATGTAGAAAATACTGAATTTGTCAAGGATCTCATTGTTTTGGGGGTCTGCATCAACACATATAGAAGCAGCATTCAAGAAATCAAAGGATGCATTGCATTGGGCAAATCTACTGCAAAAGACCTCTTTAAAGTGTTAAAAGGCGAAGATGTCACTTTGAGTACTAAGGTGCACCTGACCCAGGCCATGGTGTTTTCAGTTGCCTCATATGCATGGGAAAGCTGGACAGTGAATAAGGAAGACTGAAGAAGAATTGACTCCTTTGAATTATGGCGTCGGCGAAGAATAGTGAATATACCATGGACTTCCAGAAGAAAAAACAAATTTGTCTTGGAGGAAGTACAACCAGAATGCCCCTTAGAAGCCAGGATGGTGAGATTTCATCTCGCATACTTTGGACATGTTGTCAGGAGGTATCAGTCCCTGGAGAAGAACATCATGCTTGGTAAAGCATAGGGTCAATGAAAAAGAGGAAGACCCTCAACAAGATGGATTGACACAGTGGCTGCAACAATGGGCTTAAATAACAATGATTGTGAGGCTGACTCAGGACCGGGCAGTGTTTCGTTCTGCTGTACATAGAGTTGCTATGAGTCAGAATGAACTCGATGGCACCTAACAACAACACAAACAGGTTTTATTTTCCTGGAAGTCTCTTGACAGTGCTGCAGAGTTATTGGTTAAATATAACCTAAGGGAGATAGCATGTCTGAGTCTATCTTTTCTGCTACTGTGCCAGTTTAACTCACTGAGGGCCTCCCACATTCTCATCAGTGCTTTGCTTCATCAAACACAATATCCTCCTCCAGAAGCTGATATTCCTGATGACCTGTTGAAGAATGTTCTGTTGTGATCCACAAGGTTTTCATTGGCTAATTTTTGGGAATAGATTGCCAGGCTTTTCTTCCTAGTCAATCTTGGTTTGGAAGCTGCACTGAAACCTGTCCATCAAGTATGACCCTGCTGGTATTTGAAATATTTGTGGCATAGCCTCCAGCATCATGGCGACACTCAAGCCTTCACAGTATGACAAAATGACAGATGTGTGGTTGTGTGGTCCATTATGAGGAACATAATGTCTGGTTGTTACTCTTCTTGTGATGTGAGCAGCCATTGATGGTCATTTTCACGTGTGTAAATTTGTATATGATGTGTTTTTTACAAGGAAATGGTGAGAATTTCCCAGCACCTCAATTAATCTCCCCCCAAGTGTTTGTCAGTTTGTCGTACTGTGCTTGCGTGTTGCTGTGATGCTGGAAGCTATGCCACCAGTATTCAGATTCCAGCAGCGTCACCCATGGAGTTTAGGCTTCAGCTGAGCTTCCAGGCTAAGACAGACTAGGAAGAAGGAACCGGCAGTCTACTTCTGAAAAGCATTTGCCAGTGAAAACCTTATGAATAGCAGCAGAATATTGTCTGATACAGTGCTGGAAGATGAGCACCTCAGGTTGGAATGTACTCAAAAGACAACTGGGGAAGAGCTGCCTCCTCAAAGAAGAGTCGACCGTAATGACTTGGATGGAGTCAAGCTTTCAGGACCTTCATTTGCTAAAGTGGCATGACTCAAAATGAGAAGAAACAGCTGCAAACATCCATTAATAATTGGAACCTGATGTATGAAGTATGAATCTAGGAAAATTGGACATCGTCAAAAATGAAATGGTATGCATAAACATTGATTTCCTAGGCATTGGTGAGCTGAAATGACTGGTATTGGCCATTTTGAATCAGATAATCATATAGCCTGCTATGTTGGGAATGACAACTTAAAGAGGAATGGTGTTGCATTCATCATCAAAAAAACATTTAAAGATCTATCCTGAAGTGCAATGCTGTCAGTGATAGGATAATATCCATACTCCTTTTTTTACAAGGAAGACCAGTTAATACAACTATTATTCAAATTTATGCACCAACCACTAGGGCCAAAGATGAAGAAATACAAAATTTTTATCAGCTGCTGCAGTCTAAAATTGCTTTAACATGCAATCAGGATGCATTGATAATCACTGGTAATTGGAATGGGGAAGTTGGAAACAAAGTAGAAGGATTGGTAGTTGGAAAGTATGGCCCTGGTGAGAGAAACAATGCCAGGGATTGAATGATAGAATTTTGCAAGACCAATGACTTTTTCATTTCAAATACCTTCTCTCACCAACATAAATGATGATTATACATGGGTATCTCACCAGATGGAATACATAGGAATCAAACTGACTACATCTGTGGGAAGAAACAATGGAAAAGCTCAATATTATCAGTCAGAACAAGGCCAGGGGCGGACTATGGAGCAGACCATCAATTGCTCATATACAAGTTCAAGCTGAAACAAGAAAATCAAAACAAATCTACAAGAGGCAAAATATGACCTTGAGTACATCCCACCTGAATTTAGAGACCATCTCAAGAATGGGTTTTATGCATTGAACACTTGTGACTGAAGACCAGATGAGTTTTGGAACGACATCATACATGAAGAAAGCAAGAGGTCATTGAAAAGACAAGAAAGAAAGAAAAGACCAAGATAGATGTCAGAGGAGATTCTGACACTTGCTCACAAAGGATGAGTAGCTAAAGCAAAAGGAAGAAATGATGAAGTAAAAGCACTGAACAGAAGATTTCAAAGGGCAGCTTTAGAAGAGAAAGTAAAGTATTATAATGGCACTTGCAAAGAGCTGGAGATATAAAACCAAAAGAGAAGAACGTGCTCGGCATTTCTCATGCTGAAAGAACTGAATAAAAAATTCAAGTCTCAAGTTGCAATAGTGAAGGATTCTATGGGGAAAATATTAAATGACACAGGAACCATCAAAAGAAGATGGAAGGAATACAAAGAATCATTATACCAAAAAGAATTAGTTGATGTTCAACTATTTCAAGAGGTAGCATATGATCAGGAACCGATGGTACTGAAGGAAAAAATCCAAGCTGCACTGAAGGCATTGGCAAAAAACAAGACTCCAGGAATTGATGAGCTACCCATTGAGATGTTTCAACAAACAGATGCAGCGCTGGAGGTGCTCAGTCATCTATGCCAAGAAGTGTGGAAGACAACTTCCTGGCCAACTGACTGGAAGAGATCCATATTTATGCCTATTCCAACTGAATGCAGAAATTATAGAACAATATCATTAATATCACACTCAAGCAAAATTTTGCTGAAGATCATTCAAAAATGGCTGCAGCAGTATGTCGACAGGGGACTACCAGAAATTCAGGCTGGTTTCAGAAGAGGACGTGGAATCAAGGATATGGTCGTTGATGTCAGATGATCCTAGCTGAAAGCAGAGAATACCAGAAGGATGTGTACCTGTGTTTTATTAACTATGCAAAGGCATTCTACTGTGTGGATCATAACAAATTATGGATAACATTGCGAAGAATGGGAATTCCAGAACACTTAATTGTGCCTATGAGGAATCTTTACATAGATCAAGAGCCATCTATGTAAAGATGGACAGAACAATGGGACACTGACTGGTTTAAAGTCAGGAAAGGTGTATGCCAGTGTTTTATCCTTTCACCATACCTATTCAATCTACATACCGAGCAAATAATCTGAGAAGCTGGAATATATAAAGAAGAATGGGGCATCAGGATTGGAGTAAGACTCATTAACAACCTGCGTTATGCAGATGACACAACCTTGGTTGCTGAAAGTGAGGAGGACTTGAAGCACTTACTAATGAAGATCAAAGACCACAGCCTTCAGTATGGATTGCACCTCAACATAAAGAAAACAAACATCCTCACAACTGGACCAATGAGCAACATCATAATAAATGCAGATAAGATTGAAGTTGCCAAGGATTTCATTTTACTTGGATCCACAATCAACAGCCATGGAAGCAGCAGCCAAGAAATCAAAGTATTTCACTGGGTAAATCTACTGCAAAGGACCTCTTTAAAGTGTTGAAAATCAAAGATGTCACCTTGAAGACTAAGGTGCCCCTGACCCAAGCCATGGTATTTTCAGTTGCCTCATATTCATGTGAAATCTGGACAATGAATAAGAAAGACCAAAGAAGAATTGACACCTTTGAATTGTGGTATTGGCGAAGAACGAACAAATCTGTCTTGGAAGAAGTACAACCAGAATGCTCCTTAGAAGCAAGGATGGTGAGACTGTGTCTTACATACTTTGGACATGTTGTCAGGAGGAATCAGTCCCTGGAGAAGGACATCATGCTTGGCAAAGTACAGGGTCAGAGGAAAAGAGGAAGGCGCTCAATGAGGTGGATTGACACAGTGGCTTCAACAATGAGCTCAAGCATAACAACGATTGTAAGGATGGTGCACGACCAGGCAGTGTTTCATTCTGTTGTGCATAGGGTCACTATGAGTTGGAACCGACTTGACAGCACCTAATAACAACAACAATTAATCTCTGGGAGCATTGAAAGAGATATTGATGACCTCAGCATTCCCCTGTTTATCTCTTATGACATATCTTGCCTCCTCAAATATTTAACAAATAAATGAAGAATAATATAAGAAATAATCTAAGGGTAACAAAAAAAAGCTTTCAGTTATTTGAATTATACACAATAAGTGCAGTTTCACAAAGTTTATTTACCTTTAAGTATTTGTTTCTCCCTTCCATTTCATCAATTTTAAAAATAATGTGTTCTTGTAAATAAACATTTACCATTTGTTTCTAATTCAAAACCTACTTTTTCTAGGGCCATTATAGGCAGTAACTATTCTTGCTACTTCTTTTTTTTTTTTTGCCGTGCTCAAGCTACCCTGCTGGGTTTTTTAGGTAATTAATAGACTCAGTCATCACTTTGAAAATAACGAGTTTTTATTTCATGTCCAACATTTTGTTTTCAAACACAATTTTACTTAAAATTTCATTTTTATACATGATTTTAACAAAGTTTAATATTTTATATGTTCATAAGAAGAGAACTGTAAAGATGTGACGTATTTCTTTTTCCTTTTTTTCACTACTAATATGCTTGTTACTCCCCACATGTCTGTTAGTTTGTCGTACTGTGGGGGCTTGCACGTTGCTGTGATGCTGGAAGCTATGCCACTGGTATTCAGATACCAGCAGGGTCACCCATGGACGACAGGTTTCAGCTGAGCATCCACACTAAGAAAGATTAGGAAGAAGGACCCAGGGGTCTACTTCTGAAAAGAATTAGCCAGTGAAAACCTCATGAATAGCCGCGAAACACTGTCTGATACAGTGCGGGAAAATGAGCCCCTCAAGTTAGAAGGCACTCAAAAGATGACTGGGGAAGAGTTGCCTCCTCAAAGTACAGTTGACCTTAATGATGTGGATGGAGTCAAGCTTTTGGGACCTTCATCTGCTGATGTGGCACAACTCAAAATGAGAATAAACAGCTGCAAACACCCATTAATAATCAGAAACTTAAATGTACGAAGTACGAATCTAGGAAAATTGGAAGCCATCAAAAATGAAATGGAACACTGAAGATCGATATCCAAGGCATTAGTGAGCTGAAATGGACTGGTATTGGTCATTTTGAATTAGGCAATCATGTAGTCTACTACGCCAGGAATGACAACTTGAAGAGGAATGGTGTTGCATTCATCGTCAAAAAGAACATTTCAAGATCTATCCTGAAGTACAACACTGTCAGTGACAGGATAATATCCATATGCCTACAAGGAAGGCCAGTTAATACAATTATTATTCAAATTTATGCACAAACCACTAAGGGTAAAGATGAAGAAACTGGAGATTTTTATCAGCTTCTGCAGCCTGAAATTGATCAAACATGCAAATCAGGATGCATTGATAATTACTGGTGATTGGAACGGGGAAGTTGGAAACAAAAAAGAAGGATCAGTAGTTGGAAAATACGGTCTTGGTGATAGAAACGATGCCGGAGTTCAAATGATAGAATTTTACAGGACCAACGACTACATTGCAAATACCTTTTTTCACCAACACAAACAGCAACTATACACACGGACCTCACCAGATGGAATACACAGGAATCAAATTGACTACACCCATGGAAAGAGACAATGGAAAAGCTCAATATCATCAGTCAGAACAAGGCCAGGTGCTGACTGTGAAGCAGGCCATCATTTGCTCATATGCAAGTTCAAGCTAAAATTGAGGAAAATCAGAACAAGTCCATAAGAGCCCAAATATGACCTTGAGTATATCCCACCTGAATTTAGAGACCATCTCAAGGATAGATTTGACTTGTTAAACACTAATGACTGAAGACCATTTGAGTTGTGGTATGACATCAAGGACATCATACATGAAGAAAGCAAGAGGTCATTGAAAAGACAAGAAAGAAAGAAAAGAGCAAGATGGATATCAGAGGAGACTCTGAAACTTGCTCTCGAACGTTGACCTGCTAAAGCAAAAGGAAGAAATGATGAAGTAAAAGAACTGAACAGAAGATTTCTAAGGGCAGCTGGAGAAGACAAAGGAAAATATTATGATGATATGTGCAAACAGCTGAAGATAGAAAACCAAAAGGGAAGAACATGCTTAGCATTTCTCAAGCTGAAAGAACTGAAGAAAAAATTCAAGTCTTGAGTTGCAGTAGTGAAGAATTCTATGGGGAAAATATTAAACAACACAGGAAGCATCAAAAGAAGACAGAAGGAATACACAGAGTCTTTATACCAAAAAGAATTAGTCGACATTCAACAATTTCAGGAGGTAGTATATGATCAGGAACTGATGGTACTGAAGGAAGAAGTCATTGGTGAAAAACAAGACTTCAGGAATTCACAGAATATCAATTGAGATATTTCAACAAAGGGATGCAGTGCTGGAAGTGCTCACTCTCCTATGCCAAGAAATACGGAAGACAGCTACCTGGCCAACCGACTGGAAAAGATCCATATTTATGCCTATTTCCAAGAAAGGTGATCCAACAGAATGCCGAAATTATCGAACAATGTCATTAATATCACAGGCAAGCAAAATTTTGCTGAAGATCATTCAAAAGTGGCTGCAGCAGTATATCGACAGGAAACTGCCAGAAATTCAGGCTGGATTCAGAAGAGGACGTGGAACCAGGGATGTCATTGCTGATGTCAGATGGATCCTGGCTGAAAGCAGAGAATACCAGAAGAATGTTTACCTGTGTTTTATTGACTATGCTAAGGCATTTGACTGTGTGGATCTTGACAAATTATGGATAACATTGCAAAAAATGGGAATTCCAGAACACTTAACTGTGCTCATGAGGAATTTGTACATAGATCAAGAAGCAATTGTTCAGACAGAACAAGGGGATTCTGCGTGGTTTAAAGTCAGGAAAGGTGTGCATCAGGGTTGTACCCTTTCACCATACCTATTCAATCTGTATGCTGAGCAAATAATCCGAGAAGCTGGACTACATGAAGAAGAACGGAGCATCAGGATTGGAGCAAGACTCATTAACAACCTGCCTTATGCAGATGACACAACCTACTTGCTGAAAGTGAACAGGACTTGAAGCACTTACTAATGAAGATCAAAGACCAGAGCCTTCAGTATGGATTACACCTCAACACAAAGAAAACAAAAATCCTCACAACTGGACCAATAAGCCACATCATGATAAACGGAGAAAAGATTGAAACTCTCAAGTATTTCATTTTACTTGAGTCCACAATCAACACCCATGGAAGCAGCAGTCAAGAAATCAAAAGATGCATTTCATTGGGCAAATCTGCTGCAAAGGACCTCTTTAAAGTGTTGAAAAGCAAAGATGTCACCTTGAAGGCTGAGGTGCACCTGAACCAAGCCATGGTATTTTAAATCACATCGTATGCGTGCGAGCACTGGACAATGAATACGGAAGACCAAAGAATTGACGCCTTTGAATTGTGGTATTGAAGAATATTGAATATGCCACAGGCTGCCAAAAGAAGGAACAAATCTGTTCTTGGAAAAAGTACAACCAGAATGCTCCTTAGAAGCAAGAACGGCTAGACTGGGTCTTACACGCTTTGGACGTGTTATCAGGAGGGATCAGTGCCTGGAGAAGGACATCATGCTCGGTAAAGTATAGGGTCAGTGGAAAAGAGGAAGACCCTCAATGAGATGGATTGACACAGTGGCTAGAACAATGGGCTCAAGCACAGCAATGCTTGTGAAGATGGCGCAGGACCAGGCGGTGTTTCGTTCTGTGGTACCTAAGGTCGCTGTGAGTCGGAAGTGACTCGACAGCAGCTAACATCAGCAACAGCATGTTTGTTGTGTATCTGGCTTACCCTCATGTAAAATACCCCTTCCATTTACCTTTGTGCATTTCTTTTATTTGCTTCTGATCTCTGGATACGAAAAGGAGACATGCTTTTAGGTTTCTGTGCTGTCATGGATGGAGCTTTGAAGGAAAACACGTTCTTTCCAGTCTCTTTTCTTCCGTGGTTCTACAGTCAGACTAAAACTGCTGGTAAGAAGCGCATGAGCTAGCATGATAAGCCCTGGAAAAATAAGGCTGTTTTTTCTTAATCATTTGAGAAGTGGCCAAGGTTTCTAAAATTAAAGGAACAGAGAAATCAAATAAACTCCAGAAAATATTTATGTTTGGAAACAATTTCTTAAAAAAATATTAATGCAGTATTGCTCTTTTTTAAATTGATCTTTCTCTCTAATCTGGCTATGTTTTATAGTAAAAAGAAAAAAGAATAACTAGACCATGTAGTGACCTTTAGAAAGGTCTCTTCACCTCCTGTAACCTTTTTAATTTGTAAATGTACTTTTTCAGGAGGGTTGGGAGTGGGGAGGTTTTTTCCATGAGGTGTGAGAGAAGGAAAAATTCTAAAGAAACCAAGCAGATTAAAGACGCCTAGTTATATCATGTCAGGGAGAGCCCAAATAGGAAACATCATCAGGAGAATGGCCAGATGGTCTGGATAATGACACTGTATATACCCAAAGAAAACCACAGCTGTTTATAAGTGCATCTGTTGACAAATGTTCATTTTGAATAGAAACCTACTCCAATGAACCAATGAGAATATTTAATTGAAGTTTAGTATGAAAGCAGAAGAAATTTAATAATAGAACAGAACTTAAAAGAACAATCAGCTTCCTGCTAAGCACGCACCCTGGTTCTTTGGATGTATTTTTATTGTATACTAGTGGGGGCTAATCGTAACCAAATGTGTGTGTATTCCATATAGTTGGTCTGAACATCATATTTGGGTCCCATGTGGTAAAGAGTTTTCCATTTGAAACCTTAATTACTCCTATGCATGTGTGTGAGAGGACAGGATGTATATATCTATGGAAAATAACCGGGCTCTGAGTTGCATCCTGATTCCCAAGGAATAACTCATACCCGCAGGAAGCCATTGACTTCTGTCTTCCCTCTAAAATAATAAAATACTCTCATTGGCCTTACAGAAGCAGAGCCACATGTTGTTTCTTAGAATTCACAAAATTCTTCAGCACTTAGGGATGTAATGGTTTTTTTAGGAAAGGTCTGTTCCCATGATCCCTAACTCCTTCCTGTACATAGACCAGACAGACCTGCCAATGCTCCACCATAAACAAAAAATTCTAGAGCTGAAAGATTGTCTGAAGACCCTTTGATTCAGTCCCCATGATTCTAGCCAGGTGAATATCACGAGATAGATGACTGATGTAGCTACAAATGCAATCACAGTGAGCACACAACATATCTTTACTCAACCAACTTTCCCACGAGGGAGTAAAATATTACATTATTTAAACAACATATTTATGTGATTTCCTATACAATCCAACAAAATAAAACATTAATATAGTAGGAAAAATATAATAAGTTACTACTTTTCTGCTTAGATTTTTATCCTACTCAGAGATGAGTTTTTGTTGCTGTTATCCTTTCTGTACAAATATAGCATAGGCTCCTTTGCTTGTGTTTGTTGATTGTCCACACTGTGTGCATCACTAACCTCCTACCTCAAAAACTTTTCCATCACTTGACTGCTCTGTAAAAATATTCTCTCCATGAATGTCAACAAACTGGTGATCAATTTTTGCAATGGAAACTTTTTCATATTTAAACACCGAGTAATTGCACACACATTTTCTGGAGATCACACATCTAAGGCAGCAGCCATTTTTAAGCAGGGGTTCTCTAAGTCACAAATGGTTACAGCAGACTCCCTTCACAGAGTATGTTTACCAAAGTAATGCTAAATTGTTAACAAAATACCCACAGTTTGTGCAAAGGTTTTATTCACAGATTTTGTAAGATTAATTTTTTAATGAACTTCATTTTCAATAGATTGGGACACAAATTCTACCAACTACCTATGTAGGTTCTTCTTGATTTTTTCCACACTTAATTTCTCAGTGTTTCTCAGGCTTGCTAAACTCCCTTGCTATAATTCTTAAGCTCCCACCCTTACAGTACTCAGGATAGTTGAAGGACATCTTGTTTTATTATTAATTTGATAGTTGATGTATATATTTCTTCTTCAGGTCACTCAAAACCAACATCATTAATTTTGCCATAGAACACTCACATATGGTTTTTGTTTCTTAATGTGTTTGGAGGAAAATTTTGCCATTGGATTAGTCTTCCCTTGGTATGGTACAATGGATCACTTTTATATGACCTTTCTCACCGTGGTTTTGTAACTCCCACCAAATGATTGTGTGGGATTATGCAAATAAGGTGTCTGTGGCCCACCAAAGGGATTGGCAGCTTACTGATAACGCAAATAAGATGCATGATGTCCTTGTGGGGGTGGGGCCATGCAAATAAGGTGCATGAAACCTTAACAAGGGGATTGGTCAGTTTTGCCACCTGGCTGGGCTTCAAATGAGCCATCCCAGAGGAGGAAAGGGGGGACATAACTACCACCAAGAAGAAGAGAGGGAAGTGGAGTGCGTCCTTTGGACCTGGGGTCCCTGCACTGAGAACCTTCTAGACTCAGGAGGCAGAGAACGCTGTAACACTGGAGATGGTGCTAGAGGATGAAAAGCAATAGCCGAGAAATAGCAACAGCAGAACCAGGAGACAGACTGAGACAGTGCAGGGTCTCCCAGCCCACGGAGCAAGCTGATTACAGTGGGTATGCTGACCCATGGAGTGATAGAGCTGAGCACATTTTGGCAGGAGGTACTTGTTGACAGAGGTAGGCAAAAGAGCTGAGTGCCTTTGAGCCAAGGCTTACTTGTGGAGTGGGGTGCCTCCAGGCACTCATCAGCAGAGCTAAAGAGCTTTGTAACACCTTACCAAACACGATGTCCTTTTTAGCGATTGGTTTTTCCTGTCCAAAGCAAGCAAGCTGAAATATCCTTTAATGCCTGCGTCTGCCCCCCTGACACACACCCTGAATAAACATCACCTTTGTAACACTTGCTTGAGTAAGACAGAGGCTGGCTGAGGAGCCAAGGGGCCAAGAGGCTGAAGGTCCAAGGGCTAGGGAGAGTCCTGCTTGCGTGTACAGTGAGAAGAGGCTGTCCTGATCAAAGAACTGTATCCTGAGTCTTCCCTGATCCTGAATTGTAACCTGGTACTTCCCTAATAAACTCCACATCTGTGAGTGTGGTCTATGCATTCTGTGTGGCCATTGCAAGGAATTATCTTACCCAACAGAGAAGTAGAGAGTGCCATGGGAGAGATGACTGGTGTCAGAATTGATAAAAAGGTTGGAGAGAGGAGGTATGTCTGACCTCCGATTCATAGGAATCAGTCTTGGGCTGTTGATCTTGATTCTCCTTCCCCCTTGTGAAGTTAGAGGAGGTCAGATGCCCTATTGCACTGCCATTTTTACACTTGGCCTTTCAGGTTTTCTCGGGTGTGAGTTGCAGGTCTAGAAATGTTAGCTTTAGTCAAAATAGAAACCCTTAATGTAACGTTGATTCTTCTAAGTAACTAATTAAATTTATTTGCATACAAAAGGTGATCAAGTCATTTCAGAGCTACATATGTGGACTCATGCCTAATACATGTCATTCTGACCGTAGGATAGGTTATCTGTGGACGTTTCCTCACATGGAAGTCTTTGCCTCAGTTAATGCTGGAAGCATTAGCCAATAACTCAGATTACTGTCAACAATTTACAACAATTCATAGTATTTCATTGCTCTTAGAGTCTCGCAATGGCAATGACCACAGTCTCCACTCTTTCTTAACATTTGGTGTCTTTAATTCCACCTGGAACTCCTTTTCTCAAGAAAGTCACTTGGCATGTTTGCCCCTTTGATAACTACTGGAAGCCAAAACTGTAATTTTAATTGGAGAAGTGAAAATTTCAGTGATCCATCTGGCTTTCTTGTCTACATGATGCCAAACATCTGGATATCTGGGATGCCTCCAGATGATTGACTGAATTTTTAATTTTCAACCAACATTTCTGACATCATGGAAACAGAGCATCAGGCTTTGTTTACACAGTGGCCCAAAGCCAATTACTAAAGAGTAAACTGGTGCCTACTCACATGAGCTGCCCTGTCTGATAAGAGGAAACATCTGCTATTAGTTATTTCTTCACTCCGTACCTTAAGAAAATTGTGGGGAGTGTGGGGGGAGGTGAGTGATAGCAAGAGGTGAGATCAGAGATAAAAAGAGGCAGTAGATCTTGAAAGACCTTCAAAACTGTGTTAAGAATTTTGGACTTTAAGCTGAAGGAACAGAGAGCCATTGGAGTGTTATAAGCAGGGAATTGATGTGTTCCCACCTGATTTTAGAAACAATCACTCTGGCTAAAGGAAACCAACTTGACAGGAGTTATTGTAACTGGAGGTATTAAATTGTCTATAAAAAGTCTATTGCTATAATTCAGTTGAGAAATCTATGATGGTCTGAACTACAGTATTAGCAGTAATGCTGGAGAAATAGTGAAGGCTTTTGAACAGAGTGGGACTGATCGGAAATACACCACAGGAAAATTAAAATGTCAGTGATACATAGGACAGAGTAGAGAGGAAAACAATTGGAATCTGAAAGACTGGTTAGAAGAAAATTATAATAAATTAGATGAGAAGTAAGGACCTGAACAAGGGTAATGGTGCGGGAATGGAAAAGTGAAAATAGGTATGAAAGAGGTTAAAAAAAAAAAAAAAGTTAAACTGCTTGGGATTGAAAAGCATCTTGCATGAAGAATAATGTTGTTGTCAGTTGCCGACGAGTCGGTTTCAGCTCGTAGCGACCATAGTACAATGGAAGGAAACACTGCGCGGTCCTGCACCATCCTCACAATCATTGTTGTGCTTGAGCCCATTGTTGCAGCCACTGTGTCAATCCAGTTCCTTTAGGATATTCCTCTTTTTCGCTGACCCTCTACTTTACCAAGCATAATGTTCTTCTCCAGGAACTGATCCCTCCTGATAGCATGTCCACAGTATGTGACACAGTCTCACCATCCTTGCTTCTAAGGAGCACTCTGGTTACACTTCTTCTGAGGCATATTTGCTCATTCTTTTGGCAGTCCATGTTATATTCAATATTCTGAAGGATAACGATAAAGGTGCATTCTAAGACTAGTGAAGTTTCAAGCCAGTGTGACGGAGAAGAAAATACCAAGGGAAGAAATAGTGAAATGAGGAAGTTTAGCTTTGATGAAGGTGAGTTCGCCTTGAGATGTCATCTAGAGACAGTTCAGCAGAGATATTTCAGTAAGCGGTTTTAAAACATGGAACTGGAACTTATGGGTGAGGTTGGGGCCAGATATGAAGATTTAATACCAGGAGAGTGATTTAAAACCAGAAGAGTGAATGAAACTTCCAAAGAAAGAAGAGTATGGAATACCTACTCTTATGTCACAGAAAAGAGAAGATGAGATAAATTAGGGGCTGAAGAAAGAATAATCCTAAAGAAAGATAGGAGAAAAGTAAGAAAGTGCAAAGTGTCACACAAGCCATGTGGTAGATCCCTTGTGCCTGTGCCCCTCCACCACTTATGTTTCCTGGCATAAAACTCTTCAGATCTTTCCTACTCACCTGAACTACCTGTATGTAAAGGCTAAGGACATTCTTGAACTGAGATGAAATAATTTTTTCTCAAACACCTGACTGGCCCTGGGTCTTGAAAACGAATTATTTTGACTGTGGATTGGCCTATGATGCTAGCTCCCCCACATCTCTTTCTATCTGCGATTTGTGGTGCATGGGTGAGTTCTCTGCTTTACCACTTACCTCCTAGTTCCTTGGGTTCATCTGCTCTCTTCATTCTCCTTGTGTCTTCACCCTAGTAGTTTCAACCATACATTGATAGTTGTTGCTCTTTGGATTGAGCCCCAACAAAACTCCATTCTGGCTGTTTAGATATCTCTACCTTTTTCTCTGAATTAAGAGTGTCTATCATCCTGAACACACTGGTAGATTCACATTCTTGATGCCAATTCATTAATCAGCAATTACCCTATTTCTGATGCTTTGCTGGCTTCCAGTGGCCACTGGCTCCATTACCCCTGTTAGAATACAAAATCAACATCTTTACTTCTGAATATATTTAGTCTAGACCCCAAGGGATGAGAAAACTTCTAGATAATGGCAATCATTAAGTCCAATACTATAGACAGTTTGAAAAAGATACTAGAGAAGAGATTATTTGATTTGGTAATTAATAATGGATATTTAAAGAAAATAGAGTATTGATAGAAGAAAAAAAGCTTTAAGGAGATAAGGAAGGATGGGTTTCTCCATTTTCAAAAACTACATATAAATAAACCATGAGTCTAATCCCACGAATGGCAACCCCATGTAAACAAATAATTTCTAAGGATCAACATAAAGCTGGTTCCTGTGAGGCAGAGGTTAAAGATGCCCCAATGTCCAACTTTTCCAAGCTGCTGTACCACTCCATCATCTCTAACATCAACTACTCTTGCTCCCCTCAGTACTCTCTCTCCTGTCTTCAGGTTTCCTAATTCACCACAACGTCTCATAGAACTCACAAACCATATAAAGGAAACGGCTCTCAAGGTTGTGGAGGTTGGCAAGTCCCAAATTCGTGGGTCAGGTGTAGGCTTCTCCCTGGTCCTCAGTCTCTGCCCACAGACACTCAGCTCTCTCACTCTGTGGGCAAGGAAGCCCACTGCACAGTCTCCTACCAGCCTCTCCCTCCTTGGTGGTGGTGGGCTCTTCTCTCTGTTCTGAAACTGGATCTCTTTTAAGGCAAAACTGACCAATCCACTTAATGGGCTACAATTATCTCATTTGCACATCCCCACTCAATCACCTGGGTAGGAGTTACAAGACCATAGCAAGAAAGGCCATATTAAGCAATTCATTACACTACACCATGTGTGTCAGAGTAGAACTATGCTCCACGGGGTTTTCAAAAGTGACTGGTTTTTCAGAAGTAGATCAGCATGCCTTTTTTTCTGAGATGCCTCTCGGTGGACTTGAACCTCCAACCTTTTAGTTAGTACGTGAGCATATTAACCATTTGCACCACCCAGGGACTCCAAATCTAGATTTAAAAAAAAAGAAAAAACCCAACCCTGTTGGCATCAAGTTGATTCTGACTCATAGTGACCCTATACAAGCAAGTGCTCATTTAAGCATCTTATTTAACATCTTGTATAAAAGATTCTGTAATGAAAAATTCAGCCTCGGTCTCTCTCTTTGTTTCTGTCTCTCTCTGTCTTGCTACATGGGTCCTCACTGCCAATGCACACTGAGTGCTGAGGGTACAATTCGTACTCTTGGCGAGAAGAGTTCCCTGCTGTGCAGTTTTTAACTTTTTCATTGCTCCTCATATTCAACAACTTTTTAGAAAGTCATTCCTGTCAGTATCAAATCCTCCCCAGCTGTTCCTGCCAGACATTTATTTGGGGCACCAACACAGACACAAACCAAACATAGCTATGGGAAAATAAAATGAATTTATAGCAGGCTGTATTCAATAAATGAGGAGCAAAGCTGGAGTTTTCCTGCCCTCTCAAAGCACTAACAATATTACTACAAGCACAAAAAGGACAAGCTTGAGAACAAATTCTCCCCTCTGTCTTGGCCATGCCACATTCCACTAGCATCCTGGAATGTGAAAACTTGGTTTGTGGGCAAAACCCAACCCAACTGACAATAAGAAAATCTCTGATCCAGAACACTTGAAATGTCCATGGGAGGTCGTTTTCAACTTCTGGTTGTCTTTGGGTGTGTGAAAAGACAGGGTTGTGTTGAAAATATCCAAAGCTTTGAAACAGCCTCTTACGAAATAGTCTAGTGAGAAATATGAGCACAGCTACTGTCCAAGCTGAAAGTCTGTGCTTAAACCTCATAAAACAGAGGGTCTTGGCATTAGTGCATTTTAGAAGATAATATAAGCAGTTTGGCAAGGTGTGGTTGGTCATCAATAGCAGATATCTTGTGTGGTCAACCCTACGTCCTATTCTTTTTTCCTTGAGGGAAAAGCGCCCCTTTCCCCATAGAACTGGAAGATCACCCTACTCCAACGCCATGGTAAATCCTGACTGGTGAAAACAAGTCAACGGGTTTTTCTCCTTGCTGGTGATGAGTATAAGGAAAGGATGTCACTCATCTGTCAGTTTGTCATATGGTGGTGGTTTTCATGTTGCTGTGATGCAGGATGCCATGCCACTGGTGTTTAAATATAAGCAGCGTCACCCAGGTGGACTGGTTTTAGCAGTGCTTCCAGACTAAGACAAAGTAGGAAGAAGGACCTGGCAATCTACTTTAAAAAAAAAAAAAAATTTGGCCACTGAAAACCACATGAATAGCAGCATTGTCTGATATAGTGCCAGACGATGACCCCCTCAGGTTGGAAGGCACAAAATATGACTGGGAAAAATCTTCCTCCTCAAAGTAGAGTCTACCTTAATTATGTGGATGGAGTCAAGCTTTCAGGACCTTTATTTCTGATGTGACACGACTCAAAATGAGAAGAAACAGCTGCAAATATACATTAATAATCAGAACATGGAATGTACAAAGTATGAGTCTAGGAAAATTGGAAGTTGTCAAAAATTAAATGGAATGCATAAAGATTGGTATCTTAGGCATTAATGAGCTGAATGGACTGCTATTGGCCATTCTGAATCAGACAATCACATGGTGTACTGTCCCAGGAATGAGAAATTGAAGAGGAATGGAGTGGCATTTAGAGTCAAAAAGAACATTTCAAGATCTATCCTGAAACACAACATTGTCAGTGCTAGGATAATACCCACATACCTACAAGAAAGACCAGTTAATACAATTACTATTCAAATTTATGCTGCACCCACCGAGGGCAAAGATGAAGAAATTAAAATTTTTTACCAATTTCTGCAGCCTGAAATTGACCAAACATGCAATCAGCATGCATTGATAATTACTGGTGATTAGAAAGGAAAAGTTGGAAACAAAGAAAAAGGATTGGTAGTCAAAAATATGGTCTTGGTGATAGAAATGACAGAGATCACATGACAGAATTTTGCAAGACCAAGGACTTATTCATTGCAAATACTTTTTTTTCGACAACATAAACTGTGACTATACATGTGGGCCTCACCAGATGGAATACACAGGAATGAAATTGATTACATCTGTAGAAAGAGACAATGGAGAAGCTCAGTATCATCAGGCCAGGGGCTGACTGTGGAACAATCAATTGTTTATATGCGAGTTCAAGTCAAAGCTGAAGAAAATTAAAACAAGGCCACAAGAGCCAAGTTACAACCTTGAGTATACTATATCTCACCTGAATTTAGAGACCATCTCAAGACGTGTTGAACACTAATGACCAAAGACCAGATGAGTTGTGCAAGGACTTCATACATGAAGAAAGCAAAAGGTCATTAAAAAGACAGGAAAGAAAGCAAAGACCAAAACGGATGTCAAAAGAGACTATGAAAATTGCTCTTGAACATAAAGTAGCTAAAATGAATGGAAGAAACGATCAAATAAAAGAGCTGAACAGATTTTAAAGGGCAGCTCGAGAAGACAAAGTAAAATATTATCATGGCATGTGCAAAGATCTGGAATTAGAAAACCAAAAGGAAATAACACACTTGGCATTTCTCAAACAGAAAGAACTGAAGAAAAAATCTAGGTCTCAAGTTGGAATAGTGAGGGATTCTATGAGCAAAATATTGAACAATGTAGGATACATCAGAAGAAGATGGAAGGAATACACAGAGTCACTGTGCCAAAAAAAGCTAATCAGTGTTCACCCATTTCAGGAGGCAGCATAAGATCAAGAATCGAAGATATTGAAGGAAGAAATCCAAGCTGCAGTGAAAAAAAGGCAGTGGCAAAAAAACAAAGCTCTAGGAACTGACGGAATACCAACTGAGATGTTTCAACAAATGGATGCAACTCTGAAAGCCCTCGCTTGTCTATGCCAAGAAATTTGAAAGACAGCTAACTGGCCAACTAACTGGAAAAAAAAAAAAAGAGATCCATAATTGTGCCCATTCCAAAGAAGGGTGAATCAACAGAATGTGGAAATTATCAAACATTATTAATGTCACATGTAAGTTAAATTTTCCAGAAGATAATTCAAAAATGGTTGCAGCAGTACATCCAAGGGGAACTGCTGGAAATTCAAGCCAGATTCAAAAGAGGATGTGAAACAAGGAGTACCATTGCTGATGTCAGATGGATCTTAGCAGAAAGCAGAGAATAACAGAAAGAGATTTACTTGTGTTTTACAGACAATGCAAAGGCATTTGACTGTGTGTATCATAACAAATTATGGATTACATTGCAAAGAATGGGAATCCCAGAATGCTTAATTGTGCTCATCAGAAAACTGTACATAGACCAAGAGGAAATTGTTACAACAGAGCAGAGAGATACTGCATGTTTTAAAATCAGGAAGCATATGCATCAAGGTTATATCCTTTCACCATACCTATTCAATCTGTATGCTGAGCAAATAATCCTAGAATCTGGGCTATACGAAGGAGAAAGCAGCATCAGGATTGGAGGAAGATTCATTAACCACCTCTGATATGCAGATGACACAACCCTGCTTGCTGAAATAGAAGAGAATGTCAAGTACTTACTGATGAAGATCAAAGACTACAGCTTTCTGTATGGATTACATCTCAAAATAAAGAAAATAAAAATCTTTGTGACTGGATCGATAAAGAACATCACGATAAACAGAGAAAAGTTTGAATTTATCAAGGGTTCCATTTTACTTGGAGCCACAATCAATGCCCATGGAAGCAGCAGTCGAGAAATCAAAAGACTTATTGCATTGGGCAAATCTACTGCAAAAGACTTATTTAGTGTTAAAAAACAAAGATGTCAGTTTGAGAACTAAGGTGAGCCTGACCCAAGTCATGGTATTTTCAATCGCCTCATATGCATGTGAAGCTGGACAATGAATAAGGAAGACTGAAGAAGAACTGGTGCTTTTGAGTTATGATGTTGGCAAAGAATACTGAATATACCATGGACTGCCAAGAAAAAGAACAAAACTGTCTTGAAAGTAGTACAGCCATAGTGCTCCTTGTTTTAAAGAGAGGTCAGTCCCTGGAAAAGGACATCGTTCTTCGTAAGTAGACAAACCACCCAGTGCCGTCGAGTCGCTAAGTAGAGGGTCTTGAGATGGATGGAGATAGAGGTCCAATGAGATGGATTGACACGGTGGCTGTAACAATGGGCTCAAACATAGCAAAAATTGTGAGGATGGCACCGGACTGGGGGGCGTTTCATTCTGTTGTATATAAGGTCGCTATAAGTCAGAATCAACTCAATGGTACCTAACAACAACATATGACCCAGTTCTTGCCAATGAGACATAAGATGAAGTCTTCTGAATGGGCTTCTGAGAAAAATTTCCCAACTCCTCTTTTGCCTCTGGAATTTGCTGGACCAGATGTGACGCCTCTTCCAACCATGAGGATAGCTGGTCTAAGGGCAAATCTCTGAGTAGAGGAATAAAAGGACCATGTGTCCCTGACAGTTTTCTTGAGCCACTGAATCCAGTTTTGCTGAGGCACACCTGACTGCCAACAGTCAATTCTGCAAGGTTTACATTCTTTCTCTTATTTATTGAATCAGATACTTTTTAATTGCAAACAGGTGCATTTTGACTGATTCAGGGTCTAAGATTTTAATATCTGTCATTAAAGGGATACAATTTTTTTTTAATGATGTGGATTGTAGAATCTAAAATTTCTTCATATTTGAAAGCAGAAATACTAACTCAGGATAGCTTTAATGTTTCACATGAAAGAGCCATAAGAGCAAGGTACTTAATATCATTCTCTTAAAACCAAAAACCAAACCAAACCCAGTGCCGTCGAGTCGATTCCAACTCATAGCGACCCTATTCTCTTAAGCTCACCCCCAAATAATAATTTCTATATTACAAATACCATTATGTGTCAGGCACTAGGCTAGGAAGGAGCCACGGTAGCACAAGGTTAAGCCCTCGGCTGTTAACTGAAAGCCTGGCAGTTTGAACCAGCGGCTCCAGGATAGAAAGACCTGGTGATCTTTTCCTGTAAAGATTACAATCTAGAAAACTCTATGGAGTAGTTCTACTCTGTCACAATGGTTTGCTATGATTCGGAATCAACTCGTTGGCACCCAACAACAACAATACCATGTTAGGTGTTTTCAGGTATTTTATCTCTGTTGTTTCTCTTATTAGTATTATATGGTAAAAAAAAAAAAAATCAATAATTCCCAGTTTTCAGATGAGGACCACAGACACTAAGCAATTCATATAGGACACACAGTGAGAATAATAATAATTTATTCTGTGCTTACCATATTTTAGGTATTTTCTAAGCACTTAATATGTATGGAAACCCTGCTGGCATAGTGGTTAAGAGCTACGGTTGCTAACCAAAGGGTCAGCAGTCCAAATCCACCAGGCGCTCCTTGTAAACTCTATGGGGCAGTAGTACTCTGTCCTATGGGGTCCCTATGAGTTGGAATCAACTGAAAAGCAATGAGTTTGGGTTACATGTTTAGCATTAACTTATTAATCCTTATGGAAGCTCTATTACAAAGATGCAATTATTTTCCATGTTTAGCAGATAAAGAAGCTGAAGTCCAGGAAATATAACTAAATTTCTCCAAGTTCCATAGCTCCTAAGTGGCGAGGTAGGCTGCAGATGTTCTGAGAGTAGCTGCAGAGCGTACTCCTCCACTACTTCCCTGGGCACTGGAGCAGTGAGTCAGAGTTACATCCATGTCTGTTGAAATTCTAAGCATATGTTTTTTCCTCTATGTCTGGTAAAAAAAAAAAAAAGGATGTCAAAATGCATTTTGGCTTCCTGCTCTATTTTAGGAGCCCTGGGGACACAGAAGTTAAGAGCTATGGCTGTTAATCAAAAGATTGGCATTTGAAGTGGGATGCAGACCTCAAATTCTCATAAAAAGACCAGACTTAATGGTCCAACTGAGACTACAGGGACCCTGATTGTCATGGTCCCCGGACCATCTGTTAAGCCCAAGACAGGAACCATTCCTGAAGCCACCTCTTCAGACCGGGATTGGACTGGACAATAAGAAAATGGTCCTGGTGAAGAGTAATCTTCTTGGCTCAAGTAGACACAGGAGACTATGTGGGCAGCTCCTGTCTGGAAGCGAGATGAGAAGGCAGAGGGGAACAGCAGCTGCTTGAATGGTCATGGGAAATACAAGGTGGAGAGGAGGAGTGAGCTGTCTCGTTAGGGGGAGAGCAGCTAGGGATACATACCAAGGTGTATATAAGTTTTTGTATGAGAGACTGACTTGAATTGTAAACTTTCACTTAAAGCCCAATTAAAAAAAAAACAAAAACAGGTCTGCAGTTTGAATCCACCAGCCACTTCTTGAAAACCCAATAGGGCAGTTTTACTCTGTCCTACAGGGTCACTATGAGTCAACTTGATGGCAGCATATTTTTGTTTGTTTTTGGCTGTTTTAGAGACTCAGAGTGAAAATAAAACTCAAAAAAAAAAAAAGTTTGATGACATGAGTGAGACATACACTCTGATTTGGCAGGTAGGTTTTTCCCTCTTGGACTCTAGAGATGCTTCTGTTGGGTCTTAGAGAACTGCAAGGAAAGAATAGGCTTAGGAACAAGCCATTGTCATACACAGATGAAAGAGAGTCCTGGTCCTTGCACAGCTAGTAAGCCAGAGTGATGCAGACAAATGAGGCCCCACATTCTTGCAAATGCAAGAATTCATAGTGACGATTCAGACTGTGAAAGTTACCAGAAGTCCCCCAGCATCAACAACATATCCAAAAAAAAAAAAAAAAGGATATGCAAATAGCGCAGTATAGTAATCTAACTCACTTTGTCTTGCTCGAGTCCTTATTAATTGACGGTCAAAATGAATATGGAGTTCCTGGGTGGTATAAACACTTAATGTGCTCAGCTGCTAACCAAAAGGTTGGAGGTTTGAGTCCACCCAGGGACTCCTCAAGAGAAAGACCCGGTGAGCCACTTCCACTTCCGAATAACCAGCCATTAAATCCCCTGTGGAGCACAGTCGTACTCTGACGTACCTGAAGTTGCCGTGAGTCAGAAACAGCTTGGTGGCAACTGGTTTTGGTTAAATTGAATACAATGTGCAATCATGTTCTTATCTTTTGTTTTTTTCCTTGCATTCAACAAACATTTACTATGAAGCTGACTCAGCTAAACTCTGCTGGAGATGCAGCCCCCAATAGCTTTCCCTCACACTTGGGAATATTCCTTTTTTTTTTTTTGATCTGCAAGGATTTCACCACTCCTACCTCTCTCACTGGGTGCTGGGTAACCTCTCTCATTATGGAGCCCTGGTGGCGCAGTGGTTAAGAGCTCAGCTGTTAACTGAAAGGTTGGCAGTTCAAATCTACCAGGCACTCCTTGGAAACGCTGTGGAGCAGTTCTACTCTGTCCTATAGGGTTGCTTTGAGTTTGAATTGACTCGATGGCAAGGGGCTTGGGCTTGACCTCTCTCCTGGGTCAGAACTGACTCGATGGCAACGGGTTTGGTTTTTGTTTTTTGTTTTTTTTGAGCTCTCTCATCTCATTTCCTAATATGTCTGTTCTTGCTCACTCTGCCCAGCCACACAGCTCTCCCTGAGTCTGTGGAACTTGTCAAACAAACTTCATTCTCAGAGGGCTTGCTCTGTGCTCTTTCCATCCAGATCACACCTACTTCCGATATTCACGTGGTCCACTCCCACACTTCAGTCAAATGTCACCCCCTTTGTCACTATCCTCTCACTCTACCTTATTTTGTTTTATTTATTATGTATTTATTTATTTTTTACTGAGTCTCCCCACCCCTACTCAATTCTTACATGGGTTTTGTTTTGTTCACAGCTGTATTCTTAGCACCTATGATAGTGACTGACACATATTTAGCACTCAGTAGACTTTTTTTTTAAAAAAAACAAAAGAAAAGATGGCACCATCCAGAGGTTCACACCCCAGCATTCATCATTTCATACAAGTGAAGAGTTTAACAATTTTGGAACTGAAGCTGACAATTTTTTATTATATAACAGAACATAGTAATCTTCTATTATATAAATATAAACCTGGGAATGTATTAGAAAATAGCCTTTTTCCACTTTTGTATCTGATCATAGATCAATTATAAAATTTTTAAAACTCCAGCTTTAAAAATCTGCAAGCATTCTCTTGATTTTTGATGTGGAAATTGCTGGTCTTTATACTGTTGGTTAGTTAGGTCTTCCGTAGTAATAGTGAGAGACCTGTAACACAATGACTAATCTGAGATGGTAGCACTAGCAGAAATCTAGAGCGAGCAAGGAAGAGTATGTTCTCAATCCCATGTCACTCCTAAAATCAACTTAAATGAATTTTGCAATAACCTTGGCATTTGGAAATGTGGATTGTGTGAACAACTTCTACCCAAGAAAATCAGTACACTCTGTTTTTGTGCTGAGCATGGGGCTGGCCTGAAAATTGGTGCCAAAACCAGATGTTTGACTCTGGAAAAAGGGCATTCCACACATTCATCAAGAACACTTCTTGGCAAATCCAAGTCAATGGTACAGGACACATGTGTCTCCATGGTCAATAGTGCAGAAACCACATTGGTTATATTTGGGAAGCATTGTAAAATCTGACTTATTTATAGAAATGTCTATGAACTATGCAGTTATTTTTAGCAAGAAAGAGTAGGAATTGTTTAGTGCAGATGCATAAGCAGTCTTGCAAACAAAATGATTGATTGTAATGCAAGTCACACTTTCAGACATCATCTGATAGCTTCACCATCAAGGGCTTACCATATATAGCACAAAACCAAGATCAAGCATTGTACAAAAAGACCTAATAAGCATGGATCTTGATCTTGGAAAAAATGCATACAGTCAGAGAAGAATGAAAAGGCTCATGCTTGTAGTGAAATCAAATGAGAAATGTGGCTACACTTCTTTTTGTGGCCATCAGTACACAGCATGAACCCTTCTGGATCTATCTTTGCTCCTGTCATTGACCTTCATGGGTTGGGATGACTGGATTCTTCAGTGTTAGTCCATTGCCTCCTCTGTAGCATAAGGAAAGCACTCTATTGGTAAGGAACAAGGAAACCAGGTCCTTGAAATGTAATTTCTTACAAAATATTTGAAGACTTGAAATATACATGTTGAAAAAATCAACTCCTAATTCAAAGTGCTATATCATTAAGCCCTAAATAGAAACCCACCCACCCTTTCCCCACAGATACATATAACCAAAACCCAAAACCAAACCTGTTGCCATCAAGTTGATTCTGACCCATAGCCACCTTATGGGACAGAGCAGAGCTGCCCCATTGGGTTTCTGAGAAACAGATGGTGGATTTGAATTACTGACCTTTTAGCTTGCAGCCAAACACTTAACCACTGGTGACAACAGGGCTCCCAGATGTATAAACACACAAAAAGAGATAAGAATTCAAAGGAGGAAAAGGTCACTGTAGAAGAAAAAAAAAAATCTGCCTTCTTGGGGAAAGTAGGTTTTGAGATGAGCCTCAAAGACTGGGTAGAATGTAAAGAATATAGGAAAGAAAATTTTATGATGGAGGGAGGTGGTATGAACAAATAATATATGTTTTGTGACACAATGGAGAGGTTCTTTAAGAGTCCTAGTGACACAGTGGTTGAGTGCGGCTGTTAACCAAAATGTTGGAACCCACCAGCGGTTGAGTGCGGCTGTTAACCAAAATGTTGGAACCCACCAGCCCCTTCACAGGAGAAAGATCTGGCAGTCTGCTTCCATAAAGATTTACAGCCTTTAAAACCCTCTGGGGCACTTCTACTCTGTCCTATAGGGTCTCTGTGAGTCAGAATTGATTTAATGGCAGTGGGTTTTTGGTTTGACAGAGGAGTTTTAACCTGAAGAGCTGGTAGGAATAGGTCAATATGAGAGTCCTGGCCAAAATAAAATACAGATTCTGTATTAGTTTCCCAGGGCTGCAGTGACAAAATACCACAATTCAGGTGCCTTTAGAGAGCAGGAATTTATTGTCTTACAGTTCTCAAGTGTAGAAACCCAAATCAGGGTATCAGCCCTGCCTATTCCCTCTGAGGGCCCTGAGGGAGGAAGTGTTCCATGCTTCTCTCCTAGTTCTGGTGACTGCGGGCAATCTTTGGCATTCCTTTGCTACTTATGGGCTTGTCTTCCCATACTGCCTTACCGCCCCTGCCCCGTGTGTGATTCTATCTCTGTGTCTGTCCTTCTCTTTTTTAAGATACTAGTTATGTAGGCTCTCCGCAGGAGAAAGATATAGCAATCTGCTCTCAAAAGATTACAGCCTTGGAAACCCCATGGGGCAGTTCTACCCTGTCTTATAGTGTTGCTATGAGTTGGAATTGACTCAACGGCAAGGGGTTAGTCATATAGGATTAAGACCCACCCAACTCCAGTATGATATCATTAACTTCCCTGATAATATTGTCACAGAAGAACTTTATTTCCCCAAACAAGATCATATTACAGGGGTTAGGACTTTCATATATCTTTTAGGGGGACACCATTGAATCCATAATAGATTATCTCACTTGTTTATTCCCACTGGGTCTTCAGAACCTAGAATAGTACCTGACATGTAGTAGACACTCAGTAAATATTTACTGAATTAGAAATACACAAACAAACCTGGATTGGGTTGACTATGGTATTAGTACTGAAGAGGAATCACAAAGTACCAAAACACTGAGCTGAAATCAAGGGGAGAGGGTGAGCCATTTGAGACATGACCAAAACGCTGTTGTGGTGCTATTCTTCTTTACCAAGCTCCAACATGTGAAGAGCTTGGGAGTTGTCACTCTTATCATTAAAACATGAAAATAAACTATAATGAACTGAAAATCAGTGAGATTTCTTGAACCTGTCAGAGAATTGAGGTCACAGGGCAAACCACAACCTCAAAAATTGGAGAGGCAGGCACAAACAGAGACTCTCAGTTTGCCTGAAGCAGAAGTTGCAGACAAGTGAAATGGTAGGAACATTTAAATGCTAATTTTGATGATTTGCTGGAGACTGAGAATGAGAAACTATCATGGGAATGAGAAACTCCTGAGGGCCTCAGTTTTATGGGATTCCCCACACTTTATGGATTTTATCTTCAGGAACCCATCAGATTCTCAAAGGGAAGTACAAGAAAAATCCTTTCATGTTTTTGGCAGGAGAAAGGAAAGTAGCTATTTTGAAATATGCCCAGAGCATCCTCCGTAACAAAGGCCTACACTACAGGGAAAGGACTTTACCAGAGCCTTATACCACCTGCGGAAAGGGCAGTTACCCAACTCTAGCCCCTTCTAGACTTCTTGTCTCACCTACGAAAGGGCAAGGCTAAGAAATACTTCCAGAGCCTAAGGACTCAGGTTCACTAAAATTCTGAGATTTAATCATTTGACAACAGGACACTTGCCCTCCACCACACCATGCCAACAAGGCTTCAGTATAGTAACAATAGGCTATAGCTGAGAGGGTGACAAGATGCAGACTCCATTATGGGGACCCAAAGAAAACAAGGGAGACAAAAACAAGGAAATCAGGGAAATTTGAAGCCTCAGGCATCTACAGTTATATTAAATATTAATTATAATTACTGGTGATTGGAAGGTGAAAGTTGGAAACAAAGAAGAAGGGTTGGTAGTTGGAAACTATGGCCTTGGTGATAGAAACCACGCCAGAGATAGCATGATAGAATTTTGCAAAACCAATGACTTCTTCATTGCAAACATCTTTCTCCAGCAACATAAATGGTGACTATACATGTGGACCTCACCAGATGGAATACACAGGAATCAAACTGACTATATCTGTGGAAAAAAAGATGATGGAGAAGCTCAATATCACTGGTCAGAACAAGGCCAAGGGCCGACTACGGAACAGACCATCAATTATTCATGCAAGTTCAAGTTAAACCTGAAGAAAATTAAAACAAGTCTACAAGAGCCAAAGTGATAGCCAGTGTAGCCAGGAGCTGCTTGTCCATTAGCAAACAAAACCTTAAGTGATAGCACTGGGTGAGGCTCAACTGGGAGCTGCTCTGATCAAGCAGGACCTGCCCCTCCTGTCCATTGTCCTCAGGGCTCTGCATGTGTCTCAAGCCAGTCAAACCCAGCTTACTAGCCTACATACCAAAGAAAAAATGCAATTTGTCTTACTGTGCCTGCATGCCATGATAACCTACGTAGTCCATAATGATTGTATGTACTTCCTTGTGAGACATGTATAAAAGCTTCTGCCTCCCTTTGTTCAGGGAGCTTGATTTGAGGTATATACCTCCTTGCTCCTTGTCTGTGCATTTGTAATAAATGCTTTTCCTCTCTCCTCACCTCAGTGTGTCTTTATTGATGAAAAGCCCCACAGAGCAGAACCTGCTTTGGGTAACAAAAGTACATATCCCACCTGAATTTAGAGACCACCTGAGGAATAGATTTGACGCACTGGACACCAATGACTGAAGACCAGAAGAATTGTGGAATGACATCAAAGACATCATCCATGAAGTAAGCAAGAGATCATTAAAAAGACAGGAAAAAAAAAAAGACCAAAATGGATGTCGGAAGAGACTCTGAAACTTGCTCTTAAACATAGAGTAGCTAAAGGAAATAGGAGAAATGATAAAAGAGTTGAACAGATTTCAAAGTGCAGCTCAATAAGACAAAGTATTAAAATGAAATGTGCAAAGATCGGGAGGTACAAAACCAAAAGGGAAGAACATACTCGGCATTTCTCAAACTGAAAGAACTGAAGAAAAAATTTAAGCCTCAAGTTGCTCTATTGAAGGATTCTATGGGGAAAATATTGAATAACGCAGAAGGCATGAAAAGAAGATGGAAGGAACACACAGAGTCATTGTACCAAAAGAATTGGTCGATACTCAACCATCTCAGGAGGTAGCATACGATCAAGAACTAATGATATTGAAGGAAGAAATCCAAGCTGCAGTTAAGGCATTGGTGAAAAATAAGGCTCCAGGAATTGACTTAATACCAATTGAGATGTTTCAACAAATGGATAAAATTCCGGAAACACTCACTAGTCTATGCCAAGAAATTTGGAAGACAGCTACCTGGCCAACGGACTGGAAGAAATTCATATTCACACCCATTCAAAAGCAAGGTGATCCAATAGAATGCAAAAATTATTGAACAATGTCATTAATATAGCACACAAGCAAAATTTTGCTGAAGATAATTAAAAAACGATTACAGCAGTACATCGACAGGGAACTGCCAGAAATTCAAGTGGGATTCAGAAAATGATGTAGAACAAAGAACATCATTGCTGATGTCAGTGCATGTAGGCTGAAAGCAGAGAATACCAGAAAGATGTTTACTTGTGTTTTATTGACTGCGCAAAGGCATTTGACTGTGTGGATCACAACAAATTATGGATACCATTGCAAAGAATGGGTATTCCAGAACACTTAATTGTGCTCACGAGGAAATTGTACATAGACCAAGAGGTAGTTGTTTGACTAGAACAAGGGGATACTACTGGTTTAAAATCAGGAAAAGTGCATCAGGGCTGTGTCCTTTCACTATACTTATTCAATCTGTATGCTGAGCAAATAATCCGAGAAGAAGAACAAGGCATCAGGATTGGAGGAAGACTCATTAACAACCCGCATTATGCAGGTGACACAACCTGGCTTGCTGAAAGTGAAGAGGACTTGAAGTACTTACTGATGAAGATCAAAGACTACAGCCTTCAGTATGGCTTACACCTCAAAGTGAAAATGCTAGGTGGGTGAAGAAATAGAAAGGCTTGATTGCCAAGATGACCAAACATCATTCGGATCTTTGATGTTACTGTTGTTGTTGAGGCCGTGGCGTGGATTTGGCTAATAGTGACCCAATGTGGCAGAGTGGAACTGCCCCATAAGATTTTCTTGGCTGTAATCTTTATAAAAGCAGATCACCAAGACATTCTCCTATGGAGCTGCTGTGTGGGTTTGAACTGCCAAGCTTTAGATTATCAGCCAAGCACTTAAGTATTGAGCCATCAAACCAAAAAACACCAAACCTGTCGGCATCAATTCTGACATGTAGCAACCCTACAGGACAAGTAGAACTGCCCCCTAGGGTCTCCGAGGAGTGGCTGGTGGGTTTGAATTGCCAGCCTTTTGATTAGACGCCCAGCTCTTAACCACTATGCAGCCAGGGCTTCTTACCAAAAAAAAAAAAAAAATCACTGCCATCACATGAATCCTGACTCATAGTGACCCTATAGGATGGCATAGAACTGCCCCCTAGGGCTTCCAAGGAGTGGCTGGTGGATGTGAACTGCCAATCTTTTGCTTAACATCCTGAGCTCTTAACCCCTGTGCCAACAGGGCTCCAGAGGTATATAGATTAAGTAAGTTTTGATACTGAATAAAAGAGAGGGATGAGTGAGCATTATAAAGTCTTCACTGTTTACAAACGTTAACTATGAACTAAGTTCACGCTAAAGACTTAAAGGTAATTAAAGTTCCTTTGCGACTTGGAAGTGGATGATTTTCATCACAACCTCAGCACCAGGAGGATAGATCACGCACTAGAAAAGACCTGTGGGGTCACCAGAAGCCACTCAGACTATCCGAGAGTCCTCAAGTGCAAATCCAAGAACTCTTTCTCTACCCACCCAGACTGCCATCATTATCAACTGCCAATATTTACTGAAAGCCATTATATTCCTAGTTAAACTCTAGGCACTTTGAGAATTCTCATAGCAAGAAGATGGCCTGATTTTTGCCTTCAAAGACAACACATAGCACTAATGAAAACATTTCCTTTTGATTTGGGCCCAATTGCTAAAGTTCTATGTTTGAATACATGGTGTCTTTTAAGAAGCAAAGCATGAAACCAGAGACCGAGCCACACTTTTGGAAGGGCAGAATCTATGATCATTGTCGAGCTTTCCAGAAACATCTGGAATTTGAGTTCCTGTTTTCATTACTCTGGAAAGCAATAGCCTCCCTCCTGACGTTCACCTCCAGTTGACCTTATTGTAACATGGCTTAACAGGATCCCCAGATTTGTCTGTGAAGGAACACCCGAAACAATGCCTGCGTCATTTTACGATCCCCCTTGTCCGGAGTCATTCTGCCTTGGAAATGAGATGGGAATGACTGTGAAGATGTAATTACGCTTCACTTACTTAAATGTTTTGTTTCACTTACTGTAGGTGCTGACTTTTGACTATTTTTCCTAGAACTAAGCTCTTCAAAAGTTTCCAGATACTTTATAAATGCTATCTTATATCTTCCTTAACGCTTTTTTATCTCTCAACTAATTTCGAGGTAAATAGTAAAAAAAACTTGTAATTAGGTCAACTTTTCACTTTTTGTTTTTGGTTTAATTCTTTAAGAACGCTTGATTTTAACAATGTGCGAATCCCATTGACCAAGTGAACACTTTAGAAGGTTTCTGGACTGAACCATTATCACAATAACTTCCTCAACAGCTTTAGCTACCAGATCAGCATCCCGGTTACTCCAGCGCCACATAAGATGAAATGCAAAGAGAGAGAAAGGTATAGGAAGAACAAATGGTTGTGACATTTACATTCTATGGCAACAAATTGTGGAGTTACTTAGTTTTCTCTCAAGGCTCTAGCGTGTATAAAAAACCTGCTACAGCTGAGTCAATTCCAATACACAGTGCCCCTAGAGGACAGAGTAGAGCTGCCCCCGAAGGATTTCCAAGGCCATAAATCTTTACAGAAGCAAATTGCTACATCTTTCTCCTGTGGAGTGCCTGGTGGATTCAAACCACCAATCTTCTGGTTAGCAGCAAAGCTCTTAACTACTTCACCACCAGGGCTCTTCCTCTTGTGTACGTATATATATAATGTGTACGTAGAGGGGAAAAATTAAAAATTATGAACATGTGAATGCCTAAAAAATTCAATGAGTCTCTTCTTTACTCCCTTGACTAATAGTCTGGTCAATTAAACAACTCAAAATGCGATAAAGGCGAGACAACCAAATACTCAGATTCTGAAGAAAACGACAGAACCATCCACTTGCTGAAGTGCTAGCTAGAGAGGAACATGGAATGGGTGCTGGAAGTTGACAACAATATTTACCATGTTAGACCTCATGAGCAGGTACAATTCATGGACAATAGCAACTATGTTTTATGCCACTTATTTCTTTTCTCCCCTTTCTCTCCATGCTTCCTTATATGAAGAATACCAGCAGCAACAACGTTCAGGTTTCTGCTGAGATTATGAATTGGTCGACAGAACTCTTCACAGCATGGCAAATGATGAAACGTTTTACTTTTCCTGTGATAAAGACATTGATTTTTCACTTAGACGATGAACAAGAGTAGATGTTAATGAAATAAGGATTTTTTTTTTTTTTTTACCCCATCCAGTCCATTTTCACCCTGTTTTCTAATCTGGGAAACTCAACTGCATGAACCACGTCAGTGGACTTGGTGCCATCTGACTTCCGATTGCATTTGACCACCTGGGAGCCCTGGTAGGGGAGGGGAAGGAGATAGAAGAACAAGGTCAGGGTTCCCTTCCTATGAGGCCTGACAAGCTGACTGTGTTCTCTGACACAGGTCATCGCTTTCCTTAAGATGGCTAACTTCACGTGACTCTTGGCTTCCAGGCCGCAATTCCCACTCTTGACCCTTGTTCTCACAGGAAAGGTGGCAGCTTTGCTATTGCATTGATTGTTTTGGTTTCCCTGCACTCACCTTTGTAAATGGCTCCTGTGAACAAACTCTCCTTTAATTATTCTGAGTGTGGTATCTGTTTCCTGCAGGAATCTGACTGATACAGTGTTTTTTTAATTAATTCTTTTCTTCCGAAGAGCTAAAAGCCAAAGAGAGAAGGAGAAATGACCCCTAATATGGATATGAGATTGAAATATTAAGCATGACTAAAATTGCCCTAAACCATTTGCTGTTGAGTTGATTTCAACTCATGGTTACCGTGACCTTATGTTTGTCAGAGTAAAGCTGTGCTCCGTAGGGTTTTCAATGGCTGATCACCAGGCCTTTCTTCCAAGGTGCCTCTGGGTGGACTCAAACATCTAATCATTGGTTAGCAGCTGAGCATGTTAACTGTTCGCACCACTCAAAAACAAAAACCAGACCTGTTGCTGTCAAGTCCATTCTGACTCATAGTGACTCAATAGCACAGAGTAGAACTGCCCCATAGAGTTTCCAAAGAGCACCTGGTGGATTCAAACTGCCAAATTTTTGGTTAGCAGCCGTAGCTCTTAATCACTATGCCACCAGGGTTTCCACCACTCAGGGACTCCAAAATTGCCCTAGACTTCATAATAATTGAAAGTGAGTGAAAATCAATGGAATCTGTCTACGGGATTATTGAATACAGTAAAGTGAAAGTCAACAGGAACTGGTTAAAAATAGTCATTGGCAAAAAGAGCTAAAATCATTTGTGGATAATCAACAACTACCCTGGTTACACCAGGTATCCTAAATGCTCTATGAAGTTTTTTTTTTTTTTTTCCAAAGAGGCACAACCCAACATAAACAAAAGGAATTCCAAATGTCCTTTTATCCCTCAAACATAATGAAGGAATGTCCAGTTTGTAAGGCACAGCAACACTTTTCAAAATCCTTTTTGCTCTTCCCCCAATTCCTGACCCTCCACACTCATAGCTGCTTTGAATCCTTTCAACATTGCAGAATGCCCCCAAATTCTAGTCAATTCTTTAGACTTTTCACAACTTTCCTATCTTTTGTCCTTCTTAGCTCTTCAGTACATACAAAAACCCAAATGTCTCTGGATTTTTTAAATCTTTTTCTTTGCTTCATAAATTCTCCACATTATAAGAGACAGAGAAAGTGAGAGAAAGACTAACCCAACAAGCAAGCAAGTCTAAGAACTGCTGTCTTCCATCCTTTTTTGTCCGTTCTCTTTGCTCTGCATTACCAAAACAAAACAAGAATGAGAAAAAAAAAAAAAAAAACCTGAGAAATTGTCAAAAACAAAACTCACTTAAAAAGTAAAGGAGATGACAAATGAGGAGCTCAGTGGTTAAGGACGTCAGGGGAAGCTCTGCTCTTCAGCATGCCTGTTTCCTTCACGCAGGAGGCTTAGAACAGTGCCCAAGCAAATAGCATTACAACAGTATATCCCAGCTCGTTTGATGCCCTGTGTGAAGGATAGAAGCAACTATTTTTGAAACTGAAGTTTTCGAACCTAAAAGTGTGGACTGGGAGAATCCTCCCTTGGAAAGATAGGCTGATTAGAAGACAGTTGCACAATTTCCTGTGTCATATTCTCCACTATTTAGAAAGTCACCTGATTGAATGATCAGTGGATTTCCTAACACAGTGTGTGCAGACGTGGACAGTAAGCCTCCTAAGCCCACGGACATTCAGCCCTCTGCTGTGCACGGCAGAGGCTCCTGCATGCCTTCTGCTGTTTTGGTCTCCTCCTAGACTCGGTTTTTTGGCTACTGCCCTTTCTCAATTACCTTCTAAGTGTTAGTCATGGTGTAAAATGTGCTACGTACAGTATCTTATATCTAAAACAGCTTTTTTGAGTAGAACTCACTTAGATGAATTTAAAAACTCTTTAAAAATGTTTTTCATTATGCTCTATTTCCCTGAAATACCAAATTACTGCTTGTGGCTCAACCAAAATGGTTTCTCAGGAATATTATTTCTTCTTTGCAGGATTCCTTTTTATTGAGTCCCAGGCTGATGGTGAGTCACTGCTTTCTCCCAGCAGCCCTTGCTCTGCTGCATTGTTAGAAAGCATGCTTTACGGTACTTGCAATTTCCAAAAGGCAGTAAAGCTTTCGTTTTGGCCTCTAGTTGTCTTCATAACCTCACACCTGGCTTCTTGAATTAAAAAAAAGGGAAAAAAAGTGATACGTACTTGGGAAATTGCAGCAAATTGTAAGGTATGATTCAACCTTTCCTTTTCCCAACAGAGGCCCTCTCTGTAATCTGTAGCGAGGTCTCCTGGGGAGTCTTTCCAATAGCATTATGGAAAACAGGCCACACAAGGATTAGACCGCAATAGAAAGAGCCTGGTGGTAAAGAGCCTTCCACTAAACTGCAAAAGGACAAAGACACTTTAATTAAAACAACTTTGAAACACTCCCAGCTCCTCTACATTGGACTTGTCAACAAAGAGGTGTTTAGTGAGCTGCTCTGCAGAAGGGTGTACAAGAGCATCCAAACACTTGAAAGGTTATGAGAGAAAATCTGGTCTCCAACTTACAGAACTGCTCCCAATCCGATGGTTTACAATAGCAGATAAACTATCCAGTGGGTCTTGATTTCTTTTCCCCTTCTCAGAATGGATCCATCATCTTTACCTTGGTGCATCAGCTAGCTTTTGCTAAATAACAAACCACACCAAAACTTAGTGGATGAGCCATCTGCCATATTTTACACAAATAATGCACACGTTATATGATTTTTCACAACCCCCTCACACGTTATTCTCCTAGATGTGCTATGCGTGTTATACATGTGGGCACGTTATTTGTGGAAATACGGTATTTATCACTATGCACAGCTCTGCGTGTCAACAATTCTGGCTGGAACTCACCTGAACGATTCTGCCAGTCTAGTTCACTCATGTATCTACAGTTGGTGGTCAGCCCCTTGGTAGGCTGCAAGCTGGCTGATGGTTGGCTGGAGGAGTTCAAGTCTCCTCCGTGTGCTCTCTCAATCTTCAGGTGGCTAGCCCAGGCATATTCATGTGTTGGCAATATTCAAGAACAGCAAGAGGTCATGCCCCCGCATGTAAGCTGCCAGTCTCTTCTGTGTCATATTTTCCACTGTCCTGTTGGTCAAAACAAGTTATATGGCCAAGCCCAGAGTCAGCGTGGGAGAGTATTGACAAAGGGCATGGTTACAAAGAAGAATGAACAAATTGAGGCCATTACTGCATTCAATTCTCAACACATAGTCTTTTTACTTATGTCTTCTACAATAGGAAACCCTGGTTGGCTTAGTGGTTAAGAGCTATGTCTGCTAATCAAAAGGTCAGCAGTTCAAATCTACCAGGCACTCCTTGGACACCCTGTGAGGCAGTTCTACTCTGTCTTATAGGGTCATGAGTCAGAATCGACTCAAAGGCAACGGGTTTGGTTTTTTTGTTTTTTCTATAATAGGGCCTTTCGGACAGTGAATTGCCCCTATGTGTCACTTTTATGAATGTCACAACATAAAATGTCTGAATGATTAGCTCATCATGATTTCTGTCCTAGGACACCTTGAACTTATGCTGTGAAGAAGTTAATCAGAGCCAGCAGCTTCTCACAAGATTCCAGAGGATTAAGTTTAATCTAACATAGGCACCAATGCTAACAAAACCAAGAGTTAAAAATTAGCCAAATAGGCTTTGATGTTTGCATTTGCCAGCAAAATGCACACACACACTCACGAAAAGAATCTAAGTTTGATGGTACCTCAATCCCTCCTATCCCCCCTACCTCTTCAAATAACCTTATCACTCAACTGAATTTACCTGCTATTTTGATCAAATCAAACCCAGACAAATTTGGCACCAAATGAAAATGGGAAATCAACTGCCACCTACACTCCCTAACTCAAGTCTTGCCAAGAAAAAAAATGGACTTTTCAAACGCATTGTTTTAGCGTTCAAAGCTACTTTCAATGGTAGTAATACAACACCCACCCCCACTACCCCATCCTATCCAAAACCTCAAAAGAGACAGCAGAAGGTATCCTGCTACTTACCTCACATAACCCCAAATTGCTATTCATACACACGAAAGGGCTACTTTAGAATATTGCTTCAATGTCTTGAATTCAAACTAGTGGCTTCATTTTGTATAATTTTTTGTCTTCAGAGAGTCAGGTCCTTCCTAAACTGAAGATATGTTTCTCCTTCATAGGAAATGTTCACAAAGAATCCTGGCAGGTCCATCTACCTCTCAGTATTGTTTGTCTTTTGGAGAATTTTTCATTCCATAAAAATATTGCAGAGAAAACTTTGCCCTCTCAAGTTTACTAAAATAATTTTGTTTTAGTAGAAGCAATTATGGAGTCTCTGGGTGGCACAAAAGGTTAAGCCAAAAGGTTGTCACTTTGAACCTGCCCAGAGGTGCCTCAAATGACAGTCCTGCTGATCAGCTTCTGAAAGGCCACAGCCATTGAAAACCCTAATGAGCAATTCTACCCTGCACATATGGAGTCACAGGAGTCAGAATCAAATCTATGGCAAATAACAGAAACCTGAGCAATTGTAATGTATTTAGATAATTGATGAAATGATACAGTTAAAATGCATATAGCCACTACTAATTCTGTGACTTCAAGATCTTCTTCAATTACAGCATGTCTAAAAAATAAGAATTATTACTCAAAATACATGTGTTGATTATCTACTCATGTAAGGTAGCAGATGAATCAAGTTCTGTCCTTAATCACTAGCTTAAAGTCAAGCCGAGGGGAGGTCCAAAAGTCAGGAAAACACATAAAAACTAATTAGAATGATGGTGAGGTCTATGCAGAACAACACAGTGACCGAGAGAGAGAATAACAAGGGTGTCTTCCTTCAAACAGAGTCAGAAAAAAGTTCTTTGAGGGTAAACAAGCAAGCTGAGAATGAAGAATCAGCAGGACCTAAATATAGTGAAGAGTGGTAGAATTAGCCTTCTTGAGTAAACAGCACGTGCAAAGAGAAAAGAGTGCTCTGTGGTCAAGGAGCTGGGAAAAACCTGTTGTGCCACGCGCAGAGTGAGAAAGTACGGAGCGTTTGGCTGAGGCTATCTCAAGCAGAGCAGTCAATGTTGTTACAGAGTTTGGGTTGTCATCTAAGTGAAATGATAAGACACTGGATGGTTTTAAGCTGGGAGAGATGAGATCTGATTAGTATTTCTAAAGGATCTCTCTTGCTGCTGTGCTGAAAAATATAGGAGATGAAAGAGTGGACTCATGGAGACAAGTGAGGAGACTTGTAAGAGTGGAGGCAAGAGATGATGCGGCTTTATTTAGGATGTAGCAATGGAGGTGAAGAAAAGTGGACAGATTTGTACATACTTTGGAGGCAGTCAAATCACTTAGGGGTGAATTAATTAGGGGGTGGTGGTGAATTAAAGAGATGACTCAAGGAGGACATCTACATTTTGGGCTTGAGAAACTTGTAAGCGGTGGCAACATTCTAAGACGGGGAAGAGTAAGGGGAAGAGTGATGGAGGAACTGGCTGGTGGTAGAAGAACCCAAGCTTTCAGTTTTGAACATGTCATTTTTGAGACAGCTTTAAGACATGCAAATTTACTTCTCAAGTTGACAGATATAATGTCTAGCACTCAAACAAAAACTCAGTTATAAATATGGAAATATGTATATACATAAGCATACATATAATATGTGTATAAATTCTGGTGATTTATACATATATACACACACAGACACATATATCCATATATAATATATATATACATATATATGTATACCCCACATACATGCTAATGATATCTATACATAGACATGTATATGTGTTTGTGTGTGTATATATATGTATATGCATATGTATATGTATGTAAACCCATTGCTGGCAACCTGATTCTGACTCGTAAGAACCCTATAGGACAGAGTACAGCTACCCCAGAGGATTTCCAAGGCTGTAATCTTTTATAGAGGCAGACTGCTACACCTTTCTCCCACAGAGTCGCTGGTGTGTTCAAGCTGTCGACCTTTTAATTAACAGGTGAGTGTTTAAGAACTGTACCACAAGGGCTCCATATATATGTATAAGTGTATGTATATATGTATATGTGTGTGTGTGTGACATCAGCATATACATGGTAATAAAGACATATGAATATTAATTAAGCCAAGATAGTTCATAGTGTTCTTTTCAAATCATCTATTTTTATTTGAGTTTTGTCTAATTGTTTAATTCATTGCTGGTTGCTGACATTACACTCTCCTGCTACAATTGTAGAATTGTCTACTATTCCATGTAATTTTGTCAATTTTTGCCTCATATGTTTTGAAGCTGTCTTATTTGGCGTATACATGTTTATGATTGTCATGTCTTCCTGACAAACTGACACATTATTATTATAAAATTCCTTATTCATATCTGGCAATATGCTTTTTCTTGAAACCTCTTTTTTTCTGATGTTAATATAGCCACTTTAGCCTTCTTATCCTTAATATTTGTTTGACATATCATTTTTTCGACTAGTTACTGTCATTCTATCTGTGTCTTTACATTTAAAGTGCCTCTCTTATGGATAGCATATTGTGCGGTCTTTAAATTTTAACTGTTTTGATTATATCTGCCTTTTAATCTGAGTGTTTAGCCTATTAATATTTATGTAATAATTTGTCCTGTTTTCTTCTTCTGTTCTTGATTTCTTGTCTTCTTTTGGTATATTTAATTTTTTTTATTATTCCATTTTTTAATTTATTCATTAGATTTTTAGTAGTACATATATATTTTTTTAATGAGGGGATTGAATTGTGCGTGTGTGTGTGTGTGTGTGCGCGCGCTTTGGGTGAAGGTTTACAGAGCAAATCAGATTCCCTCTCATTTGATATACAAATTGTTCCACGACACTGGTTGCAATCCCCACAACGTGTCAGCATTGCCCCCATTACCATCCTGTCCCGGCCAGTTCTCCTGTCCCTTCTCGCCTTCTCATCTTTGTTTTTGGGCAGATGTTGTCCTTTTGGTCTAACGTAGATGCTTGTTCTAATGCGCACTTTCCTCACATGTGTTATTGTTTATTTGAAGGCCTGTCTATTATTTGGCTGAAAGGTGATCTCTGGGAACGGGTTCAATTTCAAGTTAGAAGGGTATCTAAGGGCCATAGTCTTGGGGGTTCCTCCAGTCTCTCTCAGACCAGTAAACCTAGTCTTTTCATAAATTCAAATTTTGTTGTACATATATTTTCCCCCACTCTAACCGGGACCTTCTACTGTGATCCTGGTCAGGGTGGTCAGTAGTGGTAGCGGGACACCATCTAGTTCTTCCGATCTTAGGCTGGTGGAGGCTGTGGTTTCTGTGGTCAGTTAGTCTTTTGGACTAATTGTTTCCTTGAGTCTTTAATTTTCTTCCCTCTCCTTTGCTCTGGATGGAAAGAGACCAATAGTTTTATCTTAGATGGCTGCTCACAATCTTTTAAGATTTCAGGTACTACTCACCAAAGCAGGATATAGAATGTTTTCTTTATGAACTACGTTATGCCAGTTGACCTGAACGTTCCCCTGAGACTATGGTCCTTAGCTTTCAAGCCCAGTAATTCAGGGCAATGGATTTTGTAATAGCCTTACTAGTATGAAACAAAACTAAGTATTTGCTTCCTTCTTTTGCTTTCCAGTGTGGAACAAGATTTAAACTTGCCTCCTAAGCTTAAAGAATGAAGACTAAATGAGCTGTGCCTACTTTTTCTCATCATAAGAAGTCTTTATTTAGTGGTGTTTGTGTAGCCTGGCTAACAGTTTTATTCTCCATGAAATCCAAGCATATATTTTTATTGCAGTTTAAGCCACTAGTAGCAAAAGAGGTAATAATATAAGAAAATTTGAATGAGCACAGAAATCTTTGCTAATTAACAAGGACAGCAGGATAAACAATGTGAAAGGTAAGTAAGTTCATGCTATTATTCTCAGAGTTCCCTCATTCAGTTCAAGGAAGGAATTTCTTAAAAGCTGATTAAATATTTTAGAAATAAAACATACACATAGTAGAAGCACTACAGACTTTTTCAAGTTAACTTGGCACCAAAAAAACAAACACGTCTTATGCTGGAGCAGTAATACAAGTTAAGATGAATTTGTTAGGCCCAATTCATCTTTCTCTTTATTTCCTTGCCATAACAATGAGGTCATCTCTCTGTAGATGGTTCAGTTGCAAGTAGGACTATGAATTAACTCTTTTGGATCCATGAGTACCGTTGTTCCAAAATGTTTACTGCCATTAGAAGGAATGGTGTTTTATGTTTTCTTTAGTTTTATTTTTCACATTGTTGTACTACTCAGCAATAAAGGGTTAAACAACTGGTACACACAACAACATGGATGGATAACAAAAGCATTCTGCTTAGTGGTAGAATCCAATCACAAATGACCCCATACTATATGATTCCATTTATATAAATTTCTAGAAAAGACAAAGCTATAGTGATAGAAGTCGGGTCAGTGGTTTTCAGGGAGGGAGGGGATTAACTAAAAGGTCCATGATGAACTTTTTGTGATGGGAGCCATGTTCTACATCGTGATGTGGTGATTACCCAACAGTTGTCAAACTCATCAATTACACACTTACAGTTGATAAATGTTATTGTACGTAAACTCTTAAAAAACTGACAAAACTGTTAAAAACAAAAAATTCCAGTTCAAATTTTTTCTAAAACAAAAATTCCATAAAGTTTATGATAAAATTCTCATGAAAAATAAAGGCTATATAAAGACTGAGGTGAAAGTACTACATACTCTGTATACTTATTTGAGTGTGCTGCAGTGCTAGAATCTGAAAAGCATGGTAAATATTTTACTTATGAAAAATGAGAACTCTGACCCTTGAGAAATCGAGGCTGCCTAGATGTTAAACTAGGCTCTTTCAACATTTTGACTAAATTGCTTATTAAATTGTACATACACAACACTCAATCAAATTTTTCTGTATTTCAAATGAATTAGAATTAATCAATCCAATCTTTATTGTAAATATAGTACACACACCCTGTAACGGTAGCTCCTACTTCTTCATACGAACGAAGGCAGAAGGCCCAGTTTGCTGGATGTGACATGCTCCTGTGTTAACCTCTCTCCTTTCACATTGTTTTCATTATTTTAATAGTATCATTGTCTTCAAGAGTTGTCATGTTATCAGACACTAATCAATCCAGACACACTCATGCTTCTTTTTAAGCTTTGCAAGATGATTCCAACCTTCATTGATTCGTCTTGTTCTCTAAATACCTACAGCAAATGGGATTCTTTTACTATATAAGCTAGCTCCTTGTTATATAAGGTCTTCATGGTGGTGGTAATTAGAAATAGGGGAGTAGGTATTGGGAAGATAGGAAGGGGATTTTGCAAGGAAAGCTTGGAAAAGGGAAAATTGTTGAGGCAAATTATTTTACCCGAGGGCCTTGTACCTGTATTCCTTCCCGTTAGAGAGCCTCCAGGGGAGAACTAGGACAGGGCTAATAAACCCAGAGCACCATGCTGTGCTTTGCTGGGCTCAGGGCTAATCTTGGGCAGAGTTACTGTCTCTGCCTTGGGAAAATGCTTGCAGAAATGGAGATTTTTAAGCTAACCAGAGCTTGTTCTACATCAAGCATCTAAGTATCACTCTATTTTCAGTTGTAATACTAAGAGGTTGGAGCCAACATTGCACTTTCACTATTTTTTTTTTTTCTATGTACTATTCTTATCTTTTGATTGGAAGCTTCTTTGAGTCAAAATTCTTCCAGGGCTGTTTATATTTCTGCAATGCCTTGACTATATGGAACACCAAACAGTCATCAATAATTGCTTTTTTACCGCTGTAGCCTTGAAATAGCAAAAATTTCTGGCCCCTTTTTTTATGTATGGATTCGATTGGTGATAACCAACAAATGCTGTCACCCAATCTGGTGATATCATCTGTTAGAAATTTCAAAAAGTGGATTTTTTTCCCTTTGTCCTAGTAATTTTACTTCAAGAAATGTATCCTAATTAAAGAGTAAAACAAACAAACAAACAAACAAAAACCCCACTGCTGTCAAGTCAATTCTGCCTCATAGCGACCCAATGGACAGAGTAGAACTGCCCCATAGGGCTTCCACGACTTAAATCTTTACAGAAGCCGTCTGCCACATCTTTCTCCCATGGAGCTGCTGGTGGGTTTAAACCGCTGACCTTTCGGTTGGCAACCAAGCGCTTTAACCACTGCGCAACCAGGGCTCCTTGTAAAGAGTATGCAAAAATATTTAGCTAAATAGAAGAAGGAGGAGGAGGAGAAAAAAGGGAGAAGGGAGGAAGGACATGAAGGGTACCAATTTGCAGAGATTTATAGTTTCATGATTCAGATTCTTAGGACTTTTTTCACTACAATGCTTCCATGTTTTATATCAACTAGCTGATTCAACATACGGAATCATACGTTCCCTGTCTCATAATTTCCATTTCACAACAAACATTCTTTATCCTTAAATAAATGACACAGGAAATAAACCTTTCTTTTCAGAGAAAACTACTTAAAAATGCACCATGCCAGATGTTATGGACAATGCCTTTTGAGAATAATTGTGGCCTCCATTTAAAACTATTATGTTGAAGGATTATACACAGTTATCTGGTTGCCAAGAACCATTGAAAATATCACATCTGGGTCAGCTTCTCAAAGAAAATCTTGTTTGTCTGATCACAGACCACCCTGCATCTTGGCTAATGTCCACCCATTCACCATCAGTCAGTGGGGACTGGGTGAAGGACTGCGAATGGTTTAGTGCAAATCACACTATGGGTATGTAACTTTAATAATTGTATGCTCTTCTAACAAGGATATGAAGCATTATATTTGTAAATTGTTATTGTTGAGACAAAAATTTCAATATGGTATGAAGAAAAAAAAAAAAAACAACTTCCAAATTCATAGATCTCAGAGCTGTCCAGGAGGATAGCCGTTGCTCTGGATATAGAACACATTTGGATTTAGGATCAGTAACTATGTGTTCAGGGCTTTACATTGTCTTCTCTCAAAAGCTTTGATAAAATTAGTTTTGTTGGTCTGAATAGGAGCATAGTGGCAGACAGAGAAATAGTCTCTGAAAACTGCTGCTCCTCTGCCTTTCGGATGGTATCGTTGCTGCTGTTTTGTTCAAAAAGGTAAACTTACAGCAGAAAATATCTTCTTCTCTATTTTCTAGAAAGTATGTTCAGAATCTGTACTCAGTCAGAATTTACTGCGTAGAGTTCTCAAGAGAAAAACAACTTCTAAAGGGCGTGTTTAGAGAAAAAGCTATTTCATTAACCCCAATTTTTGTTAAAGTAATAAATCCAGAGGCTAATTCAAATCTGATCTTTTTTCAAACTCATGAGAGTAATAATAACCTCAATGATCATCACCATGTCACATCTGTCAGGAATTGTCTCTCAAGGATGGTGTGGTTAGGCCAAGCAGAGAGAAATTAAGACAAACTCATTGGTGACGTTGGATACCACACGTTTCAGCCAAAGGGACTTTCTGACCCAGATTATTTGTGGGATAAAATTATCTGAAATATGTTAAAGAATCAAATTGGCAACATAGAAAATGGAATTGAGGGCTGCCTTCACAAACAGAACCAACTTTCAAAGGAATTTTCAAAATGGTGCTGCAAAATCCGAACATGCCAATTCATTCACTGATTTAGCTAGAGTGCACAGCTCTATTTGCAGGTACAGTGGATGCTTTTATTTGCAAATTTTGACTTTTGGGGGGAAAAACATGACCAAACACATTTAAAAAGTCGTAGTGACAGAATCTTATAACCAGAAATCAATCCTCTTACTTAATAAATGGTGGAACTGATATCGGATTGTTACCTGTGGTGTCTAACGTCACCTAGCTGTTGTCGTTAGGTGCTGTCAGGTTGGTTCCAACTCATAGCGACCCTACGTAACACAGAACGAGACACCTCCCGGTCCTGCCTCATCTTCACAATCCTTACACTCGAGCCCATTTTTGCAGCCACGGTGTCAATCCGTCTCTTTGAGGGACTTCCTCATTTTCATTGACCTTCTACTTTACCAAGCATGATGCCCTTCTCCAGGGATTAATCCCTCCTGATAACAAGGGCCAAGAATGTGAGACATAGTCTTTCCATCCGTGCTACTGAGGAGCATTCTGGCTGTACACCTTCCAAGACAGATTTGTTTGTTCTTTTTGCAGTTCATGGTATATTCAATAGTCTTTGCCACCACCGTAATTCAAAGGCATCAATTCTTTTTTGGTCTTCCTTATTCATTGTCCAGCTTTCCCATGCATATGAGGTGATTGAAAACACCATGGCTTGGGTCAGACGCACCTTATTCTTCAAGGTGACATCTTTGCTTTTCAACACTTGAAAGAAGTCTTTTATAGCAGATTTGCCCAATGCAATGCATTGTTTGATTTCTTGACTGCTGCTTCCATGGGTGTTGATAGTGGATCCAAGTAAAATGAAATCCTTGACAACTTCAATCTTTTCTCCATTTATCATGATGCTGTTTATTGGTCCAGTTGTGAGGATTTTTGTTTTCTTCACGTTGAGGTACAATCCATATTAAAAGCTGTGGACTTTGAGCTTCATCAGTAAGTGCTTCAAGTCCTCTTCACTTTCAGCAAGTAAGATTGTGTCATCTGCATATTTCTGGTTGTTAATGAGTCTTCCTCCAATCCTGATGCCTCATTCTTCTTCGTATAGTCCAGCTTCTCAGATTATTTGCTCAGCATACAGATGGAATAGGTATGGTGAAAGGATACAACCCTGATGCACACCTTTCCTGACTTATTGTAATTTTCTTCAGTTTCAACTTGAACTTGCATATGAATAATTGATGGTCTGTTCCACAGTTGGCCCCGGCCTTGTTCTGACTGAAAATATTGAGTTTTCCCATCACCTCTTTCCACAGACGTAGTCGATTTGATCCCAGCGTATTCCATCTGGTGAGGTCCATGTGTATAGTTGCCGTTTATGTTGGTAAAAAAAGGTATTTGCAGTGAAGAAGTCATTTGTCTTGCAAAATTCAGTCATGAGATCTCCAGCATCATTTCTATCACCAAGACCATATTTTCCAACTACTGATCATTTTTCTTTGTTTCCAACATTTGTGTTCCACCCACCAGTAATTATCAATGCCAGTGGCAAAGTCACAGCTGAATCCAGTTCAGCTGACCTGCAGTCACTTTTCTTTCTCCTATTTGATCATTCATCCTTCAACATATATTTTTTGACAGTCACTGATATAAGCACAGAAGATACAACAAAGAAAAATATGATTATTTTCTCTGTTCTCATAGATTTTGTATTCTGTTAGAATAGAATGGTGTAAGATTAAAAATAAGCAAATAAAAATTAACAAACCAGCTTATTTCAGAAAGTTATAATTGCAATAAATAAAATAAAATAGAGTAATGGTATAGCAAATGATTAACATAGATACTTGAGAGCAAGGAAGGTATCCTTGAAGGGGTGATATGTTAGGTGATATGTGGATAATAAGAAGGAACTAACCATGTAAAATCAGGTGGAAATGTACCCCAGGAGGAGGAAAAAGAAAATACAGAGCTGTGGGGAATGAAGGAAGTTCATGTGTTTGAAAGGTCAAAGTGGCTAGACAGTAATGAATGAAAGAAAGCATGCTACAAGATGAAGCCAGAGAGTAAAGCAGGGCTACATTGTATAAGGCACTTGTTGTCATGGCAAAAAAAAAAAAAAAAAAAATCAAATTTTATTTAAGTGCATGAAAATTCTCAGTGTTGGATAATTGATTTATGGCTTACAAAAAGCACTCTGGATACTGTGTTAAGAATAAGTTTCATAAAAGTGGAAGCAAAGAAACCAGTTGGGGTTGCTGTTATGGATTGAATTGTGTCCTCCAAAAAGATATATTGAAGCCCTAACCTCTGTACCTGTGAATGTAACCATGTTTGGACGTAGGGTTTTCATTTTATCAGTTAAGGTAAATGAGGTCATACTGAAGTAGGGTGAGTCCTGATCCTAATCCTTTATGAGTGGTGTCTTATGAAAGGTAAGAACAAATACAGAAAAAGAGAGACACACACAGAGGGAGGAGAGATGCCATGAAAAGACAGAGGCAGATGCATCCAGAAGCAGCAAGAAAGTGATAAGGATTGCCGGCAGCTAGGAGAAACGAGGAGAGAGGCATGGAACAGGTTCTCTCTCAAAGCCCCCAGAAGAAATCAACACTGCTGATACCCTGATTTGGACTTCAAGCCACCAGAGCTGTGAGAAATTAAATTGCAATTTTCTAACATCACCCACTTTGTGATATTTCATTATGGCAGCCCTGGGGAGCTAAGACAGGTGCTATGGTAGTAAAATCCAAGTAAGAGATGATGGTCATTTGGTCATTGGGATAGGTTTCAAAATGGTGGAGCATATTGCCATATTGGAAGTGGGATTTTCATTGCTACATAGTATTTGCTGTCAACGTTGCAAATAGTAGTTGTTTCATATTTTGCCCTTTTAAGAACAGCAAGTGCTTCATCTATGCTTTATTCCCCATAGTTATTTTTTCATTCAATAGATCACATCCTTATTGTTTTTGGTATGTGCCATTTGTTATCGAGTCAAGTCTGACTCATAGCAACCCCATGTGACAAAGTAGAACTGCTTCATAGGGTTTTTTACGCTGTAATGCTTATGGGAACAGACCACCAGGTCTTTCTCCCACAGAACTGCCAACCTTTGTGATAGCGGCTACGTGCTTAACCATTGCACCACCATGGCTTCTACATCTTTTTTATTACAATGGAATATTCATTATTAAGATTGCCACTGGTGAGAGAAAATGGAAAATAAGCTAACGCTGAGTGCCATTGATGTGTTAGAAAGCTTACATATCAGTGCCTTAGCTAATCCATACAGGATCCTCAAATAGCAGCAGGTCTTCTTTTTTGCGGATGAGGACACTGCAATTCAGATGAGTCAAAAAGCTGGTTGAGGTTACACAGCTAGTAGTTAGAAACCACACTTTGAAATCATATGTATGTGCTTACCAATAAATCTCACTGACTCAACAGGTTGATCTTCAAAATACATCATTGTTGTGCTCAACTGTTGACGCAAATCACTCAATAACTTAATGCGCAAGTCAAAGGACAGACTTTAAGACCCAAATATTTGCTCTATATTAGAGATTGGGAGACCTGGGATATGATATTGAATGTTTTTTAAAATACTGTCATTTTTGATAGGCTGGAGAGTTTGAGCATTTGTATATACAGCCTTGGCCAAGGCTTCTGTTTTTCGGGAAGAATTGGTGTTTTCTTTTTGCACCTTTATTACCACAACTCTTTCCTCTGAATAAATATGGAAAACTAAAGAGAAAAATTTGATTCATCTGGCATAGAAATAGACCATTCTCAAGACACACTGGGGAAATAATTATGCATAAGATGTCGGCTTGGAGACCTGTTCTTTAAGATTGTGATGACACCTGTTCTATTACCTGACCACTACACAGGTATACCTTCACCTGCATTGACTGGGTGCCTACTCTATGCCAGCTACTGTTGGAGTTTGGGGGGAAACTGGTTTTTATTTCGTTACCTCCACCCCACTCACTGCAGGAGTAAGCTGTGAAGTGTGGGGTTGGATTTGTCCAGTTCCTGTTTCTCTGTATTGCATTCACTAGACAACGTTTAGGCTTTTTGCTTAGCTTTGATTTAGAAGACAGGCAGAAACAAGTAGAAAGGAATTAGGACAAACCCATTGGTATTACTCTTGGAAATGTCATATCTTCTAGGTCTTTGTGAGCCAGCCTGCTTAGACAAGAGAGTACAGATAAAGAATAAAAAGTCAGGCTCATTCACTCCCACATTCAGATGGGGGTCTAGTCTTAAACACTTGGCTGATCTCTCACACGTGGACTCCTCTGCCGTAGATGGGGTATTCCCCCCCCAGTTACTCAAATGATTATAATGTTTCCAAATGATCATTAATACTACAGAATATGTGTAAACTGATTCCCAGTATAGGATTTCCAGCTGAGAAGTTGGAGAGTACACCCCACCAAAAAAAAAAACCTTTGTTTCATTTAGCTTAGTTTTAAAAGGCAAAAATGCTTTGGACACAAAATTAGCCATCTGAGCTCTAAGGATAATTTTTTCTTTTTTTAATTTTTATTGTGCTTTAAGTGAAAGGTTACAAATCAAGTCAGCCTCTCCCGCAAAAGCTTAGATACACCCGCAAAAACTTAGATACACCTTGCTATATACTCCCACTTGCTCTACCCTTAATGAGACAACCAGCTCCCTCCCTCCACTCTCTCTTTTCATGTCCATTTCACCAGCTTCTAACCCCTCTATGCTCTCATCTCCTCTCCAGGGAGGAGATGCCAACATAGTTTCAAGTGTCCACCTGATCCAAGAAGCTCACTCCTCACCAGCATCCCTCTCCAACCCATTGTCCAGTCCAATCCCTGTCTGAAGAGTTGGCTTTGGGAATGGTTCCTGTCCTAGGCCAACAGAAGATCTGGGGCCATGACAACTGGGCACCTTCTAGTCTCAGTCAGACCATTAAGACTAATCTTTTTACGAGAATTTGAGGTCTGCATCCCACTGCTCTCCTGCTCCCTCAGAGGTTCAGGGGTTCTCTGTTGTGTCCCCTGTCAGGGCAGTCATTGGCTGTAGCCAGGTACCATCTAGCTCTTCTGGTCTCAGGCTGATGGAGTCTCTGGTTTATGTGGCCCCTTCTGTCTCTTGGGCTCGAAATTACCTTGTGTCCTTGGTATCCTTCATTGTCCTTTGATCCAGGTTGGTTGAGAGCAATTGATGCATCTTAGATGGTTGCTTGCTAGTGTTTAAGACCCGGGATGCCACTCTTCAAAGTGGGATGCAGAATGTATTCTTAATAGATTTTACTATGCCAATTGACTTAGATGTCCCTGAAACCATATTCCCCAAACCCCCTCCCCTGCTACGCTGGCCTTCGAAGCATTCAATTTATTCCAGAAACTTCTTTGCTTTTGGTTAAGTCCAGTTGTGCTGACCTCTCCTGTATTGTGTGTTGCCTTTCCCATCACCTAAAGTAGTTCTTATCTACTATCTAATTAGTGAATACCCATCTCCCACCCTTCCTCCCTCCCCCCTCTCATAACCATCAAAGAATATTTTCTTCTCTGTTTAAACTATTTCTCGAGTTCTTATAATAGTGGTCTTATGCAATATTTGTCCTTTTGCAACTGACTAATTTCACTCAGCATAATGCCTTCCAATTTGATTTCTGTGTGTTCCATCTGGCGAGGGCCATGTGTATAGTCGCGGTTTATGCTGGTCAAAGAAGGTATTTGCAATGAAGAAGTCGTTGGTCTTGCAAAATTCTATCCTTCCATCTCTGGCATTGTTTCTGTCACCAAGGCCATATTTTCCAACTACTGATCCTTATTCTGTGTTTCCAACTTTCGCATTCCAATTGCCAGTAATTATCAATGCATCTTGATTGCATATTCAATCAATTTCAGACTGCAGCAGCTGATAAAGATCTTCTATTTCTTCATTTTGGGCCCTAGTGGTTGGTGTGTAAATTTGAATAACAGTTGTATTAACTGGTCTTCCTTGTAGGCGTATGGATATTATCCTATCACTGACAATGTTGTACTTCAGGATAGATCTTGAAACATTCTTTTTGATGACGAATGCAACACCATTCCTCTTCGAGTTGTCATTCCCAGCATGGTAGACTATATGATTGTCCAATTCAACATGGCCAATACCAGTCCATTTCAGCTCACTAATGCCTAGGATATCGATGTTTATGAGTTCCATTATATTTTTGATGATTTCCAATTTTCCTAGATTCATACTTCGTACATTCCAGGTTCCGATTATTAATGGATGTTTGCAGCTGTTTCTTCTCATTTTGAGTCATGCCACATCAGCAAATGAAGGTCCTGAAAGCTTTACTCCATCCGGTCATTAAGGTCGACTTTACTTTGAGGAGGCAGCTCTTCCCCAGTCATCTTTTGAGTGCCTTCCAACCTGGGGGGGCTCATCTTCCAGCACTATATCAGACAATGTTCCACTGCTATTCATAAGGTTTTCACTGGCTAATGCTTTTCAGAAGTAGACTGCCGAGTCCTTCTTCCTAATCTGTCTTAGTCTGGTAGCTCAGCTGAAACCTGTCCTCCATGGGTGCCCCTGCTGGTATCTGAATACTGGTGGCATAGCTTCCAGCATCACAGCAACACACAAGCCCCCACAGTACAGGTGTGCATCAGGGTTGTATTCTTTCACCATATCTATTCAATCTGTATGCTGAACAAATAATATGAGAAGCTGGACTATATGAAGAAGAACGGGGCATCAGGATTGGAGGAAGACTCATTAACAACCTGGGTTATGCAGATGACACAACCCTGCTTGTTGAAAGTGAAGAGGATTTGAAGCACTTACTAATGAAGATCAAAGACCACAGCCTTGAGTAGGATTACACCTCAACATAAAGAAAACAAAAATCCTCACAACTGGACCAATGAGCAACATCATGATAAACAAAGAAAAGATTGAAGTTGTCAAGGATTTCATTTTACTTGGATCCACAATCAACAGCGATGGAAGCAGCTGTCAAGAAATCAAAAGACTCATTGCATTGGGCAAATCTGCTGCAAAGGACCTCTTCAAAGCGTTGAAGAGCAAAGATGTCACCCTGAAGACTAAGGTGCACCTGACCCAAGCCATTTTATTTTCAATCACATCATATGCGTGTGAAAGCTGGACAATGAATAAGGAAGACCGAAGAAGAATTGGCGCCTTCGAATTGTGGTGTTGGCGAAGAATATTGAGTATACCATGGACTGCTAAAACAACGAATGAATCTCTCTTGGAAGAAGTGCAGCCAGAATGCTCCTTAGAGGCAAGGATGGTGAGGCTGCGTCTTAGATACTTTGGACATATTGTCAGGAGGGATCAGTCCCTGGAGAAGGACATCATGCTTGGCAGAGTACAGGGTCAGCAGAAAAAAGGAAGACCCTCAACAAGGTGGATTGACACAGTGGCTGCAACAATGAGCTCAAGTATAACCACGATTGTAAGGATGGCGCAGGACCGGGCAGTGTTCAGTTCTGTTGTGAATAGGGTCGCTATGAGTCGGAACCAACTCGACGGCATCTAACAACAACAACAACAATGCCTTCCAGATTCCTCCACGTTATAAAATGTTTCATGGATTCATCACTGTTCTTTATCAATGCGTAGTATTCCATTGTGTGAATATACCATAATTTATCCTTTCATCCGTTGATGGGCACCTTGGTTGCTTTCATATTTTTGCTATTGTAAACAGTGCTGCAATAAACATGGGTGTGCATATATCTGTTCGTGTAAAGGCTCATTTCTCTAGGATATACTCTAAGCAGTGGGATTGCTGGATGGTATGGTAGTTCTATTTCTAGCTTTTTAAGGAAGTGCCAAATTGATTTCCAAAGTGGTTGTACCATTTGATAGTCCCACCAGCAGTATAGAAGTGTTCCAATCTCTCCACAGCCTCTCCAACGTTTATTGTTTTGTGTTTTTTGGATTAATGCCAGCCTTGTTGGAGTGAGATGAAATCTCATTGTAGTTTTGATTTGCATTTCTCTAATGGCTAATGATCGTGAGCATTTCCTCATGTATCTGTTAGCTACCTGAATGTCTTCTTTAGTGAAGTGTCTGTTCATATCTTTTACCCATTTTTAAATGGGTTATTTGTCTTTTTGTAGTTGAGTTTTTGCATTATCATGTAGATTTTAGAGATCAGGTGCTGATCGGAAATGTCATAGCTAAAAGCTTTTTCCCAGTCTGTAGGTAATCTTTTTATTCTTTTGGTGAAGTCTTTGGATGACCATAGATGTTTGATTTTTAGGAGCTCCCAGTTATCCAGCTTTTCTTCTGCATTGTTAGTAATGTTTTGTATACTGTTTATGCCATGTATTAGGGCTCCTAACGTTGTCCCTATTTTTTCTTCCATGATCTTTACCATTTTAGATTTTATATTTAGGTCTTTGATCCATTTTGAGCTCATTTTTGTGCGTGGAGTGAGGTATGGGTCTTGTTTCATTTTTTTGCAGATGGATATCCAGTTATGTCAGCACCATTTGTTAAAAAGACTGTCTTTTCCCCATTTAACTGTTTCAGGGTCTTTGTCAAACATCAATTGTCTGGATTCTCAATTCCGTTCCATTGGTCTATGTATCTGTTGTTGTACGAATACCAGGCTGTTTTGACTACTGTGGCAGTATAATAAGCTCTAAAATCAGATAGAGTAAGGCCTCCCACTTTGTTCTTCTTTTTCAATAATGCTTTACTTATCTGGGGCCTCTTTCCCTTCCACATGAAGTTGGTGATTTGTTTCTCCATCTCATTAAAGAATGTTATCAGAATTTGGATCAGAATTGCAAAAAAATCTATAGATTGCTTTTGGTAGAACAGCCATTTTTATAATGTTAAGTCTTCCTATGCATGAGCAAGGTATGTTTTTCCACTTATGTAGGTCTCTTTTGGATTCTTGCAGAAGTGTTTTGTAGTTTTCTTTGTGTACATCTTTTACATCTCTGGTAAGATTTATTCCTAAGTATTTTACCTCCTTTACGGTTACTGTAAATGGTATTGATTTGGTGATTTGCTCTTCAATATTTTTTTTTGTTGGCATAGAGGAATCCAACTGATTTTTGTATGTTTATCTTGTATCCCGATACTCTGCTGAACTCTTCTATTAGTTTCAGTAGTTTTCTGGAGGATTCCTTAGGATTTTCTGTGTATAAGATCATGTCATCTACAAACAGAGATGATTTTACTTCTTCCTTACCAATCTGAATGCCCTTTATTTGTTTATCTAGCCTAACTGCTCTGGCTAGGACCTCCAGCACAATGCTGAATAAGAGCGGTGATAAAGAGCATCCTTGTCTGGTTCCCGATCTCAAGGGGGATGCTTTCAGCCTCTCTCCATTTAGGATGATGTCGGCTATTGGCTTTGTATGCCCCTTTATTATGTTCAGGAGTTTTCCTTCTATTCCTATTTTGCTGAGAGTTTTTATCACGAATGAGTGTTGAACTTTGTCAAATGCCTTTTCTAGATCAATTGATAAAATCATGTGATTCTTGTCTTTTGTTTTATTTATGTGATGGATTACATTAATTGTTTTTCTAATGTTGAAACATCCATGCATACCTGGTATGAATCCCACTTGGTCATGGGGAATTATTTTTTTTGATATGTTGTTGAAAACTATTGGCTATAATTTTGTTGAGGATTTTTGCATCTAAGTTCATGAGGGATGTAGTTCTGTAATTTTCTTTTTTAGTGGTGTCTTTACCTGGTTTTGGTATCAGGGATATGGTCGCTTCATAGAATGAGTTTGGGAGTATTCTGTCCTTTTCTATGCTCTGAAATACCTTTAGTAGTATCGGTGTTAACTTTTCTCAGAAAGTTTGGTAGAGCTCTGCAGTGAAGCCGTCCGGGCCAGGGCTTTTTTTTTGTTGGGAGTTTTTTGATTACCTTTTCCATCTCTTCTTTTGTTATGGGTCTATTTAGTTGTTCTACCTCTGTTTGTGTTTGTTTTCCTCTGTTTGTGTTAGTTTAGGTAGCTAGCGTGTTTCTAGGAATTCATCCATTTCTTCTAGGTTTTCAAATTTGTTAGAGTACAATTTTTCATAGTAATCTGATATGATTCTTTTAATTTCAGTTGGGTCTGTTGTAATATCACCCATCTCATTTCTTATTCAGGTTCTTTGCTTCCTCTCCTGTTTTTCTTTTGTCAGTTTGGCCAATGGCATATCAATTTTGTTGATTTTTTTCAAAGAACCAACTTTTGGTCTTGTTAATTTTTTCAAATGTTTTTCTGTTTTCTATTCCATTTAGTTCTACTCTAATTTTTATTATTTGCTTTCTTCTGGTGCCTGAGGGTTTCTTTTGTTGCTCGCTTCCTATTTGTTCAAGTTGTAGGGATAATTCTTTGATTTTGGCCCTTTCTTCTTTTTGGATGTGTGCATTTATTGATATAAATTGACTTCTGAGCACCGCTTTTGCTGTGTCCCAAAGGTTCTGATAGGAAGTGTTTTCATTCTCATTGGATTCTGTGAATTCTTTTATTCCGTCCTTAATGTCTTCTACAATCCAGTCTTTTTTGAGCAGGGTACTGTTCAGTTTCCAAGTGTTTGATTTCTTTTCCTTGGTTTTCCTGTTATTGATTTCCACTTTTATGGTCTTATGGTCAGAGAAGATGCTTTGTAATATTTCAATGTTTTGGATTCTGCTAAGGCTTGCTTTATGACCTAATACGTGGTCTATTCTAGAGAATGTTCCCTGTGCACTAGAAAAGATAGTAGACTTGGTTGCTGTTGGGTGGAGTGTTCTGTGTATGTCTATGAGGTCAGGTTGGTTTATTGTGGCATTTGGATCTTCCATGTCTTTATTGAGCTTCTTTCTAGATGTCCTGTCCGTCACTGAAAGCGGTGTGTTGAAGTCTCCTACTATTATTGTGGAGCTGTCTATCTCACTTTTCAATGCTGATAGAATTTGTTTTATATATCTTGCAGCCCTGCCAGTGGGTGCATAAATATTTAGTATGGTTATATCTTCTTGGTGTATTGTCTCTTTAATCAATACATAGTGTACTTCCTTATCCTTTATGAAGGATTTAACTTTAAAGTCTGTTTTGTCAGAAATTAATATTGCCACTTCTGCTCTTTTTTGATTGTTGTTTGCTTGATATATTTCTTTCCGTCCTTTGAGTTTTAGTTTGTTTGTGTCTCTAAGTCTAAGGTGTGTCCCTTGTAGGCAGCACATAGACGGATCTTGTTTTTTAATCCATTCTGCCACTCTCTGTCGCTTTATTGGTGCATTTAGTCCATTTACACTCAGGGTAGTTATGGATAGGTATTTTTTTTTTTTTATGAATTTAGTGCTATCATTTTGATGTCTTTTTTTGTGTGTTGTTGACAGTTTCTTTTTCCCACTTAATTTTATGTGCTGAGTAGATTATATATTATTGTTGATTTTGTTTCTGCTGAGTCTCTATTTTTTTTCTTGTATTTTATTTTGATGTGTAGGATAGTTTGTCTCCTTTGTGGTTACCTTTTTATTTACCCCTATTTTTCTAAATTTGAACCTAACTTTTATTTCTTTGTATTGCCTTATTTTCCTCTCCATATGGAAGATCTATAACTACATTTCTTAGCCCCTCTTTATTGTTTTAATGTTGTCTTCTTTTACATAATAACATCGCTGTTACCCGGTTTTGAGCTTTTTTTTTTTTTTAATCTTGCTTTGTTTTTTTGATTTCCTGTCTGGGTTGACTTCTGGTTGCTCTGCCCAGTGTTCTAGTCTTGGGTTGATACCTGATATTATTGATTTTCTAACCAAAGAACTCCCTTTAGTATTTCTTGTAGTTTTGGTTTGGTTTTTACAAATTCCCTAATAACTTCTGTTTATTTGGAAATGTCCTAATTTCACCTTCATATTTAAGAAACAGTTTTGCTAGATATATGCTTCTTGGCTGGGCAATTTTTTCCTTCAATTTTTTAAGTAAGCCACCCCATTGCCTTCTTGCTTGCATGGTTTCTGCTGAGTAGTCCGAGCTTATTCTTATTGGCTCTCCATTGTAGGGACTTTTCCTTTATCTCTAGCTGCTCTTAAAATTTTCTCTTTATATTTGGTTTTGGCAAGTTTGATTATAATATGTCTTGTTGACTTTCTTTTAACATCTACTTTACGTGGAGTTCGATGAGCACCTTGGGTAGGTATCTTCTCATCTTTCACGATCTCAGGGAAATTTTCTGCCAACAAATCTTTAACAATTCTCTCTGTATTTTCTATTATCTCCCCTTGTTCTGGTACTCCAGTCACTCGTAGGTTATTCCTTTTGATAGAGCCCCACATGACTCTTAAGTTTTCTTAATTTTTTTTTAATTCTTTATCTGATTTTTCATCAAATATATTAGTGCCAAGTGATGTATCTTCAAGTTCAGAAATTCTGGCTTCTACTTGTTCAATTCTGCTCCTCTGACTTTCTATTGAGTTGTCTACTTCTGTAATTTTATTGTTAATCTTCTGAATTTCTGATTGCTGTCTGTCTATGGCTTTTTCCAGCTTATTAAATTTATCATTATGTTCGTGAATAATCTTTTTAATTTCTTCAGTTGCTTTATCTGTGTGTTCCTTTTTTTGTTCTGCATATTGCCTCATTTCCTTCCTGATGTCTTGAAGGGTTCTGTATATTAATCTTTTGTATTCTGCCTCTGTTAATTCCAGGAATGTGCTTTCATCTAGAAGATCCCTGAATTCTTTGTTTTGAGAGCTTGTTGAGGTGATCATGGTCTGTTTCTTTGTGTGATTTGATATTGACTATTGTCTCTGAGCCATCTGTAAGTTATTGTGTTAGTTTATGTTTGCTTTTTGTGTCATAGCTTCTTGCTTTGTTTTGTTTTGATATGTCCACAGGGGTTCTTTGAGTGAGCTAGCTTGATTATTTTCACCTTTGGAGCTCTGATGTCCTATCCCCAGATGGCTAGAGCTGTTATCAGTTTTATCAGTCTAGGAGTCCATTCACTTTTCTTGTAAGAATTCAGCTCAGGTGTCCAGGTAGGTGATCATCAAGTGTGTGGTACAGGCTCTGTCCTACAGTCTTAGAGGGGCAGGGATGATTGGTGTAGGTACCTGTATCTGGTTGCAGCAGGGTGTCACACTCTGAACAAGGCTTAGGGCTGAGAATCTTCCCCCGCCCCCGTCTCTGAGGAAAATGGGCTCCTGATCCCTAGAGAGCACAGGTGGGTGGGTTCTGTAGAAGGACCATGGGTACCCAGTGTTTTTGGTTGTGAGGACTGGGAGGTACCAGTTTTCCTTGGACCCCTGTCACAGGTGGCTGGGTGACCTGAGTGGAGGTACCAGTCCTTAGGCCCTTGATGTGGGCAGGTGAGGACCCTGTTTAATAGGCAAAACAATGTCAAACATAAAATACCCAGCTCTCCGCTGCACAGCTGAAATGGTTGGAGTCTGCCAATAAGGGCCTATTTTCCCGAAATAAGCCCACACAGGTCCATGCAGAGGGGAGAGGCACTCAAAATCCACAGACCATTTATGCCTGGACAGGAGCTGCTTCTGTCCTGAACTCCCCCAGTTAGTGGAGCTGGCAAATTATCTTTCCTCCAATTGCAAATTTTTTCCTTCTCCAAGGCCGGGAGGATGGTTCTAGGCTCTCAACAATGCCTATCTCAGGCCCAGGGAATTCAGCTACTGTAGCCGGCTTGGGGGCGTGGGGACGCAGTAAAATTATACTCAAGTACTTAGCTTTTGCCAAGAGCAGCGTTCTCCTCACGTTCCAGAGGTGTGAGTGGACTGTGTAGCTGGCTGCTTCTCCCTGAGGAAACTTTGGCCTAACGCTAGTACCAGCCCATCTCCACCGCCGTTGCTCCAGGAATGGTGCCTGAGGGCTCCCCGCAATTCAGGACCGGTAACTCCTCTCTGCCTCTGAACTGTGTCTGCCTCTTCCTGCCTCTCTGTTTATTTTTAAAGCTTGCCTTTGATGCTCATGGCTACCAGCTTGTCATAAATATACTTGTTTCACTTGTTTGTTCAGGTCTTTGTTGTAAAGAGGGCTAGTCGGAAGCATCCATCTATTCTGCTATCTTGGCTCCACCTCCTCTAAGGATAATTTTTTATAAAAATAAAATAAAATACAGTTCTAGTTGAAAAAATTCCAGGGAACTCCTAAGTGGACCTGTTTCGTAAGTCAGGACAAAAATAAACCCAAACCAAACCATTAACCCATTGCCATCAGAATGACAGGGGCGGGGGGGAGGGGGAGGTGGGAGAAGGGGAGGGCAGGGGTAGGGTGGCCTTTCACATTTTGAAACCACAGTATTGTACAAACATTGGTGTTGGGGTAATTTACATTAGTGTTCCTCAAGATAATTACCAAATAGGGACATGAATTATTTTCCAGTTGACTGGCTCTCAGACTTTCGGATTTTACAGACCACTGAAACTTTTTTTTTTTAAACTGGGAACACCAATAAAGGATTTCCATATTGTTATATTGCATTGTGCTTGATTAAACTGTAATAGCTCTCCGAGAGTTTTATTTCAAGTCACTTAAAGTCTGTCTTATATTCCAATGAGCATGAATGGACTTGAAAGCCTAGAATTTTAAGGTCAGCCCAATACAATTTTGCCTTTAACTTTTACTCAGATATAGTAGTGTATAGTAAATATGTGCTATTTTTGTCTGCCCAGTAACCCCTTCTTTTTCATCTAGTCATGGTACCCATGTTTTTTCTGGAGAACCCATTTTGTGTGGTGTGGTTGAAACTGACTGCTAACTATCTGGTGACTCCGGCCACAGTAATTTAAGGACGAGCAAGTGACCCAAACTGAACCTGTCAGAGTCTTCCCTGAAACTTTCATGTCAAAGTTATAGGGTAAAAAAAATCAAAATACAAACTTGTTCTTTACATTGAGAAAGAAGGCTGGAAAGAAGAGAATGTTGGGTGGCAGGTAGCTATTTTTTTAATCACGTGGAGAGGTTTGCTGCATAGGTCAAAAGAGATATAATATCCTGATATTGTTTTAAGCCCTTGTTTTCAGATGACTGAAATCAGACCCATTCCTGGACTTTTCAGCTATATAAAGCCAATAGTCTCTTTCTTGATTAAGACAGTTTGAACTGTTTCTGCAATTGAAAGAATTCTAACTAATCACAGTCCATTTTATTAAGTGGTAGTAAAGGTATAAGCAGAGTGTCACTGGAATATGAAGGAGAGCACAATGCAGCTCAGACGGACCAAGAAGAGCTGTTGAAAGGATGTAGCAGATGTACACAATCTTAAAAAAAAAAAAAAGAAGAAGAGTTTTCTAAAAAGAGCGAATTAGGTCAAGAAGATCAAGTAGATCAAACAGCATACCTAAAAACATGGGACTATGAAGGAGCACAGTACAGCAGGTTCTGGGACCTAGAACACATACATTAATGGGGTTGTAGATATTTTCTCCCAGGCTGTAGCTTGTCTTTTTATACTCTTAACAGAGTCATTCACAGACCAAATTAAATTGTAAAAGTTTTTAATTTTGACGAAGTTTAACCTATCAGTTTTTCCTTTTATGGATTGCACTTTTGCTGTCAAGTCTAAGAACTCATTGCCCAGCCCTAGATTCTGGAGATTTTCCCCTTTGATTTTTTTTCCTAAATATTTCATAGTTTTAGATTTGTATGGGATGCATGTCGAGTTAATTTTTGTAGAAGGTATGAGATTAGCTTGAGGCTCATTTTTTTGCTCATGTATGTCCACTGGTTCCATCATTGTTGAAAAGTCTACCTTACCCCTACTGAGCAGTGTTTGCTCCTTTGTCAGAAATCAGTTGTACATATTTACGTAGGTCTATTTCTGGGTTATCTATTTTATTCCACTGATCTATGTGCCTTTTCCTCTGTCAATATCACTCAGTATTGATCACTGTAAGTGTATGGTAAGTCTTAATTTTGAGTAGACTGGTTTCTTCCAGTCTATTCTTTTTTTTTTTTGGAAAATTGTTTTAGCTATTCTAGTTCCTCTACTTTTCCATAATCATTTTAAAAAATTTTGTGTGTATCTACAGAAGTCTTGCTGGAATTTTGATAGGAACTGAATTAAACCTATAGATCAAATTGGGGAGAACTGACATCTTTACTGTATCAGTCTTCCAGTTCATGAATATGGTATGCCTTTCCATTATTTAGATTGTCTTTGACTTACTGCGTCAACATTGTGTGCTTTTCAGCATACAAATACTATGTATGTTATGTTAGATTTACACGTGTGTACATTTTCAAGTGATTGTTAAGGGTACTGTGTTTTTTTATTTCCACATTTTCGGTATCAGTTTTCCTCACCTGTTGGTGTAAAGGAGAATTAAAGTTCCCATAAAGTTTATGATTTTTTTTTTTTTAGCTCTAGGAAACATTTGTAGGACTTTCATTTACAAAAAGTTTAGACTTATTCTGTGGTGTTTTAAAGGACAGAGCTAGTTATAAGAAGACTGGTTTTAGCTCACCATATGGAGGAACTTTCTGATACATATAATTGTCCAACAATGGGACTGTCTGCCTCAAATATAATAGCCTCCTTGTTACTTCAAGATTCAAAAAAGCTGAGCATGGGTCCAGGAAGTTTTCAAGAGTGTTCTTGCATATACAAGAATGTTGGAATAGTTGACCTCAAAGTTTATTTTTAAATCCAAGATGGCACCCAATTCTGTGGAACAGAAATTGACTGTTCTCTATATGGAGCAACTTATACCACCTGCCCCTCAGCTGGCTGATGAGTAAATACTTTTTGACTTATTATCTGAGAGTTGGGGTTTGTCAGTTTCTTCATTCTCTATAACAGGACAAGACTGTTTTCCAATTTGGGGAAACTCAAAACCTATGAGGGACTCCTACAGTACGGGACAGATGCTAGCAGGGGACTACCAAGGTTCCACGATCAATTTCATTCCTCCAGAGATGAGACTCAAGAGACCTCTATCCTTGTCTGTATTGCTCTGTTAGCATTCTTCCTGGTTGAATGGAATAATGCCTCCTCTACTTATTTCATAAGATTTTTGTCTGAGTGAAATAAATCCTTTTAGAAGTGAAAAATCCTATATAAATATGGCATTACTCAACACCACCATTATTAAAATATATTCAGGTGAGTGTCATTCCTGTGCTAGTAGATATTTCAGTTTGACAAACACAAGAAAATGAATCAGCCCTGAAGATCATTGATATCCATTAATAGCAGATCATTTTGCCATCCATCGATTGCCTTCATCTGTGAAAGCCTTTCCAAAAATCATCATTTCAACCCAAAACACAGTTGCTGTCAAGTTTATTCCAACTCATGGGGATCCCACGTGGGTCAGAGTAGAACCGTGTTCCATAGGGTTTTCAATGCTAATTTTTTTGGAAGTAGATTGCCAGGCTCTTCTTCTGAGGTGCCTCTGTGGACTCAAATCTCCAATATTTTGCTTAGCAGTTGAGTGCAGTAACTGTTTGCACCACCCAGGGACTCTCATCATTTCAAAGGACTAGGGAATTGCAGTCAAGGAGTGAGGTGAGAATTCATTAAGCATTCTTTGTAGAAGGTCACATAATTAAATTAAGTATAAATGACTTAAATTAATCTAACCTAGAATTGCAGGGGCAAAGAATGTAAACAGTGTCATACCAATAAGTTTCATTCAACTCAATCATCTAATGTTTTTGTTTACCTTTTAGAAAATTATCTGACCAGGTTTTTCATTTTTTGACAAATTATTTTGACTTCATGGAAAGTTCTGTTCTAGTAAGCGTGACTGGTAATTATGGGGAGAGGGGGCTTGCAGTTCTCTGTTAAATGATCTGTATGTTATCTCACCTTAGGACAAGGAAAAAGGAACATAGTTGTCAGCAAAATAGTTTTTAATTGATTTCCCCCTTTAAAAAAGAAAAGTGAAAGTCACAACAATCATATTAGAGTTAAATGCTTATTGTGTTTTGGTTTAAAATGCACCATAACTCAAAGATAACTTTGTAGTAGATAACCAGATTCTTAAGGATGATTAATTATGTCACCCTAAGTGAAAAAAAACTTGAGACAATAGTAATAAGACCCTTACTGAATTGATTGGCTCTTGGCAGAAAATAATGGAATACACTTGGAGGTGGACACAACTAAGAGAAGACTTCTGGACAAAACAAATTGAGGAGGAATGAGCAGTGGTGCTGGGGTACAGAAAAGCCCTTGTGGAAGCATGACCTTCAAGCAGGCAGTGGGACCTTGCTTGTGAAAATGATGCTTCTGAAACCCAACTTCACCCTCATGGCTTCCCAAATAAGAGTAAGACAAGCAGCCCAATACGAAAGGTCAGCAATGGTAAAGGGTTGGTCCCAGATGTGTCATGAACATCACGGTCATCATCAGCCATGGCTATTGTGAAATACATTGCCTAGACAACGAGGCTATCAGCCAGGTGTACCAAAGTAGGAGAGAGAGGTAACAAGACATTGATAATTAGTGTAGTTGCTTTTTCTTCCTTTTTTTTTTTTTTTGTGCATGACATTCAGGTTTTTCTTTCCTCTTGTTTCTTTCCCTCCCTCTTTCCTTCCTTCCTTCCTTATTTATTTCTTTCTTCCTTACTTTGCTTCTCCTTCCCTTTTTTCTTCATCTTCATCGTCACCTTCTTTCTTCATGACACAATATTGAGTGAACAATGGTGGTAGACTAGAGACCATTTGATGAGCTGGTCCTTATATTTAAAGCCATTGCTCAATACTTCTATTGACAACAAAACAAAGAGAATTATCTACATAGACCGGATGACTATGTAGAAAATTGGTTAATATTTTATCATGTAGGAAATCCGTAGATATTATAATTTTGGCACTAATACAACCTTTTTTTTACTTTATTATGCCAGTATGAAATTCTACAGACATGGCTTATTTTAAGTGAAATAGATTAAAGGCTTAAATTACCAGGAGACCCCACACTTTCAAACATTTCCAAAGCTGGAATTTATTTTTCAAACAAAACACTAGTATGTCAAAAACTTGATAATTTAACCAAAATTGTAGTTTGGGTTTCTATGAATTTTTTTAACCTCTATTATGGATTGGGAGCCCTGGTGGCTCAGTGGTTAAGAACTGTTCTGTTGACGAAAAGGTCAGCAGTTCAGATCCGCCAGCCACTCCTTTGAAACCCTGTAGGGCAGTTCTAATCTATCTTCTACGGTCCCTTTGGGTCAGAATCAACTCCATAGCTATGGGTTTGGTTTTTGGGTTATGGATTGAATTTCTTTCCCTCAAAATACTTGTTGAAGTTCTAACCCCTGGTACCTGTGAACACGACCTTGTTTGGAAAAAGGGTCTTTCTTTTTCAATTAACATGAGGTCATACTGGAATAGAGTGGTTCCTCATCCCAAGTGGTGTCCTTATAAGAGAGGACCAGAGACACAGAGACACAGAGAAAATATAAAGACAGAGAAAGGTGGCCATGATAAGATGCACCTACAGCCAATGAATGCCTGGGGCTACCAGAACTTGATCGAGACAAGAAAGAGCCTTCCCCTAGAGATTTCAGAGGGAACATGGCCCAGACAACCATTTATTTGGACTTCTACCCTCCCAAAGAGGGGCCCTGGTGGTGCAATGGTTAGGCGCTCAGCTGCTAACTGAGATGTCGTGGTTCAAACCCACCAGCTGCTCCTCGGGAGAAAGATGTGCCAGTCTGCTTAGGTAGAGATTACAGCCTTGGAAACCTTATGGAGCAGTTCTATTCCATCCTATAGGGTTACTATGAATCGGAACGGACTCAATCTGGCAATGAATTCTTCAGGTTTTGGTTACCTTACCTAACTGTGAGACAATAAACTTCTGTTGTTTAAACCTTCCCACTTTGTGGTATTTGTTAGGCAGCTCTAGAAAATTAACACAACCACCAAGTGCTCAGCTAACTCACATAGTTATTTTTTGAGGCATGGATAGAAAATATGAGGCTACATACATATACCCACCAAATCAGTGGTTACTTTGGAGGTGCGGATCTCACCCCTTAAGCTGTCAGAAGGGGTGACATCAAAATGACCCAGGGTCTGCAGCAGCGGTGGTGGCACTGTGTGGGGGGGGGGAGTGGGAGGAGCCAGTGCCACTGGGGGAGGGGCTGCCAAGGCAGTGGTGTCACTAGGGTTGGTGTTGCCCAGTGCAGAACTCATCACCCTTCCCCCGTCACCCACCAGTCAGGGTGGCCAGGCCACAGCACTTGCCACTGGGCAGAGAAGAGGGTCTCCACCTTGGCCAGTGGGGGAGCAGACAAGCTGCAGGAGGCAGGGCTGAGAGGGGCAGCCGGGCTGCTCTATCCACTGAGGGGCCATTCACCGCCTGGCCCTGCTCATCCTGGGCAGGGGGTGGGGGGCTGTAACTGCACTGGGTGGCACCGACCCCAGTGATGCCACTGCACCAAGTTAGTCTCATTTGTTGATAGGCTGAATATAATGAGCAATTATGTGAGGCAATTATTTTGCCAAATGTGGAAAGACAGAAAAAAAGAAGTTCCTTCATTTTAATTTCTTGCTTAATTATCAAGGTAACTATTGAAATTAAAGTTAATTTTTTTCTTAAGAAAGCCTACAAGAAATATAAAATGGTAAGACCAAGTGATATAAACCAAGATAAAATGCAAAATAATAAGAAAAAAGTAATATGTAAAAAAATAAAAACTAGAGTAGAAAAGAAAAACATAATAATAAATAAAATAAATGTTAAAGAGTAGAAAATTTTAGGATATAGGATAAAACAAATTAAGAGACTAATTATCAATGAAAATTAGCTAAAAGAATCTAGAAGGATAAATTCAAATTTAAGAATAAATTATCAATAAAATAAAAGAATAAATATAGAACAAGACAAAAATAAGCTAAAAATTTTTAATTTTTTCCAGAAGCGATTTAAAGTGACATTCCAAAGCAGAAAAAGCAAGGGGATACATCCAAATGATCAACCTAGTTCCCTTGGCCTGAGGCAGAAACAAAGAGAGACAGGCCTTTCATTTCATTTTAGAACTGTCCTTGGGGTTCCTTTCTGGTCATTCCGAATAGATGCCTCCAGCAGGTAGCTGCATCATAGAAAGAACCCTGTTCTTCTGAACTATGTATTTGAACTTGAAGACATGTTCTTGTTAGCAATAAGGAAAATGAGGCCCAGTGTGATAGAGTGATTAAGTCTTTGCAAACCCCCTTTGAGACAAAGACATTTGTTAACCATGAACTAGCTCAGAGTTTATCTAATGCAAAGAATGTAACTTTCTTTTCCCTGACAGATAACCCTTGGAATTCCCTGAATAACTGAGGTACCTTTTATCATTTTAAAACCTCTGGACTAGACCAAAAGATTTGTGTAAATGAATGCCCCTCCCCCTGGAGCCCACCAACTGATCTCAGTAAGGTTGGTGGGGGGGGGTGGGAGGGCATGGTTCAATCAACCAGGATAAGATTAGCCAATTGCTGACTCTCTATTCTATTCCCTCCTCTTCCCCTTAAAAGCTTCGGTGCAACTACACTGCACTGAGCCATTTGTTTGTTTTTTTTTTTAAGAAACAAAATGGACACTGGTTGGGTATACGCATATAGAATAACTATAAAAATAAATCCTATGTTTTAATTTCTTTGTGTTTTGATTATTTTTTTAAACATTTTCAGCTAAAGACAAACAGTCTCCAAGACTACATGGGGGCATGGAGTCTCCACAATGATAACAAGAGGTACATCCAGAGAGGCAGTTGGACAATTTCCCACATCAAACTGGTAGCCCACACTGTGGCTTGCTCAAAAGAAATGCACTAGAAACAATTTTTTATAGAATCTTAAACAATCCACATTACATATGCACTGCAACACACCATACCCCTAAAACCACGCAAGGTCTAAACCTAATTAGACTTCTCAAACATAAAACACAAAGGCTCAGTCCCATTCTTTGTCAAGGCTAGTATCATTTCCAGTGTGCGTTTTTTTAAAACCATACCCAAACCCAGTGCTGTCGAGTCTATTCTGATTCATAGCGACCCTATAGGACAGAGTAGAACTGCCCCATGGAGTTTCCAAGGAGTGCCTGGTGGGTTCGAACTGCCAAGCTTTTGGTTAGCAGTCGTAGCACTGAACCAGTACGCCACCAGGGTTTCCTTTAAAACTATAGAGTTGTAGAAAGGGCTCCAGCTGTTCTAATTTTTAGATCTCATGAAGTACACATTTCCCAACAGCTAAAATTGACTAAGTTATATGCTTCTAATTGGAATTGATTACTAAACATGATCATAACATAACAGACATGCAATAAAATCAATTATAGTAATCGACTTTGCTGTCAATATTTACTAATTTCCTGCTACCCTCTTAAGTCAGTTATTTCCAACTGTGAGATTGCACTGAGAAGACATTTTATAGGAATTTGTTATTTTGATTCTAAAAATTTATAATTTGTTCTTTTTGTTATCTCCAACAAGACATTTTCTACTTCAACATTGCTTTTTCTTTCCTATAGGCATCAAAAAGCAACACCTTGATCAAATACCTTAGGGAGAAAAACCAAAAACCAAAACCATTGCCTTTGAGTCGATTCCAACTCACGGTGACAGAAAAGACAAAGGAATTATCTAAGCATACAGGGCAGTTTGCCTGAACTCAGTTAAAAACTGGTTGAACTTCAGGAGTTACTTAGAGAGAGGTGGCGCTGGACAGACAGCAGAGGGGAATTTTTACTCTATAATTTTTATGTTTTTAATTAACTATTCAAGCATGAAATTAACTATTTTTAAATAGTTTAAATTTAATCAAATAACCTCTTTTGACATATCCCAAGGTTTTCCTTGACTTTTCTGAATTGTAGTAGCCAAGGCCCAGTCAAAGGACCAGTGACTGGAACATCAGCTGTCAGTCAAGATGCTGGAGGGTCAGTGCCCCATTGAAAAAAACACCAAAACAGTCCTACATTTGGAATGATTGATGCCGGTAACCAGCAACTGACTTGACTCAAATAAACACCAAGTAATTTATTACTGGATGGAACTCAACCTGCTTGGGAATTGGTTTTAGTTCTTGTTTTTTAAATATTTTATTTGTCAGCATTTCTTTTCATTTGTTGTTACTAGCCCTGGTGGCATAGTGGTTAAGAGCTCAACTACCAACCAAAAGGTCGGCAGTTCAAATCTGCTGCTCCCTGGAAACTCTATGGGGCAGTTGTACTCTGTCCCGTAGGGTTGCTATGAGTAGGAACCGACTTGACGGCAGCTAACAACAACAACAGCACGTTTTGTAATCGTTTTCTGGCATCAACCACGCAGGCTAACCAGTGAGCAAGGTACGAAAGGGCTTACTTGTGTTTACTTACTAATCTGTAGTGTGCAATTTCACATGGGTTTCAGCACATCTTTGATAACAGACATGCACACCACATCTTTGATGTGGTGAAAAAACAGATGAAATTATGCACTACAGGTTAGTAAGTAAGCACCGGTAAGCCTGTGAGTAAGCATACCTTGCTTACTGGGTAATCCGTCCCTGGAAGGACATCAGTTCCATGTCCCCATTTTGCAGAGAAAGAAAGCATGGAGACAGAAAGGTATTTAATCCTGCTCATATGATATATTGAGATTAATTTTAGGGATATATTAAAAAGGCTAGAATATGTATTCCCTGATATTTCACTGGATTTGGCTCAAAGCCCATTAAGAACAAGTATCTTAAAAATAAACTTTCATTAGTGTGGCGTCTGGGGTCTTAAATGCTAACAAGCGGCCATCTAAGATGCATCAATTGATCTCAACCCACCTGGATCAAAGGAGAATGAAGAACACCAAGGTCACACGATAACTACGAGCCCAAGAGATAGAAAGGGCCACATGAACCAGAGACTTACATCATCCTGAGACCAGAAGAACTAGATGGTGCCCGGCCACAACCGATGACTGCCCTGACAGGGAATACAGCAGAGAACCCCTGAGGGAGCAAGAGAACAGTGGGATGCAGACCCCAAATTCTCATAAAAAGACCAGACTTAACGGTCTGACTGAGACTAGAAGAATCCCAGTGGTCATGGTCCCCAAACCTTCTGTTGGCCCAGGACAGGAACCATTCCCGAAGACAACTCATCAGACATGAAAGGGACTGGACAGTGGGTAGGAGAGAGATGCTGAAGCAGAGTGAGCTACTTGTATCAGGTGGACACTTGAGACTGTGTTGGCATCTCCTGTCTGGAGGGGAGATGGGAGGGTAGAGAGGGTTAGAAACTGGCAAAAGTTCACGAAAGGAGAGACTGGAGGGAGGGAGCAGGCTGACTCATTAGGGGGAGGGTAAATGGGAGTATGTAGTAAGGTGTATATAGGCTTATATGTGACAGACTGACATGATTTGTAAACTTTCACTTAAAGCACAATGAAAATTATTAAAAAAAAATAAACTTTCATTAACATAGACTTTTCATTGCTTTTTCAAAGCACAGAAGCCCCCAGTAAATGTTAGGCTACGTCATTTTTTTTTCTTTCCCTCTGGTGGTATTTTGGTGCCTCGTGTCACCTCTTCCATACCAGTTTGTCCTTAATTACCGCCAAGTTAAAAATAAAGAATGCTTCCTGAACTGCCAGAATTAGCAATGCCATTTTATAATGAATTCAGCTGCTGCTTGAGTAAACAACTGTTTTCCTTCCATATTTCATGTGGAATACAAATGCTGCTGTTTTCTTGATGGTAACAGTCAGTTTCTGGCAGGCATACGATTCATACAGAGCAGTGAAAAAACAACTTGGCAGCTGCTTTTTTGATTGTATCATATTGTCTGAGCCTCTTCCTTGTATCTTTGCCTCTTTGAAGAGATAGCGTGCATGTTAAACAGAGCCCACTGAGAGCAAATTACAAGGCCCTCATCTGGGAGTCTAGATCTCTTCTTTCTTGGTCTGCCACTACTTTATGAAAGGGCATATGAAAAATTGCAAATGATCTCTGCAGGAAAAAATACCTGTCTTCAGTGAGTTTGTTCGCTGCACTGCTTTTAATTTGTGAATGTTTTGTTTTATAAAATTCTCCAGTTGTTATTGTGAATTTCATATGCATTGCCCTGGAAAAAAGCTGTAAATCCATGGAGGTTTCTTGTCATTGAGAAAGAAATAAAGTCATAGCTTTTAGAGCTGAAACACTCTTTAAAAATTATGCAGCCCAAATCTCTCATTTTACAGAGTTTATAAAGAGATCCTGAGACGCGAAAGGTCCTACCTGTTGTTAGATGCCAACCAGTCAGCTCCGACTCATACCAGCCCTATGTATAAAAAAAAATATATATATATACTTGTAGTCTATTGTTGATACTGTATTGTTTTGATTTATAAATATTTTCTTTTATAAAATTCTTAAATTGCTGTTAGGGATTTTATTTGCATTGTCTCAGAAAATCCATCAACTCTTTGGTTATTTCCTTATCTGCTTTCTACTTTTGCTGAGGAACTTAGCACATTGACTTGCATGCAACTGATGCCCAATACTGGCTTTTACCAACTGCTTCCAATCGGTAAAGGCAATCAATCCAATTCTCTAACTTCACTCCTTTTCTCCAAATTTCCCCAGAAAGTGTACTGATGAGCCATTTTGAGCCAAGAGGAGAAAGAAGGCAAACTAAGAACAAAAACAGCCAACATCCTTCATATAATTAATTTTTCAAAAGTAAATTCATAATCCCTCATAAATATCCTAATCATGAGAGGTTAAATGTCTCCTGCCTCCATTTAACTTAGAGGTAAAGTTACATGAGAAAAATTTATCCCAGAGGGCATTAGAGCATTAGCCTGGTATCCTCTAACTGGCATGTTCTTTCCCAGGCTGGAGACATGGACACTGGGATCCTTCTCTACCCTAGGAATGTCAGGAGTTCTCTGTAAGGAGTGCTCTGAACTTTTCCTACCTGTTGAAGCTCCCCAAATTTCTAGCCTGTAGATGGTGTGCAAGCAAAGCCAATTTAGGCCCTGTTTCTATAGCCTACTACTACTCAGGTGTTCTAGGCACTTTGCTGCTCACCTTTGGTCAGCAGTTCAGAACCACCAGCCACTCTGTGAGAGAAAGATATGGCCGTCTGCTTCAGTAAAGATTACAGCCTTGGAAACTCTATGGGGCAGTTCCACTCTGTCCTATAGGGTTGCTATGAGCCAGAATCCACTCAACAGAAATGGGTTGAGCTATTATTATTATTACTCAGGCACCATCGATAGAACAGAGCCCCTATTGTTGAAAGGAGTCCTGGTGGTGTAGTGGTTAAGTGCTCAGCTGCTAATAGAAAGTCTGGCCTTTAGAGCCCATGCAGGGGTTCTCTGGAGAAAGACCTAGAGATCTGTTCCCTTAAAGGTTATAACTTAGAAAACCCTATAAAGTAGTTCTAATCTATCACATGGGACCTCTGTGAGTAGAAATCAACTTGATGGCATCTAACAGAAATAATTGTTGAAGTTTTGTGTAGCTATTCAGCAGGACTTTATTGGCCTAGTGAATGCATACCATCCTTTTGACTAAGTGGTTATGTGGGCCTTTCTGAATTCAAATCATTAATTCTACTGTAATAACATACAACAGGACTATTTGTCTGAAATCTCAGTAACAAGGGATCTGTTTAGGAATAATCAATCACAACAACAACAAAACAACCCACTGCCATCGAGTCGATTCCAACTCATAGCGACCCTAGGACAGGGTAGAACTGCCCCATAGAGTTTCCAAGAAGCACCTGGTGGATTCGAACCGCTGACCCTTTGGTTAGCAGCCGTAGCACTTAACCATTACGCCAACAACAAATCACAAAATGGAGGACAATTACATCAGATCACAAAAATGGAGAACACCATAAACTATTGGGAATCATTAAAAAAGCAAACCAAACCTAGTGCCATTGAGTCGAATCCGACTCATAGTGACCCTATAGGACAGTGTAGAACTGCCCATTAGAGTTTCCAAGGAGTGCCTGGTGGATTCAAACTGCAGACCCTTTGGTTAGCAGCCGTAGGACTTAACCACTACGCCACCAGGGTTTCCAATCAATCGCATCATGGGTAAATTAAACATGAAAATTTACTAAAAAATGAAGCTCATTATATGTATCGTTCTGGTTTTAGCTAATTGTTCATTATTCACTAATTCATTTAACAAAAACATCTTAAGTGTCTTTTATGCATCTAAAACTGTTCCAAATACTTGGAGAAGGATAAAGATTAAAAATATAGGGTCCCTGATTCAGGGTACCTAGAAAGTTTTTGAAAGGCACACAGAAGATGAAGGGCCCCTGGGATATGGATCATAGATGAGAACTTTGTGGAAGGAGAGCTAACAGTGGAGATTAAGTCAGTGTCTTCATTTTGTAACTACAGGTGAGCCACATCATAGGTGGAAGAGTTAGGTTGTGAAGAAAGGTAGAAAGTACAAATAGTCAAAATTATCCTCAAAAGTCATTAGGATGGTGCCTTGTTGGAGACCACCTTATCATCCTTTTGATAGGCCCAACACACTTGTTTTCTTCAAACTTTGAGCACCAGATGGGGTAGAAACCATGTCTCATGAAACAAAAAAACATCTTTAAACCGTATAATCAAATTGGTAAAATACACTAACAGAGGCAGCTACTGAGACCAAAGAGAGACCTGTAGAGTCATACCTTGGGAGAGAGATGTGGCTGTCTGCTTCCATAAAGATTTACAGCCTTGGAAACCCTATGGGGCAGTTCTACTCTGTCCTAAAAGGTCACTATGAGTTGGAATGGACTCAGTGGCAATGAGTTTTAATGGTTATATTCACATATCCTATCTCAGACTTATGTCTGGGCTTTTGTTCTTTGAGCAACTTGGAGGACAGAAATTTTAGCATGATCGATTTTTTTTTTTTTAATTGAATGTATGGAGTTGAATTCTCATCAATTAAATGTAATATAACGCAACTTCACTTCTCTTATCACCTTTTTTCACTCATTCATGTCCTCCAACCGTGTCCACATCCACTTCTGTCTTCAGTCTTCTTTCTTTCCTTCCCTCCCTCCCTCTCTCTCATCTATACATTGTAGGGATTTGCCATTCATTCTATTGTTCAATATTGAGCTGTAAGTAGTATGCCATCTTAAGAGTCCAGCCTGTTTTGGCTCCTGCTGGTTTTTCTATAACTGTAGCTGTTGCTGTTTATTTGGCTTTAATTCTGCAAATGTTAGCTGAATATCCTCACTCCAGGTACTGTGCGTGATAAGTACTGAGAACACCAAGACAAACAGAACCAGACTGCTGGATTTGAGAAGTTTTCAGTCCAGAGGCAGTATTTTCAGTGTAATTACTTTTTCTTGCTCTCTTTTATTTCTTCAGATTTTTCACAATTTGCATCTCACCATATGGAGCTAGGCTTCCCCTCCTGCCACAAAGTTGCCATGTTCACTGCACTGTTTTTTACACTGTCTCTCAAACACAGGCTCCAGGTCACCCAGACTTCTAACAGACATTCTCCAACCCTATACGCACCTCACTCCAACCCAGAAAGTCAACCACCTGGCAGCAGGGTCAGTGACCTCTTTGTTTTCTTCCTTTCTAGTCACATCATCAATTTGCCTACTGTGGATGCGGACGTCACTGTCCTTGGATACACAGTCCTTTACAGTGTAGTTGTCCTGTTGCACGGTGTGCTGCTGCATAATGGAAGTGGCTGTTTATCCATTCCCAGGGATTTGCATGGAGCAGACCTAGCTTTCTGGCTGAGGACCACTAGAAGGACCATCCCCACGGGAGATTTTAAAACCCTGAATCTCAGATGCTTTATTTTCCCTGTTTTTACTTCAAAGCCTTTCCTCTCCTGTAGCTAAAACACAACATTGACTCTTCTTCAAAAGATACCAGTTCACACTGAGCTGCAGTAGTTCCAGATTTGTTTTTGAAAGAGCTTTCTGTGTGCTGGGAATTACAGATGTCAGCCTGAGGGGAGTTAAGGTGACTCCCTTGGCCTCTTGTAGATGCAACCAGGCACTGAGAGTAACTCTTGCACAAGCCTCATCAAAGGAACTCTGTCTTTCTTGATCAAGGAACAAAACTAGTGGTATTCTGACTGAAAAAAAAGAAAAAAAGCATCAAATATTCAGGAGTAATTACTAAGGGTTTTTTCTTGAGGTAGCTGCAAAATGCATAAGCCCGTTTAGAAGCCTTGCGTGTATCAATCAAATAACTAAAGGGAAGCATAGTGTCAGCTCTACAAGACAAGAATCTTTATCTGTCTTCCTCATTGCTGTATCCCCAGCACCTAGAGCAGTGTCTGGTACACTAAATGTTTGATGAAAGAATAAATAAATGAATGAACCCTTTCTTTGGGCATAACTAAAAGTGAGAAATGTCCAAATAAAGCCAAAATGATCTATGAATGAAGTTCTACACCAAATACCAGAGGAATGCAGTGGCTGCTCCTTGGGTGGACATCAGGGCTTTGAACTGGTTGGTCAAGTTCAAACCCCTGCTGAGAATCTGCATTTCTAACAAGTTGCCATGTGATACTAACTGCTGCTGGCCAGGGACCCATTCTGAGAACCACTAGTACAGCCACCTGTTGCCTTGCCAACTGAGTTGATTCCAACTCACAGCGACCCTATAGGACACAGTAGGCCTCCCCTGTAGGGTTTCCAACGCTCTAATCTTCATGGAAGCACACTGCCACATCTATCTCCTGTGGAGCCACTAGTGGGTTCTAACCGCCAACCTTTCCGTTAGCAGCTGAGCACTTAACCACTGTGCCACCAGTGATTCTCAAAACTTATTATACATACGAATCATCTGCGGACCTTGTTAAAATGCAGATTCTGATTCAGTATATCATGCAAATTCTCAGCATGGGTTCAAACCTGAATGAACCAGTTGGAAGCCCTAGTGAAAATCTAGTGTATACGCCAAGGACGCTAAAGGAAAAAAAAAAAATCCTGTGAAGTTGGAGAAGAACCTTTCTTTGACTTTGGGGTGAACTTCTCAAAGTGGTGATAAGTCGGAATTGGCTCAGGTTTGGGGTTAGTAGCTCGAGAGAGTCTCTTTGGATGCGGAAACTCTTCTGTTTCACTGGTTGGTGGGGAAAAATAATAAGTCACATAAAATCAAGTAAGGAATTCAGTCCTTCCTCAAGATTAAGACAGGCCCGTCTTTATCCTCAGTCTGAGGAATGAGTTGCTATTTATTCCAAGCCCTCACAGTTTTGTTTCTTTATTGCCTTACTCTGGTGGCTCTCAGCGTAGGCAGCACAAGAGAATCACCTGGAACTTCTTAAAAATACCCATATCCTGAAGGGTGAGTCCCATCCCCTTTTTGATGTCATTCTGATGTGTATTGCCAGGTGATTCTAATGGGTATCCAGGGCTGAGAAATTCTGCCCTGCCCCATATTTTGCCCAAGGTGTATTTTTCTACTTTACCATAGAGATTACAGTAATTTTTCTTATTTCAACATTTTTATGTACGTGCCCCTTTCCCTTTCCTCTGTGTGGATGTCTGCATTCTTTAGTGGTCTCTGTGAATCTACCATCTGATTACTACTTTGCTACGTGACTTTCGGACTCTTTGCAAAACATTTAAAAACAGCCATTTCAAAAGTACTCCAAAGTGTTACTTAAACACATAAGTATATGCAATGTAGATATATCCAATTTTACTCTATTTTGGTTCAGAAAATGACTATCCCAACAAAAAAGTCAACAAGTGGCCCTTTAAACAATAAACAGTGCTGAGATCACTTTGTTGTAATGTTAGCAAATCTGGAAGAGGAGAGAAATCATAGTTTTATCTTCAAATGTCTCCTTTTTAAATTCTCTTTCCTAAAAAAAACAAAACGAAATCTGTACACTCAAAAAAGGTTCTCAGGTCAAAGCATTGTAGGTACCTAATTCTTTGACTATAAAGGAGAGTTATATTTTCACACACACACAAAAAAAATTGTTCTCTTTTATACAAATAATTTAACTTATCTGTGGCTTGACTTTTCCTAAGAAATGAAAAGTATAGACTATTGTAGCCCTAATATTCCATAATCTGTGGCTGAAAATTGTTACCTTTATAGGATTTTGTGCTTTCAAAAGCATATAAAGAACAGAATAGGAATTTCCAAAGTCAAAAGGTACTTCAGACCAGCTTACTCTTGATTAAACTAAAGAAGTTTCTTTATATTTCCTACATTTCATTTGAAACTCTATAACCCATTGGAACCATTGCTGTCTAGTTGATTCTGACTCATAGTAACCCTATAGCAGAAAAAAAAAAAAAAAAAAAAAACATTGCCATCTAGTTGATTCCGGCTCATAGCAACCCTACAGGACAGAGTAGAACTGCCCCACAGAATTTCCAAGGAGCTCCTGGTGGATTCAAACTGCCAACCTTTTGGTTAGCAGCTGTAGCTCTTAACCACTACACCACCAGAGTCTCCATACCGACTCCAGAGCAGTATTTATCTTTGGAAGGAAGCTTTTGATCTTAGACTTGCCAATCTGCTGTTGTTATTCAAAGGATGAGTTTAATAATAGGTACACATTTATGAGATCTGAACTACTTCTTCCTCTGTATTTTGGATGAACGTGTGCTCTGAAATTGTTATGGCACATTTTAGGATATCTCAGCCCATAGATTTTTCAAGAAAATACTTTTTTGGCCAATCATTTATTAAAGGACAACTAAAATTAAACTCTAAGGAACAAAGGCATTAGTTGGAAAAATTTCTGAGACTTGAGTCAAGATGAAATTATTAACAGGCATTATTAAGAGAGACACCCACGAAAAACACACTGGAAATTCAACAAATATAAAAACCTAAAGCCTGGCAGCAAGACTCTTACCATTTTTCAAGAGAAAATAAATTCTTTTATGACATGGATTAGTTCCCCAGTTAGGCCTACAGAATGAGACAGTTCTCTACACGATTTTATTTAAAAGCTTTATCCACAAGTGTAACAGAAAAATGCAAATAGCAAATGTGAAGAATTGAGTCCTTTGGTTGGGGGGAAGAGGGAAGGAGTTGATGAACATCTTGTGAGGACAAATTTAGTAAACTGAGTGCAGTGCGATGAATACTTTGTGCTCAGCTTCTTGGTTGGCATACCGTAGCCATTTAGGGGGGTACTATGATGACAAATGCACACCTACAATTTTAAAGGAGGTTTAGTTGTTCATAAACAGTCTTCCACCAATAGCAAATTGTGTTTTTAACGTATTTTCCCCTAACTTACTCAAAGGCAAAGGAGGTGGACTAAACGTTAGCAATTTTAAAATAAATATGCATGATTTATTATTGACCATCTACAAACTCCAGTCTCATGTACCCAACTCTTTGCTCAACATCCTCACTTGCATGCATGCTATATTTTTATTCAAATAATATGTGCCTTCTACATTTGTTTACCAGTTGCAGCCTCCTACCACAAGGTATTTTCACAGGCATGTTATGCTAATTTTCTAACAGCAACATGTAAAAAAAAAATGGTATAGTGGCTCTTATGCAAACGCTTCTCATAGGGAGGGCGTGGCTGGCAAACCAACATAGAAGGCAAGTGTTATCTGCATAAAAAATGGTAATTAAAAAAAATAGACATCTTAAAATTGACGTGTTCTAAAACTCAACCTCTGATCTTCCTTCATAAGTTTACCTTCTTCCAGTCTTCTTCATTTCAGTTAATGGCAGTTACAGCTTTCCAATTGCTTAGAACAAAACCCTGGAGTTATTCTCAGCTCTTCTTTTTCTCACTCGACATTCACTCATCTGCCTTATACAGATGACACAACCTTGCTTGCTGAAAGTAAAGAGAACTTGAAGCACTTACTGATGAATATCAAAGACCACAGACTTCAGTATGGATTACACCTCATGTGTGTGGGAAAGCTGGACAACGAATAAGGAAGACTGAAGAAGAATTGACACCTTTGAATTTTGGTTTTGACAAAGAATATCGAATACACCATGGGCTGCTAAAAGAACGAACAAATCTGTCTTGGACGAAGTACGACCAGAATGCTCCTTAGAAGCAAGGATGGCAAAACTACATCTAACATACTTGGGACATGTTATCAGGTGGGATCATTCCCTGAAGAAGGACATCATGCTTGGTAAAGTAGAGGGTCAGGGAAAAGAAGGAAGACTCTAAACAAGGTGGGTTGACACAGTGGCTGCAACAATGAACTCAAGCATAACAATTGTGAGAGTGGAGCAAGACTGGGAAGTGTTTGGCTGTTGTACATAGGGTCACTATGAGTGGGAAGAGACTCAACAGCACCTAACAACAGCAACCACAATACATCCGATCAGGCAGTAAATCCTTTTTAATCTACCTAATCTTTAGATCTACCCTTAAATATACCAGAATTTGACCATCTCTCACCACCTTCACTATTATTAACACTGGAATTCAAGCTACTCTATTCGCTTACCTAAATTACTGCAGTAACCTTCTAACTGTTTTTTCTGCTTTTGCCCATGCCCTTGACCTCATTGTAAGGGATTCTCAACACATCAGTGCAAGTGATCCTGCTAAACTGTAAGTCAGACAAAGTCTCTCCTTTGCTTTCCACTGCTCTTGGAATTAAAGTCGTTACGTTGGCTTATAAGGCCCTACAACATCTAGCCCCATGCTGTCTCTCTGAGTTCATCTCCTACCACTCTCCCCTTTTTTCTCTCCTCTCCAGTGACACTGACCTTCTGGAGTTCTTCAGATATGTTAAGTAAGCTCCTCCTACAGAAATTATACATTTGCTGTTCCCTCTGCAAGCTAAGCTCTTTATTCTGATGTCTGCATGGCTTCTTCCTTACCTCCTTCTAGTTCTTGTTCTAGTGTCATTTTTCCAGGTAGGCCTTTCCTGACCACCACATATAAAATTATGTACATCTCAACATCCAACCCCGTGCATCTGTCAAATATCCATATTTGTGCCCATTTCAAAAAAAGGTGATCCAACAGAATGCGGAAATTATCAAAAAATACCATTAATATTACACACAAGAAAATTTTGCTGAAGATCATTCAAAAGTGGCTGCAGCAGTATATCAACAAGGAACTGCCAGAAATTCAAACCAGATTCAGGAGAGGATGTGGAACCAGCGATATTATTGCTGGTGTCAGATGGGTCTTGGCTGAAAGCAGAGAATACCACAAAGGTGTTTACCTGTGTTTTATTGACTACGCAAAGGTATTCAACTGTGTGGATCTTAGCAAATTATGGATAATATTGAGAATAATGGGAACTCCAGAACACTGAGTTGTGCTCATAAAGAATCTGTACATAAACCAAGAGGCAGTTGTTCGAATAGAACAAGGGATACTGTGTGGTTTAAAGTCAGGAAAGGTGTACTTCAGGGATGTATTCTTTCAGCATACTTGTTCATTCTTTATGCTGAGCAAATGATCCGAGAAGCTGGACTACATGAAGAAGAATGGGGCATCAGGATTGGAGGAAGACTCTTTAACAATCTGCAATATGCAGTTGATACAACCTTGCTTGCTGAAAGCGAAGAGGACTTGAAGCTCCTACAGATGAAACTCAAAGATGACAGCCTTAAATATGGATTACACCTTAACATAAAGAAAATAAAAATCTTCAGAACTGGATCAATAGGCAATGTCATGATAAATAGAGTAACTATTGAAGTTGTCAAGAATTTCATTTTACTTGGATCCACAATCAACACCCATGAAAGCAGTGGTCAAGAAATTGAATGATATATTGCATTGGGAAAATCTGCTGTTAAAAAGCAAAGATGTTCTTTTAATGACTAAGGTCCACTTGACCCAAGCCATGGTGTTTTCAGTCACCTCACATGCATGCGAAAGCTGGACTTTGAATAAGGAAGAGCAATAACTAATTGATGCCTTTGAATTGTGGTGGTGGCAAAGAATATTGAATATACCATGGACTGCTGAAAGAACAAAAAAAAAGCTGTCTTGGAAGAAGTAAAGCCAGAATGATCCTTAGAAACCAGGATGGCAAGACTTTGTCTCACATAATTTTAACATGTTATCAGGAGAGACCAGTCCCTGGAGAAGGACATCATGCTTGGTAAAGTAGAGGGTGAGAGAGAAAGAGGAAGACCCTCAGCAAGATGAATTGACACAGTGGCTGCAACAGTGGGCTCAAGCATAACAATGATTGTGAGAATGGTTCTGGATTGAGCAGTGTTTGTTTCTGTTGTACACAGGGTCACTATGAGTCAGAACCGACTCAACGGTACCTAACAACAACACTCAAGACTCCCTAACTATCTTCACAGTTTTATTTTCCCACAGAATCAACCACCATCCAATGAACTATATATGTGTGTATGTGTGCATAGATATTCGTTTATTGTCCGTCTCCTTCTACTGGAATGCAAACTCCATGATGGCAGGGATTTCTACTCTTGTCTCATTGCCATATGCCTAGTCTAGAATGGTGCCTAGCACCTAGTAGATCCCCAATAAACATCTGTTGCACTAATACGTGAACATATTAGAGTGTTGCATTCAATTTCATATCTTTGTGATAACCTAAAAAATCAAATGCATTGCTGTTGAGTCAATTCCAACTCATAGTGACTCATAGTGACCCTATAACACACAGTAGAACTGCTCCATAGAGTTTCCAAGGAGCGTCTGGCATATTCAAACTGCTTTCGGTTAGCAGCCATAGCTCTTAACCACTGCACCACCAGGTTTTCCACCTTTTGTGATAGTCTTATTGCATTCCCCTCTTTTTCGGACCACGCCAACTAATATCTCATTTCCTTTGGTTGCGTGATCACATCTTCCTTAATTTCTTATTTTTTATGGTGTATTTTTCCTTTAAGCTTTTTGTTTGCATATTTTAAATTCAGTCATGTATTTGGTCATATTTGGTCTACTACATGCTTACATTTTTCTCATATTTTCTGTTGTTTTTAAACTAAAAAAAAAAGGTTTTGTTCTTCTCCTACTTTCATCTTGTATTACCTTCATATGCAGATCCTGCATTGGTGGTTTGTATTTAATGCCTCATCCTTGAATGAGGTAAGGTGCTTTTGAACCCACTCTTTGCAGGAGGGTCTGGTGGAGGAGGAAAAGGCCTCTCCTTAGGACCCAGAGTTTTCTGTGTGAGGGAGTCTTTACTTCTCCCTGGATCACTGGGATTAGGGCTGCAGAGCTGACCACACTGCCCTCGCTCTCACATTCCTGCCTCACCAGACACCGCTTCCTGAAAATATGGCTTGCCTGAATGGTTCTTTGTTTACCAACCTACATTCTGAGCATTGTGCAACTCAATTGTCAAGTCCAGCGAGGGCCCTGCTATCAGCCCACCTGCTCTTTCCCAGTGCTGCTAATGAGGGATTAATAGAAGCCTTGCTAGCACAGTGGTTAAGAGCTCAGCTCCTGACCAACAGGTCAGCAGTTTGAATCCACCAGCATCTCCTTAGAAACCCTATAGGGCAGTTCTACTCTGTCCTATTGGTTCACTTTGAGTTGGAATCCACTCGACAGCAATGGGTTTGGTTTTTTTTGTTTTGTGACCCAAGTGGCTTTTTTTTTTTAAACTGCTCTATGCTGGCTTGGATTTAGATCTGCAGCCACGTGCATTTTCTCTCCGTATCTTCGCACAGCCCACCTTCAATGATTTTGGCAGATTGTCCTCTAATTCTGTGATTTAAAGTTTCCTGTTTCTCTTAGTTTTGTTACAGATGGAATTCTGCAGCAAAATATATCTGTATGTTAACAACTGTTGAATTGAAGTAGTGGGTATGTACGATATCATATGTTATTCTAATACCTTTTTGAGTGTTTCAAATATTTTATAATTAAATCGACTTTAACTAGAAGCCCTTTAACTTTAATCCTTGGACACCTGGGGTGCAGTGGTTAAGAGCTCACCTGCTAACCAAAAGGTCAGCAGTTCGAATCCACCAGCCCCTCCTTGGAAACCCTGTGGGGAAGTTCTACTCTGTCCTATAGGGTCACTATAAGTTGGAATTGACTTGACAACAATGGGTTTTGGGCTATGAAGGTAGACGTTCACAGTTAGCCAAAGGGCTGCTGTATCTGTTCCTATCTAAACTCGTCATCTGTGTAGCCTGTCCGAGTGAAAAGGAAAGGACAAAAATTGGTGAAATTATGGACACATGACAATAACCTGGTTCTCATCTCCAAGCCATTATGTAGGCCATTCTTATGAGTTACAGTATGAAAATCTGTGCCTATAAATTATTAAATTCCGTGGGTCTTTTCCTATGGTTGCATCTGTAGTTCCATGGTTCTGAAGGTTTATAAGACTGGGGTGTAAAACTAGAATTTCAACTTATTAATTTAAAATAACCCTTCTTCTATTATTATAGTTCTTTATGGGCAGTGGATTGCTTATGCCCAGTTACCAGAGAGAACAGCGTGAGGAACTGCATGTTTACCTGCAAGTTTCTTGGTGAACAATGGATAAGAACAAGCAGAGCTAGAATACTCAATGGTTAATCAAGCCGAGCTAAGGTAGTGATATATTTATCACCACAGTAGATATTGGCTTCTAATGGAACCAGAATACTCACGGGCCAAGTCTTCTTCTATCTCTGGACCTTGCTTCTATTGACCCTGCCAACGTTCAGTTTCTGAATATCCACTTCCTAATGTGGATAGATTCACCTTCTGACTGAATCTTTATTTAGATGTACTGGTGGGGTTATAACTGACTTTTAGGGGTCTTGGAGATCTTCTGCCTTTTTTTTTTTTTTAATTCTTTTTGTATTAGACTTTTTTTATCCTATTCCTTTTCTTTCTAAATTTTGTTATTGAGAAGATAGGAATGGCACGTCACATATCTCTTCTGTGATTAACAGGAGGTAATCATACTGGTGAAACGGCAGCCTACAGTCTTACACCACTTGTATTGGGGGAGAATATATTGAGGCATTCCTCAAAAACCGACAAATGTTTATAAAGTACAATGAATCAGTTTGCTCCCCTTACTCTATCCCTTATTCTCTGTCTCCTTGGTCTGCTTATTTTTCTTCATAGTACTTTTCACTACTCAATATTATGTACTTGTTTGTTTTTCTGCAGTCTTTCTCACCCACTAAACTAGAAGATATTTTACATGGTGGTAGGAATTTGGTTCCTTTTTTTAATACTGTATCATCTCTAGCACTTAGTGTCTGACACAGTCGATGCTCCTTAATTGTATACAGTTCCTTAAATAAGTGAACTGCAAAATGAGATACAAGTAGTTTTAAGAAATGAGATGAATTATGGACTTCGGAATAGGATCATTTTCAGGGATCATTAAATCAGCATCTCAAAATGCAGCTACTGCTGTAACTTTCGTTTTATATCCCTTAAAACATCCCATGTTATATTGGTTTTAATTTTTGCTTATCCTGTCCCTTGAACCATGCCCTGAGCCCCATTATGGTAACAGGTGAAAAAAAGGGTCTTATTTTCATTCAGACCACACCAGGTCCATTTCTGATCTTAAGCTAAGCATGCTATTTTTGTTATTGAAAATTTAAATTTACTATTTCTGCTTCATATATGTCCCTCTCTTTCAGGGCTTGGGGAACTGGGAAAGAACTAGAATGTTTGTAGATACTAATCACACCAAACAACTGTCAAATTGAAATGCAAAACTTACATTCCTTAATTATCTGGTTAAGACAGCAACTCAAGATAGTGGACACTAATGAAAGGGATCAGTGAAATAAATAATCAAAAGCCGAGAATAAACTAGGCATTTATTTTATTGTTTATTAAATGTGCCTTAAATATTACAGCACTCAAATTTGGGTTCCTTTAATGTTTTAGAGTTTCACAAATATTAGATCAATCAAGATAATTTAACCAAATTCAGCACTAAATTTACAATTTTAGAAGAAATGCATTCTATGCCCATCCTTACAATTAGTTAAGTAAAGAAAAAAGAGAATAAAGACACAGATTAGCGGATGGTTAGTCGTTTCACCTATACAGAACTAAAGATAGCAGCTCTACAGATTGCTGACTCTCTGTCACAACATGCCGTTCAGAGGCGTCATGTCAAACCTAACCAGAAGGACAGTTTCCCATTGACCCTACAAGCAGCCAGCAATCTGACCTGCTAATACTTTGGAGACCACCCAGCATAAACTATTTTGACTTTATTCTACTTGAGAACACTTGTCTCCAAGGGAATCAGTCATCAGCTGCAGCCTGGTCTAGAACCAGTGGGGAGCCTGGCTAAGAAACCATCAAACGTATACTTTTTTGTTTCTGTTTTTTGTTGTTGTTTTTATCTTTATCTCCTCCTTTGACACCTCTCCATCTCTGTCTTACCTGTCCTCAGTTTACTGTGTCATCTGATGTGCTTCGTTAATACCTAAATAACGGCAAGGGTCATCCAGAAACATAGTCTCCCAGGAGATAGAGGATGCATAGTTGGGTTCCCTCTTGGAAATTCTGGCTCGTCAGTCACTTTACCGTACAATTTTTTCTCTCAATATTGAGTATGACCCTGGTGCAGATCAGGTCCCCGTCTCATTGTGCAGACCCTACGTTTTCCAGAGTAGCTAGCTCACTCCCAATTCCCTGTACCACTAAAAAAAAAAAACTAAATACAGTGGGGATTTATATTTATAATTTAGACACAGTTAGTAGAAGCAGGACACCCATGTGCGTTGATTCAAATCACTGAAGACTGACAGCACTGTCTGATTGTATTTGTACTTAAAATTGATTGAAAGGACACGATAATTATTTTACAGAATTTTATAAAAAGAATGAATTCAATTTTAATCATCATGTATTATTTACTAAATTAAATATTAATTCAACTAGGTTTCCAATTGCCAGTAACACCACTTATTTTAAGGCTTTTTCTTTTCTTGACTATGTTTAGGAAATGTCACAAAATTGTCATCATTTCTATCATTTCTGTTTAAAAAATCAATAAATAATTTAGGAAAAATCTGTCAATCCAACTATTTCCTGTGACATACACAATCAGAAAATTGATTGAATGTTGGTTTTGCTTTTCTCTTGGGGGTTACATTCTCTTCCTCTATCTCCTTTTGTTTAAAGCTTGCTTTGAAGGGTTGTGCTACCCCAAGTTTTCATCCATCATTTTTATTCTTGTTTTTACAATTGTTCCCCCAATGTTTAGCTCTTACCAGGTACACCTCATGGAATTACATTTTTTATTATTATTATTTATATGTATTTCTCTCCCAGCAGACTTTGAAGGTAGCCCTTTGAAAGAAGAAAGACGATTTTCCTCATGTTCCTGTTCCCAGTGCCGACCATAACGCCTAGAATTTATCGTGAACTCAGCGTTTTCTCGGCACAGAGAAATTTTTATACAAATGTTGCAGCTCATGTAACAGGTGGGAGTACACTTTCAATGTCAGGACCACATCTTCCTGCCTAACCTGGTGCATTGAACAGCCAATGCCTAAGGAAGAGTTCCTCTGATTTCTCATATTTTGGTTTATTTGAACTACAAAAGTCCTTTAAGATAATGTAAGTCTTTGAAAATGTTACAAATAACATGTATTTATTATAACTAAAACCTAGCCCTTTTTAATGTTAAAATTTCTATACATGTTCGGTAAAGAATGGTAATAAAATAGTAAAAAAAAAAAAAAAAAGAAAGAAAGAAAGTTATGACTATGAGCCTAAGAGGTCAATAGAGACGGCTATGACTATAGGAACGGTGTGCTCCTAAACAAGCTGAACTTTAGCCAATAAAAATCCCTGATGGAGAAGCATGTATGTTATTAGCCCCAATTCCAATGCTGGCAGGAGGATATGCGTTGTATACAACTTTCTCCTGTCTTACTTTAGAAACATTGCTGTTAGTTGTCTTCTATAAATTATGTTAGATGTGAATTTAATACTGATGAATAAACTTCACTACACTTCAATGTATCAATATTAAGCTCAACATATTGCACTATAGACATGACAAGTTAATTTTTAGGTCTCTTTCTTATCCATGTTTATAATCACTATACGCTTCCACTTATTTGAAGTCATATATTCTTAACATTCTCAGTTACAGTCTCATATATCATTAATTGTTTAATTTACATTGATTTTCCTTTAGCTTAATAAATTAACTTACTATGCAATTTTCAAAATAGACTAAGAATTGTAATTTTATTGACTAGATAAACTCAATATTCAAATCAAAGCATATACCATTTTTCATTTGTTTAAAACTGCATCACAAAAATGACATTAAAATAAAGTTTTAAATGACAATACCAAGTCAATTTAATTTTCAAAGAGTGTTAAATCAGATTGATGCTTTCCTAAACACTTTAACATTTAGACTATTTTGAAGATCAAATTACATAGATGTGTTTCTTTAATGGGCATTAAATTTACGCTTAGAGCTTCCTGATTGTAGAACTCTAGGGATTTAAAGGGTCCTTATTTTTTTTTTTTATTAGTCAGGGACAGAGGCGATCTCTTAGAGTGGAATTCTCTCTCTGGCATTCTGCAAACTTCTGGCCCTATATCTGGAAGGGGAGCCTTTCTCTGAAGCTTGTGTAAGTTTCCCCTTACAGGTTAGCGTCAAACAGGCACCCTTCTGTTTAGGACCTGATGCGGCAGTCTTGAAGAATGGGAATGGTGCCATATCTCTAGTCTTTGATCTCAGAGATCTAGTTGCCTGCTCTGATGGGCCTTGATGTTGTTGTTAGGTGCCATCGAGTCAGCTCTGACTCCTAGAGGCCCTGTGTACGACAGAACAAAACACTGCCCAGTCCTGCACCATCCTCACAATCGTTATGCTTGAGCCCATTGTTGCAGCCACTGTGTCAACCCACCTTGTGGAGGGCCTTCCTCTTTTTTGCTGACCCTCTACTTTACCAAGCATGCTGTCCTTCTCCAGGGACTCCTGATAATATGTCCAAAATATGTGAGACCAAGTCTCAGGATCCTCATTTCCAAGGAGCACTCTGGCTGTACTTTTTCCAGGACAGACTTGTTCTTGATGGACCTTAAAAAACACCAATTTTAAGTGTCTCTATTTCTACTAATCACCTCCACTTTTTAAATAAATTGTTTTCACTGCTAATTCTTGTTTATTCAATGTTAGGTTATCTCTAAACTTTCTACTTTAAGAGATAAGAGATAGATGACTTAAAATTGTCCCCTACAAGTATGTCAGTGCGATGTCTCTTGTCTTTAACTATTTCTTGTTTCACTGAATAGACAGTCACATCCCTTACAGAGTTATAGAATTTTCCATAAGAAATTATTTTAGTTATCACCTTATACAAGACTTGTTTCATTAGACTGAGACTCCAAGAGCAATTCAAATTAACTGAGAATTATAATAAGGAGTAATTTGACATACACAGTTATACGTCAAGTCTGAGTAAGTGGGAAGGGCGAGCTCTGCCTCTTCCATCACTTTGTCCAGACGACCTTGGTGCGTAGGCATATGCATGAGTTTTCTTCCCTGCCTTCCCTCTGCCAACGCCACAGTCTAGTCCACAGGGAACTTTTATTCGGATAACTGCATACAGCTGCTAGTATTAATTACTCCAAAACACAAGCCTGCTTTATATCATTTTCCTATTTAAAGTTTTTCCTTAAAACTCAGCATGACTTGTAAGCTATTATATTTTTCTGTGAGGAAGTTAAGGACCAGAGAGGTTAAATAACTTTCCTAAGAACATACAGCTAACAAAAGAGCAGAGAGTCAGGATTCAAAGTCAGCTCTGAAAATAAATCTGTGTTGAGGGCTTGTAACGTGATCGGAGGCAGCTGAAGGCAAGGAACTCAAACTTTCCAATTTTTATGTGGTATCTGCCACATGGGAGGCACTTTGCCAAGTCTGGTGCTGTAAAAATAAGGGAAATCCCAGTGCCAGCGCACCACGAGGAAGGGGTGGAGGAACGTCTTAGCCTTGCCTCACCTAATTTTCTTCCCTATTCATCCAGGAGACTCTATTGTGTGTAAGTCAAGACGTTTTCCTATGAAACGGTGAGGTTTCTCTTGTCATTTCTGACAGCGGCAGAGGAGCACGGTGGGTAAGAATGTGGGTTCCAGTTTCCAAAGATCTGGGTTCTAGCTCCAGGTGTCTATGGTGTGGCTGTGAAGATTAAAAGTGATAAAACACCAAAATCAAACCCAGTGCCGTCGAGTCAATTCCAACTCATAGCGACCCTATAGGACAGAGTAGAACTGCCCCATAGAGTTTCCAAGGAGCGCCTGGTGGATTCGAACTGCTGACTCTTTGGTTAGCAGCCGTAGCACTTAACCACTACACCACCCGGGTTCCCATTAAAAGTGATAATTCATGTAAAATGTTTAGTCCAGTTCCGGCAGATAAGTTTTCATTCCACAGTGGCGTTGTTCTTGTTGGTTGCTCTTGGGTCGATTTTCAGTTTATAGCAATGCTATAGGGTAGAGTGGAACTGCCCCCTAGGGTTTTCTAGGCTGCAAATTTTACTGGAGCAGATCGGCTAGTCTTTTTCCCAAGAAGCCACTGGGTGGGTTCAAAGGACAACGTTTTGATTGGCAGCCAAGCTCTTAACCATTGCATTACCAAGGCTCCTTATTCATTTCAGAGTAGCTACTGTTTAAAAAAAAAAAAAAAAATTATTATTATTATTTTTTTTACTGTTAAATGGTTTTTGTTTATCCATCTTCCCACTGGACTGTAGGGTTCCGAAATGTAAGCAACTGTATCTTTAACATGAGGCAATTCAGTGAATATTAATTGGACAAATGGCATGAATTATGATCCTCTTAATAAGTACAAAACATACATAGGCAGGCTCCTAAAAGGATAAAACTATTTGAGTAGTTCCATTGGATATAAACATCAAAACCACTTTGGGGAGCTTTTTAAAAATATAAATTTATGGACTCATCCTCAGAGGTTCTAATTCACTAGGTCAAGGGTAGGCCCCAGAATGCTGTATTTTTTTCAAGTTTCCAATTGAAGTTTTCAACATCATGTAAGGTTGAATTGTTCTAGATTGCCCAAATATGTATCTTCTTCCTGCAAGCACTGGGCAGCACTGTTCTAGTAAAGTGGCGCACAGAGAAATGTACCACAATTCCTGGGTTCAGCTGCCTTGCAATTTGGTTAAGAAGACAAAGTTAGCAAATATTCAACAACTAGAGAACAACTGCTAAATCGCATGCTACTGATGATAGACAGCACACATGTTCCAGAGATATGAGGTCATAATGGAAATTGGAGAAGGTTCAATTTGCATGGGCCTGTAAACAGGTGATTATGAGAAAACTGAATTAGGGAAGACCCAAATTGAGCTGATCATGTGAAGAGTGAGAAAATCACCATGAATAGAATGAAGAGGCATAGATTCAAGCATAGTGGAACATCAATATAGGTCATAGCCCGGGGAAAGATCCTGGAAACTCTCAAAGGAAAACTATTCTAGGAATGAGGCAACAGAATAAGAAAGATGAATTGAAGGATGGAGAGACTGGGAGCAGGAAGGCCAGCTTTGGATGTGTGTGTCTGTTTTAATCATTTCAAGCAAGAAGTGATCAAAGCATAGTCTTATGATAATGGATATGGAAATGGAAAGGAAAGAAAGAGTACCAGAGATATTACAAAGGACAACAACTAAGGATGAAAGGAAGATTAAAAACAAAGGTAACTTCAAAGTTTCCAGAAGACTAAAAGCAGCTGGCTGTGACCTATTGCCTTCATGTGGCCGCCCCCACCAGCCCTCCCTGAGCTTCACAATGCTGGTGGACAGACTGTATTATATCACTGTGTTGTCAGCAATCTCACGGGCCTTTTAATGGTCTGGTTCTTTTTAATTGTCAGTACTATCCAGTTTAGATGGGTCTTCTAATTTTTTAATGCCTTATAATTTAAGTTTAGGGTCGCCTTTTTAATACCTAAAAGAACTAGCAGGAGTTACTCCCCTTGGATTGCAGAACAGAGCAGTAGACCCAGAAGGCAATACAACTTCTCTGTTTTATGTCAATGAGCGGGTGAACATAAATGTTTAACTCTGGAGTAACCAATTATGCTCCTTAACTGAAATTTCGATTCAGCCCTTCTACAGCACCATTCTGCCACATACCCATAAAGGATGTTTTCGAACTCTCCCCTGTTCACACTGACCTCCGATGAATAATTTTCCTATAATGGAAAGTTGGAGGGAGGATCTCAGAAGCTCAAGGTGTGCTGTGATGTTCCTCACTTGTGGCACTCTATGCCCACAAGGTATTCTGTAGGGCGCATGTTTCATCGAATTCCCCAACCATTCCTGCCAATTTCAGTGCGTTTCAGCTAGCCATCTATGACTCACCATTCGCTTGATTATTCCCCGTTCTGTTTACATCATTCAACAACATTTCTTGAAGTAATAGCCTGCACTAAATCTTTGCAATAATAATACCAACGAAATTGCAATTTAGGCACCTGCAATAGCAGTGACAACAGAGATACTCTGCAAGTTAGCAGATGAACACGGCAGAGACATCTGTTAACCTGCATACAACTACATTTTGTAAATTTTAAATCACTTGCTGTGTAAGTAGGTACACGTCGCAAACACTGTTTTCTTTGAATACCTAGCATCTCTCCCCTGACCCTTTTTGTAGGACCTCAATTTGCTCAGCTGTCTACTCTCATCCATACACTTCAGAGGAGACTGATTGGTCTAAACAACTTCTGCCCCATAAAATGTTCTGTAATGATGGAAACCTTCTACATCTGTGCTGTCTAACATGGTAGCCGGAAGCCATGTCTCTTCTTGAGAATTTGAAATGTTTTAGGGCAACTGAGGAACTGATTTTTAAATTTTATTTTGGAATTTAAATAGCTACATGTGGAGGATAGATAACATATTAGATAACATAGAAAATCAATGATGATGTTCTCTTATTCCCCTTGCAAATGATGGATCTAAATACACATGGTTGCAAGACAACGCTGACCAATGAAATGAAAGTGAAAGTCTATAGAAGGCCTTCTAAGAAAATTTAAGTACACTTACACAAACCGACAATACCAAATGTGAGCAAGTATATGGAGCACCTACAACTCTCATGCATAGCTGATAGAAAATTAAATTGAAATAATTATTTGGGGGGAAAAATGTTGTCATTACCTTGTAAAGTTGAATTGTTCATACCTCAAGACTGAGCAAGACCCTAGGTTTTTACTTTAGAGAAACTCTTGGGCACATGCATCATGAGACACAAAAAGAATATTTATAACAGCATTATTTACAATTGAAAAAAATAGAAATAATCATAAAAATCAAAAGAAGACTCAATAGGTACATTGTGGAACACTCATGGCAACCATATAGGACAGGATAGAACTGTTCCATAGGGTTACCAGGGAGTGGCTGGTGGATTCAAACTGCCAACCTTTTGGTTAGCAACTGACCTCTTAACCACTGCACCACCAGGGCTCCTTATTGAACAATGTCACTCTTAAATATGACCTCCACAGGGCCAGGATTTCTGTCTGGTTTCCTCACTGCTAATCTACATGCCCTAAAATATTGCCTGGAACATAGTAGGTGCTCAAAATATTAATTTAATCAATTGTTTAATAAATAAATCTTTGCACCTTAGAATGTTTTCCTAATTAGAGGGAGCTTAATTGGAAAGCTAATGAAGCTTAAGCTTCACCACCACTCATTGCATGAGTCTTCCCAAGGTTTGGTAAGTTCTTCTTCAGGGAACAGGGAAGAAAATGACAGTTCCAGCCACAAACAGAAGGCCTGAAACCCTGACCCAATAGAAGGTATACCATCTGCACCCTAGTTGTCCTGGGACTGCAGACAGGGTCTGTCATCTGCCAGCACTATCTCCGCACCTACCTGCCCCACACAACAACTGGAGCTCACTGGGTATCCAGACTCTACCCATGACCCAAGTAGAGAGTTCTGAACTAGGTGCTGTTCATCCAGTTTCCTGTTTTGGGTGGGGCAGGGAAAGGGTATAGTCCAAATCTAATAGCTCTGTAATGGTTAAGATTGTGTGTCATCTTGGCTGGGCCATGATTCTTAGTGTATTGGCAGTTGTATACTGTTGTGATAACTTCCCTGTTGAGATGTGATATGGGATCATGCCCATGATGGAATCTGCTGTGACTAGACAATCAGTTGAAAGGGAGTTTCCTCGTGTGTGTGGCATGCATCAAATACAAGCAGACATTCTGGCAAGGCTTGAGGCCGATTTCCTCATGATGGATCCTGCAGCTTGCTCCTGTTCACCTGACTTCCAGTTCTTGGGACTTGAGGTAGCAGCTTCCCTATGGTCTTGCCTGCTGATCATGGAATTTATTAATCTTCGCAGCCTGTGAGCAGGAGCTCTGTTCTCTGACCTGTCAATTTTGGGTTCACGTGAATCAGGAGAAGCCTCTATCCTGACCCACAGACTTTCCTTGATATAAATCTCTCTCTCTCTCTCTCTCTCTCTATATATATATATATATATTTATATGCTTTACTGGTTTTGCTTCTGTAGAGAACACGGACTAAGACATGTACCTTGCCTCCCTAACATCACCTCAATGAAGGTGGAGTTGTAGGGATGATAAGGACATAACTGAGATGATCAAACCACTGAGGCAGTGGCCTTCAAGGACCACACGGTGTGAAATCAAAGAGCTGGAGTTCTCCTGGGCCTTACACATTGGCAAGAAATACCACCAAGCAAGAAACTGCAGAGGAATTTAGAGCTATGCCATTACCAATAATGAGTTTCGAGGCTAAAATTAACATTTCTGAACCATTAACAATAAAATATACATCTAGCAACCATACTAGAGAGAAACAGATTCTAAAACATTACAAAGCTTTGTCACAGGAAGAGGCAATCACAAAGCCCGCCAAAGTAGAAAAAAAGTATGAAAGAGATACGTCAGTCAGTTAATAAATTGTAAGCACGATAATATGTTTTGTATGAATTTCTGTTGTTTGGATTTTGTTTTCACCTTTTTAAAAAATTGATTTGTTATTTATTTTCTTATTCTAAATAACTATCCATTTTCATAAAAAGTTTGCATTCCTAATTTTGTGTCATTTTATTAAAAGAGGACTTTCAATAGTGTAGCTATGAGTTGGAATAGATTCAAAGGTAATGGGTTTGGTTTTTGGTTTTTCAATATTGGGTACACTTAAACCACCAAAAATCTGTATCTGCTCCAGCTTAGTATAGATTCTTCAAAGAACAAAAGAAATATTGGTAAGGTTTTTGAAACAGTCGCAAGGTTCCTCCTAGAAAATAGAAACGAATGTATTGTCCTATCAACCATTATCAGAGTACCTGTCTCACTATACCCTAGAAACATTGATGAGTTTGATCCTTTTGTTGCAAATTTGCCATACCAAATGGTACTGTATGGTTTGTTTTGATTTGCATTGTTTTAATTTCTTGTGATAGTGAACACTTTTTCAAATGTTAATAGCATTTTTATCTCTGCTATAACCTGTATAGTCATGATTTTTACCTATTTTTGAACATTTGATGAATTTTGTATCATTTTGTAAGAACTCTGTGTATTGAAGATATTAACAATTATGTTTATTGCAAGTAATTTCTCCCATCTCATTGGGTAATTAGTAAACTATTGGCGATATTACCCAACCCGCACTATTTTCCTTTGATGCAAATGCCCAGTGGCATAGAATAATCACTTACCTTGTGGCTTAGGTAATCTGAATTCTGGCATAGTTTTTGACACTGGCTGAGTGTGACCTTAAGCACGTTAATCAACTTCTCTAACCAAATTTTCCTCATTTGTAAAAGCAAATGTTTAATAGATGACTCTAAAATACTTTGCAACTCTAAAATCTTGACACCTTTTAAGTAATACACACACACACACACTCACACACACACCTGTTGCTGTTGAGGAGATTCCAAGTCATAGCAACCCTATAGGACTGGGTAGAACTGCCCCGTAGGGTCTCCAAAGAGTGGCTGGTGGAAGGATTTGAACTGCCAACCTTTTAGTTGCAGCCATAGCTTGCTGTATGCAGCTCTTAACCACTGTGCTGCCAGGGCCCCAGAGAGTTTGATTTAAGTAACATAGTAGACATTTATTGTGTGTTCAGATTCCTAGACACCTTGGAAGACCCTCCCTATAACCTTCATGAAATTAATAATATATTTTCTTCTCTAAAAAAGGATGCTGTAATATGTTTATCGTATTCCAATAACCCTAGTTGCATTTATAGAACTCTCTACACTTTTCTTCTGCTGTAAAAGAGCTCTTTTAAAGCGTTCAGAAGCAAAGATGTCACCTTGAGGACTAAGGTGCACCTGACTCAAGCCATGGTATTTTCAATCACTTCATATGCATGCAAAAGCTGCTGAATAATAAATAAGGAAGACTGAAGAATTTCTGCATCTGAATTACAGTGCTGGCAATATACCCTGAACTGCCAGAATGAACAAATCTGTCTTGAAAGAAGTTGTCTTAGGCTGGGCTCTCTACAGATGCAAAACCAGTAAAAACTATAAATATATATATAGAGAGAGAGATTTATATCAAGGAAACAGCTCCTCCAACTGTAGATGCTGGAAAGTCCCAAGTCTGTGGATCAGAATAGAGGTGTTTCATGATTCACACAGCCGCAGCAGCTGGCGCAGCCAAGATCGGTAGGTTGGAGAGCAGGACTCTTGCTCACGGGCTGTGAAGATCAATGAATCCCAAGATGGGCAGGTAAGCTGCTAGCTCAAGTCCCAAGAACCGGAGGTTAGACAAACAAGAGGCAGCTGCAGGATCCAGAGCAAGTCAAAAACCTTGACAAGGCAAGCAGGAAGGAAGTAGGTGGTAGAGGGCAGAGAGATGAAGCCCGAGGAAGTGGTGAGCCACCACAGACCCTGGCCCTGCTGGTACCATTCAGCAGATTCCATCGGGGGGCGATCACATATCAAATTTCAACCAGGAAGTGATCACAACACTATACAAGTGCAAAACACTGAGATTCATGGCCTGGCCAAGTTGACACACAGTCTTAACCATCACAGAATTACAGCCAGAATGCTCCTTAGAAGCGAGGATCGTGAGACGTAGTCTGGCTTTCTTTGGACATGTTATCAGGAGGGGCCAGTCCCTGGAGAAGGACACCCTGTTTGGTAAAATAGAAGGTCAGAAAAAATGAGGGAGACCCTCAACGAGAGGGATTGACACAGTGTATCCAACGATGGGCTCAAACATAGCAACGACTATAAGGATGGCACAGGACAGGGCAGTGTTTCTTTCTGTTGTACACAGGGTCACTATGAGTTGGAACCAACTCAATGGCACCTAACAACGACAACACTTTCCTTAGAGTGCTTTAGAATGTCGTGGCTTTTCAAAGCTGTAAGAATCTTGGAGAGCATACTCTGCAACCATCTCATTTGCAAATAAGAGAATGCTGGCTCAGGACGATCAAGCAGATTTCAGAAGGTGCCTCACCAATGACCTCAGATTATAACCTGGGGCCTGTGGTTCCTAGTGCAGCGTTAATTTCACCATACCACATTGCCTCTGCTCTGGATCTTTACCATTCTCTTGATTAGGATAAATGCCTTTAATGTTTATTTTTTTACCATTACATAGAAAAATTTTTATTATTAAAAAAAAATTTAATGTCCTGTTCTATGTAAAGGTTTCCAAAATACTGTGCCAAAACCTGTTGCCCTTGAGTTGATTCTGACTCACAGTGACCCTACTGGACAGAGTAGAACTGTCCCGTGGGGTTTCCAAGGTTGTAATCTTTATGGAAACAGGCTGCCACATCTCCCTCCCACGGAGTAACTACTGGATTCAAGCTACCCACCTGTCTGCTTGCAGCTGAGCACTTAACCACAACACCTAAATACTGTGCAGTGTGTAGTTATATAGACCTGACACATCTATAAAGAACCCACACTCTGAAAGCAACTGGTTCATTTTTAGTTTATTTCTTGATGTATAAGCCTACCTTTCCCAATCCTAACTTGATTCTGTGGGAAACTCCAGGTCAGGCTTTGTTTTTCTGTTTAGACAAACATCTAGGCACTTGAGTATCTAATATCTGAATCTGAGCCCTCAAGAACAATTGTGGCCCACTATAGAGGAAGAGGAGCCCTGGTGGCACAGTGGTTAAGAGCTCTGCTGCTAACCAAAAGGTCAGTAGTTTGAATCCACCAGCCCCTCTTTGGAAACCCTATGGGGCAGTTCTGCTCTGTCCTATAGTGTCACTATGAGTCAGAATCAACTTGACAGCAATGGGTTTCGGGTTATAAAGGTAGATGTTCACAGTTAGCCAAAGGGCTCCTATGTTGCTTCTAGTTAAACTCTAGTCACCTGTGCAGCCTGAGAGAAAATAGGAAAGGACAAAAAATAGAGCTCAAGGACAGATGGTCCAAGGGGGCAACTGTTGTAGGATTGGATGTGGAGAATGAAAAACATGCATCCTGTCCAAAAAGAGATCAGTTTGGTGAAAGAACACACAAATAAAACTACAATTAAGTAATGACATGAGTATTCTGATACAGTAACAACAATGACAATAACTATAGACCATGTGCTAATGTGTTTAAAAATTTAGATAAAGTTCATGTAAACAAGATGACCACTGAATTGCAAATATTACTAAAGGGTTAGAGAGCAGAAGCATGCATACAGTTCAGTGAAGTTAATCCATTGAGAACTTCCCAGATGAGTGGTCCCAGGTGAAATAAGACTTTTGAAGAAGGAAATAGACATGAATTGGCAGAGAGGCTGGATGAGAAGGACAGCAGTTTCCAGACAAGATAACTTGTTTGACTGAACTGTATTTTGCAGGTAGCCATAATGAAATGAAGGAGAAAATAGAAGGATAACTTCTCTTTTTCTCTTATAGTCATATCCTAGGAAATGAGAGCATCTACTTAGATGACTTCATTCACATTTGTCCAACATCTTAAATAGCAAGTTCAAATATCGGTAAAGAGCACCTATTTAATTCGTGCACCTATGGGTGCTGCGACTTATTTTGGAATAAAAATTTGCTTTGAGACTTGAGGTTCTTCAAAATCTGTGAAGTAAAGCCAAAACGTACACTTTGGGTTTCACTAAATTTATTTAGACAAGAAAACATGTCCTTTGGGAGATCTCTTCATCACGGAAACTATTAGTTTAACATAATAAACAGAACAGTTAAAAACCCTTCAAATGAGTTGAAATAATAAAAAAAAAAAAATTGCAAAATCACATTTTTGAAGCCTCACTATTGAATTCAAAAAACTTTCCAAAACTGTTTGCTTTAATCTTCTTCCCAGCACCATGGTGACAATGTGGACTGATTTGTGAGCATGAGGAAATTGCAACTATGACACAGTGGTTAAGCATTTGCCTACTAACCAAAAATATCGACAGTTTGAATTCACCAGCTGCTCCTTGGAAACTCTATGGGGCAGTTCTTCTCTGTCCTATAGGGTCAATATCAGCTGCTTTTTTTTTTTTTTTTTAACTAGGGAAGCTGGGAAACTGGAACATTATTTAAATTTCAAGAGCGGTAAGGGAACATGAATGCTGGGCTCCCATGAGTGATATAAGGCATACCACCCATAAAGGTAAAGCAATTAGACAGCCCCTCATCACAAAAACATAGATTTATGTGTACGTCAACATAAATGAATACGTACACAGAGAACACAGAAAACAGAACATAGTGAAATTATCAATGAAATAAGTTTGTTAGCCAGAAATCCTAAGAAACTTTTTAACAAGTTACTCATCCTTTTCTCATTCCCTGACTCCCTCTTCAGAATAGTATTCTTCCACCCAAAGACTTCTTGAAGATTATGTCATTCGTCTATATAATCTTCAATTTCCCATTTCTGTGTCATCTATCAGCTCCCTTCTATCTACCAAGTCCACCATACCTGGCTCAGTATGTTCTTTTCCATCCACAATTCTTGCCATATCTTAAATTTTAACTTCCTCTTGACCCATCCAATGGTGTGGTCACTCAGTTCATCCACTTTTATATATGCATGAACTTGTCCCTCTACTCTATACATCATGGAAAGTCAAAGGTCATGCCCTGGACTTGATCATTAACTGGACATGCTCCACCTCTACAACCTTCATTTTAGATCCCTCACTTTCTGATCACTCTTCAGTGCTCGGTCTTCTCACTCAATATATTTTCTGTTCTCTGTCTACACAGGGGCCTACAATCATTTGACCTTCCTACATTCTTCTCCTATTTGATTTTGTTTCCCCTGAGTTTGTGCTTGGTGGTTCATTATTGTATTAGTCTCTTGTTAATATCTTCAAATCTCTTGATGAACTGTCCTTCTGTAGAGCAAACTTTGAAGTCTAAATGAATCAAAGTACCGACCTTTTCATCACCTATGTGGCTGAATGCTGCTAAAAAATAACATAAAAGATACACAAACTAGTGCTTCCGTTAATTGACAATATACAATCTAAGTGGGGACCTCAAGTGTCCCTGGAAATTCTCTTGTGTTTATTTTTTCAACTCTCAATACTCTCTTTCTCCACTGTTTCCAATTTTCTGTACTCAGGTCAAGCCCCTGATCCAACCACTTGCTTCCTCACTCTCAGCAAAAGCTTTACTTCCTATTTTCCAAAGAAAATAGAAGCCTGCAGAAGGGAATTCATTCAGCATTCAGCTTCCAATCACCCTTAAACTTACTTCAGTTCATACCCATATATCTGTTACATTAAAACAAATGTCCATCTTCGTATTTAAAGTTAATCCATTCTTCTATACTCTAGTCCTATGCAGGCACCATGAGCCTTTCTTTTTTTTTTTTTTTAATGCATTCCTTGGATTTCCTTGAACTCCAATCCCTTCCTCTCTCTCTCTCTATCAAAAAATCTCTCTCAAACCCATGTTCTCCTTTGGATATATTGTTTGTCCTCTACAAACTTTTGAAAGGGTTTTCAATACTTTGTGTCTTCGCTTCTTTACTTCCAATTTAGCCATTGCAATCTGGCTTCTTTTCACATCGTTCCACAGAAACAAGTCTCAACAAGTTCTCCTAGGAGGTCATCTTTAATGCTAAATTCAATAGAAGCATTTTATTCATTTTCCGGTTTAATATCCCAGCATCTTTTGTTGCTGTTGATTTCTTCTTTTTTAAAACACTTTTTTTCCCTTACCTTCCAGTAAAGTCTGAGAATCACTTGCATGATTTTCTTCCTAATTTCTGAAAGCTTCTTAATGGTTCCTTATGTCTTTTTATCTTTGCCTGATTTTGAGGGCTCTTAGCCCAATCCGTCTTTCTTTTCACTCAGTGACCCTTCTTGAGTGGCTCATATACTTCCATGGTTTATGTTAACTTACACATGGTATTATCCAAAATCCCAGATCTCTCCCTTCACTGGGACCTATATATCCAACTTTCCATTGGGTATCTCCACTTGAATGTTTTATATATGCTTCAATTTTCAACATGTTCAAAACTGAACACATGACATTTCTACCAGAACCTTCTTTTCCTCTTGTATTCTCTAGCCCCATATGAACAGAACTACTATTAGTTGTCTAGTTGCCTATGCAATAAATCTAGACAATATCCTTAGTGGACTTTATGCTTTACTATCTGCATCCACTCCATTATCAAAACCAGTTAATCACATATCTGAAAATTTTCTCAAATCCATACACTGCCTCTATACCCATTGACACTACCCTAATTCAAGTTACCATCACATCTTTCTTGGATTATCCTGACAAGCTCATATCTGAGCTTCTCATTCTAGTCTTGGGCCCCTTCAATCTGCTTTTCATGCAGCAACAAAAGTAAATTTTCTAAAATTTAAAACTAATGATGCCATTTGTTTGCTTAAAACCATTCAATGACTCCTGATTACCCTTGGGATAAAGTTTCAACTCCATAATACAATGTTTAAGACTTTTTATAATATTTGACTCTTGATAATCTTTCTATGATCATTCAGTCTCTATGCCCTATTAACTATACTCCAGCCAATGTTAACTATTTTTATTTCCTCAAATTCACCAAGCTCTCCCTCATCCCCAGATCTTTGTGAATGTTAGTCTGTCAAGAAAACTCTTTCTCTTTCCTCTTCATCTGACTGTCTTCAAGTCATTCTTTAGGTATCAATTTTATAAAAAACCTTTATTGATGACCTCAAATCTGGCTTATTTTCTCCTTCTATAGGACTCAGTGCACCCCACAAGTGCACTTCTCACAAGTGCATTCATCCCATTTTATTATAATTGTTTATTAACTTACCCAGCCTATCCCACTTGATTCAAGTTCCTTGAAACAAGGAGAGAGTGAATTTTATTCACTGCTATTTCAACTGCTAGCATGATTGTTTTTATATAATTGTTCAGTGAATGGGTGAACAAATACATAAATAAATAAATAAAAATACTCTACTATTCGATCCTGGAGCCCTGGTGGTGCAATGGTTAAAGAGTTTGATTGGTAACCAAAAGGTCAGCAGTTCGAATCCACCAGCTGCTCCTTGGAAACCCTATGGGGCGGTTCTACTCTGTCCTCTAGGGTCACTATGAGTCAGAATCAACTAAACAGCAATGAGTATTTTGTCCTAGGAACGCTAGAGTTCCTTCTGATGATAGTTGCACCTATGCCAACATCATAAAATTTCCTTTTTGCAATGAAATCAAAGCTTGAGAAGAGAAATCATAAATATAAATGGTGGCAAGAACTAGGTTGCTGTTGCTGTTAGGTGCTGTTGAGTCAGTTCTGACTCATAGTGTCCCTACTCACAACAGAACGAAACACTGCCTGGTCCTGCACCATCCTCACAATCGTTGCTATGCTTGAGCCCATTGTTGCAGCCGTTGAGTCGATCCATCTCATTAAGGGTCTTTCTCTTTTTCAATGGCCCTCTACCAAGCATGGTGTCCTTTACCAGGGACTGATCCCTCCTGATAACATGTCCAAAGTATGTGAGACGCAGTCTCACCATCCTTGCTTCAAGGGAATTTTCTGGTTATACTTCTTCCAAGACAGATTGGTTCATTCTTTTGGCAGTCTGTGGTACATTCAATATTCTTTGTCAACACCACAATTCAAAGGCGTCAACTTTTCTTCAGTCTTCCTTATTCATTGTGCAGCTTTCACATGCATGCAGGCAGGAGCTAGGTAGGAGGTGCAAAGGAATGCAACCTACTAGGTAGGGCTACAGAAAGAAAAAGAGTGGATTCTTTGTCTAAAGGAGGTAGTCACTACTCAGTCCTAGTTAATTTCATAACCGAATTATTTTTTATTTGTAATTTTTTGATGATGTAATTTTTTTCACTAATGGAATGCATGCTGAGTCATTGAGTATAGATAATTTTTTGTTATATAAGATGGATTTTTATGAATAATATGTGGTACATATATGTACCAGTGGGCTCCAGGTGGTGGAATAGGCAGAATGAGGCAGGAAAAAATCATTCTATCTTAGCAATATTATTTTATTGAGTGGAACTTCTGGAAACATGGGGTAACACATAAAGGCACCCTGCACTGGCTGCACGTGACTGTTGTTCAAGTCTGCTGCTCCTTAGTGCTGCGTTCTCTGCTTCATCTCCCTGTTCCCTTGACAGGCAAATGCTTTCCAGCCCGTTGGAGCTAGTCGTCACTTGGCTCCCCACTGACTCTTGGCTTGTTCATGACAAGAAAGGAGGATCTTCCTCTTGTTTTGATTTCCCAGCCCACAGTAAGCTGCCTAATGAGAGCGACCCTGAAGAATAGTTGGTCACATCTGCTCCCACTGTTACAGTTATATATTATGAAGCTGTTTACAGTCAAGGTCAATAAGGAAATAAGAAGATAAGTCCTTGACAATTGCACTTAACATACATGGAGTGTGTCAAAGACACTACAACGCATGCTTACACTGTATTGCACCTGAAAATAACTTACTCACTTGAATATTACCTAATCCCGAAAACCTCACCTTCCCAACAAAATAGAGGAAATAGTAAATATACTTACAAGCCTTATTTCTCTGCACAAAAGACCAAAGAAATAGAAGTTTTTACACAATCACTCCTCCAGGATGCAGCACCTCACGCAATAACCTCTCAACCCAGCAATATGGCACCAATGAATTTGCTTCTGTTTTACGCAGTTACAAGTCCCCACCTTGAGGCCAGCAGGTACTATGAATGGTAAGCCTCCCCAGAAACCTTAAAGAGGTGAAAAATATTAGCGGTACCTACATGTACCAGTAGTGGTGAAAGAGTTCATTGCTATCTGGAAATTAGTGCCCAGTGTGCCTAGCTCTTCTTGTGTTTTACAAAGAATCAAGAAATCAGGTCTTTACATAAAATCCCCATATTTCTGGCACTGGTTTTAAAATGTGCAGGCAAAAAATATATATATTTGCAACACAGATTCATCCCTTGGGACACAATTTCTGACTCTTCTAAAACCATGATATCAAAAGAAGAAAGACCTCTAGAAAACTGTATTTTATGTAGGTCTCCCTTCCACGCAGAGATGGGTTTTGAGATGATGATATTGATGAAACGCATTCAAATACAATGCTCTTATTTCGTCTCAGCTCTTTCACAGCAGAAACAAGAACATATCTGTACCATTGTACGTGGGCATTCTCATTTGTACCATTTATATATGATGGGGAAATAATTATAAAGGTGCTGCTATACACATTCAACTTCTGAATCTTTTCAAAACTTTCTCCTTCTGATCATCGTTGCTAGTCTATTCCTTCTTGGCTTCTATTTTAGGTTATTGTTAATTTCTAATGATTTTGCTATTATACTCCATTATTCATCTTTACCTGTTCCTTTTGTACCTCTTTGCCAGCTGTTTTTTCTTCTTTCCTTTCCTTCCTTCCTTTCTTCCTTCTTTCCTTCCTTCTCTCCTTCCTTCCTTCTTTCCTTCCTTCCTTCCTCCCTCCCTCCCTCCCTCCCTCCTTCCCTTCCTCCTTCTCTCCCTCCCTCCCTCCTTCCTTCTTTCCTTCCTTTCTTTTTTGGATAATATGAAGGCAAGCAGTTAAGAATTTTGGCAGAACGTGTGCGTGTGTGAGTGCACGTGCGAGTGTTTGTAGGTGCACAGGCAAAGAAAGACGAATGGACAGAGCAGCCAGAAAGTCAGTAATAGAGATCACAAGGTCACAGGTGTCCTCTAATATTGAGAAATATTCCACTATAATATTACATTTCTAGTATCATACACCCCCATCATTCAGATGCCATTATACCAGAATACAAATGTGTATGAAAAACTCTCATTTTGGAGTCATATCTGAGGGAAAAAACAATGATCTCATTCTCTCTAATTTCTCTTTAAATAAAATTCACCTGGGCACCCAGAAGACATTGGGCCCAATTATTTCTGATATCTCCAGGCTGCTCTACCGTATGCTATAAAATAACAGGTAATTTGAGCAAAGCTTTTATGTCATTTTCAAAGGACCAGTAGATATTTTTGAATAAAGAAAAGAAGTGCAGCCTCTGTTTCAAAGAGAATTAATGGAAAATTAAGTTTTGAAACAATTGGGAAAAAATACTCAGTGTTAAAATACTACACCTAGCTTTCATTCCACGAACCATTAAAATTGGATCCTTAGAGACAGATAGATGATAGATGCATTATTTTATTTTTATTTCTCTGAACTGATACTACCCAAGAAGTATAAATAAAGAAGACCTCTTGCTGTTTACTTATTATTACCTAGTATTTTGCCTTGAGCATTGGAATTATCAGAGTCTACACTAAGCAAATTGTTAAGATGTAACTTTGGTGTTTTCCTCCCTTCAAGCTGGTGTTTTCCTCCCCTCAATCTTACAGTAACTAACATGAATGCTTACTACTTGCCAGGCATGGTGCTAAGTGCTTTACACTCATTATTTATTTAATCATCATACTAGCCCTGTACCACTGGTTCTATAATTATCTTTAAAAAAAAAAAATGAGGAAATTGAAGCTTAGAGAACTTAAGTAATTGTTCAAGATTACAAAAAAGTGGCAAATCCAGGATTTAAATTTGGGCGGTCAAATGTCATGTCTTCTCTCTCAGTCTTTCCTCTCCTGTTTGAAAGCCTTCCTCTCCCTGCCGTCTCTCCATCTCTCCTTTGCACCCTGATGCTGGGGTCCTATTTGCTCAGCCAATGTCTTCAGTGCAGCTTGGACTTCTTCCTTCAGTACCATCGGTTCTTCATCACATGCTACCTCCTGAAATGGTTGAATGTCAAGCAATTCTTTTTGGTACAATGACTCTGTGTATTCCTTCCATCTGCTTTTGATGCTTCCTGTATCGTTCAATATTTTCCCCATAAAGTCCTTCAGTATTGCAACTTGAAGCTTGAATTTTTTCCTTCAGTTTTTTCAGCTCGAGAAATGCCCAGAGTGTTCTTTCCTTTTGGTTTCCTAACTCCAGATCTTTGCACATGTCATTATAATGCTTTGCTTTGTCTTCTCTAGCTATCCTTTGAAATCTTCTGTTCAGTTTTTTTACTCATCATTTCTTCTTTTAGCTTTAGCTACTAGGCATTCAAGAGCAAGTTTCAGAGTCTCTTCTGAAATCCATTCTGGTCTTTTCTTTATTTCCTGTCTTTTTAATGACCTTCTGCTCTCTTTATGTGTGATGTCCTTGATGTCATCCCACAACTCTTCTGGTCTTTGGTCATTAGTGTTCAATGCATCAAGTCTGTTCTTGAGATTGTCTCCAAATTCTGGGGGATATACTCAAGGTTGTACTCTGGCTCTCTTAGACTTTTTTTTTTTTTTAGATGTTCTTCAGCTTCTACTTGAAATTACATATGAGCAACTGATGGTTTGTTCTGAAGACAACTCCTGGCCTTGTTCTGACGGATGATATTGAGTTTCCCCATCGTTTTCTTTCCTCGCATGTAGTAGATTTTCTTTCTGTGTATTCCACTCTGTGAGGTCCAAGTCACTGTTTATATTGTTGAAAAAATGTATTCACAATGAATAAGCCATTTAAAAAAAACATTGCCATCAAGTCTATTTCAACTCACAGTGATCCTATATAATAAGCCATTGGTCTTGCAAAATTCTCTCATGGGATCTCCAGCATCATTTTTATCCTCAAGGTCATATTTTCCAACAATGATCCTTCTTCTTTGTTTCAGACTTTCACATTCTGATCACCAATATTTATCAGTGCACCCTGATTGCATATTTGATCAATTTCAGACTGCAGAAGTTGGTAAAAATCTTCAATTTCTTCACCTTGGTCATTAGTGGTACAGTGACTCTATAAAGATTAGAAAGAAAAGGTAAAAATTGTCTTTTTTCAGCAATAAAACAATCCGGTACCAAAAAGTCCTCAGGAATCTACAAAAATTTTACCAGAACTAATAAACGAAAATAGAAAATTCTCAGGATACAGGGCCAATAAACAAAAATCAATTGTTTCTACATACAAGCAATGAATACTTGGAATTTGAGATAAAAATACTATTTACAATAGCATCAAAAATATGAAATATTTAAAAATAAATTCAACAAAATATAAATAAGACCAATATGCTGAATATTATAAAACATACTATGATAAATTAAAGAAGACTGAATAAAAAGAAAAGCTATACTATCTTCTTGGATTGGAAAACTGAATATTACTAAAATGTCAATTTTCCCTAAAATGATCTATAGATTTAAGGCCATCCCAATCAGAATTCCACAGGTATTTTTATAAAAATTCAAAAATCTTATTTTTCAAAAGGTTAAAGAAATTCAAACAAGCCTATCAAATTTTATTTCAACTGGGATTTGAGGACTTTTAGAAATAACTGTTATTTTAATTCCCAAATAGGACATTATTGAGTAGGAAGACTAGAAGATAATATCCAAAAATAAATGTGCTTTATCGTTAACTAATGGTCTGTCCTTAGATAATTTAATTAACCTCATACTCTGCAATTTCCTTATCTACTGAATACCTAACTTCTGCACTTCACATGCCTTTGTAGTGATAAACGAGATTAAACTTCCATTATTGAAAATCAAAGATTTCAAATTCAAATTCTTAAGAGGGCTGGGCAAGCATAAGTGCATAAAGCGAGAAAAACAGGAGCTGTAGAGAACTTCCAGGCCATCTAAAGTGGGCCGGACTTGCTATTTCTGCTCTGAATCCACCAACTACTGTTGTGGAACAACTCACATGCTAGAAACGAGAGACCTGTATTGCCAGGCCATCCAAGTTCTCAAGAAAAATAGAAATCTGGATTTTTATATAAAGTATCCCATTTAAAAATGTTGGCAACCAATTCAAAATAGTTAAATCTAGCGTGAGTCTACAAAACATGCCTTTGGCTGCATGCAGTCTGTGGGCCCCAATTTGTTCCCATTGCTATGAACTCTCATACAAATGTTGGGTATTATTAATAGTCATGCCAAACACACCAGTGGCTCTAAGTCATAGCAGAATACGATTTATAGAATACTTTGGATGTTTAGAGGAAAAGCAATAGCTAAAGAGATTGGCATATGAGCCTGGATTTGAAAAACCAGTGGTATTTTGAAGAAAATTAGACTGACTTCTCATTGCCAGGAAATTTCCTAGTTGGATCTACAAATATTTTGCCTGTGACTTTCAATTGGCTAAGCAGGTTCTAAGCAAGGGAATTGCTGTACTGGGGGAGTTATTTACCCTTGATTGAACAAATTTCTCTACTGAAACATAGCCATATGTACATCTTATTTATATTCAGCTGACTTATATTTTCAAGGGTGAGGAAAATTACTGACACCACCCATTTCAACTCTTCCTTTTCTGTTAAGTACAGATAGCTAAGTACGTAGTATCTTAATCTCTGTACTTATGTAACTTCTGTTAATTTTTGCCCTGTACCTAATGCTGTCTTATTGATGGTTGTATGTAAGTTTTGTTCTCTTCTATGGTGTTATGATCATTTAGTGGGATGATTTCCTACTTATATTCTAGATGCTAGTATAATTTTTTTTTGCCTTATTCTTTTTTATAAGAAGTACATCATACATGTTGATAAATAAATTTGACCAATCTAGAAGCCATCACTCAGTTAAGGAAGATAAATTAAATAACAAAAATCACTAATCCATTCATTCCAACCACCATTTAATAAATAACAAATGAGCAGTTGCCATGTATAAAACAAGTGACTAACTCTTTACTTTCTACAGCCTCCTTATGAAATGAAAAGAAAGCATAAGGGAGAAAAATGGGAAAGAGAGAGAGAGGAAGAAAGTCAAGTTTTCTCCAAATTTTCAAAAAAAGGAAATTCAAAAATGGCTCTTCAGTGAGTTGTATTTTATATCAAGCAAGTAGAAAATTTGAGTCTAGAATATGATCTAGCATATAAATTTACAATGGAAACTATAATCTTTTGCCATATTCATCAGATTTATTGCCTCTTTGAAATGAAAATAGAAACACTGAAAGAAGCTCACTGAACAGAGAAAACAGATTATTTTATCATCATATTTCTACTTCTGCTACCATTTGCAGGAAGAAGTCTTAGATTAAATTTGAATAGCTTCAAGTATTGAATTTCAACTCCAGTACCAAGTAATCGGATAGCTACTGTTTTCTTAAAAAAAAAAAAAAAAAAACCTACCGAGAGACCCCTTTTAGTGCAGTTGAGTTTGATGTGCTAAATCTCACCCATAAAGAAGTGTAGTGCTAGCATGGCTTAAGGTTCATCTCAGAAGACTAGGCTGTAAGCCAGTGAGTTACAAAAAAAAAAAAAAAACCATTACCATCGAGTCAATTCACACTGACCCTAAATGACAGAGTAGAACTATGCCGTAGGGTTTCCAAGGAGTGCCTGGTAGATGCGAACTGCCAACCTTTTGATTAGCAGCTGTAGCTCTTAACCACTAAGCCACCAAGGTTTCCAGGAAAGAGATTTTACTACTTGGAATGTCTACAGGTGGCATTTCCCCAAGCCTCTCGTTTGTAGTTAGATATTCCTTAGGCACCCTCGGTCCGTGCTGTGATCTCCTCTTGCCTTGGCAGCGTGGGAAGTTATGAAGGCCAAGGTGGAGGGAAATATAAATGAGAAGAAATAAAGCAGAAGATGCTAAGAAATTTGGCTATTAAAGTTAAAATGAAAAATCTTAAGATATTGAAGACTGAGAAGCAAGAGCAAGAGATGGGAAAAAGCAAAAGTACTCCAAAGATGCCCAGGACATTTCATTCTTAAGTCATTAAAAAGAGAAAATATATTAAGCATTTGTTGAAGTGTCTTTTCTCTAAAATCATCCAAAATGTTTATAAAACAGTGTAGATACAAAATGAAGAAATGTTTTAGTTGGTCTGGAAATATTAGCCTTTGGGGAGGAATTATTTGAAGTTACCTTATTTAAGCTCCTTAAGCTTTAGGTATGAAAACTCACACCCCTTAAAGTCAGTGACTTGCCCACGGTAACTCAGGTGAACAGCAGCTGAGCCAGGACTAGAAGCCTCATCTTCTGAGACTGGTCTTCTACTCCCCTCCAAGGTCATCGTAATCGCGATGCTTAGTGAGTCTTTAGTGGCTGTCAGATGATGATACCAATAAGTCAGATAAAATAAAAATTAGTCTCAAGAAGGAAATCTTTACTGAGGAATTACGAAGGCAATAATGGCAATTACCAACAATAACAAATGTTCCTGCAGAGTCCCTGGATGGTGCAAATGTGCTCAGTTGCTAACGAAAAGGTTAGAGGTTCGAGTCCACTCAGATGCACCTCAGAAGAACAACCTGGTGATCTACTTCTGAAAAACCAACCATTGAAAACCCTGTGGAGCACAGTTCTACTCTGACACACATGGGGTCGCCATGACTGGAAATCAACTCAATGGCAACTGTTTTGTTTTTTTGGTGATGTTCTTACTTCTTTAAAAGCATTTTATTTCAAATTTCAATAATATCTTACAGCTAGAAATATATGTGCCACAAATTCGAGTTAATGAAAGGACGTCCTCACATTTTGTTGTTTCCGGAGAAACCCACTTTCCTTTTTGCTTCTCACAATGCAGAAACTGCCTTGCCATTGTTTATATTTCTGGAGATAGAAAGGGAACTCAATTGGCTGAGGTGCTTATCTTTATTAACTTTTCCTCACACTGATCAATGACCCTTGAGTAATTAATTCTCAGATTCTATCTTCTGCAAATGAGTTAAGATATTAAGGGTTTTGCTGAAGTACTTTTGCACACAATATTTTGTGATGACTCAGCTTCAACTAGCCTTTACTGAGACTGCACTGGGTTCTGGGTAATAAAAGGCAGGCACCGTGTTCAATGCCTTTCTATGCATTAGCTCATTTTGTTTTCTGAACCTCTGGGCGCACTTTGCACATACCGTATCTTTACGCAAATCATCCATGTCTTCTATGTTTGTTTGCCAGCCTCGCTCTCGTCCCGTGAGATATTTTCATAAGTACCTCTATGCCAGTTGTTTTACATGAGTACAAATGTGGTGTATTTTACTGAATTATATGCCCATAATCAAGAGCTCTGCATCCCAATGTATTTTCTTTGTCAGCCTCTTAAGATCCTTTCAACCTCAAGTTCTCAGTACAGAATGGACTTAAAATTACCTTTATTCTTCATTTTATTTGGCAGATGGTTTATTTGAAGTGGTATAAAATTGAGAGAAACATATATAAACAAATGGTGTATAAAAGCAAAACATTAAAATCTGACACTCAGCCTTGTTTCTTACCAGCTCTGGGTCCTTGAGAAAATTGCCTTAGTTTTCCCATGTATAAAATTGATCTAACAATTTTCTTTCCTGCCTCATAGGCAGGTTTTGAAGCACAAATACAATGGTGATAATACCCACTATTCCAAGACAAAATATATAATGTTCTCATTAGGATGCATAAATGAATTTAATTATTATCAAGAGTGTTGATAACTCTGAAAAATTCTGTGCATGTTTTATAGCAGGAATCATAATTTGATCAATTTGTAGCCCTTAAGGTTGAAATCGGATCTTATCACTAAATTTCATTTCTTAATCATTCATGGTCATAAAAGTTAACTTTCTTGTGCAAGAGTTTTGAAATGGCCTAATTACTGCCAGAATCACCAGGAAAGCATGCTGGCCTACAAGCCGCTTCGTGGTGTAAAGAATTACAATGAGAGTCACACCATCACTCTGTATTTTTTTCCATAAATTTAAAATAATACTCTCGAGACTAATAATCACATTCTTCTTGCTCATAGGAGAAAGTGTCCGGCTGAATACAAGCTCAAGCGTGTTGAACTGGCTCTTTGAGGACGCATCATACCGTTCTCATGCTTAAATGCACATTCCGTAGTTTACGTACAGAAAATATTTAACCATTATTTTACCATCACTAATTCTATGATGACGTATTACATTGGGCAAATCTGCTACAAAAGACCTCTTTAAGGTGTTAAAAAGCAAATATATCATCTTGAGGACTAAGGTGCGCCTGACCCAACCTATGGTGTTTTCAGTCACCTCATTTGCATGCAAAAGCTGGACAATGAATAAGGAAGAAGAAAGAAGAATTGATGTATTTGAAATATGGTGTTGTCGAAGAATATTAAATGTGCTGTAGAGTGCCAGAAGAATAACAAAGCTGTCCTGGAAGAAGTACAGCTAGATTGTTCCTTTGAAGCGAGGATGGCGAGACTTCATCTCACATATTTTGGACATGTTATCAAGAGGGACTAGTCCCTGGAGAAGGGCATCATGCTTGGTAAAGTAGGAGGTCAGCAGAAAAGAAGACCCTCCATGAGGTGGATTGACACAGTGACTGCAATGATGAATTCAAACATGACCACAATTGTGAGGATGGCTCACAACCGGGCAGTGTTTTGTTCTGTTGTACATAGGGCCGCCAAAGAGTCAGAACCAACTCAACGGTGCCTAACGACGACAATCCATAATGTAACACAAGCATCAAAACAGCCTGATAAACATGGAGAAAACTGATAGGGATTCAGTACGCTGCATACTTTTATCTGTTTGTGATAATTTCCTCATAGACTTTTAGTACTGGTAATAGCTGTTATGTGAACTAGTTTCTGTCTATGGACTACTCATTTATAGTCTGTATTAGCTAGGGAAGTCTATTTGCTGTAATGAATAGACCTCAAAATAATGGCTCAAACACAATAGTTTATTTATTTTTTAGTAATGCTGGAATAAAATTACTGGACCTGGGAACACACTGATGAGGTTGACCTTTTTCATGCAGCTATTCAGGGACTAGGCCAATAGAGACTCTGCCATCTCAATGCATGGATTGCAAGGTCATACTGGGGCCCTTCCATTTCAGAGAGCTGGAAAGAGGAAAGACAAGAATGAGCACGCATAGAAGATTTTTATGGGCCAGGGCCAGTAGTTGAGTATTCTACTCACATTTTTTCAGTTCGTATAATGTAAAACCCAGCCATATTGCCGTATTTAATTGCAAAGGGGGCTGGGAAATGTACTCTACCTGTGTGCCCAGAAAGAGCAAAGAAACATGGATTTTAGTGAACAGCTGCAGTCCATGCATACTAGTACCTCCCACACAGAGATTATCCAGAATAAAATTTTTTGATAAATAGGCTAAATTCGTTTTACACTTCCTGACCTATGTCATCCAATAACTACTGATTGGACATCCATTGAATATGTTTCCTCTAGACAAAGTGCAGAAGAACCAAGCCCAACAAGCTAAATTTACATCTAGAGAACTAGGAGTAACAGAAAGTTTATGTTCCCACCTGGTTTTATGTTTTCTCTCCAAAAGCAAACTTTGAACTCCAGACTTTGAAAAATGAAAAAGATCTCTACAGGATTCTTGTTCTATCAAAAATGGCATGACCTTTTGTAAAGAAATTTTTGTGTTCTTGGCCATGGGCTTGGCCAGGACATTTTAAGTGCTTTTGTGTGAGGGAGAAGGGATTGTATATGAGGCCACAATGTTTGGTTGATGCAGGAATTCTTTTTTCACTATGGAATAAAGCAGTGTACAGTATTTTAAATGTACATAGTAAGGGTCATATGAGTACTAATGAAATGAAAGTTGCAAGAAATTATATTATGATTTGTGAATCATTAATACTCTCTATTCTGTTCCATCAACTAAAAAAAAAAAAAAGTACTGGTCACAATTTATGACCCATTTTTGGGTCGCAACTGAAGTTTGAAAAACTCTAGTGTAAAGAACAGAGCAAGGGTTTGGGATTTGTACAGACTCAGACTCTAGCACTGTAATGAGCTAATTAATCTACTTTTAGCTTTAGATATTTTCATCTGTAAAATTAACCTGTTTCTTATTGGGCAGTATCATGAATTGAATGAAAATTAATTTGTAATGGAGCTCGTGCATGTGATAGACTCACCAACGTTGGCCTCCTAAGTACAAGGTTTTAAGTACAGGTAGCCTCTGATTTATGATGTATTCCCATTACAATGAACCAAACTTAAGACTGTCTTTTTTTTTTTGTACATTTACAGCATGTAATTTGCTGATGTTACCACTCACAGATGTTCAACTTTACGATTTACTGTTCCAAACACTGCCATATAGGTTTAGTTTTCTAAACTAAATCAGGGCCTTCAGTTGCTTGAAAAAGGGGCCCACACATTGATCACTTTGCTAAAGTCAATAAGCAGTGAGATATTTCTGAGAAATAGACAAAGAAAAGGACCATGGAGACAATGCTCACTAATCTGCTGACTAGAAATGCCATACCCAATGCCGGGGTAATACAGATGATCCAGAAACTTCTGCAAATACAGTTACTACCCCAAATGATAAGACACCAATGTTATCCAACTCTCCTTTATTGTCAATTTTTATGATTTGTGTATTTTTTATGAATGTATGTATTGAAATATATCTTTAATTTTATATGTAATGTTTCCTACCCCTAAAGTCAAGAAAGATACTGATAATAAAAGGCAATAATAATGAAAACTAAAAAAAAAAAAAAAAAATGAGGCGTTTCGCTTACATCAGAACTGACCTACCGTGGAGTCGTTGCAACAGAACTCCCTTGTAAGTTGGGGACTACCAGTGCCTGTTGTTGTTGTTGTTGTTGTGAGTGGATTCTGACTCATAACGAGCCTGTGTACAACAGAATGAAACACTGCCCAGTCCTGAACCATCTTCACAACTATTGCTAGGCTTGAGCCCATTGTTGCACCCACTGGGTCGATCCATCTACTTGAGGATCTTCCTTTTTTTCACTGACCTTCTACTTTACCAATCAGGCTGTCTCTCTCCAGGGACTAATCCTTCCTGATAACATGTCCAAAGTATGTGAGACCAAGTCTCACCATCCTCGCTCCTAAGGAGCATCCTGATTGTACTTCTTCCAAGACAGATTTGTTCGTTCTTTTGGCAGTCCATGGTATATTCAATATTCTTCACCAACACCGCAATTCAGAGGTGTCAATTCTTCTTCAGTATTCCTTATTCATTGTCCAGCTTTCACACACATATGAGACCATCGAAAACACCATGGCTCAGGTCGGGCGCACCTTACTCCTCATGGTGACACCTTTGCTTTTCAACACTTTAAAGAGATCTCTTGCAGCCGATTTGCCCAATGCAATGTGTCTTCTGATTTCTTGACTGCTCCTTCCATAAGTGCAGATTATGGATCCAAGTAAAATGAAATCCTTTACAACCTGAATTTTTTCTCTGTTTATCATGATGTGGCTTATTGGCCCAGTTGTAAGTATTTTTGTTTTCTTTATGTTGAGGTGTAATCCATACTGAAGGCTGTGGTCTTTGATCTTCATCAGTAACTGCTTCAAGTCCTCTTCACTTTCAGCAAACAGGGTTGTGTTATCTGCATAATGCAGGTTGTTAATGAGTCTTCCTCCAGTTCTGATGCCTTGTTCTTTTACATATAGTCCAGCTTCTTGGATTACTTGCTCAGTATACAAATTGAATTGATATGGTGAAAGGACAAAACTTTCCTGACTTTTAAACATACAGTATCCTCTTGTTCTGTTCAAATAACTGCCTCTTGGTCTAAGTACAGGTTCCTCATCAGCACAATTAAGTGTTCTGGAATTCCCATTCTCCAAAATGTTATCCATAATTTGTTATGATCCACACAGTCGAAAGTCTTAGCCTACTCAATAAAATGCTGGTAAACACCTTTCTGGTATTCTCTGCTTTCAGCCAGGATCTATCTGACATCAGGAATGATATCCCTGGTTCCAAGTCCTCTTCTGAATCTGGTTTGAATTTCTGGCAGGTCCCTGTCAATGTACTGCTGTGGCCACTTTTGAATGATCTTCAGCAAAATTTTGCTTGCATGTGATATCAATGATATTGTTTGATAATTTCCATATTTGGTTGGATCAACTTTCTTGGGAATAGGCATTAATATGGATCTCTTCCGGCTGGTTAACCAGGTAGCTGTGTTCCAAATTTCTTGGCATAGACGAGTGAGCACTTCCAGTGCTGCATCCCTTTGTTGAAACATCTCAATTGTTTTTCCGTCAATCCCTGAAGCCTTGTTTTTCGCCATACCGTCAGTGCAGCTTGGACTTGTTCTTTCAGTACCATCAGTTCCTCATCACATGGTACCTCCTGAAATGGTTGACTGTCAACCAATTCTTTTCTGTATAGTGACTCTGCGTTCCTTCCATCTTCTTTTGACACGTTTAGTATTTTCTCCTTAGAATCCTTCAATATTACAACTCGAGACTTGAATTTTTTATTTATTTCTTTCAGCTTGAGAAATGCTAACCGTGTTCTTCCCTTTTGGTATTCTATCTCCAGGTCTTTGCACATGTCATCAGAATATGTTACTTTGCCTTCTTGAGCCACCCTTTGAAATCTTCTGTTCAGCTCTTTTACTTCATCATTTTTTCCTTTTGCTTTGGCTATTGGACAATCAAAAGCAAGTTTCAGAGTATCCTCTGTTATCCATTTAGCTCTTTTCTTTCTCCTTTGTCTTTTTAATGACCTCTTCTTGCTTCCTTCATGTATGATGTCATTGATGCCATTCCACAACTCGTCTGGTCTTTGGCCGTTACGTTCAATGTGTCAAATCTATTCTTGAGATGGTCTCTAAATTCACATGGGATATATTCAAGGTCTTACTTTGGCTCTCAAGGACTTGTTCTAATTTTCTTCAGCTTCAACTTGAATTTGCATATGAGTAATTGATGGTCTGATCCACAGTCGGGCCATGGCCTTATTCTGACTGATGATTTTGAGCTTTTCCATCAGCTCTTTCCACAGACTTAGTCAATTTGATTTCTGTGTATTCCATCTTGCAGGGTCCATGTGTATAGTTGCCATTTATGTTGGTAAAAAAAGGTATTTGCAATGAAGAAGTCATTGGTCTTGCAAAATTCTATCATTTGATCTCCAGCATCATTTCTATTGCCAAGGCCATATTTTCCAACTACTGATCCTTCTTTTTTTCCAACTTTCACATTCCCATCAGCAGTGATTATCAGTTCATCCTGATTACATGTTCAATGAATTTCAGGCTGCAGAAGTTGGCAAAAATCTTCAATCTTTATCTTTGGCCTTAGCATTTGGTGCTTAAATTTGAATAATAATTATATTAATTGGTCTTCCCTGTAGGCATATGGATATTACCCTATCACTGACAGCATTGTACTTCAGAATAGATCTGAAATGTTCTTTTTTGATGATGAACGCAACTCCATTCCTCTTCAAGTTGTCATTCCTGCCATAGTAGATAAATTATTGTCCAATTCAAAATGACCAACACCAGTCCCTTTCAGCTCACTAATGCCTAGAATATCGATGTTTATGCATTCTATTTCATTTTTGCCCCCATCTTTCTGTCAGTTTGTTATATATGGAGCCTTGTGTGTTGTTGTGATGCTGGAAGCTATGCCACTGGTATTCAGATACCAGCAGGGTCACCCTTGGAGGAAAGGTTTCAGCTGAGCTTCCAGATTAAGACAGACTAGGAAGAAGGACCCAGCAGTCTACTTCTGAAAAGCATTAGCCAGGGAAAGCCGTATGAATAGCAGCAGAACATTGTCTGACATAGTGCTGGAAGATGAGCTCCTCAGGTTGGAAGGCACTCAGAAGATGACTGGGGAAGAGCTACTTCCTCAAAGTAGAGTCGACCTTAGAGACGTGGATGGAGTAGAGCTTTTGGGGCTTTCATTTGTTGATGTGGCATGACTCAAAATGAGAAGAAACAGCTGCAAACATCCATTAATAACTGAAACCTGGAATGTACAAAGTATGAATTGGAAATCATCAAAAATGAAATGGAATGCATAAACATCGATATCCTAGGCATTAGTGAGCTGAAATGGACTGGTATTGGCCATTTTGAATCAGGCAATCATATAGTCTACTAGGCTGGGAATGACAATTTGAAGAGGAATGGTGTTGCATTTATCATCAAAAAGAACATTTCAAGATCTATCCTGAAGTACATAGCTGTCAGTGATAGGATAATACCCATATGCCTACAAGGAAGACCAGTTAATATGACTATTATTCAGATCTACCCACCAACCACTAAGGCGAAAGATGAATAAGCTGAAGATTTTTTTCAGCTCCTGCAGTCTGAAATTGATCGAACGTGCAACCAGGATGCATTGATAATTACTGGTGATTGGAATGTGAAAGCTAGAATCAAAGAAAAAGGATTGGTAGTTGGAAAAATATGGCCTTGGTGATAGAAACTATGCCAGAGATCGAATGATAGAATTTTGCAAGACCAAAAACTTCTTCACTACAAATACCCTTTTTTACCAACATAAAAGGGGACTATACACATGGACCTCACCAGATGGAACACACAGGAATCAAACGACTACATCTGTAGAAAGAGACAATTGAAAAGCTCGATATCATCAGTCAGAACAAGGCCAGAGGCCGACTATGGAACAGACCATCAATTGCTCATATACAAGTTCAAGCTGAAACCGAAGAAAATCAGAGCAAGTCCATGAAAGCCAAAATATGAACTTGAGTATATCACATGTGAATTTAGAGGCCATCTCAAGAATAGATTTGACTCTTTGAACGCTAAGGACTGGTGACCAGACGAGTTGTGAAATGACATCAAACATGAAGAAAGCAAGAGGTCATTGAAAACACAGGAAAGAAAGAAAAGAGCAAGATGGACATCAGTGGAGACTCTGAAACTTGCTCTTGAACATAGAGCAGATAAAGCAAAAGGAAGAAATGATGAAGTAAAAGAACTGAACTGAAGATTTGAAAGGGCAGCTCAAAAAGGCAAAGTAAAGTATTATAATGACATGTACAAAGAGCTGGAGATAGAAAACCAAAAGGGAAGAACATGCTCAGAATTTCTCAAGCTGAAAGAACCGAAGTAAAGATTCAAGCCTAGAGTTGCAATAGTGAAGGATTCTATGGGGAAAACATTAAGGGATGTAGGAAGCATCAAAAGAAGATGGAAGGAATACAGAGTCACTATACCAAAAAGAATTGGATGTTGCTCAATCATTTCAGGAGGTACCATATGATCAGGAACTGATGGTACTGAAGGAAGAAGTCCAAGCTGCACTGAAGGCATTGGCAAAAAAACAAGACTCCAGGAATAGAGGGAATATCAATTGAGATGTTTCAACAAACAGAGGCAACACTGGAAGTGCTCTCTCCTGTATTCCAAGAAATTTGGAAGAAGTTACCTGGCCAACTGACTGGAAAAGACCCATATTTATGCCTATTTCCAAGAAAGGTGGCCCAACCAAATGTGGAAATTATTAAAAAATATCATTAATATCCCCCACAAGCAAAATTTTGCTGAAGATCATTCAAAAGTGGCTACAGCAGTATATCAACAGGGAACTGCCAGAAATTCAGGCTCAATTCGGAAGAGGACGTGGAACCAGGGATATCATTGATGATGTCAGGTGGATCCTGGCTGAAAGCAGAGAATACCAGAAAGATGTTTACCTGTGTTTTATTGACTATGCAAAGGCATTCGACTGTGTGGATCATAACAAATTATGGATAACATTGCGAAGAATGGGAATTCCAGAACACTTACTTGTGCTCATGAGGAACCTTTACATAGATCAAGAGGCAGTTGTTCAGACAGAACAAGGGGATACTGAGTGGTTTAAAGTCAGAAAAGATGTGCGTCAAGGTTGTTTCCTTCACCACACTTATTGAATCCATATGCTAAGCAAATAATCCAAGAAGTTGGTCTATAGGAAGCAGAACGGGGCATCAGGATTGGAGGAAGACTCATTAATGATCTGCGTTATGCAGATGACACAACCTTTGTTGCTGAAAGTGAAGAGAGCTTGAAGCACTTACTGATGAAGATCAAAGCCCACAGCCTTCAGTATGGATCACACCTCAACATAAAGAAAACAAAAATCCTCACAACTGGACCTATAAACAACATCATGATAAAAGGAGAAAAGATTGAAATTCTCAAGGATTTCATTTTACTTGGATCCACGATCAACTCCCATGGAAGCAGCAGTCAAGAAATCAAAAAATGCATTGCATTGGATAAATCTGCTGCAAAGGACCTCTTCAAAGTGTTGAAGAGCAAAGATGTCACCCTGAAGACTAAGGTGCGCCTGACCCAAGCCATGGTATTTTCAATCACATCATATGCATGTGAAAGTTGGATGATGAATAAGGAAGACTGAAGAATTGTCGCCTTTGAATTGTGGTGTTGGCGAAGAATATTGAATGTACCACAGACTGCCAAAAGAACAAATAAATCAGTCTTAGAAGAAGTACAACCAGAATGGTCCTTAGGAGCAAGGATGGCCATGCTACATCTCACATACCTTGGACATGTTGTCAGGAGGGATCAGTCCCTGGAGAAGGGCATCATGGTTGGTAAAGTAGAGGGCCAGTGAAAAAGAGGAAGACCCTCATCTGGATGAATTGACACCATGGCTGTAGCAATGGGCTCAAGCATATCAAGGATTGTAAGGGTGGAGCAGGACTGGCCAGTGTTCCATTCTGTGGTACGTACAGTCACTATGAGTTGGAACCGATTCGACGGCACCTAAAAACAACATTGAATTTACCAAGATTTCCAGTTTTCCTAGATTCATACTTCATACATTTCATCTTCTGATTATTAATGGTGGTTTGCAGCTGTTTCTTCTCATTTTGAGTCGTGCCACATTGGCAAGTGAAGGTCTCAAAACTTGACTCTACTTTGAGGATCCTGTACTAGGCTCTTCTTATGGTCTCATCTTTTTAGTTTTTTCTCTTTGTTTCTACATTTTTTTACTGTATTAGTAATAAGGTGTCATGGATTGAATTGTATCCCCCCAAAATATGTGCCAACTTGGCTAAGCCATGATTCCCAGTATTGAGTGATTTTCTACCATTTTGTCATTTGATGTGTTTTCCTAAGTCTTATATATCCTACCCCTGTGATGTTAATGAGATGGGATTAGTGGCAGTTATGTTAATGATGCAGGACTCGATCTACAAGTTAGATTGTGTATTAAGTCAGTCTCTTCTGAGATATAAAAGAGAGAAACCAGGAGAGACCTGGGGATCTTGTACCACCAAGAAAGCAGTGCTGGGAGCAGAGTGTATCCTTTGGACCTGGGGTTCCTACAAGAAGCTCCTAGACCGTGGGAAGATTTATGACAAGGACCTTCCCCCAGCGCAGACAGAGAGAGAAAGCCTTTCTCTGGAGCTGGTGCTCTGAATTTGGACTTCTAGCCTACTAGACTGTGAGAGAATGAATTTCTCTTTGTTGAAGCCATCCACTTGTGATATTTCTGTTATGGCAGCACTAGAAAACTAAGACATATGGTGTACTTGATATGGAAAGAAAAATTATCACTTAGATCTGAAAACTAAAGATTATGATTGGGCTTGTTGTCAGAATAATTATGACAATGATTGTCTCAATTGTCTCAGTAAGTTTTTCCCTTGAACCTCAAATGTTTTATTCCTGGGCACTGAAAATACTAAATGAATTAGAGAATATGTTAAGTATGTAGTAGTCATTGCTACCATTCACTGGTATTGCAGGTTCTCTTCCATTCAGCCACGTGTCTGGGTTGCATTTTCCTCTCCTCCTTCAAGTGGAGTATGAGTAGAATTGTCATGTGTCACATCCCATTGGAGACCTTTAAAACCAACCAGCAATTTACTCTTTCCTTTACCCAATTCCAATAACCACTGAAGTTCCGTACGGTGGAAGCTCTGTCAATTTCTGTCTCTGAGACTAAGTAGGATTAGAGTCCATGACTTATCTAAAATGGATACATAACATAAACAAGAAATAAACTTTTTTCTAAAACACTGAGAGCTGAACATTGTTTATTACCAAAGCCTAGCCTAGCCCATTTGGACTGAAAAAAAAAAAAATTTTTTTTCTTATTCCTGTAAGTAATATGTGTTCACCTTGCCTAGGGTACATTTTTATACCAATTACCTGAACACCAAACAGAAAAGTAAACCACTCTTATAACTATGATTTTGGCCATAAGTTAGTAATTAAGTCAAGACGACAACCTATGAGATTCTATACCAACTTAACTCATGTATTCATTTTGATTCATAAAGGCATAGCCATTCATTATTAGTTTTCACAGACCATCAATATTTAACATTAACAGATGCAAAACAACTATAGAAGCATGAATAGTCAATAAAGATTTTTTCAATTCATTTAGTAGAATGTAACCTCTAAAAAAATATATAGATGAATTCAGGAGTGAGAACTAAAAATCTAAAAGCTGCCACTAAATTTATTTTTACAGGTTAAGAATATTAAGTATAACTTCCCAGAGATGGTATTTTTAGGTAAGGGTCAGGTAAATACGTGAGAGATAATACGTGTCAAAAAGAAACATACAAACACCTTCGTGAATTCTTCTTGTTTACTTCCACAATCATTCCTCTCCCACAGTGGCATCACTAGGGGATTGCTGGGTGTGTGGACCACACCGGGTGACACTGTCAGAGACGATGATGCCAAAATGACTGTCTGTAAAATTTTGGAGCAGTGTTTCAGCTATAACAACAACAAAAAATTTTCAAAAGCCTGGCTTACATGTACCAATATACCTACAAGGCTAAAACTCTGCTAATTTACTTTTTAAAGCTTCTAACACACTCTGGTGAGAGCGGTCATTATTATCCAATTACAACGATGCCTTGAATCACATGGTTTCATTTGCACATGCTACAAGCACATGCTATTGTTTTCATTGCTGCCAATGTTTTTATACTGGCCAATTTCATCAAATTTTCTGGTGTTTTAGCTACAATATTGTGGTAAGTAGCACAGGGATGACGCCATGAGTTACCGCACTGGGTGACACCAACCTAGTGAGGTCACTGCTCTCCTACCAATAAAGGGTTGGATAATCAAGAATACCGAAAGGATTGAAAATAAGAAATTTTGCCAGTGCCCCAAAAGGCAGCCAGAATTTGAGGTACAAGGAGAACGCAAAAGATAATTAAGCAATATTGGACAGTTACCACTGGTAGAGTGAGATTGTGCGGTAACGACAGCAACGGTACTTACTGGGACATCATTGGCCCATTCCCGAGATGTCCCCCACGACGTGGAGTCATGACGCACCCTACTCCCTGACCTAGTGGGCAGAGAAAAAGCACCCTCCCTACTGACGCTTCTATGGCCACGTATCTAGTGAACATGTATTTATGGCTTATAAGTAGTGTGCTTGGGATTTTTTTTTGAATTCCTCTTGTTCTACAAGTTTTAAAGTATGGATGACTTGAACATGGAGGAGGCAGTATGATTTAGAGAAAGAGCTGAACTACATACAAGTCAGGAATCTGGAGTGCACGTCTTGTGTGATAAATTAGCGAGGTGGTTTGGGCAAGTCGTTTAATCTCTCTGGGCCCCAATTTCTTTCATATTTAAAGCCTAAGCCTAACAGAAGCGTTATTAAGGCTCTTCTCTGGTTTAGGTGAAGGTTGGGGCGACGCAGAGCCTGGCCATTTGACTTACTTGCCTGCAGCCTTTCCCCAGCACTGCCGTTGTTCCTTGAGGTGCCTCTCTGGAACCGCCAAAGACAAACAAGCACACAAAAACCCGGTTGCCGTAGAGTCGGTTCCAGCTCACGGCGACCCTACGTGTGTCAGAGTAGATCTGTGCTCCACAGGGTTTTCAGTGGCTGACTTTTTGAAATTAGATAGCCAGACCTTTTCTCTGAGGCACCTCTGGGTGGACTCGGACCACCAACCTTTCAGCTAACACTTTTTCAGTGCACTTTCACTGTTTGCACAATCCAGGAGCTCCCCTTGGGACCCAAGAGCTTCTCACTACCGAACACAACTCATCTAGAAGCTCCTTACGGTTTTCTCACTTACTAAAATTCTGCAACCTCTTTGAGTTTCTCTGTTGACATTAAGTTCCTGAATATAAACTGAAGTGAATTTTCTGGTGTAGCTGGCAAAACAAATTTGCCTAATTTTTTTAAGCTTTTTCAAACTTTTGAACTTCCCTAAAATTTTTTCCTAGAATTCTATCGCCTTTTTAGCCTCCCTTCACATAACACTTTTACCATTTCCCCCAGGAAAACTCCTGTTCAATCTACAAAGCCCCACTTGGGGATTGCTACCTCCTCTCGTAAGCCTTCCCTGGCCTTTTGCTGACCCTCAAATAAAGTCCTCCACTTTACTTTATTATACTTTACTATTTTAATATACTTGACTACTATGATTTTAGAATCATGTCCAGACTCCTATGATCACATGGACCTTGCTGCCTTGTAACTGTTTCCTTACATAAATGTTTGCCTTCCTCTGCTACGAGTTCCTTAAGGGAAGACCCTGTGTCATACTCATTTCTGTAGCTCTATCTCCAACACCTAACATTGTGTTTAATAGTTGTTATTAGCATGCACTCAAACGAGATTTACTGGGCTGCAGAGAAACTTTGGATATAAAGACACTGGTAATAGTAATGCGCAGAAGCCAACTAAGAGGTGAAATTGAGTTCACGGAAGCCCCATATGGAGTTGAGTTCATTGATCTAACAATACCAGGTTTGAATTCTTCCCTAATAGATTCAACATTGAGGTAATGGGGTGGGAATGGAGGTGGGCTAACGAAAAGATTTTTCTCATTGCTACATGACCCCGCTGGGAAGGATATTTCCCCCTTGTAAAAGTTTTGCTTGATTTATTTCTCTTTATTCTTTTTTTTTTTTTTCTGAGAAATTGAGAGTTCTTATCTGAAGATCAATTATTTTTTTTTTCTGGAGTACCCACCATGAGCTTGAGCATGATGTCCTAGAACAAAATATTCCCTGTTGAGATTTAAGTGAGGAGACACAAACAAGGTCATTTTCAAAACAACTTCAAAACCAGCCTGCCTCCAAGTCTTTTCCCAGAAGCAGGACCCAAAAGCTAAAAAGGAATGATCCGGCTTAAACCGCTAACTCCCTGACTGTAGCTGCCCCTCCTGCACACTTATTGCTCTTTATTAAAATGTGGAATATATTGACTTTTCTCAGGGGGTGAAGCACTACGGGACTATAAAAGTAAGCTATTAGTACTAATTACACCTTGCCTTTCACCTCATGAGCAGAGCAAAGCTCAGATTCAAGAGCCTTGATAGATATGCAGTTTGAGCGCTCTTTATTTTAGCAGCTTATGATTTTTTTTTCAGATTTACCAGCAGAGAAAAAAATCAATTTGTTGAGGATAAGAACACAATAAATTGAAAATATTACAATTGTTAGAGGCTAGAGCAGACCAGTGGCTGAGTTAGTCATCACCCGAAAACAGCAACATCCTGGCAGTGAAATTCAAAGCTTTTAGCAGGAAAGTCCTGATTTGTCCCGGAAACCGATGGGGAATATGATGGATGTAATGCCTTCACGTAAACAGAAAGCCCTACGCGAAGGGGAGGTGGAGGAGGCCTGGTGGATACTGGGAGTGCGGAGACACAAGCAAGTGGACAGTCATTTTCTGATCATCTAATCCCTTCACCAGTACAGACAAAGCTCTGAGTAAGAGGTGTTGTATGACTCATGTATTAAGCTATGGATCCTCCTAGGCCCGTGATTAGAAGATGACTAGGTGGGCTGAAGCGCGATTATAGTCAGAACATCGGGATATGTATTCGGCACTTTTGCTTCACTAAGCTCTAAAGCTACTTTTTAAACTTTCCTATTTAATTAGTTTAATCTGTGCAAAGAGATTCAACTATATCTTATGTCTATACCCCTTATGTTAGTGGGTGAGGGCGCCAGGCCCCTTACTAGGATTGAGCGTGGGTTGTCTCATTTATTCTTCACATCACCCCTGTAGTGTGGGGAACATGATTAGCCCCATTTTTCAGATAACAGAGAGAGTTGTTACGTAATGTATCCAAGTCCACATAGCTAGTGCCTGACGTTAAACTCGGGCACCCTGACCCCAAAGCTGACATTCTGCCAACACTTGCACAATAAAAATTGTTGGCCTTGCTGGTGCCTTTTGAGTGCTACGTGCTCGGTAAATGTACATTTTACAAATAACAAATAAATGAGCAATTACTGAGTATTCCATATCATCTTAAACTGGATGGGAGGATATCAGTTAATGAGAAAATGTTAATATTGTCCTTTTAGAATTACAAGCTATTTGGAGAATCCAGTATTTTAGAGGTGGAAGAAGTCTTTGGTCTGTCACCTAAATCCCTGGCTCTTTCTACTAGGAGAAATTGTTCTATCTTTTTCAAAAAGATCAAATGAGTGTTACCACTTTTATTTGTTCAGTAAGAATAATACATATGTTTCTTGTAAAATATTTAGAAAATGCTATAAGAAATTACATGTTATTACCTGCCATTAAGTCAGCCTCCCACTCGTGGCAGTGGCAATGCCAAGCCCAGTGGAAAGAGGCTGCCTGGCCCTGCACCATCTCCATCACCAATTTCAGATTGGAACGTTGTGATCCGTAGGGCTTTCATTGGCTGATTTTTGTTTCATTTTTTATCATTTATTTTATTTTGCCGTTGATGGTGGTGAGAATATATACAGCTGAACCCACATCAGTTGGATAGTTTCCACATGTACAATTTGGTGACATTGATTACATTCTTCTAGTTGTACAGCCGTCCTCCTTTTCTGAGTTGTTCCTCCCCTATTAACATAAACTTCCTGCCCACTAAGTGTCCTATCAAATCTTTAGAGTTACTTTGATCCCATATAGACAGATCTTAAAAAAGCACAATGCTGAAGACATTCTTTACTGGTTAAGCTAAACTATTGTTTGGTTTCAAGAAGACTTTATGGGATATTTTGGGGTTACGGTTTAAAGATTATTTCAGGACAATAGTTTCAGGGATACCATAAAGACTTTTGAGAACTCAAGATTCATCATTTTTTTATGAGTCAGACCCAAGAAGAGAAATAACCTCAGACACAAAGAGAAGGAAGGCAGTAGTTAAGAGTTGAAGAGCTCTCATGTTTCAAATCTGTCTTTGTTTATTACAAGCAATGCTAACTTCGTTGGCTGATTTATGGAAGTAGATCGTCAGGCCTTTCTTCCAAGAAAATATATAGAAAATTAATATTACCCATTATTTCTCTACCCATGGACACAGCACACATACTCCAGATAAGGGCTTAGAGAATACAAATTTATTCATGGCTCTGCTGCCAACTACTTGAAAAAGCACAAAAACACTGTCCCTCACCTTGGTTCGTCTCATTCAGCTGAGAAATGGGAAAGACGATGCAGGCCTTGTAGGAATTCCTAAGGAACTTGTGAAATGAACATTAGGGAAAATACGTTTGATCAGTGCTCAGAGCATCTTCCAAGAGGCAATAAAACAAATGGTTGTAACCACCATGGCTTTGAAACTTACACTACCAGAGTCTTTAAAATATGTTCAAGGGTGAGCCCCCAAATATGACAGCAATCTTCTCAAAACACCATGAAATGGAAATGTAGACAAGGGCATCATTTAAAGTAGGAAAATTTTTACTCTCGGAAAACATGCTAGCCTTCAGTGTGTACATCCAAACTTCTAAAGAGAACCAATAACCAAGCCCAAACTCATTGCCATCAAGTCAATTCTGATTCATAGCAACCTTACAGGGCAAACTAGAACTGCCCCATAGGGTTTCCCAGAAGTGGCTGGTGAGTTCGAACTGCTGACATTTTGGTTAGCAGCACCACTGAGCCACCAGGGCTCCCTAAATAGAACCAGTAGTACAAATAATATTTGGAGAAATCATATTTTCAAGTTTTTGCTGGACTATTTTGAACCATTGCTTCATTTTGCCTTCTGCTTCTGGCAGACAAAAGGTAGCAATTCTCAAATATTTAAGGAAAATCAAAGACCAAATAAATATTAAGTATTAATTCATTTTTCTTTGATTTTGGAAAAGAACGTCATGTTCTGCTTGAAGTCATTAGGCTTGTTCAGCTCCCAGAGCACCAATATCTTGCAGAGAACAGGCAGGAACCACCGCACTGTGGTGGGTCAAAAATAGCCTCAGCTTTGTTAGTTTGAGAATGCCTTCTGCTATGAAAGCTTTTGTGCTTTTAAATGGTTGTTTATTCTGAAAATAACTTACAACTAATGCATATTGATTGAAAACAAATTAAAGGCACCCATGGAACTCAGGCATACTCTTAATGCCAGGGAAGAATTGTAGTTATCGTCTGTGTCCTGTTTATCCTTTGGTCCTTCTTGTCAGAGGAAATCATTATCCAGAAGACGGGTTTGTCGTTGTTGTTAGGTGCCATCGAGTTGATTTTCGACTCATAGTGACTCCATGTGACTGAGTAGAACTTCCCCATAAGTTTTTCTTGGCTGCAATCTTTACGGAAGCAGACTGCCAGGTCTCTATCCTGAGGAGCTCCTGGGTGGGTTCAAACCTCCAGCGTTTGGGTTAGCAGCCAAGTGCTTAACTAATGTGCCACGAGGGCTTCCTGAGTATGTATGGGTTTACAGTACTCGAGTTTGTGCAGGGCTCTGCCACAAACTCAGTGTGAACTCAAGAAAACACTGCTTTTCTTGGTCTCAGTAGAGAAACGGGAGTAATCTGCCATTTAGAATCCCATCTTCCCCACTGAACACAAGGAGGCCATTACATTCAGTCCTCCTTGGGCTGCCTCTTGGAAGCCCCTCCCATGCACATTCTCTAGGCTTTTTCCAGTAGAAGCTGGCAAAATATTACCTTTTCAGTGTTAATCCCTTGGAGTATGCTAGGATCTATTCGCAGCTATGGGTCTAGAGGCAAAGCGTAGTGTTAAGGGGTACATGAAGAGAAAGAGCCTCCTTTGCAAAGGAATTGAGTCATGGGAGGTAATCTCTGGGTTTTCAAGCAAGAAAAAGATAAGAGTCCTCAGACAGTGGAGGGGCAGCTGTTTTGCTAGCGAAGAACACTCATATGGTTTTTAAGGGTTCCAGTTTCATGGATTCATATGAGTACACTCAAATGTCCCTATTCCAATTTCGGTTCTCAAGGTTCTATTCCTTTCCAATTAAAAACCCAACTTTTATAATTGAGACTAGCTGAAGCAGTGAATTTTAATAACATTGCATGGTTCTGCAGCTCACAGGATCAAATTCTGAGCCTGATTTTCAACTGCACCAGTCCTGAATCTACATACTACAGGAGGTAAGAAATTCTTTCCAGGTTATCGATAAAGATCTCTGGTTCTCTGACTAAGCATGGAGCTGAGAGTTTAAAATCCCGAGCTTTGAGTTTTCTTCCTATAAGCTCTCCAGTGAAGTCAGGAGCAGCTAAGGAGCCACATATTTCTTGCAATCATCATTTCTAAAGTAACTTCAGCAAACAGTCGGTCTCCCCTGAAGTCTTGCCTTCAAGAGACAGTTTATCTCAGGCCATAGAAAGTAATAATGTCAGTAATTTTCTCACAACTGCAAGTATATGAGTATCTTATTTTTCTCTGTCATTGAGGTTATTTCCTATTCAAATGCAATCTGATCAATAAATAACAAATCCCAGATTCCCACATTTGAGGGTCTGTGTTCTAGGATCATTATTAGTACCTGGTGCTCGATTAGTCAGGAAAATAGAACTCACTTTAGATTTATCAAGCAGAAAAAGACTTAATGAAGAGAATCGGTTATAAAGGTGTTTGAGGGGCTGGAGGAGCCCTGGTGGTACAGTGGTCAAGTTCTCGGTTGCCAACCAAAAGGTCGGTGGTTTGAAACCACCAGCTGCTCCATGGGAGATGTGGCAGTCTGCTTCCATAAAGATTACAGCACTGGAAACTCTGTGGGGCAGTTCTACTCTGCCCTATAGGGTCTCTGTGGGTAGGAATTGACTGGATGGCAATGTGTTTTGGTTGTGGAGGGGCTGGAAGAGCAAAGTGGAGAAGGGGCTACTTGGAGATAGAGTGCTGCTGTTGCTTCTCCACCAGAATCTGAGTGGACTCCAGAGGGGCTGAGGGTGCTGTTGTTGCAGTAAAAACGCATGACTTCAGCTGAATAGGAACCCAGGCGTCCATATCACTGCTGAGAAGCCATGTTCCAGGGCCACCTCAGCTGTCCTAGAGCACCAATAGAAGCTGGCGGGCAGAGGAGTATCTTCCCTTCTTTCCACTTTCCAGTTCTTCCTTAATGCCTTCTGTCATCAGGACCCAACAAGAAGTCTTAGAAATAGGGACTCTGTTTGCAGGTTTCCATGCTTCTTCCCATCCCACCCCTGGGCAATGTGGTTGAAATAAAGCTACTCGACAAGAGACCAGTACCTAAAAACACAGCAGAAATTCTGTTCATATGTGTTAGCTCACTTCCTTCCCTCTACCACAGTCATGATGGACATGCTACAAACGTGCCCATCTTCTTCTTTCTGGCAGTCCTTTTTGCCCATGGCAAGGCATGATAGAAATTAAGAGAAGAGGAAGAAAGAGAAGAACAAGTTAACCAAGTTGTATGCATGTATAAGATTCTCTGCTATTTTTCAACTGATGACATTTTTATTCAAATGTATGCCTATAAAAAAACAGGGTATTCTTTATCAGCAGCATGAGTACAAGGCCTAGATAGGCACCTTTGATGAGGACTATTTCTTGGTTATCCACTGAAGCATATTCTTCTGTTAAGTTGTATTTTGTGACAGAGAAATGAAGCAAAATGAGTGCTATAATTAACTTTTAAAAAGTGTAAGTCTCTGCTTCAAATTCTGACCATTAAAAATTTTAGTCAGGCAGCCCATATTCTAATTGATTTGACCTCCCACAATTACTGAGAGACTTTACGTCACTTTTTTTGTGCCTGTGTGCCCAAAGCTGAATAATACCTTGATCAATCATATTATGTAAACCCTTCCTTCCTCCAAAACATAGAAATATGATTTATGTGTAGTGATTCACAGAGTAAATAATTTTCTGGTTTGACTGGAAATCGAAGGTCTCTGACTCAGACTTGCCAGAATTTGTGATCAGCTAGGTAGTTTTTAGGTAGGCTCTACAGACGTAAGACTATGTCTTGTGTGTTATGCTAAAAGTGCGTTCTACTCTAGTCGGATGAGATCAAACGGGCCCAAAATCTCCACTCAGACATCATGTGGAGTTTAATTTTTCAAAATTCCACCAACATTTGAAAACAATATTTTTTAATTAAAAAAAAAAAAAGATCTGGCGTTCAAAGTGAAAAAAGTCTGATTCAAAGGCCCTGTTTCTTCCTCTCTCCCATTCTGTGTGTCACACTTTTTATTAACTCTTAGTTAACTCATAAATATTTGTTAAATACCTTCTGTATATCAGGCCCTGTCCCAGATGCTTGGGTTACATCGTTGCACAAAACTGACAAAACTCCCAGATTCTACCCTTGTAAATTTATATTCTAACAGAAGGAAACAGACCATTAATAATGCCTGGTGTTGTAGCTGTTAAGTGCCATCAAGCCGATTTTGACTTATAATGGCCTCATGTGACAGAGAAAATGGCCCATTGAGTTTTCTAGGCTGCAGTCTTTACAGGAGCAGATTGCCACACCTTTCTCCCACAGAGCCACTGGGTGGGTTCAAACTGCCACCCTTTCAGTTAGCAGCTGAGCACTGAAGTATTGTATCAAATGAATATGGTATGTTAAAAGGTTTCAAGTAACGAGGGAGGGGGAAAACAAGGCAAGGAGAGAGGGATTAGGAGCGTTAAATTGTAATATTTATGATTTTAACTACAGTGGGTTCAAAAGGAAGTCTCAGAAATTCAATAAATATTTTCAACTAAATAAAAATGAAAGTATAACTCAGCAAAACGTGCGTGTGGGATATTAAAAAAAGCAAGTTTTTATCTTATGCTATTAGAGAAATAAGAGCAGTTTAATCCTAAAACAAGCAGAAGAAAAGAAATAATAAAAATTAGGCAGAGATTAATGAAATCAAAATAAGAAAATAATAGAGAAAATCAAGGAAACCAGAAGTTAGTTCTACAACAAGATCAATGAAAATGATGAACCTCTAATCAGATTAACCAAGAAAAAAAAAAGGAAGACACAATTACCAACATCAGAAACAAATAAGGAGTCATTACTACTGGTTCCACAGACATTAAAAAAAATAGTAAAGAAATACTCTGAGCTACTCTATGCCCACAAATTTGGTAAATCAGATGAAATGGACCAATTCCTTAAAAGGTACAATCTACCAAAATTTCACATATGGAAAAATATATAATCTGCATAGGTTTATATCTATTAAAGAAATTAAATCAATAATGAATAACCTCCAAGAAAGAAAGCACCAGGCCCAGATGGTTTCACTGGTAAAGTATAACAAACCTTTAAAGAAGAAAAGATAGCAATTCTCTACAATATCTTCCAGAAAATGGAAGCAGAAGGAATATTTCCTAATTCACTCTATGAGGCCAGCATTTCCCTAATACCAAGCTAAACTGTTGGTTGGTGACTTAATTTGCCCTTTCTCCAAGGAGAATTTTAATATGAAAATAAAGATTAGATCATCACTAGTGTGACTGTGTGCTATGGTTGCTAACCAAAGGGTCAGCAGTTCGAATCCGCCAGGCACTCCTTGGAAACTCTATGGGACAGTTCTACTCCATCCTATAGGGTTGCTATGAGTCAGAATCGACTCAAGGGCACTGGGTTTTGGGTGGGTAGTGTGACTGTCACTGTCTGTGGCGCCTATATGCCTTTAAAAAAAACCAAAAAACAAACAAACAAACCCATTTGTCATCGAGCCGATTCTGACTCACAGCAACCCTATAGAACAGAGCAGAACTGCCCCATCAGATTTTTAAGGAGCAAATGGTAGATTTGAACTGCCTACTTTTTGGTTAGTAGCTGAGCTCTTAACCACTGCAGCACCAGGGCTCCACATTATATGCCTTTAAAAAAAATAGACCCCCTTAATCATACCACAAATGTAATCCTGGGCAAAAGTCTGGTCTTTGCTCTGAAGGGCAGGAGAATACGAAGGATCTTAAGCTCATGGAAGTAGTTTCTTGACTTTCTATTTGTTAAAAAGGTTTGAAAATCTTTGGTGCATTCTTGACGAGATGAGAGATGTTTAGTCGGTATTTCTGCAAAGCCAAAACCTAGCATTAACCTGGAAAACCCTGGCCTTGCTTTGACCTTTGGTGCTTTTTATTTGCTCCTGCTTCTCTTTCTTAACCTCCATCTTCTGGGAGCTTCCTGTGTGTGGTCTGGCTCCTCCACCTCCTTTATCCCACCTTCCCTAGTTCCCCTCAGTGCTCATAGTCCTGGTTCTTCTCTGTCTCCCCCATCTGCTGCCACCCACAGCCCTGGCACAGAGAGCATCGCCCAGATGTGCTGTTTCCCTCATATCAAACATCCAGATATTTGGACACCAAATAATGGACTGAATTCCCCGTTTTCCTTCTAAGAGTTTGCCTGTGATTCAGACAGAGCCTCTGTGTTGTCTGGTTCAGCTCTGGGCATTGTCAACTCATCTGTAAAGAAGAATAAAACAGACATGAGAGAGAGAGAATTCAGGGGGCTTGAAGAGATCGTCCTGAACTTGACCTTTGCAGTCAGCTTCACTGAGGTAAGAAACATGTGGGAAATCTATATCTGCACACTGGAATGCCTTTTGTTCGGAATCTTTGAGGGGATGAGGTCAGGGAACAGTTGGTGAACTGTTTCTCCTTTGTAATATGCTAAGAACTTCCATCCCAGGGAAGGGTAGGAGGAGAGAATTCCTCTTTAAAAACCATTAAGAATATCCCTGGGAAAAGCAGAAATTTGAACTAAATGACGTAATGTGATGAAATCCCATCTTTTTTGATGACCAGAAAATCAGGATTACTAGATTCTGAATATGTGCAACGGGCCCCATCATGTCCCTTTTTCATTTTCCAGAGATGCCGCCACCTGTCTTGGGAATGGGAAATAACACTTTCAAATTATCACAGATGAAAATCACAAAGACAATATCATTCGCAAATTAAAAACAAATAATCCTAAAATAGTTTATGCAAGCTTTATGCAACAGGACTCTCGGATAGCAAAATATTTTATTTCCTTAAAATTTGTTGAATTTTGCAATAATAAAATGGGCAACTTATTTTTATCCCTAACCATCCTCCAAAAACCAATGAACCCACAAGGTAACAAACAACCCACAAAATTTCACCTAAAGCACAATTAAAAAAAAAAAAAAAAAAAAAAACCACAAAGCACTAAAATAATTCTCCTTAAAGCCACCTGAGATTTTTTATTATACTGGAGCTGGCTGGGGATTGCAGAAATTATAGCTATTTATAATCCCCAGAAGATTTTCAACTTTTTTCGCTTTGTCTTTAACGCATAAAATAAGCACCTAAGTCCAAAGATCAAATATGGTTCTTCTTCTGTATTTGCCTTCCTTTCTTTGTGAAATTCAAATTTTCAAATGTGTTAATAAAACACAAAAAAGAAAAAAAAAAAACTCACAATGGACTAGCGATCTTGCAAGTATCTCACAGATCCTGTGTATTCTATGTCTGCTTCGTTGGTCTGAATTGTTTTTAAAATATCATCTCAGATCTATTAGATTCTATATAAGCAAAACTGCTTAAGTAAAGTATTTATGATGCTCACACACAGAATTTGTTTCCAACCAGAGCTTCTAAAAAAGTGGTTCTTTTTTAACTTCAGGGCAATGACTTATTTTTTAAAATTATAAGATAATCAAGTACTGAATCGTACAGAAGACCTTGCTTTCAGGTGATTTTATCCGTAGTGTTACGAAAAAAGACCACGAGCTATGTCCCAATCATTTGACTTTTGAATCTGAGGTGAGAAAATCTCTAAACTACACAGATTCCGTTTTTTGTAATCCACTGTAAAAAAAAAAAAAAAAAAAAGTCATGACAATCAATATTCAATCCTCATTGTGCTATACTTTTATCATACAGCTGCAGTAGACATGGTGGACTGCCTCGCTCAGCAGGTAGTTATTCCTAGTTGTGCTTTCTTGCCCCCACGGGTCTGTCATTTTTTGTCATACTGTGGAGGCTTGTGTGTTGCTGTGATGCTGGAAGCTATGCCACCAGTATTCAAATACCAGTGGGGTCACCCGTGGAGAACAGGTTTCAGCTGAGCTTCCAGACTAAGACAGACTAGGAAGAAGGACCCAGCAGTCTACTTCTGAAAAGTATTAGCCAGTGAAAACCTTAGGAATAGCTGCAGAAAATTGTCTGATCCAGTGCTGGAAGATGAGCCCCCCAGATTGGAAGGCACTCAAAAGATGACTAGGGAAGAGCTGCCTCCTCAAAGTAGAGTCGACCTCAATGACGTGGATGGAGTAAAGCTTTTGGGACCTTCATTTGCTGATGTGGCATGACTCAAAATGAGAAGAAACAGCTGCAAACATCCATTAATAACAGGAACTGGGAATGTACGAAGTATAAATCTAGGAAAATTAGAAATCGTCAAAAATGAAATGGAATGCATAAACATCGATATCCTAGGCATTAGTGAGCTGAAATGGACTGGTATTGGCCATTTTGAATCAGGCAATCATATAGTCTACTATGCTGGGAATGACAACTCAAAGAGGGATGGTGTTGCATTCATCATCAAAAAGAACGTTTCAAGATCTATCCTGAAGTACAATGCTGTCAGAAATAGGATAATATCCATACGCATATAAGGGAGACCAGTTAATACGACTCTTATTCAAATTTACACACCAACCACTAGGGCCCAAGATGAAGAAATAGAAGATTTTTATCAGCTGCTGCAGTCTGAAATGGATGGAACATGCAATCAAGATGCATTGATAATTACTGGTGATTGGAATGCGAAAGTTGGAAACAAAGAAGAAGGATCAGTAGTTGGAAAATATGGCCTTGGTGATAGAAACAATCCTGGAGATCGAATGATAGAACAATGACTTCTTCATTGCAAATACCTTCTTTCACCAACATAAACAGCGACTATACACATGGACCTCGCCAGATGGAACACACAGAAATCAAATTGACTACATCTGTGGTAAGAGATGATGGAAAAGCTCAATATCATCAGTCAGAACAAGGCCAGGGGCCGGCCGACTGTGGAACAGACCATCAGTTGCTCATATGCAAGTTGAAGGTGAAACTGAAGAAAATCAGAGCAAGTCCACAAGAGCCAAAATATGACCTTGAGTATATCCCACCTGAATTTAGAGACCATCTCAAGAATAGATTTGATGCATTGAACACTAGTGACCACAGACCAGACGAGTTGTGAAATGATATCAAGGACATCATCCATGAAGAAAGCAAGAGGTCACTGAAAAGGCAGGAAAGAAAGAAAATACCAAGATGGTTGTCAGAGGAGACTCTGAAACTTGCTCTTGAGCGTCGAGCAGCTAAAGTAAAAGGAAGAATTGATGAAGTAAAAGAACCGAACAGAAGATTTCAGAGGGCCTCCCGAGAAGACAAAGTAAAGTGTTATAATGACATGCCCAAAGAGCTGGAGATGGAAAACCAAGAGGGAAGAACACGCTCGGCGTTTCTCAAGCTGAAAGAACTGAAGAAAAAATTCAAGGCTCAAGTTGCAATAGTGAAGGATTTCATGGGGAAAATATTAAACGACACAGGAAGCATCAAAAGAAGATGGAAGGAATACACAGAGTCATTATACCAAAAAGAATTAGTCTATATTCAGCCATTCAAGAGGTGGCACATGATCAGGAACCGATGGTACTGAAGGAAGAAGTCCCAGATGCTCTGAAGGCATTGGTGAAAAACAAGGCTCCAGGAATTGATGGAATATCAGTTGAGATATTTCAACAAATGGATGCAGTGCTCAAGTATTCACTCGTCTATGCCAAGAAATATGGAAGACAGCTTCCTGGCCAATTGACTGGAAGAGATCCATATTTATGCCTATTCCCAAAAAAAGGTGATTCAACCAAAAGCAGAAATTATTGAACAATATCATTAATATCACACTCAAGCAAAATTTTGCTGAAGATCATTCAACAACGGCTGCAGCAGTATATTGGCGGGGAACTGCCAGAAATTCAGGCCGGTTTCAGAAGAGGACGTGGAACCAGGGATATCATTGCTGATGTCAGATGGATCCTGGCTGAAAGCAGAGAATACCAGAAGGATGTTTACCTGTGTTTTATTGACTATGCAAAGGCATTCGACTGTGTGGATCGTAACAAACTATGGATAACATTGCAAAGAATGGGAATTCCAGAACACTTAATTGTGCTCATGAGGAACCTTTACATAGATAAAGAGGCAGTTGTTTGGACAGAACAAGGGGATACTGATTGGTTTAAAGTCAGGAAAGGTGTGCGTCAGGGTTGCATTCTTTCACCATACCGATTCAATCTGTATGCTGAACAAATAATCTGAGAAGCTGGACTATATGAAGAAGAAGGGGGCATCAGGATTTGAGGATGACTCATTAACAACCTGCGTTACGCAGATGACACAACTTTACTTGCTCAAAGTGAAGAGGACTTGAAGCACTTACTAATGAAGATCAAAGACCACAGCCTTCTGTTTGGATTACACCTCAACATAAAGAAAAGAAAAATCCTCACAACTGGACCAATGAGCAACATCATGATAAACGGAGAGAAGATTGAAGTTGTCAAGGATTTCATTTTACTTGGATCCACAATCAACAGCCAGGGAAGCAGCAGTCAAGAAATCAAAAGACGCATTGCATTGGATAAATCTGCTGCAAAGGACCTCTTCAAAGTGTTGTAGAGCAATGATGTCACCCTGAAGATTAAGGTGCACCTGACCCAAGCCATGGTATTTTCAATCACATCATATGCATGTGAAAGCTGGACAATGAATAAGGAAGACCGAAGAGTTGACGCCTCTGAATTGTGGTGTCGGCGAAGAATATTGAATATACCTTGGACTGCCAAAAGAACGAACAAATCTGTCTTGGAAGAAGCACTGCCAGAATGCTCCTCAGAAGCAAGGATGGCGAGACTGTGACTTACATACTTTGGACATGTTATCAGAAGGGATCTGTCTGTGGAGAAGGACATCGTGCTTGGCAGAGTACAGGGTCAGTGGAAAAGAGGAAGACCCTCAACGAGGTAGATTGACACAGTGGCTGCAACAATGAGCTCAAGCATAACGATTGTAAGGATGGTGCAGGACCAGGCAGTGTTTCGTTCTGTTGTGCATAGGGTCGCTATGAGTCAGAACTGACTCGACGGCACCTAACAACAACAGCAACTAACAACATGCTTTCTCGAATTATTTGTTGTTGTTCTTAGTTGCCATGGAATCAGCTTTGACTAATGGTGATCTTATGTACAACAGAACAAAATATTGCCCATCTTCAAAACTGTCTTGAATTACAGACACTGAATGTCTAAAACCAGTATTCCCCATGTCGTTGCTGTTGTTAGGTGCCATCGAGTTGGTTCTGACTCAGAGCAACCCTATGTACAACAAAATGAAATGCTTCCTGGTCCTGTGCCATCCTTGTGTCAATCCACCTCCTTGAAGATCTTCCTCTTTTTCACTGACCTTCTACTTTACCAAGCATAATGTCCTTCTCCAGGCACTAATCCTTCCTGATAACAAGTCCAAAGTATGTAGTCTCACCATCCTTGCTTCTAAGGAGCATCCTGGTTGCACTTCTTCTAAGACAGATTTGTTCGTTCTTTTGGCAGTCCATGGTATATTCAATATTCTTCGCCAACAACACAACTCAAAGGCATCAGTTCTTCTTTGGTCTTCCTTATCCAGTATTTCCATACTCATGGCTAAGTTCTGGAGGTGATTTTGCTTCTGCAACTTAGATCCACTCATGTAAGACTTAGAAACGGAAGTGAGGCAGAGGCAATATCCCTGGTGCTTCAGCAAAGATGGGGACTTTGGCATTTCTGCAATGATATTCCAGGATTGAGTCATTAGCCTTGGGGCTGTGGAAAAGCAGTTGTGGCAGTGCTGGTGATAGCATTCCAGCATCCAGTTGCCAACCGTTTTGGTGTGAAGAGGCTGTTGGAACATTAGGGACAGGAGCCCCCTGATCTTGACTGCAGCTACCACATACTACCCTGGGACTCACCAGCTCTGGAGGCATCTCCTGATCCCTCCATCTCCTGAGGTAGAAGGCAGCTACTACATATTACCCTGGGACTCACCAGCTTTGGAGGCATCTCCTGATCCCTTCACTTCCTGAGGTAAAGGCAGCTGCTTCCTGGGCAAGTCAGTGCAGCTGCTCTATTCCAGGAATCTTTCCTGGAGACTCAGCCTAGAACACATTCCTTCAACCCTTTCAGTAATTTTTTTAAGCACCTAACTCTCTGTAGTAAGCCACTTTTCACTTAAAATTACAAGAGTGGTTCTCTTTCCTCCAACTGGCCCTTGGCTGATTCATAAGCTGAAAAGATAATAGCAGGCGTTAACTAGAGCCCAGCTTCAGTGCCTCTTCCCACTGCCCTCAGTTTATTAGACACCTCTGACTTTAATTAGCGCCGAGCAGAGATGGGACCTCATGATCAGTCATTTTCATACTAGCCTCTCCAATTACTCTGATTGCATTACTGCAGCAAAATGTCAAACTAGCGTTGCAGCATTTAAGTATAGTTTTGAAATACCGTACCAACACTAATATTTTATTTTTAAAGTATTCAGAACTCATAATATTCTTTAAAAACAATGAAACTAAAAATGTAATAGGTTTCAAACAGAAAATCTTACTTAAGGAAAAATGTAAATTAATATGCACAGAAATACTGAACACGCATTCTAATTCTGATTTAACCATTAGATGATAAAGCTAATAGAATAAAGTACTCTCCAAGAACACTGAGCTAAGCATTACATAAAATAAAGATAATTAAATAATAAAAATTATAAAGGAAATGTTATCTCAACTATTTTGAAAAGCAAAATCTTAAAAAACAAAGTGCAATACATAAGCATGCTTTAAGATGTCAGCTTTTTTGTGCAAAATATTTTAGGTTTCGGTTAAATGTTTTTTTCTGATTCTTCGCTTCTAAGGAGAATGTTGAGGAAATAGTGTTACGCAAATCCGCACGTCTCCTTCTGACTCATCTTCCAATCGAGCTATTTCTTTTCTTACAAGGAAATCATGTTGAGCAACTTTTATTGGGGAGAAGAGGTCAGGGACTGCAATCTTTATATCGAGAGCGAGCTGCTGTTCTTGTTTCAAAGAAAGCAAGTTCATTTTGCCTTCTTTTTCTTTAGTTTCACTGTGTATACATGGAGATTCCGGTTTAGATTTACCTGTATAAATTTTAATACTATCATATACCATTTACACTTTGTTTGAGAACTCTTCTAACTAAAATAAAACTTATTATAATAGAAGCTTTGACTTACTCGCAGCTTATTTGAACTGATACAGACTAGAATCTGTCTAAACCTGTATAATTTTTGTCTTTTCAAACACATTTCATGCTCCTTCCTTTAATTTGATCTCAAGATATAAATTACTCAGTTTTCAAGTTTTTTTTAATAAAAAACACGGTTTCATGTCCACAAATACGCAGTCTTCCAAAAACATCACATCCCACCCCCTTCACACGCACACACTCATGTCTGCCTATTCTACTTTTCTGTCACCTTTAATCCCACGCTTTAAACTTCCTAACTCTCAAACAATTGCAGTCTCCTTATTTATTGCAAAATTTGGAGCCTTCTAGGCTCTGTTTTTCTTTGTCATTTCTCATATTCCAAACACTTTTGTCGTCACAGGTGTTTAGCTCCTTTTTCCCCTGTTCCAGGGGAAGAGGTGTCCCGGCTTCTTACCTGCTTCTAGTTCTTTCCCCTCCTGACTCCTGGGTAACTTGTACCATTGATTCTCCAGCACCATCCCTACTTTCCATCATCTCTCACTTTTTTTCTCTCTCTCTCCAATTATGTTCAGCTCTCCCCATAATTTTTTCAGACTGTCCGTGACCTTGTTCTTTCCTTCCCATCTTCTTTTTCTCTTATGGAAGTAGTAATATGGGGATTATGAGCAGATATCTTGGGGCCTGTCTTTCAGGATTTGCAACACTACTCCACCACTGACCTCCAGCAAGTTACTTAATTTGTAAGTATAAAATAGCAATGGTGATATTTTTATTATTAGTTCAATACCATTATTTTTTCTTTTTTTAATAATTTATTTTATTTTGTTGTTGTTGAGAATATACACAGCCAAAAAAACAAAAACCAAACCCATTGCAGTCAACTTGATCCTGACAGGTAGAGACTCTGTAGGACCGAGTAAAACTGCCCCCATAGGATTTCTGAGGCTATAATCTTTACGGAAGCAGGTTGCCTCATCTTTCTCCCACGGAGAGGCTGGTAGGTTAGCACCTTGACCTTTTGGTTAGCAGTGGAGCACTTTCAACCATTGTGCCACCAGGGCTCCGTATACACAGCAGAACATACACCAATTCAACAGTTTCCACTGTGTTGAGTTGGGGTATGTTTTGCTGTGTATAAAATGTACAATTCAGTGACATGCGTTACATTCTGGAAGTTGTGCAATCATTCTCACCCCCCTTTGCCAAATTGTTCCTTCCCCATTAACATGAACTCGCTGCTCCCTAAGTTCCATATCTAATCTTTTGAGTTACTTTTGTCAATTTGATCCCATATAGCTAGTTCTTAACAGAGCACAATTTTCAGGGAGGCATTCTTTACTGATTTAGCTAAACTATTTTTTTTTTTATTGTTTGGTTTTAAGAAGACTTCAGTGGATATTTTTGGTTTAAGGTTTAAAGATTATCTCAGGGCAATAATTTTGGAGGCTTATCCAGCCTCCATGACTCTAGAAAGTCTGGATTCCATGGGAATCTGAAATCCTGTTCCACATTTTTCCACTTTTGATCGGGATTCTCCTATAGAATCTTTCATCAAAACCTTCAGTAATGGTACCCAGGCACCATCCAGATTTTCTGGTCTCATGGCAAAGGAGGCAGTTTTCCATGGAGACAACTAGCCACACATTCCATTTCTTCCTTCTATTCCTGACTCTCCGTCACCTTCTGCTGCTCCAGGAAAAGAGAAACAATTGCTGTACCTTGGATGGCCTCCTGAAAGTTTTTAACACTACACAACAAACTAGGAGGCAGAACAGAAGCACTGAACATGGTACTAGGCCAGTTCACTGGGAATGGCCTTTGAAACCATGACCCTAAACCTCTAAACCAAGAAGACAAAACCCATGAGGGGTTTGGCTATTATTTTTATTTTCCAAAAGGTTGGCCTCATTTTCCCCTCCTTTTTCTTTTGTGGCTTCTCTTCCTCTCCAAGTCCAGAAAGTTTAAAATTTAAAGTCACAACACGGTGTTGTTAGCTGCTGTGGAACCAGCCTTTGACTCAGGGTGACCCCATGCACAATGGAATAAGTGCTGCCCTGTCCTGTGCCATCCACGAGACAGGGTGCAGATTGGACCATTGTGATCCATAGGGTTTTTATTGGCTGATTTTCCAAAATAGGTCACCAGGCTTTTCTTCCTGTTCATCTTAGTCTGGAAGCTCTTCTGAAATCTCTTGAGCATCAGAGCAACACGCAAGCTTCCGCCGACAGATGGCCGGCGGCCGTGCACGAGGTGCCTCGGCCAGGAGTTAAACCCAGGTCTTCCCCATGGAAGGTGAGATTTCTACCACCAAAACACCACTGCCCCATAAGTCACAGCACAAATATGCAAACACAAAACTTTATGTTCTTACAGCTGAATTCAACTTGCTCAAGAATTTAGCTCTCAGAGAAGCAGGAGGAGGGGCTGATTTTGAAGACTGCCCCTGGTGCATCAAATCTCAGTTTAACCTTCCTCTACTTTATGTGTCTAATTACACCTTGGAGAAGAGAAGGAAGTTCAGGTCAGCCTACACCTAGTGAAAGACTTCTTGGTTAAAAAAAAAAAAAGAGTGCATAGCCAATTTAAGACTTAAACTCAGAGAACGAAATCCTTATCTTGCAGCTCAATCATTTTACTGGCAAAGGCAATGAGGTATAGCTCGCGAGGAAATGTTATTTGACCACAATATTATATCTGAAAAAATAATTTCCTTGCGCAACTGCTGTCTGTGTCTTCCTGAAGCCTACATGAGAACAGGAAAAGTACTGTGAAGAGAATCTTATTTAATCAATTTTGTAACTGGATGATTACTCTGTAATAATTTCCATTATATATTATATTAATACTCATCCAGAAGTGTGTATACATATACATACACATTTGCTAAAACAGTAAGCTTAGAATTTTTAGGTAAGTGTAACCTTAGAGCACTGTAGAAACACTAAACCATTTTCCATTACAAATAAAATTAGTAGTTCAAGACTATCCCTGCAGGCACGGACAGCACAAGAAGCCATAGCGTCAAATGTCTTCTCCATAGTATCTGCTAAGCTAACCCACACCAAAAAGGCAGCAAAACGTATTTGGGGAGGGTGAATCCCTGACTCCTCAGTCTTACAGTGGAGCATGAAATCATTAAGGATGCATTTCTCTGACCCTGCTTTTTCTGACGCATCAGATCGTGCCTCTGGGGCTACTGGAGCAATGCCTACAAAACCTGAAATTCAGTGGAAATCACAAAGACCATCCCAGTTAGGTGAGATTTCTCACAAAACTCCATCAAGACTAAATTAGATTGGGGTTCTAGAATGAAGTTATTGTTGTTGTTAGATGCCATCGATTTGATTTTCCACCCATAGCGACCCCATGTGACAGAGGAGAACTGTGTCATGTTGTTTTCTTGGCACACCAGCAGGTCTTTCTCCTGTGGAGCCATTGGGTGGGTTCAGACTGCCGACCTTTTGGTTAACAGCTGATGGCTTAAGAGGGGAAGAAATTAAGCAGATGGTGGATGGAGGATTATTCCTGCTTCAAGAAAAAATGCACTGTGAGGTTTTCTTCCCCCTTTAAGCCAGCCAAGACTCAGACCCTTCCCCCTTCACTCCTTTGGATTGCCTTCTATAAAAAACAGCACTCACAAAGCCAATTATGTTATTTAATTATTTAGATAGCCAACTTCCCTGAACAAAATAACTGTAGCAGGTGCTCAGCCAAAGAGTGCAGCTTATGCGAGAGTGAAGACATGCGGTCCTCTGGGTCACAGTGACAGGGAGCTCAGATGCGAGGACGGGTGCCTACCATAACATCAAGGCAAATTGATGGTCAGCCACTAAACCGCAGCTGACCAAAGACATCATTTTCCAGTTGAATCATGATTATTGCATTTTCCTTTAGGCATTTAAAAAGAAATAAATGTGAAATCATCTACTCATGACAGAAGGATGGGAAATAAATGAACAATCCAGGTACTGAAAAACAATTTGCTTCCTTGATTGTTGGCAAAATAGTATGAGTCGTGCACAAAGTTCTTATGGTTAGTTCTCTGATGGATATTCTGATGAATATGAAAACCTTGACATGGTACACCGATTCTCAAGCTATCCATTAACCACGCCATTTGTGTTCATCTATAGAAACACTAAAATATTTTCCATTACAAATTAAAAATAGGAGTTCAAGACTATCCCTGCAGGCATAGATAACAGAGGTATCAGAAAACATAGCAGATTTTTTTAACATTAAGTATAATATATATACAGGAAAGTGCAAAAATCATTAAGTATACAGCTGGAAGAACTTGGGGACACACCCAGCCAAATCAAGATATAAAACATTACCAGCATTTCAGAAACCTCTTTTGTGCAGCCTTCCATTACTACCAGCTTTAAGGTCATCTAACTTCTATTACCACAGATTCGCTTTCATGGTTCTTCAACTTTAAATAAATGAAATTACACAGAATGTACTGCTATATGTCTGGCTTCTTTCTGTCCATATTATGTCTGGGAGATTCATCCATGTTGTCGCAGTCGTTTTCATTGTTGCATAGCTTCCTTGTGGGGCTATGTCACAATTGATGCATCCATTATCCATTACCATCAGCAGAATTTATCCAGCGCTGTTGTTGAGCATTTGAGTTGCTTGGGGCTACTACAAATAATGGTGCTCTGAGCAGTACAGGTCACCTGGCGCACGTCTGTAAGTTTTTATGCTGGTAATAAAGCTAGGGGTGGGATTGCTGAGTCATAGGTTATGTGATAAAGCTAGGGGTGGGATTGCTGAGTCATAGGTTATGTGTTTCATCGAACAGTTTCCCAAAGTGGTTTTGCAAATTTAAATTCCCACCAATAGTATACAGAATTTCCAGTTGCTCTATATCCTCACCAACTCTTGGCACTGTCCGATTTTTAACTGTTGCCATTCCGGTAGATGTGTAGTAGTATCCTATCATGTTTCACTTAACGTACATTTCCCTGACAGCTGAAGAAGTTAAACACCTTTTTCTTAAATGTTTACTGGCCATTTGTGTATCCTCCTTCGGGACGTTGTGAGTTCACGTGTTTTTCCCATGTATTAATTAGATTGTCCTGTTTTTCTCTTTTTGTTAGAATTAATACTCTGTTGGATAGAAAAAACCAAAACCCAAAGCTGTCAAGTCTGCTGCAACTCATAGTGACCCTTGTTTCACTGTAACTTTTCTTGAAGAGGAATTCTCAAGTTTGATGAAATCAAATTTATACTTTTATTTCATAGTTCTTCCATGTGTTTTCTGCTTGTCAAATAATTATTTAACAAAGCTTTTTCTACCACAAGGTCATAAAAATTTCCCTCTCTTATCTTCAATAAGCTTTCTTGTTTTTCTCTCAAATGGACCTGAAACTGATTTCTGTGGCTGGTATGAGATACAGATGGATGTTCTTTTTTTTTTTTTTTTTTTCTTTCCTTTCCGTATGAATATCCAGTTGTAGCAGTATTTATAAAAGAGACCATCCATTGGAGTGATATTTTTTGTTAATCAGGGGGCCAAATATGTGTGGATCTGTTTCTGAATTACCCACTCTGTCTCACTGGTATATCTGTCCATCCTATACCATACCACACACTTGATTACTGTAGCTTTTAATAAGTCTTGATATCTACTAGTCTAACTCTTCCAGCTTTGTTCTTCAAGATTGCCTTGTCTATTTTCAGTCCTTTGCATTTCCACATAAATTTTAGAATCAGCTTTGTTCCCACTTAAAAAAAAAAAAAAAAAAACTACTAAGGTTTTAATGGGCATTACATTGAATCTATAGATCTAAATGGGCACAAGTAATAAAATAAATAAATAAATAAATAATATTTAACCATTTTACCCTTAATCATAATATGCCATTCTATGTATTTAGGTCTTTTTAATTTCTCGTAGTAATGTTTTCAAATGCTCTGTGTTCTTGCATATCATGCATTAAATTTATTCCTAGGTCTTTGTTCTTTTTAATTTCATTTTAAAAATTAATTTTTAAAATTAGCAAAAGCATTTAAGCTTCATTTTAAATAATTTGTTACCAATATACAGGTTTTTGTTTTTTTTTTTAATATACAGCAGTACCACAGATTTTTGGAGGTTGATTTTATATTTACTGGTGTTTTAAAATTCACTTAGTAATTCTAACAGTTTACCCGTATATTCTTTCAGATTGTCTACATACATAATCATGACAAATGAAAATGATAACAGTTATATTTCTTCTTTGATTTTACATTTGATTTACTTTTCTTACCTTATTCAACTGGCTAGGACTTCTAATACAATGTTGCACAGGCATTGTGGTAGCAAATATCCTTGTCTTCAGTCTCACAGGAAAATCTTTCAATATTTTATCATTACGTAGGATTGTAGATTTTTGTAAATATCCTTTGTTGGATCAAGGAAGAATTTTCTATTTCTAATTTTCTAAGAATTGTATTTGTAGTTACTAACACACATTATCAAATGCTTTTATATGTGTATTGAGATGACCATAAAGTTTTTATTTATTCTCTTAATATGGTGAACTATGTGGTATTCACACATTAAACCAAAAGTTACATTCATGAAATAATGCATTGATCAATGAATAAAGGTATATATATTATATTTGTAATATATCAATAGATATTGTTTGCTACTATTTAATTCAGTATTTTTTCATCTTTGTTTCTGAGATTGTCTCATAGCTTCATCTTCTTGTAATTTTGTCAGATGTTGGTCTCAAGATTCTGCTAGTATGATAAAACAAGCTACAAACTATTTCTTTTTTCTATTTTTTAAAAGAAATATGTATCAAATTAGTCTTATTTCTGTCTTAAGTGTTTGGAGTAATTTACCAATAAAGCTATCTGGGCCTGCAATGTTCTCTGTGGGAGATTTTTAATTATGGATTCGGTTCTTTTATGTGTATAAAATTATTCTGATTTTAAATTTCTTCTGTGTCTGCTTTTCTGTAATGTGTTCTGTGAGTAATTACAACATTTCACCTAAATTTTAAAGTTTATTGGCATAATATGGTTCAAAATATCCTCTTTTCATTTTTTTAAATTTCTGTAGGCCCCATAGTCATATCCTCTTTCGGAATTCCTGATATTGTCAATTTATGCCTTTGTTCTTTTATTTCTGATCAATTTTTCTGGGTTTTTATAATTTTGATAGTTTTAAATTTGTTAAGACTTGATTTATGGGCACTCGAAAATCATTTATATTCTACAGTATTTATGCACAATGTCCCAAATAAGTCAATTAAGAGAAATATTTAAATTTTTTTCAAATCTCCACTGTTCAACTGATTTTTTTGTCTATGTATTTGTTACTGAGAGAAGTATGCTGAAATCTCCAACTCTGATAGTGGATTTCTGGATTTTCATTCCTCTTCTTAGCTCTGTCATTTATTATTACTATATAACTGCCTAATATATTTCAGAGCAATGTTGTCTGAAAACAAATATTTTTCTGTTCAGTTGACCCTTTTATCATTACCAAATATTTTTCCCTGCTATGAGTAATACTTGTTTTACCTTAAAAGTGCTTTCTTCCACATTATTGTCACTAAACCAACTTCATTTTGGTTAATATTTTCATGACACATATTTCCCACCTTTTTTCTCTTCTAACATTTTCGTGTTCTTATATTTAAAATGTGTTTCTTACAAACAGCTAAGAGTGAGATTTGTTTTATAACGCAATTTGAAAAGCTTTGACATTAAATTGTATTAATTGGTCAATTTGTTAATGTGGCTGTAATGAGTTTAAATCTTAGATTTTACTATTTGTTTTTTATTTGACCTGGATGTTTTGTGTGTGTGTGTGTGTTTTATCTTGTCTCTTTTACACTAATGAATTATTGCTTTAATTTTTCAATTGGTACTAACTTTTTAGTGATATGCTTATATCATTCATTAGTGTTTACCCTAGAGTTGACAACAGACATCCTTCAATTAGTAGTATATCTTAAACTAATACTTTTACTTCTTCCTTAATTCCATTTAAGGAGCCCTGGTGGCACAGTGGTTAAGTACTCAGCTGCTAACCCAAAGGTCAGCGATTTGAACTCACAAGCCGCCCCACAGGAGAAAGATGTGGCAGTCTGCTTCCATAAAGATTTACAGCCTTGAGGCAACCAAGGTGCCCCTCAACTGATGAATGGATAAATAAGTTATGGTATATCCCACACAATGGAATACTACGCATCAGTAAAGAACAGTGATGAATTTGTGAAATATTTCATAATATGGAAGAAATTGGAAGGCATTATGCTGAGTGAAATTAGTTGCAAAAGGACAAATATTGTGTAAGACCACTACTATAAGAACTCAAGAAATAGTTTAAACAGAGAAGAAAATATTCTTTGATGGTTATGAGAGGTGGGAGGAAGGGAGGGTGGGAGAGGGGTGTTCACTAATTAGATAGTAGATAAGAACTACTTTATGTGATGGGAAAGACCACACACAATACAGGTGAGGTCAGCACAACTGGACTAAACCAAAAGCTAAGAAGTTTCCTGAATAAACTGAATGCTTTGAAGGCCAGCGTAGCAGGGGCAGGGGTCTGGGGACCATGGTTTCAGGGGACATCTAAGTCAATTGGCATAATAAAATCTATTAAGAAAACATTCTGCATCCCACCTTGGAGAGAGGCATCTGGGGTCTTAAACGTTAGCAAGCGGACATCTAAGATGCATCAGTTGGTCTCAACCCACCTGCATCAAAGGAGAATGAAGAACACCAAGGACACAAGGTAATTACGAGCCAAGAGACAGAAAGGGCCACATAAACCAGACACTACTTCAGCCTGAGACCAGAAGAGCTAGATGGTGCCTGGCTACAACTGATGACTGCCCTGACAGGGAACACAACAGAGGACCCCTGAGGGAGCAGGAGAGCAGTGGGATACACACCCCAAATTCTCCTAAAAAGACCAGACTTAATGGTCTGACTGAGACTAGAAGGAGCCCAGTGATCATGGCCCCCAGACCTTCTGTTGGCCCAGGACAGGAACCATTCCCAAAGCCAACTCTTCAGACAGGGATTGGACTGGACAATGGGTTGGAGAGGGATGCTGGTGAGGAGTGAGCTTCTTGGATTAAGTGGACACTTGAGACTATGTTGGCATCTCCTGCCTGGAGGGGAGATGAGAGGGAAGGAGGGTTAGAAGGTGGCGAAATGGACATGAAAAGAAAGAGTGGAGGGAAGGAGCGGGCTGTCTCATTAGGGGAAGAGCAATTGGGAGTATGTAGCAAGGTGTATATAAGTTTTTGTGTGAAAGGCTGACTTGATTTGTAAACTTTCACTTAAAGCACAGTAAAAATTAAAAAAAAAAAAAAAAGATTTACAGCCTTGGAAACACTATGAGGCAGTTCTGCTCTGTCCTATAGGGTCACTATGAGTTAGAATTGACTTGATGGCAATGGGTTTAATCCCATTTACCCTCCTCCAATACTTGTGTTTTCAAGTATTTAAATTCTATGTTTATATGCAACCCCATAAGACCATGATTAATCTAATCTATTCATAGAAATGTATTCATATGTTTATGATTTCCATTGCTCTTTATCCCTTACTGTATTAAGATGCTTCCGTCTGGGATTATTTTCCCTTTAGTACTTCTTTTATTATGTGTATGCTGATGACACATCCTGTCGTGGCTTTGTATTTTGGGTTTTTTTGTTTTATTTTATTTTCCCTAGATTTTATATTTGTTCATGGTTGGAAGATTGGTCTGATCCAACATATTCCTTTTTCATAGCCAAAATGGAAAATCATTATTTTCTTTTACATAACCTGTAATTTATTTAATATGTGATCTGTTCCCAAACACCTTTAATAGCAATAAATATTTATTAAGAAATAAATTCCATATTTACTTTTGAAAAGAATGCATTTTAGTATTGTACATGAAAACCCAAAAATTGCTAAAAATCAAGAAATACACATAGTTGCTTTTTTTTTTATCAGACCACATAGCAGACATGTAATATCAATGGATCTGAAATCAGAGGTCCTAATTTTGACATTAAATGTAAGTTATAATTTTCTATTTGCTTATGGTATTGTGTTAAACGGAAAACAATAAATGCTTACTTTAAAAATCAGCTGATTGGTTGAATCCCAGTAAAACACCCCGTGCTGTCGAGTCGAATCCGACTCATAGCAACCCTATAGAACAGAGTAGAACTGCCCCCTAGAGTTTCCAAGGAGCACCTGGCGGATTTGAACTGCTTGAATACATAGTATATACAGACATAATAAAAGCAAACCAACGCATAGGTCACAAAATCTGAGCCTTAAATTCCCTACAACTTTTTTGGATGACAGGAGGTGGGTTGCTGTTAAAAACAAATAAAGTAAATGAAATCTACTGAGGCATATAATCTCCTCTGGAAAAGAGGAAAAAATTGGACATGAGCAAGGGGCTCAATCCTATTGGGTGGATTTTCAAGCCATAATTTGCATAATAATCAACCAATCTGTTGCAAGATTGTGGGCCAGCCAATTATTTTGAGGGAGTTACAAGACCATAGCTAAAAAAAAAAAGGACATACAAAAGCAGGTCATTACACTGCAACAGTAGAAATTAACATATTACATATGGAATACACAGTTAAGAAAATTGCATTTATAGTTTACAAAGTGCTTTCCCCTACACTAACTCATTTGAGCCTGGCAATAGCCTGTGAGCAAGGTATTATTTTGAATACTATTATTGATGAGTAAACAGCTATTGACAGTCTACAGGTAGTGAGACCTGAGCTCAGATTCAGATCTCTTACACTTACCCAATCTCTCGATATTTAATAACTACTTATTAATGGCAGGCACTAGCTGCAACAGGCAAAGAATGAAACTGAGTACTGCTCTCATGAAGCTTATGAATCATGAGGAAGGCAGAAAATAAATCAAACTATCACAATACACTGTGATACAGTCTATGATGGGGAAGCAAGGGGTCATAGGAAAGAAAAGAAAGGACCAAAATAAGCCTTACGGTGGAGACGGCAAGGGAAGTTTTTCCAAAGGAAGAAACCTATAAGATGGATAAAATAAAACCTTACAATGAGAGAGTACAGCCTTTGAGAGGAGCTGAAAAGAGCTCATCATAGCTGGAGTATAGAATATCAGTGTCCAGAGACCATGACCAGACTGGGCACTTCAAAGTCTGCATTGTTATATTATGCTATAGAGATAATAAATGAAACTGTCAATGAAGGTATTTGTTCAAGAGATTTATAAGAATGCTAAAAAGGGTATTAAATTGTATTAATGTATTGCAGTTCTCAAAGTAGATTTACCTAATTTCTAATTACACCTACTCCTCACTTATTACTATCTCCTTATCTGATATTTCACATTTACAATAATGAAAAATCTACTATCAACTACTTTGCACACTAACAACATACATCTAGCAGTAACAAATGCCAAGGTGAGAGTAATGCTGGCTGTGATGGTAAGGTTATGTGTCAACTTGTCTGGGCCATAATTCTTAGTGGTTCGGCAGTTATGTAATGATGTAATCATCCTGCATTTTTGTGATCCGATGTGGTCATCCTCCATTTCTGCATAACGCCTACTTTCACATAATGACTTGGTCTTTGGAACCTAACCATATTAATAAGTGAGGAGTGGATGTATAAGCTTTTTGGTTAAAATTTTAAAAGTCTGTTTTACTCAGATGATTTGGACTCCTCTATATAGAGATTAGCAGAGACCTAGTGGAGTTGGCCAAGAATATTGACTATACCACAGACTGCCAGAAGAACAAACAAATCAGTCTTAGAAAAAATGAAACTGGAATGCTCCTTAGAAGCAAGGACAGTGAAATGTCATCGTGCTTACTTTGGACACATCATCAGGGAAGATTAATCGCTAGAAAAAGACAATGTTTAGTAAAGTAGAAGGTCAGAAAAACAAGGGAAACTCTCAGACAGATGGAGTGATGCGATAGCTGCAACAGTGGACTCAAACATACCAACGATCACGAAGATGGCACGAGCCCGGGCGATATTCCATTCTGTTATACACAAGGCCACCACAGGTCGGAGCAGCCAAACAGCAGCCGACAACAACACCAGTGGGTGCTGTGCATACATTTACGGTGTTGCGTTATTGAAATGAGCACCTGGAGTAGGAGGCAGAACATACAGCACGCCCAGAAAGGGGCAGGTGAGGCCCAGGATTACAATCTGCAAGGTCAGAGCCCGCAGCACGTTTCCAGAGCACTGTCCCAATCAGTCAGCTGCAAGTTAACCAACCAGGAATCAGAACTTGAATTCCAGGAGTCAAGGCCGAAGTTGGAAGTCTGAGGGCAGAGCAGTGCACGCAGACCTCACCAGAAGCCAAATGGTGGAACGAGGAAGGCTCTCTGACTTTCTGCCCCTTTCTAAGGAAGCTGAACAACCTCCAGAACATCTGGGTAAGGTGTTTTTGAGAGACTGCTTAAGGCTCAAAAAGGACTCTGGCCTCTTCCAGTCAAGGACTTGGCCTTGGCAAGCAAATCCTGTCTTTACACCAACAGAACAGAGAAAGGTGTTTTTGGACATTTTTCAGTCAGATTACCAACCCAGAGAACTCTTCGGGGAAAACTGTGTTCCTGGGAGCGAAAACTGTCCCTTAATTGTGCATCTTTGGGAAAGCAAAATACTGGACTAAATGGGCCACTTTAACTTGAACTTCATCAAAGCTGAAAATGGAGTTAACAAGCAATGCCTTATGGAAGGAAGATATATATTTTTCCTCAGGCAAAATAAGACGGCATCAGCCAAGTCCATCTTATAAGCCCTCTTTATTTATTTTACTTCACAATCTCTCACCCCTTTCCATACCGCTCACTACGATGTTCCAGGTGCCTCCAGGAAGCTACCAAACCTCTTCTGTCATCATTCTTCCAACCGTATGTGCCACTATCAGTACTTGTATCCCTCATCTCTAAAGACTTAGTCTACATGTAACTTCTGGAATTGATTGCAAACTAACGTATTTCTTAGGCATAACCTATGTGGACACATAAAGGTTTGGAACTATAATTTCAGGTCCTGAAGGTTGTTTTAATAAGTCAAGGTAATAAGTGTTCACGCCAACTGTAATTCAGCCTCTCACACCAGTGACTTGATAAATCCATTCCACAGTCATGCAATGAATGCTTGCGTCTTCAAAGGAATCCACAGAGTTTTTAAAAGGATAGTAAGGCAATGCGAGTGCTGAGATACTAGTATCACCTTTTAATTCTTTCTGAATTGGCTTTCACACCAGAGAGGTTTTATCTGATTGACACCTATATCACCATCCAAATCATTCAATATCATGAACCCAAAATGGTAAAAACAGATGAGTTGACTTGGGCACAACAACCGGTTGATTGATTTGTTTAATTTTCAAGCTTTGTTAAAGTCCTTTTAGTGCCTGTGGGGAGATACCGAGTGCCCATCCATCGGCAGGTTCCGGCCCCCCTGCCCCCCGCACACACAAATAGATGGTATGGTCTGAAGGCCACTGAAAGGCAGCTCAAGGCTAAAGAATTCTCCTAGAGCACGGACATGATTAATTCCTTCTGTCTTCCCTATCAGATTATTCCAGCGTAGAGTATGGAGTCACATGGATTAGATCGGAAGTCTGGCTTTGCCACTTGCTAGTTGTATTTCAAAACTAAAAAAACAAACCTTTTGCTGTCGTGTCAATTCCGACTCATGACAACCCATGTGTTGCAGAGTAGAGCTGAGCTCCATAGGGTTTTCTTGGCTGTAATCTTTATGGAAGCAGATCACTGGAGGCTCTTCCATGGTGCCACTGGGTAGGTTCAAACCACCAACCTTTAGGTTGAGCACAAACTGAATTACTTCACTTCTATAAGTCTCAGTTAGCTCATCTATAAAATAATAAGGATGTTAATAGCTACTTTACAGAATACCAAGTGGATTAAATGAGATATGTGTGAATACTTCCAACAAAGGGTTTGGTACAAAATAGAGACTATTTTTTAGTTCTATTTTTCTGTCAATGCCTGTAATCTATATCCTAATTTCTTTCTCAGTGTGTTCTACATCTGCCTTGCCTTGAATAAAAGAAAGCTCTGCCCAAAGCCATCACACAAGTGTTTATTCCTCGTTGTACCTGCACGGTCAGGTAAGGAGAAAAAGCGATATTTTCCCACCTGCTTCCTAACTCTTCTAAACCTTGTTCTCCTACTTCTGAAAACCCACCTTTCTATAACTTTAACCACTCTCCGAGTTGACTTATTTCCTTCACCTGTGAACGTTTGCAAGCATCTCTTATCTGCAAATAAAAAACTAAACTAACAAGAAAATGTTTCCCATGACATTATGCCCTAATTACACTAACAATCTCCTTCTTGTCTTGAAAGACAAGTAAATTTCTTCTTCCAGGCACTGTGCTAAGACTCATAAATAAAAATGAATATGTCAGAATTCTTTTTTTTTTTAATTTTTATTGTGCTTTAAGTGAAGTTTACAAATCAAGTCAGTCTCTCACACAAAAACTTATATACACCTTGCTACATACTCCCAATTGCTCTTCCCCTAATTAGACAGCCCGCTCCCTCCACTCTCTCTTTTCATGTCCATTTTGCCACCTCCTGACACCCTCTACCCTCTCATCTCCCCTCCAGGCAGGAGATGCCAACATAGTCTCAAGTGTCCACCTGATCCAAAAAGCTCACTCCTCACCAGAATCCCTCTCCAACCCATTGTCCAGTCCAATCCCTGTCTGAAGAGTTGGCTTTGGGAATGGTTCCTGTCCTGGGCCAACAGAAGGTCTGGGGGCCATGATCACTGGGCTCCTTCTAGTCTCAGTCAGACCATTAAGTCTGGTCTTTTTAGGAGAATTTGGGGTGTGAATCCCACTGCTCTCCTGCTCTCTCTGGGGTTCTCTGTTGTGTTCCCTGTCAGGGCAGTCATCAATTGTAGCTGGGCACCATCTAGCTCTTTTGGTCTCAGGCTGATGTAGTCTCTGGTTTATGTGGCCCTTTCTGTCTCTTGGGCTCGTAATTACCTTGTGTCCTTGGTGTTCTTCATTTTCCTTTGATGCAGGTGGGTTGAGACCAACTGATGCATCTTAGATGTCCGCTTGCTAACGTTTAAGACCCCATACGCCTCTCTCCAAGGTGGAATGCCGAGTGTTTCCTTAATAGATTTTATTATGCCAATTGACTTAGATGTCCCCTGAAACCATGGTCCCCAAACCCCCGCCCCTACTATACTGGTCTTCGAAGCATTCAGTTTATTCAGGAAACTTCTTAGCTTTTGGTTTAGTCCAGTTGTGCTGACCTCTCCCGTATTGTGTATTGCCTCTCCCCTCACCTGTGGGTTTTTTTTCTCACCTAAAGTAGTTCTTATCTACTATCTAACTAGTGAACACCCCTCTTCCACCCTCCCTCCCCCCTTCATAACCATCAAAGAATATTTTCTTCTCTGTTTAAACTATTTCTCGAGTTCTTATAATAGTGGTCTTATACAATATTTGTCCTTTTGCAACTGACTAATTTCCCTCAGCATAATGCCTTCCAGGTTCCTCCATGTTATGAAATGTTTCACAGATTCCTCACTGTTCTTCATCGATGCGTAGTATTCCATTGTGTGAATATACCATAATTTATTTATCCATTCATCCGCTGGTGGGCACCTTTGTTGCTTCCATATTCTGCTGTTGTAAACAGTGCTGCAATGAACATGGGTGTGCATATATCTGTTCATGTAAAGGCTCTTATTTCTCTAGGATACATTCCAAGCAGTGGGATTGCTGGGTCATATGGTAGTTCTATTTCCAGCTTTTTAAGGAAGCACCAAATTGATTTCCAAAGTGGTTGTACCATTTTACATTCCCACCAGCAGTGTATAAGTGTTCCTATCTCTCCACAGCCTCTCCAAAAATTATTGTTTTGTGTTTTTTGGATTAATGCCAACCTTGTTAGAGTGAGATGAAATCTCATTGTAGTTTTGATTTGCATTTCTCTAATGGCTAATGATCATGAGCATTCCCTCATGTGTCTGTTAGCTACCTGGATGTCTTCTTTAGTGAAGTGTCTATTCATGTCTATTGCCCATTTTTTAATTGGGTTATTTGTCTTTTTGCAGTTGAGTTTTTGCAGTATTATGTAGATTTTAGAGATCAGGCCCTGATCAGAAATGTCATAGCTAAAACCTTTTTCCCGTCTGTAGGTAATCTTTTTACTCTTTTGGTGAAGTCTTTGGATGACCATAGGTGTTTGATTTTTAGGAGCTCCCAGCTATCTAGTTTTTCTTCTGCATTGTTAGTAATGTTTTGTATACTGTTTATGCCATGTATTAGGGCTCCTAACAATGTCTCTATTTTTTCTTTCATGATTTTTATCGTTTTAGATTTTATATTTAGGTCTTTGATATATTTTGATCCCGTTTTTGTGCATGGAGTGAGGTATGGGTCTTGTTTCATTTTTTTTTTATCCAGTTATGCCAGCACCATTTGTTAAAAACACTGTCTTTTTCCCATTTAACTGGTTTGGGGCCTTTGTCAAATATCACTGTCTTTTTCCCATTTAACTGGTTTGGGGCCTTTGTCAAATATCAACTGTTCATATTTATATCTGGATTCTCAATTATGTTCCATTGGTCCATGTATCTGTTGTTGAACCAGTACCAGGCTGTTTTGACTACTGGGGCTGTACAATAGGCTCTAAAATCAGGTAGAGTAAGGCCTCCCACTTTGTTCTTCTTTTTCAGTAATGCTTTACTTATCCGGGGCCTCTTTCCCTTCCATATAAAATTGGTGATTTGTTTCTCCATCTCATTAAAGAATGTCATTGGAATTTGGATCGGAATTGCATTAAATGTAGAGATCGCTTTTGGTAAAATAGCCATTTTTATAATATTAAGTCTTCCTATCCATAGGCAAGGTATGTTTGTCCACTTACATAAGTCTCTTTTGGTTTCTTGCAGAAGTGCACTGTAGTTTTCTTCATATAAGTCTTTTACATCTCTGGTTATATTTATTCCTAAGTATTTTATCTTCTTCACAGCTACTGTACATGGTATTGATTTGGTGATTTCCTCTTCCATGTTCTTTTTGTTGGTGTAGAGGAATCCAACTGATTTTTGTATGTTTATCTTGTATCCCAATGCTCTGCTGAATTCTTCTATTAGTTTCGGTAGTTTTCTTGAGGAGTCCTTAGGGTTTTCTGTGTATAAGATCATGTCATCTGCAAATAGAGGTAATTTTACTTCTTCCTTGCCAATCTGAATACCTTTTATTTCTTTATCTAGCCTAATTGCTCTGGCTAGGACTTCCAGCACAATGTTGAATAAGAGTGGTGATAAAGGGCATCCTTGTCTTGCTCCCGATCTCAAGGGGAATGCTTTCAGGCTATCTCCATTTAGGGTGATGCTGGATGTAGGCTTAGTATAAATGCCCTTTATTATGTTGAGGAATTTTCCTTCTATTCCTATTTTGCTGAGAGTTTTTTATCATGAATGGGTGTTGAACTTTGTCAAATGCCTTTTCTGCATCAATTGATAAAATCATGTGATTCTTGTCTTTTGTTTTATTTACGTGATGGATTACATTAATTGTTTTTCTAATGTTGAAACATCCCTGCATACCTGGTGTGAATCCCACTTGGTCATGGGGAATTATTTTTTTTGATATGTTGTTGAATTCTCTTGGCTAGAATTTTGTTGAGGGTTTTTGTGTCTGAGTTCACGAGAGATACAGGTCTGTAATTTTCTTTTTTAGTGGTGTCTTTACCTGGTTTTGGTATCAGGGATGTGCTGGCTTCATAGAATGAGTTTGGGAGTATTCTGTCTTTTCCTATGCTCTGAAATACCTTTAGTAGCAGTGGTGTTAACTCTTCTCCGAAAGTTTGGTAGAGCTCTGCAATGAAGCCTTCTGGACCAGGGCTTTTTTTTTTGCTGGGAGTTTTTTGATTACCTTTTCAATCTCTTTTTTTGTTATGGGTCTATTTTTAGTTGTTCTACCTCTGTTTGTGTTAGTTTAGGTAAGTAGTGTATTTCTAGGAATTCATCCATTTCTTCTAGGTTTTCAAATTTGTTAGAGTACAATTTTTCATAGTAATCTGATATGATTCTTTTAATTTCAATTGGGTCTGTTGTACTATCACCCATCTCATTTCTTATTCGGGTTACTTGCTTCCTCTCCTGTTTTTCTTTGGTTGGTTTGGTCAATGTTTTATCAATTTTGTTGATTTTTTTCAAAGAACCAACTTTTGGTCTTGTTAATTCTTTCAATTGTTTTTCTGTTTTCTATTTCATTTAGTTCAGCTCTAATTTTTATTATTTGCTTTCTTCTGGTGCCTGAGGGTTTCTTTTGTTGCTCTCTTTCTATTTGTTCAGGTTGTAGGGATAATTCTTTGATTTTGGCCCTTTCTTCTTTTTGGATGTGTGCATTTATTGGTATAAATTGGACTCTGAGCACTGTTTTCACTGTGTCCCAAAGATTCTGATAGGAAGTGTTTTCATTCTCATTGGATTCTCTGAATTTTTTTATTCCATCCTTAATGTCTTCTATAACCCAGTCTTTTTTGAGCAGGGTATTGTTCAGTTTCCAAGTGTTTGATTTCTTTTCCCTGATTTTTCTGTTATTGATTTCTACTTTTATGGCCTTACGGTCAGAGAAGATTTGTATTGATTTGTAATATTTCAATGTTTTGGATTTTGCTAAGGCTTGCTTTATGACCTAATATGTGGCCTATTCTACAGAATGCCCCATGTGCACTAGAAAAGAAAGTAGACTTGGTTGCTGTTGGGTGGAGTGTTCTGTATATGTCTATGAGGTTAGATTGGTTGATAGTGGCATTTAGATCTTCCGTGTCTTTACTGAGCTTCTTTCTGGATGTCCTATCCTTCACCAAAAGTGGTGTGTTGAAGTCTCCTACTATTATTGTGGAGCCGTGTATCTCACTTTTCAATGCTGATAGAGTTTGTTTTATATATCTTGCAGTCCTGTCACTGGGTGCATAAATATTTAATATTGTTATGTCTTCTTGGTTTATTGTCCCTTTAATCATTATATAGTGTCCCTCCTTATCCTTTATGATGGATTTAACTTTAAAGTCTATTTTGTCAGAAATTAATTTTGCCACTTCTGTCTTTTTAGATTGTTGTTTGCTTGATATATATTTTTTTTCCCATCCTTTGAGTTTTACTTTGTTTGCATCTCTAAGTCTAAGGTGTGTCTCTTGTAGGCAGCATATAGATGGATCGTGTTTTTTAATCCATTCTGCCACTCTCTGTCTCTTTATTGGTGCATTTAGTCCATTTACATTCAGCGTAATTATGGATAAGTATGAATTTAGTGCTATCATTTGGATGTCTTTTTTTGTGTGTTGTTGACAGTTTCTTTTTCCCACCTAATTTTATGTGCTGAGTAGATTATCTTTATATATTGTCCTTTCTTCATATTCATTGTTGATTTTGTTTCTGCTGAGTCTCTATTTTTTTCTTGTATTTTATTTTGATGAGTAGGATAGTTTGTCTCCTTTGTGGTTACCTTATTATTTACCCTTATTTTTCTAAATTTAAACCTAACTTTTATTTCTTTGTATTGCCGTATCTTCCTTTCCATATGGTAGGTCTATGATTCCATTTCTTAGTCCCTGTTTATTGTTTTAATGTTGTCTTCTTTTTTATAATAACATCACTCTTCTCCTGTTTCGAGCTTTTTTTTTTTTAATGTTGCTTTCTTTTTTTGATTTCCCTGTCTGGATTGACTTCTGCTTGCTCTGCCCTGTATTCTAATCTTGGGTTGATACCTGATATTATTGATTTTCTAACCAAAGGACTCCCTTTAGTATTTCTTGTACTTTTGGTTTGGTTTTTACGAATTTCCTAAACTTCTGTTTATCTGGAAATGTTCTAGTTTCACCTTCATATTTAAGAGACAGTTTTGCTGAATATAGGATTCTTGGTTGGCAATTGTTTTTCCTTCAATTTTTTAAATAAGTCACCCCATTGTCTTCTTGCCTGCGTGGTTTCTGCTGAGTGGTCTGAGCTTATTCTTATCGGCTCTCCTTTGTCTGTGACTTTTCATTTGTCCCTAGCTGCTCTTAAATTCTCTCTTTATCTTTGGTTTTGGCAAGTTTGATTATAATATGTCATGGTGACTTTCTTTTAACATCTACCTTATGTGGAGTTCAATGAACATCTTGGATAGATATCTTCTCATCTTTCACAATATCAGGGAAGTTTTCTGCCAACAAATCTTCAACAATTCTCTCTGCGTTTTCTGTTATCCCTCCCTGTTCTGGTACTTCAGTCACTTTTAGGTTATTTCTCTTGATAGAGTCCCATATGACTTTTAAGGTTTCTTCATTTTTTTTTTTTAATTCTTTTATCTGATTTTGCTTCAAATATATTAGTGCCAAGTGATTTATCTTCAAGTTCAGAAATTCTGGCTTCTACTTGCTCAATTCTCCTCCTCTGACTTTCTATTGTGTTGTCTACTTCTGTAATTTTATTGTTAATCTTCTGAATTTCTGATTGCTGTCTGTCTATAGATTTTTCCAGCTTATTAAACTTTTCCTTATGTTCCTGAATAATCTTTCTAATCTCTTCAATTGTTTTATCTGTGTATTCCTTGGCTTGTTCTGCATATTGCTTCATTTCCTTCCTGATGTCTTGAAGGGTTCTGTATATTAATCTTTTTTATTCTGCCTTTGGTAATTCCAGGAATGCACTTTCATCTAGACTATCCCTGGATTTCTTGTTTTGAGAGCTTGTTGAGGTGATCATGGTCTGTTTCTTTACGTGACTTTATATTGACTGTTGTCTTTGAGCCATCTATGAGTTATTGTATTAATTTATGCTTGCTTACTGTGTCATAGCTTCTTATTTTGATATACCCAAATGAGTTGCTTTAGTGAGCTAGCTTGATTATTTTTACCTTTGGAGCTCTGACTTCCTGTCCCCAGATGGCTAGAGCTGTTACCAGGTATATCAGTTTAGGAGTCCATTCACTTTTCTTGTATGAATTCAGCTCGGGTGTCCAGGTAGCTGCTCATCAAGTGTGTGGTACAGGCTCTGTCCTACAGTCTTAGAGGGGCAGTGGTGATTGGTGTATGTGCCAGTATCTGATTGCAGCAGGGGGTCACACTCTGAACAAGGCAGGGGCTAAGAACCAACCCCCAAGTGTCTCTGAGGAAAGTGTGTCCCTGTTCCCTAGAGCATGCAGGTGGGTGGGTTCTACAGACGGACCATGGGCATCTAATGTTTTTGGTTGTAAGGACTGGGAGGTACTAGTTATCCTTGGACCTTGTCATGCATGGCTGCGTGACCTGGGTGGAGCTACCAGTCCGGAGGCCCCTGATGTGGGTAGGTGAAGACCCTATTCAATACACAAAGCAATGACAAACATCAAACACCCACCTGTCCACCACACAGCTGAAAAGGTTGGCGTCTGCCAACAAGGGCCTATTCTCCTGAAATAGGCCCACACAGGTCCATGCAGAGGGGAAAGGTACTCAAAATCCACAGACCATTTATGCCTGGACAGGAGCTGCTTCTGTCCTGAGATCCCCAGTGGAGCTGGCAAATTATCTTTTCCTCCAGTTGCAAATTTTTTCCTTCTCCAAGGCCAGGAGGATGGCTCTAGGTGCTCAGCCGGGCCTATCTCAGGCCCAGGGAATTCAGCCGCTGAAGCTGGATTGGGGCAGGGGTGGAGGGGGGAGCGGTAAAATATACACAAGTACTTAGCTTTTTCTGGGAGCGCCGTTCTTCTCATGTTCTGGAGGTGTGAATAGGCTGCGTGGCTGGCTGCTTCTCCCTGAGGAAACTGTGGCCGAACGCTAGTACCAGACTGCTGCTGCTGCCCTGGGAATGGTGCCTGAGTGTTCTCAGCTTCTGAACTATCTCTTCCTCCCCCTGCCCCTCTGTTCGTTTTGCAAGCTTGCCTTGGATGCTCAGGGCTCCTAGCTTGTCATAAATATACTCGTTTCACTTTGTTTTTTTGGGTCTTTGTTGTAAAGAGGGCTCGTTGGAAGTGTCTGCCTATTCCACCATCTTGGCTCCACCTCCCAGAATTCTTGAAGTTATTCACAGTAGGGAAAAAAGACATAGCTCTATTATAATACTTAGTATGTTATCTTTTGATTCTGTTTCCTCAACTGCAAAAAAGGAAAAATAGAGTTTTGTTTCTTGTTCATGCAAATCTGATGTGGTCTGGCAGCCCTCCACAGATGCCATGGCAGGGGAAAAAAGAGGCTCAGGGTTCTGTGGGATGTTTCGAAGGACTGGTCTGGTACTAGCTTACTTCACAAATGTCCACATTCAATTCACCAGAACTAAGTCACATGGCCCCAACCTGAAGGCAAAGAAAAGGAAGGCTGAAAATGTAACCTTCATGTGTGCCCAGGAAGAGAAAACTAGGGTGAACACACAGCATCATATCTGCTGAACGTTGCTATTAGTATCATCTTTTTAATTACTATTTCCTTCACTAGGATGTAGCTTCCTCAAGGACACGTATTCAACTTCATTTATCTTGTTTTTTCTAGTTCTTTACACCACTTGCCATCACGTCAACTCTGACTCATGGCGACCCCTATGTATGTCAGAGTAGAGCTGTGCTTGATAGGATTTTCAATGGCTGATTTTTTTTTAGAAGTAGGTCATCAAGCCTTTCTTCCAAGGTGCCTCTGGGTGGACTTGACCTCCAATCTATCAGTTAGCAGCTGAGCTCCTTAAGAATTTGCACCACCCAGTTCCTTACACAGCACCCACCATATGGCAAGCACTCAATGTTTGTCAAATGACTGACTGACTCACTGACTGAATGACGTACTCACTAAATGAAAGAATGAATGGATGAATAGATGATTGTCTGAAGTCAACTGCTAGTGGCCAAGACTAGAACCCAGTATCACAGCTTCTAAACAAATACTCCTGTTGGGAAACAATTATCCATAGGCCTCTCACATTCCTTCAGATCTTGCAAGTGAGTCACTGACTCTGCTTTATTCTAGACTATCATTTCAAACATGTTTGTAAAGTGAACAGCCTTAGAAAATAGAGCTAAGAGAAGATTTTCCTACAGCCTCGTAAAATGGAGAAAACATTCTGAAGCAAAGGGCAGGCATGGTTGCTGTGCAGTATAATAAAGATAATGTCTTTCTCAAGAGCAAATGGAAAGCAAGCTTACCGCCCTTTATAAAAGATTCAGGTGTCTTAAGCTCAGAGTTTCTCTCCTATAACGCAACCCATATGCAGATGTCATTTGGCCCTCCTTGCATCACCTTGTGGGAACCACGATTCAGAGAATCAGCACAAAAATACAGTTACTCTAGCTACTGCTATCGCTGTGAGTGATAAATTGGCCTTCATCTCTGATCCAGGAGTCTTGTGTCTTCTGCCAGCATCCACGCAACTATGTCAGGTTAACTTATTAGCTTACAAGTAGTGTAAATTCTCAGATCCTTCACAGTTCTTCACAACTCCTTCCACTAGCAATTTGCATTGCTTTATTTTATGTTCCTTTTGCTTTTAGCTTGGTTTGCTCTTGATGACCTTTGTACATAAAGATAACAATTCAGCTCCAAAAAAAAGTTTTGCGCATCCCTGCTTGTTTTGATCCTTGTTTTGCAGATAAATGTAAAAGCTATTTCCTCTGTTTATTCACACACAAAAAAATTCATTTGTTATCACTGTAAAAAAATATCTTTTGTGCTGTTGACAATTACGTATTTTCAAGATCTAAGAGCTGTCGATGCCATTACTTCCCCCTTGCTACAGTTACAAAGGTTCCTGTCCACAAAAGGCATTAGCAGACGTTGTGATTAGAATGATCTAACATGCAAGAGGCTCTGTTAATACATGGCATGTTCCAAGCAGTTTGGAATGTATCAGAATGTCCTTCCACCTCCCATTTGTTCCGGTGATGAGATCTCTGCTATAGTGCAGGTGTGTTCCTGACATGGTCATCCTTGAAGGGAGCAAGCACTGTGCCAGAAGCCAGTAAAAGCATTTTTCCATTTTCCCATAGGAAAAATCTGATGGAATGGTAAACCGTTTCTAGAGCTATATCAAAGCAATGTATTAATGCATGGATTTGTACTATTCCTTGTTCTCTAAGACGCCCACTAGTTTGTCTTTTGCTACAAATCACCCACTGGAGCAGAACAGTCAGAAAAGAATAAATACATATTTCTAAACCATCAAATGAGTTTTCCATTGGCCACCATTGACAAATTCTCAGTCTCTAAGGAGTTCTTGAAACTCAGCTCTGCAACATTGATTCTCTCAGAATCTTAGTGTGAAGCCTTCTCTGTGGTCTTAACAAGGATGGAAAGATTCAAGCTGGCATCTGACAGAGTAGAAGCAGTATGGTGTTGTGTTCTCAATATCCCTAAAAGCAGAGTGATATTTGTTAGAGTTTTTTTTTTTTTTTTGTCATTGAGAAACAGTTTCCCTCTGCTTAATGGAAGATTTTTAATAGATTAATCTATTTCTTAATTTCTTAAAAAAGCAATTTGTCCTAAAAGAAATTTAATCAAAACAGGGAGAAAGGGTGCTGGGAAGAGTGAGGTTTTCTCAGCTCTTCTTCTAACATCCAGAAGATATAGATAACTGCTCACTTGTTATTATTTTTCTTTGTAACTACAACCCAATACTACTTCTTATTTTATTTTATTGGTGTTCATTTACTTATTCATACAATTAATGCATATTTATTATAGAATAACTAGAATATATAGAAAAGTAAAACTATCACCACTCCAAAATCATTTGTTTATCCTACCACCACAGATGTTGTTGTTAGGTGCTGTCAAGTCGGTTCCAACTCATAGCAACCCTATAGGGCAGGGAAGAACTGTCCCATAGGGTTTCCAAGGAGTAGCTGGTGGATTCAAACTGCCAGCCTTTTGGTTAGCAGCCGAGCTCTTAACCACTATGCCACCAGGGCTCCTACCACACAGATAACTACTGTTATGTACCGGCATAATAGGAGTAATCGAATCTCTACAGAGGTACAGGGTGGCTACAGCTATATATTTTTAAAAATTCCTGGCCTCACCTGAAAACACACCTCTCTACTTTTACACTCCTCTGATTTTTTTCCATTACTTTTCCTTAACATCCTGCCCCTCTTCTATTATCTCTTGACGTAGGGAAATATTGACCCTCTGATTATGTAGGGAAAGTCATTCTCACTGTCATTGTGAGTCCATTCTTGAGTCCAGCTGGCTCAGACATCTGCTCTTCATCATAGACCATCCTGGAGAGGAGAGAACCTGGAGATGGAAGAACCAGGCTCTGTCTTTGCAGTTAAGTGAAATAGATATTTCCCTATCACCTTTAAAAGTTAAAGACTTCTCTCTGCCTGGGTGTTGAAATAGAGAACACAGCCCACCTTAGACAGCTGATTGGAATTCAAGAATTCATTGTCCACCTCATTCCCTCCTGTCTACTATGAACAGACAGGTGCATGCCAGGTGATCTACCAACAACTGTGTCCCACAGGGAGTTTGGTTCAAAGCAGATGGTGGTGCCAAACAGGAGGATGAATAGGTTGAACTGATCTCCTCTGGCCTTTGGGTTGTACTCAGCTACTACTTGTGCTCCCAACATAATTCTCATTCTTTCCGAGGCATATGGGCCTGACTCTAAAATACCTACTTTAGGAACCCCCTTCTTGCTACTCCTCTACTGCACTCCCATTCCTCACCCTTTCTCCATCAGGTGAAATCATTCCATTTGAATGACTGACCCCAAAACCAGGACATCAGTGTGGTTCAGGACAAGCGGAACTAGAGTCAGAACTGCCCTTCACTGTGGTTCTGTGTTTTCCCTCATAGAACATATGGCCATGGATTTGACTAGTTTTAAAAAATAATGCCTCCCAGCCAGGCAGCCCAACTTTCATCATCATCGACCTCTGACAGAAGACACCACCCCCTTTCCTCTCTGTTCCATCTCTTGGTTTTCTTCACTTTCCCAGGCTAACCTTTAGTCTTATTCTTACAAATCAGCAGTAGCAAAGGTAACACTTTGTCCTGCCCCACGCCATCAAAAACTCTTCCTGGAAGCGGTTCCTGTTATGCTGTCAAACACACTGTGCCAGGAATGTAGTGGACAGAAGGAAACCAGTCAGAATGCCGTACGCCAACATCAGCACTCTGGTGCCAATATGACTGCAAAGGCAACATTGCTGTTCTCTCTTACTAGCTCTTGAAAGCAAGGTGGTCACACTCTACGCTTGGATGCTATTGTATGAAAAATGCATTTTAACCAGAAATTCTACCGAGATAACACAATCTTCTCTTTTGAAAATGTGTGATCTATTTTTATTGATGTTTTTCATTGATTCACGCATCACCAACACCTCTATCTATCACCACAAAAACCCACTGCCATCAAATTGATTCTGACGCACAGTGACCCTCTAGGACAGAGCAGAGCTGCCACATAGGGTTTCCAAGGCTGTAATCTTTATGGAAGCAGACTGTCACATCTTTCTCCCTTGGAGCAGCCTAGTGGGTTGGAACCACTGACCTTTCAGTTAGCAGCCGAGCACTTAACCACTGTGTCACCAGGGCTCCAAAATAATTAGGCATCTTTGTACATTGCCTATCTAAAAACAATAATCAGAACTGGTGGAATACCCAAGGGATTTATACAAAAACTCCAAAATGTAGCTGTTGCACATGAATATTGAAAGAGATTCAAAGACGGGCAAGCCCAGATTCCGATTTCAGTTTTGCCACCAATTAGCGCTTAGTCCTTGGGCAAGTTGCAGATTCAATTTCCACATCTGTAAGATGGGGATGGTAGTAATAACCATAACTAACAAGCATGAAGTCCACTCTGTGTTGCAAACACCCTGGGAAGTGTTTTATATCCATCATGCCATTTAATCCTCACAGAAACCCCACAGAGGGCACTATTATTACACACAGTTTACAAAGGAGGATCAAGAGGTTAAGTATCCTCACAAGGTTGATGTGAGGATTAAATGAGATTTAAAAAAACAAACAGATAAACCCATCGCCATCGAGTCAATTCTGACTCATAGCAACACTACAGACAGAGTAGAAATGCTCCCTAGGGTTTCCAAGGAGTGGCTGGTGGAATCAAATTGCCAGCCTTTTGCTTAGCAGCCCAGTGCTTTACCACCGTGCCACCAGGACTCTTAAATGAGTTAAGCCACGGGAAATGTTTCACTCGCTGGTTGGAAACACTTGCTGCTGCTGCTGTTGCTGCTGCTGTTGTCATTGTCATCGTCTTTATTGATCCCTTTCTTAAAGCTGTCCTTTTAATACCTGAGCCCAGTTGTGTACCTATGTCTTGGAGCACATCCTTGCTTCTTGTCCCATCATTTCCCTCCCTCTCTCCCAGCCAACATCCTATACGTTTTTCATTTCTCTTTCTCTATGGAGCCTTCCCTTACCCCACTGGAAGAGAAATGACCAATGTCTGCAAAACAGAAACTATAACTTGTATTCTTCAGCTTTACTGTCTTAAAAAAAAAAAAAAGATACCATCTTTTTTAACTTATTTGATCATATGGGAAATACTTAAACACTTAAGCTGATGTGTTTTATGTTTCTTGATTTAGTAATCTACCAGAAAAACCTCACTTATGCAAAGTTGGCAATGCCCTTGAATTTTGTTTATTTATTTTTTTGAGTACCCAAATTATATAGAATTCAAACATTACAGAAGTAATTAAATTTGAAAAGGAAAGTCTCTTCTCTATAATACACCATGTGGAAATGACCTCTGTTAATAGATTTACAACATATCCTGTATAGTTATATTGTGTATGCATCATCCCAAAGAAACCCAAACCCACTGCCGTTGAGCCGATTCCAACTCATAGCGACCCTATAGGACAGAGTAGAGCTGCCCAATAAAGTTTCCAAGGAGCGCCTGGCGGATTCGAACTGCTGACCTCTTGGTTAGCAGCCACAGCACTTGACCACTACGCCACCAGGGTTTCCATAGGTATTATATATACTATATATCTTTAAATATATATATATAGTTGCTGTTAGTCGATTTGGACTCATGGTGGCCCCGTGAGTGCAGAGTAGAATCGCTCCCTAAGGTTTTCAAGGCAGTGGCCTTTTGGAAGCAGGTCCCCAGGCCTGTCTTCTGAGGCAGCTCTGGGTAGGTTTGAACCACCAAACTGTGGGCTATTACTCAGGTGCTCAACTGTTTTCACCACCTATTATTATTGCTAGTACTTGTTTTTACAACAAACATGTATGTATAAATATACCTCATTCTTTTTAACAACTCTGTAGTACGTTTGTGTGTGCAAATGCACACGTACTATGCAATTCTTATGACTTTCCTCATAGGGCAAGTGTCTCGAGCACATACACACACAATGTTCACACACACACACTCTCAAATGTGACTGTCCCCCATGAGCTTGCCCTGATGCTGGGAAAGTCTACCTTTCCACCTTTGTTACTGAAATGCCTCAGTCAGTAGCTCAGTAATGGCTAACCCTGGATGCACTGGGGAAGGAGGGCAGAAAAGGAAGGTAGAGGTTCCAAGGGAGAAGTCTTCGACATTATCATTGTTTTCTGAGTGCTTTCTTTCTCTAGAACTCTGTTCTCTCTTCCCGGTTGCTGTCTGTGAAATGGCAGGATTGACTTCTTCAATTGTCTTAGCGCAGCACTAGGCAGCTGATGCCACCTCCCATGCTGCCTTGGGGAAGTTTTTCTCAGGCATCACAGCGAGCTGGTAATCCTGGGGACTAGGTGCTGTCTTCTGTAAATGAAAAAGATGCTGCCTCTGTATAGTGTCGCTATGAGTTGGGACTGACAGCACACAATGACAACGTACACCTAAAGTGCAACCTGTGTGTCCCTGGTTCAGAAGGCAGTTATAGCCGGTACTCAAGGAGTGGACCCAGGGGCTTGATCCCAGAGCACTGCGCTCTACCCGAATAGGCTGCTTTGTCTGAGCTCCTTAAATGAGACACCCTTTGTCTCAGCAGGAGCCCTAGAGGCATAGTGGTTAAGAGCTACTGCTGCTAACCAAAAGGTCAGCAGTTCAAATCCACCAGCTGCTCCTTGAAAACCCTGTGGGGTAGTTCTACTCTGTTCTAGAGGGTCGCTATGAGTCAGAATCAACTCAATGGCAATGGGTTTGGTTAACAGGTTATCCCGTACTCTAAGGAGCCCTGGTGGCACCGTGGTTGACATGCTTGGCCAAGAACTGAAAGGTCGGAAGTTCAAATTCACCAGCTGCTCCACAGGAGAAAGATGTGGCAGTCTGCTCCCATAAAGATTACAGTCTTGGAAACCCTATGGGGCAGTTCTACTCTGTTCTATAGGGTTGCTATGAGTTGGAATTGACTCAGTGACAACAGGTTTAGTATTTTTTGGTTTTGTTGCAGTGGGATCACTGAATGGTGGAAATGTCTCTACTGCAGAAGATAAAAGAATAGACCAAAGTCAGGATGCTCAAACTTTATCAGATCTAAGAATCCCCTAGGATGCTTTTCAAAATTGGATTTATATGTCCCAGTCAGATTGGTGCAGGGACCAGGAATCTGCATTTAAAATTGGTTCCTTAGGAGATAATGAGTTAGGCAATTTGTGGACCACACTTGGAGAAACATTAAAGGGTCTGTGCTCAAAAGGAAACAATACTAATACCCTCCGTTAAAAAGTATGATTAGAGACTACAGAAAACGAGATTGGTGAACCAAGAGACATGAAAGCCTACATCCACCCAAATACTTACACACAAATAATCACAGCAGCTTTTTTTTTTTTTTTTCTGATAATAGCCAAAAATTAGAACCAACCCAAATGTCCGTCAACAGGTGAGTGGATAAACTAATAGTGCCATATTGACATAACAGAATACTAAAAAATACTACGCAGCAATAAAAAAGGAACGGACTATTGATGTCACAAAAGCACAGAGGATAACTCTCAAAAATACTATTCTGTGGAAAGAAGTCAAATACAAAAGAACACAGGCTTTTGTTACTCCATTTATATGGAGTCCTGGAACAGGAAAAACCAATGTATAGACACAAAAATTGTATCAGTGGTTGCCTGAGGTCAACTGGGGGGGCACAGCAAAGGGTCTGAGGGGATGTTTGTGGGCGATGAATGAGCTAGATATCTGGATTGGGGTGGCAGTCACGTGGGTTGTTATGCATTTGTCAGCAGTCATCAAAAAATGTACTTAAAATGGGTTCATTTTATTCCATGTAAATTATATTTCAACAAAGTCGAATGTTTTTAAAATGTCTTGGTGGCTGTTATTTCCTTCTTCTCCTGGGCTCTTCTAGTCCTTGTTGTCTATAACTAGACAGAGCAAGTGCTGTTTCATAACTTTTTATTTTTACAAAGATTAGCACAAATATTTTTGTATAACAGTAACTCTCTAAATGTTTGTTGAAAATGGTTTTCCCTGTTTCTGTAGGCCTCCTCACTGTTTCCATGTACCTCCCCTATGACTTTATTTGAGATTGTCTTCAATTCATCAACTCATTCAGGAAGAATTGTCAGCTTTTACATATTCAAGCTTCCCAACCAGGAATATGGTATGTCTCTCTTCTCAAACTTTCTTTTATGTGACTCAGAAAATTTTTCCATTAACTTGAATGTACTGCTAAGTATTTTATATTTCTTAAAGCTGGTGTGAGGAGGCAGTCTTTCAGACAAGCCTGGTGGCCATGTCTTCTCCATTCTCCCTCTGCCAGCATCTTTGGATTTCCAGAATAAACCACCATACTCCCACCTCTGAAGCCTAATGGTTTGTCTAAACTCAGCAAGGTGGAAGAGATATAATGCTGTGCTTGGTCCCAAAGCATCTGACCTCCCTGCTCTTAGGGTGGCCAGGGAGGGAAATTACATTGTGTTTAGTGTAGCGGCTCACATAGATCCTAGTTACTTGACCCACGGAGGGCCCTTCAGCTAGGGTACGAGGTGGAAGTACCTGTAGCATAAATACCCAGCCTACCTAACTGGGCCCACCTGGTCTAGTCAGGGTGTTGATCAGCAGACTCCCCTGAGCCCCTCATAAAATGCCAGGTGGACCAGCTTCCAGAAGGGGGACTGGTGTGTCATGTGACTGGTGTGTCACATGACTGTCTCTTCAGGTCCCTGGTCTACAGTGCATAGCAGGGTGCGCATAGAGGTTTTCCATCTCCACCGGGACAGCTTTGAGCCAGGGGGATCACTTGTTCCTAGCAAGCTGTCCGCTTCTTTTCGTAAGCACTTAAAACTACTTGCCAGGTGCTAATGTGTGTTCAGGCTGTGATCCTAAAATAGAGATATTCATGAAGGAATCACGTTTAGTGATTGATGCTCTGTTTCTGACGGCCTCTTTGCTATCTAGAAATCTGGGCCCACCTGTGAGCACCATGTAGTTTTTGGCATGTTTTCTTACAGATGGTGTCAATTGGTGTTTCTGCTACTCTATTCACGGATTGGTTTCTGCTGGAATGGAGAGAAATTATCGTGTTTATATTTATTGATTATTTTGGGATACCCTAGTTTTCTACACAAATGATAATTTTAATCCCCCCTCTGATATTTGTGCCTTTTACTTGCTTAATGCCAAAACCAAACCTGTTGCCGTCGAGTAGATTCTGACTCACAGCGACCTTGCAGAACAGAGTAGAGCTGCCCCATATGGTTTACAAGAAGCGGCTGGTGGATTTGACTGCAGCTAACTCTTAGGCACTGTGCCACCAGGGCTCCTTACTTGCTTAATAATTAGCTTGAATTTCCAAATTAAATAAAAGTACTAACACCTTTGTCTTGTCCCTGACTATAATAGCAATCAGTGCCTACAGCGTTTGCCATTTAATATTATGTTCACCATGGGTTTAGGGTGTATTTTCCTTACCAAATCAACTTAAGGACTTACGTTGTTCCATTCTACAAAGCCATTTTGTGAGAATTTGGTGTTTTAGAAATATTTCTTGTAAACACCAAGTCAAATTGCATCACTTTCACACTTAAATTGCTCTGGTGCGTTACCATTAAACTGAGGGAAAAAAAAATTCTTTGCCATGGTCTGTGAGATGAGTGCTAGCCCCTGACAAAGGAGCCCTAGTGGTACAACAGAACGAGAGAGGTTGATTACAAAGAGGCAGGAGGTGATTTCCAGGGATGATGAACTTGTTCTCTATCTTAATTACGGTATTGATCAAACATCTGTATGCTTTCCTCGCACTCACAAAATTTTCACTGAAAAGACTGAATGACTGCGTGTAAATTATACCTCAATAAACCTGAGTGAAAAAATAGAAATATTTAGGATGAAAAACTGATACTTAGCTTATCTTATATATTAATGATTCATAATTATAAGAATTATGTTTTGAACATAAAATATAAATATCAAGAGAAAAGCAGGAGTTGTTTGGTTTTGTTTAATTTCTGACTTTAAGTTGTAAATTCCTGTAGTTTCTAGACTGTTCAGTAGCCAGTGCCAAATGTATTTTTACTCTTAGCATTGACTGACATAAAACTCTGAGGATATGGTTTATTTACCTAGGTTCTGAAGAGAAAAATGAAAAATTACTTCAACTGTCTATGACAATAAGTCAGTGTTGCTGGTTTGAGACTCCAAAGATTCCTGTTAATGCTTCCCTTTGTTGGTGCGTGGCTGTAGCCCTGTCCTCTGCTGTATGCGAGTTCTGTCTGTACTTCTGGGCCCACATACACTTATAAGATAGCAATTCTCCCTATAAAGAGCTCTCCAAAGACAGAGTTTCCAGAGCTATTGAGGCTGGATGGACTCCTGAAGCTATTGCCCTGAGATAACCTGGAAACGAGGCTGGATGGACTCCTGAAGCTATTGCCCTGAGACAAACTGGAAGTGCAGAGAAAAGCACTTCCAGCATTGCAGGTTACTGGAACTTCTCCAAAGCCAAGCATTTTTTGAATCAATAATTCCAACCACAGTTATATACATTGACCAAAAAAAAGGCTGTTATCACAGTCACTTGATATAGTTACTTTGATTTACAGTTTGATCTTACCTTATCAATTAGTAAAAAAGATGGAAATGTTTAAATTTGCTATATGGAATCCACCTGTTAATTCGTAGCGGCCCAGTGTAAGACTCTGTCTGTTTAGGGCTGACTTACAATTTCACCATAGTGCCGCCATGATATTTCTTTGGTGTCTTCTTGTTATTTTTACTGGATAGTCTTATTTCTGTTGCATTGAGAAAAAGTGAAGAGCTTTGACATCTTAGATGATCATATGTTTTAATTAAGCACATATGTCTGCACTGTAAATTTCTCCCCACACCTCTAGGCAAAAGAACTTCTGAATACAATAATTTATACCCTTAGAAAAACACACAAATTGTAATTTTGAAACACTGTTTTTAATTCAGCTGATGTATTTGTCCTCATTAGCATATTTAAATTGTGATCAGTAACCAGGTGTCAATTGTTTTTCTTTAATAAGATTGTACCAAAGAAGGAAACGGGTCAGTGAAGTCAACCTTGTCCTTCATACATGACCCCATGGCCAACCTCAGAGATGATTTGAACTAAATGTCTCTTAAATATTGAGCTGTGCTCACTGATAGATGGGGCATTGGCAGCAGAAAAATGCCACCTGGCTCATAGGAAGCCTAGAGCACAGATGGGCTTTACCAGTTCATCAGGTAAGAATGACAGCAATAGTCACTGATATTAATAGTAGCAGAGATATGGCTTAAGCTAAAAATACACACAACGTTGCAAACACGTGTATCTAAATGGATGTCCAAAAATGTAAATTATTGCTGCCAGATCAAGTTATAAATCATTTATTTGAGGCCCTTTTAGCTTTCAGTTTTGGAGTAGATAGTTCACAACTGATGTATCTATAATCTAGGGCCTGCCATCTTCCCAGTCTCATAATGTGTGAAGCAACAATTTAGGTCAATTTTTGTTCCCTATTTTAATTGACTGAATGAGACTTTTTATGCAGGCAGTGAGGTAATGGAAACAAATAGAAAACTCTTAGATCTTATGGGCATTTCACATCATTTTTGGTAAGCATTCACACAATAAAAAATATTCTAAAGAAGATTAAATATGCTTGTTACAATGCCAGAAACAACTAGAAATAACCTTTGGATTAACTGAAAAGACACCGGATAATTTTAAAGAGCATATAGCTAATTTAGGTGTACCTGACCCAAGTCATCTTCTTTGAAATTTCCTCATGCAATGTGAAAACTGAACAATGAAAAAGACAGAGTAAGAATTAATGCATATGAATTCTGGTGTTGGCAAAGAATATTGAAAATACCCAAGGACAGCCGGAAGAACAAACAAATCAGTCTTAGAAGAAACACAATCAGAATGTTCCTTAGAAGTGAAGATAGCAAGACTTTGCATCCCTTACTCTGGACACATAATCAGGGGAGACCAATCTCTAGAAAAAGGCATCATGTTTGATAAAACAGAAAGTCAGCAAAAATGAGGGAAACCCTCAATGAGATGGATTGGCACAATGGTCACAACAATGGGCTCAGACATGCCAACGATGATGCAGGACCAGGCAATGTTTCATTCGATATGTTTAGTAACATATTAGTTAATATTAGTATTTCTGAATACACTGATTAAGCTAGGTTTTTTGTTTTGTTTTGTTTTTTTCTTCATTCAGCTAAACATTACTGATGCTGGTGTATCTTTTGACTAAACAAAAAGGAAGCTAGCAAAGGTTAGTGTAGGGTTATTTTGGAGAGTGGTAAATCATTTGTTTGGTAATTGATGTGAGAGCTTTCATGATTTGCACTCTGGCAAAATTAAACTAGCCAAATTTTCCAAACTCTAGATAACAAACCAAAAAACCAAACCCATTGACACCTAGTTGACTTCGACTCATAGTGACCAAACACAGCACAGAAGGCATGAGGCATGACTGGAAACCTGTCCACTAGGAAAACATTGGCAATAGGAGCCATGCCCACAACTTGGGGACTGGGAGGGGTAAGGCATATTTCCGTATGGTCTTGGCAACCTCCAGTCACAATTTAGGCAAAGAATGACCCCAGGAGCCCATGGAAGTAGCAGCATTCCCCTTCGGGCAGAGGATGGCAGTGGGGAGCCTGAGATGAGGCCAAAGGAGATACTTAGTGTTATGAATTTGGCTTAGGACGGGCCTCCAGCTTAGGACTTGAATGCAGAAACACTGAAAATAAAATAATAACATTGCATGGGTCTGGGCATTTGGGCTATTGGAAGGGAGATTGGTAATTATCTGTGAGATGGAGAATAATAAAGGATACCAATGACAAGCTTGGGGTCAGCCTATCTAAGGCAGTAACTTACTGGTACCAATCAGGTTTTTTTGCCTTTGAGTCGATTTCAACTCGCGGAGACCTCATGTGTTTCAGAGTAGAGCTGCGTTCCACAACACGGGGTGTTCTCTATGGATGTGATCTTGCAGAAGTAGATCACCTCTGGCGAATTTGAACCACCAACCTTTCAGTTAGTAGCTAAGCGCTTAACTGCTGGAGCCACATAGGGACTTGGAATGATTCAGTAAAAAAAAAAAAAATTTTTTTCAGTAGATGGCATTTATTCTGTGCCAAAATGAATTTCTGATTCTGCCTATTTAGTAAATAATAAAGGGCTTTATGATACAATCAAATGAGGACCAACTTTCTAGGCACGACATTTGGGTGCAAATTCTGGGTTTTCTGCCTACTAAACCAAAGCCAAACCCATTGGTGTCAATTCTGACTCAAAAACAGCTGGATATTCACCAAAAACCCTAGCTCCTCTTTTTCGTGGTCACTGGGTAGGCCCTTTCTCCTAGCTTCCCTTACAGTTAGCCATGGCTATGAGGCTGAGTTCCAGCTAATAGAATGGTCACAGAAGCAGTGTTGATGTGACTTTGACAAAATAAAGATTTTGTAAGAGTTGTCATGAGGGCATTTGCCATGTGGCCTATAGAAGCGAAGTGTGGACACATTCATGAAATGAAAATGGAACAGCTGACATGCCTGGTGAGCTGTCTATGTTCTTATTCAAGAACAAACTGAGTACGTGCAGCTAGCGCCTCTTCTCACCATGAAAGCATAGAGCCCTGGTGGCACAGTGGTTAAGTGTTTGGCTGCTAACCAAAAGGTCAGTAGTTTGAATCCACCAGCTGATCCTTGGGAACCCTATGGGGCAATTCTACTGTGTCCAATAGGGTCACTATGAGTTGGAATCGACACAAAGGCAATGGCTTTTTTTTTTTAATGTTTATATATACATACATATATGTATAAAAAAACATATGTATACATTTTTTTTTTCTCCCGAGTGTTATGGATTTGGATACTAACATTCAGGAGAAAATAGGAGGGACTTTGACTGATTTTTTTATTCACTGAAGGCACTCCTTCTTCTCTGGTAGATGGTATAGAATTAAAGAAGGAGACCACAGTTTAAAACATTCACAGGAGATGAGGGCGGCTAAAGGAAGGAGAAGGTTCCAGAATGTTCTAGGTGATTAATTTGGGCACGTCAGTAGAAATAGCTGGGTAGGTAAACTTGTCATCATCATATTTACTTTTGGGCTAAGGAGCGAGTCATAGTAGGGACAAGAAGGTGGGTAGATGGCTCTGAGAGACTGGATAGCGTCTTTAGTGGCTGGCAAGACCCACAAAGTCAAAAGGTCACCTAACCCAATGCTTAGAGCTTTTCATCCAGGCCGCAGCAGTTAAAGTCAAGGACACAGCTATGAAAAAAACCCGCCTAAACAAACAATTACAAACAAAATCGGCCATGTGTATTTTAGAAAAACTACGAGAAAATGCATTTGTATGATTCACAATATTCAAATGCCATTAACATAACCACCTGATACAGAAAAGGCATTTAGTAAAATGGGATACCTTTTTTTTTGAATAATCTGATTAGGAAAAAAAAATAGTGTCATAATACCACACACTACCGAGCCTAGGGAGAATCAGAAACGCTCCAAAGTTGGTGGTGGTGGATTGCAGGAGCAACTGTCAGGCTTCTGAACGCACATAGCTGGCCTCATAGCTCCTCCTCCTGGAGATCGTCTCAGGTAAATCGGCAAAGAGGCACGTGTAAGTTGCAGCATCGCTCGCTGTATTTCTGAAAGAGAAGGTAAGAAAAATGTAAATCAGCAGAGGAATGATAAATAAACCAGCGTGGTAGACGCATGCCGTGAACTTCTCTGTATTAATTGAAAAGGAAAGAACAGATATATATTGATCACATTACTAATCATAAACCTGAAAAATATCAGAAATATACTGATTGTGAAAAATATGAAGTAGTACATTGTGAACACACAAATGTACAGCATGTTATCATTGACGTTTTTGCGTAGAGACGTTTATGTAAGTGTACAGCAAAGGCCTAGGAGCCTACAACAAAGTTCTCCATAGTAACAGTGGTTACCTAGAGGGAAGGGACTAAAAATGGAAATGCAATGGGAGCCGTTTGCATCTGCCATTTTGGCGTATTTTACAGGGTGAATGTGCTCGTGCATTTATTATTAGTTGTGTAATAAAATAAAACTGAAAATATTCCAGCACCTTTAGAATCAAGTGGAATAGGCTTAAGGAGGCATCTCTACCCACCAGCTGAACTAGTATGGCGGACAGAATAAATGAACCCTCAACTATGTCCACGTCCTAAACCCTAGAACCTGTAAATAAATTACCTTATACTTTGCAGACCTGAAGTTAAGGCTCCTGAGATGGGAAGATTAGCCTGGATTATCCAGGTGAGCCCAATGTAATCAAAAGCATCCTCATAAGAGGGAGGCAGGAACATCAGAGTCAGAGAGAGATTTGAGGATACTGTACTAGCAGCTTTGAAGATGAAAGTAGGGAATACAAATCAAGGGAGGTAGAAGGTTTCTTAAAAAAAAAAAACCAAACCCATTGCTGTCCGGTCGATTCTGACTCATAGCGATCCTGTAAGGCAGAATAGAACTGCCCCCCACAGAGGAGCACCTGGTGGATTCGAACTGCTGACCTTTTGGTTAGCAGCCATAGCTCTTAACCATTATGCCACCAGGGTTTCCAAGAGCTGGAAAACCTGTTGTTTTAGAGTAGATTCCAATGTATAAGTACCCTATAGAACAGAGTAGAACTGCCCCATAGGGTTTCCAAGGAGCAGCTGGTGGATTCGAACTGCTGACCTTTTGGTTAGCAGCTGTAGCTCTTAAGCACTGTGCCACCAGGGCCCCTCCCAAAACAAAAACCTAACCCACTGCCGTCGAGTCGATTCCAACTCATAGCGACCCAATACGACAGAGTAGAACTGCCCATAGAGTTTCCAAGGAACGCCTGGAGGATTTGAACTGCTGACCTCTTGGTTAGCAGTTGTAGCACTTAACCAACCTCTACGCCACCAGGGTTTCCAGCCAGGGCCCCAGGAGCTGGAAGAGGCAAGGAAACAAATTCTTCTCTAGAGCCTCCAGGAGGAATTCAACTCTGTTGATCTATTTTGGACTTTTGACCTCCAGAACTGTAAGATAACAAATGTGTTTTTTTTAAGATCCTGGATTTGATCTACTTCTGACAAACCTGCCATTGAGAACGTCATGAAGCACAGTTGTACTCTGACACCCATGAGGTCAGCGTGAGTCAGAACTGACACAACAGCAACTGTTTTTATTTTTTACTCTATCTCAAGCAAAAAGGTGTTTATTTCAGGCTACATTTTATTAAAAGTTTCTATACAGAAAGAGAAAATACGTCAAGATGCAGAGTATACGACTCAATCTCAGTGATAAACACCAGTCGCTATTTTCATTACAGATAGTTATGTATCACTTTTATTGTTATCAGGGAAAGTTCCAATGATGTTATCTTACTTATGGCCAAGTAGTAGAGTTATCTTTTTAGTAATATTCGTGAATAAGCTCTCCTCAGATTCAACAAATATATATCTTATAGCCCCACCTGTTCATTTTTTTTTATCAGGTCTTGGTCTTAATTGAAATTTTGAGCAAACACGTTAAAACTTTTTCGCTCAAACTCTTCCTCAGGACAGTAGTTTAGTCTTCTAGACAGGGTGTAGGCATTTAGGGCCACGGCGTGCATCTATAAGGCAGAGAACAAAGTGTCCTTGGCAAACATCTCGGGTCTCTCCCAGATGTTTTACCTATACAGCATAAAGTATGATTTTTTAAAAAATTAATGAAAAAGAGTACCTTTAAAATCCTGTTTGATTTTAAATTCACTGGCTGAGTTTTTTTCCACTGACAGTGTTTTTCCGTATTGATGTCTCCTAATTTATTTTCCATCATCAAAAAGCACTTATTAAAATACCAATGAACCACTGCAGAGCAGGGTCACAGATGGAAGCCCTTGATTGGCGGCTGCTAATGGATGGTGTTCACAGCCTGCCTCTTGCTGCTGTTGTTGTTAGCACTCTCTCCAAGCCCAGGAGTTTCCAAGTGAACTTTTTATAGAATGCTTTGGAAAATCTAAAGGGAGCCATGCGATTTTGGCAGGAAGAGTGGCATGGGGAGAAGGTGGGTTTAAGATAAACTTTTCTGTTGATGAGATTTGTCTATTAACATGAACTTAAAACATAAGGTACATTGCCCTCTTTTCCACTTCTGCTATTAATGTTATCTTCTCAACTGATAGTGTCTTCTTCTTGAGAAAACAGTCTCGCTGTCGATCTCTCAGGCAGAAATCACACCAAGTACAGAGAGAAAGGGGAGGTAATGAGAACGATAGAGCGTAGAGTAACAGTGTGTATAGGCCAAGTTTTGAGGACAATTAAAAGAAATTGAAACAGGCCATATTCTTTTCTATTTTCAAGTCAATTCAATGTGACCATTTTGTTGAGCACCCTCGAAATAAACATGCTCCGAGCTCTCCATAGTCACAGCCTAAGCAGAAATGTATCGTGGTTAGAAAGACAGAATTTGGCATCAAGAGAATCAGGTTTTAAATTCCAGCTCTTCCAGGGCCCAGCTGGTTACCCTGGACAAGTTTCTTAGCATTCTTTGAGCCTTGGCTTCCTCATCTGAAAAGTGTGAGTAGGACTACTTGCTTCTTTGGCTGTCATGAGCATTAGGTAAGATGTGACATTGTTTGCCCCATGTCTGGTGCGTACTAAAGACTCACAATTGTTACTGTCCAGTTTGTGTTGTTTAAATCACTGTGATGATCATGGCAACCTTGCCGTGGCTGATAAAATCCATTCACTCAGTTTGAGCCAATTTCTTCTTGCTTAGGCCTCTGTAGTCTTGGAACACACATTATAACACCTACTTACTTAGGCTAACAAGACAAGAAGTAATTTAATCATTGGGGTGAGTCAGGTCCATTTATTGATTGGATCTACTGGAAAAAACAGGTATTTTGCATTAGATTATAAGTCTGATGTGGGTATACCTTATACATCACATTTCTCCAGGAATAAGACACACGAACTGAATTTTATTAAAACTAGCATGAACTTCTGTTGCTCAGCTTCCCTCCATCCAGTGAGGCATTTAAGTTCAAAGTAGTAAATAAACCAAAAGGGACAGCATGGTAGCAGGCTCCAGACTGAAGTGAGAGTCTGTGAATAATTAGTCTCTTTCATCCTTCAGCCACTCAATCAGTAAGTATACTCTGAGCACCTACTCCTTGCCCTGATGGCACAGTGGTTAAGCACTCAGCTACTAACTGAGAGGAAGGTGGTTCAAATCCACCAGCTACTCCACAGGAGAAAGGCGTCAATTTGCTTCCATAAAGATTTACAGTCTAGGAAACCCTATGGGCAATTCTACTCTGTCCTATAGAGTCACTATGAGTCAGAATTGACTGAACAGGAACGGGTTTGTTTCTGTTGTTGTTGTTGTTTTGGGTTACTACTTGCCAGACATAGTTCTAGGAGCTGGGAATACAGCAGAGAATGAAACAAAGCCTGCCCCTTCTACACTAAGAGAAAGAAACAGGCTATCAACAAATAAGCAAGTAAGTCTATAGGTGAGATGCTCATATGTACTATTAATAATGCAGAATTGGGGTAAATAATGCCAGCGTGGGTATGAGGCTGGACCAGTCAGCAAGGCCTCTGTGAAAAGGTGATAACTGAGCAGAGGTCAGAAGAAGTAAGCCATGCAGATATCTAGGGAAAGAGTGTGCCAGGCTGTGATCCCAGGACTCACCCCACACATCATATCTAGTGACTTAACGCCAGTAACATCGCTTCAACAAAAAACCTTACAGGAAATGTCAAACAAGATTCTAAATTTGTATAACACACAACTAAAAAATATAAACTTTACTATTCAGTGGTAGAACTGGATCACCAAGAATGCAATGTCACATGCATAGTTCTCCAGCACTTGATAAAATCGATTTGCGTGGGAGGGTGCAAAGACTCAGCTGCAGGGCAAGACCCAGTGAGCTGTTTTATCATAGACTGATGTGAGGCGTCTCCAAACTGGAAAACCGGAACTGCTTCACTGTGGCCTGAGGACAAATGGTGAACCGCAATGGTGATGGGGCTCCTGGTGCAGCTTTGAGAAATGTCATTGCTCCATTTGAGGAAAGTCTTCTGGTCAGCCAAGAAAGGAAATCTTAAAAAGTCTCAGCAGCTTTACGGGAGCCGCAATCTTTCATGATAAAATGGACCTGCCACGTTTTCAAGGAGGAAAGCCACAACTGCACAAATGAGCAGAGGCAGCACATCTAGGTAGACAGCAATACACAACACTTACAACATAGCTAAGTAAACCTACAAGTTCATTCCATTTCGTATTAACTGACCGTGCACACCATAGCCATTTCAATCCTTAATGTCATAAGACGCTGCAGTATGTGAAAAAAATAGGTTTAGGGTAAAAGGAACAACTTAGCCGTAATCGCCATGCAGTTTTGTGAAGATGAGCCTTGTTTTCAATCCTAATAACCCCGTCTCAACGTTCCTCGTCGTATTTGGACTTGAGAAAACTTCTGTGTCAGTTTAGCCCTGAGCTTAGATCTAGTATTTTTACGGCCTGTATTTACAAAGGAATGCCAGTGACTGCTAACCCGTCTGACATGTGCTGACCGGGCAGCTGTACCCTGAACGATCTGCCAATGCGATATTTAGCAGTATGATTATGAAACTTGCGCATGTCCATACTAGAGAAATTTTGATTGTTAGGTGTTTTTTTGTTTTTTTTTTTTATCCCAGAACTAATAAAAAAATTTTTCCCCTTCTTTTGAGCTTCTTCCTATTCAATAACATAAGATCATGGGCTTCTTGAGAAAGTTGGCTGGGCTGATTCAAAACAGGGGAGCAATGTCAGTTGTTTTGCGTTTGCCATGAACTGCCAAATGTGCAAAGTGGTGCCATAGTGCTTAAGATAGATGTTATGAAGCAATTTATACAAGAAAAATCATATACTAAATTCAAAACGCACCTATTGAGCACCCACAATGAGCCAGACCTGGTTCTAGGTAAAGAACAGTCAAAAAAAGAAAAAGTTCCCAACCTTAGGTTGATTATGTTGATTTAAACAGTTTAATAGAGTCTATCTAACTTGTCAGCAACAAGGTAAATATAAATACAGAAAATTATACCATAAAACTAGGCCGTATTACAGTTAGAATAGAATATGTATATCAAATTTAAGATGAAGAAAAGAATTGACAAAATAAACGCCGCAGAGAATGCATTAAACAATGTAACACAACTACCAATTTTAAATTGTATCCCTCTAGCAAATTTCATGGCCACACTATATCAAATGATGAAAAAAAAGTATCACCAAGGCAATCTTCAAATGAATGCAATTTACTGTAGATTTCAACATTGTATTTGATATTATTGAGTTCCTACAAGTTGTTGGAGTATTGCAAAGCTCTGAAATGGATGTAGAAATGGTAGAAAGATGGGGGATAGGGCATTTCATCAACTATTGACAACTTGAAGGGCCGAAGAGAAACAAATAAATTAGTGTTCTTAAAATACCAAGATTTCCCATTCAAACTTACAGAATACAAGCTTCTGAAGCAAGCACAATGAGACATGTTTGCGTGGTCAATTACAGAACACCTCAGATGGTTAAAGTCAGGGTATCAGTGCTCCTGGGGAATTAATTGACCATTAGGGCAAGTCTGGTCTATCTATTTCAGAATGGGTTGTGTTTTATTCATCGAGGCTGCCAGTACTGTAAAATTCATTAAATAACATCTGGTGTGGTGAATCTTACAGGATGGGATCATAATTAAATGTGGGAATTGAGAAAATGTACTTGTAAACCAGCATTCTTTTGTCTAGCAAAGGAGGGAAAGTGAACTAAGTTTTTATATATGTATATATACACGTGCACATCACATTTTTTACTTATTCCATATTTATTCAGTCCATTAGATTGAATCATATTATTTAATTTAAAAAACGCTAATACTTATTAAATGGACCTCACAATCTGAGAGGGTCAGAGCCATACCAGATTAGTAGTGATAGAACTAAGAAGAGCCATCACAGTGCTTTCTATAAGCATCTCATTCAAGCCTTACTATAATCCCTGTAAAACATTACCATCCAGCCCTTGCAGGCAAGTTGTGCAGTAGAAACGTGCATGACTTCAGCTGCGTGATTACTGACACATGTTAGACTGGGCGGATGGCCACTTGTTTCCAGCAAGGAGCCCCTAATAGTTCATGACATAAGCTCTTATTTTTCAGTTCACAGCTTGGCAAGGATGACATGTTTCAGCAGTTAATTATCTTCCTGACTTATCCTGGAAATGTATAATTTAAGCATTAATTATAAAATCAAAGCATTAAATTTAGATCAGGGAAAATCCAGCAAAATGCACAGCAGAACTTAAGTTCCATGAGGACAGATGTTCACTAATGTCTTCCTAAAGTCCAGGACAGTACCTGGACAAACACACGAAGAGCTGTATAAACATTTGTTTAATGAATGAATAAATGACGATATAGATTCAAAGATACTGTCTGAATGCTAAAACTTCAGATTATGTATGTGTCTATGTGTTTTGGGCAAAAGTCCATACTTTTCATCATATTCTCAAAAGGGTCACTGAAAATAAGTTATGATCCACTGATAGAAGGAAGGAGGGATCCTTACATTGTGCAAAAAGTGGGATTAGATAACCCCTAAGGATGTCCCAGAGCCCTGGTGGCACAGTGCTTAAGAGTTCTGCTGCTGACCAAAAGATCAGCAGCTCAAATCCACCAGCTGATCCTTGGAAACCCAGTGGGGCAGTTCTACTGTGTCCTATAGGGTCACTATGAGACAGAATCAACTCCATGGCAATGGGTTTGGTTTTTTGGGGTTAAGCACCTTGGTAGTACAGTGGTTACATGCTTGGCTGCTAACCAAAAGAACAGCTGTTAGAATCCAGCAGCCATCCCATGAGAGAAAGATGGAACAGTCTGCTTCCGTAAAGATTTTCAGCCTTGGTAATCCTACGGGGGCAGTTCTACTCTGTCCTGTAGGGTCACTATGAGTCAGAATGGACTCAACAGCAGTGGATTGATTTGGTTTGGAAGGAAGTTCAGACTTTCTGGGTAGTGCAAAAGGTTAAGTGCTGGCCTGCTGACTGAAAGGTTGGCGATTCGAGTCCACCCAGAAGCACCTCGGTAAAAAAAAAACCTGGAGATCTAATTCCAAAGAATCAGCCACTGAAAATCTTATGGAGCACAGATCTTCTCTGACACACATGGGATCACCATGAATTACAGCTGACTCGACAACAACTGGCTAGCAAGGACTTTCCAACTCTAACATTTGATCTCAAAACAATTATATCTCTGTTTAATATCAGTGTGTTTACCACTCACAATGTATGAAGACATAAAGCCTGATTTCCATCCAGGAGACTGAAGGCTCTCTTCCTATAAAGGAATTTTAAGTTCTGTTGAATTAGTGGGGAGTTCAATGACTTTCTAGAAATCTTATTACAGAAGGAACCTCCTGCTCTTCCAATATAGGAAGACTTACCCTCCTTTTTTACATCAGGATGAGGCCACCAGAACACCCCCAGCAGCATTCCATGTATTGTGACTTTCCAGGAATTCCAGTGGATTTAACGGGCAGTGACCACATTTTCTAGACAATTGTCTCTTGTGGCCAGTGACCACATTGTTATGCACATTCTGTAAGGAGACTAACTAATGCATAAGAGTACAAAATAATTTTCCGATTTGCTCTTACATAAAAAGTTTTATATGGATATAAAAATGAAATCAACTATAGTTATATATTTAAGAAACCTTGTTTATTTAAAGGAAGAATAAAATACCCAGTCAAAGAGGACAGTCTATGGTGATCAGCAAAGTTAAATTTCTTTAAAGGTAGCTTACTAGAGGTATACTTAAAAGTGGTTTCATTTTTAGAGTTTTGTGTGGCTTTAACCCTAATAAATTCACAAATAAAATAAAAAACTGTCAGAATTTGTGTCCCAAATTTGGGGTTTAGAATTTATGATCACCCCAAGTCTATTCAGGGGAGAGAGTAAAGTGAGTCTTTGCATGAGATACACTTGACAGGCAAAGAGGAGAAGTTACAGGTTGTTTTATGTTTTATACTCAGGCTGAAAAAACTGAAGAAAAAATTCAAGCTTCGAGTTACTATATTGAAGGATTCTACAGGGAAAATATTAAAGGATGCAGGAAGCATCAAAAGAAGATAGAAACAGTACACAGAGTCACTATACCAAAAACAATTGGTCGACGCTCAACCATCTCAGGAGGTAGCATATGATCAGGAACCGATGGTACTGAAGGAAGAAGTCCCAGCAACACTGAAGGCATTGGCGAAAAACAAGACTCCAGGAATCGATGGAATACCAACTGAGATTTTTCAACAAATGGATGCAGTGCTGGAAGTGCTCATTCATCTACGTCAAGATTTGGAAGACAGCTACCTGGCCAACTGACTGGAAGAGGTCCATATTTATGCTTATTTCCAAGAAAGAAATGAATGAGGATATTATTGAACAATATCGTTAATACCACACTCAAGTAAAATTTTACTGAAGATCAATCATAAGCTGCTACAGCAATACATTGGCAGGGAACTGCCAGAAATTCAGGAAGAGGACGTGGAACCATGGATATCATTGCTGATGTCAGATGGATCCTGACTGAAAGCAGACAATACCGGAAGGATGTTTACTTGTGTTTTCTAACTATGCAAAGGCGTTCGCCTGTATGGGTTGTAACAAATTATGAATAACATTGCGAAAAATGGGAATTCCAGAACACTCAATTGTGCTCATAAGGAACCTGTAAATGGATCAAGAGGCAGTTGTTTGAACAGAACAAGGGGATATGGCATGATTTAAAGTCAGGAAAGGTGTGCTTCAGAGTTATATCCTTTCACCATACATGTTCAATCTGTATGCTGAGCAAATAATCTGAGAAACTGGACTACATGAAGAAGAATGTGGCACCAGGATTTGAGGAAGACTTACTAGCAACCTGTGATATGCAGATGACACAACCTTGTTTGGGGAAAGTAAAGAGGACTTGAAGAACTGACTGATGAAGATCAAACACCACAGCCTTCAGTATGGATTACACTTCAATATAAAGAAAACAAATATCCTCACAACTGGACCAATAAGCCACGTCATGATACACACAGAAAAGACTGAAGTTGTCAAGGGTTTCATTTTACTTGGATCCACAATCAACATAGATGGAAACAGCAGTCAAGAAATCATAATATGCATTGCACTGGGCAAATCTACTGCAAAAAAAAATCTTTAAAATATTAAAAAGTACAATAAAAATTATAAAAAAAATATTAACAAGTAAAAATGTCGCCGTGAAGACTAAGGTGTGCCTGACCCAAGCCATGGTGTTTTCAATTGTCTCATATGCATGTGAAGCTGGACAATGAATAAGGAAGACCAAAGAAGAATTGATGCCTTTAAATTATGATGTTGGTGAAAAATATTGAATATACCATGGACTGCCAAAAATATGAACAAATCTGTCTTGGAGAAGTACAACCAGGATGCTCCTCAGAAGCAAGGACAGTGAGACTACGTCTCACATAATTTGGACATGTTATCAGGAAGGATCAGTCCCTGGAGAAGGACATCATGCTTGGTAAACTAGAGGGTCAGTGAAAAAAAGGAGGACCCTCAAAGAAATGGATTGACACAGTGGCTACAGCAGTGGGCTCAAGCATAACAATGATTGTGAGGATGGTGCAGGACCAAGCAGTGTTTTGTTCTGTTGTACATAGGGTCACTATGAGTCGGAACCAACTTCACAGCACCTGACAACATGTTTATATATGATATATGTTGTACATATATATAAATATGTGCATGTGTGTGTATATATATATAAATATATAAACATATATAAATATATATATATGAAGCTGCTCCCCCCACCCCAAGAACCTGTCAGTTTATCCTATTATGGGGGCTTGCCTGTTGCTGTGATGCTGGAAGCTACTACACAAATAGTATTCAAGTACTAGCAGGGTCACCCATGTTGGACAGGTTTCAGCTGAGCTTTCAGAGTAAGACAGACTAGGAAGAAGGACCTGGCAGTCTATTTCTGAAAACATTTGCCAGTTAAAACATTATGAGTAGCAGCAGAACACTGTGTGATACAGTGCCAGAAGATCAGCCCCCCAAGTTGGAAGGCACTCAAAATATGACTGGGAAAGAGCTTCCTCCTCAAAGTAGAGTTGACCTTAAAGACATGGATGGAGTCACGCTTTCAGGATCTTCATTTGCTGACGTGGCATGACTCAAAATGAGAAGAAATGACAGTAAACATACATTAATAATCAGAATTTAGAATGTACAAAGTATGAACCTAGGAAAACTTGAAGTTGTCAAAAATAAAATGGAATGCATGAAGATCTATATCCTAGGAATTAGTGTGCTGAAATCGAATGATATTGGCCACTTTGAATTGGACAATTATATGGCCTACTATGCCAGAAATGACAAATTGAAGAGGAATGGCATCACATTTATCGTCAAAAAGAACATTCCAAGATCTACCCTGAAGTACAATGCTGCTGTGATATGGTAATATCCATACCCCTGCAAGGAAGACCAGTTAATACAACTACTATTCACATTTATGCACCAACCGCTAAGGCCAAAGATGAAAAAATTGAAGATTTTTACCAACTTCCGCAGTCAGAAATTGATTGAGCATGCAGTCAAGTTGCATTGATAATTAGTGGCAACTGGAACACAAAAGCTGGAAACGAAGAAGAAAGATTGGTAGTTGAAAAATATGGCCTTGGTGACAGAAATGACAATGAAGGTCCCACGACAAAATTTTGCAAGACCAAACACTTCTTCATTGCAAATACCTTTTTTCAACAACATAAGTGGCAACTATCCACATGGACCTCCCCAGATGGAATAGATAGGAATCAAATCGACTACATCTGTGGAAAGAGACGGAGCAAAAGCTCAGTATCACCAGTCAGAACAAGGCCAGGGGCTGACTGTGGAACAGACCATCAATTGCTTATATGCAAGTTCAAGGTGAAGTTGAAGAAAATTAGAACAAGTCCACAGAGCCAAAGCACAACCTTGGGTATATCTCACCTGAATTTAGAGACCATCTGAAGAATATATTTGATGCCTTGAATATTAATAACCGAAGACCAGATGAACTGTGTAAAGACATCAAGGACATCATACATGAAGAAGGCAAGAGGTCATTAAAAAGATGGGAAAGAAAGAAAAGACTAAAATGGATGTCAGAAGAGTCTCTGAAACTTGCTCTTGAAAGTACAGTAGCTAAAGCGAAAGGAAGAAATGATGATGTAAAAGAGCTGAACAGAAGATTTCAAATTTTGGCTCGAGAAGACAAAGTATTATAATGAAATGTGCAAAGAACTGGAGATAGAAAACCAAGACAGAAGAACACACTTGGTGTTTCTGAAGTTGAAAGAACTGAAGAAAAAAATCAAGCCTCGGGTTGCAATACTGAAGGATTCTGTGGGGAAAATACTAAACGATGCAGGAAGCATCAAAAGAAGATGGAAGGAATACACAGAGTCACTGTACCAAAAAGAACTGGTCTGCATTCATCCATTTCAGGAGGTAACATATAATCGAGAACCACTGAAAGCATTGTTGAAAAACAATGCTACAGAAATTGACAGAGCACCAACCGAGATGTTTCAACAAAGGGATGCAGTGCTGAAAGTGCTCACTTGTCTAAGCCAAAAAATTTGGAAGAAAGCTACCTGGCCTAATGACTGGAAGAAATCCGTATTTGTGCCCATTCCAATTTTATCATTAATATCACACACAAGTAAAATTTTGGTGATGATCATTCAAAATCTTTTGCAACGGTACATCTACAGGGAACTACCAGAAATTCAACCCGGATTCAGAAGAAAGCTTGGAACAAGGAATATCATTCCTGATGTCAGATGGATCATGGCTGAAAGCAGAGAATACCAGAAAGATGTTTACCCAAGCTTTATTGACTATTCATCGGCATTCAACTGGGTGGATCATAACAAATTATGTAAAATATTGTGAAGAATGGAAATTCCAAAACACTTAATTGTGCTCATGAGGAACCTGTAAATGGATCAAGGAGCAGTCGTTCTAACACAAGGGGATACTGCGTGGTTTAAAGTCAGGAAAGGTGTGCGTCAGGATTGTATCCTTTCACTGTACCTATTCAATCTGTATGCTGAGCAAATAATCCTAGAACCTGGACTATATGAAGAAGAATGAGGCAACAGAATTGGAAGAAGACTTATTAACAACCTGTGTTATGTAGATGACACAACCTTGCTTGCTGAAGGTAAAGAGGACTTGAAGCACTTACTGATGAAGATCAAAGACTACAGCCTTCAGTACGCATTACACCTCAATATAAAGAAAACAAAAATTGTCACAACTGGACCAATAAGTAACATCATCATAAATGGACAAAAGTTTGAAGTTGTCAAAGACTTTGTTTTATTTGGATGCACATTTAATGCCCATGGAAGCAGCAATCAAGAAATCAAAGGATGCAGTGCATTGAGCAAATCTGCTGCAAAAGACCTCTTTAAAGTGTTAAAAAGCAAAGATGTCACTTTGAGGACTAAGGTAGGCCTGACCCAAGCCACGGTGTTTTCAATCACCTCATATGCATGTGAAGGCTGGACAATGAACAAGGGAGACAGAAGAATTGATGCCTTTGAACGATGACGTTGATGGAAAACATTGAATATACCATGGACTGCTGGAAAAACAAACAAATCTTTCTTGGAAGAAGTACAGCGATGATGGCGAGACTTCATCTCACATACTTTGGACATGTTATCAGGAGTGACCAGTCACTGGAGAAGGACATCATGCTTGATAGAGTAGACGGTCAGTGAAAATGAAGAAGACCCTCAATGAGATGCATTGGACACAATGGCTGCAACAATGGGCTCTAGCGTGGCAAGGATTGTGGGGATGGCTCAGGACCCGGCAGTTTTCATTCTGTTGTACATATGGTCACTATGAGTCAGAACCAACTCAATGACACCTAACAACAACAAAAGCATGAAGCTGCCATTGAGTCGATTCCAACTCATGACGACTCCATAGTGTCAGAATAGCACTGCACTTCACAGAATTTTCAGCAGTTGATTTTCCGGAAATAGATCACCAGACCTTTCTTCCAAGGTGACTCTGGGTGGACTGGAATGTGCAACTCTTCTTTAGCAGTCAAATGCATTCATTGTTTGTACCATCAACAGACTCTTTTATATATATTTATAAATATATAATTATAAACAGATATAAATATATGACACATGTAATAGATATGTATACACGTGTATGTGTATATAAAAAAATACATATATATATTTCTGATTCTAATCTTCTATGAAGGCTAAGAAAAAAAATAGCAGAAGGAAATAGAGATTTCTCTGAAGTTTGGATTTTTTTAAAGCCAGAACAAAGGGCAGGACAGGTGGGAGGTCTGGGGCATGGGGGATGGTTTCGCTAGATGGATCAGAATTTCTCTGGATCCTTTGGCTGTGTTTAAGTTCAGGTCCCCACGTATCTGTCAGTTTGTCATACTGTGGGGGCCTGCGTGTTGCTGTGATGCTGGAAGCTATGCCACTGGTATTCAGATACCAGCGGGGTCACCCATGGAGGACAAGTTTCGGCTGAGCTTCCAGACTAAGACAGGCTAGGAAGAAGGACCCGGCAGTCTACTTCTGAAAAGCATTAGCCAGTGAAAACCTTATGAATAGCAGAGGAACATTGTCTGATATAGTGCTGGAAGATGAGCCCCCCAGGTTGGAAGGTACTCAAAAGATGACTGAGGAAGCGCTGCCTCCTCAAAGTGGAGTCGACCTTAAAGACGTGGATGGAGTAAAGCTTTCAGGGCCTTCATTCGCTGATGTGGCATGACTCAAAATGAGAAGAAACAGCTGCAAACATCCATTAATAATTGGGACCTGGAACATACAAAGTATGAATCCAGGAAAATTAGAAATCGTCAAAAATGGAATGGAACACATAAACATCAATATCCTAGGCATTAGTGAACTGAAATGGACTGGTATTGGCCATTTTGAATCAGACAATCATATAGTCTACTATGCTGGGAATGACAACTTGAAGAGGAATGGTGTTGCACTCATCATTAAAAAGAACGTTTCAAGATCTATCCTGAAGTACAATGCTGTAAGTGATAGGATAATATCCATACGCCTACAAGGAAGACCAGTTAATACAACTATTATTCAAATGTACGCACCAACCACTAGAGCCAAGCATGAAGAAATAGAAGATTTTTATCAGCTGCTGCAGTCTGAAATGGATCGAACATGCAATCGAGATGCATTGATAATTACTGGTGATTGGAATGCGAAAGTTGGAAACAAAGAAGAAGGATCAGTAGTTGGAGAATATGGCCTCGGTGATAGAAACAATCCTGGAGATCGAATGATAGAATTTTCAAGACCAATGACTTCTTCATTGCAAATACCTTCTTTCACCAACATAAATGGCGACTATACACATGGACCTCGCCAGATGAAACACACGGAAATCAAATTGACTACAACTGTGGAAAAAGACAATGGAAAAGCTCAATATCATCAGTCAGAACAAGGCCAGGGCCCGACTGTGGAACAGACCATCAATTGCTCATATTCAAGTTCAGGCTGAAACTGAAGAAAATCAGAGCAAGTCCACGAGAGCCAAGTATGACCTTGAGTATATCCCACCTGAACTTACAGACCATCTGAAGAATACCTTTGACGCTCTGAACACTGGTGACAGAAAACCGGATGAGTTGTGGAATGACATCAAGGACATCATACATAAAGAAAGCAAGAGGTCATTGAAAAGACAGGAAAGAAAGAAAAGACCAAGGTGGATGTCAGAGGAGACTCTGAAACTTGCTCTCAAACATTGAGCAGCTGAAGCAAAAGGAAGAATTGATGAAGTAAAAGAACTGAACAGGAGATTTCAAAGGGTGGCTCTAGAAGACAAAATAAAGTATTATAATGACATGTGCAAAGAGCTGGAAATGGAAAACCAAAAGGGAAGAACACGCTCGGCGTTTCTCAAGCTGAAAGAACTGAAGAAAAAATTCAAGCCTCGAGTTGCAACAGTGAAGGATTCTATGGGGAAAATATTAAATGAAGCAGGAATCATCAAAAGAAGATGGAAGGAATACACAGAGTCATTATACCAAAAAGAATTAGTCGATGTTCTACCATTCCGAGAGGTGGCATATGATCAGGAACTGATGGTACTGAAGGAAGAAGTCCAAGCTGCTCTGAAGGCATTGGCAAAAAACAAGGCTCCAGGAATTGATGGAATATCAACTGAGATGTTTCAACAAACAGATGCAGGGCTGGAGGTGCTCACTTGTTTATGCCAAGAAATATGGAAGACAGCTTCCTGGCCAACTGACTATAAGAGGTCCATATTTATGGCTATTCCCAAGAAAGGTGATCCAACTGAATGCAGGAATTATAGAACAATATCATTAATATCACGTGCAAGCAAAATTTTGCTGAAGATCACTCAAAAAAGGCTGTAGCAGTATATCGACAGGGAACTGCCAGAAATTCAGGCTGGTTTCAGACGAGGACGTGGAACCAGGAATATCATTGCTGATGTCAGATGGGTCCTGGCTGAAAGCAGAGAATACCAGAAGGATGTTTACCTGTGTTTTATTGACTATGCAAAGGCATTCAACTGTGTGGACCATAACAAACTACGGATAACACTGCGAAGAATGGGAATTCTAGAACACTTAATTGTGCTCATGAGGAAACTTTACATAGATCAAGAGGCAGTTGTTTGGACAGAACAAGGGGATACTGATTGGTTTAAATTCAGGAAAGGTGTGTGCCAGAGATGTATTCTTTTACTATACCTATTCAATCTGTATGCTGAGCAAATAATATGAGACGCTGGACTATATGAAGAAGAAGGGGTCATCAGGATTGGAGGAAGACTCATTAACAACCTGTGTTATGCAGATGACACAACTTTGCTTGCTGAAAGTGAAGAGAACTTGAAGCACTTACTAATGAAGATCAAAAACCACAGCCTTCAGTATGGATTGCACCTCAACACAAAGAAAACAAAAATTCTCACAACGGGACCAATGAGCAACATCATGGTAAATGGAGAAAAGATTGAAGTTGTCAAGGATTTCATTTTACTTGGATCTACAATCAACAGCCATGGAAGCAGCAGTCAAGAAATCAAAAGATGCATTACATTCGGTAAATCTGCTGCAAAGGACCTCTTCAAAGTGTTGAAGAGCAAAGATGTCACCTTGAAGACTAAGGTGCACCTGACCCAGGCCATGGTATTTTCAATTGCATCATATGCAGGTGAAAGCTGGACAATGAATAAGGAAGGCAGAAGAAGAATTGAAGCCTTTGAATTGTGGCGTGGGCAAAGAACATTGAATATACCATGGACTGCCAGAAGAACGAATAAATCTGTCTTGGAAAAAGTACAACCAGAATGCTCCTTAGAGGCAAGGATGGCAAGACTGCATCTTACATACTTTGGACATGTTGTCAGGAGGGATCAGTCTCTGGAGAAGGACATCATGCTTGGGAAAGTACAGGGTCAGCAGAAAAGAGGAAGACCCTCAACGAGGTGGATTGACACAGTGGCTGCAACAATGAGCTCAAGCATAACAACAATTTTAAGTATGGTGCAGGACTGGGCAGTGTTTCACTCTGTTGTGCATAGGGTCGCTATGAGTCAGAGGCAACTGGACGGCACTTAGCAACAACATCAAGTTCAGGTCCTCCCTCAGGACTTTTCCTGACCTCCTCTAGCCCCTGATTGATTCCCTTACCTCCTCCTTCATCTTCCCCACTTCATCCAGCCTGGCATAACAGTCTCTATACTCGCAGTATGCACTCAGTAAACGCTCTTCAGTGAAGCATATTTGATATATTTTAATCCTATTATGCAGTACTAGTCTAAAGTTACTACAAAGCCTGCATTATTCCCACTGTGTGAGAGGCATGTTATCCTTGAACTTGGAGCTGCATAAAAGGAAATCAGGTGAAGCTATTATGTTTCTGTGAGTGCCTCATTTTCTCAGCCAAGGAAATTAATGTTTTCTGACTATTCTCTACTGTCTCCAGCATGAGGTCTGGCTTTTATATTATATATTGACACTTTTATAGTTAACCTTCAAGCCGGTGGATCAATTTCAACAGTGACGTTTAACAATAAGAAATAAATCACTTTCCCTCCCAACACAGTGCTGTTGATGGTTCCTGCTCCTGAGTTCTTAGCTCCATTATTTATCACCCTCTTCTAATATAAATAAGGAACAAAAAGTAGATTAATGCGGCATTGGCCTATGAACTACCTTAGAAAAACTGTAGCTTATTCAATATAACTGAAAAAATAGAGCAAGGCACTCGAGATAAGAAATTGCTTTACTAAAATAATGAGGTTTAGATGAAATGCTTCAGATTTCTATATTTTATGTTTACAAATTCTGGCAGATATAGACCAAATATTTATCGATGGAAGTTTTTTTTTGTGGCAATAGATCTACTATTTTTTAAGAAAGCACCAATATAGAAAATAGGTTGTCTCACTTTTCTCTTTAGAATACCCAGGTTTTTCATTTTCATATATCCTGCACGTGTATGCCAAATATATAAGTATGTGTATCGTCCTTAACCACGTAGGTATGTCTACTGTATATATAAATTTTAAGCATATGATTCTAGGACATTTGCTATTTTGGAACACTTACATAAGTTTAAAGCATTTTAAAACTCTATTGAAAACTCTCAAGACGTTACTTAAATGTTTCAGCTAAAGAAAGTGGCCTTTAAAGAGCAGCAAAAAGCTGAGGTTATTTCAGTCGTCCGTTGTTTTGTGTGATTATTCATTAATTAACTTAAGTCCTTACTTACAAATAGAATATTCCGTGGATAATTTTATTCCTCTGAAAGATAAAATAATCCAAGCTGCACTTCTATAGAGTGTTTCTCTAGTTGACTCTATTACACTCCCATTATAATGGGCAACTATAATAAATAAATATAATGGATTAATATGTTTGATAAAAAACATAGGCTAGGGTATCTATGTACTTGGCCAGCTTGAAGCAGATAGCTGAGGAAAGTTACCTGATTTGAAAATCCATCCAAAATTATCTAAATGTACCAAAAAGGGGGGGAGGAGTGAGGGACTTGAATCACCTGAAAGGAATTTAAACTTAACTAGAGTTATTTTAGGTAAAAACCATACACTACAAATAAAAACTTTGATCAGTTGCTGGTTTCATCTATCCAAAGGCAGAGATTATACATATATATATGATTTTATGTATATATATATATGAAGGCACTTTGAGAAATATCTGTGCATGGGTGTCTGAACATAAGTCTTCTGATTGTAAAAGGTTTTGGACCTTGAAATCGGTTACCAAAATGAAAACAGTGGAACGCCTTTCCCTGGATACTTTTTAAAACAGGATGTACAGCTGTTTGGATGAGGTTACTTGATCTGCTCCTGAGCAGAGGGTATTGTTCTGCACAACTTTTTAAATTCCTTTTCATTTTGCCATTGTGTAAAGCTGTCTAAGTCTGCAGGATTGCTATTGGTATTCTGTAAGGTCTCTTGACTTTGGGCTTCTATTCCCATTTTCTTTAGCAAGGCAGAATCCAATCTAGGTAGCAAAGGATGGTTTGGGGGCTTTAGTACTTCAGGATTTTCTCTTTATTCCTTTGATGTCTAATATAAGATGTGTAGCAGTGCCTCGTGGAATGATGCTGTGAGCTTTCCATGGTGCTCCTGGAACAAATGAATCTTGCACGCTGTCCCTGGTACTCCCATGATTATCGCCCACGCTTCGAATTATTCTTCATTAGAGTATAACATCACAGCGGATGCATAACCTTGTAAATTCAGTATGACCGTGGTGGATAACCACGTAATGCAAATGCTCAAAGCCACTTCCCTGACCATGATGCAGGGATGCCTACCTATGATGCTCTCTGCAGAGCTGTGATCTGTGGACGTGGTCCTCCTAAGTAATCTACACAAGACAGTTTTCACACATCATTGTTTCAATTTGGATGAGAAAAAATTCGAGAATAATGAGCTGTGTGGCTGCTTGATGGTCAGTTCCCTTGGAACACTGCTGCTATATAATTGATTGTCCAAACCAGGACCTTTTATGAAAGTAAAATGAATGGTGTCATTAGTAATAACCCTGGGGCCATGCAGATATAGACCAGGCTGTCTCAAGTAAACCAAGAAGTATAGACACCCTGCTTCAAACCCAACACATGATGGAAGCACAGACAAGAATGGCTACTGGTGGAGGGGCCATGTTTAACACTCCCAGGCTCTCTGGGTGGCACAAAAGGATAAGTGCTTGGCTGTTAACCAGAAGGTTAGAGTCCACCTAGGGGAACCTTTGAAGAAAGGCCTGGTGATGTACTAGTGAAAAATCAGCCATTGAAAACCCTATGGAGCCCAGTTCTACTCTGCCTGGAGGTTGACAGGCATTAGCTGAGCAGTTCTTGTTCAAGGTCTCCCATGAAGTTGCAGTCAGACAATGTCTGGTACTGAGACCATCCCAAAAGCTTCATTCTCACAGGTCTGGTGGTCAATGCTGGCAGGCAGGTAGGACCTCAACTCAGCTTGTCAGCTAGAACACCTACTCAAGGCCTCTCTGTATGGCCTGGGCTTCCTCACCACTTGAAGTCTGGGTTTCAAGAGCAAGCATCCCAACAAAAAGAGCAAGGAGGAAGCTGTATTGCCTTTTATGGGCTAGGCTTAGAAGTCACATCACACCACATCCATACAAGGATGATGATAACCACAAGGATCTACCCAGTTTTGAGGGGAAGGAACATAAACTCCAACTCTTGATGGAGGAGTGACAAGGTCACCTTGTAAAAACAGCACGTGAGTTGGGAGATATTTTCACGGCCGTCATCGGGAAATACTCCCTGCTATGGAGGATATCCAAGAGGTACGAGAAGAAAAAAAGGAATACCTTGAAAAGGCAAACATTTGTGTGACAGACTGAATGATGATCTGCACACTTTTATTCCTTCAAATTCACATTTTGTAACTTTCTCGTTCTTTCTAAATGAGGTATTTGAGATGTTGGTGTGTGCCATCAAGTGGATTCTGACTCATAGTGACCCTATATGACAGAGTGGAACTGCCCCATAGGATTTCCTAGGCTTAAATACTTACAGGAACAGATTGCCTGGTCTTTTCTCCCATGGAACGGCTGGTGGGCTCGAACTGCCAACCTTTTGGTTAACAGCCAAGTACTGCTTAATTAACCATTGCTCCACCTGTTTATTTATTTATTTATTTATTTAAGGAATGTAGCTCTCAAAAAGGGTACACGTGCATTGCAGTAGTTTAAACTGTTATCCAAAAAGATACAGTTCTGCTTAATTCAATTCTCAGTGTCCTGCCTGAATTCCAGCCCTATTTTCTCTCCTCTGAACCCTGACCGTTGTTTCCGGAGTGTTATCATTTCTTTTAGTCTTCCCTCTCTGCAGTGCGTTTTAGACACTGGCTGAGTTTGCCCAGATATCTCAAAACACAGACAAATTCAAGTCAGAAACCTTTTATTTTAAATGGCCAGATAAATAAATTCCAAGTGTTTAGTTTATTATATAACTAAAGCAATGAATACAGGAGAAGGCTTTACTTCTTTTTAACAGAAGTTAAACCCAAACAGAAATTGAAGTTGGCTCTGGGGCATACTTTTTCACTGTTACAGTTTTTATCTTCACACCTAAGGAATTAACAATCGGGTTTTCCCACGAAACCAAGTCATTGAATTTAGTGATGTACCCAAAAATAAGCTGAGGAGAAAACCTACAGAGATTATGTGAATCATAATTTTAAATTTAAATTTTAAATTCTTTAAAGAATATGGGCTTGGAAGAGAGAGACTCCTAAAGGTAGTGTAATTCACCTTGTTCAGGAAAAATCACAGAAATAATATAAATAATGCATTAGAGTTGGAACTCATTTTGAATTGCTTTAGGGCAAACTTTGATTCAGACAATTAAGTATAATTAGTTATTAGCTGTCTTGCAAGAACTTGCATAACAATTAATTTAGGAATACAAAATACTATCTTTAAACTTATTAGAGATGATCCATTTGTCAATAAATTGGTGTTGCTTGAAATGTGCTTGAAATCATCAGAGGCTTAAGTTTTGAAGAGCAATCATCCAAAATTGTGATCTTCCAAAAGCATTTTGTGCAAACCTCTCACTCTACGTACCACATTCAAAAGTCCAGCAAAAAGCCAGAGTGGCAGGTGGCTGAGGTGGAGGCATAGTCAATGGGGGTGTGGATGATGGTGACAAAACTCTGGGGAAATGGCTCAGGACATCACATTGAAGCAGCTCATTTGGTTCTCTGGGTCAGAGAAGGCTCCGGAGCAGAGAGCTAGCTGGAAATCGTGAAGCCGTAGGAACCAAGAGATTGAAGCCGTGAGCTGGAAACACCTGATCTGCGTGCAGATGCATAGTAATTCTAGACCAATCCTTAAGGATTTACGGAAACAGCTTGAAAAGTTTTAAAGCCCATTGTTCTGCTTCCTAAATACTGTCTAATCTGATGCACATTGTGATGAATTTTCCAAGGCATCATTCTTATTCCATATCAACTTGGAAAGGAAATATTTAGAAATTAAGTCATAAGGCATTTGTCCCTAATTTTTCATAATAATAAAAAGATCATCTAAATGTAGACACCTGGTCAGAACTCTTTCCAGTCTACCAACATTAATTTAAATAAATGTCTGCAAAACTTGTTTGGTCTTCCTATTACTGTTTTTCATATAACAATGTTTATAATTTGTTTACTGGAATAAGTCATTAATATTTTAGTTAACGACAGTATAGTGCTGAGAAAGAAGCACAGCTTAGAATTCCGAATCTACAACTCACTGGCTGTGTGACCTTGGATAAATTCCTTAACCTTTCTGAGTTTCAATTTACTCATCTGTAAAATCAGGATAGTATGGCTAGTAGTGGTACTCAAAATTGGTAACTTTTAGGGTTAGGGATTTGTGCAGTATCCAACCATGGATCACTTAAGAATCAAAAAACAACATCTTCTACTCGTAAAATGTAGAGAATTTTGTTCTTGTAACGACAAGCAGTCCCTGGAGAAGGACATCATGCTTGGCAGAGTGCAGGGTCAGCGGAAAAGAGGAAGACCCTCAACGAGGTGGATTGGCACAGTGGCTGCAAAATGAGCTCAAGCATAACAACTATTGTTATATAGGATGGCGCAGGACCAGGCAGTGTTTCGTTCTGTTGTGCATAGGGTCGCTATGAATTGGAACTGACTTGACGGCACCTAATGACAACGACAACAGTGACAAGCAGGAGCCACTGAAATTTTGTTATTGTTGATTTTACCCTATAAATCAAAACACAAAAATTTCTTTTTAGCTATTGCCCTATCCATGAATATATGCAGATGCTTTTATACCATTTGGTATCCTGAATTCCAATAACTCAAAATGTTTTTGGCAAATGACTGGTCCTTAGTTCTGAAGAGAATCCCCCTTTTTAGAATAGGAAGGAAGAACACTCAAATGTGAAAAAAGGCTTCATTTATGAGATCTGTTTAATGCATGACAACTCTGACAGACAGACCTTCTGTAAAGGAAAACGTGCATGCTTCCATGACATCTTGCTTGGATAGGATTCAAGATGGTCATGGAGTATGAACAAGTTGGCTAATGGATTCTATCTGCCTGCCTGTGAGTAGCTCCTGGTTATTATGAGGCTATGGAAGCTAACTAACCCTTTTCCACTCTGTATTTGATGGCTGATGAGGTTTTTTAAATCGATGTAATAGCTGTGAGTTGAGAATCAGTTCAGAGTAATATGAGGAAATGCCCATGAATACTTCGTCGTTGTTAGGTGCTGCTGAGTTGGTTCCGACTCATAACAACCCTACACCCAACAGAATGAAACACTGCCCAGTCCTGCGTCATCCTCACAATAGTTGTTATGCTTGAGCCCGTTGTTGCAGCCACTGTGTCAATCCATCTTGTTGAGGGTCTTCCTCTTTTTCACTGACCCTCTACTTTACCATGCATGATGTCCTTCAGGGACCAGTCACTCCTGATAACAAATCCGAAGTAGAGGAGATAAAGTCTTGCTATTCTTGCTTCTATGGAGCATTCTAGCTATACTTCTTCCAGGGCAGATTTGCTCTTTCTTCCGGTAGTCACGATGTATTCAATACTCCTCAGCAACACCATAACTCAAAGGCATCAACTCTTCTCTGGTCTTCCTTACTGCTTGTCTAGCTTTCAAATGCTTATGAGGTGATTGAGAATACCATGGCTTGGGTCAGGAGCATCTTAGTCCTCAAAGTAACATCTTTGCTTTCTAACACTTTTAAGACGTCTTTTGCAGCAGATTTTCCCAATTCAGTACACCATTTGATTTCCCATTTGCTGCTTCTGTGGGTGTTGACTGTGGATCCAAGTAAAATGAAATCCTTTATGATATTTTCTCCATTTATCATGATGTTGCTTATTACTCCAGTTGTGAAGATTTTTGTTTTCTTTATGAAGTGTAATCCATACTGAAGGCTGTGGTCTTTGATCTTCATCAGTACGTGCTTCAAGTTTCTATTCACTTTCACTATCATTGTAAATGAGACTTCCTCCGACCTTGATGCCTCATTTTTCTTCATATAGTCCAGCTTCTCAGATTATTTGCTCAATATACAGATTGATAAGTGTGGTGAAAAGATACAACCTTGATGCACACCTTTCCTGATTTTAAGTCACGCAGAATCCCCTTGTTCTGTCCGAACAACTGCCTCTTGATCTATGTACATGTTCCTCATGAGCGCAACTAATTGTTCTGGAATTCCCATTCTTTACAATGTTATCCATAATTTGTTATGATCCACACACTCAAATGCCTTTGCACAGTCAATAAAACACAGGTAAACATCTTTCTGGTATACTCTGCTTTCAGCCAAGATCCACCTGACATCAGCAATGACAGCCCTTGTTCCACGTCCTCTTCTGAATCCTGCTTGAATTTCTGGCAGTTCCCTATTGATGTACTGCTGCAACCTTTTTTGAATTATCTTCAGCAAAATTTTACTTGCGTGTGATTTTTTTTGTGTGTGTGATATTAATGGTATTGTTTAATAATCTCTGCATTCTCTTGGATTACCTTTCTTTGGAATGGGCACAAATATGGATCTCTTCAAGTCTGTTAGCCAGGTAGCTATCTTCCAAATTTCTTGGAATAGAGCAATTCCAGCTTTGCACCCTTCTACTGAAACATCTCAATTGGCATTCCGTCAATTCCTGGAGCCTTATTTTCACAATGTCCTCAGTGCAGCTTAAATTTCTTCCTTCATTACCATCCCTTCTTGATTATATGTTACCTCCTGAAATGTTTGAACATCGACCAATTCTTTTTGGTACAGAGACTCTGTGTATTCCTGCCATCTTCTTTTGATGCTTTCTGTGTTGTTCAATATTTTGCCCATAAAATCCTACAATATTGCAATTTGAGGCTTGAATTTTTTCTTCAGTTCTTTCAGCTTGATAAATATCAGGTGTGTTCTTCCCTTTTGGTTTTCTAACTCCAGGTCTTTGCACATTTCACTATCATACTTTGTCTTCTCGAGCGGCCTTTTGAAATCTACTCAGCTCTTTTACTTCATCATTTCTCTCATTTGCTTTGGTTATTCTACATTCCAGAGTTTCTTCTGACTACCATTTTGGTCCTTTCTTTCTCTTCTGTCTTTTTAATGACGTTTTGCTTTCTTCATGTATGATGTCTTTGGTGTCATCCCACAACTCATCTGGTCTTCACTCATTAGTGTTCAATCATCATATCTATTATTGAGATGGTCTCTAAATTCAGGTGGGATATACTCAAGGTCATACTTTTGTTCTCATGGACTTGTTCAAATTTTCTTCAGTTTCAACTTAAAATTCCGTATGAGCAATTGATGGTCCGTTCTGCTTCAGACCCTGACCTTGTTCTGACCAATAATTTTGAGCTTCTCGCTCGTGTCTTTCTACAGATGTAGTCAGTTTGATCCCTATGTATTCTACCTGGCAAGGTCCACTTGTATAGTCACTGTTTATGTTATTGAAAAGGGTATTTCCAATGAGTAAGTTGTTGATCTTGCAAAATCACATCATCTCCGACGTTGTTTCTATCACCAAGGCCGTATTCTCCAACTACTGATTCTTCTTCTTTGCTTCCAACCTTTGCAGTCCAATCACCAGTAATTTTCAATGCACCCTTGATTGCATGTTTGACCAATTTCAGACTGCAGAAGTTGGTAAAAATCTTCAATTTCTTCATCTTTGGCATTAGTGGCTGGTGCATAAATTGAATATGTGTATGAATATTATCCTATCACTGAAAGTGTTGTATTTTATGTATAGATCTTGAAATGTTCTTTTTGACAATGAACATGACACCGTTCCTCTTCAATCTGTCACTGCCAGCACAGTAGACCATACGATTGTTCGATTAAAAATGGCCAATACAAGCCTATTTCAGCTCACTAATGCCTAGGATATCTATCTTCAAATGTTCCTTTTCAATTTTGACAACTTCCAATTTTCCTAGATTCAAACTTAGTACATTCCACATTCCAATTGTTAATAGATGTTTGCAGTTGTTTCTCTTCATTTTGAGTTGTGATAATTCTTTACTAATTTTTCCAAATGTTTTAGAACTAGATTCTGGAATGTGTTTATCCTATGGCAAAGAATGGTCATATCATAATTTGTTTGAACTAGGGTAGGTTCAAGGCTTGGAATAGGATGAATGATGTAAAAGAATGCTCCTTTTACATCTTCTTCCAAAAATACCATTTGGAGCAATATGAAGATAAGAGAAGACCCAGAAATAAAGGGAGAGCGTGGGAACAAGGAAAATGATTACTAGATAATATTTCAAAAGGTTGGAAATTATGGATTTCCAATGGAGTGAATCTCCATTTGACTTTCGCCTCTGCATAGCACATGACTCTATTTCCTTGCTCACCTAAAACTGGATCCTTTAAGGGTCTTGCCTTTCATGCCGGCTTCTCAGTGTACAGCTCTTCACTCTCTTGCCCTATGTACTAAAAAAAACCCTTCCAATACATTAGCACCCTATTAGTTACTCCACCCCACTACTGCTTTCAGTTCATTCCATCTTCACCTTCATACAACACCTCCTGCCCTTTGAAGTTCATGCCATTTGAACTTGCCACTAAACACTGAAATTCTTGTGTTTGTGCTTAACATGTCCCACCTAACTTTGGGGCCACAAGGAAAACCCCACATTCTGTTGGCTCTTTACTGTGACTTCCAGCTCCTCCTTTGAACCTCAGGCCTCCAACTGATACTAGCTCTTCTTCATTTTCTACTTTTCTAGGTCATTTATCCATTTTTATTGAGGATTTTAGCACCTGACTCATCATTTTCCCTTCTAACATGGCTTCTTCTGTCATTTAAGAAAGCTTGACCGTGGCTCAAGGTCTCTAGTTTTGTAGCTCTTTAATTCCCTCCGTTACCTTAATGTTGTTGTTCTTAGTTGCCATCAAGTCGATTCCAACTCATAGCAACCCCATGTGACAGAGCAGAACCGCTTCATGGGATTTTCTTGGCTGTAATCTTTAAAGAAGCCAATTGCCAGGTCTTTCTCTAGTAGAACTGCTGGGTGGGTTTGAACCACCAACCTTTCAGTTAGCAGCTGACCACTTAACTATTTGTGCCACCAAGGCTCCTTATAATAATGATAGTAATAATAAATAATTTTAATCTATATTATATAAAAAATATAATAATAGCCCAGCATAAATTCTTGCAAAAACTTTTGATCAGATATTGTTATCCTCTACTTGCAGATGAGAAAACTGAAATAAGAAAATTTTTGATTTAACTTTGAACTTGCACTGCTCCTAAGTAAGGGAGCTGAGATACACACCCATGTCTGTCTCATCTCAAAGCTAAGTTCTTACAACTAAGCTATGCTCCCTGTCAGTGATCTTTACCTCAATTTCATTTCATTTCCTCATTCCCAGGCACTTGTACCATAAACTTCATCATTGTCCAATATAATCCAGTTTTGAAGTCTTGAACTCTGAAATTTCTAGTTACAACTGCATTCCTTTCATCTTTAACCCTCTCTGACTAAACCTGCTTTTCAACCTCACCGCAAGTTTTAATTTCTTGACAATCCCCTATCCCGCAATTTGGTTTTAATCTTCTTCTTTCTTATCCTAGATCTTAAAAGATCTTACTAACAAAATAATCCAACTACATCTTCAATTCCCACCCCCACTTGACTTGCCACAACCTGTTTGCCAGTTTGTCAATTTCCAGCCTGGGGTCAACTCAGCTGCTCTTTTTCTCCACCACAGTCTCAAGGTGATAAGTACTGCTGAAGAAGGCATTAATTAATTTAGCATATTTTTAAAAGATATTTATTTGCCAGTGGTTAAGCACTCAGCTGCTAACCCAAAGGAATGCAGTTCAAACCCACTAGTGGCTCTATGGGAGAAAAGACCTGGTGATTTGCTTCTGAAAAGATTATACCCTGGGAAACCCAATGGGGCAGTTCTACTCTGACATACAGTCGCTATGAGTCATAATTGACTTTTACAGCACACAACAACAACAAAATATAGCAGTTAATATATTAGGATAAAGATATATAACCCTAACCTCAAAGAACATGTGGTCTGGTGGAAAAAGCATGCAAATAGTTAAGTATAATAAATGCTATTTGAACAGTTTACATTCAGTAGAGACAGATAAAGATCCATTTAACCCAGGAGATCATGGAAATATGAAACCATACTATTGGATGGTCATTTATGTCAACATTGAAATACCATAGAAGGCTGGCAGAACTTTGGGTGGAGAAGGAAAAAAAGGATGTGAGTCCTTAGTCAAAGCTTTTCATTATTATATTGGTGAATTACGATGGGCAGTCAGGAGGTGCAAGTATAGAATGAACAAACCTAAAAGTTACAGTTGAAATATCAGTGAAAACTATAGTGGGAACAATTGTTTTCCCCCTTTTTCTGGCAACAACCCTGATTTTCCTTTGGAAATACATGTTTCCACCGCTCTGTCCAAAGTTGGTCCAAATATAGTGAATGTTAGAACTTTGGCAAGAGCTGCCCCCAAAGAAACCCTCTGTTTCCAACCCAAGATGCTGCAGCAATTTGGCCATCCCGAAGAGTCTGAGAATGAAGCCCACAGACTGAAGACTGCATAGTATAGCCAAGACACTGAGAAAGTGGGAGTTCCAATGGTATCCTCTGAGTCTCAGAGTAAGCTGAGCTTGAAACTAGCCCTACCCCTGGGCCACTTTCCAGGTACAGGAGCCATTAAAGTTCTTTTTTTTTTTTCATCCTTATGCAGTTTGAACTCCATTTTTCCATTACCTGCAACTGAAAGAGAACTAACTGATCATCCAACTATAATAATGAGATCAGATGGAGCTAGAACTAAGTGGACATGGCGTGTTTCTTGCACATATAAAAAACTCAGAAAGGAGGTTAATAGCTTCTACTTTTACAGGCAGATTGACCGGATTTCAATTCCAGTTTTACTACTTACTAGCAGTATAGCTTTGGGCAAGTTACTTCTCTGTGCCTTAGATTATTCATTGGTAAAATGAAAGCCATAGTTTCTATCTCATAAATTTGCTGTAAGGATTAAATGAGTTACGCTCCTAGAACAATCTCAGTCTTATTTGTCAGATCAGGATAATTCAGGAGGGGTGGGAGTACAAGGGGCAAGAGAAGTGGGGGGCAGGAGAAGTAGAAAGAGGGAAAATTGATTTATAGACAAATGAAACAGTAGCATAAAGAAAGAAAAGTAGGGGGAAAGACAAGATGCCAGACAGGCAGGTGTCAAGGAGTTTTGTAGGGGGATGGAAAATGAGGGCTCAAGGGTGTGAGTGAACAAGAGGAATCAGGAAAGGTGAAGGTTTCAAGAAGTGTTGGTATGATTTATAAACTGATTTGCCTTTTACATAAAAGAGAGAAATCAGCAAAGGCCAGTGTTAGGGGAATTGATCAGTTTTCAAGAGAGAATCTCACTTCTTTAAAACCTGGAGTTTATGTCACTTGTTAGAAGTTGTGAAATCATCCAGTCAGTTCATGATGGAGAACAAGATGTATTTATTTGTGTCTGTGTGTGTGTGTGTAGTAAGTGCTGAAAACTCTTGATGATTCCAAACCGCATCTCCCATTGTTCCCAGGTATGAAAAAAAAAGGTATGAAAGGAGGAGGAAAAATGTAGTCTGCCTTACGTGCTGCTGGTTTACCACGTGGTTGAGGTATCTGAGGATGAGCTGTGCATAAGATATTCAATGTGTATTCTGACAGTATTTGAACATGAAAATGAACTACTCAAGATTTTAAAATTAGTGGACTACTTACACAAGCATCACAATCTATACACACAACTATGTTTACTGTGGAAATATTTTGTAGCAGTAAAAAAACAGGAAGCAACCTAAAAGCCCACCAAAAATGGAATTGCTAATTATGACATAACCAATATATTTCAGTGTTGTTTTAATTAGTTGCGAGTGTGTATTACTTTCAGAATTAAAATTTTCAAGTGTAAAATTAAGTGAATTATATAATGTGCTACACAGCAGCTGAAAAGGGTATGATGGATATAATGCATTTATGTGAAAAGACATGATACAATGTATTTCTAAACTTCGAAAGCTACAAATAATCTGTGTAGTCAATTCCCAATGTTTAAATCAAGTTTTAAAAATTTTGTATGTATCATTTGTGTATCCATAGTGAGAATTTTAGAAGGATACGTATCAAACTTATCAGTGATTACCTCTAGCCATTGGTATTGGAGGATGTAAGCAGGGGAACTGTTACTTTATTAATATATATGTTTCTTTGTGTACTGTATGCATTTTCAATACTTATATTTGTATTTTCTTTTGTGTAGAAAACAATGAACTAAAATAATCAAAATATATCAAAGGATAGTTAAATAATTGCATCATTGTAAAACTGTATTTTAAGTCATGTGGTGAGCCACTTTCAAGATAATGCATTTTAAAATATCATTAGCTCAAGGGTTTTCTGTGAGAAATGTAGATCAGCAGGTCTTGTAAGGACTTAGAGGACTATGATAGTGTTGTTGTTGTTGTCAGGTGCCGTCGAGTCGGTTCTGACTCATAGCGACCCTCTGCAGAACAGAATGAAACACTGCCTGGTCCTGCGCCATCCTTACAATCATTGCCATGCTAGAGCTCATTGTTGCAGCCACTGTGTCATTCCACCTCATTGAGGGTCTTCCTCTTTTCTGCTGACCCTGTACCCTGCCAAGCATGGTGTCCTTCTCCAGGGACTGATCCCTCCTGACAACATGTCCAAAGTATGTAAGACGCAGTCTCGCCATCCCTGCTTCTAAGGGGCATCCTGGTTGTACGTCTTCTAAGACAGATTTGTTCATTCGTTTGGCAGTCCATGGCATATTCAATATTCTTCACCAACACCACAATTCAAAGACGTCAACTCTTCTTCGGTCTTCCTTATTCATTGTCCAGCTTTCACATGCATATGATGTGATTGAAAATACCATGGCTTGGGTCAGGTGCACCTTAGTCTTCAAGGTGACGTCTTTGCTCTTCAACACTTTAAAGAGGTCCTTTGCAGCAGATTTACCAATGCAATGCATCTTTTCATTTCTTGACTGCTGCTTCCATGGCTGTTGATTATGGATCCAAGTAAAATGAAATCCTTGACAACTTCAATCTTTTCTCCATTTAGACTATGATAGTATAAACCATATAATTTAGAATAGAAAGTATGCTTAATAGCTGCATATGTCATTTTCTGGATCTTTGCTACAATTTGGCAACCCTTAGGGATGAATTTGAAAAATTAAATCCTGCCTTATTCTCTAGCCATCCACTGTTTGTCCCATCCAGTCAGTATCTATAAAAACCAATCTGCTTTCTTGCTTTGTGGTAATAAATAAGGGAAAAAATTAAAAATGACGTTTATAACCAGAAAGTCAAAATAAATTTGGTATGCATGAATTCTCTAATAAGTCATTACCACTTTTAGGTTAAAGAAAAACAAAGAACTTTTAAGAGACCCTTTTCTTCTGCTAAAGTCTAAATGACTTTGCTTTTGCACCTGTTTATCAAATATGGTAATAGTGATAATATTCTTCTGATAATGATTACAGAATAAAAACATCTTATGGGAGATATTGGTAAAATTTACATTTTCATATCAAATAAGAACAGGAAATCTAGATGACCATGGGGGTGCTGCAGTGAAAACCAGGTCATTTCTTGGTCTGATCGTGACTTTAGCTGAGGATGTGTTTAAGTGTTAGAATACTCCCCTTTTCCAGCTCTCCTTAAGGGTTTACAACTGAATATATGTGATATTAAACTTATAATGTACAAGAATTTTGTAGGCAAAATGAAATAATTTTTGCCAGTTATTTTTTTTCTCCCTAATTCTAGGATGAATTTGTCAGAAATGCTTTATTTAAGGAGAATTATAATTTTGTTCTAAGCTGCTATTATTTTATTATTTTAAAAATACCTTTTTCTGTAAAAGTACCAAGAGAGCTTCGAAAATATTCTGAGTCAGGAAGTAAAGCTGGGGCGCTAACATAAAGAGTGCTGAATGGTATACAGTGAGCATTTTATTTATATTGCATTTTGCAGGATGTTTATATATTTACGTGTAGCTTGAGGAGTCCTTTGGTGGCACAAATGGTTAGGCGCTCAGCTACTAGCCAAAAGGCTGACAGTTCAAATCCACCCAGCGACACCTCAGAAGAAAGGCCTAGTATTCTGTTTCTGAAACGTTACAGCCATCGGAAGCCTATGAAGACCAACCTTCTCTGAAACATATGCAGTTGTCAAGAGTCAGCTTGTTTTTACTTTTTATGTAGCTTGAGCAGGTTGTGACTATAAAACATCTTCTTCAGGATTAGGGTGATGGGTTCAATTTATTATTGAGAAAGGAGGTTTATATTAGAAACAAAAGCTGAACCTTCGGGTTATCCAAAACATCACCTCAAGTTAATAAGACAATTAAATTGGTTGTGAAACAAAACTGGAGAAGAGAAAACTGGTTAATAGAAGAAGTGTTGGCTTTGTGCCAGAACGGACTCCCCCTCCCTTCACACACAATTGTTGCCCCCAGACCATATGGGAAAATGTTGGGAGGGAGCGCAGTGAATATTTGTCTTTTCTTTCTCTGCTCAATAAAAGAACCTCTTCCTATGCTTTGGGAAATTTCCATCATATGAATCTTTGTTTTCCTCTGGCTATCTAAATTAAGAATATTTAAATTAAAAATTAAGAAGACGGTGCCAGATTTAGCAAGTGAAAACACGGGGTGCTTAGATAAATTTAAATGGCAGATAAATTTTTTTTAGTTAAGTATAACCCAAATAAGTATATCTCAGATAAGGATGTCCTAAACTTGCAGATATTAGGCCTCCTGTAGTTCCTCTGGCAACTTTAGAAGGTGAGAGATTTGACTTTGCAGCCTCTCTTGTAGCTAGGATGTACATGGGATAGACTCGTAACCTAGAATTGACCAGATTCACTGACCCTGACTTTGAATCAGAAGAAGCAGAAACAGTGGAGGATCCATTGACAGCAGCAGCAACATCAGGTTTCCATGGCAACAACGAAGGCTGCTTCCACAGTGCCGAGCAGCAGTGGAAGCTTTCACAGTCTGTGTCTGGTTGGAGCAGCAGCAACAGCAGTGCCTTTCCTGGACTGATTCTGTGGTGTGATTTCTTCCTGTGGTCTAGGCTGTTATGGGCCCCTCTCCTTCCTGTCCAGTATTCAAGTTTGGTTCTTTAGAATTCTTTTTGATTCTTTGAATCACCCAATATCCTTTCAAATAAATTCCTATCCTATTTAAATCACCCAGAACCACTCTTTTTTTCTTACATAAAAACCTTGGTTAAGACCAGAAAGGAATTTTGGGGGGGCGGGAGAAAAAAGAATCTAAACGTTCCAACACAATAAATCCCCAGGCAGCCCCTTGGGAAGAATAGAATCTCTGCTTCCTTCTCTGGTAGAGGAACACAGTGTTGAGAGCAGGAACTCTAGAGCATTGCTCCCTGTTCACACCCCGGGTGGCCTGACACTTACTAACTAAGTGACCTTGAACAAGTTACTTGACTTTTCTGTGTCAACATCTGTAAAACGAGCATAATAACAGTGTCCACCTCATAGAACTGCTCTGAATTTCAAATACGTTAGTATTTAGAACAGGGACTGGTACATAGAAAACACTGTGTGTTAGAAAAAAAAAAAATACTATCATTCACAATCCAGAATTATATGCAGAGGCAACACCTGTCAGTTGCAGTTGTACCATACTAATTCTCTCCAGGTGCTAGACAAGGGCCTCAGAGAAGCCTTTTCATGTGTAATAAACCATTCTGTGACCAATACAGGCTCGACTGTTGTTGATGTTGTATGCTGTTGAATTGATTTCAACTGATAGTGGCCCTATAGAACAGAGCAGAACCACCCCATAGGGTTTCCAAGGCTGTAACCTTTACAGAAGCAGACTGCCACATCTTTCTCCCACAGAGCAGCTGGTGGATTCAAACCATCGACCTTTCAGTTAGCAGCCAAGCACTTAACCATTGCACCACCAGGGCTACTAGAGCTACAAATAAAAAAAATAGTATGTCTTAAATGAGTGTTAATAAGTCATAGATTTTTGTTGTGTTAGTTGTGGTTTCTTTCATTTGTGATAAGCCTCAAAGAGCATTACTAGTCCTCTTCAATGTGTAAAGCACAGGGCTAGGTACTTTGCATATAATTTTCTCATTTATAGTCAACAAAAACGTTACACGGTAAATATTACCTTACCCTTTTTGGGACTCAGTAAGGTTAATGCCTTACCCAAGATCACACCATGATAAAGGTAAAGGACCAACATTGGAAGTTGGGTGTTTGTCAGTCCAAAGGAATAAAGATTTGCTAAATATGTCATTTTAACATTTTGAAATAGATTTACCAACTAATTTGGACAATTAAACTATATTGCAAGTTTATAAAAGCCACAGATATTTATCAAGGGAAACCCTGGTGCTGTAGTGGTTAAGAGCTATAGCTGCTAACCAAAAGGCCAGCAGTTTGAATCCACCAGGCACTCCTTAGAAACCCTATGGGACAGTTCTATCTTATCCTACAGTCTCTATGAGTTGGAGTCAACTTGACAGCAACCAGTTATAAGGCACCAGGTTCTGGTAGCTGCTGGTGACAGAATACTGAACAAGAACGACAAATGCTTATGTTTTTGTGCTCTTACACTCTACTTGAAGGAGACAAAAAAATAAGACGATATGTCAGGTGGACTGCCCTGACAGGGAGCACAACAAAGAACCCCTGAGGGAGCAGGAGAACAGTGGGATGCAGACCCCAAATTCTCATAAAAAGACCAGACTTAATGGTCTGACTGAGACTAGAGGAATCCCGGCAGTCATGGACCCCAAACCTTGTGTTGGCCCAGGACAGGAACCATTCCCGAAGACAACTCATCAGACATGGAAGGGACTGGACAATGGGTTAGAGAGAGATGCTGATGAAGAGTGAGCTACTTGTATCAGGTGGACACTTGAGACTGTGTTGGCATCTCTTGTCTGGAGGGGAGATAGGAGGGTAGAGAGGGTTAGAAACTGGCAAAATTGTCACGAAAGGAGAGACTGGAAGGGCTGACTCATTAGGGAGAGAGTAAATGGGAGTATGTAGTAAGGTGTACATAAGCTTATATGTGACAGACTGACTTGATTTGTAAACGTTCACTTAAAGCTCAATAAAAATTATTAAAAAACAGAATAGAGATAGGGAAAGAGTAACTGGGGAAAGGTGTTATTTTATTTATTTACTTTTATTGTATTTTAGATGAAGGTTTACAGAGGAAACGAGTTTCCCATTAAACAATTCATACACATATTGTTTTGTGACATTGGTTGCCAACCCCACGATATGCCAACACTTTCCCTTCTCGACCTTGGGTTCCCCGTTACCAACTTTCCTGTCCCCTCCTGCCTTCTTTTCCTTGCCCCTGGGCTGGTGTGCCCGTTTAGTCTCGTTTTATTTTATGGGTCCATCTGATCTTTGGCTGAAGGGTGAACCTCAGGAGTGACTTCATTACTGAGCTGATAGGGTACCCAGGGGCCATACTCTTGAGGTTTCTCCAGTCTCTGTCAGACCAGTAAGTCTGGTCTTTTTTTGTGAGTTAGAATTTTGTTCTACATTTTTCTCCAGCTCTGTCCGGGGCCCTCTATTTTGATCCCTGTCAGAGCAGTTGGTGGTGGTAGTCAGGCACCATCTAGTTCTGCTGGAAAGGGTGCTATTTTAAATACAGTCACACAGCCCACTCTGCTGAAGTGATATTTGAGCAGAGATTTCAGGGATCAAGTGAGGTGTGTATGGAGAGAGAATGTTCCAAGCAGAGGAAACAGGAAGTGTGTGTTTTATTTCCCAGGGCTCCTGTGACAAAGTACCACAAACTGGGTGGCTTAAAGCTGCACTTATTCACTCAGCTCTGCAGGGTGGGAATCTGAAGTCAACGTGTCAGCAGGGCCATGCCCCCCTTGAAGGCTCTAGGGAAGAATCTTTCCTTGACTCTTTCAACTGCTGGTAGTTTATGGCTTGGCTTGTGGCAGCATGATTTCTAATCTCTGCCTCCATCTTCACGTGGCCATCTTCTCTCCTGTGTCTCTCTGTATCTTCTCTTATAAGGACACCATCATTGGATTTAGGGCCCACCTTAAATCCAAGATGATTTCACCTCTAGATCCTTAACCAGTTACAGCTGCAAAGACCCTATAACCTTCAGAGGGAGTGAGGCCCTGCTCACACGTTGACTTCAGATTCCTAGCCTGCAGAACTGTGAGTGTATAAATGTGGCTTTAAGCCACACTTTGTAGTGCTTCATTAAAGGAGCCCTGGGAAACGCAATACACACTTCTTATTTCCTCTGTTTGGAACACTTTCCCCACGTATCCCTCACTCTTTTGATCCTTCAGATCTCTGCTTAAATATCACTTTAGCAGAGTGGGCTGTGTGGCTCTGTGGTCCTTAAAAAATGTTTACGGAATGGAATTATATTCAGCTGTCATTGTGTATTATGTTTTAATGAACAATGGCTTTTCTAATTGAAGAGAGAAGAGGAACAACCCACAACAGTGATTAAGTAAGACAAAAGATATGGCTTTCAACTTACAAATACCCAAAACCCATTCCCTTGAGTTGATTCGCACTCATAGCAACCCTATAGGACAGTATAGAACTGCCCCATAGGGTTTCCAAGAGCAGCTGGTGGATTTGAACTGCTGACCTTTTGGTTAGCACCCAAGCTCTTAAGCACTTCGCCACCAAGGCTCCTAACTTACTAATGGTCGATATTTTTAAAATGTGGTTATGAGTAGATTTCTAAATATACTGTCCCTGGGCAAAAAAAAAAAAAAATCTTACAAATGGAGAGTAGTCTGCCAAAAATTGTTTGCTCTATAATATTCAGCTAAGTTCCAAGCACTGACAGCAGGGAACTATTTAGGATGGAGAAGCAGAAGAATTGCATTCTTTCCCCTCTCCTTGTTCAGAGATAAATCTTTTAAAGAGATGAAGTTTATCTTTGGCATCTCCTCGCCTCTTCTCTACACCACGAAATGCTCATTGTTCCGGTTAACAGTGAAACCCTCTGGCCCCGCATTCCTTCCAAACTCTACAAACTCCAAAATATCCTTGATATTCCCCCTCCCAGTCACAACCCTGGTGTAATTAATCTCCAAGACAACCTGAAGGAAAACTATCTGTCTAAACCCACTAATTATGAGTGAAAACTCGCAATTCTTTAAACCTTCTAGGGGAGGGGTACATTTCAAAATGTGATAGATAAATCTGCCATCGAGTGTTTTGGGGAGATTAAATGAGTTTATGTGTCTGAAACTCTTGGAATGGTAGCTGACATAGATAAGCGCTCAATAAGTGTTGCTGGCTTTTACTGTTAATAATACTATTGTCAAAGTTTTAGGCTCCTAACAAGGTGAAAGCATGTGGAACTTGGAGAAAAAGACATTTGGGTCAGGAGGTCAAACAAACGGACAGGCTAACAGGATTTAGAATCTGATCCTGAGATGACCCTTATGGTAGCTCCCTTTTTCTATCCAATCAAACAGCACTTGTATACAGCACTATGTCAGACACTGAGGAGGATAAAGAGGTGAGTGACAGTCAGTACAGAATAAAGCATAAGGGGAGACAAGGACCACCACAAACGTGAAAATAATTTATTAGCACAGCAGTGAAGAAGAACAGAATGTTTCCAAATAAGGCTCTGAGCAAGAAGTAGCATATAAGGTAGGTTATGGACAGGGAATGCCTTCCAAGAAAATGAACAACTCGAACATAGGGACAGCATGAGCAAAGTCATGAAAGCAGGAAGGGGGGAGTCCTTCATTAATTCATTCAATGAAATAAATTCATGTACTCATTAAAAAAAATTTATATAGATATATATAGATACAGATATATACACATGCCAGACACTTTGAAAAAAAGTATAAGAGGAGCAATAAAATGAGAATATTTGATTAATTCTGAGACAAGTTTAGGGAGATTTTTCAAAAAGGAGAGGACAGTGATTTGTAGTAAAAGATACAATCCATACAAATTAATGGAAAAAAATGTTATTTTATGGGGGTAAAAAGAATACTACTTATTTATATAAAGAGAATCTGCTAATTCTGACTGCATTGAAGATAAAATCTGAGATTGCTGCATAAAGCTGGTATACCCAAAGTTATATTCCAAGGTTATACCAGAAGGTATTCCACTCAGTGGAATTTTTTTTTTTTAAGAGCCATCACACGAATAGACATATGCACACCCCTATTCATTGGTGCATCATTCACAATAGCAAAAAAGACGGAAACAACCTAAGTGCCCATCAACAAAGGAATGGATAAAGAAATCATGGCACATACACACAATGGGATACTATGCAGTGATGAAGGACAGTGATGAGGAAGGTATAAGAGGATATCAAAATGGACCAAGCAGATTTTTTTTAAAGTATACTTTTATAAATAAATAATAGGATAATTGAAACACTCATTGAGCATGTTAAATAGCAGACAAGATGAAGCAAAAAAGAAAATTAATGAACTGGATGACAGATCTGAAGATATTTTGTAAAATAAAGCATAGAAATATAAAATTGGAACATATGAAAGAGAGATTGAGAGATATGAAGGATAGGGGAAGAAAAGGCAGTATAAACTTAATCAGCATTCTGAACCAAAGAAGAGGCACTATATGAAGGTGTAATGGATAAGATTTTTCCAGAAGTAAGAACAGCATGAACACTTACCACATTTTTATGCAAATAGTGCACGCCTTCTACTTTTGTTTACTAACCACGCCCTCCCCCTGCAAGGTATTTTTATAAAAGCCACTATGCCAATTTTTTAAAAATGTTGCTGTATAAAAATAATTAGCAAGTGCACTTATGAAAATACCACTCAGGAGAAGGGCACACGCTATTTGCATAAAAATACAGTAGGTTCAGGGACCCAGATGAATTCAAGTAAAATAAACAAGAAACACTTACATAGGCAACCTGCAGTGAAATGTAGAACATCAAAGACAGAGAAAATCTTAAAAGTAACAGAGAGAAAAGACAAATTCTTGGGGCTGCCAAGTACACTTGTGCAGACTTCCACTGACTGCACAGCTCTAGGTAGTGTTATTCACTCGTGGACTATGTGAGTGGTCCCCTCAGAAGCTGAGCGATACACATTCTGAACAAACTTATGCAACATTTCACTGTCTTCAAAAAGTGATGAATAGCCTGACAACTGACTTCTCATGAGCAACAATAAAAGCCAGATATCAAAGAAAAAGCATATTCAAAATGCTAACAGAAAATGCTTTCAACCTAGAAATTTGTACCCAGAGAAAGTGTTTGCCAGTATTAAGTCTGGAATAAAGATGTTTTTAAGAATTAAAAAAAAAAAAAAAGCAAATAAAAACTGAGAAAGATTACCATAAATGTGCTTCATTAAAGGTCTTCAAAAGAGGAAGGGAAAGAGAACAATCCTAACAGTAAGGTCAGTTAGACATTCAGGGAAGAATAGCGGGAAAAAAAAAAAGCTAAACTTTGGTAAGCTAAACAGCTGTAGACTATATAAAACAATAACAAAAACCTCTAATATTATATGGGACAAAAGTTGAATTGAGCAAAGCACTATTTGGTGTACAGAATCTTAAGGTCTTTCTAGTGATGGAAAGGAGGGTTAAAACATTAATTTAGAGTTTGTTAAGCACTTTCATACGGTAAATACTAAATGAACAGAATTAGAAAAGTATAACTTCCAAATTAGTGGGAAAAATAGATTAAAAATTCAAAAAAAATATGGGAAGGGGATAAGTAAAAGGCACTAGATAATGTGAAAGAAATAAACCCAAATACATCAGTAATAATAATCGATTTAAGCAGACTAACTCCTCCAGGGAAAAGACAATGACTGAAAACTAGAAATTTTAAAAAATCAAGACATGTTCTGTTTACAGGAGATACACCTGAAACATAATGATGCGGGATGGTTGTCAGTAAAAGGATGAGAAAATACACTAATAAGTCAAAGTTTGTGCAGCTATATTACTACCAGACAAAAGAGATTATACAGCAAAAGGCACTGTTAGAGGTTTATTTTACCGATAACCACGTATTGATTAAATGTTCGATTCCCCAAGTAGGCAATAGAGCTAAACTGAAATGTACCTAATAACTTCAAAATATATAAAGCAAAACTGAACTACAAGAAATAGTTGACAAATATACAATCAGAGTAGAAGAAATAATACATCTTTCTCAGAAAGAGATAAAGCAGCTGGACAAATCATTGATAAGAATATATATTTGAACCTATAATTTAGCAGTCTTATCTAATAGATATAGGTAGAACACTAGACTCAAAACTAGAGAATAGACACTTTTCACAGACATACTTGTGAAAATTTATCTCATTCTAAGTCATAAAGGAAATGTAAACAAATTTGAAAGTATATGTATTATAGAAATAATATTTTCTGACCTAAGTAGAAATAAATTATAAGTAAATCACAAAAAACAACATAAAATATTTATTTGGAAATAGAAGAACATATTAATAATAATCAAAGGGTCAGAAAACCAATCATAATGGAATTTAAGAAATATTAAAGTGGGATAATAATTATATATCCATATACAGACACACATGTACCATCGAAGGACCGGTAAAGTGGTAAAGACAAATGTATGCTCTTATATGCTTGTATTAGAAAAGAAAAAATGCTGAAAATTAGTGCGTTAATCATCCAACTTAACAAGTCCGGGCAGTAAGTTCAAGCAAAGAAGAAGAAAGCAAAAAATAATAACAATTGAGAATCAACAAAGCCCAATGTTGCTTTTTTGAAAGCTAAAAAAAAAAAAAAAAAAGACACTCATGACAAAACTAATCAAAAATGAAACAGAAAGATACAAACAATATTAGGAATTAAAACTACAGTTGTAACAAAGATTAGAAAGATAAAAGACTGTTATTAACAACTATAAGCCCATAAATTTGAAAACTTACATGAAATAGAAACATATCTCTAGGAAAACAATTATAGTGGGAACTAACACACAAAGATGAGAAAATCTGAATAGTCCTATAGAACACTAAATGAATTTAAACAATGGTTTATAAATACTCCCACCTGGAGAAGAGATATAAAATCGTGAAGGCTGAATCTTCAGGGTGAAAGTGGAACTTGAAATGTACATGCACTTAGTTTTAGCATGAATACATGGAGAGAAATTAGGAGAAAGATGATATAAGCAAAGTAAAGGCCCAGAAAAAGAATTATGCACGCTGTGCTTATTTTTATGATGGTAAGGAAACAGGACTGCCTAGAGTCGAGAATATTTGTTGGAAGGAAGACCTAAGTAACATTCAAAACCTAGGATAGGGCCAGATAATGCATGTACTTAAAAGCCCAAGAGAAGCGTTTAGAAAAGATACCAGAAAATGGTTGAAATATTTAATAATTTTAGGAGAAGCTAGTCATGGTGGGGAAGAAGTCAAGAAAAGCTTTAGTTTCAGCAGACCAGTCAGATGATGGCAGAATAATATTATCTAGGCATTAGGTCTGAAATCTATCCTCTTTTCATCTCATTTGTTGGTTGAAGATACTAATGTCTCAGTTATGGTAGCTTTAAATGTGCGTGTGAGTGTTATATGTTGTTATCTCACTTAATTCTCACTGTCAAGGTAGGTACTGTTATTATCAGACTTATTAACAACCTTCAATATGCAGATGACACAACCTTGCTTGCTGAAAGTGAGGAGGACTTGAAGCACTTACTGAAGAAGATCAAAGATTACAGCCTTCGTATGTAAGATGTATGGATTACACCTCAACATAAAGACAAAAATGTTCACAAGTGGACCAATAAGCAACATCATGATAAATGGAGAAAATATTGAAGGATTTCATTTTACTTGGATCAACAATCAAAACCCATTGAAGCAGTGGTCTTTGTACACATATCATTATAATACTTTGTCTTTTCGAGCAACCCTTTGAAGTCATCTATTCTGCTCTTTTACTTCATCATTTCTTCTATTCCCTTTAGCTAAAAAAAAAAAAAAAAAAAAAGAGCAAATTCCAGAGTCTCTTTTGACATACATTTTGGTATTTTCTTTCTTTCCTAACTTTTTAATGACCTTTTGCTTTTTTCACCCATGATATCCTTGATGATGTCATCCCACAACTCATCTGGCCTTCAGTCATTAGTTTTCAGTGTATTAAATCTATTCTTCAGATGGTCTCCAAATCCAGGTGGGATATACTCAAGATTGTATTTTGGCTTTCATGGACTTGTTTTCATTTTCTTCAGCTTTGACTTGAACTTACATATGAACAATTGATGGTCTGTTCTACAGCCAGGCCGTGGCCTTGGTCTAACTGATAATATCAAACTTCTCCATCATCTCTTTCCACAGATGTAGTCGATCTGATTCCTATGTTTTCCATCTGGTGAAGTCCATGTGTATATATCACCATTTGTTGTTGATAAGAGGTATTTCAATGAAAAAGTCGTTGGTCTTGCAAAACTCTGTCATGTGATCTCCCATGTCATGTCTTTCACCAAGGCCATACTTTCCAACCACTGATCCTTCTTCTTTATTCCCAACTTTCACATTCCAATCACCAGTAATTATAAATGTATCTCAATTGCATGTTTGATCAATTTCAGACTGCAGAAGTTGGTAAAAATCTTCAATTTCCTCATCTTTGTCATTAGTGGTTGGTGTGTAAATTTGATTAATAGTCATATTAACTGGTCATCCTTGCAAGCATATGGATATTATCCTATCACTGGCAGCGTTGTACCTCAGGATAGATCTTGAAATGGTCTTTTTGATGATGAATGCAACACAATTCCTATTCAATTTTTCTTTTCCAGCATAGTAGACCATATGATTGTCTGACTAAAAATGGCTAATATTGTCCATTTCAGCTCACTAAAGCCTATGATATCGATTTTTATGCATTCCATTTCATTTTGTGTTTATTTCATTTTTTACAACTTTCAATTTTCCTCAGTTCATATATCATAATTCCATATTCCAATTACTAATGGATGTTTGCAGCTCTTTCTTCTCATTTTGAGTCTTGCCACTTCAGCCGATGAAGGTCTCAGAAGCTTGACCCCACCCATGTCTTTAAGGCCCACTCTACTTTGAGGAGGCAGATCTTCCCCAGTCGTATTTTGATTGCCTTCGGACCTGATACACTGCTCATCTTCTGGCACTGTATCAGACAACGTTCCCTGCTATTTGTAAGGTTTTTGCTGGCCAACTGTTTTAGAAGGAGACCACGAGGCCCTTCGTCCTAAACTGTCTTAGTCTGGAATCTCCACTGAAAGCTGTCCACCATGGGTGACCCTGATGCTTCTTGAAATACCAGTGGCATAGCTTCCAGCACCACAGCAACACACAAGCCACCACAGTACACCGAGCTGACAGACACATGTGGTAAGTAAATATATGAAATGTTTAATCTGGGATAGCCTGATGACCTATCATTTCACTTACCTTATTCATCAATTATAAGACACATTTTTTTTTTAATTTTAGCATCTTAGCCAAGTTGTGATTCTGATGCTTATTGATCACTGTGAACCCACAAATGTGGTTGTTATTCCAGCAATGTGACTAAATAACTGCAACCCCTTGATGTTTCAGTCCATAACTGAAGGACTTTTTGAGGAGAGAATACGAACCCTGGTTGACATCTGGAAAACTTTCCTTAACACCTTTGAAAAGATCAAGAAATTTTCAGCAACAGTACAAGCTGAATAGAAGCTTGGAAGAAAATCCTGGTGATGATACTAGAGCACCCTTTTAAGAAACATGCACATCACTAAAGTTCTTGATCAGCCTGTGTGAGAAATATGAACCTCAACGATTTTGAGACAAAAGATCTATAAAGTTTTAAGAACACTTGAACCAATTATTTAAGTTTTCCTCTTTATGTATGTAAAACATTGATATATAATAAAATCTGTGTTTAAATATATATAAAAGGCCTCTTTCAATAAGTGCAAAGTAAGAATTCTATCTGTAAAAGTATTTCTTTGCAGGTTTTTTTTTTTTCTTACTGTAACATAAAATATCAATGCACCTTACCGATGAAGGCATCTTAAAGTTGATAAAACTCAGTAAATAGAATCGCATTTCTCCTCAGTATCTGGAAAAATGTTTCCACCAAATTCAATGGCCTCTTCACTGGTCAGTGACAGATAATCAAAGAGAAAATTTGTTCCCACGGTGTATTAAAAAACAAGCTACGAAAACTATCAATCATATTTAATAGACACAGTAGTTGAGAATATTTTATTTTTGTGTGTGATTTTGGTTTGAAACTATTTGCCTTTATACATGTGTGTAATATTTTTTTCTCTTCACCTTGGTTGGTTAACTCCTACTTGTCCTTCATCCCTCAGCTCTGACGTCAGCTCTTCTAGGAAGTGTTGTTCTCTGATTTCCTAGACCTGGGCTAGGTGTCTGCCCACCCCATGTGCACCCAGAAGACCTTAGAAATGAGCCTCCTTATTACTATGTATTATAACTACCTGTTCACTTGTCTGAAATCTTTGAAAGAACTTAGTGTTCATCACTGTTGTAGTCTCAGCACATACTGCTGGGTCTAGCATATAGTAAGTGCTCAAAAATTATTTATTTAGCTGAATATACCATGGTCTTTTAATGGGGAGTTGAAAAAACATTCCACGTGACTGTCAAGATATTCACATCCATTCAGTCAAAAATAGTTATTATTCTGAGCACCGAGTCTCCAAAAGTGAACAAGGCAGGCAAACTCCTTGCCAGCTCAGAACTTAATGACATTAAATAAATATATAGTAAATATATATATATATAATATATAATAAAATATATATATATAGTACATGATGTTAAATGGTGATAAGTGCTATAAGGAAAAACAAGGTAGGCTAAAGGGGAACAGAGATTTGAATCCACCCAGAGACACCTTGGAATAAAGCCTTGGTGGTTTACATCCAAAAATTCAGTCATCAAAACTGAAACTAGAACTTAGTTCTCCTCTGACACACACTGGATTGCCATAAATTGGAATTGACTCAATGACAACTGTTTGTTTAAGGGGGGTAGGGAGTAGGTGCATGGCTGTTACTTTATTAGGCGGGTCATGGCTCACTGATGAGTGTCATTAGAACAGAGAAGAGAATGTGGAGACTGGCCAAGCAGGTATCTGCATGAGGACTATCCTGTGCAGAGAGAAAGGCACATGCGAAGGCCCTGACATGAGATGGAACTTGATAGGTTTGTAGATTGTGTGGTTGGAGCAGAACCACAAGGGGAAAAGTGATGGGAACTGTGGCTAAAGGAGTGGTCGGTCATGTGTTGGCCTTAGGCTGTTGGCTGTTCACCTGAATGCAATAGAAATCATTGGAGGATCACATTTTCAGGTGAACCATTTCTGCTGAAGTTTGTCTCCTCCATCATATCTTGACTTATCCTACACCTAGAGAGTAAGATTTTTCTGGCTTTGTTGTCTGAGTCTGAAGATCATGTTATGTGGACTCTTGCTCTATCCCAAACACAGAGCCATTAACATGCCAAACAATTAAAAATACTTAGGGAATGACTGAATTATTGTGTGTGGTCCAATACACAAGCCTGGGTCACTTCTGTTCCATTTTTAATCAACACTCTTAGAAGAAAGTTGTTGGACTGTATTTCACAGTTTGTGCCGTTGCTCGTATTGTCGTTCAGTCCATGATGCACTTTCCCCATGGGTGCCACTGGAGTCAGAGGTAGCTTATTTAGTGACCCTTTTGTCCTTTGGGAGGTTAGAAGCATTGGAGTTGGGGGTCAGAATGCATGGGACTGTCGTCGATCAAAGCACATGTTTTGGAATCAGACCTCCCCTTTAGTTTTCTAATTCGTAAAATGGAGATAACAATATCTACATTTCAGGGGTTTTGTAAGAATTAAGTTTTTTTTTATGTAAAAAATGTATCATGGCACTTAGCACATAACCAAAAACCAAACCAAATCCATTGCCATCAAGTTGATTTGACTCATGGCGGCTCTATAGGACAGAGTAGAGCTGCCCCGTACATTTTCCAAGGAGTGCTTGGTGGATTTGAACTGGTGACCTTTTGGTTAGCAGCCGTAGTTCTTAACGGTTATGCCACCAGGTTTTCCACGTAGCACATAGTAAATGCTAAATAAATAATATGATTTTTAATTACAATAGATGACCAATCATTTGATAAGGTAACTTCACAATCAATAGGTATTTATTATGCATTAGGGAACTTTCCACAGCCTGATTTTCATTATGGTTTGTTGTGCCTGTATCTATTGAATTCCTGGAGAATAGAACTACAGGCTACAGCTAAGCTGCACACCCAGTCCCTGACACACTCTGTCTGGCAAGGTAGATGCGCCATAAATGTGTGCTGACAGCGTGGACAATGGGGTCATACAGATTTCTTCAGGTTGCTTCAACGCAAAAATAAATGCAGAGTCCTTGCCTCCTCCATCCTTCCCTGATCTGACCAAGCAATGCAGAGTATGTGGGTTGTTTCTGAAAGGTCACAGCCTTAAAAACCCTCTGGAGCACAGTTCTCTGACACACATGGGGTCGCCATGAGTCGGAATCAATACTACAGCAACTAACCACAACAACAACCCCACCAGGACGTCCCTAGGTTAGATCCCCCAAGAAAGTCGGTCCCCTCAATGCTTCACCTCTGAGCAGCTTCCATGTCTTCCTTCCCAGAGCCCCTGAGACCTTCTGCTGAAACTGGCTTTTCTCCTTCCACCTGATCCCTCACGGGTCTCTGACGGGGAGAAGCTTGTGCTACTTCAAAGCAGCATCGCACTGAAGAGGACTTGTGGGGAGCAGCCTGGACTCCACGGGTTCCAGCAGTTTGGGTATAAGAAGTCATCAGTAAGCGTCAGTTGTTGCTCGGGTCCACCTCCCTCAGTGAAGGCATCATTTATTTTCTGTCTCCAGTGAATCATATATTCAACATCTTTGTTTGTAGACTATCAAGGCAGTGCGCCTCAGGGAAGCAAGGCGACTGGCTGACACCCTAAGTTTTGTGGAAAGTGTTATTTAAGTGGCTTTCCGGACTCCTTGATTTTTCCCTCTCATTACCAAGTTGCTTTGTCCCTGCATACTCTCAAACAATCCAAAGCAAGAAGTACACTGTTTTCTGAATTTGGTATTGCTACAATTTCAAGATCATAATTTTCTGCTTTTCTGTTGTTTGGAATTGGTATGTTAATTTTTAAAAAAAACTTTATAGTAAATGATTAAGGTATTTAGTTAGGAATATACGGTAAAACCTGCAAGAGTGGGAACTCAACAGGACTGCCTTGTTTTTCTGGGTCTTGCAAGTTTTCTACCTTTTTGCCTATCACTCTCTTTTAGTGGAAAATATTTGAGTTTCCCTCTCTGACAGGTTTCCACCTTACACAGGTTCCAGCTTTCACATGTTTTACTGTATAAGACAAAATAAATTTCATAGGATATTATGACATTGCATTTTATGAAGCCTGATCTACTGAGAAAATATTAAAGGTAAGTAAGTCAGGACTGCCCCAGTGTGGCGATAGTAGCTAATTTCATGCACACTTTGTCTAAAGCTTTTCTCAAGAGCTAAAATATGATGAATTTTTTCCTATCAAGGATTTTTCTATATACTACAAATTAAATTTGTTTTAAAACCGGTCAACTATGTAACTTAAAATTTCACCTAAAATAGATACTGATATGTTAATTAATGAGATTACTATTAGTACTAGTCAGTACAGCACCCCCACTTTTAGAGATGAAAAAGCTGAAGTTTAGGAGGAGTAGCAATTTGTCAAATCGTACATTGTGGCATATTGCTGAGCAGGATTAAATTTATTTTTATCTCATTTTAGGGTCCACACTTTGAATGGTCTGTAATCTACACTGAGGCCTCCGTAACCTCAAACGCCCTTTCTTCCCAATAATTAGGCGCAGTAGTTAAGAGCTCTGCCACTAACCAAAAGATCGGCAGTTCACGTTCCCCAGCCACTCCCTGGAAACCCTATTGGGCGGTTCTACTCTGTCCTACAGTGTCACTGTGAGTTGGAATGGACTTGAAGACGTTGGGTTCCGTTTTTTAGTTTTTGGTTCACAAGCCTACAGGATCGATAATCTCGCACACATGTAGTTTCGGGAAGTCACGTTAATATTGCAAACAGGACTTAAGTTTTCAAGGTGCCTCACAAATAGAAGAGACAGATGTTAATATCCTCATTCTCAAACAAGGAAAAGGAAACCCAAAATATCTAGGAGCTCAAGCTGACATGGCGGTTAAGTGACAGAAACGAGACTAAATCCCTCCGTGTTGGCTCCTGGTCCATTCATCGTGGTGAAGACAAGAACACACGGGGTTAGAGTTCAGGAGAGCTCGGCACAGTCTAAGCTCCACCGTGTGATTAACTGTAGGATGGTAAGCAAGGCGCTGAAGTCCACGAGTCTCTGTAAACACAGAAAAGAAAGAATACTTTCCTTGCCTGTCCTTAGAGGCCGCTGCACTGATCAAATGAAATGCAGTACACCAGAGAACTTTCCCAGACTGTGACCTACTGTACACGTGGGTTGTTTTCATTAGTCTGTAGTTACTGCCACGATACGGAAATGCTTCAAAAGTACAGTAAAACTTACACCAAGAAAGCCCATTGCCATCAAGTCGATTCCGACTTGTAACAACTTAAAAAAAATAAACACTGTAACTGTAACCTAAGCTAACATATCTACTTTCTTATTCATTCAAAGTTAGGATGTTTATAGCAGTCCCCAAAAAATGCATCATCATCAAATATGTAAGAAAGCAAAGCCACGTCTGTCCGGTCAAACCTGCCTCCTACTGACCTTATAGGACAGAGCAGAGCCACCCCACAGAGATGCAGAGCCACCCCACAGAGATGCCGAGCCACCCCACAGAGATGCAGAGCCACCCCACAGAGATGCCGAGGCTGTGCATCTTGATGGAAGCAGACCACCACATCTGTCTCCCAAGGAGCAGACCACCACATCTGTCTCCCAAGGAGCAGACCGCCACATCTGTCTCCCAAGGAGCAGACCGCCACATCTGTCTCCCAAGGAGCGGCTGGTGGGTCTAAACCACTGACCTTTCGGTTCACAGCCAAGCACTTAAGCACTGTGCCACCAGGGCTCCTGTATGTGTGTTAAATGTAGTAAAACAGAATCTGTGGTGGTTTACAATTAGGAGGTGGCTTTTCAATGTAACGGTAATTTCTGATATTGAATGAGCCTTGAGAAAAATCCAAAGGCTGTACACAAATGAAATCAAGATAGTTCGTTTCTCATAGAACCTAACATTCTCACAAGCTTAGATTAGTTTGGTTTTTAAATTTGGCTACAAGATGAGAACCTTACCTCCTGGAGAAGCCAGAGGCACGTTAACTTCATAAATAGTTGTTAAAGGCATCTCCAAGGAGTAAAATTCCTACGTAGTGTTCAGACCTTCTTCAAAATCCGTAACTCGCCATATTTAGTTTTATTAGTATCATTAGATATTAATCATAACGTAATTTCTAGGAAGTTCTCAGAATCATCATTATCATTATCAAAAATTAAGAAGCGGCATAATGACTTCAAACTAAAGGGAATTTCCACGTTCACAAAAAAGATTCAAAGTTGGGGAGTTTAAAACTCTAAGTTTCATCTCAGCACTTGCATGTGTACTTAGGTGGGGGGGGTGAAGAAGTGTGAAGAGGGTAAAGAAGACAATTTTATCTGATAAGTTTTTGGCCATATTTTTGGTACTGCAGGTAGCAGAGTTTGCAAACATTTAAATACTTTCCAGGTTCACTCAGCAAACAAGCATGGGTTTCCTGTCCGTAGAAGACACCTGTGCCAGGTCAAAGCTCAGCCCTGCACTCAGGAGCAGACAGTGAGATGAGGAGACGGGAAAGTAAGTGAATGTCTGGGAATGGCGAGTGCCCTCAGGGAGACCTGCACAGAAAGTGGACAGAGCCACAGAGGGGACACGTCTTCTCTGCCCTTAGGAAGCAGTGAAGGTGGGAGGTGTCACAGAACAGCCAACACCTGGAAAAATTAAGATTTCAAGAAAATCCGAGGCCCAAGGACAGCATGTGTAAAGGGGCAGATGAGGAAGTATTAGAAATTGGAGGGAGACTCTCTCTAGTGTGATGGGTGGATCACTCATTGGAGGGAGATTCTCTCTAGTGTGATGGGTGGGTCACTCATTGGAGGGAGATTCTCTCTAGTGTGATGGGTGGGTCACTCATTGGAGGGAGATTCTCTCTAGTGTGATGGGTGGGTCACTCATTGGAGGGAGATTCTCTCTAGTGTGATGGGTGGGTCACTCATTGGAGGGAGATTCTCTCTAGTGTGATGGGTGGGTCACTCATTGGAGGGAGATTCTCTCTAGTGTGATGGGTGGGTCACTCACTGGAGGGAGATTCTCTCTAGTGTGATGGGTGGGTCACTCACTGGAGGGAGATTCTCTCTAGTGTGATGGGTGGGTCACTCATTGGAGGGAGATTCTCTCTAGTGTGATGGGTGGGTCACTCACTGGAGGGAGATTCTCTCTAGTGTGATGGGTGGGTCACTCACTGGAGGGAGATTCTCTCTAGTGTGATGGGTGGGTCACTCACTGGAGGGAGATTCTCTCTAGTGTGATGGGTGGGTCACTCACTGGAGGGAGATTCTCTCTAGTGTGATGGGTGGGTCACTCACTGGAGGGAGATTCTCTCTAGTGTGATGGGTGGGTCACTCATTGGAGGGAGATTCTCTCTAGTGTGATGGGTGGGTCACTCATTGGAGGGAGATTCTCTCTAGTGTGATGGGTGGGTCACTCATTGGAGGGAGATTCTCTCTAGTGTGATGGGTGGGTCACTCATTGGAGGGAGATTCTCTCTAGTGTGATGGGTGGGTCACTCACTGGAGGGAGATTCTCTCTAGTGTGATGGGTGGGTCACTCATTGGAGGGAGATTCTCTCTAGTGTGATGGGTGGGTCACTCATTGGAGGGAGATTCTCTCTAGTGTGATGGGTGGGTCACTCATTGGAGGGAGATTCTCTCTAGTGTGATGGGTGGGTCACTCATTGGAGGGAGATTCTAGTGTGATGGGTGGGTCACTCACTGGAGGGAGATTCTCTCTAGTGTGATGGGTGGGTCACTCACTGGAGGGAGATTCTCTCTAGTGTGATGGGTGGGTCACTCACTGGAGGGAGATTCTCTCTAGTGTGATGGGTGGGTCACTCACTGGAGGGAGATTCTCTCTAGTGTGATGGGTGGGTCACTCACTGGAGGGAGATTCTCTCTAGTGTGATGGGTGGGTCACTCACTGGAGGGAGATTCTCTCTAGTGTGATGGGTGGGTCACTCACTGGAGGGAGATTCTCTCTAGTGTGATGGGTGGGTCACTCACTGGAGGGAGATTCTCTCTAGTGTGATGGGTGGGTCACTCACTGGAGGGAGATTCTCTCTAGTGTGATGGGTGGGTCACTCACTGGAGGGAGATTCTCTCTAGTGTGATGGGTGGGTCACTCATTGGAGGGAGATTCTCTCTAGTGTGATGGGTGGGTCACTCATTGGAGGGAGATTCTCTCTAGTGTGATGGGTGGGTCACTCATTGGAGGGAGATTCTCTCTAGTGTGATGGGTGGGTCACTCACTGGAGGGAGATTCTCTCTAGTGTGATGGGTGGGTCACTCACTGGAGGGAGATTCTCTCTAGTGTGATGGGTGGGTCACTCATTGGAGGGAGATTCTCTCTAGTGTGATGGGTGGGTCACTCACTGGAGGGAGATTCTCTCTAGTGTGATGGGTGGGTCACTCACTGGAGGGAGATTCTCTCTAGTGTGATGGGTGGGTCACTCACTGGAGGGAGATTCTCTCTAGTGTGATGGGTGGGTCACTCACTGGAGGGAGATTCTCTCTAGTGTGATGGGTGGGTCACTCATTGGAGGGAGATTCTCTCTAGTGTGATGGGTGGGTCACTCATTGGAGGGAGATTCTCTCTAGTGTGATGGGTGGGTCACTCATTGGAGGGAGATTCTCTCTAGTGTGATGGGTGGGTCACTCATTGGAGGGAGATTCTCTCTAGTGTGATGGGTGGGTCACTCATTGGAGGGAGATTCTCTCTAGTGTGATGGGTGGGTCACTCACTGGAGGGAGATTCTCTCTAGTGTGATGGGTGGGTCACTCATTGGAGGGAGATTCTCTCTAGTGTGATGGGTGGGTCACTCATTGGAGGGAGATTCTCTCTAGTGTGATGGGTGGGTCACTCATTGGAGGGAGATTCTCTCTAGTGTGATGGGTGGGTCACTCATTGGAGGGAGATTCTAGTGTGATGGGTGGGTCACTCACTGGAGGGAGATTCTCTCTAGTGTGATGGGTGGGTCACTCACTGGAGGGAGATTCTCTCTAGTGTGATGGGTGGGTCACTCACTGGAGGGAGATTCTCTCTAGTGTGATGGGTGGGTCACTCACTGGAGGGAGATTCTCTCTAGTGTGATGGGTGGGTCACTCACTGGAGGGAGATTCTCTCTAGTGTGATGGGTGGGTCACTCACTGGAGGGAGATTCTCTCTAGTGTGATGGGTGGGTCACTCACTGGAGGGAGATTCTCTCTAGTGTGATGGGTGGGTCACTCACTGGAGGGAGATTCTCTCTAGTGTGATGGGTGGGTCACTCACTGGAGGGAGATTCTCTCTAGTGTGATGGGTGGGTCACTCACTGGAGGGAGATTCTCTCTAGTGTGATGGGTGGGTCACTCATTGGAGGGAGATTCTCTCTAGTGTGATGGGTGGGTCACTCATTGGAGGGAGATTCTCTCTAGTGTGATGGGTGGGTCACTCATTGGAGGGAGATTCTCTCTAGTGTGATGGGTGGATCACTCATTGGAGGGAGATTCTCTCTAGTGTGATGGGTGGGCCACTCATTGGAGGGAGATTCTCTCTAGTGTGATGGGTGGGTCACTCATTGGAGGGAGATTCTCTCTAGTGTGATGGGTGGGTCACTCATTGGAGGGAGATTCTCTCTAGTGTGATGGGTGGGTCACTCATTGGAGGGAGATTCTCTCTAGTGTGATGGGTGGGTCACTCATTGGAGGGAGATTCTCTCTAGTGTGATGGGTGGGTCACTCACTGGAGGGAGATTCTCTCTAGTGTGATGGGTGGGTCACTCATTGGAGGGAGATTCTCTCTAGTGTGCTGGGTGGGTCACTCACTGGAGGGAGATTCTCTCTAGTGTGCTGGGTGGGTCACTCACTGGAGGGAGATTCTCTCTAGTGTGATGGGTGGGCCACTCATTGGAGGGAGATTCTCTCTAGTGTGATGGGTGGGTCACTCATTGGAGGGAGATTCTCTCTAGTGTGATGGGTGGGTCACTCACTGGAGGGAGATTCTCTCTAGTGTGATGGGTGGGTCACTCATTGGAGGGAGATTCTCTCTAGTGTGATGGGTGGGTCACTCATTGGAGGGAGATTCTCTCTAGTGTGCTGGGTGGGTCACTCATTGGAGGGAGATTCTCTCTAGTGTGATGGGTGGATCACTCATTGGAGGGAGATTCTCTCTAGTGTGATGGGTGGGTCACTCATTGGAGGGAGATTCTCTCTAGTGTGATGGGTGGATCACTCATTGGAGGGAGATTCTCTCTAGTGTGATGGGTGGGTCACTCATTGGAGGGAGATTCTCTCTAGTGTGATGGGTGGGTCACTCATTGGAGGGAGATTCTCTCTAGTGTGATGGGTGGGTCACTCATTGGAGGGAGATTCTCTCTAGTGTGATGGGTGGGTCACTCATTGGAGGGAGATTCTCTCTAGTGTGATGGGTGGGTCACTCACTTCTAGGTTTTCATCTCTTTCTCATTAAAAGCCAGTTGCGGTGTAGTCAGTTCCGACTTGTGGCAACCCCATGTATGTCAGAGTAGAACCTTCAGTGGCTGATTTTTCAGGATCACCAGGCCCTTCTTCCGAGGTACATCTGGCCTTTGGGGATACTCAACTATCAATCTTTCAATTAGCAGTCAGTGCACCAACTGTTTGGACCATTATCCCTTTATTCATTTCAGATGTTTTGCACAGAACACTAAAGAACGTTTGAATTACTTTTCTTAAAAATACTTCATGTCATTGTATCTATAGTGTAACGTTGTATGCTTGTTCCTAAGTGCAGGATGCGTCCTGAGATTATCCCATTGTAGAAATGTAACTATATTTGCTTTAGAACACAAATCGAGGAACAGGTGGATTTAGGATGATTTTTGGAATAATTTTGCCATCTAGTGGTACAATTGAGAAACGCTCTTATATCTATGGGGTCAAGGGGAACCTCATTACCAAGGCATCAATTAGATGCATGGCACCACCATGTGCTACAGACTAGACGTGCACCATAGAGTTTTCTTGGCAGTAATCTTTATGGAAGCAGGTTTCCAGGCCTTTCTTTTGCGGTGCTGCTGGGTGTGTTTGAAGCCCCAACCTTTAGTAATCAAGCACAAACCCCCTGCATCATCCAGGCACTTCAGACATCAGTGTATCTATCTCTTAAAAAGGTGAGTTAATCTGAGTTTTGTATACTAAATAATCTTTTTTTTTTTTTTTTTGTCCTATTCACTAATAGTTAACCATTCTACTTGACTTGAAGTTATGGGTGACTAAAAACGTAGCCTTACATCTGACCTGTTAATTCTCAGGGTGATAATTTCTGTAAGGAAAAATAAGATCACAAAAACAAGGCCTTACAATTGCGAAAACTTACATAACTTTCTCTTGCATGATAGCCACAGCCAGCTTCTGAGATAATAAAAATAGCTATAAGAGGGGAAACAGACTTGTGACAGGGTTAGTGGTTCACTGAAGGCCACCATGTAAATAAGTGACTCCAGCGAGGACGACGTCAGTTCCAGTGATCTTTTCTCTGTCTTTTTTTTCTGTGATCAATTTTTTTTATTATATATTAGATGAAGGTTTACAGAGCAAACTAGTTTCCCATTAAACAATTTAATGCACGTATTGTTTTGTGACATTGGTTGCCAATCCAACGACATGTCAACACTCTCCCCTTCTTGACCTTGGGTTCCCTACTACCAGCTTTCCCGTCCCCTCCTGCCTTCTCATCCTTGCCCCTGGGCTGGTGTGCCCATTTAGTCTTTGTTTGTTTTATAGGTCTGTCTAATATTTGGCTGAAGGGTGAGCCTCAGGAGTGACTTTATTACTGAGCTATAAGGGTGTCTGGCGGCCATACTCTCTTGAGTTTTTCCAGTCTCTGTCAGACCAGTAAGCCTGGTCTTTTAGTGTGTGTGTGTGAGTTGGAATTTTGTTCTATATTTTTCTCCAGCTCTGTCAAGATGCTCTGTTGTGATTCCTGTCAGGGCAGTTGGTGGTGGTAGCCGGGCTCCATCTACTTATGCTGGACTCAGTCTGGTGAAGGCTGTGGTACTCGTTGTCCATTAGTCCTTTGGACTACTCTTTCCCTTGCGTCTTTGGTTTTCTTCATTCTCCCTTGCTCCAGACAGGGTGAGATCAGTGGAGTATCTTAGATGGTCGCTCACAAGCTTTTAAGACCCCAGATGTTACTCACCAAAGTGGAATGTAGAACACTTTCTTTATAAACTATGTTATGCCGTTTCCCGAGACCATGGTCTGCACAGCCCTCAGCCCAGTAATTTGGTCCGTTGGGGAGTTCGGATGTGTCTCTGGAGTTTCCACGACCTTGCCTTGGAGAAGTTGTGCTGGCTTCTCCAGTACTGTGTACTGTCTTACCTTTCACCAAAGCTACGTCTTATCTACTGCCTATTTAGTGTTTTTCCATTCCTACCTCTCCCGTCCCTCATAACCGTCAAAGACAGTTCCTTTTTGTGTGTAAACATTTTCATGAATTTTTACAATAGTAGTCTCATACAATATTGGTCCTTTCGTGACTGACTTATTTCAGTCAGCATAATGCCCTCCAGATTCATCCATGTTGTGAGATGCTTCACGGATTCATCATTGTTCTTTATGGTTGTGTAGTATTCCACTGTGTGTATGTACCATAGTTTGTTTATCCATTCATCTGTTGATGGGCATCTAGGTTGTTTCTATCTTTTTGCTATTGTGAACAATGCTGCAGTGATCATGGGTGTGCATATGTCTATTCATGTGATGGCTCTTACTTCTCTAGGATATATTCCTAGGAGTGAGATTGCTGGATCACATGGTATTTCTATTTCTAGCTTTCTAAGGATGCACCATATTGTTTCCCAAAATGGTTGTACCATTTTGCATTCCCACTAGCAGTGCATCAGAGTTCCGATCTCCCCGCAGCCTCTCCAACATTTGTTATTTTTTTTTTTATTCATGACAGTAATTTCAGGGTGAGATGGTATCTCATAGTAGTTTTGATTTGCATTTCTCTAATGGCTAGTGATCATGAGCATTTTCTCATGTGTCTGCTATCCACTTGAATGTCTTCTTTGGGAAAGTATCTGTTCATATCCTTTGCCCATTTTTTCACTGGATTGTTTGTCTTTTTTGATGTAGAGATGTTAGGTTTTCCCGTAGATTTTGCAGATTAGACCTTTGTTGGATTTGTCATAGCCAAAAACTTCCTCCCAGTCTGCAGGTTCTCTTTTTACTCTTTTGGTGAAGTCTTTTGATGAACAAAGTGTTTAACTTTTAGAAGATCCCAGTAATCTAGCTTATCTTCTGGAGTTTGCGTGTTGTTAGTTATGGTTTGCGTCCTGATAATGCCATGTATTAGGACTGCTAACGATCCTATTTTTTCTTCTATGATCTTTATAGCTTTTGGTTTTATATTTAGGTTTTGATCCATTTTGAAATAGTTTTTGTGTGTAGTGTGAGGTATGGGTTCTGTTTCATTTTTTTGCAGATGGACATCCAGTTTTGCCAGTGCCATTTGTTAAAAAGACTGTCTTTTCCCCATTTGATGGACTTTGGGCCTTTGCCAAAGATTAGGTGATTGGAGATGGATGGATTTACATCTGGGTTCTCAATTCTGTTCCATTGGTCAATGTGTCTGACCGTGTGCCAGTACCAGGCTGTTTTGACTACCACAGCTGTATAGTAGGTTCTGAGGTCAGGTAGTGCGAGTCTTCCTATTTAATTCTTCTTCTTCGATAGTGTTTTCCTTATCTGGGGCCACTACTCTTTCCATACAAAGTTAAAGATTCATTTTTCCATCTCTTTAAAGAATGCTTTTGGTATTTGGATCAAGATTCCATTGTATCTGTGGATTGCTTTAGGTGGAATTGACAATTTCACAATGTTAAATCTACCCGTCCATGAGCATGGTATGGTTTTCCATTTACGTAGGTCTTTTTGCTTTGTTGCAGTAGTGTTTTGTAGTTTTCTTTGCGTAGGTCTTTTACACCCCTGGTTAGATTTATTCCTAAGTATTTTATTTTTTTAGGGGTTATTATAAATGACATTTTTTTTCTTGGTTTCCTTTTTGTAGTTCTCTTTGTTGGTGCATAGGAATCCAACTGATTTTTGTATGTTTATCTTGTATCCTGTTTCTCTGCTATATCTTTCTACTAGTTTTCTCATGGAGTCTTTTGGGTTTTCTGTGTATAGCATCATATCATCTGCAAATAGGGACAGTTTTATTTCTTCATTACCAATCTGGATGCCTTTATTTCTTTCTCTTGCCTTATTGCTCTAGCTAGGGCTTCCAGCACAATGTTAAACAGGAGTGGTGATAAAGGGCATCATTTTCTTGGTCCTGTTCTCAAGGGGAATGTTTTCAGCCACTCTCCATTAAGAATGATGTTGGCTGTTGGTCTTTTATTAAAAAAAAAATTTTTTTTTTTTTCTTTATAGAAGACCTCTTATTATGCTGAAGAATTTCCTTTCTATACCTGTTTTATTGAGCATTTTTATCAGGAATGGGTGTTGGACTTTATCAAATGCCTTTTCTCCATCAACTGAGACGATCATATGATTCTTTTATTTATGTGGTGGATTACATGGATTGATTTTCTAATGTTGAATCATCCTTGCATACCTGGTATGAATCCTATTTGATTGCAGTTTTTTTTTTTTTTTTTTAATGATACTGAATTCTATGGCTAGAATTTTATTGAGAATTTTTACGTCCATGTTCATGAGAGATATTGGTCTGTAATTTTCTTTTTTTGTGGTGTCTTTGCCTGGTTTTGGTATCAGGGTTATGCAGGCTTTATAGAATGAGTTTGTATGTGTTCCTTCCATTTGTATCTTCTGAAAAAGTTTGAGTAGTACTGGAGTAAGTTCTTCTCTGAATGCTTGGTAGAATTCTCCAGTGAAGCCATCTGGGCCCCGGCTTTATTTTGTTGGAAGTTTGTTTATTACGTTTTCAATCTCTTCTCTTGTTATGGGTCTGTTCAGATTTTCAACATCAATTTGTGTTAGTTTGGGTAGACAATGTATTTCTAGAAATTTGTCCAATTCCTCTCGGTTTTCAAATTAGTTGGAGTATAGTTTTTCATAGTACTCTGTTATGATCCTTTTTATTTCAGTTGGGTCTGTTGTAATGTCCCCCATTGCATTTCTTATTTGGGCTGTTTGCATCCTCTCCTGTTTTTCTTTTGTCAGTTTGGCCAGTGGTTTGTTGATTTTGTTGATCCTTTCAAAGAACCAACTTTTTGGTGTTGTCAATTCTTTCTATTGTTTTTCTATTCTCTATTTCATTTATCTCTGCTCTGATCTTTACTATTTCCTTTCTTCTTGTGGCTGTGGGCTTCTTTTGCTGTTCTCTATTTGGTTGAGTTGTATAGCTAATGTTTTGATTTTGTCCCTTTCTTCTTTTTTGTTATGTGCATCTATTGCTATAAATTGACCTCTGAGCACTGTCTTTGCTGTGCCCCAATGGTTATAGTATGATGTGTCTTCATTCTCATTTGATTCTAGGATTTTTTTTTGTTCTACCTTTGATTTCTTATATTACTAAGTGGTTTTTAAGCACAGGGTTATTCAATTTCTATATATTTGATTTTTTTTCCTTGCCGTTCCTGTTATTAATTTCTGCTTTGATGGTGTTGTGATTAGAGAAGATACTTTATATTATCTCAATGTTTTGGATTTTGTTCAGGGTTACTTTGTGGTCTAAGATGTGGTCTATTTTGAAGAACATTCTATGTTCATTGGAAAAGAATGTGTACTTTGCAGCTGTTGGGTGGAGTGTTTTATATATGTCTATGAGGTCAAGTTGGTTGATTGTGGCTTTTAGATCTTCTGTATCTTTGTTGAGTTTCTTTCTAGATGTTCTATCCTTTACCAAGAGTGGTGTGTTGAAGTCTCCTACTATTATTGCAGAACTGTCCATTTCTCTTTTCAGTACTCTTAGAGTTTGTTTTATGTCATTAGGTCCATAGATATTTACTATGGCTATGTCTTCATGGTGGATTGTCCCTTTAATTATTATATAATGCTCTTCCTTGTCTTTTATGGTGGATTTTGTTTTAAAGTCTATCTTATCTGAGATTAGTATTGTCACTCCTGCTCTTTTTTGGTAGTTGTTTGCTTGACATATTTTTTTCATCCTTTGATTTTAATAAATTTATATCTTTATTTCTAAGATGTGTCTCTCATAGATGACATGTTGATGGGTCCTGTTTTTTCATCCACTCTGTCACTGTCTGTTTCTTTATGGGTGCATTTAAGCCATTTACATTCAGTGTGATTGTTGTTAGGTGTGAGTTTATTGCTGTTATTTTGTAGTGCTTTTTTTTATGGTGCTGACATTTTCTTTGTTCCTCTTACTCTTCTGTGCCAAATTCTTTTTGTTTGTGGGGTTTTTGTTGTTGTTGCTTTCATTTTTGTTCATTTTGTGTTTACTGAGACTTTATGTTTTTCTTCTTCATTTTGATGAGTAAGTTTGTTAACTTTCTTTGTGGTTACCTTGAAATTTACACCTATCTTCCTAGGTTTAAACCAGTCTTTTATTACTTGATAACCCCTTGACTTTCTCTCCATTTGGAAGTTCTATACCTACACTCTTTCTTTCCTCTTTTATTGTTCTGACTTTTTTGTCATTTACAGATTGACATCTCTGGTTCCCTGTTGTAAATTTTTTAGTTTTGTTTAATCCCTGAGAGTTCGTTGTCTAGATTGGTATCTGGCTAATGCTGTCTTACGTGCTGGATTCAGATTCTTATCTGATGTTGTCAGTTCTCTAACCAAAGGACTCCCTTTAATAATTCTTGTAAGTTTTGTTTTGTTTTTACACTTGCCCTTAATATCTGTTTGTCTGGAAATGTCCTAATTTTACCAGCATATCTGAGCAAGAGTTTTGCATGGTATATTATTCTTGATTGGCAGTTTTTTTTTTTTTTTTTTTCAAGATTTTATATATGTCATCCCATTGCCTTTTTGCCTGCATGGTTTCTGCCAAGTAATCAGAGCTCATTCTAATTGTTTCCCATTTGTATGTGACTTTTCGTTTTTCACCAGCTGCTCTCAGGATTCTTTCTTTGCCTTAGGTCTTAGGAAGTGTGATTATGATATGTCTTGTGTTTTTCTTTTGGGATCTATCCTATATGGGGTTCATTGAGTTTCTTGGATGATCAGATTTCATCTTTCATGATATTAGGGAAGTTTTCTGGCAACAAATCTTTAATGATGCTCTCTGTGTTTTTCATTTTCTCCCCCGTTCTGGAACTCCGATCACACGCAAGTTTTTGCTTTTGATTGTATCCTACATTGTTCTCAGGATTTCTTTATTCTTTTCTCTGATTTTTCCTCAAAGTGGTATCCAAGGGTTTGTCTTCAATTTTACTGAACCTGTCTTCCATTGTTTCAAATTTGATCCTAAAACCCTCTACTGCACTGTCCAATTCTGAAATCTTGTTGTTTATCTTTTGGATTTCTAATTGTTGTTTTGTATGATTTGTTGTGGTTTATTTATTTATTTAGATATTTTTTCTGTATTATTTTCCTGATTTTTTCCATTCTTTTGCCTGTCTTTCCCATGACTTTGCCTGTATTTCTCATAACTTTGTCTATTTTTTTCTTATTATTGTCTGCATTTTCCTTCATCTGTTGGAGAACCCTGAATATTAGAGTTTCAAATTCCCTATCAGGTAGTTCCAGTGCCTCTTCTTCTAGCAGAAGGTCATCTGGTGTTTTATTTTGGTCACTTTCCGAGCTATCCTCACCAGTTTTTTAATATGTTTTGGTATTGTCTGCTATCTTCCGGACATTCAGAAATTATTTTCTTCATTTATTGATTGTAGATTTGATTGTTTCATTCTGCTTTTTTGTTTTATTTGGTTTTGTCTGGGCAGGCAGGCTGGATGTGTTTTGTTGCTTGCTCACCTGTTGGCACGATATTTCTCACAACTTTGTGCAGATAGGCATGACCAGTCACTCAGCTAAGGTGTAGCAGAGCTAGTCCAATGGGGTAGAGGGGCAGGGATGGGTAGTTTGCATCGTGAATTGGGGGTGACAAGGAGGGATTGGGGGCAGTTCAGGGCAGAGTCTGGGGGGCTGCGTCGGTACCACTGAGGGATGTGACAGTCAGAGCACAGTGTAGATAGGCAGAAGGGAAAGGACAGGATGTGATGTGCAGAGCTCAGTGGGTGGGTAAAAGAAAAGGAAGGAGAGAAACAAAAATAAAAAAAAAGTTTTTAAAAAAGCAAAAAATTAAGTAAAAAAGAAAAAAGTAAATAAAATGATAGTGTGATAGGATTCAGTGGGTGGGGTGGGGCAAAGCTAGCAAGGATGTGCACTGGTGGCTCTCTAGCCAAGTGGCATGCTTCAACCTGTCAAGAAGTGGTGTGGGTGGTACATGGGGCTAGGTGGGAGGAAGAAAGGAAAGGAAAGAGGGTAAAGCGAGACAAGAAACCAGCAAACAAATAAAAAATAAGAAAAACAACAGCAACAAAGATATGCTGGTGGGGGAGCCAGTCATTGGGGTGTGGCATAATTGGGGTGGTGGTGAACTGTTTTCTCTCTCACCAGGTGGCATGGCAGGGCCCAACAGGAAGAGGAGGAAGCAGCACTGTGCCTAGGTGGAAGGGAGAAGGAAAAGGAGAAGAGGAAAAATAAATAAATATATATATATATATATATGGCACTGAGGGAGCCAGCCTGTGAGGGCAGCACAGACCTGGGGATAGCATGTACCAGAGACTCTCCAGCCATGTGGTACAGCAAGTCTGCTAAGAAGTTGGGGGTGGCATACAGGGCTGGGTGGAAGGGAGAAGGGAAAGGAAGAGAGAGAGAAGAAACAGTAACAATAAATACATAAATGGCACTAAGGGAGCTGGTCAGTGACAGTGGTTCAGACCCAAGAAGGCTGCATACAGTGACTCTCCAACTGAGCTGTGCAGCACAGCCACTTCAGAAGGGGTGGGGGCAGTGCTCAGGGCTGGGTGGGTAGGATAAAGGAAAGAAGAGAGAAAGAAAAAACAGAAAAAACAAGGAGAAAAGGGGGAAAAAGAAGAAAGCAAACAAACCAAAAAATCAACGCTCATTGAGAAGTGGAAGGAATGGCACATGGGGCTAGCTGGGCAGGAGAAAGGAAAGGAAAGATGGGAGAGAGAGAAGCAACAAAAAAAGCATACATATATATATCCCAGTGCCGTTGAGTCAATTATATACATATTTAAAAAAAAGCAAGCCAAAAAATCACAGTCCATCAAGAAGGGAAGGGGATGGCACCCGGGGATAGCTGGATGGAGGAAAGGAAAGGCAGGACGGGAGACAGAGAGAGAGAAGCAACAAAAAAGGCCAAAAAAATTATCAAAAACAAACAAAAAAAAAAAGCAAGCCGAAAAAAATCACAGCCAGTCAAGAAGGGGAGGAGATGGCACATAGGTCTAGCTGGGTGGGAGAAAGGAAAGGAAGGAAGGGAGACAGAGATGCAATAATAAATAAATTAATTAAAAAGGCAAAAAAAATTGAAAACGAAACAAAAATGCAAATCAAAAAGAAAATGGCATTGAAGGGGCCAGCCGGTGGGGGCTGGACAGACCCCAGTGTCAGTGAGCTAGTGTCTCTCCAGTAGAGCAACCATGACCCATTGGAAAGCAAGGGAGGCTGTGTAGAGGGAAGAACAATGGGAGGTGGTAAAGCATGTATCTCTGTCTCCCACTGGGAGCTCTGTGGAGTTGCCTTCACTCCCTGTCCACAGTCTTTGGTGACTGAGGTCCAAGATGGTAAATCTGGGTGGCAGTGAGTTGATATTTCTCTCGCCAAGCAACCATGGCTCATCGGCAAGCACCAGAGACCTCCCTTGTACCGAGAAGGACAGGAGGTAGGAAAGCTTGTATCCCTGGTTACTGGGTGCTCTGTCTCCTGTTGGAAGCTCCCTGAAGTTGCCTCCTCATATTCCCTGTCCGTGTTCTTTGGTGGCTACAGTCCAAGGTGGCAAATCGTGTCTTTTTCTCTTAATACGTTAGAGACCACTGTCTTATGGTTGTTGCTCTTGGTAAAGTTATGAACCTTTGTGTCGTGTGAATAAGATCTATTTTGGAATTTGGAATATATACGGTTACCCTAAAATAGATGTGTTAGTCAGGACTGGCTACTTAATGCTGGGATAACAAACTACCCTCAATCTTAGTGGTTTAACAAAACAAAATTCTATTTCTTACTTTGACTCAACAGTAACTCACATTGCATCCATTTACATATCACTGGTCTACCTGGAGGGGAATGGAAAATGAAAGGGAGCAAATTAAACATTTGGGGAATATTACTCTCTGCCACAGAAGATACAATCTGTTTTTCCATTATTTTAATGAGCATATAAATTTAGGCTTTTGGATCACATAGGTTTGCCAAACATTATTGTGTTTTTATTTCTTTGGTTGGTTGATTCCTTTAAAGAACCTCAACATGACAGAATTGGATTTATCTTAATTCTTCATTCACAGAACACTTACCAACGGTCCACACGTGGCCCTTTTATTTTTTTTATGTATGCCTGTACATATAATGTAATAATGCAATAAGCACTTGTGGACCTCACAGACAATATCAAAGCTGGAACTCTGACAAAAAGTTACATCCACTGTATGGTCCCCCCATCCCATCCCTCTTCTACCTCCTTCCTAATGTAACTACCTGCCTGAATGTTGTGTGCATTTTCTCTTGCTCTCCTTTCAGTATCGCTCCATGTGATCTACAGGTATTGCTTAAAGGCACATGTTTTTACTTTAGTTGTGTTTTAACATTATGTTATTAACATTCATCTGTACTGCTGCATGTCCTCATGATTCACTTACTAAGAGTTGTATTGATATTCTTTTTTGCAACTGTAACACAGTTCAATTTTTTTTTTTTTTTTTTGTACGGGCTAGACAAGTTCCCCGTGGGTCTATGAGGCTTCATCTCCCAATACTTTCTTTCTGGTCAAACTTGTATTTTCCCTGGCCTCTTACAAACATTATTCTTCTTCCTGCCCCTGGGCCTATCTCATGTTATTCTCCCATCTGTATACATCTGTGTACTTGTGTGTGCATGCCTACTTCTACTCATGATCCCATGCTAGGGTGAAGTTTCACCTCCTTTGAGAAATTTTCCATTGCCATTATAATTCATATATTCTTTCTTGCTTTATGTGGTTTATCCCAAAAATGACTTGGCAGTAATAAGAACCATCATTTATTAATCACCTACAATGTACCATTTGAAGATCACCAAGGAGCAGAAGAACAGAAGCTAAAAGACACAGGATCTTGTGTCTAAAAGACACAAGGAGCTAAAAGAGCCAACAGACAGCCTTCTTCCACAGCTGGTGCCATGAATTTGGACTTCTAGCCTCCTGTATGGTAAGAAAATGAATTTCTGTTTTTAAAGCCACCCACTTGTGGCGTTTCTTAACACTAGGCACTAGGAAACGAAGATAGTGGGAAGTCTTTAATAGTGAGCTGATCGCTGGGCACATTCCAACTATGTGACCATGCTTAGCTGCTGAAACTAAAACCATCTGTAAATTGTAAATCCGTTTGTTGTTACGAAGTAATGCTGACAGGCTGATACACCCTGCTCCTGGACCCCTGGTTACAGGCTAGCATTTATCTTTACTTAATACATCCCACAGTACTGGCCAAGGGCCCATACTCATCCCCGCTTTCCCTAAATTTACACAAATCATATAAGTCATGAATCCTAAATGTATTTCACATCTGTTCCTTTTTTTTTTTTACTCTATTGTAAATTCCTTGACAACAAATGTCTTGATTCCTACACGTTTTTGAAAAAATAAATGTATATTGTTGGCTATAGGGTATTATTTCCACACCAACAGTATTGCAGGTCAGCTGTAGCTCTTTTAGGCTCAGTACATCTTTCCCACACATGGTCACCAAATGAAATGTGTAGGATGATTACATTTTCTTTAAAAATGTGACCTTTGTTTCCCATCGCATGACAACGTCACAGAGAAAGAAATTCAAGGGTCAGGTTACAGCCATAAGGCTGTAGGGTTTAAGTATCATCCTACTGGTATCTCTGTGACTCATATTTCATAAGTCCCAGGTGGAGTCAAGATCTGGTTCGTGCCTTGTTTGGATGGTTAAATGCTTGACTACTAGCCAAAAGCTTAGCAGTTCAAACCCACCCGGAAATACCTTGAAAGTAAAGCCTGGTGATGTGCCTTCAAAAGGTCACAGCCTTAAAAACTCTATGGAGAGCAGTTCTACTCTGTACACATAGGGTCACCATGAGTCAGAATTGACTCAACAGTAGCTAACAACAACTGGTAAACTGAGAAATCCTTAAGTCTCCATTGCTCTGTGATTCTCCAAGGGACCCACACTGCTGTTGCTCTTATCTGCACTGCTGCCTACAAATTCCAGCTTCTCTGTAAAAAATTACAGCTCTTTCTGCCCCAAGGTCAGGGATACTTCTCATCCTACAAATACAGAATTTGCAGCCAAATGTAGATGAATGACTGAACACTCAGAAGACAGATTTACTCATGTAAGCATACAGCCTCCTCTGGCTAGGAACAGATTCCAAGTTCTCAGGGGCCAGACTGGGAAAACATTCTTGTGGTACTCTTCCCACTGGCCCTGAATGTCCAATCCCCATCCCTAGACAAGAAATCAACTGAGAAGGGAAAGCAGCAGGTCCTCCATGGCTGATGCTGTTTGTTGTTCGTGCCATAGAGTTGATTATGATTCATGGTGAACCCATATGACAGAGTAGGACTTCCCCATAGAGTTTTAGGGTTTTCTAGGTTGTGATCTTTATGGGAGCAGATCACCAGGTCTTTCTCCTATGGAGGCTCTAGGTGGGTTGGAACCACCAACCTTTAGGTTAGCAGCCGAGTACTTAACCATTGAGTCACTAGGAGTCCTTTTCCATGGCTGATGTGGGCAATCCTGATAGTCCTCTTCAACAAGTGATGTCTGGGGGCAAATATCCAGATTGTGTCCAATAAGAATACTGAATTTGAGGTGGAATCATATGTGTAAAGTGGTATGTACCCGGGATGCATTTCAGGAGCCAAGGACTTAAGACATGTCTAGAAGAGAAAAAAAAAAATAAGACAGCTGTTACTAAGAACCAGTGAATTAGTAATGAATGTTTTCAAACATTCTGAAGCTGAGAAGAAAAGCCCACAAGGAAACTTTTGTGAAATACACTTCAAATTTTCATTTGCACAGAAGAGCTGGGTTCATTTAAAGCAACTGATTTAAGCTGAACAAAGAAGAAAGATATTTAGCCTTAACACTCTCTTACTCTGAGGTGAATTCCCTATATTCCAAGCCATCTTGATTACATATCATGGATTATTCATTCATTCAGAACAATTATATTAAGAAGAACACTTTATTGTGCTCATGTGGATCCTGTACATAGATCAAGAGGCAGTCGTTCAAACAGAACAAGGGGACATTGTGTGGTTTAAAATCAGGGTTGTGTCTTTTCACCATACTCAGAGGCAGATTAACCAGTAAGCAAGGTAGCACATGCTTACCTTAAGCAAGGTATGCACAGGCTTACTTGTGTTTACTTACTATAGTACAGAATTTCACCTGTTTTTTACCACATCTTTGAAAATGTAACAGACATGCACACAACACCTTTTATGTGGTGAAAAACAGGTGAAATTGTGCACTACAGATTAATAAACTAGGACAAGTAAGCCCCTGCATACCTTGCTTATTGGGTAATCTGGCCCTGACATTGGATAATATGTATGCTGAGCAAATAATTCCAGAAGCTGGCCTATATGAAGAAGAGCGGGGCATCAGGATTGGAGAAAGACTCATTAACAGCCTGCAATATGCAGATGACACAACCTCGCTTGCTGGAATTGAAGAGAGCTTGAAGCACTTACTGATAAGATTGAAGGCTACAGCCTTGAGTATTGATTATACCTCCACATAAAGAAAACAATAAGCAACATTGTGATAAACAAAGAAAAGATTGAAGCTGTCAAGGATTTTATTTTACTTGGATCCACAATCAACAGCCATGGGAGCAGCAGTCACGAAATCAAAAGATGCATTGCATTGGGCAAATCTGCTGCAAAAGACCTCTTTAAAGTCTAAAAAGCAAAGATGTCACTAAGGTGTACCTGACCCAAGCCGTGGTATTTTCAATTGCCTCATACACACCTGAAAGCTGCACAATGAATAAGGAAGAAGGAAGAATTGATGCATTTGGATTATGGGGTTGGTGAAGATTATTGACTATACCATGGGCTGCCAGAAGAACAAACAAATCTGTCTTCAAGTACAGCCAGAATGCTCCTTAGAAGGGGGGATGGCGAGAGTTCATCTTACTTCCTTTGGACGTGTTATCAGAAGGGACCAGTCCCTGGAGAAGGACATCATACCCTATAGGACAGAGTAGAACTGCCCCATAGGGTGTCCAAGGGGTGGCTGTTGAATTTGAACTTTCCACCTTTTGGTCACCAGACAAGGTCTTAACCACTGTGCCTACAGGTAAATTATAAGGTCAGCAAAAAACAGGAAGACCCTCAACGAGATGGATTGACGAAGCGGCTGCAACAATGGCCTCAAACATAGCAACGATTGTGAGGATGGCGCAGGACGGGGCAGTGTTTTGTTCCTTTGTACGTGGAGTCACTATGAGTTGGAACTGACTCCATGGCATCTAACAACAACTATGTGTGGGACACTGTTGTAGCAATAAGGACACATTAGTGAGCAAAATAGATAAGATCTCTGCCCTCATTGAGTCTACATTTTAGGGGGGAGACAGGCAGTGCACAAAGCTAACCTTAAGTGTTTAGTGGCACTTGTAAAGTACCACTAATTATACCTCAGAGTCCCCACCAGAGTCTATTGGTAATATGTGTAACAAATAAAAAATTTCAAATTCTCTATTTTTCCTACCAAAAATTAAGACACCCCATAATACCCTGTAAAAGCAGTAATCTGCGGCATACCCACTTTCTTCGTGTCAGTCATAAAGACCCCTGCCCCACAGCAGCTCTGTCAGTGATGCGGCAGCTTCCTAGTAAACCTTTAGAGGCGGAAAAAATACTTGGTCCCTAAAGGTACCCGTGAGCAGGAAAGGGTTAAAACCCTTACTCCCCAAAGCATCTCACTCCCCAGGCTCTCTTCCCAGGCTTCTCAGGTTATAGATTGTTTGACCCAAATTCCAGTCTTCGCTCAAAGTGACAGTGAGTCATTAATTTGCCTTTAAATGTTTTCAATAAACTCCTCTCAAGTAGCCACTTCTCTGTCCTGAGAAAGTACTGAGTTAGGCCAAATAAAGGCAAGCCCTTCTCATGAGTCCTTCAGAAGGCTTCCAGACAGGTCAAAACAGACAAGGACAATGCTTTGAGAACAAAGGCTCCTCTGCTCCCTCTGACACCAGGATTCCACGCTGAGAATGCAAGCTGCTGTCTTCAAAATGGAGCCCTGGAGGTGCAATGGTTAAGAATTTGGCTGCTAACCAAAAAGTCAGCAGTTCGAATCCACCAGCTCCTCCTTGGAAACCCTAAGAAGAGGCAGTTCTACTCTGTCCTATAGGGTCACTGTGAGTCAGAAGCAACTTGACAGTAACGGGTTTGGTTTTGGTTTGGTCTTTAAAACTGCCACCATACCAAGGACGGGGATATGGGTGGGGACAGACAAGAAATCAAAAGACACATTGCATTGGGTAAATCAGCTGCAAAAGACCTCTTTAAAGTGTCATAAAGCAAAGATGTCACCTTGAGGACTAAGGTGCGCCTGACCAAAGCCGCATTGTTTTCAATTGCCTTATATGCGTGGGAAAGCTGGACAATGAATAAGGAAGACCAAAGACGAGCTGACGTCTTTGAACTGAGGTGCTGGCGAAGAATATTGAATATACCACAGACTGCTAAAAGAACAAACAAATCTGGCTCGGAAGAAGTACAGCCAGAATGCTCCTTAGAAGCAAGAATGGCGAAACTATGTCTCACATACTTCGGACATGTTATCAGGAGCGATCAGTCCCTGGAGAAGGACATCATGCTTGGTAAAGTGGAGGGTCAGTGAAAAAGAAGAAGACCCTCAATGAGATGGACTGACACAGTGGCTGCAACAATTGCCTCAAGCATGACAACGACTGTGAGCATGGCACAGGATCCGGCAGTGTTTTGTTCTGTTATACGCAGGGTAGCTGTGAGTCGGAACTGACTTGACAGCACCTAACAACAACATTTATGAGGAAGCTGAGGCTAAGAATATTTAAGAGACTTACAGGAAGTTATAGGGCCAGTAAATGGAAGAGTCAGAATTAAAATTCTGAATTAATCTCAATAAACTTGTTTGGTAAACTTTATTCTTTTTTTTCTTAATAGGGTAATATGAATTATTTTCCTGTAGTCATGATTCCAAACTTAATAAAATAGTATTAGCAAAACAATATATGTCTTTAAAGAAAGGTATTTTATGAGTATTTGTAAGAGCATAGGAAGAGAAACCATCTTTCCCTTTACCACATCACCATTTGTTGCTAAGACAGCTGATGTGACTAAAAGGACAGTATGTAGTTATAAGGCAAAAACTGATATGAGGGCACAGTTTCTGAAATCTTTGCCTTATACATTGGAAAATAGCTTAAGTTTATAAAAACCGATATTTTCTTACAAATATATTTTGACTAAAGAGGGTGGTCAGAATATTATGGCATCATTACATCACACAGTCAAGAGACAGCTTCTGGGTATGGGCGTGTGTGTATATATATTCATCGTGTTTACTATAAGAAATCAACAAACTTTCTAGATTTATAATAAATTGTGGTATTGTGGTACTCATGCATTTCAAGGAAAATTTAAGACATGTTTCTGATTCATTTAATCTTAATTCATCAAAACATTGTTTCAATAAAAGCTATTCCAGCTCATGCAGTGGATTTTAAGATCCATTTTGAGCTTTTTTGTCAGAACTAAGAAATCCTATTTTTCTAAGAGCAAAGAAAATTCTGAAGCTTTATTCTGAAACGCGGTAGCCATGAAGGTCTCAGCAGTTCTTAATTTGGAACAAATTTCTCTATCTTCCCTTTAAATGCGAATGTTCTAAAGCATTTAGTTTAATTTGGAAAGGCCTCCGTTCCCCTGCTTGGGAGGGGGGTACTTTGCTATCAGAGGGGTTTTATTAGACGTTTCTGTTGCATCATAGAAAAGAATATTGAACACTGTGCTATCGCCGCCCCCCAAAAACAAAACAAAACAGAGGCGCTGATACGGAGTCGGAGGGAAAAGGTCCAGGCATCTGCTGCTACATGCACTCTGTCCATACTCCTTTAGGAAAGTGAGTATGTGTATGAGTATTTGCAAAAATCTTTATCAAGCATAGCATAATGACTTAAAAAGTAATCAGAAGCAACAACGTGCTGGCTTATAGTAGGAGCTCAATAAGCACTAAACTGCAGTGAGCGTGTCTCAAGGTACCAGTTAAAATGCTTCACAGGAGCAGAGGTTTGAAGTCTCTACGGTAAGTGTAAAGTTAAAATATTGACAGGGTATTTCCTTATAATTTCTCTCCTGGCATTGCCCTCAGTCATGCCACCATCACTTCTTGCTGTCGTTGTCAGGTGCCTTTGAGTCGGCTCTGACTCTTAGTGACCCTATCTATGTACGACATAACGGACAGTTGCCCAGTCCTGCAGCATCCTTACAATCACTATGTCTGAGCCTGTTGTCATAAACACTGTGTCAATGAGGGACCATCTCACCGAAGATCCCCCTCATTTCTTACCTGATACAGCGTTAGTAGTTCTAGCAAGACTCCCTGCCACTTGTTTCTAACCAATCTCTTCCTAGCTCTGCTGTCATACTTAATCTTCTAGCATATAGACTTTATCTTGCTATTACCCTATTTTAAAATCCCTTAATGATTGCCATTGTCTATAGCATTAAGTCAAAACCCTGTAGCTTGGCATACAAGACGCTTTATAATATGGCTGTACTTTTATCTCTTTTATTCCTTTTTACCGCAGCCTTCTACTCTCCTACTTCCCTTCCCCAGAATCACCTTACCTTCCCAGTTCCCCAACCATACAGTGGGCTTTCGTGGGTATTGCCCTCTTTGCCCAACCCCAAAACCAGTTGTCGTCGAGTCGATTCCACCCAAACAATCCCATATGTGTCAGAATAGCACTGTGCTCCACAGGGTTTTTAATAGCTAATTTTTCAGAATTATACCACCAGGCTTTTTTTCCGTGGCATCTCTGGGTGAACTTGAACCTCTAACCTTTGAGTTAGCTGCCAAGAACATTAACTGTTTGCAACACCCCAAAAAAAAAAAAAAATTTTTTTTTTTAAAGACGCCAATAAAAATATACTTAGTAACACATGCTATTTAAATATATAACCAACAGTATCTCCCTAGGTTTGCTAATTATAGTGAACAGGGAATTATAATTTAAATAACATTTACATTTCATTCCCACAGAAGATGTAAAGAGCCATGAAATAACGTTGCTCCCACCTTAACAATGTGAAAAGCCCAGATCCTCTCTTGCTTGAGTCGGTCAGAGAGCTGAGGTCACAAAGTAACCAAATAAACTGGATTCCAAAGAGGAAAGAGAAATGGAACCCATAAGGAATTTCACCTTTAGCAGAGCATGAGAAGAGGAGGTTACTGTCCCAAAACCAGGTAAGAAGAAAGCAGTTGTAATTTCAACAAATTCTAAAGGCTGAGGGTGGGCTAATGTGATAGTTCAGAGTTATTGGACGCCCTTACGAATAAGAGGCATTCCCACTCACTCACAAGCTCTTTTCACAGGCCTCCAACGGGCGATCACGCTAAATATTGGGGGCAGGGCAAAAGATGGAAGACAGCTCCTGTTGGTTGTACCGCTGGCAAGGAGCAGGAATCCCCCCCTCCCCCTGACCAAAAAAATACAAATCAATTGCCATTGAGTCAATTTCGATTTACGGAGACCCCATGTATGTCAGAGTAGAACTGTGCTTCATAGGGTATTCCATACCTATGACCTTTCAGATGTAAATTGCCAGGGCTTTCTTCCAAGGTGCCTCTGGGTGGATTCGAACAGCCAAACTTTTTGGTTTGTAACTAAGCCCTTAACCATTTGTACCACTCAGGGACTCCTTCCTTCCCCCAGGAACTCCTTCCCTTCTGAAAGACCCAGGAAAAAAATCTATTGCTGCATTTGAGCCCACTGTTGTAGCCACTGTGTCAATCCATCTCACTGAAGGTCTTCCTCGTCTCTTACCTGATATAATGTAATAGCTCCTGGCAAGACTCCCTGTCATTCATCTCTGACAAACCTCTTCTTAGCTCTGCTGTCACACTTGATTTTCTAGTAAAATCTGTAATTCGACTTTCTAGTAAAACTTGATTTTCTAGTAAAAACTGTGATGAGAAAGTTTCAAACTGGAAGTGCTAGTGTCAGATGTAAGAATGATGGAGTCAACATGCATTCCCATTGAGCAAAAGGTCAGGCTGTAAACCATTTGTTCATGGGAAGAATGTACAAAAAGGTAAACAATTCGTTCCCAGGAAAAATCTGTTCGTGGCTGCAATCATATATAACTGAACCGGCTTGCACCGCTCGCCTAGGTGGTAATTCACTCCCTCCTAGTCAAGTGGACGATCTTTACATTTCAAAGAAATTCAAGCTGAAGCCAATCTTTTCTATAACCAATCATTAACCCCCTACCTTTCATTTGTTCTCTATGTATATAGACCCCTCTCTCTGCTTGAACAGCAGAGTGCTTTGTAATTTTACTTAGCGCTGCCTGGGTCAAGCTGTTTTATTCCTCAATAAAACTCCTTTTCTTTTACTTCTAACAGAGTACAAGATTTTCTTCTTTGACATTTCTGGTATCAGAAGTGGGACTTCGAAGGTATATTATCTTTGACAATACCCGGGGCATCTGCACACGGGCACAGTACCTGCTGAGTGGCTTTGGGCCCTCCACTTCTGTGAATTCTTGGGAATTTGTGTAAGGTAAAAAAAATCTCTTGATTCCGAGCTCCGCTACCATGCGTTCATAGCCCTTCAAGTTTTATTGTGGATTTGTTTTGGTTCTTGCGAGTAAATTTTGTTGTTGTTGTTGCAATAGTCATTATAGAATGAGAAATGCCATGTCTAAAAGAGATTTGGAACCACCTTCTGGAACTTCTGCTCACTACATGAATAAGCATTATGACCCCTTATCGTGCATGTTCTTTTCTGTCTGGCATAACCTCACTCAAGACAGTTTGGAAAATCAGTGGCCATTTTGGGATTCTTTTGATCTAAGTTAACTTTTCTGTCCAGTAAGTTAGAGAACTGAGGATCCTTGATTGGTATATTGTGGTCTCTAAAAGGCATCAAGACCGTAAATTTGCTTCCCTGCAGAACTCTGTCTCTAAATTTACTAAGCAAAATAAAGAATTACAATGTCAAATTTCAGCTCCCACCAGTTCTGCTTCCCTGCTGGCTGCTACCTCTTTATAACTTTCTTTGTCTTCTGTAAACACAGCGTGGGGAAGGTGTCTGACCTCCTCCAATCCCACAAGAGGGAAGGAGAACCAAGGTGGACAGCCCAAGGTTGATGCCTATGATTCCTCACTCTGCCATCTCCTCCAATTCTGACACCAATGGCCCCTCTCACAGCACTCTCTACTGGGTTCAGTAATTCACTGCAGTGGTCACAAAGAACTCACAGACCATACCCACAATTTATTAGGTAAGTACCAGTTACAATTCAGGCTCAAGAACACCCAGGATACAGCTCTCCCATCAGGATAGCCTCTCCTCAGCTGTGCTCACAGGCACACCTCTCCCTGGCCCTCAGTCTCTGTCCAAAGGCACTCGGCTTTCTTTCTGTCTGTGGGCAGGGAAGCCTATCATGCCATCTCCTGCTGCCGGGCCTCTGCTGCTGGGTCTCTCCTGCTGGTCTCACCTTCCTTGGTGATGGTGGGCTCCTTCCCTCTGTTCTGGAATTGGCTCTCTTTTAAGACAAAACCTATCAATCCCCTTGGTAGTCCACAGTTTTCCTGTCACACAGTCACCTGGGTGGGAGTTACAAGACCCTGGCTAGAAAAGCTACACACAAAAGTAATTAATCATACCACACCTTCATACTCCTCTGATAACACTTCATCTGAACTTCCCTTTTTTCCTAAAAAACCAGCAATAAAACCTTGCCTGAAATGCCCTTTGAAATTCATCACAGTAGTGATGCCAAAGATTCCCCTCATATTATTTTTACCCTATGGACATGCTTAGAATTAGTAGCATTGTGAAAGATTTTCCTAAACATCATAAGGACACCTAAAAATCTTTTGAAGAGTTTAAAATCTGTGTTGAAGCCTACCAGCCTGGGCTTCCCAACTTATATCAGCTTTTCACATGATTAGTTGCCCAGGGGAAGTCCAATTATGGCTAGAACAGACAGAAAGGAAATACCCCCAAGGACAGCTTTGCCTATCCTTTTTGATGAAACAACCACCAAGCTGTTGGAAGACTCTCAGAGCATGAGTAAAAAATTGCTAGAGGCTATCCCAAAGGCTTTTCTTCTACTAATTGATTGGACTAATATTCACTTTTGTAAACAAAATAAAGATGAAAACGTTTATGATTATCAGACTTGGCTGCTCCAGAATTTTTCTGAACACTCTGGACTCATTTTGACCGTGTCTCGTGCCTCCAGCTCTTTCAGTGTTGTTTTCATATACAGTCTTAAGCCTGAGATTTCAACCTTAGTAATGTGACACTGATTAGACTGTGAGACAGCTCCTATTGTCAAGCTAACCAACTTAGCTTACAACTTCCCAGGCTCTTGAAGCTGAAAGGCAAATTAAATAATGCTCCTTCAGTTCCAACAATTACAATCTCCCAGTCAAAAGAAAAATGTTAAACCTTCCAATGGCACAAAGGTGGGTGTTTGTCACTATTGTAAAAACCCTAATTATCAAAAAAATGACACAAGACTAACATAGCCCCCTTTTAAAAAATCCTACAATCTGTTTCAAAATGAAGGGGCTCTGCAGACAAAACAGTGACTTTTCTTGTAGTGGCTTTTAATTCACAAGGAGAAACTATTTATTAATGGAGAACCTTGCCAAATTTTAATTACACTGGAGTCACCTTGTCTGCTATTAATCCCACCTGTTTACAAGTGCCGCTGCTCTGGAGTGCTGCAGCCTCAAATGTAGTGGGGATCACCAACCAGAAACAAATGTTGATTCATTCCCAAGCTATTCTGATATCTCTTGGTCCTATTGAAGACTTACACCTTGCTTTTCTCAGCTTTGATACTTCTGTCAATCTATTGGGGAGAGATCTTTTATTCGAATGGAATTGCCATTTAAAATTTAATGAAAAGGGGGAAATATTATTGAGTCTCCCTGATAGCCCTCAGTCACCAAAGACAGACCTGAATTAGACAATATACAGGAGGAAGTCTTTTGCTATATGCAAGCACTATTCATGCCTCTCTGAATTCAACTCATCCTAGTCCTCTCCTTATGGGCCACCACATCCACAGATATAGGTCAAGTTTTGTCAGCTAAGCTAATTAAAATTCAAATAGATTTGTCTAAGCTTCTACCAAAAATTCCCCAGTATCCACTCAAATGAGAAGCAAAAGAAGGACTAGCTCTCATCATACAAGATTTCCTTTATAGAAGTTTAATTTTCCCTTGTACCAGCCCTTTTAATATGCCTGTTCTTCCACTTTAGAAAAAAAAAAAAACAAATAATAGGGGCTGGATATTTGGTCAAGATTTGTGTGCAGTCAACTATATTGTTATTCCTAGATTCCATGCTGTTCCTAATCCTCATTTATTACTTTCCAATGTCCCTTCAGATACCACTCATTTTATGGTTGTGGATTTATGCAATGTCTCTTTAAGTATTCCTATGCATTCTGAAAGTCGATATTTGGTTGCTTTTACCTGGGAAAATAAACAATTTTCCTAGACTGTAATGCTCAGATTTACTGAATCTCCCACCTATTTTTCTCAGATTCTGCATGCAAATTTGCAGCCTTTACAGTTTACAGACAAATCCACATTTCTGCAATACATTGATGACTTGCTGTCTGCTCAAATTTCCAGCAGGTCTGTCTTGATGACAGTGTAGCTTTATTAAAACATCTGGTTGCTGGTAGACATAAGGTCTCCAAAGAAAAATTACAATTAGTGCAGCCTTTTGTTAAATATTTGGGCCACCTAATTTTTGCAGAAGATGTCTCTATTGATCCTAAATGAAAAGAAGCTATTCTTTTCTATACCCAAAACAAAGAAACAGCTACAGGGGTTTCTAGGACTCTGTAGCTATTATTGAACATAGATTCTCAATTTTTCTTCCTTGGCTCAACCTTAATACAAATATTTAAAAGGCTCTGAGCTGGATTAATTTCAATTCCACCAGAAGATCATGAGGACATAGTTCAATTAAAAGGGGCTTTAGTGAACATGCCCACTCTAGGCTTTGCTAATTATCACCTAGATTTTTCCTTATTTGTACATGACTTATCTGGAAAATCTTTAGGTGCAGTAACTCAAAAACATGGAGGCGAGCAAGACGTATAGGTTATTATAGCCTACAGCTTGACCCTGTAGCCAGGGGATACCCTCTTTGCCTTTGGATTGTGGCTGCTAGCACAAAACTAGTGGAAACCATGTAGATGTGGTACTGGGAACCTTCTTAGATGTCTTTGTGCCCTATGCTGTGTCTGCCTTACTTACTTCTGTCTTGACACAACATGTTTCTGCCAGCAGGCTCACCTCCTATGAAGCTCTCCTCCTGGCTGCATCTAACATTAGACTGTACTCTGTGGCCTGTTTAAATCCAGCTACTCTTCTTCCCATAACTACTGAGTACTTTCTTACACATGATTCTCTAGACTTGAATGAGCAACTTTTACCCCCCCAGAAACACTTACAAGAGGCCCCTTTAGCTAGTCCTGGTCTAGTTTTTTTGCAGATGGTTCCTGTTTAAAATCTGATCCTACTGGTCCTCACTATCAAGCTGGATACACTGTTACAACTTCTACTGAAGTCCTTGAAAGTCAGGCACTCCCTGAAGCCACTTCAGCCCAACAGTCAAATTAATTGCCCTCACTAGAGCTTGTAGAAGTGATTCAGGAAAATATGTTAGTATTTTTATGGACAGTAGATATTATACATGATTTTGGCATGTAATAGAAACAAAAAGAATCTTTAACCTGTGCCAAAATGCCCTAAAGAATGGAGCTTTAATAGCAGAGCTTCCAGATGCTCCATTACTCCCCTCAGAAACTGCTGTGATAAAAATACAAGCTCACCAACCAAAAGGAGTACCCCAAACTGAAGAAATTACAGGAAATAATCTTGCTGGTATGGCAGCCAGACAAGCTGCCTCTCAAGTTATTCTTCACTTATGATAAATAAAGGGACTTCCTAAATTTGTCTATTGATAACTCTAATCTTCATGAATTAATTTTAGAAAAACTTTTAAAACACCAACAATTAGCTCAAAAAGATGAAATTAAGGCATGTAAAAAGGAAGGCTGTTACAAAAATCCTGTTACTAAATTATGAAGTGGGCCTAATAAGAAAATTGTCTTACCCAATTTCCTGCATGTTCCTATGATGCAAGCCTTACCTGAAGGTTCCCACGTGGGAGGAGATAAAATGATTGAGACCTTAAAAAAAATATTTGTGTGGAAAATTTCTGTGGCTGCTAAACACATTGTCACCCATTGCCCTATCTGTCCTTGTTACAATTCCGAGAACACCTTAAAGTCCTTCCTGGATAATACTCTTTACCTTCCAGGCCTGTGCTTAAATGGCAGCCAGATTTTATTCAGCTTCCACCCTAAATGGTTATAAACATGTATTAGTAATGATTTGTAGAGCCTCATATTTTCACATTTGCAGATTTTCACATTCCCCTGCTGTTGTGCTACTATAGCCTTTGTAGCAAAGAAACTTCTTGAAAACGTCATACCCAGCTGGGGAGCACCAAAAATTCTTTGTAAAAAAAAAAATGGATTGGGGAAATCATTTCACTGTTCAAATCATCCAGTAAATGTATCGAGTTTCTCCTATTTATCAGAGGCTACGTTGTCCCTATCATCCTCAGTCTTCTGGTCTAGTAGAGAGAACTAATGGAATAATAAAGGCCCAGAGAGAAAAGCTTTGTGAAACTTTAAATTTATCCTGGACTAAGGTCCTTCCCTTCGTTCTTTTAAATCTGAGGTCCACGCCATCTGGATCTCACAAATTTACCCCTATGAAATAATTACTGGGACACCCATGATCCTTCTTTATGTTGCCTACACTGACTTTAACATTGTTCAACCTGAATTACTGAAGTATTGCCAGTCTTTACTCAAGTATTTTAAAGAATATCTTTCACAGGTTAGAGTAGTCTTTGATGAACAGAAACTAGACTCCTGAAGTCTGCCTGACATTGCCCCAGGAGATATTGGAAGCGACACCAAATGAAAGATTCATTAGAACCTCCTTGTAAGTGGCCCTCCTTAGTCCTTTTCAGCCAAATTAGAGGGAATAAAACCTTGGATTCATTTTTCGCAGTTAAAAAAGGCGAAGTTTCCTCTTTGGACTAGCCAACACACCAGAGAATTGAAGGTTACGTTTAAATGCCCCTATGCCAGAAGCAGACGGAAATCTGAGGCAGCTGGTTATCCCAAGACCCTGGAACAGGCCTGAAAATGTACCTCTTTATCTTTTTTTCCTTTTACCTTTATTATAGTCACGCCTCTACTGATGTTTTCCTAGATCGAACAGATGCTTATGTTGGACAACATTAAATCAGAAATTTGGGCTACTTACTGGGACTCCTGGTAAAGTGTGAAACCTTAGACTTAAACTTTTTGCCATTGAGTCAATTCAAACTATAGAAACCTTATACATAACCAGGTGTAAATACTTAGTTCCTGTTTACACAAAACTGAGTACCAACAGCTCTGTTCTATGAAGCTTCGAGAGAACTAAAAAGACAACTATGGCTACAGTGACATTTCTGTTTTGGAGCATTTTCTCTGATGATTATGTTGATTAATATATTTAGTATAGTCGTACAACATAAAGGGTAAGTGGAAAGGACAGCTCAATCCCTGGGAATTTTCTCTGGACAAGGTAAGAGAAAATCATTACATTGCTTCCTTTTTACTTATGGTAGCAATGTGGGAAGGAAGTCCTTCCTAACAATTTGATTGAAGGTAAAGAAAAACTTTTTTTGTCAAAGTTTCTGTCAGTTATTCTTTTAAAAAGGAGCCATGGTGGCACAGTGGTTAATGCATTCAGCTGCTAACTGAAAGGTTGGTGGTTGGAACCCACCGGCTGCTCTGCAGGAGAAAGATGTGGCAGTCTGCTTCCATAAAGATTTACAGCCTTGGAAACCCTATGCAATTCTACTCTGTCCTATAGAGTCGCTATGAGTTGAAATGAACTCAATGGCCATGGGTTATTCTTCTAAAGGCAGTGAGAACTCTGTTCTTTGGAAAGTTACAATAATGGGCCAATCTGTTATGCATTGGTAGTCGCTGGACATTGTTTAGATCAAGCAACTTTTCCTGTAGAAGGGCAGATGGCAATTATTTTTGGCTTTGCAGGTGAGGACAGAGTAGAACTGCCCTATGGGGTTTCCAAGGCTGTAATCTTTACAGAGCACATTGCCTCATCTTTCTCCTACAAAGAGGCTGGTGAGTTCAAACGGCCAACCTTTCAGTTAGCAGCCGATCACTTAACCACAGCACCACCAGGGCTTCTACAGTCCCTGTAGTCACTACTCAACTCCGCCATTCTAGTGCAAAAACAGCCATAGATAATTCATTAAGGAATCCATATTGCTGTGTTCCAATAAAACTTTATTTGCAAAAATAAGCAGTTTTTGCCTACAAGCCATAGTTTGCTAACTCTTAGTCTAGAAACAAGATAAAGAAAAGAGGATTGAAATAGCTCTTCCTAATAATGTTAGTCTCTATTTCAATTGTGTGCCTGGGAAATCTTAGCAGGCTATGTTATCCTTATTATATGTATTGCCCATGAGAATTTTTGCTTTACCTTAGGAGATGTGTGTGTGTGTGTGTATGTGTGTGTGTGTGTGTGTGTGAAAATTGATATAAAGGAACTATTAAGAGATGTGTGGTCTGATTTGAGGGAACCATAAAGGGATGGTAAATCCCACACAAATTAGGAAAAACAGGAAGCTGCTAGAGGGACTACCTTACGGGGGCTGTGGCCATAGAAGAACACGACTGCTCCCAGAACTAAGGTGAGACAGGAATAATGAAATTCTCAATGCTGTCTTCCCTGGTTCTTCAGTCTCTTCATGGTGACTGTCATTGGCTGACATCAATTGGAAGCCAGAGGGTAGCGAAGCCTAGGTGCTGCAGTCTCTAATTTCAGTCTCCCATGACACATAGAAGGGAAGAAAAAAGCAGGAAAAAGATTGGGGGGAAGGGCACAAGGTGGTATAGTATTACACCCAAGAAATAACTACAGATGATTAAAGCATTTCAGGATACACAAGGAAGCATTTTTTTTAGCAGCTTTATTGAAGCATAATTAAAATGCAGTTAACTACACATCTAACCAAAGAACTCCCATTAGTATTTCTTGTAGTTTTGGTTTGGTTTTTATGAATTTCCTAAACTTCTGTTTATCTGGAAATGTCCTAATTTCACCTTCATATTTGAGAGACAGTTTTGCTGGATATATGATTCTTGGCTGGCAATTTTTTTCCTTCAGTGCTTTATATAAGTCATCCCATTGCCTTCTTGCCTGCATGGTTTCTGCCAAATAGCCCGAGCTTATTCTTATTGACTCTCCTTTGTAGGTGACTTTTCATTTATCCCTAAAATTATCCCTAGCTGCTCTTAAAAGTATCTTTGGTTTTGGCAAGTTTGATTATAATATGTTTTGGTGACTTTCTTTTAAGATCTACCTTATGTGGAGTTCAATGAGCATCTTGGATAGATATCTTCTTATCCTTCATGATATCAGGGAAGTTTTCTGCCAACAAATCTTCCACAATTCTCTCTGTATTTTCTGTTATCCCTCCCTGTTCTGGTACTCCAATCACTCGTAGGTTATTTCTTTTGATAGAGTCCCACATGATTCATTTTTTAAAAAATTCTTTTATCAGATTTTTCCTCAAATATATTGGTGTAAGTGCTTTATCTTCAAGTTCACCAATTCTGCCTTCCACTTGCTCAATTCAGCTCCTCTGACTTTCTGAGTTGTCTAATTCTGTAATTTTATTGTTAATCTTCTGAATTTCTGATTGTTATCTGTCTATGGATTTTTCCAGCTTATTAAATTTTTCATTATGTTCCTGAATAACCTTTTTAATTTCTTCAACTGCTTTATCTGTGTGTTCCTTGGCTTGCTCTGCACATTGCCTGATTTCCTCCCTGATGTCTTGAAGGGCTCTGTATATTAATCTTTAGTATTCTGCATCTGGTAATTCCAGGAAGGCACTTTCATCTAGAAGATCCCTGGATTTCTTGTTTTGAGAGCTTGTTGAAAAAATCATGCTCTGTTTCTTTATGTGATTTGATATTGGCTATTGTCTCCGAGCCACCTATAAGTAATTGTATTAGTTTATTTTATGTTTGCTTACTGTGTCGTAGCTTCTTGCTCTGTTTTGCTTTGATATGGCCAAATGGGTTGCTTGAGTGAGCTAGCTTGATTATTTTCACCTTTGAAGCTCTGACATCCTGTCCCCAGATGGCTAGAGCTGTTATCAGGTATCAGTCTAGGAGTCCATTCACTTTTCTTGTATGGATTCAGCTCAGGTGTCCAGGTAGCTGATCATCAAGTGTGTGATACAGGCTGTGTCCTACAGTCTTAGAGGGGCAGGGGTGATTGGTGTAGGTACCAGTATCTGGTTGCAGCAGGGGGTCATTCTCTGAACAAGGTAGAGGGCTAAGAATCATCCTCCAAGTGTCTCTGAGGAAAGCACGTCCCCGTTCCCTAGAGCATACAGGTGGGTGGGCTCTGCAGATGGACCATGGGCACCCAAAGTTTTTGGTTGTAAGGACTGGGAGGTACCAGTTATCCTTGGACCCCTGTTGTGGGTGGCTGGGTGACCTGAGTGGAGCGACCAGTCCTTAGGCTTCTGATGTGGGTAGGTGAGGACTCTGTTTAATAGGCAAAGCAATGTCAAACATAAAACACCCACCTCTCTGCCGCACAGCTGAAACGGTTGGAGTCTGCCAACAAGGGCCCATTCTCCTAAAATAGGCCCACACAGCTCCACACAAGGTGGGGAAAGGTACTCAAAGTCCGTGGACCGTTTATGCCTGGACAGGAGCCGCTTCAGTCCTGAGCTCCCCTGGTTAGTGGAGCTGACAAATTATCTTTTCCCCCAACTGCAAATTTATTCCTTCTCCAAGGCAGGGAGGACGGCTCAGGGTGCTCAACAGGGCCTATCTCAGGCCCGGGGAAATCAACAGCCACTAAAGCTGGCTTGAGGGTGGGGGGATGTGGTAAAATACATGCAAGTACTTAGCTTTTGCCAAGAGCACCATTCTTCTCTGGTTCCAGAAGTGTGAGTAGGCAGTGTGGCTGGCTGCTTCTCCCTGAGTAAACTGCAACTGAACGCCAGTACCAGCCTGCCGCAGCCGCTCCCAAGAGTGGTGCCCTGAGGGTTCCTGGCAATTCAGGTCTGGTAATTCCTCTCCGCTTCTGACCCATCTCTTCCTCCCCCTGCTACTCAGTTCATTTTCTAATTTTGCCTTTGATGTTCATGGCTCGTAGCTTGTCATAAATATACTCGTTTCATTTTTTTTTTTTTTTGAGTCTTTTTTGTAAGAGGGCTCGCCAGAAACATCTGTCTATTCCACCATCTTGGCCCTGCCTTCTCCCTTCTCCTGTACACTTATTTGAAGTGTATAGTTTGGTAGGTTTGACATACATATATGCATTAGTTGTTTATTGCTGCAATAACTAGTCATCACAAATTTAGTGGTTTAAAACTATACAAATTCATCATCTTATAGTTCTGGCCCCCCATGCATCTGTCAGTTTGTCATACTGTGGGGGTTTGTGTGTTGCCGTGATGCTGGACGCTATGCCATGGGTATTCAAATACCAGCAGGGTCACCCATGGTGGACAGGTTTCTGCTGAGCTTCCAGACTACCACAGACTAGGAAGAAGGATCTCGTGGTCTACCTCTGAAAAAAGGTTAGCCAGTGAAAACCTGATGAATAGCAATGAAAACCTTTTGAAATGTCTAATATAGTGCTGGAAGATGAGCCCCTCAGGTTGGAAGACACTCAAATTATGACTGGGGAAGACCTGCCTCCTCAAAGCAGAGTCAATCTTAGTGACATGGATGAATCAAGCTTTTGGGACTGTCATGGATTGAATCACATACCCCCCAAAATATATATACATCAGTTTGGCTACACAGTATTATGTAATTGTCCACCATTTGTCATCTGATGTGATTTTCCTATGTGTTGTAAATCCTATCTCTATGAAGTTAACAAGATGGGATTAGTGGCAGTTATGTTAATGAGTGGGACTCAATCTTCAAGATTAGGTTTTGCCTTAAACCAATTTCTTTTGATATATAAAATAGAGAAGAGAACAGAGAGACATGAGGACCTCATACCACCAAGAAACCAGAGCCAGAAGAATATCACGTTCTTTGGACCTGGGGTACCTGTGCTGAGAAACTCCTCAGTCAGGGAAGGTTGATGGTGGGCCCCTCTTGCAGAGCCAACAGAAAGAGAATGCCTTACCCTGGAGCTGGCACCCCAAATTTGGACTTCTAGCCTCCTAGACTGTGAGACAATAAATTTCTCTTTGTTAAAGCCAACCACTTGTGGTGTTTCTATTATTGCAGTAACCAAGACAGGGACTTTCATTTGCTGATGTGGCAAGACTCAAAATGAGAAGAAGCATCTGCAAACACCCATTAATAATCAGAACATGGAATGTATGAAGTATGAGTCTAGGAAAATTGGAAATCACCAAAAATGAAAAATAAACATGGATATCCTAGGCATTAGTAAGCAGAAATGGACTGGTCCTGGCCATCTTGAATTGGACAATCATAATCTACTATGGCAGGAATGACAAAGAGGAATGGCATTGTGTTCGTCATCAAAAAGAGCGTTTCAAGATGTATCCTGAAGTATTGTTAGTAATAGGATAATATCCACATACCTACAAGGAAGACCAGTTTAAATGACTATTATTCAAATTTATGCACCAACCACTAAGGCCAAAGGTGAAGAAACTAAAGATTTTTACCAACTTCTACCATCTGAAATTGATTGAACATGCAATCAGAGTACACTGATAATTACTGGTGATTGGAACAAGAAAGTTGGAAACAAAGAAGGATTGGTAGCTGAAAAATATGGGGCCTTGGTGATAGAAACAACCCTGGAGATCCCATGATAGAATGTTGCAAGACCGATAACTTATTCACTACGAATACCTTTTTTTAAGAACAGCAATGGCGACTATACATGTGGACCTCGCCAGATGGAATACATAGGAATCAAATAGGCTACATCTATGGAAACAGACAACGGAAAAGCTCAATATCATCAGTCAGAACAAGGCCAGGGGCTGACTGCAGAACACACCATCAATTGCTCCATGCAAGTTCAAATTGAGGCTGAAGAAAATTGAAACAAGTCCACAAGAGCCAAAGTACAAACTTGAGTATATAGTACCTGAATTTAGAGATCATTTCAAGAATAGATTTGACTCATTGATCACTAATGACCAAAGACTAGAGGAGTTGCAGAATGACATCGAGGACATCACACATTAATACCGTTAATATCACATGCAAGTAATATTTTGCTGAAAATCATTCAAAAATGCTTGCAGCAGTACATGGACAGGGAACTGTCAAAATTCAAGCTGGGGTCAGAAGAGGACATGGCACTAGGAATATCATTGCTGATGTCAGATAGATCCTGGCTGAAAGCAGAAAAATATCAGAAAAATGTTTCCTGTGTTTTATTAACTATGCAAAGGCATTCAACTGTGTAGATCATAACAAGTTATGGATAACATTGCAAAGAATGGGAATTCCAGAACACTTAATTGTGTTCACGAGGAACCTGTACATAAATCAAGAGGCAGTCATTCAAACAGAACAAGGGGATACTACTGTTTAAAGTTAGGAAAACTTTTGCATCAGGGTTGTATCCTTTCACCGTAATTATTCAATCTGTATGCTGAGCAAATAATCCAAGAAGCTGGACTATATGAAGAAGAATGGGGCATCAGGATGGAGGGAAGACTCATTAACAACCTGCATTATGCAGATGACACAACCTTCATTGCTGAAAGTGAAGAAGACTTGAAGTATTTACTGAAGACCAAAGACCACAGTCTTTAATATGGATTACACCTCAACAAAAATGTTGAGGTGTAAAACAACAATGTTTACAACTGGACCAATAAGCAACATCATGATAAACGGAGAAAAGATTGAGGTGGTCAAGAACTTCATTTTACTTGGATCCACAATCAACACCCATGGAACCAGCAGCCAAGAAATCAAAAGATGCTTTGAGTTGGACAAATCTGCTGCAAAAGACCTCTTTAAAGTGTTAAAAAGCCAACATGTCACTTTAAGGACTAAGGTGCACCTGACCCAAGCCATGGTGCTTTCAATCGCCTCTATGCATGCGAAAGCTAGACAGTGAATAAGGAAGACTGAAGAAGAACTGATGCCTTTGAATTATGGTGTTCACAAAGAATACTGAACATACACCATGGGCTGCCAGAAGAACAGACAAATCTGTCTTGGAAAAAGTACAGCCAGAATGCTCCTCAGAAGCGAGGATGATGAGACTTCATCTCACATACTTTGGACACGTTATCAGGAGGGATCAGCCCATGGAGAAGAACATCATGCTTGGTAAAGCGGAGGATCAGCGAAAAAGAGGCAGACCCTCAATGAGATGGACTGACACAGTGACTGCAGCAACAGGCTCAAGCATGACAACGATCATGAGAATGGCGCAGGATGGGGCAGCGTTTCATTCTGTTATACACAGGGTCTCTACGAACCGACTGGATACTACCTAACAACAACAACGTAGTTCCGGAGGCCAGAAGTCTGACCTGTTCTTACTGGGCTAAATTTAATTTGTCAGTAGAGCTACATCTCTTTCTGCAGAGCCAAAGGGAGAGTGCATTTCCTTGCTTTCCCAGCTTCTAGAGGGTGCCTTGGCTCATGGCCCCTTCTATCTCTAAAGCCAGCAATGAAAAGTAAAGGCTTCCTCAGATTGCATCACACTGACGCTGACTCTTCTCCTCTCTCTTCCACATTGAAGGATTACATTGGGCCCACCAGAATAACCCAAAATAATCTCCCTGTTTTGAGGTCAGCTGATTTGCAATCTTATCTGTAACCCTAATTCCCCTTGCCATGCAACCTAGCATATTCACAAGTTCTGGGGAATAGGGCCCTTATTCTGCTTACCATAGTGTGCATGCCCCAAACCATCACCTCCATCAAGATAAAGAACATGCGTGGAACACCCTCAAAAGTTTTCTCATCTCCTTGGTAATCCCCCCTCCCATTTCTCCCCATCCTCATTCCCTGACAACCACTGGTCTGTCTGCTTTCCATGATTATAAGTTGATTTGGATTTTATAGAATTTTATATAAATGGAATCACATAGTATGTCCTTTTTTTTTTCTTTTTGGTTCTGGTTTCTCTCATTCAGCAAAATTATTTTGAAATCTATCCATGTCCTTGTGTGTAGAAATAGTTTATTGCTGAGAGTATCCAGTTACAAGCATATAGTACAAGTTGCTTATCCATTTATCTGTTGAGGAACAGCTGAATTGTTTCTAGTTTTTGGCTATTACAAGTAAAGCTGATATGAAAATTTATGTATAAGTTTTTTTATGGATAAATTCTTTCATTATTTTTGAGTACATACATAGAAGTGAGATGAATGGATCGTATAATAGGTGTATATTTAAGTACCGAAGAATCTGTCCAACTAGTTTTCAAAGCTGTCGTACCATTAGACAAAAAATTAGCAAGGATATAGAAGATTTGAATAACAGTGTCAACCAACGATACTTACAGTTGGCATTTAGAGAGCACTTCATTTGACAATAGCAGAATATACATGTTTTCAAATGTACAAGGAACCCTTATGAAGATAGGCCATATGCTGGGCCATAAAATCGGTCTCGATAAATTTAAAAGATCAAATCATTCCAAGTATGCTCTCTAATCATCGTTAAATTACATTAGAAATCAGTGACAAAAATCTTTGGAAAATTTCCACATATTTGGAAACTAAACAACAAACTTTTAAATAATCCATAGGTTAAAGAAGAAATCAAAGGGGAATTAAATATTATTTTAACTTGAATGAAAATGAAAACATAAAATATAAAAATTTGAGGTGTGCTGCTAAAATAGTACATACATAAGGGGGCTTACAGTACACGTGGAAACCCTGGTGGCAGAGCGATTAAGTGCTAGGCTACTAACCAAAGGGTCGGCAGTTGGAATCAACCAGGCGCTCCTTGGAAACTCTGTGGGGCAGTTCTACTCTGTCCTACAGGGTCGCTATGAGTCGGAATCGACTCAACGGCACTGGGTTTCGTTTTTTTGGTTTGGATAGTACACGTATGTATTAGTAAAGAAGAAAAAGTTCATATCAATGGCCTCGGTTTCTATCTTAACAAATCAGAAAAAGCAGAGCAAATTAAACCCAAAGTGGTCAGAAAAATGGAAATAATAAAGATCAGAGAAGAAATAAATGAAAGAGAAAAACATAAAAACAATAGAGAAAATCAATGAAACCCAAAACTAGTTCTCTGTGTACATCAGCGAAATTGGTAAACACTTACCCAGATAAATCAGGAGGAAAAAAAAGGCACAAATTACCAGCATCAGGAATGATCGTAGTGATATCATTACAGATTCCCTAGGTATGTGCAGTATATTTTTTTCAGACAGAGGGAAAAGCAAATACAAAGCCCTGAAGCAGGAGCATATTTGACATGGCGGAAGAATAGCAAAGAGGTCGGTATCTCTGGAGTGGAGTGGCTGGAAGGGGTTCAGGAAGAAGATAGCAGAGAGTGAGTAGGGGTTAACAGGTGTGGTACCAGATCATCTCCGGGCTTGGAAGAATAGACTATTTCAGGAGTGTTCACCGAACTTCATTGCTCCAGGCAAGGGCGCCTTCCACTCATCCCAAATAAAACCAAACCCTCTCTGTATCAACACCAAGATTTTCCTAAGTGAAATTCAGGGCTAACTTAATAACGCCTGCTTCCCCATTTTATAATAGTCTCAAGGAGTTCCTGAAATTAAGCGCTCCGCTATTTCAAATCTACCCAGAGGTGCCTCGGACGAAAGCCCTGAGGATCTACTTCCTAAAACTCAGTCACTGGAAACCTTCTGGAGCACGGCTCTGTTCCGGCGCGCGTGGGACCCTCCGGGGCACGGCTCGGTTCCGGCGCGCGTGGGACCCTCCGGGGCACGGCTCGGTTCCGGCGCGCGTGGGACCCTCCGGGGCACGGCTCGGTTCCGGCGCGCGTGGGACCCTCCGGGGCACGGCTCGGTTCCGGCGCGCGTGGGACCCTCTGGAGCACAGCTCTGTTCTGACACCCGTGGGATTGCCGTGAGTCGGAGTCCTCCTGACGGCAACCGTTTGTTTCTGGGTTGCAAAAACCCAGTACTCACAGATCATTGCTCATTCTCCACTCTCTTTCTTCCCCTAAAACACAGCCCTCCACTGTGCTGTCTGGATCTCAGGGACCCTCATCAGGAAAATCCTCTGTCTCCTCAAAAGTACTCACAGATCATTGCTCATTCTCCACTCTCTTTCTTCCCCTAAAACACAGCCCTCCACTGTACTGTCTGGATCTCAGGGACCCTCATCAGGAAAATCCTCTGTCTCCTCAAACTTATGAAAATTCCTGGAAGAGACTGAAAGCTGGCTCTGCCCTGTGAACTTTAATTCCCTTTCTCCCCTCTTAATCGTAGACGGTTTTCTTTCCCCCAATCCTCCTACTATGGACCTGAAGGTGGGGTAAATGTCCTCTTGACTGTTTGCTACTGCTTTCCATCCAAATCAGTCTTCCCCTTTTCTCCCCAAATTCTGACTTCTTTGATGAGTGCGCCATCAGACACACTCATGAATGAGATCCAGCGACTCTCAAATCCTTTCCTCCTTTTCCAAGGCCTGCCTTTGGTTATTGACAATTCTGTGACAGGAAAAAGTTTCCCTATTATTGTTTGCAATCTTAAGCCTGTGGTTTTAACATCTGATATGCAGAGCGTTTCATTAGGCCCATACCCCGAAGAATGGTTGTGTCTACACTTAGGGTAGGTTAGAAGATAATAGCAATAACAATACCAGCAGAAAGCACTGGCCAAATCACCTATCCTCTTTGTGGCTCAGTTTCTTTATCTTTACTTTTTGATTAGATCTTTCCTTTTCTGTCTACCCAAAGACATCCTGCCGTAATTATCCTCTGCATCTCTTGAATAATCAGTAGTTTGCTTTTTTTTTATTGTGCTTTAGATGAAGATTTACAGAGCAAATTAGTTTCTCATTAAACAATTAGTACACACATTGTTTTGTGACATTGGTGAGTAACCCCATGACATGTCAATACTCTCCCTTCTCAACCGTGGGTTCCATATTACCAGCTTTCCTGTCTCCTCCTGCTTTCTAGTCCTTGCCCCTGGGCTGGTGTGCCCCTTTAGTCTCGTTTTGTTTTATAGGCTGCCTAATCTTTGCTTGAAGGGTGAACCTCAGCAGTGACTTCATTACTGAGCTAAAAGGGTGTCTGGGGCCATACTCTTGGGGTTTCTCCAGTCTCTGTCAGACAAGTAAGTCTGGTCTTTTTCTGTGAGTTAGGATTTTGTTTTACATTTTTCTCCAGCTCTGTCCAGGACCCTCTATTGTGATCCCTGTCAGAGCAGTCAGTGGTGGTAGCCAGGCACCATCTAGTTGTGCTGGACTGAGTCCCGTTCAGGCTGTGGTAGTTGTGGTCTACTAGTCCTTTGGACTGATTTTTACCATGAGTCTATGGTTTTCTTCATTCTCCATTGCTCCAAATGGGGTAGAGTATTTTAGATGGCTGCTCACAAGCTTTTAAGACCCTGGCACTGCTTTCTTGGTGGTATGAGGTGCCCCATGTCTCTCATGTTTCTATAGAACAAGGGGATACTGAGTGGTTTAAAGTCAGGAAAGGTGTGTGTCAGGGTTGTATTCTTTCACCATACTTATTCAATCTGCATGCTGAGCAAATAATACGAGAAGCTGGACTTTATGAAGAAGAACGGGGCATCAGGATTGGAGGAAGACTCATTAACCATCTGTGTTATGCAAATGACACAATCTTTCTTGCTAAAAGTGAAGAGGACTTGAAGCACTTACTAATGAAGATCAAAGACCACAGCCTTCAGTTTGGATTACACCTCAACATAAAGAAAACAAAAATCCTCACAACTAGGCCAATGAGCAACATCATAATAAATGGAGAAAAGATTGAAGTTGTCAAGGATTTCATTTTACTTGGATCCACAATCAACAGCCATGAAAGCAGCAGTCAAGAAATCAAAAGACGCATTGCATTGGGTAAATCTGCTGTGAAGGATGTCTTTAAAGTGTTGAAGAGCAAAGATGTCACCCTGAAGACTAAGGTGCGCCTGACCCAAGCCATGTATTTTCAATTGCATCATATGCATGTAAAAGCTGGACAACGAGTATGGAAGACCGAAGAAGTGATGCCTTTGAATTGTGGTGCTGGCGAAGAATATTGAATATACCATGGACTGCCAAAAGAACGAACAAATCTTAGAAGAAGTACAACCAGAATGCGCCTTAGGGGCAAGGCTGGCGAGACTGCGTCTTACATACTTTGGACATGTTGTCAGGAGGGATCAGTCCCTGGAGAAGGACATCATGCTTGGCAGAGTACAGGGTCAGCGGAAAAGAAGAAGACCCTCAACGAGGTGGATTGACACAGTGGCTGAACCAATAGGCTCAAGCATAACGACGATTGTAAGGACGGCTCAGGACCGGGCAGTGTTTCCTTCTGTTGTGTATAGGACTGCTAAGATCTCTAGGACATTTTTACTTTCACAACCTAAATCCGTGTTGAGAAGGTGGACAATGTAACTGTGTCCAGAGTTGCCCTCAATTTGGAAGTTGGACCACTGGTGCTAGGAAACCCTAAACGTACGAGGGAAACGGCCTGGGGTCGCCAGGAGAGGCGGGAAGAACAGAAATCCCGCCTGGTAGGCAGCGTGTCAGGAGCGCATTCCCGCCCGCCGTCAGCGCCAGCGCGCCGGCCGGGAAGCTCCTCCCCCGCCTTCCTTCCCTCCGCCCCGTGCTCGGGCTGCAGCGGGCAAGCGGGTGCGCGCTGCGGTATTTTGTCCCGCGCGGTGACCCCTCCGACGCGGGCTGCGGCTGCGGCGGGAGAACGGGTGCGCGCTGCGGTATTTTGTCCCGCGCGGTGACCCCTCCTCCACGGCTCGGCGGGCGAGCGGGTTGCGCTGCGGTATTTTGTCCCGCGCGGTGATCCCTCCTCCGCGGCTCGGCGGGCGAGCGGGTCGCGCTGCGGTATTTTGTCCCGCGCGGTGACCCCTCCGAGGCGGGCTGCGGCTGCGGTGGGGGAACGGGTGCGCGCTGCGGTATTTTGTCCCGCGCGGTGACCCCTCCTCCGCGGCTCGGCGGGCGAGCGGGTCGCGCTGCGCTATTTTGTCCCGCGCGGTGATCCCTCCGAGGCGGCTGAGGCTGCGGCTGCAGCGGCCGCCGTGGCGGTGGCGGCGACCGTGGCGCCGAGCGCTGAGCTGAGGCGCGGGTCCGCCCGGCGGCCGTGAGAGGTGGAGACTGGGCCGCCGTCTGGCGCGGCAGGAGCGGGGAACGCGGCGGACGCCAGGGAGCCTCGCCCGGCCGCCGGGAAGGTGCGGGAGGCCCCGCGCCCCTCCCGCGCTCCGGCCGCCGCCACCCGCCGGCCCTGCAGCCGCCCCAGCCTCCTCGGGCTCCGGCCCCGGGCTCGGCGGCCCTGGCCGGGGAGGCAGGGCGGCTGGCGCTCCCGGAGCCCCCGGAGATGGCGGGAGGGCACTGCGGCAGCTTCCCCGCGGCGGCGGCTGGCAGCGGCGAGATCGTCCAGCTGAACGTGGGGGGGACCAGGTGAGTCGGGCGAGGGCCGGGGTGCGGGCGGCCTGCAGGGCGGCGCGGGGCCCCGGGGGCGCGGGAGCCGAGCCGGCTGGGGGCGGGAGGGATGCGGGGCGGACCCTGAGCTGCCCCGGTCTCTGCTCCGCGAAGGGAGAGGCCGCGGGCCTCCTGGGATCGCCGAGCGCGCGGTGCGTACGGCCGAGTTGCCGCGTTCCCACAACGCCGGCTTGTTGCTCCCCTTTCTAAGGGTGTCACGCTTAACGCATTGCTGTTAAGCAAGTTGTGGCTCGTAGGGACCCTGTAGGGCAGGTAGAACTGCCCCGTAGGGTTTCCGAGGAGCGGCTGGTGGATTCGAACTGGCAACCTTTTGGTTAGCAGCCGTAGCATTTAACCGGTGTGCCACCAGAGTTCCCACAGGGGAACGTCATGCAGTCTTTTCCCAGTTAACCTTAGGGGTTGTTGCGGGAATTGATGTTGTAGATGCGGTGTGGCTGTTGCAGATGAACCTGCCTCCTTTTCTCTTCAGTCAGCAGGGAGGTGGTTTGCTTCAGCACGTAAGGATTCTGTGTTCTTTCCAGGAGGCCTGACTAAGGGCTGTTGGTAACCTCGAAAAATTTTTGCAAACGGAGTGCAGTATATTTGCAGACGGTCGTTATTTTCAGAGTCTCTTGGTGATCGGTTTGAAGGAGTTATTCAACTTTTAGGACAGCCTGTCCAGAAACTGCAGTTTGAACAGTTAGTTCTGGGAACCTTTGGGTATTGCCACAGTGTGGTGCAATCGGAGTAAACAGACTGACAGCTTTTAGCTGTCTGTCGTCTGGCCTTCCACTTCTTTCCTATGCCTTACACTAAATTTGATTAAAAAAAAAATTTTCATCGGGTCTACTCCAACTCATGGCGACCCTATAGGACAGTAGAACTGCCCCCTAGGGTTTCCAAGGAACAGCTGGTGAATTTAACCACTACGTCACCAGGGCTACTTTAAGCTTGTTAGGTTAAAAAAAAAAAAGTTGTGGATTTTCTATGGCTTATGAGTCACTCCTTTCAGAAAAGAGTTTGCCAGCTTTGTTTGAGGGAAGGGGGAGTTGAGTTTTACGCTTGGTGGATGAAAGATGAAGCGCTCTGGAGTTTAGTGTATTTTGCAGGGCTCAAGAATATGAAAGGCTTTCAAAGTGTAAGACTCTTTTGACTAATGTATTTAAAAATGCGAAATGACAACAAGGTGAATCATAGTAATAACAATGTGTAGTGTTTTAATCCTGAAATAAAATAATTTTGTAAGTATGTATGAGAATTCACCCCAAGAAACAGTAACACTTTGTTCTTTTCCTGGCCTTTATTTTCCCTCCTCCCCCAAAGCAAATGTTTTAAGAGCTTAAGAAGTTAACGACATTATAGCTGCTGCATAGATACCAGCCTGTGAAGGTATCTTAATGTAAGAAACTGATTTTCCCCCTAAAATTACATGAATATATGTACATCCAATAACTTACGGACACACACACACTCTGCAAGAGTAAGCCCTCAGTGTGTGTTAATACTGAGTAATGTTACAGTCATTTCGCATCCTTACACTTTTTTCTAATTGTTGTTGATTGTTAATATATTCCTTTTCAGGCATTCTAGAGGATATACAGTATCATGATCAAAGTTAAACAACGTTATTAATTAGTATGTATTGAATGTGGATGGCTTTGTGGATGGCTTTTTTTTTTTACTAATGAGTGAACTTTTTGGTTAACGATTGTAGAATTCAGTTTAAATTTCTAAATGGCAGAATGCAGTGATCTGGGAGCTCAGACATTTTACTTCATGTTTACGTTATTTGTGGAGCTTGATTTTATTAGGTTCTAAATTTTTTTTAAATGCATTAGCAAAGAATACAAAATGAGATATATCATGGTATTGGACGACTTAGAAGGGAGATAAAAGTTGTTAGACTGGAATGAAACATAAGTGAAACAAGCTTTAGAATTGCTAAGATAAAATATTTTATAAAAGAAATAACGACATGGCCTGTAGAAAACAACATCCAACTCTTAAGCGTTCTAAGAGCATTTTCTTAAATTGCTGAGAATCATAGACTCTGGCAGCATTTTAGAGCTGGAAGGAATCTAGAAGGCATCTACATCTTGTTGTAGCCTACAAACCCACTTCGCTGTGTCGGCGCTGACTCTTTGTAATCTGTAGGGTAGAGTAGAACCGCCCCATGGGGTTTCCAAGGTTGTGATCTTTTATGGAAGCAGACTACCACATCTTTTTCTCAAGGAGTGGCAGGTGGGTTCAAACTACGGACTTTTCTGTTAGCAGTCGAGCGCTTAACCACTGAGCCACCAGGGCTCCTGTATATGCTATAAAGTCTTATTTTGAAGAGAAATATGAAAATGGTCATAAATTATAGAAATGACCAATTTTTGTGTTTAACACTTTTTTTGTGGATGATTGGGAAAGTAGAGAACAGGTTTCATTTAGAACTATTATTTACAAAAATAACAAATAATGACAGTGAAAGAAACCCAGTATGGCTTAATTTGTGGTTAATTCTCCCATGAATGTGTATGATTTTAGGGCTTATACCAGAGGGCCAGGGCAGCCGCTGAAGACTCAGGGACAGCTTTGTAGAGTCCCCAGCAGATAACAGTTTCAGTTCCTAGGCTTTACCTCTAATTAGCTGAACAACCTTGGGCAAATTGTTCTATTAGGGGGAGAAGGATGGTGCCTAGTTTCCTAAAATGTAAAAATGACGGTAGTAGTACCAACCTTATATGTAGGACTTTGAAAAAATAAATGTGAAATGTAAGGTTAATGGCATTGTCAATAGTAGTATTGCAAAATAAATACCTTTAATTAGACTGTCCAAGTTAAGTTAGTAGGAAGCAAGCAGCATAAAGTGTAGATGGATATGCCAGTATCTTTATAGTTTCTCCAGGACCAGATTGCAGGTGACATTTTCTTGGTACACTATAAGTATGAGACAAAAAACATAGAGGAGGCTTTCATATATAGTGCAAGTAATATACTCATTTGCCATGTCTAATTTTGAGCATACTAGTTTTCATGAAGTAATATTTGGATCCAGGTTTGGGGCTGTTACTTTCTCCCTGTTTTTCTCTTGTTTATTGGGGGAAAAAAATGGTGTGGGTAAGGGTCCCATCCATTTGCCCAGAAATTCTGGATTATATTAAACCCACCCCAAAATCCTGATTATAATTGAAATTGTTAAGTAGACTTGTGTAGTTTTCTCAGTAACGCAAACTGAATTATTTGGAAAACAATTTGCTGAATAAGCCTTGAGCGTGAAAGGTTGCAGATTATAAAATAATCCTTATTTGGAAACCCTGGTGGTATAGTGGCTAAGTGCTACAGCTGCTTACCAAAGGTTGGCAGTTGGAATCCACCAGGCGCTCCTTGGAAACTCGATCGGGCAGCTCTACTCCATCCTCTAGGGTCTCTATGAGTTGGAATTGACTCGACAGCAATGGGGTGTTTTTTTAAGACAGATCGAATCTTTCTTGCGTTGGCTCCTTCCGTGTACCACTGGCTGGATTTGTTTATATGTATTTGACCAAGTCATTTCCCTTACTAGTGGTAATCTCCTTTTCACTTAAGAGTCTGCTGAGAAACACATTTAGGAAAATTTGCTATGTTCTCTTGAATAAACTGTTCACTTCCTTCCTCCTCAGATTAATGGCACAGAATTCCTGCTTAAAAACACTTAGATTGTCCATAACCTATGAAATTAATTGGTAGTTAACCTTTCTGTGTTCTGGCCACATGACCCCCGTGTGGCCGTATAGAACTGTGCTCTGTAGAGTTTTCAAGGCTGTGACATTTTGGAAGCAGATCTCCCCACCTGACTGAGGGGCCTCTGAGTGGTTTCCAGCCACCAACCTTTCAGCTAGTAGTTGAACACTTAGAACTGTTTGCACCACCCGGGGACAAAGTACCCCTTAGTGTAGCTTTTATGTAAATGTATGTTTTTAATAAACAATTTTACTGTCTTTCCTTTAGTCAGCCAGTGAAGGAATACTTTCTTTACAGGTTGTGAGGTTGTGGGTGGGAGGAATGGAGGCGACCTTTTAATTGTGATAGGAAAGCTTTTTTGATGACGATAGAAAATGGCTGTTAGAGACTGAGAATAAAGGTGCACTTGGGCAGGCATTTCTTAACGGAGCGGTGGATGCACTGTCTCAGCTGTTAATGGTACTGAGACTGATATCACCAAATGGCTTGTGAAGCGGGCTGTTTAGTGGCATCTCTTTGTCAACACTTACTCTGGAAATGCTCTCGTGTTGCCATAAAGGTCCACAGATTATACAGTGCGTCACAATCTCAGTTTTGTACAAAACTGTTGACCAAATGCAGAATGTGGTTCTTTTTTATTGCACCTCAATTTCGATAAATACTTAGTGTGTGCTGGGTGCCAGGCACTATGGGAGTACGAGTTGTCCCTTTTGTTTTGTAAACATATAATATTTCATACGAAATGCGTCCCTGAAAATGAGTTTGAAAAGTGAATGTCCAGATGATTAAGGGTGTTCACGGAGAGCTATAGATGCTGTGAACCAGTGCTGCCTCGGGTGCCTGCGTGGACTTGCCAGGCACTGGAGCTGGAGTGGACCACTGCCGACATGAATGGGACTTGCGCTTCCACCCTGCATGAGCGCCACTGATCCCCTACAGTGATGTGGTGTTTACCTGTGCAGCTTTGGGGACATCCCTAAGCCATTACGACTGCACGTTGGCCACATTTCCTGATGATACAGCAGATGGCAGCCAGTGCCATTATTTATTATTCAGTCGCCTTATCTAGTTAAAATACAATAAAAAAAGTTTAGGGATGTTGTATAATGCTAGAAATTGACCTGGGTTGAAAGTAGAGGCCTGCTAGGTTGTCTTCTGTGTAAGGATGCAGTGGTGGAGCAGAGAGCGAGGTACACGTGGAGCTTATTGTGGTGAGGCTCACAGTGGCGATATTCCGACAGCAAGACTGGGCTTGTGTCATTTCACGTGGGTTACTACTTTACTGTCCCAGTCTCCTGCACTGTACTTTGATAACGGTCTCCCTAGCTTGTGTGATCAAATGGCAGTTAACCTATGTTGTAGTCCTCTAGTGCTGTCATAACAGAAATACCACAAGTGGATGGCTTTAACAAAGAGAAATTCATTTTCTCACAGTCTAGTAGGGTTATAAGTCCAAATTCAGGGCATCAGCTCCAGGGGAAAGCCTTCTTTCTCTGTCAGCTCTGGAGTAAGGCCTTTGTCCTCAGTCTTCCCCTGGTCGAGGAGCTTCTCAGGTGCAGGCATCCCTTGTTTAAAGGACGTGCTCTGCTTCTGATGCTGCTTTCTTGGTGGTATGAGGTCCCCAATTCTGCTTGCTTCCCCTTCCTTTTATCTCCTGAGAGATGAAAGGTGGTGCAGGCCACACCCCAGGGGAACTCCCTTTACATTGGATCAGGGAGGTGGCCTGAAGGGGGGGGGGTTACAATCCCACCCTAATCCTCAACGTAAAATTACAATCACAAAATGGAGGACAACCATACAGTACTGGGAATCATGGCCTAACCAAGTTGATACACATTTTTGGGGGGACATAATTCAACCCATGACAACCTACAAAAATGGTATATTTGCTGAGTGATTTTTGAATGAATGAATGCAAAAGTTGCAGGTAGCCCAAAACTCTGTATAAACCGTGTGTTGCATATGTAATATAAAATGGGTTTACTGTGAGATCTCAGAAAGTGATAGTATGGACTCCTTGGAAAAGCAAAACCTCAGTAGTGTCCAGAAAGATGGCTGGGACTTAGATTATTGGATATGAGGAGATTGATCTATCTGGGATAGATGAAGACACCAAAATGAGAACGGCAGGCACTGTCTGGGCATGTGCAGAAGTGCTGTCTTATCAGACAGGGAAAACAGTACAAATAGTCCCCAGTCTGGGAGGAGCATGTGATTTGCTGATGTTGTCATTCTCAGATGTTTACTTGCAGATGTTGTTATGTAATGTTTCCAACCCCCAAAGACAAAGATCTGATTCATAAGGATACTGATAATAAAAGGCAATAATGAAAACTAAAAAAAAAAAAAAAATGTCTCTGATTTACATCAGAACCTACCCACTACAGAGTGGTTGGAGTGGGGCCCTGCTGTAAGTGGCGACTGCCTGTACTTGTAGGAGAGATGAACTGTAACCTGAAGGGGATTAGTGTGCTAGACTAACCGTTGATCCTTCAGCAGATTGGCAGGATGGAAAGCAGTGTTTTAGGAAGCGTTTTCGGAAGCGTTATATGGCAGTGAACTGTTGCCTTGTGTTACAGCCTCCCTGAATAGTCTTGACTGAGTTGAAACTAAAAAATTTTGAAAGTAGTAAATATAGTTGATACAGATATGCAACAACTTTTAAGTCATTAGCATGTTAAAGCAAGTTAATGTACGTTGAAATTTGAAATCTTTTCCTCGTTTATAATACCAGATAATTTTAATTGCAGGTTCAGTACCTCAAGACAAACTCTTATGTGGATTCCAGATTCTTTTTTTTCCAGGTATTTCATATGATTTGTTAGTATCATTTTAAACAGATTTGATTTGCCGGAATAATAAAAAGTTTTGTCAGTTAAATTAAGATTTTTTATTTTTTGAGTAAAAATGTTAACTTTTAAAGTAGCTTTTTATATTGTTTTTACTTTGATATAGGGTGACTTATTTGTAGTGGTCTTTGAGATTTGACGAAGATTTAGAACATTTATTTATACTCAGTTTTTAAAAACTAACTCTCGCTTATTGTTAATGGCTTCCAGTTTGCTGAGTGGAAGAATTTCAACACTTCGCGATGAAACTGGTGCTGTGAGTATATTTGTTAGATCATATAATACTTACAATGCTTGATCTTTCTTATATAGTGACTTTCAGAAGACAGAAAAGCTAGTATTTTAATAACCACTGAATAAAAGTGACACATATGTTCTTACAGGTTTTTATTTCTTGTCATATAGAGCGTTTCTATAAGAATTACAAAGGAGAACCCTAAACAGGGAATACTGCACACAGCGGCTTGAGTATTCATGGTGATTGTGGGATCAGAACACATATCGACAGTAGAGGAAATAACATTACTTTTTGCCAATAATTGAAACTTAAGCACTAAATGTTGTTGCTGTTAGGTACCGTTGAGTTGATTCTGACTCTTGCCAACCCATGTGACAGAATAGAACTGCCCCAGTAGGGTTTTCTAGGTTGTAATCTTTACAGGAAGGAGCCTTGGTGGTGCAGTGGTTAAGCACTGAGCTAACTGAAGGATCAGCGGTTCAAACCTACCAGCAGCTCTGAGGGAGAAAAGACCTGGCAGTCTGCTCCTGTAATGATTACAGCCCAGGAAACCCTATGGGGCAGTCCTACTCTGACCTTTAGGGTTGCTGTGAGTTAGAATAGACGTGATGGCACACAACAGCGACAGTCTTAATAGGGGAGCAGATTGCCAGCTCTTTCCTCATGGAGCTATTGCGTAGGTTCTAACTGCTAATCTTTTGGTTAGCAGCTGTCTTAGGCTGGGTTCTCTAGAACCTTCAGTGACAATTTTTAATCGGGCCTTGATAAGAGTAGTCTGGCTACGTGTATGAATGTTACATGGATTGTTTAAAATATGTTGGTTTTCAAAGAATCTATTATTTGAAAAGAAAAACAATATATTTAATAGGCAAATATAAAGGAAAGCTTGTCATGGTGACTGATTAGAATTCTTTAGCTTATTGGAAAAGTGATCCTTTAATTAAAATATAATTAGAATATGTGTTTTGTTACAGCAGTGCACTTAGTAATACTTCTTTCAAGTTTGAATAAAGATACCATTTTTTAAACAGCTAAAAAAAAGTTACCAGTGAGTTGATATGTGACTCATTATGACTCCATGTGTGTCGGAGTACAGCTGTGCCCCATAGGGTTTTCAAATAGCTGATTTTTCGGAAGTAGGTCACCAGCCTCTTTTCAGAGGTGCCTCTGGGTGGGCATGAATCTTCAACCTTTTGGCTAGCTGCCGAGTACGTTAATCGTTTGAACCACCCAGGGACTTCCTTTTAAATAGCTAATACTCTTGATTTCAAAACATTTTTTAAAGCATTTTAGTTTCCCCCTTTGGGCTCAAACATAGCGATGATTGTGAGGATGGCCCAAGACCAGGCCATGTTTTGTTCTGTTGCTCACATAGTGTCACTACGAGTCGAAATCAACTCGACAGCACCTAACAACAGATTTCCCCTTTATATATTCTGTGGTCCTGTATTTGTTATTAAAAAATATTTTTTTGTTGTTCTTGTTTCACCCTTCCCTAGCCCTTGAGGAAATTGAGATGGTGGATATAAGTGTGACTGGTAGGGTCCTGATAGTTTGCTCCTTCTGTGTTGTGAAAGTAATGTTCTTTCCCAGCTTTGTCAGCAGGGTACAGTACTTTTTATTATTACTCTGTGTATTACCAGTATGTTGTTTCAATGATTCATGTATGAATCTCAAATTATGTAAGTCATTATCACTGTCATCAATAATGATTTGACAGCTGTAAGAAAGTATTACGTATAATGTTTTCAAAGAGTTTATTGAATTCTATAATATAATTCAGATAAAAAATTTCCCTCAGGTGTCACTTTTAGATTAGCAAAAATATCAGTAAATAGAAATGGGAAAACTGACTTATTACATACCATTTTTCTTACATATTAAAATATCATCACTTGTTTTAATAATAGCTTTTCCAGGAAAATAAGAGACATTACCACATTAAATACACATGCTCATAAGCTTCATTCCAATTTTAGAAACATCAGAATGTTAGAGGTAGAATCAAGGAAATAATAGTATTTAAATAATTTAGTCTTTGTTCTCTACGTTACTCTTACAGATACTAAAGTTGGAAGTTTAATATGTAATGTGAAAATAAAATAATTCCTCATTTACAGATATTTATTGATAGAGACCCAGCAGCATTTGCACCCATTTTAAATTTTCTTCGGACAAAAGAGCTAGACTTAAGGTAAGAAATGGACCCTTTTAAAGTAAATTCTTATTGATAGGTGTGTTTTTGGTGTATTTTATGAAGAAAAAGTCGTTTTTTCGAGACTATTTTTACTTAGAAGTTACCTCAGAACCGTGAGTACTCCAGCAGCGTCCTAACCAGCTTCCCTGCTGTCACGCTCGCACCCTTCTAGCTCATTTTCCACGCTAAAGCCAGAACTGCTGTCTAAAAATATAAACCTGGTCAGATGACTCCTCACCATAAAACCCTTACCTAACACGTTATTGGTCTAATGAAAGAGAATTTGGACTTTATCTTGTTTCGTAAGACTCCATAGCCTGGCCGCTGCTTAATTTCTCTCACTCAGCGTTTCAGCCCTTTTTGGTCTCAGCTTAAACATAACTTTATCACTGATCTCTTTTTTTCCACCTCACGTAGGTGTTCATAGTTTCCTGTACTGCCACTGTCACAGCATTTATTACATTTACGACTTTTTTAGTTGTTTTTAGGTGCCATTGAGGTGCTACTGACTCATACCGAGCCCTGGTGGTTCAATGGTAAGCACTCGGCTGCCAACCCAAAGGGTGGTGTTTGAACCCGCCCAGTGGTTCTGTAGGAGAAAGTCCTGTCGATCGGCTTCCGTAAAGACTTCAGCCGAGAAAACCCTGTGGGCAGTTCTGCTTTGTCGCTCGGGGTTGCTGTGAGTCAAAAATCAACTCTGGGGCACCTGACAGCTTTTTTAGTGGTCTGTCTTCTCACCAAGGAACGCTTGTGGTGCATTGGTTAAGTGCTCGGCTGCTAACTGAAAAGTTGGTGGTTCAAACCCACTAGCTGCTCTGGGGGAGAAAGATGTGGCAGCCTGTTTCCATAAAGATTAAAACAAAACGTTGCCGTCCAGTTGATTCCGACTCCCGGTGACTACAGGTCAGAGTAGAGCTGCCTCGTCTGGTTTCCCAGGCTGTAGTCTTTGCAGGAGCAGACTGCCACGTCTTTTTCCATGGAGCTGCTGGTAGGTTTGAACCACTGAACCTTTGGTTAGCCGCTGAGCGCTTAACCGCTGCCAGCCTTGGAAACTCTGTGGGGCAGTTCTCTGTCTTACAGGGTCGCCATGAGTCAGAATCAACTTGAGGACAGCGAGCTTGGTTGGGTGTTTTTTTATCTTCTCACTAGACTTTAAGCTCCAAAAGAGCGAGCACTGTTTCCGGTGTGTCCCCACGACCTGTCACCGTGCTTGGTGCATAGTAGATACGCAGAGCTGGTTCTTTTGTTTTGATAAATGCGTGACCATATAAACTGTTTCTTAAATTCGCTGTCTTATGTTACAATCTCAATTCCTACCAGGAAGCTTTAATTAATTTTTTTATTGTCCTTTTTATTTCATATAGTCCTCAAATTTTCACAAGGTTCTCTTAGTATTTTTTAGATAAAACTTTAAAAATCTAGTTGCTTATTTGAGCTACCTTTTAATAATATTATAGGATTTTTGGCTTACCTTTACTAGCTTCTTGACTGCAGAGGTTTGTCCGTTTTCATCCCTGCTATAGCCTGAGTACTAAAACAGTGGATGTAGTAGGTGCTCAATATTTTGGAGCAGATTTGTTGAATAAGTGAAAGAATGTGTTGGGGCTTTTTTTGTTTGCTTTTTGACCTGATGTCAGGTAGACGTAGGAATTACATTACTAACTACTTACTTCTTGGGTAAGATAATTTTAACCCATATCACTTGATTAAAGAAGCCGAAATTTACTTCTAGAAGGTCAGTGTCCTGTGACTAATCCACAACCATATCACCCATGAAAGGCAGAATTAGTTTAAATATCTGTGTTTGTTGACTGCTTTTATTACAAATTGCTGCCTTACTTCATTTAAAGAGGCCTAGGAGATGTTTTAAGTTCTGCGTGGTTCCTTCCAAAAGAAGATGGGAAGAAATGTAAACAAACAAACGAAAGTGCTGTGTTCTAATTCTGGTCCTGGCACAAAGCTCCTATATTGCCCTCATACCACACTGTTGTAATCACCATATTTGTCTGTCTGTCCCCGCAGGCGACTGGAAGTCCTCGAGAACTTATTATTAGCCAGTACTGCTGTGCCTTGATGTAAATGCTTTTGAAGCAGAAATAAAATAAATAATCATGCTTGTGTTAAACTAGTCACAACCAGTTCCACAAATATAAGCAATTTAATATCGCAATTGCATGTGTCTGTTAAATCCAGGGAATGTCTTTAAAGAAACCTAAAATGAATCATTGGTATTTTATACTCTTACCCTTCCATTTTTATTTTGACATCAGATCCGTGTACTGCTGTGTAGTAGTGCCATGTTCATCTGGGTAACACAGCCTTCCTGAAGGTGGTCTTTTCTTCCTCCTGTTTTCTGTCTCACTCTTATTTTTGGTTTCTAATGAGAAGAGAGCCATTTATCTGAATTTATTCATTAAACATTACATAATGGCTAGCACCATGCTAGATACTGTGAGGTGTACACAAATAGAAGTGGATCGTGCTTGCAAGGAGCTTACGTTATAATTGGAGAGGTTAAAATATGTACAGAAATACTTATGATAAAGATTTAGAAGCAATTAATGCCATAAAATGATTTCTACCCTGTTATATGCCTTATCAGATACTTCTTGATACTTTATTTGTGCTAACCCTGTAAAAGGCGTCATGTCTTAGTTAAACAATTCATCTATAGATAATGATTTTTAAGTAAAGAAAATATTTTTGCTTGCATGCCGTTTTTATTTAGACTTTTTCCAAATTATTAAACAAAATAAAAAATAAGTCTTAAAGCCTTATGACTTTGTTCACATTAGAAACTCAGTCCTTCCATTTGCTCCAGACTTGGATCCACTTTGCCAGCCCTGGGGAGTGTAAATGGTTGGTTTGTTTCCTTGTAGGGGAGTGAGTATTAACGTTCTGAGGCATGAAGCGGAGTTTTACGGAATTACTCCACTGGGTATGTGTTCTCCGGATACTTTCTCTTTATGATTAGACATTTTGTGAACTAAACTTGCCCAAATGAACTGTGTTTTATAACAAGTCCTAATTTTTGATGGTATAGTTCAGTGCTAAGTTTTGTGGATTTTCTTGTTAAAAAGATGTTGTCAACTCTAAGTTAACATAAATATTTTCCTTTTCTTATCCTCTTTAACTAGTGAGAATAAAAACGGAGCACTGTTTTCTGTTCACATGCACCCTTGACACGTTTGCTCTGGTTTTCCAGTGAGAAGGCTCCTCCTGTGCGAAGAGCTGGAGCGCTCGTCCTGCGGCAGCGTCCTGTTTCACGGCTACTTGCCTCCGCCGGGTATTTGTGCTTCGTTTTATTTAGTCTTTTTAAAAATTATTTTTATCATTAAGAAAGTGTAAACATAAGTAGAAAAAACTATTCTTTGGTACTTGAGTTTCTCTTTTACAAATTTAATAGTAATGATGAGAACTTTGATGTTAATAGAAATTAAGTCACACTATATGTTAGAGTTGGAATCCTCGACGGCAATGGGTATTATATGTTAGAAAAGGGATTTGGCATACTTTTTCTATAAAGAGCCACGTAGATTTTTGGGCAACAAGTCCTTCGTGTAAACTGCTCAGCTCTGCCATAGACACTACATAAGCGAACGGGCCAAGCTGTGTCCAGTACAACTTCATTTACAAACACAGCCATTGGGCTGGATCGGGCTGCGGCCCATGGTTTGCTGACTCCTGTGGTAGAGCACTGGTTGTCAGATTCCTTTTTGTGGAACTCCAGGGGTTCAGCAGAGACATGTCAGGTATAGGACGGGGCAGGCAAGGCTCGTGTCATCTTGGCCCCTACCGGAGTTAGAAGAGTTCTGCCTTTATCTGTGTCATACTGGACTTGTGAACAAGATTCCATGTCAAAACAATTCTCCCCTGCCAAGTAAAAGGAGTTGGAAAGTGTGAGAAAATTCAGCTTTAGAGCTCATAATTAAATTAGTGCAGAGTACACAGTGCGTAGTACCTGTTCTATAAATGTGAAGACTGGCTGACAGACCAAATGACTTACTGATTGGTTTTGGAATCTATCACAGTGAATCTTGGAGATTCCTGAGCCAGGAGAATTACCAGGATCAGCACAAAGCTAGTTCCTGTGAGGTAGAGGTCAGACCCCCCCTCTGTTCTCCAGCTTCTCAGCATTTCTGACACCAGCCGTTCCCCCAGAGCACTCTCTGCGTCTCTTCTGGGTTTGGTGATTTGTTGCAGTGATGACACGGAACTCACAGACCTTACTCATGTGGTTTGTCAGAGACAACAGACAACCGCTCAGGATCAGGATTACCTTGGAATTATCAGGAGCGGGAGGCACATAGGCCGGATTCGGAAGGCTACCCTGAGGCAGAGAGCGCATCCCTCCATTCTTCAGTGCAGGACAGCTCTCTCAGCTCCTCTTGGTTGTGCAAGCAGGCAAGCTCTTGCCTTGGCTGTGGGCGCCCTCAGCCGTGCAGGCCTCCTCTGCCTTGGCCTCCTTGCTGCTAGCTGGCCCAGCTCATGGCTAGTGTAGGAGCTTGCTCAGCCGCTACTCTCCTAGTAGGAGCTTTCTGCCATCTCCGCTGGCTCTGCCAAAGGGCCTCTTCTGGGCCTCTTGCCGCCAGCACAGCTGCTGGGCCCCTTCCAGATCTCTTGTCATCTTCAGCATTACAGCCTTTGACCTGTATTACAGCTCTTCCAGGAGGTTCCTAACCTCTTCTCTCTCTGTGCTTCTTGTCTCTTCTGACCTCTCTCTTTGCCTCTGAGAAACCTCTGTGGGATTGACTATTTATATAAGCAAACTCCTTGTCAATTTCAAGGCATGGCCTTTCCAACAAAACCACCAACCAACCAATCCCCTCGGTGGACTGCAGGTCGCTCAGTCCTGTTGGATAGTTTTATGCACCACTGTTTGCATAGTAAATTAAACAGTCCCTGTAAGGCATCTAAAATAGACCAATCACAGGGCAGACTGCAGGCTAGAACCAGACAAAAAAGAGTATCAAACTATCTAGTAGTTTATAGTTTACCCAAGAAATGTCAATCAATCTGGACAAAAGTAACAAACTCTCTAGGGTAGAAAACAACCTGGGAGTCTGCCCCCTTCGCCTCTGTGCCTTCCAAGGTCCTTTTCCAAAGACTAAGGCAATGGCAGCTCCGCAGGGCCTGGGGGAAAAATCTCCCAGGCTGGTTTTCCACAGAACCAAGGCAAAAGGCCCCATAAAGGAACTCATTTCACCACCGGTTTATTTCAGAGAATTAGAGCTAGGTAAAAATGGAGCACAATATGATAAATCTTGCTTATCGTAAGTGATATGATGATTCTCAGAAATCCATTGAATTTTTTCTTTTTTTATGATAATTATAGTAACTTGCTGTATTGGTAGGTGTGTTTTATATTACATGGTTAAAGTTTTATTTTTTCATTTTTGGTAGGTTAGCTTAGAAATAAACTTGTCTTATTTTTCCCCTTTTGTAGGTATTCCTAGTCGTAAAATAAACACAGCTAGATCCTCTGCTGATTCTAGAAACGGCCTGAATTCTGCAGAAGGTGAAGCCCGGGGAAATGGTGCCCAGCCTGCTCTCTCTGGAGCTGGAGAAGAGACTGTTAGGCTTGGTGAGCACTGATGGTGTAAATATATAAAGAAAAATATCTGTGTTTTTAGTTAAAGGGGGGATTGGGTATTTAAAGAAGTGATCTTTGCCTTTTTTTTTTTTTTTAATCCAGATTTATCGTTTATAACTTGAAGAGTCTCATGTAATGTGTAATTTTTATTTAAAATACCTGTGACCTTCTGTTTGCTCTGAATCTTTAGAACAGGGCTTGGCAAACTTGCTATAAAGAGCCAGACAGTAACTATTGCGGATGTTGTGAGCCATACAGTCTGTGTCAAAAGCACATAAATTTGCCATTAATGACAAAAGCATGGACAGTGTGTAAACAAATGAGCAGGGCTGTATTCTAGCAAGACTTGTGTGTGATGGATAGAGGGTTGGAATTGGTCCGGAGACTGCAGTTCGCCCATCTTCACTTTAGAACATAAAATATCTCTTTTTCTAAAATCAGCAGGCTCTCCTGTGGGTCCGCGGAAGGTGCTGATAGTAGCTGGCCATCACAACTGGATCGCAGCTGCGTATGCCCATTTTGCTGTGTGCTACAGGTACTGGGTACCCAGTAATGGCTGGGTTTTTACTTTAGGGAGGGGTTAGTTTCTGAGCAGTTCTCCTCTGTCCCGTAGCATCGCTATGAGTCGAAATCAAGTCGACAGCACCGAACAGACGAAACAAGTTTTTAAATAATTCTGATTTTGTATTTTTAGATTGAAGAATTATTTCTTAGTCATCAGTTTTTTCTCTACGTATTTTACCCATTTTTGTATCTCCTGATTAGGTTTAGTTTTTTTATTTTCACGGCTAATTAGGTAAATACTGCGGATGGCCTTAATACATCTTAAAATGTTTCCCAGACGGTGTAAACTGTGATGTAACTGAGATGGCTTGATACCATTGCTTACTTTTTGTCTAGCTTCTGACTCGGTTAACTGCTGTGGTAAATGACTGTAGACAGGACTATTAGTGTGAGTTACATGGTTTTCTGGCTGGAACAGTCAATCTTTTGTGCTCTAGAGCTGGACAGGATAAGACTCTGTTGGTCACATAAGTGAGTTATACTTACTTTCAGGTATGCTGTCCTGATTCTTTTACTCTTCTTTGGCATCTCTTTATTTTGCAATACTCTAGAGAAAAATAACTTAGAAGCATGATCTCTGCAAAATATTAGATCACATCATATTATTATTTATATTCCTAAATTAACACTCTCCAGATTACATCATTCACTTCCTTAATCGATTCAGCATCTCTGTGGAACTCTGTTGTGAGCCTAGTGTATGTGACATTCACAAAGCAGCAGGTTGGCACTGTCCCTGAGGTACTGACAGTCCCTGTAAAAGCATCTAGATTTTGGTTCTCAGCATCAAGTTTTAGAGGTTACTAAGTAATTTAAAAAAAAAAAAAAAATTTTTTTTTTTTTAAGTAATTATCTCAACTCATGAATCCCACCTGGTGGTTGAAGAGGGTAATTACAAACTCTACAGTGCTTGGGAGAAATTGATACAGTTTTATCTGTATTGCCTTAAAGTTTAAGTAAGCAAATGGTTAATTCTTCCAATTAACATGAAGGCTGAATTGTGTATTTTTAAGAATTAGAGCCTGATATTACTTTACCAGGTGTATTTAAACTAAAACAAAGTTAAAGTGTTTTCACTTAGTTCTTTTGGTGATTGTGGTTTTTTAATGCCTAAGTATGATTTTGCAATGATCATGACAGGCAGTATGTAAAAGAATACGTTTTAATTTCTTCATGTTCTTCTTTTTTGGGGGGGCGGGGGTAGGACAAAGAAAATTTACAATTTTCTTTGTATCATTTGTTTAGTGGAACTTCAAAAATAAAAAAAAAAAATAGATATCCCATAATTAAAGTTCAAGGCATTCATTGCCATAATTACACAACTGTTTAAGTTCTAAATATATAGAAGACTTGTTATACAATCACATAGAATACATGTCAGAAAGACTTAAATTCACATAGGGCAGAAAAATATAAAACATTTAAAGGGATTATTTCAGAGAAATTAAATACTAGAGAATACGTATGTATTCAGTCCACTGCCAGTCAAAACCCTGGAAAGCCCTTGTTTTATGGGAAATGACTCGTCCCATAAGGTTTTGCATTTAGAGCTTTAAAAACCAGTCCTCAGAGAAGGATCTCTAAAGGTCCATCCATCATCCCTGGGACCGTGCCGAGATGCTGGGACGCGGGTGCTACCCCAGGTCACTCCCGGGTTTGCCTGGATAGATTGTCATCTGCAGGGCCTAGTCACAGTGCCTTGAGGGCAGGGAGCTTCAGTATAATCCCCAGATTCTGATTTTGGTTGACTTATTTCTATGCGTAGGAAATGACAGCAGTACTTTTTGTGGAGATAAGTGAAAGACTTTTTTTTTAAGCTTTAGATTTTTTTTTTAATGTGGAGACCTTTTCTGAACTTCTCTGGAGAAGAGTAGAACTCTAGTCTCTTTAAGTGGTTTGTGTATTCCGTGGAGCCCTGGTGATGCCGTGGTTAAGAGCTGCGGCTGCTCACCAGAAGGCCAGCAGTTGGAATCGGCCAGCTCTGTATCACCATGTGTCAGCAGAGTTTTATACCTAATAGTGGTGGGTGGTAGCTGCGGTAACTCTAGTTTATTTTTTGGCACATTTTTTGTATTCTTGTTTGCTTAATTACTGCTGAGTCTAGCTTATGCATCTGTTTTTTAACAGAATCAAAGAATCTTCAGGATGGCAACAAGTGTTTACAAGCCCGTATTTGGACTGGACTATTGAACGAGTGGCTTTAAATGCAAAAGTGGTTGGAGGTCCCCATGGAGACAAAGATAAAATGGTTGCTGTTGCCTCAGAGAGCAGCATCATCCTGTGGAGTGTTCAAGATGGAGGAAGCGGAAGTGAAATAGGTGAGAACAGTTGTGTTTCTGCTGCATTTTGCTGGTGTATATGATGTCCTGAAGTTTTAAAGGGATTGCCCATAAATATCAAAACTAACCTGGACTGTTGGTTAGCTACAGCTGCCAAACCTTCTTTCTAGGTTCCAATAAAAACAAGACTACTCATTGTGAGGGGAATGATATGGTAAAGAGGGAAAAAATTGATATTTCTGCAGAGAGACAGCCTTTTCAGCAATTTGCTCCAACTGAGACCTGGCTGTGCTCTGAGACCGTTGCTTTCTCCTGAAGCCAGCCCAGTGCTGGCTGTTTTCTCTCTCCCTGTCCCAGCAGTGGTGCTGAAGGTCAGGTAGGTCACCATTTGCTCCTCCTCATGGCTGCTTCTAGATCAGAAATTCTCAGACTTTTTGACCTCAGAACTCCTTTATGCCCTTAAAAAGCTATTCAGGGCCATAAAGTGCTTTTGTTTAGGTTATAGCTTGATATTTATCATAATAAAAATTAAACTTTTATATTATTTACTAATTAATCTAAAAATATTAATTATTAACGTATCAAATGGTAGCATAAAAAACTTTTTTTTGTGAAAAATATTTCAAAATAACAATTTATTGGACAATAATGGGGTTACCAAGATTATAGCAGACAAAACTGAAGATAGCTAGTAAAAGCACAGTGGAAAGATTGAGAACAAACTAAGGTAATCTCAGAAAACATGCATAATTGTACCCTGAGCCTTCCAGCACAGGTAACTGTAGAAAATAAGAATATGATACTGCCAGAGTGATGACCTCCTCACGTGTCATGTAGCTTCTGGAAAACTCTGTGTACTCTTCAGAGAATGAGAGTAAAAAAAGCAAATAATGCTTTAATATTAACGTGAAAATAGGCTTGCCTTTTCAAACTTCCAGAAAGGGTGTTAGGACCCACAAGGATTCCTTGGCTGCACTTTGAGAATCACTGTTCTAGACCATTCTCTTTCCTTCCTTTCCCAACCCCCTGCAACACCCCAGTTTTGAATTTCATGCCATCTAGAGTTACGCTGTACTACTTCTTGATGTTGTAGTCTTCAGCTGTCCTGTGGATCACTATCCTTATTTCTTTGAAGTTATTAGCTCTGGGTCTCCAACTCAAAAAATTCTTTGAGTCCACTGAGATCTTCAGTCCTCACTTCTCTTTCTATCAGGCCTGGATCCCATCATTACCATCACTCTCTAGCATACAGCCTCAGTTTTCTTACGTCTCCGCCTTTACCGTTCTTACCTGGAGAGCATGGCGTAGAAAAAGAAACATGCGTGTGTGTACACACACACACGCACCCCCAGACACATACACACTCCCGATACTTAGTCTCAGTTCATGACTGTGACTCCCACGTGGGCTCTCAAGCAGCTCAGCAGTCTGCTTACATGTTTGTCAGTTCTTTCTGTTACTCTCCACAGTGACTGGAGTTCATACTGCTTCCTTTCTCCTAAGCTTCTCTTAGTTTGTATGAATTTATATATATAATTATATGTATTATTAATTCAGTGAAGTAGGTTCTAGTTTACACACAGATAAGTTTATGTAAGTATATGTAATATATATAAACTAGAGTGGGGTTAAGTATCTTAGTCAAGGCCATACAAGGTAGAAACCCACTCTGTGCTCTTAACTATCATGGAGTGTGTGTGTGTGTTATTTATAGATGATAAAATGTATGCATTTAAAGTGTATAGTTCAATGAATTTTCAGCAAAGATAGAGAGTATGTCCATCATCTCACAATGTTTTCTTATGCTCCTTTTACCCCCACCTTGAGGTAACCCCTGTTCTACTTTTTGTGACAATAGGCTCCTGGGATTTTGTATGAGTGGAATTATATGGAATGCATTCCTTTATTTGTGGCTTCTTTCATTCAACATAGTGTGGTTTTGTGACTCATCTGTGTTGTTGTGTGCATCAGCAGTCCATTCCTTTCTATTGCAGAGCAGTATTCCATTGAATTGATAGGCTAGGATTTTCTTGTCCATTCACCTGTTGATGGACATTTGGGTTATTTCTAATTTGGAGATATTATGAGTAAAGCAAACATTCATGTGCAAGTCTTTCTGTGGAATTAAGCTTTCTTAAGGTAAATACCTATGAGTAGAATTTCTGAGTCATGTGAAAAGTGTATGCTTAAATTTATGAGAAACTACCAAACTGTGTTTCATAGTGATCACACCATTTTATATTTCCATTCTCCACATTGGAGAGTTTCAGTTGCTCCACGTCCTTACCAGCATTTTTAATTGTTACTCTTTTTAATTTCAGCTCTTTTAGTTTTCTTAGTGGATGTGCAGTGATCTTAATGGTGGTTTAGTTGCCTTTTCTTGATGATTAATGATATCTTTTCATGTGCTCATTGGCCATTTGTACATTTTATTTTGAGAAGTGTCTCTTTAAATCGTTTGTCCGCTTTTTATGAGGCCATCATCCTATTTCTGGTTTGTAAGATGTATTTATATATTCTAGGTTAGTAATTAACAACTGGGGACAGTTTCGGCCCTTGGAATATTTGGCACTGTCTGGAGATACTTCTGGTTGACACAACTGAAGGAGAATTACTGCGAACATCTAGGGGGTAAAGGCCTGACTGGGATGCTGTTAAACATCCTACAGTACACAACACAGCCCCTCACAATAAAGAATTTTTGTCAAAAAATGTTAGTGGTGCTGAGGTTGGAAACTGTGTTCTAGATACACATTTTTTGCCAGGTATATGTATTGTGGATATTTTCTTCCAGACTGATTTGCCTTTTGTTTTTTTAATGGTATCTTTTGAAGAGTGGAGGCTATATTGAAGAATTCTGATACAGCAATTTTTCTTTTATTGTTCATCCTTTGTGTCCTATCTTAGAAATCTTTGCCTACCCCAAGGTTGCAAAGATTTTCTTATATGCTTTCTTATAGAAGCTTTTTTTTTTTTTTTTTTTAAGTTTTGGCTTTACATTCAGGTACTGATTCATTTTTAGTAAGTTTTTGTATATCATACCATGTGAGGTGTAAGGATCATGGTTCATTTTTTCCATGTGGATATCTAGTTCTTCCAACTATTTCTTGACAAGACTCCTTTTCTTCATTGAATTAACCTGGTTCCTTTGTCAAAACTGATAGACTGTTTAGGTATAGATTGTAGAACTTTCTGTTCTGGTGCATTGATCTTTATGTCTGCCCTTTTGACCAGTACCAACAGTGTCAGTTTTTATAGTAAGTCTTGAAATCAGTCCTCTACCAAAGCAGCCACGTTTCTGTTTCAAAATTTAGTCAGATTCTTTGTATTTTCATAAAAATTTGAAAATCAACTTCTCAGTTGCTATTAAAAAGCCTTTTGGGATTTTATTGTCTTTAAATTGATTTGGGAAGAATTGACATCCTAACACTAATGACTTTTCCAGTCCATGAACATGGTATATATCCTTCTGTGTTTTAAGTCATCCTTAATTTCCCTTAGCATTGTTTTATAGTTTTTAGGATACAGGTTTTGCATATATTTTGTTACCTTTCTCCCTAATTATCTTATGTTTCTGATGCTATCACAAATGTAACTCCCCTCATTTTCTCTTCAAGTATTTTTTTCTGCCCCATTCCCTTCCTTCTGTTCCTTCTCTCTCTTCCCTCCATCCCCCTCTCCTCTTACTCCTTTTGAGACTCAGTTACTCATGAGACCACTTTATATTCGCCCAGAGGCCTCTGAAGCCTGTTAAAATTTATTTTCCGTTCATTCTTAAGTTTAGATAAATTGTATTGGCCCAGCAGTCTGCATTTATGTCTACTTAGTGGATTTTTCATTTCAGATATTGGACTTTTAAGCTCTGGAATTGCCTTTCGATTTCGTTTTATTGTTTGTGTTTCTCTGCTGAGATTTCTCGTCTTTTCATGCATTATGTCCCCCTTTCAGTAAGTATGGCATACTCATAATAGTTCTTTCAGAGTTTTTGTCTGATATTCCAACGTCTGGGTCATCTCATCTTTTTGTTTGAGGTCACATTTGCCTGCTTCACACGTCTAGAAATTTTTGATACATGATGTGCACATGCTTGTTGCATTACAGAAGGTATGGATTATGTTGTCTTCCTTTAAAAGATGGGAGCCTTGTTCTGGCAGGCATTCATCTTATTGGACTACCTTCTTGATCCTCTTAGGCTTGTTTTTAAGCTTTGTTAGAGGAGCCTCTTTCAGCTTTGTTCCTAGTTTTAGGGCATGCTCCTGCTCGAGGTTGTGGTCCTTATTGTTAAAGGTTGGCTTTTCTGGAGTCTCTGCTGAATGTCGGAGGTGCTTAGCCGGGTCTCCCCACTCTCACTGGGCCGGAGCCACCGCATCTGTGCATGTTGACGTCCGTTGTCTCCACTCAGCTCTCAGTCCTTAGAAGGCTCTTGTGGTCCTCGGGGATTCCCACCCTGCCCTGGTGCACTCTGGCCTCAGCAAAGGCCTTAGGGGAACTACCTATTCAACCCATAAGCCTTCCACTCCACTCCCACCCCAGCACAGTCTCCTCTTTTCTTGTACCTTGCCTGCAAATTCCAGCTACTTGAGCAGCTTCAGTCTCTGGTCTCTGGCTTCTCAGTTCAGGGAAACTACCACTTTTTACTTGGCCATCACCTGCCATGGTCACGAAAGCCCTTAGGCCAAAAGCCAGGGTGAATGCGGCACTCCTTGTACCCCTCCTATGTCTGCTGCCTCTTGTCCAGTCCCTGAGAACAGTGGCTTTAATTTATTTGGTTTTTGTTGTTTTACAGTGAGGAATAATCTGAAACCAGTTACTCCACCCTGGCCAGCAATGAAAGTCTCCCCTGTAACAACTTCAGGGAATAAAAACTTAAAATTCTAATATTTGGAGTTACATAATACACTGGTAATTATACAGAAAGGAACAAATTTGTGATTTTTTTTTTTTAATTAATTGTAACAGCAATAAGTGAAGGAGGTTGTATGCCTTCCTTCATTTTCAGAGGCTAGTGTGGGAGGTAGCTGTGTTATGGGATAGTACGGTAACCATTTCTTGTTTCAGACCCTCTTTAGACCCTGACAGCACCACCCAGGGAATATTGTTAGGGCTGGCGTGTCCGCGATAGAGCCCCCCCTGGAGGCTGCACCCTCTTCCGTAGAACTGGTATCAGACGGTGCTGCTGGATTGCTGCTGCAGGCAGTGTTTTACTGAGAGAGGACCCCTTAAGGCAGGAACTTACATCGTGTACATTGCTGTCTCCCCTGTGGATGGCGCTCCAGATGGTGGAGCCTGAGCGGGAGGGGTGCTTTCAGTTTCTGGAGACCATTCCAAGTGTCTTCCTCGATTTCCCAGAACCTACTCTTCTCTAGAGTGGCTGATGTCGGTTGTTTTCCCCTTTTTTTTTATTATTCCTGCCTTTCTCATAGCCTGTAGTACTGAGTGTAGTCGGTGTCACATGGTCTGAAAATTGTTTGCTGTCAAAATTACAGTTCTATTATATGAGAACCCCTAAAATTGCATACAGTGTTAAATGATGACTTTCTGCTTTGAAGTGGTAGGTTTACTTCTTCATTATCTCAGGCCAGGGGCTTAGCTTTTTGTGTGTGTTGTGTTTTATTTTGCTCTGGTGATTTTTTTTGGCTGACAAGTTGGGTTGAGATGGTGTATTTATGTGTATGAGTGCATAAATGTGTATTTGTACGTGTAAATAAAGATGCATACGTTGAAGGCATTCCGTAGTCCATAACCTGTGTTTTGTGGTTTTTGTCCAGTATATATCATCTTTCTTTCTGCTAGATGCCTGGCTTTTTCAAGCTTGGTTGAGAGTTTGCAAGGTGTTTATGGCCAGTTTTTTTTTTTTTTAATCTTACACTGCATGTAATACACTTCTGAACAGAAACAAAGACCTAGCACTGGTGTGAGATTCAGAAGAAATCACACGCCAGTAATCTTTCCTGTCTTGCATTTTTACTAACGCTGTGATTGCATCTGACTGGTTTGTTCCTTCCCATGAGTTCTTCAAAGTCTTGTATGTCCTTTTTTTCTTAACTGGATGCTGAGAAAAGTGTTCACACTGGCACATAATAGGTACTCTTTTTTCTTCTTGTAATAAATAAACTGATACCTGAAACAGCCAAATGATATGTATAGGTGAGGCTTATTTTCCCACATCTTTAGGTAAAAATGTATTCCTTATAAGGTGTTTTTCAAAGAACTAAGATAATTCTATTTAAATGCCAGATTGAATTCTGACCTTTTAAAGATACACTGACCTTTGAGACCTAAAGCTTTGTTCCTGTTTTGTAGGCAAGATAAGAATCAGAAAGGTGGCAAAGAAAGGTGCTTTCAGGACCAGAATTTCAACTCTTGATTGTCCTGACGCCTAGGGCACTACTCTGCTAATGAGAAACACTCACAAATACACATAGATAGTTGTTGTTAGTTGCTGTCAAGTAGATTTCTGCTCATGATTTATCTAGAGATGTGTATGCATGTATGTGTGTAGATAATATCATTTAGCTGCCCTTGAATCAGCCCCAACGTGAGGCGACCCCATGCACAATGGATTCAAATGTTGCGTAGTCCTGCACCGTCTCCATGATTGGTTGTGGAGTGGACAGTGTTCTTTTGGGATCCGTAGGGTTGTCGTAGGCCGATTTCAGAAGCAGGTCACCAGGCCTTTCTTCCTAGTCTGTCATAGTCTGGAAATTGCTGAAACCTGTTCAGCATCCTGGAGTCATGTGACACGTCAAGGTGAGCCTAGAATTCTCTGCCTTAGAAAATCTCGGGTCTTTTACTGTTTATATTTGCCCCTTACAGCCTCTCCCATGTGTACCTCCTCTTCCCTTTGCCCAGATTCCCTCAGCCTTTCTGTTGCCTGTGTCCCAATTTGATGAACTGTTCACCCTTTAAAGTTCCAGATCAGATGGCTTCTTTTCCCCAAAGTATTCTGACTCTTTTTCACTACCCCCATTTAAAAAAAAAAAAAGCCCCAAACCCATTGCTGTCCAGTCAGTTCTGACTCATAGTGGTCTCACAGGATGACAGAGTAGAACTGCCCCGCAGTTTCCAAGGCTGTAAACCTTTATGGAAGCAGACTGCCACGTCTTTCTCCCAAAGAGCGGCTGGTGGGTTTGAACTGCCGACCTTTCAGTTAGTGGCTGAGCGTTTAACCACTGTCCCACCAGGCTCCTTTACCCCATTTACTCCCCTGGATAGTGCTCTGTACCGTGCATCCTTCTGTTATTGTCATGTTGTAATCAGTTGGTTGTATTTTTTTTTCTACTGAACTGTAAGGTCCTAGTAGGATCCTATTTTTTTTTTTTTTAAATCCTCAGTGCCTAGTATTGTGCCTTTTGAATGAATTAAATTTAAACCTGTACTACCGGGAACCCAGGTATTTAAAATAAGCCCAGAGGAAAAGCCCGAATGTCCGTTCTGAACGTGCTTAGACGTCTTCCTGCTGGTCTTTCCCCCCTTTTATTTCCCAGTTCCTAGACATGTTGGGGATAGGTGAGATTGCCAAGTCTGTCTTCAGGTCAGTGGGTCCCAGAATCAGGTCTGTGGACCCAGCTGCATCTAAATCTCTTACAGGTTTTTTAAAAAATGCAGATTCTGATTTACTGGGTCTGGCATGGAGCCCAGGAACTTTTCTTTTCTTTTTAACGTACATATTTTTCACTTTAAACCTGCCAGATTACTTTGATAAGCAAGCGAGGCTTGGGAACCAGGGTTTCGGATAACTAAGGCGTTTTATCAGCGAGAGATTACTTGGGGCTGACTCTTATCTGCTTTAAGAGCTCCGTAAGCTGCTGAAGAGCTTGGGAGTTTATTTCTGGTCCCCAAAGCATCTAGCACATTATTTCTGCAAATCAGAATAGGTTTAAATTAGTTACTTTTAAGATGTTTTCGGTCTGGGTTTTGATAAATTCTAACGTGGCGACTGATTAACCCTTTACTTTTTATTGTTGTTTAAGGGGTGTTCAGCCTTGGCGTTCCCGTGGATGCCCTCTTCTTCATTGGTAACCAGCTGGTGGCCACGAGCCACACAGGGAAGGTCGGGGTGTGGAACGCGGTCACTCAGCACTGGCAGGTTAGTCTTAGCTAAAGCATATTATAGCAATGAAGGTATTTGTGACACTCATTGATGTACTTCTCTTTATTCATGTGAATGCATATGGTTGCTCTCTCTGATTTTCTATAATGTAGAATATATTTAGTAGAAAATCTGTTTCTAGGTACATATTTGACTGTGTTTTTAAGAATTTTAAGTGTTTCTGGAAAATGAGTGAGTTTTAAATTCTGGTGTGTATTTCTCAAGTTCCGTGCTACTTGAAAGAAAGTAGTCCAAGCAAACTTCATTTGCTGAGTGGAAACAGGTCTGTGTGAAAATGTATAGTCTGTTCAGAGGAGATAGCAAGCTAAATGGCCCCAAGAGTATTTGAAAAGGAAGGAGGTAAGACTCTTAAAAAGAGGTTAATATTTGCTTCTGAGGGAAAGGGGAAAAACTACAGGACATTAAGCAGGGAGTGACAAGATCAGATTCGTGTTTTAGAAAGCTAACAGTGGTCAGCGTAAAGATGATGGGCCAAGGAATGTGGGAAAGAGTTGCTCTGGATGGATATAAAGTTTAGGTGAAGGGAGTATGATCAGAAGGATTCTTTAACTGGTGACAGTTCTCTAAAGAGGGATGTGAATTTTAATGATTTGTGGAAGGTCTGCTCTCAGGTGGGTTACTTGGCCAGTCATGTCAAGCTCGAGCTTTTAGAGGCTGGTGGAAGCTATAGTGTTTGTGCCATAAAACTGCTGAAGTAAATTTTGTTTCTAAAGGAACATGCTTCTTTATGACCTTCTTTGTTTTTAATAACATTTTCAGAACTACATACAAAATTTTTATCTTCTGAAATCTTGAAACGGACTCACTTCCTCAAAGTGGATAATTATTTTTAAGCTTTTAGTCTTGCATATAGCCTGATGCTTCCTATTTGGTATATGCATGAATTGAAAACCGTATCTGACGGAGTGGGTTTGTTGCTACATTTCAGGAAGACCTTGGGAAACTTGAGTGTCCATGCAGCAAACCGGTCTCACAACCCAGCTAGATGGGCTTCTCGTGGTGCAGGGCAGCGATGGCGTGCAGAGAGATCTCAGCGTCTCCTCTGCAGATATCCACAGACGCTTCTAGCCTGAAGGCTGCCGCCTCTCACTGCTGTTGATGCCAGGTTCTGATTTGGTCCAGTAGGTTCTGATTTGGCCTTTAGCAGCAGGTCTGCCCGTGAATAACACAGAAAGTATACAAGACAACCCTGTCATTCCTGTTATCAAATTTGATTGCAAATGTTTGAGTCACATAAGTCACAGAGCAGTGTGTGTGTGTGTGCTCGTGCGCATGCACACGCCTAAAAGCCATCGTAAGGTTTTGTTGGTCTAGCAGTTTCTCTCAGAACAGCTTCAATAAGATGTTAATGTAACTTCTGAAAAAACATTGTATATGATTTGGGTAAGAAAAAAGAAAAGAGCAGTTTTTAAAGAAGTTTTCAGTTTGTTCCCTTTTTTCATTAATCCTCCCACAAAATTATGTCTCAAAAGGAGATTAATAATAAAGGATTAGTGTTGTCAGATAGGTAGCCTAGGTGGAGTTGCATGGCAGAGTAGCAACTTTTAGGCATTATTTCCCAAGTTGTTCAAGTTTAAGTTTAGAATTAAGTTGGAACCTTGTTAGTGCTCATAACTACGAACAGAAGCGAGACCTTCTTATTCAAAACAGAAAGACGGTTTTGAAGTTAGTACTGAAATTCATTATGTATTCTGATGACTAAGGGTCAGAGCACTCACCCGAGTTCATTCTGGAGGATTAGAGATCTTTAGCCAAAGTTAACCGTCTGAGTCATACTCTAGTCTCCAGGTGAACAGTGGAGGCTGAGCTTGAGAAGGAAGTACTGGATTCAGCGGTGTTATGGTCTGATGGGCTAGGCTAGGCAAAGATTGGGAAGGCTTGTTTCACTCTCTCCTTTCCGGGTGTGAGGCACCTGTACCATGATATCAGAGGCAGAGTTTTGTGTGTGCGAGATAGATCTGCAAACCCCTGCATGTAGGAGTAGAGACAGGGTACACATCGGAATCCTGGGCCCAAAATTAGTTGAGGAGAGGACTAACATTTGAATATCTGTTATGTGCTGGCCACTGTCCCAAGTATGCCATATTGCCTTCCTTAGGTTTTACGGTATCATAGCTGAATTAGCTGGCATAGCCCCTCTCTGCTACTGACACGGACATACTGGATAAAAATGTGAAAACAGCGTATGTTAAGTCTTTATTAATCATTAACTTATGTTTATTTACACATACATACATGCATACCATGTATCAAGGTAAAGGCTCTGGGACCTGGAGTTTTAGCAAGAACTGGAGGCATAGCTTCGTGGGACAGTGGAAACTGGGGGGAAGACAAACCAAACCTGGAAACTCTAAAGGCCTGCCTCATCATCTGAGAAGATTAGGAAACTTTTGCCCAATAATCTTGGGTCAGGGTAGCTTGGCATTTGTTTTGTATCTTGGATCTGGAGCAGTGGGGAGCGGGGGGAAGCTATCCACGAGAAATTAAAACCAAAATATTTAGCTTAGGAGTACAGGGGTGTAAATTGAGAGTACAAAGGCACACCTTTGTGGTGTGGCTGCTCCAGTTAGAGAAATTAACATTAAAGCAGTGGTACTGCGCTGTTACATTTCTGGATACAGACATGAAACCAAAGGGATGCTTTAACAGAAGAGGACACAGTACTCTCAAGAGAGGGTCTCTACTGAAAGTGAGCACGTAAGCCCAACGTTTGTAAACCGCACACGGAAACAAATGAGGGAGAGTCATTAAATTCAGCTTGGAAGTAGTTTGAACAATCAGAAAATGACCGCAGAGTAATGACCAAAAAAAACCAAACCCACTGCCGTCGAGTCAGTTCCGACTCATAGCGACCCTATAGGACAGAGTGGAACTGCCCGGTGAGTTTCCAAGGAGCGCCTGGCGGATTCAGACTGCCGACCTTTTGGTTAGCAGCTGTAGCACTGAACCACTGCCCCCAGGGTTTCCAGATTAATGACAGGTCACCTGTGAACAATCAGAAAATGACTGCAAAGTAATGACAGGTCACCTGTAATTAAACTTGAAACAGACTCCTCATCATCACCTGTTGGAGCTAGAAGACAATGGATTATTACCCGCAAAATGGGAGGCTGAATAAGTGATCATTTAAAAGGTAGTGGATGAGGATTGTCGTTAGGTGCCTTCGAGTTGGTTCTGACTCATAGCGACCCTGTGTACAATTGAATGAAATGCTTCCCCGTCCTGTATCATCCTCACAATCCTTGCTGTGTTTGAGCCCATTGTTGCAGCCACTGTGTCTTATCTCGTTGAGGGTCTTCCACTTTTTTGCTGACCCTCTGCTTAACCAAACATGATGTCCTTTTCCAGGGACTGGTCTCTGCTGATAGCATGTTCAAAGTACACGAGACAAAGTCTCACCATCCTTGCTTCTAGTGAGCATTCTGGCTGTATTTCTCTCAAGACAGATTTGTTCCTTCTTCTGGCAGTCCATGGTATATTCAATATTCTTTGCCAACACCACAGTTCAAAGGTGTGAGTTCTTCAGTCTTCCTTATGCATTGTCCAGCTTTCAGATGCATACGAGGTGATTGAAAATCCCATGGCTTGGGTCAGGCGCACCTTAGTCTTCAAGGTGACGTCTTTACTTTTTAACACTTTAGATCTTTGCAGCAGATTCGTCCAGTGCAGTGCGTCATTTGATTTCTTGACTGCTGCTTCCATGGCTGTTGATTGTGGATCCAAGTAAAATGAAATCCTTGACAACTTCAGTCTTTTCTCCGTTTATCATGAATGTTGGCTTAGTGGTCCAGAGGATTTCTGTTTTCTCTGTGTTGAGGTGTAATCCATACTGAAAGTTGTAGTCTTTGATCTTCGTCAGTAAGTGCTTCAAGTCCTCTTTGCTTTGAGCAAGCAAGGTTGGTCATCTGCATAATGCAGGTTGTGTAAAGAGTCTTCCTCCAGTCCTGCTGCCACATTCTTCTTCATATAGTCCAGCTTCTCGGAGTGTATGCTCAGCATACATACAGATGGAGTAAGTATGATGAAAGGATACAACCCTTATACACGTCTTTCCTCATGGTAAAACATACAGGATCCCCTTCCTTGTTCTGTTCGAACGACTGTCTCTTGGTCTACGTACAAATTCTGCATGAACACAATTAAGTGTTCTGAAATTCTCATTTTTTGCAGTACTGTCCATAATTTGTTATGATCCACGCGGTTGAACGCCTTTGTGTAGCCAGTAAAGCGCAGACAAACATCTTTCTGATATTCTCTGCTTTCAGCCAAGATCCACCTGACGTCAACAATGGTACTTCTCTTTTCATGTCCTCTTTTGAATCTGGCTTGAATTTCCTGTTGATGTACTGCTGTAATTATGCTGAAGATAGAGATACTCTGTATCTTCAGTGTAATTTTGCTTCTGTATGATATTAACAATATCGTTCGATAGTTTCTGCATCCTGGTGGTTCACCTTTCTTTGGAGTGTGCACATATATGGATCTCTCCCGGTAGGTTGACCAGGGTAGCTGTCTTCCAGATTCCTTGGCATCGATGAGTGAGTGCTCCCAGCACTGCGTTTGTTTGGTGAAGCATCTCAGTTGGTATTACGTCAGTTCCTGGAGCCTTGTCCTTCACAGGTGCCTTCGGTGCAGCTTGGACTTCGTGCATTAGTGCCATCAGTTCTTGATCATCTACTGCCTCCAGAAATGGTTGACCATCAACCAGTTCTTTTTGGTACAGTGACTGTGTATTCCTTCCGTTGCCCTTAGAATCCTTCAGTATTGCTACTGGAGGCTTGAACTTTTTCATCAGTTCTTTCAGCTTCAGAAATGACAAGTGATTCTCTTTTGAGGATTAAAACATGCTATGAAAAGTAATGATTTTACAAGTAGAGAGATCGGGGTTAAATGATTCTAGGGTCCTTATATTGCTGAAGAACATAAACTGATTATTTTTAAATTGCGAACCAATTATGCACATACAGATTAGTAACAATCACTATGTACTAACTTGGGACAGATATTCCAGTTTCATCTCAGGTACATGACCTCCGTCTCTCAACCAGATACACTAGTCAGTATGGTTTCTCTGATTCTCGATACGAAGTTGTTAGGGTGAGAAGGACGAGGCCATACAGTGGCTGACTTCTTTTTTACGTAGAAGGGAAGAACTCTGTATCAGTGTTTCTAGCTCCCCTGTAATCTCCTCATTCTCTGTTCTTGCTGTACTGAGAGGTAGATGTGAAAACAAAAACAGGACTTGAGAAAGGGTCGCACAAGAAGAGCTAGGAAAGTTCTAAGCATAGAGCCCATCCTTCCAGAGAAAAAATAGTAGAAATGTTTGTCTTAGATGTGCCTCGCAAACTCCAGGCTGTTGTCATTCTCTCATTGAAAAGTAGATCCAAAAGGGAGAGGAGTCTCACAGCCTCATCTGTCCTCATCTTCCTGCTTTGAAGATTCTGGGGAAGCTCTTTTTATAGATCAGTGGCCAGAAAGATCACACTAACTTGGGGCTGGGCCACTGGGTGGTGCCGCCAGTTAATTGTTTGACTACTAGCCAAAAGGTGGGTGGTTCAGACCCACCCAGAGGCACCTGGAAGACAGACCTGGTGATTTGCTTTCAAAAGGTTGCAGCCCTGAAAGCCCTGCGCACAACCTGCCCTAACTGTGTGAGTCTAGGCAGGTCGTTTAATCTCATGTATGAGAGAGAAGGGAAAGGGACCTGGTTGGACTTGGCTTTCCAGCTCTGCTATGCTGTGACCTAGGAGTCAAGTGTAGAAGAATTAGATGATCTGTTTGCATCCTAAAAAAGCAAAATGCTGCTCTTAGAAGTATAATAAAAACACTTTTTTTTAAAAAAAGTAACTCTATCTTGGTTGTTCTTCCGAGTTCCTTGTGATGAGTGCGGGCTTGTACATGCATGTGTGTGTAAAGAAGGTTCACTTTCTGAGCCCTATGTAAATATGATGTCCTTTTTCTTAAAAGAATAAAAATTTTTAGGAAATTGAGCAGAATACATGGACTACAATTGTTATCTAACGTATAATAATCTCACTACATCAGGTCCAAGATGTCGTTCCTATAACTAGTTACGACACTGCGGGGTCTTTCCTTCTACTGGGATGTAGCAATGGATCGATATATTACATAGGTAAGTGCACTGGCACTCAGAGCGCCCGTATTCAATATGACTTTTAAAATACGAACAGGAAGCGTTACCTGTTGTAATTGTAAATAGTTGCAGTGTTTATTTCAGTGCTGTTTGCATTCTGTCTTTCAGACATGCAGAAGTTCCCTTTGCGGATGAAGGATAATGACCTTCTCGTAACTGAGCTCTATCACGACCCCTCCAACGACGCTATCACGGCACTGAGCGTTTACCTCACCCCCAAAACAAGTTAGTACACGGCAGGATTACTGTGAACTCTTGACCTTCCTTTTTGTGAGGACATGTTTTTGTTTATTGATTTATTATGCAAGTAGAACTAATTATTCCTTTTCTTTTTGAGAACTATAGCACTAAGGATTTTATCTCTGTTAACCTGAAACTTATATTTGGTTTAATACTGAAGTCAGACATGACAGTAAACATAATTTAAGGTGGAAAATTAAAACTTTCCCCTTCCGGATTGTTTTTGTTAAGTCATATAACGGTATCAAGAAATTAGGAAAAAAAAAAAAATTCATCCATACAGTTAGCTTCCTATTACAGTAGCTGATTTCTTTTTGAAATTAGCAACGTTTATTAACAACGACATCAGTAAAAGCTCTTGCACGTTGAATCTCTTGGAAAGTGAGCCTGCCTCCTTGGGAAGTTTAAATTTAAGTTGTGGAAATGGACATTTTATTTGGAAGTTTGGCTTATATAACTTTTCTTGTCTTTCTAAATAAGGCCATTGCAATGAAATTAACATATTAGTTCTGTAAACTGTTAAGAATTTTTATGTTTTAGAGTGAAAGATAAACATAAATAGATTTAAAATTTATCTCTAATGGAAGGAATTCTAGGAAGTACTGACATGTGTCTGGTAATACCCTTAATAGGTTTGAATGTGTTTGTGCAAGATCTTCATTTTATCGAATTTACTTAAAGAAATCATAATCTCCAGTATGAAAGGAATAAACATTCCCACAGTGCAGAGCGGAGTAGTTGTGGCCCAGATAGTGTGGCACGCACAGCCTGGAACGTCTGCTCTCCCGCCCGTTACAGAAACTTGCCAACTCCTGCGCCAGGACGAAGTGAATGAAATTGCCGGAGTTTTGTTTTTGGATTTTTTTTTTTTTTTTTTTTGCTGTCTAATTGAAAAGTGAGGATAAAACTGGGAAAGCTTTCCAAATCAGTGAGCTTTTAGGCTTTGCAGTGGCAGGGACACTTTATAGGCATGAGAGTGGAGTCACCTTTTAGGTTATGAGGGGTATCTTCTGTGGCATATGCTTTCCCCTTTACTCAAGTATTTTAAGTGAATCGGAAATAAGAGCTGTTAAAGCTAAAAGGTTCTCTATCTTTAAAACTTTTAAAAATATAGATCGCTGAGCTCTCTCCTTAGTGAAGTAGTGTAGGAATTTGTGATGCGGCCTGAGCACTTACGTTTTAAAAAAAAAACCACAGATGAACCTGGCAGAAACAAGACAGCTGCAGATAATTAGAAGAGGCAGCCCTAGGTGAGGACAGTGTGAGCAGTGTAAGGGTGTGTGTTTCCCCATAGTCCAATGTTGAAACTGGTGAATACTATTATATTATTTGATTATTCAAGGCAAATTCAATATTGCAGCAGAAGTAAACTAGACGGTCATTCTAAACTAGAAGTTCCATGGGACGTTCTTTAGGAATACTGTGTTGTTGCAGTGAAGTTCTTCCCATGTCACATTTGTTAATTCATGAAACATTTGTAGAGTCCTCACTATGTCTCAGGTACTCTGTGTGCTGCCAAAGGTTTAAAAAAAACGAGTACAAGTCATTGTCAGCAAGGCATAGGTGCAGATAGATACGGAAACACAGGATGAGTGTGTTAGAGTTTCTACGATAGAACGTAATACAAGCACAGGGGAGGAGGTGAGCAATTCTGCTCTGGAGTGAGAGTCAGGAAAAGATTCATAAAGGAAAGAATGATTTTCAAGATGGTCTAAGCCCTAAGATTCCTGTGCTGAGCTGGATTCTGGGCTGACGCTAGCACGTAATCCCGCTCGGTCTCATGTCACAGGAAGACTCGGCAAGGGCGGCTTTCTTTTTATCATCATCTGATATACCACTTCCCAACTTTGTGTAGGTGTCAGCGGTAACTGGATTGAGATTGCCTATGGGACAAGCTCTGGAGCAGTACGAGTGATTGTGCAGCACCCGGAGACAGTGGGGTCAGGCCCTCAGCTTTTCCAGACGTTCACAGTTCACCGGAGTCCTGTCACCAAAATCATGCTGTCAGAGAAGCACCTCGTGTCAGGTGAGGTGATGCCATCAGTGCTTTAAGGGTTCCCACCGCATGTAAAGTCTCACCCTGTGTGTGATTTCACACACTCCTGCCGATGAAAAGACTGTCAAAGCAGTGTTTTATGTGAGGAATGTATACCAACGAATATTTTAGGAAAGTTTAATAACTAAAGAAATGTTAAGATTTTCTTTTAAAGATTTCTTTGATTTTGCTATGTTGTATACCCAAATTTAGAAAGTATGTTACCTTTTATTTCCTCTCTATTCTTATATATTTTTACTCATAGCATATTTTATTTCAAAATAATCGTAATCCTGTTGAGAAGAATTTTTTATTAGAGAAATTTTCGAAGTATAAATTTAATATGAATGGGGTTATAATGACTTAAGGTTTAAAACTGAAGTTGTAGCATTAAGTGTTTTTTGGTGTTTGATCATCTTCTAAAATTTTTTAAAAATTAATAGGATGTATAAAGAGATTATTTGAAGACGGCAACATTTTTATGGGTTTGCAGTTCTGATATCTTCATATAAGCAAACCAAAATCAAACCTATTGCTGTCGAGTCGATTCTGACTCATAACAACCCGGTAGGTAGAGTAGAACTGCCCCATAGGGTTGGCAAGGATGTGGAGAGATTGGAACCCTCATACACTGATGATGGGAATGTAAAACGATACAGCTGCTGGGGCAAAATCTGGTGATTTCTGAAAAAGTGAAACAGAATTGCCCTGTGACCCAGCAATTCAACTCTAGGTATATACCCAAAAGACTTGAAAACAGGGACTCAAACAAATACTTACATGCCAGTGTTCCTTGAAGCATTATTCACAACAGCCAAACGGCAGGAACAGCCCAGGTGTTCATCAGCAGATAATGGGTAAAGAAAATGTGGTGTGTACATGCAAGGGAACGCTATTCAATCGAAAGGATCTGATACGGGCTACCACACGAAAGAACCCTGACCCAAAAGGACAAATACTATCTGATTCCACTTACGTGAAATGTCTAGGATAAGCAAATTCACAGACAGGAAGTAGATGAGAAGTTAACAGGGGCTGGGGCCAGAGGGGAGCAGGGAGTTACTGCTTAACGTGTACAGTTTGTGGTTAGAAAAAACTTCGGAAATAAACGGTGATGATGGCTGCACAAACATTGGGAACATAGTTAATGCTGTTCAATTGTGCACGTAGAAGTGGTTAAAATGGGAAATGTTCTTACCTGTATGTTCCCTCCCGCCGTGACCATCCAGAGCTACAAACGTATGTGCTGCCTGTGTCTTCAGTGGTGTGTTTAATAAGCACCTCAGAATTAACCTGGACAGAACAGAGCGTTTGACTTCTCTCTCAGATGCTGTCCAGTACACAATGTCATCATCATCTCAGTCGGAAAATCTAGAAGTCACCTTTTGTCCCTCACCCCTAAGTTGGCACAACCCGTCATGTCCTGTTGGCTTTACTCTCACGTATGTCACAAATCTGCTCTTATCACTTTGTCTCCCTTGCTGCTGCCTAACAGCTCCAGTCATCTCTCTCCTGCATTACTGCGGTAGCTTCTCAACTCTTTCCCTCTTTCCGTCTTGCCTCTCTGTAATTCGTACTCCACACAGCAGCCAGAATAGCTTTTAAAAAGACAAAATAGATCTGATTCCCATTGGCTTCCCTAAATTGTAATTAGAAGAAATGTAAACATCGTACCATGGCCACGATGGCTGTCACTGTTCTGGATTCTCTGTTCCTTTCACGCCTCCTCCTCCCCCCGCCCCCGCCATGTTTCTCCTTGCTAATTTCACTGTCCTTTTGGCCTTTCTGATTCATAAAAATGCCTCAGGGCCTTTGCAATATCTTTACTTGAGATATTGTTCCCCTGGATACTTGTCATGGTTCGGGTCCCACCTCAGTACCTCCTCAGTGAGACATCCTTGGCTGCACCGGCTGAATTAGTCAAATTCCAACTGTCGCTTTCTCTAGGAATACCTTGATTTGTTTTCTTTATCATCTTGTCACTTGGTCTTTGGTTTGTTTGCTGATTTGGCACAAGTTCTACCCTAGACGGAGCTTTTATTCTCCACCCTCAACTCAGTGGGTAGCATAGCTCTGGTACACAGAAGGTGCTGGGTAAATATTCGTTGTCTGAAATGAAGTAATCTGGCCCTCTGCGAAAATAGACTATTTTTCAGGGTAATTGTGGTGTTAAAGTGACAGCACTTTGAGATACCCCAAAACAAAACAAAACCCATAGCCACCAAGTCGATTCTGACTCATATCGACCCGAGACAACAGAGTTGTACTGCCCCATAGGGTTTCCGAGGAGCAGCTGGTGGAACTGCCAGCCTTCTGGTTAGCAGCTGAGCTCTTAACCACTGCGCCACCAGGGCGTCATGCTCAGAGACACTCAGCAATCATTGCCGTTATCTTGGTGGCAGTGATGTTATTGGAGGATTTGATGCCAAAGAGCTATCTAATAAATTTTTTAGTAGTGTTTTAACCTTAGACATTTCATGTAGGTTTGAAATTTAAATAAATTTGTCAAGGAAAGTACCTACTTTAACCAAAACCTGGAGTATGCAGTGTGCTCAGAATGTCATTCTGCCACCTGGTGGATACCAGCGTTTATGCAATGACGTTCTTTTTCACAGTGTTCTTTTTAATGCCTCAAATAAAAACCTTAAGTAATGAGTAATATTAGCAGAATTGCCATGATTTCCCAATGGAATCAGCCAAATATATTTAAACCGTTTTTCTGAATCCTGGCAAACTAATAGTGAATCCAGGAAATGATTACCCTTGAAGTTGACTAAATAGCCTGGAACTAAATGTCTTCTCTGTTCACCAGAAAAACTGGCATTCTGAGAAATTGAGGGTTTTAGTGCGTAAAAATAAAAGCCATACAGATGCTACTTATTGCTGTTTGCCAAAAATGAATTTCTTTCCTTTCTAAAGTTTTGTTTAGAATATGCAACTGTAACATTCTAGTAAATAGGAAGTGTGTGTATATAATAAGCTTTTGGGAAATTTTCTAATATTTACTGATGAGTTTATAGCACATTGCTAATAATACGTTTTCTGAAATCACAGTAAGTGGCAATTAGTGCACTTTTTTATTAACACATGTCGAGAAAGTGAAATTCTTACATTAGTGATATGGCGTCTTGGATTATATTTTCAAGGAGAGTATTCAGACAAAAAATCAAGATAGGATGTTTATTTCTTAGGTACCTTCTCAGTATATACCCATTTAATGTTGTCATTCAAAAAATAATATGGATTGGAGCATATTTCTTAAATGCCAGTGCTCTTGTTTGATATAAAATAATTTTCAGCTTTAGTTTTCCTTAATGTGACTGTGAATGAGCGAGACATCACTGGTTTTTAAAGTGTATTTGACAGATCTCATTTGTACTAATAATTTTTTCATAACTCCTAATTCAGGTTGTTTAATTTTTGAGTAGCATAAGCAGAAACAGTCTCTGTGACTGGAGAAAACAGACTGGGGAGCTTGTTTGCCGTGTAGATATTTAGCCTCACAGCAGGGTGATAACTCATCATCTTCACTCTTAAATTTTTTTTTTTAACCTTTCCTACATTTATACCCTGTGGGTTGAATTTACAAGAATCCATAAATTTACTCATACCTTAAATTTCCAGCAAGATAAGCCACATTCATTTCTTTCACTTTTGTTGCCTGTTGTTGTTCTTAGGTGCCCTCGACTCAACTCCAACTCATAGCGACCCTACGTACAACAAACGAAACACTGCCTGGTCCTGTGCTGTCCTCACAGTTGCCACTATGCTTGAGCCCATCATGGTAGCCATGTGCCAGTTCATCTCATTGAGGGTCTTCTAATCTTTCTCTTTCACTGACCCTCTACTTTACCAAGCATGATGTCCTTCTCCAGGGACTGATAACATGTCCTGAGTACATGAGACATAGTCTCTCCATCTTTGCTTCTAAGGAGCATTCTGGTTGTACTTCCTCGAAGACAGGTTTGTTTGTTTTTTTGTCAGTCTGTAGTATATGCAGCCTTCTTCTCCAACATGTAATTCAAAGGCGTCAGTTCTTCTTTGGTCTTCCTTACTCATTGCCAGCTTTTGCACACGTGAGGCGATTAAAAACACCACAGCTTGGGTCAGGCACACCTTACTCTTCAAAGTGATGTCTTTGTTTTTCAACACTTGGAAGAGGTCTTTTGCAGCCAGTTTGCCCAGTGCAATGCATCTTTTGATTTCTTGACTGCTGCTTCCATGGGTGTTGATTGTGGATCTAAGTAAAATGAAATCCTTGACAACTTCAGTCTTTCCTCCATTCATCATGATGTGGCTTATTGGTCCAGTTGTGAGGATTTTTGCTTTCTTCATGTTGAGGTGTAATCCATACTGAAGGCTGTGGTCTTTGATGTTCATCAGTAAGTGCTTCAACTCCTCTTCACTTTCAGCAGGGAAGATTGTGTCATCTGCATAACTCAGGTTGTTAATCACATATATTCAGGGTCATCCTTTGGCTCTTGTGGCCTTGCTCTGATTTTCTTCAGTTTCAGCTTGAACTTGCATATGAGCAGTTGATGGTCTGTTCCACAGTCGGCCCCTGGTCTTGTTCTGACTGATGATATCGAGCTTTTTCATCGTCTCTTTCCACAGATGTCAATTTGATCCTGTATATTCCATCTAGTGAGATCCACATGCATCCACCGTTTATGCTGTTGAAAAAAGGTATTTGCAGTGAAGAAGTCATTGGTCTTGCAAAATTCTATCATGCGATCTCCAGCATTATTTCTGTCACCAAGGCCATATTTTCCGACTACTAATCCTGCTTTGTTTCTCAGCTTTTACAGTCTAATCATCAGTAATTACTAGTGCATCCTGATGGCATGTTTGATCAATTTCAGACTGCAGAAGTTGGTAAAAATCTTCTATTTCTTCATCTTTGGCCTTAGTGATTGGTACGTAAATTTGCATAGTGGTGTAACTGGTCTTCCTTGTAGGCTTATAGATATTATCCTATCACTGACAGTGTTGTACTTTAGGATAGATCTTGAAATGTTCTTTTTGACAATGAATACAATGCCATTTGTCTTCAAGTTGTCATTCCTGGCATAGTAGACCATGTGATTGTCCAATTTAGGATGGCCAGTACCAGTCCATTTCAGCTCACTAATGCTTAGGTTATCAATGTTTATGCGTTCCATTTCATTTTTGATGATTTCCTATTTTCCTAGATTCATACTTCGCACATTCCAGGTTCCGATTATTAATGGATGTTTGCAGCTGCTGCTTCTCATTTTGAGTCGTACCACATCAGCAAATGAAGGTCCCAAAAGCTTGACTCCATCCACGTCATTAAGGTTGGCTCTGTTTTGAGGAGGCAGCTCTTCCCCAGTCGTCTTTTGAGTGCCTTCCAGCCTGGGTGCTCATCTTCCAGCACTATGTCAGACAGTGCTCTGCTGCTCTCTGTAAGGTTTTCACTGGCTAGTTCTTTTCAGAACTAGACCACTGGGTCCTTCTTCCTAGTCTGTCTTAGTCTGAAAGCTCAATTGAAACCTGTCCTCCATGGGTGACCCTGCTGGTGTTTGAATACTGGTAGCATAGCTTCCAGCATCACAGCACAAGCCCCCACAGTGTGACAAAGTGATAGACATGTGGGGGTTTGTTGCCTAGGTACCACAGTAATTGTGATTTTAAGATAACTGCATCATTTGCCGTTCAATATGTGCTATGATCTATTTAATGTAGATCACAGTAAAAAAAAAAAGTTAAAATCCGTTTGTGAAAGTGACTTTGGTGATGCACTTACAGCCTATATTTAACATCTCTTGTGCTCTCTTTCCTAGTTTGTGCAGATAATAACCACGTTCGTACTTGGACAGTGACACGGTTCAGAGGGATGATCTCTACTCAGCCAGGTTCTACTCCTTTAGCTTCGTTCAAGATACTGTCTCTGGAGGAGTCGGAAAGCCACGGGAGCTACTCCTCTGGAAACGACATAGGTAGGGTAGATTATTTGGAGCATTTTCAAATACTCTGTGGGCGATGCAGAAGACACTAACTCTAGTAGAAACCTAAAAGTGGGAAAGAAATTTTTCATCTTAATTTTGAAATTTGTTTAAAACAAATTTAATGGTGTTTCTGACCAAGTTCTGTGAATTCATATTTTATTGTATAAGAAGTAATGAGAAAAGAAAGAAGTAACGAGAGCAAATTTCTAATTTTCATTTTCTGAGGAGCCCTGCTGCACAATGGTTATGTGCTCAGCTACTAACTGAGAGGTCGGAGGTTTGAAGACACCCAGCAGTTCCATGGAAGAAAGACCAGGCAATCTGCTCCTTATGTAAAGATTACAGCCTGTAAAACCCTGTGGGGACAGTTCTGCTCGGTCACGTAGGGTCTCTGTGAGACGGTATCGACTCCATGGCACTCAACAACAGTAGTTACCATTTTCTAATTCAAACAAGGAGCTCCGGTGGTGCGGTGGCTAAGGGCTTGGCCGCTAACCAGAAGATCAGCTGATCAGTGCACCAGCCACTCCTTGGGAACCCAGGGGGCAGCTCCACTCTGTCCTGTAGGGTCGTTGTCAGTCGAATTATGTTGGCATTGGTGATAATGATCCATCATGAAACAACTTGGTACGTCTCTGCTGATACTCTGATTTCAGCAAAAGTTATATATAAACTCAGACTGGTCTTCCCATACACCTGACACACGTGTACCTGCACTGTGCCCGCACTCGCGCACACACACACGCTGTTGTCATGGAAACGTTCTCCCCAAGGTCCCATTTGAAAGAATTTATGTTGTATGTACAGTTGTATATCTGCGTTCTTGTAGTAGTTCTGTAGGGACTATTAGGTCACTAATGTACCTTTCTGATCGTTTTTTAGAACAGAAATTAGAGCACTGATAGGAAGTAGAAAAGACACATTAGAATTGATTTGCGTGAAATGATTGCATTTATACACATTTAGAACAAGCCTTGGTAGTGAAGGTTTCAAAGTAGTGTCTTTAGAAAACATAAGCTACTGATGAGAATTTTACTATCAGTCTTAGTGTTTTTAGAAAAAATGCTCAGTGTTGTCAGTTTTAACATTTGCTCTGTCATCCCAGTTCCCTACCTGATGCTGAGAACCTGAAGTTTGATTTGTATTTATTCACAAATGTTTATTGAGTACTCCCGTGACGGGAGTTATCAATTAAAATATAGCTAGCATCAACTTAGAGTATAACGCGTTGTTGTTAGGTGCCATTGAGTCAGTTCTGACTCATCACGACCCTGTGTACCACAGAGCGAAACACTGCCCGGTCCTGTGCCATTGTTTCAGTCGTTGTTATACTTGAGCCCATCGTTGCAGTCACTGTGTCAATCATCTCGTTGAGGGTCTTCCTCTTTTTTTGCTGACCCTCTACCAAGCATGATGTCCTTCTCCAGGGACTGGTCCCTCCTGATAGCATGTCAGAAGTATGTGAGACAGAGTCTCGCCATCCTTGCTCCTGAGGAGCGTTCTGGCTGAACTTCTTCCAAGACAGATCTTTTGTTCTCCTGGCAGTCTATGGTGTATTCAATATTCTCTGCCAACACCATAACTCGAAGGCATGAATTCTGCTGTCTTCCTTATTCATGGTTCAGCTTTCACATGCTTATAAGGGGATTGAAAGCACCGTGGCTTGGGTCAGACGCATCTTAGACCTTGAAGTGACATCTTTGCTTTTTAACACTTTAAAGAAGCCTTTTGCCACAGATTTGCCCAATGCATGCATCATTTGATTTCTTGACTGCTGTTTCCATGGGCATTGATTATGGATCCAAGTCAAATGAAATCCTTGACAACTTCAGTCTTTTCTCCATTTATTGTGATGTTGCTTCCTGGTCCAGTTGTGAGGACTTTTGTTTTCTTTATGTTGAGTTATAATCCATACTGAAGGCTATAGTCTTTGATCTCCAAGACTGCTTCACTTTGAGCAAGCAAGGTTGTGTCATCTGCATAACGCCGATCGTTAATGGGTCTTCCTCCAATCCTGAGGCCCCATTCTTCTTCAGATAGTCCAGCTTCTTGGATTATTTGCCCAGCATACAGATTGAATAAGTATGGTGAAAGGATACAGCCCTGACACACACCTTTCCCGCCTTTAAACTACCTAGTATCACCTTGTTCTGTTTGAATGACTGCCTCTTGATCTATGTACAGGTTCCTCAAGCACAACTAACTGTTCTGGAATTCCCATTCTTCATAATGTTATCCATAATATGTTATGATCCATGCAGTCAAATGCTTTTGCATTGGCAATAAAACAGAGGTAAACATCTTTCCGGTATTTTCTACTTTCAGCCGGGATCCATCTGACATAAGCAGTGATATCCCTTGTTCCACATCCTCGTCTGAATCCGGCTTTAATTTCTGGCGGTTCCTTGTCAATACACTGCTGCAGTCACTTTTAAATGATCTTCAGCAAAATTTTACTTCCATGTGAAATTAATGATATTGTTTGGTAGTTCCTGCATTTAGTGGGATTGCCTTACTTTGGAATAGGCGTAAATATGGATCTCTTCCTGTCGATTGGCCAGGTAGCTGTCCTCCAAATTTCTTTGCATGTAAGAATGAGCACTTCCAGCGCTGCGTCTGTTTTTTGAAACATCTCAATTGGTATTCCATCAATTCCAAGAGCTTTGGTTTTCGCCACGGTCTTTAGTGCAGCTTGGGCTTTTTCAGTGCCATCAGTTCTTGAGCATATGCTACCTTCTGAAATGATTGAATGTCAACAGTTCTTTTTGGTACAGTGACTCTGTGTATTTCTTCCATTTTCTTTAGACACTACTGCATTGTTTTAGTATTTTCCACACAGAATCCTTCAGTATTGTAACTTGAGGCTTCAATTTTTTCTTCAGTTCTTTCAGCTTGAGAAATGTCAAGCGTGTTTTTCCCTTTTGGTGTGTAACCCCAAGTCTTTGCACATGTCATTGTCATTATAATACTTTATTTTGTCTTCTCTAGCTGCCCTTTGGATTTTGCCGTTCATTTCTTTTACATCACCGTTTCTCCCTTTAGCTTTAGCTACTTGATGTTCAAGAGCAAGTTTCAAACTCTCTTCTGCCATTCATCTTGGTCTTTCTTTCTTGTTTTTTTTTAATGACCTTTTGCTTTCTTCATTTATGATGTCCTTGATGTCATTCCACAACTTGTCTGGTCTTCGATCATTAGTTCCAGTGTGTCACACCTGTTCTTGAGATGGTCTCTAAATCGAAGGTCATACTTTAGCTCTCGTGGCCTTGTTCTGATTTTCTTCAGCTTCAATTTGAACTTGCATATGAGCAATTGATGTTCTGTTCCACAGTCGGCTGGCCTTTTTCTGACTGATGATATGGAGCTTTCCCATTGTCTCTTTCCACAGATGTAGTCAGTTTGATTCCTGTGTGTTCTGGCTGGTGAGATCCACATGTATTGTTGCTCTTTATGTTGTTGAAAAAAGGTATTTGCAATGAAGAATTCGTTTGTCCTGCAAAATTCTATCATGTAGTTGCCAGCATCCTTTCTATCACTAAGGCCATACTTTCCAACTGCTGTTCCTTCTTCGTTTCTGACTCTCGCATTCCAGTCAACTAGTAATTATCAATTCATCCTGATTGCATGTTTGATCAATTTCAGACTGCAGAAGTTGGTAAAAATCTTCAGTTTCTTTGCCTTTGACCTTAGTGGTTGATGTATAAATTTGAATAATAGTCGTTTTAACTGGTTTTCCTTATAGGCTTATGGATATCATCCTATCACTGACAGCATTTTACTTCAGGATAGATCTCGAAATGTTCTTTTTGACAATGAATGTAACGCCATCCCTCTTCAAGTTGTCATTCCCGGCATAGTAGACCATAATATGACTGATTGAAAATGGCTAATACCAGTCCATTTCAGCTCACTAATGCCTAGGGTGTCAATGTTTATGTATTACATTTCATTTTTGACGACTTCTGATTTTCCTAGAGTCATGCTTCATACGTTGCATATTCAGGTCATTAGTGGTTGTTTGCAGCTGTTACTTCTCAATTTTGAATTGTGCCAGCAGTTTAAGGTCCTGAAAGCTTGACTCCATCCATTTCATTAAGGCTGACTCTACTTTGAGGAGGCAGCTCTTCCCCAGTTGTATTTTGACTGCCCTCCAACCTGAGGGGCTCATCTTCAGGCACTGTATCAGACAGTGTTCTGCTGTTACTCATAAAGATTTCACTGGGTAACTTTTTCAGAAGTAGACCACCAGGTTCTTCTTTCTAGTCTATTTTAGTCTGGAAGCTCAGCTGAAACCTGCCTGCCGTGGGTGACCCTGCTCATATTTGAATAATAGTATCATAAGTGGTGGGAATAAAAAGGAAGCAATTGTATCTTGGACAGAAGATGTAGGGCAGAAAGCACGCAGGGACATAGTGTCAACTCTCTGATAGCTGTTGTAAGTACACCCTCATTTAATCTTCTTGACAATTATATGAGTAGATACTATCCCCCACTTAATATTTAAGGAAACATTCAAACATGGTGCTTCATAAAGGTAGTAATGTTTGAACTGACACATGAAGGATGAGTAGGAGTATAGTGGCTATGAAACTCCTAGGTTGGGGTATTTTCTGGAAGAAAAAAACAGCGTGTTGAAAAGATTAGATGCAGAGAGAACCTGGCTAACTTGGAAAATTTTGAAAGGTCATTAATTGGTGAATCATAGGGTTTATGGGTGAGACTCGTAGGACATGAGACAGGATAGATAGGCCTCTATAGACCAGACTAAGGAGTTCAGATTTTATCTCATAATAGGGAAGGTTTTGAAGAGTTTTGTGAATAATGTTTGATTTGTATTAAACACACAGTTCATTCGTTCATGAGTATGTAAGAAGACTTAGGGAGCAGTGAAGCAAGGAAGCCCAGGAGGAGGGATGTATTAATTACCTAGAGAGGAGGAAATGGATTCATTAGGAATCAGAGGGCATGGTAATTGATTAGATGTGGCCGAAAAGGAAGAGGAAAGAGTCCAGAATGACCTTCAGACTCTGAGTTGGAAAATGGAGTAACTAAATGTCATTAAATAAAGAAAAATAGAAGGGGCTTGCTTGAAAAAGAGAATGAGTTCAGATTTGTGTATTTTAAGTGAGGTTGTCTGTGGATTCCATTAGGTGTTAGCATACAGAGGCTGGACCTCTGGAGAAAGACCTCAACTGGAAATTATACTTAGGAGTCACCAGCATAGAAGAAGCAGTTGAAACACTGGGAGTAGACGAGATTGTTCAGGAAGAAAATGTATAATGTGAATAAAAAGGTACTTAGAAACAGCCCTTTAAAATACCTGTAAAATATTTAGAAGAAGCAGGAATGTTGTTATTTTCTCTCTATAGTTTTTGTTTAAAAAAAAATAACCTACGAGATAGACATATAGATCAGTGGAACAGAATAGAGCCCAGTTTCAGTAGGGTGATAGGGTAGAGTCTAGATTACGGTGGGTAATGGAGTCATGAAAATATTGGAAGTTATGAAAGAAAGAAGCAAGGAGGCTAATAGAAGGTAATGAAGTTCAAAGGTCCTTTTCTGGATTCCTTCTTCTTCAAGATAGAAAAGGTCTGAGGATATTTCATGTTCTGAAGGAAAACCAGCAAGGGGAGATGATTTAGAGAAGTACATATTTGGAAGCAGTGGTTCATAAAGTAAGGTGTAAGGCTGCAAGTTATGGGGGAATGTCAAAACAGGGTAAAGCTAGAGAGAGGAAGAAGATAGTTCTGTGTTTTCGTCTTTTCGTTCCTAGTTATGTGTTACTTATCTCTGCTTTGACTTTGTTTATGGGTTATTGGATGAGAATATCAAAACAATGTAAAGTTAGAGGAGGAAGAAGATAGTCCCTCACTGTGTTTTAGTCTTCTCGTTCCTAGTCGTGTGTTTCTGCTTGACTTTGTGTATGGATTATTGAATGAGAAGAGTCGTTTCATTCCAGTGGAATTAGATACCGAACTTGTGCAGTAATTGAGTGACTGCATAGTGTAGTGAAGAGCCAGACAGCTTTGGGAATTCCGGTTCCACCACATAGGACCTATGAGATCTTGCTTAACTGATCTCTTGGTGCCATAGTTTTCTCGTCTGTAAAATGGACATAATAATAGTGCCTCCATTATGTGTTTATGACGATGATTGTTGCTGTTAGCTTCTGTTGAGTCATCCCTTGACTCGGGGTGACACAGACAGAAGGAATGGAATACTGCTCAGCCCTGTACCATCCCCACAATCAGTTGCTGATTGGATCCTTGTCATCCACAGGGCTTTCATGGAAAGTAGAGGCCTCTCTAGTCTGGAAGCTCCTCAGAAACGTGTTCAGCATCATAGCAACACGCAAACCTCCACATAAGATGGGTGATGTCTGTGTAGGAAGTACATTGACTGGGAATAACCCAGGTTTCTTGGCTTGGAAGGCAAGACTTCTACCACTGAGCCACCAATGCCCATTGGTGGTGGTGGTTAATGATTGTTGTTATTATGTGCTGTCAAGTCAATTTTGACTCATAGTGACCTCCTGAGACAGTAGAACTGTCTCATAGGGTTTCCTTGGCTCTCATCCCTGTGAAAACAGATTGCCAGGTCTTTCCCTTGCAGAGCTGCTGGGTGGGTTTGAACTGCCAACCTTTCAGTTAGTAGTCAGGGACTTAAAAAATTTGCCCTCCAGGGCTCCTTTTACGATTGTTGTTGTTATTAGGTGCCCTCGAGTCAATTCCGACTCTCAGCGACCCTATGCACAACAGAACGAACACTGCCCAAGTCCTGCACCATCGTTATGATCATTGTTATGCTTGAGCTCATTGTAGCCATGGTGTCAGTCCACCTCACTGAGGGTCTTCCTCTTCCGCCGACCCTGTACTTTGCCAAGCATCATGTCCCTCTCCAGGGACTGATCCCTCCTTACAATATGTCCAAAGTATATAAGATGTAGTCTCGCCATCCTTGCTTCCAAGGAGCATTCTGGCCGCACTTCTTCCAAGACACATTTGTTCGTTCTTTTGCCAATCCATGGTATATTCACTATTCTTCGCCAATGCCACAGTTCAAAGGCGTCAGTTTTTCTTCTGTCTTCCTTATTCATTGTCTAGCTTTCATGTGCATATGATGCTATTGAAAATACCATGGCTTGTATCAGGTGCACCTTAATCTTCAAGGTGACAACTTTGCTTTTCAACACTTTAAAGAGTTGCTTTGCAGCAGATTTACCCAATGCAGTGCGTTGTTTGATTTCTTGACTGCTGCTTCCGTGGCTGTTGATTATGGATCCAAGTAAAATGAAAATCCTTGACAACTTCAATCTTTTCTCCATTTATCACGATGTTGCACATTGGTCCAGTTATGAGGATTTTGGTTTCCTTTTTATGTTGAGGTGCAATCCACACTCAAGGCTGTGGTCTTTGATCTTCATCAGTAAGTGCTTCAAGTCCTCTTCACTTTCAGCAAGCAAGGTGGTGTCATCTGCATAACACAGGTTGTTAATGAGTCTTCCTCCAATCCTGATGCCCCGTTTTTCTTCATATAGTCCAGCTTCTTGAATTATTTGCTCAGCATACAGATTAAATAGGTATGGTGAAAGAATACAACCCTGACGCACACCTTTCCTGACTTGAAACCAATCAGTGTCCCCTTGTTCTGTCCGAACAGCTGCCTCTTGATCTATGAAAAGGTTCCTCATGAGCACAATTAAGTGTTCTGGAATTCCCATTCTTTGCAGTGTTATCCATAATTTGTTATGATCCACACAGTCGAATGCCTTTGCATAGTCAAAACACAGGTAAACATCCTTCTGGTATTCTCTGCTTTCAGCCAGGATCCATCTGACATTAGCAATGATATCCCTGGTTCCACATCCTCTTCTGAGACCAGCCTGAGTTTCTGGCATTTCCCTGTTGATATACTGCTGCAGCCATTTATGAATGATCTTCAGCAAAATTTTGCTTGTGTGTGATATTAATGATATTGTTCTATAATTTCCACATTCGGTTGGATCACCTTTCTTGGGAATAGGCATAAATATGGATCTCTTCCAGTCAGTTGGCCAGGAAGCTGTCTTCCATATTTCTTGGCATAGACGAGCGAGCACCTCCAGCACTGCATCTGTTTGTTGAAACATCTTAATTGATATTCCATCAATTCCTGGAGGCTTGTTTTTCACCAATGCATTCAGAGCAGCTTGGACTTCTTCCTTCAGTACCATCGGTTCCTGATCATCTGCCACCTCTTGAAATGGTTGAGTATCGACTAATTCTTTTTTGTATAACGACTCTGTGTATTCCTTCCATCTTCTTTTGATGCTTCCTGCGTCATTTAATATTTTCCCCATGAAATCCTTCACTATTGCAACTCGAGCCTTGAATTTTTCCTCAGTTCTTTCAGTTTGAGAAATGCTGAGCGTGTTCTTCCTTTTTGGTTTTGTATCTCCAGCTTTTTGCACATGTCATTATAATACTTTATCTTCTCAAGCTGCCTTGGAAATCTTCAGTTCTTTTACTTCATCAGTTCTTCCTTTTGCTTTAGTTGCTCAATGTTTGAGAGCACGTTTCAGAGCCTTCTCTGACATCCATCTTGGTCTTTTCTTTCTTTCCTGTCTTTTCAGTGACCTCTTGCTTTCTTCATGGATGATGTCCCTGATGTCATTCCACAACCCGTCTGGTCTTCAGTCACTAGTGTTCAGTGCGTCAAATCTATTCTTGAGATGGTCTCTGAATTCAGGTGGGATATACTCAAGGTCATACTCTGGCTCTCGTGGACTTGCTCTGATTTTCTTCAGTTTCACCTTCAACTTGCATATGAGCAATTGACGGTCTCTTCCACAGTCGGCCCCTGGCCTTGTTCTGGCTGATGATATCGAGCTTTTCCATTGTCTTTTTCCACAGATGTAGTCAAATTGATTCCTGTGTGTTCCATCTGGCGAGGTCCATGTGTGTAGTCGCCATTTATGTTGGTGAAAGAAGGTTTTTGCAATGAAGAAGTCCTTGGTATTATAAAATTCTATCGTTCGATCTCCAGGATTGTTTCTGTCACCAAGGCCATATTTTCCAGCTACTGATCCTTCTTTGTTTCCAACTTTGGCATTCCAATCTCCAGTAATTATCAATGCATCTTGATTGCAGATTGCATGTTCTATCAATTTCAGACTGCAGCAGCTGATAAAAATCTTCTATTTCTTCATCTTTGGCCCTAGTGGTTGGTGCGTAAATTTGAATAATGGTCGTATTAACTGGTCTTCCTTGTAGGCATAAGGATATTATCCTATCACTGACAGTTTTGTACTTAAGGATAGATCTTGAAATGTTCTTTTTGACCGTGAATGCAACACCACTCCTCTTCGAGTTGTCATTCCCAACATAGGAGACTATATGATTGTCCAATTCAGAATGGCCAATACCAGTCCATTTCAGCTCACTAATGCCTAGGATATCGATGTTTATGCGTTCCATTTCATTTTTGACGATTTCCAATTTTCCTAGATTCATACTTCGTACATTCCAGGTTCCGATTATTAGTGGATGTTTGCATCTGTTTCTTCTTATTTTGAGTTGTGCCACATCAGCAAATGAAGGTCCCGAAAACTTGACTCCATCCACGTCATTAAGGTCGACTCTACTTTGAGGAGGCAGCCCTTCCCCAGTCATGTTTTGAGTGCCTTCCAACCTGGGGGGCTCATCTTGCAGCACTATATCAGACAGTGTTCTGCTGCTATTCATAAGGTTTTCACTAGCTAATGCTATTCAGAAGTAGACTGCTGGGTCCTTCTTCCTAGTCTGTCTTAGTCTGGAAGCTGAGCTGAAACCTGTCCTCCATGGATGACCCTGGTGGTATCTGAATATCGGTGGCATAGCTTCCAGCATCGCAGCAACACACAAAGCCCCCACAGTACAACAAACTGACAGACACGTGGGAGTTATGATGGTTAGAACGAGTTAATATTTGAAAAGTATTTATTGTGGCACACAGTAAGCACTATATAACCAAAACGAAACCCGTTGCTGTCGAGTTGATTCTGACTCATAGCGACCCTATAGGACAGAGTAGAACCGTCCCATAGAGCTTCCAAGTAGCGCCTGTTGTATTTGAACTGCTGACCTTTTGGGTAGCAGCCAGAGCTCTTACCCACTGTACTACCCGGGTTTCTAAGCACTATGTGAGTGTATATTATCGTTTCATTTATGAATTGGGTATGGCTCACATTAGATTACTTCAAATATGTGGTCTTAAAAAGTTTTTTGTACAAATTTTTTTTCATAGAAATTTTTATAAGTTGATATTTTAATAAGGATAATGGGAAAAGGGAATTGCTGTTTAGATTTAATGTTTAAATTTTGCATAAAAACAGTTTTTCTCTACGTTGTTGTTCAAAATCTAACAGGTAATGGGCCATTTACCTGCCTTGCCAAGTACAAGATAGTTTAAAAAAAAAAAATTTGAATCTTTCTTTTTAGATTGAAAACCTTGCAGAGTTTTAATCAGTTTCACTCAGTAGTGAATTTTGTATTGTTAAGGTTTCTTTTTTGGCTTACCAATTTCTCTACATAAAGTCGTGTCCTTTTGATTGGCATCTTAAAAAAAAAAAAAAAAAACGTGCTGGATTAATGGATGCTTAAAAAAAAATTAAATTCCATTTAATGAAATTTTACTTTATTTTTTATAAAAGTTTTGCATATTGGCTTTTCAAAAAAAGGTAAAATCAAGACTGAAGCTTTTGGAGTTCTAAAGAACTTAAACACATCCCCGAAGATAGTAACTGTAGAACTTATATTTAAGTAGGTGTGTTTCTAGTACTGCTAACACATAACCTTAAACAAATTATTGCCTTGGCTTTTACAGCCTTAGTACTTAAAATGTCATGTTGAAGCATTATACATTTCTTAGAAACAATTTTGATGCAAGTTAAAGTACTCGTCGCTTTGCATTTTGTGTGTGATATTGATGTGGAATGCAGTGGTACATTGATAGGCATGAAAACTTTTTGGTTTTGGTCTTAATGTTCCTTTTTTTTTAATGAAACATTTAAATTGTAATTAATCTCTTGACATTTTCTGTTTTCTGATCAAGGGCCTTTTGGAGAGCGAGATGACCAACAGGTGTTTATCCAGAAAGTTGTTCCCATCACTAACAAACTGTTTGTGCGACTCTCGTCTACCGGGAAAAGGTAACTTTACTGTAAAGATAGAGCTGTTTAGGAGTCGCTTTGTCTTACGAATCCTGTGGCATACTTTGGCATACGGGTCAGAGCCACCTGGGAACAAACCGTTGAGAGAGAAGTTTGTTCATTAACTTGTGATCGTTATAACTTAAAATTAATCCAGTAGGTTTAGTGGTCATTCTCTGGGATTTACTAAGATTTTCACTGATGCTGTGGGCAGTTAGGAAGGACTAATGATAGAGAGTTAGGAGCCCTGATGCTGCAGTGGTTAAGCTTAAAGATTACCCAGAAAAAAAGCCACTGCCATCGTATGGATTCTGACGCATGCACCCCTGTACGACAGAGTGGAGCTGTCCCGTAGAGCTTCCAAGGCTGACGTCTCTATGGAAGCAGAGCACCAGGTCTTTCTCCCTCAGGGTAGCTGGGAGGTTCGAACTGCTAACCTTTCGGTTAGCAGCTGATCGCTTAACCATTGCGTCACCAGGACTCCTCCCGCTAAGATTATAGCCTAGGAAGCCCTACGGGGCCATTCTGCTCTGTCCTGTAGGGTTGCTGTGAGCAGACAGTACGTGACAACAGCAACAGCAGTGTAACAGAACGAGAATGCTGAATTTGGTGAGGTACAGTTGGGCCAGTTCTAATTCTGATCCGTCTTCTCGCTGGCTGTGTAAAGCCAGGTTAGGTTATTTTGTTTCCCTGAGCCCCAGTTTCTTCATTTATAAAATAAGGTTCAGCCGCCTTGGCAGAGCATCATAGGGTACAGTGAGTTAAAAACACGTTAAATGTCTTACGTAGTCCCCGAGTATGATACATGTTCAATAGATGTTAGTTTCTTTTTTTTTCATTTGACTGAAATTTACCCCTTTTAAAATATTTTTTATAGCTTCAAACCAGTTGAACTTTAACATTTCTCCCCTTTCAAAACAAAATTTTTTGCCAAACTGGTGAATATGTAAAACCCCTGTTAATAGGCATTGGGAAGGTTACTGGTTTTCACCCTAACGTCGTTAATGCTGCCTCTGTTCCCATAACCCCTCAGCCGCCTTTACTTCAGCTTCTGCTCTCTTACTGCTTAGTCTTTGAATGAATACGCTCTTTGAGAGGTGATCAGCTTTCTTTCCATCAAAGTTCACTGCATGTAGTCATCAATGAATTCCCCTCAGAAAATGGTCTTTTTGTATGCGTACTATCTTTTTGACAGCTTTTTTTTTTTTTTTTTAAGAAAATGTATTAAGAGCCTGTAATATAGTTAGAGGCCAAATTATTATCTCAGGAAATACTATAACTCACTGTAATTTAGTATTTTATGCATATTAAGGGAGGAAGCTGCCAAATGTTTATTAAAACTGATGTCATAATGTAACATTTTATAACAATGCAATATCTCAGATCCTTGTTCAATTCTAATGTCCTCCCCCCTTCTGTTACTTCATATAATACCAATTTATTGTAATGAACTATAGTTTCTGCGTGATAAAAATTTAATAATTTTTAAAGTTGTGATTCTAGAGGAAAAGCCTATATAGTTATGAAAATAACAAGCATAGATTCCATTGTAGAATTAAATAGAAAATCAGCCCTTGATGAAGCTAATGTGAAACAAATTTTTTCTTTAAAAGACAGTTTTTAATGGCGAAAAGTGAAATGAAAGCATTGTATTGAAAGTGAAGAGGAGGAAAACCTGTGAAGAAAGTTTTAAAAAAAGGAAGAAGGAATTCTGAGGAATCTATCCTATAGGAGAAAAAAAAGTAAACTGATACATTTGTTTATGTGCAGATAGGAATGTTGATTTTTTTTAACCATAATTAGGAATTATAGATTTAGTTTTTTTTTTTAATTATGTCCCAGATATTATTCTAAAATCATTGTGATTAACTACATTAACAATAATGAGAAAATTTTGATAATCTCACTCAACACAGAAAAAACATTTGGCTGAAGCCAACAGCTTTTTGGAGTAAATAAAAAAATCATAGAGAACTAAAATAAAGGGGAAATTATTTAATATGATACATAATACCTACAGAAACCATTGTAGCGAACCTCATCCTCAGTGGTGAAATACTGAAGCTTTCCCCTTGAGATCAGGAATGAGACTAGATAGCCCATGTCACCCTGTGTGGGCATTCAGTAAACTTGTTTCCCTCCTTTTGGCCTTGCCTGGTAGGATGCTCAGCTAAGCTTCGTATTCTGCTCTTATGCATCCTACATTTATATGGATTGTATTTCCTCTTCCTCCTCTATTTTTTGACTGTTTGTTGGCTCAGCATGTCGTGTTTTTTAGATAAGCCTCCTCAGCTCTATTTTGAAGTAGGCTGGGGTAAATAATTCAGTCAAGTACTGTTGTATCAGTTCTTCTGTCACTTGGGGGAAATTATTTGCCAGCATAGTCCCTTGGTTTCCTCATTTGTCTAACATGAATAGCAGTTGTCCTTTCTCAAGTTTTCTTTTATTAGTCATGTGAAATAACTGTAAAAATGCTTTGAAGAGTTAAGAGTGTTTTCCTATGGGAGGATACTATTTAGGTCATCCCCATACAATTGTGTATTCTTTTTGGTTTCAGGTTTTTTTAATTGATGCATAAATTGTAAATGACCTCTCAAGATCTCTGCTAGCGTGATGTCTGTTTGCTTGGTTTCAGTCTTCCTTTTTGGTTTCAAATTTCCTTTTGAAGAATTGCTCATTCCCATCAAGGCTTTCTGTTTTTCTTTCAAGTCCGAGTTTGACTTAAATTAGTTGGCTTATTTCAGTTATTTAATAATACATTGTTTTGTAAGAGCCTGTTTTGTGTAGACTCGAAGAAACAAGGCTCGAGTTTTATTTCCTGTTTACTTGCTTTGACCTCTTTAAGTCTCAGTTTTAGATAAGTGCAGTATTCAACTGTAACTTTGCAAATAAAACAAACACACCGCCATCGGGTTAATTCTGACTCGTAATTAGTAAAAAAAAAAAAATCTGTAAATCTAAATCTACAGATAAAAAATGTCATTCCCCGTGGCTTACTACTCTGCAATGTCTTTTGCAGAATATGTGAGATCCAGGCTGTGGATTGTACTACCATCTCCTCGTTCACGGTGCGGGAGTGTGAAGGCTCCAGCAGGATGGGCTCCAGGCCGAGGCGCTATCTGTTCACAGGTCACACAAACGGCAGCATTCAGATGTGGGATCTGACCACTGCTATGGATATGGTTAACAGAAGTGAAGATAAGGGTAGGTCGCCACTCGCAGAGGTGTTTGTTGTCGAATAAGCTTTTGACGTAAGTGAGTTAACAGCACTTGTTCTCCTAAGATGTAGGTGGTCCAACTGAAGAAGAGCTGCTCAAATTGCTGGATCAGTGTGACCTGAGTACTTCTCGCTGTGCCACTCCCAACATCAGCCCGGCCACGTCTGTGGTTCAGCACAGCCGTCTGCGTGAGTCCAATTCCAGGTAGGTCAGGAGTAGAGTACTACAGCACAAGTTGAATTACTGATTACTTTTGGAAAAATTGGGAGAAATAGTTTTGCTTGAAAGTCGTATTTCTTGAGGTACATTTTTAATTCAGACTTCATTCTGATGTTCAGTTTTTTAATCTTGCTAGATTTCTTATCTGCATGCATATTTGTGGTTCTTCTCATAGAAAAAAATTTTTTGTCTTTTAACTTATTTGCAAAGTGGTACAAATTTGGATGTCTTTTATGTGATCAAGAATTCACTCAGGACAATTGGCATCATAAAATCTGTTAAGAAAATATTCTGCTTGGGAGAGTGGCGTCTGGGGTCTTAAACGCTAGCAAGCGGCCATCTAAGATGCATCAATTGGTCTCAACCCACCCAGAACAAAGGAGAATGAAGAACACCAAGGTCACAAGATAATTATGAGCCCAACTACAACCTCTGACTGCTCTGACAGGGAACACAACAGAGAACCCCTGAGGGAGCAGGAGAGCAGTGGGATGCAGACCCCAGAGGCCATGTTCCCCAGACCTTCTGTTAGCCCAAGACGGGAACCATTCCTAAAGCCTTTATCCCTATTGCCTCAGGGACACATTAATGAAAATGGTTATATTATCTTGCCTAATCTTTAAAAAAGTTTTTTTTTTTTAATCTTACATTTAGGCATTATGTGCTTTTAATAAAATGACACAGTGTGTCTTTGTTAGTTAAACCATTTTACAGAAACTTCCAAACGCTGAATCATATTGGTTCCATATTGGTTTCAAAGATTCTTCGCAGCTTTTCAGCTGTTCAGAAATCCAGCATGACTGTGGATATGTGTGTGGTATTTTATGCATTGGTAGTTTAATGCGTGTTGTATATGTAAAATGGTATGTAATACCAACCTGTAAAAAACCAAATATATATAAACATGGATACAGTATACTTTATACTTACATAATGTGTTCGTATCAGCAGTTTATTTGTTAAGATATGCACCTGAAAAACCCCAGAAAGAGAACTGAACTATAACTTTTTAAAAATGTATTTCAGCCTTCAGCTTCAGCACCACGAAGCCATCCACGAAGCAGCTACATATGGTTCCGTGAGACCTTACAGGGAGAGTCCTCTGTTGGCAAGGGCAAGGAGGACGGAGAGCTTTCACAGTTACAGAGAATTCCAGACTATTAATGTGAACAGAAATGTAGAAAGAGCTGTCCCTGAAAATGGTAGCTTGGGTCCAATCCAAGCTGAAATGAAGCGGGCAACAGGGGAATGTAATGCGTCTGAGAGAAAGTCTCCTGGAGCAGAAATAAAAACTTTGAAAGAAGCAGATAGTGGATTGGAAGCTCATAAAACAGCTGAAGGCTTTTCTGAATCCAAGAAAAGATCATCGGAAGATGAAAATGAAAATAGAGTCGAGCTAAGGAAGAAAGGAGGATTTGAAGGGGGAGGGTTCCTAGGGAGGAAGAAGGTTCCCTACCTGTCCTCACCAAGTACCTCTGATGGAGGGACCGACTCGCCTGGTACTGCGTCCCCATCTCCTACGAAGACCACACCATCTCCTCGACACAAAAAGAGTGATTCTTCAGGTCAAGAGTATAGCTTGTGAAGACTCAACAAAATGAATAGTTGTTCTGTGAAATTTAGATGAAAGTTAACCTTTCCTGGATCTCAAATAACTTAGTTTTTACATCAAAACCTTACAAGTTAAAATTGGACTTCATTTATAACAGAATTACCAGAAGTAAAGGAGCTAATATAACCTTACTACTAAATGTTTTTGGAAATCTTTTTTTTTTTTAGTTTTACAGCACCTTTAACAGAATCATTTGTAAAGCGAGAGTCTGTTTCCACATTTAGCTGCTGTCTGTTGGTTGTGGAAACGAAGTACCTCGTCGTAAGAGGATGGTGCCCATATGTATATGTGAGTGTCCTTTTAGGGCACGGGAATCACCAGACTGGGCTCCTGGTCGTGATTAGGCCTGGGGCTTGTATTGCAATGTTGTCCTGAGTGAATCACATAATTCTCTTCAGAACTTGATCTCCCAGCCCTTGTTGTGTTTGCAAAGTGTTTACCAGATATTTGAATGAGGTGCTATGTTTGTGAAAAAAATCACATAATTGAAAACACTATTGATGTTGCATACCAGATTCCACTGTGTAGGGAGCACTTGAGGATATATGTATTTTTTACTGTGGGTCATTTTCTGGTTCTCATTGTTGGAGTTCTTAAGTCTTAGCAAGCATCACCAATATTAAATGCCAAAAGTCCATTTGAACTTTCTTTTAAGTTGGAGCAATTGTCTGTGTTTGAACTGATGAAATAAAAGTAATAAATGAGGGCAAAGCTTTTAGTGCCCAGAGTGGAAAGCTGTATCAGTGGCCAGTCTGTCTGGCATCTTTTTCTTTTTCCATGTCAATAACCAAAATAATTAAACTTAGAATGTGGTCACTTTGTTAAGCTTTTGAGACTACAGTTCTGAATTTTTGGTTAATGGTTTTGGCTGCTGTAAAAATATTGAATATATTTTGAACTGTAAGGGCAAAAGATTTGTACTTTTTTCCCTCATTTAATTGGAATGATTGTCAAGTTTCTGCAAATAGGGTAATTATAAATTTAAATCATTAACCGTTCATTGGTGAATAATGTGTATATTCCCATTCTAAGAAATAAGTGAGTAAAGTTGAAATAAATTGTTTAAAGTTTGCTATATTGCCAGTGGTTTCATAATAATTGTATTTATTTATCAATTCAAATAAAAATAATTGAAACAATTTGTTATTTGAGGGACAGGCGTCTTCTGTAAAGTGCACCTGCTTATTTTTGTTCATTGCTTCTTTCCATAATGAAAGGGGAGGGGGGAGGGAGAACTTGAATATCTATGAAAACTAAGTTGTATGACCATGTGGGAAAATGTTCAGCAAAGCACGATTTCAGAATTACTAACTAAAGAATTGTGACTCTTTCTTATACTCATCTTCCTCATTGTCACAGTTGTGTGAAGGTTGTGTATGCAAGAAAGAAAATTTTAAAAAGTAAAGTACTTACCCCATCTTTTCCTAGAGTAAAATATAGACTTTCCTAGAGTAAAAGTCTATAAAACAAAACCATTATATAGTAAAATCCTATAAAAAGGCACCTCAGTGTACTGTGGATTGCATTATTCTACAAGTCAAATCTTGTTTATTTCTCTCACCTAGAGGAGTTTGAACCTTGATGTTAGAGTTGGAGTCTGAGCCTATGCTGGCACTTTGTAACCTTGAGCAGGCTGTCCCCACCAAGCCAGACCCCAGACTGGTTAACTACTGAGCCACTTAGGAACCCGGGTCTGCCTCTTTCAGGAACCTGTAGTCTTGTTCCTGGCTTGCTCAGTCAGACCTGTGTATCAGAATCACCTGAGATTACATGACAGTGGCCCAGGCCCCACTCCAAACCCTTAAATCTGGTGGTGGAGACTCATGTATTTTGAGAAAAGAGCCACAGTTGATGCTAGTGTACACAGAAGGCTGAGAAATTACCCAGAGCACCCTATTAAGTAGGTTTCCTTTTGTCACCATTGTTCGTCTATAAATTGTAATACAACTCAGAGTCCTGAGAATATTTTTTCATAAATGTATTAAGTCAAACTCGCTTCACATTTAAATACTTATTAAGCAAACCATCCTTAGATTATTTGACACGCTGTTTTGCACTGGAAATAAACTAAAATTCATATGTGACATAAGTTCCTTATTACTAACTTATTCCACCCAGCCTATGTTTTCTTAACAGGTTCTTCAGGTTGAATTACTTTTAGATTGATGCCCAACACAGTGTTTAGATCAGTATTAGATAGAAGAGATTCATGCTTAGGTTTTCCATGCAATGGAAATAACAAGTCATCTAGAGACACAGTTCTTAGTAGATCTTATAAAAACATCACTATGTACTGTTACCAGTTAATACTAGGAACAACAAAACATGGTAGTTCTTACAGTGAGTTGAGAGTATGGTCTGTACAAGTGATAAGACTCAGAGAAGCTTTAGAACAGATTTAAAGGGATTCATGAGAAGTGCTTTCGTTGACTTGACAGGGGAGAAGTGCTGGACCACTGTGTAGTCCTCCTTCCGGTTTGCTTTCCATCGCGGGGCCTTATCACAGGAGCACCTGGGACCTGCTGAAAGCACTGATGTGCCAGCCTGGCCCCAGGCCAGTTGAATCACTCTCTAGGGGTGGGTCTGTGGTCTGTGCGATGGAGGGTTGGCACACAAGATCACTTAAAGAAGCAAACCAAAATCTTAGTAGTCTTCTCTGAAATACCTACAAGTCAGGTTAGGCTGGGAAACCCTGGCGGCATAATGGTTAAGTGCTACGGCTGCTAACCAAGAGGTTGGCAGTTCGAATCCGCGAGGCGCTTCTTGGAAACTGTCAGGCAGTTCTATTCTGTCCTGTAGGGTCGCTGTGAGTTGGAATCAACTCGATGGCAGTGGGTTTGCTCTTGGTTAAGGTTAGGCAGGTTGGGGGAGGGCAGTGTTTGAGACAGAAGCCAGGGCTCCTGTCCATTCTGAGCTGTGAGATCAAAACGTAAAAGGTGAAACGAGTCCATGTAGTAACTAACTAACTGTCTAACTGGGTGATTAAGTGGGGAATGATTTCAGACAAAGTCCCCAGCAGTTCTCTATTTTGTTCTTTTTGTATTCTTTTAAAATTTTATAAGACCAAACCAAACCCGTTGCCGTTGAGTCCATTCTGACTCATAAACAGTGATAAAGGTTATCTAGTAATTTTCCAAAAATGAAAATGAGTGCAGTTGCCTAAGTCTTCCTGTGACTAACAGATAGATGTTTGCAGAAGAGTAGGCCGAGGATGAGGGGGCAAGTTCGAGACGTTGGAAAAGAGCACTGACTTCTTCCCTGTGCACCTTAAGTAGCTTGCTGGAGGCAAAGTTCGGCCTTAACCCTGTTTGTGCTTGCGCTAAACTTAAGGGGCCCAGGATCAGCAAGTGGGAATAAAACCCGGCAAGCTAAAGTAGCCAATCCCATTTTTTCCATTTCAGAAAGTATAAAACTTGGCGAGAAAGACATCTGTTTTTTCAGACTTGTAAGTCCACTGCCAGATGTACACAGTTACTTCAGATTTGTTGGCTTAGAATAATTCCAAAAAGGGGGAGGAACTTAGGCAGAGTACTGGCTTGTGCTTAGACACTGAGGACTGGCAAGATTTGTCCGGGAGCCAGTCCATCTAAGGAGCTGTCTTCCACGGATGTACAAGCAGTGTCACAGCCCCAGAACTTTACAGCCTTTGCCTGTTGGACTGTGGGGTAATTTGTAGTTTTCAAGCAGAGTAATTAAGGTTATCCCTAACTTCATAGGCTTTTGCCAACTCAGCTTTGGGAAGATCCACCTGGCTCTGCCTAGAAATCATAAAATAGTGTCATGTCATTGTGCATGATGCAGACCGATTCAAAATAACTCCCCAGGGTCACTGAGACCTTTAAGAATGAAGGAAGAAGAGGAGTTTTCTATGTTATTTTCCATGAACCAGTTTAAATATCTTTAATTTTACGGTGATGACTTGGGAAAAAAAAGTGTCTTGTGGTAGGACTTTGACGAATGACTTGGCAATCCAAATAGAGCAGATGACAGAAATGTTTGTACCATGGAAACTGGTCCTGTTGCATTATCATCTGCCCTTGGTGATTCTGGGGCAAAAATAAGGAGTGAGCAGTTGTTTGCAGTAGAGGGGTGTAGTGCAGAGCTGTGTCTCGGTCTCTATTTGTAGCTATATCTATATTTACACCAAACCGGTCTAGTCAGTGACCCTATAGGACAGGGTACAACTGTCCCATAGAGTTTCCAAGGCTACAGTCTACGGAAGCAGACTGACACATTTTTCTCTCCTAGAGTGGCTGGTAGGTTCAAACTGCCTTTCAGTTAGCAGCCAGCTGAGTGCATAACCACGGTGGCACTGGGGCTCCTCAGATAAAATTTAGAGATGAGGAACCCTGGTGGTACGGTCCAAATCAAAACCAAACCCAGTGCCATCGAGTCGATTCCGACTCATAGTGACTCTGGTAGTTGTTAAATTACCCCCTCATTTCATAACAGCCAGACGTGTGTGTTTATGTGTGTGTACCTACATGTATGATCTTGTAGCAAGCACAAATAAAATTTCTGTATTTAATTCCATGTGGACTAATGAAGTACCACAAAGAGAACAGTAGTTTCCATTTGAGATCAGCTAAGTTGAAGATGTCAGTGTTCCCTAGTATTCAGTTTATTGACAGAATTTTATGAAAATAAAACTCCAAATTAAAAATTTTGGAGTTTCAAACCATGTAAAATATGTGAAGTGGAAACACTGATGACTGTTAAGTGGAGATGTTTCTGTAAATGCTTTTATCCTTGAAAGGTATAAATTCGCTGTATAGTCCTCAGATTTTCAGGTGATTGGTAAATGCAAGAGTAGACACGCTTATCATAAGTATAGGTGCTCTGTCCAAAGGGTTGGTGAAGACTTAACCCTGGACATTGTAATTAAAGAGAACCTTCAGCCAAGTGTGTAACCTTGGTGCAGTTTTTGTGTTACTCGTTTTAGCCTGAAATTGGAATTTTACTTCGCAGCTGTGAGCACGAGAATCGCTGTGACAGGATTGTGTCAGCCGGACGGAAATAGGGGACTGTAAGGAGCAGCTAAGACAGCAGCAGAGACACCTCGAAGAAGGGTCGCTCAGTTTTCCAGCCACACACCTCTCTTTGCTGACTAGTAACAATCTTGGGCTAGCTTCTCATGGCCACTAACTATTCATTTAACCAACGACATCACTGCCAAACAGAGCCAAGTGAAAATTACATGCTTCTTTATCGTCCACAAGATAAATATTTTGGTATAAATATTATCCCCTCATTTTATACAACCTGAAAAATAACATATCTTAGGCCTCCATTAGGGAGGAACACTTTCAGAAACAATCCTCATGGCTTTAAAGGATGGCCCACCGAGTAACGATGGCTTCACAGCATTTATGTGTCAGTCAGTGATAACAGAGAGGAAACAGCGCGTAGCCTGTGTTCCAGCTTCCCTTGGTGCAGCTACAGATGGGTGTCGGCGAATGTGGTGTGTTCCTTGGTCACTGAACTGAAACCCTTGATGGCATTCATCAGGTCTTCTTCATCCATGTACTGAAAAATAAGCCAGTTGTCATTGCGCAGGGTGTTTACTATCAATTATTAGTTTTATCAGGTTAAGGTAAGAAGTAATCAGTAAGTACTTATTAAGGGCTAATACCACATGCCTAACACCGTAAGGTTTGGTTTAAGGTAGTCCGTGGCCTAAGTTTGTCTTATTGAAAGGATCGCTTCGCATGCACACATGACTTGTATGTGATTTGAGTGTTATATCATGCCATATCTCAGCCTTTGTCAGCCTCAGTTTTCTCAGAGGTAAAATGGGAAGATTATGTGTGTGTGTGTGTGTGTGTATATATATTCATGTATATTTTTTAAGATGTAGTTCAAAGAGTAAGCAGAAGAGAAAAAATGCAAGCTATTATGCTCTATTGATCCCCACTCTTACTGTATTTATTGATTAGGGCTAGTAATGTTGATTATGTTATAGTGAACACGTAACTTGGTAACTGTTGCCATCGTTGGAAGCCTTCATTGTAGTGAACAGGTAACTTGGTAACTGTTGCCATCTTTGGAAGCTTTCATTATACTGAACAGGTAACTTGATAACTGGTGCCATCTTTAGAAGCTTTCATTATAGTGAACAGGTAACTTGGTTACCGTTGCCATCTTTGGAAGCCTTCATTACAGTGAACAGGTAACTTGGTAACCGTTGTCATCTTTGGAAGCCTTCATTATACTGAACAGGTAACTTGGTAACTGGTGCCATCTTTAGAAGCTTTCATTATAGTGAACAGGTAACTTGGTTACCGTTGCCATCTTTGGAAGCCTTCATTACAGTGAACAGGCAACTTGGTAACCGTTGTCATCTTTGGAAGCCTTCATTATACTGAACAGGTAACTTGGTAACTGCTGCCATCTTTAGAAGCTTTCATTATAGTGAACAGGTAACTTGGTTACCGTTGCCATCTTTGGAAGCCTTCATTACAATGAACAGGTAACTTGGTAACCGTTGTCATCTTTGGAAGCCTTCATTATACTGAACAGGTAACTTGGTAACTGTTGTCATCTTTGGAAGCCTTCATTATAGTGAACAGGTAACTTGGTAACTGTTGTCACCTTTGGAAGCCTTCATTATAGTGAACAGGTAACTTGGTAACTGCTGCCATCTTTGGAAGCCTTCATTATAGTGAACAGGTAACTTGGTTACTGTTGCCATCTTTGGAAGCCTTCATTATAGTGAACAGGTAACTTGGTAACTGCTGCCATCTTTGGAAGCCTTCATTATAGTGAACAGGTAACTTGGTAACTGTTGCCATCTTTGGAAGCCTTCATTATAGTGAACAGGTAACTTGGTAACTGCTGCCATCTTTGGAAGCCTTCATTATAGTGAACAGGTAACTTGGTAACTGTTGCCATCTTTGGAAGCCTTCATTATAGTGAACAGGTAACTTGGTAACTGCTGCCATCTTTGGAAGCCTTCATTATAGTGAACAGGTAACTTGGTAACTGTTGCCATCTTTGGAAGCCTTCATTATAGTGAACAGGTAACTTGGTAACTGTTGTCATCTTTGGAAGCCTTCATTATAGTGAACAGGTAACTTGGTAACTGTTGCCATCGTTGGAAGCCTTCATTGTAGTGAACAGGTAACTTGGTAACTGTTGTCATCTTTGGAAGCCTTCATTATACTGAACAGGTAACTTGGTAACCGTTGCCATCTTTAGAAGCTTTCATTATAGTGAACAGGTAACTTGGTTACCGTTGCCATCTTTGGAAGCCTTCATTACAGTGAACAGGTAACTTGGTAACCGTTGCCATCTTTGGAAGCCTTCATTATAGTGAACAGGCAACTTGGTAACCGTTGTCATCTTTGGAAGCCTTCATTATACTGAACAGGTAACTTGGTAACTGTTGTCATCTTTGGAAGCCTTCATTATAGTGAACAGGTAACTTGGTAACTGTTGTCACCTTTGGAAGCCTTCATTATAGTGAACAGGTAACTTGGTAACTGCTGCCATCTTTGGAAGCCTTCATTATAGTGAACAGGTAACTTGGTTACTGTTGCCATCTTTGGAAGCCTTCATTATAGTGAACAGGTAACTTGGTAACTGCTGCCATCTTTGGAAGCCTTCATTATAGTGAACAGGTAACTTGGTAACTGTTGCCATCTTTGGAAGCCTTCATTATAGTGAACAGGTAACTTGGTAACTGTTGTCATCTTTGGAAGCCTTCATTATAGTGAACAGGTAACTTGGTAACTGTTGTCACCTTTGGAAGCCTTCATTATAGTGAACAGGTAACTTGGTAACTGCTGCCATCTTTGGAAGCCTTCATTATAGTGAACAGGTAACTTGGTTACTGTTGCCATCTTTGGAAGCCTTCATTATAGTGAACAGGTAACTTGGTAACTGCTGCCATCTTTGGAAGCCTTCATTATAGTGAACAGGTAACTTGGTAACTGTTGCCATCTTTGGAAGCCTTCATTATAGTGAACAGGTAACTTGGTAACTGTTGTCATCTTTGGAAGCCTTCATTATAGTGAACAGGTAACTTGGTAACTGTTGCCATCTTTGGAAGCCTTCATTATAGTGAACAGGTAACTTGGTAACTGTTGTCATCTTTGGAAGCCTTCATTATAGTGAACAGGTAACTTGGTAACTGTTCCCATTTTTAGAAGCTTTCATTATAGTGAACAGGTAACTTGGTTACCGTTGCCATCTTTGGAAGCCTTCAGTACAGTGAACAGGTAACTTGGTAACCGTTGCCATCGTTGGAAACCTTCATTACAGTGAACAGGTAACTTGGTAACCGTTGCCATCTTTGGAAGCCTTCATTGTAGTGAACAGGTAACTTGGTAACCGTTGTCATCTTTGGAAGCCTTCATTATAGTGAACAGGTAACTTGGTAACCGTTGTCATCTTTGGAAGCCTTCATTATACTGAACAGGTAACTTGGTAACTGTTGCCATCTTTGGAAGCCTTCATTATAGTGAACAGGTAACTTGGTTACTGTTGCCATCTTTGGAAGCCTTCATTATAGTGAACAGGTAACTTGGTAACTGTTGTCATCTTTGGAAGCTTTCATTATAGTGAACAGGTAACTTGGTAACTGTTGTCATCTTTGGAAGCTTTCATTACAGTGAACAGGTAACTTGATAACTGTTGCCATCTTTGGAAGCTTCCATTATAGTGAACAGGTAACCTGATAACTGGTGCCATCTTTGGAAACCTTCATTGTAGTGAACAGGTAACTTGGTAACTGTTCCCATTGTTGGAAGCCTTCGTTGAATCCCTTTGCACACTGTCCACTACGAGTACTGTGAAACAAACAGAAGTGGCTATATGGTGTAATAGCTGTGTACCAGATGATATTTTAAGATCCCAACTCCATGAAAAAGTGACTTAGTAGCAGTGTATCCTTAGGTAAGTTACTAACCTGAGCCGCATTTCCTGGTGTACTACTGCAGACGATAGTAGTACCTGCCCCCTAGAGTTTGCGAAGATTCAGGGAAATCGTGCATGTAAACCCCCAGTGCAGGGTGCTGAACCTTACGGCATTGCTGTTGTGCATGTCAGAAACGATCAACGAACAATTCCGTGTGTTTCAACCTAATACAATTATTCCTGCCATTTAGAAACGAAATCTGAAATGTAACGCATGGAACTCAACAGTCAGAAGCAGGCCCGTGATTTTCGAAATGCAGTAGAACATCAGTACATATTTTTTTATGTATAAATAACCATCGTCATCTGAACAAGCAAGAAGGACCGTGGACTTCAGTTTGTAATGGTGATACGGAACCTGGCGTCAGGAACTTGCTCATTGCTTTCCATGAGTCAAGACAGGCTTCGTGGAAGTCATCAAACTTCCAGCGAAGAAAAAGTGAGAGCTTGAAAGAGAGACGAGTGACAGAGCCCAAAGGCAGAAGCAGGATGGTGGAGCTAAATTCTTTTTTTGGTAATTTTTGTTGAGCATATACACAGCAAAACAGACAACAGCAGTTTCTCCGTGTACCATTTAGTGACACTGACTACATTCTTTATGTAACTGTTCTCACTCTCCTTTTCTGAGTTGTTTCTCTCACATGAACATAAATTCGCTGTCCCTGAAGGTTCTTATCTAGTGAGTTATTAAGCTAAGGTCTTAGCTGGCTATTGTTTATTATCTAACTATCCCAAAGGCATGTGTGTCAGCAGACATCTAGGTAGTTGGCATAACGGAGAAGTTTGGTGGTTGGGAAACCTCCACTTCGATCATCTCAGCCAGCTAGGGGCTCTGAACGAATACGAGGAACTGATGAGGTGAACTTACAGAGTCTGTGTTTGCACCCCCTAGACTGAAATCATGGCAGATGGAGTCCATAAACACTAACACCCTGATTTTTCATGAGTTCTTAAGAGTTCCTTGCCGGCTGAGAGAAAAAATAATAATAAACCAGGAAGAAAAAGGTGATGCCCCTCATTTTCTAGTAACACACGTGCTCATATTTTATGCTGACTTTTAGGCCAGTTCCAATGTTTCCACTCACCTTTTGCCCCAACTTAATGAGGTGTGGCCCATTAGCTTCTTCACTGATTGATGTATTTAAGTTTTGACCATCTATTGTGTTCCAGAAGAACAAGACCCAGTGCTGCCCTGCTCAATATCCAACCCTTCAAAATTTTTTTTTTTTTTTTTCTAGTACTGCACACTGGTAAACCAGTAGTCACAGAAGCTTCGGGTACCTGCCCAGAGATGGTCACCAAGTGCTGTGGGCTGCATTCAGTGAGCTACACGGAGCCTGTGCCCTCTCTTTACCGATACTCTTTTGGGGTGGTTAGCAACTGTTGGTGAGGGGGAAATCAACTCACCAGTCCACTGTCATGGCCCATGATGGTTTCCCACAGCGCATCATCAACCAAGGCTTTCTTGTCTTGGATGTCCATGAGCTGGCTGACGCTGTGGTGGAGGGCTCCTTGGGAATAGGCTTGGCTGATTCGGCTTTGACTTGGGATTTGCAGAACTGACATACTCCGGGTGCTCCGGATACTCACAGGTGTCCCAGACCGAGGAATTCTGGTGCCAGCTAACCCCTGAAAGGAAAGGTACTGTTGGTAATTAATGTGTCGTGAAAACAGATTGAAATAGGACAGAAAACTATCTCACACATTTTCAGTGAAAGGAAGAACTGTCTCTTGCCCTACTACAGAACTTAGCCACCTACCATGAGCTCTCTTGGAATGCTGTGGCCCCTGGTGTCTTGGGAAGGGTGAGAATACTCTGGAGGCCTTGTTAGATGGCCAGCGCAATTAGCACCCTAGAGAGGTCAGGAGCTGGTGCCATGGCTGCGTTTCCCTGTGGGCTAAGGGCTTGTTGCACTGCAGTGGTGGTACAGGGCCTTAAGGGGTCAACGAGGTCGTCCCTTCACGCTGCCTGTCAGCAGTCTGCAGAGCACTGCTTTCAGAGCAGTCCAGTTTAGCAGTGCTCGCTTATGCTGACCCACTAAGTGAGCACAGTGTGTATTTGGCTTTAAAATTCCTAGACCTGTGTAGAGAAATTGGTTCCTCCCTTTTTTTTTCATTCCATATTGTTCCCCTCATTATGGGATTCCCGCCTCCAAGATCAGTCAGGTCTGTTGCTAACATCAAAGAGAGAGCCACTCCACAGTTAGGACCTAGAATGTGGCTTCAGATAAAATCTAGCTTCTCTAAGCCTGCGAGGGCTCCGGTTTGGCTGGTTCACCCCAAGAAACGCTCCTGCTTTTCATCCGTGCAGCCAACAAGCCATGCAAAAGACCATGCATTCGTACAGCACACAGGTACCTCAAGGTGCATGGTGTAGCCTTTTAGGGTGACGTTGCTTGACACGTCAGATATATCAGCCACAGAATCAGACTGAGAAAAAATTGGGGTGTCAGTCAGTGTTTGGAATATTTTTAAATGAGTTCTTTGTGTTCCTCCAACTATACATCACAATCATGTTGTGTGCTGTCATGTCGATTCTGAATCCTAGTGACTCCGATAGAGTAGAACTGCCCCTGGGGTTTCCTAGGCTGTCATCTTTATGGGAGTAGACTGCCAGGTCTTTTCTTCCGAGGAGTCCCTGGTGGGTTTGGACCACCAACCTTTTGGTTAGCAGCCGAGCGCTTAGCCATTGTGCCACCAGGGCTCCTTATAATCATACCAATACCCTAATACTATCCTCATTGTATGTGTGTGTGTGTGTGTGTGTACACCTGAAATATTTATATTTGAAGGGGTTGCAATTAAAACTACATAGTGAGTGGAAACTAATTGCTTAGTGTCTTAGGTGAGTTTCGCTTGTATTGTTTGCTTAGTATCGCATAGAATAGGAGGACCTTCAAACCAGTAATTAAGATACAAGTAAGACCTGCACTTAAGCTGTATGCTGTGTGACCATGAAAATGTTGATAAAATACAAAAGACTCATTCCCGGGCACCTCTGCCTTGTTTTTCTCTGTTCAGAGTGGAGCCTAAAATTCTTTTGCTGGTTTGGGTCAGGCGTTCGAGGGCACCTTGTTGAGAGGGCTGGTCTGCCTGGGACAGGATGACAGCAGCACTGAATGACAGCAGCACTGAAACCAGGGTCGCTTAGATGACAGGCAGGAGCGGGGTGGGGTGTCAGTGCCAGCATGCTCCTGTCTGTCAGTCCCAGCACGCTCCTGTCTAGATGCCACCCTTGATGCCGAGTGGCCGTGGAGCTATGGACATCAGCAATGGGTCTTCAGTTTGCTCTGCTAATGCAAATTATAGAAAACCCCGATGGCGTGGTGGTTAAATGCTACAGCTGCTAACCAAAGGGCTGGCAGTTCCAATCTACCAGGTGCTCCTTGGGAACTCTATGGGGCAGTTCTACTCTGTCCTGTAGGGTCACTGTGATTTGGAATCGACCCCTACGGCAATGGTTTTTTTTTTTTTTTATATACTAATTATACTCTTGGTTTGAATGGGAGTCCCTGGGTGGTGCAAACAGTTAACATGCTCATCTGCCAACCAAAAGATTGGAGGTTCACATCCACCCAGAGGCACCTTGGAAGAATGGCCTGCAGATCTACTTCTGAAAAACCAGCCCCTGAGAATCCGATGGAACACAGTTCTATGACACACGTGGGGCCACCTTGAGTTAGGGTAACTCGGTGGCAGCTGGTTTGGCTTTGGATATACACAGTAGTATGTTCCCCCAAGTTATTTCAATATACAGCTCTCCACCATCCCTGACTTCCATGCCTGGGTGTGCACATTAGTATCATTGGTAAGTTAACAACAATGCTCAAACCCCACCCCAGACCAAGGAAACCAGCGTTTCTCACAAGAGGTCCAGGCAATGGCATTTTCAAAGCTTCCCAGTAGAAGCTTTGAAGTGTAGCCAACGTTGAGGACACTGTTGTAAGGCTTTGACGTGTAGCTGACGTTGAGGACACTGTGGTAGGGCTAACCTCCCTTGGTGCCCACAGTTGGTCAAACATAACTGCCAACTGACCCCTTATTACCAGGGCTAAAAAATGTGTCTCCCCTATATGAAATCAAGTATTGCAGCCCAGAGATAGGGAAATGGGCCACAGCCTTAGCGACGTACCACGTGGGATCCCCCTGGTGGGTAGACACTCAGCGGAGACATTCTCTTCTGAAGCGGAACTAAGGGTGGTCTCTCTCTGACATATGGCTCTTTGTGGATCTTTCTTTGTAGTATCAGGGACAGAAAAATGGCCAGTAGGATCAAGCCCAGGATGGCCATTAACACAATGAACCACAGCTCGCTGGAGAACGCCCTGCTTTTGCTCCCTGACCCCTTCTTTTCTCCAGGAGTTGTTAGCACCAGGCCTGCAAAACCCAGGGAAAGAAAAGGAAAATGTTATTTCAGAAGGCAGTTGTGTGATCCATTGCCCTGTTACTTTGCAGTAAACTGGAAAGAAGTCTACAGCAGTGTGTCGCATGGTGTTTGGACTTATGTTCTGGTAGGGGTCATAGTTCAGGATGTCAGTGGATTATAAAGAGAAGCTTACAGTCTTCCAGAAACCTCCTGCCATTGCTGCTCAGGTTGGAAATCACCGCTGCCTTTGCAAGCCCCTGGAATTGTTTAAAGGGGTTACCAATGTCACCTTGAGGATGGCCTATTTCACTGCTGTGTGCACCAGGAGCAAACGCCTCTCCCGAGCAGTGCTTTTCATGAGGGGCTGGGCCCTGCTGATCCTGCTGCAGAGTCTCCTTCACGGGTGCAGGCAATGCTGCGGAGATATGCGGGCTCCCCCACTTCATGCCACAGCCCTGTCCCTAACAAGTTGTGTGCAAACTGGGTCTTGAGGCTCCAGACCTGTTTTCCATTGTGATGTGGACTGCCCAAGCTTACTAAAGTCTTGTCTTGATATCCCTTGTCCTGTGGCCTCCCTGTTAAATAGCAAAAGCTCTGCAACATACTGCTCAAATGTGCTGGGTAAGCTTTCTACGGAAAGAAATCCTTTTGCAGTGGGGACACTTACCCTTGGTTCCCATTCATGTGTTGACAGTGCCGTCAACGTGACTCTCTGCACTTGAAGCTAACCACCTAATCAGCTGGGCTCAACAGGAATGAGCATTTTTTCAAGACTATGCTGAAGGAGCCCTGGTGGTGCAGTGGTTAAGTGCTTAGCTACTAACTGAAAGAACGGTCTGAATCCATGCAGGGGCTCTGTGAGAGAAAGATCTGGCCATCTGCTTCCGTAAAGAGTAAACCAAAAAACAAACTCATTGCTGTTGGTCGATTCCAATTCATAGGGACCCTATAGGACAGAGTAGAACTGCCTAATGGGTTTTCAAGGCTGTAATCTTTATGGAAACTGACGGCCACATCTTTCTCCTGTGGAGCGGCTGGTAGGTTCTCATTGCCAACCTTTCAGTTAGCAACCATCTCATTAACCACTGCACCACCAGGCTTATGGGGCGGTTCTACTCTCACACAGAATTGCTATGAGTAGGAATCCAAATGACAGCAAACCACCACCAGCAACCTATCCCCACTTCTGTTCCGCTCTTTGGTTAAAAAAAAAGTTCACTTTGTTCCCAATCTCTAAAAGGAGGGGCTGGAGTCAAAGCTCTGTGAACAGAATTCCCTAATTAGGACCAAGTATTTGTCAGCTGATTAAAAACAAACAAACCTTAGTTATACGTTAAAAGAATTATGTTTTCTGTGTGTGGCAAGGGCTGTAACTCCAGAAACCGATCTGACGTGCGTAGTAGACCCCTTGCTTGGGAGGACCCAGGGGAACGGAGAACAGTCTGCCTGAGGGAAGCCTCTAAAGGGAAATAGCTTTCAGAACCCCACCCATTGCTGCTGAATGGACTGTCACCGTGACCCTGAGGAACGGTCTGAGGAAAATCACGTCTGTGTGACTTTCCTGTTTGGAGGCTGCTTTCAGGCAAGAGAACAGGAACATTTTAAAAGTTGTATCATAAAAATTAGAACTGACTGAGGATATTAGCTGGGCAACACATCCTGGTATTTGCCCTTGCGCCGCACAGTCCCTGAGTTCCTTCTGCTCTAAGCCGAGAGTCCAGCCTCCAGATGTGCTTGGACCTCGGCACTGGAAACCTCAATTTGTATTCATGAACCAACTGGAGATTTCTCCTCTTTATGGAGAGCTTGAAATCGGGATGATGCCTCTTTATGGAGCCCTTTTTTCTTTTCAAAGCACCCTTTCACCTCAAGGGACTCCTCCTTGCAGCCAGCCAGAGGCTGATGCTCATGGCTGGAACTTTTGTGGCTAGAATTCAAGTCCAAAGAAAAACCCAATTCCAGACCCAGCGGCAGTGTAAATCCCTCCCTGTTAATGGCCTGCCTCACGGGAACACACACCTCCCACTGACCAAGGTGACTCAGCTGGCGGGGTTCAGTGGAACAGTCCACTTACATGGATGGCATTGCTCAAAGTGTGCACTAAACCGCATGCATCAGGGTAACTGTGCCAAAAGTGCAGATTCCCCGGTGGTGCAGTGGTTAAGAGCTTGGCTGCTGACCAAGACATCAGCTGTGCAAATCTACCAGTCGCTCCTTGGAAACCCTGCGGGGCAGCTTTATTCCGTCCGGAGGGTTGCTATGAGTCAGGATTGACTCCATGGCAACGAGTTTGGTTTTGTTTGGTTTACTGAGTCAGAATCTCCTGCTGGGGGCTTGGGACGCTGTATATCAAACAAACACATGCCGCGGTTCCTAAGCAGACTGAAATTTGAGAACCATAGCTAACGAAAAAGAAGTGGGACAGGAGTCAACAGAACCACTTTCAAGTTCTAGTTTTAGCAACAAGCCTGTAGAGTTTTCCTGGGTAAATTACTGTGTCACTCAGACTTCCATCTGTCCACCTGAGGAAGCCTTGGAGTTGCTGAAAGAATGTCAAATGAGGTCTGTTCTATGCCACAGCTGCTGTGAAACAACGCAAGGTAGACATGTGGCAGGAATCGTGTTAGGTAGTTTAATTACATGGCGTCCAGACAGGTGAACTCTGAAAATATAGATAATATTTCATTATTTTTACAGACTGAAGCTGTCATTGATGGCATCATGTTCATTCACCTGTGTTCTGGAATTTTTGGACATTCTTGCTTTTCTAAAAACATTCTGTGTGTGTGTGTGTGTGTGTAAATCTGAAATAACATTAATCACCAGACTTCGAACAAGGATGACAGTCCCAATTCTGTCCTAACGGAAAAGCCTGACATTTCTCCATCTTTCCCTTTGAAATTGTAGAGTATCACATTTGTTAGATTCAAATATTATGGTTACAACTCAATTTAAAAGATTCTCCTTAAAAATTTACAATTTTATCTCTTCAGCTAAATTTCTTGGTAGTAACAGTTGCTCATGACTTTTATGGAGGACACAGGACAGACATTTCCCAAATTCACCATTTTGGACTCTGAATCCACGATACATCATTACTGTCAACACAAACTGGAACGGGGTGTGTCCCCCCTCCCCGGTCTCTCCCCCCTCTGACTTTCCTACAAATCACCATTTTATGCACAAAGTCACTCAGCTCTTAATAGACAGGATGTGTGATTAGGGGAAAGGTTTAAGCAGATGTCTCTGGGCCTTTTCACATTTGTGATTCAATGATTTGGCATTTTAGGGATATGTTCTAATTATGTGCCTGATGTAAGCTCCATAAGGACTTTTTTTTTTTTTTACACCACCTAACACAATTTCTTTCACATAGTCTCTGCTAATAGATTAGTACACATCCGTACAATCAAACATATGCATGTTTTTGTAGGAAAATGAGTAGGTGCTACACGGAACATAATGTGAGTTAAATGTTTACCAAGCCCAATGGAGGTATCATATTGGATCAGAGGTGTCCTCACACTTCCTTCATCTGTAGTGCAGATGACCTGGAAAAAGAAGGCTAGACAAAGGAAGAGCTGGTAAGTGATCAGTCATTCAAGACTTACTAATAGTGGGCACATTTTTTTCTTAATATACTTTATTTTTTAGAGGAATTTTAGTTTTACAGAAAAATTGTACCAACAGTGCTGAGTGTTCCCTCTCCCCTGCACACTCTTCCTGCTATTGTTACCATCTTGTGTTGGAATGCTACATTTGTTACATTTGGTGAACTAATATTGATACAGTTTTAACTGAAGTCCATAGTTCACATTAGGGCTCTCTGTGTTGTACAGTCCTGTGGGCTTTGACAAATACATAATATCATGTGTCCACTATTACCGTACCAAAGAGAATAGTTTCACTGCCCTAAAAATGTCCTGTGCGTGACTTTTTCATCAGCTAGGCATATTAAAATATATATATATATATAATAGCGTAAAAAAGCCTGAAAACAGGATTCCCGAGGAAGTTGTGAGATTTTTACTTAACATGCAAATTTAATTCTAATTAAAAAATTGTCAAGACTAAAGCTATAATTAGTGTAACAATATCTGTAAGTAATGGAGCTGAAGAAGCTTAGAGCTTCTATAGCAAAGGAAGCTTGTATACAACCTTAAAGCTTGTCTAGCGAATTAACAGAGGAGTAATAGAAAGTCCCTAGGTGGAGAACAGTTTGTGTTCGACTACTAACCTAAAGGTTGGCAGTTCGAACCCACCCAGCAGCACCACAGATGAAAGTTTTGGCAATCTACTTTCATAAAGATTACGGCCAAGAAAACCCTGTGGAGCACACATGGGGTCACCATGAGTTAGAACTGCCGGGATGGCAATAGGTTTGCTTTTGTTTTAGAATGGATAATATGGCAGCATACCTTGTTCTGCATGTGGTCTAAACTCATTCTTTAAAAATTGCAGTTTTACCTCCTACTAAGAAACCCAGAGTTTCTTACTGAACAGAAGAGCTCAAAAGGGGTCTTTGAAACACATGGTCTAACTGCCTGTCTTGATAGCCAGGAACCTGGGGAAAACAAGGCCAAAAGGTCACACAGATGAAAGGTCTTCCTGTTGGCCGATCTTCCCATCACAACAAGCTGCCACAGGTGACCAGGCAATGCGACTGTGAAAACTTATAGCTGAATTGTTGTGAAAAGGTTATTATTAAATTTCAAGTAGTATAAATGCAGCGGATTCCCTGCAGGTGCAATGGCTGATGCACTGGGCTGCTAACCAAAAGTCGGGGTTAGAGTCCACCCAGAGGCATTTCAAAAGAAAGGCCTGGTGATCTACTTCCAAAAAGTCAGCCCGTGAAAACCCTGCGGAGCACAGTTCTCCTCTGACACACATGGGGCCGCCTTGAGCTGGAGTCCACTGGACTGCAACTGGCTCATTAACCAACAGGGAGAAGAGACTTCAGCTACAGAAGAAAAAGAGATGTGACTTGCAGGGACAGATACTGAGGGAGCCCCTTTCTCGGGGTCTTTAAGAGTTGGAGGTGGCCATTTTCTGATGGGGCTCTGCTTGGAGGCTGGGGGTGTGTCAAGAAATTCTCTGAAGGCCAGGAAAGTGTATTGTTTTAGAATACTGATCGACTACATCCGGGCGCTGCATTTTCTTTGCGAACACAAGCTGCCCGCCTTGCACCTTGTTCCTCCGTGGTGACACTCATGTCCCGTGGAGGCTGCACTCTGCCCAGGCCTGCATCTTCGCTGCAACGCACGAGGCAGCAGACGGGAGGGGAACCTTGTCTACTCGGCGCAGCGGTTTTCCCCAAGAACCCGCTGCCGACCAGTCGCTGCCCACTCTTTGCGACCCTGCAGGACCGAGTAGAACTGGCCCAGTGGGTTTCCAAAGCTGTACTCTTTAGGGAAGCAGGCTGCCACAGCTTCCTCCCATGGAGCAGCTGGTGGGTTCAAACCACCTACTCTTCGGTTAGCAGCCGAGAGCTTGACCACTGCGCCACCAGGCCTCCTTGCTTTTCCACAAGAAGCAGGCACTTAACCCGAGACCTTTTCCTGCTGGACCTCTGCTGGCCCCCTTTCAGGCTGAACCCCCGGTGCAGCGGGCAGCAGAGCGCCGCGCGCACGGAGAGCCGGGCCCCAGCGACTAACCTCGGTCCGCAGTCCTGGGCACGCAGAGGGCCGTGTCCAGGCCGCTGTACACGCGCCGCCCTGCGTCCAGCAGCGCGTACTCCTTCAGCGGGCCGTTCAGAAGGAAGGCGCTGGTCCAGTTGACACACACCACAGACACATTGCTGGCCACGGAAAATGGGGCTCGGTACTGAGGTGCTGTTGGGAGAAAGGTCTATGTTCTAAAAATGGTTACCTCTGTGTGTGTGGATGTATTTTGGTATGAGCCAAAATAAAACAAACAAACAAGGCATTGCTGGCACCCTTTACTTTTCCTCAGTGTTAAAAAACTGGCATTGGGGGAGGAAAGAAAACCAACGGCAACATGTGCGAAATGCTCTCTCAGCAGCTTCACAGCTGCTTTGCAAAAAAAAATCAATGGAGAGTGGTGTTTTATGAAATAAAACTATTAACATACAATGGTTCTGCTCCCCGACATAACCCTGCAGCTCATATTTTGTTGCATTTTCCCACTTTTAGCAGGTAAAGTGTCCTTAACACTATTAACTACAGTAGATAGCTATTTTTCATATCAAATCAATATTTATTGCTACGAAGCCCCAAGGACTAGATGAAGTTAATATATATTTTTTTTCTCCAAACCAAACTGCTTAGAAGGTAAATTATGTCCTTTTGGCACCCATTTATTTTTAAAGCTTTTCTCCTGGACTGTTAGCTTGTTTTCAAAGATAGTTAAAAAGCCTTGCAAACAGCAATTGGAGTATAATAATTCATTGCCCTGGCTAATCAGTCAATAGCATGGTACATTAGTATATAATCAAGCTCAGGTCTCCTAAATATTATATCAGATACAGAAGCAGCTCTGTGTGCATCTTGCAGGCATAATTCCATTTCATTTTTCAGCTCTTTATAAAACAAAGAATAAAAAATCACTAAATCAGGCTCATCTTTTAAATGACTAATTTTTGTAGAAATAAATGAAGGGATACCATATCATCCAGCCAAATCAGAAGAGATTTATTTCGTCAGATCTAGTTTCTCCAAAATAATCAATACATTTGTAAGAGCATTAAGATCCATCTATACACCGAATTGGCTTTTAAGAAAGGAGTGAGTGAGCTGTGGAAATAAATCGGTTATCTTTTTTTTTTTCTGTAAAAATATGTTTATCTGTTACTTAGGGAAATATAACAAAATAGAGAATAATTACGCTTTTGTGTTCTTAAAATTCAACTCTAAAGACAAATACGACTCTTACCTTTCAAAATAAAACATTTTCATAAAGCTATAAGAAAACTTTTCCCCAAATAGCAAAACAAGAGCTAGCAAGCCCTCTTTAAATCTTTATGCTTTTTCCAACTTTAATCTCGGCTAATATCACAATGGACCACACTATTCTATTTCTCTGTGGCTTCCCTCTGCCACCCTAATTCAAGAGATTGCCATTTCTCCGCTATTTCCTAACAGTGCAAATAAAAAGGAGACTTCTAAGTAGTGTGAAAATAGAAAGATAGGAGCCTTATTTTCTTGCAGGATTGGAGACCTTCTTGAGAAGTAAGAATAAGCAAACAACTAAAATAACCAGGAATAACAAGCTTGTGTAACCTCCTCAAATGAGACTGAGAAAATGATACGAGCTACTATGCCCCTAGCATTTGACATACTTGAAATCAACCACCGTGGGAGTATTTACACCATGGCAATGGGCAAACACTCCCAGTCAGGATCCTTTCCCTCTAGAGGATGGCTGTTGGACATTTACATGTCACCTCTCCTCTCCTGCTGAAGATGTAACTTAGGCAGAGGGAATGATCACCTTGCTAATGCTTCTCTAGGCCAGTTTTTGAGTGTATATGACATTGGGTTCAGAGAAAGATGAAAATACAATTTTGAAATTATCTTCTGGTTTGCGTTCTCTGATCCGCTTTTCTCTCTTCTAGTGCATACAAGGAGTTAACAGTAGCATAAATGGTATAAGAACTCCTGAGTCAGCTATTCATTGTACTTTCCCGGGTCTGTGGATCCAGTAAATGGACTAAGAGAAGCCTTTCCCCCTTTGTGCTAGCCTAGCTTTCAGCCACTTCTCCAATGTGAAAGGAGAACAGAAAGGAAGGAGATCTTAAATCTGTTTACTTCTTTCAGCACAATAAAATGGTAAAATCTGTCAGTAGCTACACTTCATGACTGAAGAGAGACTTGGCTATAACACTGCAAACCTCATGTTTCTGTTCTGGCCAGACCTCCTGGCCGATATGCACTAAAGACTGGAGTAATTATTAAAATCGGGAGAAATGCTCATGGCTGTATGTTGTTGCATGCCACTGAGTCAATTCCGACTCCTAGTGACCCCATAGGACAGAGAGTAGAGCTGCCCCATAGGGTTTCCTTTTTTCTAAATCTTTACGGAAGCAGACTGCCACATCTTTCTCCCTTGAGTGGCTGGTAGGTTCAAACTTCCAACCATTCGGTTAGCAGCCAAGCGCTTTAACAGCTGTTCCACAAGGCTCCATTTATGGGTGAATTTCCTCAGTAAAAGAGTGGAAGACCCTCAACGAGATGAATTGACACAGTGACTGCAACAATGGGCTCAAGCATAACGATTGTGAGGATGGCACAGGACCAGGCAGTGTTTTGTTCTGTTGTACACAGGGTTGTACGAGTTGGAACTGACTCCATGGCACCTAACAACAACAACAACAGTAATTGCTTGTTTTCTTAAGAAAGACGATGATTACGCTTTGCACCTATTCCTGTATATAGTGGCATTTTTTATTCTTATCAAGTCAAAATTTATTTTACTCTAATTCCATCTAAGGAGTAAATGTGTGTCTCACATTTCCCGTTGTGTTTGTGAAGCGGGGCGGGAGGGGGCATGGGAAAAGTAGTCAAAGAGGTAACGGAAGCTACACAATGAGACAGTGTGCATCGTGAAGGACCCTTACGCCCTGATTGGATTACAGCATGGGTCCCCAAACATGCAATAAGCGTGAGACGTTTTAGGTGCATTCACTCAGTCCTTCAACAACATTTTCGGGTGTTTGAGTCCTTGCGCCTGGTGCTAGGGATAAAGCTGAGAAAGCAAGGAGTACGGGAGGAGCAGATTTAAGGGGAAACATGTCATATTTAAGCTGGTTAAAAGAAGCTCAAAGAAAAGCTGATGGGCTCTGGACTTCAAAGCAGAGGATGTGGGTAGGAGGCGACTGTTTGGGAGCCAGTCTTTGTAACTGAGGCCTTGGATTCCAGGAACTCACCAGAAAGGGAAGAGGAGATGGTGGAAGAGGAAGAAGAGAGGGAGGGAAGAGGAGGGGAGAGAAAGTTTAGGATAGAAGCTTGAAGACTGGCTAGCGCAAGACCCACCAACAACGCTGACTGAGACGAAGACCCAAGAAGGTAGTAGGGTAACCAGAAGAGGCTTGTCAGGGAAACTAAAAGAATTGACTCTTTTTTTTTTTTTTTTTTTTAAATGGATTGAGGGTCCAGCTGCACTGAACATTGCTGAGAAAATAACTGCTGGAGAAAAATGCCTACTGGATTTATCAATACGAAGGTCAAGTGCAAACTTAGAGAATTTCATGCAGTGATAGAGTGAAAACTAGTTTTAAAAAAACAAACTATACCTGTTGCTGTCGAGTTGATTCCTACGCACAGCGAACCTACAGGACAGAGTAGAACTGCCCCATAGGGTTTCCAAGGAGCGCCTGGTGGATTTGAACCGCCAATCTACTGGTTGGCAGATGAACACTTAATCATTGCACCACAGGGCCCTGAAAACTAGCTGGGAGGGAGTTAAAGAGGAAGTGGGAAGAGCAAATGGGCAAAGCGCTCGTAGATCGCTTTTCAGAGTTTTGCTGTGAGAGGGAGGAGGGGGAATCATTGGAAGAGGAAGTGGAGTTGGTTTGTTCTAACGTTAGAGAGATATAAGTAAATTTGAATCCAAACAGGAAGAATCTCCTCGAAAAGATACATCGAAGGTTAAGGAGAGATTAAAGGATAATTGATGGCACGTAGGAGACCCGGGTTCAATTCCCAGCCAATGCACTTCACCTACAGCCACTACCTATCAGTGGTGGCTTCATGTTGCTATGATGCTGAACAGGTTTCAACAGGACTTCCAGACTAAGAGAGACTAGAAAGAAAGGCCTGGCGATCTACTGAAAATCAGTCAATAAAAGCCCTGCAGATCAAAACATCAGATCCTGCTGTGCATGGGGCTGCCAAGAGTCAGGGCAGCGAACCACAACAATAAGGGATGATTAGTTATAAAGGATTCCTGAGAAAACTGAGGGGACGGTACACATAGCACAGGAGGCAGGTTCACTTCCCGTGGGAGGACCACCTCTTCCCGTTGCTGATGGTGCAAATGCAGGCAGGTAGGTTTGCCTGCGGTGGGAAGAAGGGCACGTTGCTGACTGAGGACTCCTCCTTCCTTGGGGGACGACGATGCCAAGAGCATTGCAGGGAACAAGGCGGGCAGGCAGGGGGTGAGGACGCTTGTGAGCGCGCAGGGAGGAAAGGTGAGACGTCTGAGGAGGGTGGAGAAGGCTGAAAGCTTTATTACAGAGAAGTGGAAGCGACTTGACCAGGGAAACTAAGGGTGCAGCTGGCCTCGGTGACCATCAGCTTAGAGCCACGCTTTCACTTACTGGACGTGGAAACCTGGCCGAGCTACGTAAGCTCTGGTCACAGCTCAGAGTCACCTTGCTGTATAAATCCAGGGGCATGAACTCATGTCCTGGTCTGTGTGGGTGGTATCCTGGAATCGTAGTGCACAGTCCACAGTCCTGCCTCAGTTTACCCGTCTATAAATTGGGATAATAATAGTACCCCCTTCACAGGTTTGTTGTAAGGATTACTTGTAAAACGTTTAAACAATGCCAGGACCAAGTCCTCTATAAAGGTGGTGGTGGTGGTGGCGCTGGGTGCTGTCGAGTTGATTTTGACTCAAAATGACCCCACGTGACAGAGTACAACTGCCCCATAGGGTTTTTTGGTTGCAATTTTATTACGTTTTATTATTATTATTATACTTTAAATGAAGGTTTACAGAGTAAATTAGTTTCTCACTTAACAATTCATACACTTTCGTTTTGTGACTTTGACTGCCAACCCCATGGCATGTCAACCCTCTCCCCTTCTCTACCTTGAGTTCCCCATTACCAGCTTTCCTGTCCACTCCTGCCTTCTAGTCCTTGCCCCTGGGCTACTGTACCCCTTTAGTCTCGTTTTGTTTTATAGGCCTGTCTAATCTTTGGCTGATGGGTGAACCTCAGGAATGAATTCAGTACTGAGTTAAAAGGCTGTCTGGGGGTTTTATTGTAATTTTTATGGGAGCAGATTGCCAGGTCTTTCTCCCCAAGAGCCCATGGGTGGGTCTGAACTGCCAACCTTCCAGTTAGCAGCTGAGTGCTTAACTGTTGCACCACTAGGACTTGTGTATAAAGGTGACTTATTACTACTACCCTGCCATGTTGTTGCCTGGACACATTAAGATGCTTGCATGAGGCATCTGACTTTAATGAATGTGTAATTTTAACTTTTAAAATAGGTATACGGCTCATTGCTGAACACTGAAGGTGAGATTGTGATTTCGTGTGATCTTTCTGGAAAGCAGATTTGCAATAATCAACCAAAGATTTAAAATATTCAGATACTTGATGCGTTCCATGTGCTGAAATTTAAGAAGATAACTACATATTCAGACAAAGACCTGTTCAGAGAGATTTTTCTTATCCCCATTATCTGCAAAAGGGAAGTAGTAGAAACAACGGAATTCTTTAAAAAAAAAATCATGATGGAATGTTATATAGACTTTAAACTTGGTGGCTAAAGAGTTTTTAACTCCGGGGGAAATGCTAATGATATAAAGCCAAGTATAAGCAGCAGATTATGACGTTTTAACTCCAGTATTATATCAGCTATGTAATAAAAATGCTGCATCAGAGGGGATTAAAGGAAGGGATTATGCCAAAATATTAACTGTGGTTAGCTCCGGGTGGTGGGATTATAAACAGGACAGGCTTCCTGGGCACATGACCTGGGCAGACGCAGAGGGCCCTGCACTTTGAAGAGGCCCACACGTAATTGAATGCTCTGCTATTGCTGTCTTGAAATTTTTAATGATTTTTGAACAAGTAGCCCCGTATTTTCATTTTATACTGGGTCCTGCAAACATGGAGCCAGATCTGATTATAAGCACTTATTTTTAATACTTCTTGTATTTGCCATTATAATAATAAACATATATATCTTTTACAATTTTAAAAGAAGTAATTTTATAAAAATATAAGGAGGCACCAAATTAATTAGATAATTGGCCTTTTCTGCACTCAGTTAACCTTTTTTGTTTCCTGACAGTGCCATGTCTCGACACGTTCCGGAAGTGCTAGAGATTATGCCATGTAATTGGAAAAGAAAAGAAACGGCTAAACTTCTTTGAAGAATGGTCTTCAGGTGTTTGCCCATGGTCTTTCTTCCTGTTCAGTCAGGGATGGATGACCCAATAAGCACTACACATGGGCTTACTTGTGCTTACTAATCTGTAGGGCACAACATCACCTGTTTTCACCACATGTGAATAACATAACAGACATGCAGATGAAATCGTGCGCTACAGCAAGTAGTGAGTAGTAGTAAGTAAACACACGTGAGCCCTGCTTAGCTCGCTTAACGTGAGCCCATGTGTATCTTGGTTACTGGTCGACCCACCCTGTTCACTGTTTCCCAGTTGCCGTTGAGCCAATTCTGACTCAGGGTGTGTCAGAGTAGGACTGTGCTCCATAGGGTTTTCCACGATTGATTTTTTGGAAGTAGATTGCCAGGTCTTTCGTTCGAGATACCGCTGGATGCAGTCTAACCTCTAATCTTTTGGTTAGCAGCCAACCACATTAATCGTTTGTACTACCCAGGGACTGTTCACTGTTTAATGTCCTCTAAATTACTTTTAATCCCATCACTCGTGAAAAATCCTATGTAGTTCACCCTTGACCTTCACGTTGATAAATCCAGTAGTATTTTTCTTCAGTAGTCGTCTTCGTTGATGTCTGGGTTGCATTCACTGTAACGGGCACTCAATCTTTTGAAAACAGTGGTTCCCCTACTTCCGGTTCCCCTACTTCCGGTTCCCCTACTTCCGGGACAGCCTACCCTGAGGGCCCTCAGGCTTCTGCGGCCTAGGGAGGCAGCCCCCTCTACTCACGCTCTCTGTTGGTGGTGAAGCCGATCCATTCGGAAGCGGCACTGCCCACCTCGTTGTACGCCAGCACTCTCAGCCGGTATGGGGTATAAGGCTGGAGACCCCCAAGGCTGGCTTGCCGCCCCGGCCCCGTGTACTTGGTCTCTGTTGGGCCGGGAGTGCAGGGCGGGGCTGCGTCGAGAGGGCAAGCCACGTAGAGTTGGAGCTCGTAGCTAGAATGAGAATGGACATGTAAAGAAGAGATCATGGGATAGGTTTAACTTTCTCTTTTAGAAATGGTTATACTTTGTAGGAAGACATTTTCTTTTCACCAAACTACAAGCTCTTTGAGATCTCCGTTCGTAGGAAACTGCTCTCTGAACCATTTCCTGTAGTGCCGGTAGGTGTTACCAGGAAATGCTCAGACAGGTCACCACATGTACCCATGAGGCCGTCCACCCAGCAACTAGTAATTCTAGTCACCACATGTACACATGCGGCTGCCCACCCAGCAACTAGTAATTCTAGTCACCACATGTACACATGCGGCTGCCCACCCAGCAACTAGTAATTCTAGTCACCACGTGTACACATGCGGCTGCCCACCCAGCAACTAGTAATTCTAGTCACCACATGTACACATGCGCTGCCCACTCAGCTACTAGTAATTCTAGTCACCACATGTACACATGAGGCCATCCACCCAGCAACTAGTAATTCTAGTCACCACATGTACACATGCGGCTGCCCACCCAGCAACTAGTAATTCTAGTCACCACATGTACACATGCGGCTGCCCACCCAGCAACTAGTAATTCTAGTCACCACGTGTACACATGCGGCTGCCCACCCAGCAACTAGTAATTCTAGTCACCACATGTACACATGCGCTGCCCACTCAGCTACTAGTAATTCTAGTCACCACATGTACACATGAGGCCATCCACCCAGCAACTAGTAATTCTAGTCACCACATGTACACATGCGGCTGCCCACCCAGCAACTAGTAATTCTAGTCAACACAGGCACACATGCGGCTGCCCACCCAGCAACTAGTAATTCTAGTCACCATAGGCACACATGCGCTGCCCACCCAGCAACTAGTAATTCTAGTCACCACATGTACACATGTGCTGCCCACCCAGCTACTAGTAATTCTAGTCACCACATGTACACATGCGGCTGTCCACCCAGCAACTAGTAATTCTAGTCACCACATGTACACATGAGGCCGTCCACCCAGCAACTAGTAATTCTAGTCACCACATGTACACATGCGGCTGCCCACCCAGCAACTAGTAATTCTAGTCACCACATGTACACATGCGCTGCCCACCCAGCTACTAGTAATTCTAGTCACCACATGTACACATGCGCTGCCCACCCAGCAACTAGTAATGCTAGTCACCACATGTACACATGTGCTGCCCACCCAGCAACTAGTAATTCTAGTCACCACATGTACACATGCGGCTGCCCACCCAGCAACTAGTAATTCTAGTCACCACATGTACACATGCGGCTGCCCACCCAGCAACTAGTAATTCTAGTCACCACGTGTACACATGCGGCTGCCCACCCAGCAACTAGTAATTCTAGTCACCACATGTACACATGCGCTGCCCACTCAGCTACTAGTAATTCTAGTCACCACATGTACACATGAGGCCATCCACCCAGCAACTAGTAATTCTAGTCACCACATGTACACATGCGGCTGCCCACCCAGCAACTAGTAATTCTAGTCAACACAGGCACACATGCGGCTGCCCACCCAGCAACTAGTAATTCTAGTCACCATAGGCACACATGCGCTGCCCACCCAGCAACTAGTAATTCTAGTCACCACATGTACACATGTGCTGCCCACCCAGCTACTAGTAATTCTAGTCACCACATGTACACATGCGGCTGTCCACCCAGCAACTAGTAATTCTAGTCACCACATGTACACATGAGGCCGTCCACCCAGCAACTAGTAATTCTAGTCACCACATGTACACATGCGGCTGCCCACCCAGCAACTAGTAATTCTAGTCACCACATGTACACATGCGCTGCCCACCCAGCTACTAGTAATTCTAGTCACCACATGTACACATGCGCTGCCCACCCAGCAACTAGTAATGCTAGTCACCACATGTACACATGCGCTGCCCACCCAGCAACTAGTAATTCTAGTCACCACATGTACACATGCGGCTGCCCACCCAGCAAGTAGTAATTCTAGTCACCACATGTACACATGCGCTGCCCACCCAGCTACTAGTAATTCTAGTCACCACATGTACACATGAGGCCGTCCACCCAGCAACTAGTAATTCTAGTCACCACATGTACACATGAGGCCGTCCACCCAGCAACTAGTAATTCTAGTCACCACATGTACACATGAGGCCGTCCACCCAGCAACTAGTAATTCTAGTCACCACATGTACACATGCGGCTGCCCACCCAGCAACTAGTAATTCTTGGTGGTAGAGAGATTTTTCTCTTTTAAAAGGAGAGTGATATAATTGCTCTCTTTTTTTTTTTTCTGTTTAGTGTAAAGAAATGACTTCTTTGTTTTTCAGATAGTAGTTCATTTAAACATTTTAAATTGGATCAAGGCAATTCTGGCTTAACAACCAAAAAAAAAAAAAAAAGGCAGCTGCTGAGTTAATGGCTCCTGGCAACCCATGTGTTGAGAGTAGAACTGCGTGGTCTCCATGGCTGTGAACTTTCGAGAGCAGATCACCAAGACCTTGTCTTCTGATGCACCTCTGGGTGGACTCGAACCACCAACCTTTCTGTTAGTAGCCTAGCACTTACCCGTTTGCACCACTCAAGGAGACCTGACTTAACAACAGCAGTTTCTTATTTTCAACCAAGGCCTATAGCGTGAATGGTTCCATAGAGTCCTGAGGAGGAGAATATTCTTTCAAGGAACACAAATGCATTGCGTTTCTTACTTAAAGATGATTTTGTTGTTCACCTTTCTATCATTACTTGCTTTTATGACTTAAACGCTTTGCAGGCAACACTACACTCAGACCAAGTTGTCTGTTTTGCTGTGGGCAGCCACTCAGTAAGCAAACTCTCCTGTGTCCTGCTGTGTAACTCTGTCTGCATGTGTTGGTTTGGTTTCTTCTACCTCTGGCTGGTCCACTACCTTTGAATGACACCATTGGGGGACAAGGGGGGACTCCACTGGAAGGAGGCCGTGCTCGAGGCCAGCGTCTGGATTTGGGGAGAGGGCAGTCCCGAGGGGGGGGCAGGCTGAGTCTTCAGTTCAGCCGTTGGTCCTCTGCTGCAACAGTTGAAGCAGGTGCAGGCCTCGACGCCGACGGAGTAGGCGGTGAAGGGCCGCAGGCCATGCAGGGTCTGCTGGGTGGCCGTGCCTTCAGACAGCTGGAGGAGGAGGAAGGAGGCCAGATGAGGCACAGAATCTAGACAATGGGTGACTGCTTATCAGGCAGCCCACCCGCTATGACTAGAGTGCTATGCTAGGTACTCTGGGAGATGAAATAGCATTTAGCATGGTATTCGCCCTCAAGGAGTTACCAAGCCAGGTGGAAGGATACAACTTAAACACAAAAAAGTAATAATGTAACAGTTAGTAGAAGTCTGAGACAACAGAAGAGAAGGCACAAAGCACAACATAGTCCATTATCTATTACCATAGAAAGACACTAGAAAATGGCATGGGATAGCCAATAGTGATCAAATTCTATGACCCTCAGAATGTTGCCTTCTTAAGAGAGGTCTGTATTTGGGTTCTATTTCTACTCAACATTCACCAAGGTCCACATTCTGCCACTGGGTACTTGTACGTAATATGTGGGTCAAAAAAACTCCTCAGGTTCATGTTAGAGTTGGGTACAGATATTTAAGAGCTTGACGGTTCATCTATTTCTCTGAAGGTCTGGGTTTATACTAAATATTATAGTTTTCTCTCAGCCACCTTTTTGGATTATAAACTTTGTACTTTATTTGGAGCAAACTTTTGACCTTGTGGTTTTAGTAAGAACTCTCTAGAACAAAAACATTCTGAAATTGAAAATGAACTTTCACGTTGAAGTAACATACAATTAGGAAGAGCTGTCTGTAGCTAAATACATATATATACATGCACTTCAAATATAAATTATTTTAGTTTATATTATCACTTTGTAAGCATAGATAATCAAGAGTTGATTATATTTACATCATCTATATTTATTGAATACAAAGCCCTGTGGAATATATGCTAATATTCCTTTAACATTCAATACAAGACTTTTTGTGTGTGACTTATCTTTTGAAATTATGATTTAATACTTTGCACTCTAGTCTCAGAGGGTTTCTCTACACTCGCCCAAACTGTTTCCTAAATCGGCCTAAATAATTTGTAATGTAAAACCTGGATCTGCACAACCTCTCTGAGGTTGGTGTGAACAAAGTGTTATACTCTCCACTTCTTCATGAGAAACGTGAAGGTAACCTAGCTGTGCTACAGGGTCAAGCTACTTCATCCCACAGGGTCTTCGTCTCACTGAAATAATGCAAAAACTGGCCTGTTGTGAGGTGCCCTCAAATCGGCTCTGACTCGCAGTGACCATAGGAACAACAGAAGGGAACTGGCCTAGTGGAGCCTTAGTATCCTTTGCAGGAAGTGGCTTGGTTAAAACACAGTGTTAGAGCTGATTGCCCTGAAAACCTTGTCATCTGTCCCTGTTGTTCCCCAAACACGTTAATAAACCAACAGTGGAAGTAGAGCTGAATGAACCATGATGCTGTCTTTTACAAAGGACTAAACTTTCTAGAATTCACCAAAGACTGAGTTTTCGATGTGTCATCAGAGGTTTTTGCATGCCAAAATGGGGATTCCAAGGACAGTTGCTCTATTTTTCGTGTTTTGTTTTAACTTTTACACCATCACCAGTGATGACCTAGTGACTCCTTACCACATGCCTTAACTACGCTCAAGTGCTTGGCATACATTTTCCAATTAAATTAATTTAATTTGATGAGCTTACAACATTTGTGGAGTTTTTAATACTGTACTACTTTTAGCATTTCTCTCTGTGAGTGTTTACATATTTTCTGTACATTTTCCTAACAGCTCACTTTTTCTTCCCAGAGGCATCCTTGTGTTCAGGGACCGCTGACCCAGTAAGCAAGGTAAGCAGGTGCTTAGAGCTTCAACAAAACAGGGGCATCAGCTGTCCAAAGCAAAGACCCATAGCTGCCGTGCAGACAGGACACAAGGAAAAGCGAGTGCAAAATAATGATTCAAGAAAGACTCAATTCATTATCCTCGTTATGTGTGGAAGTAGATATTGTTTGGCAGCTTAATTGTGATGAAACCATGGAAGAATTTGTAAGAACAAAGAATGGAAAGAAATGTTGTTAATTATAACATGTTAGAGATGAAAGGTCATTTATAATTATAGCATTTATTATACAACAAGCATCAAAATAGAAGTATGAGCTGTTTTAAGCAAAATGGGTGAAAGTCCATTTTTCGTTGTGGAAGGTCAACAGAATTGTACATTGGTCGTTGAAATAACTAAGTTCACTGACTCATTTTCTTCATTGTAGAATATGTGGGATATTCTTTTTGTAGAAAATGTGGTCTATAGTCAAAATCTTGCATACACTAAAAATGTTCTGATCCAGTGCATCTCATTCTGCTAAATGGCACACACGGCTTTCTCATTCAATTGCTAATATTATTATTTAAAAAATTATAAAAATATTATTATAAAAAAGTTACATCATGGATAGCTAACTCACACACACACATATGTGTAACTCATGTATCTCATTTGAATGTGTGAGTAAGCAGAGGAAGGGGCACCACAGACTATCAGTGTTTAGGGCCCTCACATGCCTTCATCCACCCCTGTTTGTGTTCCTTAGTCCACCAGAGGGCATTTGAAAACAGAAGGATAAGATGGATCAAGCAGAAGAAAAAGCAATGGCACTGTGGTAATGATTTAAGACGACAAAACAAGCCTGGATGTTTAGTTCAGAGAAACCTGCAGCTCACCAGCATCTGGGCCCCACTGGTGGTGTTGGAGAACAGCCTGTAGAGACTGATGACCCCGTTGGGTTTCACAGGGGCGCTGATGTTGACCACTGCTTGGGTAGAAGAGACGGCGTGGAACCTGGGGGCTTGGAGACCTTCTGGGGGGGCAGGCCCAGTTTGACACCATGTCCAGCTACTGGGTGCTCTTCCTGCTGAATTCACTGCCCACACCTCCAAAGAGAAATCAACAAGACCCAAGTCAACACAAGACACCCTCGACACCCTCAGGATGAAAGAAAAAGTTGGCAATAAAAAGCAACTAAGCACAACAGAAGGAGACACACTGTGATCTTACAGCCTTGTAAGCACAAAGAAAGGAAGGCTCTTCCTCTTTTTTGCCTCTGGCTGCATGAGCACAAAGAAGGAGGTTTAGGAGCCCCGATTTCAGAACTCAGAAGGCTGATAGGACCTAATTAAAAACTGCTCCCCTCTGGGTGGGAAGTGGAGTGATCTTGTCAGCTTCTCCAAACTGGACGGATCTGCAGACTACATAAAACTCAGCAATTATTAAACACCATCCCAACCAAATCTGCATTAAAATTAAATTTTCCTTTCATCAAGGAGGGAATAAACATATGGAAGGATGTATAATCTTATTTATCAAGCACCATTTGTATAATTAAACACGAATATCCTAAAAGGTTGCCTCAGGTTGTCATTTGCATGAGTAAGTAATTTGTAGGATGTCAGGTACAATAGACAGAGTAGATGGATGTGTGAGTGGATAGGGTTAAATTAGGACCAATAACAGCCAACCACACAGTGATCAATCAGAATGATAGATCTAAATGGCAATACAAGAAGACTGTTTGCATATTTAGGGAGGCCTGGTGGTAGCCCAGTGGTTAAGCACTCGACTGCTAACCGAAAGGTCGGCAGTTCAAACCCACCAGCCACTCTGTGGGAGAAACATGTGGTAGTCTGCTCCCACAAAGACACAGTCTTGGAAACCCTAGGGGGGAGTTCCATCTGTCCTGTACGGTTGCTATGAGTCAGAATCGACTCTATGGCAATGGGGGTTGGGTCTGCGTCTTTAAAAAAAAAAAAATTTTTTTTTTTTTTTTTTTTTTTAGGAGCAGGACTATTCCTTAGGAAGCTTTCTCGTGGTCTAAGTCTAACCTCAGGAATTTTTTTTTTTTTCATTTAGTGTCTTCTACGATATCTTTCTTTCAAAATTGGCATTGAGCTTTTAAAGACAAGGCTGAAAATCTTGTTTGATCCTTTAGTACACATGTTTCAGGAATGCAGAGTGTCAAAGTCACGAAGAACATTCAAAAATAGGAGATACTTAGAAAAAAAAAAAAAAACCTGTCAGAGAGTACTTTGCAGGGAGAGTCTAGTCTTGGACTTGTTTGTTTTGCCTTTGCGTTAGCAATACCTTCACCAGAAGAGACAGGAGAGAGGGTCAGTAGTGAGGCCAGCTCCTATCCGTGTTTCCATATGTTTTTGGTGGATTCCTTTGTGAAAGTAAAATTTCAGTTGTTGAATTACTCTCAGATTGCTGTCAAATGCAAAGCTCCAGCCCCTTGCTGATAGGATTGCCAGAAGCCCCATTTTTAAAAGAGAAAACTAACCTACTTACACAGCAGAACCTGCTTTTTTAACAGGTTAGGTTCGTTTCTCAATCATTTGCATAATAATCGCTCACACTTGTATAAGCTCTACAGTTTACAAAGCTCCGTAACATACGTCCGCTTACTGAGTCCTCACAACACAACCTTGTGAGGTAGGGGGAGAATGGATTATAATCCTATAAGGTCACTCTGAGTTGGAATCGACTTGATGGCAATGAATTTGGTTTTTGCTTTTACATTTGAGGAAATTGAGGCTCCAAAAAATGACACTATCTCGTCCAAGGGGAGAGAAGTTACAACAGTGGAAATGAGGATTCTGCTTTCCAGTGCTCTTTCCAATAAACTGTGCTTTTGACACCGTCTGTCATCTCTACACATAAATGATATAGTCAGGATCATGAAAATAAAATACCTTGTCCATAGACAGAGACCTGCATATCTGGATTAGGTAGGGTGTCTTAGGTTGCGTGGTGGTGAAGAGCTACGGCTGTAAACCAAAAAGTTAGCAGTTCGAATCTACCAGCCACTCCTTAGAAACTCTATGGGGCAGTTCTACTCTTGTCCTATAGTGTCAATATGAGTTGGAATCGACTCAACAGAAACAGACTTGGTTTGTTTCTTATGCTGCGGTAATGGATAGACATGCTCAGATTGTCCCAGGTGATGGAGGCTTCTTTTAAGAATACCAGTACCAGTTGCCGTCAAGTCGATTCTGACTCATAGTGACCCCATGTGTGCAGAGTAAAACCGTGCTTGGCAAGGTTATCATGGTTGTGACCCTTCTGAAGCAGATCGCCAAGCCATTCTTCCAAGGCACCTCTGGGTGAGTTCAAACCACCACTTTTTCAGTTAGCAGCCAAGCACGTAAATATTTTACCCCTCAGGGACTCCATTTTAAGGATAGACAGAAGCAAGGAGCAGAAAACTGTCTTAGTGTTGGGGGTGCTAGGCTTCCTGGGACTAGAGCCCAGGTCTGACTGAAACCACGGATCATCTTGTAACCCCCTCTGAGATAACCACAGCTCGTCTCACAGAAGGGAGGGTAGGTGCAGGAGGTTGTTGATGGAGAGGCCAGGTTTCAGGGCTGATGAGGAGGGCCCCTGGCTTCTCAGTCTGCCCCAGACCATCCTTCTTTACTACAAGTATCTTTTGTGGGGGTGGGTGGGGGACTTTTTTTACACAGTGTGTGACAAGGCTTGGAGCCCTGGTGGCATAGTGGTTAAGAGCTTGGCTGCTAACCAAAAGGTGGGCAGTTCGAATCTCCCAGACACTCCTTGGAAACCCTGTGGGGCAGTTCTACTGTCACTATGAGTTGGAACTGACTTACAGCAACAGCTTTTTTTTTGACAAAGTGTGAAAAAAAAATATGAGGTGCAAACATTGACATCAAAGTATTTTGCAAAGAGCAGGGATTCAGTAGGTGGCTTGAGGGCATGTAGAATTATATATATATATTTTTTATTGTGTCTTAGGTAAAAATTTACACAGCAAATTTGATTCCAATTTAACAATTTTTATATGAATTGTTCCATGATATTGGTGACATTTTCTACAATATGTCAACATTCTCATTACTTCCATTCTGTTTGTTCTTTTTCCTTTAATTTAGCTTCCTTGCTCCTCCTTATCTTCTCATCTTTGTTTTAGGGTAAATGTTGATTGTTTGGTCTCATATAGTTGGTTATTTAAGGGAGCACAGTACTCGCGGGTGGTATTGTTTACTTTGTAAGCCAATCTGCTGTTTGGATGAAAGGTGGCCACCAGGAGTAGCTTCAGTTTCAAGTTCAAAGGGTATATCTTAGGGCGATAGTCTCAGGGGTCCTTCTAGTCTATATTGGTCCAGAAAGTCTGACCTTTTTAGAAATCTCAGTTTTCTTCCAAATTTTTCTCCCTTTCTGTGTGGGACCTTCTACTGTGTGCCTGGTCAGAACCGTAGGTAGTGGTAGCTGAGCACCATCCAGTTCTTCAGGTCTTAGGCTAGATAAGGCTGTGGTTCATGTGGGCTACTGGTTGTATGCATTAGTTTCTTCTTTGAGTCCTTGGTTTCCTTCATTCTCTTTTTCCCAGACTAGTAGAGACCAATAGTTATATCTTAAATGACTGTTTGCGAGCTTTTTTAAGATCCCAGATGCTACTCACCAAACTTCAATATTTTCTCTGTTTATTGTGGTGTTGCCTATTGATCCAGTTGTGAAGAATTTTGTATTCTTTATTTTGAGGTTTAATACATACTGAAGCTCTAGTCTTTGATCTTCATCAGTAAGTACTTTAAGTCTTCTTCATGTTCAGCAAGCAAGGTTGTGTCATCTGCATAACACAGGCTGTTAATGAGTCTTCCTCCAATCCTGATGCCATATTCTTCTTCATATAGTCCAGTTTCTTGGTTTATTTGCTCAGCATACAGATTGAATAAGTATGGTGAGATGATACAACCATGACACACACCTTTCCTGATTTTAAACCATGCAGTATCCCCTTGTTCTGTTTGAACAACTGCCTCTTGGTGTATGTACAGGTTCTGCATGAGCACAATTAAGTGTTCAAATACAGACTAGGTGTAATAAAAATTCAGCAAGTTGTCAATTAATTGCTGAACACCAGTAGGAGATAACAGTAGTGCAGGCATGGCTATTAACAAGAAAGTGAGACATAATTTATAGTAAGTGCCTAGCATAGATCTGGCTCAGGGTTATAAACATCAGCTTGTCTTTACTTCTTTACTTGGGTGTAGAATAATAAACACTATTAAAGCTTTTTGATGCTGGTGTTGGCAAACAGAACTAAACGTCCTACCTTCTTGCATTATGTGAGCTTTCTCTAGATGGAGTCCTGTTTCCAAAATGTGATTTAATACACGGTATTTTAAAGTCTGGAGCCCCAATAGCATAGTGCTTTGCTGTATTTCTTTATATATGCTCTGTTAAAGAAAACTGAGCGATTACAAGAGTGTCTATCACTTGGAAATGTCTTTGGTAGGAGACCTTCATGATGCATTACTATCTTTCTTTTTAGTCTTCAATCAATTCGAGATCAAAATAGCATTCAGATAAATCAACATGCTTATGCAAAGCAGGATCAGCCTATTTACATGAGCTACTCAGAAAATGAAAGCCGTTTCAATGAAGATGCAGCGGACTGAGATAATGAGGCATTATGGATTTCATAAAACTTGTACCTCAAGGCAGTGTCTCTGGTACACCAAAATGACCAGAAGAAAGGCAAAAAATATCCACCCATGATTCTCTCTCCGTGAAAAGTCTTCTATGCAAAAGTCACTACAGGTTTCTGTCTATTCCCAACTAAGCAAGCGATAAAGGACCTGAAGTGTAGTTCAGGGTTCAGAGTAAAAATATGAACAGGTTATGTTTATGATTTCTGCAGAAAAACCATGACTCCTAGATTTGAGTCTATCCTTGTAGGGGAGGAGGGAGAAGCAGCCGAGATCTTGGGTGGGAAATTTGGAGCAAGACGTCCAGATTTTTCGGTTTTAATGAACCAATATAAAAATCAAGAAATGAAATGTCTTGTGAACACACATGGAGTTGCCTACTTATTCTCTCTCTCTTTGTTCTATTGATGTAGCTCCTATCTACCCACCTACCTATCTACCCACCTAACTTACCTCCCGCCTAACTGAGAAGCCCATCCATCTGGTCCATATCCTAAGATTCTCTAACTTGATCCTTGACTACCTAAACAAAGTGTGTGGGCTGTGCAGAGAAAAGACAGGACAGTGTCGGGGGAGGGGGGGAGAAGCAAGGCTTATGAACTCCATGGGCAAGAGAAAAAAAAAACAGTAAGGACACCTTTCATCTTTGATGTACGGTTAGTCCCTGGGCGATGAACGTCCGGTTTATGGACACCTCTTACCATGCTCTCCTTGCAACAAATTCTCCGCCACAGTCGCCTTCACTTGTTGCGTGTGCAGCTTTTAAATCACTGGAAAGGCTCCCAGGCTTTTTGTGTGCTACACCCCCCCAAAAAACAAAAACAAAAAAACCAAACCCACTGCCACTGAGTCGGTTCCAACTCATAGCAAGCCCACAGGACAGAGCAGAACTGCCCATAGGGTTTCCAAGACTGTAAATCTTTACGGAAGCAGACTGCCACATCTTTCTCTTGTGGAGCTCATGGTAGGTTCTAACCGACCCTTTGGTTCACAACTGAGTGCTTTAACCACTGTGCCACCAGGGCTCCTTCTTGCACTAAAGTAAGTCTAAATAAGAACCGTGTGCACCTGTTCCGACTTACCTACAAATTCTTAAAGATACACTTAGGAATGGACCTGGTTCGTAACCTGCAGACTGCCTGTATTCGGAATACCCTTATACCTGCAGTGTCCAGAATGAGTATATTTAATCTTTACAGTAAAAAATAAGGACGATTAAAGTTTCCACTGAAACACTTATTTGGGTTGGTTGATCCATCGTGCATCCTCCCCACACACAACCACAACCACACCCACACCCCTCACACACCCACACACACTCACAGACTCATACACCCTCACACATACAAACTCACACACCCCTACACACACACACCCATGCCTACTCACACACCCACACACACCCCCCACACACCCACCCACCTACACACACACACTCACACACACGGCCTCCCGCCACACAAGGACTATAAGAGCTAGGAGCTCTCCCAAAGAAAGGGCTGTGAAAGTGGGGATAACTGAGGACTGGCTGAGGGAGAGGTTTTTTTTCCTCAAACATTTCTGTTTTAACCATGAAAACATGTAAGACGTCAGTGAAAACCCTAGATTAACTACTTGAATAAATATAAAACAACTAAAACATTTTCGCCACAAAGCCTATCATTGATTTGCCTATTAGAAAATTAATATGTATATTTACCTTTCTCTTGTCAATCTAATTTTTTACTTTAACTAGTGACTATTACCGTCTTTATACCTGTCAGATAAAAGTTATTTTACTAACTTCTTTCCCCCTAAAGGACCAATTACTATTGTTTTGCCTTAAAAAAGTTGAATTGCATAAAGTGTCAGCATCTGCCACCAAGCTGCCAAGTCCGGCTGCTGAGGAAACAAAGCGTCTAATCTCTCGTTGTCTTCCTTTGTCGAACACTAGCTCTTAGAAATCTCCTTTCCCCAGAGCCATCTTGGCCAAAATGTGTTTCTTGGCCACTGTCACAAAAATCATTTTGGGTATCTGTATTAGAGTTTCTGGTGAGAGGACCTGGGAATTTGCCTTTTCAACCCCTTTCCAGGCTACTCTTGTGCCCAATACTGTCTGAGAAACACAGAGAGCTATTCTCTGTAGAACAAGGTATAGAAATCTAGGCACTATACCGTAACACATACAACAACATGCTTAGCTCAACCACGTACATGAGACTAAATGGGCACACCAGCCCAGGGCGAGGACGAGAAGGCAGGACAGGACAGGACAGGAAGGCTGGACGAATGGAAGTGGGACCCGAAGTCGAGAAGGAGAAAGTGTTGACATGTCATGGGGTTAGCAACCAATGTCACAAAACAATACGTGTATTGTTTAAGGAGGAACAGATTTGCTCTGTAAACCATCTAAAGCACACACACACACAAAAATTACCAAAAAAAAAATCTAGGCACTATACATTTTCAATTTCTGTTCATGTTATGTCTATTTAGGGTAGTGATTTGGATTACCTCTGAAGTAAGCACAACGCATATTTCTCTTTAAATACGTTACAATCGCAATAATCGGCATGGAGTTTGTTACAGTGACCACCGTTCCAAACAACAAAGAAGATCATAACGTTAAGGATCAGCTGCTGCGGAGTCAGCTCTGACTCACGGCGACCCCACATGTGTCAGAGCAGGGGCGTGCTCCACAGGGTTTCCCATGGCTGATTTTTCAGAAGTAGCTCATCAGGACTTTCTTCCAAGAAGCCTCTGCGTGGACTTGAACCTCCAACCTTTCATTTAGCAGCCTAGTGTGTCAACCCTTTCCACCACCCAGGGACTCCCCTTAGTTCAGCTTTACAGAACCACCTTCGTAGAACTCATAGGGTGCCCGGTTTCTACCTCAGGAACTAATCCTTAAAACCCTGATATCTCTGGAATTTTCTGGGTCTGTTTTTTCCCTTGCAGCCCAGATGAACATTATTCTAAATGACTCCAATTACTCTAACTCAGCATTTGCCCTTTTAATTTCATTCTGGGAGGAAAACGAGAATCTGTGAATAGAAGCATTTGTAATAACTTTTGCAAAAGAGAAAGAGAAGGAACCACCACTTTGTAGAGGTGGGAGAACAGGAGAGGTATCACAGGTTCTCGTGAATGGTGGTCGTTTGGGTACCTATATAGTTATTCTTTAGCACAATGTCCACACAGAGCTGGAAAGTAGTTTTCACTTTAATGGTTTATCTCATTCGATGGTTCATAGCTTGCTGAAATAACAGTTCTGAGAACTGACATTTTGCAAATGTAGTTTTAGTGCTGACTCGACGGCACCTAACAACAAGTCTTAGAGCACAGAGAAATTCTTAACGTAAATTTCAGGAGAGGATTCCTGATGTGGTTTTTTTCTTCATCATATAATTGAAAAACAACTCTCCGTAAGTGTAAACAGTGTTTTATGACCCTTTTGACTGAGGAAATGCCATAGGTCTTGTTAGGACTGGTGGACGTGTCCTTAGTGACGCTTCGGATACTGTCAGCACCCAGCTGACGCTCATTTGGTTTTGTATCTGTTATCATCTCGCCCCCAAGAATGGGAAGAGGAATCGCCAAATTCAGCCAGTGATTTTTCACAGAAAGTGTCTATTCTGTTGACTCCTTGTCCTTGTCCTTGGAGCAATCTGAGATTTTGTTCTTTTTCTAGGCTGCTTATTCTAAGAGTTGTGTTATAATGTTACCCACAATGGACAAAAAGATGGCGGAATTTTTGAGCTCTCTGCAACTTCTGTGATATTCTATGAGGTTTCCTTGTGGAATAATGACAACCTTTTGACAAAAAAAAAAAAATTAAACAATTCTGAGGATATATTCCTATCGAGCAGCACTAAAGCAGGCAACATCATTGTTTATAAAATCTGGAGAATGTAAATATATTTGATGATAATTCACATCAGAAATAAACAAAAACCCGGTATGAACAGCCATGCCTGTAATTAATAAGTCAAGTAAACAGGTTGCGCGTTAACAGGCAAACAATTAAATTATTTGTTTCCTAGGGGCATGTAATGAGATTGTGATCACAGTCCCATGAGAGAGACAAATAGATATTAAAAAGGTCTTTCCAATACCTGTATTGGCTAAGGCCAACAGCTAATTCAATAGATTCGATCAAAATCACCCTTCTTTCACTGCTCCTGATTTATGGCTTTGGCGGTAGTTAGTCATCACTCATTGCAGTTTGCTGTCCAGTGCTCATAAATTATGCTTCATAAATAAAAAGATACAATCAAGGAAATCATATCAATTCATCTACATCCTTGGAGTATGTATTCCCATGACACGCTAAAGCCTTTTTTTGTGGTGGGTTTTGAATATGTTAGACTAGTAAGAGGCCAGCACGGACTCTGCCAGAATTGTGGTTAGAAAGACTCGTGGCTAAAAAGAGAAGGCAATAAGCCTCAAATTACAGGCTTACAAGATTATTTTATTTTATGAGCAGTCCTGCAGGTTGTACTCAGGAAGGACTAACTTGCTGGCAAGCTCAGGGTAGCTCTTTATTTAACTATCTACCTATCTGATTTTTTTCCATCCTCAAATGGACTTTCTTCAGCACTGGTGGTGTAGTGGTTAAGAGTTTGGCTGCTAACCAAAAGGTCGGCAGTTCGAATCAACTAGGTGCTCCTTGGAAACCCTATGGGGCAATTCCACTTTGTCCTATATAGGGTCGCTATGAGTTGGAATTGACTGGAAGGCAACAGGTTTGAGTTTGGTTTTTTTGGCTGTCTGCACGGTACTTTGCAGGGTGTATTATAGTTATACTTTTACAGGTATAGTCTCTGGATTCCAGGTTCCTTTCATCTGAAACACTTTGGATCAGGCAAGACGGAACATGATTTTAATTGAATTCTGGAACCCAGGGGAAGAAGGGGTAGAAGTGCATAGTTGTCCTTCCTGCTGGCACTTTTGAAATGCGGAGACGAGGAGCTACTAAGGGAATCTTGAGACCTACGGCCATTTCCTCACTATAGATTGGTGTCTCCTGTCCCCATCACTTAGCACACTGCCTTGCCCCGTGGAGTTACTTAGAAAATAGATTTTGAATATGATTCTTCCCTAAAGTATCAGGAAGGAGAATCCAGCTTGAATCAGTGTTAGTGTGAAATGCTGACTGAGTCTTAATTTGCTTTAGGTAGCTATATTGAAATTTTGGAATTTATCACGTACTAATTTTTATCGTTTGTATATGTTCTCCCCAAGGGGAAACAGAAACCAGACCCAGTCCTCAAAAGATGAATAAAAGTGGTTAGTAGGTGCATTGAGCACTTATATTTTATGTTGTTTTTGTGTGCCATCGAGTCGATTCTGACTCATAGAGTTGCTATGAGATGTGAATATATTTTTATAAGTTTATTAAAAGCATTAATTTATTTAAGCCACCCAGCAAATCTATGAAGTTGGTACTATTATTATCTACAATTTACACATGAGGAAGTTGAGGCACAGAAAAGTTGTGCAACTTAGCAAATGGTAGGGCCAGACTTCAAATGCAAATACTTGGTACAAATCCCAAACCGTGTACTTCTGCTCTTTGTGTGTTTCTATCTAAGGCCATTGAAGAAAGGTCTGGCATACCTTCTCAATGTTTGGCATCCTGCCCTGGGCCTGTTGTAGAGCCCTATATGGACTGGCTGCCTCCGCAGGGGACAGCCCTAAATTCAGATGGCGGGAATTGCCAGAACAAGCATGGCATCCACCCCTGAGATATTTATCACGATACAAATAATATTACGTAATTCACAGAGGCAAATACTACTAACCTGACTGTTCAAAACATGTGTACATGTACCGAAATTCCATTATGTTAACTAAGATAGTAACCATACCCTGAAGGATATAACATTGGAAATAGATATTTTCTCCACAATAAGTTGATAGGACAAACTAAGATCATGGTGACAAATTATGACTAATGTCTCTAGGAATGAGAGTCTAGTTAACTAGCGTCTTACTTATGCAGCACTGCTGTAACAGGAATACCACAAGTGGTTGGCTTTAACAAACAGAAATTTGTTTTCTCACAGCTTAGGAGCCTAGAAGTCTGAATTCAGGGTGCTGGCTCTAGGGGAAGGCTTTCCCTCACTGTCAGCTCTGGGGGAAGGTCGTTGTCTCTTCAGCTTGTTTTCTGGTTCCTGGGATATCTCCATGTGGTTTGGCATCTGTCTCCCCCCATCTCTGCTTCTCTCAGCTTGTTTAATCTCTTTTATATCTCAAAAGAGATTGATTTAAGACAGACTCTACCCTAGTCCTGTCTCATTAACATTACAAAGACAATTTTTTCCCAAATGGGGTGACCACAGGCATAGAGGTTAGGATTTACAACACACATTTTAGGGGGACAGAATTCAATCCCTAACAACTAGGTAAGATTATCATTTATTATTTCAGCAGATGTTGACTGAGCCCCTACTATGTGCCAGGCACTGTTCTATGAGCTGGGGCTACACCAGCGAAGGAGGCTGGAGTTAATATCCTCGTGAGGAGAGACAATCAATAAACCCAAACCAAAAACCAAGCCCATTGTGGTCCAGTAGATTCTGACTCATAGTGACCCTATAGGACAGAGTAGAACTGGCCATAGGGTTTTCAAGGTTGTAAATCTTTACAGAAGCTGACTGCCACATCTTTCTCCCATGGAGTGGCTGGTGGGTTTGAACCACTGACCTTTTGGTTAGCAGCAGAGCACTTAACCGTTGTGTCACCAGGGCTCCTTAATCAATAAACACAAGTGAAATAAACAGGTAACCATAAGTGCTAAACAGAAAACAACGTAGGTGACAGGGTAGAGAATGGCCAGGCTGCCCGGGAGGTGCTTTCAGGAGGCGATACTCAAGCTGGGGAGTAATTGGCAAGAAAGAGGCCACCTTATGAAGCCCTAGGAGAGAAGCCTTCTGGGCAAAAGGAAGAGCAAGAGTGAAGGCCTCAAGAATGGATTTTCAAGGAGGCTGGTGTGGTTGGGCTTGGTCAGTAAGGGTTGGAGGGGCATGAGATGAGACTGGAGGTGGACAGGAGCAGACCAAGTAGAACCTCATAGAACTGCGAGGAGTTTGCATTTTATTGTTGCCGTGGGAGAGTTTTCAGTAAAGGAGCAACTTTATCTGATTTTCAGTCTAAAAGGATAACTGGATATTGAACATTTTCTATGTATTTATATATTAAAATTTTAATTTTATATGTGAGTAAGTGACGATGTCTTGGCATTTAAATTCTCTCATTTAAACTTCACAGCAACCCTACTGAGGTAGACCTTTCTATCCCAAGTTTACAGAGAAGGAGCCTGAGGCTTCCAGAGGATACAGAGCAAGTTTTGCAGCCCAGCTTATATCTATAGCAGTTTGCCTTTACAGGGTCAGGAGTCCACGCTCCTGGGAGTGCTGGTGCTGGAGTGAAGAAGCTGTGTCACAGAGCGATCGCCAGACTTGGGGGTCAGAAAAATCGGACCCAAGTTCAGACTCGGCCACTTTTTAGCTGGGGAACTTGCTATGTCACTCAGATTTCTCCTTTATACAGAAGGAACAGCAGTGCCTACCTCTCTCACGGCTATTCTGAGGTTTAAATGCAATAATATTTCTATAAATTTCTGAGGAATGGGGTCAGGGTACATAAGTTTATAAATATTTTATCAAGATTTTGAAAGCTTCAGAGTGTATACAAATGCAATTTGGAGGAAGCCATGGGGGTGAATTTAAGAACACAGTCTTCAGAACCTGAATCTCCAGGTTCAATTTCAAGTTCTTCCAATTAGCAGCTCTATATCCTTGGGCGTGTTACCTCAGACTTTCCACCTCTAAAATGTTATTAGGAATAAAAAAAAAAAAAAAAAAAAGCTTATCTCAAATACAGGTAAAGTGCTCAGCAAAGCCCTTAGCACATAGCAAGCAAGAAATAAACAAACAACAACAACAAAAACCCATTACCGCTGTTGAGTAGATGCTGACTCCTGGCAATCCCATGTGTGTCAGAGTACAACTGTGCGCCACAGGATTTTCAAGGAGCCCTGGTGGTGCAGTGGTTAAGCACTCAGCTGCTAACCAAAAGGTCAATGGTTCAAACCCACCAGCCTCTCCAAGGATGAAAGATGTGGCAGTCTGCTTCGGTAAAGATTACAGCCTTGGAAACCCTGTGGGGCAGTTCTACTCTGTCCTGTATGGTCGCTATGAGTCAGGATTGACTGGATGGCAGTGAGTTTTGAAACTTTCTGAAGTAGAGCCCTTTCTTCTGAGGTATCTGTGGGAGGGTTCAAACAGTCCACTTTTCAGTTAGTAGTCAAGCGCTCAACCATTTCCGCCACCCATAACCCATTGCTGTCAAGTCCACTTTGACTCATAGTGACCCTATAGGACAGAGTAGAACTGCCCTGTAGGGTTTCCAAGGAAAGCCCAGTGGATTCGAACTGCCGACCTTCTGGTTAGCAGCCACAGCTCTTAACCACTACGCCACCAGAGTTTCCTTCTGCCACCCAGGGACTCCTAAATAAACGATACTGATTGTTACAGTATTATTTGTGTGAAAAGACAGGACATTTTGGATGAAAGAATGGGACTTGATAACAATTCAGTAAATCATTCCTGGGTTCCCTCCAGCAGCTGTGGAGCAATAACAGATTTGAAAATTCTTCACAGCACATTCTGAGCTTAGCCCACATCTCTATCTGTACCTTTCTTCCTGGTACTTCTCCACTCTAGACTTTTGAGGGTTAGAATAAATGTCTGTCTCTGCAGAAATATTGCTCCTGTAGCAAACTTCATTGATTGGATGGTATTCTCTACTTTGTCTTATTATTAATTGAAATTTCTTGGAAGAGTCCCAAAGGATGAGCTAAAGAAAACATTGGAGCAATTCAATGGATTTTTCAGAGAAAAGACTTTTCTTTCTGGTTTCCATTATTAAGATGTCTATAGGCATCAAGAAGAGAACTGTACAGTTTCTTAGATGCTTATAGACATCTTAGTAATGATCGGATCCATCAACCAATAGATAAATCAATTAGCAAGAGAAAGTCTCACCCGTCTTCTTAAGACTCCAATTGAAGGCAACTGCTTTAATTAAATGTGTTAACATTTCGTTTCTACCTGTAGAACGGACCAGCCATTTTGATTGCTTCCTATAGGCTAAGACATCTAGAATTTAATGAAAAGGTCCATTGGTTCAAGTACTTGAGTGCAATCTTCCCTTGTTGTTGTTGTGTGCTATCGTGTCAATTCCTACTCATAGCAACCCTATAGGACAGAGTAGAACTGCCCCATCGTGTTTCCTAGTCTATAGTCTTTACGGAGCCGATTGCCAAGTCTGTGTTCCTGCAGAGCTGCTGGTGGGTCTGAACTGCTGACCTTTTGGGTTAGCAGCCAAGCGCTTGACCACTGCACCACCAGGGCTCATTGCAATCTTCCTTAAGCCTTCATATTTACTTAGAGTTATCACTAACCATGGAGTGGCAAGCCAAAGGCTGCCAGGCAATCCTTTAACACAGACAGGATTCTACTCAAGGCGATGTGATATTGGGTGAGAAGCAGTGCCAGTCTGAGTATGGGGGATGGGCTGGTTATTCTCCATTTGCCCCTAGATTCATTCTTTGCCCTTCTCTCCCTACTCTGTGCCCAGGAGGCTGATTTCCAAAAACTGCCTCACCTGGAATCTTCCCCTCTGGCTTCCCATTGAGTTTGATCAAAGGGCTGGGAGAGAACTCAGGTTTTTATTTCTCATTCTTCCTCTCTTTGGCAGCACAGTTTGGCAAGCATGTGTTCCTTTTCTATGACCACAGCTTCCATGGGACAGTCCTCTCCACTGGACGTAGCACTCTCTGACTTCTGGGAATGGCTTCTTCCCTTTGACCCTGAGGTATTGAGGATAATAGCTTCCAGCCATTGCTAGTCCCTGAGTACTTAACATCCCTTTTTGATTCTCTCAATCCTGCCCACACCTCCATAAATAGTCTCTTCATTAAGTTCTGTTCATATATCCCCTTGAGTATGCCATCTGTTTCCTGCTGAGATCCTGATTGATACAGGGAAGAACATTTCAAACCATTACACAGGTACCATTAGTGGTGGGTGGGCTGACAGAGGCATTTGATCAGGAGGGGGAAATTTGGAAGAGCATTTTTTTTGTGAGACTGGAGAAATATCTCCTCATGTTTCCGTAGAATGATTTTTTTAGTCAAGTAGCTTTTTAAAACCAAGGTATCAGGTTTGCTACCCACAAGCCCATTTGGCCAGAGAGCGGACATGAGGTTTTGGTTTGGAAGCAGTGCTTTGATGTGCTGTTCCTTGAAATAAGGAGGCCTCTTCTTCTTCCCTGGGTCTGTTGTTCCATTACCCAGATCTCTCAAACATCTATGTTCATAGCTGATACTCTCATCCTTGTATCTATACGACTGCACTACTCATGGGTGTGTTTCTTTGTCTTATCAACTAAAATCTAAGTTCTCGAGGGGAAGAGTCCGTGGTTTTTAGCCTCCTGCCCAGTCTTAGGAGTCCCTGGGTGGTATGAACAGTTAATGCTCTTGGCTGCTAACTGAAAGGTTGGTGGGTTGAGGCCATTCAGAGATACCTCAGAAGAAAGGCCTGGTGGTCTACTTTCAAAAAACTAGCCATTTAAAGACCTATGGAGCATAGTTCTGCTCTGACACACATGGGGTCACCATGAGTCGGGATCAACTTGACGGCAACTGGTTTAGTGACTAGGTGTACACTTTGAACATAAACCCACTGCTGTCGAGTCGACTCCGACCCATAGCAGCCCCACAGGACAGAGTGGAACTGCCCCATAGGGTTTCCAAGGCGCAGGTGGTGGATTCACATTTCCGACATTTTGGTTATCGGCAAAGCTCTTCACCGCTGCGCCGCCAACACTTTGAACATAGTGGGTGTTTATTAATGACAAGTTATTAAACACTCAACTTATAAAAATACTTCTCACTCTTTCCTGGGTGTTTTTGCAGAACCTAAGTTTGAGGTGCCTTTGAAGCAGCCTTTATTTGCATGGCCCTGACTGCTTCATTGGAACGAGAACCGTTCATGGAGAACCATGAAGGCAGGTTGGAATTACACAGCGTTTGCATTCAATTGGAGAAAATCTGGTTGCATTTCACATTTCATGTCCAGCAAACAAGCTTCCAGCACAGAGACAGTAGGATCAATATCAGCTTAAGTGAAAGATAAATCTGGGTTTCATCAGCACGAGAGTGAGTGCCAACACGTCTTCAGATGAATAACTTGTCTGAAAGGCAACGTAAAGATCACCAACAAAAGCTTAAGAATGAAGTCCTAAGGAATGGTACGAGAGCCAGAAAAAGTACACAAGAACTGGAGCATGACCCTGAGTGTGCTCATGTACATGAACAGAAATGACCTCCTGGAGGAGGAACAAGATGCCCATGGCAAAAAATGATTCGGCACCTGCTCGGGTGTAGAATGAGTTTTCAGACATGGAAAAGTCCTGGTGGCCTTCAGTCTAAGCAGTAGCACTCAGGCCCTAAAGCTTCAGAACAAATGCACTACCTGAGTCAGACAATATCAATAAATCATTTAAAACCTTAATCTGGGGGGATGCGGAGCTTAGTTCTCACAGGAGAAACAACCAAACAAAAGCCTCCATGCTGGTCAGAAATACCTTAGTGAGATTAATACCTAATTAAATGCAAGTCCAAAGCCAAACATAAAACATGTTCAATACTTTTTCTCTAAATGTGATACAGAAAATGCTTGGGAAAGAGACAGGGGAAGGGTAGAGTCGACAGAAAGCCAGCAATCAGAAGCAAGTAGGTAATGAGAGAAATCCAGAATCAGGTTACTAGGGTTGGAAGGAATTTGAGTCCTAGGTCTACTTGTAAATTATTCTTTCCCTGAGCAGGGGTAGCAAGGAGAAGAAAGGGGTGAAAACCCTAGTAGAAAGGGCATTACTCTCTCAGAGCTTACTTGGCTCTCCATCAGAGATTTTTACATTTTGCTCTGGTGGTGCAACAGTTAAGTGCTCGGCTGCTAAATGAAAGGTTAGAGGTTTGAATTCATCCAGCAGCTCCACAGCAAAAGACCTGGTGGTCTGCTTCTGTAAATATTATAGCCTATAGCAGTTCTATTCTGTCTCATGGGGTTGCTATGAATTGAATCAATTTAACAACAAACAGCAGCAGCAGCAGCCAGCAATATTTTGTAAATGACTCATCAATACAGACAAAACAATTTTCCTAACCTGGCACTTTCCCCTCTCTATCAGATTGACTTGGCGTTTTGGAAGAGAGAACCTTCTTCTTTTAAGCTGGGGGATGGGGCTTAGGTGATGAGGAGCTACTATATAGCAGGCATCCTGCTAAATGTCTTAGTTGTCATGACATGCCCATTTAATGAATGAGAACAGTGAGGCTATGGAAAGTAATTTGCTCAGGTTGTGGGATCTTTGGGGCTCTGGTGGTGCAGTGATTAAGAGCTTCACTGCTAACCAAAAGTTCAGCTGTCAGATCCCCCAGCTGCTCCCTGGAAACCCTACTGGGCAGTTTAGTTCTGTTCTGTCTTGTAGGGTTGCTATGAGTTGGAATTGACTTGGCGGAAACAGGTTTGGTTTCCTGGTTTTGGTGGGATCTTTGTTTCCTTATCTGAAAAACAAGATGGCTATGATCTTCCCGTGTGAAAGAGCATAGGAATAGTTCATACTGTACAAGGGTAAAGTGTTTGATTATATGGTTGGTGTGTGTAGTGTACTGGGGCGCCCATTGTTTCAGGCTGAAGACATTTCCCACATGCCCCAAGGAGCCCTGCTATAGTCCTATGTCCAGGACCACCAAGTCCTGGTCCTCCATGCCTTGAACTCAGTGGTTGGTTCATGTGGAAGCATGTGGTTCACGAAGCTCAGTCAGAATACTGCTCTTGGTTGACCTATGGAAATTGGGAGAGAGAAGTCCTCTTTTCCGCCCTAAGGTGGAAAGGATAATAATACCTTGTATGAGGCACTTCCCTAAGCCTCTTTGATGTATTGACTTGTTTAACCTCAAAGCAAGCCTATCCATATTTTAAAGCCAAGGGAACAGAAGCACAGAGAGAAAAAGCATCTGGGAGCAGCAGTGGCTGTTTTCTCTGCTACCTGGAGAGTGCCTAGTGCAGAGAAAACCAAACAGAGACAAGTGAGATGAGAGAAGGAGGGAGAGAGAATGGATCGGACAGTCCTGGGTCCTGTATCCCAGCCTCTGCAGGCCTGATGTTCACAGCTTCTCCTTTGTTTGAAGGAATTATTTCAGTTCTCTTCCCAAACAGGTGAGTAGAAATAATTTCTTTTCTGTTTGAGTTAATTTAAGTTGAGTTTCTATGACTTGTAGTTAAGTAGTCATAATAATACCTTATTGATGGCATGGGATTTCTCAAGCCAGAGGACTTACATGAGGCTCTCATACATAGTATAGTAAATAAATAAATTAGATTTCAATAAGAGTCATGACTATTGATATTTTGATATGTCCATTTGGGTGATGGATAACCATGTAATCATTTATTGCCTCAAGCTAATCTTATACGCTCACTTGGATTGACACAACTTAAAGCTAAATACTATTAGAAAATCACATTTCTTTGGTCCAGCATTTGTTGTCAAGATTCAAAATTGCAGATCACAAAAGACAATCAAGAGAAAATAAAGCTTGATTACATTTTATTAAAGTAGTATGACTGTATCTTACTCCTACTTGGGACCATAGGCCTTAGGACTAGAGGAGCTTTTATTTACAGATAAGAAAAGGCCCAAAGAGGCTGATTGCTCAAGGATCTAGAAATAGTGACAGAATGACTGGAAGCTGCTGCCTTTCTCCTTCCTTCTTACAAGGTCATCACCCACAATTGGTAGCCTTCTTTGGGGGTGGATGTAGAGAAGTCCCCACAGTACCCTCCAGAAGTCTCTAGTCAACAACAGGCAGTATGGTTCCCCTTCTGTGCCTCCTTTACCATCCTTCTGTCCAACTTCTTCTGCGTAAATTCTCAGACAGAATTGTCTGGGGGCAGTGTAGGTCTCGTCAGAAGAACCAAACCTGTTGCCTTCAAGTCAATTCTGACTCATAGTGACCCTATAGAAATGAGTAGAACTGCCCCATAGGGTTTCCAAAGTGGTGGATTTGAACTGCAGACCTTTTGGTTAGCAGCCATAGCTCTTAACCACTATGCCACCAGGGCTCTCAGAAAGTTTAAAAAAAAAAAAGAAAAGTTAAAAAAAAAAACCACTTGCCATTGAGTTGACTCCAACTCTTAGTGACCTCACGTGTGTTAGAGCAGAACTGTGCTCCCTAAGGTTTTCAATGGCTGTTTTTTGGAAGTAGATTGCCAGACCTTTCTTCCAAGGTACCCCTAGGGGACTTGAACCTCCAGTCTTTAGGTTAGTAGCTAAGCACATTAACTGTGTTTGCACCATCCAGGGCATCCTGTCAGTGGTAGGTTGCCATTCCTCTGTGGACTGAAGCACTGGCCCTAAGATCAGGCCCACGCAGGAGTGAGACACAGGGATCCCTTCAAGGCTGGCCTGCCACTTCTCAGACACCCAGTTGGAGTCCCCAAGTGTGTGTGGGTGCTTATCTTGAAAATCTGTCAAAGTGGAGAAATTTCAGGGAAACTAATTAAGTTACTGACAGCGTGATTCAGTGCAAGTGGGAGCCTTGGCAGGTGGTGGCAAACCTGTGGTGAGTCATTGCCTTAAGCGAGAGTCTGAATAAGAAAGCACAGCTACTGGGGTTACTCTTCAGGCTTGGCTCACTCCCCCGACATGGAAACGAAAGGGCCTTTTGGAGTAGAGTGCCCCCAGATCCCCCTTCCGAGCCCTGCGGAGGGACTACTTATCTTAACTGCTTGCTGAACAATTCAGAACTTCCCCACATAGAGTTTGGAGGCTTGTATTGTATATATCAGTACAGCCCAAGTTTGAAAGTGTTGAAGATAGAAATGCGTATTGTTTATGAAAACTCTCATATCAGGTTTCTCAATATTCTGTAGCAGAGCAAGCCTGCCATGACTGCTGAAGGAGAAGGTCTGCATACCGGAAGAATTGTGTTTAGTATAGATGTCTCTCTTTCATGTATGAACCACAGATTTAGAGAGTTGTTGGAGAATTAGGTTTTGGTAAACGACATTGCATTTGAAATTCACTGAGAATGCTTGGTGGGACCCTGTTCTCTGTCAGGCCCTCCCCTGTGTCGTTCTGCAAAGCCACCATCCTTGTGAGGTAGAAAACCCACTTCCTCATTTCCCTGATTTTCATTTCAGGTCTGACATTTCTCAGCAACGTGGCTTGTATGTCATCTAAACTGCTTGTCACAAATACAGATTCCTGGGATTTTTGCACCCTCTAGCGCCGAGGAATCTGCACTTTTAGCAAGCTTTTTGGATAATCCTTTTGTATCCTATACACCGGGAACCACTACCTTCACCGAGTTCAGTATTGAGGGATTACTGAAAATTACAAGGTGCTGTAAAGTCACATGGCTTCTGTTCGTTACCAGATTGGTTATGTGAACTGTTGTGAGGTTACGTGTCATTTGCTGATCTGAATTCCACAGTCTTCTGCAGTGGTTCTCTCTGCTTTCAGTGAGTAGCCCTTTCTCCAGGTATTCCCGACTCCCTGCCTGTCAAAACTTTCCACATTCTATCCTGTTAGCCCAGACCTGTATTGCTTGGTCAACTGATCTGATGATTTAATCTAGACGAGAGAAGGCTGTCTTTTTCTTCCCACATAACAACTAAATTCTAGCAGCTGCCTTCAATGAAAACTCAAAAACAGAAGTGAAGTCAATGATGTCCGGCAGTGTAGGGGGTGGTGGGAAGTCATATCTGACACCCTCACGGCATTTGTGTAAATGGCCCTACCCATCTCAGGTCATCATGACCCTTCAGACTAATAGTTCCACAGCTCTGGGCAGTTTCTAAGATTATGCCCCCTCCTCTTTAGAAACACATGGATTTCTTCAAAAATACAGTCCTCTGCAGAAGAGTGAAATGATTGCCAGGTGCTGGGTGAACAAATGTGTTTAGGAGAAGACCGTGTGCTCTGAAAGACAGCTTGCAGATGAAGTAACCCTCAGATAGGCTTGTGAGCGATGCAAGTTCATCTTACAGAGAAAATCGTCTTTTGTTAAAGGGGAATCAACTCTTTTAGTACACTACTTCTCAAAGGACTTCTGTAGGATTACTCAGGTTCTATGTAGACACAAAGAAGCCCTGGAGGCACAGTGGTTAAATGCATGGCTGCTAACGAAAAGGTCAGTGGTTCGAACCCACCAGCTGCCCCACAGGAGAAAGATGACGGTCAGCTTCTGTGAAGATTATAACCTTGGAAACTGTATAGGATAGTTCTTCTCTGTCCTATTGATTTGCTATAACTTAGAATCAATTTGATGGCCACAGGTTTGGTTTTATACAGACTCAGTGTTGACACACCCTGGATAAATCCAATACTTTAGCATACTTACGGCAACATTTAACCTGTATTTTTCAAAATATCCTTTTCTGTAAGAACTGGGATTTGGGGCTGATAGGCTAGATTTTGTTTTTTCTCCTCTCTGTCCTTCTTATGTTGTAACAACATGGGATTAGCTAGTAAATACACACTTGAAATCAGTTTTTGTCATGAAAATGAAACCAAATGCTTTCCTTTGGGTGGAATGAGGACGGAAGAGGAGATCACAAAGCCATGAGTGAGAGTTACAAAAAGAGTCGGCACAACCTGAGGCCTTGATTCGCTTCCCCTCTGAAACATGGGCCCCTTGGTTGCTGGTAGGAGCCCTGGTTGTACGGTGATTAAGTGCTCAGCTGCTAACAGAAAGGTAGGTAGTTCAAATCTACCAGCCACTCGGGAAAAAGATGTATCAGTTTGCAGCTCTCCTCTGTCTTACAGGGTCGCTGTGAGTTGGAATCAACTCGATGGCAATGGGTTTGGGTGGTTGTTGATGGTCCTTAGTTCCTGGTGAGAAATCTGACTAGAGGCATGACACTTGCTTTGAGTTTAACATTTCTTAGAAAGCTGGAGAAAGGAGCCCTGGTGGTGCAAAAGTTAAGTGGTTAGCTGCTAACCAAAAGGTTGGTAATTTGACCCCACCCAGCAGTTCTGTGGGAGAAAGACCTGGTAATCTGCTTCGGTAGATATTACAGCCTAGAAAACCCTATGAGGCAGTTCCTCTCGGTCACATGGGGTCCCTATGAGTCAAAAATTGACTCGGCAGCACCTAACAACCACAGAAAACTGAGATGAAAATTCTACTGATCATGTGGTCAACCGTTTAACCCAATGACACAACACGGTGCCAAAGGAGCTATAATCGCTGGTTTGCTTCCAGTATTTATGAGTCATTTAGTTTTGTCTAATTAGAGGCCAAAGCTTTCATGTTGATTCCATCCAGCTATCTCAAAAGGTGTGATGTATTCATAAGGAAGACTCGATAATTGAGGCTAGAGGGGTCTTTGATAACTTGTCACATCTCAGTAAAGATAATGACAAAAGCTCAAAAGGAAAGCCATCGATGTTCTACCTGTTTTCTAACAGTATTTGGATTCCAGCAACGGCATCAATAGATATTTTTTTCCTTCATGACAGGGGCCACAATCCTTATCTGAAACCCTTGGGGCCTGATGTGTTTTTAAATTATTTTGTTTTTCAGATTTTAGAAAGGTAATGAAGTGCATGTACTGTTTACTTGATAACACCTGCAGTAGGATCTGGGTAGCCACTTTGTAATAAACTACAGTATATCTGGAGAAAAATGTATAAACAGTCATATAAAGTGGGATAAATAAATACTACAAGTAGTCCCAAGTCTGTTCAGATCAGGCGCTGCCAAATGAGTTGTGTCAAACTTAACACAAAAACAAAAAACATTTGGTTTTTAGAGATTTTTAGATTTGGAGTTGGAAATAGGAGATTGTGGATTGATATCTGGAAGTAGCTTGAAACCATTCAGAAATCTGCATTTTCAGTTCTTACTGACTTCAGTGGGTAATTTATCCCACACGTCATTGGCCTAAAACATCTTCTTTAACACTGAAAACGTTACATCTAATATGTATACTCGTTAGTTTGTCAGCATGCTCCTGGTGACTCAGTGACTATTATTTCTGGTTATGGGAAGCTTCTGAAGGCTCACTTTCCGATTTTAGACAATTGCACTCGACATTGTGCACGGCACTTAGAAAGTTCCTTTGATTGCAAGCAAGAGAAGCAGATTCTGACTTAAGCAGAAAGGGAATTTATTGGGAGGCTACGGAATCAAAGGAATTGCTGAGGAGCCATGCTTGGGACCAGCAGGTTCAGGGAAGCTTGTGGATTGAGGTTAGGAATATTTCTTCAGGACTTCGCACCTCCACTCCTTTTCATTCTGAGTCACTGTGCTGAAGATCAAGCCCCGGGCAAGTCTGAGAGGCTGAGAGACGCCTGTGCCCACCACTTGCCAGTGACAGCCTCACACTGAGACTAACACTCCCACCCAGCCTGAGAAAAAGGTGGGGGTGGGGAGAATCATTCCAAGACAGGAGATGAGGCTGCTGTTACTGCAAGAGCACAAAGGGACCTGATGACAAAACAAAACACACCTAACGAAAGGCCTCCTTAGATGTCAAAAAACATTTTCAGGGTGCCATTCTGAATCCTTGGCTTTTTGTTGTTAGTTGCCGCCAAATCGGCTCTGACTCATGACGACCCCACACGTGCGGAGTACAACTGCTCCGTGGGGTTTTCAAGGCTGTGACCTTTTGAAAGCAGATAGCCAGATCTTTCTTCTGAGGTTCTTCTGGGTGGGTTTGAACAGTCAACCTTTCAGTTAGTAGTCCAGCACGAAACCCTGTGCACCACCTAGAGCCTCCTTCCTTGGATTTTTAGGGGCGTGCAAAGTCCAATTTTTGAGGCCTTCCTCATACAAAGCTTACTTCATCCGTGCACAGGTGAGTTGCTTTCTTCTAGACTTTTGTCAACATGCTTGAGTGCAGGGGCTGGAGTTGTTTGCCCTTAGATTTTATTCTGTCTTGGTTCAGTTACTGAGTTATTTTCAGAGTGATCATTTAACGAGGAGTGTGTTTCCTACCAAGGCAACCCTGACGGGGGAAGCTTAGCAGCAGAAACCAAGTCCTCAATAAGAACATCCAAATAAATATTTAGATTCTCTGCTAAAATCAACGTAAAAATGACAACCATGTATCACATGGATCAAGAACCAAGAAATGAATATGGTCTTTGCTCCTTCATTTACTGCTTAAGCTTTTAAAAAAGAACATCACTAAACTCCTTAAGCCCCGTGTTTCTTTAAGTGGCTTTTCAAATGGCAAGCAGTTTTCCCAGGCAGGCTCCAATGTGTGTGCACACAATCTCCGTTTGAATGGCTCATGACACACATTCTTACCTGATACTCGTATTCTGTGAAAGGCAACAGTTCAGAGTCAATGAAAAAGCTCGAGCTCCCGTTATAGGTTAGCACTGGATTTGATTTTCCAGGCTGAGTCGCTATTTGCCTTCGGTACAGTTCATAATACAGAACTTTTCCATTTGGCTGAAGCGGTCCTGCCCACACGAGAGAAACAGTGGGCCGGAGTCCTCCTGGAGCCATCTGTACCTCTAGGTGGGGCGGTGGCTGCATCAGAGGTGGAATTTCAGGGGTCTCTATGGGTGCCCAGTCACTGGACGCACATCCCAGCATGGTGCACGCTCGGATGCGAACTTCATACCTTTAGGACACAAGGCAGAAATCACTGATTATCAGCAGAACAGATTTTCATGGGAAGAGTCTTTAAAAGCCCAAGTGTTTTCAGAAAAAAAAGAAATAATTTTAAATAAGTTTATTTGTTATTTATAACCTGTTGCTTTTGAGTAGCTTCCAACTCATGGCAACCCTGCGTGCGTGCGTCAGGTGGAACTGTGCTTCATAGGGCTTTCAGTGGCTGATGTTTTGGAAGTAGATCTCCAGGCCTTTCTCCCGAAGCCCCTCTGGGTAGACTCCAGCCTCCAAACTTTTGGTTAGGAGCTCAGCACCTTAACCTTTTGCACTACCCAGGGACTGACCCTTTTGAAGAATAACGAAGTCCTGTGCCCATCGAAGTCTTATATTTTAAATGTTCCTGATTTTCCAAACTAAAGGGAAGATTCTCATCTGTCTGGAATAGGTGGGCACAATTCTTTTCCTAAACAGGAATGTATGGGGTGAATAAACTCTCAGGATTCTTTCCAGTGTGAAAATTCTGGCACTCTGTGGAATTACTTAACATGGTGATGATGAAGGCATGGCTTGGGGAGGATGTGCTGGGTTTTGGCTGCCCTAGGCTCCTCCCACCACTGTAGTTGGGCTAAATGATTTCCCGCAAATATGTCCAGGTCATGAAGGACCATCATGGAGTGAAGGTCTCAGTGGTGATAAATCCCCTCACCTGATACCTGACATCTTAAAACGGGCCCTCTTCTACCACATTAAGACCTTTGGGGGCCAGAGTTAACTCAGCTACACTCTGGATTATCAATCATGGAGACACCTTATCACCACCCAGTTAAACTCAACCAATCAATTATGTTTGCCTCAGAGCTGGTCTGCCACGTGGAAAAGTCTATTTACATAGCAGGGACATTTACCTTCCAAAGATGGGGGCTTTCCTTACTAAGAAGTGCCTGTGGCTGAAAATGAGAGCTTCCTTCACTGTTCCCCATGCCCTAGAGATTTTATGACACCCCTAATTTTCCCTCAAACTCCTAGACTCTCTCCCTTTATCTCGTTTCTAGCCCCTTCCCCTTCATTTTCTACCTTCTCTCTTTGCTCCTCTGATCACTGTTTTCTGTTCTCTTGCTTTATTTCTATTTCACATTTCCCCCTCTCAATTACACTCCTGAATTCCTTTGCAAAAGGCGCCCTGGCGGCGCACCCGTTAAGTGCTCGACTGCTAACCCAAAGACCAGTGGTTGGAACCCATCAGCCACTCCGCAGGGGAAAGATGTGGCAGTCTGCTCTGGTAGAGATTACAGCCCTAGGAACCCGGTGGGACAGTTCTGCTCTGTTTTATAGGGTTGCTATGAGTTGGAGTCGATTTAACGGTACACGACATTCCTTTGTGAGGACTCCTGGTGGTGCAAGGGTTAAGTGCTCGGCTGCTAACTGAAAGGTTGGCCATTTGTACCCATCTAGTGTCTCCGCAGGAGAAAGACCTGGCGATTTGCTCCTGTAAATAAAACCAGGAAACCCTATGGGGCAGTTTTACTCTGTCACATGAGGGTCACTATGATCAAAATCGACTACCCGATACCTGAGAACGATGCTCCTTTGTGACGTCCCTCCCCACTTCTGCTCCTCCCTCCTTCCCTCTCCTCTTGTGCCCATCTCCTCTTGGTCGCCAACTCTTCATCTCACCAAGCTGAGGTCGGCAGCCTCCGGGGGGCTGAGCCCCACGATGTGCTACCAGTCCACTGGTGAACAAGCCGTTGGCTGCGCAGGGCACAGCTGACCACCAAGCAATCCCATGAAGTCAGAGTTGGTTATCCACGTGTGGATTATTGATTTCCTGGATTATTTGTGGTGGTTTAAAAATTCTGGATCAGCTTCCTTCTGCTATTGAGGTTATTCCCAAGCTACTCCTTCCTATGGACAAGTTGGGGGGCTCCAAGGAGAACAGAGCAACTTGCAATATTTGTTTGATATTAATCTGTTTTTAAAAAAAGACTACTAAAAAAAAAAAAAAACCAACTATGTGATCTATGTAATGGATTGAATTGTGTCCCCCAAAGATATGTTGAAATCCTGACCCAGAGTCCTGTGAATATGACCTTGTTTAAAAATAGGGTCTTTAAAGATGTTATCAGCAAACATGGTCCTAAGCTAATCTTTGTTGTGTCTTATGAAAGAGAAGAGACACAGAAAGACAGACAGAGGGAAAACAGCATGCTGCAGTCATATGCCAAGGAATGCCTGGGGCTACCAGAAACTGAGAGAGACAAAAAAAAGGCCTTTCCCTAGAGCCTTTGGAGAGAACAAGGTCCTGCCGCACTGAATTCAGACTCCTAGCCTCCAGGCCATGAGACAACAAATTTCTGTTCTTCCTAAGCTCCCCAGTTCATGATATTTGTTATGGCAGCTCAAATCCCAACTTCCGATAGACATAGTTCTGTTTGCCTCACCAGTCACGTACCTTTAATGAGAATGAATAATGAAGAGACATCACTCACAGCCTTACGTGTCATTGCTAGGTTTATCAGATAAAGCAAATATATATTTTTCAGCCTGAAAAAAGGTCCCTCTCACATCTGGAAGACCCTTGTATTCTCTAAAAATCTTTTTGAATAATGATTTCAAAGGGGAGCAAATTGATATGATTTTTAAAACTTGCAGGCAGAGTCAGGTAAAACGGAGGCAGCATAAAATGTACACCTCTGCAGCCAGGCTGGGCCTTTGGTACGCTCCAAATCAGGGCAAGATAAAAGCCGGTGTGTATACCTCGCATGGGGATTAGCTATGGAGGATACCTACGGAAGTTTTAATTACTGTTTAATATTTAATACGACCCTAAATAATTATCATGAGTAGATGCACAGAACCATGAATGTTTCATTTAAACAGCACTATATGTCAGAGATAATTAAAGGAGGGATCGAATCTGCACATCAGTAGATTACAGTAATAGCTGAATTTTGCCTGCCATGGTTGGAAATCAACATAGTTCTACCCTTTAATTCTATTAAGTGGTTCTGTTCATTTTACTAAATTTTAAGCATAAAGTGTCTTTTATTACTCTTCTCTCTGGGCATGTAAGTCACTTAAAAATGTGATGGGGAAAAATACCAAGCAATCCTTTGAATTATAGGAAGAGGAGGCAGTGGTAAGATTCCTTTGTATGGAGAGCAATACACTTTCATGCATGTTGGGAGGTCCAGAGGGGAGAGCCGAGAATACCTGAGTTAGCAGAGAGAAAGCCTGAGATCAGAGTGGGGGAATTTTGAGGGGGGTGAGTGTGTGTGTGAAGACACATAGTCCGAGTAGCCTCATTATCTCTAAAAGAAGAGCTGGATTCAATGAGAAGGGCTCTCTCCAAGACATATTTTGGTTCAGTCCAACTCTGGCTGGTAATAGCTGTCACCGACTGACACTCTTTTCATGCTTTAAAATAATGTTTCATTTTCTTCGCTGCCTGGGTCACAAGACCCCGTCGGGGCTCTTAGAACTGTTGAGGGACCTGCATGTTTCCAGAAGGGTCTAGACTGAGAGAGCTGGCCCCATCTCTACACTACTTGTTCCAGACATCATGGTGAATCATAAATATTTCTGAAAGGTTGACTCTCAAAATGTCACCAGCCAGAATCTTTCTCTCCAGAAACTATGCAAACCAGCTTTGCTGGGTTGGAGTGTGCTTCATCCACTGTTAATGGTTAAGTGGATGGGGTTGGGGACATGTTCCCTTCTTGCTTTTACAGTTATCACTAGAACTGCCTGAACACTCATGCAGTAGAAATGACAGTGACTCACAGTTGGTTACCTACCTCTGAAATGGCTGTAGCTGGCTTACGACGAACGACCGAGTACCAAAAGAATCATGAGTTGTGTTTATGTGTACGATTTTTGTTTCTCTTTCAAACAGCTCACGGATGAAGAGGGTGTAGTTGACAATCTCGCCATTCATCTTCACTGGAGGGTCCCAACTCACTAAGATCTCGTGAGAGTCCTTGGACTGCAGTTTTGGAGGCTCCATCCCTGAGGGAGCTGAGGGATTGGTTCGAACTTTGACGAGCGGACTCAAAATACCACCTTGGCTGTTGCTGGCAGTCACTGTGTAGCCGTACTCCACACCCGGGGTGAGGGTAAAATCATGGTAGTGAGTTTCCAGTCCAGTATACACAATGGCTCCATCCCTCCTAAGTTCGTAACTTCTGATTTGGCCATTTGGGGTTCTTGGAGCTTTCCAGATGATTTCTATTGATTCTGAGCCTGTGACTTGCAATCTGGGAGCATCCATGTTCTGTGGCGGGGCCTCCAATGTCCAAGTAGATATGGACGTGGTAGCTGTGCATCCACCGTTGGTGCAGGCTACCAGGGAGAAATTATATTGGGTGTAAGGCTGCAGATGAGAAACCAGCAAGGAGTGGCCCTGCCCAGCGTGGTGTTCCTTACCATCAAATATAAGCAGATATTTAGTGATCTTTCCATTTTGAATTGATGGTGGTGACCAAGATACATTTATTTGAGTGGCACTGATGGCCTGAAGAGCTGGAGGGCTGACCCCTTCTGGAGCAGCCTCGGGAGTTTTGATGTTGGTGGGTTTGCTGGTGGAGCAGCCTTCAATTGTGCAGGCTATGACTGCGTAACTGTATGTAGAAAAAGGAAGTAGGTCTTCATCTGTGTACTTGAAAGTCACAGCATCAAAGCTGAAAGGATATAGCATTCCATTCCTTTGAAGCCTATAGGACTGGATAATACCATTAGGCTGTTCTGGTGGGATCCAGGAAATCAGCAGTCTTGGGGGATGCGTAGACACATAGGATATCTCAGGTGGAGAGGTGCCTTCTGGAGGCGCTTGTTTAGTCTTTACCACATTCCAGGAGCTACAGGTATGGCCTGCTGAATTCCAAGTGTTGATTTTATATTCATACTGTGTCCATGGCTGCAAACTTGTGTCATTATACATAAATGTATTCCTTTCAGTATTATATTCTGTGAAAACAATTTTCTCATCGGCCAGGATTGTCTGGTTCCCCCAAGCTTTTCCCTCGAAGCATCTGCGAATCACTTCATAGCGAATTATCTTTCCATTTGGGTTAACAGGCTCAGACCAGCTCAGCTCAACACTGGTGGACCCCACAGACTGAACTGTGGGAGCCAACTGAGAGCCGGGAGGGGCCTCGCCTGTCCACAGAGGCTGGGATGCTGAGTGTGCACAGCCTGCCGTGGTGCAGGCCTCCAGCGTCAGTGTGTAGACAGTGAAAGGGTCCAGACGACGGAAGAAAAATTGACGGTTGAAGCCAGTGTACTCCAGGATACCGTCACTGAAGACGTTGTAAGTCTGAAGGAAGAAGAGAAGCAAAGGGTATAATTTACAGCATATGCCTTCATGGTGTTGCTAGTTTGTGCCTCTTAACCCTTTCTCCCCTTTCATTCCTTATCTTGATGACCCTAATCCAGAAGAAGCATTCTGAGATTAATTTTGGGAATGTGATTTTCTCCAGTTAATCTAAGATCTGCAGAAAGGGGAATATTGACTTTTTTCTCCCTTCCTCCTTCCCTTCCTTTCTCCTTCCCTTGTTCCTTCCCTCCCTCTCTTCCTTCCTTCCTTCTTCCTTCTCTCTCTCTCTCGCCTTCCCTTCCTGCCTCCCCTACCCCACTTTCTTTCTCATTTGGATAATACCTAAGCATTTTTCTAAAAGCTAAAGATTATTGAGCCTGATTCTTTGACTTCAACAGTTTTCATGGACTTTCTTCCTTTTTTTTTTTTAAAGCAGTGAATAGTACTCAAATCTCCCATTTTGTGCTTCTGATCTTATCCCAAGTAAGGGGAATAGGGCCTGTCTACAGTGTCCATCTCCCTCAGCATTAGCTGGGACCTGGGATTCTAATGCTTCATCTTTTGTAACAAGGTTCCAGGGCTGAAAACATGTCTGTATGTATAATATAGTATATAATATAAATAAATATATATTTATCCTTTACATAGTATTTACAAATTCATTTATAAAGTAAATAAATTTTATTAATAAATTTATAAAATAAATTTTTATTTATAAAAATTCATAAATATTATTATATGAATACATAATGTAAACTGATTACTAGAAGATGGGGGGGTGGAAAAAAAAACACCCTGTTTTCTCTTGCAAGTCATGGAAGAACCGATTGCTCCTTTGTGGCCAAGTATTCTTTTGTTCTGGTGAAAAGAATCTGAACAGTCATTATACAAATGTAGAGCAAGTTTTCATCCCTGTATTATTCTCTGTTCTTTGGGAAAAATGGGAAACACTGAACTTGAATGCAGGCGTTTGTGAAGAATGGTCTTCCTCTCTCTTCCTGCTTCACCGCTCCTGAGAGATATGGCACAGTCCTGATTACGTCAACGACTGCCTGTACATGATAGTGACTCTCAAGGCAGTACAGGGCACGTAACAGAGTCCCTTGGGAAGCGTGATTAGTTTGAAACATCCCCACAGGTGGTTTCTGGAGAAGCTTAACTTGGGCTGTGTTGTCAATAATACTCTAATGTTATTTAAGATTAAATAGCCTGGACTTTTGGAAATTTACTTATGTTTTGCTATTGCACTTGTGATTTTTCTTCATGGGGTCCCAGGGTAAGGCCATACCCTTGAGGAGGGCACCAGGTGTCTTTAAAAGGGAGCTTAGATTCCATAATCAAAACTCAAGCCTCTCTCTGCCCATCGTTTTCACCTGGAAAATCTCTTAACTTAGGTTAAATGTAGCTCTCTATCTGTACCCAGCTCTTAACTGGCTTCAAAAAAATTACCTAACCAGGCTGTCTAGTCTCACTTTAAACCTCTTACCATAAATTTTAAATACATGGTTATCAATTGTAATCCTACTCTATTTCCCCATATGTTTGCTGTCTCATTTTCCAAAATGGTTATTTCATATGTTTTATTTTTCCCACAGGAGCCCTGGTGGTACAGTGGTTAAGAGCTCAGGCTGCTAACCAAAAGGTCAGCAGTTGGAATCCACCAGTGGCTCCTTGGAAACCCTATGGGGCAGTTCTACTCTGTCTTATAGGGTTACAATGCGTCAGATTCGACTCAATGGCACAACAGTAACAACAACATTTTTCCCACTAGCCACTGATACCCTCTTCCCTTCTTCCCGGTTGGTTGTTGACATAACCACATATTTCATTCAGAAAATAGAAGCAATCAGAAGCAAATGTCTTCATATTATATATTATCATCCCCATAAATGTGTGGTAGTAAGAATTTGGCCTTCCCCAAAGAGAGGTCTAGTCTTTGTCTAGGTCCTGGAAGAAAACCTCTAACCCCCTGGAATTTGACAGGAATGCCTTTATTATCTATGGTTAGCCCCTTGGACCACACCTGATAGTTTACGCTAATGAGGTGATTCAGGGTGGGGATGGCCATTCCCCATAGTCATAGGATGGGAGCTGACCATGCCAGAAAGACCAACCATGTGATTCGAGGGTGGAGGCTTCCAGACTGACCTTGGGGGAGGGGAACTGTAGATTGAGTTCAGCTATGTGGGCAATGAATCAATCAATCACGCCTTCTAAATGAAGCCTGAATAAAATTAAAGCTTGGGTGAGCTTCCTGGGTTTGCAATACTGTGTCCTTAACCTCACAGTTTGGCTAACTTTGCGTGAATTTGGACTTACACTACTTGCCTTCCCTCCTTTTGCTATAGATGAATTATCTCTGTCCCTGTTAAAGGCCACTGAGTGCTGGATCTCATCCTCCTCCTTTCTAGGGACTTCACTCCTGCAATTATTCTCCTTGCCTTCTGCATCACCAATTTATCTCCCAGTGGTTAAGAGCTTGGCTGCTAACCAAAAGGTTGGCAGTTTGAATCCATCAGTTGCTCCTTGAAAACCCTATGGGGCAGTTCTACTCTGTCCTATAGGGTTGTTATGAGACAGAATTGCCTCAGTGGCAATGGGTTTGTTTTCTTTTGTTTTTTACTGGGTTATTGCCATTAGCTTATTTATACTCTAGTGTTTTCCACTGATTTTAAAATAAAACTTCTCTTGATACCACACTTTCCCAGCTAGTGCTCCATTTCTCTACGTTCTTTTCATCTCAACCAAATCCTTTGCAGTCAGGTTGATTCTAATGCATGGAGACCCTATAGAACTGCCCCATAGGGTATCCATGGAGTGGCTGGTGGATTCAGACTGCTGATCTTTTGATTAGCAGCTGAATTCTTAACCACTGTCCCACCAGGGCTCCATAGCAACTTCTCTAAAGAGTCCCCTAATTGCTCTCGTCACTTCCTCACTTGCCTCCCTTCTCTCCTCCATCTCCCTCAACCAGGCTTCCTGTGCCACCACTTGGATGAAACTGTTCTTGTCAAGATCACAATGACCTCCTCATCCCCAAATTCCAGCGTTACTTCACTGGCCTCATTTTACTTGATTGTTCAGCAGCATTTGACATATTTTCTCTTTACTTCTGGGACATCCCATTCACTACTTATCTATCTGCCTCACTGGCTCTTCTCAATTTCCTTTGCTGACTCGTCTTCCTCATCTTGATCTCCAGATTTTAGTGTGCCCAGGGTTTGACTTTAGGTTCTCATCATCTCTATTTACATTCTCTCCGTAGCTGATCTCCTGCAGCCCCATGGGCTTAAATAGCACCTATATGCTATTTCCGAATATACAACTCAGTGAATATACATCTTATGAATATACTTGTCAGTGAAGAACTGTCTCCAGAGTTCTAGACCTACACCTTCAGCTGGCTACTTGCCTGGTCAAACCTACTTATCTTCCAATTCTCCCCTTCCCAGATAATGGAGCAAGGCCAAAATTCAGAAGTCACCCTGAAGTGCTCTGTTTCCTTCATGGCTCACATCCAGTCCCTTAACAAGTCTTGTCAGCTCCACCTTCCAAATACATCTCCAATTCACCCGTATTTCTTTACCTTCATGACTCCCACCCTACTTCAAGCCACCACCGAGTCTGCCCTGAATTTTTTCAATAGCTTTCAAGCTCTATTGGTCCCTTATAATCTATTTTCCACATAACAGCCAGAGTGATCTTGAAAAACATAAATCTGATCCTACCATTTGCTTAAAGCCTTCAGTAATTTTTCATTGCACTTAGAAGAAATTCCAAACACCTTAACACAGCTGACAAGGTGGGGCAAAACCTGGCCCCGTCAATGTTCTCCAACCTTTCTAGTTGCATCTTTACCCCCCTCCCAGTGCTTCATCCACGCGGGCTTTCTTTCCTTTCCTTGAATACACCAAGTTCATTCTTGGCTTCAGGCCTTTCATTTGTTGTTCATTTTGTCTGGAACATTTTGCCCACATATCTCCACATGACTGACTCTGTCTTGTCGTTCAGGGCTCGCCTCAGATGTCAACTCAATTCAAATGTTCATCCATTCTAAATTAGCCTGAGCCAGGCATAATTACATTACCCTGTTTCCTTCTTTCTTTCTTTATTTTTGTAGCATTCATCACTCTGAAATTTCCTTGTTTGTTTATGCACTAGCTCACCATTTGCCTCTCTGTACTCCCAGCGTTCACATTCTTCCACACAGTCACTCATACGTGCATGCAGACACCTCAGGTCTACGGAGGCAGAGATGTTGCCTGTCTTGTTTACTCCAGAATCAGGACTTGACACTTAGTAGAAGCTCAACAATACTTGGTGAAATGTAAATGAAGGAAAAAGGAGTCTAGATTTCTGTTGTCAGTCATGCTGGTATGAGGCAGTCTCTGGGATAGGAAACAGACGGGGTAGGGGGGTGCGGTGCTTTGACGGATGTAAAAGGAGAAACTCTTTTTTCTGATGAAGGCCTCAGTGTTATGGCTTGAATCTCCAGCCCCAGGGTAGGGGATGTCTGGGTGTCACAGGGAGGCCGGCTGGTGGAGACAGACTGGCTTGTGCTACCGTCGCAGGCCTGGAGCAGGCAGAGAGGCAGCCGCTGCATAAGCAGTGAGGCGGCCTGCAGGAAGGCCCGCGGGGACAGACCTGGGCCTGCTAGAGTTCTAAGTCATTGTCATGATTTTCTTCTGTTGGCCCTCTCCTAGGTCTTTCAGGAAATCTTTATTAAAAGTTACACCTCAGTCTTAACTATTGTATTTGAGATTAATGGGGGAGACTGCCACTTCGAGGAGTAGTGAAGGAGATTCATAGAGTTTTCGTTGGCTGCAATCTTTATAGGAGTAGCTCTCCGGGTCTTTCTCCCACGGAGCTGCTGGGTAGGTTCAAACTGCCAGCTTTTCAGCTTCCTAATCTGTCTTAGTCTGGAAGGTCTGCTGAATCCTCTCGAGTATCATAGCAACATGCAAGCCACCACTGACAGATGTGTGCTGACTGCGCATGAGGTGTGTTGATCAGGAATGGAACCCAGGTTTCTCGCACGGATGGTGAAAACTCTACCACTGACCCACCAGTGTCTTATGGTTCCACTGGGCACGGAATCTTCTCGAGTCGGGAGCTGACTCGGTGGCAGCTAACAACAACCTCAGTGAGGGAGGGCAGCGTGTTGACAGCAGCTGCAGGCTGGGGGACCAGAGCAGTGCTCCAGGGCCAGAGGAGACTGTAGGCAGAGGCGGAAGTACAGGTTGACAGGTGAGTCACCACATCCTTGGGGAGGACCTTCAGGAAGGAGAGGAAGCCTTGCTTTCATGCAGGTGGGGCTCCAAGCACCAAGATGTGGACGATTAGTAGAAATGCGGCCTCGTTTGTACTCACAGCTGGTGAAGCCTGGGATATAGGTGAGACATTTACAAGGCTGTTTCTAGTGACTACTATAGAAGTTAGGGAGTTAGCAGAAGAGTGAGACTTCCTGCCTTTTGCTTAGCGAGCTCTGTTCAAAGCTCAGATTAGGCAAGACTTAATTAAACAAATAACTGGGTAGGGTAATTCAGGAGGCAGGAAGAACACAGTTACTTAGAGTTCAGCTCTGGCGTGACTTCCTAGCTTTAAATGTGAACTTGGGCAGTTATTTAACCTTTCTAGGCCAGGCCTGGTGGCACAAAGGTTAAGTGTTTGGCTGCAAACTGAAAAGCTGGCAGTTTGAACCTACCCAGCAGCTCCATGGTTGAAAGACCTGGCGATCTGCTCCTATAAAGACTGCAGCCAAGAAAACCATGTGGGGCAGTTCTACCCTGTCACACAGGGTCACTATGAGTTGAAAATAGACTGGATGGCACCTAATAACAACAACATGCCTGCTGAGGTTTAGTGGTACCCACATAGTAGGGTTGATGAGAAGATTACATGAGATATACCTAGAGAACACCTAGCCCAGTGCTGTATCGGGCTCACTGGAAGCATAGCACATGGGGGCTAGTTTTCTCTATGATTAAGTGCCTGGAGGAGCCATTAAGGAGAATGACACAGGCTGTGAAGGGTGGTTCCCCACAGTGACCTGACGCCATGTCAGAGCTCATCTATGCAACAGAACAACACCAAACACATGTTCCTATGTAAGGGAGACATTACCTTAATCACACCATTGGCTCTTGTAGGCTCTGACCACTGTAGTAACAGCGCTTGGCCATTCTCTTTCCGTTCTACTGTAAAGTTGCTCAGTCCACTTGGGGAAGATTCTAAGGTCTGAACCGGAGTCCAGGGGCTTGAAACTTCTCCCACCTGGTTTGCAGCCACAACACCAATGTGATACGTTGTGAATGGTTCTAACCCAAACAGGTGGGCTTGGTAGCAGGTTCCCTGTAAGAAAATTGACAGGTTAACTTTCTTTCGGAAGTTGCCAGTAATTGCTGGAAGGTCATTGTCTGAACTGCATGCCAAGGGGTATCAGCACAAATACTTACAGCAGCTTTTGAATCATCATTAAGAAAAACTGTTTTTTCTTGTTCTTGTTGGCCTTCTGAATATCTTACCCAACGGTGTGTGATATAAGACACCCAGAGAGTATGGATTGGATAGGATCCTTGCCTTTTCACAGCTTGCAACCCAAAGGATGTGGCGTATGAACACAAAAAGCCTCTGATGCCTCAGATCAGTGCTGCCTCCAGCTCAGACTGGCAGCCACTGGTGCCAGTGTGCATGGCAGAGAGTGCTGTAACTGCCCACCAGGTTGGTCTTAAGGTTGGGAAATTTATCCAGAATGACCACAATTCTCTTTTATTAATCCTTAATACTATTTGTTTACGTGTAAGACTCCATCCCCCCAATTCCCTCTCATTTTCTTGGTGCGTGTTTATGTCTTACAAATGCAAACACACAAACACAAGAAAACAATGACGTAACCCAACTGAAATATAAATATACAAACACCTTCAGGGAAACCTACTATTCGTATATATGTGAAAATATTCTCATGTGTTAAAAGCACCATAACTAAAACCATGACATTCACCAAAAGTTATTGTGACCTGGACTTTGAGAATTTGACCTTTGTCGATTATATTAAAACAAACAAAAAAAAAGTAACAGCCAATTTTTTTTTTTTTTTTCCCCTGCTTGGAGAGTGGCATTTAGCATATTTTGCCTCTCTAAACTGGGGCTGAGAATCCTTCTGTTTTGAAAGGCCCCAGGGTGCTCTTTCCACATCTGGGCTGGACGGATATGCCTGTTTACAGATAAGAATTATGTTTGCAAGTGGACTAGTAACCTGTATGTAGCTAGATACACATGCACCCGTGCACACACACACACACACACACGCACACTTTTTTGGGTACCATACCCATTGGGTGTGGACAGTCATGAGGACATTTTGACTGGTTTAATAAGATATTTACATTTAATGGTGTGTGAGATCAGCTTTGTTTTACTAGATGTTTAAACGTGATCCATGGCCTTTAATTGTCCTCTTTTCTTGGTGGGCAGGGGAGAAGGAATGCGAGGTGGGGAAGAAGTAGATACCTGACATCATCAAAGTTCTATGTAAGGAGTGGCTCCTTATTAGGGGACAACCAAATACCATTTTCAATAAACTCTAAAACAAGGTGACAGGATTGAACTTTCTTCCAAACAAACGGGTCAGACAAAACCAAAACCCACTGTAGAAGTGATTTTTGACACTGTCCTCACATTCTTGGTTATAGGTTTCAACCATGTTAATGTTTCTTATTATGTGTTAACCACGGGCAGAGGAAATACAATTTCCTTCACCTATCAAAAACTTGTGAAGTCAATTTTCCTCTTTCAATGAGTCCCATTATGATATTACATGCTAACCTCTTGAGGGCTTTTAATATTTAAACATTTGCTAAGCGACCAGACTCTGAAACAAATTTTACAGAAATACTAATTTCTCTTTTTTAAAATATTAAAAGTTAGATCATAAATATTTAAAACTTATTTCCTCACAACATTGGATTGGTCTTTTAGATAAATATAGCACAGAATCGGGATGATCTTAATGAATATTAAATCTGAAGATGCTACAAGTCTCGATTACAAACATTCTTTTCTGATAAATGATTTCTTTTCCGTGGAAATAGGGCAAACATGAGCAAGATTAATAATGCAAAAAAGAATAATTCTTTGTTCAGAATATTCAGTAATAGATGCCAAAAAAGCACAGCGCCAAGGCAAATAGTAATCACCTCTAACAGATTACATAATAAAAAAGGTAGGCTGTTGGGGGACATTTGGAGATAGCTTTTGTCACAAGAAACATGAAAAGCATGTGGGCTCTAAAGCAAAAACATATGTATATTGTCAATCGCAGCACCTGCTCAATTACAGTTTATTTCAGAGCCGAGAATCCCGCTCAGCCCCTAGATGGCAATACTACCAAACCCTTTTGGTAACTGAGCACTTAATGATTCACAATTGCCAGTCAGTCATCCAACACACTCCAGGCAACCATTAAAAAAATAACAAGACTGATTTCATTATAGATTCTTTTCATAAACATTTATGGCTCAGACCCTTGAAAGCAGAAGGATTCAAAATGCCCTGGTCCCTAAACCTCCGCCATCTATTGCAGAAATATGACCTGCAGGTCTCCAGTTGAAGTTCCTGCGTGCCTGGTACAGAAATTGTTGAAAGGTGTGCTCCTATGAAGAATAGTTACAACAGTTGTTTTGCTTAATCTGGTTTGTAGTAACCTTAAAAAAAAAAAAAAGAAACAACCACATATTGGGGTATAAAGGAGAAATTCTGCACCCTAAATTCACACTGAGGAAGTGTTTCCACATTAATTTGTTATTTCCAAAGAGCTACAAAATAATAATAATAATGTATGCATATACACACCCCTTCAATAAACTGCTTTTTTTTTTTCAATAAACTGCATTAGTAGCCATACTTTTTTTTTTTTAATTGTACTTTAGATGAAGTTTACAGAACAAACTAGTTTCTCATCAGTTAGTACACACATTGTTCTATGACATTGGTTAACAACCCCAAGACATGTCAACACTCTCTCAAACTTGGGTTCTCTATTACCAGCTTTCCTGCTCCCTCTTGCCTTCCAGTCCCTGCCCAGGGCTGGTACGCTTCTTTAGTCTTGTTTTGTTCCATGGGCTTGTTCAATCTTTGAGTAGCCATACTTTTCGTGAATCTTTAGTTAAGACCATACTTTAAAAAAAAATGAAGAAATTAAAAAATGGCAAAACAACCCTGACCAATGTATTCTTCCAACACCTTAGGAAAAATTTTAAATCATTGTGTCCTGAATGATCTTCAACACCAAAGTTCACAATTCATAAGTTTTAGGCTCCTGGTGTAAAATTTGGACACAGTTCCACTTTGTGGAGTTAATTTGGGTTTTGTCTTGTTTATTAAGTTACTTGCTTTGTTCCTTAAGTTCAGCATATTTTCTTGTGCACCGTGGTTGTAATTTTCGATGTTTTAGTTTTAATTCCTCCCTTTGGAGATGTACCATTCTGTTCCACTGATGGGAGAATCCATCATGAAAAGTCGTTTTCCTTCTTTTTTCCTCCTCTGTTCCTGCTTTCTTTCTTCTCCTCCTTCTCCTCTCTCTGCCTCTACTCCTTCCTCCTCCCCTCCTTACTCTCTTTCCTCTACAGAGACGATCCTAATTCACACTCTAACATCTTCCTCTTCTTTGTCCTCATTCTGCTGTTGTCCTTCATTCTTCCATCCACCCGTTTCTTTGGAGGTATTTTGTTGTTGTTTTTGTTATTCCCAGACTATAATTGTGGTTAAGAGCTTGGCTGCTAACCAGAAGGTTGGTGGCTTGAATCCACCAGCTGCTCCTTGGAAACCCCATGGGGCAGTTCTACTATCTCCTGTCGGGTGCCTATAGGGTTGCTATGAGTTGGAATTGACTCGACGGCAACGGGTTTGGTTTATTCTATATACATGCCCGTAATTTTTTTCTTTTTATAGCATTCAGATTTTTTATTCTAGAAGCCTATTAGCTATCATTGTTAGGCAGCAGATTTGAGGAAGCATTTAAAAGAGAAGGACTCAACAAAGGAAGCAATATTTCACTAGGAGATCATCCATTCTCTGAATCTAATACTTCCAATGAGATTTAGCCTCTCTGGATTTAAACATATATGCGTGAGTGTCCGAGCCTGGACACAAATTAGTGCATCGATATTTTTATGAGGTATAAAGACAAGACTGCCTGGAATGCCCTGCCAGTTGAGGGTCTGCTGGCAATTTGAACTACATTTTAACCTCTCAGCTCTGCTCCTGGGACACGTGAAACCACTTGGGGTCTTCAGCAGTCTGACAATTTTACACCATCTTCTCTGATTATTTTTGATGACTTCAAGTGCCCCAAAGGTGGCCATGAGGTCAATAGGTTTATGTAGGTTGAAAATGATCAGAAATTAGCATTGATCTGTAGCTGTCAATAAAAGGCTTCATGGGGAGGCTCCCGGCACAAATGTTTAAACTGCATAAAGCTTGCTAACTTAGTCATCTTTGAGTCTATTGATCTCATGATCCAGCACATTCCAGAGATTTCCCTCTGGTCTTTGTGATGCATTTTCATTGAGCCCAGTTACGTTGGCCCTTAGAAGCCTTTTCACTCTGCTCCAGGTAATGAACCAGCATAGTCATGCATCAGCACTTCTGTGCTTTTCAACAGAGCATTCTGTGTGCTTACTATATCTGAGAAAGGGTTAATCTCCCCAGTCACCATCAACTTCATTCCAGCTTCATTCACTGATGAGCATTTTTCTGTCGTTGCCTTTAACTTACTCTTTCCCCTTACCCTAGACCCCTCATTCTAAAATGGTGAATTCCGGCTTATAAATCCTGACTTGGTAGTGAGGTGAATGGCAAGACTCAGAGAGTAATTCACACAGAAACTTTGACTTTTTTTCTCAGACAGTGTTTCAGTGGGATCTAGATTTAAACATATCAACTTCTGTCTTCCATAGTTGAGCCAGTCAGCTGTTTCTTAGTTTCATTGTGTTATATTTTACTTTGTTATGTTCTTGTTGGGTGTCGTTGAGTCAGTTCCGACTCATAGCGACTGTATGTACAACAGAACGAAACACCGCCTGGTCCTGCGCCATCTTTACAATGATTGTTATGCTTAAGCCCATTGTTGCAGTCACTATGTCAATCCATCTCATTGAGGGTCTTCATCTTTTTTGATGACCCTTCATTTTACTAAGCATGATGTCCTTCTTCATGGACTGGATACAATAAAAGAGTGGCTATAGACAAGAGTCCAGGTTTCTGGTTTAGATTACAAATCAAACAGGAGAAGTAGGAAAAGCTCTCATTTACCATTACCTAAAAGCCATAGCACTGGCCTGAGTCCCTCCAGCCAACTGGATGACTTTTGGATAGATACATACATTGTGATGCTGGCAAATTAACACCAAAAAAAAAAAAAAAAAATTATTTTTATTTTTTTATTTTTGTAGATTTCTGAAAACCAGATAATTTGAGCCATGGATTCTGTAGAACTATTTTTCCTTTCCATCTATAAAGATAATTTTTGAGTTCACCAAATGTTGATCAGCACATTTATATCTAGTATCTACTTGTGCAAAAATCAAATCAGTCTTGGAATAGAGTGGGATAAGTCCTATAACTGAGTGTCAGAAAAATATTGAGGGGATACTTCAGATTGGGAAATGAGGAGGTGGGGCACTGGGAAAGACTTAATTGGAAGGTGGAATTTGATCCTGGCCAGAAAAGACAAGTACAATTTTAGTAGAGGATACTTAATGAGGGGTTGAAAGAAAGAAGGAAGAAAGTACAGGATATGCTTGGGAAAGAGCTGGAAGTTGGATGTAGTTGAAGCATGGTGGGTGTAGAATAACGAGAATTAAGGTTGGAAAGTGTTTACAGTTATATTGCAGAGGGCTTTGAATTGCTACCCTAAGTTTTCGGACTGCATTTAGTAGGAAATTTTAAGAACTAATTTTGTGTAAAAGGTTCTGCAATGCTATTTGAAGTAATAATGGAAGAACACTTATTTTGTCCTGTTGTGGTATCGGTCATGGTCAGTGATAAAAAAATCAGCCAAGAATTAATTCATTCACTTATTTAATTATTAATGAATCCAGTAAGTATGTATTGCATTATGTAAAATGTAATATGTTGTTGTTGTTAGGTGCCATTGAGTTGGTTCTGACTCGTAGCAACCCTATGTACAACAGAATGAAACACTGCCTGGTCGTACGCCATCCTTATAATCATTGCTATTTTTGATCTCATTGTTGCAACCACTGTGTTGATCCATCTCACTGAGGGTCTTCCTCTTTTTTGCTGACTCCCTACTTTACCAAGCATGATGTCCTTCTCCAGGGACTGGTCCCTTCTGATAACACGTCCAAAGTACATAAGATGAAGCCTCACAATCCTCGTTTTTAAGGAGCGTTCTGGCTGTACTTCTTTCAAAACAGATCTGTTCAGTCTTCTGGCAGTCCATGGTGTATTCAATAGTCTTCGCCAACACCTTAATTGAAAGGCAACAGTTCTTCTTCTTCAGACTTCCCTATTCATTGTCCAGCTTTTGCATGCATGTAAGGAAGTTGAAATTACCATGGCTTGGGTTAGGCACAGCTTAGTCCTCAAAGTAACATCATCGCACTTTAACGCTTTAAAGAGGTCTTTTGCACCAGATTTGCCCAGTGCAAAACGTTGTTTGATATCTTGACTGCTGCTTCCATGGACATTGGTTGTGCATCCAACTAAAATGAAATCCTTGACAACTTCAGTATTTTCTCCGTGTATCATAACATTGTGTATTGGTCCAGTTTTGAGGATTTTTTTTTCTTTATGTTGAGGTGTAATCCATACTTTGATCTTCATCTGTAAGTGCTTCAAGTCCTCTTCACTTTCAGCAAGCAAAGTTGTGTCATCTGCATATCCTAAGTCGTTAATGAGTCTTTCTCCAATCCTGATGCCCCATCCTTCTTCAGATAGTCCAATTCCTTGGATTATTTACTCAGCATACAGATTGAATAAGTATAGTGAAAAGATACAACCTTGACCCACACCTTTTCTTATTTTAATACATGCAGTATCCCCTTTTTCTGTTTGACTGAGTCTTGGTCTATGTACAGGTCCCACGTGAGCACAATTGTTCTGGAATTTCCATTCTTTGCAAAGTTACCCTTAACTCGTTATGATCCATATAGATGAATGCCTTTGCATAGTTGATGAAACACAAGTAAACATCCTTCTGGTATTCCCTGCTTTTGGCCAGGATCCATCTGACATCAGCAAGGATAACCCTTGTTCCACATCCTCTTCTGAATCTGGCTTTCATTTCTGGCAGTTCCCTGTTTATGTACTGCTGCAACCACTTTTCAATGATTTTCAGCAAAATTTTACTTGTGTGTGATATAAATGATATCATTTGATAATTTCCACATTTTGTTGGATCACCTTTCTTTGGAATAGGCTTGCATATAGATTTCTTCCAGTTAGTTGGCCAGGTAGCTGTCTTCCAAATTTCTTGGCATAGACAAGTGAATGCTTCCAGCATTGCATCCATTTGTTGAAATATCTCAATTGGTATTCTGTCAATTTCTGGAGCCATGTTTTTCCTCAATGCCTTCAGTGCATCTTGGATTTCTTCCATCAGTACCATCCATTCTTGATCATATGCTAACTCCTGAAGTGCCTGAAGGTCGACCAATTCTTTTCGGTACAGTGACTCTGTTTATTCCTTCCCACCTTTGTTCAAATTTTTGCCGATAGAATCCTTCAATATTACAACTCGGGGCTTGGATTTTTCCTTCAGTTCTTTCAACTTGAGAAATGCCAAGCGTGTTCTTCCTTTTTGGTTTTCCAACTCCAGCTCTTTTCCTATCTGATTACAATACTTTACTTTGTCTTCTAGAGCCGCCCTTTGAAATTCTCTGTTCAGCTCTTTTACTTCACCATTTCTTCCATTCACTTTAACTGCTCTATGTTCAGGAGCAAGTTTCAGAGTGTCTTCTGACATCCATTTTGGCCTTTTCTTTTTTTTCTATCTTTTAAATAACCTTTTGCTTTCTTCATATATGATGTCCTTGATGTCATCCCACAACTCATCTAGCCTTTGGTCATTAGCGTTCAGTGTTTCATGTCTATTCTTGAGATGGTCTCTAAATTTAGGTGGGATATACTCAAGGTTGTATTTTGGCTCTCATGGACTTCTTTTAATTTTCTTCAACTTCAGCTTGGACTTGCATATGAGCAATCGATGGTCTAGTCCCCATTTGGCCCCTGGCCTTGTTCTGACTGCTAACATTGAGCTTTTCCATCATCTCTTTCCACAGATGTAGTCAGTTTGATTCCAAAGTCCTCCATTTGGCAAGGTCCACATGTATAATCGTCATTTATGTTGTTGAAAAAGGTATTTCCAATGAACAGGATGTTGGTCTTGCAAAATTCTATCATATGATCTCCGGCATTTCTATCACCAAGGCCATATTTTCCAACTACTGATCCTCCTTGTTTCCAACTTTAGCATTTCAATCACCAGTAATTATCAATGCTTCTTGATTGCTTGTTTGATCAATTTTAGACTGTATAAGTTGGTAAAAATCTTCAATTTCTTCATCTTTGTCATTAGTGGTTGGTGTGTAAATTTGAATAATAATTGTATTAAATGGTCTTCCTTCTAGGTGTATGGATATTATCCTATCACTGGCAGAGTTGTACTTCAGGATAGATCTTGAATTGCTCTTTTTGACAATGAATGTGATGCCATTCCTCTTCAATTTGTCATTCCCGGCATAATAGACCATACGATTCTCTGATTCAAAATGGCCAATATCAGTTCATTTCAGCTCACTAATGCCTAGGATATTGATTTTCAAACATCCCATTTCACTTTTTACAACTTTCAGTTTTCCTAGGTTCATACTTCATACATTCCATATTCCAATTACTAATGGATGTTTGCAGTTTCTCATTTGGGTCATGCCATGCCAGCAAATGCAGGTCCCAAAAGCCATACTCCATTTACATCATTAAGGTCAACTTTACTTTGTGGGTGCAGCTCTTCCTCAGTCATATTTTGTGTGCTTCCAACCTGAGGTGCTCATCTTCCAGCACTGTATCAGACAATGTTCTGCTGCTATTCAAAAGGTTTTCACTGGCCAGTTTTTTAGAAATAGATCACCATGCCCTTCCTCCTAGTCTGTCTTAGTCTGGAAGTTCCACAGAAACATGTCTACCATGGGTGACCCTGCTAATGTTTGAAATATTAGTGGCATAGCTTCCAGGACACAGCAACAAACTGACAGATGAGTGGTGGACATTGTAATATAGGAGAGTATTTTCTTAGGAATAAGATTTTAAAAAAAGTTTCTTGAATATTTTTTCTATTTCAGAATTTGTAATTATTTTTAGACACAAATGTTTTTTTTTTCACAATAAAAGTGTGCATTATAACAAATGAACATGAATTTGACACTGTCTTCTGTCCTGACCCAACATGGAAACATGTTTATGTGGAGTCATCTACACCCCTGCCCCAGTCTCTTATACTTATCAAACAGCTATGAAGAGGCTGAAAAAGGGTAGGAATATCACTGGTGATTGGAAAACAGAGTGAAGGTAACCAAAAGTACACGTAAGTGTTAAAGCATTTTTAGATCTGGGTTCTAACTAATGTTATAGAATTTAATTTGAGAGATTTCAAGACCCTAAAATACATAATCTCCCTTCAAGTAATTTTGATATTACTAGCTACTTAGTAATTGATTATAATTGATTAACCAGGATTATAATTGACCAACTGGGACCTTCAAGAGGAAAACCCTCAAAGAGATGTACTGAAACAATAGATGCAACAATAGACTCAAACATACTAAAAACCACAAAGATGATGCAACATCGGACAACTCGTCAATCTGTTTTACGTAAGGTTGCCAGGAGTGGAAACCACGTGGATGGCAACCACCACCGACAAAACCAGGGGCCGTTTATTCTAACAACTGTACATTTAAGAGTCAAAGTGCTGAGGATGGAATAATCGCGTGCGTTTTAGCACCTTTACTCTAACAGATATGTATACTCTGAAAAGAACGACATGTAAAAAGGGGGTTTTAAGTTTTTTCTTCCCATTGACGTAAATCATTCATTTTGTAAGTACACTCAATTTATAGACATTTTCTTTGTATATAAACTGTTGTTATTTGTTGTCCAGTTGATTCCGATTCATGGCGACCCCATGTGAGCAGAGTAGAACTGCTCCATAGGGTTTTCAAGGCTGTGACCTTTTGGAAGCAGATCCCAAGACTGTCTTCTTCTTCTTCTTCTTTTTTTTTTTTTTTTATTGTACTTTAGATGAAGATTTACAGAACAAAATAGTTTCTCGTTAAACAATTAGTACACATATTGTTTGGTGACATTGTCTGCCAACCCCATGTCAACACTCCCCCCTTCTCAAACTTGAGTTCCCTATTACCAGCTTTCCTGTCCTCTCCTGCCTTCTTGTCCTTGCCCTTGGGCTGGTGTGCCCATTTAGTCTCATTTTGTTTTAGGGGCCGGTCTAATCTTTGCCTGAAGGGTGAACCTCAGGAATGACTTCATTACTGAGTTAAAAGCATGTCTGGGGGCCATACTCTCAGGATTTCTCCAGTCTCTGTTACAGCAGTAAATCTGGTCTTTTTTTTTTGTGTGTGTGTGTGAGTTAGAATTTTTTTCTACATTTTTCTCCAGCTCTGTTTGGGTCCGTCTATTGTGATCCCTGTCAGAGCAGTCAGTGGTGGTAGCCAGGCACCATCTAGTTGTGCCGGACTCAGTCTGGCAGAGGCTGTAGTATTTGTGGTCTATTAGTCATTTGGACTAAACCAGGACTGTCTTCTGAGGTGCCTTTGAGTGGCTTCGATCCACCAACCTTTCAGTTAGTAATCTAGTGCTTAACTTTTGTACAACCCAAGTACTATATAAATTGGCTGTGCTAGTTTAATCTATACAGCAAAAACTAAAGTTCCTGCAAAACGAGCAATGAAGCCTCATTTGCTGTAAAAAAAATTGGGGAAAAATGGTTTTGAAATGGCTCATCTTTCAAGAGAGAAGAGGAAAAAATTAAATTTGTGATAATTAAATTTTAAAGTGACAAATCAGCCACACTGAAATATTAAAAAGCGGTACTTCTGATCGATCAAAATTAAAAATGTGCACACTCTGTGATCCAGCAATTTCACTCTGGCAATGTTTTATGGAAATACTAGCAAAATAGTACTAAAATATATTTAAAAGAATAATAATTCCCACATAGTTTGTGTTTCTTCAAAGCTTGATTAAACACATATTTATTGAGGGCTTACTATGTGCTAGGCACATTCCTAATTTCTGAGGACACAGCAGAAATCAAAGGGGACAAGGGCACTATCCCTCTGAATTTTATATTAGAATGAGGAAAATGGACAGTATACAAGCAAAAAAGAAAGAAATTGTAGTAAGATGAAAAGAATAAATTAAGTGATGCACTAACTAGTGTTTGGGCTTAGGTGGGGAAAACAGTGGAATTCTTGGTTTAGAAAGGTAGTTAGGGAAGGTCTTTGAGGAAATTGTATTTAGGCAAGAATGCAGAAGAAACCATCCGTAAGGCAAACCAGGGGAGAAACTTTTAGACAAAAGAAAGAACAAGAATAGAGGCTCCAAGGTTGGGGAACAAACTTGATATTTTTGTTGACAGAAAGAAGCCAGTGTGATCAGGTCCCATGAGTAGAAGGAGAATGGCACTGAGAGAAGGTCAAATTAATGGGCAGGAGCCAGATGGTGTAAATCTTGTAGGTAAAGAATCAGAGTTTGATTTCAACTTCAATGGAAAAATACTGCAGGACTTTAAGCAGTGGAGTGACGACATTTAAGTTAGGTTTTAAAGGGATCATTTTGGCTGCTGTGTGGAGAATATCTATAGGGGGTCAAGACAGGGAGTGGAAGATGTTAACAGACATTTGCAGAAGTTCAGGGAGGGGTGACAGTGGTTTGGACAAGGGCAGTAAAGGTGAAGATAGAATCAATGAGATGGATTTATATTTTGGAAGTAGAGCCAATGGAATTTTGATGGATTGAATGTAGAAAATGAGGAGAAAAGAGGAATCCAGGAGAAATCTCGAGTTTTTGCCTTGAGAGAAAGGACGCATGGTGGTACCATTCAATGAGATACAGAAGCTTAAGGAGTTAACAGATTAGGGGAGGGAGGGAATAATTTTGAACATGCTAAGTTTGAGATGCCCAGTAGACAGATCTATGAATTCATAGTACTGGTAGAAGACTGGGTTAGAAATACACATTTGAGAATTGTTGAACATCTCTTGAAAAATCCAGACTCATACCCGACTTCTTTTCAATCTCTCCATTTGGAAGTCTAATAGACAGCTCAGACTTAACACAGCTCCATCTGATTTCTTGATTTTCCCTCTGTGGTAGTTGGGATTATGTGGAATTAGTTAGGGTGAAAGTATGTAAATCAGAATCCTCTTCTGTGGCAGATGTACTCTAAGAAGACTCTCTGACCTCCCCTCCCCCGTGTGTGCATGGGACCAGTAACTTGCTTCTAACCAAGAGAATATGACAAAGGTGACTGGATGTCACTCTCTTAATTACATGGCAAAGGTGATAGGAATCACATGAATATGGTCTGGTATATAAGACACCATCTTAGCAGACTGGAGGGTGAGATTTTCCTGCTGGTCCCAAAGAGTAAGTGTGAGAGGGTTTGTGAAAGAGCCACATGGCAGGGAACTGTGGGTGACTGGTAGGACCTGAGGGAAGCCTTCAGCCAAGAGCCAACAAGAAGCTGGAGTCCACTGTCCTACAACCACAAGGAAATGAATCTGTCAATAACCTGAATGAGCTTGAGGGTAGATTCCTCCCAATTCAAGCCTCGAGATGAGAATGCAGCCCAGTCAACACTCTGATGGCAGCCCTGTGACACCTTGGGCAGAGTACCCAGCTAAGATGTGCCTGGGCTTCTGACCCACAGAAACTGTGAGATAATAGAAGTGTGCTGTTTGAAGCTACTCAGTTTGTGGTAATTTGTTATGCATTAATAGAAAACTAATACCTCTTTCCTGTGTGATTCTGGGTTAAAGTTGACCCGAAGAAGAAATGTCATGAGCTTTGAAGGGTGAAAGCAAAGCAACAGCCGTTCCTCTCTGAAGGCCACTGAGGTTATGTGTGGAGATGAATAGACACAGAGGTTCAGGTGGCTCCTCTCTGAAGGCCACTGAGGTTATGTGTGGAGATGAATAGACACAGAGGTTCAGGTGGCTCCTCTCTGAAGGCCACTGAGGTTATGTGTGGAGATGAATAGACACAGAGGTTCAGGTGGCTCCTCTCTGAAGGCCACTGAGGTTATGTGTGGAGATGAATAGACACAGAGGTTCAGGTGGCTCCTCTCTGAAGGCCACTGAGGTTATGTGTGGAGATGAATAGACACAGAGGTTCAGGTGGCTCCTCTCTGAAGGCCACTGAGGTTATGTGTGGAGATGAATAGACACAGAGGTTCAGGTGGCTCCTTTCTGAAGGCCACTGAGGTTATGTGTGGAGATGAATAGACACAGAGGTTCAGGTGGCTCCTCTCTGAAGGCCACTGAGGTTATGTGTGGAGATGAATAGACACAGAGGTTCAGGTGGCTCCTCTCTGAAGGCCACTGAGGTTATGTGTGGAGATGAATAGACACAGAGGTTCAGGTGGCTCCTCTCTGAAGGCCACTGAGGTTATATGTGGAGATGAATAGACACAGAGGTTCAGGTGGCTCCTCTCTGAAGGCCACTGAGGTTATGTGTGGAGATGAATAGACACAGAGGTTCAGGTGGCTCCTCTCTGAAGGCCACTGAGGTTATGTGTGGAGATGAATAGACACAGAGGTTCAGGTGGTTCCTCTCTGAAGGCCACTGAGGTTATGTGTGGAGATGAATAGACACAGAGGTTCAGGTGGCTCCTCTCTGAAGGCCACTGAGGTTATGTGTGGAGATGAATAGACACAGGTTCAGGTGGCTCCTCTCTGAAGGCCACTGAGGTTATGTGTGGAGATGAATAGACACAGAGGTTCAGGTGGCTCCTCTCTGAAGGCCACTGAGGTTATGTGTGGAGATGAATAGACACAGAGGTTCAGGTGGCTCCTCTCTGAAGGCCACTGAGGTTATGTGTGGAGATGAATAGACACAGAGGTTCAGGTGGCTCCTCTCTGAAGGCCACTGAGGTTATGTGTGGAGATGAATAGACACAGAGGTTCAGGTGGCTCCTCTCTGAAGGCCACTGAGGTTATGTGTGGAGATGAATAGACACAGAGGTTCAGGTGGCTCCTTTCTGAAGGCCACTGAGGTTATGTGTGGAGATGAATAGACACAGAGGTTCACGTGGCTCCTCTCTGAAGGCCACTGAGGTTATGTGTGGAGATGAATAGACACAGAGGTTCAGGTGGCTCCTCTCTGAAGGCCACTGAGGTTATATGTGGAGATGAATAGACACAGAGGTTCAGGTGGCTCCTCTCTGAAGGCCACTGAGGTTATGTGTGGAGATGAATAGACACAGAGGTTCAGGTGGCTCCTCTCTGAAGGCCACTGAGGTTATGTGTGGAGATGAATAGACACAGAGGTTCAGGTGGCTCCTCTCTGAAGGCCACTGAGGTTATGTGTGGAGATGAATAGACACAGAGGTTCAGGTGGCTCCTCTCTGAAGGCCACTGAGGTTATATGTGGAGATGAATAGACACAGAGGTTCAGGTGGCTCCTCTCTGAAGGCCACTGAGGTTATGTGTGGAGATGAATAGACACAGAGGTTCAGGTGGCTCCTCTCTGAAGGCCACTGAGGTTATATGTGGAGATGAATAGACACAGAGGTTCAGGTGGCTCCTCTCTGAAGGCCACTGAGGTTATGTGTGGAGATGAATAGACACAGAGGTTCAGGTGGCTCCTCTCTGAAGGCCACTGAGGTTATGTGTGGAGATGAATAGACACAGAGGTTCAGGTGCTGCCAGCTTGTCCTCACTCCCCTCTGCTCCACATCTTACTCTTCTTTCCAACTGCTGACTCTTTGACCAACAGAGGTCCTACACCCACCACCTAATGCTTAGTGTTAGCCCCACAGAAGGGTTCATGGACTATACTTTGAATACTGCTCAACTACTCTATATCTTAGTCTCACATACTTTGGACGTGTTATTAGGAAGGACCTGTTCCTGGAAGGACATGATACTTGGTAAATTACGAAAAGGAGGAAGACCCTCAATGAGATGGATTGACACAGTGGTTGCAACAATGGGCTCAGGCATAACAACGACTATGCAGGATTGGACAGTGTTTCATTCTGTTGTACATAGAGTCGCTGAGTCGGAACTGACTCGAGGGCACCTAACAACAACAACAACAACAGCACTGTATCCCCCCTTAGTCAGCTCCAGTTAAAGATTAATCAAAGATTTGTTTTAACTTTTATGCAGTGAAGAAAGAAGTGTTATGCTTCCAGCTTTTGGTAGACACATTTGTAATAGTTGTGGCTAAATATGAAATATCATGCATAAATAAACTGTATTAGTAAAACTGTTAATCAGGGTTAAAAAGTAAAAAATATTCTAACTGGATCTTTACTCAAACCATCTCATTTTACTGTTAAACCTAAAGCTCAAAGGGCCCAAATAACCGGTACAAGATACAACAATCCATCAATGCCAGAATTGCAACTGGAATCTAGGTTTCCAACTCATGTATACACATTCTTTTCAATTAAAATTATTTGGTTAAAACAAGGTGTTCCAAATGTTTTGTCATAAGCATTGCTACCTGTGAGAGATAATGGGTTTGAATTTACTCATAGGTCCACTTTCATTTCTTGATGGATCTTATACTGTATTACATTTGTTTGTTCATTTGTTTGTCTCTACTACAAAGTAAAATTTTTACACCAGGACTGTATCTTAACTTCTCTTTATCTCAGTTGCCTCATCTTTAAAATGGGAATAGTAATAGTACCTACTTTATTGAGTTGTATAAACTTTAGCGAGGTAGCCTTTAGAATGGTGCCTGACACATTGTGAGGATTTAATAAAAACCAACCCAAACCAATTGCCACCAAGGCAATTCCAACTGATGGCAACCCCATGTGACTCAGAGTAGAACTGTGTTTCATGGAGTCTTCAATGGGTGTAATTCTACAAAAATAGACTGCCAGGCCTTTTTTCCACCATGCACTGGGTGGTTTTGAACTACCAATCTTCTGGTTAGTATCTGAACACATATTGTTTGCATCAGCCAGGGACCTAAGCATTTAATAAGTCCTAGATCTTGTTATCTATCATGCGATCTCCTGAGTCATTTATATCACCAAGGCCATATTCATTGGAAATACCTTTTTTCAACAACATAAATGGTGACTATACACGTGGCCCTCACCGGGTGGAATACACAGAAATCAAATCAAATATATCTGTGGAAAGAGATGATGGAAACACTCAATATCATCCGTCAGAACAAGGCCAGGGGTTGTCTGTGGAACAGATCATCAATTGCTCATATGCAAATTCAAGTTGAAGCTGAAAAAAATTAGCGCAAATCCTGGAGAGCCAGAATACAACTTTGAGTATATCCCACCTGAATTTACCGACTATCTCAAGAAGGCTAATAATCGAAGACCAGACAAGTTGTGGGATGACATGAACGACAGCATACATGAAGAAAGACCAAAATAGATGTCAGAAGAGACCCTGAAACTTGCTCTTGAACATAGAGTAGCTAAAGCAAAAGGAAGAAATGATGAAGTAAAAGAATTGAGCAGAGGATTTCAAAGGGTGCTTTGAAAAGACAAAGTAGAGTATTATAACGAAATGAATAAAGACATGGAGTTAGAAAACCAAAAGGGAAGAACACACTCAGCATTTCTCAAGCTGGAAGAGCTAAAGAAAAAATTCAAGCCTTGAGTTTCAACAGTGAAGGGTTCTATGGGCATAAAAAAAGAAAAAAAAGATGGACGGAATACACAGAGTTACTGTACCAAAAAGATTTTGTTAATATTCAACTATTTCAGGATGTAGCATATGAGCAAGAACTGATGGTACTGAAGGAAGACATCCAAGCTGCAGTGAAGGCATCGGCAAAAACAAGGCTTCAGGAATTGACAGAATACCAATCAAGATGTTTCAACAAATGGTTGCAAAGTTAGAAATGCTCACTCATCTAAACCAAGAAACTTGGGAGACAGCTACCTGGCCAAATCTATAAGAGATCCATATTTGTGCCTATTCCAAAGAAAGGAGATCCAAGGAAATGTGGAAACTATCAAACAATATCATTAATATCACACACAAGTAAAATTTTGCTGAAGATAATTAAAAAATGGTTGTAGCAGACATAGACAGGGAGTTGCCAGAAATTAAAGCCAGATTCAGAAGAGGACATGGAACTAGGGATATCATTGTTGATGTCAGATGGATCTTGGCTGAAAGCAAAGGATACCACAAAAATGTTTGCCTGTGCTTTACTGACTATGCAAAGGCATTCGACTGTGTGGATCATAACAAATTATTAGTAACATTGCAAAGAATGGGAAATTCCAGAACACTTAATTGTGCTCATGAGGAAACTGTATATAGACCAAGAGGCAATTCTTCAAACAAATCAAGGGAATACCACATGGTTTAAAGTCAGGAAAGGTGTGCATCAGGGTTGTACTCTTTCACCATACTTATTCAAACTGTATGCTGAGCAAAGAATCCAAGAAGCTGGACTATCTAAAGAAGAATTTGGCATCAGAATTGGAAGAAGACTCATTAATAACCTATGATATGCAGATGACACAACCTTGCTTGCTGAAAGTGAAGAGGATTTGAAGCACTTGCTGAAAAAAGACTACAACCTTTAGTATGGATTATACATCAACATAAAGAAAACAAAAATCTTCACAACTGGACCAATAAGCAACATCATGACAAACAGAAAACACTGAAGTTGCCAAGGATTTCATTTTACTTGGATCCACAATCAACACACATGGCAGCAGCAGTCAAGAAATCTAACGACATATCGCATAGGACAAATCCGCTGCAAAAGACCTCTCTAAAGTGTTGAAAAGCAAAGATGTCACTTTAAAGACCAAGGTATGCCTGACCCAAGCCATGGTGTTTTCAATCATTTCATATGCATGTAATAGCTGGACAATGAATAAGGAAGACCAAAGAAGAATTGATGCCTTTGAGTTATGGTGTTGGTGAAGAATATCGAATATGCCATGAACTGCCAGAAGAATGAACAAATCTGTCTTGGAAAAAAGTACAGCCAGAATGCTTCTTATAAGCAAGGATAGCGGGACTTCATCTCACGTACTTTGGGCATGCTATCAGGAGGAACCAGTCCCTGGAGAAGGACATCATGGTTGGTAAAGTAGAGGGTCAGCAAAAAAGAGAAAGACCCTCAGGGAGATGGATTGACACAGTGGCTGCAACAATGGCTCAAACATGGCAACAATTGTGAGGATGGTGCAGGACCGGGCAGTGTTTCATTCTATTGTTCATAGGGTTGCTATGAGTTGGAATTGACTCGACAGTACCTAACAACAACAACAACAGCTTTGGTTATTATTATTCTAAGCACCTAGGAATATCTTCCACACGTTAAGTAATCAATAAGTATTCTGGAATGTATGAAGTAATAGAGAATGTAAAACAATGGCTAATTTATGAAAGTTTCCAGTGCACAGAACCCTGCCCTCTATAGGGAATGTATGCAATGATATTTTGAAAGCAGCCGTAGAGTCTCGTGAAAGTAGCACATCTTTTATGTTAAATTTATAAACAATATCCTTGTAAACATTTGTTGTGAAGATATAGTAGATGTTCAATAAATAGGTATTGAATACTTGAGTAAATTTTCCCTTGTTAATGACTTTAGATGTTTGGTCATTAGAAATTTATTTACACACATACATAATCTTGATCATATAACAATATTCTGATTTGTGCTTTTACCTATTTAAAAAAAAAAAAAACCAGTTGCTGTCAAGTCAATTTCAACTTATAGCAACCAGCAACCCTCAAGGACAGAGTAGAATTGCCCCATATTGTTTCCAAGGAGTGGATGGTGGATCTGAACTGCCAACCTTTTGGTTAGCGGCCGAGCTCTTAACCACTGTGTCACCAAGTACAATTATGATAGAGTTATTGTATTCTTACATACTCTGATATTGGAAGTGGGCTGAAAAAAATTTATATATTTCTCAGCAGAGAGTAAAACTATTTGGTAGTATAGGAAATTTGTACAGAGTTTTTGTTATAGATCCCAAAATGGTATTTTTAAAGGGTCTGGGGTACTAGGACGGCAGATAATCGTTCAGTCTGGATTGTTCAAGTTATTATTGGAAATGAAGAAGGGTAAACAATTTTATGTCAATAAATATAAAAGTATAGATAGGATAGGTCATCTAGAATAAGAAAATATTGCCAAAATGGACACAATAATAGACTGAGGCACTTTAAAACACAACCTTGAAGCTCTGGTTACCAGTCCCCTACTGCCAAAAAGTTCAGGACTAGAGAGTTTAGCCAGTGATGTCTGTTGTTATTTTAATTAAATCCATGAGTAAGAGATTATTGATATTATATATAAGGTGTTCCAGATGTTAGTATAATCAACATTGCACAGTAACATAACTAGAAAAGTATATTATAGACTGAAATCTCTCATGAAGATAGATGAAAAAATCATAAATAAAATACTAGCAAACAGTATCCAAGAGTTTATTTAAAAAAAGATAGATGACCATACAGAGCTTAGCCCTTAGAGAAGTTGATTTACATGTGATCATCTTAATAGACTCAACAAAACTCAACATCCAGTCATGATGAAATACATTACCCAAGTGAAAATGGAAGATAATTTCCATAACCTGATAAACAGTGTATCCTAATATCATATGGCCAAATCATACTCAATAATAAAGCTTTAGAAGTCTTCTCATCAATATAACAAACAAGACAGGCTGCCCTCTATTCATTATTCTACTGGCAATTCTAGGCAATGCGAGACAAGGAGAACATGAGCGGCCTGTGTTGGAGATATATGAGTGCGCATCAAATATCTATATGCTTTTTCACATCTTCAGCTTCCAGGTATGTAAATGGGGTTTTATGACTAATTCTTGTCATTGGAATATGGGCAGAAGTGATACAAGCCACCCTCAGACCTGGTCTTAAAGACATCTTGCAGGACCTTCAGCGTGCCTTCCCCTGCCATTGTCTCACATTGATACAAGTTAGGGACAGAAGGCCAAATCCACTTTTGACTTTTCCTACGTTTATTGTGTTAAGCACTGAGATTTAGAGTTTCATCTGTTACCACAGCTTATCCTGTCCTGTCCTGTCCTCTTCTCTGCTGTCTTCTCCTATCCTGACTAATACAAGGTATGTGGGTTTGGAAGGATGAGAAATATGGTTACTGAGACTTAAAAACACCAAAGAATCTAAAACAAACAATTATAGAGTTCAGCAATGTTAGGATCAATACTCAGAAATCAGTTATATTTTGCCAATAAGAAATATGACAGCCAGATGTTAAAACTTACAATTTCCAGTGACAGCAAAGGTTGGAACTGGCTTAGTCCATGTTCTAGCTTTAGTTACAAGAAACAGAAGCTTGAATTTGGCACACCTCTCAGGAGCTGCATCTCTGTCTTCTCTGTCTCTGAACCTGCTCTCTCTTTACTTATTGCCCCCCAAAAAACCAATTCCAAGTTTAAGTAACCTTACAGCCTTATTATCCATGACCACCTGACCACTAAATCTGTGTATCTTTGGAAAGAGAGGATCTGACTGGTTAGTTGGGGGTGGGTTTGCTGGCCTTGGGTCAGCTGTTGTGGAGGAGGTGAAGGATCAAATGACAGAAGCCTGTGTACCTAGCTCTCCTTTAATGGCACAAATTCTAGGTGGTGGCAGATCTCAGCGAGAGGCTTCCATGGGCATCCTGAGACGCTTTCAATGCAGGCAACATCTTGGATATTAGAAGTCACCATGGCTCTCTACAAGTGACTCTAGAAAGACGCCTCTACTTGGCAAAGGCTAGTTATTGATCTGACTACTACCCTGTCTCTTAGTTTAGAGGTAGTCTGGAAGTCTTTACTTCAAATGAATGCTATTTATTTAAACAGAGAATCTATTTATTTAAATCCTAATGTTAATGAATCGCCACAACATTTTGGGCTACACTCTGTTTTCTGTAATCCCAGTTCTGCTGTTACATGGGAGGCCCACATGTTGCTTTCAGTCCGTTTTTTCCCAGCCACATTCACGAACCTTCTAAGAGAGGAAATCACAGCTGCTTTGACAACAGTAACGGTTGCCATCCAATTGACCCCTTCTCGTGGTGGCCCCATGTACGTCAGAGTAGAATGACGCTTCACAGGGTTTTTAACGGCTGACTCTTCAGAAGTACATCCCAGGCCTTTCTTCTGAGGGTGGATTCGCACCGCCAAACTTGGTCAGCAGCCTAGCATTTTAGCTGCTTTTACCACCAGAAATAGGCAACTTTCTGCTTCAGAACTTCCGAATGTTTTCCGATATTTCTTACCTGCTCTCCTATGCTCTACTTCATCGCCATAGTCAAGTGGAAGACTCCAGTTCCTGTTTTTCTAATTTGAATGCCAGAGGGATACCATAGCCTAGATCTGGTTGGAAAATATTCCTGGTTTGGACTGACTGTCCCTACTAGCTAGAACTCCTGCAGCCTGCCTGTCTAGGCTCATCCTCTGCTCCCCATTCTCTGCCCTGTTCATAGAGCCCCGCGCTCTAGCCACGTGACTCAGAGGGTCCTGGTTACAGCCCACTCTTCAAAGCAGGCTTGCTTTTGCTCAGGATTTCTCCTCTGCTCAGAACGCCCTTCCATGCCTGGCACCTCCTGACCATCCTTAAGAACACAAATGAAATGTTACCTCTACTTGGAAGAGTTTCCTCACCCCCCAGGCAAAGGTGCTTGCTCCTCTTCTCTGCTCTCATGTCGTCCCTGCCAGTTTTGCTTTGCATTGTAGTCATCTGGTTAGGGTACCTTTTCTCCCTTCTAGGCCTTCAGCTCTCAGAGGACAGGGACGGGGGATACAAAATGTGTTTGGCACCATATGGGGGTGTTCACTGGTTGTCTGCTAAGTGAATAAATTATCTCTTATTTAAATACATTATCTTATTGTTAACTTGCTGGCTGCTTTTAAAAAGTACTTATTGTGAAATATACCTCTTTTCTTTGAATCCAAGATTCCATGTATTGTAAGACACACTGTTATTTCCTGTATCGCTAAGAAAAAAAAAAAAAAGCTTCCAACTGAGTGATGATACAATGCTTTTTTACTACTTAGAATTCTTTATTTTATATTGTTGAGAGACTTCTTTAGACTTGTATAGGCAGAGATTTTTTTTAATCATATATTAAGCGGCTGCTTCTGTGCCTTTCTGTGTATACAATAACTTTTCATTTAAATGCCAAATCACAGTGCAATCTTTCTGCAGATGTTTTAAGTGGCAATGAAACCCCACATGTGAAGTGCCAATAGTGCACATAACCCAGCTTAAGTGACAACAGCATGAATGGCATTCACCTAGCTTGTACAGGCACAGGACATGACAAGCATGCGACGACTGCCGCCTACAGCCATGGAAAAATTGCAAGATGTACCTGGATTTCAGAGATGGCAAAAGTCAACGAAATTTCCATGCTCTGTTTTCCTAGTACTCTTTCCAAGTCAAAAAGAGTATTTTATGGTAAAAAGCTAAGGAACCCTGGTGGTGCAATTGTTAAGGTTGGCGGTTTGAACCCACCCAGCAGCTCTGCAGGAGAGAGACCTGGCGATCTGCTCCCATCAATATTACAGCCTAGGAAACCCTATGGGGCAGTTCTACTCTGTCACATGAGGTCGCTATGAGTTGACATTGACTCGATGGCACCTAACAACAATGTGGCATAAAGCTAGGGCTTACTTCCTAGTTCATCTACTCTAGCATAGTGAAATGACTTGTTCTTGGTGACAAAAATAAGGGGACCAAAAAGACAAAGTTGGCCTCGTTAAGGGGTGGCCACCAGGCTACAGTGGAACTTGCGATGACACAGTGAAGAAGGCCAGACCTAAGGACCCACAATGGTGTGTGAGGGTGGGAACAAAGGGGACACATTAGGACTCTGGCTGAGCACACCTATCTATTCTAAAGGATACATGTGGCTGCTACGTTTGGTCTCAGAATTATTCTTCCCGTAAAGTTTTCATGCTTCTTTTCTTAAGGGGTATCTATCTCAAAGGATTATAACAGTGAGTGCTTACTATATGCCAGGCACTTCCCAAGTTCTTTATATATATTAAACTGCTTAATCCTTAAAACCACCTCACCAGATAGACACGACAGTTACCGTCATTTTTCAGAGAAGGCAATTGATGAAAAGATGGTTGAAGCAAATTGCTCAAGGGCATATAATTATAAGGGGCAGAACCAGGATTTGACCAGAGAAAATCTGACTATAGAGTCTATGCTCATAAACTTGGACCTGTGCAACTCTGTCAGATTCAGCATTGAGGGCTTTGTTGTGGAATATCTATTGACTCATGCTTATTAACTTCTAAGTCCTCTAGTTTTAGACTGTTATTTATTGATTATCTGCTTTTATTTGCATTTGAAATGAATAAACAAAAAGAAATGATCACGGTTTATTCATTACTGCTTTTCACCACCTCACTATATGTCCAGGCTTTGGAAGGTAAGGCCAGCCCACATCATACCATTTCTTGATCTAGGTAGCTTCTCATTGTCTTCCTCTCATGGAACCAGGAAGGGTTCTCCTCTGCTCCTTGACTTGAGCCTGACTACTGTTCTGCGTACCAAGGAGTCACTGCTGATTGATAACCTCAGGGAAGTAGAGGGATGGCTTTTCAAATAAAAACTTCAATAGTTTGGCCATAAGCCAGGAAAAGTAGACACTACGTGACTAAAATATGATGACAGTTGAGGCTAAGAGAAAAGCTACTGGATATATAAACCACTGAGAAATTTGACTCTCACAAAGGGGTTAACTGGCCATCAGCAATCAGAAGCCAGGTCGGTTAGGTAGACGGTGCTGGCATACTTCAGCAGTTATGGCAGGGTATTGAGTTGTTGCTTTGAAAACATTCTGATAGAATAAGATTTTAATTTTCCCCTTTTCTTTGGATTTTTCAGTTAGTATTGGAATTAAAGCATTAAGTCAACCAGCTTAGCGCAAAGCAAATTATGTCAGGTTCAGCTTTGAGGGCTTTGTTATGGAATATCTATTGACTCAAGCTTATTAATTTCTAAGTCCTTTAGTTTTAGATTATTAGCTATCGATTATCTGCTTTTATTTGTGTTTTAAATGAATAAACAAAAAGAAATGATCATGGTTTAGTCATTACATCTTAAGAGAAAATGTCCTTAAACGTACTTAATTTGAAAAATGAAACAACTCTATTTGTTCCAAGAGCTGAAAGTTGTGTTCTTACTTCCATTTAGGTAAATCAAAGATTGTTTTTAATTTTGCACAATTGTTTTTATTAGGCAAACATTTAGACAAAACAGGAACAAAGTTCTCACTGAGAAAACTGTGCTCTGAGTTTGTCATTTTGAATGCATTATTAATTGTTCTGCAATCTATTATGTTGCTTGACTTGTCTTACCCTGGAGGCAAAAACGTTCATGAGTTGTTCTCATGTTCAGAAAGACAACTTCTATGGGAAACCATGGGACCAATGTCTGCAGAATGAGAAGCCCTATGGGAGTTCAGGTGCTTTAATGAAAACAGCAGTAGACTGGAATCAGGAGACCTGAGTTCAAATCTGGGCTCTGTCACTCATACTAGTGGGACTTTAGGAAAATGGCATACTTTTTCTGGGTCTCATTTTCTAACAGCTAATGCTATTCTCATGGGGTTTTTGTGAGGGTTAAAGGAGGCGACCACGGTGGAAATGCCTGGCACATAGTTGGCACTCAAGAAAAGTGCTGTGAATGTAATCCTTGCTAATAGGAGCAGCTAACGAAGCATATACTGGGGATTTGTTGATTCCAAAAGGTAATTGTTTGAGTTTAATCTTATGTTTTTCTTAGAGCTCTTGGGAGAGAAAAGTGATGAGATTGCCTAGTGGTATGATAGTCAAACCTGGAGTCAAGTATTTATTTAGCATCTACTCTTTCCCTATTGGTTAATGTGCTCAGCTGCTAGCCAAAAATTCAGAGATTCAAGTCCACACAGCAGCACCTCAGAAGAAAGGCCTAGTGATCTGCTTCTGAAGAATCAGCCATTGAAACCCTATGGAGGGCAGTTCTACTCTGACACACGGGGTCGCCATGAGCTGGAATGGGTTCAACAGCAACTTTTTTTTCTCTTTCCCTAGCATGGTGTTAGGCACTAAAAAGGGAGTGTAAAAGAAGTAGAAAGCATATAAATCCTGGATTTTAGGAACTACCACCTTTAGGAATATAGGACTCACATTCATGAAACTACTACAGTAACACATGGCAACTAGCTCTAGAAGTATAAATGTAAGAATTCCCACGGCCTTCAGTAGTCACGGAAGCCTCGACACAAAGAATGGCCTTTAAAGATCAGCATGTAAGAAACGCACTAGACATGTGATAGAAGAACGGCGTATCATTCATTGCAAGCGTTCATTAAAACAAATTAAAACTCACAGGCTCTTAGTGTCAGAAGGGAATTTATAGTTAGCATCTGACCTTCACGTGATACAGAAATCCCAGGAGACAATGGGTAGAAGGGTGGGGAGGGGAGGTGTACGTCCACACACAATAAAAGCTAAAGAGCAATTTGCAAACGCTTTATTTACTATAACTGAGTCTCTAGACTCTGCTGATTTACAGATTTTGGAGATTATGGTCCCACTGAATTGAAAGTAGAAAATTGTTGCCATGCCACTTGGGTTATCTTATACCACTAGGCAAAGTTGTCCATCCGTTGCTTCCAGCAGAAGAGTTGATGCCTCCATTGCACCTGTTTTATGCAGCTCTCACAGCCACGTCCACCTGTCTGTAAACATACCTGAGAAGACCAATGGGATGCGGAGTCCCTGAATCTGCCACAAGATAATGCAACACAAGTCATGTATCGTGCTCATGCCTCGACAAAGGAGAGGCTGGGGAGGCTTGAAGACTCATAGCCCCTTTCAACAATCTCAGGACAGAGCTGGAGTAGTATACTGATCTTATGTTATATATACATCTCCATTCTTATCCTTCTGGAAGCATTTACAATGAACACCTGCTGGGTTCACTGTCCTTGCTTATGATCAGAATGGTCACCATTTTTCTCTGAGAAGCCTTAGGTTTTCACAGTCTCCTGGACCAAGAAGTCACTGTACAATGTAATTGGTCTCTTCATATAGAATCTTTTTTCACCATTTTAAGATCAAAGGGAAATTCCCTTCCCCATGCCACCTCAAATTCAACTACTAGATCAAAGATCTTGTTAGAAAAAAAAAAAATTTAATGAAGCTGTTGTCTACGAAAATGAACTCAGCATTCTTCTTACCCCTTCGGCGTTGTGCCTGGTATAGACCTACCACAAATTAAACGTAGCGCTCTGTATTTCTTTGTTTTTATTACCTCATTTGAATTATATTGGATTTTTTAAAGCAGTTTCAGGAAACAGAGAACCATGACTTAGATTCCACAACTTCACTTATTTCATATACTTTTGATAGCTGTGTTTCCAACTGATAAGACTTATTGATTACATCTGTGATACTGAAACGTTGTTTCATAATACTGACAACAGAGTAGTGTACTGAGTGTGTGTATGTGTATGCGTGTGTGTGTGTGCGGGGACGGTATATTCTCCTTCTTTGCGGGTTTTATATTGACCTAAGACGGACACCAGGTGTACAGAGCAAGTAGACTCCTGCTTCCATTCAAGGAAGATGTCATTACCTGGTTTTACGAGAGGGTTATGGACCCAAAGAACAGATTTGGGAACTGGGAAATTGGTTCTACTACAGACCTCATCTGATGGCTGAGTCCTGTCTTCCCCATCCTGGCAGAGGTGTCAACTGGATGTCAGTAGCTGAATACATTTTCAGATGTCAGTGGGATGAAGGTCACTGCATATGTCGATGAGTCCTGGGGGTTAACTGAACCCCCAGGAACCAAATCCAGACATCTGAACTCCAAAGTTTAACTAACATCCGTAGTTTCTGAACTAAGATTCTTCTCCCAGATAATTGCATGATTTGTTCATTTTTTCCTTGAGCTCTTTGCTCCAATGCCACCTTCTTATGAGGCCTTCCCTGGCCTGCCTATATTAAAGAGCACCCCTCACTCAGAATGGCTAACAGCCCTCTCCCACTGGGCAATGCAGACCCCCTAGTTTCCATCCCAGCCTTTATATTACATACATGGTATTTTAACTTACTCATCTTGTTTGCTTCTTTATTGGCTTTCTCTCCCCACTAGAATAAAAGCTTCAAGAGGGAAGGATCTGTATCCGGTTTCAATACTGTATCCTCAGTTGGCATATATTGAGTGCTCAATAAATACTAGTTGGATGAGTGAGTGAATGAAATCCTGGCTCAGCTCTTGGAAAGACTCTTGATGCTTCCTGCTGAATGCCTATGACATACTTCCTTTATCTTCTCTTAACGCCGTCTCTTGGAAACCTCATATAATAGGCTTCAGCTATTATTTGTGGAAAGAGTGAATAAATGAGCTCCTGAAGGACAGGAATTATGGCTGTGTGAAATGAATTAATAAATACTTACATGGATGAATGAGACCTTGTGACCTGGTTTCTAGTTCTAAGCCTATGAGGCTCAGTCAATAAGCAGTGGAAATGATGGCTCTGAAATTGCTAATGTTTGGTCAAAACAACTGATGTAGCTTCTCTAACAGGTGGTATAACCACTGGGGATCTACCACGCCAGTTACGTGGCCTTAAGCAGAATTCGATTATGGAGATCAGCCCGTTACTGCTATTTGTATTAACACAGGCCATTTTTCTAGCCACATAACTTGATGTTATAAAAAGATAACTCATCTATACTATGTTTTGTCAAATATACAAATAAATCACTTAGTCTTGATATATCTCGTTATCCTAAACTGAGAAGTCAGTATCTGGACTTTACTTTTTTGAGAATTTGCATCATGAATTTGCGTTGTACATCCACACTGCCCTTCACGTAAAGATGTTGTTTTTCATTGTCTTATTTCAATGAGCTCTGAGTCAGGGTATACAAAATGATCTACTGGAACTTACATGGGTACTTTTTCTCCAAAAGGAAGAATTAAGCTCTATTACTATTTAACATAAAAGCGATGCACGCATCTTTGCATGGTGTATCAGATAGCCACATGTCATGTAAGGCACGGAAGTATACTGAGGGAAGAATGGGAGTTTATAACATGAAGTGGCTGGCTGTATTAATCTCATTTTTTTTGTTACTTTTAGCATATAGTGATTCATTGCAGTTCATGGTTTCATGTTAAGTGGGCTTATGGATTATATTAAAAAAATTTTTTTAATTTTTTTAATATAGATTATATTACCTGGTTTTAACTAAACTATCTCTTGCAATATGGGTGACTTTCGAGATTCCTGAAAGTCATGATTCAAATGTAATACTAGTAACACAAACATAAATAAAGAACAAGTAAATGGCTAGTTTGATACTTTTTACTTATGATGAGAGCTCTTTATTAGTCACAGTTTGAGCTATAAATAATGTTGGTCTGATCATCTTTGACCAGAAGCTGACACAAAATTTTGAAATTATTAAGAGAACCCCTTGGAAAATGAGTTGACATCGAGTATCATTAGCGATGAACCTTTCAGTAAGCCTTCACCGTGCCTTGAGCTAATGATAGTAAGATCTGATGATTAATAAACTACTTTATTGATATTATCTATATATACTCCTAAAATTTCTATTTTATAGTATAGATAACATTAGTTTTTATGTATTATTAGCTATAACACACTATGTAATTTATAAATAAGCAAATATACACAGAACGGGGACGAGTGCTCCAAATTTATTGCCTGTGGGAGTGCACACCCCAAAAAGGTCAGAGACCACTAGCCTATTTAACATTTGCACTCTCCCTTCAACAGTCATTGTTAAGAAGGAAAACAGAACAAAATATTTTTCCTCTCTGAAAAATAAAACAGAATCTGATCTTTCTTTTATTATGAATGTAGTTCTAAAATAAGAACGAGTAACTCATTAAGGTTGTTGCCTTGGCATGGACAACGTCCAGGAATTGTTTTTGGAAGATAAATGCTTGAAGATAATTACAAGAACAAAACCAAAAAACTCATCCCCTTGACTAATTTCTCAGTGGGAAGTACTGTCCATTATTGGTAAAAGGAGACCAATGGTCATTGCCCAGGTGGCATTTTGAAGAGTGTAGTTGGGGACAAAAAAAGCTCTATAAAACGTGCATGTCACAAAATCATACTAAACCTCTATTATGCATTGGGCTATTTCAACCAGTTACAGTATTGCATTTGTTAGTTCTTTTGACTATTTATCAGGTTGAACGATTTGATTTTAATTCTCTGTTAAGCTTAAAGACTAGCCTGAAGAAGACCAAGGCAAATAGAAGCGGTTTCAGCAAGGTATAAAACCTTTACACTTGCTCTCAGCCCGTGTTGCTTACAAGATGGCAAGTGATCAGTTACCCTGCAGAGGTACCGTGCTGGGTGGGAAGCAGGGCGCCACGGGAACACAGGGAAGTCCCCATCCCAGGGAGGTGATGCTCGATTATCACGGTGGCTGTCATCTTAACAATTGAGCAAGTGCATCGTTCACTGTGGGTGACTAGAACAGATGAAGAGGAGCTGAAAAATGGAAGAACTTTCCTTGTCTCGTGTCTCCCTGATAGCGAGGCAGACTACAGAGCATGAAAGATGACGGCTGCCCAATTCAAACCAGAGCACGTAGTCACCATCTGGGCATTTTAAAAGTAGGACATGTGAAATGCTCAGATGTACCTCCCAACGGGGGATTATACAGCAGTAAAAAGAAAACGACAGTGAACTGCCGCCACTTCTACATTTGCAACTGTTCTAGTGTAAGAATGGGCAAGAATTGTCCAAAAAACTTTGCTCAGGTGGGTCTTAACTGCTCCCAGGCTTGACGCTGAGAGGGTTTCAGGGTACTAGCAAAGGGAAGTGGTATATAGACATGTCCACTAGAGGGCACTCTCCTCATGGAGAGAAAGGAGCTCGGGACCTTCTGCTTGAGCGCTTAGCTTGAGGGCTCACAAATGAACGTACTCATTAGACCACAAACACTAAAATGGCCATTTCCTTTCAGAAGCTAAAGCAAACAATGACTTTTAAACGATATATTTGACTTTCAAGGGAGCACCCAACAGAGCCGATTCTTCTAGGTGCTGCCAGACACAGACACTAAGCTTTCTGAACAAGAATTACTAAGCTGTCCCGAACTTGGGAAACAAAGAGCAGCACCATCTTTTCGGATCTTTGAAGGTGAGAGTTCAGAACTTCTTATTTCTGGAAGCCTCTGTCAGCTTTTATACCTCCTCAAGGCATGTGATCTGAACACCCTGCACTGCTGCATGAGTTTAAACCGAAAAAAACCCACCGCCCTGGAGTGAGAAAAGCCTCAAACCCTCACTTTCTCCAGCTTCTTCTGATGAACATTTTGCAACAAGAGCCACAGCGCATCACTTGTAGGAATTGACGTCAGAAATGCAGAAGCACCCAGATCTTTGCACGGCCACAAAAATGAAAATGCATGAATTACTATGTATAATTCATACATTTTAATGGCATTTTAACTATATAGATAGATGGTTTTATAATTCCTTCTTAATTCTTTCATATCTGCAAAAGTGAGCATTCACAAGATCACGTAAATTCATAAGCTTTTTCTTGGCTGGGTAGTGGCTTGGGACGAATAGGCAAACTAGCAAACGGCAAACAAGGAAGGAAAACGCCTGCTAGTGGAACAGGCATCAAGGCCCCCGCCTGAGACTCATAACTGCTGGAGGTCGTTTAAGTCTTTCTACTTCTAGACAAAGACAAACTGTAAGAAAATACAATTGAGAGAACTCAAGAAAATACATCGGGAAGAAAATGCATACAATTGCCATTTAAACTTCCACTTAGGTTTCTTTGCTTCCAGTTTAAATTCCTGATATATTTAAGGGGAAAATTTCTTCATATTTTTGTGGAATTCTCCGAAGTTTATTTATTTATTTATTTTTGGTCTCTCCTCATGCATGCATCACTTTTTATTCTAGTCCTTGCTAAATTCTTTTTTTCATTTTGTTGTTGTTTTTGAGAGTATACACAGCAAAACATACACCAATTCAACAGTTTCTACATGTACAATTCAGTGACCCGGATTACATTCATGGAGTTGTATAACCATTCTCACCCTCCTTTTCTGAGTTGTCCCCCCTCATTAACATAAAGTCACTGCCCCCTAAGACTACCATCTAATCTTTCAAGTTGCTGTTGTCAATTTGATCCCATGTAGTTTTTTTTTTTTTTTTTTTAGATAGTTCTTAGAAGAGCATAATGCTCAAGGAAGACATTTTTTGCTAATTAAACTATTGTTTGGTTTTAAGAAGACTTCAGGGGATATTTTTGGTTGAAGGTTTAAACGTTATCTCAGGGCAATAGTTTCAGGAGTTCATTCAACCTTCAGGGCTCCAGAAAGTCTGGAGTCTATGAAAATTTGAAATTCTGTTCTGCATTTCCCCCTTTTGATCAGGATTCATCCATGGACTATTTAATCACAATGTTCAGTAATGGTAGCTGGGCACCGTCCAGTTCTTCTGGTCTCATGGCAAAGGAGGCAGTTGTTCATGGAGGCAATTAGCACATGTTCCGTACCCTCTTTCTATTCCTGACTCTCCTTTTTCCTCTGTTGTCCCAGGCAAGTAGAGACCAACTGTTGTGCCTTAGACAGCAGCCTGCAAGCTCTGAAGATCCCAGGCACTGTGCATCGAACTGGGAGGAAGGACAGAGGCACTAAACATGTTATTAGGCCAGTTAACTGGTTTGTACCATGAAGCCATGACCCTAAACCTTCAAAACAAGGAACCAAATCCCATGAGATTTTTGGTTGTGCATAAGCAGCCTCGGCAGCTACTCTTTTTTTTTTTTTTTTTGTAACTGTATCTATCACACAACTTTTGCCAACTTAACTTTTTACAGGTGTACAACTTATTGACAGCAGTTACAGAAATCAGCTGTGCAGCCCTACCCTTAATCAACGCCATATTTCCATCATTGTTAACCTCCCCATACCCCTCCTCCCACCCCTGGTAACCACTAATAAACTTTGTACTCAACACATTTGCCTTTTCTTGTCTTTTTATATAAGTAAGGTCAGACATATTTGTCCTTCTGTGATTGGTTATTTCATTCAGCATACTGTCTTCCAGCTCCATCCACACTATAACATGTATAAAGACTTCATTTCTCCTACTGGCTGAATAGTAGTCCATTGTATGTATGTACAACACTTTGTTTATCCATTCGTCTATTGATAGGCTGGGTCATATTGCTGGGTCATATGGTAGTTCTACTTCTAGTTTTCTGAGAAGCCTCCACACTACTTTCCACAACAGCTGTACCATTTTGCATTCCACCAGCAATGGATAAATGTTCCAATTTCCCCACATCTTCACCAACATTTATTATTTTAATTTTTTACCTTAGCCATCCTACTGGGAGTGAAATGGTATCTCATTGTGGTTTTGATTTGGATGTCTCTGATGGCTAATGAAGCTGAGTATATTTTCGTGTGTTTGGTGGCCATTTGAATGTCCTCTTTCGTGAAATGTCTATTCAAGTCCTTTGCCCATTTTATGATTGGGTTATTTGTCTTTTTGTTGTTAAGTTGTCAAAGTTTTATATGCATTTTGGTTATTTGGTTATATATATATATTTGGTTATATATTTTGGTTAGTAGATTCTTGTCGGATATATGATTTCCAAAGATATTCTCCCACAGGAGAGGTCAACACAACTGGACTAAACCAAAAGCAAAGAAGTTTCCTGAATAAACTGAATGCTTCAAAAGCCAGCGTAGCAGGATGGGGGTTTGAGGACCATGGTTTCAGGGGACATCTAATTCAATTGGCATAATAAAATCTATTAAGAAAACATTCTGCATCCCACTTTGGAGGGTCGCATCTGGGGTCTTAAACACTAGCAAGCGGCCATCTAAGATACATCAATGGGTCTCAACCCACCTGGAGCAAGGAAGAATGAAGAACACCAAAGACACAAGGTAATTATGAGCCTAAGAGACAGAAGGGACCACATAAACCAGACTACATCAGCCTGAGACCAGAAGAACTAGATGGTGCCTGGCTACAACCAATGACTGCCCTGACAGGGAACGCAACAGAGAACCCCCAAGTGAGCAGGAGAGCAGTGGGATGCAGACCCCAAATTCTTGTAAAAAGACCAGACTTAATGGTCAGACTGGGACTAGAAGGACCCTGGAGGCCATGGTCCCCAGACCTTCTGTTAGCCCAAGACAGGAACCATTCCCAAAGCCAACTCTTCAGACAGGGACTGGACTGGAATATGGGATGGAAAATGATATTGATGAAGAATGAGCTTCTTGGATCAAGTAGGCACATGAGATTATGTTGGCACCTCCTGTCTGGAGGGGAGATGAGAGGGAAGAGGGGGCCAGAAGCTACCTGAATGGACACGAGGAGAGAGAGTGGAGGGAAGAACTGTGCTATCTCATTACAGGGAGAGCAATTAGGAGTGTATAGCAAGGTGTTTGTAAATTTTTGTATGAGAGACTGACCACATTTGTAAACTTTCACTTAAAGCACGATAAAAATTAATAAAATAAATAAATAAATAATAAAGGCTAAAAAACAAAAAAAGGTATTCTCCCAGATGGTAGCTTGTCTTTTCACTTTTTTGATAAAGTCTTTTGATGAACAAAAGTTTTTAATTTTTATGAGGTCCCATTTATTTCGTCCTTTGCTGTCTGTGCTTTTGTTATAATAGATAATACATTGTTGAAAGCTAGGCCTGACAGCATTGCCTCTGCTTTTTCTTCTAAGAATTTTATGGTTTTAGCTTGCATGTTTAGGCATCCATTTTGAATTTGCTATTATGTGTGGTGTGATGCATGGACTCTCTTTCATTTCTCTGCATGTGGAAATTCAGTTTTCCCAGCACCAGACTCTTCTTTCCCCATCTAATGGATGTAATACCGTTGTCAAAAATCAGTTGACCACAGATGTTTGGGTTTATTTCTGGGCTCTCAATTCTCTTTCATTGGTCTATGTATCTATTGTTATAAGTATACCAGGCATTTTTTTTTTTTAATTACTGTAGCTGTATATAAAACCAAGCCAAATCCATTGCTATCAAGTCGATTCTGACTCATAGCCACCCTATAGGAGAGAGTAGAACTGCCTCATGGGGTTCCCAAGGAGCATCTGGTGGATTCAAACTGCCAACCTTTTGGTTAGTAGCTGAATGCTTAACCACTGTGACACCAGGGGTCCATCTGTAGCTGTACAGTATGTTTTAAAATCAGGAAATACAAGTCCTCCTACTTTGTTCTTCTCTTTCAACATTGCTTAAGCTATTTGGGGCCTCTTGCCATTCCTATAAAGTTGAGGATTGGTTTTTCTATTTCTGTAAAAAAGGCTGTTGGAATCTTGATTGGGATTGTATTAAATCTATAGATCACTTTGCATAGCATTGACATCTTAACAATATTAAGTCTTCCAATCCGTGGACATGGAACATCTTTCCATTTATTTAAGTCTTCTTTAATCTCTTTGGAGCCCTGGTGGCACAGCAGTTAAGAGCCTGGCTGCTAACCAGAAGGTTGGCAGTTCGCATCCACCAGCTGCTCCTTGGAAATCCTACGGAGCACTGCTACTCTGTCCTATAGGGTTGCTATGAGTCACAATCAACTTAATGGCAATGGGTTTTGTTTGTTTTTAATCCCTTTCAGCAGTGTTTTATAGTTTCATAGTATAAGTCCTTCACATCCATTGTTAGATCTATTCCTAGGTATTTTATTCTCTTAGATGCTACTGTGAATGAAATTGTTTCCCCAATTTTCCTTTCAGGTTTCTCATTGCTGGTGTATAGAAACCCAGTTGATTTTTGTTTGTTGACCTTGTACTCTGCAGCTTTGCTAAGTTATTAGCTCTAGAAGTTTTCTTGAAGAATTTTTGGGATTTCTTATATATAGGATCTTATTATCCATGAGTAGAGATAATTTTACATCTTTTCCAATCTGGATGTTTTATTTCTTTTTCTGTTTTATTGCTCTGGCTAGTCCTTTTAATACTATATTGAAGTGCTGAGAGCAGACACCCTTGCCTTGTTCTCAGTTTCAAGATGAAAGCTCTCAGTCTTTATAATGTTGGTTGCTGGCTTTTCATATATGACCTGAATCACATTGAGAAATTTCCCTTTTATTTCAATCTTCTTTAGGGTTTTCATCAAGACAAAGTGTTGAATTTTACTAAATGCCTTTTCTGCATCCACAGAGATGATCACCTGGTTCTCTTCCTTTGTTCTATTGATGTGGTGTATTATGTTGATTGATTTTCTAATGTTGAACCATCCCTGCATTTCTGGAATAAATCCCACTTGGTCTTGGTGTATGACTCTTTCAATATGCTGTTGGATTCTATTCACTAGTATTTTATTGAGGATTTTTGCATCTATGTCCATAAGAGACACTGACCTATAGTTTTCTGTGGTGTCTTTGTCTGGTTTTGGTATCAGGGTTACGTTTGCTTCAAAGAATGAATTAGGGAGTATTCCTTTCTTTTTTATCTTTTGTAAGAGTTTAAGGAGTTTTGGTGGCAATTCTTCTCCAAATGTGTGGTAGAATTTCCCAGTGAAGCCAACTGTTTCAGGACTTTCTTTTGTTGTTTTGGGGAGGTTTTTGATCACTGATTCAATCTTTTCACTTCTTATAGGTCTGTTGAGACTTTCTATTTTCTCTTGAGTCAGTTTGGGTAGGTCACGTGCTTCTAAGAATTTGTCCATTTCATTTAAATAATCCAGTTTATTGCAATACAATTGTTCATAATATTCTGTCATGATTATCTTTATTTCTATTTGGTGAGTTGTAATGTCCCCTCTTTCATTTTTATTTTGGTTATTTACATCTTTTCTTTGTCAATCTAGCTAAAGGTTTGTCAATTTTATTGATCTTTTCAAAGAGCCAACTTCTGGTTTTATTGATTCTCCCTATTGTTTTTCCATTTTCAATTTTATTTAATTCTGCTCCGATCTTTGTTATTTCCTTTCTTCTGGTAGGCTTAGGCTTAGTTTGCTTTTCTCTCTCTAGTTCCTAGAGTTGTTGAGTTATGCTGTTTATTTGAAATCTTTCTTTCTTTTTTTTTTTTTATGTAGGCAGTTATTGCTATGAGTTTCCCTCTGAGTGGTGTCTTTGCTGCATCTCTTAAGTTTGGTATGTTCTTCTTTCATTTTAATTTGACTATAAGAAATTTGTGATTTCTTTCTTGACTCATTGGTAATTAAATACTGTGTTGTTTAATTTCAATATGTTTGTTTATTTTCCATTTTTTAAGTTACTGATTTCTAGCTTTACTCCATTGCGTTCAGAGAAACTACTTTGTATGATTTCAATCTTTTAAAATTTATCAAGACTTGCTTTGTGACCTAAAATGTGGTCTATCCTGGCAAATGATCCATGTGCATTGAAGTAGAATGTACATAGTGCTATTTTTGGGTGGAGTGTGTTATATATATGTCTGTTAAGTCTAGTTGGTTTATAGTGTCATTTAGGGCTTCTGTTTCCTTGTTGACCTTCTTTCTAGATGTTTTGTCTGATATTGAAAGTGGTATATTGAAGTCTCCAACTATTATTGTAATACTGTTTCTCCCTTCAAATCTATCAGTGTTTGCTTTATTTATTTAAGTGCTGCAATGTTGGTTGCATGTATATATTTGATTGTTAAATCTTCTTGATTAATTGACCATTTTATCACTATATAATGTCCATCTTTATCTCTTCTGACAAATTTTACCTTAACCCTTTGATGGATATATATATTTTTTTTTTTGGAATTTTTTGGTGATGCCATGTTTTTCACTAATGGAATGGATACTAAATCATTGTTTGTTGGTAGTTTTTTATTATTTGAAAAAATGGGGTGCCAATTCCTAGCAGGACATATCAGTCCCATGTTCCATGAAGCACATCACACATGCGGGACTTATCAGTCCCATGGCACATCACACTTTCTGGTTATACTTGAGCTATAAAATATCTCACTCAACTTTCAAAAAATACACATGAAATACTAAATAAACATTGTACTTGCTGCACATAATTGTTATCAGTTTGATTCAGAGTTGGCTATATCGGTACCATGTTCCATGAAGCACACCACACATGTGGGACGTATCAGTCCCAGGGCCCAGGAAGTGCATCACAAACTGTTTTTCACCCCCAAAATAATTCATTTACTTGAATATTTCTGAACGTTGGAACTGTGCCTTCCCAATAATACTATAATACTTGCAAGCCTTATCTTGCTGTACAGAAGCCAAAAGACAAAGAAGTTTCACATAACCGCTCCTCTCAGAAGTATCCCCTCATATGAATGGCTTTCGGCACTCAAATGTGGCACAGACCAACTTCCCTGTTATATACACTTGTACCAGTACCCCCCACGATGCCAGAACATACTAAAGCAGCTCAAATGCCTGCCAATAAACCTCTAGAGGTGGAAAATGTAACATGGACATATATACCCCATGGTCCATGAAAGTCTACTTTGTCTGATATTAAGATTGCCACCCCGGCTCTCTTTTGGTTATTATTTGCGTGGAATATTTTTTCCATCCTTTCACTTTCAACCTATTTGTGTCCTTAGGTTTAAGGTGTGTCTCTTGTAAACAGCATACAGTTGGATCATGTTTTTTAAATCAATTCTACCACTCTCTGCCTTTTGATTGCAGCATTTAGTCCGTTTAGTCCAATTCATTGTAACTACTGGTAAGAAGCGACTTACTTCTGCCGTTTGTGTGTGTGTGTGTGTGTGTGTGTGTGTATCTTAAGCCTTCTTTGTCTTTGTCATTTACCACTGCTTGCTTTTGTGTTTTGTTGGTTTATTGTAGTAAGTATTTTTGATTCCCTTCGTCTTTCCTTTCGTGTATGTTTTTTAATATATTTTCTTAGTGGTTACCATGAATATTACATTTAACAGCTTGTATTTATAACATTCTAAGGTAGGTTGGTACCATCTTAACTTCAGTAACATAAGGAATTCTGTGTCTATACCATTCTCCTTCTCACTTTTTGTTGTCATCGTGAATTATGTTTTTATATTTCTTATGCCCTGCAACATAACTTTATCCTTGCTTTTAACATATTTGTTATTAAAATACATAAAGGACAAAACATTTAGAGTCATCAAGCACAAACACCTTATTACTAGCCCTTACGCTTGTACACACATTTCTCTTTATTAGAGATCTTTCTTTTTATGTATAGCTCTAAATTATTTCCTAGTGGTGCTGAGAATTCTTATTAGCCAATCTAACCATTCAATTTATCCAGCTTATTTTGTAATGAACAAATAGCACATACTGTTAATTGGCCACCTGGGGTTCAAAGAGGGGAAATATGGAGTTGATGTCTGAACTTTGTAATGTGCTGACAACATATTGACCACACTCTTTTTCACAAGATTTAAAGTCAAGCTTCCTTACCCTATTCATCTCCCCTTCCACTCATCCCATTCCTGACCGTCTGTGAGACTAATGTCATTTTTTAAAAGTGATTTATTTCTAACAGATGTGGTCATCCAACCACAGGGACCAATGTGCCCAATAACTTTAAAATCTGGATATAATAAGCATATATTCCACTAATAAATAACCCTTTCTCTGTTAAGGAAAAGATGCCAATGCTTGAGCTACTATGGCCAGGTACTTCTGGACAGAAGGGACAAGTAGAGGTACTATCTGGAGACTCTCAACTATGCTAACCTGAATGAACTGATGATTTTATTTCTAAAATATGGTATGTCAGGAAGGAAGGAGATCAGTCCTGGTTTAATGTATGCAGCAATATTCGTTTGTGGTACAGACCTCTCCCAAAAGCCAGCTTTGAACTTTTTAGCCAAAAGTGATCATTGTGATTTTTTAATCATTTATAAATTATTTTCTACATTTTTATTAGGCTACTAATCATAAGTTACTAATCATAGCCAGCTATCTGGCATCTTTTATTTTTGTTACCTTGAGCTGTAATTTGTGGTTTTCATTGATATTTAGCTTTTTTAAAATAGTATCTTGTTTCCTTTTGGCTGATAACTCAAGAAGCAGACTGGGTAGTAGAAAAACAGACTTTAGAGCCAGAAAAACCTGCCATTGAATCAGCTCTGCAACTAGCTGTGTTACCTTGAGCATGTTACTTACACTCTCTGAGTTTCTGTTTTCTCATTAATAAAGTGCAGATAGTAATATTCACCCCATGGAATGATGCAATGGCATTTGCAAGATGCACTCAATATGCTTCATTTAGAGAGTGTTCAACAAATAATTGCTTGCTTATAGATTGATCTTGGAACATATAAAGGTTCTATCACAATTTGGTTCAGCTGTGAGTACAAGAGCTCCTTTTAGACTAAATATAAAGAATTATCAAATTACTAAAAAAAAAAAAACCCAAACTAAGGTATGATTATAGTGTGGGTAAGAATCAGAAAAACAATGTAAGTCAACTCTTGCTCATTAGAGGTTTCATTCATTCACTCATTTCACAAATGACTGAAAGTGACATTGTTTTAGGTTCTGGGGATAAGGGAACATAGTAAATAAAAATCTCTGCTCTTATGGGACTTGTATTCTTACAGGAGAAACAGACAATAAACAAGCAAAATACATAAAGCTAGATAATATTTATGGATTGAATTGTGTCCCCAAAAATATGTGTTATAAACTTTAACCCTTATTCAAGCCTCAAGTTGCAATACTGAAGGATTCTATGGTGAAAATATTAAACGACACAGGAAGCATCAAAAGAAGATGGAGGGAATACACAGAGTCATTATACCAAAAATAACTGGTTGACGTTCAACCATTTTAGGAGGTAACATACGCGCAGGAACCAATGGTGCTGAAGGAAGAAGTCCAAGCTGCACTGAACGCATTGGCAAAAAACAAGCCTCTGGGAACTGATGGAATACCAACAGAGATATCTCAACAAATGGATGCAGCACTGGATGTGCCCACTTGTCTATGCCAAGAAATCTGGAAGACAGCTACCTGGCCAACCGACTGGAAGAGATCTATAGTTATGCCTATCCCCAAGAAAGGCGATCCCACTGAATGTGAAAATTATCCAACAATACCATTAATATCACACACATGTAAAATTTTGCTGAAGAACGTTCAAAACTAGCTGCAGCAGTATATCAAGAGGGAGCTGCCAGAAATTCAAGCCGAATTCAGAAGAGGACAGGGAACCAGGGATATCATTGCTGATGTCATGTAGACCCTGGCTGAAAGCAGAGAAGACCAGAAAGATGTTTACCTGTGTTGTATTGACTATGCTAATACATTTGACTATGGATCATAAGAAATTATGGATAACATTGAGAAGAATGGGAATTCCAGAAAACTTAATTGTGCTCACGAGGAATCTATATGTGGATCAAGAGGCAGTTGTTCGGACAGAACAAGGGTATATTACATGATTTAAAGTCAGGAAAGGTGTGCGTCAGGGTTGTATCGTTTTACCATACCTATTCAATCTGTATGCTGAGCAAATAATTTGAGAAGCTGAACTATATGAAGAACAGGACATCAGAATTGAAGGAAGACTTATTAACAACCTGTGTTATGCAGATGACACAAGCTTGCTTGCTCAAAGTGAAGAGGACTTGAAGCACTTACTGATGAAGATCAAAGACCACAGCCTTCAGTATGGATTACACCTCAACATACAGAAAACAAAAATCCTCAAAACTGGACCAATAAGCAACATCATGATAAACAGAGAAAAGATTGTCGAGGATTTCATTTTACTTAGATCCACAATCAACACCCATGGAAGCAGAAGTCAAGAAATCAAAGATGCATGGCATTGGGCAAATCTGCTGCAAAAGACCTCTTTAAAGTGTTGAAAAGCAAAGACGCCACCTTGAGGACTAAGGTGCGCCTGATCCAAGCCATGGTGTTTTCAGTCGCCTCACATATATGCGAAAGCTGGACAATGAATAAGGAAGAGCGAAGAAGAACTGACGCCTTTGGATTATGGTGTTGATGAATACTGAACATACCAAGGTCAGTTTCTATTGTATAGTTTAGAATTGGTTACGTCTCCCCTCACTCGGTTCTGTTTTGCCTTGTAGGTGGGAAGGGCTTGGTACACGATGTGTACATAGGTCCACTAGCAATTGCGAAGCTTGGCTTAGAGAACAACACAGTCAGTACAGAGTTAGGATCAAGCACTGGATGGGGCTGGAAAACTTCCAGAGGGGACACTGCTCTTGACATTACAGAGATGAAGAAGAGAGTTTTCAAGACACTTTTCATTTCCATACGAGTTCTTTTGTATGCTGGGTTGCCTGTCATTATGTTTATGTAATTCTGACGGTGTTCTTAATGACACACTAACAGATTGTAAAACACGCTGCTGGCATTTACTTGTTTTTTATATTTTTAAAACAATGTCCTTCATGTAACAGTAGTTAAGCGCGGCAGAAGGACATCATTAGGACCGTGGTTAAGCTGTAATTTACACCATTAGGAAGGCAGGAGCAATTTTTATTGCCTGGCAATTTTCTTGCTGAAATATTTGGACCATATGGCTCAATTTGTGTAATAACCTTAATTTCTGCACCCTTCAGGTCTGCCTTCATCTCCTACAGAATGGTAAAATGCGGTTTAGCAGGAAAGGCAACTGTCTATACTTACAGAGTTGAGATTAATAACATGTCACGTCCTGTTTTTGGTGAAGGAATTCGAACAGCAGCCAGATGGTATCTCTACAAATAACTGTCAGGGGTCTTGATCTAATCAATACAATGTATTAATACATCTCCCTTTGCCGTTTCTCCAGGGTCTGGTGTACAACATCTGGAAGGAAAAGGGGGGCCCGCCAAGTAGAAAGCCAATTCTTTTCAGAATCAAACTGAGCCCAATTAATTTTTCATGTATCCTTGATAACTGTTTCATAATGAGCTATGCGTCTTGACGGATTTGGGGTTGGCAGAGCAGGCAGCCCCTGCTTTCTATCCCCATTCAGTCCACTTATAGAAACCAACCCATTAATCAAGCTATCTGGCATAAAACCTGAATCCCAGCTCAGCAAGAGATCAATAACCATCCTAAAAAAACACAAAACCAGCCACTAATGGGCACAGGTATCCAACCATGACATTAGTAATTGCTTTAACGAAAATAAAACTCTGTATCGTAGTCACCCAATAGGAACTTATATGATAAAATTCATTACTTGTGTCTTGTCAAAAAGTAACATTTACATCCGTTGCAAATATACTGTCATTTTACTATCTAGACATGAGCATTATCTTTCAGAGTTAGGCAATGTACCTTTTGAAAGGATTAAAACTCTCTGGTTTTGTAATGTGAATATTTAATAATCCAAGTATCACATAAAATGCTTAAAAATGAGTTATTGCACTTATTTTAAATTCAGAGGACCTGAGGGGCTCCTTAATACAGTCTGTAGCCCAGCTGTATATGACACGGGGGAAGGTGCTGTGGGAAGAACTTTGATATCATGTCAGGTTGGTCAGATTTCTCTACTCTTCGTGGACTTAACGGCAAGATTTACAATTCAATTCAAAAATTCTTATCCCTTTCCCAACGGTCTCATTTCAGACTCTGGCTTTTTCATCACATTCAAGGCAATCATTTTATTTTTCAGCGAGCAAATCGCTTTTAGCTTGGTGGGGATTTCTGTATTTTGGTTTCTGAAAGAGGCTCAATGACTTTATATATGGAGAGGAATTTGGGACAGAGATGGGGAAATGGAGGAAACCCATTAACTGCTTGGTAAAACATTCCTTATTGGCTCCCTGACAACAGGTGGAAACCTGTTTCGCCCTTATGACAGTCTGAGATTTTGATTAGAAAAAAAGTCTTGGGAATTGCTGCTATAAAGATAGTCATTCATTGGCTGATCATCAGATCAAGCCCTGCCAAGATGATAGAAAGGTCTGTGGAATCATCCGGGAACTTTAAGGTGATGCTACATTTATCTTTTCTGACAGCAAGACTAAGAATCATCATGCCTATGTTTGTTCTGTCAGTGGTTTGTGGGTAGGTAGGGTGAGCGCCAGGCTTGGGTCAGGGGTGTGAGTTAGGGTCCCCCCAGGTTCGTTTAAGAATTCATAAATACAGTGGATGCCTATATGTGTTCAACTCGTTGCTTTTTTTACCGCATTGTAATTAGTCTCTTATTCTGCTGCAAACATGGCGTGAGTCCTAGAGAGAAGAGGCTATTTTTTTTCTTTGTAGCTCTTGTAGCTTCTGAACACAGCAGATTCTTGCTATGTATGGATTGAATTGTATGCCCCCAAGATATGTGTTGGAATCCTAACCCCTATACCTGTTGAGCCAGAAACCCTGGTGGCATAGCGGTTAAGTGCTACGGCTGTTAACCAAAGGGTTGGCAGTTCGAATCTGCCAGGTGCTCCCTGGAAACTCTATGAGGCAGTTCTACTCTGTCCTATAGGGTTACTACGAGTCGGAATCGACTCGAGGGCACTGGGTCTGGGTATACCTGTTGATGTAATCCTGTTTGGAAATAGGATTTTCTTTGTTATGTTAGTTAGATAATACAGAGTAGGGCGGGTTCTAAATATAATCAGTTCTGAGTTTCAAAAGAGCAGGTTAGGTGGGGGAGGGAGGGAGGGACACGCCATTAGATGATTGTCTATAAGCCCAAGAAACCAAGGAACTACCTAAAAGGAAGAAATCAAGAGGGCCGAGATCCTGATTTGGACTTTTAGCTTCCAAAACTGTGAGAAAATACATTTCTGTTCTTTAAAACTACCCATTTGTGGTAGTTATGTTGCAACAGCACCAGGTACTAAGACGATTTCCAAAAGAGAATCATAGAGAACAATTAAGTAATGAAGAGCCCCACGATATTTCTTGGTCTTGATCACCCAAATAAGACTGTTTATGTGTCTTGGTCCTCAATTACTATTAACTCAAAATTTTCATATTTACGTGGGTTTTCAGAGAAGCAGTTGCCAAGGTTTTTGACTTCCAGTTTGTTTGAGGATGTCCAGTGTGGATAAACAGAAAACATCCCAACAATGGCGTGTTTGTAGTGGAGATGCATAACACCGGACAAGAAAACTATTTAAACAGCTGAATGGCATAACTTAGTAGAATCTGAAATTTGGGATCTACAACACATAGCATCCAGAACTTTCTGTGACACTATTACCAAAGTATTTAACTTATATAAACTTAAACCCTCTGTGACAAAGACAGATGGCTGCCATTCTGGGGCCTCCAGTTCATAGACGTGCTCAACACTATCAGCAATTCCAGTTTAGTGACACCCACGCACAAGGACGAGCAAGCTGTTTTACCTGAACAGTTAGGCAGAGATAAAAAGATTCATTTGCAAAGCCATCACATATGTATTCGCAGGTGGTGGGTGTGGGTCATTGCGTTTGGATTAAAAAGCAAATGTCTCTCTCTACATGAGAGGTCACTAGCTTGTGTAAGGTAAAACCTTTTCACTGTTCGGCATAATTAAAATATTCCAACAGTGGTTTTAATAATTTGAAAATCACAGTATTGTTGTAATATTTTTCTAGGCTTCAGGAGCTCACAACTGTTTGGCCAAATCAAATCTGGGAACACTAGAGGAGTTATCACCCATCAAGGTAATTACTTTCAAGTTGAAATAATTACTCTATCAATGTTAATGGTCTTTCAACTTCAATAAAGCACTCACCTGCCGATAATCACAGCTAACCTCTTGCTCTAATGCAATTCCCTCTCTATTTAGTAGGTTATATTACAGCAGTTACAGTGGTCACTTGTCCTGAACAGCTGCTGAATTTCACTTTGATCGGCTGTGAACCATAAAAAAATTGGTCATCTGTGTATGATTTTCCTGTGACCCATAAGCCCTTGCAGAGCGAAGGATATGATCTCTTGGCTGTAATAGGGTACTTGAGGAGCAGCCATCTTGTCTCAGGTAGTGGCTGCTTTCTCCTGGTGACAAGAGCACAGTAGTTCAATTAGCTTCTGCCCTCCACTGCCATTTATAGTTTGCTGTCTCTGCTACACGGCATATATTCTAAATTTATGGCCTGGCCTTGTTATCATATGGACAAGTTCGTTTACATTTCATATGTTTCTAACAAGGCTGTGTGAGATTTTTGGATGACTAAATAGAGTTTCCTCACAGCTCAATTAAAGGCCAAAAATTAACAATACACTTGACTCAAAGGTCAAAGAGTGTCCTCTCCAACTGCCCTTCATACACTGATAATCTGCTCTTTGGTGTCAGTGAAGTAGGCAGATACCAATTAGGTAGAATCTGTGCTTTGGGAAGTCGTGTGTGTGTATGTATGCGTGTGATCTATGTGCTCTGCTGATCTATGATCCCAGACGTGGGCGTAGCAGGTTCATAGGGCTTCATGTAGAGCAGAGGAGGGTTCTTAGATGGCAGATATGAGGTTCTATGGTTGTGTGTGTGTTGGCAGGTGGAGATGGGTCAGTACTAAACCTCAGGGGTGCAAAAAGCATGATTTTACTCTAGGAGGGCAATAGAACATAATCCAATACTTGGGAGATCACCTGGGAATTGCCAGTATATTATCAGAAAATATTTAAATATGTAAGCTCAGAATTTTGTTGCAAGGTAAGGGACATTTTTGACCAAATTAGTACAGTTTCCTTATATAAACCAAAACTTTATCTACATTTGCTAATTTATTTAAGTCCCTGTTATTCCCAATGGTAGGACACCCAAGCTTTTACAGTCAATTCATATTGACGTTTACAGTTTCTAAAGTGATTTGCATCTGTATTAATTTACTTAGACATTGTAGAGTTCTGTGAGGTAAGTAACATTTAGATTCAGACTTGACTACTAAGAAGGAGGGTTGATCCATTTGCAGTTTAGGGGCACCATTACACCAGAACAACATGTGTGAAACCCTAATGTGGTCTTCAAATGGAAGGATTCAAGATATATTTTGGAAATAGAATCTATAGGATTTAGTGAAGGACTGGATATGGAAGTAAGGAAAAGGGAGCAATCAAGGGTGACCTGGCTTGAGTTACTAGAAAGAGGATGGGTCATTTAGTTATGTAACAAGATATGAAATGGGATTGCGTATAGGAATAATGAATCGAGCTTTGAAGCTTAGAAAAGTAGGCGATAAGTAACTCTACTGGAACTGCTAGATGTATCCTTGCAGAATTTAGAAGAAAAAAAGCAGAAGCAGTCTCACAAACTTCAAGCCCCATCCTCTTCCAAGAACCTGTAGAAGAAAAGATGTAAGTTCACAAAAAAGGAGTTAAAGAAGGGAATTCAGAAAAGTAGGAGTTTTAACTATCTCCTTCCCTCTTATGGGAAAAGATGGGGTTCTCCACACTCGCCTCTCAAGCCATGAGGGATATTCAAGAGAATGACTTGAAGAAATTGGGGATGTCTGCAAGAAATGCAAGGTGGACATTCCACCTGTTACAAGAGGCTTGCTGCTGAGTTGAAGAAATTCACAGGGCAATCTCGATGCTGGTACTAGGCTGGAGAGGGGTCTTATGAGATCCTGATAGGAGTACAGGAGTCTGGGATCATGATCTAACACAGAAGCTGATACCTGCTTCTTACTCAATGAATTCTGAAAGTCATAGTCTGTCTTGGTCTCACCCAGCATGGTAGATCACGTGGAGAAGATAGCACTGGGCAAGTTGTACTTTCATTGTTTGATGGAACAAGTTTTCCCCAGGCCTAGTGAATGCCAAAGCAATAAGAGTTTAGGCAGCGTGATAGGACCTGAAATTGGCTGCTTTCTTTGGAGAGGGAACCCCAGAAGTAAAAGAGGTTATGGGTTGGATCTTCAGGGCAGGAAAATTAGAGGTGCAAGAAATTAGCTACAGAATGTATTGCATCAGTGAACTGAGAAGCACAGGATTTTCTATGGGGGAACCTCTACATAACCCACAAAGAAAATCCCATAAGGCACCTGTCCAACAGAGGGTAATGGTAGATGGATTAGAACCATACAGATGGTTAAGACTCTTCTGCTCTTAATATAATCCTCTCTTTCCTGCCATGATCCTGGGGAACCATCAAGAGGCAAAGAAGAGGGAACTGAGAAAACCCAAACCCATTGCCATCGAGTCTATTCCAACTCTTAGTGACCCTATAGTGACTGAGAAGTGTGAAGAAAATGATCATAATCTTTTTTCTCCACTGCAGATCCCTAAACGGAGTCAGGCTTTGAGTGAGACTAAGACTTTTATTTTTATTACCTGAATTTATTTTTATTACCCAAATTGGAGTGGTTCTTGCCACTGAGAGTAGCTGGAAAACCACTGCATCCATCCTAGATCTTACCAATGGGTGAGTAAGGGAGTCCTGGATGGAGACTGTTGGAAAAGAGTGGTTAGAGAAAAATAAAGCTCTTTCAAAAGAAGTAGTTACCTGGAGTTCAAGATGACTTATATGGTTTTCATCCCCCCAAATCAAGTAAAAAGTAGATCGCCAACATATATTTGTGATCTGTAGGGTATTATTAGAAAGAATGGACAAAGATAACGTAAGGCTAGTGTCCTAGGCATTTAGTGCAGCTATAACAGAAACACCACAAGTGGATGGCTTTAACAAACAGAAATTTATTCTCTCACAGTCTAGGAGGCTAGAAGTCCAAATTCAGGGTGCCAGCTCTAGGGCGAGGCTTTCTTTCTTGGTCAGTTCTGGGGGAAGGTCCTTGTCATTAATCTTCCCCTGGTCTAGGACCTTCTCAGCACAGGGACCCCGGGTCTAAAGAACACATTCTGCTCCTAGAGCTTCTTTCTTGGTGGTATGAGGTCCCCCTCTCTCTGCTTGCTTCTCTCTCCTTTTATCTCTTGTAAGATAAAAGATGATGCAGGCCACACCCCAGGGAATTCCCCTTACTTTGGATTAAAGATGTGACTGAGTAAGGGTGTTGCATCCCACCCTAATTCTCTTTAACATAATCTTGCCTCATTAACCACAGGAGAGATTAGGATTTACAACACACAGGAAAATTACATCAGATCACAAAATAGAGGACAACCACACAATACTGGGAAATACAGCTTAGCCAAGCTGACACATATTTTTGGGGATCATGAATCAACCCATGACAGCTAGTAAATGAAAAGCTATTGTCAAGCCAAATACATCATTAAAATAAAAAATGAGTTACGCCAATGAGCATTCATTGATTTGTGTAACTTTTACCTAGACATATTTTTGACACAGTTACTGTATTTTCTTTGGTAATAAGTTAAATAAAGCTAAAAGATAGTCACCAAAGGGGCCACTTTAGATAGCTAGATCACCCAGAGCAAATGTGTGGTCTTATAAATGGGCCTGGGGAGGAGGGTCTAAGAAACATCAAATTTCTGGAGCTACAATTCATTTAAGGTAATATGTGAAGAGAAAGGATATTTTATATTGTACTAAACCGGTACTAAAATGAGATTAAAAATGAGTCACAAATTTACGCACAAATTCTTCATAATATGGGGATTATGAAATATATTTATAGATTTTTTTTTATGTATTTTACATGTATATCTACATTTTTTTTTTTTGGCACAAAGATTTGAAATGACCACAAGAGGACATTTTGAGTATCTCCTCCTTGACATTGGGAAAGGGAATTTGGCAACCAGAATCTAGAAACTAGAGTTTGTCATTCTGGATTTTATTCCCAGATTGGAAGCCAACTTTTAGTGACCCATGCAATTTGCTTACCCACTCGGTACCTTATGCTTGAGTCTGCACACAGAGTGAAGTACCATCTATCTTTCAGGGTACTGGGCAAATGTGTGATCTGGGCTTGAGGTTTTACAGCCCTGTGGGGTAAGCAGGGATGTACTTAGAGCACACACTAACAGGTAAACCACCTTTGCCTTTGAATCCCAAGTTATATCTGCCAGTGCTATAGCAGGTGCCAGTGGGAAAAAGCAAACAAACCCCGAACGGTGGCAGCAGTAACGCCAGCCTCGCCAGGAGTGTTCCCTGTAAGTACCACTATGGAACTCTTCCATGCCAAAGAAGGTTAAATACAGTTTCTCTTCTGACACTGCACGATTCATCATGGATCTAACTGGGAAGGGAGTTTAAGGACTTCCACTTAAAGCTTTTTTTAATAGAGAAGGGTGTTGGTCCAAAGAGACCCTAAGAATCTATATACCTCTTTTGTCCCCTTTGGAAGGGCCTAAGTAGCCCCAAAGGAAGATGAAACTTTTCATGCAGTTGGGAGAAAAGCTGGTGAGGCATTAAAACCCACACTCTTTCCGTTTCTCCTCTCCTGCTGCCTCTGCTGCTGCTGCTGCTCCTGCCAAGACATATGTTCCCCACCCCCATGGAGGGCCCCCACTGCCAGTCCTCCATCCACTGCCACCACCAGCAGGATTCATGCCTCCATTGCACCTGTTTTTGTGGCTCTCCCAGCAACATCCACCTGTCTGTAAACAACTCTGGGAGGACCTTACAACCCGCTAATGATGGCACTAAGACTACAGGCAAGTCACTGGTGCCCCCACTCGCTGAGATGGAATCTCAGTGAATAAGGGACTAAGTAGTGGGCATTAGCGATGCCTTCCGCAAGTCTGAGGATTGAGCTGCAATCCTGCAATTGTGGGGATGGACCTCATTAATGGAGAATGTGGTTCCTTTGTTCTGGAGGAATTTCAGCCAAAGCAGTAAATGAAACAAAAACTTGAAAAACTGCCTAGGGCAGACACAGAAAGGGGAAGGAGCCAGTGAAAATGTTCAGCTGGTTCAGGAATTAGAGAAACAATAAGCGAAGCCAGGAAGGCACTTGGAGAACGACTTAAAAGAGACTCTTCTAAATATGAGCAGCAGAAACAGAGATGCTCAGAAACCTGAAATGTCCATGATTAATAGCCTATGCTTCAGACTTAGTTACTCCCCTTCTTCCCAACAGTCTCTGCTGGCCCAAGGGCCCAGTCTCATGGCTGACTTCAACAATACAGCTGAATGTAGTATTGGGTATTGATGCATTGAATATAGCACTCATTGACTATTTGCCAAATTGGATTGACCCTGAAGGCCCATTGAACTAGTATATAGAAGTCATGCTGTTCAGAACAGAAAGTGATGGACTTAAATTATAGGAGGAGGGATTTGGCTAGGAGAAAAGGAGCATTCTTCTCTGGTGGTAGGGAGTACAAAGCATATTGGAAATAAGTGGTAGAACCTCCATCTTTACGTATCTTTATTAATAAACGGTCGATCACAGTCTCTTGGGAATGTAGCAATGGACAAAGCTCAAAGACGATGGTGTGTTTTCCTGATGACCTCTTTCAAAAGTGTTAGTCCACAAAGAGTCATAGTGACCTGCTGTCTTGGAAACTTGGTCTAGTGACCAGAATGTCTGACCACTGGTCCCAACTGCTTTGTGGCTGATGAACTTGATTGATTCTAAAGCTCAAACTGGACCTTTCCTGATGAACACAATGAAGCTTTCTTGTAAGACTCTCAGGGCCACAGATCCAGATTTTGGGGTGGAGGCACTTTGGGCACACGTGCACACACACACACAAGCACACAAAAGTAGGATACAGGAATATTATTGTTTCTTGATTATTCTGACTGTTTTCTTTAGCACAAGTATTAGCCTTGCAGTAGAAGAGTGCAGAATTCCTGGGCTGTCAAAACGGAAGATATGTCGGGGAGGGCCCAGTGTGAAAAGGGCCCTGTGAAACTTAAAGCTTGGGGCCGCAGACTTTCTTCTTTTTCAGGAACTTTTTAGTGTGATGAAAATAGTCTAGCAAATCAAATAAAGGGCAGAACTCAGGGGTTCATTGGATTCTTTAAGTCTCGTGTTGCAAAATGGAATCGGCTATTTTTTTTTTAATAGGATAGCTCACAAGGGAACTCCAATAGGACTGTTATGGATTGAATTATGTCCCCCCAAAATGTTTGTCTCAATTTGGAAACCCTGGTGACATAGTGGTTAAGTGCTACAGCTGCTAACCAAGAGGTCGGCAGTTCGAATCTGCCAGGCGCTCCTTGGAAACTCTATGGGGCAGTTCTACTCAGTCCTATAGGGTCGCAATGAGTTGGAATCCAGTGGAGAGCAGTGGGTTTGGTTTTTTCGGTTTGGCTGGGCCATGATTCCCAGTATTGTGGGACTTTCCTTTATGTTGTAAATCCTGCCTCTTTGGTGTTAATGAGGGAGGATGGGCGGCAGTTGTGTTAGTGAGGCAGGACTCACTCTACAAGATCGGATTGTGTTTTGAGGCAATCTCTTGAGATATAAAAGACAGAAGCAGGCAGAGAGATGGGGGACCTCATACCACTAAGAAAGCAGTGCTGGGAGCAGAGTTTGACCTTTGGACCCGAGGTCCATGTTCAGAGAAGCTCCTAGTCTGGGGGAAGATTGATGAGAAGGCCTACAGAGAGAGACAGACTTCTCCTGGAGCTGGCACCCTGAATTTGGACTTTTAGTCTATTTACTGTGAGAAAATAAACTTCTCTTTGTTAAAGGCATCCACTTCTGATATTTCTGTGATGACAGCAGTAGATAACTAAGACGAGAACTGATTGGGGAGATTATATAATTAGGCTCAGATCTCTGAAAGCCATATTTTAAAATATGAAAAGTTTAATCATTGTAATACTGGTACCTTCAAAAAAATGTATACATATTAATTAAGGTGCTTCACTCAGGGAGCTATCGTCAACAGTGTTTCAGTATTTTCACGGAAATTCTACTTTCAGTGTTGAAGCTTAGAATGTGAGTTCCAAGGGTATGGTGAGAAGTAACATGTCCCTCCGTGGATCTCATATCAACTGAAAAAGATCTTCTAATACTATTAATAAGAGATCTAGAAGATGTGTGATATGCAAGACCTAGTATATAAAGATAATTAAATATCAAAAAGTATAAATTCTGAAATAAATAAAAATGGAGATTTTCTTAATATTATCCCTTCGTTCACATGTCACTTATCTTTTAGCCATGTAAGAAAATTAACTGTAAGGATAGCAGGAAAACACTTTTTAATTAAACTGTTCATTTAAAGGATTCCTCTGGAGTTCCATTAGAAATACACTTATCCAGAATTACTTAGGTATTTTGATAAATGTTGTAACCTTCATGTATATTGGGCTAACTAAACATGAAACACAGAAATGTAGTTTAAACTTTGAAAATGATGCTCTATGTTGCCTGTTTGCTTTGTTCTTATTTAGGAGGGATTTTCATATTTAATAAGATCTTGGTACACCTTGAAATCTTATGTTTTTAACTCCTGTGGCCACAAAGCTTTACCTTCTCTGTGAAACACCTTCAGTATGAGGAATTCTTGCTGCCTCTCCAGAGTGCTTCTTGTCTAACACATTTTGGTATATGATATTATTCTCTCTCTTCTTGTGGTTTATAGCTAGGAAGTGGTGGTGGAGTTTGGCATCTGAATCCTAGTGTGTGGATATTATAAGCTAAAATATTCTATTTCTCTAATATTTTTATTATGTGCAGTTTTCATCTCTTCAATAGTATAAGAGAGAAAGCTTCTCAAAGCAGGGACTATTCTATTTAAATATCTCCCATAGAACATCAGGCTATGCCAAGCATAAAGAAAGTGCCCAGAAGATACTGGATGAACTGAAGTAAGTTGTGTTAATGGCCAGAGGCAGCCAGCCTAGAAAAATCACCACTAAGTCATAGTATATGTCACTTTTCCCTGATATGTATATGGTATCATTGGGTCATTGATAACTGAAAAATTGAACTACTCTGTCTAATTTTATCTAAGCTTCATCCCCGTGGGATATAAAACCAAAACCAAACCCACTGCCGTCAAGTCAATTCCAACTCATAGTGACCCTATAGTAACATACAGCAACCCATGAGGCATAAAAACCAAACTCATTGCCAGTGAGTTGACTCCAACTCATAGCAGCCCTACAGGATTGACTAGAACTGCCCCATACAGTTTCCAAGGAGCATCTGGTGGATTTGAACTGCCGACATTTTGGTTAGCAGCCATAGCACTTAACCACTATGCCACCAGGGCTTCCATGAAGTATAGAGGGACACATTTAGTGACGCCCATTTAACAGATATGGAACTCAAGTGAAAAATTCACTTATTGTCTTGAGGTAATACAAACTAGTTGTGGTTCCCAAAATGGTATCCAGTATTCTCTACACTCAGCGCAGTAACTTATCTACATGACCACAATGCTTCTATTCACTTATGAAAAAATTTCATGTATTTAAGCCTTAAGTGAAGACTCAGAGACTACAGTCTTCAGTGCAGATTACACCTCAACATAAAGGAAACAAAAATCCTCACAACTCGCCCAATAAGCAACATCATGATAAACAGAGAAAATACTGAAATTGTCAAGGATTTCATTTTACTTGGATTCAAAATCAACATCCATGGAAATAGCAGTCAAGAAATCAAGATTTTTTGGGCAAATCTGCAGCAAAAGATCTCTTTAAAGTGTTAAAAAGCAAAGATGTTACTTTGAGGACTAAGGTACATCTGACCCAAGCCATGGTATTTTCAATTGCCTCATATGCATTCAAAAGCTGGACAATGAATAAGGAAGACAGGAAGAATTGGTGCATTTGAATTATGGTGTTGGCGAAGAATACTGACTATACCATGGACTGCCAGAAGAACAAACAAGTCTGTTCTTGGAAGAACTACAGCCAGACTGCTCTTTGGAAGGGAGGACGATGAAACTTCATCTCACGTATTTGGACATGTTATCAGGAGGGACCAGTCCCTGAAGAGGGACATCATACTTGGTAAGGTAGTGGGTCAGCAAAAAAGAGGAAGGCCCTAAACAAGATGGACCGACACAGTGGCTCCAACAATGGGCTCAAACACAGCAACGATTGTGGGAATGGCTCTGGACGGGGCGGTGCTTCATTCTGCTGTACATAGATAGTGTTGCTATGAGTCAGAATCGACTCCGTGGCACCTAACAACAACAAGTGAAGAAAAATGACAAGAAAATGAATTTCAACATAGTAACCAAATAATATTGAAGATTTCTATGGGGGAAATATTAAACAGCTCAGGAAGCATCAAAAGAAGATGGAAGGAGTACACAGAGTTACTATACCAAAAAGAACTGGTCAACTTTCAACCATTTCAGGAGGTAACATACAAGCAGGAACCAATGGTAGTGAAGGAAGAAGTCCAAGCTGCACTGAAGGCATTGGTGAAAAACAAGGCTCCAGGAATTGATGAAATACAAATTGAGGTGTTTCAACAAAGGATGAAGCACTAGAAGTGCTCACTCATCTATGCCAAGAAATTTGAAAGACAGCTACCTGGCCAACCGACTGGAAGAGACCCCTATTTACACCTATTCCCAAGAAAGGTGATCCAACTGAATGCAGAAATTATCGAACAGTATCACTGATATCATGTGCAAGTAAAATTTTGTTGAAGGTTATTCAAAAGTGGCTGTCAGAAATTCAGGCTGTATTCAGAAGAGGACGAGGAACCAGGGATATCATTGCTGATGTCAGATGGATCCTGGCTGAAAGCAGAGAATACCAGAAGGATGTTTACCTGTGTTTTATCAACTATGCTAAGGCATTCCACTGTGTGGATCACAGCAAATTATGGACAACATTGAGAAGAATAGGAAATCCAGAACACTTAACTGTGCTCACTGAGGAACCTGTACATAGATCAAGAGGTGGTCATTTCAACAGAACAAGGGGATACTGTGTGGTTTAAACTCAGGAAAGGTGTGCTTCAGGGTTGTATCCTTTCACCATACTTATTCAATTTGTATGCTGAGCAAATAATCCGTGAAGCTGGACTATATGAAGAAGAACGGGGCATCAGGACTGGAGGAGGACAACTCATTAACAGCCTGTGTTATGCAGTTGACACAGCCCCGCTTGCTGAAAGTGAAAGAGGCCTTGAAGCACTTACTGATGAAGATCAAAGACCACAGCCTTCAGTATGGATTACGCCTCAACATAAAGAAAACAAAAATCTTCACAACTGGACCAATAAGCCACATCATGATGAATGGAGGAAAGACTGAAGTTGTCAAGGATTTCATTTTACTTGGATCCACAATCAACACCCATGGAAGCAGCAGTCAAGAAATCAAAAGGCTCATTACATTGGGCAAATCTGCTGCAAAAGACCTCTTTAAAGTGTTGAAAAGCAAACATGTCTCCTTGAAGACTAAGGTGTGCCCGACCCAAGCCATGGTGTTTTCAATTGCCTCATATGCATGAGAAAGCTGGACAATGAATAATGAAGACCGAAGAGGAAGTGATGCCTTTGAATTGTAGTGTTGGTGAAGAATACTGAATGTACCATGGACTGCCAAAAGAACAAACAAATCTGTTTTGGAAGAAGTACGACTAGGATGCTTCTTAGAAGCAAGGATGGCAAGACTATGTCTCACATACTTTGGACATGCTGTCAGGGGGGATCAGTCCCTGGAGAAGGACATCGTGCTTGGCAGGGTAGAGGGTCAGCAAAAAAGAGGAAGATGCTCGTAAGATGGACTGACGCAGTGGCTGCAACAATGGGCTTAAGCTTAACAAGGATTGTGAGGATGGTGCAGGACCGGGCAGTGTTTCGTTTCATTGTGCATAGAGTTGCTATGAGTCGGAACTGACTAGATGGCACCTAACAACAACTACAACCAAATAATATAAGAATCAGCTATTATTATTATTTTTTAAACTCTTACCAGTACTGTGAAAGCATGCACGGTAGAGATGTTAAATGTTGGACCATCTGGTCTCTCTTGGTAGACCACATGGTACTGGGTAATAATGCCATTGGGAGATTCTGGCTTCGTCCAATTCAGCAGAACTGAATGAGCACTGGTGGCTTGAGCCCAAGGAGCTGGCAAATCTTGAGGTGGGGCTTCTAGGGTCCGTGTTGATGACCACAGACTCTCCACTGAGCCCCTGGAGTTCTGGGCTCTGACGCGGTATTCATAGACTGTGAAAGGCCTCAGAGTATTTGAGGCATCGGTGAATTCAAGGGCTCCTTCTGACCAGACAAACAGAAGTGACTCCTCTTCGATGCCAGCAGGACGTCTGAAAGGAAACCAGAAAGGCAACCAGTGACAGCTGCAAGGTTTTAGATGGGGTAAGGAATTGCTTTTTAGAATAATTTTTTATCAGCTCAATTTCTCAACTGTCCCTTCCTGGTGTCATGATGAAGAAAGACCAGATGGCAGAGTACACCAGAGGCCTGACTCAATATCATTTTTTAATACAGTTTATCTATCTAAATATAGTCTGCTTATAAAAAATACTTCATAGAAATACAGAAGAAATAAAAAAATTAAAAAGTGGTACAAAATCACCAATAATCACTTTTTTTTTTGCATTACCTTCCAGACTTTTTTCTTTAAAAAAAAAAAAAAAATACACAAGCAATACATAGAAACAAACACAGTATTTAAAATTCTAGGAATAAAGAAGTATATGTGTAAACTCTATTAACAAATTATTGTGCATTTTTTAGATCTTTGTCTACAACTTTGTGTGAATGTGATCACAAGCATGCACATACAGTTAGTTATCCTGGAGTTTTATACTATAAACAACTATAAGAGACTGATATTACTGGGAGTCTTCACCCTTCGATGGTGCACGGATTCCAATAAGGGTTCCAATTTGCCCAAGTTTCCCTGTATACGTGCCTTTCCTAATGTGCTCCCAAACTCATTCGGGTCTTGGCCATATGACTTTGTTTTGGTCAATGGGACAGTAGCAAATATGGGAATGCAGAGACTTGAGAAGTGTTTGCACATTGAGGCTGCCTCACTTGCTGGTCTCAGAGCCTTTAGATCGCCACGTGACAAAGCCTAGACTAGTCTACCAGAGGTGAGAAACTCTGGAGAGAAGCCCGCAGTTCTCTTTTGTCCTCATGATGTTATAAAAGTATTTTAAATTCATTCCCATATTTCCATTTCTTTGAATTTTCCCTTTAAGTAAACCATAACCCTTCAAAAGTAAGGACTATTCTCTCTTGTGTTATCATCAAACCTTTATTGAGTGCTTATACATTAGGCCTTGTACCAGGAGCGGAGGTACAAAGATGAACATACTCCTTATCAGGAGCTCATGGCTGAGTAGAGAAGACAGACATCTATGCAAATTAGTGCAAATCACATGAGTCATATAATAGGAATTTGCATTAGAGATCTTAAAAAGTTCAAATTCCTTTTAGATATCTTCTCCAGAACCTAGGAAAATACAGAATATGCTCGAAAACATTCTTTCAACTGCCTTAGAATGGGATTATTTAGTCTTATTTTTAAATTTTATTGCTATCCAAACTAGGGCCTATACATACTCTTTTGGTATTGAATACATAAAGCATTAAAAAACCAAGTAAAATAAACAAAATCATCAGTTTGGATGGCTCCAAATATTTGGATATTTCATTTGGAACAGTTTTTTGCTCATCCAGTTGTAAAATCATGACCTGACCAGAGGGCAAGTCTTTGAGGAATTGTGGCTGGCTTATCTCTGCATCTTAGCCCAGCAAGTGTTCAATCATTTCTTTTTGCATGAATGGTTACAAGGCATATAATTCCATGGTTTTTCTGCGTCTTTGCCTCATTGTTATCAAAGCTTATTTGCGATTAGGGTAGTATTTTAGATTCGGGAAGAATGTAGCCAAGAGATAGACCCTCTCCTCCTTTGGCTAATTCTCTAGCTGAGGAGAGACTGATGAATAAATCGAGATTTTCCAGGCTGTTAGGAGTACTTATTTAACACACTCTTCAGATGCTGGGACAGTCACATGCTGTCATATCTGATTAGCCAGCTCCATCAACAAGTAAAGGGTTATTAAGATAAAGTCAATGACAGTATCTTTCTCAAAAAAGCAGAATATTAAAAACCCTTGCCTTTGGGAATTTGACAATTCCCAATTTGATAAATCACTATGACCTAAGTGTAAGCTATGATGAGCTTCCTGCTGGAGGCTATGGAGGCTTTATAGATACCACTCAGTGACCTGTAATTATGGTTCCACAACCCACCTCGTTATTACCCGCTGTCGTGTGTGGACCAGATTCTCCACTCAGTGTAGGTTTGCAGGGTTTGGCCTTTGTACTCGCTTGCAGATATCAGGTACCAGGTGTGTCACTGGGAGGGATCCATTCTAATGAGAACCTCAGGGCTCACAGCCAAGGACTTCTCTCAGTGATTTTTGCCAGAAACATAATACAACAAACAAACATGCAAACTTCCAGGAGGAGATAAATTTTCTATTTTGTCTGGCTTCAATCTTTTTGTGTTAATTCAATTAATTTTTATTACACTCTCAAGAAGTCCCCAATCCAGGTGAAGCCATGTTTTCATAAAATTGGCATTCTTAAAAAAAAAATTGCACGGAAGTATGAATTTTTATAATCTGTACTACATAAGAGATTAAGTATAATGATAGCCTCAAGTTTACCTGTCAAAACAACTAAAGGATGTAGCCTGGCTAATTATTTCTTATCACTATTGAATGTTTAATGAATTAAAATTATAGTGAGGTAAGCGTTCTATCGGTGGTGCTAAAAAATGGAATATCTTTTTGTGTGAACAAACTTTGAACAAAAGTGGTTGGGTAGACCACAATTATTTCTAATCTACTTAAGATGTAGGATGCAACTGCTCATTTAATTGAAATATTTCCTCCAGAACATTCAATGTTTAGGGAAATTATACTCTCAGTTCTTTTTGAATAGCCAAGTGGTTATTCTTAAGGTCCTTTGGGAGATGTTTCTTCAGTAATGCATTTTTCAACTAGAGCTAATTATATGTTGCCCAACACTAAAAGGGAAACAAAAATAAGAAGTATTAAAACTAGGAACTACATATTTTAACAGGATTCTTACTCTACACTGTCTCAGTGTAGTATAGTATTTTTAAGAGTTCCTAATCAACCCATCCCCTGAAATTTTCAGTCCTTATCTTCAAAAGCAATTAAAACAAAAATTCATAACACAATTGATTTCCCATGACAAATTTAGCATTATGAAAATGCCACGCCCACCTCATGAAGAATATTAAGAATTCCCTCTATAAATAAATAGCCAGAAATACCTGTAGTCAAAGGAAATAGTTTCCAGGTCCTGGCTCTGCCACTTACTGGTTGTATGACTTTCGGTAAAATCACCTATGTTCTCTAGTTTCCATTTCGTTTTGCAAACTGGAGCTCATAACCTCATAGAGTGTACTGACTTTGCAAGAATTTTTATAAGAATGAAAACAAACACTGCACAAGAAAAGCAGGGGTAAAGGGTCAGCATGTTGCAAATGAAGCTGTAGGGATGATCTCCAAAACTGTGCTGAGGAGGGTGAATCGGGCACCATGTAAAGGCTGCATTGAACAGGGAGTGACCAAGCTGTTCACAAAATGAGGGGGTCATCACAACAGTCCAAATGAGAATAAATGTGGATCCAGAAATAAGTTGACGGTACAGGAAATGAAAACACAGGTGTTATGGATTGAATTGTGTCCCCTTGCCCCCTAAAAAAATATGTCTTGTAAGTCCTAACCCCTATACCTGTGGATGTAATCCATTTGGGAATAGGGTTTTTTTTTTGTTCTTAATGGGCCATATCAGTATAAAAACCAAAACCTATCACCATCAAGTCAATTCCGAGTCATAGCAACCCTATAGGACAGAGTAGAACTGCTCCATAAGGTTTCTACTGTGCACCAGGGGTGTGTTTTATACCAGTCGTTCTGATATATAAAACGAGCACATCCGTCTCAGAAGAAAGCAGATACAGGGGAAGACTAACACCGTCTGAACACAAGGGAGGCAGACCAGCCTACAAGCCCAGGAACTCTAAGGACTGCCAGCTAGAGAGGCTGATACAAGGATTTTCCCCCAAAGAGGACAGAAAGAGCCTTTCCCTAGAGCTGGTGCCCTGAATTCAGAGTCTAGCCCCCTAAACTGTGAGAAAATAAATATCTGTTTGTTACTAAGTCACCCTCTTATGGTATTCCTGTTATAGCAGCACTAAGAAACTAAAGACAATGGGTGACCTGCAAAATGCTTTGTGAGGGTTGAGTCATCCAGCTTTGTGGGGTGATTGATGCTCTGGTGTTGTGCTAAGAGACTCCAAAGATTTTCCAAAAATTTCAAGACTTAATCCTGCTTGAAACTCTTGAGGGATCTATCCACGCAAGTGTCCTATGTTTACCACCCACATCCCCATTCTGTAATTTCTCTTCCCGTTTTATGTTCCAGTTACAAAGGAATGCTTGCCTACACCAAAACCAAAAACCGAACCCACTGCCGTGGAGTCGATTCCAACTCATAGCAACCCTATAGGACAGAGTAGAACTGCCCCATAGGGTTTCCAAGGAGTGGATGGTGGATTTAAACTGCCAACCTGTTGTTTAGCAGCCAAGCTCTTAACTAACCACTTTGCCACCAGGGCTACAGCTGCTTGCCTATAGTTCCCTAATATTCCATTAATATTTCCAATAAGTCCCTAATATTTCCAATATTTCATGCTTCCATGGCTTTGACATTGGTCTCTTCTTCAATGTCTTTTCCTGTCCTCTTTCCTTTGCTGCTTCTTTTTATAAGCTAAGCTTTCAAATCTCTATTCTCAAGGCACCTTCTCCAGAAAGTCTTTCTCTTGCATCTCTCTCAAACAGAGTTATCATATTCACCTGCGTGCTTTTTTTTTTTTTACTGATACGCTTATCACATTATGTTGTAATATACCTTCCATTTTACTCTCATGCCATGTATAATACTACAAGCTCCCTGAAGGCAAGGCCTCTGTCTTACTCACCTCTATATTCTCAGCCTCTGATGAAGCATGCTACACGGCATCGTACAATAAGTACTTTCTGAAGCAATGGCTGGGTGACCAACTGAAAAGAAGAATCCAAGATAACTCGAAACCTGCTTAACTAGAAAAATGTGCCTGTTATTAAGCTATTGTCTCTCAGGCCTAAACCTTCCCTTTTATATTTCACTTTGTTACAGAGCTGGACTCTGCAAACCGCATTTCTGCTTCCAGCTGACCCTGTGTTGGGCTTGGCCAATGGGGGGGTGGGGGGGTGGGGGGGGTGTGAGAGGGAAACCAGGAAGCTGGAGGGGGAAAGCAGGAACTTGCTCCTTCCTGTTTGTTTCCTGTTTGTTTGCTGTTTATGTGACCTTCTTCCCAGGCAGCAAGGATTCTTCACCTTGGAAGTAGTAGCTCATTCCCCCTTAGGAACAAATGATTCCAGTTTGCAATGTTTCCAACACTTGGAGAACCACGTTTATCTCATCACCTTACCAAGCCCTCTCCAGATGCCTGCATGCCAGCCCCACGTAGGTCCTCCTCTAAGCTTCTAAGATCTAACACCTCCAAACATTCTCATTTGTTCTTGCTGCCCTATGGGTGGTACCTGCTTCCTGAAGCTGTCATCTCTTCATATCCTCTCAGTCAACAGATTTATAACTAGTTAACAATTCTTTATATTAAGTTATCTCTGTTAAAATAACCGGTATGGTTTCTTTTTCCTGACTGGACATTGATTGCTACAGAAAAAGGGAAATAGGAAAATCATAAAGAGGTAGAGGGTGATGACAGGTTTACATTTGGATTCACTAATTTATTGTTTTTACTACACCATATCGTATAAATATATAAACAACATATTGTATGTATATACATATACACATACATACATCATATATGTATGTGTACAACCAAAAACCAGACCCATTGCCATCGAGTTGATTCCAACTGACAGCAACTCTATAGGACAGAGTAGAACTGCCCCACAGGGTTTCCAAGGAGTGGCTGGTGAATTTGAACTGCCAACCTTTTGGTTTTGTTTTAATTGCTTTTGAAGGTAAGGACTGAGAATTTCAGGGGAGGGGTTGATTAAAAAATACAAACAAACAAATTCTTTTCCATCGAGTTGATTCCGACTCATAGCCACCTTATAGGACAGAGTAGAACTGCCCCATAGGGTGTCCAAGGAGCGGCTGATCATTTTGAACTGCCAAGCTTTTGGTTAGCAGCTAAGTGCCTAACCACTGCATCACCAGGGCTCATATATATATATGTATGTATGTATGTATATATATATATATAATATTATTATTATTTATATATATATACACACACAACCAAAAGCCAAACCCATTGCTGTTGAGTTGATCCCGACTCATAGAGGACCTATAGGACAGGGTACAACGGCCCCATAGGGTTTCCAAGGCTGTCATCTTTACAGAAGCAGACTGCCACATCTTTCTCCTGTGGAGGGGCTGGTAGGTTGAACTACACACGTTTCAATTAGCAGCTGAGTGCTTTAACCACTGCGCTACCAGGGCTCTATGTTTATACGTACATATACACACATATAAAAATTTTTTTTATATGTATATATGTGTGTGTGTATATATATATTTAGAAAATACATATGAACAAAAACAGAAGTATTTAAAATATCTATAATCTATCATCACTTGGCCACAAGCACTGCTAACATTTTTTTGGTGTTTAACATTCCAGGCATTTTTCAGGTACATGTAAATGAAAAAATTATATTATATTTTAAAAGAAAACCGGAATCATAGTAGACATACTGCATAACCTGCTTCTTTTATTATCACGAACCTCTTTCCTTCTCTTTAAAGAGACATCTTCAGCTGCCAGATTTGTCTTCCTAAAGCCTGGATTTGAACAATGGGTCCAGGGTAACTACATTTGTATCAGGTTTTACATTTAACACAGTACCTTTCACATACAGTATTTCATTTAGTTCTCAAAAAACTCTGGGAGGCTAATTATCCTCCTGGGAGCCCTGGTGGCTCAACTGAAAGGTTGGCGGTTTGAACCCACCCAGCGGCTCTGCAGAAAAAAGACTTGGCCATCTGCTACAGCCAAGCAAATCCCATGAGGCAGTTTTACTCTGTCACATGGGGTTACTAGGAGTTGAAAATGAATGGGACAGGACCCAACAACAACAAGTATTCTCTAAGATGCCCAGGTGGCACAAACGGTTTGTGCTCAACTGCTAGCTGAAAGTAGTCATCAGATTTTTTATTTTTAAGACCTAGTTCAAACGCCATCAACTTCATAAAACCTTCCATGAATACTCCAGGCAGAAAGTACCTCTTTCCACTCTAAACCTTCTGGTAAATATTTCTATTTCTCACATTATATGGCAGGTTCTTGTTTTGTTTTGCCTTTTTTATATCTCCTGCTATAGTGAAGTTCGTTGGAATAGGGCTCAAGTCTCACACATCTTTGTATCACCATCAGTAGATACGTACTTATATGTATGTGTCTATATCCATATCCAGGAGCCCTGGTGGTACAACGGCTAAGTGCTTGGCTGCTAACCAAAAGTCTGGTGGTTTGAACCCCCCACACAGCAACTCAGAGGAGAAAGGCCTGGCGATTGGCTCGCATAAAAATCACACCTTAGAAAACCCTATGGGGCAGTTTGGCTCTGTCACATGGGGTCGCTATGAGTCGAAAACAACCCCATGGCATCTAACAGCAACCCAAATTGAATTCCATCAAAATTTCTTTGACTTGATTCAGTGACCCCTCTTTGTTTAGTTTCCTCAATCAGCTTAATTACCCATTCCAGAAAGTTATTTTTTGTAGTTCTCTGCTTGAAATAGTCTTCCATATCTTTCATCTTTGAAAACTATCTCAGATTCTATCCTCCAAAACATTACCCCATACTCAGAAGGAAGGCTCATCACTTTTTTCTGTTTCTAAGTGTTTAGAGGGTGTTTTGTGTATATTTTTGTCTTTTATTGCAAGTTGATCAAATCATTTTACTTATTTAAAGAGACGGTTTATGAGTATAATAAGCCCTATGCAATTTTGTTTCTATTTAAAATGGAAGCTCAAGAGACCACTTTATTGTTTTGTAAAATCCTAAGAAAAAGTGTTTGATGGATTTTGTAGATGGAAGTGATGAGATTCTGCCACTTACAAGGTTACAGACATAAAATAAAAGGAAAACGTGAAAGAATCTTTATTATACAAGGGAACTTATTATTAGGAGAAAGTAAAAGCCCCGTATGGCCTTCCTTGGGAATCCCTTCAATACATGATTACAAATCTGCTAACATAAATATTGCCCTTACTTGTCTTCAGGATACTCTGTAGGAAACCTCCTCTTTTGTGACTCCCATATACTCAACAAAGTAACCTAAACAAAATATCAGATTGATAGGTAAACTACATGGAAGCAATCATATTTATAGTCTTGTTCTTACTAGTTTTTTTTTTTTTTTTTTAAGTCATAAACATCTCATCTCTCTATTAGGGTGAACACTTTTTAATAAGATGATATCCAGAATCAATATTTCAACAATAAAAGAGAATTACCAAGGGAAAATGGTTTGGAGGGTTGGTGGGAGCAGGGTGGCAAGCATTTTCAAAATGAGATTTCTAGGCAGGCTTCCTGCAAGTTAAGGAAAAGATTTGCATAGGCCAATTCACCAAACCGGCTTTGCTTTGAGCTAAGTGTATTTCCTTTGGTGGTGATAGAAGAAAGAGGAGGCAAATGATGAAGCAGAAATTACATGCCATAACCTCCCCCAGAAATACTGCAGGCTGTGGCCATACCTATATAACGGGCTCTGTGTAGTCCCAGAATGAAAAAGAACTATGTGTCTACATTCTATTTCTGTCCTTAGAAATTTCTGATTTTTTTTGCAGCTATCTAAGAAAAATTTGATATTGTTGTTGTCTAAGCACATTTAAACTTCAGCTGGAATAACTGCCAAGTGATTCATGCCTATGTAGGTGAATATAACGATTGTATCTGGAGCCCCAGTGCGCCATTTTCATTTCACTTTAAATAAAAAACAAAATGTATCTGTGTCAGTCAGTGCCCTTCTGCTGTACTCAGAGGTATCAAACAGGCTACAATTATGATCGTGAAGTGATTGTGTCGCATTGGCGGAAGGTTTATTGCTTTCGAGTCTGCTCAGCAGTAACACATTCTACTTCATATTACTCTTTATATCATAGTTGGGCTGTGACTAGAATAATCAAATGCCATCAAGTGCTGTCAAATTCAATTTACAGTATTTTTCGTTGAAGCGGGCTTTCTGCATTATATTTCCTGTTTTCCTTCTCTATAGCTGCCACGAAGTCACTGTAATCACAGGCTTTATTTACAAAACCAACAGGGTGAAGCCATGTCCTGGTCTGTAACAGATACTTTATTTCCCTTTATTCAGAATAGGAATTTGATGAGTTTTCTCATACAATGAGCATTAAGTAGATGAAAGAAAACTATTTCAAGAGGATGGGCATTTTAGAGCCTGCACTAATGTGCTTAGCATAAAATGTAAATTCACATTAGCCATTTTTACGTGTTCATGTGTGTTTGAATCAGAAATATTATTCTTCAAACGAATGTTTGCTGAGTAGAAATTTGGCTTGCTCATTTTTGGTACTGTCATTTACATAACCAGAAATGCAATAATACATTCCCCTTTTGTAATTTTCCTACAGCTCCTCAGCTCATCACCAAAGACTGATCTGAACCAAAGGGTTTCAGTATTTAAAGTTAAAAGGAGCCTAAACTAAGTTCCAGTAGGCATCCGGGAAGTACCACCAAATAAGGGAAGGAAGGGAAGGAGCAAGGCTGCTCTGGACGGACTAACAAAGGGTGTTGAAGTGGAGGATGAAGATCTGAGAAAAACTGGGCTGTGCTGGAACAGGGTTTTCAATCTGCAAATGCTTTATGCCTGCTGGCATCTGGGTTTTCTGTCTTTGAAAGCAAACTCTCGGTTGACAGCTTCTTTCCTTTCTTGACTCTGTGCTTTATTTCCCTCCCCTCCCCTCCCCTCCCCTCCCCTCCCCTCCCCTCCCCTCCCCTCCCCTCCCCTCCCCTCCCCTCCCCTCCCCTCCCCTCCCCTCCCCTCCCCTCCCCTCCCCTCCCCTAGCTTCCCTCACTACTCTCTCCGCACTGTCTCCCTCCCTCCTCCATTCCTTCTCTCCTTCTTTCTTGTCTTCATTTGAGGTGGATTAAACATAATAAATTCAGTTCAGGATGGTGAAAACAAGCTGCATTAACACCACCTACCCGGCCCAGTGGAGACTCATTAAACCAGAAGAACTAGAGTAGAGCCACTCTTCTGCATATGAACAGCAACATCTTCTGAGGAAGAGAAGAGGCTGTTCCAACCTCCAAGGTAATACCAAAAAAACAAAAGCAAACAAACGAACAAAACCCAAACCCATTGCCATTGAGTGGATTCTGACTCACAGCAACTCTATAGGACAGAGTAAAACTGCCCTGGTGTAAACCCTGGTGGCGTAGTGGTTAAGTGCTACAGCTGCTAACCAAAAGGTCAGCAGTTCACCAGGCACTCCGTGGAAACTCTATGGGGCAGTTCTACTCTGACCTATAGGGTTCCTATGAGTTGGAATTGACTTGATGGCAATGGGTTTGGTTTTTGGTTTTTTGGTAGAGTTTCCAAGGGGCTCTTTGTGGCTTTGAACTGCCGACCTTTTGGTTAGCAGCCACAGCTCTTAGCCATTACACCACCAGGGTTTCCTCCACATAATAAGGGGATGGGAAATATTAGAATTCTCTTCCCAGACCTGGTTCCTCCTCCTCAAAGACTATGTTCTCTCGGCCATTGAGCCTCTGCAGGATTGCTCTATCACTTTATCAAATGTAAGGAAGGCTTCTAGGAGCTAAATTATGATGCCTGGTCTTTCAAACACGTCTCAGCCAAAAGTGTTATGTGGTAGCTATGGCTTTTTTTCCTTGCACAATATGTAAAAGTGCTCAGTGCCAGGCTTAGTCTCTAGTAGGTGCTCCAAAAAAACATGAATCCCCATACATTGTCTTATGGAAATGGAAAACATATTTAATTCTATAGTCCTGCAGTATTACACATTCTCAGCTAATTAAAAACAACAATAATAGTCTTACCTGTGAATGAAGTAGCTGAGGATGATGCCATTTGGTTTTTTAGGTGGTGTCCACGTGAGCTCTATGCAAGCTGGCCCCAGTGCCTTAAGAGCGGGAGAACTAAGATCCATTGGGGCTGCTTCAGATGTTTTACCAAACATCCTGCTGCTTACTCCACAACCTCCTTCAAAAAATTAGACCTTTTTAGTAGTTTATCAAACAGGGCAAAGAGTGGTATACGCGTGTAGAAGAGTAAGGATATAACACAGATCAATTTATCTGAGTACATATTCTTGGCCAGTACTATACATCTCTATAAGGTAAATGTTTACATAGGAGATCACTTTTGGAAAACCCATTAATTAAGCATCTATTCACACAGACCTTGGCAATAAAGCATGTGCTTGTCTTAAGTGAGGCCTCTCTCATTTAGTGCAGTCGCTCTAGCCAGAAAGTGAGAACGTGCTTAAAGTTCACAAGTCGCGTGATCTACACATCTTGAACACGCCTGGTATTTTATTTTGGCCAATATTTTAAAATAATACCCATTCTCCAAACACTTGGGAACTCAAACAAGTAGTTTGAAACATATTGTACCTCTACGGCACAGATTCCGGGCACAGTGACACAGAAGCTGACTTTACATTTAAAGCAAGGAAACAGTACTTGAAAGCTTTTTCCACGTTGATCAGGTGCTGGCTAACGCAGAAAAGCAATACCTTTCAAACCAAAATGCTGAAGGGCTCGTTTAGTTTATGGATAGAAATGGAAAAATTGACTTGGATGTGCTCCCAGCTCCTCCTAAATTCTGAGATGAACCATAGGAAAACTGGAAACCCCTGAAGTCTTAACCAACTCTATGGGAAGTAACATCCATTTGCAATTGGAAGTTCCTAAGGACATGGTAATATGGGAGCTTTAGCTAAATGTTAAATATCCAAAACCCATTGCTGTTGAGTTGATTCTGACTCATAGCAACCCTACAAGACAGAGCAGAACTGCCCCATAGGGTTCCAAGGCTGTAAATCTTTAAGGGGGGAGACTGCCACATCTTCTTCCCCAGAGCAGTGGTGGGTTCAAACCATCAACCTTTCAGTTAATAGCTGAGTGCCTAATTACCACGCCACCATGGCTCCTGCATGATAAATATATTAAAAACCAAACCAAACCCACTGCTGATGAGTCGAATGTGACTCATAGTGACCCTACAGGACAGAGTAGAATTGCCCCATAGGGTTTCTAAGGCTGTAAATCCTCATGGAAGCAGACTGCCACGTCTTTCTCCTGCAGAGCTGCTAGCAGGTTTGAACCAGCAACTTTGCAGTTAGCAGCCAAGCACTTTAACCACCGTCCACCAGGGCTCCTACATGTTAAGTATAAGATTGGTAAAATTTTTTAGTTTAAGACAAAGCAATTTGTACACCAATGAGAGTTACACATTATTTTCTCTTAATAATTGGGCTTATGTTTCATTTCATATATATATACATATATATTGGCGAAGAATATTAACTATACCATGGACTACCAAAAGAACAAACAAATCTGTCTTGGCAGAAATAGAGCCAGAAAGTTCCTTAGAAGCAAGGATGATGAGACTTTGTCTCACATATTTTGGACATGTTGTCAGGAGGCATCAGTCCCTGGTGAAGGACATCACGCTTGATAAAGTAGAGGGTCAGCAAAAAGGAGGAAGACCCTCAAGTAGATGAACCGACACAGCAGCTGTAACAACGGGCTCAAGCATGACAACGATTGTGAGGACGATGCAGGACTGGGCAGTGTTTCATTCTGTTGTCCACAGGGTCGCTATGAATTGAAACCGGCTTGACAGCACCTAACACAATAGGGAGCCCTTGGATTGAAAATGGTTAAGCGGTCAACTACTAGCCAAAAGGTTGGCTGCTCGAACCCACCCAGAGATGCCTTGGAAGGCAGGCCCAGCAATCTGTTTCCAAAAGGTCACAGCCTTGAAAACCCTATGGAGCAAGCAGTTCCATATAACAACATCTATTTAATGTGTAACGGTGATAACTAAGATAATTAATGTGCAGCTGTCTTGATTCTCTGCTCCACCCTCCTAAATCTTAGTTTACATTTGAACCATTGTCCGTTTGGAGGGATGAATGGAACGGACAGGCTCTTCTGTGTGTAAGATATTGCAGATAGAGGATGGTGATCTCACTGGCCACAAGCCTGTACCATGAAACTCAAAAAGAAGTTTATATCTGTGAGATAGCGTTCAGGCAAGCACTGTGAAAAATGTGAGGTTCATCCGGGTGTAGTTCACCTTCTAAATAACTACCGCCTGCCCCCTCCTGAATACAATTTAAATAAAACCAAGATGAAAACATTTTCTGTGGAATTTTTGTAACACCCATTTTGTTTTACACTACTGGTGACTCCTTTATGTGAGCTAGGTGTTTTTCTTTTAAAAACTAAACTAAAAAAGAAAGTGCCTTATAAAACAAGACTTTGGAAAACCAACATTTTCATATATTTAAATATTCATGATTTGATGTGCAGAATTGCATAATGCTTCACTCAGTGCTGGGTTCTGGTTTTTCTGGGTAAACAGTCCACTACAAATAAGAAATTGAATGTTAGTCTTTTTATTTGAATTGAGAATCTATTCCTCTTTGGTGGAATTTTTTTTTATGAAACACCTTTTCAGCCCAAGTCAGTGTATAAAAGACACTCACCATTTTGACAGGCTTGGAGCCGTATCTCGTACTGCGTGAAGGGGGCTAAATTTTCCAGCAGCGTGGAATGACGGTGACCCACGGGGGAGATGAGAGGTGCTTCACTTCCAGCATTGATTACGATGTTGTACTCCACAGGCATTTGGGGGATGAGAATCCCTTTACAGAGAGAGAGAGAGAGAGAAAGAGAAAAGAAAAAAATGTATGCTCCACAGAATGGCTGAGAAATGGTTGTCCTTTTACAACAACATATATTTGGAATTTTGTAATGGAGAGATTATTGCTTAAATGGTAATTAAAAGCTGTATGAAACTTAAGTTGGAAAATAATATAAAGCATATTCTAGCTCTTAGAAATCTGCATGGCCCATTTTCGATAAATACAAAGTATGATAAACCAAACCATTGCCATTGAGTCAATTCCGACTCATAACACTTCTATAGGACAGAGCAGAACTGCCCCATAGGGTTTCCAAGGGGCATCTCATGGGCTTGAGCTGCTGACCTTTTGGTTAGCAGCCATAGCTCTTAACCACTACACCACCAGGGCTTCCATGAAGCAGAATAGTTCCATTTAAAGGTATACCCTTTTGTCAAATATAAGTGAAGGCGTGATTTTTCATTTTTTAAAAGACACAAAGAAATTAGAAATGGGGCCACATACTTTTTCTAGGCTTACTTATTCTTAAAGTACATAAACAACAATGCCAATTTTGCTTGTGACAATAATTTTTCTGTAGAGCACTGTGTATGCATCCTGTCTGACATAGATCCTTGACATAATAACCCAATGCCAAAGAGGCAATTCCGACTCATAGCAGCCCTATAGGACAGAGTAGAATAGCCCATAAAATATCCAAATCATAGTTTACCTAGAGAATTCCCAGGGCATCAACATCAACTCAGGACAGTCCACTCTGTCAATGAGAATTATGGATCTAAATCCACATGAAATTTGAGTACAAAATTGTCATTTTTCACCACTGCTTTGTAAAAAGAGATGGTCTAGGCATTTTGGCTACTTTACAATTTATTTATGACATACTGCATTGGGCAAATCTGCTGCAAAAGACCTCTTTAAAGTGTTAAAAAGCAAAGATGTCACTTTGAGGACTAAGGTGTACCTGACCCAAGCCATGGTGTTTCAATTGCCTCATATGCATGTGAACGCTGGACAATGAATAAAGAAGACCGAAGGAGAATTGATGCCTTTGAATTATGGTGTTGGTGAAGAATATTGAATATACGATGGGCTGCCAGAAGAACAAACAAATCTATCTTGGAAGAAGTATAGCCAGAATACTCTTTAGAAGTGAGAATGGTGAGACTTTGTCTCCTGTACTTTGGACATATTATCAGAAGGGACCAGTCCCTGTAGGAGGGCAACGTTCTTAGAAAATAGAGGGTCAGGGAAAAAGAGGAAGGCCCTATATGAGTTGGATTGACACAGTGGCTGCAACAATGGTGTTAAATATAGTGAAGATTGTGAGGATGGTATAGGACCAGGCAGTGTTCATTCTGTTTTACATAGGGTTGCTATGAGTCGTAACCACCGCGTAGGCACCTAACAAAAACAATAACAAAAATCTATGTATTTAATTAAATACCTGTAAGTTTTATTTAAGGTCCCTGGGTAGTGCAAACAGTTTGAGCTTGGCTGCTAACTGAAAGATTGGAGTTTTGAACCTACTCAGCATCGCCACAGAAGAAAACCCTGGCAGTCTGCTTCTATACAGATTACAGTCAAGGAAACCCTACAGAGCTACTCAGTAACACTTGGGGTTGCCATGAGTTGGAATTGACTGGATGGCAATTTTTTTTTTTTTTTTTTTTACTTGGCCATGAACAACATTGACTTTTCAACTGGGGAGATGAGCATTGAATGAATAATGGAGTTTCCATTAAATTTTATCATCCAGCTGGTAGCTTTTAACACTTGTAGGCTTCAACACTTACTTTTGTAGTACATCAATAAATTTGTTTTTGCTATAAGAACAATGGAGTCCCTGCATGGTGCAAATCACTAACACACTTAGCCATTAACCCAAAGGTTGGAGGTTGGAGTCCAACCAGAGCCACCTCAAAAGAAAGGCCTGGCAATTTACTTCTGAAAAATCAGCCATTGAAAACCCTATGAAGCATACTTCTACTCTGAGACACATAGGTTTGCCATGAGTCAGAACTGACTTGATGGCAACTTTTTTTAAATAATGAAACATACATACAACATCATCACTGAGAAGACAGTTCAGGACTCAGTGACCCATTAGAGATAAGCCTAGAGAATGAGATGTGGTTCTTCTTTCTATAGATGTAGCTCCAATTTTTAAGGGCCAGAAGAGCTAGTCCAAACCAAAAATATTCAGGATTTTGTGTGGGATAGATGTCAGCAAGGCTTTTCTGAAAGAGAGATGTTGACTGTAGTCAGAGAAGCTAATCAATTATTTCTTTTCAGAGGTGACATACTGTGCTGAATTTAGAAATGCAGATTGAGAACCAGGAGACTGGTGCAAGATGGCACATGAGCCAACCCACAGAACAAGAGGCTTCCTGGAGGAGTGCAGTGCCCCCAGGTACTTATAGGTGGAGGTAGGCCTGCTGACCCATGGAGTGAGACAGCTGAGTATCTTCCAGCCAAGGCTTACCTTCGGAGAGAGGTGCCTTCTGGCAATTATCAGTAGAGCTAAAGAGCTTTGTAACACTTGCCCAGGTAGGACAGAGGCTGGGCTGGCCTAAGAGGCCTGAAGGGCTGAGGGACCGAGAAGCCGAGGAACCAGAAAGCAGAAGCTTAAGAGACAAGGAGCACAGGAAGCAGAGCTGCCTTGGTCTCAAAGGGTAGGGCTACAACCTCTGTGGTCTCAAAGGGTGGAACTATGGCCTGCTGGGTCTCAAAGGGCAGGGCCAAGGCCTCTTGGGTGTCAAAGGCCTTCACTAACTCAGTTCTGGAGAGTGGGGTTCCAGGGGGATGGGAATGGATCTGCTTCCCAAAGTTGAGGGGGTAGGACTGCCATGCCCAAGGGGCAGAAGAACAGGGCCTGCCAGGGCCCAAAAGGGCAGGGTTGCTACTCAGGTAGACTAGAAGAATGGGGCTGCCCAAAGCTGAGGGAGCAGAGTTGCCTTCCCAGTAGGCCTGGGAGGTGATGCTGAATCTGGAGAGTGTGGCCAGCACCCAGAGTGTGGAGGAGAGGACCATTGCGTAATGGTCTCAGAGAGCAGAGGATTAATTTCAAGCCTTGATAGCTAATGTAATGTGTTCTGCTGACTTGCTTGGTGCCTGTTATCCTTTATTTCTCTCCAAATTCTTCCACTGGTAACGGAAACGTCTAGCTTGTGCCTGTTCCACCATTGTACTTCGGAAGCAGACAACTTGTATTCTAGATTTCACAGACGAAGAGGAATTTTGCCCCAGGATGGAATCTGGATTTTGGGGATGATACGATCGGGTGAGTGTGTTTTACGTGTGGCAAGGACATAAATTTTGGGTGGCTGAAGGATGAAATATTGTGGATTGAATTGTGTTCTCCCAAAATATGTGTCAACTTGGCAAGGCCATATTTTTTCCATTAATTAAAAAAAAAAAAAAAATCACAACAAAGGGTCAATACCTTGATAAGTTAATTCATTTTTTGCTTTAACGGTGTAGCGAGCACACACAGTGGGCTTATTTAGAAGATATCCTTCAAGGCCTAAATCTCAACTGCTGAGAATGTTTTTACTGCTCCTAATAAGACCTTTACAATTAAAATGAAGTTTGAGAGTTGGAGGAAGAGAATTGATTCCGGGGATCATTTGAGACTCTCAGTTGATTTATGAGTGAGGAAAACCTAAATATTACAGGTAAAATAAAGAGCAATAAAAACAGTCATTTTTCCACCCCACTAACGACATTCTTAGGAGAGTATTGCTGGAGGTAGTAAAAGAGATTGAAGAATGAATCACACACCTTCTCTGTCATGGACTGAGTTGTGTCCGCCCAAAATACATATCAACTTGGTTAGGCCACGATTCCCAGTATCATGTGGTTGTCCTCCATTTTGTGATAGTAATTTTATGTTAAACAGGATTAGGATGGGATTGCAACACCCTTACTAAGGTCACATCCATGATTCAGTGTAAAAGGAGCTCCTCTGGAGTGTGGCCTGAACCACCTTTTATCTTACAAGAGATAAAAGGAAAGGGAAGCAAGCAGAGAGCTGGGGACCTCATACCACCAAGGAATAAGCACCAGGAGCAGAGCACATCCTTTGGACCTGGGGTTCCTGTGTGGACAAGCTCCTAGTCCAGGGGAAAACTGATGAGAAGGACCTTTCTCCAGAGTCGGCACAGAGAGAGAGCATTCCCCTGGATCTGACACCCTGAATCTGGACTTCTAGCCTACTCGACAATGAGAGAATAAATTTCTCTTTGTTAAAGCCATCCACTTGCGGTATTTCTGTTATAGCAGCACTAGATGACTAAGAAACTCTTAGTTTGCAATCCTGCCTTTCAGTAGGAAGATATGTTTACTGAAATTCCTGTCAAGAGTATCCTGCAATGGGCCAGCATTCTACCTCAATTTGGGCATTTCTCCTCATTAGTACCATGGCACCATCTGTAAAGCAGTGGGAAAAAGTTTGCTATTTGTACCCACATATTTATGATAAAATGCAGAGAGGCAAACATCTGGGCATTGAACCTGTTATTGGGCTCAGCTTTCTTCAGACTGATCCAATATCTGGAAATATAAGAGTGGATCATTCTTTAGCCAATTAAATTAGTAGAAAACGTTCCCTCTGAGTTTTGAGTTATTTATGACATTATTTTTGGGACGAAGGCAAACATATTGGAATAGAATGCCAAATTTTCAAGAATCTTTACGATAAAAAGCAAGACCTTAGAGAAATTGCAAGTTTATGGTGACTGCTTCAGGGATAGCATGGCTATTCAGTGTTCCTTGTTCTAAGGCAGATTTAGCAGCAAAGTTTGACAAACACGCATTTATGAACCGTATGCCATCATTCTTGTTGACCTAGACAAACCACAGATAGGGTCAGACAGATTGAATCCCTCCTTTGCCTTATTTTCCAAGTTGTTGTGATTTTGAGTTGAGAGTAGAACTGCCCCATAGGGTTTCCTAGGCTGTAATCTTTACAGAAGCAGGTTGCCACATCTGTTTTTCACAGAATGGCTGATAGGTTTGAGCTGCTGACCTTTTTTGCTGAGCAGCCTCGTACCTAACCATTGTACCACCAGATCTCCTTATTTCTGGAGTACCACTGGCAAATTATCCAAACTCTGTGAATGCCAGTCCCTTAATCTGTAAAATGGTGACAATAATAGTTATTCTTTATTATAATTCTTGATTTTTCCTTATTATTAATAAAACTCATAAAGAGTTGTAAGGATTAAATTAGAAAATGTATGCAAAACACTTAAGTACATTCTTGCAACACAGAAAGATTCCTCTACAAAACATAATGAAATAAAAACAACCATGACACTGTTTTCACCTGCCCTCAAACACTTCTGAACCCATCTCTCATATGAAGTTGTTATTTCAATTACAAAAACGTGCTATATTCATTTAAGTAAATGTCTCTGTGATGACATTTAGTTATCTAGTCTTATTTTCTGTGTACCCTTGGATATGATCTAGTTGTATTGTGCATTCTCAACAGCCATTGGAATGGTCTTCTCTTCAGTCAGTCTGACGTTGCAGGTTACTGTATATCTTCAGTTTGCACCTACTAGTCTGTTTCCAGGCTTTATATTCTTCAAGAGAAAACTTCTGTGCTGAAAAGGACAGGACTCCCAGGGGGTCAGGGAACACAACTGCACTTCCACCACATTTCAAATATAGATGTAATCTTCATCTAGGTTTAAACATGGCTGGCCAAAGCATGAACCTGGAAAACGTATTTTTCACATCTTGGTTAATAGGAAATAAATGCCCTTTACATATACCTGTGAGGTGTTGAAACAGAAAATGCTTCTCTAAGCTGTGAACATGTCAAACAATGACATGCACTTAGGAAGGAAAGCCCTTTCCACTATCATAACTTACAGGGCTGTGACATGGAAGCCTCTGGTGTCCCTGCAAACCCTCCACCATCTGCAATGAGTCTGAAACTGCTGAGCCCCCTGGTATTCTGATGACTAAATGGAATGAAATGGGCATATTTGTTAAAGTCAGCTGGGAGGCCACACGACTTGGTTAGTTCGCGAGTTCATAAATTTATGTCAAAGCAGGAGGAGCAGTGGAAGCTCAAGTGAACCAATTTACCCTAAGTACAAACGGCAGTTTTGTTATTTGGTGTCAAAGTTACCAGTCGCACAATGACAAGCTGCCATAACACATTTTCTTGTTCACTAAAGAACAAGGACTTCGTTGGTTAATATTCCTCGCAATGCGCCTTTTCATAATTTACAACAACTAGATGCTGATAGGTTATTTAACATTTATGAAGTTAAGATGTAATCAGAAAAACCCTGATTATCTTTACAAATAAAAAAGTTAAATTATTCAACTTTTTTTTTTCTCAGTGGCTTTATTTTGCGGCAGGTGCATACTTTACAGTGGGACAAGTCAATCAAATAATCCTTCTTAAAATCTTTTGTTTTCAGGAGCTAGAGCAGGAACAATTCTAAGAGGGAAACTATTAATTCAGTTTGATAGCCCCATTTGCTTCAAAAGACTGCTTGCACTTAACATAATGCTTTTAACAAGTCAGCCAAAATTCTTCTCTTTATAGACAGGGGTACCTTGGTTATGCCCTTTTGTGGGCGTGGAAATGAAATGGGCCCTTCTTGAATAACCATCTCCCTCACATCCTGCCTTTGATCAAGGTGGATGACTGCAGGTGAAAATAAATTGGAAACTCCGAGGAGCTTGTCAGCAAATCTACAGAAGGTCGGTGAGTCTCTGCTTTGATCTAGAACTTATAAGAGATACCAGCTGGAAGAGCCTTCAGCCAGGTTCTGGGGAACCCTAGAATCTTGAGTGGGAGTAGTGGGGAGTAGGAGCGGGAGGGCCTGGGTAGATTAGGAACAAAGAAAATTCCAGGAAAATAACTTCAGAATGAAATGTCAGTTTAGGAATAATATCAGCATTATTGAATATGTAGTCTCACCTCTGTTGAGATGCGTCAGAGTTGAGGAGAGGACTTTGTGTGTGTGCATGCAGGTATGGATAGATAATGAAGGTGCTACATGCAGATTTAAGGGAAGAATCACTGGGAGAGGATGGCTGATTAATAAAAACCTTTTAATCTATAATACCAGTGAAGAAGTGTTTATGTTGGGTTCAACCATGAGAAATTGCCATTTTTATTGGACAAAATGGTAGACTATCAGCAGTTTCATATGAGTCAAACTAATATATTCTCAGAAGGCCAAAAGAAGAGCTCAAAGCTTTCTTTATTTCAAAGTATTTAACTTATAGAGATTTAGTTCTTTTTTTTCTTTTCCTCTGTAGCTCCAAAGTCCAGAACAGTGCTTGACACACAGTTGCTCAATAAATATTTGATTTAATAGAAGGATGATCTCATTTAACATTCATACAACCTCATATGCATTCGAAAGGTGGGCAATGAATAAGGAAGCCTGAAGAAGAATTGATGCCTTTGAATTATGATGTTGGCATAGAATATTGAATTATATCACCGACTGCCAAAAGAACAAATGAATCTGTCTTGGAAGAAGTACAGCCACAAATCTCCTTAGAAGTGAGAATGGCGAGACTTTGTCTCACATACTTTAGACATGTTACAGGAGGAACTAGTCCCTGGAGAAGGACATCATGCTTGGTAAAGTAGAGGGTCAGTGAAAAAGAGAAGACCCTCAGCGAGATGGATTGACACACTGGCTGCAATAATGGGCTTAAGCATAACAATGATCATGAGGATGGTGCAGGACTGGGCAGTGTTTCATTCTGTTTTACATAGAGTGGCTATGAGTAGGAACCAATTCGATGGTACCTAACAACAGCACAACCCTGGGAGGTAGACTCTATGATCATCTCCATTTTACAGCTGATGAAATAGAAAGATTCAATAATTCACCCAATGTCCCATAGCTAATAAGAGGATTTGAACCCGGATCTTTCTGGCTTTTGCACCAATATTCTATCTGCTACTTCTCTGATCCCAACAAGTGAAGGGAAGCTATCAGGTATTTGGTGGATAACTGATCTTGATCAGCTGATAAGCTGGTTTTCTTAAACCTATTTGTGCCCTGGAAGTTAAGTAAAGTTGATCTGAATGGGGAAGAAAACCCCAACTGGAGGTCTGAATACATAAGGGTCAGCAAAGCTGCGATATTTGCCAAGACTTTTCTACCAGATGATCACTAAGGTTTACAACCAGCTTCCTGCAGGGCTAACAGGGTTGAGTGTCAAAGAACTTCAGTTTAGGACTGTCTGGCAGGCTGGCCAGAGTCATGATTTGTCAAGGGGAAGAAAACAAGCAAAAAAGGTCAGAGAGTGGAATGAAGTTAAGTATACGTTCCACATAACTTATTAGATAGAAAAGGCAGTCAGTGAAGAAGAATGAGCAGACCCCCCCTCCAACTGTCCCCCAAACCCCTGGTCCTACCCACCACCTCTGCCATTGCTGTCAGAACCTGTCATCACTGTAGTTTCCTGGGGTTTGTCCAAACAGATAAAGATTGAACAGAGTTCTTTAAAAAAAGTTCATATAAGCACTCTCAAAATTTCTGTCACCCTCACGTCACGGTGATTTCTGACCACTAAATCCTTCGGTATCTAAGTTTGCTGTCTATGTGTCTGTGAACAAGAATACAGCCTAAGTCCTGTGGGTGCAGGATGAAATGCAGACATCACTTCCTACCCTATGCTCTGTGTTACTTGTGTGTGCATCCATGGTTCCAGGCAAGCTGGTTGCTTTCCTGCTCTCACCCCTGCCATCCCGCATATCGGCTCCTCTCGCCTGAGGCCGAAATGGTCTTCATATCCTGAATAAACTCAAGCTCTCTTTCAAGATCCAGTTCAATGCTTGCTTCTTCCTTACAGCGTTTTCTGACAAGCTATCCCTCTCCCATTCCCTGACTTCTTTCTATTTACTACTTTTCTATCTACGTACGTAACATATATTGGTTTGTTTGATAGTTAATTTTTTATGTGTCTACGTTCCGGTGGTGCAGTGGTTAAGAGCGTGGCTGCTAACCAAAAGGTCAGCAGTTCGAATCCACCGGCCATTCCTTGGAAACCCTATAGGGCAGTTCTACTCCATCCCATAGGGTCGCTATGAGTCTGAAACCACTCGCAGGCATGGAGAGTTTACACTTTGTCTCCTCGACAAGCCTGAAGGGTCATCTAGTCAGTGGTGTTTGCTGTTGTTTTGTTTGCATTTCCATAGTGTTTACCTCATTATTCTGCACACAGTGACGGTAAATAAATTTATCTGAATCATAGCAACTTTAAAGAATACGTTTTAGAAAGGAGTGAGAGTTGTGTCGACCACTCGTAGTCATTAACGTGATTAGAAAACTTTTCCTAAGATACAAGGGGGATATAGAAAAAGGAAGGGATGTGGCAGATGAATCCCTGAGTGGTGCAAATGGTGGAAGCGCTTGGCTGCTAACTCAAAGGTTGGAAGTTCAAGTCCACCCAGAAGCATCTCAGAAGATAGGCATCGTGACCTATTTTCTGAAAAGTAAGCCACTGAAAACTCTATGGGGCACAGTCCTTTTCGGACACATATGGGGTCGCCGTGAGTCAAAGTTGACCCAACAGCAAATGATTTGGTATCACATAAACAGAAGAGAGGCTGCACCTTTAAACAGTTTAGGACATCATAAAATGAAGGGATGAACATGGAGGCACGGATGGAGTTTTGTGAGGTTAACACTGCATTTTCATCAATTCATTTAATTACATCTTCATTCCTTCACTCAAATTTCATTGAGTACTAGTTTGACAAGTTATGAGGTACCACATATCTTTACAGGCACTTAGAATACCAAAATATTATCTAGCCTTTGTCTTTGAGGTGCTTATAGCCTAAAGGTTGGGAGAAAAGGCAAGTAAAAAGCAAACAACCAAACAGAACAGTGGAAAGGGGACAAGTACAGGAGGAACAGTTGACCCAGAGCAGGAGATTCAGTGGAGGTTTTCTGGTGGAAGCAACATTTAAGCTGAGTAGGAGTTAGCCAGGCTTGGAAATGAATAGGAAGGAAAGGATCCAGGGTTGTTTCAGCAGAGGACACATGGTTGGTCAAGGCTTGAGGGAGGCAGAGAGCATGATCTGTTTAAAGCAACTAAACTTTATTTAGTCTCCTTAAATAGAAAGTGAAGAGCACTTGAAGCACTTACTGATGAAGATCAAAGACCACAGCCCTCAACATGAATTATACCTCAACATAAAGAAAGCAAAAATCCTTACAACTGTATAAATGGAGAAAAGGTCGAAGCTGTCAAGGATTTCATTTTACCTAGATTCACAATCAACAACCATGGAAGCAGTATTCAAGAAATTAAACAACACATTGCATTGAGCAAATCTGCTGCAACAGACCTCTTTAAAGTGCATATGAAGTGATTGAAAACACCATGGCTTGGGTCAGGTGCACCTAGTCTTCAAGGTGACATCTTTGTTTTTCAACACTTTAAAGCAGAAGATTAACACATACTAGCACTCTATAATGTAAGATAAATTTCTTACTAGGCAAAATAAAACAAAAATCATTGAAGGGACTTGTACGTTTTCTTCTGACACTCATCTTTGCTCGTCATTTAGTTATTGTACTTGTAAGGTTAGAAAATCCAAACAGTCTATGCGGAATCATCCCAATTAATGCAAGGTAAATCCTTAGAAAGCTTAATGCCAGTTTTTACTTCAAATGACTTGTTTCTGATCTAAATACACTGCAGCTGACAAACTTACTGAACACCAAGATGTCTAATGTCTGTCAACCCAAACCCGTTGCCGTCGAGTCAATTCAGACTCATAGTGACACCGCAGGACAGAATAGAGCTACTCCATAGGGTTTCCAAGGAGAGGCTGGTGGATTTGAACTGCCAAACTTTTGGTTAGATGCTGAGCTCTTAATCACTGGGCCACCAGGGCTCCCTAATGTCTACAGATGGGCCATATTGTGGCTAGCTACTCTCTTATCAAAACTTGACTAACAGAAAGCATTTATGTTCCTCAGCAATATTAATTAAAATGATTTTTCAGTGGAAGAATTGTTGTCGATTCTTTTCTTTAATGGAGTAAGAGACAGAGGTGAAAGAAAAAGCACCAGCATTCAATATTATGCATTAAACCTAACTAACTCACAATCCTTAGTGAGAAAATGTGTGTGCTGAATGCAGCGGCAATGTTAATTAGAACATGATTAAGGGCTATAAGATAGTTCAAAATATAGTCATCACCTTGATAAATTAGAAAGGCTCATTATTATCTTCAGAGTTTAGATAATTTTGAATGTTTGGATTCTCAAACAGCAGGGATATCTATCTCCACTCTTATTCTGAGTAAACTATTTACGTTCCTTAACTATTTGCTCCTTCATTTCCTGTGATTTTTCATTCATTAAGGTAACATATATCTTTTGCTCTCTTTAAAGTGAATGTGCAAGTGTTGACCCAAGGTTTCGAGCTGGAGCTCCAAACAAGCAAGGAGGAATGTCTAGGAATAAATGAACCTGGTTTATACTGCATGCAGATTGAATAATCATACCCAGCATCTATCTAGTTTCCACGAAATGTTTTACCATATTATCTCATTTACTTCACATAATAACAATGCAAGGTAAGCATTTAATATTCCCTTTTACAGATGAAAGGAGCACTGATGGCACAGTGGTTAAGTGCTCTGCAGTCTGAACTCACCAGCTCCTCTGTGGGAGAAATACATGGTAGTCTGCTTGTTACCAGGTAGAAACCCCGGTTCTTACTTGGCGTGAAATGAGAGACCGAGGTGGGAGAACAGGAAAGGCACCTTTATTTTGTTGTACAAGGCAATGGAGTCAGTCGGAGCTACTGCTGCCAATACTGCTTACCAAGGCCGGGCAGGTAAGTTACTTTTAAAGGGGTTTACAAGTAAGGAGTTCATTCAAGTTACATCAGCACCGTTCTTTTTTTTTTTTTTTTTTTATTGTGCTTTAACTGAAAGTTTACAAATCAAGTCAGTCTCTCACATAAAAACTTATATACACCTTGCTACACACTCCCAATTACTCTTCCCTCTAATGAGACAGCCCGCTCTCTCCCTCCACTCTCTCTTTTCATGTCCATTTCGCCAGCTTCTAACCCCCTCTACCCTCTCATCTCCCCTCCAGGCAGGAGATGCCAACATAGTCTCAAGTGTCCACCTGATCCAAGAAGCTCACTCCTCACCAGCATCCCTCTCCAACCCATTGTCCAGTCCAATCCATGTCTGAAGAGTTGGCTTCAGGAATGGTTCCTGTCCTGGGCCAACAGAAGGTCTGGGGGCCATGACCACTGGGGTCCTTCTAATCTCAGTCAGACCACTAAGTCTGGTCCCTCAGGGGTCCTCTGTTGTGTTCCCTGTCAGGGCAGTCATCGGTTGTAGCCAGGCACCATCTAGTTCTTCTGGTCTCAGGATGATGTAGTCTCTGGTTTATGTGGCCCTTTCTGTCTCTCGAGCTCGTAATTACCTTATGTCCTTGGTGTTCTTCATTCTCCTTTGATCCAGGTGGGTTGAGACCAATTGATGCCTCTTAGATGGCTGCTTGCTACCATTTAAGACCCCAGACACCACTCTTCAAGGTGGGATGCAGAATGTTTTCGTAATAGATTTTATTATGCCAATTGATTTAGATGTCCCCTGAAATCATGGTCCCCAGACCCCTGCCCTTGCTACACTGGCCTTGGAAGCATTCAGTTTATTCAGGAAACATCTTTGCTTTTGGTTTAGTCCAGTTGTGCTGACCTCCCCTGTATTGTGTGTTGTCTTTCTCTCCAACTAATTAGTGAATACCCCTCTCCCACTCTCCCACCCTCCCTCCTTTCGTAACCACAAAAGAATGTTTTCTTCTCAGTTTAAACTATTTCTCGAGTTCTTATAATAGAGGTCTTATACAATATTTGTCCTTTTGCAACTGACTAATTTCACTCCGCATAATGCCTTCCAGGTTCCTCCATGTTATGAAATGTTTCACAGATTCCTCACTGTTCTTTATCGATGTGTAGTATTCCATTGTGTGAATATACCATAATTTATTTATCCATTCATCTGTTGATGGGCACCTTGGTTGTTTCCATGTTTTTGCTATTGTAAGCAGTGCTACAATAAACATGGGTGTGCGTATATCTGTTCGTGTAAAGGCTCTTATTTCTCTAGGATATATTCCGAGGAGTGGGATTGCTGGATTGTATGGTAGTTCTATTTCTAGATTTTTAAGGAAGCACCAAATCGATCCCAAAGTGGTTGTACCATTTGACATTCCCACCAGCAGTGTAGAAGTGTTCCAGTCTCTCCACAGTCTCTCCAACATTTATTATTTTGTGTTTTTTGGATTAATGCCAGCCTTGTTGGAGTGAGTTTCATTGTAGTTTTGATCTGCATTTCTCTAATGGCTAATGATCGCGAACATTTCCTCATGTATCTGATAGCTACCTAAATGTCTTCTTTAGTGAAGTGTCCATTCATATCTTTTGCCCATTTTTTAATAGGGTTATTTGTCTTTTTGTAGTTGAGTTTTTGCAGTATCATGTAGATTTTAGACATCGGACACTGATCGGAAATGTCATAGCTAAAAACTTTTTCCCAGTCTGTAGGTAGTCTTTTTACTCAGTAGTTTTTCTTGAGGATTCTTTAGGGTTTTCAGTGTATAAGATCATGTCATCTGCAAACAGAGATACTTTTACTTACTCCTTCCTTGCCAGTCTGGATGCCCTTTATTTATCTAGTCTAATTGCTTTGGCTAGGACTTCCAGCACAATGTTGAATAAGAATGGTGATAAAGGGCATCCTTGTCTGGTTCCCGATCTCAATGGGAATGCTTCCAGACTCTCCATTTAGGGTCATGTTGGGTGTTGGCTTTGTATAAATGCCCTTTATTATGTTGAGGAATTTTCCTTCTATTCCTATTTTGCTGAGAGTTTTTGTCATGAATGGGTGTTGAACTTTGTCAAACGTCTTTTCTGCATCAATTGATAAAATCATGTGATTCTTATCTTTTGTTTCATTTATATGGCGGATTACATTAATCGTTTTTCCAATGTTGAACCATCCCTGCATATCTGGTATGAATCCCACTTGGTCATGGTGAATTACTTTTTTGATATGTTGTTGAATTCTGTTGGCTAGAATTTTGTTGAGGATTTTTGCATCTACATTCATGAGGGATATAGGTCTATAATTTTCTTTTCTTGTGGTGTCTTTACCTGGCTTTGGTATCAGGGATATGGTGGCTTCATAGAATGAGTTTGGCAGTATTCCATCCTCTTCTATGCTCTGAAATACCTTTAGTAGTAGTGGTGTTAACTCTTCTCTGAAAGTTTGGTAGAACTCTGCAGTGAAGCCGTCTGGGCCAGGGCTTTTTTTTTGTTGGGAGTTTTTTGATTACGTTTTCAATGTCTTCTTTTGTTATGGGTCTATTTAGCTGTGCTACCTCTGTTTGCATTAGTTTAGGTAGGTAGTGTGCTTCTAGGAATTCATCCACTTCTTCTAGGTTTTCAAATTTGTTAGAGTACAATTTTTCATAGTAATCTGATATGATTCTTTTAATTTCAATTGGGTCTGTTGTAATATCGCCCATCTCATTTCTTATTCGGGTTATTTGCTTCCTCTCCTGTTTTTCTTTTGTCAATTTGGCCAGTGGTTTATCAATTTTGTTGATTTTTTCCAAAAAAACAGCTGTTGGTCTTGTTAATTCTTTCAATTGTTTTTCTGTTTTCTATTTCACTTAGTTCAGCTCTAATTTTTATTATTTGCTTTCTTCTGGTGCCTGTGGGTTTCTTTTGTTGCTCTCTTTCTATTTGTTCAAGTTGTAGGGATAGTTCTTTGATTTTGGCCCTTTCTTCTTTTTGGGTGTGTGCATTTATTGATATAAATTGGCCTCTGAACACTGCTTTTGCTGTGTCCCAAAGGTTCTGATAGGAAGTGTTTTCATTCTCATTGGATTCTATGAATTTCTTTATTCCATCCTTAATGTCTTCTACAATCCAGTCTTTTTTGAGCAGGGTATTGTTCAGTTTCCAAGTGTTTGATTTCTTTTCCTGTTATTGATTTCCACTTTTATGGCCTTATGGTCGGGGAAGATACATCAGCACCATTCTTAATCATACTACGCAGGCTCAATGGGGTTTACACATAACCTCCAAGCAAAAGCAAGATTCAGTGCAAAGCTGGGGTGTGGGGGCAGCAAAGGAAATGATTTTTCAATACAACACCTCAGGGGAGGAAGCCAGGGAAAGAATACAGCACTGTGGGGGCTCTGCCTCACGCTTCCTTAAAGATTACAGCCTTGGAAACCCTATGGGGCAGTTCTGCTCTGTCCTATAGTGTTGCTATGAATTGGAATTGACTCGACAGTAGTGGGCTTGGTTTGGTTTGGTTTATAGATGAGAAACTTGAAGTTCAGAGACATTCTGCGACTTGTCTAAAACCACAGGGCAGTTAAGTGGTGGGGTCCATAACACATAGGAACGAATGCCTAATTTTCTGAAAGAAGTGAGAAAACATGCATCCGTAAGACAACATAGAGTCTTTGAGTGGTAAATTTTTTAAACACTCACTATCTTGTTTTTCCATTAATTCAGCAAACATTTCATAAGGATATCTTGTTTTTGTATCACTCGATTTGGAGGTATAAATGATACACAGAAGAGTAGAAATTCTGATTTTCTAGAGTTTGAAGAGTTTTGATAATATTACTACTAACACATATCAAGTAATAATGTAGTAAAGTCAACCAAGATTTACTTGGAAGGTATGTCTACCAATAATTTAAAATAGTCTTTGATAACCTCTTTTAGATATTTGAGAAATGACTATATTTCCCCCAGCTAATTAAAATCTTCCTGCACTGGGAATTTTGCTAACTCATGTCTTATTTCCTCAGGACTTTTGGATCAGTAAATAAAGCTATCTGGTTACTAGTTCTTTCATGCCCCAGGTGATAAATATTGCCAGGGGATATTTTCCCTTCAGGGGCTTGCCATTTTCCACAATGAATTCTTCTGGTCTTGACATGCCCACCGAGACATTATTCTCCCAGGATCATTTGGTTTTGCCAACCCCTACCTCTATTTTAGGAGCCCTGGTGGCACAGTGGTTAAGTGCTAGGCAGTTGGAACCCACCAGCTGCTCCGTGGGAGAAAGATGTGGCAGTCTTTTCCCAGAAAGATTACAGCCTTGGAAACCCTGTGGAGCAATTCTACTCTGTCATATAGGGCCACTGTGAGTCAGAATTGACTTGATGGCAAGGGGTTTGACCTCTGTTTTTGGACTTTTGGGCTACTATTTCAAAAAACCATAGTTGTTCCATCATAAATCTGAGACATCTTGAGCAATAAAAAGAAGTTTGATTTGGATTTAAGAGTTAGGCCAAATATAGGAAGGAATAACCCTTAAAAGGCAGTAGTCGAGGGCAGACCAGAGTTTGAACTCTGGCTTTGCTGCGTGACCTTGAGCATATTATATTATGTCTTCAATGTTCAAATTTCTTATCTTAATATGGGGGTGATAATATTACCTGTTTCCTAGGGTACATAGCAGGGAAAATGCTTATCAGTGTGCTTGGCACATACAACAAGTAATATGAATGTATGTACAGGCATACCTCATTTTGTGCCTCACAGATATAGTGTTTTTTACAAACGGAAGGTTTGTGTAACCCTGTGTCAAGCAAGTCCACTGGTGCCATTTTTCCAACAGCACGTGCTCACCTTGTGTCTCTCTCATGTTTTGGTAATTCTCACAATATTTCAAACTTTTTCATTATTACTATAGCTGTTATGATGATCAGTGATATGTGATCTTTCATGTTACTATTGTAATTGTTTTGGGGAGCCACATATAAGGCGGTGAACTTAATCCTCTTCTTATCCTCCTTCTCTCTCCTCGGGCCTCCCAGAGTCTCAACAATATTAAAATTGTTGTTATTGTCAGGTGCTGTCGAGTCAGCTCTGACTTATAGTGACCATATGCACAACAGAACGAAACACTGCCCGGTCCTGAGCTGTTCTTACAACCATTGTTATGCTTGAGCTCATTGTTGCAGCCACTGTGTCAATTCACCTCGTTGAGGGTCTTCCTCTTTTCTGCTGACCCCGTACTCTGCCAAGCAGGATGTCCTTTTCCGGAGACTGATCCCTCCTGACAACATGTCCAAAGTATGTAAGATGCAGTCTCTCCATCCTTGCCTCTAAGAAGCATTCTGGCTGTACTTCTTCCAAGACAGATTTCTTCGTTCTTTTGGCAGTCCAAGGTATATTCAATATTCTTCGCCAACACCACAATTCAAAGGCACCAATTCTTCTTCGGTCTTCCTTATTCATTGTCCAGCTTTCACATGCATATGATGCAATTGAAAATACCATGGCTTGGGTCAGGCGCACCTTAGTCTTCAAGGTGACACCTTTGCTCTTCAACACCTTAAAGAGGTACTTTGCAGCAGATTTGCCCAATGCAATGCGTCTTTTGATTTCTTGACTGCTGCTTCCATGGCTGTTGATTGTGGATCCGAGTAAAATGAAATCCTTGACAACTTCAATCTTTCCTCCGTTTATCATGATGCTGCTTATTGGTCCAGTTGTGAGGATTTTTGTTTTCTTTATGTTGAGGTGCAATCCATACTGAAGGTTGTGGTCTTTGATCTTCATTAGTAAGTGCTTCAAGTCCTCTTTACTTTCAGGAAGCAAGGTTGTGTCATCTGCATAATGCAGGTTATTAATGAGTCTTCCTCCAATCCTGATGCCCTGTTCTTCTTCATATAGTCCAGGTTCTCAGATTATTTGCTCAGCATACAGATTGAATAGGTATGGTGAAAGAATACAACCCTTGCGCACACCTTTCCTGACTTTAAACCAATCAGCATCCCCTCGTTCTGTCCAAACAACTGCCTCTTGATCTATGTAAAGATTCCTCATGAGCACAATTAAGTGTTCTGGAATTCCCATTCTTCGCAACGTTATCCATAATTTGTTTTGATGCACACAGTCGAATGCCTTTGCTTAGTCAATAAAACACAGGTAAACATCCTTCTGGTATTCTCTGCTTTTAGCCAGGATTCATCTGACATCAGCAGTGATATCCCTGGTTCCACGTCCTCTTCTGAAACCAGCCTGAATTTCTGGCAGTTCCCTGTCAATACACTGCTGCAGCTATTTTTGAATGATGCTTGTGTGTGATATTAATGATATTGTTCTATAATATTAAAATTATGCCAATTAATAACCCTATAATGGCCTCTAAGTGTTCAAGTGAAAGGAAGAGTTGCACGTCTCTCACCTTAAATCAAAAGCTAGAAGTGATTCTTAGCAAGGAAGTTATGTCCAAAGCCAAGACAAGCCAAAAGCAGGGCCTGTTGCGCCAAACATTTAGCCAAACTGCGAATGCAAAGGAAAAGTTCTGGAAGGAAATTAAAAGTGCTACTCCAGTGAACACCTGAATGATAAGAAAGCGAAACAGCCTTACTGCTGATATGGGGAAAGTTGTAGTGGTCTGGATAGACGATCAAACCAGTCCCAACATTCCCTTACACCAAAGCGTAACCCAGAGCCAGGCCCTCATTGTCTTCAATTCTATGAAGGCTGAAAGAGGTGAGGAAGCTGCAGAAGAAAAGTTGGAAGCTAGCAGAAGCTGGCTCCTGAAGCTTAAGGAAAGAAGCCCTCCCCATAACATAAAAGTGCAAGGTGACACAGCAAGCGCTGAAGCAGAAGCTGCAGCAAGTTACCCAGAAGGTCTAGCTGAGGTAATCGATGAAGGGCTGCACTACACAACAGATTTTTTTTTTTATTGTACTTCAGATGAAGGTGAACTGGATTCTCATTAAACAATTAACATACATATTGTTTTCTGACATTGGTTGCCAACACCACGGCACGCCAACACTCTCCCTTTCTTGACCTTGGGTTCCCCATTACCAGCTTTCCTGTCCCCTCCTGGCTTCTTGCCCTTGCCCCTGGGCTGGTGTGCCCATTTAGTCTCATATTGGTCTGTTGCCAGATATATATGCCTGAGTCTATTCACTATTCTTTTTTTTTTTTTTATTAACTTTTATTGAGCTTCAAGTGAACGTTTACAAATCAAGTCACTCTGTCACATATAAGTTAATATACATCTTACTCCTTACTCCCACTTGCTCTCCCCCTATTGAGTCAGCCCTTCCAGTCTCTCCTTTCGTGACGATTTTGCCAGCTTCCAACTCTCTCTATCCTCCCATCCCGCCTCCAGACAGGAGACGCCAACACAGTCTCAAGTGTCCACCTGATATAATTAGCTCACTCTTCATCAGCATCTCTCTCCCACCCACTGTCCATTCCCTTCCATGTCTGATGAGTTGTCTTCAGGGATGGTTCCTGTCCTGTGCCGACAGAAGGTTTGCGGACCATGACCGCCGGGATTCCTCTAGTCACATCCAGACCATTAAGTATGGTCTTTTTATGAGAATTTGGGGTCTGCATCCCACTGCTCTCCTGCTCCCTCTGGGGTTCTCTATTGTGCTCCCTGTGAGGGCAGTCATCGATTGTGGCCGGGCACCAACTAGTTCTTCTAGTCTCAGGATAATGTAGGTCTCTGGTTCATAAGGCCCTCTCTGTCTCTTGGGCTCTTAGTTGTCGTGTGGCCTTGGTGTTCTTCATTCTCCTTTGCTCCAGGTGGGTTGAGACCAATTGATGCATCTTAGATTTTTTTTTAGATGGCCGCTTGTTAGCTTTTAAGACCCCAGACGGCACATTTCAAAGTGGGATGCAGAATGTTTTCATAATAGAATTATTTTGCCAATTGACTTAGAAGTCCCCTTAAACCGTGGTTCCCAAACCCCCGCCCTTGCTCCGCTGACCTTTGAAGCATTCATTTTATCCCGGAAACTTCTTTGCTTTTGGTCCAGTCCAGTCCAGTTGAGCTGACCTTCCTTGTATTGAGTGTTGTCCTTCCCTTCACCTAAAGCAGTTCTTATCACCTAATTAATCAGTAAAAAACCCTCTCCTGCCCTCCCTCCCTCCCCCCCTCATAACCACAAAAGTATGTGTTCTTCTCAGTTTATACTATTTCTCAAGATCTTATAATAGTGGTCTTATACAATATTTGTCCTTTTGCCTCTGACTGATTTCGTTCAGCATAATGCCTTCCAGGTTCCTCCATGTTATGAAATGTTTCACAGATTCGTCACTGTTCTTTATCGATGCGTAGTATTCCATTGTATGAATATACCACAATTTATTTACCCATTCATCCGTTGATGGACACCTTGGTTGCTTCCAGCTTTTTGCTATTGTAAACACAGCTGCAATAAACATGGGTGTGCATATATCTGTTTGTGTGAAGGCTCTTGTTTCTCTAGGGTATATTCCAAGGAGTGGGATTTCTGGGTTGTATGGTGGTTCTATTTCTAACTGTTTAAGATAACGCAAGATAGATTTCCAAAGTGGTTGTACCATTTTACATTCCCACCAGCAGGGTATAAGAGTTCCAATCTCTCCGCAGCCTCTCCAACATTTATTTTGTGTTTTTTGGATTAATGCCAGCCTTGTTGGAGTGAGATGGAATCTCATCGTGGTTTTAATCTGCATTTCTCTAATGGCTAATGATCGAGAGCATTTTCTTGCTGCCTGAATATCTTCTTTAGTGAAGTGTGTGTTCATATCCTTTGCCCACTTCTTGATTGGGTTGTTTGTCTTTTTGTGGTTGAGTTTTGACAGAATCATGTAGATTTTAGAGATCAGGCGCTGGTCGGAGATGTCATAGCTGAAAATTCTTTCCCAGTCTGTAGGTGGTCTTTTTACTCTTTTGGTGAAGTCTTTAGATGAGCATAGGTGTTTGATTTTTAGGAGCTCCCAGTTATCGGGTTTCTCTTCATCATTTTTGGTAATGTTTTGTATTCTGTTTATGCCTTGTATTAGGGCTCCTAGGGTTGTCCCTATTTTTTCTTCCATGATCTTTATCATTTTAGTCTTTATGTTTAGGTCTTTGATCCACTTGGAGTTAGTTTTTGTGCATGGTGTGAGGTATGGGTCCTGTTTCATTCTTTTGCAAATGGATATCCAGTTATGCCAGCACCATTTGTTAAAAAGACTATCTTTTCCCCAATTAACTGACACTGGTCCTTTGTCAAATATCAGCTGCTCATACGTGGATGGATTTATATCTGGGTTCTCAATTCTGTTCCATTGGTCTATGTGCCTGTTGTTGTACCAGTACCAGGCTGTTTTGACTACTGTGGCTGTATAATAACTTCTGAAATCAGGTAGAGTGAGGCCTCCCACTTTCTTCTTCTTTTTCAGTAATGCTTTGCTTATCCGGGGCTTCTTTCCCTTCCATATGAAATTGGTGATTTGTTTCTCTATCCCCTTAAAATATGACATTGGAATTTGGATTGGAAGTGCATTATATGTATAGATGGCTTTTGGTAGAATAGACATTTTTACTATGTTAGATCTTCCTATCCATGAGCAAGGTATGTTTTTCCACTTGAGTATGTCCTTTTTAATTTCTTGTAGTAGAGCTTTGTAGTTTTCTTTGTATAGTTCTTTTACATCCTTGGTAAGATTTATTCCTAAGTATCTTATCTTTTTGGGAGCTACTGTGAATGGTATTGATTTGGTTATTTCCTCTTCGATGTTCTTTTTGTTGATGTAGAGGAATCCAAGTGATTTTTGCATGTTTGTTTTATAACCTGAGACTCTGCCAAACTCTTCTATTAGTTTCAGTAGTTTTCTTGAGGATTCCTTAGGGTTTTCTGTGTATAAGATCATGTCATCTGCAAACAGAGACAATTTTACTTCCTCCTTGCCAATCCGGATGCCCTTTATTTCTTTGTCTAGCCTAATTGCCCTGGCTAGGACTTCTAGCACGATGTTGAATAAGAGTGGTGATAAAGGGCATCCTTGTCTGGTTCCCGTTCTCAAGGGAAATGCTTTCAGGCTCTCTCCATTTAGAGTGATATTGGCTGTTGGCTTTGCATAGATGCCCTTTATTATGTTGAGGAATTTTCCTTCAATTCCTATTTTGGTGAGAGTTTTTATCATGAATGGGTGTTGGACTTTGTCAAATGCCTTTTCTGCATCAATTGATAAGATCATGTGGTTTTTATCTTTTGTTTTATTTATGTGGTGGATTACATTAATGGTATTTCTAACATTAAACCAGCCTTGCATACCTGGTATAAATCCCACTTGATCATGGTGAATTATTTTTTTGATGTGTTGTTGGATTCTATTGGCTAGAATTTTGTTGAGGATTTTTGCATCTATGTTCATGAGGGATATAGGTCTGTAATTTTCTTTTTTTGTAATGTCTTTACCTGGTTTTGGTATCAGGGAGATGGTGGCTTCATAGAATGAGTTGGGTAGTATTCCGTCATTTTCTATGCTTTGAAATACCTTTAGTAGTAGTGGTGTTAACTCTTCTCTCAAAGTTTGGTAGAACTCTGCAGTGAAGCTGTCCGGGCCAGGGCTTTTTTTTGTTGGAAGTTTTTTGATTACCGTTTCAATCTCTTTTTTTGTTATGGGCCTATTTAGTTGTTCTACTTCTGAATGTGTTAGTTTAGGTAGGTAGTGTTTTTCCAAGAATTCATCCATTTCTTCTAGGTTTACAAATTTGTTAGAGTACAATTTTTCATAGTAATCTGAAATGATTCTTTTAATTTCATTTGGTTCTGTTGTGATGTGGTCCTTCTCGTTTCTTATTCGGGTTATTTGTTTCCTTTCCTGTATTTCTTTAGTCAGTCTAGCCAATGGTTTATCAATTTTGTTAATTTTTTCAAAGAACCAGCTTTTGGCTTTGTTAATTCTTTCAATTGTTTTTCTGTTCTCTAATTCATTTAGTTCAGCTCTAATTTTTATTATTTGTTTTCTTCTGGTGCCTGATGGGTTCTTTTGTTGCTCACTTTCTATTTGTTCAAGTTGTAGGGACAGTTCTCTGCTTTTGGCTCGTTCTTCTTTTTGTATGTGTGCATTTATCGATATAAATTGGCCTCTGAGCACTGCTTTTGCTGTGTCCCAGAGGTTTTGATAGGAAGTATTTTCATTCTCGTTGCATTCTATGAATTTCCTTATTCCCTCCTTGATGTCTTCTATAACCCAGTCTTTTTTCAGGAGGGTATTGTTCAGTTTCCAAGTATTTGATTTCTTTTCCCTAGTTTTTCTGTTATTGATTTCTAGTTTTATTGCCTTGTGGTCTGAGAAGATGCTTTGTAATATTTCGATGTTTTGGACTCTGCAAAGGTTTGTTTTATGACCTAATATGTGGTCTATTCTAGAGAATGTTCCATGTGCACTAGAAAAAAAAGTATACTTTGCAGCAGTTGGGTGGAGAGTTCTGTATAAGTCAATGAGGTCAAGTTGGTTGATTGTTGTAAGTAGGTCTTCCGTGTCTCTATTGAGCTTCTTACTGGATGTCCTGTCCTTCTCCGAAAGTGGTGTGCTGAAGTCTCCTACTATAATCGTGGAGGTGTCTATCTCGCTTTTCAATTCTGTTAAAATTTGATTTATGTATCTTGCAGCCCTGTCATTGGGTGCATAAATATTTAATATGACTATGTCTTCCTGATCAATTGTCCCATTTATCATTATGTAGTGTCCTTCTTTATCCTTTGTGGTAGATTTAAGTCTAAAGTCTATTTTGTCAGAAATTAATATTGCTACTTCTCTTCTTTTTTGCTTATTGTTTGCTTGATATATTTTTTTTCCATCCTTTGAGTTTTAGTTTGTTTGTGTCTCTAAGTCTAAGGTGGGTCTCTTGTAGGCAGCATATAGACGGACCCTGTTTCTTTATCCAGTCCGAGACTCTCTGTCTCTTTATTGGTGCATTTAGTCCATTTACATTCAACGTAATTATAGATAAATAAGTTTTTAGTGTTGTCATTTTGATGCCTTTTTATGTGTGTTGTTGACAATTTCATTTTTCCACATACTTTTTTGTGCTGAGACGTTTTTCTTAGCAAATTGTGAGATCCTCATTTTCGTAGTGTTTGACTTTATGTTTGTTGAGTCGTTACGTTTTTCTTGGCTTTTATCTTGAGTTCTGGAGTTGTTATACCTCTTTGTGGTTACCTTATTATTTACCCCTATTTTTCTAAGTAAAAACCTAACTTGTATTGTTCTATATCGCCTTGTATCACTTTCCATATGGCAGTTCTATGCCACCTGTATTTAGTCCCTCTTTTTGATTATTGTGATCTTTTACATATTGACTTCCATGATTCCCTGTTATGAGCATTTTTTTTTTTAATTAATCTTAATTTGTTTTTGTGATTTCCCTATTTGAGTTGATATCCGGATGTTCTGTTTTGTGACCTTGTGTTGTGCTGGTATCTGATATCATTGGTTTTCTGACCCAACAATATCCTTTAGTATTTTTTGTAGCTTTGGTTTGGTTTTTGCAAATTCTCTAAACTTGTGTTTATCTGTAAATATCTTAATTTTGCCTTCGTATTTCAGAGAGAGTTTTGCTGGATATATGATCCTTGGCTGGCAGTTTTTCTCCTTCAGTGCTCTGTATATGTTATCCCATTGCCTTCTTGCCTGCATGGTGAGTAGTCTGAACTTATTCTTATTGATTCTCCCTTGAAGGAGACCTTTCTTTTCTCCCTGGCTGCTTTTAAAATTTTCTCTTTATCTTTGGTTTTGGTGAGTTTGATGCTAATATGTCTTGGTGTTTTTCTTTTTGGATCAGTCTTAAATGGGGTTCGATGAGCGTCTTGGATAGATATCCTTTCGTCTTTCATGATGTCAGGGAAGTTTTCTGTCAGGAGATCTTCAACTATTTTCCCTGTGTTTTCTGTCCTCCCTCCCTGTTCTGGGACTCCAATCACACGCAAGTTATCCTTCTTGATAGAGTCCCACATGATACTTAGGGTTTCTTCATTTTTTTTAATTCTTTTATCTGATTTTTTTTTCAGCTATGTTGGTGTTGATTCTCTGGTCCTCCAGATGTCCCAGTCTGCATTCTAATTGCTCGAGTCTGCTCCTCTGACTTCCTATTGTGTTGTCTAATTCTGTAATTTTATTGTTAATCTTTTGGATTTCTACATGTTGTCTCTCTATGGATTCTTGCAACTTATTAATTTTTCCACTATGTTCTTGAATAATCTTTTTGAGTTCTTCAACAGTTTTATCAGTGTGTTCCTTGGCTTTTTCTGCAGTTTGCCTTATTTCGTTTCTGATGTCTTGAAGCATTCTGTAAATTAGTTTTTTATATTCAGCAATTCAGTCACATCCAGGATTGTATCTTCATTTGGGAAAGATTTTGATTCTTTTGTTTGGGGGGTTGTAGACGCTGTCATGGTCTGCTTCTTTATGTGGTTTGATATCGACTGCTGTCTCCGAGCCATCTCTAAGATATAGTAGTGGTTTATTCTATAATTGCTCACTGAGTCGTATCTTGTTTTGTTTTCTTTCAATATACGTGGATGGGCTACTAGATTGTGCTGTCTTGTTTGTTGCAGCCCTTGACTTACTTATGACCCATTACCAGCTGGTTTGGGCTGTTGCCAGATATATATGCCTGAGTCTATTCACTATTATTGAGTAGAATCTGATTTTGTGTCATCAAGTGTGTGCTGCACCCTAACACCTATCCACCTCGAGAAGTAGTGGTGATAGTTGTGTGCACCAGATTCTATTAGCAGCTGGGGTTCACCCTCCGGGGGGCAGGATGCTGACAGGCTTCCCCCAAGTGTCAGTGAGGTAGGTGTGTCTCTATTCCTATAGCACCTTGGTGGGAGGGCACTGCAGCTGTACCTTAGGCCCTCAAGGCAAGTACCTCTACTGATTGGTAGGTGTCACCCTCCTGAGACCCCTAAGGCAAGAGGCTAGGTGGTCTGGGGGGAGCTTCAGCCCTTAGTTCCCTGTTGTGGGTCAGTTAGGGCTCTAACAACAGATTTTTAGTGTAGAAAAATAGCCTTATATTGAAAGATCTCATCTTGGACTTTCATAGCTAGAGAGGAGGAGTCAATGCCTAAATTCAAAACTGCAAAGGACAGGCTGACTGTTTTGTTAGGCGCTAATGCAGCTGGTAACTTTAAGTTGAAGCCAACGCTCATTTACCATTCAGAAAATCCTTGAGCCCTTATGAGTTATGCTAAATCTACTCTGCCTGTGCTCTATAAATGGAATAACAAAGCCTGGATGACAGCATGTCTGTTAACAATATGGTTTACTGAATATTTTAAGCCCACTGTTGAGACCTACTGCTCAGAAAAAAGATTCCTTTCCAAATATTACTGCTTATTGACAATGCACTTGGTTACCCAAGACCTCTGATGGAGACATTCAAGGAGATTGATGTTGTTTTCATGCCTGCTAACACAACATCCATTCTGCAGCCTCTGAATCAAGGAGTAATTTCAACTTTCAACATCTTATTATCTAAGAAATACATTTTGTAAGGCTAAAGCTGCTGTACATAGTGATTCCTCTGGTGGATCTGAGCAGAGTAAATTGAAAACCTTCTGGAAAGGATTCACCATTCCAGATGCCATTAAGAACATTTGCAATTCATGGGAGAAGGTCAAAACATCAACATTAATAGGAGTTTGGAAGAAGTTGATTCCAACCTCACTGATGACTGAGGGGTTCAAGATGTCAGTGGAGGAAGTAACTGCAGATGTGGTAGAAATGGCAAGAGAACTAGAATTAGAAGTGGAGCCTGAAGATGTGACTGAATTGCTGCAATCTAATGATAAAACTTTAACGGGTGAGGAGTTGCTTCTTACGGATGAACAAAGAAATTGGTTTCTTGAGATGGAGTCTACTCCTGGTGAAGATGCTGTGAACATTGTTGAAATGACTACACATTATTTAGAATATCACATAAACTTAGTTGATAAAGCAGTGCCAGGGCTTGAGAGAACTGACTTCAATATTGAAAAAAGTCCTACTGTGGGTAAAATGCTACCAAACAGCATTGTATGCTGCAGAGAGAGAAAGCTTTTGTGAAAGGAATGTCAATTGATGTGGCAGACTTCATTGTTGTCTTATTTTAAGAAATTGCCACAGCCACCCAAGCCTTCAGTAACCACCACCCTGATCAGTCAGCAGCCATCAACGCCCAGGCAAGACCCTCCACCAGCAAAAGATAATGACTTGCTGAAGGCTCAGATGATGGTTAGCATTTTTTAGCAACAAGGCATTTTTTAATTAAGGTATGTATATTAGTTTTTCTAAACATAATGCTATTGCACACTTAACAGACTACAGTACAGTGTAAGCACTGAGAAACCAAAAAATTTGTGTGACTTGTTTCGTTGTGATATTCATTTTATTGTGGTAGTCTGGAACTGAACCCGCAATATCTCTGAGATGTATGATATTACCTGTACATGATATATACATTATCATAGTTACTCTTACCCCTGGATATTGTCATATATTCTCTAGACCTCGCTCCTTTTAACTAGAAGTGTGTCTAAACATGTACTATGACAATCCAAAGGCGGCAATGAAACAATAATTTGAAAATTACAAACCCAGTTAATTACCTAGGTAATTTTTCTGTTTCCATACAGGGGTCAATGCTTACATAGACTTTTTTTTTTTCTCCCCGTAACTTCCCTGCCTAATGTCATGCTGACCACAAAACAAATTACAGTTAGTATATCAACTATACTGGCTTTAGACATTCAAGTGAAACTGGTTTGACTTATCTTTTCAGACAATTATTATAATTAACCACTTTTCTTGATCTGTGAGATCCAAGGTTACTAAACTTGGTAGTGCTTCAAAGTCATCTGGGGAGTTTTAAAAAAGATCTAGATTCCTTGACTACATCCCGTGAGACTCCGGATCGGTAAATTCAGGCTTGAGAATCTGTCTTGGCACAAGCTTACCAGTTGATTCTTAAAGCTTGCTCAGGTTTGGGAAGCATAAATATGGACTGTTCAGCACATTATTTGACTCTGCTCATGGTGTAATCATTCTGTAATATTAATGAAATATGGTGTATACCTAGAAAGCTCTTGGATGTAAGTAAATAAACCACCTCCGCTTATAACAAGTTTGCCTTCTTTCTGTTTAAAATATATACTTGTGACTATTCAGGAATAGAAAAATATTTTTACTATCCAAATCAAAACTCAGCATGAGGTATTTTCCAATAAAATCAACTGAAGATTATACACAACTCAAAATCACCTGCCTCTTTACTGAGTTCAAAATCCTTCTAGGCACGAGGAAAAAAGTTTAATTTAAGATTTTAATCTTTCCATATATTACAGGGTCTCTGTAATGGATTTTGTGCATCTGAAAGTAAAAGATTGACAGGCCTGGATATTATAGATTTATTAACCATTGGTTAAATGGTCAGAGTTAGTGTGTAAAGCATTTCCACAATATCCCCTAGGCTGGACTAGAATGACAAAGCTCTACAAAGCCTGAGGTAGGCAAGAGTTAAGGTTATATATAGCAAGCAAAAATTGTGTTTCACTCTACAATGGTCCTTTTCTACATGGAAACATTAAACATAAAATATGATGTTGAATTAAAAAAGAAAAAACAAAATATTGAAACATTTGAAAGAAGTCTTGAAAATTTGCTAACCCCATCCTACAGAGACCCTAGCAAATGTTGGCACAAATACATTTAAAAATGAATAAATAATGCAAGGCAAAATAGGCTCTCTAGAAATAATAATCTCTATCTATAGGATATTACACAGAATCAGGTAATGTATGCCAATTATTTAAATTACCTCCTTTAATCTTGAAAACTACTCTACTTGTAGGTACTATCATTATCTCCTCGTTACAGATGGAGAAAACTGAGGCCCAGAGAGAGAAGCTGACTTGTCTAAGGTCAGCTCATAAGTGACAATACTGGGATATCAATCTTGGTTTTCTCTTTTCATCTTACTTTGGTTGCCTTAAGAAAAAGATGTTTTCAAATCTGCACTGAGGGTAAAGTCTTTGGATTAGAAAATGCAATTTATGTGTATGTAAATATCAAAATAACAGATGATTTGATAAACCATTGGACTTCCTGGTTGCATGGTTAGGAAATCACCAACTTTGCTTATCATCCTGGACTTTTGCTCATTGTTCTTTGAGGGTGTGGATTGTAGAAGGTCCTGGTGTGAATCTGGGACATATTTGATCAGTAGACTGAGTCTCATCTCAGACTGGCTGTATCTAGCCTCATTTTACTTCCTTGAGCAAATCCACAGTAGTGTTAGAAAACTATCACGGAGAAATATGCTAAAAGGTTGCAAGACAGCAATATTATTTCATGGAAGTAGAAATCGACTGCAAGGAGGGACGTGAGTTTGTCTGTTTTCCAGGAAAACAAGTGTTGTGTTTTCCCCCATTGAAATTAAGAACAGAGTTCAAGAATACCTATGTACCTAAACCTTAGATAAGAATTATAGCACTTTATGATACATTCTAGAACTATTCATTATTCCTTTCTGCTTGTCTAATTTAATATGTTGTATTTTTTTAAATAAAGGTGAATAGAGTCATTTATATTTAACCTCTTAAAGCAACTTAAACTTTACTTACAAAATTCAAGCCTCAAGTTGCAATAGTGAAGGATTCCGTGTGGAAAATATTAAATGATGCAGGAAGCATCAAAAGAAGATGGAAGGAATACACAGAGTCATTATACCAAAAAGAATTAGTCGATATTCAACCATTTCAAGAGGTGGCATATGATCAGGAACTGATGGTACTGAAGGAGGAAGTCCAAGCTCCTCTGAAGGCATTGGTGAAAAACAAGGCTCCAGGAATTGATGGAGTATAAATTGAGATGTTTCAACAAACAGATGCAACGATGCAGGTGCTCACTCGTCTATGCCAAGAAATATGGAAGACAGCTTCCTGGCCAACTGACTGGAACAGATCCATATTTATGCCAATTCCCAAGAAAGGTGACCCAACCCAATGTGGAAATTATAGAACAATGTCATTAATATCACACGCAAGCAAAATTCTGCTGAAGATCATTCAAAAACAGCTGCAGCAGAACATCGAAAGGGAACTGCCAGAAATTCAGGCCGATTTCAGAAGAGGACATGGAGCCAGAGATATCATTGCTGATGTCAGATGGATCCTGGCTGAAAGCAGAGAATGCCAGAAGGATGTTTACCTGTGTTTTATTGATTATGCAAAGGCATTCGACTGTGTGGATCATAACAAAGTATGGATAACACTGTGAAGAATGGGAATTCCAGAACACTTAATTGTGCTCATGAGGAAACTTTACATAGATCAAGAGGCAGTTGTTTGGACAGAACAAGGGGATACTGATTGGTTTAAAGTCAGAAAAGGTGTGCGCCAGGGTTGTATTCTTTCACCATACCTATTTAATCTGTATGCAGAACAAATAATATGAGAAGCTGGACTATATGAAGAAGAACGGGGCATCAAGATTGAAGGAAGACTCATTAACAACCTGCATTATGTAGATGACACAACCTTGCTTGTGAAAGTGAAGAGGACTTGAAGCACTTACTAATGAAGATCAAAGACCACAGCCTTCAGTATGGACTGCACCTCAACATAAGGAAAATAAAAATCCTCACAACTAGACCAAGGAGCAACATCATGATAAACGGAGGAAAGATTGAAGTTGTCAAGGATTTCATTTTACTTGGATCCACAATCAACAGCCAGGGAAGCAGCAGTCAAGAAATCAAAAGACGCATTGCATTGGGTAAATCTGCTGCAAAGGACCTCTTCAAAGTGTTGAAGAGCAAAGATGTCAACTTGAAGACTAAGGTGCGCCTGACCCAAGCCATGGTATTTTCAATCGCATCATATGCATGTGAAAGCTGGACAATGAATAAGAAAGACCGAAGAAGAGTTGATGCCTTTGAATTGTGGTGTTGGCGAAGAAGATTGAATATACGATGGACTGCCAAAAGAACGAACAAATCTGTCTTAGAAGAAGTACACCCAGAATGCTCCTTAGAAGCAAGGATGGTGAGACTGCATCTTACATACATTGGACACGTTATCAGGCATCAATTCTTCTTCAGTCTTCCTTATTTATTGTCCAGCTTTTGAATGCACATGGCTTGGGTCAGGGGCACCTTAGTCTTCAAAGTGACATCTTTGCTTTTCAACACTTTAAAGAGGTCCTTTGCAGCCAATTTGCCCAATTCAATGCATCTTTTGATTTCTTGGCTGCTGCTTCCATGGGTGTTGATTGTGGATCCAAGTAAAACGAAATCCTTGACAACTTCAATCTTTTCTCTGCTTATCATGATGTTGCTCATTGGTCCAGTTGTGAGGATTTTTGTTTTCTTTATGTTGAGGTGTAATTCATACTGAAGGCTCTGGTCTTTGATCTTCACTAGTAAGTGCTTTAATTCCTCTTTACTTTCAGCAAGCAAAGTTGTGTCACCTACATAATGCAGGTTGTTAATGAGTCTTCTTCCAATCCTGATGCCCTGTTCTTCATGTAGTCCAGCTTTTCGGATTATCTGCTCAGCAGATAGATTGAATAGGTATGGTGAAAGGATACAACCCCGGTGCACACCTTTCCTGACTTTAAACCAATCAGTATCCCCTTGTTCTGTCCAAACAACTGCCTCTTGGTCTATGTAAAGTTTCCTCATGAGCAGAATTAAGTGTTCTGGAACTCCCATTCTTCCAAATGTTATCCATAATTTGTTATGATCCACACAGTGTGTCACTGTGATGCTGGAAGCTATGCCACCAATATTCAGATATCAGCATGGTCACCCATGGTGGAGAGGTTGCAGCCGAGCTTTCAGACTAAGATGGACTAGGGAGAAGGATCTGGCAGTCTACTTCTGAAAAGAATCAGCCAGTGAAACCCTTATGAATAGCTGCAAAACATTGTCTGATATAGTGCTGGAAGATGACCTCCCCAGTTTGGAAGGCACTCAAAAGACAGCTGGGGAAGAGCTGCCTCCTCAAAGGAGAGTTGACCTTAATGACATGGATGGAGTCAAGCTTTAGGGATCGTCATTTGCTGATGTGGCAGGACTCAAAATGAGAAGAAGCAGCTGTAAACCTCCATTAATAATCAGAACTTGGAGTGTTAAGATGTATGAATCTAGAAGAATTGGAAATAGTCAAAAATGAAATGGAACGCATAAAGATCAATATCCTAGGCATTACTCAGCTGAAATGGACTAGTATTGGCCATTGTTAATTGAACAATCATATGGTCTACTATCCCGGGAATGACAGCTTGAAACGGTGTGGCATTGCATTCGTCGTCAAAAAGAACATTTCAAGATCTCTCCCCTGAAGCACAGTGGTGTCAGTGATAGGATAATATCCACACACCTACAAGGAAGACCAGTTAATACGACTATTATTCAAATTTACGCACCAAACACTAAGGCCAAAGATGAAGAAACTGAAGATTTTTACCAGCTTCTGCAGTCCGAAATTGATTGAAAATGCAATCAGGATGCACAGAAAATTACTAGTAATTGGAATGCAAAAGTTGGAGACAAGAAAGATTGGTAGTTGGAAAATATGGCCTTGGTGATAGAACGATGCCAGAGATCACGTGATAGAATTTTGCAAGACCAATGACTTCTTCCCTGCAAATACCTTTTTTCACCAACATAAACAGTAACTATACATATGGACTTCACCAGATGGAATACACAGGAATGATATCGACTACACTAAGGCATTTGACTTATATTAAAAATAAAACTACATATTTTTGAAGTGCATTTAACACCTTAATCAGTTTTAAATTTTACTGAAACAAAATCTCCATTTGCCCCTATGTTAAAAGAAGAGCAAGCGTATCTTCACTCTAATGCTTACTCCACAGTGTTAAACAATCAGGATTTTATCTACTTACATCAAGATACACTAATGCACTAAATAACAAGAGCAACCGCCACTGACTAAATGGCTCATTGGAGGCTACACAGCTTAAAAAAAAAAATTTTTTTTTTTTTTTTACAGCTTAGAGAGGCAAAATCCAGCTATCATAACCAGTCTCAGCTCAAGGTTCACAGGCAGAGAGGGTTATAGTCTTTCCAAATTCCTCCTTTACAATATTCTGTAGAGGCAAGGATACAATGCCAATGATTCAATCTAGAGTCCTGTGCAAATGAACGTTCAAGGTAATTCCAACCTGTATGACTTGCCTTGGATATATATGCGTAAGAAGACAGATTTTTAGGAAACCCTGGTAGCACAGTGGTTAAGAGCTACAGCTACTAACCAAAAGGTTGGCCGTTTGAGTCTAGCAGGTGCTCCTCGGAAACTCTATGGGGCAGTTCTACTCCGTCCTATAGGGGCCCTATGAGTCAGAATTGACTCAACGCCAACAGGTTTAGTTTTTTTTTTTTTTTCATACTCGAAAGAAAGCATTGCTTTGATAGAAAAGGGTGTGTATATGTGTATTCATGCATTTATACACTCGTATTTATCCAGGAGACAGACAATATCCTTCTGATTTACTAAACTCACATTTCCATCTTTATCTCTAATTTCTTCTAAAATATTTCACGCACACACACGCACACACACACACACACACAGAGGGGGAGTGAGAGAGAGAGAAAGAGAGGTTTTCATTCTTTACCTGGTGGGGTCCAAGCTACAAATATGGAATAAGGTCCATGTACTGTTACATTATAGGGAGAATGGATTTCTTCTGGTGTCCATACAGGTGTTTGTACAACATAATCGTCACTAGTACTGCTGCCACCTTCTGTCTCGGCTTCTAAATTGTAAACATATCTATACATTAAAAAAAAAAAAGAGTTATGATAAGGCAATGTACAAGAGTCTTGAACAAAGATTGCTGGCTTTTCTATCTATTGCTTAGTCCTAAATTTCTGGCAAAACGTCAATCCTTTACTCCCTGTCCAGAAACCTCATGCTAGACTTCGTAGTTTTTCCAGCACAAGACAGTATTCTCTCTAGACCATCACTATTTCTGCCCCTCTCGACTTTATATTTAACCCTAACCCTGGTGGCACCATTGTTAAGCATGTGGCTGCTAACCCAGACATTGGTGGTTCGACCCTGCCAGCCACTTCTTGGGAGAAAAGACCTGGCGATCTGCTCCCATAAAGATTACAGGTTTGAAACCCAATGGGGCAGGTCTACTCTGTCATATAGGGTCGTTATGAGTCAGAATCAACTCATTGGCACATAGCAACAACATCAGTAATTCACAGCTTTTCTTGAAGGTTTCAGGAAAGTCTTGGAATGTGCAAGAATATTTGTGGAGGGAATTCAGGTTAACTTTCTGTTTTTAAATGGGTCGGAGTTCAGGGAATTCTATTTAGAAAAATGTGTTTCTAAATTGATCTGTACTCTCTACAATAAAACTAGATTGACCTCTACTCTCTACAATAAAACATGTGTTGATCTAAAATATATTTTGTTTCTGCTGAGAAATGAATGGGAATGAATTGCAAATATATGGAACTTTTTTGCCTAAAACTTCTCATGCGTATATTTAGTGCAGCAAGTACAGAAAATGTTATACTAGACAAAAAGATAGCAAATGTTAAACAAAACTCTGTCAATCTCTTACTGCTAGAGATAATCTGATAATTTTTCAAGTTTAATACTTTGTATATTTTACATAAAAATTCTCATGACCCAGTGTTTAATTCACATGTTTTAATGTGTAGTTACATTTTTAAGGAATTCGATATAATCTGAAGGTTACTTAACGGTTTAGCACCTAGTCTTTGACATCTGAAACTGATTCAAAGATCTCATCGGTTACAGAATGGCTAAAGAATGAGCAGACTGATTGACTGATCAATGGGTTTATTGATTTAATATTGTTTCACAGGGAGATGTGCTATTTTTCAACCTCCTCAAAGATCTAAAAATCTCAGTGGATGACTGGTAAAGTTTTCTTTTAGTTCACCTGCTGTTGGGCTCCAGGTTTTTGTCAGTGAAATTCTGCTCCTCGCTGCCACCCAGGAGAACCAAGGTCCCATTACGCCTCAAGTGATACCGAGAAATGAGGCCATTGGGCTTTTCGGGCTGACTCCAGTATAATTCCACTGTTGTAGGATTGATGATAATGTGTCGTGGTGTCAGCCAAACTCCTGGGAAAGACAATACAACAAAGTTTTATTGTTAGGATAAAAGTCACACAATTACCTCACAAAACTAAGATGTTTGTACCTGTTCATAGAAAACATCCCACTGAGCAGCCAAAATACATTTTATTTACTTTGGAAGTGAAATACATAATTGGAGATACACATATTTATTTACTTATTGCTTTAGTTTATTTTTGAATTATCTTTGCAAAGTGAATGTCAGGCAACTTGGAAATTTCTCCATGTCGGCTATCACTTGGAGGATAATTTAAATCAAGGCCTGGGAGACTATCCAGGGATATCAAACTCTAATGACTGGTTACCTGGAATTTGTGGAAGTAACTATAATCTAGTATTTGCCTGAATTATACAATTTAACAAGTAAGCTTTCTTTCACTTTTCTTCTGGAACACCTTGTGCTCTGCTTGTTTTTTTCCCTTTCTCTCTGACTACTCCTTCAGGGCTCATTTGGGGCTCCTCTTCCCCTCCTCGACCTCAGAATGTTACAGTGCCTCTGGGGCTTATGTTCTCTCCTCTCTCCTCTTCTCCCCTCCTCTCCTTTTCTTGCTTCTCCTCTACCATCCAACACTGTCTTCTTGGGAGAGTTCGATTTAGTGCCTTAGTTTTAAGTATCTTCTATACGTGTTGCTATGAGTTGGGATCAACTCAATGGCAATGGGTTCGTATGTGGAAGCCATCACCCATCTGTCAGTTTGGTGCACTGTGGAGGCTTGAGTGTTGCTATGATTCTGGAACTATGCCACCAGTATTTCGAATACCAACAAGGTCACCCATGGTAGACAGGTTTCAGCGGACCTTCCAGACTAAGACAGACTAGGAAGAAAGGCCTGGTGAGTTACTTCCAAAAATTAGCCAGTGAAAACCCTATGGATTACAACAGAATGCTGTGTGATATACAGCTGGAAGATGAGCCCCAATTTGGAAGGCACTCAAAATACAAAGTGGCTACAACAGTGGACCAGCAATCTTGAATATGGCGAAGGACTGAGCATCACTTTGTTCTGTTGTATGTAAGGTCACCATGAGTCAGAGCCAAATTGACAGCAACTAACAACAACATATGTTGAAGACTCCCAAATGCATCTCTAGACTAACACTCTCTCCTGAGCTGCAGGATCATGAATTCCACCAGCTACTTGACATTGCCATCTCTCCTGCTTCAATACAAGGTTAGCTCCAAGAGGGCAGGGGTCATCTCTGTCTTATTTGTCAATGCACCTTTATGGATAATGCAATGCCTATTAAGTGAATGAATGCGGTTATTGTAAGTATATCTCCTGCAAAATATTATGTTAAGCACTCTAACCTGTTCTATAGAGTACAAAGATGACTTAGATATGGCTCATTGACTCGAGGAGTTTACCCTTCTGTATAACAGATAAAATATACGCACATGTATCTGCAATTCAAGGTTGGGCATTCAAATACTCTTCTAGATATACAATCGTATTGTTGGAGAACCTAGAGATGTGAAAGCTGAACCCTACCACTTTATGATGTTACTTAGGTATGCTTTGAATAGACACTATAACTCAAGTCTGTTGCTTCTTAAAACTCATTTCAATACTGGGTTCCCTGTAACCAATAGTTTTTGGTTGATCGTATCTCAAGTGTAAGCTACCCTATAGGGGTAAGCTTTTGCCACTTTCCGAAGAAAAAAAGTTCATGGCGTTCAAATGTAATTTATTCAGTAGAATCCTAAAAGAATCAAGATAAGCTTCTAAATGGCCCCAACTTACAGACATTCTAAGGAGCAACTTATTCCTGAGGAGAAGGTGGTTCACTCTGTTCTAAGAGGTTGCTTGATGCTAGATGCTTGGAAAAACCCACAAATCACAGTATAAGTGTATATAGCTTCCTCTGCCAGCAGCTGCCAGATAACCAACTAATTAGAGCTCTGATTTAAATATGATATTAATTTGTGGATTCAAGAGATAAATATAAAGTTTAAGCTCATAATCTGCTTCCTGTAGTCATGTCTTTCTCACCTTGAAGGATGTATTTCAAATCACCAAGGCTCTAGAAAGGCTTTCATTTAGTTTCTAATTTGAACCAGTCAATGCAGCCTACAGACCCAGAGTCAAGTTGGGGAGTTAATGAAATAAAATGACGCAAATTTCGGGTTTGCTTCAAGTTTTAAATAAAAGTTGGGGTTCACATTTATACAGGGCGGCGAAAGCTCCGTTCATGGTGGTAATAACTCTGTGTCCACTGGTTTGATTGAGAAGATAAATTTCAAAATGTGTAAAATAACTGATAAGTGCTCTATTTTACTTGCGTAATGACATGGAGATGCTGTTTTCTTGGCAGTTGTGAGAAATCTTTGGTAGGGTGAGACCCACCTTTGGTGTGAGGCCTTAGTGTGTCTCCTACTGGGGAGTCTGCTCCAGCTCCACCAACCTGAGTCTCAGGTGGGCACCAGAAAACCTATTCTGCATGATAAAGAGGCAGAGTCCAGGCCGTTCAAGGGAAGGCTATGGATGGCAGTTAATGAAGTAATCTAGGAGGATGGTGGTAAACTAGCTGAGAGCCATGAAGGGGAAGGTCAGATGGAAAACCCTGGTGGGCCTCACAACACAATAAAAGAAAAACCAAACCAGTTTCCGTAGAGCGAATTTGGAATACTGGTGATCACAGGTGTTGCAGAGTAGAACTGTACTCCACAGGGTTTTCAAGGCTGCGATATTTCAGAAACAGACCACCAGGCCTTTCTTCCTGGGTACTTCTGGGTGGGTTCAAACCACCAAAGTTTTGGTTAGTAGTCTAGCACTTAACCATTTGCATCACCCAGAGACAATAGCTACTGGAAAAGAAACACGCCTACTGGAAATACCTTAAATTGATCTTGAGTGCCATGCAATATTACCCACTTTCTGTGCCCCTATAAATCTTCATTCCAATTGAAAAATCCCAACATTCCTTGTGGATTGGCTTTCTCCTGGAATCTGATGGAGGGACCAAGTTGTGCATCAGCTGATGTCAAGGATGCATTGGCTTTCAAACTAAATACTATGTGTTAATTCATTCATTTAACATTCACACCATTTTGTGGCATTTACTGTATTGGTCACTGTGGGCATGGGCATAAAGAACGTAGTCCTCACCCTTCAAGGCGTTCACAGTGTCATGATGAAGGAAGAAGAATAAAGAAAAACTTACAATCCTCTATGATAAATGCTATGAGAGAAGGAAGCAGAGTGTGCTATTAGAGCATTTAGGAAGTTCTGGGGGATGCAATGAGAAGAGGCAGGAAGTGGAAGTGGTGGTCACAGGAGAAGATTTTCACAAGAGGGGATGTTTGAAAAAGTGGGAGTTAGCTGGGTGAGTGCAGTGGGTTGAATAGTGTCCCCTAAAAATCCATATCCACCTGGAACCTCAGAATGTGACCTTTTCCGGTAAAGGAGTCCTTGTAAAAATAATCAAGTTAAGATGAGGTCATACTGTATTTGGGTGGTCCTAAGTCCAGTGACTGGTATCTTTATAAAAAGAGGACTGGCACATGAGAGAGACACAGAGAAGGAACCCATGTTTAGATGGAGGCAGAGATTGGAGTGGTGCAAGCCAAGGAACAAGGAGGATTGACGGGAGCCACCAGAAGCTAGAAAAGGCAAAGAAAGATTCTTGCCTAGAGCCTTCAGGGGGAGCATGGTCCTGCTGACAACTTGATTGCAGACTTCTAGCCTCCAGAACTGTAAGAGAATACTTTTCTGTTGGTTTAAGCTGCCTGTCTGTGGTACTTTTTTAAGACAGCCCCAGGGAACTCATACAGTGAGAATGTAGGGGAAAGGTACCTAGACTCAAGACAGCCCACCAAAGACCCAGATATAAGAGAGCGTGGTGGATCTGCAAGGACCTCGGCATGGCTGTGGCACTAGGTATCATGTGGGTGATATGGAAGACTTGACAGATAGGCAGAATTTAAAACTTGAAGGTGTGTCTTGCCTAACTGATTTTTTTGTTCCTTGAAGGAAATGGGGATTTTTCTATGGAGGTAATTACTGTCAGATATGCCTATTTTGGTAAAACAGGAAAAGGACTTAGGAAGAAGGATACGGGAAAGAGAAAAATAACTAGAGTCAGGAAAACCAGTTAGGAGGACCCAGAGGAATTATAGGAGCCTGGGGACTAAGGCAATGACAGATGGAATGGAGAGGAAAGGCAAAAAAAAAAAAAAAAAAAGAAATCCTCAAAAATTGTAAGATTATACTACCCGGCTTTCAGCAATCACTAGGCAAATTTTAATTTATTCTAGAGAATCAGCCTCTAGAATGAAATAAAATCTAAATAATTGTCAGGAATTTCCCTAAATGTCTACAGACAATAAGCATAAAAAAAGATTATATGATTATATGGCCCACTGCACACTGCAGTCTAAGGAAAAGTGAAGCATTAAGAATGTCAAATTTGGGAGGCAGGGCCAAGATGGTGGACTAGGTGGACGCTACCGCGGATCCCTCTTGCAACAAAGACTCGGAAAAACAAGTGAATCGATCACATACATAACAATCTACGAACCCTGAACAACAAACACAGATTTAGAGACGGAGAACGAACAAAAACGGGGAGGCAGCGATTGTTTTCAGAGCCTGGAGCCAGCGTACCAGTCAGGCGGCTTCATTAACATCCAAATAGCCTGAGCCAGAGGGAGAACTCTGATAGGGATCTGACTGCATTTTTTTTTTTTAGCGGATTTTCTGGAAAAACTAGTTTCCCAGTGATGGCTCGGAGACAGCAGTCCATATCAAACCACATAAAGAAGCAGACCATGACAGCTTCTACAACCCCCCAAACAAAAGAATCAAAATCTTTCCCAAATGAAGATACAATCTTGGAATTATCAGATACAGAATATAAAAAACTAATTTACAGAATGCTTAAAGACATCACAAACGAAATAAGGCAAACTGCAGAAAAAGCCAAGGAACACACTGATAAAACTGTTGAAGAACTCAAAAAGATTATTCAAGAACATAGTGGAAAAATTAATAAGTTGCAAGAATCCATAGAGAGACAACATGTAGAAATCCAAAAGATTAACAATAAAATTACAGAATTAGACAACGCAATAGGAAGTCAGAGGAGCAGACTCGAGCAATTAGAATGCAGACTGGGACATCTGGAGGACCAGAGAATCAACACCAACATAGCTGAAAAAAAAATCAGATAAAAGAATTAAAAAAAATGAAGAAACCCTAAGAATCATGTGGGACTCTATCAAGAAGGATAACTTGCAGGTGATTGGAGTCCCAGAACAGGGAGGGGGACAGAAGACACAGAGAAAATAGTTGAAGATCTCCTGACACAAAACTTCCCTGACATCATGAAAGACGAAAGGATATCTATCCAAGACGCTCATCGAACCCCATTTAAGATTGATCCAAAAAGAAAAACACCAAGACATAATATCATCAAACTTGCCAAAACCAAAGATAAAGAGAAAATTTTAAAAGCAGCCAGGGAGAAAAGAAAGGTCTCCTTCAAGGGAGAATCAATAAGAATAAGTTCAGACTACTCAGCAGAAACCGTGCAGGCAAGAAGGAAATGGGACGACGTATACAGAGCACTGAAGGAGAAACTGCCAGCCAAGGATCATATATCCAGCAAAACTGTCTCTGAAATATGAAGGCGAAATTAAGATATTTACAGATAAACACAAGTTTAGAGAATTTGCAAAAACCAAACCAAAGCTACAAAAAATGCTAAAGGATATTGTTGGGTCAGAAAACCAATAATATCAGATACCAGCACAATACAAGGTCACAAAACAGAATGTCCTGATATCAACTCAAATAGGGAAATCACAAAAACAAATTAAGATTAATTAAAAAAAATAACAATACATGTAACAGGGACTCATGGAAGTCAATATGTAAAAGATCACAATAATCAAAAAGAGGGACTAAATACAGGAGGCATTGAACTGCCAGATGGAGAGTGATACAAGGCGATATAGAATGATACAAGTTAGGTTTTTACTTAGAAAAATAGGGGTAAATAATAAGGTAACCACAAAGAGGTATAACAACTCCATAACTCAAGATAAAAGCCAAGAAAAATGTAACGACTCAACTAACATAAAGTCAAACACTATGAAAATGAGGATCTCACAATTTATTAAGAAAAACGTCTCAGCATAAAAAAGTATGTGGAAAAATGAAATTGCCAACACACATGAAAAGGCATCAAAATGACAGCACTAAAAACTTATTTATCTATAATTACGCTGAATGGAAATGGACTAGGTGCACCAATAAAGAGACAGAGAGTCTCGGACTGGATAAAGAAACACGATCCATGTATATGCTGCCTACAAGAGACCCACCTTAGACTTAGAGACACAAACAAACTAAAACTCAAAGGATGGAAAAAAATATATCAAGCAAACAATAAGCAAAAAAGAAGAGGAGTAGCAATATTAATTTCTGACAAAATAGACTTTAGACTTAAATCTACCACAAAGGATAAAGAAGGACACTATATAATGATAAATGGGACAATTGATCAGGAAGACATAACCATATTAAACATTTATGCACCCAATGACAGGGCTGCAAGATACATAAATCAAATTTTAACAGAATTGAAAAGCGAGATAGACACCTCCACGATTATAGTAGGAGACTTCAGCACACCACTTTCGGAGAAGGACAGGACATCCAGTAAGAAGCTCAATAGAGACACGGAAGACCTACTTACAACAATCAACCAACTTGACCTCATTGACTTATACAGAACTCTCCACCCAACTGCTGCAAAGTATACTTTTTTTTCTAGCGCACATGGAACATTCTCTAGAATAGACCACATATTAGGTCATAAAACAAACCTTTGCAGAGTCCAAAACATCGAAATATTACAAAGCATCTTCTCAGACCACAAGGCAATAAAACTAGAAATCAATAACAGAAAAACTAGGGAAAAGAAATCAAATACTTGGAAACTGAACAATACCCTCCTGAAAAAAGACTGGGTTATAGAAGACATCAAGGAGGGAATAAGGAAATTCATAGAATGCAACGAGAATGAAAATACTTCCTATCAAAACCTCTGGGACACAGCAAAAGCAGTGCTCAGAGGCCAATTTATATCGATAAATGCACACATACAAAAAGAAGAACGAGCCAAAAGCAGAGAACTGTCCCTACAACTTGAACAAATAGAAAGTGAGCAACAAAAGAATCCATCAGGCACCAGAAGAAAACAAATAATAAAAATTAGAGCTGAACTAAATGAATTAGAGAACAGAAAAACAATTGAAAGAATTAACAAAGCCAAAAGCTGGTTCTTTGAAAAAATTAACAAAATTGATAAACCATTGGCTAGACTGACTAAAGAAATACAGGAAAGGAAACAAATAACCCGAATAAGAAACGAGAAGGACCACATCACAACAGAACCAAATGAAATTAAAAGAATCATTTCAGATTACTATGAAAAATTGTACTCTAACAAATTTGTAAACCTAGAAGAAATGGATGAATTCTTGGAAAAACACTACCTACCTAAACTAACACATTCAGAAGTAGAACAACTAAATAGGCCCATAACAAAAAAAGAGATTGAAACGGTAATCAAAAAACTTCCAACAAAAAAAAGCCCTGGCCCGGACAGCTTCACTGCAGAGTTCTACCAAACTTTGAGAGAAGAGTTAACACCACTACTACTAAAGGTATTTCAAAGCATAGAAAATGACGGAATACTACCCAACTCATTCTATGAAGCCACCATCTCCCTGATACCAAAACCAGGTAAAGACATTACAAAAAAAGAAAATTACAGACCTATATCCCTCATGAACATAGATGCAAAAATCCTCAACAAAATTCTAGCCAATAGAATCCAACAACACATCAAAAAAATAATTCACCATGATCAAGTGGGATTTATACCAGGTATGCAAGGCTGGTTTAATATCAGAAAAACCATTAATGTAATCCATCACATAAATAAAACAAAAGATAAAAACCACATGATCTTATCAATTGATGCAGAAAAGGCATTTGACAAAGTCCAACACCCATTCATGATAAAAACTCTTACCAAAATAGGAATTGAAGGAAAATTCGTCAACATAAATAAAGGGCATCTATGCAAAGCCAACAGCCAATATCACTCTAACTGGAGAGAACCTGAAAGCATTTCCCTTGAGAACGGGAACCAGACAAGGATGCCCTTTATCACCACTCTTATTCAACATCGTACTTGAAGTCCTAGCCAGGGCAATTAGGCTAAACAAAGAAATAAAGGGTATCCAGATTGGTAAGGATGAAGTAAAGCTATCACTATTTGCAGATGACATGATCGTATACATGGAAAACCCTAAGGAATCCTCAAGAAAACTACTGAAACTAATAGAAGAGTTTGGCAGAGTCTCAGGTTATAAAATAAACAGACAAAAATCACTTGGATTCCTCTACATCAACAAAAAGAACATCGAAGAGGAAATAACCAAATCAATACCATTCACAGTAGCTCCCAAGAAGATAAAATACTTAGGAATAAATCTTACCAAGGATGTAAAAGACCTATACAAAGAAAACTACAAAGCTCTACTACAAGAAATTCAAAAGGACACACTTAAGTGGAAAAACATACCGTGCTCATGGATAGGAAGACTTAACATAGTAAAAATGTCTATTCTACCAAAAGCCATCTATACATACAACGCACTTCCGATCCAAATTCCAATGTCATATTTTAAGGGGATAGAGAAACAAATCACCAATTTCATATGGAAGGGAAAGAAGCCCCGGATAAGCAAAGCATTACTGAAAAAGAAGAAGAAAGTGGGAGGCCTCACTCTACTTGATTTCAGAAGTTATTATACAGCCACAGTAGTCAAAACAGGCTGGTACTGGTACAACAACAGGCACATAGACCAATGGAACAGAATTGAGAACCCAGATATAAATCCATCCACGTATGAGCAGCTGATATTTGACAAAGGACCAGTGTCAGTTAATTGGGGAAAAGATAGTCTTTTTAACAAATGGTGCTGGCATAACTGGATATCCATTTGCAAAAGAATGAAACAGGACCCATACCTCACACCATGCACAAAAACTAACTCCAAGGGGATCAAAGACCTAAACATAAAGACTAAAACGATAAAGATCATGGAAGAAAAAATAGGGACAACCCTAGGAGCCCTAATACAAGGCATAAACAGAATACAAAACATTACCAAAAATGATGAAGAGAAACCCGATAACTGGGAGGTCTTAAAAATCAAACACCTATGCTCATGTAAAGACTTCACCAAGAGAGTAAAAAGACCACCTACAGACTGGGAAAGAATTTTCAGCTATGACATCTCAGACCAGTGCCTGATCTCTAAAATTTACATGATTCTGTCAAAACTCAACCACAAAAAGGCAAACAATCCAATCAAGAAGTGGGCAAAGGATATGAACACACATTTCACTAAAGAAGATATTCAGGCAGCCAACAGATACATGAGAAAATGCTCTCGATCATCAGCCATTAGAGAAATGCAAATTAAAACTACGATGAGATTCCATCTCACACCAACAAGGCTGGCATTAATCCAAAAAACACAAAATAATAAATGTTGGAGAGGCTGCGGAGAGATTGGAACTCTTATACACTGCTGGTGGGAATGTAAAATGGTACAACCACTTTGGAAATCTATCTGGCATTATCTTAAACAGTTAGAAGAAATAGAACTACCATACAACCCATAAATCCCACTCCTCGGAATATACCCTAGAGATACAAGAGCCTTCACACAAACAGATATATGCACACCCATGTTTATTGCAGCTGTGTTTACAATAGCAAAAAGCTGGAAGCAACCAAGGTGTCCATCAACGGATGAATGGGTAAATAAATTGTGGTATATTCATACAATGGAATACTACGCATCGATAAAGAACAGTGACGAATCTGTGAAACATTTCATAACATGGAGGAACCTGGAAGGCATTATGCTGAGCGAAATTAGTCAGAGGCAAAAGGACAAATATTGTATAAGACCACTATTATAAGATCTTGAGAAATAGTAAAAACTGAGAAGAACACATACTTTTGTGGTTACGAAGCAGGGAGGGAGGGAAGGAGGGAGGGAGGGAGAGGGTTTTTTATTGATTAATCAGCAGATAAGAACTGCTTTGGGTGAAGGGAAAGACAACACTCAATACATGGAAGGTCAGCTCAATTGGACTGGACCAAAAGCAAAGAAGTTTCCGGGATAAAATGAATGCTTCAAAGGTCAGCGGAGCAGGGGCGGGGGTCTGGGGAACATGGTTTGAGGGGACTTCTAAGTCAATTGGCAAAATAATTCTATTATGAAAACATTCTGCATCCCACTTTGAAATGTGGCGTCTGGGGTCTTAAATGCTAACAAGCGAGCATCTAAGAGGCATCAATTGGTCTCAACCCACCTGGAGCAAAGGAGAATGAAGAACACCAAGGTCACACGACAACTAAGAGCCCAAGAGACAGAAAGGGCCACATGAACCAGAGACCTACATCATCCTGAGACCAGAAGAACTAGTTGATGCCCGGCCACAATCGATGACTGCCCTGACAGGGAGCACAACAGGGAACTCCTGAGGGAACAGGAGATCAGTGGGATGCAGACCCCAAATTCTCATAAAAAGACCATACTTAATGGTCTGATTGAGACTAGAGGAATCCTGGCGGCCATGCTCCCCAGACCTTCTGTTGGCACAGGACAGGAACTATCCCCGAAGACAACTCATCAGACATGAAAGGGACTGGTCAGCGAGTGGGAGAGAGATGCTGATGAAGAGTGAGCTAATTATATCAGGTGGACACCTGAGAGTGTGTTGGCAGCTCTTGTCTGGAGGGGGGATGGGAGGATAGAGAGAGAGGGAAGCCGGCAAAATTGTCATGAAAGGAGAGACTGAAAGGGCTGACTCAATAGGGGAAGAGCAAGTGGGAGTACGGAGTAAGATGTATGTGAACTTATATGTGACAGACTGATTGGATTTGTAAACGTTCACTTGAAGCTTAATAAAAGTTAAAAAAAAAAAAAGAATGTCAAATTTGGGGTTCAGGTGATTAGGTGGATGGTGGTACCTGAGGGAGGGAAAAGGCCAAGCTGAAGGTAGGGTGGGGGTGGAGATGAGATTATTTAAGTGTTGAAATATTAGCATAATATCTAAATATAAACATCCACTAGACCAGTGGATACGTAGGCCTGGCATTCGCGAATGTGGCCTTGGCTAGAGCCGTAGTGTTCCATGTAGCCACGAGCCTTTATGTAAGAGTTAAAGCCCTTATTTAAGAATTCCAACAGAGACTGGGTGAGTTGGTAGAGCAAAGAGTGCAGAAGAATCCAAGAAAATATCATCAATTATAAGAGGGGCAGAGGAAGAGCCCTCCAGAGTGAAACTGGGAAAGATTTGTCTTCTTTTCCACATCATCAATGTTAGGGGAAAGCATACCTATAGTTCTGCATAATTTACTTCTAAAATAGGTTAAGCCTCTCAGGGACAGCAGTGACTCTAAAGAGAGTGATAATTCAGCTGCACCTCTTCTTGCCGTTTGACTAAAGCCACCCAACTTGAGAATAAAATCGTAGAGAACTCTTTCCAACTCATCCAATGAGGTGGTGATGTGTATTAACTTTTTTTTTTTTTTTTTCCTTTTGTTTTTAGACAGAAAATGAGAAAACAAGCAGTGTTCAGAGTGGCTATCACGAATATTTCCTTTAATTCTCTCAGTATCCAATTAGGACACTCCAATGTTAGACCTTCAAACTATGTCTGATTCACTTCAAAGTTCCATTTTACAATTAGTTATATTGGGTTAGTAATTTGAAATGATACGTTTATTTTCACTTTACGGTAACACAACGGAAACCCTGGTGGCTTAGTGGCTAAGTGCTATGGCTGCTAACCAAGAGGTCAGCAGTTCGAATCCACCAGGTGCTCCTTGGAAACTCTATGGGGAAGTTCTACTCTGTCCTGTAGGGTCACTATGAGTCAGAATCAACTCGATGGCACTGGGTTTGGTTTTTTTGGTTTGGTAACACAACAGAACTTAATGTTACTGCTGTTTTATCCCCTTTCAAGGCCCAAGCTAAGTACTCAGACTATATTTATTTTTACATATCAGTTATTCACAAATGACACTTATACAGTCAGAAAATGGATTCTAAACCCATGTTTCCTCTGCAGAGGAAAGCCCAGTTAGTTTAATTTTCCTTTGCATAGTTATTTGTGTGAAAGGGAAGGTACATAAAGTTAAAAAAAAAGAACTCGAGACCATTTCTCATCTCAGACTCCCTTGCACTGTTGAAAACTATGATTTGTAGGTCATAAAATCTGAGCCCTTTCAAGAAATTTTGTTGGGGAAGTGGGAAAATAGACACATATTTTCAAAGAATTTAAATATCTGGATTGGTGGAGTAAACCAGAGAAAGAGATCCTGCTATTTTATCAGACTTGAGTTTCAGCCAAAACTGGTTGATAGATCCTTTAGAAATTATTCATTATGATCAAAGTATCCATTGGATAGTTTACGTTTCCAAAAAATCCACTGCTGGTTTCTTCCTTTCAAAGGAACACTAAGCTTTTTGACATGAAACATTCTTTATATAGAAAACATCATTAGTGAATTCCTGGTGAGGAGCCATATGCCCCATATGTGGAATTTTCCATTTTATTCCCCATTTACTGGTAGGAAATTCAGGTCTAATATTCTGAGGTACGTCAACTTCTTTCGTTAGAAGAGTAATGGACAGGGAGTTCAGGACCCTACTGTGGAAATTAGCATCATATTACTGTTTAGAAACTTCTATATGCCTCAGTTTCCCCACACGGAACACAGGCAGATGATGAGTTAACAAACTAATGAGCACATTTTTCTCTTAAATGTAAATGACAACATGCAAACCTAGCTCCCACCGTGAAGGTGGCCGTTGATATCAGCTGCTGTGTACACAGCGAGAATTTTTTCTGTGCACATGTCTGTATTCACCTAGAGAAATGAATAACATTTTCTGTGTGCTTTTTAATACATAAAAGGTAATTGTGAAAAACCCAGTTGCCGTTGGGCGACCTGCTCCGACTCGTGGTTCTGACCAGTTGCCGTCGGGCGACCTGCTCCGACCCGTGGCGGCCCGTGTGTGTGTCGGAGCAGAGCTGTGCTCCACGGGGTTTCCAGCGGCTGATTTGGGGGAAGGAGGTTGCTAGATCTTTCTTCTGAGGCGCCTCTGAGTGGACTTGAATCATCAACTTTTTGGTTAGCAGCCGAGCGTGTCAACCGTGTGCACCACTCCAGGACTCCACATAAAAGATGACATTCGTTAAATACATTTCCACAACACCCGCTTTATATTTGGGTTAGTTATCTCAGTTTTAAAAACTGATTTGTGAAATTCCATAACGCGAGTGTGTGTGAATTTATTTAGCAATTCCGCTACTCGCGGACATTTAGATTGCCTCCAACTTTTAGCCAAAGTGCTTCCAATGATGCCTCATTAAACATCCTGTTACACGCCTCCTTGTGAAGTTGTGGGAGTGTTTTTTTCTGGCATAGATAGTGCAAATGGAACTGCTCTGCCATGGGAAATTTGCGTTTTGAATTTAATAGACATTGCCAACTTGCCTTAGAAGATGCTGGTTCCTCTTCACATCCCCTCTCCATATTTCAGAGAACACCTATTCCGTCGTTCATCTGTCAAAACCCTTGTTCCTCACGCTCCATCTTGACAGTCATCTGCTACCTACAAACTTTCCCGATGTCCCCAGTGGGCTGAAATCTCTCCCTCCTCTGATTAACCTGAATATTCTGTTCGTTTGTTCTTCCTTAACACCACCTTTCAGATTTCGACTCTTCAGAAAGGTTTTGTATACTTGTCATATCACTTCTACTTGACTGTAAGTTCTTGAAAGCAGGAAATATTTTAGTCAACTACAGCACCTAGCCCAGTGGTTGCTATGTAGTAGGTGCTCTGTAGATATTTGTTTCAAGTCCTAGGAATTTCATTTACAAGTAGACAGTGAATTTTTCCCACAGAAAACAAAATTTAAAAGTTCTAAAGAATCGAAAGCTAACTTACCTTGGGAGGCTACATTTAGTTCAAGGAAGACTGAGGAGTAGGAACCTAGAATCCTTTTTTTTTTTTTTTTTGTACCGATCAACTTTATTCCTTCTTTCTCGTTTCTTATGAGAAAGCTTATAGCATTCACTTCAAGATGGTATACAAAAACTCTTCCCCCATCATGAATTTTTTTTTTCATTACCTTGAGGGGCTGCCTGCAGTGTCTGACCCAGAAAAGATTCACTTGAAGTACAGCCAGCAGATGTACAGGCTGTAATTGTGAAGCTGTAGTTGCTGTATGGCTGGAGACCTAGAAACGGCCAACAAGAAAGCACATCTTGAGAGGGTTATTTATCATCAACTAAGTACCAGAAGTAACACGCAGAGTTGAAGAAATGATATTAAAAAAATTTAACAGCAGAAAATATCCCTTAATAAACATTGGAGCATCATAAGCAGTTTAAGTATTAACGAAATTTCTTTTATCACTGATAAAATAATAAACTTTCAGTCTTGAAAGAGACCTTACAATTCCTGTAATCCATCCCTCCATCTTTGTCTTGATTCTCTGCCCAAGTTGTCATTGGAGAGGATGTCCCATCTATGTGACCTGGAGCACGCCTCCCAAAGAGTCCATTCCATCTTTGGAAAGCTCTAGAGTCTGCCTTACATTGTTTGAAAATCCTTCCTTAAAGTGTGGTGAAATCTTTCTACCACTGCTACCTCTGGGGACATACAGAACAAATCTATTATCTTTTCCATATGACAGTTCTTCAAATATTTGTAGACAATTATCAAATCCCCCCTGAGTCTTCTCTTCTCCAGGCTAACCCTTCCTATTACTGCAACTGCTTCTTATATGGATAGAGGCAGAAAAACAAAACGAAGTTTAGAGTCAACATTTTTGTTTAGCCTAGACACGTTCAACTCAAATTATCGTCAACCAACACTTTTTTTTTTTTTAAACTCTGCACTTATTCATTTTGTGTGCCCTTATGTGTACCATCTCACACTTCTCTAGTTTTGGTGGGTTGGCTGGTTTTGTCTTTATACATAGACCAGACTCAACTTGATGAGGGGATAGCACCTCTTTTGTGTTAGAAACATGATGCAGCACAACAGCAACTCAATAAGGTCTCAGGAAAAAAAGAAGGAATCATCTATTTACAAAAGAAGTTGTATACCGTTAGACGTGACCACTCTGGTCGGTGACCACGGGCAAGTTACTCAGCTTCTCTTCGTCTTGGACAAACCAGTTGCCGTAGAGTTGACTCTGACTCATGGTGACCCCATGCGTGTCAGAGTAGAACGGTGCTCCACGGGGTTTTCGTTGGGTGGCTCTGGGTGGACTTGAGCCTCCAATCTTTTGGTCGGAAGCCGAGCACATTAGCTGTTTGTACCACCTACGGACTCTGATTTGTTAAATGGGGAATCACTACAGCACCTAGCCTCGCAGGCTGCTGAGAAGATGGAACGGGTGATCTGGAGCAGTGCTTTGTTTAGCAGAAGCAAACTTAAGACTCAGAAGCATCCAACAAGGAATTTACGGAAGCTAACATGACATTTCTTCCCTTGATTCTTGGGAAACATTTTTTTAAAGAGTAGGATATAGTCTATGTTTGAGTTATGTCAGATAATCGAGTCAAGTCAAAACAGGGACCCACAAATTACTGTACTTTAATTTTCATGAATTTTGAACTACATTTCCACATATTTTGTTCTTTTGGTGCGGTGATTCTCCCACCAGATGTTCATGTCACTCTATGCATATTTCTCCTCAAATGCTACATTTTCAAAGATTTTTACCACTCTGTCTAAAACGCCACACCCATCGTTCTTCATCCCCTCACCCTACTTTCTTCTTTCATAGTCTTCCATACTAGCTGATGTTTTATTATGTATCTATTTATTTTTGTTTCCCCTTAATATGATGTAGGCGCTCTGGTGGTGTAGAGGTTAAGAGCTATGGCTGCTAACCAAAGGTTGGCAGTTTGAATCCACCAGTTGCTCCTTAGAAACTCTATGAGGCAGTTCTACTCTGTCCTATAGGGTCACTATGAGTTGGAATCAATTCAATGGCAATAGGGCTTATATGATTTAAGTTCCACAAAAAGCAAGGACTTTGTTTTGCTCACCACTTTATCCTTAGAATAGTGACTGTCCCAAAGTAGGTGCTTAATAAATTGTTGTAAAATGAATGAATATTTTAATGAATCGATTCATTTAGAATCGGGGCTGTGGTCTGGTTCCTTGCTAAAGCAATAATGTTCTGTGGCTGGAGCTACTCCAGGATTCTGCTTCAGAGCCCTTTGTGTTTTCTTATCAGTTTGGTGATGAGACGCAGGTACTTATTTGATTATAATCTTCCATGTGGTTGCTATGGAGGATTTACATAATTTTGATATTTATATGATTTATAGAGGAAGGCTATAAAGGAAAGATCTAAGCCATACCCAAGCCACATAGGTTTGATAACAGCTTATGGGAAAATGCTAAAGATTATAAAAATATGGAACTTAAAAGAAAATGGAAGGAAACATCCTAGAATCAAGATCAGAGGTTATAGTGACAAGCTGATTTAGCCTGCTGATGTTCCCCTTCACTTCCACTACTGAAAAAGGGGGTCTTGCCCCTGTAACATCTTTACACCTGGTCAATCTCTTACTTTCTCAATTAGAATATAAGACTTTTGAGAGTAGGGATGATATTGTTATTTTATTTTATTGCACTTTCTCTATAGTGGTTATTTCAGATGTCCAGTAATGTTTGTTAAATATTGTTTAAAGAAGAGAGAGCACATAAAAGTGCCCTTCAAGGATGGCAAGGCTGTGAAGCTATCATGTCCATCACAAGTGTGACCTGAACAAACAGGTCCTTCTTCATAATTCCATAAGCATCCTTGCCCACAGCATATATTACATTGAGCAGATTATTCTCTAGTTGCAAAATATTAATAACATAATAATAAAATTAATACAATTTGTGAGCAATAGATATTTTCTAGAATTTTCCAAATGGCCAACTTAATTATAGCTGGTAAAAGAGGAGAGATATTTATTTTTTCTTTGGAAAGTTCTTACAAATAATAGACTCCATTCTCTTCCTCATTTTGTGTTCTGTCTGGTCTATTTCAGACATGCATTGACTATTGAAACAAATTTTAGGATGGATGTTTGGGTGAAAGAAGAGAAAATTCATCATCACAGATGTGTAATAAGGCTAGTTGGATGGCTGAGGGTATTTGCAATGAGGATAGTGGCTAAAAGGCAATTTAATGTACATAAAAAATAAAAGAAATTGTCATTTCTTTACAGAATCTCTCTGGAAGCAAGTCAAGTGGCCTCCATTTTACACATAGCCCAGAACACTAGAAGACAGCTGTTTAGAGATAATACAACAGCAGACAGGTTGTCCCCTTAGGAATTGTTGATAGACTGAGGAAGGCATGTCAAAGGAATTTGTTACCGATGTTTAAATTGGATGGGCTGGGTTGCCTCAGCAAAGTATGGAACCAAGAGGAAATGTGTATCTCTTGAAGGTATTGGGGATACAAACATCAAAGCAGAATGCAGAATCCAGCATTGAATAGAAAACCTGGGCCAGGAAGTCACAGGAGTTTGTACACACCATCAAACCAACAGGACTGGTTATGGTGAACTGGGGAAGGGACGCAAGAATTAAAGAGCCAGAAAGACCAGAGTGAGAGGCATGCCGCCACCAGTGAAGGTGGGAAGGGAGATAGGTTCATTCTAATTCCTGACAATTTATCCTTAAAAGCTTTTGTCTTCTCCTGACATTGTGGCATGTGGATGTGCTGATCACAGTCAAAGGGCCACATATGGCAAAAGGTAGAAACGCTTTGGCTCATTTCAACCGTGGTTTGTTGAAGGATGTCACGTAACTCCACATCTGCTATATTTATCTTCAGGGTCCATTTGCTTTTCTTTTTATGACAAAATTCATTTTTTTCTTGGAGAACCCAGTCTTTGGCCACTATCAGGCTTTGCGCTTTATTTAGAAGTGTTTAGAGGTGACTCCCTACCCAGACTGAGAAGTGTACCTACGACCCGGGCCTGGGAAACCAGAGCTCCATAGTCTTTTTGCCATGTCAGCAGCTTTGGTCTTTGGCCGAATTCAGGCCCATGCAAGCTAGACCTAGAACAAGAATTTTTGTTTTAACAGCTGATAGTTTTTTTTTTTTTTTCTTTTTTCACCACATAGAGCTTGAGAATGGAGGAGAGCTGAGAGATAAAAAGGAATTGGGTCCTGAAAACAGCATTTGGTATCTTTGAGTGAACTGTGCCTAAAGTCTACACCTGACTTTTTAGTTTCATGAGCCAATAAATGCCCCTTTTTGTTAAGCTCATGACTTACAAGAAGAGCTCTAGATGATACCATCATTATAGTTATTGTTAGTCTCACATGTCTAAGCACAGGCTGAGAATCCTGTATGTTACATGTGGGAACCACAGCAGCTGGTGTTACCCTGTCCTAGGTGATCTCCTTTCAAAAAGCTAGAAAGGGTTACAAGATGGCGGGGAAGAGAGTAACAACAACGGGAATATTCCTTTGCACATGTGGACAACAAGCCCAACACTCGCCATTAGATAAGAACTACAGCCAAACACATTGAAAGTACTCAATGACTGCCTTCCCTCTGAAGATTACACAGCATCTGAAAGATTTAAAAAATGGTAGAAATCCTTGCAACTCCTTTTAAAGTGAAAGATACGTACTAAAAGGATTTAGTTCAAGCATCAAGTCAATACAAAAACTATAAAGTAGGAAAAAAACTCCGGCTTTTTGGTTGTTTTTGCTGTTTTATTTTAACTCCTTTTTCAGTTTTCTGGACTCTATCGACTAAATATACTTTATGAGAAATATGGTTATTTTTAGGGAAGTTGGTTACTAGATTTCATAGCTAACATGGTAGTTGAGGTTTGTTGTGTACCTACTGCTTGCTGGTCCTCTTCTGTGCACTTCACAAACGTGAACACAATCAATGCCCACACCTTTTGCTGAGGTATGTGTGACTGTCTGCTTGGTTTACACATAAGCAAGAAAAAGCGCAGAGAGTTGGAGGGATTTGTCTATGACCACAGAGCTAAGGAGTGAGGTCTGGATTCAAATCTGTGCGGTAGAGCTGAAAAATGTAGCCCAGAACAGATGGGTCAGGCTCCCAAGCCTGGTCAGGAAAACACACAGGAAGCCACAAAGGTAGCTCAAAGTCCTGTGAAACGTGCAATAATTAAAACAGAATGCCAGGGGAAATATATATTTAAATATCTTCATTTTGAACATTACAAGAAGCCATGTACTGAGACAGGAGAGTGTGGTAGTCAAGAGAGCGGAGTCTGAAGTTAGTCTATTTGAGTTCTAATACTTACCTACTTAACAACTACGACCATGAGAAACATTGTTGACCTCTGGGTGCCTCAGTTTCCGTGTCTATAAACTGTAGGCATGATACTGGAGACGGTGGGCTGATAGTGGGCTGCAGACTACCTTGAGGGTATTCAGGCAATATCCAAGTCTGTAATTTTTTATATTCTATTTCTTGTATTTTTCATATGGCTAGAGGACTGGATTACCGATAGGCTGGGCTGGAATAGTCTGCAAGGAGAGCACCGACTATGATTGGGCAAAGATGATTTACATGCCCTGGATGACCTTCCGTATACACGACTCTGTGAAACTCAATCAAGTCAACACGTTTCAATGGGGATTTGCTGTCATTTTAAGGAAGCCCCTATTGGTATTATTATTATTTTTTTTTATTGGTAGTCCTTAAAATGAGACATACATGAAATATTAGCAACAGGCAATGAAAAGGGCACACCAATTGAAAACTACTCCTGAATTGATCAGGACGAGAAGCGAGAAATAAAGAGATGTCTCAAAGGAACTGTTCTGACTGTAACTTAATCCTAAAGTCAAGAGTAAAAGGAGAAAAGAAAACATCATTCAAGCGCTCAGCACTGAAGAGTAGGAAATAACGGTTGTAGAGCAGAGAAAGGCGAATGCATGGAGAAAAGCCAAGTATTTAACATTTCGGTTTAGTGGAGATGACTGTGGCTGCAAATTACCTGAATTTCCCTATAGGGAATCGTGTTCTCTTTTAAGGGAAAGAGGCAGACTATAACCAAACTCATTACAATTACACTTTCAAGTAACAGCCCTTTCAAGAGTAAATGTGTGTTAAAAAGGGACTGCAAAAAGTCTGCCTATGGATCATAAAAATATGATTTGGAAAACAAAACTCAGGCTTATGCAAGTTACATTTGATGCACACTGTAACGAACAGCTTGCTTCTAATTCCTCATCTTTGGATAAGTAGCCGGGAGAAGGCACTTTGTCCATTATAATTTCAGATAGCAAGTGCTGCTTCAAAGGATTTAGCCAATTACCCTACAGCATCATCTGCAAACAGTCCTAAACAATATATAATTCCATAAGTCCTTCAGTCAGCATGGTTAGTGATTGACTCATGTGCTGAGAGGCTGGGTTGCTTTAAGAAGTTTTTGTTAGGCAGATATCCAGTATTATAAATCATCACCTTGTAGGTGAGCAACTTGTCCGGACACCACTTTATCCAAACTGGATGCTGGGCTGGGCAGACCCAACCCAAAACTGCTGCCGTGATAATGTCGTTTGTTGTCATTAGCTGCTGTCAAGTTAATTCCAACTCCTGGTGACCCCATGTGTGCACAGTAGGGCCGCTTCATAGGTTTTTCAAGGCTGTGATCTTTCAGAAGTGGATCACCAAGCCTGTCTTCCAAGGCACCCCGGGCGGGTTCAAAATGCCCACCTTTCAGCTAGTAGTCGAGTGCTTAGTCATTTGTACCACCCACTGGCCTGAGATCTCACTAAGTGATCCCCTTTAGAGCATCTCTGCCCATGGAGATGCCCAGGAAATTCCGGCATTCACTGGCAACCTTAGTTGTGACGTTAGAGTTAGCTGTGACGTTAGAGTTAGCTGTGACATCAGGCTTCCGCCACAGATGAATCGGATTCTATGTGGAAATATGGATGTTCCCGGCTGATACACTAAGGCACCACAGAGTTATTTCAGAGACAAGGTGCATTTAAATAACGATTTGCTTTATAAAATTTGAGTAGAAGTATATCAGGAGTGCTGATGTTAAAGGAGCCCCCTTTTTTTGATAATACCATCCATCAGATCTCAGCAGCTCCCTATCCCGCTTGGCCAAACCAACTTCTTGCTCCTCCATGAGCAGCCACTGTCCCTGCCTTTTTTCTGTATCCAGGTTCCCAAGCATGAATTCCCTCGGTGAATCTTAGCATTGCCACCTCCCGTGGCTCTGAAGTCAGAACATCAAAGTGAAGGGACCTCTGCATTGCACACGGCGGTACGGTAACATCACGACTTTCTCTGGTGACCACTTGCTGCAAACTTATTTGCATTCTGAATTCTCTATTTCATGTGAAATACTAGGTCCCGGCTTAGTCCCATAAACCCCGATATCTTGGTAATCAGTCTCAGCCCAAGAGGCACTTCCTAAATGAGTTACAGCCTTAGCGGATGCCCTTTCCAAATATGTCAATATCAAAGCTATTGTTAAGACAGCCATCAAGGAAAGTCACTTGCTTTTGATTTTAGTTACAACCTATTAAAAAATATCTTCCTTCTCTGGAGTCCAGCGGTATACTAGACCAAGGCCTCTTCTCTTCTAAATATTCAGGCAGAATTTTCTTCTTTAGAAACAAAATGTGGTATCAGGTGGAGGCAAAGTCTGATACTGCTCAAATACACGACCACAAGGCCACCTCAGAGAGAGCAGAGATTGGCGGAGACTGTGGAGACAAACCAGAACTAGCCTGGGAAAATGTGGGATTTCAGGGAAAATTATTTCTCTCTAAATATTAGTGTCTCAGCTGCATCTAGAAACGTTTAAAGAAAGGGAGAAATAGTGGTCGGTGTCTTTTTTTTTTTTAGGCAAGTAGTCAGGCACAAAGTTAGTTTTCCTCAGCACTGGAAAAATGAAAATAATCGCCTTACCTATTTTCATAGGTCTCATTCATGGTGGTCAGTGGTCGGGTAGTACCCAAAACCAAAAAAAAAGAAAAAAAAAAAAGCATTGCTGTCGAGTGGATTTTGACTCAAAGTGACCCAATAGGACAGAGTAGAACAGCCCCACAGGGTTTCCAAGGAGCAGCTAGTGGGTTCAAACTGCGGACCTTTTGGTTAGCAGCCGAGCTCTTAACCATTGTGCCGCCAGGGCTCCACTGGGCCGCCAGGGCTCCACTGGGCCGCCAGGGCTCCACTGAGCCGCCAGGGCTCCACTGTACCACCTGGGCTCTGATTAGGTAGTAGGTGGGGGAAATAAGGGCCGGAGCAGGTACACGAAACTACAGAAGTTCCAGGTCTGTTCTGAGAACGTGATCGCCATTCTAGTTTTCCTACTATCAGTTTCAATTGAAAAAATGCACCATCAATAAATCCAGATTGCCTGAGATCGAGGCTGGCTCCATGGGCATGTGTTCTGTGCAGTCACAGAGTCCTGAGCTGAGAAGGACCCCGTGCTTGGTGTAGTGCTCTGCTGTTGCCTTCTTGAATTTCTTAATGATTTTGTTTTTAAATTGTGCTTTAGATGAAGGTTTACAGAGCAAATTAGTTTCTCATTAAACAATTAATACATGTACTATTTTGTGACACTGGTTGCCAACCCCACGATTTGTCAACACTCTCCCCTTCTCGACCTTGGGTTTCCCATTATTAGCTTTCCTGTCCCCTCCTGCCTTCTTGTCCTTGCCCCTGGGTTGGTGTGCCCATTTGGTCTCATTTTATGGGCCTGTCTAATCTTTGGCTGAAGAGTGAACCTTAGGAGTGACTACAGTACTGAGTTAAAAGGGTGTCCGAGGGCCATATTCTTGGGGTTTCTCCAGTCTCTGACAGACCAGTAAGCCCGTCTTTTTTTGTGAGTTAGAGGAATTCTTAATGATTTTTGAACAAAGGTCCCCGCATTTTCATGTTGCATTGGTCTCCACAAATTACGTAGCCAGTCTGGCCTGAGATGTCGCTGCAGTTGACACTGGAGTTTTTATCTCCAGTGGAAACAGAATGTAGTCATTTAGAACCAAGTTTACTATTCAGTATTCACTCATTCAACAAATATTTTTTGAACATCTAATATACGTTAAGTACTGTGATAAGTACCAAGGATTCAATGGCAAACAAGGAGTTATTGTCTCTATCCTTAAAAAATTTTACCTACTAGTTGAGGATCAGAAACAAGAAAAATGATTTAACAATAAAATGTGAAAATATGATGAGAACAAAATGTGGGATGCTATGCGTACACATAGTTTTTGTTTAGTTTGTCCTATACCCTTAGGTGATTTCTACTCATGGGGACCCCATGTGTTGCAGAGTGGAACTGTGTTCCATAGAGGCCTTTCTTTCGAGACACCTCTGGGTAGACTCAAACCACCAGTCTTTCAGTTAATAGTCAAGAGCTTGACCATTTGCACTACCCAAGGACTCGGAAATGTAAAATCCCCTTATAAAGAATGTCTACATTTTGTTATAACGATGGACAGATTATGTTCTCTTTTTTTCCAGAAGCAAGGTGCTGGATATCCACTTCAGTATAACACTGGCATTATGTTTTCTGCTACAACCCCATCCTTAGAGTTTAGGCTACTTAGCACACAAGCTTTTCATGGGCTTCCAAGAGGACAGGAAAGGAATATTGTCCTCTCTGTTCATTGACTTAATGCTGGTGGGCATTTACTTTGAAGTGAAATACAATGATGAGAACTTTAATTATTTTGAAAACATTTTCCCCAGAGTTAAAAGACACATGGGCCCTTAATGTACCTGCTGCTAAAAAGGACATGCTTAATTCATTTTTCTCTCAGTGGCCCTAATTATTTAGTTAATCCTTTTACCCTCTCCTCCACCTTACTGCCCTTATTGGGAGGCCCATCTATAAGGTAGGGGTAACCTGAAGGGAAACGATGCCATAACCGACACCCAAATTGCTCTGTACAGGACGGTGAACATGTTCAGCAATAAATGATACGAAAGGGTGTCTTATTGACAAGCTGACACACACTGTTTGCATTAGTGAATTTGAGAAGATGATGGCTGCCGCTCCATCATCCCCACGGTATTCAGCTCAGTGAGATAGTAGAAAACGCTTCAGTTTACTTAAAGCATTGATAACACCTCTAAATAATTAACTGAGGACTTCCTGTCTTCAATTACTTAATGCTTTTTTTAACATCTTGAGAGGGTTATAAGCAATTTATGGATTTCACATGATGAGTGCATTCGCCCCAGCTCCCACAAGCATTTACAGGATCATGTTTCTAAAGCTCTGATGTAATTAAAAACACGCATGGAGACAATGGGGCTGAGGCGCGGTGCCCAGCTCCCTTTGTCACTTTGAGGAGCTAGGTTTGCAGGCTCCAGGAAGACTCACGCTACAGCTTCATTAGTGTGCTGCCATCACTTAGGGGAGGCCAGCCTTTTGGAATTGAGAAAATCAAAACAGTTACCCTAGGGGTTCAGGCAGGCTCTTTGATCAAACATCCAAGATGGAATGTGAAATAGATTTGATTATTTTAGTTCATTCCATAAACTCAGTAGAACCGTCATTCACATTATCAAACACTTCTGAGCTGAATTTGGTCAGTCAGCTAACCAGGGAACTGAGCTCGTCTGGCAGAGAAAATGCTCACCTGATATGGACCTCAGGTTTTAGATTCTCTGATGCCGAGCACCATTCCTGCCCCACTGAAACTGCCTCGAGGAAGCTGTGGGGGTTTCAGTCCTCATTCAACAAAGAAATCCCTGTTTAGGACTGTATTACCCAGCTGAAGTATCCTCTCATCTATTTAAGATGGAACAGAGTTTTATGATTTTGTAAGAATTAAAACTTTAACATACTTTTTCTAAGAAAAGAGGATTGCTGCCATCAAGCTATGTGTGTGAAATCCTCCTGACATGAAAAGATCCATTAAAAATGACAGTGAAAGGAAGAACTGGTGGAGTGAAAGTGTCTAAAGAAAACATCTTGTCACTATTTTATAATTATTGAGGCTATCAACCGTGTTCATGATAATCATGATAAAGGGAGAAAAGATTGAAGTTGTCAAGGATTTCATTTTACTTGGATCCACAATCAACAGCCACGGAGGCAGCAGTCAAGAAATCAAAAGATGCATTGCTTTGGGTAAATCTGCTGCAAAGAACCTCTTTAAAGTGCTAAAGAGCAAAGATGTCACCCTGAAGACTACGGGACACCTGACCCAAGCCATGGTATTTTCAATCGCGTCATATGCATATGAAAGCTGGACGATGAATAAGGAAGACAGAAGAAGAATTGACGACTTTGAATTGTGGTGTTGGCAAAGAATATTGAATATACCATGGACTGCCAAAAGAACGAACAAATCTGTCTTGGAGGAAGGGCAGCCAGAATGCTCCTTAGAGGCAAGGATGGCGAGCCTGCGTCTTACATACTTTGGACATGTTGTCAGAAGGGATCAGTCCCTGGAGAAGGACATCATGCTTGGCAGAGTACAGGGTCAGCAGAAAAGAGGAAGACCCTCAATGAGGTGGATTGACACAGTGGCTGAAACAATGAGCTCAAGCATAACAATTATTGTAAGGATGGCTCAGGACCGGGCAGTGTTTCATCCTGTTGTGCGTAGGGTCGCTATGGGTCGGAACCGACTTTACCGCACCTAAAAACAACAACAACAATAAATCAAACATGTTCGTTTGAACATTAGAGTTGAATGTGGGCTGTTGGCGTATAAATGCCAGTTTCTAAAAAAATGCAAATCAGTGTGTCAATGCCAGATAGATACTGTAAGGCAACAGACATTTCCTCAGCCTTGTGTCCCGGTTTATTGTGAAACCTTTACCAGTACAAAGTCCTAATGTGCATTAACTGGGCTTTGAAAACTCTGTAATTAACTTTCCTTTGTCCACTCCCAACCATTCTCTTGATTTACACCACTGCGTCTTGTCCAGAGCTTACGGATTACACTCTATTCACAGCTCTCGCTTTACTTGTCAATGCTCTATGTGACTGATCCAGAGCAGACCCATGGCTGTCGAGTCGATTCCAACTCACCGCAACCCTATGGGACAGAGCAGAACTGCCCCATAGGGTTTCCACGGAAGGCCTGGTGGATTCAAACTGCTGACCTTTTGGTTAGCAGCCGAACATTTAACTACTAGGCCACCAGGGCTTTCGCTGTCTGGTTAGGAACGTTCGAAGAGCAGGAATCTTACATTAGAGCACTTACTATAGTAGCTATGGAGTTCCTGGGTGGTGCAAACTGTGAAGTGCCTGGCTACCAACCAAAGGTTGGCAGTTCAAACCCAGCCAGAGGTGCTCGAGAAGAAAGGCCTGGCAATCTGCTTCCAAAAGGTCACAGCCATGAAAACTCTATGGAGTACAGTTCTACTCTGCAGTACATGGGGTCGCCGTAAGTCACATTCCACTCAACGGCAACGCTTGGTTTGTAAACTGGTGTCTAGAGCGGCAAGCAGGAAATACTTTTTTTTTTTTGAAGGAACCAGGATTCTGATTTTTTTACAGAAGGACACCCTGGAGTAGATGAGTTGTTTTCTCCATCTCTCTAATGTTGGCATTAGAGACAGCCCTCACTTGTCTTACAGGGATGTGATGAGAATCAAATGAGTAAAAATGCAGTTATTTACAATTATAAAGCACCATAAACCGAAAAGTAAAAAAAACCCACTGCTGCAAGTCAATGCTGATTCGTAGCGACCCTATAGGACAGAGTAGAACTGCCCCCATACAGTTTCCAAGGCTGTAATCTTTACAGAAGCAGACTGCCACATCTTTCTCCCTCGGAGTGGCTAGTGGGCTCCTACCACCATCCTTTGGGTTAGCAGCCGAGCCTCCAGACCTCCTATAAAAAAAAAAAAAGCACCATACAAAGGTAAAGTTTTATTATATAAAATATTGTTTCATTCACTTGTGATGATTTGCACTTTAACTGAAGCATGATATAAAGAACAAACGTAATCATCTGAACTGATTACGGCTCTCCCCATTCCCATTATCAGTGATTTTACTCCGAATCTAGAGAAAAGGGAGGCCACGTGCTAGTCCACAAATGTTCATTAAGCCCCTTCCACAGGCTTAGGGCACTTTTGGGAAAACACTGCAGATATTATCAATAAATGCTTGCTGTGTGCCAGGAAACTGTAGAGTTTCAGAACAAAACACAAATTTATTTTTCCACCTGAGTCGTATAGCCTAGGAGCTCTGGTGGTGCAGTAGTTGAGAACTTAGCTGCTAACCAAAAGGTCCACGGTTCCAGTCCACCAGCTGCTTCTTAGAAACACGATGGGGCAGTTCTACTCTGTCCTACAGGGTCACTATGAGTCGTAATCAACTCGAAGGCAACACTTAATTGATTAATTAGTTAATCAATGAATTAATTCATTAGTATAGCCTGTGCTTCCTTTTTGGAAAAAAAAACGGCACTCTTTTCTAGGCCTTTCTGCAGTTCTGTGTGACCTCCCTTATGTATGGTATTGATATCCTCTCTAAGGCGTGGGGTCCAATGGAAGGCTTCTCACTCAGGAGGCCTTGGAGGGAGGTGGTTGACAACAGCAAAAGAGTACAATTTCCTAATATCTGAAATGTGTCCTCAGAACCTAAATTGATACCACTGTTTGGGAAGATTTGATAGACCCCAAAAATGAACTAAGCTCCTTAATCTTTCCAAGCATTCTTTTCGGTAAAGCAGGAGTAATAATTCTGCCTACTCACTCCATAGTAGCATGCCTACTCCATAGGTTCATGACGAGAATTACAGCAAATTACACAGTGCGTGCAAAGTGCTTAGGAGAGTATTTGGCACATATTGAACTCATTTGGTCTATAAACAGTTATTAAGCACCTACTGATGTGACAAAGGAAACCCTGGTGGCATAGTGGTTAAGAACTATGAAAGGTCAGCAGTTCAAAACCACCAGGTGCTCCTTGGAAATCTTATAGGACGGTTCTACTGTACCCTGTCCTACAGGGTTGCTATGAGTCAGAATTGACTTGACAGCAATGGGTTTTTTTTTTTTTGGTTGTGACAAGGACTTTCTGAGATACAGTAGAGCTGTGATGGTGTGGTGGGTAAGAGCTCAGCTGTTAACCAAAAGGTCAACAGTTCAAATCCACCAACCGTTCCTTGGAAACCCTATGGGGCAGTTCTACCATCTCTTATAGGGTCACTATAAGTTGGAACTGACTTGACGGTAATGGGTTTGGTTTTTTGGTTTAGAGATACAGTATTGGGTGAGGTAGACAAGGTCCCTGGTCTTCTGGATCTCAGATTCTAGTGGGAGAAGCAATAAAAAGACAAATGAAAAATAAAAAGGAAAATATCAGGTCATGAAAAAAGTAAAACAAGATGAAGTGGCGGTGCCTTAGGGAATCTTCACAAGTCCGTGGCTTCAACGTTCCATGTAGAACTTTCTAGCAAACTCCAGTCACTTCTTAATCCAGTCTCACACTAGACATTTTCACTTAAAGTGCCAAATAACATCTGCTTCCCCCACCTTTTCGTGATCTATTTCACCTCTTTAATTTTTTTTGTTATTTTATTTTTAACTTTTTCCTCTTGTTTTTCACTTGCTTTCAGAAAGGCACTCTTATCCATAAAGTGCTCAAGCTTGGTATGTTGAAAATATCGTTGGCTCTTTCCTTTTATTCCTCTACTTAAAACTGAGTGTCCTGTAGCTTATGTCCCCCAATATCTTTTGCATCTTTCTGATTTTCTCCATTCCTACCCCTGATGCTTACGTCCGGGTCTTCGTCACTTCTTATCTAGTTTATGGAAGTAGCCTCTGAACTATTTTGTCAGAAAAGGCTTCTTCTCAGAAGTGACATTTAAGCTAGAACACATTAACTAATATTATAATCACTACTAGTAAATATCTAACATATTATTACTAAATTATGCTATTATACTGTACTATTATATTGCTAAAACCAATGATAATAAGTAATGTTATTGGTTAAAACAATACAATGACTATTAATTACTGTTAATCATAATAACAAACAGTCACATCCAGTCAATGTCAACTAGCTCTGTGTATTAATTACTGACTTAGCAGACAAACTTTAGCCCCTGGCTGGATTTTCCCCTGCCTTCTAGTATATTCTTGTCTATCCTAGTCCCGGTATCTATCAGTATATCCTTGGGGAATAAAAATGCATTTTACTGTTTGTCTAAAAAAAAAAAAAAAAAAAAATTCAGTTTGATGCAAAAACCCTACACTTAATGCATGTCAAAGCCAAATATGTACGATCTCTGAAGTTATCTGCTGTTGTGGCTTATTGCTGCCAGTGTGGGCTCTTCTGTTAGCATGGATAAGTGGGACCTGACCATATGTCAAGAGAACAATCCTTTCCAAGTGACCTCATATATCAAACACACACCCCTGGGATCCATTTCCCCACGAACCACAGTGACAGGCTCCTCCACTAGGTTTCTCTTTTTTTTTTCACCTGTGACCGTATGCTGCCTCCTGTCAGTGGCGTCAGTGTGGATGAGACCTTTCCCAGCCTGCCTGAGCTGGTACTCTTTAATGACACCATTTGGTTTCTCAGGGATGCTCCAGCTCAAATGCAAAGCCTCCGCACTTTGGGCTGTGATTCTTGGTGGCAGGACGCTCTCTGGAACTCCTTGGGTAGTGGCTGCAACTACCTGAGCACAGAGGGATTAAACAGCAATTTATTGTTATAGTACACCAGGTATCCTGATCAATGAGAATGTCACTTCTGTTTTAAAATGCTGTTGTCTAGCCTGGCGTATCATTAGCAGGGGCTTGGAGAAGCAGTCCTCTTTTTTTTATTCTTTCCCTCCCATCCTATTTAAACAATGAAATCTGACCTTGAATACATTACATAAGTCTCAGACTACCATTTATCACAACAGGTTCAACAACAATTCTGATGGCAGAGCGCAGCCTTCAGCTTTAAACAAGCAAAATCTGGCCGGCAGACTGTCTTACTGGAGAACTCTTGAGAACTCTCTTCCAGATGGTCCATCAGTGTCTTTGCATTTTAACAGCCTGATTTTGTACATTTTAAGCACCAGTAAATATGGAGCAAAACCTACATCTGAACTTGCTTGCATATAATATGCTTTGAACAGAATAAATGAGTGGACATTTCTGTACTCTTCCTGTGATGCCCAGGATGACTTTACAGTTTCTGAACCTATGTTCTAGGGAAAAAATCAAATGAGAAGAGAAAAGGATAAATCAGCCAACTACTTATTCAATATTGTCGAAATACAGTTTTGAACGAAAATTGCCTGGATTCCCCACCCCCCCCAACACACACACAATGAACTTTGATTTCACTTTGTAACCTATTGTTTTGGCCTCTGTAGGCATGAGCTGTGCCCGTGCAAAAGGCACGAAGTCGTTCCAGGACCATGTAGACCACGACTTTTAATAGGGCCAATCCACTGCTACCTGTCCAAACGGTGGCACATTCAGAGATGTTTCTGGGGCCTGTTGGATAAAAAGCTGCACCCATCCACTGTGGCTGATCATTTTGACTGAATGGTCCGGTCCGTTTGGAAGGTTCTGGAGCAGTGTGTGAAGACGCTGCCCTTCCACAGTCGTAGCTGCATGAAGAGAATCAGGGCTGTTGTGTGTGAGCTTGTCTCCTCCTGGGCTTCCCCTGACGAGGTTGGCGACTGTGAAATGGCTCTTTCCTTATCTCATTCCTAAGTTGTTGCAGGGTTTCTTCCCAGTCTCATTTGTAGGTTTTCTTTCTTCATCTAGTAGTGTCCCCCAACGTTCATTAGTCTATGATCTTGTGTTTTTGTCATCCTGTGTATTTTCCTTATTGTTGTTAGCTGCTGTTGAGGTGACCCCATATACAGTGAAAGGAAATAACTGCCTGGCCCTGTGCCATCCCACGATAGTTGCAGATTGGTATTGTGAGCCATAGGGTTTTCATTGGCTGATTTTTGCAAGTAAATCTCTAGGTCTTTCTTTCTTTCTAGTTCATCTTAACCTGGAAGCTCTGCTGAAACCTGTTCAGCATCAGCCTCCACCGACAGATGGGCAGTTGTAGCCCATGAGGTGCATTGGCCAGGAATCAAACCCAGATCTCCTGCATGGAAGTTGAGAATTCTACTACTGAGCCACCATTGCCTCTCACGTATTCTCCCTGATGACTGTTATGGGTTGAATTATATCCTCCCAAATATGTGTGTATCAACTTGGTTAGGCCATGATTCCCAGTATTCTGTGGCTGTCCTCCATTTTGTGATTGTAATTTTATGTCAAAGAGGACTAGGGTCACATTCTGGATCCAATGTAAAGGGAGTTTCCCTGGGGTGTGGCCTTGCACCACCTTTTGTCTCTTGATAAAAGGGAAGCCAGCAGAGGGGGGAGGCCTCATAGCACCAAGAAAGCAGTGCTGGGAGCAGAGCGTGTCCTTTAGACCTGGGGTCCCTGTGCCTGAGACACTCCTTAACCAGGGGAAGATTGATGACAAGGAATCGTCCTGCAGAGCCAAAAGAAGGAGAAAGCCTTCTCCTGGAGCAGACACTCTGAATCTGAACTTGTAACCTGCTAGACTGTGAGAGAATAAATTTCTCCTTGTTCAAGCCATCCACTTGTGGTATTTCTGTTATAGCAGCACTAGATGACTAAGACAAAGACCATTCTCAACTCCGTTGCTTTGACTTCCCATGTGGATCTTTCTAGCAAATTCTAGAAACTTCTTAATCCAGCTTCACACTAGACATTTTCACTTAAGCCAAATAATATCTGCTTCCCCCATCCTTCCTGTGATCTATTTCTCTTTAATTTTTTTATTCCTTTATTTTTAACTTTTTCCTCTCAGTTTTTACTTGTTTCAGAATGGCACTATTATCCATAAAGTGCTCAAGCTTGATATCTTGAAAATATCATTGGCTCTTTCTTTTTATTCCTCTACTTAAAGCTGAGTGTCCTGTAGATTCTGTCTCCCAATATCTTTTACATCTTTCTGATTTTCTCCATTCCTACCCTTGATGCTTACATCCAGTTTATGGCAGTAGCCTCTGAACTATTTTGTCTTGCCAGTCTTTTGTCATTTTCTCCATTGTCAAGGGCAGGCGGTTTTTGGTACAATATCTAAATAGGAACCCATATTCAATGGAGCAATGGCTTGGGAATTTTTATGGACTTAGAGGAACCAAAAAATAAAAACCAAACCCATTGCCATCAAGCCGATTCTGACTCATAGTGACCATGTAAGACAGAGTAGAACTGCCCCATAGGGTTTTCAAGGAGCAGTTGGTAGATTCAAACTGTTTATCTTTTGGTTAGCAACTGATCTTTTAATCACTGTGCCACAGAACTCCAGATTTACAGAAAGTCACCTAAAAATCATTGGTAGGGGAGAAGTGTGAAAGAGGATTATATTGGTTCAAGTTTTCTCCTGAGTTTACTAATAAAGGATAGATATTTGGATAAATCTTGCTTTCAGTGGTATCTGCATAATGATTGGCACCCAGAGGAGGCGACAGTTGAACACCCTACTTAACACCACTTTGAGGGGGATACTTTTTTTTTTCCACTGGAAAAATCACTCCCAGCCTTGACATTAGTACAGTCTTCACATTGTATCTGTCTTTCTAGGGTTTCAGGAGACTCCCATTACCTCGCTGCTGGCAGTACAGCCAGCAACTGTGCATGCTTTCAGCTGGTATGAATATTCCTGAAATGGCTGAATTCCCTTTGTATCCGAGAAGTTCAATGACAGTCCCCGAAAGCGTTCAAATCCATTTCGGAGAAGAATGTAGTAAATAATTGGACCTAAAAGAGCCGGAGAAACTGGTTATTTTTAGTATCATTTTTTTTTTTATCAGATCAAATATTTGCAATCAATTTGTATGCCTTAGTGGTCTGAAGAAATGGGATATTATAGTATTACTTAATCTTAATTTGCTATTATGTTGCTAATCTCAAGCAGCTCTTAATTATTCTCAGTATTTGGAGGAAATGGATTAGTGACATAGATAATCAAAGTCATTTACGTTTATTTCCCCTATCACCAAACAAATTTATTTCTAATATTAAAACTATGCTGCCTTCTCTGAATATCTTTTGCTTGGTTTAAAGTGGCTCAGATTTAAGCTGAAATTCAAGGAAGTTTTGTTTTGCGTTGGTTAAAATTCATGAGAGCTGTTCCACAAAGTGAATGAACAGTTGGCACAAAACTAAAGTTTCCTTTGATTGAAAATACTTTTTCATGGTTAGATGCATGCCAGTTAAACGTAGCTTACACTCATTTCAATTTCCTTGTAGGTTTTACAGGGAGGTTGGTGGTGGTGGTAGTGGGTGGGTTACATTATCTCTATTTTAAAAGTAGTTTTATACCATTTGGTTGTATAGGTTTCTTCCAGTTTAAGACTATTGCATCTTCGAGATTATCCATTTTGGCCCACCTAGGGGGACTCACTCCTTGGGGCACATCTTCTTTTGTGCTGGCCCTAACAGCTTTGCTGAATCCTTGCCCATAGCCATTCCATGCAGAAATCCTATACTCATACGTCATGTAGGGCTCCACGCTTACATCTGAAAAGAGAGAAATCAGACAATAAGTTTTTTTTAATCATCAGATAAAAAAATGAATACAAAAAGTCTAAGTATTTAAAGATAAATGCATAGAACTCTAGCCCTCTTGTATATAAATAAAACTCTAATGTCTTCATTTTCTACGCAATAAAAACCACTCTAAGTGTTTATTAGGTGTAGAGATAAAGAACTGCAGAGAACAGAATTTACCTTTTCTGAACAGAAAAATATGGATACATTAAAGAGTGAAAAATAAAAGCACCAGACTAATGTCCAGTTAGACGTTCATGGTACACAATCCATGTACCCTCTGCTTCTGCACACGGCAGGATTGCCAACATTCTTTTATAATTTTATTATGACAAACTTTACCAATTATTGCTTTATTTTTGTTAGTATCACTTTATTAAATTGTTATTATATGGATTATAATGTCAGGTGTTATGAGATGCAGGCCTTGAAAACTTATTTTATGGTTCCCTGTTAGTAAACTGAGCCCTGGTGGCAAAGTGGTTAAGAGTTCAGCTGCTAACCAAAAGGTCGGCAGTTCGAATGCACCGGGTGCTCCTTGGAAACCCTATGGGGCAGTTCTACTCTGTCCTACAGGGTCGCTATGAGTCGGAACTGACTCGATGGCGATGGGTTTTTGTTAGCGAATAAACAGGAATGCTCGTGCACTATGCACTTCCTTTCCTCTTGCACAAAAAGCGAAACTGAGCCCCAAACCAAACACAACCAACCTAAACAAAACAGCATAACCAGCCTGCTTAGCTTTGGGGCTGCCCAAATTATGTAAGGTGGTGGTCCCTGTGATTCCAGGGTGTCTTAAAAGTCTTAGAGAAGTTTTAAGTTTAATAACTTCAGAAGCATTAATGCTACAAACGTACAGAAAATGTTACCTGAGAGTTTAATCATTTACACTTATTTTCCACTTACTTCATTTTGTGGTATTTAAATAATATGTAGTATTTATTTATTCATTCTTTCATTCATTTTGAGGTGACCGTTTCCGATGACTTCCTCAGACTGAGCATCATTAAGAGAAAAAAAAAATCCTCCTGTTCGGTTATCTGGTCACCTGCTTTATTTCCATTGGACATGGGGCTAATTCTCAGCCCAGCCACTTAGATGACTACAGCTACATTCTCCTTACAAGCATCTCCTCATAATAAACCCTACCCTGCCTACTTTACAGAATTAATATGAAAATTAAATGCAATAATTTGTTTGACAGACTTCAAAAAGTGTAAATTGCTATACAGATACAAGGAGTTGTCACCCATCTCCATTTTCCCTGGAAAGGGGGTATGTGCCACATGGTATCTGGAAGACCACCAGTGGGTCCCCAGATCTCCCATTTTTCCTAGTCGGAGGACTCCTGGTTAGAGACTATGCTTTTCAACTTTTTCACAGCTTGGTACAGCACATGACTCAGTTCTCCACAATAGAATGAGTGTGAAAGTGATGCAGGCAACTTCTGCATCATCTTTTTTAACAGCAAATTGCTCGCCTTCCATTTCTGTTCTTATTCCCTTCAAATGAGCTAGAACTAGGATGTTGAGATAACCCAGGCTGTGGCACACAGATGGCAGTAGCAACCTAAGCATGGTGAGCTACAAAACGGTAAGAATCTGGATCCCTGAATGACCTTGTGGGGCTGAGGTGCACACCAGCCAAAAAGATGGTCACTATATTTTTGTTATCTTTGCTAAAGCATATTAAACTGTTCATAGCTAAAAACTGTTTTTCTCCATCCTTCAAGTGCAAGTCATCATTTCTAATTTCGGTTGCTGCTGTTCTCCTTGCTGCATTCCTTATTCTTTCTGTCACTGATTTTCTTCCTTCCTTCCTCCCTCCCTCCTTTCCTTTCCTTCTTTCTTTTTTCCTTTCCTTCCTTCCTCCCTTTCCTTCTTTCCTTTCTTTCTTTCTCTCTCTTCCTTCTTTCCTTTTTCATGCATTCATTCATTCATTCATTCATTTTCTTTTCATGCTTTCATCTCTTCTCCATGTTTCTTGGTTTTCCTGTGAGGTCTGGTCGTTCAAATATGCTCCCACCTATAAAAGCATTTCTTTTGCTTTACACATAAGAAAATGTTTGTTGAAATTTTGCTTTTCCCTTAACAATATTTCTCACTTCTCAGAACTCCTTTTTCTTTGCCAAAATTGCCAACTCCTCTTTATATTTTTTAGCTTCCTGGCTCAAAATCATTCTGTATGTCATGTGGGGTTAGTCTTCCAATAAATTTTATTTATTTATTTATTTTTTGGTATGTTTGTTCAACATTTACTTGTTAATTGCACCATGTCCCATATATATTTGTCTTCCTTCAATCATTTCTTCGAGAGCTGAAAGAGTAATCTGTTAAAAATGCATGTATGATTGTTCACTCCATTGCTGCATGAAGTCCGAACTCCTTGATGTGGTGTAAAAGTCCTTTGTAGTCAGATACCTACTCTTTGACCTCACTTGCTCATCACTTTCTCTCTCCTTTGCTGTGCTGCATTCATTCTGAGGTACGTGTTATTTTCAAAACTTGTTGGACTTTCTGTTGTTTCCTGGGCTTTGTACATGTTGCTCTCTCTGCCTGGTCTATCTTCCTCCAATCTGATAGGCTCCTACTTGTACTGCAGTTCAGCCATCCTCATATAACTTGCTCTACTTTTCTAGTAGGTATCTGTTGTCCTTCAGTGCTCAGATCAGGCATTATAACATTCTGGAAGTCTCCTAACCTCTCCAGTCTGAGTTAGGTGTTCCTGTAATACTCTCCAAATACATATGTATTTTTATCATAGTACTCACCTGCATACTATTGGTCACATTACAGTATAATCATGTATTTTCTTCGATGTCTTTTCATAGGAGCTCCAAATTCCTTGTGGAAAGGACTATTTCTTGTTTATCTATGTAAGTACAAGTCCTAGTATACTTCCTCTCTATTTGTAGGTAGTTAACACTTTTTGATAAATGAATGATGAATTTTGTTCAGCACTGGTATTGTTAGCCTCCAATTTTGAGTTTCTAAAAAAGGCTGAAATTTCAGTCTAAATTGGTCTCAGTGGAATTTGTCTTAGCACAATTTGAGCGCTTCATTTTTTTTTTTTTAATGAGAAAGAAAGATTTGTTATTTCCCACATTCAATTTATAGCATTTTTTGGCAGGGAAAGTAGTCTGAAATACAGATTTAAAAACCACTTATAACATTATATTAGTAGGTGGAAATACCCATTTACTTCTGGAAAGGACTAGTGTAAGTATATCTTAAAAGCCCTGCAAATCCTGACCTTATTTACGAGGGGCAGACAAAAGTAGTGAAGTCTTTTAGACGAAAACCCAATGAGTTTACGTCCACAACTTAAACCTGTGACTGGGAGTGGGAAGAAGTTGGAGGGCTAGACAGACTGCCTTCTATCCAGAGGCCTTGCCTAATTAACCTCATTCCAATGAATATGCTTTTTGTTTGCTTACAGTGTCCTCAATCCAAATAATGATATGAAGTTCAGTAAGGGTGTCCTAGTCATGAGGATATTTCCATTTAATAGGAGGGGTAGGAAAATGTCCAAATGCATATGGCACATGGGAGAAGTAGGGAATACTGTAAGCATGGGTCCCAGCAGTGGAGAGGTGAGGGGATGGCACCTGGGAGAAGTGGTAGACACTGTAAGCACATGTCCCAGCACCTGGGAGAAGTCGTGACCGCTGTGAACATGTGTCCTAGTACCAGCGAGAAATAGTGACCGCTGTGAGCACATGCCCTAGCCCAGGGGAGAAGTAGTGAACACTGTGAGCACGTGTCCTAGCACATGGGAGAAGTACTGAACGCTGTGAGCACATGCCCTAGCACAGGGTAGAAGTGGTGAATGCTGTGAGCACGTGTCCTAGCACATGGGAGAAGTAGTGAACGCTGTGAACACATGCCCTAGCACATGGGAGAAGTAGTGAACACTGTAAACACGTGTCCTAGCACATGGGAGAAGTACTGAACGCTGTGAGCACGTGTCCTAGCACATGGGTGAAGTAGTGAACACTGTGAGCACATGTCCTAGCACATGGGAGAAGTAGTGAACGCTGTGAGCACATGCCCTAGCACATGGGTGAAGTAGTGAACACTGTGAGCACATGTTCTAGCACCTGGGAGAAGTGAACACAGTGAGCACATGTCCTAGCACATGGGAGAAGTAGTGAATGCTGTGGACACATGTCCTGGCACATGGGTGAAGTAGTGAACACTGTGAGCACATGTCCTAGGACCTGGGAGAAATAGTGAACGCTGTGAGCACATGTCCCAGCACAGGGGAGAAGTAGTGAATGCTGTGAACACGTGTCCTAGCACATGGAAGAAGTAGTGACTGCTATGAGCATGTGTCCCAGCACATGCGAGAAGTAGTGAATGCTGTGAACATGTGTCCTAGCACAAGGGAGAAGTAGTGAACGTGTGAGCACATGTCCTAGCACAAGTGAGGAGTAGTGAACACTGTGAACATGTGTCCTAGCACATGGGAGAGGTAGTGAACACTGTGAGCACGCGTCCTAACACAGGGGAGAAGTAGTGAATGCCGTGAACATGTGTCCTAGCACAGGGGAGAAGTAGTGAACTCCGTGAGCATGTGTCCTAGCTCATGGGAGTAGTGAACACTGTGAACACGTGTCCTAGCACATGGGAGAAGTAGTGAAAGCTGTGAGCACATGTCCTAGCACAGGGGAGAAGTAGTGAACGTTGTGAACACGTGTCCCAGCACAGGGGAGAAGTAGTGAACACTGTGAGCACGTGTCCTAGCTCATGGGAGAAGTAGTGACTGCTAAGAGCAAGTGTCCTAGCAGATGGGAGAAGTAGTGAACACTGTGAGCACGTGTCCTAGCTCATGGGAGTAGTGACTGCTAAGAGCAAGTGTCCTAGCAGATGGGAGAAGTAGTGAACACTGTGAGCACGTGTCCCAGCAGCACAGAGGAGAGGGGGATAGGCTTGGGAAGCCTGCACTGAGGACAGGAATCTTGACCTGGGCCATGATGAGAATGGTAGAGAGAGACGTTGCAGGTGGGTGAGCAGTTGGAGGGTGTTCTGGGGCACTCTGAAAGGAGCTCCTGTACCACAAGGAATCTTCTACATCCACCCCTTTCTGAAGATGGCATGATTTGCATCTGCACACTTTAGCACAAGCTAACTTTCACAGTTCTGACCCTCAGTGTTCTCCTCTGTTAAATGATCATATGTCTATGATTGATTGGAGGGTAAATTTAAGTAAGGTTTTAAAGCACAGCACCTGGACTAAATAATGTTCGATAAACCTTACCTCCATTCCTTCCTTTCGTCCATAATCTTTCCCCTCTCACCCCAGTGTCCTGCCTCAGCCTTACCTTCTGCATCCTTGAGGTTTGCCTTATTAGCCAGCATTAGTTGGGAAAAGCAGAATGATCAGTTATGATAAAAAGTGTATTTTTGTTTGTTTAACCTTAGCTTACTTAGCTTCACTTAAGTGGATTCTATTTAACTCTGGATGATGTATGGCATATATACATACCTGTATCTGGAGCCCTGGTGGCACAGTGATTAAGAGCTCAGCTGCTAATCAGAAGGTCGGCAGTTCAAATCCACCATCCACCCCCCTCGGAAACCCTGTGGGGCCACTCTACTTCGTCTTACAGGGTCACTACAAGTTGGAATCAATTAGATGGCAACAGGTTTTGGGTATATCTATATAAATATGTGTAGATATCTATACATATAACTCTTTATTCTTTATATATTTGTTTATCTGATGTTTTTCAAAATATAGACACAAATTTTGTAGGGGCTTAAGTAAATGAATAAATAAGAACAATTTATAAAATGGCAGAACTATATTTTGGAGTTAATCCCAACCTTTACAGTGTTTCTCACACATGGCTTAGCCAGGACTAAGAACCACTATTTTGGACTAATTCAATAGGACCAAGATGGTGCTCAGATATTAATATTTTTAATAACTGTGATGATTATTTCAAAGAAGGTCGGCCATCTTGCAGAAACACCACCCTGGGCTTCCCTTCGTCTCAGAATAATGCTGCTAGGTTTTACCAGTAATCAGACAGGTTCATCCTCCTTTCTGCTTGCAAGTACAGCAACATTCATTCATTGCAGTCATTAAACGTCTGCACTTGAACTTGAGAAAGAAAGTTGGGTTCATTCTAAATTAACTGGATATACCGGAAAAGGGCCTAAAAGTCGTGTGTTTCTCTGTTCTTTATTCTCCACAGATTAACTTAAAAACAGAATTCATGCTTGTTTAAAGTTAGGCTTCAAACATATTTAAGTTACTAACTTTGAACAAATCCAAATTATGCCTTTAATTATCTTGTAACTAGCTGGTCCCAAAGTATAATGGAATCAATTGATAAGGAGAGGGATGATGTCCAGAGTGAAACGAATCTGCATTTATGGTACCTTCCCACTACCCCTACTAACCAGTAGGCAGACAGCTCACACGTTCTCCTACCTGTGAAGGAGTATATGTTTGCATTCCCTGTATGAACAGTCTCTTCAGCAGAGGAGCATATTTCTTCATGTGATACCTTCTCTGTGGAATTGCGAGATCCCTTTACCACAGTGCAGATGTGGCTGCTGAAGTTGAAGTCACACCTGCCACAATGTGCAGTGGCTTCCACAGATGCTGGGCACAGTGTCCTGCATTGATTGGTTTCCTAGGTCAAGCGGTAGGGTGAGGAGAGAGGAAGAAGGCTATTTTAAAGATTTATTAGACATATGTTATATACTGTACCCATTGCTGTCACATCAATTCTTACTCATAGCAACCCTACAGGACAGAGTAGAACTGCCCATAGGGTTTCCAAGGAGTGGCTGGTGGATTTCAGCTGCTGATCTATTAGTTAGCAGCCAAGGTCTGAACCACTGCACTACCAGGGCTCCATACTTACTTAGACATATGTTGGGTAGGTCTTTATAACTTTCAAATGAAATTTTCTTCCACATAGTTCATGAGTGACTATTTCAAAATTCATATAGAGAAATGAAGGTTGTTTGTATACTAGAAAGGGCAGTTACTTTGAAATGACAGAGATTTGGTTTCAAAATCCAGTTTTGCAACATCCTTGTTCTGTGACCTTGAAGAAGTCATTTCTGCTCTCAAAGCCTCAGTTTCTTTATTGGGAAAACAGAAATTAAATTTATCATGTAGTTTGTTGTGTGAATCATCTATAAAAGCCTTAACCTTAGTAGATAACATCATAAAAAAAAAAGTCACTGTTTTATTGTTGTTACGTTGACACTTTCCTAACAGAGTTTTAGAGAAAATAAAGAATGTGATATGTGAGAATCTGCACTTTCTGTGTTGCTGAGAAAGCTGCACTCATGGGGGATTTTGGACCATAAGGGATTCCTCAACCAAGCTTTAGAAAGTTGAAGTATTTCATGGGGTTTCATTATAATGATAACAATTTATATTTATAAACCTTTTCTCTGATGAATATTTGGGCTTTCTATAGTTATTGGTAAGTCCCAGTGTGCTCTAATCTGAAAAAGTTAAATACTTAAACATTCCAAATTATAGTAGATGTAACAAAGACAATATTTTTACAAAGCAGAGATCTACTTCTCCTTTCTTTTATATAGGTAGCATGGCACATTTTACACACATTTTGCTATTATACATTTATCTGCAGTCAACCTTTCTCACATAAAAGAAGTTAAACTATTCTCAAAAAGGTAGTTAAAATAAAGCTGCTTCAGGAAAATATGGTAGAACTGCCATTAAAAAATAAACAAACAGTTGCCTTTGGGTTGATTCTGACCCATGGTGACCCCGTGTGTGTCAGTGAGGAACTGTACTCCGTAGGGTTTTCAATGGCTGATTCTTTAGAAGTAGGTTAAACCAAACCAAACCCAGCACCATCAAGTAGATTCCAATTCATAGTGTTACCAGAGCGTTATTCCAAGATAGCCTCTGGGTGGATTAGAGCCTCCAATCTTTCAGTTTATAGCTGAATCTTAACCATTTGCACCACGCAAGGACTCTAAGACTTCCATTTAAATATGGTGAATTAAACACTTGCATTTATCTCCGCTTCCTCTTAAGGCCCAACCAATGACAGTGAAAAATGGTTTATATACTGAAAGACTAGGAAAAATGGTGTGCGTCGGGGGGATAACTGCACACAGGACAGCTCAGACATTTTTGACAATTGGAACGTAGGCAGACGTGGCAGACACAAAGCCATGTGTTCAGCAATGTCTATTTTTGCCTTTTGTCCCTGGAAGGACTTGATTTTCAGCTTAACCCAATAGGAGGAGCCTCATGACTAGATACCTAGCACGACCAGTGTGTGGAAAGGATGCACTCTGCATGCAAGTATGGTTCACAAATGTGAAATTATCAACTCTCTTCCTTTCACTGTGAACTGAAGACTGTGTGTGCAGTGTTACGTGATGGAAGGAGCCTGTGTTTCTGAGGCACTGCTAGAGGACAGCTTCCTGGCTCCCACTGGACTGTAATGTGGAAAATAATCCCTTTGGAAGAGCCAATACATATTTGGGTACATTTGTTACCTAGGATAGTCTAGTGAACCCTAGTTAAACACAAAAACATAATTTTGTACCGTGAAGTTGGAAGCTGCCATAACCAAAATAAAAACAACTCCAACATTTGGCATTGGCTTAGTGGTTAGGCAGGGAGTGAGTGGGAAAGACATAGATGTTGGAGGTTGGGACACTGGGGAGCTCTCAGTACCATGTAAACTCTCAAAATACATACTTCCACACACCTTTGGAAACCCTGGTGGTGTAGTGGTTGAGTGGTACAGCTGCTAACCAAAAAGTTGGTAGTTTGAATCCACCAGCTGCTCCTTGGAACCCCTATGGGGCAGTTCTACTCTGTCCTATAGGGTCGCTATGAGTTGGAATCGACTCCAAAACAATGAGTTTGGTTTGGCTTTTTATGCACCTTTTCCCAGAAAGACAATCCTCCAACAGGGGGGAGTAATCCAAGAAAGAGGAAAACTTGGAGTTCAGAACCCAGGGACACCAACACAGAAAAGGGGTGGAAGGGATTCCCGAGATGACAGCTGAGGGAAATTGCAGAAATCCTACAATAATACAGTCCAGTTTGGAGCAGATCTAAGTCCCCAGGAGAGAGGTCTTCAGAAAGCAAAATGGAACCGACAGCTTGAGCTTTACCTATGCCACATTGCTTGATTCAACATGGCGAACTATTCTCCTGGTCTTAACAATTCAAATATGAATTTTAAATACGACTCTTAACTGGACTTCACAAAGTCAATTCAAAAGATCATGGATATAACCTGAACACCCTCCTTAAATAATGGAAGCTCTCTATCACTGAAGCAGGTCCTTGGGTAGCGCTGATGGTTTCTGCTCAACAGCTAGCCTGTTGGTTTCAACCCACCCAGTGGCAGTGTGGAAACCCTGGTGGCATAGTGGTTAAGAGCTACGTCTGCTAATCAAAAGGTTGGCAGTTGGAATCCACCAGGCACTCCTTGGAAACTCTATGGGGAAATTCTACTCTGTCTTATAGGGTCGCTGTAAGTCATAATTGACTGGACAGAAACAAAGTTTTTTTTTAGTGGCACTGTGGAAGAAATGCCTGGTACTCCACTTCTGTAAAGATTACAGACAAGAAAATCCTATGGGGACAGTTCTACTCTCTAACACACGGGTTGCCGTAAGTCTCCATGGACTCAGTTGCAGCAGGTTTGTTTGTTTTTCTCATCTCACTGAAAACAAAATGAGATGCCTGACCCACTCTCTGGGTAACAAATGTGGGGAGAACGATAATGAAACCTACAGTTGGCGAGCAACAGGGTCGTTTCTGAAACTAACATGATACCTAGCTCCATTTTCAGATATACATGGATGCTTCCTGACTAGTCATCTTGAAGACCTGTTCTTGCAACATTGCCGGTTTCTGGGGCCAAACAACACTATGTATTAAGAAAAATGTCCAAGTCCAAGCTTCTCAGAGAACTGGCCTCAAATAAACTTAAACTTTGGAAGAAGAAATCACAGTCAGGTTTCTTTCATTAATTGGCTGGTTAAAGTTGTGAACAAGTTAGACAATTTTTAAAAAGGATTTTAAACAGATAAACAACTATTTTTGTGGATATTCTATACTACAATTCATTTCTGGAGTATTCTTATTAGCAACCTTATGAATTATCTTATTAATCCATTATTACAAGGTGCTCACTGGGGCTTTAACGATCTCATGGAGTTATTTTACATCCCAAAATGTATCCCCACATAGGGATTGTGTAGTTGCCTCGCTCTGTACCTAACATCCATTTTTAGCCAAATCCTGATGATAAATTACTACAGAACATGGTAGGGCCCTTTCTTTACAACGGTATGTTTCTGGAGGCCTGGGTCAAGTACAATGCTAACAAACACGGCATGGTTATAGGTGAAGCATCACAGCATGTAAACATGAATGATTACACCCACGGACCTATTCGATTTTGTGGTTGACAGAGACTTTCGCTTATCTTGTGCCGCCCCCAAGGAACGTGATATAAACACAACTAGGTGGATTTGCTGTAACTAAGGTCTCCATCAAAGGAAAATGGTTTATGGTTAGTGGGGTGAGAGGGAGGAAGGCGGAATTTCCCCCAGTCTCCATCCATAGCACCCCGTGACATGAAATGACATTCATGTAGAGGCCCTGGAGTATTTGTGCTAGATCTTCTGACACACAGATTTGCAGTTCCTGTACTAACCTGAAGTGCTGGGTGTAGCTTCCTGAGAACAGCTGATCATTACTAATTCCTTTAGAATCATTGCAATAACATCGATCACAGCGAGCTCATTCGGTATTAACATGGATGTAATGTGAAAATGAATAATGCACACAGGAGTTTTTATATTCCTATTTTAGAAAAATAGATAGGAACGATGTATTTCTCCTCCCATGGTCAAACCAGTGCCTCTGAGAGGCTTTCTGTCAATTACCTTCATCATCATTCCAGCTGAAATCTTGTCAGAGCAAACATATTTCAAAGGATTATAGCCAACTCCATTACAGCATTCCTGGCTTTCTGGAATAAGCTCAGTCTCACAGCATTTTACTGGCACTGGGTCCTTCTTTTTAACATGTGCTTTAGACTCTCCACTGGAAGCTGAGCAGCATATGGTATCTGACATATTCACATAATCCTGCCCACAACAGAACATCCCTGCAACAATAAAACATTATATATGAATATGAAATTTAAAAACAAAGAGGGAAGAAAACTGAGGCTGCTATGAAGTTTGGTGTAAAAATGTCAGACTCAGGCAGTTGCTGAAATGGCATAATACCTAAAGTAGAGCTTCCTGACAAACCTGATTTAAATGTGCAGTAAGGGGTCCATCTTACCAAAAGCACTAGACACTAATTAGGAAAAGAACGCACACGGGAAAGTGCTCTGAAATCAACTGCTGAGCCAAAATTCTCTCATGCACCATAAAGAAAAAATCTGATTTTTTTAATAAAAACTGCCTGTCCATTTTGTGATGATAACACACTGTTGCAAAAAAAGGTTAGTTTGACTACAGGGTCTCATAGAAGGTTCTAGAAATTCAAAAGGGTTGAGAGAGGGAGAAGGTCGCTTGAGCACTCTGGGGATAGCAGACCAGGCAAAATAGAGAGGTAACACCACCCTTGTAAGTCTTTGTCCACCTTTGCTGTTGTCGAGGAGCCCGGGTGGTGCAGCGGTTAAGGGTTTGACGTGAACAGAGTGGTCGGTGGTACAAACCTACCAGCCACTCCACAGGAGAAAGACACAGCAGTCCGACTCCATGCAGGTTTCAGCATTGGAAACCCGATGGTGCAGTTCTGCTCTGTCCTACAGGTTCAGTACAGTCATTATGGAATCCACTCAGTGGCAATGGGTCTGGTTTCTGGGGGGTCCGATCTGCTGTTCCTCGGTGCTGCAGGGTTGATTTAGACCCATAGCAACACTGTGTGACAGAGCAGAACTGGCCACAGGGTTTTCTAGGCTATCATCTTTTCCAAAACAGATCGCCAGGTCTTTCTACCATGGAGCCACTGGGTGGGTTGGACCTGCCAACCTTCCGGTTAGCAGCTGAGTACTTAACCATTGTACCACCAGGGCTCTTTGTCTAGGGTACAAATATTTGCTTCTTTTGAACCCAGTAGCAACGGTAACCATTCTTTCTCTGTGAGATACATTTGGTATCCGGAACTGGCTGAGCATGTTCGCTGATCAGGTTAACCAATCAGCCACTATTTTTGAGCCCCACTTTGTTCTAGAGCTCGGCTGCTCTCCCAAAGGTTGGCAGTTTGAATTCACCAACCACTCCTTGAAAACCCCATGGGCAGTTCTGCTCCGTCCTGTAGCGTCACTGTGAGTCGGAATCGACTTGATGACAATAGACTTGCTTCGGGTTTTGTGCTCTAGAACTATCGCCGGACATGGGAGAGGTTAGGGTAGAGGCAGAAAGACCATAGCGGGGATAACTGATCTCCACACCCGATGAAAGGTACATGCACCCCTGGAACCAGATAGACTCTTCAGTCCTGTCAAGTTGAGTTTAACTGCCTGTGTTTACATCACTGAGACATACTGTCACAGAACATACACAGCAGAAATTTAGACATAAAAGCATGAATCAATAAACAATACCCTGGGGTCAGTTAAGCTAGAAATTCAGGTGCCTATAGCCCCCATCACAGTGCTCTCGTGTTAGGATTTCTATTCAGCTATGTAGCAGCACAGCATGATGAATGATTTATTTTAATTAGAATTTTGTTTATTTATTGTTAGTTCCGGCTGGTACCATAATGAACCTCAAATTCAAAGTGCCCTGGGGTCCTGAATTGTTTAATCTGGTCCTGTCCAAACACCTACATTATGAAAAACACTCCTAATAATAGAGCAACGAGTTTTAAGCACTTTTCTCCTCACTGAAAGTAGGCATTGGCTGGACACATGTCTTGAGAATAATGTTTATCCACATACAACCCCAAAGAACCCTCTCATTGATTTGTCCACTTTGAAAAACATATTGTCTTCCAATATGTTTTAAATTTTCATTTGTGATTAATGAAATACACTGATTATAACTGAGCTTCGACATGCCACATTTATGTACGTGTGATCACTATTCAAAGGAACTAGCTTAACAGTATGCTGTTTGGGGGGGGGCTTTTATTAATAATTTACCTTGTTCTCACATTCCCAGGAAAAGTTCTCTCCAATAAATACACACAGCAGGGCTATCATTGTAGGCTGAGTCTTGGTTAGAGAGGGTATATATATGTTTATATGGAGCCCCGGTGGCACAGTGTTAAGAGCTGAGCTGCTAACCAAAAGGTCGGCAGTTCGAATCCACCAGCCACTCCTTGGAAACCCTATGGGGCAGTTCTGCTCTGTCCTATAGGGTTGCTATGAGTCATTATCAACTCGATGGCAGTGGGTTTTGTTTTGTTTTTTATTTATATAGATGAAAAACCCATAGCTTCGAGTTTCATTTTATCTCAAGATCAGACATTTAAATACAACCTTGAATGCTTTACCGTCATTTTTTTTTCCTCACGTAGCTTTCTTAAAACAATTCATGTTTCTATTTTAAAAAGCAATCAAAATCTGAAAACTGGCTCTTTAGGGAGCAGAATGTACTCTCCCCCCCCCCACCCCCAAATCACTTTCTGGTTTCACCCTGCTTTTAGGATAAAATCAAAATGCAGACATTGACCTAATTCGAAACTCCTAATCAGTCATCTGATCGCTCTGAGGGACTTTTGACAGGTCAACTAAAATTTTGATAATGAACTGTTTTTGCACGCGGAAAAAAGAAAAAGAGGATGCTTTCTTTCATGAAGAGCTTCATCTTTGTTTAACCAAATTACAATTTTCAGCCAAGATTTCCCTCACATAACAAGAAGTGACTCCCTTTCTAGTTTCTTTGGTAAACCATTACTTCTTTAATTATTATCAACCTTGTTCCAGTGTGATAAATTGCTAATTACTTAATACCCTAATCAGCGTTCATTCTTTGCACAGATAAACTGTGACAGTGCCATTAATTTAAATAGTAATTTCACTTAATGGCCAGAACGGCACACCAGATTTTTATGCAGCATTTTCTGAAGCCTGCATCCATCACTGCGCTATCCTGACATAAAGATGTCTGACGTGCACTAGCTCACTTAGCGAGAGCAGATGTTGCGGGGCAGCGTTTGGTAGTAATTCCCATAGTGCATCACTTCAGCATGAACGAGCTGCAAGTTCTCAGACAGACCACCCTCTGAAACTGCACGGCAATAACTTTTGACCTCTACCTAATTCATCGCATGTAGCGCCTGACTTTTGAACTTTGACACACAGAGTGCACCACTTTAAATATGCCCAAAGCAAAACAAAATAGGTCATGTATTATTAATGGATGGATCTGTTCTTCCAGAGGTTCTTCATTAAATCTGTACAAAAGTGGAGAGTCCCTTGGAACGAGACGCAGATGTTACACTGAAGCGGCCCAGTGCACGCGGAACTCTTAGATGCTGTTTTTCAGATCAGACGGAACACACTGTCTCTCCTTGGGTAGCTTCCGCTGCATCAAACACAACTGAGGGAGTAATAGAGGAAAGAGTTCTTTACTCATAATGTTAGGAATAGATCCAATATGTCACCAACACTTATTTAGTGTCCAGCACTGAAAAGGAAAGAATTTATAAACACAGCTGTCTGATGAATCTCTAAACTGTTAAATATACAAAACCGGTACTCTCTTTTTCTAAAAGAAGACCAAGAATCTGGAATAACTATTTTGAAATAAAAATAGTACAGTTGTAAAAAACAGAGTTGAGACTATGACAGATCACTGTGGAACTCTGGAATTGACCATTGGGACCACAATTTATGCCAAGGGATTATGCTTTAGGCCTTGAAGAATGGCAAAAAACAAAACAAACAAACAAAAAAACCCAAAATCCAAACAAAAAAACTTACAAAGATTTGTGATTCATCTCTCTTAGGACAAACTTATAAAATGGGTGGAAAAGCATGAGAGAAAAGAAACACATGCCTGTCTTTACCAGTAGATGTCTCTCCGGCTACCACCACAAAACGGAGAAAGAAGGGTAGAGTAAAAATGCCCCCAAATCACTGCAGTATATGTTATAGCAGCTATACACCACACTTTTCAAAAACTCATTATGTAACATGAAAATCTTCAAGGTTCAGTAGAACTCTAAAACCACGGATTCATGCAGCTATCTTTTTTTTCCCCCCCCACAAAGTTCCCAAATTCTTAGGTAAAAAACAACGGCAGTCGTTCATTCTACTGAAGGCAGAGTCTAGGATGTGGAACTCTCTTCTATTTCAAAGCAGTCTCAACCTGGAGTTTCACATCAATGCGAGCGTGGTGAGATTTAGAACAGAAACAAGGCACCCGTTCCAAATGTGTATCATGGTCAGTGTCTCGCGGCTAACAGAAGATCCTGTCCTCTTTCAGTGATAGAAAGGCTTTAATTTTCATCTTTTAATACCAAAGGATATAATCAAGTCCAATCCAAGATTAATGGCATCTATATAAGCAAACACAAAGAAAAAAGAAGAGTAATAAAGAAGTTTAAAATATATTCAAAGAAAATGGTTAAGAATACATAGCCACCGGAACACGGAGCCTGCCTTTCATCCCGAGGTACCTGTATAACACTCCTCCACAACTCATCTGCCCGGAGAGAGCACTAAAAGCATAAACGCTACTCCAGCACTTCTGTTCCAACAGCATCTGTTAATTCACTCCATTTATAAAATACATATTGACAAAGACAACTGAACTGGGACCGGGGAGATTTGATTTGGTGTGAGAAAGTCAATTCAATGTGATTTTGTTAAAGGGCTCCTGCAGGCAAATAAAAGAGTTTAAGTAATAAAGAACATAAAGAGATGCTTTACGAGCCAGCCCGGTCTCGTGGCAGGCACACAATGCCAGGCAGAGAGAGAGGCCAGGCTTAGGAACGACATTATCAGACACAAACCCTTGTGTAGCAGGTCTGGTGTTGCTCAGCTGAGGAGAAAAAGGGCCATATGGATATTCTGGAAGGTCACTAAGGTCACAGTCATTAGGGGCGACAGGAGGGAGAGGCAGCTGAGAGCGAAAAAGACATGTGGAACCTGTCTATTTTCAAGTGAAAGCTGCCGGAAGGTCAAGAGAATAAAAAGTTTTTTTTTCCCCTCCTTTTTAAAAATACCATTGCTTCAGTCCATCATGATTACAGGGTCAGGGGACTTGCGGAATGTCATGAAGAACTCGGGTGCTAACTCTGGTGTCCCGGAGTTGAGGAATGTCACAATTTGCTTAAAAAATGTTTGACTAACATGGAGCATCATACTGAAGTAGACAAAGACGTGGTTCTGAAACGTGGGTCCAAACATGGACTTCAAGAGTGCTTGAAACTGTAGGCAAATGTTTGTGCGTATTCTAAGCACTTTTTTTTGGGAGGAGGGTCTGTACTGAACACGTTCTAAAACGGGTCCAAAGCCCCAAATGATTAAGAAGTATCATTCTAGTGGACGGTAACCTCTGCTGCCTTTCTTAGGTCAGGTGTGTGCTATTTTTTTGACAAATGTGCTCTAACTAGTTTTACTGACTTCTCTTTTTTCTCCTTCACATTCGTTCTGCTGCCTGAACCTGACTAATGTCCTTAAGTAACAATTCCCATAATCACACTGACTCTTCCCCGCTCAGGCTTATCTCTCTATTTTCTTACACATAGTGTATACTGCCAATAAATCCAAGTGCTCACTACTACTTGGACATTCTTTGCAGAGTCCTAATTTCACATGTTAGCTAAAGTTAATCCCTTTATCTAGAATGTCCTCCTTCCAACCACACCTCCCAAAATTCTACCCATTGTTTGAGGTTCAAATCCAGCGGCCTCACTTCACTTAGCTTTCTTCATTGCCTTGACTGGAGTGATCTCTCACTCTTAAGAACTCGGCATGTATTCAACCCTCTCTGATGGCCTATGTATAACCTCATTGGTACTTTTCTCCTCCTCTAGATTGTAAGTTATTGAGGATAAAAACGGAATCTTAGCCATTTTTACACTCACACGCACCTAGAATGATATTTGGAATACAGTTACCACACAATACATATTTGTTGAATTGTGTGGTAACTATATTCCAAATATCATTATAGGTGCGTGTGAATGTAAAAATGGCTAAGGTTCCTCGAGTGAAGGAATATGGCAATTGACTATTTTTTTTTTTAAGCTACAAATAGAGACACTAAAATGAGACATTTTACTATCATCTTTTAGCTCTTTCTGACCCGTTACGGAATAAGGAAGGCAACAATTTTGCCTCCCTCCCCTCCTGCTTCTTTAACAGACTCATTTTTAGTCACTTCACCCAAAGGAGGAGGAGCTTATTCAGCAGGGTAACCATCTAACTGCTGTGATTTTCTGATAGATGTGGTTGCTATGTCCTAAGGCAGTGGTTCTCAAACTTTTTGGTTTCAGGACCCCTTGAAACTCTTGCAAATTAATAAGGACCCCAAAGAGCTTTTATTTATATATCTGCTGATATTTCTGCTGTTAGTAAAACTGAGACATTTTTGAACTGTGTATTAACGGTGGGTTTGGTTTTTTTTTTTATTATTTCATTTAGAAATAATAATTAATGACATGCTAACATAACTAATGTATTTATGAAGATAAATATATATTCCAAACAAAAAAAATAGGGAAAAAGCTGGAACTGTTTTACGTTTTTGCAAGCCTCTTTACTGTGTGGCTTAATTGAAGATTGCTGAATTCTCATATTGGTTTTTGTATTCAATCTGCTGTAATATCACATGTTCTGTAACTTCAGGAAAACTCCATTGCACACTCATGAGATAGAGAGTGAACAAAGGCAGATAACAGCTTAGTATTATTATGGAAATAGTGTTGATCTTGCAGACCACCTAAAAGGGTCTTCTTGGGGACCCCCAGGAGCCCTGAGCCATACTTTGAGAACCGCTGCCTCATAGCCTAACAATCATACACAGCACCTTCCTTCTAGCTTCTGAGTGCATATGGTGAGCAGTCCAAGGGCAGACTTTATAGTGTCTCTTGTTATTCTGGCCATCCAGAAAACGCTTGCAATTTGGTGGTTATATTATTCTCAGCCTGCTCATCAGGCTTGATAAACACTGATTTGGGTTGATTTGGGAAGCGTTTAACGTTTATCCAGGTATCAACCAATTTATAGAGGTTAAGAGCGTGGACTGTAGCCTTTTGGATGAGTTAGAATCCATTCTTGGCCACAGCAATCGTGACTCTGGGGCAAGCCTCTCAGTCTCCTTTTCATTTAGGTGTGGACAGAAAGCTGAGTCCTAACCAACAGAATGTTGATAAAAACACTTGCCATTTCCAGGCCTAGCCAATACAAAACTCCTACACATGTTCTCTCATGCTCTTTTCAACTTCTGGCTGCAGGAATGGACAAGGATCCTAGGTCACATTAAAAGCTGTTGAAAATGGCAGAGTTCCAACAGCCAGAATGGATGTGGGAAGGAGAGCTGACCTGCAGATATGCTCATTACCTGAGCTCTATTACATGAAAAAGGAATCGCCTTTATTATGTTTGAGCTTTTATAAATTTTGAGGTTCATTTATAAGAATAGTGTTACCTGAAGCAATACAACCACTTACTAGCTGTGGGATCTGGGACAAGTTATCTAACTTCTCTGTCTTCGTGTCTCTCTTTTCTCATTGGTAAAGCGGTAAACTGGTAAACCTACTTCATAGGGTGGTTGTGAGGAATAAACATGTTAACAAATATAAAGCACACAGAACTTAGCCTGGCAAATAGTGAACATGGAATGTTGTCTATCTGCTTTTGTAGCTTTTCTGAAACTTGAAATAACAGGTTTTTTTAGGGGGGTGGTCAAAGAAAGAGACGAGCCTTTCCCACATTGAAAAGATTGAAATTTAACTGCAAATAACTTAACCTAACATTCTGACTTCCTCATTGGGGGGTCTTCCTCTTTTTCGCTGACCCTCAACAAGATGGATTGACCCAGTGACTGCAACAATGGGCTCAAGTAGAGCAACGATTGTGAGTATGATGCAGGACTGGGCAGTGTTTCGTTCTGTTGTACATAGGGTCGCCATGGGTTGGAACTGACTCAACAGTACCTAACAACAACAACAACATTCTGCCTTATTTAAGAGATGTCACAATACTGACAGTCTAGTATTTTGGTTAAGAAACAAGACTCGGACACACCTAGTTTTGATATCTTGTCTTATTTGGACGGTTGGCTTTGTTACTGAAGTACTCTTCTTAATGGTTTTCACCAGACTTTGCACAGAAAAGGATGTGTTGAAATATACAAACACATGGTATTTATCAATAGTACTATAATACTAAATTTGAACAATTGTTACTTGTATTATAGGCAATTCTTTTTGGAAAGACAAAAAAATTATGGAAAGACAGTAGAGTTCATAGTTGATATCCATCAAGATATTATGGTGTCCTGAAGTAATACTCAGATTGGGACTGGGGCTTCCACACTAACTAGTTGCAGGGGTAGATTTATCATGAAACTAATGAAACTTAAACTTCAGAGCTCTTTGCTTGCATGTACCCCTTCAAACGCACACATGGTCATACGGTTTTATAAAATTTACGAAGTATGATATTTAACTACAATTTTTTAAGACCACTGTCACTTACTCCTTTAAATTGCCCTCTGTCATATTTGATCTCGCATTGATTGGGGTTAGAGTGGTCATGGACATTTTTGGAATCTAACTAATGGGAAGTCGAGTTGGGGAAACATTTAATTTGGGTTCAGTAGCTACATTTATGTTTTCAATCACTTCCATAAAAATGTGAAATCTTGAATATGTTACTTTAACCAATTCGGAAAGATAACGAATGTGAGAAATTACAGACCCCTAATTTGTGTATATATAAAGGGAAGTTTGAAAGAAAGAGAAAGATCAGGTAGAAAAACTAATGAAATATATAACAAAAGCTGTAAGTCTGAACAATAAAATCAGCTGAAATTATTCTGACACCAAGAATAAAATCAGAACAAAATGAATTTCCGCTAATACCAAAAGCAGAAACTATTAAAGAAAATTACGGATGTAAAATTGAAATAATGCTTGAGCAATTTGATTGTTTGATAATACAAGTGGTGAAGAACAACTCATGAGTACCTTGGAAGAATATATTTCTTGCTGACTTTACATAAAATACTGACATCTACGTTAACATACAAGTCAAATTCAGCTACACAAAAAGGAAATTCATGAAAACCTGTTAACGATGCTGCCAATGCACTGAATATTTAAGACAAGTTATTGAAATGCCCTGAAATCTTACAGAAAGAAACTTGGTAGAGATTATTCCAAATTTAATGATAATTCAAAACATTTATATTTATACAACAGTACAATAGTTAAGTTGTAAAACCTAAAGCTACTTTTCTAATGTCTAAATAATTAAACAATTTTGATTAACCATGTGAAAAGAAAGACTGAGTTTCCTGCTCTTTCTGTAGGTGATGGTGGTACAAAACCACTGTCACGAGAAGGGGTAATCAAGTGTATAAGCTGAAAATGTCGAGGGAAACACTACAGAGGTATGTCAGGACTTATACAGTACACATACGCTGCCTTTAGTGTTAGTGAGATTTCCTAGTTTTTTATATTCGTAACTTTTATAATTTTATTCTCCCATTCCAAATAAACATTCATTTTTATATTTTGTTTTCATAATTAGCACTCTTTTTTTAAAGAGGACCCCCAAATTGTATAAGCTTCAGGCTGCACAAAATCTAGATCCAACTAGGTGTGTGATCTTGGGCAAGTTTCTAATCTCTGTGCCTCAGTTTTCTTATTCATAAAATGTGGATAATAACAGAACCTATCATGTAAGACTGTTGTAAAGATTAATTGAAATAATACTTATGAAGTATTTAGCATAGTACCAATTAGAGATAGTAAGTGGTCAATCAATAATAATGATTGCTATTAATATTAATAGTTTGCACTCAACTACTAACCTAAATGTTTGCAGTTCAAATCCACCCAGTCTACAGAAGAAAGACCTGGTGATCTGCTTTCATAAAGATTATAGCCAAGAAAGCCCTATGAAGCAGTTCTACTCTGTAACACATGGGGTCACTCACCATGAGTTGGAATCAACATGAAGGCAATGGTTTTGACTTTTTTTTTTAATTTCATAGCTACTGCAGGGCAGGAGAGTGAAAGAATAATGACACAGTGTCATCATAATTTTGTCTGCTGTGAATATTCGCTGGGAAATAGCATCTTGATCAAGAAGCACTGCGTTCACGTGTGGGTGGTTATTTTTTTTGAAGGCCATAACACTTTCCAAGTTCCTCTTGGAACTTGACTTTAATTTTGATCTGTGTTTAGGAAATGAGTTAGTTGCACATCAAAAAAGTGAGATTAAATTTGTATTTGTTACACAACATGTACCTAATTGCTGCACTGGTATAATTAAAGTGAGTTTAATTACTTTTTTGTTTGATATCAAGGGCTAATTTCTCACCGTCTTCACTCTTCAGTCCCTCCACCTACCGAAAGGTTGACAAGGGCTCCTTACCTGGAAGGCGAATGTATACCACACCCTCTTCTTCTCCGCCACAGCATTCTAGATCTTTGTTCACAATCTGCCCACCACAGCACTGCTGGCCATGGCCATCATGGAGCCTCCCTGCACAGCAAATCTGGTGTCCTGCGGTGGAGTAGGGCATTCTGCCGCAGCAGGCGTCGCCACGGCCAACAGAAACCCGGTCGTGCCGTTCATCTGGACAGCATACTTCACCTGCCAATTCAGGACAGTAGTAATCATTGCCTGGGTTTAAAAACCTGCAGTGGCTCACAACCAAATTTTATCATAATCATCTTGCAGATCCCAACTGATTGATAGAATTACTAGGAAGGATATTGTCGTATTGGAGTTGCGAAATCTCAGTAAGATTTCATTTTGTGTGTGTGTTAAAGTTACATAAACACGTATGTACATACAAATACCAACTTAGAGTTAAGGGTATGTTGCCTATGTCCTCTCTTCTTCTCTAAAATCTAAACACATTACATCTGGTGACATGGATTAATGGACATCACAAAATAATTGGTCTAGGAATACTTTTCTACATTTAGTGTTTTTTTTTTTTTTTTTTTTTGAAAATGTGGATGGATTCTGAAACCAACCAGTGATACATTTATATTGGCTATGATTATAATTTCTTTAAACAAACTATATATTTTTTTAAGTGAGAAGAATTAAAAACACTATATAGTCTAGTCGGCACACTAGTTCTCTGCCGGACTGTGGTAGACGCTGAATTTCATGACTGTCGTTACTCCCACGTTCCTCTTCACATCATCTTTTGGCCTGAATTTGTTGTTGTTGTTACGTGCCGTCGAGTCAGTTCCAACTCATAGTGACCCCGTGCACAACAGAATGAAACACTGCCCGGTCCTGCGCCATCCTCGTAATCATTGCTGTGTTTGAGCCTATTGCTGCAGCTACTGTGTCAATCTATCTTGTTGAGGGTCTTTCTCTTTTTCACTGAGGAATCACGATGTCTACTTTACCAATCATGATGTCTTTCTCCAGGGACTGGGCCCTCCTGATAACATGTCCAAAGTATGTGAGACGTAGTCTCACCATCCTTGTTTCTAAGGAGCATTCTGGTCATACTTCTTCCAGGACAGATTTGTTTGATTTTAGCCATCTACAAAGGAGTACTTGCAGAAATCAAGTATAAGCCATAGCTCAAGCACAGACAGTGGGCCTCCAATTGGTAGAGAAAACTTAAAACCAGGCTTCTAGACCTTCCACCTCAAGGTTAAGAAAACAGAAACTGGGTCATCTTAATATTTTTAAGACAAATGGCTACTCAGTACTGGAGAAAATAGCAAAAGCTACTTGGAAACCTCAATTCAAAGTTGTTATGCCTTCGTAGAGTTTTCCCCAAGACCAAAGATAAATCCATTCTTTAAACCTTTGCTGCTAGAAGTACAGTCTGTGGAGTAGCACAAGGAGCTTTCTTCAGAATAAAAATCAACTACATCACTGTATACCTTGCTTTGCTCAATTGACCTTTTTCTTTTTTTATGGCAAAACTTTCTCAGTGAAGAAAGCCATGCGTTAACTTACATTCTGGTGCACGCTTCTCATCTTGTTGTGGACTGGGAAGCAGCTCTCAGACTGGCTAATATGAGAAGCACTGTTTTAAATTAACAAAAATACGTCTCATAGGTTAATAATTGTTAACATTTATTGCATGCGTACTACGTGATGGCAACAGGTTTGGTTTTTTGGTATATGTTGGTGTTCTGTATTGAATTGTGTTCCCCCAAAATATGTGCTGTAAATCCTAACCTCTATGCCTATGGTTATAATCCCATTTGGGAACCGGTTGTCTTTGCTATGTTAATGAAGCAGAATTAGTGTAGGGTGTGGTCTGAGTCAAGCTCTTAGGAGATATTAAAGGAGCAGATTAAGCAAGCAGAGATGGGGGAAGATAGATGCCAAACCACACGGAGATCTCTAAGGAACCAGGAAACAGAAGCTGAAGAGACAAGGATCTTCCCTCAGAGCCGACAGAGAGAGAGAGAGAGGGAGAGGGCCTTCCCCTAGAGCTGTTGTTGTTGTTAGGTGCTTTCGAGTCAGTTCAGACTCATAGCCGCCCTGGGTACAACAGAATGAAACACTGCCTTGTCCTGCGCCATGCTGACGATTGTTTTTATGCTTGAGCCCATTGTTGCAGCCACTGTGTCAATCCATCTTGTTGAGGGTCGTCCTCTTTTTTGTTGACTCTGTACTTTACCAAGCATGATATCCTTTTTCAGAGACTGATCTCTCCTGACAGCACGTCCAAAGTATGTAAGATGTAGTCTCACCACCCTTGGTTCTAAGGAGCATTCTGGTTGTACTTCTTCCAACACAGATTTGTTTGTTCTTTTGGCAGTCCGTGGTATATTCAATATTCTTCACCAACACCACAATTCAAAGGCATCAGTTTTTCTTCTGTCTTCCTTATTCATTGTTCAGCTTTCATATGCATATGATTCAATTGAAAATACCATGGCTTGGATCTGGTACACCTTAATCTTCAAGGTGATATCTTTGCTCTTCAACACTTTAAAGAGGTCTTTTGCAGCAGATTTGCTCAGTGTAATGCATCTTTTGATTTCTTGACTGCTGCTTCCATGGGTGTTGATTGTGGATCCAAGTAAAATGAGATTCTTGACAACTTCAGTCTTTTATCCGTTAATCACGATGTTGCTTATTGGTCCAGTTGTGAGGATGTTTGTTTTCTTTATGCTGAGGTGCAATCCATACTGTGGTCTTTGATCTTCATCAGTAAGTGCTTCAAGTTCTCTTCACTTTCAGCAAGCAATATTGTATCATCTGTATAATGCAGGTTTTTAATGAGTCTTTCCACCAATCCTAATGCCCTGTTCTTCTTCATATAGTCCAGCTTCTCAGATTATTTGGTCAGCATACAGATTGAATAGATATGGTGAAAGGATACAACCCTGACACACACCTTTCCTGATTTTAAACCAAGTAATATCCCCTCGTTCTGTCTGAACAACTGCCTCTTAATCTATGTACAGGTTCCTCATGAGCATAATTAAGTCTTCTGGAATTCCTATTCCTCACAATGTTACCCATAATTTGTTATGACCCACACAGTTGAATCCCTTTGCATAGTCAATAAAACACAAGTAAACATCTTTCTGGTATTCTCTGCTTTCAGTCAAGATCCATCTGACGTCAGCAATGATATCCATGGTTCCGTGTCCTCTTCTGAATCTGGCCTGAATTTCTGGCAGTTCCCTGTCAATATACTGCTGCAGCTGCTTTTGAATGTCCTTCAGCAAAATTTTACTTTTGTGTGATATTAATGATATCGTTGGATAATTTCCACATTCAGTTGTATCACCTTTGTTGGGAATAGGCATAAATATGGATCTCTCCCAGTTGGTTGGCCAGGTAGCTGTCTTCCAAATTTCTTGGCATAGACGAGTGAGCACTTCTAGCACTGCATCCGTTTGTTAAAACATCTCAATTGATATTCTGTCAATTCCTGGAGCCTTGTTTTTCGCCAATGCCTTCAGAGCAGCTTGGACGTCTTCCTTCAGTAGCATCGGTTCCTGATCATATGTTTCCTCTTGAAATGGTTGAACATCGACCTATTCTTTTTGATATAGCAACTCTGTATATTCCTTCCATCTTCTTTTGATGCTTCCTGCATCATTTAATATTTTCCCCATAGAATCCTTCACTATTACAATTTCAGGCTTGAATTTTTTTCTTCAATTCTTTCAGCTTGAGAAATGCAGAGCATGTTCTTCCCTTTTGGTTTTTTATCTCCAGCTCTTTGCACATGTCATTATAATACTTTACTTTGTCTTCTCGACCTGCCCTTTGAAATCTGTTCAGTTTCTTTTACTTCTAGAGCTTGTGCCCTTAATTCAGACTTCTAGTCCCCTAAACTGTGAGAAAATAAATTTGTTTGTTAAAGCCATCTACTTGTGCTATTTCTGTTACAGCAGCACTAGATAACTAAAACAGTCCGTCATACATACTCCTCACAAAAACCCTGTGAGGTAGGAAAAAATATCCCCATTTTATAGATGAGGAAATTGTGAGAGACACTAAAGGGTGGAGAATTTTCCCTGTGACCCTTGCATGTCCTTGTCCCCAGCAGCTCTTCCTCCCCACTCCATTTTGCACGTGGCTTTATTCCCTCACTGTTGCTTCCACAGCTCCTGATAAAACCCGAATTGCCCAAAGCAATGGTTGCTAATCTGCAAGAGCAGTACTTTTCTCTTGAGAATCACCCTCGACTGAAACTAGATGAGCTTCAGTGACTCACTCCTCTTAAAGCCCTTTGCAACAGTGCACCCTCCTTCCCTAAGTTAAAATGCTGCTTCATTCCTCTCAGGCCAGGCATTCTCACGCAAAGGCTTTTGCTATAAGTGCTCTGGCTGATTTTCTTTCACAGCTTTTGGTGCCATGACCTGGATCAAGTCTGGTCCTTGTGCTGCTCAGCCCGGAGCCACTTGGATGAGGACAGAGCAGAGGCCCTTCGTCATCTACCTTCCTTGGAGTTCCAGCAGTAGATAGTCGAGCAAGTCCTGTCCCTGGTGAGTGCTCTACTTCCTCATTGTTGAAGCACCTCCTAAGCCTTTATTCTTTCTCTTCATTGTCCTTAATATAAGACTTTTGATTTGATTTGTTCCTTAGAATTTTCACAGATGAAGTAGGGAAGCTAGTGCTGAAAACTGAGATATCTGGGGGTTGGTTATTTGTTTCTTGTTTGTTTTTGACATTTAAATATGGGCTTAAAGTTATGGTGCCAATAACATTACACCTTTGAAGCTGTGGCAGGATTTTACCAAGCAAAATTTAGAACTTCCATGGCCACTCCCAGGACCTTGGGATAAGAATAAGGCAACAAAAAACACCAAATGAATAGCTCTTTGGATCAAGTAACTAGATAAACCCAAGAACAAGGACAGCTCTATGCAGACATCTGTATTGTAAGGAAAATGGCACTGGAAGAACACTTGCTTTGGCTTATTTAGAAAGATAGAAACAAAACAGGAGAAGAACAAACTTTGACTGAATGACCTCTCTGTGGAATTAGCTGCTCCTGTCTGTCCACTCCTGTCTGTCCACAACTGCCCTTAACACAAAGTGGAGAAATTCCCACACAGCTGAAAGGGAGAAATTTACGTGCAACTGAAAACGGAGACATTTCCATGCAATTGTAAAAAACAGATCTAATTGACACTAGGGCTACACTCTCTAACACAAACTCTCCCACCTTTCCATCATTCCTTCCTTTTTTTTTTTTTTTAGGAATAACCAAAAATCTCTCAATGGCAAAAATTTCAAGTATCTCTCAGACACTTCATGTTTTTCTTTGCTGTTTTTCGAATCAGCACATTTTCCTGATTAGTAATCTACTCTACTGAATCTTTTGGGATGAGATCCACTTTGTAAATGGCTGCTACTATTCAATGTGGACTAGAAAACCTCTTTTTGGGATTTCCAGGACAGGGATCACAAGTCTATAATTTGATGATGGCACAGATTGATTACCGTCTACCTGATGCCTTTCAGATCTTGAATCTGGCTTCATGATCCTCTGTGCCAAAGACAGTTCAGATGTGGGACTCTTAGAACAGTCTAAACTCTTAAAGATCTCTATTTGGGTATTTCTTTCTTGAAATTAGTCCAAAGCCTGCTAAAGAAGGAAGTTATTAAATAACTGCAGTGCATCATATCCACACACCTCAAAGACTTGCTATCCCCTGTACTAGCCTTTGTAATACCCTACTCTTTCCATCAAAAAGATGAACGAGCTTGGATTCTACTTTGTACAAGATTTAAGGGCCATTCACAAGTTGTGCTTCCTCCTTCCCTGTGGTTCCCAACTCTAATACGCTTGTATCTCTAGCCCCTGAGACAGAAGCTTAATGTAGAGCTGTAGATCTATGCTCAGGAGTTTTTGTATAACCTTGCACTCAGGCTCACAGTCATCTTCTCACATTCACTTGGGACAGTCACATCCCACAGCTGACAGAAGTGCCCTCTTAGTTCTCACAACTACTTCACCATAACTTTAGTGTGGTAGGCAAATAATGACCTCCCAAAGATGTTCATGTCTTAATTCCTGAAATTCGTGATCCTGTTACGATGCCCAGCAAAGGAAGATTACGGTAGCTGATGGGATTAAGGTTGATAATACAGGGTAAGAAAGGCTCAACTGGCCATTGGTGACTCTGAAGATGGAAGGGGTTCTTGAGCCAAGGTATGTAGGTTACCTCTAGATGCTGGAAAAGACAAGAAAAGAGCTTCCCTCCTAGAGCCTCCAGAAGGGAATGCAGGCCTGCTGACTCCTTGATTTTAGCCCACACGGAATTCTGACCTTGAGCATTGAAGAAAAAAATAGGTGTTGTTTTAATCCACTAAGTTTGTGGTAAACTGTTGCAGCCACAATAGGAAATGAAGATACTTAGAGATACTTGGTTTCTGCTTAGAGACTACCCTCTTATGCAAAATGTATGTGCTCTTATGCTATGCTTCCCAGATAGAGTCCTGAAAAGCTGATTCTTCTACCTGTTGACAGTAGCATAAAAAACAAAACAAGGGAAAAAATGTCTCCAAACATCAATTTTGTCAAAACCAAATGCATCGATTCTAGATCCTAGACTATGATATAACGTAAACAGAAAACCTGTTGACCTCTCAAAGTTGGAAGTAATTTGTGACTTTCTCTGCCCAATTACCAAAAGTCAACTTAGGAGGTTTTTTGTTCTCATAGGATACAGTAGACATTGGATTCCTAACTTTTCTGAACTGGCTGTCCTTTTATATGCTCTGATGAACGTAGACACACCTGAGCCATTGCTATGGATAGGTTTATTAAGGGCTGTCTTCTGTCACTTAAAGGACTCCCATGAGTCCCCCTTTACCAATGTTCTCCTCCATTCCTATAAACCTTTCTATTTGTACACAGAGAGTCATACAAGCTTTGGGGATTCTAACTCAACAGCTCAGTGAACATCAGAGACATTAGGGGTTCTGGGTAATTTACTTAGTTAAGTAGCTTAATGAAGGTCAAAGAACTAATAAATGAAAAAAAGCGGGGGGGGGGGGGGGCTATGAGCCAGGCAATCTAACTCTGAAGTCCATGATCTTATCCACTAATTACTCAGCACCAAACCACCTAAATACTATGCACCAACTTTTTGTTTCATTAGAATGTAATCACAAAAACAGCATTTGAACTAGAGTCTAGTCTCCAACTACGACATTTTTGCTTCCTTTCTTTCTTTTTTTTTTTTTTTAAGTAGGAATTGTCTGTCATAGTAATTGTGATGGAGGTATATCTGCTTACTTTCTGTTCTACTTAAATACAAGTCATATAAGAAGTAAAGTTATCATGTTAGTGTGGGCTCAATCCGTTACTTAATCATGAAAATTTCCGATGATGACTGGTTGATTTGGCCATGTTCCTATGTCTTACCTTTCCTATTTGCAAAATGGAAACAGAAGCTAAGGCATGTTATTGCTGTTAGGTGCCATCGAGTCGGTTCCGACTTGGAGTGACCCTACTTACCACAGAACGAGACACTGCCTGGTCTTGCTCCATCCTTACAATCTTTGTTATGCTTGAAACCATTGTTGCAGCCACTGTGTCAATCCATCTCGTTGAGGGTCTTCCTCTTTTCCACTGACCCGGTACTTTACCAAGCACGGTGTCCTTCTCCAGGGACTGATCCCTCCTGACAACATGTCCAAAGTGTGTAAGACGCAGTCTTGACATCCTTGCTTCTAAGGAGCATTCTGGTTGTACTCCTTCCAAGACAAATTTGTTCATTCTTTTGGCAGTCCATGGTATAATTCAATACAACACCACAATTCAAAGGCGTCAATTTTTTTTTTCGGTCTTCCTTATTCATTGCCCAGCTTTCACATGCACATGATGTGATTGAAAATACCGTAGCTTGGGTTAGGTGCACCTTAGCCTTCAAGGTGACATCTTTGCTTTACAATACTTTAAAGAGGTCCTTTGCAGCAGATTTGCCCAATGCAATGGATCTTTTGATTTCTCGACTGCTGCTTCCATGGTCACTGATTGTGGACCCAAGTAAAATGAAATCCTTGACAACTTCAATCTTTTCTCCGTTTATCACGATACGTGTTATTGGCCCAGTTGTGAGGATATTTGTTTTCTTTATGTTGAGGTGTAATCCATACTGAAAGCTGTGGTCTTTGATCTTCATTAGTAAGTGCTCCAAGTCCTCTTCACTAGTGTCCAAGGCATAGCTTTTTAAAATTTTATCTTTAAAACATCTTTCAGTAAAATTGACTTTTTGTGGGTACAGTTCCATGGATCTTAATACATGAATACAATCAGGATACAAAATAGTTTCATCAGCCTCCAAAACTCCCACATGCTATTCCTTTATAGCCACACTCTCCTCTTGCCCACAGCCCTGGGAACCACTGGATCTGTTCTCCATTATTATAGCTTGTCTTTTTGAGTACATCATACAAATGCAATCTCACAGTTTGTAACTTTTTTTTTTGAATTGTACTTTAGATGAAGGTTTACAGAACAAACTAGTTTTTCACTAAACAGTTAACATTGGTTAACAGCCTCACAACATTTCAATACTCTACCTTCTCAACACTGGGTTTCCTATTAGTAGCTTTCCTGTCCCCTCCCGCCTTCTAGTCCTTGACCCTGGACTGTTGTGCCCCTTTAGTCTCATTTTGTTTTATGGACCAGTTCAACCTGTTCAATCTTTGGCTGAAGTGTGAACCTCAGGAATGACTTCATTACTGAACTGAAAGTTTGTCTGGGAGCCATACCCTCAGGGTTTCACCAGCCTCTGCCAAGCCAGCAAGTCTGGTCTTTATTTTCGAGTTAGAATTTTGTTCTACATTTTTCTTCACCTTTGTCTTTTTTTTTTTTGGTCTAGGACCCTCTATTGTGATCCCTGTCAGAGCAGTCAGTGGTGGTAGCCAAATACAATCTAGTTGTACTGTACTCAGTCTGGTGGAGGCTGTGGTAGATGTGGCCCATTAGTCTTTTGGACTTATCCTTCCCTTTTTTTTTTTTTTTCATCTTTAGTTTTCTTCATTCTTCCTTGCTCCCAAAGGAGTGAGACCAGTAGAGTATCTTAGATGGCCACTCACAGGCTTTTAAGACCCCAGATGCTATGACAGTTTGTAACTTTTTGAGACTGGCTTCTTCAACTGAACACAGGCCTTTTGGGCCTGTATCAAAAGTTTGCTCCTTTTCATCCCTGAGTAGTATCCCTTTGTATGGATGATGATAGTTTGTCCTTTTACCCAGTGAAGGACATTTAAGTTGTTCCCAGTTTTTTGGTATTTAAGAATAGAGCTGCCATAAACATCCATGTACAGATTTTAGTGTAAACACAAGTTTTTATTTCTCCAGGGTAAATGCCCAGGAGAAACACTCAATTTTCTTCTAAGATATGGATTCCTCGAATTGGAATTTCAGTGAACAAATGGCTTAGTCAATTGGTTTTGAGAGGATTCTGCAATGTGGTGTTTATAAATAGAAGGGAACTGTAAAAATGGCAGCGTGTAGCAGGTGCGTCTGACCTCCTTTTACTTCATGAGGGGGAAAGAAAATCAAGATCAAAGGCCCAAGGCTAATTGCTATGAGGTGGAGGTCAGACATACATCCTCTCTTCACCTTTTAAACAATTCTGACACCAGCCATCCCTCCCACGGCACTGTCTGCTTCTCTACTGGGTTCAGTGATTCATTGCAATGGCCACACAGAACTCACAGTTATGAGGCTTATTCAGGAAGTAACAAGATACAAATCAGAATCAGGAATGACTCAGGATACAGTTCTTCGATCAGGACAACCTCTCCTCAGCCGTGCCCAAAGACAGGCCTCTCTCTGGCCCTTGGCCCCTCAGCTCTTGGGCCTGGTCTCTGCCCTGCTTAGGCAAGTGTTATAAAGTTCTTTAGCTCTTTAGCCAGTGAGTGCCCAGAGGCACTCCACTGCACCAGTAATCCTCAGCCTGAAGGCTCTCAGCTTTCTTGCTCCTTGGGTCAGTAAGCCTAGCTCTGCCACATTCCTGGAGGTACCCCACTCCACCAACAAGCCTCCTGCCCAAAGGCACTCAACTTTCTTGCTCCGTGGGCCAGAAAGCCCGCCATGCTGTCTCCTGCCAGTCTCCTGGTTTTGCTGCTTCTGCTGCTGCCATTTCTTTGCCACTGCTTCTTGTTGCCTTGCCCTTTCCAGTGTTTCAACTCTCTCTCTGTCCCCTTGGTCTAGGAGAGTCTCAGCACGGGAATCCAGGGTTCAAAAATGCTCTCTGCCCTCATCTCTTCTTCTTAGTGGTAGTCAGGTCCCCCCTTTCTGCCTCTAGGATGGCTCATTTTAAGCCTAGCAGGATGGCAATACTAACCAATCCCCTTGTTAGGGTTCCATGCACCTAACTTGCATGGTCCCACCCCCACAAGGGTGCCATGCGCCTTATTTTCATTATTACCAAGCTAGCCAATCCTGTTGGTGGGCCACAAGCACCTTATCTGCATAGTCCCACCCAGTCATTTGGTGAGAGTTACAAGACCATGGTGAGAAAGGCCACAGGAAAGCAATCCCTCACGCTGTAGGAATTTGGTGAATTTTTCTTCATGATGGTACCAGAAGCCAATGAAAGAGGAATGAGCTTATCGTAAAGTAAAATTACTGTATTTGTTACATTTTGCTGGGTAAAAGGATCTTCCTGTTTAGCCTGAAATGTAGTTGCCGTATTCCTCAAATCGTCACAGCCGGAGAGGTTGGCAAACTATTCTTTGACATCATGTGCCACACCTACAGGGGCAACATCCAGTTTAAATTAAACACTACTCAAGACAAGGGTGGAGTCCCTGGGTGAGGTAAACGCTTGCTGTGCTTGGCTGATAACCAAAAGATTAGCCATTCGAGTTCACCCAGAGGTGCCTGGTTAGAAAGGCCTGGTGATCCACTTCTGAAAATCAGCCACTGAAAACCCTCCTCTAACACACGTGGGGTCGCCATGAGTGGGGGTCAACTTGACAGGTGGTAGGACAAGGGTGGGCTTAGAGAAAACAGTATTGGGGAAAGCCAACAATAGGGGGAAAAAAGGCTATTTTGAGTATAACAAATATTAATTGGTTTAGATATTTTAGCCGAATTCCCCTAAATGCCTCAGACTCTTATTCAGTTACTGACAGAAAAAAAAGAGCCTCACAAAAGGAGATGTGGATTATATCAATTAGAAATAAAACTGATTTTTCTCTGAAAAAAGACACTATTAGACATAAGATACAAGGATCAGTCACCTTCTCATTAACCTCTCAAAATGAATCTATTTCAGGCCAGGCTTGAAAATGTTTTCTCTCTAAAAGCTGTGGTTAATTGTTATTCTTATCAAAGAATGACCCACATTAACATTTAGCTTGGGGTCATTAGCATATTTATAAAAAGGGGGTGTGTGATGAGCATTCTTTGCTCTGTAGCTCTTTCTTATGGGGTGCTATGCAGGAAAGTAGTGAGGAAAATTGGAGGTAAATATAATTAACCAATATTTCCAGCTCACCTATAAATATCAGAATGCCTACGCTCATCTCAGCCTTGATTTGGCAGACTACTGACTGAACTTTAATTACATTCAGATACAAGATGGTTTGGGGGTCACTGTGCTTTCTTTCCTGAAGTAAACAGCTGATAAACCAGTTAGCAAAGACATTGGCTGAGGAGAGAAGTCACAGTACAAACTCTTCATTTAGGTACATTGAGATTAATGATCAGAGCAAAACACCGCCTCTGATTATTCCATGAGATTGTATTTTTTTTTCTCTGGACACCATGGTAAAATATGGTGAAAAATGAACTACTTGAAAGGAATTCAAATGTGGGGTTTGCTCAACAGTTTGGTAGAATTTAAAACACTTCAGGACTGAGTAAGCATGTGCCAATATACAGACAATCCATGTTTTTAAACTACTGTTTTTAAAAATTAGTTATTGAAAAGCTTGCATACTATTAATAAACCACCTCTGGACTTCCATGGCTTATTTCATGGATGTTCTTACTAACATTAGGAAAAAATATTGAATTTTATTTTGAAATAGAACAAAAGTAGTTTTTTTTTTTTCTTTTAGTCCAAAAGCTGCCACTTTGTGTTAGGATTGATTGAGGTGACAAGTTAATCTCCTAAGAATTAAAAGCTGTGATAGAGGCAACCAAATATTTTTCATGAATTTTAAGGGAGAGGAGGGTATTTTTCAGAGTTTGAGCAGTTAGTTGCAAATCACAAATTATCAAAAATTTTCATGTGACTTAGAAATGAAAGCACTAATGTTTAGTTATATGTTAGACGCAGAAAAGAGCTGCCTAATGCGGTCTGTTGGGTGTGCAGAACGGTCAGAATGCATTCACAGATTTCCATTTCACCTATGTAATTATAATTCTTAAAGTGACTTTTTGCAGGAGAGGAAAGAGATGAGCTATTGTTGGAGACTTCCCAAATATAAGTGCTTTTGAGAGAGTAAAAACATTTGACAATATTTGATTAGTTACTAACACTTGGTTATAGTATAAAGACATTAACACTTTTCTACAAAATTCTTATTTTTACCAACATTGTATTTTCTCATTTGGAAAATCTGGTTGATTAGAAGTTAGCCAATTATGAAAGTATTTTTGCCTTAGAATCAGAAATAAGGCCACTGCTATAAGTAAGAGAAAATTATGAAGAGTGAAGGTACTCTGCTTTGAATAGACTTACATCATATTTAAGCACTTCACGGTTCAGTTTTGTTCCAGTGTTTTGCAGAACAGACACTGGGTGAGATGATTTCTCAATTTACATGCCTTGGATGGATATATTTATAGCAAATACAAAGTACACTTGAACAGCTAATGCCTGAATTAACCAGATGTTTGGTGTAAATTCCAAGTTAAATTCGATATCTCTAAGTATTCAGCTTTCCTAAAGTTTTCAGAAATCTTAGCTTTCTTCTTATCCTCCCATTCATTTTCTGAATGTTAAAGAAGACATTAATATCAAATTTAGGTGGCAAAAAAAAAAATCTACATTCTCAATGACTTTTCCAGGATAAAGAGTCACTGACAATGGCACCAGTGAAGATGTTCAGAAATCCGCAACAGCCATTTAAAAGAAAAATGTCAGCACATGTTAACACACTTTGGTTATATAAATGGCAGTAGAGTGCTCAAGGAGTCCTTGTGTGGTACAAACGGTTAATACTCTCAGCTGCTCACTAAGAGTTTGGTGGTTTGAGTTCACCTAGAGGTGTCTTGGAGCCCTGGTGGTCTCAGAAGAAAGAATTGGAAATCTACCTCCAAAAAGTCAGCCACTGAAACCCTATGGAGCACAGTTCTACTCTGACACAAATGGGATCGCCATGAGTTGGAGCCAACTCAATAGCAACTGATACTGGTTAAGTACTCATAAGAGCACTGATTTTTGGAGAGACACACCCAGATCAGCACTATATGAATCTGGGTATGCCACCGATCCTCTCTAGACCTGTGTCCTTATTCATAAAATGGTGACACAATCCCAGGGTCTGAGAGTTGTGAAGAATATATGAGGCATCATATGTCCAGTCTTTTAATACAGAGCATGTCAGAGACTTTGAGTTTCATAGATGCTTTACCATCGTTATTATCAATTCTTGTTTGTTATTATCACTGTTCTCAAATGCATTCACTCAACATTGCGTGTGGACTGGACACTTGGAGAGAGATGGCACGTTCAGATGACTGACACATAGGACAAAAAGAGAAGGAAAATCCTGTTTGCTTCTTCTTCCTGTATCCCTCCTTCTCCTGGTCAACCTAGAACAATTAGAGGATACAGACCGTAGACTAGAATTCTCAGATAAGTGGAGCTTGTGGTTATAATCCGCCCAGAGACAACACATGCATGATTCAGAGCAGAAATCGAGGGCCTGGAGAAGAGCTTCATGGAGTGGAACATTAAGAACGTCACAGGTTCGATGGTGAAGATACTTAGCCTTGTGAATAAAAGAAAGCTACAACATACACGGAATGACCCAGCTATCAAGGAGCCCTGGTGCTGCAGCGTTTAAGCGCTTGGCTGTGAACCTACAGATCATCAGTTCGAACCCACCCAGTGGCTACGCTGGAGAAAGGTGTGGCAGTCTGGTTTGGGTTTATCCAGCTATCCAGCTATACTTCCTTATGCAGCAGATCCGTAAGTGTCCTGTGTCCCCCCTTTCTTTCACTTGTACCCACCAAACCAACCAAACCCATTGCTGTAGAGTGGATTCCGACTCATAGCAACCCTACAGGACAGAGTAGCACTGCCCCAATAGAGTTTCCAAGGTTGTAAATATTTACAAACCACGAAGCTTTTGGTTAGTGGCTGATTAGCATCTGAGCACTTAACCACTGTACCACCAAGTCTGCCTGTACCTAGCCCTACTTATGTTTCAACAAAGCAGAGAGAAGAAATGATATTTACAATGGCTATGTGGTAGCAAGTTCAGTTTTTGATGGTAGGTGTGAAATAGCTGACTGACATAAGCCATGCTCTCCTATTCAAGTTCCCACCATCGCTGAGCCACCTGGAAAAGGTCCTCACCTGGTAGAATTCTGGCGTAATACCCAGAGCAGCACTGATGTTTTGGTTGTGCCTCTCGTATTCGGCCACCACAACAAACTCCAGTTGAGTTCAGAGCAAATGGGAAATACTTCTCTTCACAACAGCCGTATCCAGGCTGGGGGTTATAGAGAACGCCATCACAACAAACCTGAAAGTCAGAAATTGGTTTTCAAAGACTGATCTGTTTAATTAAGAGTACTATACCAGCTTAATCACATGCGAGATAATTATTTACTCATAAGTCCTTGATATGAGACCAAATGCAGCATATCCATTGCCGTTGAGTCACTATCGACCCATAGCAACCCTACAGGACAGAGTAGAACTGCCTCACAGGGTTTCCAAGGAGCTGCTGGTGGATTTGAATTGCCAACCTTTTAGTTTGCAGCTGTAGCTCTTAACCACTGTGCCACCAGGGCTCCAAATGTAGCATATTACTGAAAAAAATAATAAAATTTCCAGCATCATTAGAATTCTATAAATGCCATCTGATATAATGCAACTTATTTTAGTCCTCAACTATGCCTTCCACTCCATTATAATACTCTGTAAATATGAATTATCTTTTGAATGTCAGTGCTTCCAGTGTAAAGAACATTTAGAATTGTAAATGAACAATTTCTTTCATACATATGTTTTTATTTTAGTGCTTATTTAATTTGAAAACACCACATCTGTGGAACCCTGTTTTCACGGATTCTTCTCCTTTTTTTTTTTTTAAATAAATTACATTTTCCTTATAATTTATATGATCATTTATTTATGAACCCAATCTTCAGACAATGCAAGCTCCACAGAGTCCAGTTTATATATACAGAGCATAGGCCACCACATTTCAAAAAAATGAAATTTATATGGAAATTAATTTTGAAAAGCTCTTGTTACTCTGTGTTTTCTCCAGGAGCTGTGGAAGAAATTATGTGCTTGAACAATCAAATAATTATTTGCATGCTCACTTGAGGTCTGAGAGAGTGACACTCTGTCTATACGACAAATCAAACACTGAATAGTTGCTGAAATGTAGTCTTAGAACCTGCACTCGGCGTAACTTACATTAATTAGAGAGACGCTTCCTGTGGCAGGCAAAAATCAACCGTGATTTACGAGATGTTTTCCTTTTGGTCACTGCTGCTTCCAGCATCGACACTTGAACCAAACTCCACGCGGGAGCAGTAGAATGTGGAATTCCTAAGTCTTCCAAAGGGACACCAGCTTAGTCTTCCATTCAGTTTTCAAGTTATCAAAAAGCAAAGAACTTAAGCTCTTCAATTCAAAGCCTACTTTTGGGTTCCTTGGGTAGCCCTGCTAAGCCTATTGTAATGAATTTCTTTTACTGTGTTTATTTATCAGCAATGAGGATTCAAAATTAGCCTAATTCCAAGTATAAATTGGGTGACTCTACTCTTCAATGTCATATTCTGGGTGAAAAGTAAATTTCTAAATTGTTTAAGTCAGCTTTTAAGAGTTAAGCAAAAAATCAGATTGATATTTTCTCTATAGGTTTATTTGGAATCTAAGAATGCTAGTCATTTTTGCTTTTATGGAAAAGTGGCAAGTGCCTCCCTCTTGTTTTATGACACTAACCGAAGTCTTGTCATTTGTCATGTGATTTTAAAGCACTGATTAAAGTCCCATCCGCATATACTGTGTTTCTGAACACAGTCCCTGGATGGTGCATATGGCTAATATGCTAGGCTGTTAACCGAAGGATTAGCAGTTCGAGTCTACCCAGAGATGCCTCAGAAGAAAGGCCTGGTGCTTTACTTCCGAAATCATCAGCCGTTGAAAACCCTACGGAGCACAGCTCTACTCTCACACACGTGGGTCGCCACGAGTTGGGTTTTTTGGTTATGGTGTTTCTGGGCACTTAAGCGCACTTGTTCTTTTCCTTCAGCAACTTTATTCGGTACTCGACTCTTGTCATGCTCTTCTGAAACTCCTCCAGATTTATCCCCCAAATATTCATTTAGTGATGGGCCATTAGAACTGGCTTACTCCCATTCTTTCATTATTGATGCCATTCTCAGGTGGCTTCAGCCACTCAAAACCTGGGCCTTTCTTTTAACCCATCCTGGTTTAGATCAGTGACAGGCCTCAAAGGGGATATTTCCAAGCAAATATTCTCTTGGGAATTCTCCATATAAACAGAATATTTACCGATCTTCTAATTTGGTGTTTATATATTAGTTTTCTCAGATAACATACGTGGAAATTTCAATAACTCCAGCTGATAAGTGTGTGGCTAATTTTTAAAAAGACAGTCTTTTGTTACCTATATATTTACCACAGTAAAATTTTTTTAAAAAGGGAAGGAAAGAAGACATGAAAAAACAAAACAAAACAAAAAATTTGCTCGAATGATTTTAAAAATTATTAACTTCCTAATAGATTGACCGGAGATAAACAAATACAACATGAAAAAATAAAATAAAATAAGGCAGCCTTTTCCTTATTTTACGGTTTCCAAAAGTGATTCTAGAATCCATTTTTCAAGTGCGGTCCCTGGACCAGCTGCAGAAGCATCACCTGGGAGTGGGTCAGAAACGCAAATTCTCGGGCTTTCCCCAGAACTTCTGGACTGAAGCTGTGGTGATGGAACTCTGCAACCTGGGCTTTAACAAACCCTCCAGATCGATGTCTTCTCCAGTTTGAGAACCAGGGCTGTGATCACACGGCCAACCTTCGGCAAACATTTTGGGACCCCCTGATGTTTATAGCGATTTAACCACAAGGTTCTAAGACTCACAATAAAAGTGTTTTTTATCTTCCCCTAGTCTCCCATTTTAGGAAATACATATTAACCCCAAATATAAATTTACAAATAATCTTTCCTCTTGAGATTTTAGATTGACTTCCTTTATTCTCTTTCATCTTAATACATGTGTTGTGCCCGTAATCCTTAAAATAAAAATAAGACTTTGGCGCATCATTGAAAATCATGTCACTTTTAACAATACATAACATCTGCATTGTAAGAATAGAGGAATATGATGGTTTCTTTTCAAGAACATTAGATGAGATTTGTGTGTGCCAGTTTCCTAAAGGTTAAATGTTTGCTTCATTTCCCTCATACTTCAGTGTTTTTTCAGTGTACATTTACCCATTGCTCTGTAAAAGACGACATGTATCTTTTTCTCTCTCTTCTTTGGTGGAGTAGTGGCTCACGCCTTTTTTTTTTTTTTTTTAATATTCTGTTCTGAACCAAGCTTTTATATCAATTAATAATTCATCTAAATGGCTGTTTGTTTTTCTTGGAAAATACTGAACTTAAGAATTTTGCACTAAATAATCATTTATTTGCGTGTAAAGATTTATTAAATTTCTTCAAAAGCTTACCCAAACCAGCCTCTGAAATCAAACTGGAAAGCAAGGCAGAAGAACTTCTATAAACAATTGAGCGCAGACACACAGGCATTTTTGACTAGTAAGCTCTGTGTAGATTGTGACTGTTTTTTCTTCATCCCATGACATGCACATTTTAATGTAATGTGGCCATATGAAGAGTAGTTCACTTTTGATGTTTTAAAATAAAGTTTAAACTGAGACATTAGCTTTGCTAGTTTTATTCCTCTTTGTTCTACTTTCACCACTGAAGTCTGGAGCTGAAAATGCTATCTACTGTTTTATATAAACCAAAACAACTGTGATAGTTTCTGGCCAAAAAAAAAATTTTTTTTTTTTATGTTGGGAAAACACATTTTCTCCCTTACTGGAAAAACTGTAAATCTTTGATTCATATGTCTAAACAATTATTCCCTACCTTCCAGCTCCTCACTGGGTAAAACTTATTAAAACCACAGAAGCAAACAAAAACAAAAGATGTGGACTTAATGTTATATTTTGCCTAACACTTTTCAAAGTTATATGTCTTTCTCCTGTAGAACATTTTTAATGGGCAAGTTTATTCCAGAAATTTTTCCTCTTGGAAATATAGGTTTAGTTTTATTTTATAAAAGTCTGTTCATCAGACAGTGTGCATTTAATGACCTAAAATGATGTAAAACTTAGGCATAATCACGATTTTGGAACCTAAGTGTGTGTGTGTGTGTATATATATATTTATATATATATACAAATACAAATGTTATTAGATGAAACCCCTGCTAAACTTGTGCCAGCCATAATAACTTGTATTTTGTTCCAAATTGTTTCAATAGCTCACTTTAACAGCTGTGTCTTTTCTCAGTGAATCTGACAAATTTAGTAGTAGCTTTAGTCATTGATTGTATGATGGTGCTGTTGACAAATAGGAGCATTATTTCATTAAATGAAATCTTACCTTCAAATAAGGATTTCCTGCATCATTTGTCAATAAAAACCATTTATAAACCCCTCTGTCTGGCTGTATTATTGATCTGATTCCTAAACTGCAACTAATATGAACATTACTCTGCAAATGACCATAATATAAAAATATTTTTGACTAACCACAAAAGGTCCTGTCCACAGTTACTCATCAGTGTCGTGTAAACAAACACACCAGTTCATAGCTGAATGGATTTGTTGTAGACAAAATTCAAGTCACTCAATCAGATAAGAATTTGGGAGGTTCCTTATTATCCCAATAAACTAATATTTCCTGTGAAGATGATGAAGTATAAGAGGGCTAAAATGCTCATGAGGCTGACAGGATTTTTATAACCATGCTTCTCCATGGGTTCTTCTTGACAGACCAGAGGAAATACTGATTATGATAAATGGTGGTTTAAGAAGCAAGTGATTTTACCTGGAGTGCTTAGTGAAAAAAGCATATTTCACTGGCTAGTTTTAAAAGATTTACCTTGGATTCAGGAGAATAGCACATATGTCCACAGATATCTTTAGGCTTGTGACATTCCACCGCCTTGCAGAACCCACCACCGTGGTCCTTCGTTAACTTCTGTGTTTTAGGGCATGACCGCCATGTTTTCCGTAGGAGATCATATCCAAGAATGATGCCATTTGGCTTCCCTGGAGACACCCAGTCAATTTGAAGGGATCTGCAGCAGAGAGAATAATCAATACTTCTGGAAAGACAACACTTAACATTGTTGCTATCAGCTTCATCTACTTTTCAATTAATCTTCTGGATTGGTCATAAGGTTTGTTTCATCAACAATTTCCTAATTAAAAAGTGGAAGCAACATGATAGTTTCTGGTCAGAACAATTTTTTACGTTAGTGAAACACATTTTCTTCCTTACTGGGAAAACTTCACACACACACACACACACATACACAAAATCAACGAGTAGCTTTAGCCAATAAAACACAGGTAAACATCTTTCAGGTATTCTCTGCTTTCAGCCAGATCCATCTGACATCAGCAATGATATCTCTGGTTCCAGCTCCTCCTCGAAATCTGGCTTGAATTTCTGGCAGTTCACTGTTGATATACTGCCACCTCTGCTTTTGAATGATCTTCAGCAAAATTTTGTTTGAATGTGATATAATGATATCGATTGATAATTTCTGCATTGGGTTGGATCACCTTTCTTGGGAATAGGAAAAAATACAGATCTCTTCCAGTTAGTTGGCCAGGTAGCTGTCTTCCAAATTTCTTGACATAGAAGAGTAAACATTTCCAGCGCTGCATCCAATTGCTGAAACATCTCAACTGGTATTCTGCCAATTCCTGGAGCCCTGGCTTTTCACCAATGCCTTCAGTGCAGCTTGGACTTCTTCCTCCAGTATCATTGGTCCCTGATCATATGTTACCTCCTTAAATGGTTGAACATCAACCAATTCTTTTTGATATAGTGACTCTGTGTATTCCTTCCGTCTTCTTTTGATGCTTCCTGTATCGTTTAATATTTTCTCCACAGAATCCTTCAGTAGTGCAACTTGATGCTGGAATTTTTTCTTCAGTTCTTTCAGCTTAAGAAATGCTAAGCATCTTCTTCTCTTTTGGTTTTCTATTTCCAGCTCTTTGCACATGTCATCATAATACTTTATATTGTTTTTTCGAGCTGCCCTTTGAAATCTTCTGTTCAGCTCTTTTACTTCGTAATTTTTTCCTTTAACTTTAGCTACTCGACATGCAAGAGCAAGTTTCAGAGTCTCTTCTGACATCCATTTTGGTCTTTTCTTTCTCTCCTGTCTTTTTAATGACCTCTTACTTTCTTCAAGTATGATGTTGGTGATATCCTTCCACAACTCATCTAGTCTTTGGTCATTAGTGTTCAATGTGTCAAATTTAGGCTGGAGATTGTCTCTAAACTCAGGTGGGATATGCTCAAGGTTGTACTTTGGTTCTTGTGGACTTGTATTAGTTTTCTTCAGCTTCAACTTGAACTCGCATATGAGTAATTGATGGTCTGACCCTCGGTCAGCCCCGGCCTTGTTCTGACTGATGATATCAAGCTTTTCCATTGTCTTTTTCCACAGATGTAGTCAATTTAATTCCTGCATATTCCATCCGGCAAGGTTCATGTGTGTCATTGCCATTTATGTTGGTGAAAAAAGGTATTTGCAGTGAAGAAATTTTTGGTCTTCCAAAATTCAATCATGCAATCTCCAGCATTGTTTCCATCACCAAGGCCAAATTTTCCAACTACTGATCCTTCTTCTTTGTTTTCAACTTTTGCATTCCAATCACCAGTAATTATCAGTGCAACCTGATTGCATATTCAATCTATTTCAGACTGCCAAAGTTGGTAAAAAATCTTCAGTTCCTTCATCTTTGGCCTTAGTGGTTGTGTGTAAATTTGAAGAACAGTCTTATTAATGGGTCTTCCTTGTAGGTGTGTGGATACTATCCTATCACTGACAGTGTTGTACTTCAGGATAGATCTTGAAATGTTCTTTCTGACAATGAATGCAACACTATTCCTCTTCAAGTTGTCATTTCCGGCATAGTAGACCACATGATTGTCTGATTCGAAATGACCAATACCAGTCCATTTCAGCTTACTAATGCCTAAAAATGCCTAGGAAGTAGATATTTATGCATTCCACTTCATTTTTGACAATCTCCAATCTTCCTAGGTTCATACTTCGTACTTCTTGGTTCTGATTATTAATGTATGTTTGCAGTTGTTTATTTTCATTTTGAGTCATGCCACATCAGTGAATGAAGGTCCTGAAAGCCTGACTCCATCCAGGTCATTAAGGTCTACTCTACTTTGAGGAGGCAGTTCAGCCCCAGTTGCATTTTGAGTGCCCTCCAACTAGAGGAGCTTACCTTTTGGCACTATATCAGACAATGTTCTGCTGCTATTCATAGAGTTTTCACTGGTTAATTATTTTCAGAAGTAGACTGCCAGGTTCTTCTTCCTAGACTGTCTTAGTCTGGAAGCTCAGCTGAAACCTGTCTGCCAGGGGTGACCCTGCTGGTATTTGAATACAGGTGGCATAGCTTCCAGCATCACAGCAACACACATGCCCCCACAGTACAACAAACTGACAGACATGTGGGGGCATCTATCTATAGAGCTATTTAGAATTATTATAAGACTCTGTGGTTGGGTGTTTTGTTACTTACAGCAAAAATAAATTCTCAGTTTGATAAAATGTTTAGTATCATTAACTTTCTCCAAATACATTTCACATTGATATATCTTAATTTTTTTTTAAAAATAATTGTGTGTGTGTGTGTGTTTAAGGAGAAAGTTTACACAGAAATTAGGCTCCCACATAATAATTTCCTAGACAAATTATTCAGTTATATTGGTTACATTTTTCACAACATGTCATCATTCTCATTTATTCCGTTCTGCTTGTACCGTTTCCTGTACTCTAGTTTTCCTTCTTTTCTTTGCTTTAGAGTAATTTTTGACCACTTAGTTTCATACAGGTGATTTTTAAAGGAAATCATTATTCTTGGGTGATAGTCTTTATTTTATGAGCCAATCTCTTATTTATGAAATGTGACCTTGAGGAATAATTTTGGTTTAAAGTTTATAAAGATTATCTCAGGGTGGTAGTTTTGGGGTCTTCTAGTCTCAACCAGTCCAGTAAATCTTGACTTTTTAAGAATTTGAGTTCTGTTCCACCTTTTTTCTCCTATTCTAACAGGATCCATCTATAGTGGCCCTGATCAGAACAGTTGGTAGTGGTAGCCAAGCACAAACTAGTTTTTCTGGTATCAGGGTAGATGCGGTTCGTGTAGACAGTTAGTCCTCTAGACTACTTTTTACTCTGAGTCTTTAGTTTCTTTCTTTCTTTCCTGTTCCAGATGAGTAGAGACCAATAGTTGTATCTTAGATGGCCACTAGCAAGCTTTTAAGACCCCAGACACTACTCACCACATTGAAATGCAGAAATACATTTTATGAAATATATTATGCCAATTAGCTGAATTGTCCCACAAAGCTGTGGTCCTAAGCCTTCAAATCCCAAAAACCAAACTTGTGAGGTATTTGGTTATATCTAAGTAGTGTCTGTAGCCATGTCCCCTATGTAGTTTATTATACGTATAGATATACATGCATGCACATACATATCTGCATGTACATACGTCTGTAGATACATCTAGCTGTGCACACATATGTACCCACATAGTCCTACCCTTACACATATATACCTATACACATATATGTGTAACCTCACATATTGTTTTTGGTTGTTTGTTGGTATTGTTGCAAAATTATATTTGTCATATCCTTTACCAAAAATATCCTTTTGTCCTGTGAACTTCTTAGTGACATCATTTACGTTGGTCAAACTATGTGCACGTCACTCATTTTTGATGCTACATTTCCCATCACCAAAAATAACAAATGTCTACTATCTCAGGTATTTAGGATGAAGGATCTGGCGGTCTACTTCTGAAAAGAATTAGCCAGTGAAAACCTTACGAATAGCAGTGAAACATTGTCTGAAATAGTGTCAGCAGATGAGCCTCTCAGATTGGAAGGCACTCAAAATACAACTGGGGAAGACCTGCCTCCTCAACGTAGAGCTGACCTTAATGATGTGGATGGAGTCAAGCTTTTGGGACCTTCATTTGCTGATGTGGCATGATTCAAAAGGAGAAGAAACAGCTGCAAACATCCATTAATAACTGGAGCACGGAATATATGAAGTATGAATCTAGGAAAATTGGAAATTGTCAAAAATGAAATTGACCACATAAACATCAATATCCCAGGCATTAGTGAGCTGAAATGGACTGGTATTGGTCATTTTAAATTCAACAATCATATGGTCTACTATGCTAGGAATGACAACTTGAAGAGGAATGGCATTGCATTTATCCTCAAAAAGAACATTTCAAGGACTATCCTGAAGTATAACACTGTCAGTGATAGGAAAATATCCATATGTCTACAAAGAAGACCCGTTAATACAACTATTATTCAAATATATGCACCAATCACTAAAGCCAAAGATTAAAAAATTGCAGATTTTTACCAACGTCTGCTATCTGACATTGATCGAACATGTAATCTGGTTCCATTGATAATTACTGGTGACTGGAATGTGTAGGAAACCCTTGTGGTGTAGTGTTTAAGTGCTACGGCTGCTGACCTAAAGGTTGTCAGTTCAAATCCACTAGGCGCTCCTTGGAAACTCTATGAGGCAGTTCTACTCTGTCCTATAGGGTCGCTATGAGTCAGAATTGACTCAACGGCACAGGTTTCGGGGAATGTGTAAGTTGGAAACGGATCGGTATTTGGAAAATATGGCCTTTGTGACAAAAGCAATGCCAGAGATCGCATGACACAATTTTGGAAGACCAACGACTTCCTCGTTGCAAATATTTTTCAACAACATTAACAGTGACTATATGTGAGGACCTCGCCTGATGGAATACATAGGAATCAAATCGACTACATCTGTGGAAAGAGATGATGGAAAAGCTCAATGTCATTAGTCAGCCCAAAGCCAGGGGCCAAGTGCAGAATAGATCATCAAATGCTCATATGCAAGTTTAAGTTGATACTGAAAAAATTAGGAGCAAGTCCATGAGAGCCAAAGTGCAATCTTGAGTATATCGCACATACATTTAGAGACTATCTCAAGAATAGATTTGACATGACAAATACTAAAGACTGAAGACCAGACGAGTTGTGCAGTGACATCAAGGACACCAAACATGAAGAAAGCAAGAAGTCATTAAAAAGGCAGGAAAAAAAGAAGACCAAATTGGATGTCAGAAGAGACTCTGAAACTTGCTCTTGAACGTTGACTAGCTAAAGTGAACGCAAGAAATGATGAAGTAAAAGAGCAGAAGAGAAGCTTTCAAAGGCCAGCTCTAGAAGTCATACCCAGCACCCAGTGCTGTCGAGTTGATTCCGACTCCTATAGTAATAGTAAAGTATTATAATGATATGTGTAGAGGCCTGGAATTAGAAAACCAAAAGGGAAGAACGTGCTCAGCATTTCTCAAGCTGAAAGAACTGAAAAAAAAAATTGAAGCATCAAGCTGCAATACCTAAGGATTCTGTGGGGGAAATATTAAATGACATAGGAAATATTAAAAGAAGATGGAAGGAATACACAGAGTCACCGTACCAAAAAGGACTGGTCGACAATCATCCATTTCAGGAGACAGCATATGATCAGGAACCGATGGTAGTGAAGAAAGAAGTCCAAGCTGCACTGAAAGCATTGGAGAAAAACAAGGCTCCGGGAACTGACAGAAAACCAGTTTAGATGTTTCAACGATCAGATGCAGTGCTGGAAGTGCCTATACCAAGAAATTTGGAAGACAGCTACCTGGCCAACCAACTGGAAAAGATCTATACGCGTGCCTGTTCCCAAGAAAGGTGATCTAACCCAATGCAGAAATTATTGATCAATGTCATTATATCACGTTCAAGCAAAATTTTGCTGAAGGTCATTCAAAAGCAGCTGTAGCAGTATATTGACAGGGAACTGCCAGGAATTCAAGCCAGATTTAGAAGAGGCCCTAGAACCAGGGATATCATTGCTGATGTCAGATTGATCCTGGCTGAAAGCAGAGAATACCAGAAAGATGTGTTTTATTGACTATGCTAAGGCTTTCAACTATATGGACCATAACAAATTATGAATTACATTGCAGATAATGGGAATTCCAGAACACTTAACTGTGCTCATGAGGAATCTGTGCATGGATCAAGAGGAAATCATTTGAACAGAACAAAGGGATATGGCATGTTTTAAACTCAGGAAAGGTGTGTGTCAGGGTTGTATCTTTTCGCTGCACCTAATTCAGTCTGTATGCTGAGCGAGTAATCTGAGAAACTGGGCTATATGAAGAATGGGGCATCAGAATTAGAGGAAAACTCACTAACAACCTGCATTATGCAGATAACACAACCTTGCTTGCTGAAAGTGAAGAGGACTTGAAACACTTATGGATGAAGATCAAAGACCACAGCCTTCAGTATGGATAAACTCAACATAAAGAAAACAAAAATCCTCACAAGTGAACCAATAAGCAACATCACGATGAACAGAGAAAAGATTGAGGTTGTCAAGGATTTCATTTTATTTGGGTCAACAATCAACATCCATGGAAGCAGCAGTCAAGAAATCAAAGCACACATTGCATTGGGCAAATCTGCTGCAAAAGACCTCTTTAAAATGTTGAAAAGAAAAGATGTTACCTTGAAGACTAAGATGTGCCTGACCCAAGCCATGGTGTTTTCAATTACTTCACATGCATGTGAAAGCTGGAGGATGAATAAGAAAGAACGAAGAAGAATTGATATCTTTGAACTATGGTATTGGAAGAGGATATTGAATAGACCATGGACTGCCAAAAGAATGAACAAAACTGTCTTAAAAGAAGTACAACCAAACTCTCCCTAGAAACAAGGATGGCGATACTATGTCTTTCATAATCTGGACACGTTATTAGAAACTATCAGTCCCTGGAGAAGGATATCATATTTGACAAAGTAGAGGGTCAGGGAAAAAGAAGAAGACCCTGAACAAAATTGATTGACATAGTGGCTACAACAATGGGCTCAAGCATAATGGCAATTGTGAGGATGGTGCAGGCCCAGGCAGTGTTTTGTGCTGTTGTACATAGGGTCACTATGAGTTGGAACTGACTTGATAGCACCTAACAAAAACAACTATATCAAAAGTGCTCCCCCTTCTCTCTTCTCAAGGTTGTAATCATCAATGAGTATCAGTCTCTGTATATATATGTTCTTTTCTTCTTACAATGTGTGATTGCACAATATTTGTTTTGTTTTGATTGACTTATTTTACTTAGCATAATGTCCTCTAGACTCATCCATGTTGTCTTCTGAGGACTCATCATTATTCTTCATGACTATGTAGTATTCCATTGTATGTACCATATTTTGTTTATCCATTCATCTGATAATAAGCACTTAGGTTGTTCCCATCTTTTATATTGTGAATAATGCTGTCTGTTCATGTTTCTTTTACTAGATCTCTAGGGTATATACCTAGGAGTGAGATTGCTGGATCATAATATACTTCTATTTCTAGCTTTTTGAGGAACCACCGTACCATTTTCTATAGTGTTTGTACCATTTTACAGTTCACCAGCAGTGGATAAGGGTTCCATTTTCCGCACAACCTCACCAGAATTTGTTTTCTGATTTTTCTTTTTTAACCGTGTCATTTTTGTAGGGGTGAGATGATATCTCATCGTTGCTTTTTAAAAATTTTATTTATACTGTTGTTGTTGGGAATATACACAGCAAAACATACACCAATTCAACAGTTTCTACATGTACAATTTAGGGATATCGATTACATTCTTTGAGTTGTGTGACCACTGTCATCCTCTTTTTCTGAGTTGCTCCTCCCCCATTAACATGAACTCACGGCTCCCTAAGATTCCTATCTAATCTTTTAGTTGTTGTTGCCAATTTTATCCCATATAGATAGTTCTTAAAAGAACATAATGCTAAAGGCAGACTTTCTTACTAGTTAAGCTAAACTATTATTTGGTCTTAAGAAGACTTCAGGGGATATTTTTGTTTTCAGGTTTAAAGATTATCTCAGGGCAATATTTTCGGGGTTCTTCTAGCCTCCATGGCTCCAGAAAATCTGGATTCCATGAAAATTTAAAATTCTCTTCTGCATTTTCTCCCCTTTGATCAGGATTCTTCTAAAAAATATTTGCTTAAAATGTTAAAATGTTCAGTAATGGTAGCCAGGCACCATTCAGTTCTGGTCTCATGGCAAAGGACACAGTTGTTCATGGAGGCAATTAGCCACACATTCAATTTTCTCCTCCCATTCCTGACTCTGCTTCTTTCCCTGTTGCTTCAGGTGAATCCAGACCAATTGCTGTGCCTTGAATGGCCACCTGCAATCTTTTAAGACCCCAGGAACTATGCATCAAACTAGGAGATAGAACAGAAGCACCAAACAAGTTTTTAGGCCAATTAACTGGCATGTCCCATGAAACCATGTAGTTTTGATTTGCATCTCTCTAATCGCTAAGGCCACCAGGCATCTTACATGGAAGTGTAAGTTGACGCTGAAGAAAATTAGAACGAATCCCTGAAAACCAAAATACGACCTTGAGTATATCCCACCTAAATGTGGTGATCATCTTGAGAATAAATTTGATGTATTGAACACTAATAACTGAAGACCAGAAGAGTTGAGGGGAGACATCAAGAACATCATACATGAAGAAAGAAAAAGGTCATTAAAAAGACAGGAAAGAAATAAAAGGCCAAAATGCATATTAGAAGAGACTCTGAAACTTGCTCTTGAGCATTGAGTAGCTAAAGTGAACAGAAAAAATGATGAAGTAAAAGAGCTAAACAGGAGATTTCAAAGGGTGGCTCAAGAAGACAAAGTAAAGTAGTATAATGAAATGGGCAAAGACCTGGAGTTAAAAAACCAAAAGGGAAGAACACACTTGGCATTTCTCAAGCTGAAAGAAGTGAAGGAAAAAAATTCAGTCCTCGAGTTGCAATACTAGAGGATTCTACAGGGAAAACATTGAATGACCCAGGAAGCATAAAAAAAGATGGAAGGAGTACACACAAAGAATTGGCTGACATCCAACCATTTCAGGAGGTAGCATATGATCAAGAACTGATAGTATTGAAGGAAGAAGTCCCAGCTACACTGAAGGCACTGATGAAAACAAGGCTTCAGAAATTGACGGAATACCAACTGAGATGTTTCAAAAAATGGGTGTAGTGCTGGAGGTGCTCACTTGTCTATGCTATGCTATGAAATTTGGAAAACAGCTATTTGTGCCAATTCCAAAGAAAGGTGATCCAGTAGAATTGGGAAATTATGAACAATATCATTAATGTCTTATGCAAGTAAAATTTTGCTGAAGAGAATTCAGTACTTCGACAGGGAATTGCCAGAAATTCAAGCTGGATTCAGAAGAGGACATGGAACAAAGGATATCATTGCTGATGTCAGATGGATCTTGGCTGAAAGCAGAGAATACCATAAAGATATTTACCTGTGTTTTACTGACTATGCAAAGGTATTCAACTGTGTCTATCATAACAATTTATGGGTAACATTTTGAAGTATGCAAGTTCCAGAACACTTAATTGTGCTCATGCTAAACCTGTACATAGACCAAGAAGCAGTCATTCGAACAGAACAGGGGGGTGCTGCATAGTATAATATCAGGAAAGATGTGCATCAGGGTTGTATCCTTTCACCATACTTATTCAATATGTATGCTGAAAAAATAATACAAGAAGCTGGAAGATGAACAGGGCATCAATATTGGTGGAAGGCTCATTAACAGTCTGTGATATGCAGATGATACAACCTTGCTTGTTGAAAGTGAAGAGGACTTGAAGCACTTACTGATGAAGATCGAAGACCACAGCCTTCAGTATGGATTACACCTCAAAATAAAGAAAACAAAAATCCTCACAATTGGACCAATAAGCAACATCATGATAAATGCAGAAAAGCTGGAAGTTGTCAAGGATTTCACTTTACTTGGATCCACAATCAACACCCATGGAAGCAAGAGTCAAAAATAAAACGCCATAATGCATTGGGCAAATCTGCTGCAAAAGACCTCTTTAAAATGTTAAAAGGTAAAGATGTCACTTTAAAGACTAGGGTGTGCCTGACTCAAGCCATGGTATTTTCAGTCACCTCATATGTATGCGAAAACTGGACAATGAATAAGGAAGACTGAACAAAAATTGCTTCATTTGAATTATGATGTTGGCGAAGAATATCATATATACCACAGACTGCCAGAAGAATGAACAAAGCTGTCTTGCAAGAAGTACGGCCAGGATGCTCCTTGGCGAGACTTTGTCTCATGTACTTTGGACATGTTATCAGGAGAGACCAGTCCCTGAAGAAGGACATTGTGCTTGGTAAAGTAGGTGGTCAGCGAAAAAGAGGAAGGCCCTCAACAAGATGTATTGACCCAGTGGCTGAAACAATGGGCTTTAATGTAGCAATGATTTGTGATGATGGCATAGGACCTGGCAGTGTTTCATTCTTTTGTACACAGGGTTGCTATGAGTTAGAGCCAACATGACGGCAGGTAACAACAATGGCTAATGATTGGGAGCATCTTTTCATGTGTTTGTTGGTGGCTTGAACGTCATCTTTAGTGTACTGTCCATGTCCTTTGCCCATTTTTTAATTGGGTTGGCACTGGGTTGCTTGTCTTTTTGCTGATGAGTTGTTGAAGCTTCCTATATATTTTAGAGATTAGACCCTTATCAGATATTTCATTCCCAAAGATTTTTTCACAGTCTGTAAATTCTGTTTTTACTCTTTTGATAAAGTCTTTTGATGAGCATAAGTATTTAATTTTAAGGAGGTTCACGTTACCTAATTTGTCTTCTGTTGTTCAGGCATTTGTAGTTGTGTTTGATAAATCTTTTTTTTTTTTTTAATTTCCATAGTTTTGTCCCTATGTTATCTACCAGGAATTTCATAGTATTAGTTTTAACACTTGGGTCTTTGATTCATTTTAATTTAGTTTTTGTGTATGGTGTGAAGTACTTACCCTGTTTTATTTTTCTGTGAATGGATGTCTAGAAGAGACTGTTTCTTCTCCACTGAATGGACTTTGACCCTTGCCAAATATCAAATTTTTTTTTTTTTTGTCTATAGATGGATTTATTTCTGGGTTCTCGGTTATATTCCATTGGTCTATGTGTTTATCGTTGAACCAGTACCAGGCCATTTTGATTACTGTGACTGCATAGTATGTTTTGAGATCAGGAAGTGTGAGAACTCCTACTTTGTTGTCAATATTGCTTTGACTATTTGGGGCCTCTTTCCTTTCCATGGAAACCCTGGTGGCGTAGTGATTAAGTGCTACATCTGCTAACCAAAGGGTCAGCAGTTCGAATCTGCCAGGCGCTCCTTGGAAACTCTATGGGGCTGTTCTACTCTGTTCTATCAGGTCGCTATGAGTCAGAATCGACTCGACGGCACTGGGTTTTGTTTTGTTTTCCTTTCCATTAAAATTGGTGATGAATTTTTCCATTTCTGAAAAGGATGTTGTTGGAATTTGGATCAAGATTGCATTATATCTATAGATAGCTTTGGGTAGTATTGCATTTTTACAATTAAATGTCCCAATCCATATGTGCTGATTTTCTTCCATTTATGTAGGTCTCATTTAGTTTCTTTCAGGAGTGTTTTATAGTTTTCATTGTTTATGTCATTTACATTCCTGATTAGGTTTATTACTAGGTATTTTAGCATTTTGGGGGCTATTGTAAGTGGTATTGCTTTCTTGATTTCCTTTTGGAGTTCTCCTTGTTAACAGAAAGGAATCCAACTGATTTTCATGTATTGATCTTGTGCCCTGCCACTCTGCTGAATTCTTCTATTGGATTCCATAGCTTTCTTATAGAAATGTATCTTAATTTTTAGCCTGTATAGATTTCTTTCTACAATAACTTTTTTAATAGTATGGCCAGATATGTTTTGTGGTTAGAACTATAGGAAATGATGATTTCTAAAACATCATCATGTTCTTAAAGAATGTATATGATTCTCTAAAACTGACTCACAATCTCATCCTAAATGTAACTATACTTTTTTGGGGGTTAATTATACAATGAGGACATAACATCTGACTAAAACATTACTGCATTTTCAATGATCTATTAGTATTTTATTTGCTATAATGAATGAGATCATAATATAAAGCTGTTCGGAGAGGAGACAACCCTGAATAAAGATTTACTCTCAGGTTAATGTCATAGAACTTTAATTCTGCACATGGGTCTACTTGCCAGAATGACACAGCCTAGATCTCACACTTGTACTATCTTTAATAATTTCTCAGTAAGCTCTATAAGCAGAAACTAGTTAAAGTTTTTAATATAGCTCGAGAGATTTGGACATGACATATTCTTGCAGTTTAGTATGGTAAGTAAAGCCCACTGTTTGCAAAACCTTAGGCAAATGTAAAATAATTATTATTCTTTTCTCATTGTTTTCCAGAAAGAAGGTAGAACTCTGACACTCATGATTAATTTCCGTTTTGTAATTCCAGAATTTCCAAGCATAACAATTAGCCAGTCACACATAGTTGTAGGGTACCTTTTACATATAAAACTTTCCAGTAGGTACTTTGGATGAAAACAAGTATATCTGAGCTTTGTTTCTATATTTCAAAGATCTTAGTATCAAATCCTCATACTACCTTGTGTTTACCACTTTTCTGCTATTGTGTAAAATAATATCTTTGCAACACCTTTCATTTTAAAGAGAATATATCTTTTCTGGCTGGCTGGACATTACCAGAATTTCAAGTGACAACACGTATTAGGAATTCAATTAAGCACAAACATTTCCATTAAAAAGCAGCAGTCAAGGTAAACCTTGACATTTTAATAGACTACTAAAAAAAAGGAAAATTATTATTTCATTTTATTGTGGGTACAAACATAACACATTCAGTAATAAAACTCAAGATAGGAAATTAATGTCACCTACAAGAGAAAAGTTTCATAGGTGACTTGTGTATTCATTGCTATTATTATAAGGTCTTTAGCCAACTCTCAAAATTAATTCCTCTTTTGTATTCATAGTATAATCAACTACAGAAAAGGCTACATTTAAGTGACATGAAAGGGTCTGAATTATCCACAAAGCTGGTGAACTAGTAAGGTCGAGAAAACACAATGTAGAGGACCATGCCGATATGACTTCTCTTTCTCGCAAAACAGTAACTGAAGTGAAACAAAGTGTTTTTAGTGATAATATGAACAGTTTTGCTCTTGAGTGTTGTAGTCAGGCATATGAAGGTAAATGATCAGAAATGAGTAGAAAGTTTAACACCAATACATCTTTTAATAAAAACATGGCTGCAACATTTGGTTACTGACTGTGCACCCTCGATTGAATCTTTTTTGTGGATTTTTTTCTGAAGTGACCAGTAGAGTTTATTTAGTTCCTTGAGCACTAGAGACTGAAAGTTAAGCTACCTTAATAAAGTTTCTGATAAAAGTCATCATGTCTTCACACATTTTGGTATGTGGACTCATTGAGTTCAAACTCATTGAGTGGTCACACATTCTAGTTGAAGCAATTTCTTTTTAACTCTGTTGCATTGTTACTACATACTACTGTGGCCACCACCATTATCATCATCACTTCTGACTGTCACTTCCAGGTGTACAATAAAATTGAAGACTGTAAGGAGTATGGGAAAATCACTTTTTATCACCTGCCTTTACACTGGCAGATATCAAAATGATATTCAGGTCAAACAGAATTTTTATGAAGAGTTAGGATTCCCACGGACGCTCTTTAACATTTCATCTTTTGTTAGCTGTATTTTCCTCCTGTCTGTGATTTGTATTTTCATTCACTGATTGTGCTTGTGAGATGGTAGAAGCTTTAAACTAGATGTGAGTTTTCTATTTTGTTGGATATGGGATAAACTTTTTAATACTTAATCCTGAATCTTAATTACCAAAATGAGGCTGAAAACTAAAAATAATTCCAAAGCCATAAGATATCCCTGAGATGGTGTCAAGAGTTGAAGAAGGAACAGCCAAAAAAGTATGCTTAAGATGGTAGTAGGAGGAAAGGAAGGAGTTCCTGGTTAGTGCAAACGGTTAACATGCTCAGCTACTAAGGAAAAGGTCCACTCAGTGTTGTCTCAGAAGAAAAGCCTGGTGATCTACTTGCAAAAAACCAGCCACTGAAAATCTTCTGGAGCTTAGCTTTATTTTGACACTCGTGAGGTCACCATGAGTCAGAACTGACTCAGCGGTAAGTAGTTACGAAAAAAATAAGCCCTATTCCTCTTCGTAGCTCACTGAATTAACAAACTTCCATAAACTGATTACATAAACTTTAAATGATGAGAGCATGAATTTGTAGGCAGTGGTGGAAACAGGGAAGAAGCAATACATATGAGAAGATGCTCCAAGAGAAATTATCCTAAAACCGATGCTTACTGAACTCAAGGGATGAAAAAAAATCAAAGATAAATGTTCTTGATGGTATGCAGAACGGTGGTACATCTGCAGAGTTTGATGTTGGAAAAGATAAATTAGATATGAATTAACTTTTGAGGCTCGAGGTTATGGAAAAGATGGGTGGATATGAGAGCAGACAAGCAATTGGCAACTGGAGAAATGGGACTAGAGAAAGTAGAGACATTAGCATGACAAAACTCGTGAGAACGAAATATCTGAGCAGGAGGGCGAGCCTTAAGGAGTGCGTTTGGAATGCAACCAATAGAAGAAACCAAGAGTGATCAGAGAGTAGAGATAAAGCGGCAATTAAAGGCCAAACTGAATTAGGAGAGGAACGGTATTTTGCTGAGAAGCATTCCAAGGCTACTTCAGCACCTGAGCTTCTCCTGTGGGAGCTATGGGAGGAGAGGCCTGGGAAGAGTTTGGGAAGGAGGTGGGGAAATGGAAGTAGTATGGCAGAGTCTCAACAATCAGATCAATATTTTCTAAAATCTCCTAAATCAAACAATGAGTTTGATAATCAAAACTCATTGGCCATGAAAACAGTATTTCTTGAAAGTAATTTCTTGAAAGCAGTTACGATCCTAATGCCATTGTTGGACCTGTACAACAGTACTGAATATGCTGCAAATTCTCTAATTCCATCTCCTTTAAAGATTCAAGCAGAAAATCCCACTCCAAAATAAGAGCCCGTAATTTTATTCAAATGCACATTAGGATGCTACCATTAACACCTCTGATTTTCTGTGTTGTTGAGTGAGGGAATTCAGAGTATGAGTGAAGAAAAGGTGACCTGACATTGTACAACCTGCGGTCCAACATCTCCCTGTTAAAAAAAAATGGCTTTTTAAAAAACATAATTGTAAAATGACTACTTCAAAGCACAAGCTATGAGCCACTGAAAAAATTAGGGAGGAAAAATCAAGGCTAGAAGTAAGTCCTGATGTCTACTTTTATGGTATAAAAAATAGGGCCTCACATTTTCACCTCAGATTTGGTGAGAAAAAGGGGAAAGCTTTTTTTTTTTCTCCCCAAGCTGTGTCCTCTTGTGCCATACTAAACCCCAAGCTAAGTCATTTTCAAATACAGGAGGATTTAAGAACAATGATAGTAGTTTAATCTTCATTTACAAAGGCTTGGCCTGGGCTGCCATCATGCATAAAGACTTCTGAAAAGTTGGTGTGAAAAATGCTGTTTAGGTTATTCCGTCCTTGAGGCAAATTTTAAAACAATTATTTGTGAATGCTATGAAGACACTATACCTTAGACTTCTCATCAATAATACAGCCCCAAACTCAGAAAGCTGCCAAGGCTCCAACTGAAGGCAATGAAAGACATGATCTGCGTTCTCTCTCTGCTTTCCCTTGAGCCTCATGCCTGGAAATCATGCATTTTGGAACACTAGCAGTAATGTCACAAAACCTCTTCCTTGTTTATGTTCTTTTTTAGCTTATCCATTTATGGAAAATAAATAAAATTCACAGGCAGGCCAGTACCCAGTGAAGCTGTCAGCTGTAGTGTTTGTCATATTTCAATCAAAGCCTGAGCCAGCCAGCCATCTTTATCCAGTGCAGTCTCTACGTTCTCGAGGACCAGAATTAATGAATTAGCTATTGATTAAATTCCACTCTAGCAAATCCACCAAGGCAAATAAATGAACTACCAGGGCACGTGTAGGCCATGGCCAGACATGTCTGGGCTATTGATCAGTAGTTAGTATTCTCTGGGGATATAAAAGTAGCGGATGATAATATGACAAGTATAAAAATGCAATGTAGAAACAGAGTTTGTTCCTGGATGAGCAGCCTATAAAACTAGAAGCATCCACCTGATCTTTCTGCATTTGTGTGCTATGGCATCTTTGGTTAAGGTACAAAGGAGAACTATGCATAATTGTCTGCACTTCACACAGTATCGTCACAAGCAAGGCATAGGTTAAGACCAAAGGTAAGTTGATGCACCCCATGGGTATAATCAGGCTTACATGCTACCTGATATGTTATTAAAATACATGCATGTAAATTTCACTGACTACTGGATTTCAACAAAAACAAACAAAAATCTAAAGAATACATGTCATAATAGAAACCAAATAACTTTAAATGCCTTAGAAGTAAAAGTAAACCCAGTCTATTGACATTTTTCTGGAAGGATTTCGCATGTTGCTAATATAAAAGAGATGTTTTAGACCAAAGTAGAAATATACCTAACAAGTATACATTGCCAGAAGTATGATGGGATTACACAAACAATAATGTGCACACAGGAGGCTAACTACTTTGGTGCTGGTGTAATTTTGATTAATGGCTTGGCAGCCCATACCGGCTCGTTAGAGTCTTGCCTTTGGAAAATGTTACTCTGCTACGATGGATCATTTTAATAAAGGAAAGATTTTATATGCCAATATTTGGCTGTGAATGATTTCTATCAAGTTTTTGTTAGGTCTTCGACCAAAAAAAGAAAAAATCACCAAAAGCGTTGGAATAACATAAAATATGGTGTAGGGGGACTTCCTGTTCTGGCCAAGATGGAGCGAGCCCATTACCGCCACTCTCTCCCACTGATTGCAACTAACATCTCTGGACAAAGTACAAAAGCAACTACCTGAGGACTCTGAAATGTTCACTGTGGCAGACCGATCAGGAGGGGAGCCAAAACTTGAAGAACAAACCTAATAGGATGTGTTTCCCATTTTTTCCCCCTCTTTTATGCCTCAGCTTTAACTCAAGAGCAGCCCCAGTGTGGAACTGTGTTCTGGGCAAGCAAAATCTGGCAGAAACCGTCTTTCTGGCCAGAGTACCTGGAACAAAAAGGCCTTGTAAGCCAGAGCATGTGGGGGAAACCCCCATTTTGTTTTGTTTTGTTTTCCCTTTTTCCTCTGGCTGCTGCTCTGAGGGTGTGCTCAGTCACAGGGCTGCACTAGGGCAGATGTGGCTGTGTGGACAACTAACACTCCCCTCCAAAAACAAGTCAAAGAACCAAAAAACCAATGTTCTATTCAGAAGAACCCAGACGAGGGGCTCCTGTGGCCCAAAGGATGTGGGGGCTCTCACCTCATTGCCCCAAGGATTGTTTCAGTTGTGCAAATTGTGATACAACCTAGAAGCCAAAATTCTGAGAGAAACCATGGGAAAGGAATCTGAGAAAGGATGTCCACGAAAGCTGGAAAGTATGAGAGGACTCTGAAATAGGAGAAAACTAAGAGAGCCCCCAATTCTGTGTATGAACCAATGCAACACAAGGCAAAACATATCTAAAATTAACAAAACAAAACAAAACAAAAAACCACTGTCATACAAGCTCCTGCAGAAAATAGAAGAGAGAGGAACACTTCCAAACTTATTTTATTGAGCCAAAATTACCACAGTACCAAAAGCACACAAAACCGTTATAGACCAATTATCCTTTATGAGCAGAGACACAAATGTCCTCAACAAGATAACAGTAGATTAGACCCAGCAATAGGTTAATAAAATAATACATAACAACCATTGGGTTTATCCAGAGAACAGAAAGCTCATTCAATGTTTGAAAGTCAATCACTGTAATTAGCCATAACAACAATTAAACATGTAGAAAAAGTATTTGACACATTCAATATTTATATATGATTAAGACTCTCAGAAAAATAGTAGTAGAAGGGGAATTCCTCAACCTGATAAAGGAAATCTCCAAAAAATTAATAAAAAATTAATAGTAACCATCATATTTGACATATTTTAATGGTAAAAAACGGAAAACTTTCAGAGATTGGAAACAAGTCAAGGATATCAGTTTTTATCACCTTATTGAAGTATCCAGTGCAACAAGACAAGAAAAAGAACTAAAAGATGCAGATTGGAAAGAGAGAAAACCGCTCTTTTCACAGATGATATGATTTTCAATGTAGATCATAGGAATCTGCAAAGAAGCTTCTAGAACTAACCATGAGTTTAGCAAGGTCTCATGATAAAAGGCCAGTATACTAAAACCAATTGTGTTTCTTTTCACTAGCAATGAGCAGTTGGATTTCATTTTTTTTTTTAAGAACCACGAACAATACCAAATCAAAAAAATAGACAGTAACACCTCCAAAAAGAAATAATTAGGTATAAATATGATGAAATATACGCCATATCTGTATACTGAATTTCACAAAACACTGATGAAATAAGAGAAAGAGGATCCAAATAAATGGAGTAATATGTCATGTTCAAGAAGCCCTGATAGTGCAACAGTTAAGCGCTCAGCTGCTAACTGAAAGGTTGGTAGTTTGAAAGCTGCTCAGTGGAAGACCTGGCAATCTGCTTCCATTCCCCAAGAGTATGGCCCCCACGTGCCCTTTTAACTCTGTGCTGAAGTCACTCCTGAGGTTCACCTTTCAGCCAAAGATTAGACAGGTCTCTAGGGTCAACAATAACACACGTGAGGGACGTGCTTCATAGTTCAATCATGTACACAAGACTAATGGGCACACCAGCCCCAAAGCAAAGATGAGAAGGCAGGAAGGGACAGGAAAATTGGACAGATGGAAAATGGAACCTGGAATGGAGAAGGGGAGAATGCTGACATAACGTGGGGTTGGCAGCCAATGTCACACACACACACACACACACACACACACACAAAGATTACAGCCTAGGAAACACTATGAGGCAGTTCTATTCTGTCACATGGGGTCACTATGAATTGGAATCGACTCTATGGCACTTAACAACAACATAACGTGTTCACGAACTGGAACACTTGATTCTGTTGTCGTTTCTTCCCCAACTGATCTACAGAGTCAACGCGGTCCTAATTAAAATCGTAGATTTTTTTTGTAACAAGCTGATTTCAAAGTTTATATTGAAAGGCAAAGTAATGAGAAGAGCCACAGTAATTTTTTTAAAAGGAAGGTCAGAGTTGAAGGTCTCACGTCATATTATCTCACAGCTTACTACCAAGCTATAGTAATCAAGGATGTGTGATATTGGTAAATAAACACACACACAGATCAAAGGAACTGAATAGAGTCCAGAAATGATTTACTCTATGTGTTTAACTGATTTTTGACAAAGATCCAAAAGCAATTCAATGAAGAAAAGATAGTCTTTCCAAAAGATTGTACTGGAAAAGTTGGACATCCATTTGCCAAAAAAATTAACCTTGACCCATTCCTCAGTTTATACAAAAATTAACAAAAAGGAATCACAGGCTTAAATGCAAATTGTAAAAGTGTAAAAAGGCCAGAAGAAATGACAGGAGAAGCTCTTTGTGCTCTTGGATCAGGCAAAGAGTTCTTAGACAACAACAAATGCACAATCCATAACATTTAAAAAAAAAACGATAAATTGAACTTTACTGAAATTTCAAATTTCTGTTCTGTAAGACACAACTAATGGAATGAAAAGAAAAGCCAGATTGAAGGAAAATATATACAAATCACATATCTAACGAAAGACTTGTATCTGAAATATTTTTAAAACTCTCAAAACCAAACAATGAGATAACACATAATCTAATTAACACATTGGTAAATTATTTGAATAGGCACATCACCAAAACAGATAAACAAATCTCAGATAAGCAATGCAAAGACGATTGATATCAACAGTCATGAAGGAAATGTAAATTAAAACCACAAGGAGACACCACTACACACCTATTAAAATGGCTGTGAAAAAAGTGGGAAAATCCTTCCAGCATCTCAAGTGCTGGCAAAAATGTGGGGTAGCTAGAACTCTCATATAATGCTAGCAGGAATGTAAGAAGTTTGTCAGTTTCATATAAAGTAAAACATAAAATTATGATATGATTCAGCGATCCCACTCCTATTTACCCAAATAAAATGAAAACTTACATTCACACAAAATCTGAATCTGAATGTGTATAGCAGCTTTATTCATAGTAACCAGGAACTGGAAACTACCCAAACTGTATACAAGTCGTGTAATTTTGGAGCCTTGGTGGTGTAGTGGTTAAGAGCTTGGCTGCTAACCGAAAGGTTGGCAGTTTGAATCCACTAGCTGCTCTTTGGAAACCCTAGCGGTCAGTTCTACTCAGTCCTATACATTTGCTATGAGTCAGAATTGACTCAATAGCAATTTGTGTGTGTGTGTGTGGCATATTGATAAAAATGGAATATTACTTGGCAATAAACAGTAACTACTGATATGTACAATAACATGGATGAATCTTAACTGAAAGAGGCCAGACTTAAATGGCTACATATATGACAATTATATGACAAGGCAAAACTACACAAGTGAGAACAGAGCAATGGATGCCATGATTTGGGGGGTAAGGAAAAGGGGTTGGCTAAAAAGGGAATATTTCAACATAATAGAACTGTTCTATATCTTGATCTGGTAATGTTTACACACCACAACTCTATGCATTTATCAAAACTCAGAACTGTAGCAAAGAATGAATTTTCCTGCATATAAATTAATAACAAATTTAAAAAGTTTAAGGGAATAATTGCAAAATAAACAAATTCATAAAACCCAGAATCCTTTCAGAAGTTTATTTACTTCATTATTAAAAGTAGGCTGTTCTCTTCACAGCCTTGTCAGTTTTTAGTAGGACCTGTATTTTTTCTCTTTGCATGTAATAAATTGCCTTTATAGTAATCTCAGATTTAATTAAAATTGCATATGGAGTTTCAAGACGAAAAGTTTTTTTTTGTCGTTGTTGTTTTGTTCAGTTCAGAATTTTGAAGGCATTGCTCCATTGTCTTTTAGCAGTGAATACTGCAGGCGCCATTCAGATTTCCAGTGCAGCATGTACAGGGTCTGTCTTTTATTCCTGGAACTTTTTTTTTTTTTAATTTTTATTGTGCTTTAAGTGAAAGTTTACAAATCAAGTCAGTTTCTCATACAACTTATATACACCTTGCTATATACTCCTAATTGTTCTACCCCTAATGAGACAGCCTGCTCCTTCCCTCCACTCTCTCTTTTCATGTCCATTCCACCAGCTTCTAACCCCTTCTGCCCTCTCATCTCCCCTCCAGATAGGAGATGCCAACATAGTCTCAAGTGTCTACTTGATCCAAGAAACTCATTCTTCACCAGCATCTTTTTCTATCCCATTGTCCAGTCCAAACCCTGTCTGGAGAGTTGGCTTTGGGAATGGTTCTTATCCTGGGCCAACAGAAGGTCTGAGGGCCATGACCACCAGGGTCTTTCTAGTCTCAGTCAGACCATTAAGTCTGGTCTTTGTACCAGAATTTGGGGTCTGCATCCCACTGGTGTCCTGCTCCCTCAGGGGTTCTCTGTTGTGTTCCCTGTCAGGGCAGTCATCAGTTCTGGCCAGGCACCATCTAGTTCTTCTGGTCTCAGGCTGATGCAGTCTCTGGTCTATGTAGCCCTTTCTGTCTCTTGGACTCATAATTACCTTGTGTCCTTGGTGTTCTTCCTTCTCCTTTGGTCCAGGTGAGTTGAGACTCATTGATGCATCTTAGATGGCCACTTGCTAGTGTTTAAGACCCCAGATGGAGAGGCTGGTTCTTTTTTTTTTTATTATTCTTTTTTTTAATAATTTTTATTTTGCTTTAAGGGAAAGTTTACAAATCAAGTCAGTCTCTCACACAAAAACCCATATACACCTTGCTACACACTCCCAATTACTCTCCCCCTAATGAGGCAGCCCCCTCTCTCCCTTCACTCTTTTCATGTCCTTTTCGCCAGCTTCTAACCCCCTCCACCCTCTCATCTCGCCTCCAGGCAGGAGATGCCAACATAGTCTTAAGTGTCCACCTGATCCAAGAAGCTCACTCCTCACCAGCATTCCTCTCCAACCCATTGTCCAGTCCAATCCATGTCTCAGGAGTTGGCTTCAGGGATGGTTCCTGTCCTGGGCCAACAGAAGGTCTGGGGGCCATGACCACCGGGGTCCTTCTAGTCTCAGTCAGGCCATTAAGTCTGGTCTTATGAGAATTTGGGGTCTGCATCCCACTGCTCTCCTGCTCCCTCAGGGGTTCTCTGTTGTTTTCCCTGTCAGGGGAGTCATCGGTTGTAGCCAGGCACCATCTAGTTCTTCTGGTCTCGGGATGATGTAGGCTCTGGTTCATGTGGCCCTTTCTGTCTCTTGGGCTTGTAATCACCTTACGTCCTTGGTGTTCTTCATTCTTCTTTGATCCAGGTGGGTTGAGACCAACTGATGCATCTTAGATGGCTGCTTGGTAGTGTTTAAGACCCCAGACTCCACTCTTCAAAGTGGGATGCAGAATGTTTTTGTAATAGATTTTATTATACCAATTGACTTAGATGTCCCCTGAAACCATGGTCCCCAGACCCCTGCCCCTGCTACGCTGGCCTTCGAAGCATTCAGTTTATTCAGAAAATTTCTTTGCTTTTGGTTTAGTCCAATTGTGCTGACCTCCCCTGTATTGTGTGCTGTCTTTCCCTTCACCTAAAGTAGTTCTTATCTACTATCTAATTAGTGGATACCCCTCTCCCACCCCGCTCCCTTCCCCCTCATAACCACAGAAAAAGTTTTCTTCTCAGTTTAAACTATCTCTCAAGTTCTTATAATAGTGGTCTTATACAATATTTGTCCTTTTGCAACTGACTAATTTCACTCAGTATAATGCCTTCCACAGCAGTGGGTGGGTTTTTATTATGCCTTCCAGGTTCCTCCATGTTATGAACTGTTTCACAGATTCCTCACTGTTCTTTATCAATGCGTAGTATGGAATAATTTTTAATGTACCTTTTTATCCTGATATTGTGAAATTTCCGATAACATACCTTTATATAGCTCTGTTTTCAGTCATTGTGTTGGTATCTATGGAATTTTTTAATCTACAGACCAGTGACTTTGGTTCTGGGATATTTTCTTGTCATCTTTCTTTGAAGATTTTCTTCTCCTTCCTTGAACTCTCATTATTCAAACATTTCACTTCCTGGATTTCTTTTTAATTTTTTCAATGCTTTTCTTTCTCTCTTCTTTTTTTGACACCTTTATCTTTTAATGTGTTTTCGGAGACATGCCCTCAAATTTTATTCCAAAGTTTCAATTCTGCTTTCACATTTTATTTTCCAGAATTTTTTTTTTTTGGAAAACACTTTGACTCTTTTTGAAGCATCCTGTTTTTGTTTTCTGGATAGAGGATCTACTTTTATCTCTTTGAGGTTATGATACTTTTTCCTCCCCCTTGCATTTTCTGTTCTATTGAATCATTTCATTCTTTTGTTGATTTTAGTCTCCTTTTTATCTTTAAAAGTGATGCACCAGAAATAGTTGACTATAAGTTTTATGTAGATAGTTAAGACTTGTTGATTTGTGTACTTCCCTACTGGTGACCAGGTGGAAAAATTTTTTCTCTTAGGTGGTCCTATGTGCTAGTGTCTGGAGGTACTTTATTTGGGGCCATTCAGGCTTTTCCAGAGAATAATGTCCAATTTCCTGTCTGTAGGCATTTATGACAGACTACTTGTTAATGAGAGAAGAACTGGGAAAGCAGCTGAGGCTTCCACCACTCAGGTTGTATTTGTCACTTTATCACCATTTTTACCTCTGTCTCTCATCCCACCTTTCCACTGTGCCTAGTCATTCAAATTTCTAAATGTCTCTGGTTCAGTTTTTCAAAAGAAGAAACTTTTGATGCCCTGGTGGGTGGAGTTTGCCTCATAGAAGAGGAACAATAAATACCGGATGCCTAGTGTAGCCACAGAAAACCTTGAGTTTCAGCCACTTATTTTTAGACTTTCAGGTAATCCCCTGATTTCAGTTTAGAAGCTTACACCATCTCCCTGCTCTTCCCAATCCTTAAAGGTTCTTAGTGCTCAGCCTCTCAGGGTCTCTGCAGGGCGATGAGCTTGATTCCTGTCATTATCACTCTCTGCCAACATACTGGTTATAAATCTTTCCACTGTACCAAGTCATTTGCCTCTTACTGTCAAATATGGCTTCCGAAATGGTGTTGACATCTCTTTTTCTGTTGTTGTCTTCTCTCTTCTTACTTCCTCTTGTTTTTTTAAATAGCTTTTAACATATTTTTGCCATCAACTTAAAATGTTTGGGGATAAGCAATCTTTAACCGGACTGAAAAAGACTTGTCCTATTACCATCTGCAAGGGTCTTCTAAAGGAAAAGATACCCGAGAGTCAAAGGCATTACAGACATTTGTTTAATTTCTTATAAAGCTTAAAGATTATTTTTAGTTACGTATATATGTAATCCAAGATATACTCCTCTATACCATCACCTGGGCTTGAGTCATGGGGCTGCTAACAGACAAGAAATCTGACAATATCCACCTACCCAAGTATAATTCTTCCTGAGTTCTTCAAGGCTGAACTCAAATGTCATATCCTCTATGAAGCTTTCACAGATAATCCTGGGTAGAGTTTGGTATTTTTCTCTTTATGCTTTTCCTGCACATTTCAAACCTCTAATGCAGTATTTTTCATATTGTTCTGTAATTATTTGTTTAGGGCAGTGTTTCCCACAGTAGACTGGAGTGACCCTATAGAACAGAGTAGAACTGCCCCACAGGGTTTCCAAGGAGAGGCTAGAACTTCCAGTCTTTTGGTTAGCAGCTGAACTCTCAACCGCTGCACCACCAGGGCTCCTTGCAAAGTTAGGAACCATGTTTTATACTTCTTTGTATCATTTCTGCCTTAATTATAGCCATAAATGTATTTGCCGAAAGAATAAACAAAGGTCTCTGGCGCCCATTTAACTTGACCACTTCCCTCTGCATAGCAAGTAATCTTGCTGACAGGTGATGATGAACCAGCTGAAAAAAAAGACTATCAATTACACAGAACATCAACAATTAGGTCAGCATCTATCCTGTGTGGAATAAAGGAGGTGCTCCAGAAGGTAAGGTTTTACCCTGAACAGCTAAGAACCTAGTTACTGGGGTTTTTCTAATTATTTTAATCACTAGGGTCTCTATAAGTCGGAATCAACTTGACGGCACTGGGTGGGTTTTTAGTCTCTAAGATCAGTACAGATATTTTTGTTATCAATTAAAATTTAAAAAAAAAATGAAATTTCATTATGCCACAGAGGAGTCTTTCAGAATTTATGTATTTTATTATTTTTAGTAAGTGTGTGTGTGTGTGTGTGTGTGTGTGTGTGTGAAAAGCGATTCCTTTGTCTAGAGCAAAAGTATGATGTGGGAGCACTCAGATTTCTTTCTCTAGCCTCAACTTGATGTAGAGGAATGAACAATTATCATCACATTTTTAGCTTCGGAAATTTGACGTTAAACATTCTTCTTATTGCTAATTTTGAATTGTAAAGGGACTCGCTTTCAAACTATGGTCATTTCTCAGTAACAAAAGAATACAGAAAAATAAACGGATTCTACCAAGACTCTGATAAAATTGATAATGTTGATTCAAAGATTACCTCCCCTGTTTATTTTACAGGTATTTCTAGCTTCAGGGCAATCTGATATATGTAAATCCAATTTTTTTTTCCAAAGAGATTAAGTTAGAAGGCAGTCATTCTAATTAAAATTGTGTTCTTTGCCTCATAGAAGGATTCACTGAAGGACACATTTAAATAAAAAGGCTCTTTAGTGCATTTAAGTATTTGCTCATAGATTACTAAGTAATGGGAAATGAAGCTGGGTAGTCAGGGAAATCCAAGCTTAAATGTTCAGGGAATCTGGCCAATGAAGATGAACACCTGTACAATAATATCAAAAATTTGATTTACAAGCATATTTAAAGCCACTTAAATAAGATTGTCATGGCTGGGAGAATACCGTTGGTTTCCATTTTCATTGCTTAGGATCAGCGTTCTGTACCTTGAGGTGATGCCATGAACTGTGGGTGTTGGTATATCATCCGGAGTATCTTCTACAGTGGTGATTTGGGTTCCGTTGCTTTTCACACAGGCGTACATTGTGCAGACCTCAACCTGCAAACATTAGTTTAGAAAAGAATAAATCCAGCCATTTTCAAATGCAGACTGATGATGGGCCGAATCCCACCCACGCTCACTTCATATGAATCTCTTCTAGTGCTCTACAGCCTCTTGGGGTTTAATAAATATTCAACTTTGATGTTAATTGACTCCAGTGGGACAGGCTCAGAGTAGAGTGCAGAATTGGGCTCAGAACAATTGATTTAGCGGCTAAAATGGCAAGGCTTGGTCTCTGGTTCCAACCATTCAGAAAAAGACAGACATATTAATCTACCCCGTGCACAGTCAAGGAATGGAAGGTGCCTAGGAGACAGTTTGCAAACAAAATAGGTTATCGCTGTATACGGCTCCCTAGATCTATACCCAAGCAGTGTAATGATGATATCTTCTGGAAGTTGTGACACCTTACAACAAATAGCCGAAATGCTAATGTGTAATAGAAGAAAAATGAGGGCTAGAGAAGGCTTCCAATATGGTGGAGCTATTTTATATCCATTTGTTCCAGCATCAATTGTGTTTTTACCTTAATCACAGCAGAAAATCATCATTCATTCCTTTAATTCTGTCACCTAATCTGAATAAAAAGTAAGTAGGGTGGAATAACTAGAGATTAGAAATGGAGATCATCAAACATGAGTAACACAAAAGGGTTATACTCAGCAAGAGGGAGGGGAGACAAATGAACGTACGAAAGATTGCTCATGGGACATCCTCGAAACTACATCATTCTGCTCTCAATTAAAGGAGAGACCAAAGAGGAGCTGTACTTTTTCCAGTGCTAATTTATTTCCAGCATCTAATACATAAATGCAGGAGGGAAACGGGATACTGTGAATCTTAAGTACTAATGCTGAGCTTTTAAGTGAAGCAGTTCTCTTGCTTCATTGGCATTTAGGAAAGACAAATGTGATTCTTACTGTATTTATTTATAGATGTGACATTTTATTCATAGGGCAGTTTGCACCTGAATGGGAGTTGAGGCATATTTTTATAATGCTGGTTAAGCATGTCATTTACTTAGGCCATAGGTTATTTTGCTGTAATACTTAGTAGATATTTAAACTCTTTCAAGACCCTCTGCTCTGAGTATGACCAACTAAACTCCAAATAACTTAAAGGCAGAAGAGCATAAAATAGACTTACTATAATACAATTAAGGAAAATAAAATATTACACATACTGGAAATAGTTGACTATCTGATGCATAATGGGATAGCTCACAATCAACTTAACTGAATGTATTGTGTAACTAATACGTGCCAAATACCATGGTAGGTGCTTGCACAAATTATTTTATTGAGTCCTTACAACTCTATCTGCACAAGTTTGTAAATTGGGGCTCAGAGAAATCAGGGCATATGATCAAGTTGGTAATATTTGAGATAATTAATTTGAGGGCTATAATACAGCCTGTTGCCTTATCATCTGAATGTTAAGCATTTCTAAGTGCTTAATATAAACTATTTAGCTGTATTCAAATATTTCTCCAGAAAGCTTTTTTTTTTTTTTTTTTTTGACATCAGAGAAATGTGTCAATATTTTTCTCAGTTTTACTAAAATAATATTCCAAGACTTCATCTTTGGAGCATATTTCTGGTACTAAAGTTGTTTTGCATAAAATGTGAATGAAACACAAATATGAAGGTTTACCATGTTCATATTAAAGAGAAATAAAATTGAACCAACATTAAAACTTGATCTTTTTAAAAATATATATGTAAAAGGATTTATTTAAAAAGTAGCTATTTGGGTACATTTATGTGTCCACTTTACAATTAGTAGTTCTTTTACAGAGGGGGTTAGAATGGAGAATCTTAATTCTAAAGTATTAGGCATTTCAAGTAAATGCATATTTTAAACGAAGTCAAATTATCTCTGATATCATACTGAAAATCCTTGAAATTTGATAGTCAATTTTCCAGAAATGCAACTGTTATTTCAGGTGTAGTACTCCTCAACTGGGAAACCCTGGTGGCATAGTGGTTAAGATCTATACCTGCTAACCAAAAGCTTGGCAGTTCAAATCCACCAGGGGCTCCCTGGAAACTGTATGGGGCAGTTTTAGTGTGTCCTTTAGGGTCTCTATGAGTCGGAATTGGCTCAATGGCAACAGATTTCATTTTTAATTTTTATTCTTGAACTGTGAAAAGTTCACAATAGCACAGTTTTGGGGAATAGGAATGTCTTAGTCACAAGTAACAAAATTCATATATTGAAATTAAATTCAGTCTCATAGCTCCTCGTCTGTTTCCATGTCTCAAATCTGATCAAAATCCTACCACTAACACAAACCAATACGAATGAACAGGTCTGAAACACTTGAATATCAAACCTTGCTCCACGTCAAAAAAGGAGTGGGTCATGCCCCCACAACCCCCAGGGAACTCAGCCCCAGGTTGTGTTGTGAGTCCTAAAAAAGCAATATGGGGTCTTCATGAGTCAGAACAGACTGGATGGCACCTGACAATGGATAACAACAACAAAGCAAACGCATCGGCAGCCTTTTGGGAGCTCAGCCTGATTTCTCCACGCCCATCGCCATCATCAGGTCCATTCCGACTCACAGCAAACCTACAGGACAGAGTAGAGCTGCCCCATATGGTTTCTAAGGAGTGGCTGCTGGATTCAAACTGCCGACCTTTTGGTAAGCCCTGAAAGAGGATAGATAATACGGCAAATCCTCTGTCAATTTCCTATGCTAACCTGTTCTCAAAACTGTATTTCTAATTATTTTGAGTATGATTGTTACTGTGTAATTTGATCTATGTTCCATGTACACACACAGACTCACTAAAAGAGCAATGGTCATAAACAGTCTACATACCCCAGGCTAACTCAGGTGGGTTAATGGGAATCATGGAGTGTGATGAAAAACAATAAACACACCTTTCTTCCCTATCACACATCTTCTTAGTTTTCTCAGAAAGCAAGCACTATGCGTGGTAGTAGAGGAGGCTAATACATTCACTGTAGTCAAATGGTTATGTATGCTTTACCTTCAAATGTGGCAAAAAGAAGATGATGGGGAGATGAAGGAGATGGCATTACTAAATAAACAGAGCCAGTGAAAAATTTCTGTGGTTAAATAAAATTTTTGTGCTTTAACATCTTCTTGAAAGTTATTTACAAAGCTTTTTGCAAAAAAATTATTTACAAAAACTTTAGGAGTTTAGTAAAAAAAAAAAAAATTACTAAACTGCAGCCTTTCTCTATAAACTTCAAGCATCTGAAGACTCTCCTTTTATCACTTATTTGCTCATTTGGCCTTGTTATCTTTTATGTCTTAGCAGGCTAACAAGATTTCTGACTCCGTAAGGATATGTTTCTTGTTTTATATGCCTTATTATTCTCTTCAGTTTTTCTGCTTTTAAGGTTAATAGACCCTGAAGAAGGTCCATGAGGTGGGCCTCGGATGGTCAGTACATTCTCTGAAGTTAAGTGTTAAATTTTGTCACGTATGTGCAGAAACATTTTTCTAGGGCAGGGTGCACTTACTCCATTAGATCCTCAAAGAGGTCCAAGGGGCAAAAAGTTTAAATACCTCAGCGCTCACATAGGTGGGGATCATTGAACATTCGCTGGAGGATGAGTGGATACATACTTTTATCCTTGGATAAAACCTTTTACTATTTGCTCGTCTGCTAGATACTCATTTATATTTTCTTGTTGCATTTAGAGGATCCTGGTGGCGCAGTAGTTAAGAGCTCAGCTGCTAATGAAAAGGTCAGCATTTCAAATCTACCAGGCATGCTCTACTCTGTCCTATAGGGTCGCCATGAGTTGGAATCGACTCGATGGCAATGGGTTTTTTGGTTTTGTTGCCTTTAGAATCCCAGAATACTAGAGGTGGTAGGATGTTTTAAGTCACCTAGTCCATTGTACTTACAAAAGAGAAAATTGGGGCCTGCTGAGGTTATATAACCTCCCTGAAGTTGTTAAATTAGTAAGTAGCAGACAGAGGAATAGAAAGAACGTTCCAATATTCCTAGGCTGATTCTGATTTTAATAACAGTGAAAAAAACAGGAAAAAGGCACACTGCTTGGCGAGGCTTATTCTGAATGTGTGATTTGCTTCATTTTGTGGGTTAGAATATCATTATCATCCTTATCACCGTCATTTTCCATATTATCATGGTCTTCTCTCCAGAGACCCACGTGTTTGCCCACAGCAAACGGATATAATCCTGATCAATTTCCCTGTTCCGTCTCCCCCTGCCACCAAATAAATAATCTCTAACCAAGTTTTTTTCTTTTTTTTTAACCAAGATGGAAGATTCCACTTAGAGAAGTCACCAAGCATGTTTTATTTAACATACCCATAAGCTTAACCATCAAAATAATAATAATAATTTTAAAAAATCCAACGTTCTAACCTGAATGTCATAGATAGTGAAGGGAGACAGGCCTCTCAGGACGAACGACCCAGGCACATCCATTCCAGTCTTGTAGAGCTTATTATTTACATAGATGGAACACTCAGTGACAACACCATTTGGGTTTGAAGGAGATGTCCAGATGACATGTACAGCTGTGCTGTTGATGACGACAACCTCTGGAGGAAGCAAGCCCTGAGGCTCTGGAATTAAAGGAAGAATCTGAATAAACTCCAGCTGTCTCTGAAAAAGCACTTGCTAAGCTAAACGCAGATCCATACTTAGGTTTAGCGAAGGGTTCACTGCTTATCTGCTGGTCTCTGATGAAGTCATCACAGTCCGTAGGCCTCTGGAAATTGGCTTATTACACTCTCAGTTAGAAACCATAGGAATTGGTGGCGAAATGTTTTATACCACCAGCATAGTGCTAATCTTCAACCCTATGTGACCAGTGGGATATGATGATAAATTATTCACTCATCTGCATCGCTAACACATATCTATTATTTGCCTCTTCTCCATCCTTTCACTCCACACCTCCCATAAAGAAAAAAAAGAAAGAAAAAAATTGCTCCTTAAGCAAAATATAAAACTTAAATGCACTGAGGCTGGTGGAACGTGAAAAATCATTTGATGTTACTAGCTTGTAACTCAAGCTATATGAAGCAATAATGCAATATTGTCATTATGTAAATGATTTTGAATGTTGATTACCATAGGTAATGATGAAATCTCACATTAGAAAAAAAATCTTGCTTAGCGTTAAATTACACAATTATTCAAGCTTGTCAGAAATAACTCTGCAGACATCTATTTTTATCATAAGAACCCATCTTAACTAGTTGAAGGATTGTCCTTGTAATCCGTTCTATTTTATAAACAAAAGGTGCTGACCTATTGCACCAGGAAGGGAGATGGGTTCCACACTTAAAGTGCGCTCCTAATGACCTGGAAGACTTGCTTGGGAGGTAATGACATTATAATGTTTATAATGAGATTTTATAAAGCCAAAAAGATTAGAAAGACCATTCCAAACACATTTCAGATTCACAAGTTGCTTCCCTTGCTTCCTCCCCCTTGCTAACGGGCTTAGAAATGAGTCATAGGCGATTTTTCTCAGTGGCTGAACTTCCACCTACAATTTCTGGTGACTCAGGGAGGGCCCTCACTGCTTGGCTGTCATTTTGAAAAGCATACTGCTTCAGAGAACAAATCTTAAAAAAAAAAAGTTTCTAAATGTCAACATTTATGGATGTGAACTTGGCTCCAAACTAAGCATACACTGAAAAGAATAGGAACAAACGGGGCTAATACCCCATTATTAGAGCCTTGTGCTGCTGTCTCACTGGGACCACTTACTGATCTGTCACTTGACAACAGCAAGCACTTAAGCATTTTAGCCCGCCTCCCTGTCCCCCAACCCGGAAGTTTCATAATGGAGGATGACCGCTCTCGCCCCGACAAGAATTAATCAATCTCATTCACATTTCTGAGGCTGAGCATTCCTTAAAATCTGGACTCACCCCCGTCACCAGTGGTCGCGTGCACGACTTCACTGTTGATGCTGTGGACGCCATTGAAGACCGAGATAAAAATCCGATACTCTGTGTTTGGGTTTAAGTGGCCAATGACATGGGAGTTTACATCTTGGAGGATTTTTAGAGATTCATTTGAGGTAGCAGAACTCCAAAAAAGTGTGTAGTATTCAACACCGCCCTGTAGGTCTTGAAGAGCTGTTAATGTTAAATGCAGCACAGTGTAAATATGACAGATTTGAGAAGTTTTTAGGGGAAAAGACAAACAAGACATTTTATCATGAGCTGGGTGGTGCAAACAGTTAACCCCTTAGGCTGCTAACTGAAAGGGTGGAGTCCACACGGAGGCACCTTGAAAGAAAGGCCTGGTGACCTACTTCCAAAAAATCAGCCACTGAAAACTCTACGGAATATATTTCTACTCTGAAACACCTGGGGTTGCCATGAGTCGGAATCAACTCGACGGCAACTGGCTTTTCTTTCTAGAATGAGAAATGAAGAAAGCTTATGGAATGTTCTTTATGGTGATTGCGGTTGGGATGGTTTTTATTTATAACAAAGTTCATTTTTTCCCCCAATCTCATAATTAGTTGGGTATCCTCCCTTACCTTATACAGGAAAGTGAGCTTTTTAACTCCCCCAAATGCTTTAATTATGCTATTTATAATGACTTAGCTAACCTTCAAAATTTTGATATAATATTTATGAAAGAAAGAGCATCATAAAAATATACAATACATGGAACCGCTTCTGTTCATCAGTTACATAATCCTAGAGAGAAGCCTATGCTAATATTCAAGAGGGCATCTCCTGACCCAGATCCCCGAATGTGAAGCGTGTTTTAATATGCTAACAACACTTTCTAAAGTTTCATCTTTAGAAGATGTTTATGTTACACATGGGTCATTGTATCATGTGCCCTTAAGGAGTGGCCAAGTAGGATTCTGAGATGATAGTCAAATTTATGTCAAGGCTTTCTTCCTTTCTCCTAGTTCAACATGCATATATGATATAATCAAGCTCTTGAAGAATGCCAAAATCAATCATTTACCATTTCACATGTGTTGTTGTTGTTGTGCACCGGGGAATTGATTCTGACTCATAGCGACCCCATGTGACACAGTAGAACTGCCCCATAGAATCTTCTAGGCTGTAATCTTTATGAGACAGATCTCCAGGTCTGTCTCCCTCCGAGCCACTGGGTGGGTGTGAACTGCCCACCTTTCTGCTAGTAGCCCATCGCTTAACCGTTTGCACCGTACATAACTCATCAATTTCTCAAACCTTTTCCTTTCAAAGGCCAGTCTATTGTTTTCTTTCTCCGCTTCCACCCAATTTCTCCACTTTTAGCCCTATGTTCTGCTTCTCATTAACTTCCCACAATGATGCTTTGAAAAGAAGTCATAAAAACAGCCATATTTTCTGAAGTAGGAAGTAGTATACTGCTCTACTTATGTCGGTATTTTTTAAGGGTTTTAAGCAGGAACTATTACTTTGATTTGTATTATTGGTGGACTGGCATGTTGGTTTACAAGCTTCCTGAAACTGTATGTAAAAAGATGCTTGAAGACCAGTTCAGCAGCACTAATCTAAGGATTGGGAGGAAAGAGTGGCGATTGTCTTCTCTTCTGGTCATTGAAGGGCAGTGCCTCTAATACAGGAGATCCCAGCACATTGCTAAGTAAGGAATTATGGCACTGGGAACGGTATGGTTTTCTTTTATGATCTCTTTTCATTAAGGTCTTAGGGGTCTTGTATAAAAACTGAATGCTAGTTCCCCTCTCCCCGCCCCACTTAAGAACACTACTGCTTTCACTTTATCTTTTACAATAATTAAAAAGTTGAGGCACACCAGTATAGCTGGAAGATTTTCTTAGCAACTAATTTGTAAAACTCTGGGCTTTGAAATGTTTCCTTTCTCTGATGCCACAAAATGTTAGCATGTTTAATAATGAGATAAGTATTAGCATTAGCAGGAACTGGCTGTTGATGTCCATTAACACTGTCCTAAATGATGAGAAAAGCCATTGGCTGTGTGAATGCAAAAGTTCCTTCTCTCACTGAAATATTTTCTACTGGCTTATGGTATTATTACTCATTCACTTATGGTAGCCAAGGTATAATGGCAAGTATACGAGATACCTCTGAAGTTCAGGTTGTGTTTCACAGTGAGTTGAGTAGGCTGCTTCGAAATTTAAGCCCTAGATATATAATACTAATAAAAGTGCCTTTAAACTCTACTTACAAACATAAACTCTACTTGCTTACTTAATTTATTAAATGTGCCTGATACCTCTTCTACCAAGTTCCAATTAGTATATCTATGTACATACATTAAAAATATTGGGACTAGCATCATAAGTTCAAGGAGAGGGAAGACCTTATGTTCAGTGGCTCAATGAAATCCTATTAAATGTCCATTTTTAGACACACACCATATGCTAGCCCCTCTGAACTAGAACAGAACCACGGTAGGAAAAGACAGCAATGCAATTCCATTATTTATGTCTAATTCCAGGATGTAGAGGCTCTGGCAGCAAGAAAACAGGCAGCATCTTTGGGCAACATGAGCCAGATTTCTGTACTGCTCTGTTGACACTTGTCTTTCTTCATCATGTAGATGTTACAGGTTAGAGCCCCAAACACAGAAAGATGGTAGGTATACATTATATCACACTATTCCTAGTCATCATGACAAGTTTTGGCTGCAGTCCATACATGGCAGTATGCTTTTATTGTTTAAATAAGGTCTTTAAACATCAAATCGGCTCTTCCTAAGCTGGTGAACTGTCTAAGAAAGACAAGATACATCCCCAGTTCAGTAGACCAGGACAAAATTGAAGGCTGCTGACCCTGAGTTTACCTCTGCGAGTGGAAAGCTATTAGAATTGAAATAGCAAGTATGAGGAGCCAAGTAAACTCCACCCGTCCTGTCTATTGTCAAAAGGTGGAATTGAATGTATTTCCCCCTGTTTAAAGAGGAAAACATAAATTAAAAGGCTTCTTTATAGCATAAGGTAAAGGAAATATTGTCTAGAACCTTCAAAACAATAATTTTTTTAGATATTACTTTTATGAGAACAAGCTAGAGGTTTTATAAGACATTTGCATGATGTCCTCAAAAAAAAAAAAAAAAAAAGGCAAGCCTTTATGAAAAAGAAGGCTGTGAAACAGATGCCTACATTAATGAAAAGACAGACACAAAGTCAGGGACGAAAGGGATCTGCTTTAAAGAAGAAAGGAAAACAAGGAAACTTAAAAAGCAATGTCGGAATTAAAATCTAAATGGAAAGCAGAAGTGAGCAAGTGAAAAATGCATAATATCAAAGAATGAAGAGGAAAATGACTAAGAAGAAATCTATGAAAGTCAAAATTATAGACATTGAGGGCAGAGAATAAAAAAAAAATCAAATTGAATGAAATAAATAATTGCAGATATAAAATACCCTATAAAACCTTGCCTGAAATGATGTATGTCTACAAATTAAATATACTAATACAGCTTTGGTCAACATAAAGACAATAGATTTAAGCATAGACATATAGAACATTAGGACATTTCAAGGGTGAACTGAAAATTAAAAGATCATCTACAAAGGAGGAAAAAAAATCAGACAAGTTTCAGACGTCTCATCTGCAAAGTTAAATGTCAAGACAAGGGAACAATTACAACAAGTTTTGAGGGAAAATATTTTGCTCTAAGAATTTCATGCATCTCCACATTACCGTGTGTGTGCAAAAATCAAGAAAGAATTTCTCAACAGGCAAACATTAAGAGCATATACAGCTAATCTATTTAATTTACTTATCTTTTCTGATAACATTATCCAATAATATCCTACAGGAGACCCAGAGATGAATCAAGATCAAGAACTCAAGAGTGGAAAAGTTTAAGGTTTAATGATAAGGATTCGGATCATTTAGAGAAAAATAATTGCAAAAAACAATTAAATATGCATAAAAAATTTTATAAACTAACGCTGAAAATAGTAAGAGAGAAGGGCAAAGAAAGTAATAATACACTGAATTCTTTATCATAAATAAAATAGGAAGATATGGAAAATTAGAGAAAGACATCACTAATAACTAATAGGATTGTAAATTTGTACCTTAAAATCCACTACAGAAGATAAAATTGTAATGAAGATTCCTACCACTCGCAGTTAATCATGGTTTTCCTTCCTTGTTAAATAGCTAGACTTCATACCCTAGGCACCTTGCACCTGGATGAGGTTATGTGAGCAGTTTGTATCGTTTTTGGACAGAGGCATTAAAGAGCAATTACTCATCTCTAATTTTTTTTTGATCGTTTGTCTAGAGTTTCTAGGCATTGCAAACAGTTAATGCATTTGGCCGCTAACCAAAGGGTTGGAGGTTTGAGTCCACCCAGAGGCACCTCAGAAGAAAGGCCTGGTGACCTACTTCTGAAAAACCAGCCTTTGAAAACTCTCTAGAGCACCGCGCTGCTCTGACCCACACGTGGTCACCGTGGCCTGGAGTTGACGCCACAGCAACGGTAAATTATTTGTCTCTGTTTTTTTCCGCCTAGAGGAGATCTCCGAGGCTTTAGGGACTAGAGGGGCCGCTGGGAGGGGTCTGGGTCTTAAATGACCCACGTGAATTTGGAACGTGATCAAGAAGAGTGATCTCTCAATCTCAGTTTTGGTTTCTGTGTGAAGCCCATTAAACAAGATAGAAAACATAAGAGGAATGATGGAATGTCGGCTTTGGAACTTGTTTCATTTGGGACTTCTTGAGTTCGCAGTATTCTGTGGCAGCCAGATGGACTTAGAAATTAAACTGTGAACATTTGAGTCATAGTTGTATTATCTGGAGTTTACATAGGAATAAAAAAAAAATACTAGCTCGTATTTACGGGGGCATTCTACTCTGTCCTACAGGGTCACTAAGAGTCAGCATCAACTCGACAGCAATGGGTTTGGTTTTCTTTGGTTTACGTGTAACCCATGCTTTGTAGACCATATAAACATCCGGGATTATTGCATAATCAAGTTCATTTCAATGAGCTGAAGAAAAAGGCTGCAGCCTCTGGAGATGATCTTTGCTGTAAGATCCCATTTTGCATGATGATCTTCAATTTTCGTTCAGAAATGTGATCTTAGGTGGAGCAAGTTCTCAAAAATAGAACAGGTCCCTCTCCTCCGTAACGGACTCCTATATAATTTAACACTGCTGTTAGATACCCATTGCCTTCGGGTCGATTCTGACTCAGTAATCCTATAGGACAGAGTAGAACTGCCCCATAGAGTTTCCAAGGAGCGCCTGGTGGATTCAAACTGCCAACCTTCTGGTTAGCAGCCGTAGCTCTTACCACTATGCCACCAGGGTTTGCTGCTGTTAGATGGACTAGTTGAAAGTCCATTCTGCAATAGCAACTAGATGATGCTCATGTTTAGAGGTCATTTCTTGGCTTACTTTTTAAAAGAACAGCTTAATATTAGATATGTCTTCTAGATCTTTAGCATTTAGATCAGGGGTTAGCAATACAGCCCATGGGCCAAACCAACCCAAGAAGTGTTTTTACATTTTTATATGTTAACAACAACAAAAATCAAAGAAGAATAGTATTTTGAGACATGTGAAAATTACTTGAAATTCAAGTTTCAGTGTCCATACTAAAGTTTTATTGGAACACGGTCACGCTCATTCACTTAAGTGTTATCTATGGCAGCTTTCAGAGGCAAGAACAATCACTGCCTTTGAATTGTGGGGTTGGCAAAGAATATTGAATATACTATAGATTGCCAGAGGAACAAACAAATCTGTCTTGGAAGAAGTATGGCCAGAATGCTCCTTAGAAGCGAGGATGACAAGACTTCGTCTCATACACTTTGGACATATTATCAGGAGGGATCAGTTCCTGGTGACCGGAATCACGCTTGGTAAAGTAAAGGGTCAGCGAGAGTGAGGAAGACCCTTAACGAGATGGACTGATACAGTGACTGCAACAATGGGCTCAAACATAGCAAGGACTGTGAGGACGGTGCAGAGCCTGGCAGTGTTTTGTTCTGATGTACATAAGGTCGCTATGAGTCAGAACTGACTCGATGGCCCCTAACAACAACACTAAGCATTAGTTTCTATCTTATAGCCCTTTTCTGAGGATTGCATGAATGATTTAAGTGAAGATGTTTTTGTATCTCTGCTTATAAAAATCTGATTTTCACCATCAATATAGTTTGCCTTCACTGCGTTTCATTTAGGTAGAAATGTTTTGTTTCATTACACAAAGCAAAGATAAGAACCTCAAATCTCCATAGGGGTCAGGAAGATGGGACTGGGTCAGATGGTGAACACGTCTAAAGTGGGAACCACTACTCCGTGTCACCTGATTAAATTTCTCTCCAGCAATGTGGGAATAGTTTTGTCCAATTATTTGATTTTTCAAATGAATAAAAAAAATTATCATCTTTATGTGAAATTTTCTGACTATTAAATGTTCATGAATTATTATTGTTTTCAAATAATTACTTTCTTATTATTAAACAAAGCATAGAAACCAGGGCAAAACAATGCATAGAAGCCGGGGAGGTAAATAGGGTCTATGTCCGCAGTTCAAATCCACCAAGCACTCCTTGGAAACTCTATGCGGCAGTTCTACTCTGTCCTGTAGGGCCACTATGAGTCGGAATCGACTTGACGGCACTGGGTTTGGTTTTGGTTTGGTCCTGCCAGTTTGCAGCATCTACTCTAAAAAAAATATTAAAGAAATGGAGTGATTGTTAGTGGGGACTGGAGGTTGGTACATGCTTTTATCTCACATTATATCACATATGTAAGGCTAATGTTAAAACTGGCCCTTCTAAATTTTTTAATAGCTTATCCTTGTTAATCTGTGGTTGGGAAAAATGTACCAGAAACATTTTGCTATCAAGATGATATACACATATAGAGGCTCATAATGAAGACAGAATATGTTTTAAAATAGATATACATATATAATTGTTTTTAAACTTAATTTAATTTTAATTTATTTTTGTTGTTGAAAATGTACACATCGAAACACACCAATTCAATGATTTCTACACGTATGACTCAGTGACATCGATTACATTCTTTGAGTTGTACAGCTATCATCACTTTCCTTTTCCAAACTCTTCTTCCTCCATTAACAGAAACTCACTGCCCCCTAAGTTTCTTATCTAGCCTTTCCAGTTGCTGCTGTCATTTGATCCCATATGGACAGCTCTTTAAAAGAGCACAATCCTCCAGGCCTCTAGACCTTCTTTAATAATTAAGCTAAATTATTATTTGGTATAAAGAAGTCTTCAGGGGATGTTTTTGGATAAAGTTCTTTTTAATAAGCAAATATTTACATATATATTCATGTGACTTTCAACCACAAGGCACTTTTCATCTATAACTTTGTGTCTCTTATCATATTAGATAGACTATGTACTGATTTTATCTTACCTATCTTTTTTTTTATCAAGAGATCAATTTGAAATTAAAATTGTAATAAAATAGGTGACTCACAGCGTAGTGACTAGTTAATTTACTTAGGGTAGCAGGGTGCACAGAGGAAGAAAATGATAATGCAGCAAGCTTTCGAAGAGATGACCCTGTTCTGAGAGTTAACCTTTGTGCTCACAAATAGTTGCCTGAAAATTTTCTAAGGTATGAATGGAAATAACAGCAGATTGCATTACCTACGTCCAGAAGGTCAGAGGTTCAGATAACCAAGGTAATGAAACTTCAGCGAGCTGCTTCAGATCTATTAGGTTTGTCAGTTTTTATAAGCAAGCTTACTTCAGGCATGCAATTTTAACATAAAGGACCTATATTGGTGAAAAGTCAGCAGCCGGATCTTAAGAGAAGTATTCAAATGTCGTAGGAATGGGGAGAGCATCCGCCTTCTTGAGTAGGTTGGCATTTCTGTAAAAACTGGCTGGTCTGATGGGAACGGCATTCCCAATCCCAGTGGAATGAAGGAAGAGAGAGAAGGTCCAGGAAGGTTATAGAAGTAGGAGAGAGATGTTGCTTCTCAAGAAGGAAGCTTGGCTCTTTATTGTTTGTTTGTTTGTTTTTTTTTATGTGTACAGTTGCCCATTCTTAATTTGAGTACCCATCAAAACGATACGTTCAAGTGCTAAGCTCTGGTACCAGTGACTATGACTTTACTTGGAAATAACATTTTTGTAGACCCAATTAGTTAAGTAAGCATGAGGACATTCTGGAGCAAGGTGGGTCCTAACCCAATATGACTGGTGCCCTTCTGACAGAAATAGACACAGGTACAGAGACACACAGGGAGCACCCATCCGATGACAGAGGCAGAGATTGGGGTGATACGTCTGCAAACCAAGGAACACCACGGGCTGCCGGCTGGCGCCACACGCTAGCAGAGAAGCATGGCACAGATTCTCCCGCAGACAGATTCTCCCTCAGAGTTCTCAGAAGGAACCAACTGTGCCAACATCTGGGTTTCGGACTCCTAATCTCCAGAAGAGGGAAGGTTTTTTTTTTCCCTCATTTTCAGCCACTCAGTTTGTGGTAACTTGTTACAGAGGCTCTAGGAAGCCAACACAGGTACTAATAATACATTCAGGGGAAACGAAGGCAGGAGCAGCTTACTTACTTGGCTTAGTCCATTCCACGTCTACAGCCGTGTGGTTAAGGACACGTGCAGTGAGATTGGCACCTCTCTGGGGAGGACCAGCTAATGTCGTCACAGCTGCCTCCTGGCTTGGTGTAAAACCCACGCTGTTGTGTACAAAGACCTTATACTCGTATGTTGTAAACCTAAAAGGTTGTTGTGAAACAGTCATAAATAATTTTCTATTTTACAGAAGCCAAAATGCATGATTTACTTTTTCCTCACGATATACAGGATTTCCTTAATGCACGCTTCCCTTTTTGTTTCCCACAGAATACATTATTTTCTTTTCTCTCCCTCCATAAAACATACCATCATTTTTGTATTTCTCCAGCTTTAACCAAAGCATCAGGAAAATATTTTATCAGGAATGCCAAGCAAATACCACTATTTAAAACAAGCGTGGTTTATCGTTTTCTCATTCTTACTGTTTTCAGAAGTGGTGGGGATTACAGCTCAATTCCAGATGCAATTACAAACCTGGCAACCTGCCAGCTTTCTATCTGAATGTGATCCAGAGAGTTCTATGCTCTTCTCTTGGGAAACTCGTCGGTTTTCAAATATCAGAATCCCACATCCTCATTTTCTCCTGTAGCTCTGCTTCTCTCCCGTAATCTCGTTGGCAGACAGATAACCCCGAAATTAAATCGTAACTGTGACCAAAGTGAACAGCATTCTCCCCATGAGAGTTTTGCTACAGTGAGCTGTATTTTGCTGTAGTATGAACACATTTACATGAGTCTATACAGAGGAAACTACTGCTTTGCAGAAGGAGAAGCCTGGACACGATGAGTTGATAGGATGGGGGCTTTCCAAGTCATGGATTACACTGTTGATAGAGTAAGGCTGCCCAGTCTTCATTCCTTGTGGCTTTCTCAGGTAGAAGGCTATCAGACTTTCTTTGGTTCAAATTGCCTGAATAGGAAAGTGCTATTTATAGACAGTTAGGCTTTGACTGGACAACAGCTCAGAGCAAGAAACTCGCTAAAGACATTGTGGTAACACATGATTGTGCCAAGGGCACCTAGGACTCAGACAAACAGCAGTCTCAGAACATCACTGACTAATTTGGGTTTAATAGATCATCAAGTGTACCTTTAAAAAAAAGAAAGGAAAGAAATGTATTTGTAGAAAGACATTACGTTTAAGGGTTTCTTTGCCCAGTAATCAGCCACAGTTACCCAGTCCTGGTCTCAGAGAATTGAAGCCCCCCCACCCTCAACCTCCAAATGCAGGGACCAGAGTATTTGTGTCAGTAAGTCACAACCTGAAAATGGTTTGCCTTTAGTCCTAGTAGCACAGGGCTCTGCTGGTCATGGTGCAAAGGGGAGGGTACCTTTCACAGGACTGTGCTAAATAATTTCACCAAAAAGCATGTCAGGATTCTCAGAGCAGTTTGCTACCACCTATGTGGAAATCTGCTTGCCTCACCCTGTTTCTTACTCATGGCCCAAAGATATGTGTTTATCAATGTGTTTTGCAAGACTCTGCCTCAGTCACACTTAAGAGTGGTGGTTCTGTTGTTGTAGCCAGAGGTGAAGACTCAGTGACTTTTTGAAGCTGTTTATCCATTTTCTCTACATGAGTACTACTATCTGATCTGAGGACCTTCTATATCTTTCTGCTTTACCATTTCTTCTCGTGTCTTTATATTCTTTCTTTCTCTTATTTCCTTCTTTCCTTTTCTTTATTTCTTCTTTATATGCTTCTTAGCAAGTGCTATATTGGTTAAGAACTATGGCTGTTAACCAAAAGGTCAGCAGTTCGAATCCACCAGGCACTTCTTGGAAACCATATGCAGCAGTTCTACTTTGTCCTATAGGTCGCTATGAGTTGGAATTGACACGATGGCAATGGGTTATATAGTCCTAAGACCAAGAACACGCAAAGATAATAATAATAAAAAAATAAATAAATAAAAATAATAATAGTTAGCATTTATTAAGTACTTAATATGGGTCACTACCACCAGTCTGTAAGTTTGTTGCATGGTGGGTACTTGCATGTTGCTATGATGCTGGAAGCTATGCCACCAGTATTTCAAATACCAGCAGGTTCATTCATGGTGGTCAGGTTTCAGTGGAGCTTCCAGACAGACAAGGAAGAAAGGTCTGGCAGTCTATTTCTGAAAATTAGCCAGTGAAAACCTTACGGATTGCAACAGAACATTGTCCGACTAGCTTGCTTTGGACATGTCATCAGGAGGGATCAATTGCTAGAGAAGGACATCACGCTTGGTGAAGTAGAGGGCCAGTGAGGGTGAGGGAGACCCACGGTCAGGGTGAGATTTCCATGGCACAATAGACAAAAGGGTGGACTGGAGCCTGCCTTCAGTCGTGAGGATGACGCAGGGCCAGCAAGTTTTGTTCTGTCGTATACAAGGTCACCATGAGTCAGAGTCAACTCGAAGACAGCTAACAACAACAATATGTGTCAGGCATTATTCTGCATGTATTAATTCATACATTACTTAGAACAACCCTATAAGGTGCTATTATAATTCCTGTTTTGAAAATAAGAAAAAAGCTAATAAGTGGGGGAATTAGGATTCAAACCTATGCAGTCTGATTCCAGAGCAGACTCTTTTAACTACTATGCTACCCTGCCGACATAATAACGATGATGATAATAACAGTATAACAGCGATGGTAATGACAGTCTGGTGTCTCCATTCTTGGATGATGTCACATCGCTAGGGCTTGACTTTTGAGTTGCTTTCTTCCAGTGGGGATAGATTTTCACTTATGCTTCCAAACAGTCTTGCCAAATTTCCTTTGTGACCACTAGTATGAATTTCAAGGATGGTGAGTCAGGGTGAAGAGGATAACAACCTTGTGACAGTGAAATGAATCGAAGCTAACGGCTTGCAAGGGAATTGAACCAGCAACCTTCGGTTCATTATCTCTCTCCCAGGGTAAACTACTTATAATTGTGTTTTACTTTGAAAATGGTTTAAAAGAAATTTAGCACCTGGAAGTCTTATCCCCCTCCTATAATATTTGAATTTTTCTTCAACATGTCAATAATATTATATATTTAATGGTATTTATGGCTTTAAAGTGACACCATTTTTATGGTTCTTCTCTACAAATGGAATTAACAACATCAGATGGCAATAAAATGGTTAATTGTAAATAATCTCTGCAAGGGCTTTGCTCTTATTATCCTTTAAGGGATTTTATTGTAATTTAGGTACGGTGGCGTGTACAATTTCTGTCCGCGTAGAAGAAACTTAGGCCACATAGATACAAAGGCAGTACTAGAATTTTAGGGTAAGGGATAGCCTTAGGGTTTATCTGCTTCAAATAATAAAATATCTGCTACATTTTACAGATAAGAAAACAAATTGAGACACTGAGAAGTTAGGTGACTTTGCTCAAGGTTGCTCAACTAGCTAACAGGGCTGGCTGGGTTTCTGATTTCTCATTTCCAATATTAAATTCTTTCCACTGTTCACTGTTTTATTTAACTGAGAAATCACCAGGTATTGATTTGGTGTCATGCATTTGAATTTTCATTTTCAAGTTAAATTTTTAAAGAAATAAAATCTTGAGTTCTCTTAAATTCTATGAAATACTAAAACATACTTTTTTCATTGCACCTATAAGCTACTCTCTATGTTAGTAAGTATATGTGCCTATGAGTTGCCTACGTATAAGAGTTTGTATTTCACCAATTCATGTCAAAAAGAATGTGTTAGGTAGCTTCAAGTGGATTTTATATGTCCTCTATGTACATTTTTTTTTTTTAGATTGACCTAAGCGTTGATTGAAGCCCTGGTAGCACAGTGGTTAAGAGCTCAGCTGATAACCAAAAGGTCAGCAGTTCAAATCCACCAGCCACTCCCTGGAAACAGTACGAGGCAGTTGTACTCTGTCCTATAGGGTTGCTATGAGTCAGAATCAGCTCAATGGCAATGGGTTTGATTTTTTTTTTTTTTTTGGTTTTAAGTATTGATTATCTTGATTATTGATATTGAATGAGACATTCCCTCTAACAATAAAAGAAAACTTTTGAAAGAAAAATGTTAGATCAATTGACATTCTATACTAATGGTCAAACTTACACATATCAATCAATTTCTTCCCTAAATACTAATTGTCTTCACTAGACATGCCCTAAAAAAAAAAAGGCACCATCTCAAATTCTGTAGGAAATAGCTTTTGAAATCTGCAAAGTAAACGAATACGCACATTGAATCTATACTGTGGCCACTAAAACCAACTGTCTGTAGGTCAGTTTTTCCCTGCATGATTAATTCTTTTGAGACCATATTCTCTCTACCCCTTGCAAATGGTCAACTTTGTTGTCTATAGACAAGACTATGATATTTTTCCTGTAAAAGGAAATATATATTAAAATCTTACCTATGGAATGATTTCAATTTTCAGTTTTTTTCACTTAAATGAATTAGAAAATTAGATTCTATTTGGATGATACAGTTTTTAATCTGTTTATTACCAAATAATTTTATAAATAAATGGAGAGCTGTTTCATAGTTACTAAAGAACTCAGTCTCATAACTTTCAGTGCACTTACGTGACTTTTCAGGTTACAAAAAACAAAACCAAGCCCATTGCCATTGAGTTGATTCCAACTCATAGTGACCCTACAGGACAGAGTACAACTGCCCCATAGGTTTCCAAGGAGCAGCTGGTGGATTGAACTTTCAACCTTTTGGTTAGCAACTGTAGCTCTTAACCACTATGCCACCAGGGCTTTGATTTTTAAGGTTAGCAACACACAAATTTACCTGATAATGATCCCCTCTGAAGCTGTGAAAGGTGTTTCTTTATTAATTATATTTAAAACAAATTAAATTGCTCTTTCATGTTTGATACACCCCCACTTTCCATTTATTCAAGAAATATTCATTTATCACTTACTATGTGCCGGGACCAGGCAGTGTTCCATTCTGTTGTGCATAGGGTCGCTATGAGTCTGAACTGACTCAATGGCACCTAACAACAACAACATCAACATGTGCCAGGTGCTATACATAATGCACATGAGAGCCGCTCTCCTGGAGCCATGTCATGTATAAGTTTTTACAGAAATATGTTGTGAAACAAGAACATTAAAATACTTATCCATTTATTCCTTTTTCTTTGAGCACACATCAGGCAGAGCATCTAACTTAACCTGACTTAGTCAGGGACATCTTCACAGAGGAGGTAACATGTGGGCTAGGTTTTGATAACAAGTGACATTTTATCCAGTGAAGGCACAGAAAGGCATACTCCAGGTCAAAGTGTATGCAGGCTCGTATATTGAAAGGGTCTGATGTATTTTAGGAACCAATAAAATTCTTCAGCATGCTAAAGAAGGCCTTGGATTATTTTCATCAGAATTAAAAATGTGTCAGCTTTATTGTTGTAGTAACAGAAACAGCACAGCGGAATTCAGTAAGGAGGCAAGTGGCTGTGCAATGGGGCCCAAATCCCCTGCTGGCCTAAGATGTCCATAAGAGCAAAGCACAAGTGTTTTTGTTTGAATTGAATTATCTGGGTAAGTGACCCAATATTCTGCTCTGTACATGCAGATATAAAGGAAAAGTGTAACTGCTGGAATTAACTGAATTTCAGAATATATTACTTTTTAGATAAATCTGGTATGGTTTTCTACATATTGTAAACATATATGTAACCAAAATAGCTCACTTGACTAGGGAAGTTGACTTTAATTTACATTTATTATGTCACAGATGGAGCCCTGGTGGTTAACCGTTCAGCTGCTAACCAAAAGGTTGGCCGTTCAAATCCACCAGCCACTCCTTGGAAACCCTGTGAGGAAGTTCTGCCCTTAGGGTCCATAATTACAGAAAATTATTTTTCCCTACTATTTTCCAAGGCAGAGTCGGTGACTCCATAGTTAACCTTGATGATAACACTTAATATGTATATAGCACTCTGCATGTGTGTATGCATGTGTGTGTGTGTGTTTGTGTGTGTGTGTGTGTATTTAGTGCCTCCTCCACTAGACTGTGAGCTCTTTGAGGCCAAGCCTTCTGCTATACTCATCATTTGTTCCTTTTCACAGCATATATTAAGCAAAAATGAGTTGTGGAAGAAGTAAAACTTATAGTCTTAGAAGGATACTGAATTAAGCAAATAATGAATCAAAAATAGCTGAGAATAGTGTATCAACTGTGACAATATAGATTGAATAATAAGGATCTGCTAATAATTGACCCCAACACCTGTCTATCAGTTTGTCGTACTGTGGGGGCTTGCATGTTCCTTCCATGCTGGAAGCTACGCCACCAATATTTCAAAAAGCAGCAGGGTCAACTATGGTGGACAGGTTTCAGCAGAGCTTCCAGACTAAGACAGACTAGGAAGAAAGGTCTAGCAGTCTACTTAGGAAATTATCCAATGAAAACCTTACGGATCATAACAGAATGTCATCCAATACAGTGCTAGAAGGTGAGCTCCTTAAACATGAAGGCACTCAAAATATACAGTGGATACAATGGACTTGAGCATACCAATGATCAGAAAGATGGTGCTGGACTGGGCAATGTTTGTTCTGTTGTACATGGGGTTGCCATGAGTCAGAGCCAACGTGAAGGCAACTAACAACAGAAAAAACAATAATTGACCATCTTTTACTTACAAAAGTGGCAATTTCATATGGTTCACTCTAATGCTTGGTTAGATTTACAAGTTACACCATAATTTTAAAGGTGTGAATTCTTCTTTGGTCTGCCTTATTCACTGTCCAGCATTTGCATGCATATGCGATGACTGAAAATACCATGCCTTGGGTCAGGCACACCCGACTCCTCAAACTGATGTCTTTGATTTCAACACTTTAAAGAAGCCTTTTGCAGCAGATTTGCCTAATGCAATACGTCGTTTGATTTCTTGACTGTTGATTCCATGGGTGTTGATTGTAGATCCAAGTAATATGAAATCCTTCACAACTTCAGTCTTCTTTCCATTTACCATGATGTTGCTCATTGGTCCAGTTGTGAGGATTTCTGTTTTCTTTATGTTGACGTGCAAGCCATACTGAAGGCTGTGGTCTTTGATCTTCATTAGTAAGTGCTTCAAGTCCTCTTCACTTTCAGCAAGCAAGGTTGTGTCATCTGCATAACGCAGGTTGTTAATGAGTCTTCCTCCAATCCTGATGCTGCATTCTTCATCATATAGTCCAGCTTCTCGGATTATTTGATCAGCATACAGATTGAATAATTATGGTGAAAGGATACAACCCTGATGCACACCTTTCCTGATCTTAAAACATGCAGTGTCCCCTTGTTCTGTTTGAATGACTGTCTACTGGTCTATATACAGGTTATAGTGGAAAAATTGGATATTTGAAAAGTTTTCATAAAAGAATATCCCTATTTAAAAAAATAGAATACATTGCTTGGGGTATAAAAAGTATTTAAGTCATGTAATCTCATCCAATCTCCTCATTTTATAGACAAAGTGAAGCCAGAGAAGTTAAGTGACTTGTCCAAGCTCACCACACTCGTCCTCTGGCATGGCATGAGCAGAACTGGGGTCCCCTATCTCCGTGTCTGCCCTGCAGTGCTCTGTCTGCTATTGCCCATTGGCCTGTCTCTTGATGTGTCTGGACTCTACATTAAAGTCTTCCAAATCCCAAGCTTGTTTACTGAATAATTTTGTAGACTGAATCAATGATTTATAATCAATTTCTTCCCAGAAATAACAAGCATTTTACTCTTATTCAGTAATATTCCCACTCTTGTACATGTTGACTTTTCCAAATTCCTCTACTAAGTTTTCATGTCTGGGTAGAGCTGTGACAAAGGCAATAGGTTGAAGCTTAAGCATGTAAAAGCTCGACTTCAAAGGGCTGATTGTAAGCACGTAGCTAAGATGGCAAACACTGAATGTGCTGACTGCTGCAGTTCCATGATTAATGCTGGAGATAATAACCAAACATGTTTTACTGCATAACTGATAACGTGCTCACACAATGAAGACAGTCAGAGACTTTGAACTATTCACCATAGCTAAAACTAAATGCTGGCATTTGTTTTCATAGTTTTTGTAATCTCACCTGCTAAGACTCTTATCTTCATAAAACCACTGAGTTCCTGAATAAATATTGTGCCACAGATTTAAATCTTCTGGGGGATTTGATGCAAGTGGTTGCAGGGTTTTACGTCTCAGAAGCTCATATCTAAAGTAAAAGACAAGCAGGAACGTCAGGATTATCTCAAGAGATGTTATTCCCAAAATTCAGGTGGTTTTGTGGTGTGTGTGTGGTGTATGCATGCAAACGTAAGGAAAACATCTTCTGTGTACAATTACACAGGTTTTTTTCCAGTAAAACATTTTTCTGATTCCAGTTTTCATTTATTCTACTATTTTGAAACAATCTGTTACATTCTCATTTTATTCTAACAGCAAGAATTATAACATTCTAGGCTTTTCTTCTATATGAGATTTGCCAAAACTTTATTGGCAGGTTCACAAAAGGTTGCGATATAAAATACTTATGAAGTTAATGATTCCCTCAGACTGCTACCATCTACACTTTATAAACAATGATAATATTATCAGCTCCGTAGTCTTGGCTAAGCTTTAAGTTCAGGCTTTCATAAAGCCATTTCAGAATCACAACTATTTTATCTTAACTCTAGCCCTGACCACATTCCTTAACATTTCCAAAGAGTAAAAATAACCTGCCAAATTAAAAAAAAAAAAACTGTTGGGTTAGTTTTGGAATTTTGAGACATAGTTATGTAAATGTATCATTTAGAACATGTATCAGGTTTGCCTAATATACAATAAAAACAAGCTTTGAAAATCAAGTGAAGGACTATGTACACAGACTCCTTAGAGAGTCTGTGAGTGTTGTTTTAAGGATTTTCAGTTCTTCGTAACATTTCTACCTTGGTGAACTTCTATGGTTCCATATGAGTCAAGATACACAATATGAAATTTAATGGACGTCATGAGTGGGGGGACATCCAAAAAGGAAGCAGTCCTACGTCCATGTTGTTGTTGTTGTTAATGCAAGAGCAATTCTCTCTCCATCCTTTTGGGAGAGATAAGGCCACAGCTCCCCATGTGTCTGTCAGTTTGTCATACTGTGGGGGCTTGCATGTTGCTGTGATGCTGAAAGCTATGCCACCGGTATTCAGATACCAGCAGGGTCACCCAGGGAGGACAGATTTCAGCTGAGCTTCCAGACTAAGACAGACTAGGAAGAAGGACCCAGCAGTCTACTTCTGAACAGCATGAGCCAGTGAAAACCTTATGAATAGCAGCGGAACATTGATATAGTGCTGGAAGATGAGCCCCCCCAGGTTGGAAGGCACTCAAAAAATGACTGGGGAAGAGCTGCCTCCTCAAAGTAGAGTCGACCTTAATGACGTGGGTGGAGTAGAGCTTTGGGGGCCTTCATTTGCTGATGTGGCACGACTCAAAATGAGAAGAAACAGCTGCAAACATCCATTAATAATCCCAACCTGGAAAGTATGAAGTATGAATCAAGGAAAATTGGACATAGTCAAAAATGAAATGAATGCATAAACATTGATATCCTAGGCATTAGTGAGCTGAAATGGACTGCTATTGGCCATTCTGAATCGGACAATCATATAGTCTACCATGCTGGGAATGACAATTCGAAGAGGAACGGTGTTGCATTCATCGTCAAAAAGAATGTTTCAAGATCTATCCTGAAGTACAGCACTGTCAGTGATAGGATAATATCCATATGCCTACAAGGAAGACCAGTTAATATGACTATTATTCAAATGTACACACCAACCACTAGGGCCAAAGATGAGGAAATAGAAGATTTTTATCAGCTGCTGCAGTCTGAAATTGATCGAACATGCAATCAAGATGCATTGATAATTACTGGCGATTGGAATGCGAAAGTTGGAAATGAAGAAGGACCAGTGGATGCAAAATATGGCCTTGGTGATAGAAATAATGCCAGAGATCGAATGATAGAATTTTGCAAGACCAACGACTTCTTCACTGTGAATACTTTCTTTCACCAACATAAACGGCGACTATACACATGGACCTCGCCAGATGGAACACACGGAAATCAAATTGACTACATGTGTGGAAAGAGACGATAGAAAAGCTCAATGTCATCAGTCAGAACAAGGCCAGGGGCCTACTGTGGAACAGACCATCAATTGCTCACATGCAAGTTCAAGCTGAAACTGAAGAAAATCAGAGCAAGTCCACGAGAGCCAAAATATGACCTTGAGTATATCCCACCTGAATTTAGAGACCAGTTGAAGAATAGATTTGATTCATTGAACACTAGCGACTGAAGATCAGACGAGTTGTGGAATGACATCAAGGACATCATACATGAAGAAAGCAACTTGCTCTTGAGCATCGAGCAGCTAAAAAAAAGGAAGAATTGAGGAAGTAAAAGAACAGAAGATTTCAAAGGGTATCTTGAGAAGACAAAGCAAAGTATTATAATGACATGTGCAAAGAGCTGGAGATGGAAAACCAAAAGGCAAGAACACGCTCAGCATTTCTCAAGCTGAAGGAGCTGAAGAAGAAATTCAAGCCTCGAGTTGCAATAGTGAAGGATTCCATGGGCAAAATATTAAAAGACGGAGGAAGCATCAAAAGAAGATGGAAGGAATACCCCACTACCCATTGCCATCGAGTCAATTTCGACTCACAGTGACCCTATAGGACAGAGTAGAACTGCCCCATAGAGGTTCCCAGGAGTGCCTGGCAGATTTGAAGTGCCGACCTCTTGGTTAGCAGCCATAGCACTTAACCACTACGCCACCAGGGTTTCTGATGGAAGGAATACACAGAGTCATTATACCAAAAAGAATTAGTCGATGTTCAACCATTTCAAGAGGTGGCATATGATCAGGAACCGATGGTACTGAAGGAAGAAGTCCTAGCTGCTCTGAAGGCATTGGCAAAAAACAAAGCTCCAGGAATTGATGGAATATCAGTTGAGATATTTCAACAAACAGATGCATCACTGGAGGGGCTCACTCGTCTATGCCAAGAAATATGGAAGAAAACTTCCTGGCCAACTGACTATAAGAGATCCATATTTATGCCTATTCCCAAGAAAGGTGACCCAACCGAATGTGGAAATTATAGGATGATATTTTTTATCATTACTATCGCAAGCAAGCAAAACTTTGCTGAAGATCATTCAAAAATGGCTGCAGCAGTGTATCGATAGGGAACTGCCAGAAATTCAGGCTGGTTTCAGAAGAGGACGTGGAACCAGGGATATCATTGCTGATGTCAGATGGATCCTGGCTGAAAGCAGAGAATACCAGAAGGATGTTTACCTGTGTTTTATTGACTATGCAAAGGCATTTGACTGTGTGGATCATAACAAACTATGGATAATATTGCTAAGAATAGGAATTCCAGAACACTTAATTGTGCTCATGAGGAACCTTCACATAGATCCAGGGGCAGTTGTTCAGACAGAACAAGGGGATACTGATTGGTTTAAAGTCAGGAAAGGTGTGCGCCAGGGTTGTATTCTTTTACCATACCCATTTAATCTGTATGCTGAGCAAATAATACGAGAAGCTGGACTGTAAGAAGAACGGGGCATCAAGATTGGAGGAAGATTCATTAACAGCCTGCGTTATGCAGATGACACAATCTTTCTTGCTGAAAGTGAAGAGGACTTGAAGCACTTACTAAAGAAGATCAAAGACCACAGCCTTCAGTATGGATTGCAGCTCAACATAAAAAGAAAACAAAAATCCTCACAACTGGACCAATGAGCAACATCATGATAAATGGAGAAAAGATTGAAGTTGTCACGGATTTCATTTTACTTGGATCCACAATCAACAGCCATGGAAGCAGCAGCCAAGAAATCAAAAGATGTATTGCATTGGGTAAATTTGCTGCAAAGGACCTCTTCAAAGTGTTGAAGAGCAAAGATGTCACCCTGAAGACTAAGGTGTTCCTGATCCAACCTATGGTATTTTCAATCGTGTCATATGCATGTGAAAGCTGGACAATGAATAAGGAAGACTGAAGAAGAGTTGACACCTTTGAATTGTGGTGTTGGCAAAGAATACTGAATATACCATGGACTGCCAAAATAATGAACAAATCTGTCTTGGAAGAAGGGCAGCCAGAATGCTCCTTAGAGGCAAGGATGGCGAGACTACGTCTTACATACCTTGGGCATGTTGTCAGGAGGGATCAGTCTCTGGAGAAGGACACCATGCTTGGCAGGGTACAGTGTCAGCGGAAAAGAGGAAGACCCTCAACATTGTGGATTGACACAGTGGCTGCAACAATGAGCTGAACATAACAACGACTGTAAGGATGTTGCAGCACCGGGCAAGGTTTCGTTCTGTTGTGCATAGGGTCGCTATGAGTCGGAACCGACTTGATGGCACCTAACAGCAACAACAGCAACAACAAGGCCACAGCAAGATCCAAAAGCATAGTCACTTTCTCTTACCTCAGGTTAGGTCCATTTGGCTTGGATGGTGGCTGCCAAGAAATCCCAACATATGATTCACTTAGTGGAACCACCGCCAATGGGCTGACACCCTGAGGGCAGGTGGGGTGGGTAGTGACATAGGTAGGCAAGCTCTCTGTGCATCCTCCTAAGTACCCACTGCCCCCTGAGCAAGCCACAATGGTGACAGAGTAGTTAGTGAAAGGAATCAGCTGAGTAATTGTTTCAGTTAACACCGAGGAAGTAATATTGGTTATTGTGATACGAGGGTCAGGCATGCGGACCTCATAGCTAAGTATGTCTCCATTCTGGATGAGAGGGGGTAACCAGGTGACCTGAAACAAAAACTTAGAGTCAGTATGACGGTATAAGAACAGAGCAACTCAAGCTCACACGCCCTAGAATTTTGCTCTGCCTAGTTTTCAGTTAAGTCAGTTTGTAAATGCCTACTTTCTACTTAGCCCTTTTGCACTAGACAGTAATGGAGGACTTGGGATCAATTAGCAGTACACCAGGAACTAAATGGAACAGTGTTCCCTGGGTTTGGCTTTGAGTCTTGATACTTTCTAGGACTGTCAGACTAATACACCTTAGTGACTCATCTCCACGGTGGGTGTTCTGAAGGACACAGAGCAAACACATGGAGAAAATTCACACACTCACATGCATCAATAGGGCAGCAGCAGGATCCGAGAGCTGTCTTGTTTATAACTCAATTAAACAAAGCATCAGAACTCCTTGCTCTGCATTGTCAGTGTACATTCTAAATATGTCATTGCTTTCTCTTTTTTCTTTTTTGCAGGAGAGCAAGAGGAATCCCTATTTGCATTTTCTGAGATGCAAAATATTTGGTTCTCGAACCCCTCTCCTGCTTGAATGTAGCAAGTAAAGCAGTAATAACACATTCCATTCTCGAGGACCAGAGCTGCATGGTGACCTTTCCCAAGAGCCAGCAAAGGATGGATTCGTTTAACCAACGCGTGGACGTGAGTGCCCGGAAGAGGGAAAAAATAGCAGTTTATAATGGAGTACCGCAAAGAATCCGGTTTCTTTTCTTTTCTGGCTGAATTTTGCAAGAGCATAGTGGTAACACACATATGTTCTTGTGGAGGAAAAAGGACCCTAGAAAAATGTGACTAGACCATTAAAAAAACACTAATTTCTATGCCATCCTGGTTCATCTTTTTTATTGTTGCTTTGCAATGTTCATTCAAGTTTAAGGTATGTATTTCATCTCCCAAATCGTTGTAAGGTTCTGGATAAACCAAGGAAAAAAAAAAGCATTTCCGTCGAGTCAATTCTGACTCATAGCGACCCAATAGGACAGAGTAGAAGAGCCCCATGTAGTTTCCAAGAGTGGCTGGTAGATTTGAACTGCGGACGTTTTGGTTAGCAGCCTGTGCTCTTATCCACTGAGCCACCAGAGCCCCAAGTTTCTGGATAGCAGCATCTAACCCGAATACTCATTTAATGCCATGTACACAGGTGGAGTTCAGTAAGCAATTGCAGACATGACCTTTTAGATTATAAATATTTTTCCCTTAACATATAGTTATACTGAATCTTTAAAAATTGGATTTCTACATGGTGATAGATTGGTATTTACATTTATAACTCTATACTCTAGTACTCAGAAAGGAGTACTAGAAAAATTAGAGAAGGGCTGACCAGAATCTTCTGTCTCAAAAAGTGTCCTCCTGAAGGCATATAGCCTGAGACTTGCCAAAGAATATTCTTACTATGGATGGCACAAGCAGTTAAGCACTGGGCTACTAACTGAAAGGCTGGCGGTTCCATCCCACCCGGAGGTACCTCAGAAGAAAGGCCCCGTGACCTACTTTCAAAAGATCACAGACATGAAAATTCTATGGAGCACAGTTCTACTCTACAACACATGAGGTCTCCATGAGTTGGATTCAACTTGAGGACAACTGGTATTCTCAAAATTGGTGACAGACAGGATCTCAACACCTGTCAGCAAGGCCATTGCTTGCTATCTACTGTGATGATTTGTAATTCACAATGGTCCAATATCTACCCAAATTTTACCACATATCTTGAAATCATTACTAACTTTAAAAAGTTCTTGGAGAATTCCTCGCTGTGTTGGGATGCAGAGATGTTTTAGGTGTGTCCCTTATGAGCACAGAGGATTTGCCCAGATGTAAAAAAAAGACTAGATAAACTTACAGCAAGCAAAGGTTTAGAACAGACACAGCTTTCTATTTGTTTTGGAGGGGCAATACTCTCTGCAGATTTGAAAAGAAGAGTCAAGGTCAACCTGGGGCTTTCTGGCACTTGTAATGTGAATGCAAAATTAAAGGGCTACCAGAGCTAAATTCCACATGACTGTCTATAGTGTGGAGCCCTGGAGGTGCAGTAGTTAAGAGCTCCGCTGCTAGCCAAAAGGTCAGCAGCTTGAATCCAGCAGCCTTTCCTTGGAAACCCTGTGGGGCAGTTCTGCTCTGTCCAATAGGGTCGCCTTGAGTCAGAATCAACTTGACGGCATCAGGTTTGGTTTGGTTTGGTCTATAGTATGGAGCCCTTGTGGTGCAGTAGTTAAGAGCTCGGCTGCTAGCCAAAACGTCAGCAGTTCAAATCCACCAGTCGCTCTTTGTAAACCCTATAGGGCAGTTCTACTCTGTCCTATAGGGTCACTATGAGTTTGAGTCGACTCGATGGCAGTGGGTTTTGTTTGGTTTTATCTACAGTATACCCACTGCAGAACTGTCCCATAGGGTTTCCAAGGCTGTAATCTTTATGGAAGCAGACTGTCACATCTTTCTCCTGTGGAGTTGAGTGCTTAACCATTGTGCCACCAGGCCTCCTTATCTGTAGTCTACCACCTCCTTACTTCCAGAAACAGGATATACTGAGGGTTCAGTCAGAGCTTGGCAGGGCTTGAGAGGAATGCAACCTGGGAGGGTCTATGTCAGTAGTGGAGCTAACAGTGAATTGATTTGGAACTTGGTATTGAGGGCGTGAAAAAGGATTCAGAAGATAAAACTTGAATGAGATATCTACCACAAGAGATTAAGAGGTTTGAGGTAATAATGCTTGAGACAATCATTTGGAGCTCTAAAAAACCCTTATTTTCTCTACTATAAATGTTTACATCCAGAAATGAGCTATTTTTCCCCATTTAAAATGTGACAGGCTTAGAAAATATATCTTCCTGATAGTAGCGAGTTGGAAGGCATGGATCTGCTTCTATGGAAAATTTTAGAAGGAATGTATAAAACACCCTTTTATAACAAGGTGGAGAAGACATTGTCATTAAAGTCGGTAGGCTAACAGAAATGGTATCTAATTTGATCACCCTCCTGAAAATATCCTGGAGCCATTATTAAAAATAAATGTGTCCAAGATTTGTAAAAAGCTAGTTAGCTAAATATTTTATTCTTTTCTTTCCTATGCTTAAGAGCACATTTGCTATAGTGTGGCCAAAACGTACGAGATTAAAACTTTCAGTCAGTGCAGTTTCCCACGACCTTTTCTGTATCCATTGTGCACGGAGGGGCTCTGAAATACTTGCATCCGGAAAATTCAGAACAAAGAGCATGTTCCTAGCCTGAAGAAACAAGAAATATGTCCTCTAAAGCATATTTTTACATTCAACCCTTTAAAATAGTATTGTAGTTTCTGGCTGGAAATAAAGTATTTATTTCAGAGATGCCTTGTCTATCATAATGATTTTTTTTTTAATTAAATGGTTCTTAATGGAATGATTTCCATTTTCCTGTTTGGTTATTATACATCTTTCTGAAAATAGGCTAGTTAGGTAGCTGGTTGGGTGCTTAAGGAGCCAGTAACTTTCACAACTCTTTCAGATCCTAGAAGAATAAAAAAAAAAGAATAGCCTTCAATAATCAAAGAATCAGGGCTCCTTTAAAGATTCCTGTTTTAAGCAAAAACTTAAGCATGCAGCTTAGTTGATTTGCTTCAAGCCTGAAAATAGTAGCATGCTTAACTAATCACTGTAATCCATTTACTTCTCTTTAATTCCATCAAACTGTACTTGAGAACTTTATTAATAAGGGTATTTATGAAGCTTGATATAATGGATTGAGAATGAACTAAGGATAAATGTCCCCAGTGTTTGATCCAGGCTATGCCACTTGAGCTGTGTGACTTTGAATAAAACACTTTACCTCTCTGGACCTCTGGTTCCTCATGCATAAAATGAAGAGATAACTGCTACCCTCATGTCTAGATACACAATTACGTAATTCTAAGACTCCTTGATCTATACAAAATATGAATGTATCACAAGGAAAGAGTATGTGGAAATATTTGACTCTTATATAGCAATTCCTTTCAATGGCAGACTCCCTGGTAAAGCTCCTTTTACATAATACGTGTGTAATAAATTTTTGTTAAAATAAAATTAAAGCTCTCCTTCTAAATTGCCTCTTTTCCCCTTAAAATTTGTTGATATTAATTTTTTAAATTACAAATATTGTATTTTCATTTTGCAATCAGGGAAACAGTACAAAGATCTGTAAAGTAAAATTAATTACAGAACCTTCCTTCTTCCTGTTGCTCTCCATTGTCACCTCTGAGGGTGAAAAAATAATAGGTTAGTATGCACTTTTCCACACTTTCTAGTATGATCATACAAGCAAAGCAAACATATCTACACACATGTAAAGTCTCTCTCAATTTTTTATACAAAAGAGATTACATTACACTCATTAAGCTGCAACTTGCTTTTCATACTAGCAACGTATCACGGCCATATCCCATCACTTCTCGCTGTTGTAAAATATCTCATTCACGGCTGAAAACAAATTATTCAGTTATCACCCTATTGAAAGACATTCAGTGATTATCCTATTCATATTACTTTATTGCAAAAACTATATTTGAAAAGGTATGCATACATACCAATGTATTCATTTTGTATTGAGTAGATTGCCAAGAATTGCTACACCAAAAGGTAAACGTATTTTTAATTTGAATCATTACTGATGTGTTTCTTTTTGAAAATGTAGGCTCACAAACAATGAAAGTGTCCACGATCTGTGTCTTCAAGAGCCCTTGAAATTACTACTCCTTTTAATTTTTGCCATTATTATTTACATTTCCTTAATTAAGGTCCCTGAGTGGTGCAAACGGTTTATGCTAAAGGTTGGCAGTTCAAACCCGCCCAGAGGCAACAGGGAAGAAGGGCCTGACACTTTGCTTCCAAAAAGATTAAAAAAAAAAAAAAAGTTTACAGCCTAGAAAATCCTACGGGGCTCAGCTCTACTCTGTAACATATGGGATCACCACGAGTCAGTAGCAGTTTGAGGGCAATGGGTTTGGGTTTTTTTTCCCCCTTAATTTGCATTAGCCTGGACTTTTTGTGAGGTAAAATCTTTTCAAATGTTATTGACTATTTGCATATCTTCTTATTTGAATTGTTTATCCATATTTTAGGCTTTATTTTCTATTGAGTGGTTTGTCCTTTTATTATCAGTTAGTAGAAGTTCTTTTTAGATTATGAGGAAATAACTTGTCTGTAATGTGTGTTACACCTCTGCTTTCCCAAGTTATCTGTAGAATTTTAACTTTTTGGGGGGGGTGGTTATTATGTCTTGCAAAAAAAAATCAAATTATTTTCTAACATGCTTTTTATTTTAAGGCTATTGAGATTCTTTTTTTTTTTTTACTTTAGAAAGAGCTCCCCATCTATAAAATTCTCCTTTATTTTCTTCTAACTTTTCTATTTTAACATTTAAATGTTTAATGTACTTGGAGTTTAGTTATAATATGATAGAGGGATCTATTTTATTTTATTTTTTCATTCATATGATTGCCATTTACACTAGTATCCTTTTTAAGCATAATCACCCTCTCCCAATGAAATAAAATGCCACTTCTACAATACGTCAAGTTCCAACATATACTTGTATCTCTATCTAAATTCTGTAGTCTGTTCCAGTCATCTTTTGTTTCTTTGTATGCCAATTTCATACTGTTGTAATTCAGAGGCTTTAGCATAAATTTAAGTATTAGGGAAGTTGTCATCTCACTCTTCTTTTCTTCCATAACTTACCAGAGAATTTAGAAATATTTAGTTTTCTCTTTATACTTTAAAATCATCTTATCCACTTTGAAATAAAACAAATGAATCAATATTGTGTTTATATGGTAAATTTGAAAGGATTGACATTGTTACGGGATTAAGTTATTGTTACAGAATTAAGAATTGTTGTGGAATTAAGTCTTTCCATCCAGAAACATGGTATATTATCCATTTATTTGGGTATAAAGAACTAGAGAGGAGCATGGGGTCTGGGACACACTGCCTAAGTGTGAATCCCAACCCTTAACTTCCTTATTCATTGTCTCCATCTTTTCATGCATGCTAAAGCTGGACAATGGATAAGGAAGACCAAAATAGAACTGACACCTTTGAATTGTGGTATTGGTGAAGAATATTGACTACACCAATGGACTGCCAAAAGAACGAACAAATCTGTCTTGGAAGAGGTACAGCCAGAATGCTCCTTAGAAGCAAGGATGGCAAGACTGTGTCGCACCCTGGACATGTTATCAAGAGGGATCAGTCCCTGGAGAAAGAAGTCATGCTTGGTAAAGTACAAAGTCATTGAAAAAGAAGACCTTAAATGAGATGGCTTGACACGGTGGCTGCAACAATGGGCTCAAGCGCAACAGCCATCATGAGGATGGCACAGGAGCAGGCAGTGTTTCGTTCTGTTGCACCCAGGGCCCCTGTGAGTCAGAACTGACCCGATGCCAGCTAACAACAACAACTCCTGCACAATCTTGGGCACTTTACTTGCTCTCTCAATTGTCAGCTTTCCTGTCTGTGAAATGGGAATAATAACAGCATCTATCTGATCGTTACTTGATGGTTGTAAGGATTAAACGAGAACCATGTCTGGAACATAACAAAACTCAATTAAATTAGTTGTCGTCATTATTCTACACCCTTTGGTAGGATTTTATAATTTTTCTTTCTTTGTGGTTTGAGTTAGGGTAGACAACAAAGACTTCAAAAATTGAAAAAAATCACAAAATATTGGTGAGAATGATGACTCAGACTTAACTCTGTTTAGGTAGGTTTATTGTCAAACCTGCAGATGAACAGTTTACCAGAGGTGCTATGTGTGGATGCCGTCCCAGGTCCCGCTGCTGAGCCTCGTGAAGCACACACTGAGGTCGGCGGTTCCAGCCTCCTGAGCAGTGAGGACTGTGCGGCCTAAGAGGCCTGTTCACTCTCTCTCTTTCTCTGTGTGTGTGTGTGGATGGGGGGCTGTGGGTGAGGGTCCTGGAGACCCGGTTATGCAAACAGTTAAGCACTGGGTGCTAACCAAAAGGCTGGCGGTTCAACCCATGCAGTAGCTCCGTGGGAGAAACACCTGGCGATCTGCTTCTGTAAAGATTAATCCATTGCTGTCGAGCCAATTCCAGCTCACGGCCACCCTACAGGACAGAGAGGGACAGCCCCATAGGGCTTCCAAGGCTGTAAATCTTTACAGAAGCAGACTGCCACATCTTTCTCCCGCAGAGAAGCCATGGGTTCAAATCACCGACCTTTTATTTAGCAGCCAAGCACTTAAACATTGTGCCACCAGGGCTCCTCCGTAAAGATTGAAAAAAACAAAAAACAAATCAAACCCATTGCCATCAAGTAGATTCCGACTTATAGAGACCCTACAGGACATAGTAGAACTGCCCCACAGGGTTTCCAAGGAGCGGGTGGTGGATTCTAACCGCTGACCTTTTGGTTAGCAGCTGAGCTCTCTTAATCACAGCCTAGAAAACACTGCTGGGCAGTTCTACTCTGTCACACGGGGTCACTATGAGTCAGAATTGACTTCAGGGAAACTAACGACAACAACAATGACAAGGTGAGCATGTGGGGCTGTGGGTCAGGGCATCAGGTGTCAGAGGCCAGTGTGATCACCAGAAAAGAACATGTTTGCTGCATCACAGTTACATAGAAATGTCTGCTTTATTTCTCACTAGTCCTCAATTTTACTCAGAGCTTCAGGGCAACAGTCTTAAAAGTAGACTTTATCAAATTTAAATTCTTTCTTTCTAATCTGATTTTAATTTGAATTTTTGTTGCCAACGGCTGAATTTTACAATTTTCTGCATTTATTGACAATTTTTCTGCATTTATTGATAGAACGTATGGGTTTTGTCTTTTAATTGGTTGATGTAAGAAGTATGTTGATAGATCTGATGTTAAGCCATTTTTACATTTCTGGAACAAAACCAAATTTGTCCTGGTATATCATGATTTTGGCTTATTGCTTAATTCGATGTGCTAATTTTATTTAGAAGTTTTGTATCTACATTTACATATGAAATGTTCCTATAGTTTTACTGCACTATCTTATTCCAGTTTTAGTACAGTGTTTTTTACCAACTTTTTAAAATGAAATGAATTATTTTAAGTGACTAAATATGACACAAAAGAGCATGGCTTTCAGTTTTTCGAATGACACAGCTTCTTTGGCATCATATATTATTTATTTTCCTGTAATCGAATAAGATTTTAAGGAATATGACTTTTATCCATGCTGCTGTGTTCTCCATTTCCTTTCTTAATGCTCATATCTATGCCACGTTGTATCACGTCTCTTTGTACTTATGATATATTACTTTGAAATTGTTCTCTAGTCGTCTTAAGTATGTGGAGTTCCCCTCACTTTCTCAATTAGACTGTAAATTCTTAAAAGTGGCGTAGTGTAGTGAAAAGAACATGTGGCAGAAAATGAGAAAACCTGGGTTAAACTCCCAACTCTACCCCTTTTTATCTCCCACCCCATGAGCTGGCATTCCTTCTTCCTCTCAGCCTGATTTAATTTCTCCCCAAGTCTTCGCCACTTTCTGGCATATCAAATATTTATCTGTAATCCCCAAGAGGGTAGGACCTTTGTTTTGATCTGTGCTCTATCCCCAGTGCCTGAAAGAGGCACTCATAAAGGTGTGCTCATGCTCAGTAAATTATTATGGTTGTTAATGTTACAGGGGTGCCCGGTGGCACAGTGGTTGAGAGCTCAGCTGCTAACCAAAAGGTTGGCAGTTCAAATCCACCAGCCATTCTTTGGAAACCCTACTGGGTAGGTCTACTCTGTCCTATAGAGTTGGAATCGACTCAACAGCAATGGATTAATATTATCGACACTTTCCTTCATCCTAACACTTGAAACAACTCCATGCAGTGAATGTGGAATAAATTTCTTAACCATTAATGACTGTCCTTTAGTTATTCCTCATAAATCTTTCACTTTTGCAATTCTGACACTTAAATCTTATATTTTACAAACAGAAATCAGTGTATTGCCATCCCATGCCTTGGTTTATCCGATAAGCTGTTTCACTAGAACGTGTATGTTGGCAAAGTCTTAAGGACTTTCTGAATGTAATTTGAGCCAATGATATTAAAGCACAAATAGGTCAGGTTATTTTAATGTTATTTAAATAGACATCATGAAGTCTTAGATTCAGTTAATATTCACGCAGGTACTCTTAGTTGGTAACTTTTGATTTCTTAGCTATAAAAAGAAAATTAACAAAAGTCGTGAATTTTTTGAAGTGTACTTCTAGTGTACACTGCGTATTTTGGGCACCTCCCTAGAGACTTTTATGTTCCTGACCTGGGTTAGGACCACAGGACTCGGGGGTGTCTATGAGCCCAGCTCTCCAGCCAAGTTACGAACCTTCAAAATCTACTCTGTAAGTAAGAAACCATGTTATTCCACTCGTGGGGTGAGGTTTAAAAAAAATCAAAAGAGGAAATAGTAAAGTACAGAAACAGGCAGCTTGTTGTGGACAATTCTGATCATGGTTTACACGCTGAATTAAGTGGAACTGTGCATGAAGCTATTATTCTACTGAAGATATTTGTTCTTTTTCAGCTCTGCCACAATCAGCAATGCCTAGTTATTAGACTTTGTTTGGAAGAATCCAGAAAAATGTCTATTATGTAGCTTTGCCTTTGTGAAGGGGCGATGTTTGTTACGTTGCATCGTATGGATTGGAACTGCTGCCAAAGTTTTGCAAAATTCTTCCAGGATTAAAAAACAGTCATTTCTGGAACTCTAGGTTCCCCCCCCCACCCCACCCCCCTTTACTTTGAATGAAAAGCAATTCTTAAGATTGCCTAAAATCATTAAAAAAAAAAAAAAAATCATTAGTGGGCTAAAATTCTATCCAGGTGGCTAAGCAGCTGATTCTGCCATACTCATATAATAAACTTTGTACATCAGGTACTTAAAATTCTTTTCCTTTCAGTGTTTAATCCACAGAGTTCTATACACTTTTGATATTTCTATAGTTCTGGAAGAAAGGTGCATTCCTTTGATCAGTTTCATATTAAAACTAATTACAAATCTTTTTTTTAAATAGCTTTTGGCTTAGTAGGTTAAATAAAATTTCCTCAATAATTTATACTAGTTAGCATCACCTAGTGTTTGTTTTGGAGGTGGGGAGAGAATACACAAAAGAGAGCCAAATAATAACGTCAACAGATGAACTCTGCAGTTATGCAAATGCTTTTTGTTCTGTGCTCTGGTGAGCAAGCTACGAAACCAATGCTTCTGGCATCAGTACAAGACTGAATCCATGGAAGCATGTGTGTATTTACACAAAAGAGGCTTCTAAGCTACAAAACTCCCTCCTGTTTGGTTACACTAATTTCCCTTGAATGAAGTTTGTATGCAAGCCAACACAATGGTAGTTATCCTGCCCTCCGGAGTTCCTTCCCAGTAGAGTGAGGAGAATAATTGAACACCTTCTAGATCATCCAGCAATATGCTATTTTTATTTCTTTCCCTATAATTTGGATCCTTTGATCATTAAAAGAAAATCAAGATACTGGTAATTGGAACTTTTTTAAATATGCTAATCCATCCCTCAGCATTTTCCCATCTCTTCTCATTTTCTGATCTATTTGAATCTGACGTGGTGGTTAAGCTAAGCATCCCATTGTGGCACTCAAAGTGTTTCAGGTGTGTGAGTCAAATGGAAGCATCTCAACAATATAATTAAGGGGATACAGAGAGAAATGAAAAACTGACACTGAATTCAAGGCAGTTTGGGCCAAAGGCCAAAACCCAGTTTCTCCAGTGAGTGCCTGAAACAGCAGATGTGAGAGTTTTGTCAGTAGATGGCTCTGTTCAACACAGAGTGGATCCAGGGTAAATTCCCTGGCCAGCAAAGGAGACAAAACACTCATTGTCTTACCTTGGCTGCGTCAGGTCCTAGCACGTGCACCATGGGTGGCTGTACCCCAGCAGGTCGTGAGGGTCTCGTGGTGACTTCTGCCCAAGAACTACTGTTCGTGCCACCACTGAAAGTACTCATCAGTACTCGGTATTCATATTTTGTCCACGGACTAAGAGCAGAACTGTTGTCGATAAACCTCATGGGATGATGACTTGGGAGAGTTACCAGGGTAGTAACTTCTTCCTTCCCTTTGGCTTTTCTCTCAACTGTGAAGTTCTCCACTATACCATTGGGATGAGTAGGGGGTTGCCAAGATATAATCACAGATGTTGGTGTATCAGAGAACAGCTCTGGACTTGGGATACCTTCCGGGGCATCTGGGAGAGTCCACACAGTCTGAGACTCTGGTGAAAGGGAACATCCTTTTGAAGTACAGGCTTCTACCTGAAACTGGTAGGCAGTATATGGGCGTAAACGGACCGCCGTGCAAGTAGAGATATTTCCAGGAGTTTCCAAGTAGAGACGACCATGCTGGTAAATGTTATAATGGCTAATAACCCCATTGCACGTCACAGGATGCTGCCAGGTGATCAACATCATTCTTGACTTCACGTCTCGAAGAACTGGAGGGTCTATAGGTCCAGGTTCTACAAGACAGAATAAATCCAAGGAGTGATACCTCTTGGAAACATCTAAGGAAACTTCCCACATCTCAAAATAAAGCTGAGTGGTAAGTCACCTACAAAAACCAAACCAAACCAGCTGCAGTGGAGTTGATTCTACTCACAGCAGCCCCATATGCGCTGAGTAGAATTGCTCCACAGGGTTTTCAAGTCTGTCACCCTTTGTAAGCAGATCGCCAGGAATTTCTCACCCAGAGGGGTAAGTTTGAACTGCCAACCTTTCGGTTAGTAGTCCAGCACTTAACTGTGTGTGCCACCCAGGGACAACTCTCCTCTAAGGGTATGAAAATGGACCCTTGGTAAAGGCCAATAAGTAAATAAATAAGTGATGTAAAGAACCACAACTCTACTGCTCATAGACTGGAAACACTTGTTGGATATTAATGAACTGGAATTGGCATTTTCCTTTCTGAGGTGGCTTATCAAAATCATGTTTTTAAATTGAAGTTAATGTTGAAAATATCTTGAGGACTATTTTTGAAATAAAGATATGAGAAGAGATATATATAAGAGGACAGTTATAACCAGGGCTTCGAACCGGTTTGTTCCAGTTCAAACCTCTACTGAGAATCTGCATGTCTAACAAGTTCCCTGCTGAGAATGTGCATACGCTAAGTCAGAATTGACCTTTTAACAAGATCCCCAGGTGATTCTTATGTATAACTTCCTGGGAACTTGTTAGAAATGCAAATTCTCCGCAGGGGTACAGAACTGAACCAAACCGGTTCGAAGCCCTGGTTGTAACCAAAGTTCTAGCTTCCGACATGTTTTTTCTAACGCCCCAGGAACAAATTACAATCAATAACACCATCATCACAAACCTGTATATTTTACAGCCCAGTAAAATCCTTCGGCATCTCTCATTATATATTCCATATTATGCTGGGTTCTGTTTATCATTCTAATCCATGTTTTGCAATTTATCTACTCCCTGTTAATATTATAGGTGATTTTTTACTGTGACTGTGACAGAAGCTGCCGTTTGAGCTCTTTCACCTACTGATAAATAAACAATGCACAGAGCTGACCTTTAGGTTAACAGGTTTTATGCTTGCTCCACTCAGCACTCTAACTGATTCAATTACCATAAAGGTTCAGGAGCCTCCATGAATACTGAAGAAGGCCCGCCATATGCCTGCGTGGGTGTTGTGAAACAGCAAACATTCTGCAGCCCTCCAGAGAAATTCCTTAATTGTAAATAATTTCAGCAGGCGACACAATCAAGTCACCTTGAATGCAAACCCCTCAGCCTGCGGAGGCAAAGTGTTATTTAAGCTTTACTGGGCTGCGTTAAATTCTGCAATTTGAAGGGCTGTTAAGTTTTTCAATTGAAATTTCATTTAAAATGCAGGTGCTTTTTATTATATTGAGGCTTTACTGCTCTCTAGGTACAAGCAAGAACATGGTGCAATAACACAAATCTGGCCCAATCACTGATCAGTAGTAGCTATAATTCCAGAACATTTAGCATTCTTATAAACCACGGCCTGAAATCTATAAATTGCTACAACAGATCAAGAAAATACTATATCCCCCTTTTCTGCCCCCAGCCATTTTGACATTTATGAGAGTTTTTTTTTTTTTTTCCTGTGAATGTTAGATTTTATTGAAAATCTTTTAAAAAGATATACTTGGATTTAGTAATTGTTTAAAACGGCGTTGGTTGTGTGAGCCTGTGTGGCTTTTGGTGTTAAACCAAAGGTTTAAACTTTAAATGCAGCCACTGCTTCACAAAGCCAGCAACAACACCACCGATAGCTGGTTATACCAGCACGCTTCCACACGATGGGATCCACTTACTCGACACCAGCTGGACTGAGGGTAGGAACCTAATGACCTTTGGAGGGGAAAGGTTTTACAGCACACTAACCTGACATCAGGCCATTTCTGACGGTTTGGTAACGGGGCCCATTTGAAGAGAAAAATCCTAAAAGTACAGGGATCTTGATATGGGTCACACTTCCCATCTCAATCCACTGTTAGCTTTCGTTTCAAAGCTTTCTTAAAACCACGGTGACATTTCTTATTTCTGCTCTCTGGTATATAGTAGCAATAGCAATTATTATATTAAAATGAGGATACAGAGACTTTCTTATTTACACTGGTCATCTAGATTCAAGTATTCCCCATAAAAAAGCAAGTGCAAGCCTTGTAAGATATCAATGTTGTTTTGGAAAACTAAATCCTCTGAGATTTGCGGTCCGAAAAATCAATAGTGGAGAGTCAAGTTTTGGATGTCTAAACTTAGCTCACCCTCTCCCCTCACCTCCTCCCCCGAAAAAGAATTAAATACATTTGGAAATCAGAATTTTTCTATTGAGGTTTTCACCAGGGTTTTGCATAGTTATTCCTCATACTTGAACTATCAAACTGTGAGCTTCTTCAGGGAAAAGAGGCAACAGTGATGCTGTTTGTTCTCTGTTAAGATGGGGATAAGCCTTTTTTTCTCTCTCGTGCCTGCAACAGTACTGTTACAGGTGAAACATCTGTGATAATGACATGAACTTGCCCTTCAAACTCCCACAGAACACAGCCTTTCCTTAAAGATGATCTCTTATCTTGAGAAAGAAGAGATGTTCAATGTCAATTTCATGATATTTTCCCCCGTAAAAGCCAGCTCACATTTTATTAGCTTCCCGCTCTAGCTTTCGCACCTGCTGCAGGAGGGCCCTTGCGCTTGTGTCATTCCGGAGAGGAGGCTGCTAGCAGCTTAATTAGCTCCTTTGGTCAGGGAAGTGTTAAAACCTGACTCCTGGCACTCTTTCAATTTAGCGCTTTCAGATGATAAGCGGAATCATCTAATTCTATTTACAAATCAACTGGCAGGCGACGGCATGGTTGAGAGGGTCACCACGATTATGTAAAACATGAGTAATAACTATAATTGGGGCAGTTTGCTAATACAATAAAAAGGTCTGAACATGAGAAAAGTTATGCTCACAGCAGTAGCTATCACTTTCTAAAGTAAGAATTCATGGATGAAATGACATGAAAAAGATGGTTATAAAATTTTAATGGAATGATAAAAGGCAAAAGTCAGCCTCTCAGCTGAATTCGTAAAATCCCCATATATCACAATCAGCTCCTTAACTGTAAAATCAATGTGGACTATAACATGTTGTCAATGCAGCTGTCACGGGAGGGGAGCCTGGGCAGATGACAGCCACACAGCTCAGCCGGCCAGTGAAGAAAATACACCCAAGCAGCCCCCTCCGTGGGTGGAATTGTTGAGAGAACTCCCTCCTGGAGCTGGGGACAGGAGCATCCTTTCTGTTCAGATCACAGATTCGTATTTCAAGCCATTTCATTACAGCACTAATAATGGAAAGCAGTTTCATTGTGGCAAATGAAATATTCTTTTATGGGAGACTGTTTTCCTCATCAGCTTCAAAAGTTCACCCTCAGCCTAAGAAGAGAGGAATAAAATTGTTAACGGAGGGTTTGCTTATTTACTTTTATACTCAGCTGTGTGTCTAGGGGCGGGGGAGTACATGTGTGAGTACGAATAAGCAGGCTGAATGGCTCACAACTTGAGAGTCCGTATAACTTCCAGTGGTTTTCCCAGGTCTTCTATTCTTGTTTGCCAGTAGAGTTATCTAGGATTGCTCCAATTTTGCCGTTGTTATCACTGTTGCCCTAAAGCAACTTTTGGCCATTCTAATTAAAAACTCACTCAGATTAAAAGCTCTTTCCAGTAATCTTAACTCCTTAAATGAATACCCCCTAAATTCACTAATGAATTAAAAATCAAGGTGACAAATATATGGCTATATAATTATATAGGCAATATATTACAGGCTAATTGTTAACGCAGTCCTTTGATATTCACTACTGATATGTTAGCAAAAGAGTAGAGTGATGGATTCTATCTTCTCTTTAATCATGAATTCTTTTTATCAATTTATTATTTATACCCGAACTACTTCCCAAAAGGATTTTTGACAGCTCGTAATAAAAGACCCAACTGTAATGGGGCCAATAAAATAAAGATAAAGAAATATCAATCTTGTGATGAAGCCAGTATATTGTTGCACCCAAAAACAAATATCAAGAGTGGGCACTGCACAAAAATGAATTTCCAGCTTTTTAACAACTGATAAAAGAGGAAAGGGGCTGTGTTACATAGGCACCGTCATTTAATAGAAGGAATATCTGAAGACTAGAGGCTACTGGGTTAAGAGAATACTATTTGACTGTCTGTAATTAGGAGGACTGATATTGGTGATCTGTTTTTCTCCACTTCTCCCAAGATCAGAAGAGTAGAATACAGGTTTGGGAGAATTTTTTACATCTAGAACTGTGCATATCGTGTGATGAGTGCCTGTGCAATCTTCCTTGAAAGTTTGGGCCAGAAAATATAACGTGTCTATGTGAGAGTTCAGAAGAAGTTGAGGTCAATTGATTCACCCCTTATCTTTAGGCAAAACTCCTCTTGGGTTATTCCAAATATACCCAGGGGACTGGCTGGCCTCCCGCAGGAGCTGAACAGCCTTCCTCTCCTTTGTGTTTATTTATTCAATCTTGGAAAACTGGGGTTTCAGAAATATTATCAAATGAGTAAGATAAAATGATTAAAAGTATCTATATTGTCTTTTTTTTATATTGTCTTAGGATTATAAAACATTCTTTTTTTATATGCAGGTGCTATATAAAATGCTACTTTATATAGAAAATAATTATGGTCAACACCCAACTTTTAATAACTAGTAGTTTTCAGGTAATTGGACTCCCCCATCAGTTTCAGATTTGATACACTTAAAACTAAACAAACTAGGGAGCCAAGATGGCGGACTAGGCAGACGCTACCTCGGATCCCTCTTACAACAAAGACACGGAAAAACAAGTGAATCGATCACATACATAACAATCTACGAACCCTGAACAACAAACACAGATTTAGAGACGGAGAACGAACTAATACGGGGAAGCAGCGATTGTTTCCAGAGCCTGGAGCCAGCATACCAGTCAGGTACGGCACAAGCACAGAGACCTGCTCCACCCCCCTGAACTAACCCCGGGAGGGGGACTAGCCGGTTCCACGGGCGGCGTGGGACGCAGCCGTTAGGAGAAGTCCCCGGGAGGCAGTGACTGATCTTGGAGCAGAAAGAGTAGCATCCGAGCCGGGGAACCGTCCCACAGGGATTTGGACTGCACGCAGGTACGCCATAAACACGGAGAGTTGCTCCACCCCCTGAACTAACCCCGGGAAGGTGACCATCCGGGTCGCGCGGGCGGCGTGGGACGCAGCCGGTAGGAGAAGTCCCCGGGAGGCAGCGACTGGTATTGGAGCGGGGAGAACAGCGTTCCAGCCGGGACACTCGGTCACGGCACAAGCACGGGGAGCTACTCCACCCATCTGAACTAACCCCGGGAGGGGGCCCACCTGGTTCACGGGGGCGGCACGGCCACGCGGCTGGAGGGATGAGAAGTCCCCGGGAGGCAGCGACTGATTTTGGAGTCAAGAGTGCACCGTCCCAGTAGGGGAGCCTTGACGCTGGGCGTGGGGCTGGAAGCGGAGGATCTGACCGTGACTCCAGCGGGCCAGACCCCCCGGGGGCAATCTCCACACAGACAGCACACATAGGCGACGCGCCCGCGGGAATCTCAGATATAAGAGTCATTCCAAGCAAGACAAGCAACTCTGGCTATATTCTGAGGTGCTACTCTCCTATCTCTCTGTTCCCTCCCCCACCCTCCCCAGGCGGCTTCATTAACATCTGAATAGCCTGAGCCAGAGGGAGAACTCTGATAGGGATCTGACTGCAGTTTTTTTTTTAGCGGATTTTCTGGAAAAACTAGTTTCCCAGTGATGGCTCGGAGACAACAATCCATATCAAACCACTTAAAGAAGCAGACCGTGACAGCTTCTCCAACCCCCCAAACAAAAGAATCAAAATCTTTCCCAAATGAAGATACAATTTTGGAATTATCAGATACAGAATATAAAAAACTAATTTACAGAATGCTTAATGATATCACAAATGAAATTAGGATATCTGCAGAAAAAGCCAAGGAACACACTGATAAAACTGTTGAAGAACTCAAAAAGATTATTCAAGAACATACTGGAAAAATTAATAAGTTGCAAGAATCCATAGAGAGACAACATGTAGAAATCCAAAAGATTAACAATAAAATAACAGAATTAGACAACGTAATAGGAAGTCAGAGGAGCAGACTCGAGCAATTAGAATGCAGACTGGGACATCTGGAGGACCAGGGAATCAACACCAACATAGCTGAAAAAAAATCAGATAAAAGAATTAAAAAAAATGAAGAAACCCTAAGAATTATGTGGGACTCTATCAAGAAGGATAACCTGCGGGTGATTGGAGTCCCAGAACAGGGAGGGGGGACAGAAAACACAGAGAAAATAGTTGAAGAACTTCTGACAGAAAACTTCCCTGACATCATGAAAGACGAAAGGATATCTATCCAAGATGCTCATCGAACCCCATTTAAGATTGATCCAAAAAGAAAAACACCAAGACATATTATCATCAAACTCACCAAAACCAAAGATAAACAGAAAATTTTAAAAGCAGCCAGGGAGAAAAGAAAGGTTTCCTTCAAGGGAGAATCAATAAGAATATGTTCTGACTACTCAGCAGAAACCATGCAGGCAAGAAGGGAATGGGACGACATATACAGAACACTGAAGGAGAAGAACTGCCAACCAAGGATCATATATCCAGCAAAACTCTCTCTGAAATATGAAGGCGAAATTAAGATATTTACAGACAAACACAAGTTTAGAGAATTTGCAAAAACCAAACCAAAGCTACAAGAAATACTAAAGGATATTGTTTGGTCAGAGAACCAATAATATCAGATATCAGCACAACACAAGGTCACAAAACAGAACGTCCTGATATCAACTCAAATAGGGAAATCACAAAAACAAACAAATTAAGATTAATTAAAAAAAAAAAAATACACATAACAGGGAATCATGGAAGTCAATAGGTAAAAGATCACAATAATCAAAAAGAGGGACTAAATACAGGAGGCATTGAACTGCCATATGGAGAGTGATACAAGGCGATATAGAACAATACAAGTTAGGTTTTTACTTAGAAAAATAGGGGTATATAATGAGGTAACCACAAAAAGGTATAACAACTCTATAACTCAAGACAAAAACCAAGAAAAACGTAACAACTCAACTAACATAAAGTCAAACACTATGAAAGTGAGGATCTCACAATTTACTAAGAAAAATGCCTCAGCACAAAAAAGTATGTGGAAAAATGAAATTGTCAACAACACCCATAAAAAGGCATCAAAATGACAGCACTAAAAACTTATTTATCTATAATTACCCTGAATGTAAATGGACTAAATGCACCAATAAAGAGACAGAGAGTCACGGACTGGATAAAGAAACACGATCCATCTATATGCTGCCTACAAGAGACACACCTTAGACTTAGAGACACAAACAAACTAAAACTCAAAGGATGGAAAAAAGTATATCAAGCAAACAATAAGCAAAAAAGAAGAGGAGTAGCAATATTAATTTCTGACAAAATAGACTTTAGACTTAAATCCACCACAAAGGATAAAGAAGGACACTATATAATGATAAAAGGGACAATTGATCAGGAAGACATAACCATATTAAATATTTACGCACCCAATGACAGGGCTGCAAGATTTATAAATCAAATTTTAACAGAACTGAAAAGCGAGATAGATACCTCCACAATTATAGTAGGAGACTTCAACACACCCCTTTCGGAGAAGGACAGGACATCCAGTAAGAAGCTCAACAGAGACACGGAAGATCTAATTACAACAATCAACCAACTTGACCTCATTGACTTATACAGAACTCTCCACCCAACTGCTGCAAAATATACTTTTTTTTCTAGCGCACATGGAACATTCTCTAGAATAGACCACATATTAGGTCATAAAACAAACCTTTGCAGAGTCCAAAACATCGAAATATTACAAAGCATCTTCTCAGACCACAAGGCAATAAAACTAGAGATCAATAACAGAAGAACGAGGGAAAAGAAATCAAATACTTGGAAAATGAACAATACCCTCCTGAAAAAAGACTGGGTTATAGAAGACATCAAGGAGGGAATAAGGAAATTCATAGAAAGCAACGAGAATGAAAATACTTCCTATCAAAACCTCTGGGACACAGCAAAAGCAGTGCTCAGAGGTCAATTTATATCAATAAATGCACACATACAAAAAGAAGAAAGAGCCAAAATCAGAGAACTGTCCCTACAACTTGAACAAATAGAAAGTGAGCAACAAAAGAATCCATCAGGCACCAGAAGAAAACAAATAATAAAAATTAGAGCTGAACTAAATGAATTAGAGAACAGAAAAACAATTGAAAGAATTAACAAAGCCAAAAGCTGGTTCTTTGAAAAAATTAACAAAATTGATAAACCATTGGCTAGACTGACTAAAGAAATACAGGAAAGGAAACAAATAACCCGAATAAGAAATGAGAAGGACCACATCACAACAGAACCAAATGAAATTAAAAGAATCATTTCAGATTATTATGAAAAATTGTACTCTAACAAATTTGAAAACCTAGAAGAAATGGATGAATTCCTTGAAAAACACTACCTACCTAAACTAACACATTCAGAAGCAGAACAACTAAATAGACCCATAACAAAAAAAGAGATTGAAACGGTAATCAAAAAACTCCCAACAAAAAAAAGTCCTGGCCCGGACGGCTTCACTGCAGAGTTCTACCAAATTTTCAGAGAAGAGTTAACACCACTACTACTAAAGGTATTCCAAAGCATAGAAAATGACGGAATACTACCCAACTCATTCTATGAAGCCACCATCTCCCTGATACCAAAACCAGGTAAAGACATTACAAAAAAAGAAAATTATAGACCTATATCCCTCATGAACATTGATGCAAAAATCCTCAACAAAATTCTAGCCAATAGAATCCAACAACACATCAAAAAAATAATTCACCCTGATCAAGTGGGATTTATACCAGGTATGCAAGGCTGGTTTAATATCAGAAAAACCATTAATGTAATCCATCACATAAATAAAACAAAAGACAAAAACCACATGATCTTATCAATTGATGCAGAAAAGGCATTTGACAAAGTCCAACACCCATTTATGATAAAAACTCTTACCAAAATAGGAATTGAAGGAAAATTCCTCAACATAATAAAGGGCATCTATGCAAAGCCAACAGCCAATATCACTCTAAATGGAGAGAACCTGAAAGCATTTCCCTTGAGAACGGGAACCAGACAAGGATGCCCTTTATCACCGCTCTTATTCAACATCGTGTTGGAAGTCTTAGCCAGGGCAATCAGGCTAGACAAAGAAATAAAAGGTATCCGGATTGGCAAGGAAGAAGTAAAGTTATCACTATTTGCAGATGACATGATTATATACACAGAAAACCCTAAGGAATCCTCCAGAAAACTACTGAAACTAATAGAAGAGTTTGGCAGAGTCTCAGGTTATAAAATAAACATACAAAAATCACTTGGATTCCTCTACATCAACAAAAAGAACACCGAAGAGGAAATAACCAAATCAATACCATTCACGGTAGCCCCCAAGAAGATAAGATACTTAGGAATAAATCTTACCAAGGATGTAAAAGACCTATACAAAGAAAACTACAAAGCTCTACTACAAGAAATTCAAAAGGACATACTTAAGTGGAAAAACATACCTTGCTCATGGATAGGAAGACTTAACATAGTAAAAATGTCTATTCTACCAAAAGCCATCTATACATTTAACGCACTTCCGATCCAAATTCCAATGTCATATTTTAAGGGGATAGAGAAACAAATCACCAATTTCATATGGAAGGGAAAGAAGCCCCGGATAAGCAAAGCACTACTGAAAAAGAAGACGAAAGTGGGAGGCCTCACCTTACCTGACTTCAGAACCTATTATACAGCCACAGTAGTCAAAACAGCCTGGTATTGGTACAACAACAGACACATAGACCAATGGAACAGAATTGAGAACCCAGACATAGATCCATCCACGTATGAGCAGCTGATATTTGACAAAGGACCAGTGTCAATTAACTGGGGAAAAGACAGCCTTTTTAACAAATGGTGCTGGCATAACTGGATATCCATTTGCAAAAAAATGAAACAGGACCCATACCTCACACCATGCACAAAAACTAACTCCAAGTGGATCAAAGACCTAAACATAAAGACTAAAACGATAAAGATCATGGAAGAAAAAATTGGGACAACCCTAGGAGCCCTAATACAAGGTATAAACAGAATACAAAACATTACCAAAAATGATGAAGAGAAACCCGATAACTGGGAGCTCCTAAAAATCAAACACCTATGCTCATCTAAAGACTTCACCAAAAGAGTAAAAAGACCACCTACAGATTGGGAAAGAATTTTCAGCTATGACATCTCCGACCAGCGCCTGATCTCTAAAATCTACATGATTCTGTCAAAACTCAACCACAAAAAGACAAACAACCCAATCAAGAAGTGGGCAAAGGATATGAACACACATTTCTCTAAAGAAGATATTCAGGCAGCCAACAGATACATGAGAAAATGCTCTCGATCATTAGCCATTAGAGAAATGCAAATTAAAACTACGATGAGATTCCATCTCACACCAGCAAGGCTGGCATTAATCCAAAAAACACAAAATAATAAATGTTGGAGAGGCTGCGGAGAGATTGGAACTCTCATACACTGCTGGTGGGAATGTAAAACGGTACAACCACTTTGGAAATCTATCTGGCGTTATCTTAAACAGTTAGAAATAGAACTACCATACAACCCAGAAATCCCACTCCTAGGAATATACCCTAGAGATACAAGAGCCTTCATACAAACAGATATATGCACACCCATGTTTATTGCAGCTCTGTTTACAATAGCAAAAAGTTGGAAGCAACCAAGGTGTCCATCAACGGATGAATGGGTAAATAAATTGTGGTATATTCACACAATGGAATACTACGCATCGATAAAGAACAGTGACGAATCTCTGAAACATTTCATAACATGGAGGAACCTGGAAGGCATTATGCTGAGCGAAATGAGTCAGAGGCAAAAGGACAAATACTGTATAAGACCACTATTATAAGATCTTGAGAAATAGTAAACCTGAGAAGAACACATACTTTTGTGGTTACGAGGGGGGGAGGGAGGGAGGGTGGGAGAGGGTTTTTTATTGATTAATCAGTAGATAAGAACTGCTTTAGGTGAAGGGAAAGACAACACTCAATACATGGAAGGTCAGCTCAATTGGACTGGACCAAAAGCAAAGAAGTTTCCGGGATAAAATGAATGCTTCAAAGCTCAGCGGAGCAAGCGCGGGGGTCTGGGGAACATGGTTTGCGGGGACTTCTAAGTCAATTGGCAAAATAATTCTATTATGAAATCATTCTGCATCCCACTTTGAAATGTGGCGTCTGGGGTCTTAAATGCTAACAAGCAGCCATCTAAGATGCAGCAATTGGTCTCAACCCACCTGGAGCAAAGGAAAATGAAGAACACCAAGCCCACATGACAACTAAGAGCCCAAGAGACAGAAAGGGCCACATGAACAAGAGACCTACATCATCCTGAGACCAGAAGAACTAGTTGGTGCCCGGCCACAATCGATGACTGCCCTGACAGGGAGCTCAGCAGAGGACCCCTGAGGGAGCAGGAGAGCAGTGGGATGCAGACCCCAAATTCTCATAAGAAGACCAAACTTAATGGTCTGACTGACACTGGAGGAATCCCGGCGGCCATGCTCTCCAGACCTTCTGTTGACACAGGACAGGAACCATCCCTGAAGACAACTCATCAGACATGAAAGGGACTGGTCAGCGGGTGGGAGAGAGACGCTGATGAAGAGTGAGCTAATTATATCAGGTGTACACTTGAGATTGTGTTGGCAACTCTTGTCTGGAGGGGGGATGGGAGGATAGAGAGAGAGGGAAGCCGGCAAAATTGTCAAGAAAGGAGAGACTGAAAGGGCTGACTCAAGACGGGGAGAGTAAGTGGGAGTAGGGAGTGAGATGTATGTAAACTTATATGTGACAGACTGATTGGATTTGTAAACGTTCACTTGAAGCTTAATAAAAGTTATTATAAAAAAAAAAAAAAACTAAACAAACTATTAAATACCGATGTGTGGCAATTAGTATTTGATCATCTTATGCAGTACACTGATAATTTTAAAATCTTGACTGTAATTATTTTAAAGCTAAAGAATGATATTGTTTGGTGAACGGTCCTCCACAGGCCTGTCAGTTTGTCATCTGTGGGGGCTTACACTTCTGGTTAAATGAGAGAAGGGATATAAAGTTCCCGTCAAACTGCCCTGCACATAATAAAACCAAACCAATACTGTTGCTGTCGAGTTGATTCTGATTCATAGCAACCCTATAGGATAGAGTAGAACTGCCCTATAGGGTTTCCAGTGAGTGGCTGGTGGATTCAAACAGCCACCCTTCTGGTTAGCAGCCAAGCTCTTAACCACTGTGCCACCAGGGCTCTCTTGCACATAACAGGCATTCAATAAAATTGAAAAAATAATAATTACATAGGGTAGCTATGGTAATATTATTCTTATTAATCTCCTGAACTAAAAACAGGCAAGGCTAGAAAAAAGCTTGATTTCTCGTTACTTTCACCTCCCACTGAATTACCAACAATTCAAATATGGAAGAGCAGTGTGCTTTCTGTGCCCAAAAGAGAATCAAGAACCTAAGAGGTGGATACAATTTTACATTAATCAATCCATCCTTTTGAAGGGTTTTCTGTTGCTTACTTTTAGCTTGGGGAAGTTCCTTTTAATCTTAGGATATAAAAATAAAATTTAAAATTAATCATAAATATAGTTTTTTTAAACAATGCTGAAAATGCAAGAATTTGGAGGAAAAAAACCAATGTAACACGAAACAAAATATATAGTGACATGTGTGGAGAGCTGTTTTGCCCTCACAATATATTGCTTTGATCATGGATCTTCTGTCATGTGTAAAATAGATACCTGCATCCCTGCTGGAAAGGACAAACATGTCGGCATCAGGGGTTAATATTTAAAACAGTGGGGAAAGGTATTTGGAATGGAGAAAGCAAAATAATCTCAAAGCACCACTGAAACTTGTAGTGTATGTTTATTCATTAAATAAAATAAACTCTATTGCTATAAATATGTTCCACCCTCATTTAAAAATGGTCCTCTTTTTCTCTTTGATAGAACACTCTTATCTTAAGGGTGCAGGCTGAGACTTTAAATTCTACAATACACTAATCATAAAAGGATGTTTTCAATTCAATGTTGTTCTTAAAAATTTAAATACTCTTAAGGGCACAGATGCACCTATTAAATGATTTGGAAAACCCTACTGCAGAATTATCGAACAATTTATCAGATTTCATAGCACATTTTTACTTCTTTTCCCTGTCACAATGGCTCAGAGTATTTTACAGTCATTACAGTTTTTGAGACAAAGAATGAGAAAGATTGTTTTCCTTTCAGAGTTTTCTTTCTCTATATCCCCACCTTCCTTTTGAAATAGCACACGGCTTTCAGCTAGCAGAGCCCCCTTTAATTCACTGTCCTAGCTAAGACATCTAAAGTTGAATCAAAGGGACAGCCGGTAGCTTGCCTCTCACCAAGGTAAAGAACAAGGGTTGCTTTGGGGATTTCGCTCCTCTCTGTTTGCCTTTCTCATCCTCCTTGTCTCATACTGAGAGGCTGGCATCACTGACAGAATACCCTGAAATTCCGCTACACCTAAGTCTTGTGTGTCTGTAGACAATTCCTATAGTAAGTGCTTTTCTCACGTTCTTCTAGATGACCAGTGATGAAGTGAATTTGAAATCTGATGTGAAATAAGGTCCACAGATCAATCATTGTTACTCCTTCTCCCAGTCTTCTCCTCCAGGAGAGCTTTCTTGACACCCATGTCAAGTGCTCTTCCTCTGGGCTTGCTCTCTATACCTCTTAGCTCTGTATACTCTAGCATGGTAGCTTAGGTGTCCCCCTTGCTAGACTGCATACACCTTAAGGAGAAAACAGTGTCTTATTCATCCTTGTAACTCTGTGTCTCTTCCAGTGCCTGGTACACAGTCGGTATCCAGTTGGTGTTTGCTTTGTTGAATTTTTGTGAATTTGCTAGATGAGATTCTCTTTTTAATCAGCCTTCAACTAACAGTTTTTGGGCACCTGCTCTATACCAAACTCTCTGTTAGGCTCAGGGCATACATATAGCCCTAGGTCTGGAGAAATTATGGTTCAGAAAGGAATACTGATGACGCACAATAAATATAAACCAAAGTTCTAAGGAAGCAATAAGAAGGAAAGGCTACACAAAGGAGGTGACATTTGAGATGGGGCTTGAAGAATGAGTGAAATTTTGCCATGCAACAAAGGAAGAAGAAGTGTGTTTTGTGAGATTTAGATTTCAATTAACATTGCAATGTGTCTGTCTTACTGTGGAAGAACCTCTGTTCCTTTGTAGACTCCTATGAGAATCTCAAAGATGAATGAAGGGAGAGATGGCCCAAGATGCCAGTTTAGTCAGGTATACCATGCCATCCTCCTACAGCAAAGATATGAGAAAACAAATTAAACAGATACAAGTGACAGTCTTGGAACTTCATCAAGTTCACTTCATCAAGGCAGGATAAAGAATTAGATAAAATGCTGAATGGAAGGAAAAGCTGAATGAAAAGAGTCAACAAGGGATTTTGGATTGTAGGCACCCTGCCAACCAGCCTGTCACAGTATGGCCATCTTGAGACAAAGCAAGCAATGTTCCTGGGTGAGGAGCACAGCAAGGCAAATTCACAAAATTCACAATAGGGCACAGAGATACCATGTAGACAAATCTGGAGTAAACAAGGTAAGCAGAAGATAAACTGGATCTAAGGAAGGAAAGTGCAAGAAGGCAGGCAACAGCTCCAGGGATCCAGGTGGCTACAGAGTGGGGAGGCAGCCAGAAAATATGGAAATAAATACTTACCAGCAATGGCCCCTCATCTTTGGCCTGAAGGCTCTTGTGGAGGGGAGGATCCACGGAGTCGTGGCTGGAGGTACCAAATTTTGGACAGCCCCCACCCCACCACCACATTTAGTCACAGCTGAGCTATGATCACCAGCTACGATCAACAGGTAGTGAAAAGAAGTGTCAACCCAAATCAAAAATCCAGCAAAATTGTCTTTTAAAAACAATGGTGACACTAGAACATTGACAATATGGAAAAATTAAGGGAATATGTAAAAACCAGACCAGTCTTATAAGAAATATTAAAGAGAGTCCTTTAGACAGAGAACCAATTACATCAGACAACAACCTGAGATAAAGACATACAACAGCATCACTCAGATATCAACCCAAACAAATACTTCACAAAAGTAAAGTAAAGCTATAAAACTGATAACAGGGAAAAAGAGATGTTGAGCTGTAAATGACAACAACTTAAAAACAAAAAAGGAGGAGTATATGGTATAGTTATAGAACTTTCATACAGAGAGGAAGTCAAGGCAATATCAAGACATACTAGACTGTTGATTTAGGAAGATAAAGGTAAATTTCAGAGTAACCACAATGAAAATTAATAAACTTAATCACCAAAATAAAGAAGAAAAGCCAAAAGACTCAGTAAAGGTAAAAACAACAGCAATGAAGAAAAAAAAAAAAAAAATCCATATCCAAAAAGAACTCAGCACAGAAAATTAAGTGAAACAAAGATACCGTTAACACCACACCAAAAAAAAAAAAAAAAAAAGCATAACAAAATGGCAGCAGTGAATTCATGCCTATCAATAATGTCACAGAATGTAAATGGATTAAATGTACCAGTCAAGGCAAAGAGAGTGGCAGAATGAAAACAACAACAAAAAATCACGACCCATCAATATGTGGCCTACAAGAGACAAACTTTAGACACAAAGACATAAATAGGTTAAAAATCAAAGGATGAAAACAATATATATATCAAGCAAACAGTAACCAAAAGAGAGCGGGAGTGGCAATAAAAATCTATGATAAAATAGACTTTAACCCAAAATCCATCATAAGAGACAAAGAAGGGTAGTATAAAATGATTAAAGGGTCAATCCACCAAGAGGACATAACAATAATAAGAATTTATGCATCCAATGACAGAGCTCCAAAATATATAAAACAAACTCTAAGAGAATTGAAAAGAGAAACAGACAATAATAGTAGGAGACTTTAACACACCACTTTCAATGATGGACAGAACAACTAGAAGGAAACTTAACAAAGATATAGAAGATCTAAATGTTACAATCAAGCAACTTGATCTCACAGACATATACAGAACACTGCACCCAACAAGGTCTACATTACACAATCTCCAACACACATGGATCATTCTCTAGAATAGGTCATATTTGAGGGCACAGAGCAAGAATCAATAAATTCAAAAGCATTAAGATAATACAAAGCATCTTTTCTGACCATAATGCTACAAAACTAGAAGTCAATAACAGAAAGAAGGGAAAAAATTAAATACATGGACACTGAATAACACTGGGTAATAGAAGGAATTAAAAAGAAAATTTAAAAATTCTTAGGATCAAATGAGAATGAAAACACAACATACCAAACCTTTGGGACACAGCAAAAGCAGTACTCAGAGGAGAATTTATAGCAATAAATGCACACATTAAAGAAAAGAAAGGGCCATAATCAATAGCTTAAACCGACAACTTGAACAAATAGAAAAGGAGCAGCAAAAGAAGACCACAGCTACCAGAAGAAAGAAAATAATAAATATCAGAGGAGACATAAATGAAATAGAAACAGAAAAACAATAGAATCAGCAAGATTCGAAGTTGGTACTTTGAAAGGATCAATAAAACTGACAAACCACTGACTGAATTGACAAAGGAAAAAAATGAGAAGATGCAAATAATGAAAATAAAAAATGAGATGGGTGACATTACAATAGAACCAACTGAGATTAAAAGGATCATAACAGATTATTACGAAAAACTGTACTCCAACAAATTTGAAAACCTGGAAGAAATGCACAAATTACTAGAAACACACTACCTACCTAAACTAACACAAATAGAGGTAGAAAATCTGAGTAGACTCATAACAAAAGAAGAAATTCAAGACGTCTTTAAAAAAAAGCAAAAAACCCAACAACGACAAAAAATCCTAGCCCAGAGGGCTTCACTGGAGCATCCTACCAAACATTCAGAGAACAGTTGACACCAATTCTACTCAAACTATTCCAGAACACAGAAAAGGAAGGACTACACCCACTCCTCATGTGTAAACACAGTTTGCCTCTAAAGACCAGATCATTATGCAAAAATTGGTGTTATGTGAAAATGGAGGTTGACCACATCAGATCACAAAATGTAGGATGACTACATCAGTATAAAAATGCCAAATTACATTAATGTGTAACTGCCTAATTACATCATTATATAACTGACAAATTACATCATTGCATAACTGCCAAACCACTGAGAATCACGGCTCAGCCAAGCTGGCACATAGCCTTAGCCATCACAGCCAGCGTTACTCTCGCCTCACACTCACCATTTATTACTGCCAGATGTAATGCGCAAAATAGTTGGTTAGTAGATTTTTTACTACAGTAAATGCAAAATATTGGATAACAAGATAGTTGGTACATAAGGAGTGAGTGTACTCCCTAATTCATTCTATGAAAGTAGCATAACTCTGATACCAAAACCCAGAAAAGACACCACTAAAAAAGAAAATTATAGACCAATACCCCTCATGAATATAGATGCAAAATGCTCAAAGAAATTCTAGCCAACAGAATTCAACAATATATCAGAAAAAGAATATATCATGATCAAGTAGTGTTCATGAAGAAGAATGGTGCGTCAGGATTGGAGGAAGACTCATTAACAACCTGTGATATGCAGATGACACAGCCTTGCTTGCTGAAAGTGAAGGGGACTTGAAGCACTTACTAACGAAGATCAAAGACCACAGCCTTAGTATTGGTTATACTTTAGTATAAAGAAAACAAAAAACCTCACAACTGGACCAATAAGCAACATCATCATAAACGGAGAAAAGACTGACATTGTCAAGGATTTCATTTTACTTGGATTCATAATCAACACCCATGGAAGCAGCAGTCAAGAAGCCAAATGAGGCATTGCATCGAGCAAATCTGCAAAAGACCTCTTACAAGCGCTGAAAAGCAAAGATATCACCTTAAAGACTAAGATGTGCCTGACCCAAGCTATGATATTTTCAATTGCCTCGTATGCATGCAATAGCTAGACAATGAATAAGGAAGACTGAAGAACTGATGCCTTTGAATTATGGTGTTGGTGAAGAACACTGGATATACCATGGACAGCCAAAAGAATGAACAAATCTGTCTTGCAAGTACAGCCAGAATTCTCCTTAGAAGCAAGGATGGTGAGATTACATCTCACATACTTTGGACATGTTATCAGGAGAGATCCGTCCCTGGAGAAGGAAATCATGCTTGGTAAAGTAGAAGGTCAGCAAAAAAGAAGACCCTTAGGGAGATGGATTAGCACAGTGGCTGCAACAACGGACTAAAGCATAACTTGATTGTCAGGATGGCACAGAACCGGGCAGGGTTTCATTTTGTTGTACATAGGGTCGCTATGTCAGAACTGACTCTACTGTACCTAACAACAACAACAAACAGTAGTCATACCAGAGCAAATCAATCAACATAATTCACTACATAAACAAAACAAAGGAAATGAATCACATGACCATATCAATCGATGCAGAAAAGGCATTTGATAATATTCTACACAATTTCCTGATAAAAACTCAACAAAATAGGAATAGAAAGGAAATTCCTCAACATAGTTAAGGGCATATGTGCAAAACCAGGAAACCCTGGTGGCGTAGTAGTTAAGAGCTACAGCTGCTAACCAAAAGGTCAGCAGTTCAAATCCACCAGCTGCTCCTTGAAAACTCTAAGGGGCAGTTCTACTTTATCCTATAAGGTCGCTTTGAGTCGGAATCGACTCAACGGCAATGGGTTTATGCAAAACCAACAGCCAGAATTATTCTCAGTGTGAGAGATTGAGAGTATTCTCCTTGAAACAGGAATGAGACAAGGATGCTCTTTATCACCACTTTTATTCAATATTGTACTGAAAGTCCTAGACAGAGCAATAAGACAAGAAAGGGAGATAAAGGGCACCCAGATTGGAAGGGAAGAAGTAAAACTGTCCTTATTCACACATGACATTTTCCTATACATAGAAAATCCAGGAGACTCTACAAGAAAGATACTGGAACTAGTAGACGGATTCAGCAAAGTACAGGGTACCAGGTCAATACACAAAAATTATTTGGGTTTCTCAACACTAAAAAGGAAAACTCCAAACAGAAAATCAAGAAAACAATACCATTTACAATAGCCCCCCAACGGATAAAATAACTAGAAATAAGCCTAACCAGAGACGTAAAAAACTTAACCCACCAAACAAAACCCAGTGCCGTTGAGTTGATTCTGACTCATAGCGACCCTATAGGACAGAGTAGAACTGCCCCATAGAGTTTTCAAGGAGTGCCTGGCAGATCTGAACTGCCAACCCTCTGGTTAGCAGCCATAGCACTTAACCACTACGCCACCAGGGTTTCCGTAAAAGACTTATACAAGGAAAATTATAAAACACTACAGCAAGAAACCAAAAGAGATTTACATAAATGGAAAAATATTCCATGCTCATGGATTAGATTTAACATTGTGAAAATGTTAAATCTACCCAAAGCTATCTATAGATATATTGCAATCCCAATCCAATTCCCAACAAGTTTCCTTAATGAAATGAAAAAACTATTCTCCAACTTTTAAGGAATGCAAAGAGGCCCCGAATAGCTAAAGCAATATTGAAGAAGAAGAACAAAGTAGGGGGACTCACACTTTCCAATCTTAAACCTTATTATACAGGCACAGTAACCAAAACAGCCTGGTACTGGTCCAACGACAGACACACAGATCAACGGACTACAACTGAGAACACAGAAGTAAATCCATTCATTTATGGGCAGCTGACCTTTGACAAAGTGCCAAGTCTATTAAATGGGGAAGAAGCAGTCTCTTTAACAAATGGTGCTGGCAAAAATGGTTATCCATTTGCAGAATAATGAAACAGGATCTGTACCTCACACCATGTGCAAAAATTAACTAAAAATAGATCAAAGACCTAAATGTTAAAGCTAAAACTATACAGTTCTTGGAAGATAACATAGGAACAAAACCGGGGGACTTAATTTTCAGCATAAATAGCCTATTAAACACAACTAAAAATGCATAAACAGCAGAAGATAATTTAGATAACTTGGACCTCCTGAAAATTAAGTATTCATATTCATCAAAAGACTTTAACAAAAAAAAGAGAATCTACAGACTGGGAAAAAATCTTTGGCAACGGCATATCTGGCAAGGTTCTAATCAATACAATATATAAAAAACTTCAACAACTTAACAACAAAAAGACAAATAATCCAATCAAAAAATAGGCAAAGGACGTGAACAGACACTGCACCAAAGAGGGCAGCCTGACAGCCAACAAATACATGAAAAGATGCTTGTGATCCTTAGCCATTAGTGAGATGCAAACCAAAACTATGAGGAGATACCATCTCACCCCTGTAAAAAGGGCGATGATCAAAAGCCAGAAAACAACAAATGCTGGTGAGGTTGTGGAGAGACTGGAACTCTTGTACACTGCTGTAGGAACTGTAAAATGATACAATCACTATGGAAAATGGTATGGCACTTCCTCAAAAAAGCTAGAAGTAAAGATACCTGTGATCCAGCAGTCCCACTCCTAGGTATGTATTGAAGAGATATAAAAGCAGTGACATGAAGTGACATATGCACACTTGTGTTCATCACAGCATTGTTCACAACAGAAAAAGATGGAAACTACCTAAGTGCCTATCAACGGATGAAAGGATAAACTGTGGCACATACATACAACGGGATACTATGCAGTTATAAAGGATAAATTGAGGAGGGCCACAAAACATCTTATAACATGGATCAATCTGGAGGACCTCATGCTGAGTGAAATGAGTCAATCACAGAAGAACAAATATTGTATGGTTTCACTATAATAAAAAGTCAGGAATAGATATATACACAGAGAAAGGTTCTTTGATGGTTATCAGGGATGGGGGGAGGACAGGGAAAAGGAATCACTTAATAGAAAGTAGACTCTTGTTATTTTGGTGATAGAAAAAGCTATACCCAATGTGGGTGAAATCTGCACAACTTCACCAAGGTAAATGAAGACACTAAGAAGTACACAAGTAAAAGAAACAACTTTGGTAAATGCTGTAACATAAAAAATTTTACAACAGTGTGGTTATATAGGGAGATGTGTACGTATGTGTAAAGACAGGCCTGTGTGAGTGCATTTGCAGGTATAGGTCTATTTGTAGGCCCATGTAAATACATGTTGGTGTGTGCTTCATACATAACCATATACATAATAAAGCAAATAGGGGGCACAATTACCGAGTTTTCCTAGACATACCCAGACAACTTGAGGGATTCGTTTAGACTTAGGCCCACAGTCTTGTGATATAACTATCCAATTGGCATAACATAGTTCATAAAGTCAATATTCTACATCCTAGTTTGGTGAATAGTATCTGGGATCTTGAAAGCTTGTGAGCTGCCAAGATAGAGCTATTGGTCTTTACTTGTCTGGAGCAAATGAGTATGAAAGAAACCAAAGATTCAATTAAGAAATCATGACCTCTTCTAGACTGAGACCAGAAGAAATAAATGGTGCCTAGCTACCACTACTGACCATTCTGACCAGGAACAAAATAAAAGGTCCCGGATAGAATGGGAGAAAAGTGTGGAGCAAAACTCAAATTCCTAAAAAAGTCCAGGCCTACTGGACCAATAGACTAGAGGAACCCCTGAGACTATTGCTCTAAGATACCCTTTGAACTTGGCACTGAAGCCAGTCTTGGAGGTCATCTTTCAGCCAGATAATAGATAGGCTTATAAAAAATAAACAATATCACCTGTGAGTAATGTGTCCTTAAAACAATCAACTATATGAGACCAAATGGTCAACATTTACCCATAAGCAAAGATAAGAAGGCAAGGAGCGGGGGGCAGGGAAGCTAAATCAATGGAAACAGAACAAACAAAATGGAAATTATGAGAGTGCTAACACCTTGTGAAAATAGTAACCAGTGTCACAGAACAATTTATATAAAAATTGTTAAATGGGAACCTAATTCATTGTGTAAACTTTTACCTGAAACACAATTAAAAAAAAAAAAAAGATGAGTGAAGGCTGCTGAGAAGAAAAGTACATTGGGGACCCAGATATGGGAATAATTCCCCTCATTGGCCCATCTTTTCTTCACAGTGCAATTCTAAAGGTGGAAAAAATAACAAGATCAAATGTAATGAGTAAACATCGTCGTACTTGAATTACAAGGGGGTGTAGGTAATAAGATAAAGGAGCTCTACAGGTGCAGTGGTTAAGTTTGGCTGCTAACTGAAATGTCAGCAGTTCGAACCCACCAGCTGGTCCATGGGAGAAAGACATGGCAGTCTGCTCCCTTAAAGATTACAGCCTTGGAAACTCTATGTGGCAATTCTACTCTATCCTATAGGTTCTCTGCAAGTTGGAATTGACTAGATGGCACCAGGTCTTTAGGTAATAAGATGTACTTCCTATGTCTTAGCATAGCCTAGTCAAAAATTATAAACAATCAGCCTGTTAGCAAAGTAACTAACACATTTAAAAAAACTATGTAATTCCACAGGGGGAAAACACAAAATCTACAAATTATATTTATTAATGCCTCTTTGATCAGTGCTTAAAACATAAATGTGGAATTTTTACCTACAAATTTGGGGAAATGATCAAAAATTTAAGGTCTTTTTAAATATACGTGACAACTAAACAGTCTTCTCTATAGCCAATTATTATTATTTGGAAGTAGGGGAGTCATCCTCAGAAAGCAAATTTCATTAGGTTGATCTAATTTCATGTTTATGCCATATATGTTTGTTATTAAAATGACTGAAATAATCAGTCATCTGTATTTCAATCTTGTTACCTGGAAAACCTTGAGAGAAGCAGATTAAATGACTCTTGTTGGTCTAGCAAATCCAGCTATCTAAGGAAAAGCAGATTATCTTATATCCGACACAGTAGACAAAATAGTAGGCCCATATTTAAACTGTGATCGAAAGAAACGTCCCTTCTTCACCAACTACAATTTCTACATGCATATACCGTATAGAAAATTCTTGGACAAAATACAGGAAACAATAGTCTAATCAGGAGCAATGGGTATTCCTGGTTTAAAGATATCAAAGATTTCAGCTGCTAGGTAAATGTCTTCATTTTATTAATCACATGTTCCCAAATCTAACACAATTTTAATGTAGTTTTGCAAGCTACAAACATGCCAGGTGCTTGGACTACTAGCATCCAAAAAAAAAAAAAAGTGCTGTTTGTATTTACCTGGTTGCCACAGTTGAAGACTACACTGACCAAGTCTGCTGGAACAACCACCTTTTATTAACATACATTTAACAGGATTTAAAATATTCAGAGGAAATGTGCATTGTTATTATTTGGCATCAACACATGAGATTTTTAAAAAGTACATAGAATTGGATATTGGTGGCCCACAGATGTAAATGACAAATTATTTGAAAAAAAAAAAAATCTATTAAGTTCCCTCACAGCCTTTATTTCCATCCTGGAGAACTTCTCTTTGCACCCAGACATTTGCATCTCTGGCTGTAGTTCATTTCCTGCCTAGGTTTCTCCTGATGTTTTCAGCTGTGTCACAGGCTGGACAAAAATCACTGTCTTGAAATATCAAAGTAAAAATATTGCCATGGATGACCCACTTGGGCACAGGGAAGTATCGAGGCTGTGGCTGATGCAGAAAGGTGCCTGCTGATGGTGTGGAATTCAAATGTGGGCATGAGGTGACGTCTCTGTTTCATTCTGTAAGATGATATGTGAACTTTCTACACTGGAAATTGCACTTTGGTGAGCTGGAGGTGCTGGTCAGGATCAAGCATAAAGTGCAATTCTGGCAAGAAGCTGTCAGCATGGGTGGTTTTATAAGCAATACTTTGAAGTCTTGACAGAAAAACTGCTTGTGCCCAATGCCAATCATTCAGTCTTTGTCAACTCGATTGCACATCCTCTCAGAGATGGCATCCATCTCCACTGACACCCAAAATATAGAGCACACTGTCACCTCGTCTCGGGGGTGAGCCTGCACTGGTAACTTAATCTGGGAGGTCAGGTGGCCACCATCTGGCTCTGCTAATGTGGATGACTGCAATGCATGCACACAAAGCAGGGGGAGGGCTAGCTCATCAGTTTGAGGGAAAGTATTTAAATAAAGGAGTCCCTGGGAGGTGCAAATGGCTAAAGAACTCAGCTTCTAACTGAAGGGTTGCAGGTTCAAGTCTACCCAGAGGCATCTCAGAAGAAAGGCCTGGAGATCTACTTCTGAAAAATCAGCCACTGAAAGCCCTACAGAGCACAGTTCTACTCTGACACAATGGGGTCACTATGAGTCAAAATTGACCGGATGGCAACTGGTTTATTTAAATAAAATGAAGGTTGGGTTTCCTGAGTTAATACATCCTAAGTAATCCAGGGTTACTAGCTCTTACTTGAGGAAGATAAAGGGTTAATACTGCTCACTTCAAACCCAGGATCCCCAAATCACAAGGATGGCAGTGTTCCTGGGCATGAAAATTCTAGCCACATAGTTTCTAGTTTGTAAATTTTCCCCTTTGGGTCCATGGGTGGCTCAGATAGTTAAGTGCTCAACTACTAGCCAAAAGGCTGGCAGTTTGAACCCATGAAGAGGCACCTCGGAAGATAGGCCTGGCTATCTGCTTCCAAAAGGTCACAGCCTTGAGAATCCTATGGAGCAGTTCTACTTTGCACGCATAGGGTCACCATGAGTCGGAATCAACCCTACAGCAACTAACAATGACAACAATGAGAAGAGTTCTTTTATGGTAGGTTGAGATGCGGGGTAAGTTGCTCATCAAAGGATGCTGTGCTAATTATTCTTTGCAGTGTTTTGGACTTTGTTTATTATGTGCTACCATCTTGCCTGTAGATAAGAGGTAATGGCCCCCATTCAAAGAAAATTGTGGCCAGATTACCACTGAGGAAATCCAAGTGTTGCCCATTCTCCGTAGGGATGGATATTGCAGGTGCCAAAAAAGGAGAGCCTTTCATGCTTTTTCAACCTGGCATTCTATGGAGCCATCACTTCTACAGTGGGCAGAATAATTATTTTTAGTTAGCCTTTATTGAGTACCACCAAACACGCTGGTATAGCTAAGAGGGAGATCAAAAATTTATCTTCATCTTGAACTGGTGAGCAATGGTGACTGTGCACGTGCCATCCTACCACCTACCCCTCACAAGTTGGTGAGCAGTGGCAACTGCGTGCAAGTGCCTCTATGTACCCACCACCCACCACTCACCCCCGACGCAGTGAGCAATGATGACTGTGTACCCCCTTGCCACACCTCCCCAACCCTGTGAGCGATAATGACCATGCCTTCTGCTTGGCCACCATACCCACCACATGCTACTCTATCCACTCAGTGAGTACCTTCACCTACTCCTGTGCCACTAGATCAATGACAAATAGCAGGCAACACCCACCCAGCCCACCCTCAGCTGCCCCACATGACCAGCAAATAGAGACCTGCACTCACACTCCCAGCCACTGCCCAACCCACCCAGAATCAGGGGCGAGCACTCCAGTGCTGCCAGACTAGTGACCAGAGTAGCACACCTGCTCCTCCCACCAGGACATAGCAAAACGGACAAAAAATAGGATGAAGCAGACAAACATACAATCCATAAACAAATATAATAACACCTTAATGCCTTGAAGACAGCTCACAATATCAAGTCACGTGAAGAAGCAAGACAAGATGGCTCAAGCAAGTAACCAAAATAAAGGGGCAGAAAACCTTCTCGAGGAAGAAATGGTAATGTAACGGTAAGATAAGGAATTCCAAAAACTTATATACAGGACCTTCCAAGAGATCAAGGAAAACAGACAAAAGAAGGAAAGCACAGACAAAACTCTAGAAGAATTCAAGACAACAATACAAGAACAAAATAACAAAATAAATGGAAAATTAGAAACCATACAAAAACAGTAACTAGAAATCCAGAAGATTAACAATAAAATTTTAGAAATAGATAACTCAGTATAATGATATAGGAGTAGAATTGAATCAATGGAATAGAGAATCAGTGAAAATAGAGGAAAAACACCTTGATACAGATTTGTTTGAGGAATATTCAGAAAAAAAGAATGAAGCAAAATGAAGAAAGGCCTAAGAGTTATGTGGGACAGTATCAAGAGGAATAATTTACACATGATAGGAATCCCAGAACAGGAGGAGACCAAAAAAAAAACAAAAGCACAGAAAAATTTTTTCATATTTGCTGGCAGGAAACATCCCTAATATCATGAAAAATGAGAAGAAATCCATCCAAGAAGCTCAATGAACCCTGTACAGGATAGACCTCAAAAGAAAGTCACAAAGACATATCATAATCAAACTTTCCAAACCTGAAGACAAAGATAGAATCCTGAGAGCTGCTCAGGATAAATGAACTATCACCTACAAAGGGGAACCAATAAGATTAAGCTCTGATTTCTCGGCAGAAACCATGTTGGCAAGAAGCAAATGGCATGACATACATAAATACCTTAAAGAAAAAAAAGTTGTCAATCAAGAATTATATATCCAGCAAAATTGTCTCTCAATTACAATGGCAAAACTAAGATATTTCCAGATAAACAGATCTTAAGGGAATGTGTAAAAATCAAATCAACCTTACAAGAACTATTAAAGGAAGTCCTTCAAACAGAGAGACAACAACCTGAGACTAAGACACATGATAACACCACCCAGATACCAACCAATCAAGACAAAGAATTCTCAAAAATAAAATAAAGTAGCAGACTGAAAACAGGGAAGAAAGGTGTCAATCTGTAAATGACGACTATTTCAAAATAAAAAGTAAAAAGAAAAAAAAAGGGGGGATAAATGGTGTAGCTACAAAACTTTTATATTAATAGGAAGTCAAGGCAATATTAAGATATAACACACTGTTTTAAACTTAGGAAGATAAAGGTAAACTTCAGGGTGACCACAAAGAAAATTAATAAACCTACTCATCAAAATGGAAAAGAAGAAAACCATAAAGACTCAGTAAACACAAAATCATCAACAACAAAGGAAACGAAAGGAAAATCCATAAACAACAAAACTTAGTTCAGAAAAATAAGTGAAGCAAATAAACTTAACACCACACACACACACAAAAAACGCACAACAAAATAACAGCAGTAAATTCATACCTATCTATAATCACACTGAATGTAAATAGGTTAAATGCATCAGTCAAGAGACAGAGAGTAACAGAATGGATTAAAAAAAAAAATGACTATCAATATATTGCCTACAAGAGACATACCTTACATACAAAGGTAAAAATAAGCTAAACATCAAAATTTGGAAAAAAAAAAAAAAAAAGTAGCCAAAAAAGAGCAGGAATGGCAACATTAAACTCTGATAAAATAGATTTTAAGGCAAAATCCAGCATAAAAGTCAAGAAATGGCACTATCTAATGACTAAAAGGCCAGTTCACCTAGAGGGCATAACCATAATAAATATTTATGCACCTATCATCAGAGTTCCAAAATACATAAGATGAACTCTAACAGTATTGAAAAGAGAAACAGACAGTTCACAATGATACCCAGAGACTTTAAAACACCACTTTTGATGAAGGACAGAACAACTAGAAAGAAACTCAACAAAGATGCAGAAGATCTAAACATCACAATCAAACAACTTGACCTCATAGACATATGCAAATATTCCATACAACAACAGCATCACACATATTCTTCTCCAATGCACATGGATCATTCTATGGGTAGACCATATTTTAGGCCAAAAAGTAAGCTTCAGTAAATTAAAAAATATTGAAATATTACAAAGCATCTTCTCTGATCACAACACTATCAAATTAGAAATAAATAACAGGAAGAACAAGGAAAAAATTAAATACATAGAAAATGAATAACATTGGGTAATAGAAAAAATTTAAAACAAAATTAAAAAATTCCTAGAATCAAACGAGAATGAAAACACAACATACCAAAACCTTTGGGACACAGAAAAAGCAGTGCTCAGAGGTCAATTTATAGCAATAAATGCACACACTGAAAAGAAGAGGGAGCAAAATCAATACCTTAACTCTACAACTCAAACAAATAGAAAAAGAGCAGCAAAAGAAGCTCACATTTTTATCTAATAAAAATTAGACAAAAGATAAATGAATCAGAAAAAGAATCGAAAGAACCAACAAGACTAGAAGTTCGTTCTTTGAAAAGATCAACAAAATTGTCAAACCACTGGTAAAACTGACAAAAGAAAAGAAGTCGATGCAAATAACCCAAATAAGAAATGAGATGGTGGCATTACAACAGAACCGGCTGAAATTAAAAGGATCATAACAGAATATTATGAAAAATTGTACTCCAACAAATTTGAAAACCCAGAAAAAATGGACAAATTCCTAGAAACACACTACTTACCCAAACTAACATAAACTGAGGTAGAAAATCTAAACAGACATAACAAAAGAAGAAATTGAAGAGGTAAAAAACAAAACAAAACAAAAAAGTCCTGGCTCAGACAGCTTCACTGGAAAATTCTACCAGACATTCAGAGGAGCTGACACTGCTATTATTCAATGTATTCCAGAACACAGAAAAGGAAGGAATACTCCCCAATTCATTCCAGGAAACCAGCATAACCCTGATACCAAAACCAGGCAAAAACACTACTAAAAAGAAAATATAGGTCAATATCCCTCATGAATATACACGCAAAAATTCTTGACAAAATTCTAGCCAATAGAATTTAATAGCATATAAAAAAAAAAATACATCATGACCAAATGGAATTGATACCAAAAAAAAAAATTTTTTTTTTTTTATGCAAGGATGGTTACACATTAGAAAATCAATCAATGGAATTCACCACATACGTAAAACAAAGAACAAGAATCACATGATCATCTCATTTGATGCAGGAAAGGCATTTGATAAAGCCCAACACCTGTTCATGACAAAAAACTCTCAGGAAAACAGGAATAGAAAGGAAATTCCTCAACATAATTAAGGGCATATATACAAAACCAACAGCCAACATTATTCTCAATGGAGAGAGACTTGAGAATGGGAAGCAGACAAGGATGCCCTTTACCACCACTCTTATTCAATGTTGTACTTCTGAAAGTCCCAGCTACAGCAACAAGGAAGAAAGAAATGAAAGGCATACGAATTGACAAGGAAGAATTAAAACTATCCCTATTTGCAGATGATATGATCACATACACAGAAAATCCCAGAGACTCCACAAGAAAGCTACTGGAACTAAGAGAAGAATTCAGTAAAGTGTCAGGGTACAAGATCAACACACAAAAATCAGCTGGATTCCTCTGCACCAATAAAGAGAATTCCAAAAATCAGGAAAACAATACCATTTACAGTAGCCTTCAAAAAGATTAAAAAAACAAAAAAAAAAAACAAAAATCTAACTAGAGATGTAAAAGACTTATACAAAGAAAACTACAAAACATTACTGCAAGAAACCAAAAGAGACATACATAAATGGAAAAAACATACCATGCTCATAAATAGGAAGACAACATTGTGAAAATGTCAATACTACCCAAAGAGATCTAGCAATATAATGCAATCCCAATCCAAATTCCAACAACATTCTTTAATGAGATAGAAAAACAATCACCAGCTTTATATAGGAAAGGAAAGAGGCCCTGGATAAGCAAAGCATTATTGAAGAAGGACAAAGTAGGAAGCCTCACAGTCCCCAATCTCAGAAATTACTATACAGCCACGGTAGTCAAAACGCATGCTACTGGTACAATGACAGGCACATAGACCAACGGAACAGAATTGAGAATGCAGAAATATACCTCTACCTATGGACAGCTGATCTTCCACAAAGGGTCAAAATAGGGAAGAGAAAGTCTCTTTAACAAATGATGCTGGCAAACTGGATATCAATTTGCAAAAAAATGAAATAATATCCATACCTCACACCACACGCAAAAAGCTAATTCAAAATGGATCAGAGACCTAAATGTAAAACTATAAAGATCATGGAAAAAAAAACATGGATAAGTTTAGGGACCCTATGGCATAAAATGAATATCAAACATAACTAAAAATTCAGAAACATCAGAAGATAAACTAGATAACTGGGATCTCCTAAAAATTAAACACTTATGCTCATCCAAAGAGTAAAAAAAGAACTTGTTATTGTTGTTGTTAGGTACTGTCAAGTCAGTCCCAACTCATAGCAACCGTACGCACAACAGAACGAAACACTGCCCGGTCCTGAGCCATCCTTACAATTGTTGTTACGCTTGAGTTCATTGTTGCAGCCACTGTGTCAATCCACCTTGTTGAGGGTCTTCCTCTTTTCCACTGACCCTGTAATCTGCCAAGCATGATGTCCTTCTCCAGGGACTGATCCCTCCTGACAACATGTCCAAAGTATGTAAGACACAGTCTCACCATCCTTGCCTCTAAGGAGCATTCTGGTTGTGCTTCTTCCAAGACAGATTTGTTCATTCTTTTGGCAGTCCATGGTACACTCAATATTCTTCGCCAACACCACAATTCAAAGGCGTCAACTCTTCTTCAGTCTTCTTTATTCATTGTCCAGCTTTGACATGCATATGATATGATTGAAAATACCATGGCTTGGGTCAGGCACACCTTAGTTCTCAAGGTGACATCTTTGCTCTTCAACATTATGAAGAGGTCCTTTACAGCAGATTTACCCAATGCAATGCGTCTTTTGATTTCTTGACTGCTGCTTCCATGGTTGTTGATTGTGGATCCAAGTAAAATGAAATCCTTGACAACTTCAATCTTTCCTCCATTTATCATGATGTTGCTCATTGGTCCAGTTGTGAGGATTTTTGTTTTCTTTTTATGTTGAGGTGCAATCCATACTGAAGGCTGTGGTCTTTGATCTTCATCAGTAAGTGCTTCAAGTCCTCTTCACTTTCAGCAAGCAAGACTGTGTCACCTGCATAACGCAGGCTGTTAATGAGTCTCCCTCCAATGCTGATGCCCCATTCTTCTTCATATAGTCCAGCTTCTTGGATTATTTGCTCAGCATACAGACTGAATAGGTATGGTGAAAGGATATAACCCTGACACACGCCTTTCCTGACTTTAAACCCCTTGTTCTGTCTGAACAACTGTCCCTTGATCTATGTACAGGTTCCTCATGAGCACAATTAAGTGTTCTGGAATTCCCATTCTTCACAATATTATCCATCTGACATCAGCAATGATATCCCTGGTTCCACGTCCTCTTCTGAAACCAGCCTGAATTTCTGGCAGTTCCCTGTCAATATACTGCTGCAGCCATTTTTGAATGATCTTCAACAAAATTTTGCTTGCGTGTGATATTAAGGCTATTGTTCTATAATTTCCACATTCGGTTGGCTCACTTTTCTTGGGGATAGGCATAAATACGGATCTCTTCCATCCAGTTGGCCAGGAAGCTGTCTTCCATATTTCTTGGCATAGACGAGTGAGCACCTCCAGCGTTGCATCCGTTTGTTGAAACATCTCAACTGAATTCCATCAATTCCTGGAGTCTTGTTTTTTGCCAATGCCTTCAGTGCACCTCTTCAGTACCATCAGTTCCTGGTCATATGCTACCTCTTGAAACAGTTGAAATTAACGACTCTGTGTATTTCTTCCATCTTCTTTTGATGCTTCCTGCGTCATTTAATATTTTCCCAGAATATCTGTCAAGATTGCAACTCGAGGCTTGAATTTTTTCTTCAGTTTTTTCAGCTGGAGAAACGCCTAGCATGTTCTTCCCTTTTGGTTTTCCATCTCCAGCTCTTTGCACATGTCATTATAATACTTTACTTTGTCTTCTCTAGATGCCCTTTGAAATCTTCAGTTCTTTTACCTGATCAATTCTTCCCTTTGATTTAGCTGCTTGACTTTCGAGAGCAAGTTTCAGAATCTCCTCTGATATCCATCCTGGTCTCTTCTTTCTTTCCTGTCTTTTCAGTGACTTCTTGCTTTCCTCATGTTTGATGTCTTTGATGTCATTCCACAACTCATCTGGTCTTCGGTCACTAGTGTTCAATGCATGTGGTACATACATACAATGAAATACTATGCAACAATAAAGAATAATAATGAATTTGAGAAATATCTCAGAACATGGATGAATCTGGAGGGCATTACGGTGAGTGAAATAAGTCAATCACAAAAGGACAAACATTGTATGAAACCACTATTATGAGTAGTCAAGAAAAGGTTTACACAGAGAAAGAAACATTTTTTGATGGTTATGAGGGGTGGCAGGGGGAAGGAGGGAAAATCACTAACTAGAGAGAAGGCACGCATTAATTTTTGAAGGGAAAGGCAGTACACAATACGGGGAAAGTCAGCAGAACGTGGCCAAGGCAAGGGAAGACACAGAGAGGCATGCAAGAAGAAGACATTGACAGTAAATACTGTAACATATAAAATCCTGCAACAGCAGGAATAAAAAAAACAATAATTTATGAGTGGACACATAGGTCAATATGTGCATTGAATAGGTGTGGAAGGGTGTATTGGAGTATACTCACGTGCATATATAGGTTTGTCTATGGATATTTCTACATATACACGCGTATGTGCAGCATGAATATTTGTATATATAATAGAGCACATGGGGCACAGTCGTAGAAACATCCTAAACATAACCAAAAACTCCAAGGGACTGAGTTACTGGGCTTGAAGGCTAAGGGCCATAGTCTTGGGAGACATCTAGGTCAATTGCCATTACGTAGTTGATAAAGACAATGTCCTACATTCTACTCTGGTGAGTGGAGTCTGGGATCTTAAAAGCTTGTGAGTGGCCACATAAGATACAACTACCTATCTCTTTATGTCTGGAGCAAAGGAGAGTGAAGAAAACCAAAGGCTCAAGGAAAAAATTAGTCCAAAGGACGAATGGACTACAAGAACCACAGCCTTCACTAGTCTGAGACCAAAAGAACTAGATGGTATCCAGTTATCACTACTGATCACTCTGACCAGGATCACAATAGAAGGTACTGGTTAGAGTGGGGAAAAGAAAGTAGAACAAAATTCAAATTCATAAAAACGATCAGATTTACTGGTCCAAGAGAGACTGGAGGAGCCCCCAAGACTAACTTGGAACTGAAGCCATTCCCGGAGATCACCTTTCAGACAAATAACAGACAGGCCTATAAATACACAATAAGACCCATGAGGAAAGTATTCCTTAGAACATCATCTCCATGACACCAAAAGGGCAACATACCTGCCCAAAAGCAAAGATGAGAAGGCAGGAGGGGGCAGGAAAAACAGATGAATGGAATGGGGAACTCAGGGTGGCAATAGGGAGAGTGTTGACACACTGTGGGGATTGCAACCAATGTCACAGAACAATTTGTGTATAAACTATTGAATGGGAAATTAATTTGTTCTGTAAATTTTCACCTAAAGCACAATAAAAAAAAAAAATTATCTTCAGTTGTTTAAAAAAAAGTTCCTTAAAAACTCTCTTTTGAATTTATGATCTTTAGTTCATTAATCTGAATTATGGTTGGTGAACACTGTATGAGATTCATCAGAGTGTAAGTAGCATTGCCCTTAAAACAAAGGTGGAGGCCTTGAGCCAGTTTCTTTCAAGTTGGTTCTGACTCATGGTGACCCCATGTGTGTCAGAGAAGAACTGTGTTGAATATGATTTTCAATGACAGTGATCTTTTGGAACTAGGTTGCTAGGCCTTTCTTCCAAGGCACCTCTGGGTGGACGTGAATCACCAACCTTTCAGTTATCAGCCAAGTGCTTCACCCATTTGCATAATGCATTAATGCTTGCTAGACCTCAAGTGCTGTTTATTATACAGTTTACCAAATGGTACCTTGAGATCAAAATGACTGGATGTGCCTTATAAAGTGCCCAACTTGCTCCCCAGAGTGTAAGTTGGGCACTTGGGAAGAAAGGGTTAAGAGTTACATATGATTTTTCTATATTAAAAAAAAATTTAGAAAAAGTAAAAAGTTCTATTATGTCTCACTTGATGTCTTATCTTCACTAAAATAATACAATTAAGGACACTGTAGAAATAAAACAATTTATTTAATATATAGTCCATATAGTTTCATATTCATAAGGTTTTCACTGGCTAATGCTTTTCAAAAGTAGACTGCTGGGTCCTTCTTCCTAGTTTGTCTTAGTCTGGAAGCTCAGCTGAAACCTGTCCTCCATGGGTGACCCTGCTGGTATCTGAACACTGGTGGCATAGCTTCCAGCATTACAGCAACACGCAAGCCCCCACAGTACGAAAAACTGACAGACACGTGGGGGAGAAAAGACTGAAGCTGTCAAGGATTTCATTTTACTTGATCCACAATCAACAGCCATGGAAGCAGCAGTCAAGAAATCAAAAGACGCATTGCATTGGGTAAATCTGCTGCAAAGGACCTCTTTAAAGTGTTGAAGAGCAAAGATGTCACCTTGAAGACTAAGGTGAGCCTGACTCAAGCCATGGTATTTTCATTCACATCATATGCATGTGAAAGCTGGACAATGAATAAGGAAGACCGAAGAAGAACTGCCGCCTTTGAATTGTGGCGTTGGCAAAGAATATCGAATATACCACGGACTGCCAAAAATAACGAACAAATCTGTCTTAGAAGAAGTACAACCAGAACGCTCCTTAGAAGCAAGGATGGTGAGACTGCGTCTTACATACTTTGGACATGTTGTCAGGAGGGATCAGTCCCTGGAGAAAGACATCATGCATGGCAGAGTACAGGGTCAGCAGAAAAGAAAAAGACCCTTAACGAGGCGGATTGACACAGTGGCTGCAACAATGAGCTCAAGCATAGCAACAATTGTAACGATGGCTCAGGACCGGGCAGTGTTTTGTTCTGTTGTGCATAGGGTCACTATGAGTCGGAACCAACTCAACGGCACCTAACAACAACAACATAGTTTCATATACCACGTCTTTTGATTAATATCCAACCTTTCAAAAGTTACCTAGGGCCTCATTGGATACAGAGCCAGCATGAAAACTGGGCAACAGAGCAAAATCTTTTAAGAAGCCCCTGACTAATAGACTTGACAAAATGAACCCTAAAAGCCTCATTGTTCAAAGACACAGGGTCCCCTTTTCTTTGTCTCTTGATTCAATTTCCAACTTTCAAAAAAAAATTATACTTCCATACATATGCTTTGATTTTATATTTGTATAAAATCAAATATTATGGTCATGTATTTACTTTACATATGTAACCTAGTAAAACATATATATGCAAACATAACTTTTCAGTGAAAATCTAGAAAATTATCTTTTTTAGTTGAATATAGCCATCATGATCTAGTTTTCGTAACACATGCAGAATCATTGCTGTCAGACTGTACTTCCTGCTCGAGGTTGGCTCTCAGGTTCACATAAAAGTACAGCAGAATCTGTCTCCAGGAAACCGTTTAATGTCACTTCAAGCATCTTCCCGAAACGAGGTCCACACCTCACTTTCTCCTACCTGCCAGACTTCCTCCAAAACAGAGAACACCGTGACGTTTGGTCACAGAGGAGAAGATGACAACCTTTCTCCTTCAGGGTACCTAGGTGCACCTTGACGGATAGATTGGGGCCGTATCATAATTTATTGTGAATTACTTCTTCCTGTCTATAGGCCTGATAACTCTCAACGCTCCAAGCCCATGTTTTTCTTCCATCTGGATATTTCCCCCATTTCCCCGAGAAGAGATTTTGTGCTAAAGATTAAGGAAGTAGAGAGGCTCATTTCTTTGCTTTGGAAAAACTGAAGACGTTTAAGACTCCCCAGTATAGAGGGCATTCGGCTGTATGTTATTCCAGGCACTTACTGTCCTCTGTGGTCATGAATGGAATCCAAAAACTATGCGTACTGCCAAATCCATTGGAGGCAACCAGCCGAAACTCATACTCTGTGTACGGCTGGAGATCTCTCACTTCATAGCTTAACGATGCAGAAGGGCCGGAAAATAACCTATATGGAGGAGAGATGGTAATTAGGAAGTCTTAGACGTTCAGAGATAAAAAGACAAACAAAATCTCATGTGAAAGAATTTTCAGAGAATGTTAACATACATTTAAGTGCTGGAATTTTGTGTCGTCGAATGGTATCTCTTTTTATTAAATAAGTGGCCATTTGGCTGAGGGTTTGTAATCTTGTGTTTATGTACGATACAAATTCTGCAGTATTGAGACACAGATTGCCATGTGGAATCTGTATAGGTATTACAGTATTCTAGACACAGCTCATGCAACATTCTCTTGGGTTCAAGTGCATCTCTGCTTTGTTCAATACATATGCTCGTGAAAACTATCAAGAAATCTTATTTTAGATGCTAAATAGATGGAAAAAAAAGTATATATTTCTGTAAAGCAAATGATTATCCACTAGGTTGTTTGCTTGTTTTCCTTTTGTTTGAACTCTTAAAAGGCAACCTATTTTTGTTGCAAAGGAGAACTGACCTATTCTTCAAAAATTAAGGTAATGCAAATTAGGTCTACGTTGTACACCCAGATAACAGCTAAGAGGATGGACACTAAAATGGAATGCTCACTCTAGAATTTCACGGGCGGAGTGGCCAGGCCTCATCTGGAGCTGGTATCTGGGAGAGCCGGGGGCGTTGTTATGAACTGGTGTAGACCAGACAACCTGAAGACTGGTTGGAGTGGCAGCTGAAAGCCTTGGAGGCAGCACGCCATCTGGAGCTGTCGACAACCACAGATGAATTAGAGCAGAGAGAACTGTGGAGAACATATGCTGCCTGGGATGGAAATGCTCCATATACTGGAAAAACTGTTCCTCGGGATCAACAACGATGTTAAACATGGTCCATTTAATTTAACATTTTCATTCCTGAACTACTGTACTTCCTCATTGTTCATTTCAACACAATTACATTATTATTCCAGTCTTCAAAGCCAGTCCCCAAACAGCAAGAAAAATGAATACGCAGCACATTTCACCTGTACTTCTGTTTACCGAATTGAAAACAGGTAGGGGGATTTAGCCAAGCAAGTACCTTTGAAAATTAACTCTTTGTTCAACAGACCAAGCAAGCTAATATTGAAATAGTTCATCCTATCTGTATCAGCCATTAGTCATCTTAATCACACCACCCCAATGTGGGAAACCCAGGTTCGATTCCCAGCCACTGCACCTCAAGCTCAGTCACCTCTTGTTTCTTAGTGGAGGCTTGCATGTTGCTGTGATGCTGAACAGGTTTCAGCAGAGTTTCCAGACTAAGAACAGGAAGAAAGGCCTGGCGATCTGTTTCCAAAAATCCACCTGGTGTGTGCGAGGTCCCTGTGAGCACGGGGTCCCATGAGTTGGGAGCTGACTCTGGCAGCTAACAACAACAACACATAAAGCAATTTGCTGCTGCTGCTTTTTTTTCTTGAGGAAGGGAAGTTTGCTGAAATCATGTTTTCTGAATGATGAATATACATGATTGGCTGAAAATAGCACATTCCAGCCTTAATCCTCACCCATGAATATATGACAAGTATACTCTTTTTCGAGAAGCCCTGGTGGAGCAGCGGTTAAGAGCTTGGCTGCTAACCGAAAGGTCGGTGCTTTGAATCGACCAGTCGACCCGTGGGAGAAAGATGTGGCAGTCTGCTTCCAAGAAGATTTGCAGCCTGGGACGCCCTGTGGGGCAGTTTTACTGTGTCCTACTCGGTTTCTATGAGTCGGAATTCAACTCAACGGCAATGGGTATGGGTACACTCTCTTCCTGTTGAGTTTTATATAGTCAGTTGTTTCTTCTCACTGTGCCCTCCCCTTATTCAAATAAGTTACAAATTGGGGCCTATATGTCACTTTTGGTAGTCTTGCTGAACCTCTTGCAAATCTCTCCTTAGTTCAGCATAGGTGCTTGATAAAATCTGTCAGGGTAATACATTCGAGTAGTTCTACAAAGCCTCACTGTAACAAGTGAATCTAAATCCTGTTCTAATTTTTAACAAAAATGACAAGATGACTTTGGCTATTGAATGAACTCTTCCAACAGGTATAACTTGAATGAATTTGTCATATGAGCACTTGTCCCAAAACTAATCAGAAACTCAAAAGCACAGGCTTTGGAGTTAAAGAAAGCCCTATGGTTTTAGAAAAATTACCTAGTGACTCTGCAGCTGCTTTCTCATCTTTAAAATGGGAATAATAATATTTCTCTTGTTATTGTTGTGAGACAATGTAAGCAAAATACCTTATTTTTGGTTGTAGTAATCATTAAGTAATTATTATCTATTATTTTTTTGAAGCCTTGGTGGTACAGTGGTTAAGAGCTTGGCTGCTATCCAAAAGGTCGGTAGTTCAAATCCACAAGCTGTTCCGTGGAAACCCTATGGGATAGTTCTACTCTGTCCTGTAGGGTCACTGGTTGGAATTGACTTGATGGCAATGGGTTTGGTTTTTTGGTATTATTGTTGTTAATAGCTAGCAATTACTTAACAGCTAACAATGTTAATTAAAATCAGTGATTAACATCATTAATAGCTAAGATGAAACTAAATACAGGGTTCATTTTCAGCTCTCTTCATACATAACCTCATGTATATGTGAATTTTATGTATTCTCCAATTCAGGTGAACCTGTCTGTGAACAGTGAGGCTGATGAATGACCAACAATGAGAATGGAAGACTAGAATACACTTTTCAGCTATCAGTTTTACGTGTTTCTAGTTAATAATTCACTCATTCTTTCAATAAACATTTATTGAGCGTCTATTCTTTGCCAAGGGGTGTTGTAGGTGTGCAGGAATAATGTCGCTGAAGAAAACAGACACAGTCCTTGTCCTCAAGGAGCTAACATTTAAGTGGTGGAAGCAGGCAATAAGAAAACAGATACATGAAACACTGCCAGGTGGTAATCAAAGCCTTGAGAAAAATACAGCAGCATAAGGGAAGAGAACATGACAAGGAAGCTTGCAATTTTAATTACTAGATAATAATTTTGGCTAGATAAGATCATTAGGTGACACCTGAGCAGAAAAAATTGAGGGAGGTGGCCACGAGAATGTTTGCAGGAAGAGCAATACAGTCAGTTCAAAGGTAGTGAAAAGGAGGAAGTAGTCATGTTTAAGGAGCAGTTAAAAAGCCAACATGACTGAAACGGACGGAGTAAGGGTGAGAGAGGAAGGAAAAGAAGTCAGAGGGATAGGCAGGGTCCAGATAATGAGAGTCTGTGAAAGTCATAGTAGGGGCTTTGGATTTTAATCTAAACAGGATGGGAACCATTGAAGGGTATACCAAAGAAATGGTACAATCTGACTCTAAACTTATAAAAACCATTCTGCTATAGGAGGGTAAGCGTGGAAAGAGAGACATCAACTATTGAAATACAGGCAACAGATGATGGGACCTTAATTTCAACTAATAGCAGTGAAAGTGCTGAAACATTTTGCTATTCAGTTGACTGTAGTGTGTATGGATAATAGAAAAGAAGATAGTCAAAGATGGCACCAATGTTTTTGGCCCAAACACCCAAGTAAATGGTGGTTCCATTACTGTGATAAGGAACAATGAGGGGAGAAACAGGTTATGGGGCAACCAAGAGTTCTGTTTTGGCTGTGTTACACTTACAAGTGTATTATGCATCTTAATGGAGATATCAAGGAAGCAGTTACAGATGTGAGTCTGGACGTGAATTGTGGTATTATATTTAAAGGCTGAGACTTGATGAGATAACCTAGGGAGTCAGAGTAGATGGAGCAGAGAAGAGGTCTAAGACTCAAGCCCTGGGATCCAACTAAATTCGAGGTCAGCAGGATGATGCTACAGCAGAGGAAACAGAAGGAGTGGTCAGCGAGGGAGGAGAAACACAAACAAAAGGTGACATCTTGGAAGCCAAGTAAAGAAGGCATACCCAAAGGGAAAGACTAATCAACTGTGTCTGATGAGTGCAAGTAAGAAGAAGACTGAGAGTTGAACTTTGTGTTTGTCCACGCGGAGGTGTTTGGTGACCTTGCCAAGAGCAGAAGCAGTGCAGTGGTGAGCAGGGCAGTCTGATTAGAGAAGGCTGAGAAGAGAATGAGATGGGAGTGAGTGGGTATACTGTCCACAGAAAACTCTTTTGAGGGGTCTTGTTCTAAGGGGGTGTTGAAAATGGGGGGGGGCAACTAGAGAAACTCGTGGTATCAAAGGAAGGGTTTCTGAAAATGGGAGATGTGGCAGCAGGTTTGCGTGATTACTGGAATGGTCCAACAGAGATTGGTTGAAATGACAGTTTAGAAGAGAGAACAATTCTCAGAGCAAAGTCTTGGGTGGCAGGGAGAGAAAGGAGAGCCTGTGTACATGCGGAGGGACTGTCCACCAGTGCCCAGAAGTCAATGCAGAAATTGACGGTTCCGATTCAGAAAGTTGGGGAGATTTAATGATGGGAATATAACAAAGATCTCTTACAAGGGTTTCCATTTTCTCCATGAACAAAATAAAAGCAAAGGCATCAGCTCGGTGCCCAAGTGTGAGGGTGAATTGGACGCATCAAAAGAGAGAAAACTGTACGAAATATTTCTCTCAGTTTGTAGAACGGTGACATGACAAAGTAATGCAATATGATTGTTGTCCAGAGCAACTATCACTCAGTAGTTCTAACTTTAAATCTTTGGATTATAGGACATTCATTGCTAAATACCAAGTATTGATATTTTATCTGTGAGCTCAAATAGTTTTAGTAATGGTAATTTCTTATTTGATACATATCTTTGATTGATTTATAACAAATGCACACACACAAGACCAACCAAAAAAAAAACCAGACCCAGTGCCACTGAGTGGATTGTGACTCATAGTGACCCTATAGGACAGAGTAGAACTGCCCCATAGAGTTTCCAAGGAGCACCTGACAGACTCGAACTGCCGACCCTTTGGTTAGCAGCCGTAGCACTTAACCACTACGCCACCAGGGTTTCCCACACAGAAGAAGAGTACTGCAAAACAAGGGCAAAAAGTCGAGAGCAGTGTGCATATAACGTAGAGAATATAAAACCATGTCCACTTGCTTGATCGCTTTTTGCCTGATCTATCTGCAACAAGGAGTATAACATCATCGATGAGTCGAATTCTGAGTGAAAATCAGTTTCAGTAAGTCATCACCAGGAACAAATTACAGTTCATAATACGTATACAAAATTCCCTTCTTCTGTTCAAAACTGCATTGCCATGCTATTAAGAAAAGAACAGAGGAGTACCCAAAAGTAGGCTCCACAACATGAATAAACCACCATGGATTATCTTCTGAACAACAATAAAACATCTATTTGCTCCATTAAATTGGACACACTGATTATTTAAAACTGCAAAATATTTCCAAACAGAGTCATCATCTTCTTCACATATAATTCCTCATTTTGTATGCTTTCAGCAACACAAAATTCTAGAAACCTTTCTTTCCCCTCCGTTTAACCCCTTTTATCCTAGACCTAGTCCTCAGAGGCTCTTTAGCACCAAAGCAATACCTGGGAGCCAGCCGTAATTCCACCCCTGGCTTCTTAACAGAAGAGCCATGTATCTCTCAGCTTGATATATTGTCTCCAAGATGCTATGTGGCTCAAAAAGCCTCTCTCAGATTTAATATGACCCTCGTGGGGCAGGCACTCCACAGACAACCTCCTGAATCAACAAATCTTGTCCAGTAAATACTAATTCTACAAGGCAACTGGATAAAACAGCTATCCCCGTCTATAAATTCAAAGGAAGGAATTTTTTTTTATGAAATTTCAAATTTAACCTTCTTTCTAAGGCAAAACTAATACAAAACATTAAGCAATTTTTGGACTGTATGTTTTTATTAAGCTTTTAAATGATGCATATTTCAGATGCTTCTCTACACACACACACACATACACACACACACACACGACAGAAAATGAGTTACAAATGACCCAAACCTTTGCTCCATAGAGGTTTATAGAACTCTAGGGGTGAGCTCTAAAAAGCAAAAATAGAGGCTTTTTTTCCATCTGACATAAAGTTGATGGCTACTAAGAGTGTAGGGGCCAGAAGAGAAAAGTTATGGGGAGAAAGTGTCTTAATTGTGATCCCCATAAGCCCCCGTTTCTGTCTCAAGCCACTTCACAGAATTGTTACTATTGCAGTGTGTTTTTTGCATGTGCCTGCGTGTTTCAAGATAGTAGAATAAAACGTTGCATTAAAATATAAAAGAAGCCTATGATTTTTGTAAGAAGCCCAATTCTGTGATTAAACCTACTGAGTACTACTATGCATGAAGCACTTTGCTGGGGCTGGGAAAGGAGAGGACAGGTAAAAAGGAAAGAACAGGTAAGAAGGGAGGATAAGGCCATGTGCTTGATATTTAACACAGAGAAAAAACATGACTCAAAGACCTGTAATGGGAAACAATGTGTGCACAGCATAAGAGAGGTATAAGTGCCTTGGGGGATTCAGAAGTTAGCAGCTCACATCCACGTGTGTGTTAAACCCAGCCTTTTTGAGGGCTGTGCCTTTAAGTGGCACTGTCACGGGGGACTGTCAGCTGAGCGCATCTGGGTTAATAATGCTCTCAGCCTAATTCCAGTGCCTAGTGTCCCGTCAACCTTCCTGTGCTCATTCCACTTAGATGTGATGCTTCCAGCTGGGTTCACTTGGAATCTGACTCTGGACCATTCCAAACTACCCTCTCACTTCAGAGATTAGATTTCTGGCATCCTTGTTTATCTTGTGATGAACATAAGCATTCTGACTGCAGCTCAGTGCCTGGCACACATTCAAAATTTTGAATTACATATTTACTTATCATATTTTGACATAGCGAGATATGGGCAAGGATTTCAAATTCTAGTTTCTAGAATGGAAAACTAAAGTTCAGATACATATATTGAGCCATTGAGTCATGAACAAATTGAAAACAGAAGGCAAGACTCAATTCCCAGCCACTAAACCATATGTCATTAAAACAGATATTAATTTTGAGGAAGACACAGATGTGCTAACAAATGGACGGTCAACCTTGAGCACAAGGATGCACACACAACAGAATTAAATAGGAACAAATAGGTTAAAGTATATTTAATGTTCTCAAAACAGTCCCTCTTAATAGTTCATTTTTCAAACCCACACTGGGTGCCAACTTTTTTAGCATAATTGTTTCCAATCCTCAGAATTACGTGACAAAATGATAGTTGGATATCTCTGTAGTATAGAGTCTGAGGCTCAGGGAACTTAAAAGTTTTATTCAAAGTCACAACACTGATAATTGGCAGAGGATTCAAACTAGAACTGTTTAAGTCCAAAGACAGTGTTTTTAATTCTACACCACAAAAAGTCCGTTATAGCAAGCCATTTATAATATTGAAAAAATATTACATATACTAAAAAGTTTAAAGGCACATAATTTACAATATTGAATAAATTACTCTTAGGAAAGCTTGTATTTATGTTCTTTCTAACTCGTATAGTATACACTATCCCACTGACAGCATTGTACTTCCAGGCAGATCTTGAAATGTGTTTGGGACAATGGATGCGATGCCATTCCTCTTCAATTTGTTATTCCCGGCATAGTAGGCCATATGATTGTCTGATTCAAAATGACCAATACCAGTCCATTTCAGCTCACTAATGCCTAGGATATCGATGTTTATGCATTCCATTTCATTTTTGATAGTTTCCAATTTTCCGAGATTCATAATTTGTATATTCCACATTCCAATTATTAATGGATGATTGCACCTGTTTCTTCTCATTTTGAGTTGTGCCACTTCAGCACATCAAGGTCCCGAAAGCTTGACTCCACCCATTTCATTAAGGTCGGCTCTACTTTGAGGAGGTAGCTCTTCCCCAGTCATATTTTGACTGCCTTCCAACCTGAGGGGTTCATCTTCCGGCACTATATCAGACAATGTTCTGCTGCTATTCATAAGGTTTTCACTGGCCAATTTTTTCAGAAGTAGACTGCCAGGTCCTTCTTCCTAGTCTGTCTTAGTCTGGAAGCTCTTCTGAAACCTGTCCACCAAGGGTGACCTTGCTGGTATTTGAAATATTAGTGGCAAAGCTTCCAGTATCACAGCAAACTGACAGATATTTTAAGGACTAAGTTGTGCCTGACCCAAACTGGTGTTTTCAATTGCCTCATATATATGCAAAAGCTGGACAATGAATAAGGAAGACTGAAGAAGAATTGATGCTTTTGAATTACGGTGTTGATGAAGAATATTGAATATACTGTGGACTGCCAGAAGAATGAACTTATCTGTCCTGGAAGAAGTACAGCCAGAATGCTCCTTAGAAGCAAGGATGTTAAGATTTTGTCTCACATGTTTTGGACATGGATTGGAGGGACCAGTCATCAGAGAATGACATCATGCTTGGTAAAGTAGAGGGTCAGTGAAAAAGAGGAAGACCTACAATGAGATAGACTGACACAGTGGCTGCAACAATGGACTCAGGCATAACAATGACTGTGAGGATGGCACAGGAGTGGGCAATGTTTCATTCTGTTGTACACAGGATCGCTATGAGTTGGAACTGACTTGACAGCACCTAACAACAACAACAACAACTCATATACTTAAATAGTACTTCCCCGGTCTTATTTCTTTATCACAGCAGCAAGGACTCTGTCTCCTTATCATTCCACAATGACCCTCACATAGAACAACTAGTGTGAATTAGTCATATCTAAGGAATTCACCAAAACCCACAGAAATTCAATAAAACTCAAGTCTATGGATTCCTAAGAGGAAAAATATTTTAAAACATTCAGTGCTATCTACGAGTATGTCATGGAATTGATCTTTGATCATATGATGTTTAAAAAAAATAGCATCTTAAATATGGAAGTCAGATAGCTTAAAAGTCGCCAACTTTAACTTCCCACCAAATAAAGCATTCTTTCTAAAACATACCAGACAGGTGATCCCTGAACGTCTGCTGTTCTTTATCAATGACAGGAAAAGAGCTGCATTGTAAATTGCCCCCGTACATTATTGGACAGTTCTTGTGGGTTGAACAGCTCTTTCTGATGTAGAAATAAAAACTGTATTACTTCTACAAATCTTAGGGTGAACATAATCTTTTTTCAACACTGAACCCCTCTGAGAGTGAAACACGGTACCTTAAATAAATGACAGGAGTTAACCGAGTTGCAGCAGGAATAGACTGGGATTTTCTTGGGCAATGGGTGCATATGGTTGGTCAGGTTAACAACACCGGCCTCTTTAAGACTGGCCTCCTTACCTGGGTCCTACTACTTCCCGAGAAAAAGCCTCCTCTATCATTATTGCCCAGAACTTCAGGAATTTTAAGTACACCCACCTCTCAGTTATTGGCATAGTTAAGTTCCAAAGGCCTTTCATTACTCGAAAATCACAATTATGCAAAAACGGGGGATGGCCACAACAGATCACAAAATGGAGGATAACTACATCATTACACAACTGCCAAGTTATATCATTACATAACTGCCAGGTAACATCATTATATAACTGCCAAATGACATCATTACGTAACTGTTGAACCACTGAGAATCATGGCCCAGCCGAGGACCCACAGCTTTGGCCACCACAGCCAGTGCTTCTCTCGCCTTACACCCTGACGTTTGCTACCAGCAGATGTACGCTGTTAACGCGCAAACTAGTTGGATAGCAGATTTTTTTTTACTACTGTTGTAAATGAGAAATGTCAGATAACAAGATAGTTGATAAGTGAGGAGTACTGTCCTCTGCTGTGTTTCCTGTTCCCTCCAACTATTTTTCATAAAATGTGATTTCTCAGCCATTAACTGGCTGTTTTTTTTTTTTTTTAATCTGATTTGGCTGTGTTCCCAGTTTGATAATGCCCATTTAAAAATATGATGCCCTATACCTAAACCAAACACTCTTTGTGCATTCAGACCAGAGCACCACAGGGAGACTCTGACTTTTTCTTATTGAGGTAAAATATGTATCATAAATATTTGCTGTTTCAACCAGTTTTAAGTGTACAAGTCAGTGACATTCATCATGCTATGCAACCATCACCCACTCTCCATTTTTAAAAATGTTTTGTTTTATCCCAAACAGAAATCCAGTTACCCTAAGGCAATAACTCTCCATTCCTCACTCCCCCTTCCCCAAATAACGACAGATAAAGATTTTTATCTATGCATTGCCAGTTCTAGATATTTTGTTAGTGGAGTCATACAGTATATGTCCTTTTGAGTCTGACTTACTTCACTCAGCAGAATGTTTTCAAGGTTCACCCATGTTGTAGCATGTATTAGAACTTCATCTCTCTTTAGCGCTGAAAAGTATTTAATTATACCTATGTACCACCTTTTCCCCCGTGTGTCTGTCAGTTTGTCGTACTGTGGGGGCTTGTGTGTTGCTGTGATGCTGGAAGCTATGCCACCGGTATTCAGATACCAGCAGGGTCACCCATGGAGGACAGGCTTCAGCTGAGCTTCCAGACTAAGACAGACTAGGAAGAAGGACCCAGCATTCTCCTTCTGAAAAGCATTAGCCAGTGAAAACCTTATGAACAGCAGCAAAACATTGTCTGATATAGTGCTGGAAGATGAGCCCCCCAGGTTGGAAGGCACTCAAAAGATGATTGGGGAAGGGCTGCCTCCTCAAAGTAGAGTCGATCTTAATGATGTGGACGGAGTAAAGCTTTCGGGACCTTCATTTGCTGATGTGGCACAACTCAAAATGAGAAGAAACAGCTGCAAACATCCATTAATAACCGGAACCTGGAATGTACGAAGTACGAATCTAGGAAAATTGGAAATCGTCAGAAATGAAATAGAATGCATAAACATCGATATCCTAGGCATTAGTGAGCTGAAATGGACTGGTATTGGCCATTTTGAATCAGACAATCATATAGTCTACTATGCTGGGAATGACAACTCGAAGAGGAATGGTGTTGCATTCATCATCAAAAAGAACGTTTCAAGATCTATCCTGAAGTACAACGTTGTCAGTGATAGGATAATATCCATATGCTTACAAGGAAGACCAGTTAATATGACGATCATTCAAATTTATGCACCAACCACCAGAGCCAAAGATGAAGAAATAGAAGATTTTTATCAGCTGCTGCAGTCTGAAATTGATCAAACATGCAATCAAGATGCATTGATAATTACTAGTGATTGGAATGCAAAAGTTGGAAACAAAGAAGAAGGATCAGTAGTTGGAAAATATGGCCTTGGTGATAGAAACAATGCTGGAGATCGAATGACAGAATTTTGCAAGACCAATGACTTCTTCATTGCAAATACCTTCTTTCACCAACATAAACGTCGACTATACACATGGACCTCGCCAGATGGAACACACAGAAATCAAATCGACTACATCTGTGGAAAGACACGATGGAAAAGCTCAGTATCATCAGTCAGAACAAGGCCAGGGCCCGACTGTGGAACAGACCATCAATTGCTCATATGCAAGTTCAAGCTGAAACTGAAGAAAATCAGAGCAAGTCCACGAGAGCCAAAATATGACCTTGAGTATATCCCACCTGAATTTAGAGACCATCTCAAGAATAGATTTGACACATTGAACACTAGTGACTGAAGACCAGACGAATTGTGGAATGACATCAAGGACACCATCCATGAAGAAAGCAAGAGGTCACTGAAAAGACAGGAAAGAAAGAAAAGACCAAGGTGGATGTCAGAGGAGACTCTGAAACTTGCTCTCGAGCGTCGAGCAGCTAAAGTGTAAGGAAGAATTGATGAAGTAAAAGAACTGAACAGATTTCAAAGGGCCTCTCGAGAAGACAAAGTAAAGTATTATAATGACATGTGCAAAGAGCTGGAAATGGAAAACCAAAAGGGAAGAACAAGCTCAGCGTTTCTCAAGCTGAAAGAACTGAAGAAAAAATTCAAGGCTCGAGTTGCAATAGTGAAGGATTTCATGGGGAAAATATTAAACGAGGCAGGAAGCATCAAAAGAAGATGGAAGGAATACACAGAGTCACTATACCAAAAAGAATTAGTCGATATTCAACCATTTCAAAAGGTGGCATATGATCAGGAACCGATGGTACTAAAGGAAGAAGTCCAAGCTGCTCTGAAGGCATTGGTGAAAAACAAGGCTCCAGGAATTGATGGAATATCAATTGAGATGTTTCAACAAACATCATACTGGAGGTGCTCACTTGTCTATCCCAAGAAATATGGAAGAAAGCTTCCTGGCCAACTGACTGGAAGAGATCCATATTTATGCCTATTCCCAAGAAAGGTGATCCAACCGAATGTGGAAATTATCCAACAATATCATTAATATCACACACAAGCAAAATTCTGCTGAAGATCATTCAAAAATGGCTGCAGCAGTATATCGACAGGGAACTGCCAGAAGTTCAGGCCGGTTTCAGAAGAGGACGTGGAAGCAGGGATGTCATTACTGATGTCAGATGGATCCTGGCTGAAAGCAGAGAATACCAGAAAGATGTTTACCCATGTTTTACTGACTATGCAAAGGCATTCAACTGTGTGGATCATAACAAACTATGGATAACACTGCAAAGAATGGGAATTCCAGAACACTTAATTGTGCTCATGAGGAACCTTTACATAGATCAAGAGGCAGTTCGGACAGAACAAGGGGATACGGATTGGTTTAAAGTCAGGAAAGGTGTGCGTCAGGGTTGTATTCTTTCACCATACCCATCTAATCTGTACGCTGAGCAAATAATACGAGAAGGTGGACTATATGAAGAAGAAGGGGGCATCAGGATTGGAGGAAGACTCATTAACAACCTGCATTATGCAGGTGACACAACCTTGCTTGCTGAAAGTGAAGAGGACCTGAAGCACTTACTAACGAAGATCGAAGATCACAGCCTTCAGTATGGATTACACCTCAACATAAAGAAAACAAAAATCCTCACAACTGGACCAATGAGCAACATCATGATAAACAGAGAAAAGATTGAAGTTGTCAAGGATTTCATTTTACTTGGATCCACAATCAACAGCCATGGAAGCAGCAGTCAAAAAATCAAAAGACGCATTGGACAAATCTGCTGCAAAGGACCTCTTCAAAGTGTTGAAGAGCAAAGATGTCACTCTGAAGACTAAGGTGCGCCTGACCCAAGCCATGGTATTTTCAATCACATCATATGCATGTGAAACCTGGACAATGAATAAGGAAGACTGAAGAAGAGTTGATGCCTTTGAATTGTGGTGTTGGCGAAGAATATTGAATATACCATGGACTGCCAAAAGAACGAACAACTCTGTCTTGGAGGAAGTGCAGCCAGAATGCTCCTTAGAGGCAAGGATGGTGAGACTGCGTCTTACATACTTTGGACATGTTGTCAGGAGGGATCAGTCCCTGGAGAAGGACATCATGCTTGGCAGAGTACAGGGTCAGCAGAAAAGAGGAAGACCCTCAATGAGGTGGATTGACACAGTGGCTGAAACAATGAGCTCAAGCATAAAGATTGTGAAGATGGCGCAGGACCAGGCAGTGTTTTGTTCTGTTGTGCATAGGGTCGCTATGCATTGGAACCAAGTGGACGGCACCTAACAACAACAACATGTACCACCTTTTATTCATTCATTCATTCATTCATCTGTTTAACATTTCAGATATTTCCACCTTTTGACTATTGTGAATAATGCTACAACTAACACTGATGTAGAGTTATCTGTGTCCCCACTTGTAATTATTTGGGGGTATTTACTGAGGATTGGTATTGCTAGGTCATATGGTAGTTCTACGTTTATTTTTTTGAGGAAATACAAACTGTTTTCCATAATGGCTGAACCATTTTACATTCCCACTAGCAATGGGTAAGTGTTCCAATTTCTCCACATCCTCTCTCACACTTGTCATTTTCCATTTTTTATGATAATAGTCATCCTAGTAGGAGACCTGGTGGCACAGTGGTTAAGAGATTGGCTGCTAACCCAAAGGTTGGCAGTTCAAATCCACCAGCTGCTCCTTGGGAACCCTATGGGCAATTCTACTCTGTCTTATAGGGTCGCTATGAGTTTTGGATTTTTTTTTTTTTTTTTTTTTGAGTAGGAGTGAAGTGGTATCTCATTGTGGTTTTGATTTGTATCTCCTTAATGACGAATGATGTTGAACATCTTTTCACGTGCTTGTTGTTTCTTGTGCTGCATCATCTTTGGTGAAACGACTATTTAAGTACTTTGCCTATTTTTTTTTTTTAATTGGGTTGTCTTTTTTATTGTTGAGCTGTATAAGTTCTTTATATATTCTGTATATTAACCTTTATCAGATGTATGGTTACCAAATATTTTCTCCCACTCTGTAGGTTCCCTCTCATTTTTTCCATAAAGTCCTCTGATGTAAAGAAGTTCTCAATTTTGATGAAGTCCATTTTATCTATTTTGTCTTTTGTTGCTTATGATGCTTTTGATTTCATATTTAAGCATCAATTGTCAAAACCTAGGCCCTGAAGCAATGTTGCTATGTTTTCTTCTAAGGCTTTCATGGTTTTAGTTCTTACACTTAGATCCTTGATCCAATCTGAGTTAATTTTCATATATGGCGTGAGGTATAGGTGCAATTTCATTATTTTGCATGTGGAAATCCAGTTGTCCCAGTACCGTTTATTGAAAAGACAATTTTTTTCTCCATTAAATGGACATAACACCCTTGTCAACAATCAATCGATCATAGATGTATGGGTTCATTTCTGTATTCTCAATTCTATTCCGTTGACCTATATATCTATTCTTGTGCCAGTACCACGATGGTTTGATTATACAGCTTTATAATATGTTTTGAAATCAAAAAGTGTAAGTTCTCTTACTTTCTTCTTTTTCAAGATTGTTTTGGATATTTGTGGCTCCTTGAATTTTCATATGAATTTGAAAATCAGCTTTTTCGTTTCTGCAAAAAGGGTGTTGGAATTTTGTTAGGGATTGCATTGATCTGTATTGCTTTAGGGAGTATTGACATTCAATGTTCTTAATGCAATGTCTTTCCATTTTATTAGGCCTTTTTAAATTTCTTTCAGCAATGTTTTATAGTTTTCAGTGTATGTCTTTCATATTCTTGATTAAATTTATTCCCAGGTATTTTATTCTTTTAGATGCTATTGCAAATGGGAGTGTTGATTTCCTTTCAGATTACTCATTGCTGGTGTATATGCATGTCACGCCTGACCCAAGCCATGGTATTTTCAATTGCATCATATGCATGTGAAAGCTGGACAATGAGTAAGAATTGTGCCTGGAAACTAGAAAAACTCAGTCAATACGATTTGGATGCGTAAGAGTTGAACAAAGCTTAAAGTTTTGGTTAAAAATTCAAGTTTTTTATGTTAAGGGTTATTAAATATACAACCTTAATAATTTTGATTAGCTGCCCCTTGAATATGCTAACATCTCTATATGCATTTGTAAAGATAAAAAACAAAACAAAAAGACTTACTGCTGTTGAATCAATTCCAACTCATAGCGACTGTATAGGACAGAGTAGAACTGCCCCATAGTGTTTCCAGAGTGGCTGGTGGATTCCAACTGCCAACCTTCTGGTAAGCAGCCAAACACTTAACCACTATGCCACCGGGATTCAAATACCTGCATTAACACTGAATGTATCCTATATTCCAGGCTCTGGACTAAATGCTGTGTGTTATTTCGTTTATTTCTTGTGATAGTCCTATGTAGAGAGTAGGATGGGTCCAGGAAACTGAGGCTGAGAGAAGTTACATGACGTGCATAAGATCACGCAGCTACCACGTGGTTGACCTGCTGTTTGAATCCAGCAACCTGGCTCCAGAACTCGAGCTCCTGTTTTTTTAAGCTATGCTGCTGAAATATGACCTGACAGGTGAGAACCTTGGCCCTAGTCATAGGCACAGAGGTTGGCTGGGCTCCTTTCCTTGCCTCGTCTGTATTCTCCCAACAGGAGACTATGGAACTGACTTGGGTTTAAATCCTACATTGAGGAGTGGAGGAATCTCACAACGAGGAGTTTGGGAAGAAAAAAAGGCATTTTCGAAGTTTTTTTTTTAAATTGTGTCACTGAAATCTTGAGTTTTGGGGTGGGGAGTAAATCGACTGCATAGGTTTGGTTTATTTTTTGGCAAGGTTGAAGAAATTGTCTTTCTGAGTCTGTCTGTTTCTGCCTCTCTCACTCTCTTTGTTTCCTGATTTTTCTCTCTCTTACTTGTAAAGACACATTTGATTCTGAGAGAGCCCAGAAAAGGCTCCAGAGAAAATAGAGAAAAAAGGCGCAAGGGCTGCGGGCTTTACAGATGTAGGTTAGAGAAACCACGACGTTTTCTTCAAGGCTGTCGCCAGTACAGGATAGAAATTTTTGGGACAAAAGTCCTGTCTAGGAAGAAAGAGTGTGCATAAAATAAAAAATTTTGTTAAAAAATCCATCATTTCCTTCTCATGTCGGGGCAAAATAAAATATTTTGGAGCATGTTACTGAAATAAAACCTGAAGTTGGCAAAACATTTGTCTTGGGTCTTTACCGAAACTTATCTGGGTCTACATTTCCGAGTAGAACCCGAAAGTTCAGCAATATTTCAATGGTGTGAGAATATTATCAGTCAAAATTGGTGCAAATATTTGTCAAAAGTTATACAAAGCCCGATTGGCAGATTTTACTACCTCCAGTAATTATTCTTCATAGGATGAAAAATTGTCCCTGTGTGCACTAAGAATGCTTTAATTGGAATGGAAAAGAAGGAAGGATATCCCCACTTACAGTATATAATAGGAGTGATACAGAGAGGGTGGGTAGAGGTGGGTCAAGGCCACCAGAATAAAAAGCCACGACTGAATACTAATTGCTATTGACCATTCTGAGAAATAGAAGATTCCACTTCACATTTGCATCCATAGGGCCCAGGCAACACACCCTACTCACACCTTTCTTTGTAGTTTAAGATTAAAGCATTGCTTAAAATTAGCCTGCAAGATCATCTCAGTGAATTTGTTAATCAGGAAATACTGGGTAGACTAAAGCTATCTGTTGTTAATTTTGAAATACCCCAAAGCTGTGAATTACGTAGCTCATTGTGCTCGGAGAAAAACAGGGATTTTGAATTTCATTAGTTACATTATTTGTTCAAGTAGAATGTGGAACTGTCACTTTGTTAGACTAATTAGAGGCCCTGAAGTTGGTGGTTGTAATGCCCAGAATTTTTTTTTTTTTTTTTTTTTTTATCTCAAACCACCAACCAAATTCCATCCTTTTCTCCTTATGGAGATTTCCTAGTTTCAGACACTCTGTGTAAGGCTTTGCTTTTGACATTTGAATTCCTCTTAGTATTCCCACGAATGTTCCTTAGTATTCCTAGTATTTTCAATACGATCACATTCATCCAAATTAGTTTCTAGGCTACAAGATCAAATTATTTTTCCTTCAGTATCTGGTTACTTGAATCTTTTGTTTAGTGTACCTTCAATTGGAAAAATAATTTTATAAATATACAATGAAAATATTAGTGGATTAAATCTACCCTATTTTTAGTTCAAGTATTGTTCGGTCACTTCATTTAAAATAATTCTCTGAAGAATTTCATCTTTGTGAAATTAATAAATATACTTAGCAAGGTTAATAAACAATTTTTAACAATGAGTCAATTCAAGCTAGGGGTCAAAGCCATGCTCTGTAGAAGAAGTGGACTAAACTTCCCCTTGTTGAATGTATCTAAAAAGAACAACACCAAAATAAGACTTAGGATTTGAGAATTAGACCTCTCCTTTTTTTGTATCATTGAATCCATTAAAATCTATAAAATCGAGAACCAAGAAATTGAGCAATCTTTGAATAACTGACAAGATATTAGTCTTCTAATCATCGAAGAATCAGAGAGGATTGGTTATAAAAGTCAATTTAGCAATGGGATTGGATCTAATATTCAAACTAATTAATTAATTATCCAACTAATAACTAGATCTAGCCTAAAGACACTCAGATTACACGGGGGTATCATTTTCCTCAGTAGGCTGTTAATTTCATATTCTCTATTAGGAGAATAAAATAATCACCATCAATAGGATAAAAATGCTGAAAGACTTCTATGGACTAATTTCAGCTCATGAGCAGTAGAGTTAGAATCAAAATTTGAGAATAAGAAAATAATGCTTATTTGACCACAACAGTGATTAATAACTATGTAATTACACTTATGGAAATAAAATCTGTAATCAGGAGATTAGCAATAGGTCTACGATTCAAAGGAGCCCTGGTGGTGCAGTGTTGAGAGCAGGTGGCTACTAATCTAAAGGTCTGTGGTTCTAAGCCACCAGGAGCTCCACAGGAGAAAGATGTGGCCGTCTGCTTCCAGGAAGATTACAGCCCTGGAAGCCCTATGGGGTAGTTCTACTCCGCCCTACAGGGTCGCTACGAATCGGAATCAACTTGACAGTAATGGGTTTGGTCCAGGTGTTTAGTGATTTAATCACACATTTGCTATCCAACACAGCATTGGGAGGAGAAAGTACATGGGATTCAGGCCAAGAAATTTCGTCGCTTTTAGGTTTATGAACCTGTGGGAATTCAGGAGCCTAAAACAAGTGTATTTACACTAACAAACAAAGAAATCAGTTGCTGATGAGTTGATTCTGACTCTGGCAACCCCGTGCATTACAGAGCAGAATTGTGCCCCACACGCTGGCTTTTCAGGAGATTTCCAGGTCTTTTTTCCCAGGTACCACTGGGTGGGTTCAAACCTCCAACCTTTCAGTCAGTAGTTGAGCGCCTAACCATTTGTACCACCCAGGCACTTTTATATTAATAGACCCTCTTCATTTGTAGCACAGACTGGAATCCTATTTTTGAGGAATAGCATGCTAACCTAAAATGTAGCTTTACTTAGAAAAAGAAAGCATGATCGCCCTCACTCACCAAGAATTTTCAACTGGTAATTTTATAAATTACATTTGTGGTATATTGCATAGACATGACAGGGCCTTTCCTCAGCTTAAAAGTTTAATTCCAATGCTTTGTATACTGCAGGCATCAGCAACTATTAAAAAGTGGAGTGCTAACTTACTGATGTCTATCTAGTCTTTTTGCGCCCAGGGAGAGAGGGTGGCCGTGCGGTACAACACCCACTTATTGTGTGTCTAGCACTGTGCTACGTGCTTTGCAAGCATTATCACACTTAAACTACACAGTGTCAACCCTATGAAGGAGCCACTCTTATTTCCCCCATTTTACAGGTGAAAAAACTGAGGCAAAGTAGATATGTCTAATTTGTTGAAGGTCATATTGTTAGTAGAGGGGAAATTAAGATCTGAACATAACCAGCTTTTAGAATCCACACTCTTCATCAGTAGGGTAATGTGCTCGTTCTGCATGTTAGCTGAAGAATCCGTGTACGGCAGTGCGTGTATGTGAGTAGGCGCTACACCACACTGAGCAGAGACGGTATCCGTATATCAGTTTTCATTCCCTATACCACTGTCCTCATCCCCCCCAAGAACCTCTACTCTCGTCTTTTCTCAGCAAGTAGAATTTGCGAAAAATTATTTTTTTCTCAGAAAGTAAGCACTGAGAAAAACAACAAGTTAACTTTAGATTATCAAGCATGTTTCAATGGCCGTGGTGCCTAGTTACATGAGAAAGAATTTAGGTTTAATCCTTTCTGAGAAAAGCTCTCTAATCTGCTTAAATTTTACAGATTTCAGAGTAGTCTGTTCCATTCACTAGTTCCACAATAAGACTGTCTGGTCATGTCACTGTCAGATAAAGCAACAGAAATTACTGTGTGTTTTATTACAAACCTATTTTTGTCTCTCTCTCTCTCTTTTATCCAGAACTCTAATTTAGTTGTTGTTCCCTTAGGTACAAAGTACACAGTTCATAATTCATTTGATATAAGATGTCAGTTTAGATTCTCACACTGCTTTGATAAATGAGAAAAAACATGTACATTTCCATTTCCTCAATGCCACAACTACCAGGAACAACGCCCTGTTGTGCTTCTCAAAGACCTTTGTGTTAAATTAAACATCAAATTTCTGGAACTGTGGGGAAGGATATTTCCAAGACAGACGGTACAAACACAGGAGACAGGGGAGAGAGCTAAAGCGCTTCCTACCAGCCAAGTGATAGCTCCCAAAGAGCAGCTTTGATCCTCAGATCGGTCCTCACTAGCCGTTAATACACCACAACCAGCCTGTTGTTTCCGGACATTTAGCTTTAATAGGAAGTTGTCGGACTCATCAAGGAAAATGAAAATATAGATATTTAGAGTTCCTTTAGCTTTCAACCTAAATAGTGAGAGCTTATGCGTATTTGGTGCTTATTATGTATCACATTTTATATACGTAAAACAAAATTCATCGAGCACCTACTTGTGTGCCAGATGGTCTCTCAGTGCACACACATCCTTTGTTGTTGTTCTTAGTTGCCATCAAGTTGACTCTGACTCACGGTGACCTTACGTGGAGCAGAACGAAACACTGCCAGGTCTGGCACCGTCTTCACGATCGCTGGCGTATCTGAGTCCATTGTCGTGCCTATTTTCCTATTTTGTCAGTCCAACTCACCGAGAGTGTCCTTTGTTTTCACTGACCTTCTACTTTGCCAAAAAAAAAAAAAAAAGCCAAAAATCAAACTAGTTGCCGTTGAGTGTTGAGTCGATTCTGACTCAGAGTGACTCTATGGGACAGATTAGAACTGCCCACAGGGTTCCAAGGAGTGGATGGTAGATCTGAACTGCTGACCTTTTGGTTAGCAGCCACAGCACACTGCAGTTCCTAACCACTGCACACCATGGCCCCACTATGCCAAAAAATGTCCTTTTTTAGTGACTAGTCTTTCCAGATGATGTGTCCAAAATTAAGTCCATTGAAGTCTCATCATCCTTTCTTCTAAAGAACATTCTGGTTGTATTTTTTCTAAGACTGATTTGTTCATTCTTCGGCAGTCCATAGTCTATTCGCTGTTACTCCCCAACACACGGTTCAAACAACACCAGTTCTTATACTGTCTTTCTTTTTCACTACCCAACTTTTGCATGCGTATGTGGTGATTGAAAAGACGATGGCTTGGGTCAGATGCACCTTAGTCATCAAAGGGACATCTTTGCTTTTAAAACTTTAAAGAGTTGTTATTGCAATGGTTTTGCCCAATGCAGTATGTTGTCTCCTTTCTTGACTGTTGCTTACATGGACATTGATTGCTGATCCAAGAAGTAAGAAATTGTCAACAACTTCTATTTTTTCTTCAGCACCTTTACCCTTTACTGAAACCTACTGAGTCAAGTACTGTGATTATTAAGCCCCTTTTCAGATGAATCAATTGAGGCTCAGAGAGGCAATGACTTTCCCGAGGTCACACAATCAATAAATGAAAATGCTGGGAATCAGAGGCAGCTGTTGTTGTTGTTGTTGTTAGGTGGTGTGGAGTCTGTTCCGACTCATAGCGACCCTGTGTATCACAGAAGGAAACACTGTCCAGTCCTGGACTGTCCTCACAATCGTTGTTATGCTTGAGCCCATTGTTGCAGCCACTGCGTCAATCCGTCTCATTGTGGGTCTTCCTCTTTTTCGCTGACCCTCTGCTTTACCTAGCATGATGTCCTTCTCCGGGGACTGGTCCCTCCTAACAATAAGTTCAAAGTATGTGAGATGTAGTGTTGCCATCCTTGCTTCTAAGGAGCATTCTGGCTGTACTTCTTTCAAGATAGATTTGCTCTTTTTTCTGGCAGTCCACAATATATTCAGTATTCTTCACCAACACCATAATTCAAAGGCATGAATTCTTCTTCAGTCTTCCTTATTTATTGTCCAGTTTTCACATGCATATGAGGTGATTGAAAATATCATGGTCTGGGTCGGGTACACCTTAGTCCTCAAAGTGATATCTTTGCTTTTCAACACTTGAAAGAAGTCTTTTGCAGCAGATGTGCCCAATGTCATGCATCCTTTTTATTTCTCGACTGCTGCTTCCATGGGCATTGATCATGGATCCAAGTAAAATGAAGGCTTTCACAACTTCAATATTTTCTCCATTTACATGATTTTGCTCATTGGTCCAGTTATGAGGGTTTTTGTTTTCTTTATGTTGAGGTGTAATCCACACTGAAGGCTGTAGTCCTTGATCTTCATCAGTAAGTGAAGTCCTCTTCACTTTCAGCAAGCAAGGCTGTGTCATCTGCATAATGCAGGTTGTTAATGAGTCTCCCTCCAATCCTGATGCCCAATTCCTCATATTATCAGAGGGTGGCGGATGAATTAAATCCCAATAGTTTGACAGGCACTGCAGTCAGCGTGTTTAACAAATGCACAATTTGCGAGATGTGTTTACTTCATTTTTTTATACTAAACCATATGAACTAGATTTAAGCCTTTTTCCTGTGATTGCATCTTCAACCACAGATTTTGATGAGGAAAGTGCTCCACCATTCTGATAGCCCAGATGACATAAGCGGTCATTCCTGTGACCATTTCAGGGAGTCATTTACCATAAAAGGCTGCTCACAGTGCTGGGTTCTGGAGGACTCCACTTGTAAGTGAGCATCCTTATCTGATTGTATGTTAAAATCTGTTCACAGGAAATTGTTCTACTAAGGGGAGGAGAGGATTTATCTACCTATATGTATCTATCTATTTATTTCTAAAAATAGATGTTTCCTTACTCTCCTAGTTTTAATTAAATTTTTTTAATTTTCCAAAAATTAACATTATTAGGTAAACTAATTCTCTCTTTACAATAGCACAAGTTATGTGGAATCAGAAGATACACATCCATTCATTTCCCTTGAGAAATGATATTAACACATTTAATTCAATTTTATTATTGGCTCAAAGAGAGGACAAGTTGGTTATTAATAATGAAACTGCTGCTACTCACTAATATTTTGTATAAATGTATTTGAACACGCTGTAATAAAATTCTCTGTCTCACACCTACACAAAAGTCTCTGTAATAAGAAATCCAGTCAGAAAACCTAAAATCTGTATTACAAGCCCCAGAAGGAAGTGTACAGTACAATTCATGTCTCACTCAAGAGATAAAAGTGCAGAAAAAGAAATATTTTCAGAAAAGTCACAATGAGCCTTTTCTCCTAAATAGATAAATACCAGGATTGTTTTAGTGTTCTCTTCTATGTTATTTTAGGTATAAGTTCCTGGGTGAATATGAAAGAAGCTAGTCGAACCACTTGGTGGACACATAAGTACTTATAACCATATGGAGAAAGGATAAGTCCAACAGCGGTTTTTGTTTTTTTGCCTCCTACACACACACAGTGGAATTCCTGGGTGGCACAAATCGTTCATTGCCTTAACTACTGACTAGAAGTTTGGATCGGTCCACCCAGAGGTGCCTTAGAAAAAAGGTCTGGTGACCTACTTCTGAAAAATCAGCCACCGAAAATCATACGGAGCACAATTCTAGTCTGACGCACATGGAGTTGCCATGAGTTAAAAACTATGGTGGCAACTGGATAACACATAGCGTGTATATTCCATAATACTGCATCATCCTTCTGCTTCTTCGTAAGCTGTAAAAATATCTTTTTCAATTGTATGTTCTTTTCTTTCATTTGAATGTACACTCAAGGGCATGGATAGTGTAGCTAGTTAAGGGCAGTTCTTTAGTCTATTTGCAACAGGTTTTGAACACCTGATATCTCAAGTGAACGATAACCTTAAAACTATATTTGACCTTGCTGTAATCAAGTTGCATCTTCAAACCCCTGATAAAAGTGCAGCCCAGAAACTGTGCTCCCTTAGCTAGCAGAGGATATGAACAGCTGTGGAAGGAGGTTCAGACAGCCCACAGAGTGTAATGCAAAGGAAAAGGACTCAGTCACCAGCTCTGGACTGGAATACGGTCTCTGCCATTTCCTACTCGTGTGACCTTAACTTACTAGCTTAGCTCTCTTTCCTCAGCATCTTCATTTGTATACAGGGATAATAGTAGCATTGCACTCAGAGATATTGTGAGGATTAAATGAGTTAATGCGTGCAAAACAGCACCTGCACAGAGTACGCTGTGAGTGATTACTACATCTGAGAAAACTGTTTTTATCAAATAAATTTGCATGATTTTAATTGTTCTCTAGGCAACCGGAAACTCTATCAGCCAACTCCAGGGAGTTGTATCTGTGAATGTCTACAAGGAAAATGTTAACTATGGGGTCTAATAGCCACCAAATCGTAGAGTCCAGGATAAAGATGTAACTGGCTTGAGGAAACATACTTCAAAACCCTACAGATGAGGTGCAGCCACAAGACTCTCTCATTAAAGAAAATTCCCCAGAGGGAAGAGACTGAGGTTTTAGTTACATGGAATTCTTTATAACAGATGTTCTGTGAAGGAACCCAAGAGCAGAGGAAATTTAGCCGACAGCAGCTTCACGGTAGGGCTGATTAGTGTTCCTCAGTGCATAAAACGTTGTGCCTGTTGCTTTCTGGTGCCACAGGCGGGACTCCACATCTGCGACTGGTTGTCCATGGTATCTGTTCCTGCCCCATCCCGAAGACTAGGAGTGAAGGTGTGCTGGCTCCTTTATGTTGAAAAGGCCTCTGACCCTAACAATCGAGTTTCTGTATTCAAAGACGGGAGTCCCTGGGTGGTGCGCTTTGGAAAAAAGGCCTGGAGATTCCCTTCCAAAAGTTTGCAGCCTTAAAGACCCCCGTGGAGTGCAGCTGTGCTCTGTAACACATGGGGTTGCCATGAGTGGGAATCTGCTCGATGGCAAGGGGCTGGTTTGGTTTTATTCAAAGTGAAGTTGCGTGACAGCTCTGCCCTACCTATTTTCCCCCAGGGACTTGGTGCCCCAGCTATGAGTGCACCATAGAGTCAAAGGCAAATCATGGGATTTTTGTTTGTTTTTGCTTTGAAGGTATTTTAAAAATTATCTTGCTCAGTGGTTTTCAAACTGGGGTGTGCAATAAAATAACCTAGAGGGTCTGTTAAAACATAGATTGCTTGGCCCCGCACTCAGCACTCAGAATTTCTGATTCAGTAGGTTTAGAGTGGAGCTTGAAAATTTGCATTTCAAACAAGATCCCAGGTGTTATGGATTGAGTTGTGTCCCCTGATGTCTGTGTTGTAAATCCTAACCTCCATGCCTGTGGTTATAATCCCATTTGGGAATGAGTTGTCTTTACTATGTTAATGAGGCAGGATTAGTGGAGGGTGTATCTTGAGTCAATCTCTTTTGAGATATAAAAAGAGATTTAAAAAGTGAGCAAAGACAGAGACAGAGATGGGGTAAGGTAGATGCCAAGACACATGGAGATCTCCAAGGAACCAGGAAGCAGAAGCTGAAGAGACAAGAACCTTCCTCCTGAGCTGACAGAGAGAGATGGCACTCTGCGTTTGGACTTCTAGCTTCCTAAACTGTGAGAGAATATATCTCTGTTAAAGCCACCCATCTGTGGTATTTCTGTCACAGCAGCTCTAGATAACTAAGACACAGGGTAATACTGACGTTCCTAATCCAGGACCACATGGTGAGAACCACTCATCTAGTTCAAGTCTGACATTTTAGAGATGAAAATCCTGCATCATATGGTCAAGTCAAGTTAGCTCAGACCAGATAGGTGATTAGTATAAGAGTTGTTGCTAGAGCTCAGGGCTCTGAGATTTGGAAACAGAAGAGAAGCACCTCAAAGGATTGCCACATGTAGGGACTCTGAGGAGCACCTCAGAATGAGGTCAATGATTTCATTCACATCAGGTTTGCTTCTTGAGGAGCCCACATTTGGGACCTCCAACAAAAACTGACATCTATGTTGGCCTGTCTCTGTTTGGTATGATTTTTAAGAAGTTCTGAGGTTTCTCTAAATGGCCTCTTCCCTTTTTCCTTTCTTCCAAGCTTCTTTGGTTTAAATGCTTTTGTTTTCACGTGGCACCTATGGACTTAATGATGAAAGGCGTTAATGGGTGAGGGGTTGGCTTCAGCACAGCTGGATTCAAAGGATAAGATGAAGCCATGAGAATTTGCTCTCCTTCCTTCTCTCAGCTCTCCTCAGCTTTCTTCCACGTTGGCTACATTCTCAGGCTTTTTGAGAGACAAGATGGCTGGCAGTAGCTCCAGGCGTACATCATCCCAGATTCAAACTCAGGGGACAGCATAAGCCTCTGTTGGCCATTCTGGTTTACTGAATTGTATTGACTCTGATAGGGATATATGCCATTCCTGAGAAGTCACTGAGGCAAAGGAATATGATGTTCTCATTGGTCAAGCTTTATGGCACAGTCAATTCCATACACAGCACATGTACTGAGAATGGAGAGCCAGGGTTGCCCGGGGGGCGTATATATATATGGAAACCCTGGTGGTGTAGTGGTTAAGTGCTATGGCTGCTAACCAAAGGGGTGGCAGTTCGAATCTGACAGGCGCTTCTTGGAAACTCTATGGGGCAGTTCTACTCTGTCCTATAGGGTCGCTATGAGTCAGAATTGACTCGACGACAATGGGTTTGTTTTATATATATATATATATATATATATATATATATATATATATATATATATATATATATATATATATATATATGAAGACTGCAATAAAAAAAATGTTTGTTACAAAAATAACATACGGCCATTATCACCCCTTGGGAACATGGTAATAAGCATTACTAAATTTTCACTGTGTCCAGAGCCAAGGTAAATGGTGAAAGGTACATGAGAGAAAGACAGACAGACAGACTGACAGAAAAAGAAAAGGAAGGAAGGGCAGAAGGAAGGAAAGAATTAAGGAAGGAAGAGGGGATGAAGGGAGGAAGGTCAGCTATGATTTCTCTATCTACCCCCATTCATGCATTCATTCTGTCCTCTCCATGGATTTATGTTCTAGGATATAAGACATGATACATACATATGAAACATTTAAATAAAATTTGAAGATGGTATAAATTTAAGTTCCAAAATGATCGTCATAGTGTGAGGGAAAAGACTGGCTCCTTAAACATATTAGACACCGAAGTATTTCTAGTTTCATTTTTCCCAGTTAATTAGTAATCAGGAATATCATGGTGGCTGTAGTCAATTTGTCTACTGTCATAATCTATTCTTCATTATGGTTCTCACAAGACTCTGGAACCTTTAGACTCTGGCGGTCTACACCCTTGAAAAGAGGTACAACAGGGATTTTCTCGAAGTTCCTAAACAGGATGGAAAGATGAGGTCTTTGAGTACCTGGGATACATTAACTGCATTTCTCTTGTGTGTGTGTGTGTGTAAGACTGTACGGGCAGATAATGCTCACAGAATTTTATGCAAGTCAGACAGAGTCTATTATAACAAAGGTAAGAAGAAAAGCATAAGATTATTTTTTATAAATAATAAAAAATTTCTTTAGGGCACTCTAAGAATTCACATAAAACTTCAAGTTGCTTTCAAACTGCAGAGCCAGTCAGGCAGACGTGCTTTTTTCCAACCTTAAAGCTTTAGACAAACCTTTCTTCCGAGATGAAAACAGAAGGGGAATTGCACTAATTCTTTTGTAAAATACGGTTTTTTTTTTTTATATCAGCAGAACTTAAAGGAACAATCTGTTCCACCGCTCTCCCCTGGTAAAATAGTAAAAAAAAGAGCGATTAAAAATTTTTTTTTTCTGTCTCGCCTCTGCCCCAGGATCTTCTAGAGCTAGCTTAATTGTGTGTGTGGGCATGTGTGTGTCTCTATAAACCTCACGGGATATATGTAAATTGGGAAGCTGGCAGCCTTTGCTGGAGGCTGGAATCCATGGTAAGTAAGCACACATCCAAGTTCCCTTCCTTCTTATCCATGGCTCAGAAGTTAGTCCCTTTTCTAGCAGGCTTTTATGGGAAGAAAGTTCATTGTCAAAATGCTGAATACGAAAAATGAAGAAAATTTTACAAACTGTGAAACAAAAGTTTATGCCCTCTCTTTGGCTCAGGATATGTAATTTTACACACACACACACACACACCCCACATTTATGCACACACATTCAGCAGGGTAAACTATAAATTAAAAAAAAAATAAAGGTAAGATTTTTCATAAAAGGGTTTAAGATCATGTTTAAGACAGTCATAAATATGTTGGGTCTATCCTCAGGGTAGACTTGGGAGAAAGCACGGGTTAATCTAGATGGCATGGTGTGTGTTTTCAAAAGCCTGCAATTTATTTTACAGAGAATTTAAATACTCATTGAATCAACCTACTTTATTGCTTTCACTAGGTTGATTTTTCCAGAGAAAAAACAGCAGCACATTTGGAAGACATACACAGAAGTAAAACATTATGCACAACTATTCTGAAGATTCATGTGAACTGGTTGTAATATAAATTGTGTAGTTTTTAAATACACTGGAGGTAAAGACAAACCATCTGTCTATGTGGGAGAACACTGGTGTTTTAAAGAGCGCTATCCCTCACAATCCTGTACCTTCACTGTGGCTTCTACATCACAAAAGGCAGTTAATCTCGCCTTCCTCTCTGCCCTCTGAGCACAGCCCTATACCATCTCAGCCTGCTGTTTACTGTATTCTCTAACCTGTGCTTATTTTCTATTTCCATCTTTTGCATCCTTTTCATTTTTAAAATATCCCAGGCCACCCAACATGTTGAAGTTCCCACTGACAACTCACAGATGAATCAAAGTGGATTCAGAGCAGGCAAAAAACGGAAAACATATGTAGATGGGCTCTAACCCTTGTACGCTGGAAGCAAACTTACATTTCCAAGAACTGTTAATCCAGTTAAAAAAAAAAAAAAATTAATAATTTAGCACCTTGACATAGTACTAAATACAGACTCTAAAAGGCACAGAAATATTTTATAAAGCTCAGGCTATAGTGCATGAAGACTGTGTGTGATAGAATGGGGTTTGCCTTTGTATTTCTTAGTTCTTTTTAGATCTTTTCCTGCTTTTTGAGCTTCACATTGCCTCCTAATTCTCTTAAACCCATTAAAAACAAACACTTTGCTTTTGAGTTGATTCTAACTCACAGCAGCCCCGTAGGACAGGGTAGAACTGCCCGTAGAGTTTCCAAGGAGCACCTGGTGGATTTGAACCACCCACCTTCTGGTAGGACAGGGTAGAACTGCCCGTAGAGTTTCCAAGGAGCACCTGGTGGATTTGAACCACCCACCTTCTGGTTAGCAGACGTAGCACTTAACCACTACGCCAGCAGGGTTTCCTGATTCTTTTCGGGATCCTGTAATAAAGCGTCGTCACTTTCCCCATGGTTGATCAATAGCACGCCACACCATCCACTCTTCTTACGCCTTAAAAAGAGACTTCAGCTGAGATTATATATAAGAAAGTAAAAAATGGTTAGTTTTTCCTTCCTTTTCTAAAAAACAAAGGAGGAAAATAAGCCAATTGAGCAAGTCATGTTACTAATCTCAGATTCAGTTTCTAATCAATTGAAAAAATATAATCAATGATTCCTTTTTTAAAATTTCTTTTAAGGCAGAGCTGTTGCAATGCACCCAGGAGAAGAGTTTGATGTTTCTGGGTCGTGCAAATGGTTAATGCACTTGGGTGCTATCAGAAAGTTTGGAAGTTCAAGTTGACCCAAAGGAGCCTTGGAAGAAAGGCCTGGCAATCTACTTTTGAAAAATCAGCCATTGAAAACCCTGTGGAGCACAGTTCTACACTGGCACACATGGGGTCGCCATGAGTCTGAGTTGACTGGATGGCAACTGGTTTTTACTGGTCCTTCCTTCCTTCCTCCTGGGGTAGACTGCCCTGCCCCTCCTCCTGGGGTAGGCTTCCCCAAAGGTGGATCATGAGGCCACCTTCAAAGAATTTCCATCTCATACATGGTAGATACTCTCACCAGATTCATAAAAAAGTCCACTTATTCTGTAATGCGCTCACATCGGTAGTCAACTTCTCTTTTGTTCAAGGGCCATATCCTGGGACACTAGTTGAACTGTATGCTTGCCAAGCATCAGCTGTGTTTTCCAAAGCCGTTTATGACAGTCGTGCTTCTCATTGCAATTACGTAATTTAATTAAATATCACTTAAACTGATGAATACTAGTAAAATAAAGGAAAAGTTGTTTCTACAACAATTAAATTAAATGTATTGTAAAACTTAAAAGACAACTTAATAAACACTGCCATCAACTTAGGTGTAGGAAAAATAGCTTAAAAACTGGGAAAATTATAAAAACCTAGAAACATCCTATACTTAGATTGTTTCTTAATTGTCTTTACATTTTTGCTCAACTTTTAAAGAAGCTTAACCGGAAATCATAAACTACTTGTTATGGATGTGGCTTTACAGGAAACGTGCCGGACCTATAAATAGAAAGTCAATGTACAAAGAAAACCTAGCCCTATATAAAAAGATTGGAGGGTCAATACATGTTCTGAATTGTGTGTTCTGAATTAAAATTAAGTGTTTAAAGTATATCTGGATCTTTAACACTTTTCTATCTTAATCAACATTTTCAATTAATTGACCAAGCACTGGTCATAACAGGTCAGTTAATTTTAAAAGTTGGTTATTTGTTCCTACACTGCTGTGGTAATCTTGGTGTAGGGTAATGCTATTCAGCTCTACACATCCACTCCTAATGGAATCAGCTTTGCTCTTCCCCAGAGCATGCTGGGGATGAATTCGGGATGGACTCAGGCTAAGGTGCAATGCCGGGAGTGGCATGACTGGGCCAGCAACCAAGGCTGAGGAATGCCTTAGTAACAGTAATGAAAACATCTGGGCCTGGATGTGAAAGACCTGGGAACACTGGCTGCCCAAGGACGTGGGAGGAAAACAATGAGCCTTGGTCCCAGCTGGAATGGTATATAAGCTTGTGTCCCTTGCTAGGTGGTTGCCGAGTGCTAAACTGGTCCAGCCACCACCCTGGGCCACGGTCCTGTAACTAAGCTTCCCAAATAAACCATATGTCACGATCGCTGGTTCCGGAGTCTTTCTTCGGTCTCTTGGAGATGCCACTGACCTTGGGTTCAGGTGCCGCTGGGTTGTTACCCAACACTTGGCAAGACTAAGATAATTTGATTTTAATTAGATTCAAAATGCCTTTAACACTAATCATCTGAAATATATTTACCCAAGTAAAGTTACAGCAATTACAAAAGTTGATGATTTTGAGGTTTATTTTCCAAGTTATTATGATAATCAAATGTTCAGGTAATTCATTTACTCATTCATTCATTCATTCATTCAACACCTTGTACTAGACAATAAAACCTCATTACCATCCAGTCAGTTCTGACTCATAGACACTAGGGAAGCAAACAAATCAAACACAGTTCTGCCTCTCATAGTTTACAGCTGTAAGCAGAAATCTGACTATCCAAACTCTAGGTTTAAGAAACAACTAAAATAATAAAAAACTTACCTACGTATAAGTAGAGCTCAGATTTTTTCCTCCAGTTTTGAGCTATGAACTTTTTCAACAAGATCATATAGATATAACTATCTTGATCTTTAAAATAAAATATAATGTGATAATTAATGCTAGGAAAGATGTTTTTTATATCTTCTCCAAGAAAAATTTTAGTAAACGGCCTTCTCCACCATTTGTGTATTTGTGTTTATGTGTATGTATGATAATACATTGTTCTTTCAAAAACAGGCCTAATTTCATAGAAAAATTATGTATTTATATATGTACATTTGTATACGTGTACGTGTATGTATATATACAGGCACACACATGCACATATATATATATATATAGAGAGAGAGAGAGTTGTTGTTGTTAGGTGCCATCAAGTTGATTCTGACTCATAGCGACCCTACGTGCAACAGAATGAAACACTGCTCCCGCGCCATCCTTACAATCATTGCTAGGCTTGAGCCCCTTGTTGCATCTACTGTGTCAATCCATCTCATTGAGGGTCTTCCTCTTTTTCGCTGACCCTCTACTTCACTAAGCATGAGGTCCTTCTCCGGGAACTGGTCCTCCTGAGAACATGTCCAAAGTAAGTGAGACAAAGTCTCTCCATCCTTGCTTCTAAGGAGCATTCTGGCTGTACTTCTTCCAAGACCAATTTGTTCTTTCTTTGGGCAGTCCATGGTATATTTAATATTCTCTACCAGCACGGTAATTCAAAGGCATCAATTCTTCAGTCTTCCTTATTCATAGTCCAGCTTTCACATACATACAAGGCGACTGAAAACTTCACGGCTTGGGTCAGGTCCACCTTAGTTCTCTAAGTGACATCTTTGCTTTTCAACACTTGAAAGAGGTCTTTTGCAGCAGATTGGCCCAATGCAGTACATCGTTTGATTTCTTGACTGTTGCTTCCAAGGGCTTTGATTGTGGATTCAAGTAAAATGAAATCCTTGACATATATAAATATATATATACACACACACACACACACACACATATGTATGTATATATATATATATTCAAAATATGTATACAATTTTTTTTTTTTTTTACTAAAACCAACCACATTTACCTAGGTTTTTACAGGACATTGTTACATTTGTGGGCCTTAGTACATCAGACCTTCTAGTATCCATGTTTCTCGTCTTGGCCAAGAAATTTGCTTTGGCCAGCTCAGGACAAGCAGTGGTTTGATAATGGCTTACACCTTGGGACTTGACTCCTGGAACCTAAGTCAACCATGGTCTGAAGTAGCTTAGATTAGTGTCCTTAAGCATGAAAGATCACATAGAGAGAGAGGCCCAGCTGTTCATCCAGCTGAACGCAGAAGTGTTATTAAGCCCAGGTGAGATGCAGAAGATCCACCTGGACAACTCATAGAATCATGAGAAATGGTAAAGAGTAGCTGTTCTTAGTTGCTAAGTTTGGGGGTAGTTTGATACATGGAAGTAGAAAACTCAAAGCACATTACAGTCTCCTAAAAATCTAAACAAAATTTAATTTTGCATTCAAGCAATAAAAATGGAATGATTAACGTATTATTTTACACTTGTTATTATTGGACAGAAAATACTACATTTAAAAAAAGTAAACATTTCATTTAGTTATTCAAAAGCATGCTCTCTGAGTTACTACTAAACTTTCCCTGTCAGTGAAAAATGAAATAAAGTTTCAATTTAAAGGTTTAACTTTTTAAAATAGATATTTTAGGAGAATTAGGAGAAGGCAAGAAATCGTGTTTAGTGTGGAATTTGAAATCTCTCTCTTTGGCTAAAGTCAACAAAGTTATGAAATCATGTCTTTATGATTTATGAAAATGTCTATGATTTATAAAAATACAGATAATAGAAATCAACAAAATAAAGATAAAAACCGTATTCAATTAGTGGCTTAGCGGGAATACAGAAGACAGATCTACTAAGGAGAAGTGTGCTGCTTTCCCGCCCGTTGGAATCCCAAGACCACCAATGAGAGTTTGGTGTAAAAACCATTTGCAAATCGTGATCTGGAAGCCACAGAGGGGGATGCTAAAGCTATTTCAAAAGGAAAATCACCTCCTATCCTTCCCGCAGACCTTATCACCCAATACGCAGCACAGCCACCTCAGAAGCGGGGTCACTAACATGCTAAGGGGTAGGTGTAGAAAGGGACAGAAATGTAGCAGGGTAAAACCATTCTCTTCTCTCCCGCCTGTGTGAAAGACTGCTTTTCACTCACCCTTTCTGTTAGGACATTTTCTAGCCTGCAGTGAAGAAAAAAAAGGGGGGTCTTAGTAGGAAAATAGAGCCCTGGTGGCACAGTGGTTAAGTGCTATGACTGCTTACCAAAAGGCTGGCAGTTCAAATCCACACCCACTCCTTGGAAATCCTGTAGGGCAGTTCTACTCTGTCCTATGGGGTCACTACGGGTTGGAATCAACTCTATGGCAACTGGCTTGGCTTGGCTAGTAGGTAAGCAGAACAAAGAAGTTAGGAAGCACCAAACGTTAATTGCTGTGCTAAGCATGTTACATGTATTTGGTTGGTTAGTCCTCCGAAAAATTCTATCAGGTGGGAATAAACCTCAAGACAGTTTTATGGATGAATAAACTGAGGCTCAGGTATATTTGTGGGTCTGCTCACAGTCACTCGGCTAGTGAGTGTAAGAGGTGGATTCAAACCCATGCTTGCAGAACTTCAAAGTCTATGCTTTTACAACACGCCTAAGTTTAAATTCCAAATTGATGTACCTCTTTTCTTTCATGTATGTTTTAAGGTAGAGAAAGGGTTAAGGGGAAGGAGAGACAGTCAAAGAGACCCTCGAAAAACCACTCACTGCCATTTTGCCTCTTTCGTTATTACTATTTTTTAATAACATACCTTTGGAAAAGGAAGAGTTTCCTCAAGCTGAGTATTTTCCTGAGGTTTGTAGATGATAATTTGAATTTATAAATGACAAAATATTTATTGTCGTAGGAAAACTGGATTAAGTTCATAAACTAAGGTGGCTCTGAGTCACTTTCACTACTATAACAAACCAATTCAGAAAAAGATAAACAATAAAATTATTCCTTTTGGAAAAATATGAAACTTTCATAAAAAAATCTGTTTCTAGCTCGTCAGTATGGAATTTGTCACTAATCATTTTAAACTATGCCCTTTTATGCTTCTTCTGTCTCTTTTAGCTTTCTGAGTAGTTCTTTGATGTAACAAAGACAGTTTCAGACAAGATTTCAGTTCGTCTGGAAAAAAGCTTTAAGTCTGGAGGCAAAACGCAGTGTATTTAAAATTTATACACTCTATAATGCCTTTGTTCTGAACGTGAAGATCCTGCAAAACTTCTAAGCTCCTTTGCCTTCCTCCTCTAAGCTCGCTCATTCTTCTCCCTTTGCTGATTGTCATGGAGCTGTGGCTTTAGTTGGTGGCTCCGTCATTTAACTACATGCACGGTCATGGCTGACCCTTTCTGATCAATTGCCAATCCATACAGGTTTGACTGATAAAAGAGCCAATTAGATTTAAGCAAATTAAGGGACATCACCAATGTCAACCACTTATTAAACTGAATGCTGAATTCCATGCATACAAAACACTAATGCACTGAGCCCCATTAAGAGTTGAAATCCTAACCCCATTAGTAACTCCAGACCTTGAAGGGGCAGAGGTCACAGGAAAGTTTCATATTTATGGATTAACATTTGGATTTCATTTTTATTTTTTTTACTGCTTTCCCTAGAACTCTTGAACCTGCAGTATAATACTAGTCAAGGCTCAGATTAAATACAATCTTCATTTCTAAAACTACCTTACTGCTAAATATGAGCAATACATTCTTACAAACAACCTAAAAACACAGTAATTGCAGAAATACAAAAACCTGAGTGCATGGGTGTAGGGTGTAAATGTGCTACATAATTTGAGCAAAAACCAAATCAAACCAAAAACAAACAAAAACCAAAGCTCCTCTAGTTGACCAAATACTATCTTTAAAATAAGTCTTTAAAATGTAAAATGTGTGCTATTTTAGAATTTGCCATGCATCATTTGGAGCCCTGGTGGCGCAGCAGTTAAGAGCTCAGGCTGCTAACCCTGAAGGTCAGCAGCTGGAATCTACTAGCCGCTCCTTGGAAGCCCTGTGGGGCAGTTCTCCATTCTATAAGGTCACTATGAGTTGGAATAGACTCAGCGGAATGGGCTTGGTTTTTTGTTTTTTGTTTTATTAATCATTAGTATATGGAGCAATTAGTATATATTCTTGCCTCCCTTAATTCCTATCTCCAAAATAACTTGGGTTTATCATATTTTTTAATCTTTTTTTTTTTTTCTCATCAGAAAAATAGAGTTAGCTACTTTGGAATCTACTGGGTGGCAACTAACCACAAGAACTAACAAATAAGATACTCCTTAGCTATCAGCTAAGATATGGTGTAACCAAAAAACCAAACCTGTTTCTGTGGAGTTGATTCCGACTCATAAGGACCCTATAGGACAGAGCAGAACTGCTCCATAGGGTTTCCAAGGAGTGGCTGGTGGATTCCAACTGCCAACCTTTTGGCTGGCAGCTGAACTCTTAACCACTACGCCACCAGGGCTCCAGGAAAATGAAGCAGCAGGTAAAATTCTTTATGTATGTCCTCTTCCCTCTCCTTTGCAAATTCTTATGTAAAGTAAGGTCTGCTCATCCAAGAAAAGTAACCAGGATGAGAGGAAGGAAGCCCTCATGGCACAATGGTTAAGAGCTCTGCTAACCAAAAGGTCAGTAGTTGCAATCTACTAGCTGCTCCTCGGAAAGGCTATGGGGTAGTTCTACTCTGTCCTATAGGGTCGCTACGAGTCAGAATCAACTGGAGGGCAATGGGTTTATGAGAAGAATCAGAGTAATCAGTTGGTGCAACTTGAGATGATTCCTGGCCTCCAATATTCCCTACCCTCCTTACAGCCTGGGCCCTAAATGCATCTACACAGCCCCAGTATTCCCACATTGGACCGTAGTGTACAGAGAAAGTACAGTTTTCCCTGGTTGGTTACAATACAAGGTTGTTCAGGTAGAGGATGGGGTGTGGGCAGGCGTGAGCAATGACAAGCTTACAATTTAAAACTCGTAACTAAATCATCTTGTCTGATTTATTTACTGATAATTCACCAAAGTTTTATTATGTATCTACCCTGTGTCAGAAGGAGCCCTGGTGGTGCAAATGATTAAGCGCTCAGCCGTTAACCAAAAAGGTCAGTGGTTCAAACTGACCCAGCAGCTCCTCAGGAGAAAGACCTGATGATCTCCTCACATAAAGCTTACAGCCTGGAAGACCCTATGGAGCGGTTCCACTCCATCACGTGGGGTTGCTATGAGTTGAAATCGGCTCGACAGTACCCAACACCAACAGCAAGCCTGTGTTAGGTTTTGTCTGAGCACCAAAAATAAAAACGTGAATGAGAAAGTCTCTGTTGTATAGGATCTTACAACCAGTGGTAGTGACAGTCAGATTAAACAATTTCCATATGACATGACTGCACTGTGGGATACAGAAGGCTTGTATCCCTGCCTTTGTAGGTAAGACATGACTTTCTGATGGAATGATTTCTAAGTTGAAACCTAAAATCTGAGTAAGAGTGGGGCAGATCAAAGGAGTTCCCAGACCACATTTGATAGCAAATATTGGATAAAGAAAAAAAAAGGAAAAGGTATTTCTGCTTTGCTCAAACCTTTTTATTATGTTCTCAAAATTTACTGAGAAGAAGACACAGCAAGGGTTATTATCATTATGATACTTGTATAATCCAACAGTGAAAGATATCACTAGGAATTCAACATCACTATAAAAGAGAGGTAACATTGAAATCAAGGAAATGGCAATAATGATAACAATCCAAATACAATGGAAAAGTAAATAGCATAGAGAACTTTGCCTGCCCATAAGCTGGGTTGCTTCTGTACACCGGTTCATTTATTATTCATTGCAGTATGGAACACAGTTCACTGGACAAAGGCATGCAAGATTTCTTTAATAACTCTCAGCACTAATTTAATTCTACTTAAACACACATATTCTAGTGAATGCCACATGCTTTTCAGCATGATTTTATGTGTAAATCAGGATAATATGTTTTCAGGTCATTAAGTAAAAGGAAGCATGAACTAAAACCTATTTAATCAATGAGGTATCACCTTTAAACTGCCACAAGGTCATAAAAAAGATAATTTCAAAGCTATAAGTTTCCTAATTGTAATCAACAACAATCTAATGATGAAAGAAAGTATGTCCTGATGGCTGTAATAAACTTGAGCAAATCACTGCCTGTCCTTAAAGGCGTTTTGTTCCCTCTTTTGGTAAAGTGCTGTCTCCCAAACCATGGATTTCTGAGTCCATAAAGTGAATGAGGGCATGGGGCCAAGACTGTGGGCCTGGATGGCGTTATGATAATGACATGGATAACCATCCACATAGCGCAGACGAAGAAAGCCTCAGTTAGCAGTTCATTTCAGTTCTGCTGTATCACTACGAAACAATATTTTAGCTTCTTTTTTGTATAATATTAATGCTTCTTCTAACAGACATATTCACTGTGTGTATCGAGTTAGCATAGGAGTTTGCTGCTTTTGAACTATGTCTGCCTATCCATCCATCCAACCATCCATTCACCCACCCACCCACCCGTCCATCCGTCCATCTGTCTGTCCATCCATCTGTCCATCATCTACCCAGCATCCATCCATCCATCATCCATCCATCCATCCATATCTAACCAATTGAAAATGAGTATATTCTGACTAATGGGAACCACACGTATGCCAGAGTAGAACTGTGCTCAACAGGGTTTTCAATGGCTGATTTTGACCTTTCTTCTGAGGTGCCTCTGGGTGGACTTGAACCACCAATCTTCTAATCTTTCAGTTAGCACTGAGCACTTTCACCATCTGCACCACTCAGGAACTAAGTAGTTAACTCTGTCTTTCTCACCATATACATATATACACTTAAGGCAAATAAACCAAACCCATAGTGACCCTATAAGACAGAGCAGAACTGCCCCATAGGGCTTCCAAGGAGCAGCTGGTGGACTTGAACTGTCAACCTTTTGGATAGCAGCCAAATGCTTAACCACTGCATTATATATATTATAAATAAATATACATACATATTATAAATTATTAGAACACACTTTGTTAAACACATGAACAATGATTAAATTGGCTCTGTTTTACGGATGCTGTGCAAACCACAAACTATCTAAATCAGTGTAAATTCCATGAAATGAATATATAACTCATTGAATTCCATATATCTGTTAAGAAAGTGAGCCTTAGTTGCACAGTAATTAAGAGCTTGGTGGCTAACCAAAAGTTCATTTCAAATCTACCAGTCAGTCCCTGGTAACCCTTGAGGCAGTTCTATTCTGTCCTATAGGATCGCTATGAATAGGAATCGACTCAATGGCAATGGGTTTCAGGGTTAAGAAAGTATCACTATGTAACTTAAAATCTCTATCTTCAACTTCTAAATGCGAGTAAAGGGTAATATGTATATATGAACGTTTAGAGTCATCAAAATTTTCTCTCCCTTTAAGCATTTACGCATTTGGATTAGAGTAAAAATGAAGATACAAATATTCAAGGTTTGTAGTGTTCTGTTTTATCTCACTTCTAAAACAAGCACTTACCTAAATTCAATTCCCTGCCTTTCTCTTGATTCATGGTTATGATACTACCTGAGTTAATCAGCCCCAAATGTTTCTTTCAAGCATTCTTTTCTTAGACAATGTGACTTCTGCCATTAGTGTTTCAAGTGTTTAATAAACACCCATTCATTAATCCTTACAATGACATAAAAGGTAGATAACAGTGAATGGTTTTTATAATACAACCAATAGTGAATATTTTCTTTGGGGTAGGAGGGAGTGTTCCATATAAACTGCGTATTAACCCATATTTTCCTCTAGTGATGAGGTACTTGGTGTTCTTATTCTCTTTGTGCCTGGAGGGGGTCTCTCCAGCCCTGCAGACTGCTGTGAAGAGCATGGTGACATTCTCCTTACTCCAGAACACTGGTTCCAGAAGCTGGGACACAGGGCAAACATTTCCTTCAGTATTTTTAGAAAATATACATTCCTAAACACTCAGTGGAGAATCAGGCTCTTCTTATTTTAAGTCATGCTTTCTGTTCAAGGGCCATCATGTAAACCTGAGAGGGAGTTTTCTCCTCAGTAATTACCAAACCACACCAAACGAACAAACTCACTGCTGTCGAGTGGATTCTGACTCATAGTGACCCTACAGGACAGAGTAAAACTGCCCTGTAGGGCTTCCAAGATAGTGAATCTTTATAGGAGCAGACTGCCACATCTTTCTTCCAGGGAACACTTGTGAGTTCCAACCATTGACCTTTTGGTTAGTAGCCAATTGCTTTAACCACTGGACCATCAAGGCTCCTCAGTAATTATTTCCCACAAATAATTAAAACAAGGGTGAAACTGATTTTATACCCAAATAGTGATAGTTCGAGTACATTGTCATTTTCTTCATAGACATATTTAAAATAAAAATATCCAGGCTGTATCACATTTCACATGGAACAGTGCACATATTGGTGTACTATAATCACAAGGGAATATAATTTAATGGGATTTTTTCTAGTGTGAATAGAGTTTTCCTATTTTTATATGATTTGCTCACTGTTCTTTTTTGCCAAGTGGGAAGGCTTAGATGTACATCTAAGATGGCTCTTCAACAAATTAGGAATGAGAATCATTGCAGTTGAAAATTAAAGCTAAAATTGAAAATATGAATTTATGAATCTAAGTAAAGTCCCAAAACAAAAACCACTTCCCTATATTTATAACATGCAAAAGGTGAAGATATTTATATAGGTGTATACATACATGTATATAAACACACATTAGTACAGGCACAGTGCCATACGAAAGCATTCTCAGTAAAACAATAAAAGATCATCAATATAAGGGTCTTGATAAAGGGTCTCAATAAAACAAATAACAACAAAACAATCAGAAATAAAATTGAGCCTCTAAGTTCTAAAATAAAAATATTCTAACAATAAACCAGGGTGTTCAATAGAGGCTTAGTTCTCGGGCATTTATATACCATGAGGTAGACAATATTTTTCATAGGCTTACCTCCTGGAGGCATTGCAATCATTATAGGATCACTTATCAAGCTGCCTTGGCTATTTGAAGCATTCACTTGCACGGTGTAGTTAGTAAAGGGAACCAACCCATCGACAAGAACCCACTGACTGCTCTTCTCACTGCTATGCATGGTCTGTGTGCCGTTCAGGAGGGTGTAGTTACCACCTGTTAAATAAAAAAAAGGGAGAGAAGGATATTAAGATTAAGTGTTTACGTTAGGATTCTTTCTTGCTATTGTTTGGCTCTTTTCTGGCCTTCTAAAATACAGCATACTAAAAAAAAAAAAAAGAGAGAGAACTGTAATATGGCCACACTGAGAGGCATTACATGATCTCTCATCAATGTGCATACTTTTATTTTATTATTTTGTGAGCAAAGTGTTAAGTGGGTTATGTTAACTGGGTTAACACTGTGTTCTCCAATTTGTTTGACTTTGTGGTCAATAAAACTGAACTGATATTCTTGCTGTTGTCGTTGTTGTTAGGTGCCATCGAGTCGATTCCAACTCATAGCGACCCTATGCACAACAGAATGAAACACTGCCCAGTCCTGTGCCATCCTTACAATCGTTGTTATGCTTGAGCTCATTGTTGCAGCCACTGTGTCAATCCACCTTGTTGAGGGTCTTCCTCTTTTCCACTGACCCTGTACTCTGCCAAGCATGATGTCCTTCTCCAGGGACTGATCCCTCCTGACAACATGTCCAAAGTACATAAGACGCAGTCTCACCATCCTTGCCTCTAAGGAGCATTCTGGCTGCACTTGTTCCGAGACAGATTTGTTCATTCTTTTGCCAGTCCATGGTGTATTCAATATTTTTCGCCAATACCAGAATTCAAACGTGTCAACTCTTCTTCGGTCTTCCTTATTCATTGTCCAGCTTTCATATGCATATGATGTGACTGAAAATACCATGGCTTGGGTCAGGCGCACCTTAGTCTTCAGGGTGACATCTTTGCTCTTCAACACTTTGAAGAGGTCCTTTGCAGCAGATTTGCCCAATGCAATGCGTCTTTTGACTTCTTGACTGTTGCTTCCATGGCTGTTGATTGTGGATCCAAGTAAAATGAAATCCTTGACAACTTCAATCTTTTCTCCGTTTATCATGATGTTGCTCATTGGTCCAGTTGTGAGGATTTTTGTTTTCTTTATGTTGAGGTGTAATCCATACTGATATTCTTAGATAGTATGAAACCATATTACAAGTATCATCCATATATCATAACTAAAAGTGCAAATGCAATACACAGGCATATGAATTGATCACTTGAAGAGTTGTTTTTAATTTTTTGATGGTGTTTTTATCCTGGGATTTTCTTTACTGTGCACTGCAGAAAATAACACTTTTCCTTCAGTAAATACTTCTAAATGTGAAGAGTACAATTAGATATATGTGTCAGATATCTCATGGATCATCAGTAGGGGTATTTTCTGCTCATGTTGCTTGGCAGGTGAGCTCTTTCTTTCTAAAGTCCCTGAAAAGTAAGTTGGGATGGGAGGTAATAGATGCCCACGTTGATCAAGAGGTCTATTCTTCAGCTCCATGGGAAAACACAAGAACTGCCTGCCTACAGAAAAGACCTATCTTCAATGCATCCTCACCCCAGTCCCACCACCACCTTTCCAAAGCTTTGGCAAACCCATACACAAGTTTCAGAATGGCTAGGGAGTGTGAAAATACTGCTGCCTGTTCACAGTGTTTTATCTCCCTGTCCGATAGCACACGGTTATGTTTAAGGTAAAGAAGAGCTAGAAATTAGGGTTAAATAAGAAAAGAGCTATGACTGAAAATGTTATAACACTTACATCACTTTATATGTTAGATGCTTTACAGAAAAGTTGACATCAGGCTTTTTTTTCCTAAATGGTGCTTAATTTTAGTAAAATTGGAGATATGTGTTATTATTACTTCTAAAATGTAGAATAAGAACCATTAAGAATACCAATATTTATATAAAATAGCCTTCTTCTTTTGCCAAAAAGAGTTTTATTATATGTACAATTCAACTTTCCTATCTTTGAATTCTGTAAAGATAGGAAAGCCAATAAAAAACACACATGATGTCAGACTTCAAGGAGAAAAATGAGCATATTTGCAAGATCTCCTGATACTGATATAATTGTTATTGATTAAATGTTTAAAAAACTAAAAGATGACCACATACTGAAAGTGATCTTGCATTGTGTAGTAAACAGTATTTAGTAGTTACAGTATTTACAAAAATATTCTATTTTAACACATTTTAGTAGCAGAGTATAGAACAAAGGGAAGTATATGAATTTGGTTGTCAGCGAGTCCTGCACTTGAACTCCTCCTTGTCATTTTTGAATGGCCAGCTCTTTGCTAAGTTCTTTAAATTTCTGAACCTTGGGTTCCTCTTCTGTGAACTTAGAATGATAATACTTACAATGCAATTTCATTGTGAAGGTTAAGTGAGATCATTTATTTATGATACTCAGCAAATAATAGCTGTTCAAAACCAGCAGCCAGGAATAGTGTTATTGTTTTTATCGGAATCCATACAACTGATGCATTTTTGACAAGCATCTAGAACTGGAAAGTGGCTAAGAATTACGCAACCTGTACTTTACCTTCTCAGGATCAATTACCTACCTCTTACAGTCTCCCTCCCCCCACAGAAAATGTATTATTCATCCAAATTCTGAGGTTTTTATCAGGAAAACAACACTAATCTTTTCCTTTACCACCATTCCATCGTCCCATCAGGTTATACCTGGAACTCTGAAATTAATAAAGATCAAATGATGCAAAAAAAGGTTGGATAGCTAGTTATGACATGATCATTTTAATGAAATGTGGGTAAGGCAGATAAAAACCTCAAATATAAAAACACATTTTTAAAAAAATGTAATAGTTTTGGAATGGAAGAAGTAGCTGAAAATTTTATTGCTGCAAAATACACTATTGTCATAAAAGAATACTCTGGACTTGAAATGAGCAGTATGAAATCTCACAAAGAAGTGGTTGTTTGTAGAGGAACTTATGGGAATAAATGGTACTTGTTGGCTAAAAATCAGGAAGGATAATTTCTATTCATTTTTTAGTAAAGGCAGATAAAGACATACACACAGCTTAATTAATGATTTCCAGGTCCTCAAGCAGAAGTAGAGCCATGGTAGTGCAGTGGTTAATAGCTCAAGCTGCTAACCAAAAGGTCGGCAGTTTGAATCCACCAGCCACTCCTCGGAAACCCTACAGAGCAGTTCTACCCTGTCCTATAGGATCGCTATGAGTAGGAACTGACTCGATAGCAACTTTTTTTTTTTTTTTAAGCAGAAATAGACCGTGCACTGTTGAATGTATCACACGCATTAACAAGATGTCTGCCACCAAAAAAAAAACAGCCTTTGACAAACTTCATTACGCACTGAAGAGATATTTCCAAATTACGGAAATGTTAGCTGTCATAGGAAACCCTGGTGGCAGAGTGGTGAAGTGCTATGGCTGCTAACCAAAGGGTCAGCAGCTCGAGTCCGCCAGGCGCTCCTTGGAAACTCTATGGGGCAGTTCTACTCTGTCCTATAGGGTTGCTATGAGTCAGAATCGACTTGACAGCACTGGGTTTGGTTTTGTTTTTGGTTTTAGCTCTCATATGCTCTTAATGGCTAAGTCAACTTGATTCAACCAGAGATAACTGTGTCAGTAAAGACACATGGCTAAGTGTTGATGACGATGCGTCCAAAATGAATACGACATAGTTCCTGCACCTGGAACTATGGATATGAAACCTGGATACAGTTAAATATGAGTACCTTCTAACCACTGTCTAACAACAATTGTCTTATCAGCATCTGAAGATCTCAGGCGCCCAGGACGTTGAGCTCCTTGGTGCGTTTTCAGTTCTGGCTGAAACAACTACTGCTATTGTTATGTGCTCAGGAGTAAAATCTCAAAAAGGTCAGCTTATCCTGTAGACACCGAGACAGATGCCCAATTGCCTTGGACATAGTATAAAGGGGCACATCTTACAAAAAAATTGAAAATTACAAAACAGAAAAAAAAACTAATGCAAATTCTAAAAATTTTATGAATTTCAATTTTACAAATTTCAAATCAGGTGCAAACGTAAGATCACCATGTAAACACCTATGATTATAATATTGGTGAGGTATCTGTCCTTGCCTTTTGTTTATTTGTTTTTGAAGCAAATTTCAGCTGTAAAACAAACACTATTGCCAGCTTTGAAAATGGCATAGCAGGCGGAAATATATTAAGTACCACTTTATTCTAAGTTTCCCAGATAACAGCATTAATACATGGTAATTATACAATTAGTTGTAACATTAAGTTCTAGTTATAGAACAATGATTACTCAGTAATTATAAGAAGTATGCAATTACTCAATAATTATGAGAAGTATGCAATTACATAACCATTTTGCTCAGTTCCAGAAAGAGTGTGTACATCTCCAGGAGCCATGCAGCCAAGTGAGTCTAATGTCCTCTCAGCCCACGAACACGCAGAGCCGAGCGAGGCTAATGTCCTCTCAGCCCACGAACACACAGAGCCGAGTGAGCCTAATGTTCTCTCAGCCCACGAACACGCAGAGCCGAGCGAGGCTAATATTCTCTCAGCCCACGAACACGCAGAGCCGAGTGAGCCTAATGTTCTCTCAGCCCACGGACAGGCAGAGCCGAGCGAGGCTAATGTCCTCTCAGCCCACGGACAGGCAGAGCCGAGCGAGGCTAATATTCTCTCAGCCCACGAACACGCAGAGCCGAGCGAGCCTAATGTTCTCTCAGCCCACGAACACGCAGAGCCGAGTGAGCCTAATGTTCTCTCAGCCCACGAACAGGCAGAGCCGAGCGAGGCTAATGTCCTCTCAGCCCACGGACACGCAGAGCCGAGCGAGGCTAATATTCTCTCAGCCCACGAACACGCAGAGCCGAGTGAGCCTAATGTTCTCTCAGCCCACGAACAGGCAGAGCCGAGCGAGGCTAATGTCCTCTCAGCCCACGGACACGCAGAGCCGAGCGAGGCTAATGTCCTCTCAGCCCACGAACACGCAGAGCCGAGTGAGCCTAATGTCCTCTCAGCCCACGAACACGCAGAGCCGAGTGAGCCTAATGTTCTCTCAGCCCACGAACAGGCAGAGCCGAGTGAGCCTAATATTCTCTCAGCCCACGGACACGCAGAGCTGAGTGAGCCTAATGTCCTCTCAGCCCACGAACACGCAGAGCCGAGTGAGCCTAATGTTCTCTCAGCCCACGGACACGCAGAGCCGAGCGAGGCTAATATTCTCTCAGCCCACGGACACGCAGAGCCGAGCGAGGCTAATATTCTCTCAGCCCACGGACACGCAGAGCCGAGCGAGGCTAATGTTCTCTCAGCCCACGAACACGCAGAGCCGAGTGAGCCTAATGTTCTCTCAGCCCACGAACAGGCAGAGCCGAGTGAGCCTAATGTTCTCTCAGCCCACGGACACGCAGAGCCGAGCGAGGCTAATATTCTCTCAGCCCACGAACACGCAGAGCCGAGTGAGCCTAATATTCTCTCAGCCCACGGACACGCAGAGCCGAGTGAGCCTAATGTCCTCTCAGCCCACGGACACGCAGAGCCGAGTGAGCCTAATGTCCTCTCAGCCCACGAACACGCAGAGCCGAGTGAGCCTAATATTCTCTCAGCCCACGGACACGCAGAGCCGAGTGAGCCTAATGTTCTCTCAGCCCACGGACACGCAGAGCCGAGCGAGGCTAATATTCTCTCAGGCCCACGAACGTGCAGTTCAGCCCCAGACCTAGAGCAACCGGCAAGATTTCAAGCCTTTGTGAAGCTCAATAATCTTCAGATTGAAAGCCAAAGCAGGGTCCCCAGATTTCTGCTCTTCCCCTCTGTTCTCCCTTTCTTCTTTTGAACTTTACCAATTTTGGCACCTGGAAATTCTGAATCGGTTCTTAACATGCAAGCCCCCCAGTTCTTGCCTCTTGGGAGGGTTGTGCTTTACCACTTTCACTGCATAAACTTTGTTTTCAGTGGGCTGGAAAATGCGGCCCCATTGGTTCAGCCTCAAAGATCAAGCTAGAAAACGCTCAACAGATAAGCATTCCCTATCTCAGGCAGCCATTCCTATCTGGTCAGCCTCAGCACTAACCCTATTTGTGAGTATAAGTGGATGGCGCAGGCCTGTCTGAGTGTCTACGTTCTGGAACCATGACCTCTTCTGCATGGGGACTCTGAGTTTTTAGCTGAGTCCCTCTCATCCACCGTCTGGCTATAGTCTCAGCCTTCGGGCTTTATCTGGGGACTGCCCTGGACTCTTTACAGAATGGAGTTGTCTCCACCCGTGTCCCATCAAAAATCACCTGGGGGTACTTCCTAAACATTTATATGCTGAGTTCCACCTCAGACCTACTGGATGAAGAATATCGGGGGCGGGGGGGCAGGGAGCCCAGGAATCACTAGGTGATACTCCTTAAAGTGCTGAAATTTGAGAACTATTGATATGAGGATTGTTTATCTCATCATGTTCAGGCTGGTCTTAAAGTAATTATCAGCATTCTTGTCCTCTGCTTCCAAAAATAATTAGATCACTTCTGGTGTCCTTATTAGACTCTCGATTTGGGCTATAAAATGCTGACTCTATTAGTAAACTACTTCGCCTGCAGAAAGTGTAGAGCTAACATTTAAGCCAGGTCTGTCTTCAAGGAGCACAAATCTAATACCGTTGCTCTATAAGAAAATGTAAAATATGCAATAAAACAATTTTTAAGATGAGTAATCATAATCATAATTTGTCCTATAGGTTCACTATCATAATTATTACAGACCTAAAGATAAAACTTAAATTCAGGATTTTCTGATTGGAGTATTAATTGCTGTCTCTGTTTCTCTGTTTCTGTCTCTCTCACCTTCCACTGAGGACTCAGGGGTAGGATTATTTGTCCACTAGCCAACATTACAAGGAAAACAAGTTTTGTAACAGATCAATGGATATTTGAAAATATAAAATTTTTCAATAAACTAATTGCTGTTTCAGGACATTCTACATTCTAAAGGGTCTTCAAAGAGGCTAATTTATTCAGCAATACTTTTTATTTTGAAGAAATAATTATTAAATGAAGACGCAAAATAGATCTCGCATTTTACATATAAAGATTATTTCCTTCAGCTTCGAAGTTGTACTAAAATGGCAACATGGATGTTCGGTTTTAAAGACAAGAATCTTATCTTCAATGTTCTTATTTGTTGAATAATAACATACTTTCTACATAATTTCTTAAAAAATAAAATACCATTGTAAATAAGTGTTTTCGCATGTGTGATTCCGGGATGTGTAAATGACCACTGTCCTGGGAATACCATCCTGTGGGGTTTTCTAGATTGAAATAACATAAACAGGTATCCTTTCCCATTCTGATTATAATCATTGTCACAAGAATTTTAATGCACCATATATTCCATAATTTTTTTCCTCTCTGTTGTACAGCTCTGACCTTTTCAATATTCTATAATTTGACTGGCTAGCCATTTCGGTTCTCTCCTTTTTACAGCCTTATTAACTTGTAGGAACGAGGTGAAATGAACAACCAATCAGAATACCTAATATTGCAAAGGTCAGCGTGGTCCTCTGCAGTATCTTCACACACAGCATGCTGTGTGCCAGGCATTAGCATCCTGCTAGCTCATTCATGTGACAAAGATTGTAACAAGAACAGAAAATGGCACAACATGAATCCATTCTCTTGACAGAGATTATAATGAGAAATGACAGAGAACAAACCAAACTGATTCTTGTTACTCTGTGAGGATTTTGTATGTCAGGCCTGGTCCTGCTTTAAGTTAGCCTTTTTCTGAATCCAATTACACCTTGAGGTAGAAAAGGTGTTAACTAATTCCCCACGTCTTACTGTAAAAGGAAAATGCTATATTTTTTCCTGCACTGAGGTCTCAATTTTAGTGTTGTACAGCTCTGCACCTTGCATTCACAGAATCCTGCAAACACAGAAATGAGAAACAGTACCGAATGGTACACCGCAGATCCAGGCAAAGTGGGAAATAGGTCCTATAACACGAGCTAAGAATTCTAGGTGGCTCTAGATAGCATGCATTAATATTTTACTTTCATTTTTATTTATTCTAATTAAGAATATGGTTTCAAATTCTCTTACCAAAAGTAAACGTGTCCTCCAAACTCCAATATTGCGGCAGAACTCACTTTGCAAGGGGCCCTGAAAGATGCTGGGTAATTTTTTTTGGTAGTTAATATCTGATTAAAAAGACTTATTTCTGGTTTAAGCTTTCGCCAAAGTAGAAAATATATATGGATATACACCTACATAGCTATCTTCTCCACAGTCCATTTTGAAAGAGATAGGAATACATAGCCTGTGATCCACTCAGGCCTCATAGAAGGACAGTGCTCTATTAAAGTATTCTGTTTCTTGCCGTTATTATAATTACTCTAATTACTCTAATAGTGATTTCTAATTAGTTGTCGTCTAGTAAAAGCTATACTTCTTTGAACCAGATCTAATGATCTGACTGGTGGTCATGGTCCCCAGACCTTCTGTAAGCCCAAGACAGGAACCATTCCCCAAACCAACTCTTCAGACAGGGATTGGACTGGACAATGGGATAGGAAATGATACTGGTGAACGATGAGCTTCTTGGATCAAGTAGACACATGAGACTATGTTGGCATCTCCTGTCTGGAGGGGAGATGAAAGGGCAGAGAGGGTCAGAAGCTGGCCAAATGGACACTAAAAGAGAGAGGAGAGGGAAGGAGTGTGCTGTCTCATTAGGGGGAGAACAATTAGGAGTATACAGCAAGGTGTATATAAATTTTTGTATGAAAGACTGACTTGATTTGTAAACTTTCACTTAAAGCACAATAAAAAAATTATTTTTAAAAAAGCTATACTTTGATACATCCTTAAATTGGTGATTTGGCTTGTATGGTAATTGTAGTTCATGGAATAAACACACAGAATATGCTATTCACTAACCAAAGCACGCTTTGGAACATTTGCCCTGGCAAGCGCGGTAGGAGCTCCATAGACGCTGAGGATCTTTGTGTTTTTTTCTGTTTTGTTTCATTTTAGTGAGTGAGCAAGAGAAAGCCTAAACATTGCATAACTACCCTTCTAAATATTTTAAGTTCAGTAAAACCTGCAAAAGCTAGAACCTTTGTAAGGCGAAAAACTGTTACATAAGGAAAACAAATATTTTCCACTAAAACAAGCAATAGAAAAATGGTAAGACTGCACCCTGTCAAAGGCAGAAATCTTTCGAGACCCAGAAAAACAAAGCCAAAAAACCAAACCCACTGCCATCCAGTCAATTCTGACTCATAGCGGCCCTACAGAACACAGTAGAACTGCCCCACAGGGTTTCCAAGGAGTGTCTGGCAGATTCGAACTGCTGACCTTCTGGTTAGCAGCCGTAGCACTTAACTACTATGCTACCAGGGTTTCCAGAAAAAACAAGGGAGTCTCATTGAGTTTTGGCTCTGACAAGTTTCACTTTATTATTTTTTTAAAGTTTTTGGGCCAGGTTTTTTTTTCATTAACTTTGTTCTATGTGTTATGGTCAGATTTTCCTAAATGGGTCTCTTTTTATTAACATTAGAAAAGAATCATATCTACAGATCTATATCCATAAGTCAAAAACTCAAAACCAGACCCACTGCCATCAAGTCGATTCTGACTCATAGCAACCCTATAGGACAGAGTAGAACTGCCCCAAAGGTTTCCAAGGAGCGCCTGGTGGATTCCACTGCCAAGCTCTTGGTTAGCAACCAAGCTCTTACCCACTGCACCACCAGGTCTCCGATATCTATATGTGGGTATGTACTACGAATAAATTCAGAGATTTACTGTGACTTGGAAAAATAGAGAAATAATGTCTGCTTTCATTACCTATGTTGAACCCTGAGAAGTCAGAATAGTTTCTTCTTTTTGACTTATTTTCTTCCCTTTGAGCAAAGTGTTGTTTTTCTAAATGGACAAACTGTTGTCATCACCTCAATTGGCTAAGAGCCGATTTGGGCAAATGTGGGTGCCTGGTTGGTGCAAAGGGTTAAGTGCTCAACTATTAACCAAAAAGTTGGTGGTTTGAACCCACCCAGAGGTGCCTCAGAGGAAAGGCCTGGCCATCTGCTTCTGAAAGGTCACAGCCTTAAAAACCCCAGGGAGCATTTCTAATCTGCACGCGTGGGGTCGCCACGAGTCAGAATCAACTCCGGGGCGACTAACACCAACAGTAACAACAAGCTCTCAGAGAAAGTGGTCCCAGTTTCCACACTAAGCAGTGGATGTGAACGTGACTATTTTACCAAAACAAACTGCTGCTTCCTTAGGAGTGCTAGAAGTGTGTTGCTGAACATTCAGTCTTTAGCGTCACTGTGACCAAATGGACAACTCAACAACAAGTCTTGATTCCAGAGGAGAGTATGCCACCAACTCTTAACTCAATGACTGGTGTATTATTTTCTTTTTAATCACTAGGATATATTATTGATATAGTTTCTCCACTAAAGGCAAGCAATCCTTTCAGATGAGAATTACATATGTGTTGCTGGTGAATTCTACCTACTTTACTTGCTTCAGTCATGTAGTCATGTGTTTCTGTATTAGTTATCTATTACTGTCTAACAACATTGCCACAAACTCAGCAGCTTAAGACAACACACATTCATTATCTCATATTTCCTATGGGGCAGGAGTCCAGGAAGGGTTTAGCTGGGTTCTCTGCTTCAGGGTTTTACGACTGCTATTGAAGTGTTCGTCAGGAATTTAGTCGCATCTCAAGGCTCTTTTTTGGGGGAGGATCCCTAAAACCAAAACCAAACCCGTTGCCGCTGAGTCAAGCCCAACTTACGGCAGCCATGTAGGATGGAGTAGAACTGCCTGCCCCATAGGATTTCCAAGGAGCAGCTGGTGGATGCAAACTGCTGACCTTTTGGTTAGCAACTGAGCTCTTAACCATTGTACCACGAGCAATGGGAAGAATTCCAAGTTCTCATGGTTGCTGGCAGCATTCAGTCCCTTGCAGGTTGTCAGACTAAGGGCTTTAGTTACTACCTGGTTGTTGGTCTGAGGCTGCCCTCATTTCTTTTCTACCTGAGATTTACCAACATGGCCCTTTGTGTTATCAAAGCCAGTTGAGTCGATTCTGACTCATAGCAACCCTACAGGACAGAGTAGAACAGCCCCATAGGGTTTCCAAGCAGCAGCTAGTGGATTCAAACTACCAACCTTTTTGGTTTGCAGCCTAGTACTTAATGTCTGGGCCACCGGGGCTCCAAAAAGACCTAACCAAATAGCAACCAACTAGGGGGAACGGCAATCATAACATCGACAAAAACATTTGAGGAGAGAATTCCAAGAATATGTATATAAGGGAAATGGAACAAATGAATGTCACTAATTTGGAAACCTAACAGTAGAAGAAAGACAGTAAATCCTTGTTTAGCACAGCACAGCTCTCAGAGGAAAGATCAGCCAGCACAGGTCCCAAGAACTCTCCCCAGTCCTCTCCATCTCAGATGAAATGGGCTGACTAGAGTCTGCTGAGACAGGGAGGGCAGTGGAGGCTGGACATCCGGACAGGCACTCTACTGAGTTGGAGGAAGAAGCTGATGTTCCCAGGAGTGGGAAATGTGTGCTTTTGGATGGAGTGGGTCCTCCACTGAAGGACATTGAATCGGATCTCAGAGGAGAGAAACTAGATTTCCAAGAATTCTACCCACGCAATTCTACCCATTGCATCCCCCTACACCCTCTATTCTAGTCCTGTCCACTCCGTTAATAGCAACACCCAGTCTTCAAAATTTAGGCCAGGAGAAGACTAAGTAGCACCAGACAGGAAGAGAAGTGGGCCAAGTAGAACTTGCCTTGATCAGAATAAATGCAAAATGTGAATAGAGATGCACACACAAGGCATAGCAAGAGAGAAAGAAATAACAAACCAAATATGCACACATCCAGCCATGTGCTGGTGACATCTGCAAAAGGAAATCCAGGTGATTTTCTTTTACAGACGTGATAGCTACTGTTCTAAAGACTTAATGGGAGTATCTGACAAGTCATTAACGAGTCCTTGAGGGAAAGGTTGGGTTTCTGTTTCAAGTGCTTTTGAAAAGACTTTCTAAAACTTTGGGAGTCGTGAGCCTTTCAGAGGAAAACTGATTTGCCAGAGTTTATCTCTGCACGCAGTACCAAAAAAAAAGAAAAAGTTGCCATCAAATTGATTCCAATTCATAGGACCTTATAGGACAGAGTACAACTGCCCCAGAGGGTTTCCAAGGCTGTAATCTCGATGGAAGCGGATTGTCACATCTTTCTCCTGTGGAGTGGCTGGTGGGTTTGAACTGCCAACCTTTTGGTTAGCAGCCGAACGCTTAACCACTGTGCCAACAGGGCTCCTGCACACAGTACAACCAAAGGTAATTTGCCAAAAACATAAAATATTCTATATCTCCAGATCCTGGGGAAAATATGTAAGTGGCTAAATAAGGCTAACATATCGTCTGAAAGAAGCACCCATAATGCTAACGTTACCTTGGAATTTAAGAAAATAATTAAATAACTGTGCCAAATAGTGCCTCATTCTGAATATACGAAAATTAATTACAGAATGATTTAATTGTGCCTTTGCTAAAAATTGGCTTAAAAACCAAGAACAGGTGGCTAGAGTCAGAGACAGGAGAACTGTAATGAGGTACCATGAGTCCCAAAATAAGCATTCAATATGTAAAGGATCATAAGATATAAATTTGTTTGTAAAGCAAAGAGTTTGATATATAAATGTTGGCCTCTTGAGCAACAACTTAATCAATTTTGCTCTTTAATTTAAAGTTGGACCGTTTTTCTCTTTCAAATCCCCCAGATGGTGGCTTTTCCAGTCTGGGTAATTATAGAAATGAAGCAGGCTGCATACCTTCAAAGGCATTTTATGCCCCTTAAGTACTTTCTTATTGTTAACCTAGGCCACTCAGTGTGGTGAGGTTCTAAATAAATGCGTAAAAATAGATGACCGTTAATCACTTTACCAAACAGGCTAAGGATGCAGTTTACAGCCACCAATCATATTAATTAGCCCGATTTTTTGTTAGTTTTTAGGAAAGAATGCACTTCGTTTGTAAACTTGACTTCAGCTTAAGAAAAATACTGAGCAATTTGAAAAGTTTATTAATGGCCTTATATTAACATATTTTAAGTATTTACCTTTATACTTGCACTGCCAGTATACAAATGAAGATTATGTGCTTTTAAAACACACTCGTAACTCACAGATGCCAAGAAGAATGTTCAGTTCTTCAGGAGATGATCAGGAAAAAACTGGCTAAAAGGCATAGAGCAAATGTAGGGCCTCCAATCCATAATCAAATATCTAGATTGATTGTGTCACTTGCGCTTGTATTGATTTCAATTGGAGTAGCTCACCAAGGGAATAATAAAAATGTGGAATAAAACTGATTTATGAGAACAAAATAAATCCTTTTGTGAGCGGTAATGAATTGGTACTATTTAACCCTTTCAATCACAGAGTGAAAAAACTATTTATTTTTTAAGAATGCTGAGCTAGCCAAAAGAAGTCATATCAAAAATGCCAATACTGCCAAACGCCATTACACTAAGTTGTACTGCTAGGAAGAAATGCTGCTGTAAACTTGATGGAAGACGCCATTTGACATAGACATACTTCTAGCTTTCCTGGGCAAAGGACAGACCTAGAGATCCAAAGTATTATGGAATCACTCCATAAATGCTTACTGTAAGTATTTACATGATTTATAAGACAGTTGAGAAGCAAGAACAAAATATGATGGTACAACTTTAACCAAATGAAGTAAAAATAATAAAGTAAATATTTTCCCCCTTAATATTTAATACAAACAATGGAGGGTTACCCCAAAGATAACAAGGAGATCTAGGGGAGACAGATTTCAGCAGAATTTGGCATCTAAATACACTAGGTTTAAGGAAAATTAGAAAATGGGCAATGTTGTGTACATAGAGTCATCAAATGAACCCACCTGTAACCAGCGGATTCAAGAAGGAAAAAAAAAAATCAGTTATTTCATATGCTTTGACAAAACTTTCCCAATAATCTGACATTGACTTAGTTTTAACTTTCCCAAGTGTGCCAACATGTTATAAACATGTTATAACCCTGGGCTGCCCCAGACAATGGCAGCTCTCCATGTGCTGGTCTTGTCATTGAGGAGCTGAAGTTTTTAAATTTTGTTTCATTTTAATAAATTAAACTTAGGTATTAAGTTTAGTTTAAATTCATGATTTGAGTCTAAGTATTAAGTCTGTGACTTGATTACTTAAAAATGTTTAACTATGTTTGGAAGAGCCTGGGTATGAGAATCTGGTCACGAAACTAAAATTTCAAGGAGTCTAAATACAGACGGGCCAAGTGTTTCTGATAAAAATTTAACACCTGAATTCAGGGGTAGTTGAAGGGTAAAATATACACTAGGTTTTGAAGACTTGGAGAAAAACTGTAAATATTTTCGCATTAATAATTTTTAAATTTGGTGACATGTTGAAATCATAATATTTTGGATATATTGGATTAAATGCAAAATACTATTAAAATTAATGAGTCAGAATAGACTCAACAGCAATGGGTTTTGGTTTTCTTTTTATTAAAATTGGAACTATTTCTTTTTGTAGAGAGTCAGGGAAAAAGAGGAAGCCCCTCAACGAGATGGATTGACACAGTGGCTGCAACAATGGGCTCAAGCACAGCAACGACCGTGAGATGGCACAGGACCAGGCAGTGTTTTGTTGTGTTGGTACAAAGGGTTGCTAGGAGTAGGAAGAGACTGGACAGCACCTAACAACAGCAGCAACAACTGTGAGATGGCGCAGGACCAGGCAGTGTTTTGTTGTGTTGGTACAAAGGGTCGCTAGGAGTAGGAAGAGACTCAACAGGACCTACAACAGCAATAACATTTCTTTTTACTTTTTTAAAAGTGCCCAGAAGAAAATTTCAATCACATACGTAGCTTGCATTGTATTTCTACTGGGCACATTGTTCTAGTACGCCAAAGGAAAAATTAGAATGCACATTTAAAATGCGGGTTCATTAACATCTTAAGCCAAAGGGAGCAAACCTCATTGTACCAAAGTCTGCCAGTACAAAATGGGGTGCAACTTTGTTCACAGAATGCACAGATTCTGCACACTCCGTTGTACTTAATTCATAGTCCTAAGAAGGCTGATTTCAGAGCTACCCGGAAGCGAAGAGCTATAAGAAGGGGGGAGTTGATTTGTTATCTGCCCTGTCAGTTTGGCTTGTACTGTCATGGTGTTTAATAAAAGCACATGAAGGTAACTTTATTTATTCACATTGGCATAAAAAGGCTTTTAAAAAATTAATACATTTTACTATTTACAATGAAACATAATTTAATTCAGTTTGATGGTACCATAATTATTACAGCATAATAATTTTTCTAGTATGATAACTTCTGCACATATGCCATAATAATAAATCATTAAACAGGAAATAGAGAGTACCCAAAGCAAAAAGATAATAAGAAACTCTATTATCATAAAGAAATAAATTATTAGGGAAAAATGAATATGAACCACTATAATTTTAAAGGATTCTGGTGAAAGCAAGATGGTAATAAATAGTAATTGCAGTTGGTTTGGACTTCCAAAAAAGAGAACTGAGTTCTGAGATTTTTAATATCTCATGGTACAATGAATGCAAGTCTTTTTTCCCAAGTTTTCATGAGAGTTTGGAATTTTAAGTTCTGTTGTTTTCTAAAATCTTTCAATAGTCTTGGCCTAAGATGACACATATGTAACAACACATACTACCCAAGTTTCCCCCTTTTTTTCTTCTTTCATTCTTTCTTTAGTTCTGGTTATAAAAGAAATACTTGTTTATTGTAAATTTTACGACAATGCCAGAAAATATGAAGAAAAAAGCTAAAACCATTTAAAAACTCAAGATGTTCAATGTTAATATTTTAGTATAAATTCTTTCATATTTTTTCACAGATATACATACATCTAAATCTATATGTCATATTTTGCAATTATATGATACTTGCAAAATATGTATGATACTGTTTTTTAACAGTGATAATGTCACAAATATATTTCTTGATCAATAAATATGCATATGCATACTCTTCTTAATGGGTTCACCACAGTGAATTTAACCCACAGAGTTGGACATTTAGGAATAAAGTCAACAAAACAAACTCGTTGCCACTGAGTCGATTCTGAATACCTTCCCCTAAATTTTTGCTATACAAATAAATTTTGCCAGGAGCATAATTTTGCAAATACTTTTGTGCACTTATCAGATTATTTCAGAATTTCTGTGCTAATGGATACAAATATTTTAAGCCTTTTGTATTTATTGCCTAAGTTTATTTTAATGATCTCAAATGAATGATTGGAAACACAGATGATTGGTCAAATAATTTGGTTATGGTTTATTGAAAAAATCATATTGTATGAGTTTTATTTGTGATAAAGAACTTAGAACTAGAGCTCTTTTTGTTTAAGGTAAAAGCATCTGTCCTGTCTGTCAATACGTTATATCCAGTTAAGTCCACGTAACAAAGTGCGCTGGGTCATGGGGATAATCTTTAAGTACCTCTGATTTTCTATTTCAAAAGAGCTGGAAGAATTGTTAACTTCAAAAAAAAATTTTTTTTTTAAATCCGCTGTTGTCGAGTCCATTCCGACTTAGAGCAACCCTACAGGACAGAGTAGAACTGCCCCACAGAGTTTCCAAGGAGCACCTGTTGGATTCAAACTGCCAACCTGTTGGTTAGCAGCCGCAGCACTCAAAAGCCACACCACCAGGGCTTCCACTGTTAACCTAAAACCTAGAGGTATATAAAGGTTTAAAGGAAGTGTTGGTGAAAATGGCATGTTTTTAAAACACAAATGTAATACCAATAATAATTATTTTAATACATAATAAATAAATGATCAAAATCACAGAATAAAAAAAACTACCTATAAGTCTAACAAGAAATATAAGGTCTTCATAACACAAATTACAAAACTTTACTGAGATCTGTAAAATGCCCAAATAAATGGAATCAGCACACTTCTGGGTCCGAAATTTTTGAAGATGTAAATTCCTCAAGCATTAACTTAAAAAATGAGCGTCCATTAGAAATACCAGCAGAAGTTTTCCAACTCCATTAAATGTTTAGTTGGAAGAATATACATATGAGAATAGCTAAGACCTTTAAACAAAAATGGCCAATAAACTGAAGGGGGAGTATAGAAACTTTACCTAAAAGTTATGAAAGTATTTTCTCAATATTTAAGACGTTGAAAACGCAAAGATAAAATCACCATAGGAAGGGTTCAAAGGGAAACAGGGATAGACTGAACCATTCAGAAACAGGCCACAGAATACACACGAATTTAAATCTCTGATCAATTTAGCAAAATAAAGCAACATTTATATCTTAACCCACGTGGAAGGTGAGGATTCTAACACTGAACCACCACTGGCCCACGTTGAAACTCCTAGTTCATAAATGTTCACAAAACCTATCGTGCAGCAATTTCGCGGCTGGCTTCCCCATGCGAGCCTCAGCACGCAAGTTACAGAAACCCCGAAGTCAGCCTTGGTGTGAGTTTGAAATGGCTTGAGCATTTTTAAATGTTTCCCCTCCTATAAAGGGGAATTTGTTTTTTGTTTCTTTCTTTGCTTGCTTTTTAAGCATGTCAAGCCTTTCAAAGTCAAAGGTAAGACTTTGGAGTTCCCCGCTGAGGAGACATAATTGTCCGAAACATGAACTTGGCCACCAGCACACTGCAGTTAAGAGCTCTCTCCCACCTCCGTAGGCAGAATCCCCTGCCTGCCTGCAGCCCACGGTTAGGATTTGCATTTCACCATCACACTGCCGCCTCAATAGACACAACAGCATAGAGTTTGCGCTTGTTCATTATGTCAAGAAAATAGCCAATTAGGTACCAGACACAAATTCAATAAGCTGCTGTGAGTGTTGTGAGCAGATGAGTGCTTAAATAAGTTTGATAAATTAATGCTTAACTCCATTCTTGTGGAAGAATATGTCCTAATTACATATTTCTATAGCTTTATTGCCCATAACGTGATATACAATCAGAATTGTCAATATTTTCAGTGGATATATATTCTATAGCCAAATGTTTGCGATGACATATATCTCATTATTGCCCGTTCATATTTGCAGCAATAACATAGCAATGATTTTTAATACTAGGTAAAAAAAAAAAAAAAGGTACTGTGTTTTCATATTTGTGTATATTTATACCTCCAGAAATGTGTTGGAACTTTATGCTAAAATGTATTAACTATAATTTATTTTTTGCAGAAGAGAAATTTGCTTCACAGATAGGGAGAGAGTGGTTTCCTCCATTCCCGCCCCCTCCCACCCCCCGGGATGCTTACTGTACTTGCTTTGAACCTAAGAATTGTTTCCACAGTTGTAATCCCTGATATATCTTGGGTTGATGTTTTAAAATATTTCAGCTCGTTGTTGTTGTTGAGAATATACACACCTAGGCTGGTATCTTTACAGGAGCAGGTCACCTGGTCTTTCTCCTCAGGAGCTGCTGGGTGATTCAAACTGCCAACCTTTCAGTGAGCAAGCCAGCTACTTAACCATGGCACCATCAGGGCTCCTTTTCTCTTGAGTTGATTTTAACACAATATCTGAAATGGTCAGGGAGAGAGATCCAGGGCTGCTGCTTTATAATCAAAGAACTTCCTAAAAATACACTCATTTAATTTCTGCTATGCCTTTAAAATAAATTGTTTGGTGAATAATTATATCATGTGAAAAAAACCTTACTTAGTACACACAATGTCTTTAAAATGTGGGTACTTGAAATACTATTGCCTGCTACTTGAGACTTTTACAAGGTTTCAATTTTCATATATTGGTCCTTTATTTAAAAAATGGGATAGAGCTATAATTCCTCTAACCTGTATTTCTGAAAATACGGGCCCTGAAATCAGGGTAGAACCAAAAAACAAAGCCATTGCACTCCGGCCAATTCTGACTCCTACTGACCCTACAGGGCTGAGTAGCACCGTCCCTAAAGGGTTTCCGAAGCTGTAATCTTTATGGAAACAGGCTGCACATCTTTCTCCAGCAGAGCGGCTGGGGGTTTCGAACTGCTGACGTTTTGGTCAGCAGCCCAACACTTTAACCACTGTGCCACCCATTCACCCATTGCTGCCCATTTGACTCTGACTCATAAAGACCCTATAGGACAAAGTAAAACACCCCTTAGGGTTTCCAAGGAACGGCTGATGGATTTGAACTGGTGACCTTTTGGTTAGCAGCCAAACACTGAACCACTCTGCCACGAGGGCTCCTAAAGTCAGAGTAAAAACAAACAAACAAACAAAAAAACCCGTTGCCATCAATCGATTCCTACTCCTAGTGACCCTACATGACAGAGTAGAACTGCCCCACAGGGTTTCCAAGGAGTGGCTGGTGGATTCAAACTGCCAACATTTTGGTGAGCAGCTGAGCTCTTAACCACTGGTCTACCAGGACAAGTGGCCCTAAAATGAAGTGAACCCCAACAGCAGAGCAGAGCAGAGCTGGCCAGGCTGACATCGGCACCCCCCTACCCACTGCTCTACCCTTCCACTCGCCACATTTGCTTTATAAGATCTGAGTGAGTTCACCTGCAGCCTGACCCTCTAACTCATTACAGGGAAATGAATTCAAATTGCTTGAAAAGAAGCTGCCTCTTTTATCTTCTCACTGACTGACGGGCAACTACAAAGTTCTCCGACGGGATTCCAAGTTACAAGCTGTACTGCATCACCGGAACAATCCCCGCAGCGGGTTTTCCCAGAGGGCGGCTGTCAGACACACCGCATTCCTTGCAAGCAGCACTCTGAAAGGGCACGTTTCCTTCCAGGCTAGAACACAGGCATCAAGGACCATAAAACAAAGCTGCCCCTTGCCTCGCACCATTAGCCGTCCTGCAGACACCTTGGAAGCTGAAGGGGTTTCCACAGATAATTATTTTCTTTGCCTTCCCAAGAAAACAAATGCTTCTGTTTTTTTCCCCTTGTAATTTTTACAAATTTTTACAAGAGGCAGTTTATTCTGTGAGGAAAGGCACCCAGACAATCAGGTTGTATGCAAAAGTTTCTGGATTTCTCTAGGTAACCTTGAAAGATGGGCTGCATTTTCCTGATTTTTAGACATAATACCATTTGAATATATTGACCCTCTAAAGCACCATTTCTGGTGACTGCAAACTCCTGGAGAAGGTGAGCCCATCCTGGATGTTGGTGTATTAAGGACATTAAAGATACGCATTCATCTAGGTTAAACCCAGCAGGGCTCTCTTCACCTGTGCAAGCTGCATTTTCCCTTTCTTTTGTCTCTAGATGCGATACTTGTTGAGGGGCAAACACCGTGATACTGATGTTGGGAGGAGATACTGGCTCCAATTGTAAAACGGGAAAAAGAAATTTTTGCAGAAAGGAGGGGTGGCAATCACTATCTTCTCTACTGAGGAGCCCTGGTGGCGCAACGGTTAAGTGCCCAGCTGCTAAACTAAAGGTTGGCAGGTGGTTCGAACCCATCCAGAGGGTCCATGGGAGAAACACCTAACGATCTGCTCCCGTAAAGTCACAGCCCAGGAAACCCTATGGGGCAGTTCTACTCTGTCACATGGGGTCGCTATGAGTTGAAATAGACTCAAAGGCATCTAGCCACAACAGCATCTCTACCTAGAAATGTCTTATTTGGTCTTTAAAGCACCCCCTCCCAGATGCCACGCGTGTAGTGAGAACTTCACGCCCTTGCTCTCTGTCTCCTAACCTAAAAAAAAAACTGAAATCTTCCACCCCTTGGTGCCTTCATAACACAATCTTTACGTCTCAGTTATAAACAAAAATAAAACCAGTTGCCACACAGTCAGTTCAGATCCCTGCAACCCCACAAGGGTCAGAGTAGAACTGTGCTCCACAGGGATTTCCATGGCTAATGTTTCGGAAGTAGATTGCCAGGCCTTTCTTCCAAGGTGCCTCTGGGTGGACTCAACCCTCTAACCTCTTGCTTAGCACTACCCAAGGACTCCTAATTTATCAATGGTTCCATTTATTTCTCCGGCCACTGCTATTTGGTTTCCTTGTTTATTTCGCAGTACCCTCTGTGTTTTTGTTTGATCACCTCTAGCAACTATTGGGAGCCCTGGTGGCACAGTGGTTAAGAGCTCCACTACTAACCAAAAGGTTGGCAGTTCGAATCCACCAGCCACTCCTTAGAGACCCTATGGGCAGTTCTACCCTGTCCTATAGGGTTGCTAGGAGTCGGAATCGACTTGACGGCAATGGGCTTTGTTTTGTTAGGTTTCTACCTTATAGCTTCTGACTCACCCTTGCCATCTCTTCCAGCCTGAAGCAGCTGTGACGGCTCCACATAACTCTGCTTTGGAACCCTGTGCTCCCACCAGCTCTTTTTTTTTTTTTAATGTATTGCAAAAATAATGCATACTTATTATATAAAATTTAAAAAATGCATGTGAAAAAAGAAAAAAAAATTCTTGATACAACCACCCAGAGATAAGCCTTATATATATATTTTTCCTCCAAATTTTTATTTCAGTCTTTTTAAAAACAGTCCTCAAGCTAATCAAGTTTTTTTTTTTTTTTTTTTTTTTAGGCACATCAGTTCTTGCCACAAGGACAGCATCTGAAGATGCTAATTCAAGACTTCCTTCTCCCCTTTCCTCGCTTTTCACTCTTCTTTTTAAAAGACTCCTTTCTGGTTGGAAGTATATACTCAGGAAAAAACTGCCTAGAGCCTCTGTCTTGTTCTCCTTCTCATATTTGGGAAAATTTTCAGAGATCAATAAAATGATTCAGTCTCACCACTACGAATTTATCGATCTGTTTTTTTAAAAAACGACGTTTTCCTCGCTGATGCCGAAGGATCATTGCCATCTACCCTCTTTCTTCTTTTCCTTTCCTTTTTTTTTAATTTAATTTTTATTTTTTTAATCCACATCCTCTCTTTCTCGAATGAACATCTTTATTCTGTACCACAGCATGAAGTAGGGGACCAGGAGAAAGAGGTGTTTGGAGTGAAAAGGAAACCGCAGTCCAGCTCCTCAGAGCACGTGAACGTTAACAGAGCTCGAAGGAGCCAGCTCTTGGCACACCTTAGCGCTCTGCTCAGAAACGCAAAGACGCAAAGCAAGCCGTCACTCCGAAGGAAGGTCAATGGAGAATTAAACTACTCACAGAGGATGTCTCCATAATTGTTAAGAAAAAAGCAGGATGCGCGACCTAAGACGTGGCGCTTTCTCCTAAGAATCGGATCTGTGGAGTGTCTACAGGAAATCTAATAATCAAGAGACTGGCATTTCTAAAAAGTATTCTATAGGATCTCTGAATATTCTCTTTTTCTCTTAATAAAATTGTTTCTGTTTTCCTTCTTGACAAGCAGGTGGCTTTATAGCATTTGTAGCTGCAAATGTTTTTAAAATTTTATAAACTGTTGAACGTACATCCTCATCACGCATTGTTTTCATCCTCCACTTAAATAAACAGAATCTGTGATTTTAAAACCAGGATCACCTAAGCCAGATTGCAACTGTTACGTTGTCAGTGATTTTTGGCTTTTATTCCTAAGTTTACACATTTCTTTCATTAAGAAAGAAGTCACACATTCAAACTGTTTCATAAGGAACTTTTACAAGCACATTAGCTATGATTTAAACTGTTAGTTAATTCAGATGCATGGGGAGAAGCAATCCTGACGATGCTGTAAACTGATCCCCGGAGTCAGCTGCTCACCTAGGCAAGGTGACTGAGGACCCTCGAGAGCCATCGAGCAAATCGCTTATTCCAGGTCAGTAAATGGCACCTGAATACCTGAGAAAAACTAATTTGCATCGTATGTTCTCCATAATTGAATGGATGTTTCAAATCAGGTAGAATCCCACAGAACTAAGCGCTAATTCTTTCTTTTATGGTGGACATTAGGCACAGGCAGGGGACACTGTAATGTATCCCAGTGTGGGCTGGGTAATCTGTTAGTTTTTGCCATTCCCAGTTGTTAGTGCTGGCTGTTATTCTCTAACTATGTTTTCCTGGTTATTCTGACCCATAATTAAAGCCAAGGATAAGGCCCCGTTTTTCCAAAATCTTCCTCCGATTAGCCCTGTTTCATGTGTCACATCAGTACCTGGTTTCTCCTTTCCTCACACACTTGAGAGCGACTTGGCTCAGTGTGTCTTCTTTATTCATTGCAACCTCTGTAAGGGCAGTGATGCTTCAGGTCCAACCTTTGGCGCCATTGTATACACCTCAGGTTTGGTTTATTAAAAACTAGTTGACAGTCTAATTAACCAGGCTATCATTTCCCACCTGGTAAGATTTCTCTGCTTTAGGAAACCTGACAACAAATCATAGTAACAAAAAGAACGCAGGTGCTTATAGCGATCAGAAGAAAGATCACCCAGTAGACAGATACAAACATTTGGAAGTACGGCTTTCTTAAGACAGGCATCTAATAGTGAAATCTAAGCATCGTTTTAAAAGGGGGCTCTTTTACATTATTTAATTATTAGTGTTAATATGTAAAATGGACATATAATTTAATTATAAAATTATACACAATCATAAAATATCAATGAATAAACAACAAATATAAATAAAACATTAAGCTCTCCTGAAAGGCACAGAAAAAAGAAATTATTATTATATTATTGATTAGAAAGACTCAACATCATAAAGATATTAATTCTACCTAAATTAGTCTATAAATTCAATACCATTCTTATGAAAATATCATCAAGATTCCTGGAGGGAATTGGCAACTTATAAATATTGTTTGAAAAAAAATAAAGAAGAGTAGGTAAGAAAATTCTATAAAATAAAAATGAGGGAGACTAAATCTACCAGGCATTAAAATATATTTTAGTGGTTTAATAATTAAAATACTATGATAATGTAAATAAACATACAGATCTGTCCAGACATATTAATAGAGAAAGGTGGAAATTTGTACCTTTTAAAGATGGCAACTCAAACCAGAGGGGGAAAATATAAATTATTTAATAAATGGTTTGGGGATGATGGGATATTACCTGGGAGAAAAATAAGGCTTGATCCGTACCTTACGTATTAGATCAGTATAAATTCTAAAAAAACTGAATATAACGTTTAAAAATGTGAAAGCACTGCAGGACTAAAAAAAGATGACAAAAGGGAAAAAGATCGCAACTCACTTAACAAATTTCCCTAATACAGAAAGAACTCCCAAAGTTCGATGGAAATATGAGCAAAAGACACAAATAGAGAATTTCTAGAATGGAAATACAAATGGTTTTTTTACCATATGAAAATACACTCAAACTAACTCATAATGAGAAATGCATATTCAAAATACTGCGAGATACACTGACTTTTCCCATATCAAAGTGGCGAAGATGAGAAGTTTGACTACTATGTTGACTAAGGCGTGGAGATAGGGCTTCCTTCGTACTTTTCCACGGACAGTGTACACTGTAAGGCCTCTAAGGAGGGGAATCTGACAACGTTTTACAGAGCCACAAATTCACATTTTCTTTGATCTGGCAATTCCATTTCAAGAAATTTCATTCTACTGATATAAAAACATGAAATGGCATACTTACAAATTTATTCACTAAGGCAGTCTTTGAAATAGCGGGAGAGTAGAAACAACTTAAATTTCCATTAATAGGGAGCTGGTTGAACTGATGATGATAATATCTACAATGGAATACTATGCAGTTGTATGAAGAACGAGGATATTCTTTAAAAATATCAGAAGATCTCTGAAATTATTAAACTAAAAAAAAAGGCATGGTAAAAAATAATGTGTACAAAATGGTGGCATTTGTGTAAAAAGGATGTGTATGTGGGAAGAGATTGCATATATCTGTGAGGATATATATATTTACTGACATAAACATAAAATATTTCTAGAAGGAAACAAGAAACCGAGCACATTGGTTTCCTCTGAGAATGGTTTAGAGTAGGAAACATTTGTATCTTTTAAATGTTGATTCATGAGGATATAATACCTGGTTAAAAGTGAATAATTTTTAAGAATCACACTTTGATACGTGCTTCCTCACATGATGTCAAAAAAAAAAGAAAAACCTAATGTTGACTTTGTAAAAACTTTAGTTCAGAATCTGAACTGATGTGTAAAATAGGATCTTCCAGAGACAGCCCAAACTCTTGCCCAGCAAAATAGTGTCCTGGCTGTGGGCACATTTACTGAGAAGCTAGCCTTGCTTCCTACCAGCCCAATTTTCCTATCTTATAAATTCCAACCCTACCTCTTCAGCAGCCATCCCAGAAAGGATGAAATACAGTCGTTCATCAGGTCAAGGAAATAACCAATTAGCCACCAGACAATTCAATAAGCTTTGTATAAATCTAGTGAACAGATAATACCTTAAATACTTTTGATGAATTAATGTTTAATTCGCTTCTCGTAGAGCTAAGCAGACCTTCCCATCTTCAGTGTCAATGTCATCCAACCACTGACGGGTGACAGGACAAGACAGCATTTAAGTCCTTCCATATATCGGTAGACATCAGAGTTCCAGCAACAATGAGCCAATGAAATGAATTTCCCGGGGCGCATCCCAAGCTGATCTTTCTGCCTCCAACTTCACCCCCTTCCATCCCCAGAGTAGAACACATGTCACAAAACTCTAAGTCAAATCTTGTAATTGATTCCGATTTGTCTGTTTTGCTTTTGGCAATTAACAAACTGAAATGTTATCATGAAGGAGTCCATCTCATTTATAAGACCGGGTTTTGCCTCCACTAAAATATGCAGGCACTCTCTTCTTTATTACCAGCAGGAGATAAATGGCTGGTTTTCGTTGCTGAAGAATATATAATGGTTAAAAAGTCACTTTTTTCCTCCAGCTCTACATAAATCACAGAACTAGTCAATATTTAATAATGCTTGCCTTGGTCTGGAGTCCCTTGATCACCCCTGTCATGTGTAATGGCTCCCTCTCCGATATCTTTGACATAAAAGCCCAGCTTTACTGCAATGCTAACATGTAGAGGGTCATTACGGATCGACATTTACCTTAATCTGTGACTGCCAACCATGAACCGATAAATTCCAGCAGATTCCACAGGGAGAAATCAGTAAACTTCTCAGTGGAAAGAACTGAAGGAAAATTCTGCCGAGAACAGAATACATTTGCTACAAGGGCTGCTCTACAAATGGATTCTGACTTTTGAAAGTTCTCTTGCTGCGCAGCTTTGCAACATTTAATACCGTTTTGATGGTTTGAGAGACGGGATGACAACCGAAGATGACATGACTTAGAAGGCAAGCAGAAATTTTCTCTGCAAAAACAATGCAAGATTAAACACAAGGGGGAACATGGCTCCTGCATTATTCACACGGCTGCCTTGGTGGAAATGGCTGGGCTGTCTTAGGTCCGGCCTAAATCTTGCTTCTTTTTTCCAAATCGATCATCACTCCTTCACCTCATAATCTTACAAGTGCTTCACAGCAGAATGCATCAAAGCCCTGATTGCATAAAAAAGGGACACACCGATCTTGGAGGGGATCAGCTTAGACTCTGACATGCACTGGAAGCGTACATTTGCTTACCAACCCAGCAGGCAAATAGGGACGTTCTTTTAGAGCTTAGGAAAGTCTGTTTTCTTCTGTCCTCCCGTTTTTGCACTTTAAGGGTGTGTTTAGGTCGTATAAAGAGTTGACGATAATTCAGGAAAAAAGAAATATTTTAAAGTCTAATGCAAATTACTTTGCTGTTAATGGCATGCATGACTACACCCATATTATTGTATATTTGCTAGTATTTTAAAAAAGCAATGCTGAAAACATCTTCTTTAAAAATAGTATGGCCACTTCTGGAAAAAATAAAAGGAAACTCAGCAAAAATAAAAAGACGTTGTTTTGCTACGTGCTATCGAGTTGGTTCCGACCCATAGTAACCCTATGGACAACAGAAGGAAACACTGCCCTCCTCATGACCACTGTTGTGCTTGAGCACTGACCCTTCACTTTACCAAGCATGATTTCCTTTTCCAGGGACTGGTCCCTCCTGATAACATGTCCAAAGTACGTGAGAAACTACATACCAATGTTTTTCTATGCTAGGGTTTGTTGAAAATAAGCACCATATTGTGAAACACACCTGACTTATCGAATCAGATAGTTCTTCATAGTGGTTTCAAGGAACTCTATAGGGTCAATGCTGTGTTTAGTTAATTTATTAGGACATACTCCCGTAATGCCAATTTAGCTTAAAAATATTAAAATGGTGAGAATAAATAGCTTAATTTAAGATAGTCTACAAAATTAAAGCTCATCTCTTTGTATGAATATTGTTTTATGTTTTAAACATCTTATTAAAAAACCAAACCATGCTGGCTGCCGTCAAGTTGATTCTGACTCATGGTGACCACATGTGTGTCAAAGTAGAATCGTAGTCCATAGAGTTCTCAATGGGTGATTTTTCGGAAGTAGATCACCAGGCCTTCTGAGGTGTCTCTAGGTGGACTTGAACCTCCAACCTTTCAGTTAGCAGCGGGCACATTAACCATCTGTGCCAACCAGGGACTCCAAGTCTCTTACAAAGCAAAGGAGAAAGAATATAGAATATGCACTAGGCCAGTAGTTCTCAAACTTTAGAGTGTATCAGAACCACCTGGAGGGGTTGTTAAAACACAGATTGCTGGGCCCCACCCCAGCGTTTCTGATTCTCTAGGTCTGGAGTTAGCCTGAGACTCCTTGATGGCCGACGATTTCTCAGGTGAGCCCTTTGCTGCTGGTCTGCAGACCCCATCTTGAGAAGGGCCACACTAGCTCTTCCATTGTTAGGGAAGATAAAAAAAAAGTAAAATCTGTGGCTGAAAGAACAGTTTCAAAGAAAATTAAACTGTTTTCTAATGTTATTTAACATTTAAAGATTGCAAACAAATTACCTTGATCTGTATAGAAAATTCCGGTAAAAAGGACTGAGTATGTTAAGCGTCCATTTGGGGAAAAAGGCTCTTCCCACTTCACATGGGCTTCTCGGGGTCCCCCTGCTTTGACAAACACATTTACTACCCCTTCAGGAGAGGCTTCTAGAGTTCGATTTTCCACCTATGAGTATAAAAAAGAGTTATTTTTATTTGCAAATAAAGTAAGTCCATGTTGCACCCTGAGCATATTTCTTCAAAGACTCTCTCTTCACTGTGAAGTAAACTATTTTGACAGTAGCATCTTGTATGAATACCTCATTTTGTCAGCAGGATCAAAGAGTACTTCATGTTTTTTTCCCTCCTGCTGGTAAGCTTAAAATTTGAGCTGGTGACCAAGGTGGTTGTTTATGATTTCCAGAAAATGTGGATCAGCTCACACTGTGATTGTCCTCATGGCTGGGCACACCCACAGACTACTTTTAGAATTGCCCAACAATGATTTTTATGTGATTGCCAAAGAGAAGGACTACATCAAGCCTGTTTTCATGAGTTCCTGCTTGAAGTGAGACTTCCGGGCTTTGTTAAAAGGCCACTTCAAGCATCTTGATACACACACTTTAAAACAGCTCTGCAAGCTGTTTTGCTCCAGGTATGTAAAGATGGCATCATGCCAGACATCAAGAAATAAACACACCTGAGTGATTTCATCCCAAAGTACAATCATCAAAAAAAAAAGTTTGAAAAGTTTCATTAATATAGTGTTAATGAACCTATGGAGAAAAGAGCGAAACATGAATTATTGAAAGAGAAGTGTTCTGAAATAAAATGCAATCCCTAATTGACAAGAGAGATTTCAACAGCTAAACTAATTGGCCAGAGAAGACGAAGTTGGCAAGAAAGCAGAAAGGGCTTCAGGATATTTGACTATCTTTTAATCACTGTCTTAAACTTGGTTAACCCATTATCACAGACTTCTAAGCATCATTCATAAATGTTTGACCTTTTACAATTTACTGAAGATGTTGATAATTTTGACCTTTTTCTTAAAGTAGGCTCATGCCTCAGATGAAGGTGATCAGATACGAAATCCTTGGGCAGGCAAATATTCTCAATTATTAAACCTTTATTTGTTATGGTGAATACACTTTCCCAATTATGAAAATAAATGTGAAAAAGACAGAGTGTTAATTTTTAATAAGTATGAGGTCATGACATGCTTTATTTTCATCTGAGAAAGGCTATAGGGTTCTTTAGATCTGTAACTCCTATTCTTTTTTTAGTGTAATAGCTGTGTACAAAAAATGATAAAAGAAATGACTGGAAAAACATTAATCCATCATTTTAATATTTCATAACAATGCAATTGGTTTCATTATGTCTATGTGTATAGTTCAGATTACTCTATGAAAAGTAGTTTTAAAGGATTCCAAACAAAATGAGACAGAAAAAGCTGAAGTAAGGAATAGAAGGCAATTCCAGATAATTCAATGCTCTTATATATTATTCTCAAATATCTGGTTAATTCAAAATAAATATATTTTTTAATTTCTTTAAGTTTCTGGGTAAACACTCCACTTTTTACTTTGGTTTATAGTTGTACAAATAGCCTTAATTAATACACAAAGTGTACTTACATTGTTTTAAACTTGAACATCCGGTAAAAGAGTTAGATTAATCATGATCTTTTGCTCACAAAACACTATGATCATGGGTTCACGTGTGTTCCTTTTTTATTTTATAAATAGCTTTAAAACTTTTTAATTATAAAAGTTAACTTTTCTCAATAAGAAACTTGAACACAAATTTCCAATCTTATTTTATCTGTGTTTGCATAAAGTGTGTATCTGACAATAGTACTTTTACTATGACCCAGTCTCCCCAACCCCCAACTTTTTTAAAAACTTGTATTTCCTAAAGAAGAATATTAAGGAAAAGGCCCTGGGCAGGAAAAGTTGACTTGTCTTACCTGGAAGTCTCCCTTGATACAGACAAAAAAAATTTGAGAACAAATGTGCAATTTGTTCATCTTCATAAAATTTTTATCCTTAATAAAACTCTTACTGTGTGCAAGAAACCCCTTTTTAAATAATATTTCATTTAATTTATCACTCCAACTTCTTAAGGTAGGCATTATTTTTCTTTCATAATAGTTGAGAAAATGGAGGCTTAGCAAAATAAATACATTTCCCAAAGAAGCATGGAAAATAATAGCAGGCTTAAGGCAGATTTTCCATATAGGGTTTTCTCTTCCATAACACATATTGCCATTAAGATTTAGGTGTCTTAAAATGACATATTTATCTGTCTCCCTGTAAAATATGAAGACCGTGGAAGGATGAGAGTGAGAGAGTCTGTATGTGTGCATGTGTATTTATCTGAATAAGCATGTCATCCCCAAGAAACTGAGACATCTTTTCAGCCATATCACACAGCAGTGGCCTGTAGTTTCCCACCTCACCCTTAAGTGGGCCCCGGAGAATTGGATCCAATGACTGTTCCAAGGCCAGACACAGTCATAAAATTCCCAATCTTAGACTGCACCAGTGCTATCTAACATTGGCTAAGTGGAAAAACAAAAAAACAAATAGTGATTTGTTTATGGAGAAATTCAATGTGTCATCAGAGAAATCACTTAAAAAGTTCTTTTCTGTTGCATTCTGTGATAATTTATTTCATTATTTCAAGCATTTAAAAACCCAATTACCAGGGAGGTGGGGCCAAGATGGCAGAGTAGTCAGATGCTTCTGGTGGTCCCTCTTACAACAAAAACCAAAAGAAACAAGTGAATTGATTATATGTATGACAAGATAGGAAACCCTGGTGGCGTAGTGGTTAAGTGCTACGGCTGCTAACCAAAGGGTTGGCAGTTCGAGTCCACCAGGCACTCCTTGGAAACTCTATGGGGCAGTTCTACTCTGTCCTATAAGGTCGCTATGAGTCAAAGTCGACTCAATGGCACTGGCTTTGGTTTTTGGTATGACAAGATAGGATCCCTGAACATCAAAGTTAAGAAATCTGACTGAGCAGCAGGGGAGGGAGAGGCAGTTCAGAAGCAGTGAGGAGTTGCCTGACCTGACTTGGCAAAAACCAGTGCCCCTCAACCCCAATCCCCTGGCGTGACTGCAGCAGGGCTGGCAGTAGTGTTTGGGACATGGCTTCCTTAGCCACAGAGCGGCAGCGACACAGAGTTTATTCTCACCTCCAGAATCAGTGAAAAACAGCACTCTTGGCATAAGATAAGTGCTTGTGTCTAATTTACTGTGTGGATCCAATAGGTCCCCTTTGCAAAGAACTCTCTTCTACTTGTCTAATCCCTCTTCCCTCTGCCCCAGGCCCTGAGCCTGCCTCAGTGACAATCAATTTCCCTGGGTCTGAGACAGGTTCTGCTGTGCATCCTGAGCCATTCTTCTGGCCTTGGAGAAGGAACATATTAACAAACCAGGAAAAAATAATCTGCTGGCTCCCCTAATCTGGAAACTTAGGGCAGAAGTGGCTCCTGTCCAGGCACAAGCAGTCCACAGACTTTGAATGCCTTTCACCTCTGCATAGACCTGCGTGGCCCCATTTCAGCAGCTGGGCCCTTGTTGTCACAGTAGAAGGGTGTATGTGCCTGATGTCTGACTTTAACTGTTTCAGTTGTGCAGTGGAGTGGTGGGTTTTTGACAGCTGACACTGCTCTGCCTATTAAGTAGGGTACTCACCTGCCCACATCAGGTGCCTGAGGACTGGTGGCTCCACCCATGCCACCTAGCCACTCATGACAGGGGTCTGAGGATAAGTGGTGCCTCCCAGCTCTTACAGTTAAAAGCACTGGGTGCCTATGGTACAGCTGTAGAGCCCCCCCAACTGTGTGCTCTAGAGAACGGGGATGCGCCTTCCTCACGGGCACTCAGGGGATGGTTGTTAGCCCCCCACCTTGCTCAGAATGTGACCCCTTGCTGCAACCAGAAACCTGTGGATACACCAATCACCACTGCTCCTCTAAGACCGTAGGTGAGAGCCTGTACCACATACTTGGTGACTGACTACCTAGACATCTGAGCAGAATCCATACAAGAAAAGTGAATGGACTCCTAGGCTCATATATCTGGTAACAGCTCTAGCTATCTGGTGACAGGACATTAGAGTTTCAAAGGCTCCAATAATCAAGCTAGCTCACTCGAGCAGACTATCTGGGTATATCAAAACAAAACAAAGCAAGAAGCTAGGACACAGTAAGCAAACATAAGATAAATTAATACAATAACTTATAGATGGCTCAAAGACAATAACTTATAGATGGCTCGAAGACAATAGTCAATATCAAATCACATAAAGAAGCAGACTGTGATCACTTCAACAAGCTCCCAAAACAGAGAATCAAGGAATCTTCCAGATGAAGAAGTATTCCTGGAATTACCAGAGGTAGAATACAAAAGATTAATAAACAGAACTCTTCAAGACATCAGGTAGGAGATCAGGCAAAATGCAAACAAGCCAAGGAACACACAGATAAAGCAGTCAAGGAAATTAAGGTTACTCAAGAGCATAATGAAAAATTTAATAGGCTGCAAGAATCCACAGAGACAGCAATCAGAAATTCAGAGATTAACAATAAAATTTCAGAATTAGACAACTCAATAGAAAATCAGAGGAGCAGAACTGAGGAACTGGAAGTCAGAATTAGTGACACTGAAGATAAAACACTTGGCACCAATATATTTGAAGGAAAATCAGATAAAAGAACTTAAAAAAATGAAGAAACCCTAAGAATCATGTGGGACCCTATCAAGAGAAATAACCTACGAGTGATTGAAGTATCAGAGCAGGGATGGAAAACAGAAAATACAGAGAGAATTGTTGAAGACTTTTTGGCAGAAAACTTCCCTGATATCATGAAAGACAAGATGATATCTAAAAGCCCAATTACTGGATTTAATTTGACAATCAATCCATATAAAAAGTATCTTAAAATTAGGATCATAGGGCATTTGTAATTTGTTTTTTATGTTGGAATGTCTTTAAAAGTCAAATACATATTTGTAACTGAACTACCAGGGAATCTTAAGACAGATAGAGCAATTCTTTCAGAAAAACAAATAACAACAGCTGCTTATTATTTTAGCCATGCTCAGAAAAAAAATTGGCTAAAATGACATTAAAATGTTAATATGAAGTTTGTGTATATATTTGTATTTTTTAAAATATTCTATTCTGCCAAAATTTTTCTTCTTTCCTATTTTTTCTTTTTATTGTGTGAGCAATTTGCTAATTTTGAGTGTAAGCCATATCATGTGCAAGACTACAGAGCATATTTTTTATAGAAAATACTGAATAGTATTTTTCTACATGCATGGATAACAGTGGTATTCAATATGCAAGAAATGTTAAAAACAAGAAATAACAGGTTTTCTTTCTAAAAACCAAGAATTATTATTGAACAATATTATGTGAACCAAAAAAAAAAATGACTCCAAAAATTTAGTATTTTATTTCTTCCAACAAAAGTTTAAAAAACTACACACATATATATATGGTTTCAATGAAATGAAAAAATCTGTTGTAACACTGGGCTTTGCAAAAAAATAGCTTTAAGAGATATGTATACAGCAGTGCTACATTTGGCTAAAATTTTTTGAATATCACATATAATTTAATGATAGAAAAGTCTGGCTTTTAAGCTTGATTCATAGATTTCTTAAATCAATAATGACATATTTTTTAAAATCACCAACAAAAAAGAGCTGTATCTGTAATCTCTCCCAGGGTTGTGACGGGTACCTATGGCTATTTAGAATACTCAGATCTTTTGGGGACATAATATTTAATTGGTACAAAATAATTTCAAAAACCAAATGAAGATCAGGAGTTTTAACTTCTTGGCAGCATATAATTATTGGTTCTAAATAATGACACTGTTGTTCAGTCCCCATGATTAGAGATGGACAGTTGGCTTGGGGAAAGCGTTTGCATATTGAGTGCAGGAGAAAGAAAAGTACCAAGGGGAGAAAATAACTGTACTTCAAGTCAGGGTGGAGTTGAGAATGTCTGAGGCTGGGGCAGTGTAGATTTTACAATTTAATTCTGTTTTTCCCGTTCCCATCAGGGCATCATGTCATTTGATTTCTTAAGGTTAAGGTTGCCTACCGCTGGGGGAGGACACAGACTGATAACAGTACCCCTTGTTTAAAGTTCTCAGAACATCAGGAGACACTGTGGAAGCCAATTTAGGAGCCAGAATCACAATTTGCAGTTTATATTCCTGAGAAAGTCTAAATTTCAAGCCCATGTGAGGTGTTCTTTTGTTTCTTTTCTTTTTTTTGACTGGGGAAGGAAAGCTGGCCTAAAGCCATTCCTGCTTTTAAGACTAAGTATCCATCAGAGGGATCCTGGCTATAAAATGCTTAATGGCAATAAAAACTACAGCTCAGCTCTACCGATAGATGATGTTAACAGCTTGGAAAGCAACCAATCTGTAAGATGAAATGGGAGGTGTGATCAAAAATAAGGAGGCCGAAATTAAAAATTACAGCTGTTTTTCAAGATAATATTTATATAATACACTCTTCAGGGAAGACGGAGTGCATTAAAACAGTGGAACATTAGGAAATATTGCCAAAAATATCTAAAAATAACGAGTATTTCCTTTAAAAGTAGTTACATCTATTTAATCAAGAAAAAAGTAAAATACAATGTTTGGAAATGATAGAACGTCATGCTAGTGTTGGACAGTTATGTACCACGAATTGGGTTTTAAAAGTTTTATTAAAAATTAAAAAAAATAATTAAAAAATTCTTTTTAGTGGTAATGAATTACAGGCATAAATCATAGCTTTCTGAAACTGGATATCAAAAACATAATTTTAAATACTGTTCTTATATCAGACAAATGAAGTAAAAATATTTCAGTCTAATGTTGTGTTGTTGTTAGGTGCCATCCAGTCAGTTTCAACTCATAGCAACCCTACACACAACAGAACAAAATACTGCCCAGTCCTGCCCCATCCTTACAACCATTGTTACGCGTGAGTCCACTGTTCCAGCCACTGCGTCAATTCATCTTGTTGAAGGTCGTCCTCTTTTTCCATGACCCTCTACTTTGCTAAGCACAGTGTCCTTCTTCATGGACTGGTCTCTCCTGATAACAAGCACTGAAGACAATTGCCATCCTCCTTTCTACAGAGCATGCTGGCTGTACTTCTTCCAAGGCAGATTTGTTCATTCTTCTGGTAGTCCATGGTATATTCAACATTCTTCGTCAACACCACAATTCAAGGGCATCAATTTTTCTTCATATACGTACGAGGTAATCGAAAACACCGTGGTTTTCGTCAGGTACACCTTAGTCTTCACAGTGACATCATTGCTTTTTAATATTTTAAACAGAGCTAATACGTGAAATAAACTCTACCTTTTAATCGATTAACTCACATTTTATGGATCAGTGTTGCCATACTATGACAGTCATGGACTTTCAATTATTTTTCACTGTTAATTATAGGTTTGCTTAGTTGTTGAATGTATTATTAGTGAGTGAAACATCTGCTTTAAATATTTCCCTAAACTGGCCTAAATTTTATCTGTGTCTACTAAGTCTGCCAACTTACTGCTCATTCCTTAAAATGCATTTTCTGTCCTTCACCAGACCTATGTGCAGTCTTGAAATTTATGTTGAGTATAAAATTGTAGTGACTCTTAAATGAAATTTTATAAAAAGAAAATCTTCCATCTTGCTTGAAAGGCTAGCTGCGCTCAGTGCGAGTCACCACCATTTACTCCTTCCTTGATATTCATTGTCATCTGACACTTAATACAGCCCCAGAATGTAAATTCACATACTCACCAGTGGGCCCATCGCACAACCTTTGGCAGTGCACGCCTGGAGTCGGAAGGAATGTAAGCTCCAAGGAGCAAATCCATGAGCGTGACAGCGGAGTTCTGAGGAATTGTGAATTAATACACCATCTAGATATAATCCATAGCTTGTTATAACACCTGGGAAGACAATAACTTGCTTTTAGTATAAATACTAGACAATAGCAAAGAATGTTTTAAAAAAGAAAGTACTTCTTAACATCATTTCTAGTTTCATGAAATCACTCAGACATAGTATCTGCTGTTTCACCTGGTCTAAAGCCTGCCTCTTTCCAAAGGGTAAAAGAGGTTTGAAGCCTTTGACTATAAAATTGTCATGCTCCTTAGTAACAGAGGCAGAAACAGAACCCAAGGATTGCAGCATGGGAGTCTTTCAGTCGCACCATGACAACTGTTCTAACTTGTGTTCCATATCAGAAATGTCAAAAATGAATAAGTTAAACACATTCACAATATTTATTGCTCTATAAGAGATAAAAGATATCGTCGATAGATGTGCTTCAAAAGTAAAATGACCTTATTTGTTAATGCATTATGTATTACTCGTAATGTATTGCTCTCTGTTCTAAGTACCCGACATTATTAACTCACTTAACCTGGAGGCAGTATTATTATCACCATTTTATAGGTGAGGAAAAGGAACCACAGAGAGACTGGGTAACTTGCTCAAGGCCACACAGCTAGCAAGAATTCGAGTCAGGGTTCGAATCTAGGTAGTCCGGCTTCAGAGCCGGAGCTCACAATCACAACATCAAACTGCCCCCACCTAGAGCCTTGAGCTGACCGTATGCACTACGTTCATGAGACACTCATGATGGGGTTAGAGACACTATGACCCACTTGTTTTGCTGATGAATTAAAATTGATTTCAGAAGGAACATTATGTTTATTTCCATAAAATCAACTAGCAGGGATACGAGACGTTTAAACGGTTATAGTGTGTGTGTATATATATATAAAAATAAATCCATTGCCGTCAAGTCCATTCTGACTCACAGTGATCCTATAGAACTGCCCCACAGAGTTTCTGAGGAGCACCTGGTGGATTCGAACTGCCAATCTTTTGGTTAACAGCCGTAGCACTTAACCACTACACCGCCAGGGTTTCCTACTGAATATAGTCATCTTTATTATTCAACCAAAACTTTTTATTCTGTTGTTGAGAATATATAGAGTAAGACATATACTAGTTCAACCATTTATACATGTAGAATTCAGTGACATTGATTACATTCTTTTAGTTGTACAACCATTCTCACCACCCTCCTTATGGGATTTGATTCCTTGGTCTGGAGGTTGTCATGGATAGAATTGTGTCCCCCCAAAATATGTGTCAACTTGGTTAGGCCATGATTCCCAGTGTTGTGTGGTTTTCTGCCATTTCATGATTGTAATTTTATGTTAAAGAGAATTAGGGTGAAATTGTAACACACTTACACAGGTCACATCCCTGATCCAATGTAAAGGGAGTTTCCCTGGGGTATGGTCTGCACCACCTTTCATCTCTCAAGAGATAAAAAGGAAAGGGAAGTGAACAGAGAGGGGGAACCTCATACCAACAAGAAAGCAGTGCCAGGAGCAGAGCATATCATTTGGACCTGGGGTCCCTGCTCAGAGAAGCTCCTAGTCTGGGGAAAGATTGATGAGAAGGCAAATAGAGAGAGAAAGCCTTGTCCTGGAGCTGATGCTCTGAATTTGGACTTTCAGCCTACTTTACTGTGAAGAAATAAATTTCTCATTGTTAAAGCCATCTATCTACCTGTGGTATTTCTGCTACAGCAGCACTAGATGACTAAGACAGAGGTTTAGGGTCATGGTTGCATAGAACATCCTTGTTAAGTGGCCTAATAGTGTGTTTGGTACTTCTGCTCTACCTCTTAGTTTGTTGTGTAGTGCCCGGGGTCTTAAAAGCTTGTAAGTGGCTGTCAAAGGCATGACAATTGGTTTCTACTCATCTGGAGCAACAGAGGAA